>NC_030813.1:87540139-90040139 GCF_001704415.2 Capra hircus | reverse complement strand
AAGGCAACACAGTTTAAACACAAAGCAACCTGAGACCTGAAAAACCCCTGGAGCTCGGAGTGCCTAGAGCTGCAAAATTTCCGAAGAAATAATGGACTTCCACTACAGTCTTCAAGTCTTATGGCACTGCCATCATAATTAAGTAAAATCAATCTACCTTTATCATCATAGCACTTTAAGGTTTATTTTGAAAGAAAAAATAACATGCACATGAATATTACAGAGGTGTCCAAACATGGAATGGACACAAATATAGACCCAAGATTATATATAAAGCAAAGGGAAATTTCAGTCTGCTTGCTCAGTTAAGTAAGCAGGAGAAGTCTGAAACTTTTTTAAGGAAAAGGACAACTCTTTCTAGTAAAGATGCTGTAATCTTACAGTCCCCACCACAGCTCAACAAAAGCGCGAGTACACATACCCAGTTCCATATTATTGATAAAAGGTACTGAAGTGAAGTCGCTCAGTTATGTCGGACTCTTTGTGACCCCATGGACTGTAGCCTACCGGGCTCCTCTTTCCATGGATTTTCCAGGCAAGAATACTGGAGTGGGTTGCCATTTCCTTCTCTGGGGGAACTCCCTGACCTAGGGATTGAACCCGGGTGTCCTGCGCTGTAGGCAGACGCTTTACTGTGTGAGTCACAAGGGAAGCCGACAAAAGGTACTGGAGGACCATTAAGAATTGTTTTCTTTGATTGGCTGATTAATTTATTAACTTAAGTCAATTAATTTATTGACTTAAGACTATGTTTTGAAAATTATGAGATATAGAGAATTGGACTAAAATTCAGTTTAACCACACTGCAATTTTACTTAGACTTTACTTAACACTGGTTTATACTACCTGAAAAATGTCTCCATGCTGAGTTGCATTGTCTTTTGACTGTGATAACATTAGATTCTCTTCAAAGGGTTACTCTTATTACCAGGAAAGAAAGAATATGATTACACTCATGGTCAGAACGTACAGTACCTTGGTAATATGAACATCCATAATTTCCTGTTCAAACAAACATGCTATGTGGTTTGTTTGAAGTCTTTTCTCATGACCATCTGTTCTCACGGGACAGATGAAGGCAGTGATTCCTTTCCTACTAACAGCACTATTCAACTCCAAAAACATTGTATGTTTCTTAGCAAGCAGGAACATTTGTGGGTGTTGGTATTTTTTGACTTTAATTGTTTAAAAATGATTCTCTCATGGGCAAAACAAATAACAATTCAGAATGAAATGTAAAATCCCTTACTCTTACACTTTCTCATTCCAACAAATCTTCAGAAGTAACCACTTAACAGCCTTTCGTGTTGCCACCCAGTTATTTTCCATTTGTATATACTTTCATTTTTTTAAATTTAACACGTCATACGTCATTGTTCTGAGAATGTGAACTTTAACCTGATGAAGAGAAAGTGACAAGTTCGATATTTTACTGTTGTTTAATCATTTCAGCATAAACTCAAAACATAGAAGTTTTTTAAGTTCAATTAAACTGTTAACCAGCAAATCTTGATTAACAGAGTAAGAACTCTGGAGTGAATCTGCCTCATTGGAACCTTTGGTCCATCACTTTCTTAATATAAGGCTTTAGGCAAGTTGCTTTAATACTTTGTGCTTCAATCTCCTAACCTGAAACATAGGATATAATACCACCTCCTTCAAATTGCTGTTGTACAACTGACTTCATATCTCTAACATGTGTCAAATAGATATTGGCACACCTAAAATACTACATTTCATTAATAGTTATGACTATTATTCCCTTGGAACAAGAAATGGCAACCCATTCCAGTATTCTTGCCTGGAGGATCCCTGGAACAAGAAATGGCAATCCATTCCAGTATTGCCTGGAGGATCCCATGGACAGAGGAGCCTGACGGGCTACAGTCCATGGGATCGCAAAGAGTCAGACGTGACTGAAGAGACTTAGCATGCCTCATATATGACTATTATTATGAATCAATGGCTTCCTACTGCTTGAGGTCTTAACTGTATGTTTTACCAAACCATGCCCTGTTCACAAGTCCTTAAAATGGATTGAGCTTCTTCACTTCTTAGGTCTTTTTTCTTTTTACCAATGAATTTTTTAAAGACTTTTTTGATGTGGGCAATTTTTAAAGTTTTTATTGAATTTGTTACAATATTGCTTCTATTTTCTGTTTTGGCTTTTTGGACAAGAGGCAGGTGGAATCTTAGCTCCTCAACCAGAGACTGAACCTGCAGCCCTCTGCATTGGAAGGCAAAAGTTTTAACCACTGGATTGCCAAGGAAGTCCCACCCCTTTAATCTGTATGCTTTCATGCAAATTTTCTTATTCTCTCTTAATTTTATAGTACCTCACCCCTTCCCTTGGTAGCTCTTACATTCTTATGTCTCAGCTTAAAAGTCACTTTTTGGAAAAAAAAAAAAAAATCCTGTCTCTCAGGCTAAGTCAGATCTCCTCTTATGAAAGTGAGCAGTAATCACCTATTTATCACCCAAAACCACTCATGACAGTGAAAGGAGACAGTGCTGGTTATTAGTCTAGGACAAAAGGATTATGTGGGACTTGTTCAAGACTTACTGGGATGTACATACTTTCTACCTACATTGCTATAACATCTTTTACTTTTCTTCTATACACAAACTTACAATTGTATTTAATTAACTGTGCAAGTGTTTATTCATGTCTTATTTTTCTGCTGGTCTGTAAGCTCAGTGTGTCTCATTCACCACTGTGTTGCCAGATCCTAGCATAGTGCCTAGCAAACTCCTCTAAATATTGTTAAATAAATGCGTAATAGTAGTCTGTGTTGTGTCAGAATCAAAGCAGGTTCCACACTGGGCCATTTCAGGCCAGTCGTTAAGTGCAGAAGCTTGACTTTTCTCTCATTTGAAGAAACTGTTAATCTAGCTTCTCTCTTCCTGGCCTCTTGCTGAGGAATCCTTTGAAGAGGTAGAAAATCTTGCTGTGTGAGTACAGTTAGGTCTGAAACTCTTGACACTGTGTTTTTAACTTGACACCTTTCCTATATTTTGTTTTGCAAAGGTATATCAGTGGGCAGTGTCTGAGGCAGAAACTTAAAGTGGCTACTGTTATTTGTGTAATTATAGGGATCTGGATTAAGACCAAGAGAATCTGAGGGTATACACACTTCAGTGAGAGGTTCAGGCACTGTGCTTCTTTCTATGTAAATAATTGTTGCATGGAAACTACAGTTTTTAAAAATAGAACCAATATTGACATTATCTTGAGGTTTCTAACTATATAATAGAAGTGATATTTAAACGGTCAAATATTTTTTAAAATATCCAAAAATTCATCAATATTTAGAACCATAGATTAAAAAGTACTAGAAAATCTTCCAAAATTTATAGAATATATATATATATATATGTATGTGTATATGCATTTGTTGACTTGGCTCTTCTGCATTGCCACAGGTAAGACATCTAAGTAGGTCATATTTCAGTAATGGCAGTTCCCAAGTTTGGGTTCTTTGCAGATTACTGTGCATGTCATGTCTGACTCATTGGTTCAGGAGGATTAGGTGTGTACTCCGCCTGGATCACATTCCATGGGTTATAACAAAGTACACACTTCACTGAACAGGAAATTGGATCAGTAAATGGAAACCAGATAGAGAATGGAACATAGTATACACATTTTTAACAACATTATCTTTTTTTGCCTCTGGACCTCCTTAACCGACTACATTACATTTCCTTCTTTGAAATCTAAATTATAATTTTATTTGTGTTTCAGTGCAAGAATTTAATTTGTAAACTAGATTTCCTTCAGAATCATTTCTTTCACCACCATAGAATGCTAAAGCAGTCCCTTAAAAACTCTTTGAAAAAATCTTATTTATTCTAGAGATATTTATGTATATTTTCATTCATGCCATTGATTCCTTCATTCTTTCAGCAAGATATTTGCTAAGAATATCCTCTTGGGTTTTAATATCAGTGAAATTTTAAAATGAGAGGTGACATCTTAGACTCTTTCAATGGTTTCTTCAAGTCACTCTAATGCCAAATTTACTAGAGAAAAAAAAGTTTTATGATCTTATTTTCTTTTTTTTTTTTTTGAGAAGTTTCAGGGTTCAAAATTATTTTTTGGTTTCCCATGCCTTTTCATATTTCTAAGCTGTCACCTCTAGTTTATGTAAGGTACTATAAAACCTTATTCTTAGGATCCCTGCACCCAATAAAATCTTACATAGTTACATTTCCTTATCACTTTTTAAAATTTGTGATCTAAATATGAAATATCTCACAAAATCATGAACTGACAAGTAGTAGTTTATAGTAACTGTTAAAATTTCTCCTTTGAAACTACATTTTATAATAATGGAAGTATTTTTTCTTCATATTCAAAATGATCTTGGTAATAATAAATCACTTACATGGAGAACAGATTTTTTTTCTCCACTGAATACAGTAGGAATATTTCTGCTGAATTCATGCAGTGTCTCTAGGATAAAAAAATATCCAGCCATTTGTTAGAAAAATGAATAGGTTCATTAAGTAAAAGTGAAAGTCACTCTGTCATGTCTGACTCTTTGTGACTCCATGAATATACTGTCCATGGAATTCTCCAGACCAGGATACTGGAGTGGGTAACCTTTCCTTTCTCCAGGGGATCTTCCTAACACAGGGATCAAACCCAGGTCTCCTGCATTGCAGCAGATTCTTTACCAGCTGAGCGACAAGGGAAGCCCATGCTTAGCTGGCTTAAAAATGTCTCCATTTGAAGACTGTAAGAAGTATATCTGCTTAGTTTTTGCCTCCTAGTTAAAAGTAAAAAAAAAAAAAAAAAAATGAGAGAAACAGTGAGGTTGTAGATGGGTTGAATAGGAAAACAAAAGTAAGGAAAGATAAAAGTAAAACTGAGTTTCCCTCCCACACAGGCACATTCAACTTTTAAATTAATTAAGTGAAGCTTTTTAGCCTTTTTATTTTTGTATATTTTTATAGAATGCTTCCAATAGTCAAATTCAGATCCAGTTTCAGCTCTTCATTTTCATTGAAGATTGTATAATCAAATGACATCCAATTTGGAAAAAATAAGTCACCTAGGAATTTTAATGTACTAATATGTTCCTGTCTTTAACTATTTCCATTAAAGTACAAGCTTTTGGTAAATTTAATCACTATTCCCTTTGTTTTTAAAATAATCAATTACAATGAAAACAAATACAGAATATATGTGTATTTTCTATTTTTTCTCCCAAATAGTTAATTCTCTATAATCTCTGAAACCAATAATTTATTTGATCCAAATTCAATTTGTATAAACACTAGCAGCAGAAAATCCAGAATTTATCTTTGTAGTAAATTTAGTGATTTAAGAATAGCTAGTTTTCCTGTATGTAAGAGACAAGATGGCCTTAGGGGAGTATTATGGCCAATGATACACAGCATTTAGCAATTGCCCCATTGTTACCACATTATCAAATTTTAAGTATTTAAATAGGAACAATCTTTCTCATTTTCTTGAAATATTCAGTGGCTGACATTGTTTGGGAACTCCTTTCCAAAGTAGTCCTCTTAAGCTAAAACTTCCTAGGAGGTCTGTATATACTAACACAGGTCATAATGGTGGAAAGAAATCATTCTAAATTTCTTTCTTAAACTTATGATGGTAATACAATGGTGCTTAATTCTTAAAACTGATTTTTATAAAAATTTGGAATGGTTATGGATGCGTACCCAAAGTGGGTGTGTTGTAAGGCACAGCAGTCCAAAGCATGACCTTTGAGTTCCATGGACCAGGGCTGGCTCTGTCCTGGCATTATCACCTACCAGCTGTGTGTCTTGGAGCAAGTGACCTGGCTTGCTGAGCTTCCCCCATTTTCATTTGCTCTAGGGAAGAATGAATGGGTAGATAAGCAAAATCCAATCCCTTCCTGCTTCCTTGCTAACACATGGACTAATTCACTCAGGTTTGGGCCATCCTTGCAGGCAGAGCAATCTGGACCTCTTCTCAGTTTCAGAAGGAAAATATTGCTTAAGTTAAGCACTATTCACCATGACAGAATTGTTATTTGAAATAACATATTTATTTTATTTCCACCATTTTTAATCCAATCTAATCTTAGCTCTTGCAGCTGAAGGCATTTGAACACATATAAATAATTACATCCACATAGTTGTTTTGAAAATTAAATGAGATGACTCATAAAATGTGTGCTTGGCACAACTCTCTAAAATATTCATTGTTAAGATTATTGATGTTGTTGATGTTAAAACTGCTACTTCTTCAATATTACTCATATCAGATTTCAGCATTAGTTCCAGGCAAAATTATGAAGCTGAATTGGGGGGAAAAAATGGAGGAAAATCATTTTCCCCAGACCCTTTTCCTCTTCTAGGATGTCTTCCCCTTGCTTTTGTATCCCTAAGTACTCTCAACCATGCAGACAAGGGATTAATGATGGTATCATATGAAGGTACAAAATTTAATAAGGCAATTTTTAACTCAAAATAATGATACCCCAGTGTTAGAATTCCAAATACCATATTAAGTTAGTAGGTTAAAAGGTTGGGGTAGCTGAGACCTCTCTGTATTTCTAAATATTATCACAGAAACATTTTTGCTGTTAAGGTTTAGTCACTAAGTCATGTTCAACTCTGAGACCCCATGGACTGCAGCACACCAGGCTTCCCTGTCCTTCACTATCTCCCAAAGTTTGTTTAAATTCATGTCCATTGAGTCAGTGATGTCATCTAACCATCTCATCCTCTGTCACCCCTTCTCCTCCTGCTCTAAATCTTTCCCAGAATCAATGAATAGGCTCTTCACATCAGGTGGCCAAAATATTGGAACTTCAACTTCAGTATCAATCCTTCCAGTGAATATTCAGTGTTGATTTTCTTTAGGAATGACTGGTTTGATTTCTTTTCTGTCCAAGACACTCTCAAGGGTTCTCCAGCACCACAATCCAGAAGCATCAACTCCTCAGTGCTCAATCTTTTTTATGGTCCAACTTTCACATCCACACATGACTACTGTATAAATCATAGCTTTGACTGTACGCACCTTTGTTGTCAAAGTAATGTCTCTGCTTTTTTAATATGTTGTCTAGGTTTGTCATAGCTTTTCTTTCAAGGAGAAAAATGTCTTTTAACTTCATGGCTGCAGTCACCATCTGCAGTGATTTTGGAGACCAAGAAAATAAAATCTATCTCTGTTTCCGCATTTTCACCAACTATTTGCCAATGAATTGATGGGACCAAATGCCATGATGTTAGTTTTCTGAATGTTGAGTTTTAAGCCAGCTTTTATCAGTCTCCTTTTTCACCCTCATCAAGAGGCTCTTTAGTTCCTCTTCCTTTCTGCCACTAGAGTGGTATCATCTACATATCTGAGGTTATTGATATTTCTCCCAGAGATCTTGATTCCAGCTTGTGAATCATCCAGCCTGGCATTTCACATAATGTACTCTGCATATACGTTAAATAAACAGGGTGACAGTATACAGACTTAACATACTCTTTTCCCAATTTTGAACCAGTCAGTTGTCCCCTGTTCAGTTCAAGTCAGTTCAGTCGCTCAGTCGTGTCCGACTCTTTGCGACCCCATGAATCGCAGCACGCCAGGCCTCCCTGTCCATCACCAACACCCAGAGTTCACTCAGACTCACGTCCATCAAGTCAGTAATGCCATCCAGCCATCTCATCCTCGGTCGTCCCCTTCTCCTCCTGCCCCCAATCCCTCCCAGCATCACAGTCTTTTCCAATGAGTCAACTCTTCACATGAGGTGGCCAAAGTACTGGAGTTTCAGCTTTAGCATCATTCCTTCCAAAGTAATCCCAGGGTTGATCTCCTTCAGAATGGGACTGGTTGGATCTTCTTGCAGTCCAAGGGACTCTCAAGAGTCTTCTCCAACACCACACTTCAAAAGCATCAATTCTTCGGCGCTCAGCCTTCTTAACAGTCCAACTCTCACATCCATACACGACCACAGGAAAAACCACAGCCTTGACTAGATGGACCTTAGTCGGCAGAGTAATATCTCTGCTCTTGAATATGCTACCTAGGTTGCTCATAACTTTTCTTCCAAGGAGTAAGCGTCTTTTAATTTCATGGCTGCAGTCACCATCTGCAGTGATTTTGGAGCCCAGAAAAATAAAGTCTGACACTGTTTCCACTGTTTCTACATCTATTTCCCATGGAATGATAGGACCGGATGCCATGACCTTCGTTTTCTGAATGTTGAGCTTTAAGCCAACTTTTTCACTCTCCTCTTTCACTTTCATCAAGAGGCTTTTGAGTTCCTCTTCACTTTCTGCCATAAGGGTGGTGTCATCTGCATATCTGAGGTTATTGAGGTTTCTCCCGACAATCTTGATTCCAGCTTGTGTTTCTTCCAGTCCAGCATTTCTCATGATGTACTCTTCACAGAAGTTAAATAAGCAGGGTGACAATATAGAGCCTTGACGTACTCCTTTTCCTATTTGGGACCAGTCTGTTATTCCATGTCCAGTTCTAACTCTTGCTTCCTGACCTGCATACAGATTTCTCAAGAGGCAGGTCAGGTGGTCTGGTATTCCCATCTCTTTCAGAATTTTCCACAGTTTATTGTGATCCACACAGTCAAAGGCTTTGGCATAGTCAATAAAGCAGCAATAGATGTTTTTCTGGAACTCTCTTGCTTTTTCCATGATCCAGCGGATGTTGGCAATTTGATCTCTGATTCCTCTGCCTTTTCTAAAACCAGCTTGAACATCAGGGAGTTCACGGTTCATGTATTGCTGAAGCCTGGCTTGGAGAATTTTGAGCATTACTTTACTAGCATGTGAGATGAGTGCAATTGTGCGGTAGTTTGAGCATTCTTTGGCATTGCCTTTCTTTGGAATTGGAATGAAAACTGACCTTTTCCAGTCCTGTCACCACTGCTGAGTTTTCCAAATTTGCTGGCATATTGAGTGAAGCACTTTCACAGCAGCATCTTTCAGGATTTGAAATAGCTCTGCTGGAATTCCATCACCTCCACTAGCTTTGTTCATAGTGATGCTTTCTAAAGCCCACTTGATTTCACATTCCAGGATGTCTGGCTCTAGATGAGTGATCACACCATCGTGATTATCTGGGTCGTGAAGATCTTTTTCGTACAGTTCTTCTGTGTGTTCTTGCCATCTCTTCTTAATATCTTCTGCTTCTGTTGGGTCCATACCATTTCTGTCCTTTATCGACCCCATCTTTGCATGAAATGTTCCCTTGGTATCTCTAATTTTCTTGAAGAGATCTCTAGTCTTTCCCATTCTGTTCTTTTCCTCTATTTCTTTGCACTGATCACTGAAGAAGGCTTTCTTATCTCTTCTTGCTATTCTTTGGAACTCTGCATTCAGATGCTTATATCTTTCCTCCTTGGCTTTTTGCTTCTCTTCTTTTCACAGCTATTTGTAAGGCTTCCCCAGACAGCCATTTTGCTTTTTTGCATTTCTTTTCCATGGGGATGGTCTTAATCCCTGTCTCCTGTACAATGTTCCCTGTAAGGTTCTAGCTTTCACCTACATCTAAAGCCAAACCTTTTGCATACAATTGGTCTCTAAACCCATATAGTTTTTATCTAGTCACTGTCTGCAAGACAAGAATCTCCCTCTCTGGTGTAATTGTTAATACTAATCATCAGGTGGTGCTCTGAGCATTTCGGATCAGTATCTGTTGACAGTGAGAGTACTGTTCATTTTTAAACCAGTAAAAGAAGCTAATGTTTTCTTTGCGTATCTATAGGATTTGTGTGGGGGTTGTCAAACTGGGAGGATATAAGTTCTCTTTGCATTTCCAGTGGACTTGGCCACGGTATTTACTGTTCTAAAGTTGAGAAGATTGCTTAATTCCTTCAGACAATGGAAAAGGATGGGTATGTTCTGTGAGGGGCTTCCCAGGTGGCACCGTGGTAAAGATTCTGCCTGCCAATCTTGCAGGAGATGCAAGAGATGTAGGTTCGATCCCTGGTTCAGCAAGACCCTCTGAAATAGGAAATGGCAAACCACTCCAGTATTCTTGCCTGGAAAATTCCATGGACAGAGGAGCCTGGTGGGCTACAATCCATGGAGTTAGAAAGAGCTGAACACAACTGAGCAACTGAGCACATGTGCTGTGCATAGACTCACAAAAAGAAGCAACCTCAAGACTTTCGAAGATTAGTTTTTCCTTTAGAGCTCTTACTTGGTGTAAGATATTGCCACACACTTCAAAATGTAAAGGAAATTATTAGATGTGATAGCTAATTATGGAGGGAAACCTGGACAGACATTACCTCTCTCTTCTCTCTGCTATTCAGACTTCAGTTGTGTTTGACTTTTTGAGACCCCATGGATTTTAGCCTGCCAGGCTCCTCTGTCCTTGGGATTTTCCAGGTAAGAATATTAGAGAGGGTTGCCATTTCCTTCTCCAAGGGATCTTCCCCACCCAGGCATTGAACCTGGGTCTCCTGCATTGCAGGCTGATTCTTTTCTAACTGAGCCACCAAAGAAGCCATACCTCTTACTTCTTTCTATCTCTGCTCAAGAAGAAAGAAATCTGAGTATTCCCCCAAATACCTGGAATGCTTGACATCAATTTTATGACTGATTTACTAGACAACTAACTACACAGAAGGCAGCCCTCTTCATTCCAATGTTCACAAAGAGGACCTTACTGAGACTGTTCCTTCTGCTATGTGCTGTCCTTATAGATGGGCGTCCCAGGTGGCGCTAGTGATAAAGAATCAGCCTGCCAGTGCAAAAGATGTAAGAGTTTTGGGTTCAATCCCTGGGTCAGGAAGATCCTCTGGAGAAGGGAATGGCTACCCACTCCAGTATTCTTGCCTGGAGAATCCCATGGGCAGAGGAGTCTTGCAGGCTACAGTCCATGCGGTTGCAGAGTTGGACACGACTGAAGCAACCTAGCATCTTTATAGGTAAGACTCAATAATTTGCAAAACCAGAGTAAAATGAAATGTGGGGTCCCATGTAGAAAAATTATGAAGCAAGACAATGGCAACAGAACATTAAACCCAGCATAGGAACCTTCAGATCCTGACACCGACCCTGTGAAGTTGGCCGCACTGGTAGGGGCAGATTTTTTTAATCTCTGCCTCTTTAGATTTGGGCATGTGAAGTCGTGGAATGACCAATGACCCAGTTGAAAGCCTGGCTCTTTTCCTTCTAAGTGTGTGAGTGTGAGCATAGACTCAGCCTCCTGCATGGCACTGCTCAAAGGCTTATGTGCTCAGAGTGCCCAGTGCAGCACTTTGCACAAGAGGGGCTGAGTGATTGGCTTCAGAGGGCCTGGGTTTAAATTCTGGAAACATCTAGTCTTTTGTCCAGGTGACTCATTTGAGTTGAGTTTTAGGTCATGCTTTTCTGACTTTGTTCTGCAGCCCACAACCTAGTGTCAGCTGACAGATACCTGGTGAAGGTGGTCACAAGGAAATCTGAGTGAGGGACCTTGGACGGGTCAGCACAATGCACCCTAATATCAGGAGAAGCAATTCAAAAGACTCCACAGTATATTTGTGTAGACCAGAGGGCATGTTGTCATCACTAATCACGGAAGATATCTTTCTTTCCTTTGCTTTGTTGCTGTTTTTCAGTTACTAAGTTGTGTCCAACCCTTTGCAGCCCCATGAACTGCAGCACA
This sequence comes from Capra hircus, assembly GCF_001704415.2. Lineage (NCBI taxonomy): Eukaryota > Metazoa > Chordata > Mammalia > Artiodactyla > Bovidae > Capra > Capra hircus. The sequence continues at coordinate 90,028,525 of NC_030813.1, read as the reverse complement.
CCAGACTTCCATGGCCTTCACTATATCCCAGAGTTTGTTCAAACTCATGCTTCCATGTTTTTCAGAACTGGGGAAATTGTCTCATTCAACAGATGTTTGTTCTTCCTGATGAGTAAGAATCTGCTCAGTGTATTTATTGCTTGATTGTGTTTATGCTTCTTTGTATTGGTCTCTGTCTACATGGGGGAGAGATTTTTAACCTCCAAATAGTGGGGCTGGTTTTCAGTGTCATCTAACAATGCCTTCAAACCCCTATGTAAATCTGTTAGCCAGGACAGGTCTTGCTTAACATCATGATTAGGAATCTATGTTGAGACTCAGGCTTCACATTCTACTCATGCATGAAGCCAGCCAGAAGCCATAGTTTTTGATGGTTGATTTTTGATAGATCTTGCGCTAGACAACAGCACCAACTCATGATTTAGCAAATGTAGGAGCAATAAGGGGCTTCCCAGGTGGTGCTAGTGGTAAAGAACCCACCTGTCAGTGCAATATATATAAGAGACATGGGTTTGATCCCTGGGTTGGGAAGATCCCCTGAAGGAGGGCCTGACAACTCACTCCAATATTCTTTCCTGGAGAATCTCATGGACAGAGGAATGGTGGTTGGCTATGGTCCATAGGGTCTCACAGAGTCAGACACGACTGAAGTGACTTAGAACATACGCACACTCACAGGGGCAATATGATGAAGGGAACTGATTACATAGATTAGCACAGATGATATTCTTATATAGGTTTTCCACAGAAAATCAGCTATAGGCCGCCAGCCCTCTAGGTGAAGGGTAGAGGATGGCCACACTGGGCAGGCTCCAGAAATAATGATAAACATAAAACCTATGAAGATTAGTTAATCAAACAGGAAAACTTGAGAAGCTCGATTTTCTCCTTCTCAGTCCCAGTTGCCATCCAAACTCTGTCCTGAATCCCTCCAAGAACTAAAACTCCACAAAGTTTAAGGTATACAGGTAACTGACCAATGACAATTACAGCGAATAAGTTCTGAAACTTTGCAGGATCATTGTGTGGCTGTCTTTGCCCTGAAATATGAGCCGTTTCTTTTAATAGTCATTAGTGCATTCATACCCCAGTGATAAAGCGGTGGTTTCAAATTATTGGCTATAGACATGGAGATGGAACAGAAGTTAGGAGAGAAGATGATGTATGGATGGAATTCACCCCATGGCACAGAAGGCAGCAGTGATGTCAGAAAGCTGCTGCCATTTTGGAATCAACCAAACTCAGGTCTAATCCAGGCTCTACCCTGTGTTCTTTTGAGGAAATCATTCACAAGATCTGAACTTTTGACTTCCTTATCTCTAAAAAAAGGTTAAACAATCACATCTACCACAGTGAACTGGAGTAGGATAATGCAGTGGCTGAAAGTGTCAGGTCCATTCTCATCATAGCTTCATCACCTTGGTCAAGTTACTGAACCTCTGTGTGCCTCAGTTTCCTCATTTGTATCTTGCAGTGAATGATATCTACTTTGCATAGTTGCTTTGAGAATTAAAGCTTCTGGAACTTAATAATTGCTCAGCAAAACTTAGTTATATTCATTTTCAGCAAATATGTATTGAGCACATGTTATTTGTGAGGCATTTGCCCAAACCACTGATGAAACTAACTAATGTACCTTGGTCATAGAAGACACCCAAGAAATATTTGATGAATGAAAGGGAAGGCAAGCCTCTTGGTGTGTCCCTAAGATTTGGTTAGGTTTTGAATATCCAATCCAGCATTCTTTATGTGTCACTGGACAAGTGGCTGCTTGTCTTTTTCCAGTTGGCATTTCTGATTCACAGTGAATGGAATTCAAAGCATTCCTTTAATCCAATAATAAGATTAGCAGAAAAAGAGAACCGATTAACTGTACTCTTCTTTCTCTGAGATCTTTTAGGTGACTCAATGGTAAAGAGTCCACCTGCCAATGAAGGAGCCCCTGGAGATGTGGGTTCAGTCCCTGGGTTGGGAAGATCTCTTGGAGGAGGAAATGACAACTCACCCCAGTGTTCTTGCCTGGAGAATCCCATGGACCAAGGAACCGGGTGGGCTACAGTACCTGCCGTCACAAAGAGCTGGACATGACTTAGCAACTGAGCACACACAAGGGACAATAGGGACTAGGCCAGCCAAGAAAAAGACATATGAAATGATCACAGGGATCTTTTTCAAAAGTACTTGATGTGGAAAATAAAATACATGTTTTCAACTGACAAGTTCAAAAGCAGGTGATTTTAAATAGATTAATATATGAGACAAGTGAATGTGAGTACCTTCTCTAATTTTAAGTAATATTTGATGTGTTTATATGTTTTTCTGGAGGGAGAGGTCAGAGTTTTAAAAAAGTTTTTGAGAGCTCTACTAAATAATAAAATATTAAGACCTAGTGGACAGTGAGTATTGAAGACTGAAGTAAGAAGATGAAAGTGATTTTTGAGGTCAAAAAAGCTTCACTTTATGGGGTGTAAATAAATGGAAATGTGAAGAAAAATGACTCAGAAACAGGTAATCAAAATCATTAGATTCCAAAAGAGATGAAAAATTTGTCTCAGGGAAAGTGTTCACTGCATAATGACTGTCAAGATGCCCTAAAGCCTGCCATATCCACTTAATTCATTAGAGCTTTAGAAGGTTTTTTAAGAGATCCTAAATTCCCTTGTACTAAAAGGAGATCAAACCAGTCAGTTCTAAAGAAAATCGTCCTGAATATTCATTGGAAGGACTGATGCTGAAGCTGACAATTCCAATACTTTGGCCACCTGAAGCGAAGACCTAACTCATTGGAAAAGACCTTGAAGCTGGGAAAGATTGAAGGCATGAGGAGAAGAGGACAACAGAGGATGAAGTGGTTGGATGGCATCACTGACTCAATGGACATAGGTTTGAACAAGCTCCAGGAAATGGTGGGGCAAGGGAAGCCGGGCTTGCTGCAGTCCATGGGGTCACAAAGAGTTGGACATGACTGAGCGACTGAACTGAACTGAATTATGTACTTTGCAAACATTCTCAACTGCAGTTTAAACATATGATATTTTTAATAGGCTAATTTGCTTGAAATGTAAAACTCTAAAAAAGTAGACTGTATGCAACGGTAACAACGAAAAGCCAAAAATTATATGTCATCTAAATTGAATATTCAGTGCTACTTAAATGCCATTGATTTTGCTTAAAAACAAAGCATGGCAACATCTGTGGTACATAAACAAAGTATCGTGACACAAACGCATTAGTATTTGGTGAGAACAAATGCCAGTAAACATCCCTGCAATTTCAGAGGCATTTTGCAAGTGCAAGCATTAGGGAGGATCTGCTAGGGTTAGGATGGATTGGCACCTCAGAACATTCTCCGTATTGTTACAATGAATCAGCCACTTAATTCCTATTCTTTCTGAAACATGGGGGGGAATTCCCAAGAAAAGATTTCTTAATACTTTGTCCTGAGCAACAGGGAGCAGAGAATTGCAACTACTTTGCTCCACTTCCCAGCTAACTTATTTTTTAGTAGGAAGGTGTAATAATAAGTCAGGGATGGAAAGAGAAGAGTGGACAACAAACATGATTTGTAGATTAAATGTTTTTAAAGCCTGATTTGGTGGAACCTTTGAAAAACAGGTACAAAATAAGACAAATATCTGAAAACATCCTAATTTATCTTCATGATAGCCATTTATAGGAATAAGCACGTTTCCTATCTACCTGTTATGTACCTGGTGTCACATTGATGTCTAGGTCTGTATAACCTTGACCTACCTCTCACTTCTAAATAGTTATTTGTAGCATTGTGGTTTCTGACTACTAGCATCCATTTCTCCTTCCAAGAGTTCCTTTCTAATCTTTCTTTACAGAATTCTATGTAGCTCATTGACTTTTAGGTTAAGACGGCACTAATCTCTCATCTCCAGTCTAACCCAGCTATAGACGTTTGTGACCTAGATGAGGTAATAAGAAGATTCTGTCACTTGGCCTCAGGATTGCTCAGAAGCAGATTTGTCCCCAGTCAGGAAAACGGAATTCAACTCTAGAGTATATGCATTGGCCCACTTACTCAGTTGGCAGGCTATGAACCTGGAGCTCCTTGGACCTACTGTAAAGGAGGACCTAGCAAAGAACGAAGCCAACACAGAGAAACACAGTGACGTTTGGGCATTTGCCTTTGGTCATTGAAGCTGGAGCTATTCCCTAGATTTTTCAATATTTAGTCCAATGAATTTCTATTCTTTTTTGAGGGGGGAGCTAGGGGATGGGGAAGATGGGACAAAGGAAGAGGTTCTTTCTAAACCTAGTTTGAAGGGGTTCCTGCAAAAAAATCGTACTGGAACACACTCTATTCCTTTGGCTTGCCTTCTCTTTACCTCTCAAACCTGTGCTCCTTTTCAAGGTTCAGCTCAAACCCCACCCTTTCTAGGAAGTCTTCCTTGATGATCCCAGCCTAATGAGCTCACCCTCCCTTGACCTCTTACATCACTGTATTCTTAGTTCTTATTCCTTGTCTGCCAGGGATTGCTGACCTTGTCATGCCAGTTTTTTTTTTTTTTTTTTTTCGGTGATGATCTTACTTCCTAAAGGATAAATCCAGTCCCTAAAAGTTCTATGTTCTTCAGCCTTTGCCATAAAAAGTTATACATAGAAAGTGAGCAGTATATATCTGTGGCTTTAATTAACTGCAATGAAAATATATATAAGCACATTTCCTATCTACCTGTCAGTTCAGAATAAAACCTCGCATGAAACCCGTGATTGCACAGTCACAAGGAAGATAAACAATTACCAGAGATTGTAGCTATCAGTATGATACTATTTGGTGTAAAAGGGAAGGCAAATCAAGAGTATCAGAATTTTCAACTCATGTATATTATAGGCTGAACACATTTTTATTGATAATATATAAGGGACTGAAGGCCAGTATCTTCTCTGTTTATCATGTTTCACTCACAGTACTCTCTGTGGCAATTAGAGTCTTGGGCACAAATAAGACATATCATAATTTATTGCTGAGCTGAAACCTAAAAATGAAATACATTTTAGCTATTTAAACATCTCAAGCAGGAGTCAGTGCCACCACATTTAGGATCATTTCAGTACAATCATTGAACTTCAGGTAGAGACCACATCCTTGCTTCCCCAGAGATGACTGCTGCCTCACTCCCTTGAGCATGCAGTTGCTACACTCTCCTTTCCTTGTTCAGCCCTGCGTGTTTCATTAACCTCATTCTATGATTGATCCACCTGCCACAAGTTTGTAAAACTGACTCAAATCAGTAGACAGCTGTATGAGGGTTGAATTATCCAGATTTTCCTAGCAACAATGACTTACATAAACATGCTGTACATATATGGTAAGTCCAGAAGCTTGTAAATAAAGGTTCCAACACAGAACTCAGGGTCTAAAAAGAGACCTTACTCCAAACTAAGTGAAGTAAGCCAGACACAGAAAGACAGATATCATACAATATTGCTTATATGTGGAATCTTAAAAAGTCATATAAATGAACTTATTTACAAAACAAAATAGACTCACAGACATAGAAAGCAAACATGATTAACAGGAAAAAAGGGAGAGGATGGATAATTTGGGAGTTAGGGATTAACAGATACACAGCAGCATATATAAAAATAGATAACCAAAAAGGACTTACTGTATAGCACAAGAAACTATCCTTAATATTTTGTAATAACCTATAAGGGAAAAGAATCTGAAAAAGGATAGATGGATAGATAGATAATCCATCTGTATATCTGAATCACTTTGCTGTACACTTGAAACTAAGACCACATTGTAAAACAACTATATTCAATTAAAAATGTAGATAGTTCTTATCTCTGAATTATTTTATGACATAATTTAAAAATTTTGTTTATATGTTTTTCTGATTCAATAAATTAGTTACTAAAAATGAATGAAAACTGAACATGAGTTGTTACAACATAAGAGGAGGAAAGGCGAGGGTCCACATGACTCAGACCCAGCCTATCCCCCCTCCCCGCATCCTGCCACTGCTCCCAACCCTACATCCCTTCTTCCATCCTAATGGACTGAGTTCACCACAGGGTTCAGGACCTCAAAAACAGAGGAACTTGGGATAGCTCAAGGCAATACACTTTTCCAAGGCACGCAGTAAGTTTGTGTTGTTCAATTGCTAAGTCATGTCTGACTCTTTGCAATCCCATGGACTGCAGTATACCAGGTTTCCCTGTCTGTCACTGTCTCCTGGAGTTTGCTCAAACTCATGTCCATTGAGTCAGTTCAGTTCAGTTCAGTCACTCAGTCGTGTAATTAGGAGCTTTCAAACCACAGCTCCAAGTTTGATCTAAGGTTCAGCTCCTCTCCAATCTCACCACAATTATATTTTTCATTAGAGATGGACAAATGGTTTCTGACAAATTCTTTTTCATAAAATTGCTTCAATTAAAAAAAAAAGACTTTTTGTTCCAAATTCACATTTTATCAATGTTGCTTCACAGATGGTATCTTATGACAGAAACCCTCTATTGGACCATTTTTTTCCCTGTGACATTCCTTCGTGAATGTTTAATTTCCTTTTCTCATCACTAACTGGTGGCACTTCAAGGTGAAGAAGGTGTTTTTCTTAGTCATACATTTTTCCCTAATACCAGAAATTACTTCCAGTTCCAATCTCATGTTGCTTACGTATTACCTGAGAGATTGGAGTTTCCTGCTGCATGAAAATAACGATTTAAAGAGATGAAAGTTTAACAAATCCTATAAATAGCAAACGACACTGTCATTATAGTGAACGGCAGCTCCACACCCACTGCCTTTTCTACTGTCTGTCATTAGCTATTATATCTGAAGTGAAACTTGTTTCTGGTACAATCAGTAGAATGAACAATGAAACCATAAAGAGATCAAAGGATTAGTGGAAGAATTTGTTCTCTTTCACTCCCAGAGAATAAACCGGACTTTCAGGCATTCACACTGACCAAAGCTCCTTTTGACATCCCAATTTTAGTGTATATATCTTCTTCTGCTTTTGTCTAAGGAATACCCCAACTGCTCAACTTAAGAAATCCAGTGAACAAATAAAAATATTCATAGAAAGGCATTATTTCCCTGAATGAATATTTACTCTAAACTCATTCTAGAAATCCTCAGACCCAACTCTTGCTAAATATCCATACAGCACATGTTACCCATTTCTAAAGCAGTTTCTTTCCACAGGTCTTGGAAATGTCTTTATATAAGTCCCAGATTTACAGGTTCCAGGAGGACAGACATTTGTAGAGTTAAAATTTTCCAAGCCAAGAATTCTTTGTTTCCTCTCAGAAGCAAAAGACATTCTTAGAAAAAAAAGTTCACAAAGGTGGATGTTGGCTTATCATATCTTCTGAAATATATGGCTATTTAATTTGGTTTCTCTGCTCATTCTTTTCTTTTCAGGATGAGGATTGATGTCCTGACTTCCAATGCAGGTGTCCTTGGGCTTTGGCTTCTGTTTTTGCTGCCTTTTGTTGCAATGTAGCTAATCACTTTTGCCTCCTGGAGGGGTACAGGCCTCCAGCGCTGAAGTCCAGGATGGCTGTGCTAGCTTCTTGTGTTGGGGGGACACATAGCGGCTTTGGGGACCGTGAAGGTGCCATTGACGGTGCTCTCTAACTGAACACACCCCTTCCTTTCTGCTGCCTTCACCCAGGTTGGAGCCTCACCTCACCTTGTGAGGCAGGTAAAGCAGTCCCTCCTTGTGGTTCCAATGTGAACTGGGCATAAGCTCCTGCTTTTTACAAACTGCCTTTTCTTTTGTATGAAGTTTACATCATCTCACTGCTTACTGTCATCCTGAGGTGAAGCCCAGGGCTCTGTAGTAGCATCTTCCCTGTATTGTATTAAGTTTTATAAAGGGTGACATTCTAACAATATTTTGTGGAATTCTCCAGGCAAGAGTACTCGAGTGGGTTGCCATTTCCTTCTCCAGGGGATCTTCCTGACCTTGGGATTGAACCTGGGTCTCCTGCATTGCAGGCAGATTCTTTACCAACTGAGCCATTAGGGAAGCCTAATACAGCAGCAAAAACAAGACCAGGACTTGACTGTGGCTAAGATCATGAAGTTCTTATTGCCAAATTCAGACTTAAATTGAAGAAAGTAGGGAAAACCACTAGATCATTCAGGTATGACCTAAACCAAATCCCTTATGATTATACAGTGGAAGTGACAAATAGATTCTAGGGATTAGATCTGATAGACAGAGTGCCTGAAGAACTATGGACGGACGTTCCTGACACTGTACAGGAGGCAGGGATCAAGACGACCCCCTAGAAAAAGATATGCAAAAAGGCAAAATGGTTGTCTGAGGAGGCCTTGTAAATAGCTGAGAAAAGAAGAGAAGCTAATAAAAAAGGAGAAAAAGAAAGATATACCCATTTGAATGCAGAGTTCCAAAGAATAGCAAGGAGAGATAAGAAAGCCTTCTTCAGTGATCAATGAAAAGAAATAGAGGAAAGAAATTAGAATGGGAATGGGAAAGACTAGAGCTGTCTTCTGGAGAAGGCAATGGCAACCCACTCTAGTACTCTTGCCTGGAAAATCCCATGGGCGGAGGAGCCTGGTGGGCTGCAGTCCATGGGGTCGCTAAGAGTCGAACACGACTGAGTGACTTCACTTTCACGCGTTGGAGAAGGAAATGGCAACCGACTCCAGTGTTCTTGTCTGGAGAATCCCAGGGACGGGGGAGCGGGAGGGGGCGGGGCGGCTGGTGGGCTGCCATCTATGGGGTCGCACAGAGTCAGACCTGACTGAAGAGACTTAGCAGCAGCAGCAGCAGCAGCAGCAGCAGCAGCAGCAGCAGCAGCAGAGATCTCTTCAAGGAAATTAGAGATACCAAGGGAACATTTCATGCAAATATGGGCTCAATAAAGGACAGAAATGGTATGGACCTAGTAGAAGCAGAAGATATTCGTAAGAGGTGGCAAGGATATACAGAAGAACTATACAAAAATGATTTTCATGAACCAGATAACCGTGCTGGTGTGATCACTCACCCAGAGCCAGAGATACTAGAATGTGAAGTCAAGTGGGCTTTAGAAAGCATCACTATGAACAAAGCTAGCAGAGGTGATGGAATTCCAGTTGAGCTATTTCAAATCCTAAAAGATGATGCTGTGAAAGTGCTGCAGTCAATTATGCCAACAAATTTGGAAAACTCAGCAGTGGCCACAGGACTGGAAAAGGTCAGTTTTCATTCCAATTACAAAGAAAGGCAATGCCAAAGAATGTTCCAACTACTGCACAATTGCCATCATCTTACACGCTAGCAAAGTAATGCTCAAAATTCTTCAAGCCAGGCTTCAACAGTATGTGAACCATGAACTTCAAGATGTTCAAGCTGGATTTAGAAAAGGCAGAGGAATCAGAGATCAAATTGCCAAAATCTGTTGGATCATCAAAAAAGCAAGAGAGTTCCAGAAAAACATCTACTTCTGCTTCATCAACTATGCCAAAGCCCTTGACTGTGTAGATCACAACAAACTGTAGAAAATTCTGAAAGAGATGGGAATACCAGACCACCTGATCTGCCTCCTGAGAAATCTGTATGCAGGTCAAGAAGTAGCAGTTAGAACTGGACATGGAACAACAGACTGGTTCCAAAGTGGGAAAGGAGTACTTCAAGGCTGTATATTGTCACCCAGCTTATTTAACTTATATGCAGAGTACATCATGCAAAATTCCAGCTAGATGAAGCAGAAGCTGGAATCAAGATTGCTGGGAGAAATATCAATATCCACAAATATTCAGATGATAACCACTCTTATGGCAGAAAGTGAAGAACTAAAGAGCCTCTTGATGAAAACGAAAGAGGAGAGTGAAAAATTTGGCTTAAAACTCAACATTCAAAAAACTATGATCATGGCATCCAGTCCAATCACTTGATGGCAAATAGATGGGGAAACAATGAAAACAGCAAGAGACTTTACTTTTGGGGGCACCAAAATCACCAGAGATAGTGACTGCAGCCATGAAATTAAAAGATGCTTGCTCCTTGAAAGAAAACCTATGACCAACCTAGACAACGTATTAAAAAGCAGAGACATTAGTTTGCCAGCAAAGGTCCATCTAGTCAAAGCTATGTTTTTTCTGATAGCCATGTATGGATGTGAGAGTTGGACCATAAAGAAAGCTGAGTGCTGAAGAATTGGTGCTTTTGAACTGTGATGTTGGCGAAGACTCTTGAGAGTCCCTTGAACTGCAAGGAGATCAAACCAGTCAATCTAAAGGAAATAAGTTCTGAATATTCATTGGAAGGATAGATGCTGAAGCTGAAGCTCCAATACTTTGGCCATCTGATGTGAAGAACTGACTCATTGGAGAAGACTCTGAAGCTGGGAAAGTTTGAAGGCAGGAGGAGAAGGGGACAACAGAGGATGAGATATTTGGATGGCATCACCGACTCAATGGACATGAGTTTGCGCAAGCTCCAGGAGCTGGTGGTGAACAGGGAAGCCTGGCATGCTGCACTCCATGGGGTCGCAAAGAGTTGGACATGATGGAGTGACTGAACTGAACTGAACCGAAATGGTGAAATATGAAGCTAAGTTCCTCAACCTCTGGAACCAGTCTGACTTGGTTTAATACCTCACTGCCCCTTAACAGCTGTGTGAGCCTGGGCAAAGTTGTTTACTCTTCCTAGACCTTAGTTTACACATCATAAACCATTATAATAGTATCAACCTTGTTGAGATTTAAGTGAATCACACAGTACCTTGGAAATAGAAAGTGTGAAAATATAGGTTTACAAACTTCTGAGTCTTACTGATACTGAAAGAATTATTTTCTCAGACCTGCCTCACAAATTGGGGCATTCTGAGGGCAGAAGATAGAGGCAGAACTTTGATTCTTCGATTATGATAACCTCCTCCCTCTATAAAGACTTCTACAGTCTAGGAGAATTGAACTCAATGATATTAGAGATGATATTAGAGATGATGAGACAGCAGCCATCGTATGAAGAAATGATCAAAAGTGATATAGCCAAAATATCTGGAAAAAGTATTGTTAGAGCTGTATCAGGTCACTAATGAATAGGGATATTATGTTCTCAGAATTCTAAATAATGGTCACTTTCATAAATAAGTGTACATTTGTAATTTTCCATTCTTTTTCTTAACGAGGGCCCCCAGAGTTTCATCTCCCTTTACAAAGTCTGAATTTGTCACTGAAATGTCCTTAATCTTTTAAAATAGGATGTAAGAAATTTATGCACTCCATGAATATTCTCCAGAAAAATGCATGCAGTTTTTCCTACAAGTTCAGGGAGTTAATCTCTTCCCTTAAAGCTCATCAGCTGGTCTCTCATTAAGAACCTCTGGTTTCATAGTAAACCACATGTACCCCAGTGTTCATCACAGAACTGTTTATAATAGCTAGGACATGGAAGCAACCTAGATGTCCATCAATAGATGAATATATAAAGAAGTTGTGGTACATATATACAGTGGAATATTATTCAGACATAAAAAGGAACAATTTTGAGTCAGTTCTAGTGAGGCAGATGAACCTAGAACCTGTTTTACAGACTGAAGTAAGTCAGACAGGGAAAAACAAGTATCATATATTACACATACATGAATCTGGAATCTGGAAAAACGGTACTGATGCACCTATTTGCAGGGCAAGAATAGAGATGCAGACGTAAGAGAACAGACTTGTGAACACAGAGGAGGAAGGAGAGGGCGGAACAAATGGAAAGAGTAGCACTGAAACACATGCACTACCATATGTAAAACAGTTAAAACCAGCGGGAAGTTGCCGTGTAACACACAGGGCTCAACCCAGTTCTCTGTGATGATCTAGACGGCTGGGATTGGTGGGAAGTGGGAGGGAGGGTTCAAGACGGAGGGGACATTTGCATACTTATGGCTAATTCACGTTGTTGTATGACATAAACCAGCACAACATTGTATCCACCAATTAAAAATTTTAAAAAATATATGAAAAATAAAACAAAGAACCTGTGGTTTCAAGGAAGAACCAGCCGAGTTTGGCATTGTACACAAAATATCAGCTGAAAAGAAATACAATAAAATTGCTGTTCTGAATTTCCTCAAGGCACCTCCACCTTACCTCTCTTTACCCCACCCTATTTCTCCCAGGTTCTCATAAACCTATGGCTTTTCTGCAGCCCAAGGTAGTACTTAGAGGCTTCCTTGATGGTTCAGCAGGTAAAGAATCCATGCGCCATGAAGGAGACACTGGAGATATCGGTTCAGTCCTTGGGTCGTGAAGATCCCCTGGAGAAGAGAATTGCGCCCCACTCCAGTATTCTTGTCCCATAGACAGAGGAGCCTAACAGGCTACAGTTCACGGGGTAGTAAAGAGTCACCTACATGGAAGGTAGTAGTTAAAGCTCCGGAAACTGGTGAAAGGAGGCAAAGAGAGGTTTAAGTGCTCTTACCTGTGAGCTTTCTCTAAAATAAACATTCCTCAGGAGAAAGTTCACACTGATGAGGGCTAAAGAGAGAAGAGGGTTCTTTTTTCCTCTATTGCCAGCTATTTCAAATAAGTCAAAGATTTTGCACATTGTTCCATAGCAACTTGTGTTTATACATAACTCACCTTGCTGTACTAATGTGATCTAATTATTATTTCTATCCCCAACTATGAGACTTTAGTAAATAAAGATTATATTACTTATAATTGTGACTCAAGTTCTGTAATATGGCAAGGCATTAATAAATGATTATTGAATGAATGAATGAAGAGTGAAAATAACGAGGCTTTGTTGGCTACTTTTTGTATCTGTTGAACAGAAACCATAGAACCAAAATATCTTTCCTCAATATAATAACCACAAAGCATCTTGCAGTTCATGTTACTAAGAACTTTTATTTCCTTCTTAGCTTACTACCCATATAGCTAGCCGATGTGAACCACTAACAAAATCTCAGAAGATATATATGAATAGAAAAAAATCCTTGAAGTTGCAGCAGAAAGATTATACTATGTATGCATTTCTCTCTGCGTTCTTCCCAGTAATGCTGGTTTGTGGTCTCTGGATGCACAGAGAATTTTAATAGTTAAAATGTACCTGGTACTACCAGGAGATGGCGCACTGGAAGACATACAGCATTATTCTTATAACAAAAATATCAGATCGAAATTAAAAGACTTCTAAAGCAAGATCATCTTGGGCTGCTGCTCAGTTGAATTCCGTACCCAGCTTAAAGATTGCACTTATGAGTGAATGTGTTTCTCCTTGTCTTACCACTGTAGGAGTTTGCAACACAAGAGCCTCTTTAATGTTTCAGTTTCCATAAAAAGCCCTAGATGTGGAGTTGGTCACAGTCCATGTCTTTATCAGCTGATATATTTTCAGATTTTGTCCTCACTGAAACTTTTGAAGACAGCAAATGCCAGTTCAGAGTGATTTAAAAGCCTTGGCTTTAAGATTCATTGGGTTCTCTTTTGTAAGATTAATTTAAATTCACATAAGGAGTGTGTATGTGTGTGTGTGTGTGTGTGTGTGTGTGTGTTGCCTAATGGTTAAGAACCTTTACTCTGGAGCTGCAATTGCTCAAGTTAATCTCATTGAAACTCAATGTCTTCTAGTATAAAATGGAAATGATAATGGAAACTCACTACCTCATAGATGTTTTGTGGGGAATAAATGAGTTAATGCATATAGAGCACTTGGAACACTGTCTGGCACCTAAGTGCTATAGAAGTGTTAGCTATTTTTAGTATATTGCATCAGTATAGCATTCCACTCTTCATACTTTACCCACAATGTTGGGTTGTTTTATTACTCCAGGCAATGAAGGGAAAGTGTCTAAGTGGAAAGGGCACTGTCTGACTTATTCCCTGAAATATTTTAAGCTTTGTAATGAAGTGGAGGAAACTTAGAGCAGAAACTCGTCTGTGGGGTTTCAGGGATTAGAGAGCACATGCTCTGTTTATTTGCCTAATTATCTGGTTGTGGACTGAAAGTGCATGAACAAACAAGGGGATAGATATTAAGGGCAGTATATGCAACTCCATTAGGAATCTTTCTAAGTATTCTAAGTAGTCTTAGGGATTCACTGGTGAGAAAGGTGCTCCAGCCTTTAGCTGGGACCCTGAAAGCACAATGTCAGGGTTCTGGCCAATGGAAAGAGTGGTGTGAGTTAAGTAGTTTCCTTGCAAAACTGCTCACAGCAAACTCACTAAGTTCGCTTACCTTTCCTTGAGTTCATCTTACTGGACTCATCCACACCATTAATTTGAAACGCTCTCCGCTCTTGACTTCCCTGGAGCGTGCCCTCCGAGTTTCTTTTTACCTCCCTGATCCTCAGGAGCCCTCATCTGCTGACACATCTCCTACAAGTTTCCTACAACTCCTTGGGGCTTTATCCTATGTTCTTTTCATGTGTTCTTATGGTTTTAAATACTACCTAGAGGATACTAAATGTCACATTTACATGCTAAGTCTATTCCGACCACAAGAATCATTACATTCTACATCCTAATTAACATTTCTGGTTCCGTGTTTCTAACATAAAATGTGTGGGATTGAACTTTTGCTCTTTTCCCCACTTATTCTTTCCCTGTCATTCTCATCTTAATAAAAGGTATACTGCTACTACTGCTACTGCTAAGTCACTTCAGTCGTGTCTGACTCTGTGCGACCCCATAGATGGCAGCCCACCAGGCTCCCCCGTCCCTGGGATTCTCCAGGCAAGAACACTGGAATGGGTTACTATTTCCTTCTCCAATGCATGAAAGTGAAAAGTGAAAGTGAAGTCTCTTAGTCATGTCCGACTCTTAGCGACCCCATGGACTGCAGCCTACCAGGCTCCTCTGTCCATGGGATTATCCAGGCAAGAGTACTGGAGTCGGGTGCCATTGCCTTCTCCAGATAAAAGGCATAGAAACCTGGAAATTCACCTTGATGATCTCGTCTCTGTTAGAGTCAATTTTCAAAATCTATCTAGAATACACACTTTCTCTATTCCCCTGACACTAACATAACTCAAGGCACCTTACCTGGTCTAGAATACTCTGTGTGTGTGCTCAGTGGCTTAGTCGTGTCTGACTCTTCACTCTTTAATTTATTCTACATTACCTCCTTACTTCGTTTCTTTCCTCTCTCTAATATGTCCTCCACATAGGAACTTAAAAAATCTTTCTAAACCTGCACCAAAGCACAGATAAAGAAACCAAATGCAGAAAGGTTATGAGAATAAGGCCAAGTGACTAAAGGGCAGAGCCTATCACACAGCTCTCTCCGCCTTCTGATTTCCACATTCTTGCCATCCACATTCTTCCACATCCATTACCATCTACTTCAGTGCAGAAATGGTGGCCATGCTCATACATACGTTCTACTGACTTTTGGAGTGTTCTTATTTTCATTTCTCTCAGAGGTGCCAGCCTTTGTGTTTTTTTTTTTTTTTTTTAAATTTTAAAATCTTAAATTCTTACATGCGTTCCCAAACATGAACCCCCCTCCCACCTCCCTCCCCACAACATCTCTCTGGGTCATCCCCATGCACCTGCCCCAAGCAAGCTGCACCCTACGTCAGACATGGACTGGCGATTCAATTCTTACATGACAGTATACATGTTAGAATTCCCATTCTCCCAAATCGTCCCACCCTCTCCCTCTCCCTCTGAGTCCAAAAGTCCGTTATACACATCTGTGTCTTTTTTCCTGTCTTGCATACAGGGTCGTCATTGCCATCTTCCTAAATTCCATATATATGTGTTAGTATACTGTATTGGTGTTTTTCTTTCTGGCTTACTTCACTCTGTATAATTGGCTCCAGTTTCATCCATCTCATCAGAACTGATTCAAATGAATTCTTTTTAACGGCTGAGTAATACTCCATTGTGTATATGTACCACAGCTTTCTTATCCATTCATCTGCTGATGGACATCTAGGTTGTTTCCATGTCCTGGCTATTATAAGCAGTGCTGCGATGAACATTGGGGTACATGTGTCTCTTTCAATTCTGGTTTCCTCCGTGTGTATGCCCAGAAGTGGGATTGCTGGGTCATAAGGTAGTTCTATTTGCAATTTTTTAAGGAATCTCCACCCACAATGAGGTACCACTTCACACCAGTCAGAATGGCTGCGATCCAAAAATCTGTAAGCAATAAATGCTGGAGAGGGTGTGGAGAAAAGGGAACCCTCCTACACTGTTGGTGGGAATGCCTTTGTGTTTTACTTCATTCCAATTCCAGTCAACATGCTTAGGAAGTTTGCTCTCAGTTCTAGCTACCCATTTGACACTGAGGTCTTTCAGTTCCCCAACACTTTCTGCTCAGAGATCTCAAGACCCACTTCATGTCAGTCGCCTGCTCACATTACCATCATGTTGACTTCAGCAGCATTCCGCACGGCTCCACTCACGTGTTTCAACATGCCTCTCTCTGCTTTAATCATCTTCTCCTTCCTCTTCCAGTTCCTAATACTGGCAGTACTGCTCTGGAGCCTCATCAAGCCTTTAAGTCATCAGCCTTCTCCTTATCTGCAATTTCATTGCTACTTTTCTGGAAACAACTGGCTTCATGAAGCCAAAATTTCATTTCAAGAAGAAAGCCACTTCTTCTCATCCTTCTGACATAGCCAAACATACCTGGAAAAATCACATAGCAGGAGGGTGGGGTCCAAAACAAAATCATGCAGTCATCTCCGTTGTCCCTGGGGTGGGGGGGCTGAGCATTTCTTTGGTTTATCTGTTTTTAATGTTCTGTCAGAGTAATCATAATAGGTGTTTTAAAATATTTTCATGGGTTAAAGTTTTACTACTTTCTAATTTAAAATGTATGACTTAAAATTTCATCCCATCACACTAATTCTGGTATTATTCATTTATTTATTTTCAAACTTTAAGCTTTCTGTTTTGTATTAGAGTATAGCCGATTAACAAAGTTGTGGTAGTTTTAGGTGAGCAGTGAAGAGACTCAGCCCTACACATACATGTATCCGTTCTCCCCCAAGTCTCCCTCCAATCCAGGCCGGCACATAACATTGAGCAGAGTCCCATGTGCTGTACAATAGGTCCTTGTTGGTTATTCATTTTGAATATAGCAGCGTGTACAAGACCATCACACTTATTCTGAATAGAGTGGTTTTTCAACATTTTTTTTTTTTTTGCTGAAATAAACCCAAATAAGTCATGCTAGAGAACTCACTTTCTCTTTATACATATTCAACTTTTTTTCCCCCCACCCCACTTCACACACACATAACAGGGTGAAAAGTTAATATATACAGTTTGGAATTTTTAGAAGGGATGTGCATGTGTGCTAAGTTGCTTCAGTCATGTCCAACTCTGTGTGACCCAAGGACTGCAGTCTGCCTGATTCCTCTGTCCATGGGATTCTCCAGGTAAGAAGACTGGGGTGGGTTGCTATACCCTCTTCCAGGGGATCTTCCCAACTCAGGGATCCAACCATGTCTCTTCTATCTCCTGCGTTGGCAAATGGGTTCTTCACCACTAGTGCCACCTGGGAAGTCCAGAAGGGATAATGACACGCAATCCAAATTTTTATTTTCCTTTAGATTAATATCTTCAAAGACATTCTTTTTTACTTCTCATATTACAAGTAATCACATTTGATATCCTAGGCCTTTATCTCCATCTTTACAGAGAAAATATTGACATATTTAATTCACATTTAATTTAATTTAAAGCCAGCCAATGAGAAAGCTGTCAAAGCAAAAACTGCTTTTCTAATAAGCTTGATGCCTAGTGCACACAAAATCCAGATACACCACCACCCTTCTAAGTTATAATCATTTGTCAAAACTAATTTCTTTATCACTTTCATCACACCTTTAAATAACTTGGATAAATTCAATTCCAGTTGTGATAATAGGGCATTTGAAAACTTCGTGTACAGTGTCTTCACCACCACAACAATATAAACATTGGCACAATAAATTCTGCAGAAAAACCATGGCTCATTTTGTAATTACCATGTACTAAAACTAAGTACCTTACATATTATCAATTCCCTTCATCCTATGACAAGCCAGTTCAAAGAATACTATTATTATCTACTTTTTACAGTTGAAAACCTTGGGTTAGGTTAGTTAACCAAGTTCACACAGCTTGAGCTCACACTTTTAACCACGAAACTTTATATTTAATCTTGTTCAGCATCATATTGTTAAATGTATCATACGATCCTACATATAAATCAGTGTGAAAACCTAATATTGAAAAGCAAGCATACTGTAACAGTACCAACCTAATAACCGTTGGTTGAATTCAGATGATGGCTGCACAAATGGGCCAGTACACAGACTCTGAATATTGTATTCACAGGGTCAGTCTAAATAACTGAGCACACACATGTGAAGTGCAAGTGACAGTTGCTCAGTCATATCCAACTCTCTGCGACCCCATGGACTATGTATATAGCCTGTCAGGCTCCGCTGTCCATGGAATTCTCCAGGCAAGAATACTGGAATGGGTTGCCATTGCCTTCTCCAGGAGATATCCTGACACAAGGATTGAACCCAGGTCTCCTGCATTGCAGGGAGATTCTTTTCCAACATATATAGGTAAACAATTGTATCAGACAAGATATCAATTATTAACATTACTATCTGCTCCGTTTATCAGAAGCTTTTGATTTCTAACTGAGACTGAGAAGTTAGCTATGAATGAATATTTTTTCCTGGTGATTAAGAACATGTTTTAAAATGTGTATTTATATCTGGTACCTCATCCATAAGCCTTAGTATTTTAGTTTAAAATTTTGAATTCATTTAGAGTAAATGGATTTTATTTATCAAAGTCGTAATAGAATTTCCATTTCTATTCTCTTTACTCATCAGTGACTTAGTGTGCTGAGTTTGGAGACTGAAGCTTTCATTTCAAGGCCCAACTTTACTACTTATGGTGGTTTGGCCTTAGGCAAACAACTGAAGTTTTGTGAGTTTCACTTTTCTCATTTGCAGGTGAAGATAATAATACTTTCCCTGCCAACTCCACAGGGCAGGTAGAAGGGTCAGGTGAGATAACATGTATGAAAGTACTCCTGATACTATAGCATAATTCGAAGTGTTAGTCACCTAACGTCTGATTTCTCACACGAAGGCAATAAAGTTCTCCCCAAGGAACAATGTAATAAAATTCATGACTGTGTTAACATTCCTCAACTAATCTAACAATAAAACATGTTAAAAATAGCAATTTGAAAATAGTTTTACTTCTGATTTTAATCATGCCAATTTGGTGGAATGAATTTGCTTTGTCCTGGAAGACTAGATTAGTTCAGTACTAAAAGGAGATTCAGGGCACATGATTGAAGTTTTCTTTCAGAGATTCCTTTATCTACATAAAAGAGAGCCCTAAAGAAAATATATTTCTTGGTCTATAAAATAATACATTCTTTTGTTATTGCTCGTGTGTACTCACTCACTTCAGTCATGTCCAACTCTTTGTGACCCTACAGACTATAGCCTGCCAGGCTCTTCTGTCCATGGGATTCTCTAGGCAAGAATACTGGAGTGGGTTGTCATGCTCTCCTCCAAGGGATCTTCCTGACCCAGGGAGTGAACCCACATTTCCTCCATTGCAAGCAGATTCTTTACCCACTGAACTACCAGGGAAGCCCTTTGTTACTGCTAATGCTACATAAATTTAAACCATCTAAGTACTGAGTTGACCAAAAAGTTCATTTGAATTTTTACATACAGCATTAACAGAAAAACCCAAATGAACTTTTTGGCTAACCCAATATTTAGATGTACACTTGGAAAGTTTTTATTTTTGAAAGGAAAACTTTTATGGAAATTCATGTATTCTTGTTAAGCATGTGAGTTGTTTCACCTTCCGAGTTCAACTATTGCCACGAACAGGACATGGGATACCATAGTCCCCTTCTTTTGAAACAGCTTGGTGAAGAGGAAATCGGCTATGGTCAATGAAAAGATGACTAAAACAGTATTAAATGATACACTTAAAAATATAGCTTCTGTACCTCTTACTCTTTACCAGAGAGCGTAGTCTTCTCTGCGTCACAGTCACCTTCCTAGCAACAAAACTGGGAATTATAGCCCCAAATGAGATGGATATTATTCCATGATTTCGAGTAATAACAGTAAACACAGGCTTTAGAAATCAGATAGTTTGACAAATGTCAACATATGTTATTTAGTCACTTTTGTTTTAGTGATAATAGAAGAAATAGTTCTATTCTAGGTAAGAATTATTGCATGATTTTGATTAAAGTTTTAAGTAAAAACACATCTCATTAGGACTTTTAAGGTTTGCTAACAATGAGAACCAAGACTTCATCTCTCTAATTTACAGTGCCTTCTCTAACACATTTCTGAAGATCAAATGAGATTTCATTTGTTCATTTACTGGACATTGAGCACCTACTGTATTCAACAAAGTGGGCTGGACACTGCGGCAGATTCAGTAGTATTTAGAATAGCCTCAGCTTTTATGAACTTAAAATCTAATAAGTAGAGCAAAGCTACCAATCCCCAAAACAGTAAAAACAAATTGAAAGTGTTAAGAGCCGTTAAGAGGCTAAAACAACATGATACGAAGTTCGTGTCATGAGAAAATGCTTTGAAACTGTAAAATCCTTCACAGATAGTATCAGAATAGCTCAAGAAATGGAGAAACTGAAGGAAGAATTTGATGATTTGTTCCTATAAACATTTCCCTTCTCCCTTATTTACCTTGTTTAATAAAAGAAGATAGGAATCAATTGCCTAATACAGTGTCTTGCAAACTCTATATGCTCTGTAAATACTTGTTGAATAAATGAATGTTTAACAATCTTCTTCTCAGTGATATTTAAAGGAATATCTGGTAAAAATTATTTTAGTTTGAAACACAAAATCACTAAGTAAATTATTCTTAATTAAATTAGAACAATAATGCTATTTTAGAATCCATTTTAATCGTGTGTATTTTATGACTTTTTCAGATAAAAGATCCCATTCTTAGATTATTGCGTGAAATTTGGGTGCAATATAAAAAATAGAAAATGCATTGCTTTGGGCGCCAGAGCATCCAGCCAGAATCCTTGTTCTGACACCCACTAACTCTAGGAAAGCTACCATTTTGAACCTGAGGTTTTTGATTTGTGAGGTCATAAATCATAACATATGAGGTTAAGACCAGGTCTAGCTTTAACATATTCATGCCTCAACACAGGAGATATATGGAAGACATTTAAAATGTATAAAATGTACTTAAGTTATATTGGGTTATCACCATGTTTAAATAGATATTAGCATATTTTTGAATTGATAAATTGTGCTTAAATCTATAAGAATGGCAAAACTTTTAAAATATGTCAAGATATTCTAATTTAGGTAAAAGGACTAGCTTGGCACCTGCCCCCTACCCTCACCACACATATCCTTTGGGCTATTTAGGAATTGATCTACAATTAGTTCTAATAGTTGAGGCTAATTGAGTGGTGGCATGATAATTAAGTGAACTGGAGTGGTTCTGGATAATCAAAGGAGAAGCTCTCAGTTATTTAAGGACACATCCATCTTTCTATTGTGCTTTAAACTTTGTTCCATGAACGACAAGAACAGCCTGGTCCATCACTTGTCAAAGCAGTACATTCCAGAAGTTTTATTAAGGATAAGTCTTAGGGAATTAATAATGCATCAAATGTGTTACACACTAATCATAAGACTGTAGTCAAAACAGTCTTTTAAGCAACATGTTCATGACAGTGATGGAATCAGACTTTCTAAAGGTAGCTGTGTCTGTATAGATCCTGGAAAATAGCCCCTTGCTCACCCTCCTTTACTTTCAGCTTGTTGATTTTTAGCCTTTTCTAATTCTTTTTAAATATCACTTCCTGAGCAGGCACACTGATTTCGGACGCATAAAACTCCTCTCTGACTATAGGTCTTCCTGTGCCTGTCCATATTGGCCTTTACTGCCCAAGTTTACACTCCCAGGACACTAATGTCTAAGCAGGCATGGACCCATCTGTCTTATTCACTACTATGTCCCCACCACGCAGAAAATGGCCTAGCATTTGGCTCTCAAACACCTGCCGTATGACTAACACATATATCCAGCATTTTGGAAAGTGCCACAAGACACTCAAAATGCCTGGCCCCTAGGCAACCTATGCTGTATGTTTTGTATTACAAGATGGTATATAAAATGAGAACATTAAGTGTCTTATAGTGTTAACAGATTAAAGAATAGAGCCCCCAATATGTACTGAAATTGTTTCAGGGTGAATAATGTGCAAGTTCTTGAAGCCCTGCTCCATTTTATTTTGTTTTGCTCTGTCATTTCCAAAGAACTTCTACCACTGGAGAGGGTGGTTGCATCAGCATGGTTCCCATTAGTGGGCTGAGACCGTTCAGTTCAGTTCAGTTCATTTTGGTCACTCATTTGTGTCTGACTGTTTGCGACCCCATGAACCGCAGCACCCCAGGCCTCCCTGTCCATCACCAACTCCTGGAGTTTACCCACACTCATGTCCATTGAGTCAGTGATGCCATCCAACTATCTCATCCTCTGTTGTCCCTTTCTCCTCCTGCCTCCAATCTTTCCCAGCATCAGCATCTTTTCAAACGAGTCAGCTCTTCTCATGAGGTGGCCAAAGTATTGGAGTTTCAGCTTCAACATCAGTCCTTCCAGTGGAC
This sequence comes from Capra hircus, assembly GCF_001704415.2. Lineage (NCBI taxonomy): Eukaryota > Metazoa > Chordata > Mammalia > Artiodactyla > Bovidae > Capra > Capra hircus. Next base: position 90,005,929 of record NC_030813.1, on the reverse strand, counting down.
ACCCAGAACTGATCTCCTTTAGGATGGACTAGTTAGATTTCCCAGCAGTCCAAGGGACTGTCGAGAGTCTTCTCCAACACCACAGTTCAAAAGCATCAATTCTTTGGCACTCAGCTTTCTTTATAGTCCAACTCTCACATCCATACATGACTACTGGAGAAACCATAGCCTTGACTAGAAGGGCTTTGTTGACAAAGTAATGTCTCCGCTTTTTAATATGCTGTCTAGGTTGGTCATAACTTTCCTTCCAAGGAGTAAGCATCTTTTAATTTCATGTCTGCAATCACCATCTGCAGTGATTTTGGCTGAGACAAGTAGTAGATAATAAGGCCTTATTTCTATTGCCTTTTTGGTTATACTTCTCACTGCCAAAAGATGGCAGTGTGATAGAGTGTGACAGCCTTCTTTCTGAGTCTGAGTGGACCTGCAGTCTGAGTGGTTGGCTGTGATCCTGAAAAGCCAACCTAATTTTGCAAAAATCTCAGTTTTCTGCAGGATATATGATGTGAACATCTCATGGACAGAGGAACCTGGCAGGCTGCAGTCCATGGGATTGGAAAGAGTCGGACACAACTGAGAGACTTTCACTCACTTCAAATTCCAAATGTCACTGCTATGCTCAGTCCATCTGCTGATTCCATGTGGAGAAAGACTGCCTTTTCTTTCTGATAAGCCAAGGCATGTCTCCTAAAAACTTTAAATTTTCTTCCACAGGGAGTTAGACTATATATACTTGTCTTCCTCATTAGCTTTCCTAAAGAAAAAAAAAATTATTTACAGGAGAGTCATCATGAGTAAGACTGAGTTTTGGCATGGTGTAGAGGAGGTGAGGTTTTCCTTGGTGTTTTCTTCCTACCCTCCAAGTTTCCTTCTCCTCTTGGAGCTGCTGTTCTCAGGGGCCTCAGCTAATTAGGTGTTGGGCTGTCAACCACTGTACCTTTTGCTGAAGGTTGCCTCAGGTTCTAACTAGGTCTTTTCTGCCTTCCAATAAGACTGTTACTCTAGGCTATCTCCTTGTTGGAAAGAGTCTGGTCAATGACTGTCACATGAATATTAAAGCACACTATATTGCTGGTCATCAGTTCAGTTCAGTTCAGTTCAGTTGCTTAGTCGTGTCTGACTCTTTGCAACCCCATGGACTGCAGCACGCCAGGCCTCCCTGTCCATCACCAACTCCCAGAGCCTACCCAAACTCATGTCCATTGAGTTGGTGATGCCGTCTAACCATCTCATCCTCTGTCGTCCCTTCTCTTCCTGCCTCAATCTTTCCTAGCATCAGGGTCTTTTTAAACGAGTCAGCTCTTTGCATCAGGTGGCCAATGTATTGGAGTTTCAGCTTCAACATCAGTCCTTCCAATGAACACCCAGGACTGATCTCCTTTAGGATGGACTGGTTGGATCTCCTTGCAGTCCAAGGGACTCTCAAGAGTCTTCTCCAACACCACAGTTCAAAAGTATCAATTCTTTGGTGCTCAGCTTTCTTCACAGTCCAACCTTCACATCCGTACATGACTACTGGAAAAACCATAGCTTTGACTAAATGGACCTTTGTTGGCACTCTCTGCTTTTTAATATGCTGTCTAGATTGGCCATAACTTTTCTTCCAAAGAGCAAGAGTCTTTCAATTTCATGGCTACAGACACCATCTGCAGTGATTTTTGAACCCCCAAAATTAAAGTCTGTCACTGTTTCCACTGTTTCCTCATCTATTTGCCATGGAGTGATGGGATCGGATGCCATGATCTTAGTTTTTGGAATGCTGAGTTTTAAGCCAAATTTTTCACTCTCTTCTTTCACTTTCATCAAGAGGCTCTTTTTTCTTCTTCACTTTCTGCCATAAGGGTGGTGTCATCTGCATATCTGAGGTTATTGATATTTCTCCCGGCAATCTTGATTCCAGCTTGTGCTTCCTCCAGCCCAGTGTTTCTCATGATACACTCTGCTGGTCATATTCACTCATTTATTCATTATCCTTCACTTATAAATGGAATGCCTGCGATGTATCAGTGACTATTATACACTTGGGTTACCCGCACAGAGGCCAGGCCTTCATGGTCAAAGATGGAGAGACAGAAAATTAGGCCTTAGCAATAATCATGCTCCAGATAGATAAACTCAAGAAGCAGATCAAAAAAGACAGTTTTTGAAGGCAATGCACAGAGATCTGTGGACTAAAAGAGCATCATTTTCATCTTTGTACCCTTGTTTCATATATAATGTCTGGCCCATGGAAGACATGCAGTAGATATTTAGGCCTAAGCTTTTATTGATGAAATCCTGAGACAAGCAGGGGGGCGGGGGGTGGTGGTGGTTGGTGTGTGATACTTTTAGGTCTCTCACTGTTCCTACCACATCACCGCAAGCTGGAAAAGAGAAATCTTTGCCTACCATGAACTGCCTCTCCCCACCATGAATGCCTCCGCCCGTGATACTAGAACTGAAACAGAAATTGTGCTTTTACGTCTTCTTTTTGAAAAATTCTTTTTAACTCACTTTTGTTGTTGTTAAAGTATAGTTGATTTACAGTGTGTTAGTTTCAGGTGTACAGCAAAGTGATTCAGTTTTACAAATATATATATATATATATATATATATCTTTTGAGATTCATTTCCTTAATAAGTTATTACAAAGTATTGAATTTAGTTCCCTATACTATACAGTAGGTTCTTGTTGGTTATTTATTTTATATATGTTGTAGTTTAGTCGCTAAGTCTTTGCTACTCTATCCATGGGATTTCCCAGGAAAGAACACTGGAATGAGGTGCCATTTCATTCTCCAGGGGGATCTTCCCAACTCTGACATTTAACTCATATCTTATGCATTGGCAGACAGATTCTTTACCACAGAATCACCTACAAAGCCCACTTTTATATAGAGTTCTGTGTATATGTTAATGCCTAACTTTTAATTTATCCCTCCCCCACCCTTCCACTTTGGTAGCCAATTTTGCTTCTTCTAAATGTTGGTTCTCAGTTGGAGAAGGAAGAAAGACTTGTTAGACAATAAGGCAGTAAAATGGAGATTGGAATATGTTCCCAAAGTTCACCTCTGGTCTAACTATTAATATCATAAAAAAAGCCACTGGGGCATGGGAGGGGCTGTGCAGCCACCGGGCCCGACAGTGCCAAGCAGAGAATAGAGCTCATTTGTTTGTCTTCACTAATAAATATGACTCAGGCATGCACACCAGCAAGAGTTCATTTCCTTAAAAACTGGTTACGTTTTTGTCTAATGTATGCCCCCCAGACGTTTTGGTTTACATCCAAGGCATCACCTAAGCAGTGTAAACACTTAAGTTCTGTCTTTATGGATCATTGAATCAATATCATGAGGATTTACTTTACATATTATCTTTCCTGTTTTACAATAACTACTGTCAGTGGCATGGGTGATTTATCTATAAATGACCTGTGATCCAGTTCATAGCATCCTCTTGACTTTTCTCAAGAGCTGATTTCTCACAAGGATAAAACAAATATATCAGCAAGATCCTCTCTCCTCCTTACTGTTTTGAATTGAGGCACAACAGGTCCATCAGGAAACAACTCAGCACAAGCAAAGAGGAAAATCACCCAAGGGATGGAGGCTCCGTTGCTGTGACTTCACGCCTGGAAACTGAGGACGAGCCAGTTGATCCGGCACAGTGGGGCGTGTGTCGGTTGAAGTTCCCAGGGAACAATGGCCTTTACTGTGCAGGCTGCCACGTGGGAACCACATTTGTTTATGTTTTCCTTTGTGTCATGTTGGGGGATAACGTATGGTTGCTTTTTCTTTATTTGAATGCCACAAGGGCAGCAGGGACCTCCAGCTTCGTGGTCCCCAGGACAAGCCTGTTATTTTCAGAAATTAGGAAATCCAGTGACCTGTTCGAGGTTCTGTTTTTGTGATAGTACCCTTTTTACCTCCAAGGACAGGAGAAGCAGGTTTTCCTGTGGAAGAAGAGTCTGAGCTCAGGAAGTTCCCAGACAATCATTTGCTGTCTCTCCATGGAAGGGGGAGGAGGAATGAAGTAAGGCAAAGGCGAATGGGATGACAGCTTCACAAAGGCAGGTAACCCCCTACCCAGGGCACCTGAAAGATTAATGAGAGTTCAAAGGCTTTGCAAACTTGTCTGCCCCAAAAGAGGCACATACATAATAAAACGTTTCCATCTTTAACTTACCATTTTACATAGAATTTTCTCATCACCTAGTCTTTTAATACCATAAAAGTTTTGAGACAAAAAAAGGAAAAGAGGATTTTTATTAAATTTAATTTACATGTGCATTAAATTGCTAAGATTAGCCAGACATGAGGGGCTTCCTTCATAGTTCAGTCAGTAAAGAGTCTGCCTGTAATGCCAGAGACCTGGGTTTGATTCCTGGATCGGGAAGAGCCCCTGGAGAAGGAGATAGCAATCCACTCCAATATTCTTGCCTGGAAAATCCCACAGACAGAGGAGCCTGGCGGGCTACAGTCCATGGGGTTGCAAGAGTCGGACACGACTTAGGGACTAAATCACCACCGCCAACAGCCAGACTTGGGAAAAACAGCTGCCTCTTACAACTTCTGATTTCAAGCCATCTCTTCTATCAATTCAACAAGTGTACTCAACCTTGTCAGATGATGGGACCTGACTTTTTACCTCTTTATGAAACTGAGAGAATTTGATAAATAATGATGGAAGATAAATTTGATTTTAGAACATAAATGCATAGGGGATATTTGTTCAAACAATCAGTTTGTCAGAGTTTCCTAGCCATTACCTTGTAAGCTTGACACAGTTTTTAACACAAAAAAGACCTCCAGGCAAAATTGTTGGCAATATAATTGATGTGTCTCTTGGATTTTATGTAACTGTGAATACTGCAAAAATATAATATGAAAGACATATGCTTTTTTCATATTCAAGTCTATTTATGCTTATAAATGTAAGGGAGCATCCTAGCTATTGAGGCTAAGTGGAAAGAGAATGGGTTATATAGTTCTCATTGTCTAATGAAAGGAAGCTGATTGATCTCAACATGAGAAACTGTTTGCCTTGATTTGACATGAAATCTCTAATGAAGTGTATTTCCCATTTATGGTCATAGATCCTCAACCATAAACACATATAGTCCCCTGATCCTCCCCTTTTCATATGGGAGGTCACAAAAGAAGCATAAATCCCTGTTAAAACTGCAATTAGCTCAAGCTAAGAGAGCCCAGAACATTATTAAATTACAGAGGAAAATACAGACTCAATGGCTGATGTGGTACAAATTGTTAAACACTGTGGCAGTGGTAGAAAGGACTCAGCTGTTCTATGCACTCCTCCCACATGTCTCAGCCTCCTTATAAGTTAATAATGTGTGCTTCTAACCATGCTTTTAACTATCTACATTCTCTTTAGTTTCTGTGACCGGAAGCGAAGGACTTCAAGGGAGAGGAAGTGCATGATGGGTGAAGCCTGGCTCCCTGAGTCATTGTTGGAAGGAAAGCTGTGCAGAAGCGTTGCCTAGTCCTCATTGGACTATGACATGAGCAGGACACAAACTAGGCTGTGTTAAGTAGTTGAGATTAAAGGTTTAAAATTGGAACTGATTTTGCCACTAGATATCAGAAAACTAGTTCTAGCACTCTTTAAAAATAATAAAAGTGTTGCCAATGTTATAACACTAGCAATTTTTTTTTTCAGTGCTAGTGTTATAATAATTTGACATTTTGGAGATTTTAAATGGTGAACTATATTGGTATATAGTCGATCTTGTCATTATATTAGCAATAAAACTGTAAAACATTAGATTTAGAAATTTTAATGGGTTTAGTTGATACGTGTTGGCAGTGTGGGTCTTTCAGGGTGGCTTTGTCCAGAGCTCTTTATTTAATTTAGGTTTAACTAGAATCCCCATTGTGAAATTACATGGTTTTACTGTATATGAAAATTTTTAATGAGAATCTTTAGTTTCTTAGTAAAAGGAGAGAAAAAAGTTGTTCCATGAGAAGGATAGTCTCAACATGAAATGGCCAAAGAGAATAAAGAATAAATAATTGTAAAGGACATTGTGACCAATAAAACTCTTTCTTTTAGAACAGTATCAAGATCAAATCAAGGAAAATGTGCATGCGTGCGCTAACTTGCTCCAGTCGTGTCTGAATCTGTGTGACTCTATAGACAGTAGCCCACCAAGCTCCTCTGTCCATGGGATTCTACAGGCAAGAATACTTCAGTAGGTTGCCATTCTTCCTCCAGGGATCTTCCTGACCCAGGGATTGAACCCACATCTCTTGTGTCTCCTGCACTGGCAGCTGGGTTCTTTACCACAAGCACCACCTCATTTTAAACCTTCACAATGTCTGCCCAGTTCAGTTCAGTTCAGTCGCTCAGTCGTGTCCGACTCTTTGCGACCCCATGAATCACAGCACGCCAGGCCTCCCTGTCCATCACCATCTCCCGGAGTTCACTCAGACTCACGTCCATCGAGTCAGTGATGCCATCCAGCCATCTCATCCTCTGTCGTCCCCTTCTCCTCCTGCCCCCAATGCCTCCCAGCATCACAGTCTTTTTCAATGAGTCAACTCTTCGCATGAGGTGGCCAAAGTACTGGAGTTTCAGCTTTAGCATCATTCCTTCCAAAGAAATCCCAGGGCTCCCAGTAGGATTTCAGAATTGTTATGGACCAGTGACTGAAGGAGATCACCCCTTAGTCCTCCTTTCTGAATAAGAATGTTTATTGTAGATGTTGCGCCCTCATGAGTGTGGAAGTGCTTATGCTGGAGGAGACAGATAACTTCACAGTTTTCTCAGCCTATGAGGAGTCGTATTTGTAAAACATGGAAGGATTGATTTGCAAAAATTATCTAGCTTATGCTCAATGTGGTAACTATTAGGACTTTGGTTTTCTCCCTTGGAAGGGTAAAGTGTATTTGGATTCCAGAAGAGCAGACTGTGACAGAGACTGTCAGTGTTCACCAGTATTTCACGGGCCTTCTCTATTTCCTAGCTTTTATTGTGGTTGGGTTAGGGTAAGGTGGCTGATTCTGGCTAGTGAATTGTGAATGTAAATGAAGTGTGTCACTTTGGATGAACGTAGTTGAAATTAGGGCAATCTTCTGTAGTTGCCAATGAAAGAACCCCAAAATGATTGAGATGAAAGATGGGAGCTCCTGGCGAAGTAGAGGATTGTGCAATAAAATTGCTTGACGTATCTGGAACTGTGGCATAAGCAAGACATAAACTTTTGTTGTGTTACTTCACTGAAGCTTTAAAGTATTACTCTCAAAAGTTGACTTTAATAATCTGACTAATAAAACATTATAATCACTGCTGATGTCCTAAAACTCACAGAAAATGTTAATTTCCTTTTAGGGAAAACCCCTATAGCAACCAACACTTATTCCATCATGTATCTTTTGAGCCATTCACATGCCAGACACAAAGAAATTAAGGCATGTTCTTTTCTCTACTCTCCAAAATTTCACACTCCAGTTCTCTCACATGCTTTCCTAAAAGACAAACTGTAACTAAATTTCAATTCAGGATTTGAGGTAGCTCCTACTAGCTTCTAGGAAGGCTGTTAGTGACTCTGAATAAGAAAATACTGGATACTCCATCTTTTCTGAATAAAGACATAACCTGAAGAGATCATCACTGAATGCAGCCTACCAAAACACAAAGTTTAGTTTGCATATCACCTACTGTGTCTGAACTACCACCCCTCCTGTCTGGGTTAGGGGTTTCTGTATGTACTCTGATAGGAGCCTGTGCACTCTCTCTCATAACACCTTTCATACAATATTGTGATTCTCAGTACTTGCCCTATTTCTCACTTAACTGTAAATTCTATTAAGGCCACAATATTGTATGTTTCATTTACCATGGCAAACTCTAGTACTCTTGCTATTATTTACTATTCCTTGGAAGGAATGATGCTAAAGCTGAAACTCTAGTACTTTGGCCACCTCATGCGAAGAGTTGACTCATTGAAAAAGACTCTGATGCTGGGAGGGATTGGGGGCAGGAGGAGAAGGGGACGACAGAGTATGAGATGGCTGGATGGCATCCCCGACTCGATGGACGTGAGTCTGAGTGAACTCCGGGAGTTGGTGATGGACAGGGAGGCCTGGTGTGCTGCGATTCATGGGGTCGCAAAGAGTCAGACACAACTGAGCGACTGAACTGAACTGAACTGACTGAGAGTATACTTCTCATGTGTTATATTTTTCCTTTTCTCTAATTTATTGAAGATCCTTTCTATATACTCACAGAGAAGATGAATTTAATGGTGAACATCTTTGTACCCTGAGTGGGAGGTACCCATGGGAAATCAAACGAAGAAGGATAAGTAATTGGGTAGATGGTTTGGAACTTCAGGAGAGAAATCTGGGGTGGAGACATAGGGCAGCATAGAAGTGCTTTCTAACGTCATGAATATGCGTGAGACCAACTAGAAAGAGAGGGTAGATTAAGAAAAGGAGGACATTGGAAATGGAACTCCAGGAGGAGAGAGGAGGAAAAATATTGATGAAATTCTTCGAGATAGCACTCAGAGAAGTGAAAGGAAAGCTTCAAGAGTGAGGAACCATGAAAAATAAAGGAGACATTTTCAAAAGGAGAGAGATTCAAACGTTGCATAGATTCAAGCAAGATAAAAAGAGAATAACTTGTACTGATTTGAAGCATGAAGGCATCATGAATGACTTTCATTAGAGTTGTTTTAGGGCAGCAGTGGGTCTGGAAGCCAGGCTTCTGTAGGTAAAAAGACAAATGAGTGATGTAACAGATGAGTTCCAGAAATTTGAAAGTGAGGAAAACCAGAGAGCTAACTCTTCTTACACATCATTTAAGACAATCAGATGCCTCCTTCTGAAAGCTTTCACAGATTCTGTCACCACACTCTGCTTTCTATCACATACACTACACATTTGCTCTTATGCAAACCTCCATATCATCCTTGATTACACAGTCTATTGTAATTGACTGATTATTTTCCTTTTTCCAGTAAATCAATTGTCTTAAACTTCTTGGGGTTTCTGACATTTTTTTAGATTCTTCTGACATCTAAAATCTATCTTTGCTGAGAAGTTCACACATGCACATCCAGAAAAATTTGTGCATAAAATTTCAACAAGCTAAATGGAACCCTGAAAGCTCATACAGATTATAAAGTTCCCAGGTTAAGAAGCCTTACACTATACCTTAAATGTTTTATGATAGAGATTGTATATTATTTGTTTTGTATGCTCTGTGACTGACACACTGCATAACAGGAACTCAAAGCTTGATGAATGGATGAATGGAAGGATGGATGCATTAACTGCAAAGCAGAAATAAAGAGGTGTGAGCATCTAACACTGACTGAGAGAAATAGGAATCCTTTGCTGCACAGATTTGAAGGAGGAGATTTCCGGGATGATCAAGTGAGGAGGGATACTTCTTACAGAAAGAACATTAGTTAAAAACACCCACCAGATTATTTAGAGGCCAGGTAATCTAACTTGAATGAAGTATAAGAAGCACTGAGGAGGTATCAAAAGATAAGGAAGGTAAGTAACTGGTCATCCCTCACACTTTTAACTAGGCCTGAATAGAGGCTATTTTTAAGGATATCATACCTTCTTTGAAACTTTTCTAGAAAAATCTCAGCCTTTATTATCTAAATATCTGCCTTCATATCACATCAAAATCCCTTCTTTAAAAAAAAATTGGAGGACAATTGCTTTACAATGTAGGGTTGGTTTCTGCCACACAACAATACAAGTCAGCCATGAGTAGATATATGCCTATCTCCTCGGTCTCCTCTGCCTCTTAAGCCTCATTCCCACCCCCCACCCCAGCACCCCAGGCATCTGGGTCCTCAGGGTGCCTAGCTGGCTCTCTGTGTTAAATGGTAACCTCCCCCTCTCTATCTGTCTCACACATGGTAGGGTGTATATGTCAGTGCTGCCCTCTCAATCTGCCCCACGTCCTCCTTCAGCCCCACTGTGTCCACAAGAGCATCCTCTGCATCTGCGTCTATTGCTGCCCTGCAAATAGGTCCACGAGGACCATTTTTCTAGATTCTCTCTCTCTATATATATGTGCTAATATATGATCTTTGTTTTCTTTATGACTTATTTCACTCTGTGTAACAGTTCTACATTCATCCACCTCAGTTCAACTGATTCACATTTATTCCTTTTTAAGGCTGAGTAACACTTCATTACATATACATATTTATACACAGACATACACAAATACACATATATATGTATACATATATCTCACAACTTCTTTATCCATTCACCCAACCTAGTGAACATCTAGGTTGCTTGCATGTCCCGGCAATTGTAAACAGTGCTGCAATGAACATTGGACTACACGTGTTTTTTTGAATTATGGTTTTCTCAGAGTACTTGCCCAGTGACTAAGCACATAGCTCAGTTGGTAAAGATTCTGCCTGCAATGCAGGAGACCTGATTTGATTTCTGGGTTGGGAAGATCTGCTGGAGAAGGGATAAGCTACCCACTTCAATATTCTTGGGCTTCCCTTGTGGCTCAGCTGGTAAAGAATCCTCCTGCATTAGGGGAGACCTAGGTTTGATCCCTGGGTTGGAAAGATCCCTTGGCTACCCACTCCATTATTCTGGCCTGGAGAATTCCATGGACTATATAGTCCATGGGGTAGCAAACAGCTGGACACAACTGAGAGACTTAACTTTCACTTTCATATGCCCAGTAGTGGAATTGCTGGGTCATATGGTAACTTTATTTCCAGTTTTTTAAAAGAATCTCCATACTGTTCTCCACAATGGCTGTATCAATTTACAATCCCACCAACAGTGCAAGAGGATTCTCTTTTCTTCACATCCTTTCCGGCATTTATATTAATAGTTTGCAGATTTTTTGATGATGGCCATTTTGATCAGTGTGAGGTGTGAAAATGGCTATACCCCAAAGCAATCTACAGATTCAGTGCAACGCTATAAAATTACCCAAGTCCTTTAGATTAATTTAATTGACCATTTAAAATAAATATATTTCTAAAGGTGCAATTTTGAAAAATGAAATTAGAAAGTAGACCAATAAAGTAAAAATTTTGCTTCTAGCTAAGCATATTCCTGTCTGTATAATTTTTCTCACACATCACTATATTCTCAACCACTATCAGCAGTTCCAAATTCATCCCAAAATACAGCCAAATAATTATGGAAATTTGATATAGTGAATTTAAACTGGTGTGCCGGGGTCCAGCCCCGATGGATCCAGGGTGATTCGAAGGTGGGGACGGAGTCGGTGTCTCTGGAAATAACTTATTTAATTACAGATAGAAAGGGATTAGAAGATTAGCGGAGAAAAAGAGGCTGAATAAGTTGGTTCACATGGGATACCAATCACCACCTACGCAGGCTGCAGGCGTCTTCCCGTTCTCCAGAAGGAGAGGTGGCACTGAGGCCCCCCTGGTCCGATCTTAGAAGCCCAGGCAAAATTAGTAGGTTTTGTGGGTACCCATGCACCAGATGGGAATTCGGCCAGAAAATAGTAGGAGAGAAAAAGGGGGCTGAATAACTTGGTTTACGTGGGATACCAATAAAATTCCAAGACAAGGAATTTGCACCATCTATGTTGGGCCACCGGTGCCACTTGAATATCGGAAGGTGCCCCTCCTTGGGCTCCTTCTCGCGTGGGCTTGAAAACCGGGTCGAATAAGTAGACTTGGAGGGCACCCACGCTCCAGATGGGAATTCAGCCCGAAAAATGGGGAGCAGAAAAGAACGACATGAGGGAATCAATCTTTCCGGAAACTGATCAGATTTCTTTATTTTGGGGTTTGCTTATATACCTTTTGTTACACATAGGGATGAATACAGAGTCACGTGGGGGTCAGCAGTCCTGACCTTTATAAAAATCAGGTGCTTCACATAAATGTATAAAAAAGGCACATCATCTTCTGGCCATGAGTGAGACCTGCTGACATTTTATGATCCTTTCTTTCTGATAACCAAAAAACTTATTTCTTCCAAGGGTGTTTTTTCTTAAACCAGGCACCACCCTCCAAATAAAGTTACATTCCTATAGGGTGAGGGTGTAGTGAGTTACAATCAAGAAAGGAATTTATTTAACCCAAGGTTAACATGATTAGTCTTAAAGGTTAATACTTATTTCTTCCTATATGCTAGTTATATTCATTATAAGGGTAGGGAACATGGAGATTTAGCAGCAAACATCAGCCCAACAAATGAAAATCCTTTCATCAATGCTCCCCTTAAGATCTATTTAGTCTTAAGATATGATAGAGTTACATTTTCACATAGCAAGGACACAGTGATTTATAACAAAGTACAGTGATCTATTACAAAAGAGAAAATCTATTAACTCAAAAAGTCTAGTATTGCTAACATCAAAAACTACCATATTTCCTTTTCTATAGTCCAAATGTATTGATTAATATATTCCCAGGTGCCTAAGGATATGGAGGCCTGGCGGCAATCATTGACTCAACAAGAAGAAAAAGCCCTATGCTAATTAAGACTCTCAAAATACTCCAAAATTCTCTGTGCTGTTTATGGTTGAGAGGTAGTAAACAATCATGTGGCAGGAGTATGGATAATCCTGTCACACAAGCTAGTCTGTCAGCAGAGAGGTTTGACCTGAGACATCCTTGTCCCACCCAGAGCAGGGAATTAGCAGCAATTATTGACACAACAGATGAAAAAACCCTTCACCAATATAATTCCTAACCAACCCATTATACTAATAATTTCTAAGTCCCCAAAAGAATTTGCCTTTAGTAAGTCTAAAACATCTCGTGCCTCTCAGATTGGGAGGCTATAAACAATCACATGTGGCCGGACGAACCTATACAGGTGGGCTAGATAGCCTTCAAAGGAATCCGTAAGCTGAAACACTCTTGTCACGCCCAAGAATTTTTATTGCCTTGGAGCTGCACGTTTACTCCTTCTCCGAGAGAAACGGTTATGGGGGAGAGCCCCCCGTAAAGTCAGAGGTGTAGGTGAGAGCATAAAACAGACTCTGATTTTGGGGTTAGATGCTTGGGAACAGGGGGTTTCCTGAGGCTTGATCACGCCTTTGCGTATGCCAAGCCTCCTTCCTCATGACCTTTGCCATGGGCAGAGTTCCTCACACTGGCCCCCGGCACTGGTGGTCAGACCTAACAGATTAAAATATAAAAATTTCAACATTCTCCTCCTATGTCATTCCCTAAGGAAAATAATTTATTGAACAGTAATATTCATTGTTTATATACCGTCACCAAATTGCTGGCCTGTTTGGGGGATTTTTAATAAGTCTATGAATAATGTTGAGCTGGTGCACTGGGATGACCCAGAGGGATGGTATGGGGAGAGAGGTGGAAGGGGGGTTCAGGATGGGGAACATGTGTATACCCTTGGCAGATTCATGTTGATGTATTGCAAAACCAATACAATATTGTAATTAGCCTCTAATTAAAATAAATAAATTTATAATAAAAAAATAAAATGTAAATTGTGAAAAAAATAAAAGGACTCTTTGATTTAAAAGATTTGAAACACACTTATTTGGAATTCCTACCAGTGAGAAGTCATCATCAACATTTAGGTGCCCTTCTTGATCTATGTTTCAAAGACTCCAAAACTCATCCAGCATTTCCAGAGCTGTAACATAATTAAATATCTATTCAGTTCAGTTCAGTCACTCAGTCCTGTACGACTCTTTGTGACCCCACGGACTGCAGCATGCCTGGCTTCCCTGTCCTTCAATCTTTCCCAGCATCAAGGTCTTTTCAAATGAGTCAGTTCTTAGCATCAGGTGGCCAAAGTATCGGAGTTTCAGTTTCAGCATCAGTCCTTCCAATGAATATTCAGGACTGATTTCCTTTGGGATTGATTGGTTATATCTCCTTGCAGTCCAAGGGACTCTCAAGAGTCTTCTCCAACACCACACTTCAAAAGCATCAATTCTTCGGCTCTCAGCTTTCTTTATAGTCCAGTTCTCACATCCATACATGACTACTGAAAAGCCATAGCTTTGAATAGACCGACCTTTGTCAACAAAGTAATGTGCCTGCTTTTTAATATCCTGTCTAGGTTGGCCATAGCTTTTCTTCCAAGGAGCAAGCATCTTTTAATTTCATGGCTGGAGTCACCATCTGCAGTGATTTTGGAGCCCAAAAAATAAACAACGAGAGCATTGTTTCCACTGTTTCCCCATCTATTTGCCATGAAGTGATGGGACCTGATGCCATGATCTTAGTTGTCCAGTTCTAACGTTGCTTCTTGACTTGCCTATAGATTCTCTGAAGGCAGGTAAGGTGGTCTGGTATTCCCATCTCTTTAAGAATTTCCCACACAGCCCTGCCCATCAACAGAAAATTGGATTAAAGATTTACTGAGCATGGCCCTGCCCATTAGAAAACCCAGTTATCCCTATAGTCAGTCTCTCCCATCAGGAAGCTTCCATAAGCCTCTTATTCTTAACTCTTAGAGGGCAGACAGAATGAAAATCACAATCACAAAAAACTAATCAAGCTGATCACATGGACCACAGTCTTGTCTAACCCAATGAAACTATGAGCCAGGCCATGTAGGGCCACCCAAGACAGACAGGTCATGGTGAAAAGTTCTGAAAAAAATGTGGCCCACTGGAGAAGAGAATGGCAAACCACTTCAGTATTCTTGCTTTGAGAACCCCAAGAACAATATGAAAAGGAAAAAATATAGGACACTGAAAGATGAACTCCCCAAGTCGGTAGATGCCCAAGATGCTACTGGAGAAGAGAGGAGAAATAACCTCAGAAAGAATGAAGAAACAGAGCCAAAGCAAAAACAACGCCCAGTTGCGGATATGACTGGTATTGGAACAAAGTCTGATGCTGTAAAATATCTATTAGATTAAGCCGTATAATAATAATCTCCTTTAATTATTCATGGTCTTTAATGTGCTTCTCTGTTTTTTTTTTAAATCCATCTGTTCCTTATTATCATCCTGTGTGTGTTAAGTTGCTTCAGTCATGCCCAACTCTGTGAGTCCATGAACTGTAGCCCACCAGGCTCCTCTGTCCATGGAATTTTGCCATGCCCTTCTCCAGGGGGTCTTCCTGACTCAGGGACTGAATGGGGGACTCCTGCATTGCAGGCAGATTCTTTATGATCTGAGCCACCAGAAAAGCCCCTTCTTATCATCCTAAGTAGTTATCACACTTGTTTCATAGTTGAAGAGTTACAGGGACATCTGTCTTAACATTCTACTCAAAATAACACAACTAATATAAGGCAAAATGACATTTTCTTGATTTGTGTGGTCAATTCAATTCCAATTTCAAAATCTTAAAAAAATAATAATAACATTTTGCTGTTGGTAACACTGCCATTTAGTATTTAAGATAACTTCAGTGACTTAAACTGATTACTCATTAATCTTAAACTACTCATTCATTCTGTGGTTTATCATGACTGTAAATAAATTAATTAGCATTTGATAGATACAGAGAATGCACATTGACAGTATACTAAGTCCTAGGATGGACTGAAAACAATATTCTTAAGTTTCCTAACTGTAACATTGTATCTCTGAAATTTTAGTAGAAACTCTTGCAAAATTTCCAGATTGAGTGTGGGCAGTGGGTGGAATTATAAACTAGAATTCTTTGGCTCTCTTTGCTCAGTTCAGTTGGTCATAACATGATTCAGTAGAAGGCAAGAATGTGGTAGAGTCTATGTAGGCTGGTTCATTTACTTTAACCTTGCACAATTGCATCAACAATGGAAACAGAAATGATGATATCCTCCTAAAATAAAGTGAATGTTTTAGAAGAAATCAAAGCTAATGCATCATCACAATCAAGATATCAACATAAAGTTCATGGTACTTTTATGGTTGGATCATCTCAGTACCATCATCTCAAAGAACAGTATATTACTCTCATCAACCGAAAGGTCATTATCAACACTCCATTAGTCACCAGTGTGTCCTGTGGTTTATCTGAAACAAATATTTAAATAATCAGTGGCGAGGATAGTCAGGGGTAGAGGGAGGCTTTAAACTTTTCTTGTGTGTGTGTGTGTTGTATGTTTTATATTTTTTTATTATTTTTTAATTAATTTATTTTAATTGGAGGCTAATTACATTACAATATTGTATTGGTTTTGCCATACATCAACATGAATCCACCTCGTGTGTCCTTGTGTTCCCCATCCTGGACCCCCCTCTCACCTCTCTCTCCATACCGTCCCTCTGGGTCATCCCAGTGTACCAGCCCCAAGCATCGTGTATCATGCATCGAACCTGGACTGGGAATTCGTTTCACATATGATAATATACATGTTTCAGTGCCATTCTCCCAAATCATCCCACCCTCGCCCTCTCCCACAGAGTCCAAAAGACTGTTCTATACATCTGTGTCTCTTTTGCTGTCTCGCATACAGGGGTATCGTTACCATCATTCTAAATTCCATATATATGCTTTAGTATAAAGTTTCTCTTTCTAGAGCTGATTCAGCAGTGCTAGGAAACACAAGAGTGTTGTTTAAGTGAGTCAGACAGAGTTTGAACCTTTGCAGTCTCATTTATTAAGTGATCCTAAGCAAGTTATTCAACCTCTCTGGGGTCTCAGTCTTGTCATATGAACACAGGGCTGACAGTAGCATTAATACCTAGCTCAAGAAAGTGTGGTTAGATTCAAGTGAGAGAAAAAGCTCTTGCTGTAAAGCTGGCATATAGTAAGTACTTAATAGATGTAAATGAATATTAGTATTATCATTATTATTTACTTTTATTATCCCACTGAGAAAAGTTTGAGCTGGAAGGACAAAGGGAGCATTTAGTATTTTGATAAGTATCATTCCATCCCCCAGTGAACAGGGGAGTCTAATGGAGGGAAAATATTTGAAGGTCATAGGGAAAACAACAATATCACCACATCTTTTTTTTTTTTAAGGTTTCATGGTATAGCTTTGTTTGATTTGAAATTAACACCCAGACTTACGTATCTACATGAATTTTAATTGCTAAATGAATTTTAGAAGCCGTGTCATTATTTTGTGTAGATAAAATCCTTCCTGTAATCATTACCACATTCTTATCCTCCTCTGTGCTGTGTTCTGGCCAGCTGAGCTAAGCAAGCAAGACAAAGACTTGTAGTTTATAGCTCCATCCATAGTCTATCCCATGGAATTTCACAATAGATTCTAAGGAAACGTCACAAGTGAAAATATTATGGTTGTGATATTTGTTCCGATTATGGTTGTGATATATTTCCAGTTCACCTAAGAACATATTTAGGAGGTGTGGCCCATTCCATCAAAAAGTGTTTAAAGTTTTATTATTGATGTATTAACCAGATTATTGCTGTAGCAATATAACATAGCTATTCCATATATCTGAGTTACCATATATCTGATGGTATTATGAGTAGCAAAGCCAAATTGATTATTTCGGAAAGAGTACCAGAGCTGGAATTGTTAGCTACTTGGGTTTAGAAGGCCTAATTTGTATGATTTATACGGTCTTTCATAGTCTTTAGTAAGCAATTATAAGCATAAACTAAGAAAGTACCTATAGAGCACCAGGGAATATGCAATATTAGTTCATTCATCATGTGTTTCCAAGTAATTTACATTAATATAAACAGATTCAGGAGAATGGTTTCTTTATAAAAGCATCTTTTCACACTTTATTTGCTGCATTACATTTAAGACCTCATGGAACAATTTTTCATTGGCCCCAGTGTTTATGATTACAGGTAGTGTGATCTTCTACAGATGATGCTATGGAATGTCCACGTTAAGAATAAGATGGGATTGTCTTGCCAGAAAATGATGGTGATATATGGGAGAGGTTGAAGATGATTCTAGATACTATTTTTCATGCATAATAAGGATTTTCTTTGAAGATTTATAATAATAGATTTTGAAAAACTATGGTCAGAGCAAATGTCTTTCTTGTTCTCTGAAAGAAGAGACCTTGAAAAGACTGTTACAGTGTATTTCTTCAGTTAGCACTCTGCTAGCTTAAAACACTCTTAAAGGGATATTTGATGCAATTTTCAAAGCTCAGTTATGCCGATGATCAGGAGTTTTTAACTTCTTTCTGCACTTGGATACCAAGAAAATAAGTTTGCATTTTTTAAACTACCACATATAGAACAATTGATGGAAAGCAAGAGAGTAAATGCCAAAATGAGAGCCTGAATCCAAGTCTCTTTGGTGAATGTAAGCAATGTGCTCTGCTGTGCACAGAAAAGTTCAAGTCTTTGGTTCACTGTCACCTTGGATTTTCTCTTTGAAACAGGATTAGCAACAGATAGACATGGTCCCATTTCAAAAAGATACATATTATGCCTTGATCAGTTCAGTTCAGTTCATTTCAGTCGCTCAGTCCTGTCTGACTCTTTGCAACCCCATGAATTGCAGCACGCCAAGCCTCCCTGTCCATCACCGTCTCCCGGAGTTCACTCAGACTCACGTCCATTGAGTCAGTGGTGCCATCCAGCCATCTCATCCTCTGTCGTCCCCTTCTCCTCCTGCCCCCCATCCCTCCCAGCATCAGAGTCTTTTCCAATAAGTCAACTCTTCGCATGAGGTGGCCAAAGTATTGGAGTTTCAGCTTTGATCAGTACAATGATGTAAATGCCAGTGTCATTTATCTGCTCTTGTGCTTTAAAATGCTTCCCCAATTATATAAATATATAATATATATATTTATAAATATATATTATATAAATATATAAATATATTCCCCAATTATATAAATCTTACTTTGTGAAACTTCATTCTTCCAGCCAAATTCTAAGCTTAGTGAGTTTTCTCTTCAAGCTTAACTATAATTAAATAGAATTCCTTGAATGAGATGTTGTTTTTTGTTTATCCTTATCATATTTTATAATTATAATAGGAAATAAAATATTTTAAATCTTAGATATTTAGCCATAATCCTGTGTTGCAAACTATTTTCTTTATATATCATTCAAATCCTTGTCCACACAGAGTCACTGTGTATGTCTAATTTAGTAAATATTCTTTTTTCATTTAAAAATAGATCAGAAGCTTTTTATACATTGAAGCTATGCTTTCATATTTATACTTTCAGTAGTTTAATAATATCTCACTAGGTAAAAGCTACCATAATTTCATAGTATACAGTAGCCATAGTCCTAATGCAAATATATCATAAGTAAAAAGACCTGTGGTTTATGCCTCACAGGTGCTTAGTGTTGAGTTGAAACACTGGTGGTGTGAAAAGTCCTATTTGTACATTATTTAGGATAAGTTAGACACTGATGGTTGAGGATATGGGTACAACATACACAGATCTAGCTCTGCCAATACCCCTTCCCTTTATTTTCATAGAAGTAAATGCTACAAGGAAATTCAGTAACAACCACATTGCCTGATATAGTCTATCTTTAGACTCTAAATAGATCTTCAAACAACTGTGAAAAATTACAGACTGGGTAAGACTATATTCAGGCCATTCAGGTGGGTTCTTGTGTAATCTCAACAACCCATCTGTTAGGCAAAGTAATTCAACAGATATAAGAAAACACTGTGTGTTAGAATAATGGTTGTCCAACATTTGTTAGAAATTCAAGTGTTTAAATAATTAAGGTAGGTAATATATATGGGTGGGGAGATTCTGTGGAAATTAGTACCTGGCAATACCAAGACCCTAGAAGATGCTCAGAAATCATAGTTACCTCTAAAACAGCATAGTTAGAGGGAAAAAAAGGGAATTAAGCATTATTTTTGGAAACAATCCTAACCATGTATTCAGGAACATAAGAAGGCCCTTGAACTCTACAAATAATAATTTCAGATGGGTTTTACCACCAGCAGTAATAATAGTGCTTAAGTTTTGGAAGGGATCCTCAGTCCAGAAATGTTACCTTGCTGATGAATCTGTGTCATCTGCCTTTGGAGTCAGGCATCTAAAGAGCATGGTCCCCTGATGGACGACCTCCACACACCAGGCAGAGTAACACTGGGCCCATAACCAAGTTAGAATCCCACAACATTTGTCATGTTCAGGCAACGGTTAATTTTTTGTGTCAGTTTGATTGGGCTTAGATATGTCCAGATAGCTGGTAAACATTGTTTTTGAGAATTTCTAGGAGGGTGGTGCTCCTTAGCAGTTAAATCAGTAGACTGAGTAAAGATTATTTTACCATTGTGGATGGACATCATACAATCTGTTGAGAGCCTAAATGAAACAAAAAGACGGAAGAAGGGCAAATTTGATCTCTCTATTTGAGCTGAAACAACCATCTTCTCTTGCTTTTGATGCTCCTGGTTCTCAAGCTTTTAGACTTAGACTGGGACTTACACCGTTGGACCCCTAACTCTCAGGCCTTCAGATTCAGACAGAATTATGTAACAGGCTTACCTGATTTTTCAGCTTGCAGATGGCGATTATGGGACTTCTCAGTCTCCATAACTGGATGAGTTAATTTCTATTATGCAAATATATTTATAGCTAGCTTTACTTCCATGGAGAACCCTAAGAAATATAGATTATTTTTGTTTTTCAAAGACTGAAGTTGTAAAATCAACTTTAACTACAGTAAGTAGTTAATGGATACACAAAGTAAAAAGAAGCAAAACATAGTATCAAAAACATAAAATGTTTTGGGAGAGGAAAATGTGCTTTTAGATTACATTTGAACTTAAGTGACAATCAGCCCCTTGCATATAGCAATACATAAGCATAGAACAATGAATTGTTATATATATAGATTGATATATATGAACCTCATATAACCTCACAAACCCAAAATCTATAATACATACACAAAAAATAAACAGAAAGACAACAAACATAACACTAAATAAAATTATTAGTTATTTTTTCTGACCACAATGATAAGAAGCTGAACTCAATTACAAGAAGAAAACTGGAAAATATACCATATGAAAACTAAATAGCATGCTACCAAACAACCAATTGGTCAAAGGAAAAATCAGAGAGAAAATCAAAAGATATCTTGAGATAAACGAAAACAGAAATATGACTTTCCAAAATCTACTGTATGCAGTAGAAGCACTTCTAAGAGAGAATACTACAGTAATTCAGGCCTGCCTCAAGAACAAGAAAAATTTCAAATAAATAATCTTAATTTTTCACCTAAATGAACCAGAAAAAGAACAAAGTCAAAAGTTAGTAGAAGAATGAAAATAATAAAGATCAGAGCAGAAATAAATATAATTGAGGCTAAAACATGAGGAAAAGAGCTAGTTCTTTCAAAATATATGCAAAATTGATAAACCTTTAGCCAGACGCATCAAGAAAAAGAGAGAGGTCTCAAATAAAACCAGAAATGAAAGAGGAGTACTTAAAAACAATACAAGAGAAAAACAATTCTAAGAGACTTCTCTGAACATGATATGCCAACAAACTGTGCAACCTAGAAGCAATAGGTAAATTCTTAGAAACATATAATCTTCCAAGACTGAATCAGGAAGAAATAGAAAATCTGAACAGACCAGTTACTAGTAATGAAATTGAATCAGTAAGCAAAAGATTTCCAACAAACAGAAATTCAGGACCAGATAGATTCACAGGTGAATTCTATCAAGTATTTAAAGAAGAGATAATACATAGCCTCTCAAACTATTCAAAAAAGATTGAAGATGAAAGGGATGCTTAAATCACTGTATGGACCAGCATTATTACCCTGATACCAGAACTGAACAAAGACTCTACAGAAAAAAATTATAGGTCAGTATTCCTGATGAATACAGAAGCAAAAATCCTCAACAAAATATTAGTAAACCAAATTCAACAATATATTGGAAGGGTTATATACCATAATCAAATGGGACTTATTCTAGGGGTGCAAGAATGATTTAGTATCCAGAGATCAACCAACATAATCCACCACACTAACAAAACAAAGAATAAAAATCACAAGATTCTATCAATAGATCTGGGAAAAGGATTTGACAAAATTCGACATCCATTTATGGTAAAACTCTCAACAAAGTGGGTATAGAGTGTTCATATCTCAGCCTACATTATATTCAACAGTGAAAAGCTGAAAGCATTTCTTCTAAGGTCAGGAACAAGACAAGGATGCCCACTTTTCGCACTTTTATTCAACATAATATTATTAATAAACATCCTAGAATGTATTCAGTACATTGTTGATTCTTTGATATTTACTGTAATTGGCTTTATAACTAACAATATGGTCAACTGTTAAAACATTAGCAGTATGTTTTTGAGAAGAATAATTTCTGGTTTTAGAATTTGCTTTATTTCCATCAGATTGAGGTTGGTATTGAGGAAGGGATCCCATGAAGATTAGAGAGAACTGTCCTAACAGGCTGCTCATTTCTTATTCCAAGTGGATAGCCATGACTTGGGTATGTTACGGATTAATATTTATTCCCTATTGGTTTCCATGAGGAAGGATTTGCCTAAACACAGGTGGCTAGTTGTCCTACCCTTTGTTCCTCCCCAAGAAAGTGGACTGAGTTACCTGCTTGGTGAACGACAGCTCGAACACTAGGTCATATTGTAGAATACCATTCATCTTTATCAGCGTATTAGTTTATCTGTGGCAACAAACAGCGCCAATACCATCAGTGGATAACAGCCACAGATATTTATTTCTTGCTCATGTTACATAGGAGCTGGAGGCCAGCTGGGCCTTTGTTCAGTCCTGCTGGGTTTGAGCCTGGCTATAGCTTGACTCAGCCTAGCTTGGTTCCATATGTCTTCCAGGTTCAGAGATCCAGGCACTTGTTGTATCCCTTATCTGAGGCATGCTACTCTAATAGGTGAGGGCAAACTGCACACATCCAAATTGAAGCTTCTACTAAAAAATGACTCATGTCACATCTTACATCCCATCAGCCAAAGAATACCCCAGAACCCAGCCCAAAGTCAATAAGGGAGGAACATATACTCTTCCCAAATGATACAACAACAACTCACAAGACAATGAGTGGGAACATATAACTCTGTCATTGAAAAGAAGCAAGTAGTTGAGAAATTATACTTCAATCTTCCACAATCACCTATAAAGAAAATATTTTTCTTTCCATCTTCCAGAATACCGAGTCCATCAGCTAAATATAATGGAGAACACAAGGGTCGTTTATGGAATCGTCTAAAAACCAAAAAGAAACAAAGCAACACAAAGCAAAAAACCCCAAACCACAACCAAGCCAATTCTCAGTAACATTTCTCAGATCTCCTATTTGTTGTGAGCATTATAGATGTAAAAACGTATACAATTTTTATTTAATTTAAATGTTTCTGATTACTAGTGAGGCTAGATATAGTTTCATGTGTTTATTAGCTCCTTGATTCTCCATTCTGCTGTCATATCTTTTGCCTACTAGATTTGTTGCTTCAGCTTACTGATTTGTGAAAGTGAAAGTTATTCAGTCGTGTCGGACTCTTTGACCCCATGGGCTATAACACACCAGGCACCTCTGTCCATGGAATACTCCAGGCCAGAATACTGGAGTGGGGAACCATTCCCTTCTCCAGGAGATCTTCCCAAGTCTCCCACACTGCGGCGAATTCTTTACCAGCTGAGCTACCAGGAAGCCCATTGATTTGTGTGTGTTCCTTATACATTCTGAGCATTAACACTTTCTTGGTTAAATATGTTGCACATGATTTTTCAGACTAAGATTTTACTTTTCCCTTTAAAAAAAATGATTTTTTGAAATGCAAGGTTTTTATTTTAATGTGGTATAATCAATAAATATTTCTATTTAATGCTTTTTTGTTTTTATATTCTTTCTCTGCTTCCACAAGTATCACATAGTTTTAAATACTACACTTTTATAGTGAGTCTTAAAGGAAATCAGTCCTGAATATTCAAGGGGATGACAGAGGATGAGGTGGTTGGATGGCATCACCAACTTGATGGATGTGAGTTTGAGCAAGCTCAAACTCATGGAGTTGAGTGATGGACAGGTGATGGACAGGGAAGCCTGGCATGCTGCAGTCCATGGGGTCACAAAGAGTCATCCCTTTCTTTTCCAGCTTTCAATCTTGCCCAGCATCAGGATCCAACTATCACATCCATACATGACTACTGGAAAAACCATGGCTTTGACTAGACAGAACTTTGTTGGCAAAGTAATGTCTCTGCTCTTTAATATGCTGTCTAAACTCAACTTAGTTGTAGCACATTTTGTTTTTAAGCCGCTAGCACTCTGTTTATGGTATTTGTTACTATGCTCATGAGTGAAACTAACTCCTAAATCTCCTTCCTCAAGAATCTCAATTTCTGATTTTCGTATCAGTATTATGTTAAAAGTATTTGGAAAACATTTCCTTTTTTCTATCATATGAATTACTTTGTGTAGCTTTGTAAGTTGTAAGGTTAGCTTCTTAACTCTCAGCCCATGGTATTTCAGATTTCAGTGTCATTTGGCTCCATTTAGAATTTCTTCTTTTGTTCATGAATATTTAGAATATGTTTTCAATTGCCATATATATATGACTTTATTAGTTACTTAATATATGATTATCTTAATTGCAATTTGATCACAAGATGTATTTTAAATATTGTTGATTCTTTAATATTTATTGTAACTGGCTTTATAATTAGTAACATGGTCAATTTTTAAACACTAACAATATGTATTTAAGAAGAACAATTTCTGAGTTTAGATTTCTCTTTATTCCGTTCAGATTGAGGTTGTTAATTGTGTTCCTTAAATATTATTTCCCTTCAGACACCTTTGGACTCATAACCTAACAATTACTCAGAATTTTTATACTAAAAATTGCCTAACATGTCTTCAGATTTGTTAATTTCTATTTTTAAAAAAATACTTGTTTTGCATTTAAGGAGAAATTATTAGAATATTTATGTTTAGAAGTGTTAAAGTCTTCCTGATGAATTTTACCTCTCTCTATAATAATTCTTTTTCTCTAACTGGTTTGCCTTGTCTATTTTATCTTATCTGAATGTGTGTAATAGATATGCAATACATATTAAAAATAGTTATTTGAGCCTCAGTTTTGGGCAAGTGATAAGTGTCACAATCTTAAAAATGAGGTGTGAAACTACTTTTGTGTACCTGTAAAGGAGGTAGGAGTAACTGGTATAACTCCCTTCCATACACTGAATATATAAGTTTAGGAGCTGGATAATAAGAGGGAATTTTTAAGAGAGTACTGATGTGCTATGAGTCATTCTCTTCCCTGTGAAAGGAGGGAAATATTTTTTGCCTCAACTAAATCCTAAGGAAATGGGCTTATGCCATATAGAAAGGTCAAAGACCTGTAGCTGAAGGATAAAACAAAGGCTGTGTCATCTTGGTTCTAATAGTCTTCATCCAGTTAGAGAGGATCCCTGCCTCCTCCTAATGCTTCGGATATCCAGGGTCCAGATGAGATGAATTCCCTAAGGATTCGTCCTTCTCACCATCTGACACATCTCTTGGATGTGAGACTGAGATCCCTGTTAGCCCACACACTGTTTGTACTGTGCCAAAGAGGCCACTGCAGACGGCTGTGGGGTGCCCAGAACAAATCTGAAAGTAAATAGATTTATCTGTAAGTTCATTGACTTATTTATAATGTGCTTTATGTATTTAACACACACTGGCTGTGCAGAGGGAGAGGCTACTGGTAAAGTAATACAAAAGTTACTAATCCAGGCATTGAAGTCAAACGGCACTCAGTCTCAGTCCCAGATCTACCACTTCCTAGTTGCTGGACTTGTAGGAGATTGTGTCTCAGAGTCTCCATTTCCTCAACCTGGAGCTGTAAACGGTGTCACCGTTAAATGGTATGCTGTTTAGATAAGATGCTGTAAGTGCAGAGCTAATACTGGGCTTTCAACAGAAAAAAAGTGTTCAGAATGCTATGAAGAAAAAGTTATGATAAGGAGGAGGAGGAAAAGGAGAGGATGAGGGCAACATGCTTCATGTCTTCCCACAAAATAGTATGGAGCTGGTATAAAGAGAAGAATGAAAGAGATGCTAAAGGGTTGGAAAGGAGGAGGAGAAAGGCCGTCAGGTGACTGTGCGACAGCCAACTTTCAGTCTTTGAAATGAATCACCATATGGAGGTGACATGGAGAAATATGGAGGAACGATACTTACACTTCTTTCCACTGTCATCTATTTCCTTGGATGATAAGTAGGTATCTTCCAAATCTCCCATTGATGCTAGAAACTTGATTGAGTGCATGTGCTTTGCATCCAAGTCAGCTGTAGCTGGGAAGCCCTGCTTGTTTATCCCTTTTGTTGTTCTGTCACTAGATTATGTCTGACTCTTCGCAACCCCCATGGTCTGTAGCCCACCGGTCTCCTCTATCTGTGGGATTTCCCAGGCAAAATTAGGTAGCCATTTCCTTCTCCAGGGTATCTTCTCTACCCAAGGATCAAACCTGCTTCTCCTGCTTGGCAGGTGGATTCTTTACTGCTGAGCCACAAGGGAAGCCCACTTATTTAGCCCTAGGAAAGCTTTAGTGAAGAGTTCCTTAAGACTTTCTTGTTTGGATAGATCAGCTAAGCATAGTCTGCTCTCCCCACACAGAACAGATGCCCCTGATGTTATTTTCTTCACTGACAAAAACTTATAATGGGTCATTTCTTCCTCTTGCCCTTCTGCTGCTTTTGAATAATTAACAGGAGAAATATTCTCACCACATTATCTTCCAGAGGAAAAATAAAAGATTCACATAAGAATCTTAGACTTTTTGCTTTTTGAGATTCCTTGCCTTACTTAAGTCAATGATTGTATTAGGATGGAACATGATACAAACCAATAATGCTTTTAAGTGTACAATTATTATGTGAAGGGTGGTCATGAGTCACTTCTCTGCATAAATTTATAGATGATGAATAGGATGAAAACCACAACCCATTTTGCTGCAAGAAAATTATTCACTTATTTTGAATGTGGTAGTGGCTTCTTTGTCAGATTTTGACTAATCACATTTTGGTAATGCTGGGATGGGACAGAAATTTTGGTTAACAATTCTTCTAGCATTTAGAAACTCCTATTAGGAAGCATATATGACAATATTTATTATTTAAAAAAATGTGTTAGTATACTGTATTGGTGTTTTTCTTTCTGGCTTACTTCATTCTGTAAAAGATGGCAATGATGACCCTGTATGCGAGACAGCAAAAGAGACACAGATGTGTAGAGCGGACTTTTGGACTCTGAGGGAGAGGGAGAGGGAGAGGGTGGGATGAGTTGGGAGAATGGCATTGAAACATGTATACTATCATGTAAGAAATGAATCGCCTGTCTATGTTTGATGCAGGATACAGGATGCTTGGGGCTGGTGCACAGGGATGATCCAGAGAGATGACATGGGGTGGGAGGTGGGAGGGGGGTTCATGTTTGGGAACTCATGTACACCCGTGGTGGATTCATGTCAATGTATGGCAAAACTGATACAGTATTGTAAAGTAAAATAAAGTATAAATAAAAGTTAAAAATAAATAAATAAAAAATAATAAAAATTAAAAAAAAATGTGAAACTGGCCCCAAGATGGATTTGATCATAAGAGATATCAGATTTTCATGCTACTTGACCTCTGAGTGAAGCTACTGATTGTGTAATTTCTGGATCCTGGTGCAATCCTGCAGGGATCCAAAACTGAAGAGGAGAAGGGTTGGAGCAAAGCTCGGAGACTGAAGGCAGCCATTCTTCTGGGCATGAGGAAAGAATAGAATCTGGTATATTCATTCCTTTGTTATCCAGCAGTTTTGAAATTAACCATGGGTCACACGTGGCTGTGGAACACTTGGAATGTGGCAACTCAAAATTGACATGTCCAGGAAATATAAAATACACACCAGATTGGAAAAACTCAGTATGAAAAAAGAATGTAAAAACAGTTTATCAATGATTTTTATATTGATTATATATTAAATGCTAATTTGTATATATTGAGTTAAACAAAACTCACTTTGCAAAATGATTTTACCTATTTTCTTTTTATGTGTTTTAGTGTGACTATAAAATTTAAATTTAAAATTACTTTTATAGCTCTCATTTTTTTTTTGATTGGACAACACCACTCTAAAAGCTTGCCTCAAAGAAGATAAATGATTATTCTTCTGAAGTCATCTAATTTCATGTTTGTGCCCTTTCATGAAATGTTTATCAACATTTATGGCTTTCCAGTTAATTTCAGTCAGTTTCTCATGAAATCAGGTAAACAAAGTAGCTGAAACAGTTTAATGCATTTTCTTGCCTAAACACGAGATGTTGCGTCTGTATTCCTTCTAAACCACGGATGATGAACAATCCACAAACACTCCATCTGGATTATATGGTCATCAACTGAATGTTCCTCATGTGGGTGTAAGAATAACCAACAAAGGAAATTCCATAGAAGTTTCCCAGTTGCCTTTTAAGGTGCCATCAATAGCAAATTTGCACTAGGTATCAAAATGTACCACTTGAAGTACACAGGAAATGACCATCGATAGGTACAGAAGTTACAAATTCAGAGAACAAAATATACTATGGTTTAGTTAATTGTATGCTGAAGAAGAACACAGACATTCATTTCTGGTAAAATGAAAAAAATGATTTCACCTTAATTAAGCTGTATTCTCTCAGAACTTTAGCTTGGTGAGGATGACTGAGTATGATATCCCAGGGTAATGAAAATGCTAAGGGTTGTATAATAGTCAGTGGTTGTGAAAATGACAGCCTGCAATGCAGTGATTATGGCAAGCTACTTGCATCTTTGAACCACAGGTTTTACATGTGTGAAATGAAGATAAATGCACCAGCCTCACAGGGATATTGTTGCATAAAGAGACCAGCAAAATAAATATGGGCTATTATTATTGGTGGATCTTCCCTGGTGGCTCAGTGGTAAAAAATCTGCTTGCCAAAGCAGGAGATGTGGTTTTGATCCCTGATCCCAGAAGATCCCCTGGAGATGGAAATGGCAACCCACTCCAGTATTCTTGCCTAGAGAATTTCATGGACAGAGGAGCCTAGTGGGCTACAGTCTGTGGGGTTGCAAAGAGTGGGACGTGACTTAGTGACTGAACAATAACAACAACATTATTATTATTAACAGTAGAATTTTAGAGAATTACTTTTGTGAAGGCATTTCTTAGGTCCTGATTCCTATGGCAAACATTTCCAGGTGACACAAACTCTTGATTTCTGCCCTTTAAAATATCCTTTAGGGCACACTAAACTTGTTTGACTTGACATGTTCAGTCACTCAGTCATGTCCGATTCTTTGCGATAGCACAGACTGTAGCCAGTCAGGCTCCTCTGTCCGTGGGATTTCCCAGGCAAGAATACTGGAGTGGATTGCCATTTCCTTCTCCAGGGGGATCTTCCTGACCCAGGGATTGAACCCGCGTCTCTTGCATTGCAGGCAGATTCTTTACTGCTGAGTCACCTGGGGAGTCCTACATTGAACTTGTGTTGATTCACTAACCATCAAAATGTAGAGCATTGAGACTGGTATTGAAAGAGACCTGATGCTATATCTGATTCATTTCTTACAAGGAGCTGAGAGTTTCAGGGAAGAGGAGATATTCTTATATTTAGAAATAATACAAAGTTGATTATGCTAAATATCTCAAGATAAGTTTGTATACACTGACTTGGAAGAGCTGGTTGGATCCAGGTAGAAGCGTCTATCAGAAAATGCAAGGATAAACTCCAAGCAGTGAGACATGTCATGGACTTAGAAATAGGTAACTTACCCACGTGGATGAGAACCCTGAAGTCATGTGACTAGACAGGCTCACTGCAGGTGCTAGTCTGAAAGGGAAGTCCAGTGAGGGAAAGGGAAGGAAAGAGAGGGAGGAACACAAATGGAATGGAAGACTTCTGTTTAGGAGACAAAGAAGGAAGAGCGCAAAAGATGAGAAGAAAGAAAGAGTTTCAGTCGCTTCAGTTGTGTCCAACTCTATGAGACTCCATGGACTGAAGTCTGCCAGGCTCCTCTGTCCCTGGGTTTCTCCAAGCAAGAATACTGGAGTGGGTTGCCATGCCTTGCTCCAGGGGATCTTCCCCACCCAGGGATTCAACCCACGTCTCCTGCATCACAGCCAGATTGTTTCTCCACTGGGCCACCTGGGAAGCCCCAGATAGGATGACAAAGATGCCCAAATTGACTTCATAATTCTCTGGTCTCTTTCCTGCCGGGGCTTCCAGTTATATATTCCTAAGTGGACTCAATTCTCTTTCTCAAATTTAATCTCCGTCTCTCTTGTGCTCTCTGTTTTGTGTTTCTCTCTCTCTCTCTCTCTCTCTCTCTCTCTCTCTCTCTCTCTCTCCTTTCCTACATTACAAATTCACTGTTTGCTGACTTTCCTTTTTTTTCCAAAGCTGCTTCTCCTGAAGCTCACTCTGGCTCTGATGGCCTCATGTCCTCAGCTGCAGTCCCACATTTACTGTTCTTCCTCACTCTACAGACCTTGAGCGGTGCAAAGGACCTCACCCCACACTTTTCCAAGCAGGAAGGTGAGGTACAGAAGACTGTCATTACCCTACACATAGTCCTACAACTATTTCCCTAAGTGGAGCAGAATATAACAAACTTTAAACAGAAAGGTATTCCCTGGTAGCTCATATGGTAAAGAATCCACCTGCAATGCAGGAGATGTAGGTTCGATACCTAAGGTTGGAAAGATCACCTGAAGGAGGAAATGTCAACCCACTCCAGTATTCTTGCCTGGGAAATTCCATGGACAGAGAAGCCTGGTGGGCTATAGTCCATGGAGTCACAAGGAGTTGGACATGACTGAACTACTAACACTTTCAAAATAAAAAGAAGTTTAGCATTATTTCCCTCATAAACAGTGGAAAATTCTGAAAGAGATGGGAATAACAGACCACTTGACCTGCCTCTTGAGAAATCTGTATGCAGGTCAGGAAGCAACAGTTAGAAGTGGATATGGACATAGAAACTAATGAAAATGAAAACACAACAACCCAAAACCTGTGGGACACTATAAAAGCAGTGCTAAGAGGAAAGTGCATAGCAATACAGGCATACCTCAAGAAACAAGAAAAACGTCAAATAAATAACCTAACTCTGCAACTAAAGCAACTAGAAAAGGAAGAGTTGGAGAACCCCAGAGTTAGTAGAAGGAAAGAAATCTTAAAAATTAGGGCAGAAATAAATCCAAAAGAAACAAAAGAGACCATAGCAAAAATCAACAAAGCCAAAAGCTGGTTCTTTGAAAGGATAAATAAAATTGACAAACCATTAGCCAGACTCATCAAGAAGCAAAGAGAGAAAAATCAAATCAATAAAATTAGAAATGAAAATGGAGAGATCACAACAGACAACACAGAAATACAAAGGATCATAAGAGACTACTATCAGCAGTTGTATGCCAATAAAATGGA
Organism: Capra hircus; assembly: GCF_001704415.2. NCBI lineage: Eukaryota > Metazoa > Chordata > Mammalia > Artiodactyla > Bovidae > Capra > Capra hircus. The sequence continues at coordinate 89,974,665 of NC_030813.1, read as the reverse complement.
CAACGTGGAAGAAATGGACAAATTCTTAGAAAAGTACAATTTTCCAAAACTGAACCAGGAAGAAATAGAAAATCTTAACAGACCCGTCACAAGCACGGAAATTGAAATGGTAATCAGAAATCTTCCAGCAAACAAAAGCCCAGGTCCAGATGGATTCACAGCTGAATTCTACCAAAAATTTCGAGAAGAGCTAACACCTATCCTCCTCAAACTCTTCCAGAAAATTGCAGAGGAAGGTAAACTTCCAAACTCATTCTATGAGGCCACCATCACCCTAATACCAAAACCTGACAAAGATGTCACAAAAAAGGAAAACTACAGGCCAATATCACTGATGAACATAGATGCAAAAAAACTCAACAAAATTCTAGCAATCAGAATCCAACAACACATTAAAAAGATCATACACCATGAACAAGTGGGCTTTATCCCAGGGATGCAAGGATTCTTCAATATCCGCAAATCAATCAATGTAATTCACCACATTAACAAATTGAAAAATAAAAACCATATGATTATCTCAATAGATGCAGAGAAGGCCTTTGACAAAATTCAACATCCATTTATGATAAAAACTCTCCAGAAAGCAGGAATAGAAGGAACATACCTCAACATAATAAAAGCTATCTATGACAAACCCACAGCAAACATTATCCTCAATGCTGAAAAATTGAAAGCATTTCCCCTAAAGTCAGGAACAAGACAAGGGTGTCCACTTTCACCGCTACTATTCAACATAGTTCTGGAAGTTTTGGCCACAGCAATCAGAGCAGAAAAAGAAATAAAGGGAATCCAAATTGGAAAAGAAGAAGTAAAACTCTCACTGTTTGCAGATGACATGATCCTCTACATGGAAAACCCTAAAGACTCCACCAGAAAATTACTAGAGCTAATCAATGAATATAGTAAAGTTGCAGGATATAAAATCAACACACAGAAATCCCTTGCATTCCTATACACGAATAATGAGAAAGTAGAAAAAGAAATTAAGGAAACAATTCCATTCACCATTGCAACGAAAAGAATAAAATACTTAGGAATATATCTACCTAAAAAAACTAAAGACCTATATATAGAAAACTATAAAACACTGATGAAAGAAATCAAAGAGGACACTAATAGATGGAGAAATATACCATGTTCATGGATCAGAAGAATCAATATAGTGAAAATAGTATACTACCCAAAGCAATTTACAAATTCAATGCAATCCCTGTCAAGCTACCAGCCACATTTTTCACAGAACTAGAACAAATAATTTCAAGATTTGTATGGAAATACAAAAAACCTCGAATAGCCAAAGCAATCTTGAGAAAGAAGAATGGAACTGGAGGAATCAACTTGCCTGACTTCAGGCTCTACTACAAAGCCACAGTCATCAAGACAGTATGGTACTGGCACAAAGACAGACATATAGATCAATGGAACAAAATAGAAAGCCCAGAGATAAATCCACACACATATGGACACCTTATCTTTGACAAAGGAAGCAAGAATATACAATGGAGTAAAGACAATCTCTTTAACAAGTGGTGCTGGGAAAACTGGTCAACCACTTGTAAAAGAATGAAACTAGATCACTTTCTAACACTGTACACAAAAATAAACTCAAAATGGATTAAAGATCTAAATGTAAGATCAGAAACTATAAAACTCCTAGAGGAGAACATAGGCAAAACACTCTCAGACATAAATCACAGCAGGATCCTCTATGATCCACCTCCCAGAATTATGGAAATAAAAGCAAAAATAAACAAATGGGATCTAATGAAAATTAAAAGCTTCTGCACAACAAAGGAAACTATAAGCAAGGTGAAAAGACAGCCTTCTGAATGGGAGAAAATAATAGCAAATGAAGCAACTGACAAACAACTAATCTCAAAAATATACAAGCAACTTCTGCAGCTCAATTCCAGAAAAATAAACGACCCAATCAAAAAATGGGCCAAAGAACTAAATAGACATTTCTCCAAAGAAGACATACAGATGGCCAACAAACACATGAAAAGATGCTCAACATCACTCATTATTAGAGAAATGCAAATCAAAACCACAATGAGGTACCACTTCACACCAGTCAGAATGGCTGCGATCCAAAAATCTGCAAGCAATAAATGCTGGAGAGGGTGTGGAGAAAAGGGAACCCTCCTACACTGTTGGTGGGAATGCAACCTAGTACAGCCACTATGGAGAACAGTGTGGAGATTCCTTAAAAAATTGCAAATAGAACTACCTTATGACCCAGCAATCCCACTGCTGGGCATACACACTGAGGAAACCAGAATTGAAAGAGACACATGCACCCCAATGTTCATCGCAGCACTGTTTATAATAGCCAGGACATGGAAACAACCTAGATGTCCATCAGCAGATGAATGGATAAGAAAGCTGTGGTACATATACACAATGGAGTATTACTCAGCTGTTAAAAAGAATTCATTTGAATCAGTTCTGATGAGATGGATGAAACTGGAGCCAATTATACAGAGTGAAGTAAGCCAGAAAGAAAAACACCAATACAGTATACTAACACATATATATGGAATTTAGGAAGATGGCAATGACGACCCTGTATGCAAGACAGGAAAAAAGACACAGATGTGTATAATGGACTTTTGGACTCAGAGGGAGAGGGAGAGGGTGGGATGATTTGGTAGAATGGGAATTCTAACATGTATACTGTCATGTAAGAATTGAATCGCCAGTCCATGTCTGACGTAGGGTGCAGCATGCTTGGGGCTGGTGCATGGGGATGACCCAGAGAGATGCTGTGGGGAGGGAGGTGGGAGGGGGGTTCATGTTTGGGAACGCATGTAATAATTAAAGATTTTAAAATTTAAAAAATAAAAAAATAAAAAATAAAAAAAAATAAAATGCATTCTTCCAAAAAAAAAAAAAAAAAAAAAGAAGTGGACATGGAACAACAGACTGGTTCCAAATAGGAAAAGGAGTGCATCAAGGCTGTATATTGTCACCCTGCTTATTTAACTTCTATGCAGAGTACATCATGAGAAACGCTGGACTGGAAGAAACACAAGCTGGAATCAAGATTGCTGGGAGAAACATCAATAACCTCAGATATGCAGAAGACACCATCGTTATGGCAGAAAGTGAAGAGGAACTCAAAAGCCTCTTGAAGAAAGTGAAAGAGGAGAGTGAAAAAGTTGGCTTAAAGCTCAACATTCAGAAAACGAAGATCATGGCCTCTGGTCCCATCACTTCATGGGAAATAGATGGGGAAACAGTGGAAACAGTGTCAGACTTTATTTCTTTGGGCTCCAAAATCACTGCAGATGGTGATTGCAGCCATGAAATTAAAAGACACTTTCTCCCTGGAAGAAAAGTTATGACCAACCCAGATAGCATATTCAAAAGCAGAGACATTACTTTGCCGACTAATGTCCGTCTAGTCAAGGCTATGGTTTTTCCAGCAGTCATGTATGGATGTGAGAGTTGGACTGTGAAGAAAGCTGAGAGCTGAAGAATTGATGCTTTTGAAGTGTGGTGTTGGACAAGACTCTTGAGAGTCCCTAGGACTGCAAGGAGATCAAACCAGTCATTCTGAAGGAGATCAGCCCTAGGATTTCTTTGGAAGGACTGATGCTAAAGCTGAAACTCCAGTACTTTGGCCACCTCATGTGAAAGGTTGACTCATTGGAAAAGACTCTGATGCTGGGAGGGATTGGGAGCAGGAAGAGAAGGGGATGACAGAGGATGAGATGGCTGGATGGCATCACTGACTCGATGGACGTGAGTCTGAGGGAACTCCAGGAGTTGGTGATGGACAGGGAGGCCTGGCGTGCTGCGATTCATGGGGTCGCAAAGAGTCAGACACGACTGAGCGACTGAACTGAACTGACTGAAGTGGAAGGATGCCTGGTGAGTATTCAACTGTATATGCCAATGAACTTGAATTTGGGGCTGGGAGGAATTTCTATTTGAAGACAGTTTGTTTTCTCAAATGGAAGAGAAATTTTTAGTGAGTAATGGAAAGTAGATGGTAAACTATGTATGTGTTAGCATTTTATGTATCCTAGGATAGTTGTTGACTTTTGCCAGTTAAAATACTAATATTGAGGTATTTTCAAAGACAGATGATACAGTATCATGAGAAAATGTTGACTTTCATGGCAAAGTTACAGGGGTGTCATATACTTAAGATTGCTCAAAAATCATAAAACCACTTGGTAACAGATTCTTATGTAATTATCAGATTCTGTTTTCTCTCTTGGTTGTCTGATTTGTAGTTATTTACTGAAATAAAAGATTTTTAAATGAAATCGAAACTGGCTGTACTTGCGTTTATTTTTTTGAAAGTTTGTTTTCTATATATTTATTCTGCTTTTTACAACAGATTTTGTACTTACTACGGAAACCCATTTTCTCTCCTTATGATTTCCTATAGTCATCACAGTTTGTTGCACAGAGTCTGGATTTTGCAGTTGGAATCTTCATAACATACAGAGAAAGAGGAACTGTTTCCCCTTTTCGAAACCCATCTCAGAGAGATTTTTCAAGGTAATGTCTATCATTGTACAATGCTTAACTGTTCTTAGGCTTAACCATTGCTTGATTTTATTCAATTGTTTTTGGCATGAAAGAATGGAAGAATCAAACAGTGAAGTACATGAAGATTACTGTTAAATTTTGAAGTCTGAATAAATTTGGTCACAAGGTTCTACCTGGAATGTTAAGCCATTTTGAGGTTGACCGAGAACATCTAAAGTATAACAATAAGGACGGTGTATTTCAAAACAGGTTTTTACTTGTTAATTCATAAGTGATTAATGGAAACCAGATTTGTGGTGGGATTTATGGCTTTAGAATAAACTTGGGGTAATGAAACAAGGACTAAGTGATTTAAAGTCAGAACCAAATAAAAGTTAAGCCTCAGGAGACACACAGATAGGGTTTTAAGTAAATACTTTCAAAATGCTATCATGTGTCATTTATTCATTGACAATATTAAGTCTGTAATATGCATTTGTGTTAGGTTCTCCAGAGAAACAGAACCAAAGAACCATATGTATATATAAGTAATCTCCTATATATAAGCAAATATTACATATCATAAATATATAGTAGGTATTGTGTAATAATATATATAATATGTGCTTAGGAGATATTGATGGTCTATTACCAGACCATTGCAATAAAGTGAATATCACAAAAAAGTGAGTCACACAAATATTTCTGTTTCCCAGTGCATATAAAATTTGTGTTTCAATTCAGTTCAGTTAAGTCGCTCAGTTGTGTCTGACTATTTGCAACCCCATGGACTGCAGCAAGCCAGGCTTCCCTGTCCATCACCGATTCCTGGAGCTTGCTCAAATTCATGTCCATTGAGTCAGTGATGCCATCCAATCATCTCAACCTCTGTCATCCCCTTCTCCTCCTGCTTTCAATCTTTCCCAGGGTCAAGGTCTTTTCCAATGAGTCAGTTCTTCGCATCAGGTGGCCAAAGTATTGGAGTTTCAGCTTCAACATCAGTCCTTCCAATGAACACCCAGGACTAATTTCCTTTAGGATGTACTGGTTGAATCTCCTTGTAGTCTAAGGGACTTTCAGGAGTCTTCTCCAGCACCACAGTTCAAAAGCATCAATTCTTTAGCACTCAGCTTTCTTTATAGTCTAACTCTCACATCCGTACACAACTGCTAGAAAAACCATAGCTTTGACCTTTGTTGGCAAAGTAATATCTCTGCTTTTTAATATACTATCTAGGTTGGTCATAGCTTTTCTTCCAAGGAGCAAATGTCTTTTAATTTCATGGCTGCAGTCACCATCTGCAGTGATTTGGGGGCCCCCCAAAATAGAGTCTGTCACTGTTTCCACTGTTTCCCCATCTATTTGCCATGAAGTGATGGGACCAGATACCATGATCTTAGTTTTCTGAATGTTGAGTTTTAAACCAACTTTTTCACTTTCCTCTTTCACTTTCATCAAGAGGCTCTTTAGCTCTTCTTTGCTTTCTGCCGTAAGGGTGGTGTCATCTGTATATCTGGAGTTGTCGATATTTCTCCTGTCAATCTTGATTCCAGCTTATGCTTCACTCAGCCCGGCATTTTGCATGATACACTCTGCATATAAGTTAAATAACCAGTTAATAATTTAATTTAAATAATTTAATTTAATTTAAATAAGTTAAATAGAAATTTGTATTTACACTACACCATTAAGTGTGCAAAAGCATTATGTCCAAAACCTATGTGCTGTGGGCTGTCACTTCAGTCGTGTTTGACTCTTTGTAACCCCATGGACCATAGCTCCTCAGGCTACCCTGTCTATGGGATTCTCCAAGCAAGAATACTGGAGTGGGTTCCCATTTCTTCCTCCAGGGGATCTTTCCAACCCAAGGGTCGAACCCATGTCTCTTGTCTCCTGCATTGGCAGGCAGGTTCTTTTCCACTGGTGCCACCTGGGAAACCAATATACACAGCTCAGTTAAAAAATACTTTACTTCTGAGACTTCCTTGGTGGTCCAGTGGTTAAGACTCCATGCTGCCAATGCAGGAGGCAGGGGTTTGAACCCTGGTCAGAGAACTAAGGTTCTACATGCCATTACAGCATGGCCAAAAGATTAAAATAATAATAATAAAAAAAACCTTTACTGCTAAAAAAAATCCTCTGAACCTTCAGTGAGATATAATAATAGCAACATGAAAGATCACTGAGCACAGATGACCGTAACAAATATAAGAATAATGAGAAAGCTTGAAATATTGCAAGACTTACCAAAATGTGACACAGGGACATGCAATGAATAAATATTGTTGGAAAAAATGGTGCTGCCGTGTAAAAATTCCTTAGATAAAATACATAAACAAGCCGGTAATCACTTGAGACGTCAAATAATTTATCCAGCAATATATATATACCTAGTATTAAAATGAAGAGTGAATATACTGTTGTAGCCCTTTCGTCAAACCATCAGAAATTACTAAACAGATGATAACTTATGGAACTTGATAGAAAAGGAAAGCCATATCTGAGTGTGAAATGATTATTATATCATGATAGGAAGGAACTCTTCCAAGAATACTGAATGCTTACATTTATTTTTCTTAATTAATATTCTTAAGACTGCAATATTCTTCAAATTCAGTTCGGCTTCCCTAAAAGTAAGTTCAATATAGAAAAATATTGAACCAGAATATTCTAATGCAGCAAGGTGAATAACCCAATTTAAAAAAGCAATTCACTGCATGAGAGAGTGTTTGCATGAAATCCAAATTATAGGTCTGTACCCCGGGCTTCCCTGGTAGCTCAGAGGTTAAAGCGTCTGCCTGCAATGCGGGAGACCCGGGTTCGATCCCTGGGTTGGGATTCCCCTGGAGGAAGAAATGGCAGCCCACTCCAGTATTCTTGCCTGGAGAATCCCATGGACAGAGGAGCCTGGGGGCTACAGTCCATGGGGTCCCGAAGAGTCGGACACTACTGAGCGACTTCACTTTCACTTTCACTGCTATAACAGACTAACACTGTTAACAGTGTTAATTAACAGTTAGCAATGTTAGTTGTTGGTTAACAGTATTAGTTAACCGAGATTAACAATTACTGCTGTAATTACTAACACTGAGAGATTCTGTATTAAAAGCATCATTTATGTTTTAAGATAATATTTAGTGTTTATCTTTGGAATTCAAAGTTAATATGTTGCAATAATAAGAAACGGACTTAAGATAATTTTCTAATCTTGAACTTTTCCTTGAGGCCTACGTTTAATTATAAAGTGTATCCTCTAAATACTAATGTATATGATAGTGCTTTTTCTTTTTAACCATTTTTAGATAGCCTGTTACTTCACCCATGGACAGCTATGCTTCATAAACAAAATATGAATGTCTCTGAGACAAGGATCACAAATGACTTTCTAATGTGCAATCATTCACAAGCTGTTTGCTATGTATGACAAAGACAATGAGACTACAGAAACCCAGACCAATTTCATTTTTTGTAGGTTTGAAATTAAATTATTAAAGACAAAAAAAGGTTGTGCTGATAGACTTGCTTAATGTACGGTTGCCATGAAACTTTATAAACCACAGTATCTTAGAAGCATTACAAATGAAAGTACAATAAAACAAAGCACACTTATATATCAGTTCAGTTAAATCACTCAGTTGTGTCTGACTCTTTGCAACCCCATGGACTGCAGCACGCTAGGCTTCTCTGTCCATCATCAATTACAGAAGCTTGCTCAACTATCCAACCATTTCATCCTCTGTTGTCCCGTTCTCCTCCTGCCGTCAATCTTTCCCAGGATCAGGGTCTTTCCCAGTGAGTCAGTTCTTAGCATCAGGAGGCCAAAGTATTGGAGTTTCAGCTTCAGCATTAGTCCTTCCAATGAATATTCAGGATTGATTTCCTTTAAGATTTACTAGTTTGATCTCCTTGCAGTCCAAGGGACTCTCAGGAGTCTTCTCCAACACCGCAGTTCAAAAGCATCAATTTTTCAGTGCTGAGCTTTCCTTATAGTCCAGCTCTTACACCCATACATGACTATTGGAAAAACCATAGCTTTGACTATATGGACCTTTGCCGCAAAGTAATGTCTCTGCTTTTTAATAAGCTCTATTGGTTGATCATAGCTTTTCTTCCAAGGAGCAAGCATCTTTTAATTTCATGGCTACAGTCACCATCTGCAGTTATTTTGGAGCTCCCGAAAACACAAAATCTCTCACTGTTTCTATTCTTTCACCATCTATTTACCATGAAGTGATGGAACCAGATGCCATGATTTTTGTTTTTTGAATGTTGTTTAAGCCAACTTTGTCACTCTCCTCTTTCACTTTCATCAAGAGCCTCTTTAGTTCCTCTTCGCTTTCTGGCGTAAGTGTGGTGTCATCTGAATATCTGAAGTTACTGATATTTCTCCTGGAAATCTTGATTCCAGCTTGTGATTCATCCAGTCCAGCATTTCTCATGATGTTCTCTGCATATAAGTTAAATAAGCAGTATGACAATATAAAGCCTTGAGTATTCCTTTCCCAATTTGGAACCAGTCTGTTGTTCCATGTCCAGTTCTAACTGCTGTTTTTTGACCTGCATACCAATTTTTAGGATGCAGGTCAGGTGGTCTGATATTCCCATCTCTTGGAGAATTTTCCACAGTTTGTTGTGATCTACACAGTCAAAAGCTTTGGCATAGTCAATAAAGCAGAAATAGATTTTTTCAGGCATTCTCTTGTTTTTTTGATAATCCAATGGATGTTGGCAATTTGTTCTCTGGTTCCTCTGTCTTTTCTAAATCCAGCTTAAACATCTGAAAGTTCATGGTTCACACACTGTTGAAGCCTGGCTTGGGGGATTTTGAGCATTACTTTCCTAGCCTGTGAGATGAGTGCAATTGTGCAGTAACTGAAGTAACTGCAGTAAGTGAAAACTCTTTGGCTTTGCTTTTCTTTGGGATTAGAATAAAAACTGACCTTTTCCAGTCCTGTGGCCACAGCTGAGTCTTCCAAATTTGTTGGCATATTGAGTAGAACACTTTCACAGCATCACCTTTTAGGATTTGAAATAGTTCACCTGGAATTCCATCACCTCCACTAGCTTTGTTCATAGTGATGCTTCCTAAGGCCCACCTGACCTCACATTCCAGGATGTCTGGCTCTAGGTGAGTGATCACACCATCATGGTTATCTAGGTCATGAACATCTTTTTTGTATAGTTCTTCTGAGTATTCTTGCCACCTCTTCTGAATATCTTCTGCTTCTGTTAGGTCTATACCATTTCTTTCCTTTATTGTGCTCATCTTTGCATGAAATATTCCCTTGATATCTCTAATTTTCTTGACGGGATCTCTAGTCTTTCCCATTTTATTGTTTTCCTCTAGTTCTTTGCATTGATCACTGAAGAAGTCTTTCTTATCTCTCCTTGCTATTCTTTGAAACTCTGCATTCAAATGGGTATATCTCTTTTTCTTCTTTGCCATTAGCTACTCTTTTTTTCTCAGCTATTTGTAAGACCTCCTCAGACAACCATTTTGCCTTTTTGCATTTCTATTTCTTGTGGGTGATCTTGATCACTGCCTTGTATACAATGTCATGAACCTCTGTTCATAGTTCTTCAGGCACTCTGTCTATCAGATCTAATGCCTTGAATCTATTTGTCACTTCCACTGTATAATCACGTCATACCTGAATGGTCTGGTGGTTTTCCTTACTTTGTTCAATTTAACTCTGAATTTGGCAATAAGGAGTTCATGATCTGAGCCACAGTAAGCTCCTGGTCTTCTTTTTGCTGACTGTATAGTTTCTCCATCTTTGGCTGCAAAGAATATAATCAATCTGATTTCAGTATTGACCATCTGGTGATATCTATGCTTATATATATAACATATAAATAATCTCATATAAAAAACAAGTATTTGTATATCATATAAAAGAACATTCATTTTGAAGAATTGGTTCACCCAGTGATGGAGGCTGCTATGTCCATAAAAAAAGGCAGAAAGAGCATGTAACATGGATAACTGTGAGCCTGGAGGGCTATGGTCAAGTACGATGTCTGAGAAAGTGACATTTCAGCTGAGGCCTGAAGAATCAAGGAGCCTGGACAGGATGTGAAGAATGGAAAGCAACAGGCTTATGGGAGGTAATTAAGGAGGGAAAGATCCTGGTAACTTTGAAGAGCTGTAAGAAGTCCAGGGAGGCTGAAGCATAGTGAGAAGGAGATGAGACTAAGCTGGGGACACATCTTATCAGACACATAGCGTCTGATATTGCATTATTATCCTCTCTGGGATGACAAGTAATAAAATGTAGATCCATGCTCAAAAATACTAAGTACATCAGTAGCAATGGAAATAGCACTGTTGAGGGATCACTCTGTATTACACCATGTTTTGGGAATTCTACAGTTCATATTTCATTTAATCTTCACAACAGTCTATAAGGTAGCTATTTATTATACTGATAGGAAAGGGTTTTAACTGACAGAGAATGGAAATTTTACATTTACCTCAGGCTTCCCTGATGGATCAGTTGGTAAAGAATTCGCCTGCAATGCAGAAGACCCCGGTTCGATTCCTTGGTAGGGAAGATCCGCTGGAGAAGGAATAGGCAACCCACTCCAGTATTCTTGGGCTTCCCTTGTGGCTCAGCTGGTAGAGAATCTGCCTGCAATGCTGAACACCTGGGTTCGATCCCTGGGTGAGAAGATCCCCTGAAGAAGGGAAAGACTATCTGCTCAAGTATTCTGGCCTAGAGAATTCCACGGGCTGTATAGTCCATGGGGTTGCAAAGAGTTGGACATGACTGAGTGACTTCCATTTTCACTTTCCTGGCCAAAAGTGATAAAGCACTTATTTTGGAAAGCAAGCTTTTCTAATTCTAGAGTCTGTGTTCTTACCATAGTTCTACTCTGAATATTGCTGTACACAATATTTAAGTGAACCCACTTCTACATGAATTAGCTGTAACTGTTGCATCAACATCCTTTCACAAGGCAAGTGCTTTTTATTTTTTCCTTCGGCAAGGCTTACCAAAGGCTTACCAATGACTGACCAAAGGCTCCCTCTCTTCCTCACATGATGCTGTCTAGCAAACTCAAATGAGAATTCCCTTGTTTCCCATCTGATAGAGATTTTTTGTTTGGCATTTGGGGCAGAGGATATTTAGGATCTACAGCCCACACATTCCTTGTACTTGTGCTGTTAAAACAGCTTAGATTGTTTCAGTTCAATTCAGTTCAGTCACTCAGTCGTGTCCGACTCTTTGCAACCCCATGAACTGGAGCACGCCAGGCCTCCCTGTCTGTCGCCAACTTTAGGTGGGAATAATTTATTCTTCCCAAGCTGGTTGAGGTTCAAAATAACATTTTGATAAATTTCCTGAATATATTGAAGACTCGAGTGTAACTGACTCTGGAATCTAGTGATATGGTCCAAGAGATAGTTTTAGAGTCCAATAGACCAAAACTAAGCTCAAGCTCTGACAATTATTAGTTGTTAATTATTAGCAAATTAACTAACCTCCCTGAATCTCTGCTTTTCATCTGTGAAATAGAGATTCTACAGATAATGCATTCAAGTGTGGTCAGTCTGAATCTTCGTGATTCCAGGGACTGTAGCTCGCTAAGCTTTTCTGTTCATGGGATTTCCCAGGCAGGAATACTGGAATATCTTGTCATTTCATCCTCCAGGGGATCTTCCCTACTCAAGGATCAAATCTGCCCCTCCTACATCTCTTGCATTGCAGGTGGATTCTTTACTGTTTGAGGCATCAGGGATAATAAATAATAATAAATAACCACCTCACCTAAGTGTTGTGAGGATTAAACGAGATAATGTACTGTCCCAAGCTCAGTAATTGGTAGCCAGTCAATATCAATTCATCTTTTGGAGACACTGACTACATTATGGGTCCAAGTTTTAAGACAGTCACAAAAATAGTCAACCTGAAGTACAATGCTTTGAATTATATAGCCAAATGATGCATAAAATGCCAAATAATAAAACTGAATAACACATCTAAAATACCAAAATATTTTAAAGGAGAAAAATTTAAAATTTTCAAAGCCACTTCTTCAAAAATGTCTTAATTTTGTTTATAAGCTCAGATTTAGTTCAATGCTGGAAAACATAAATTCTTCAATAAATGTTTGTGTAATGAATGGGCAAATAATAAAGGAAGGAATTGATGGATGAATACAGCCTTATTTGTTGAGCAGTACAAATGTAAATTCAATGATTGTCAGAATCACGCATGCTAAGTTGCCTCAGTCATGTCTGACTCTTTGTGATCCCATGGACTATAGTCGCCAGGCTCCTCTGTCCATGGAACTCTCCAGGCAAGAATACTGGAGTGGGTTGCCATTTCCTCTCCCAGGGGAACTTCCCGACTCAGGGATTAAACCTGCATCTCTTATGTTTCTTGCATTTCAGCCAAATTCTTTACCACTAGCACCACCTGGAAAACCCCGTCAGATGCACGTGTGACTCCAAACTGAGTTGAGCCAAGAGAAAGCAATGTGAACCTGCTTACTTGGAAAATAACCAGAAAGCAAGGTTAAAAAATAGAACTGCCACCAGAATCAGCAAGAAAAACAGATGAAGCCTTCCTATTCCTATCCTTCCTGACTATAGAGATATGTGTTAAGAAAATCATTGGTTCATTTCAGGTTTATGGACACAGTTGTAACCCAAATAATCTTGCAGAAGGGACAGCTCTGCCTTCACCGGCACCTATGCCTACAATGTACACCCTCAGATTCAATTTCAAAGTTTATGTTCAGAAATAAACATTTCCAAGAGATAGGGCATTTGTCTGTCCTTCAGTTTATATATATATATATGCCCTCCAGTCATAGGTAGTTTTCCAGGAATTTCCAGTATAAACTTCTGTTATCCAAGCTAAGAGTTTTAAATATATATTGTTTCCCCAGAGAAATGTCATGCATTTAATTTTTGAGAGAAAACAAATCAGAAGCAAATGCTTGGCTATTTTGGAAATCATAGCAAAATGCATTAGAGATAAATTAACTAATGGAAATAAACATTGACAAAGGTGAAAATTAGAGTATGTATGATATATGTTGTCAGCAGAACTTTAATGTTCAATAAAAGTCACACACGTAAGTTGAGAGTGCTATTTACAGGCTTTTCTTCTCATGAATATTTGTATTTACATATACTTGGGGTTCCCTGGTGGCTTAGATGGTAAAGAATCTACCTGCAATGCGGGAGACCAGGGTTAGATCCCTGGGTTGGGAAGATCCCCTGGAGGAGGGCATGGCAACCCACTCCAGTATTTGTGCCTGCAGAACCCCCATAGATGGAGGAAGCTGGCGGGCTTCAGTCCATGGAGTCACAAAAAGTCGGACATGACTGAGCAACTAAGTACAGCACATAGCGCATACAAATATGTAGATATGTGTGTATGTGTATATGAGTGAGTGAGTGAGTGAAGTCGCTCAGTTGTGTCTGACTCTTTGCGACCCCATGGACTGTAGCCTGCCAGGCTCCTCCATCCATGGGATCCTCCAGGCAAGAATACTAGAGTGGGTTGCCATTTCCTTCTCCAGGAGATCTTCCCGACCCAGGGATTGAACCCAGGTCTCCGGCATTGTAGGCAGACGTTTTACCATCTGAGCCACCAGAGAAGTCATGTATCTATATATATATATATGTATAGTTTACTCAAGATCCTATATGTCTATAAATGGAGGGATCCAGAAATTGACCATTAAGGAAAGAATTTATACAGAGGGCTGGGGACAAAGTTAGACTGTTTACAAGAGTTATCTTTCCATGGCTCAAATTTTCCATTTTGTCTTTGTCAAGAAAATTATGGAAAGCAATCAATAAAAAGTTGGCTTTATGCAACTCAATAAGATTGAATTACAGAGAAACTTGGCTACATTTATTAACAATGAACACAAGCTGGATTTGAGCCTTCTTCACATAACCCTTTGTTGGCTTAGGTACAGTAGTTGGCATTTATCAACATGTGGGTTAACAAGGAATGTTTTTTGTTTGTATTAGTGAGGAATGTAAAGACCAAGGAAAGCAGGTAAAGAATAGTACACCAAGCACAAAAGGAAAAGAAGAATTAAGGTTATTAATAAGTCATTTTGAAGAATGTTTTTGATAATACACACAATTTACTGGTGTACCTGTGTACATCTGTCTTTGTGATTTTACAGTGTTCATCACTTGGACATTTCTAGCCTACATAACAAGTGTGAGCTCTGAAGTAGCTCTTATGAATAGGACAATGCTATTATTAAACATTAACAATCTGTCCCACATTAATTTCTCCATCATTCTACAATTGCTGAAACTTGTAGTTATTTTCTCCTCTTGCTACACACACACACACACACACTTGATGTTAATTAGATTATATATTCTTCCTGAGCAAGCATTGTGTCTTCTATTCTTCTTGCACAGAATAATTTCATTCCTCTCTCTTCTTTTAATATTTTCTACTTCATTTATAATAGATAAACATGAAATATCTGAAGATGAACGCATAAATAAACAAATGAACCAAGGAATGAATGCACAAATGTTTTTAGACTCAGTTCAGTTCAGTCACTCAGTCGTGTCCGACTCTTTGTGACCCCATGAATTGCAGCACGCCAGGCCTCCCTGTTCATCACCAACTCCCGGAGTTCACCCAGACTCACGTCCATCGAGTCAGTGATGCCATCCAGCCATCTCATCCTCTGTCGTCCCCTTCACCTCCTGCCCCCAATGCCTCCCAGCATCAGAGTCTTTTCCAATGAGTCAACTCTTCGCATGAGGTGGCCAAAGTACTGGAGTTTCAGCTTTAGCATCATTCCTTCCAAAGAACACCCAGGACTGATCTCCTTTAGAATGGACTGGTTGGATCCCCTTGCAGTCCAAGGGACTCTCAAGAGTCTTCTCCAACACCACAGTTCAAAAGCATCAATTCTTTGGTGCTCAGCTTTCTTCACAGTCCAACTCTCACATCCATACATGACCACTGGAAAAACCATAGCCTTGACTACATGGACATTTGTTGGCAAAGTAATGTCTCTGCTTTTGAATATGCTGTCTAGGTTGGTCATAACTTTTCTTCCAAGGAGTACGCGTCTTTTAATTTCATGGTTGCAATCACCATCTGCAGTGATTTTGGAGCCCAAAGAAATAAAGTATGACACTGTTTCCACTATTTCCCCATCTATTTGCCATGGAATGATGGGATCGAATGGCATGATCTTAGTTTTTGGAATGTTGAGTTTTAAGCCAACTTTTTCACTGTCCTCTTTCACTTTCATAAAGAGGCTCTTTTTTTCTTCTTCACTTTCTGCCATAAGGCTGGTGTCATCTGCATATCTGAGGTTATTGATATTTCTCCCAGCAATCCTGATTCCAGCTTGTGCTTCTTCCAGCCCAGCATTTCTTATGATGTACTCTGCATATAAGTTAAATAAGCAGGGTGACAGTATACAGCCTTGATGTACTCCTTTTCCTATTTGGAACCAGTCTGTTGTTTCATGTCCAGTTTTAACTGTTGCTTCCTGACCTGCATACAGATTTCTCAAGAAGCAGGTCAGATGGTCTGGTATTATCATCTCTTGAAGAATTTTCCATGGTTGGTTGTGATCCACACAGTCAAAGGCTTTGGCATAGTCAATAAAGCAGAAATAGATGTTTTTCTGGAACTCTCTTGCTTTTTCCATGATCCAGCGGATGTTGGCAATTTGATATCTGGTTCCTCTGCCTTTTCTAAAATCAGCTTGAACATCTGGAAGTTCACTAGAGTATAATTTTCTTGTTTTGACTTTGCCTATTAATTATGACAAAAGTGGCCAAAAACAAAAAAACAAAAATTCCTGAAGAAACAATCAAAAAACTAATCTCAG
Organism: Capra hircus; assembly: GCF_001704415.2. NCBI lineage: Eukaryota > Metazoa > Chordata > Mammalia > Artiodactyla > Bovidae > Capra > Capra hircus. Next base: position 89,958,330 of record NC_030813.1, on the reverse strand, counting down.
CAAATACACTGGCATTACCCTATCCCAAGCTCCCAAATACTGCCCTTAGACTATATGGGGGTCCTTCTCAATCTCAAGCCTCTCAAGACCCTCCCCAATGAATTATTATTCCAATGATGCCTATATCTGAGCCATCTCTGGCACTTAGTAGGTTCCCAGAGAGTGTTTGCCAAATTGTGGCCATCATAGAATATTTTCTATTAAAACAGAGACTTAAATGCAGAGGCCAAGTGAAAGGAAAGCAGGAATATCATCTTGGAGTTTGAATAAGAAAAATAAAAATGTTCATTAAAGATGTTTGTATTGCTTTAAGTGGAGAAACTGTAAGGGTCTTTAGTTCTTGTGTTATTTGCTTGTTTCCAAGGTTACAAAGACCAATGGGCATTATTTAACATACATGCAGACTAACAACCACTGAACAGCTCTGACAGCCTATCTCCCCTGATTGTTTGCCATATTACTACGCACCGCCATCTGAGAGCCTGTAGCAGCGAGCAGGACCAAGAAAGGGAAGCCATTCCAGCCATCATACTTCTCAGGGGTTTAAAGGAAAAACAAGCACTCTGGTGAAAGTAAGGAGCTGCAACTAGATCTCCCATAAGAGAAGAGCAATGTTCTCTGGGTCCTGCCTTGGGAAAGTCTCTTGGTTTCATATTTGTGGTTAATACCACCCAATGGTAAATTCAGTTAAACCTAACATCTTGACTGTGGCCTGTGCCAAAGATTTAATTGGGAATTCTGCTGTTTCCATCCTATGTCCTAAATTTTTCAAACAATTAGTGTGTGCTCCATACAATCAGAGTTCAATTAAAGCTATTCAAAACCATGAAAATTGGGGATTCTGTCTTTAGAAAAGAAAGGCAAAACCTTTTCCAAGTGGGCATTAGTCTCTATTTTTAACTTCATAGCTCATAAACATTGGTATTAATTAGCACTTTAGATGTTTTAACTGCATCTTGCACTGAATTGTAATGATTTGAATCTCTGTTTCTCCTGGTAGAATCTATTTCTTCTATAATAAGAAAGTAACTTATGCACTATTTCATTCCCTAGGGCTCAGGATTATGCCTGGAACTCCTCGGAGATCTTTGAACCCTCTCTGAAATTGAATCTGCACATATATTTGAATTCTTCAAGCGTTCGTTTTCTGTGGATTAGGAGCTTGGGGTCCACATGTGAGATGGAATTACACGTAAGCAGAGTTCCCAGTACAACCGGTTATAATTACAGGCAGGCATAGGTGGGGATATTAAAATGTCTTTTTTTGTTTTGATTTGCTTTTCAGATATCCTACAAGGTAAAGAAATTAGCTGGATTCATGTGGATATTTCTCTCAGTTGCTTTTTAGAGAGTCAGAGAATTCACATGCCTTTGAAACTCTACATGCAAGAGGACAGCATTCTCTACCACCTTGGGAGAAATACAAGTTTTTTTGCACTGGTGCTGATGTCCAATCATACACATACTGACTAGAAAGAAACCTAGTCTCCACTGCCTCAATGTTCAGTCACTCCAGAGAAAGATAAACATAAAATAACAAGGGGATATGTTTATCTTTGTATAACACCTTGTACCATTGAAGAAATCTCAGCTCTGGCTCTGCTTCTTCTTAGGCATTTCCTCCATTTGTGTTGTTGAGTTTTGGTAAATCTTAGAAAAGTTTTGTTTTTTTTTCTGGTTGCCTGATACTGGAGGCTGGGGCAGAGCCCGCCATTCACCACTCATCTCAATCTGGATCCTTATCCCCTCACTTTATCTCTTATTTGTGCTGGGTCACAATGAACTTCAAAGGGGACTTTGGAGAAAAAATAAATACAGCGTGGTGGGAAACATTAGATGCCTTGGGTTGTAAGAAGCTCCTCAATTTTCTTCCTAAAAATAAGAGTCTCTGTGAGTTTTTACACAGAATTTGGCTTTGAACCAGAATCTGGCTCAAAGTATCAAAATATTGATAAAAGCATCCTTTTCTGTTATCTCTACAGAAATGAATTTCCCCAAATCAGATGGAGATTACTCCTTTTAATTTTAAATGATTTATTTGCTCCTCTGTCTTATTTTTAATTCCCTGTGAACATACAGAATGATATTAAAAACAGGGATAATCTTTGCATGCTACGGAACAGTCAATGACTTTTAGGAGACACAGTCCAAGTATTCATCTGGGGAAAATATGGAAACATAAGGAGCAATCACATCCTTTTTCTGTTCTGGAGGGTATGAAATGGAGCATTATCCTGATTATATGTTCTCATGTCGCCAGTTTCATACAAATGCTATTGGTGTAAAAGTGCAGTGCAGATTTTTTTTTTAATTACATTAGGTATAGTTGCTTTACATAGCTATGTTAGTTTCTGCTATATAGCAAAGTGAATCAGCTGTCTGTACACATGTAAGCTCTCTGTTTTGAATTTCCTTCCTCTGTAGGTCACTACAGAGCACTGAGTAGAGTTCCCTGTGCTATACAGTAAATCCTTGTCGGTGATCTATTTTATACATAGCATCAGTAGTGTATATATGTCAATCCCGATCTTCCAATTCACCCCGCCCCTCTTTCCTCCCTTAGTATCCATACATTTGTTCTCTCTGTCTGTGTCTCTATTTCTGCTTTGCAAATAGGTTCATCTGTACCATTTTTCTAGATTTTTAAAAAATCAAATTAGTTCTTATAGTGCATAACAGATAATCTAGGCCACAAAGAGAAGATATTTATTTTTGCCTATATTTGTAATCTACAGATTATCTGAGCTTCTCAGGTGGTAGGTTCGATCCCTGGGTGGGGAAGATCCACTGGAGAAGAGAATGGCAACCCACTCCAGTATTCTTGCCTGGAGAATTCCATGGAGAGAGGAGCCTGGAAGTTTACACCCGTCGTGTTGCGATGAGTCGGACACTACTGAGCAACTAACACTTTCACTTGATGTATTAAGGCTGTATATTATCCAAAACAATATTGCCACATTCCTATGAGAAAGTAGGTTATACTATCTGGCAAATGATCACATTTACTTTGCAAACTATATCTTGACCTCAGCAGAGCATAGTCTTCTTTCTTGGGTGATACTGGATTTCCAAAAAGCGTTTGAATGCACCACTACCTCATGGGATTAGGTCTGTGAACATAGTTTAGACTTTCTGAGGCACATGCTGGGAAATACAGTTCTTTCTCTCTCTCTATGCTTCAGGGATTCCCTGGTGGCTCTGGTGGTAAAGAGTCTGCATGCAATGTGGGAGACCTGGGTTCGATCCTTGGCGCGGGAAGATTCCCTGGAGAAAGAAATGGCAACCCACTCCAGTATTCTTGCCTGGAAAATCCCATGGACGGAGGAACCTGGAAGGTTACAGTCCATGGGGTTGCAAAGAGTCAGACACGACTGAGCGACTTCACTCTTCCCTGTCATTCTGCACCTCAAAGAAAGATAAGATGCTTCAGTTACCACTTCTATTTACAAAATGGAAGTGAAAAGTTATACATGTGGGAGGTGTGATGAGTGACAGGCCAACCTAACTTGGCAAAAAGTACCTGGGAGAACACAATCTGCTCTGTAGGGAAGGAGATGGTACCCAGTTACTCCTGTCGGAGTCAACTCCTAGTGGGATGGACTCGACCTGCATGCGTGTGATACAGGTGTGCTAGCAAAGTCATCCCAAGCCACTTGTGCCTTGTCTCTGCCTCTAGACAAGGTACACCAACTGTAGACAAGAATGAGAGAAAAAAGGTGTCTTATTAGAAAACCTTTATCTAGAGAAACCCTAAATGTGTGGTAGTGGCAATCTGCCTTCTCAGGGTTGAAGATCTCTGTGAAAGAGACATGAGAAATTCTCATCTCCATTTCCCCTGCCCCTTTCTTCATGGTTCTTTTAATTCCCTTTAGTTCCTGGATGACTTGTTCTTTGGCTGAATCAAGCCTTATCATAGGTATTATGATAAACTAGTAACATTTTAAAAGTGGTACATATCTACAATGGACTATTGCTCAGTCATAAAAAGGAACAAAATTAGGTCATCTCTAGCGATGCGGATAGACCTACAGTCTGTCATACAGAGTGAAGGAATTCAGGAAGAAAAGAATAAATATTGCATATTAACACATATATGTGGGATCTAGAAAAATGGTACAGATGAACCTATCAGCAGGACAGGGGTAGAGATGCAGGTGTAGAAAACGGACATGCAGACACGGAGGGGGAAGCGGAGGAAGGGAGGAACTGGGTCAGTAGCACTGACATAAATGCACTACCATGTGTAAAATAGATAGCTAGTAGGAAGCTGCTATCGGAGAAGGCAATGGCACCCCACTCCAGTACTCTTGCCTGGGAAATCCCATGGACAGAGGAGCCTGGTAGGCTGCAGTCCATGAGGTTGCTAAGAGTCAGACGCAAGTGAGTGGCTTCACTTTCACTTTTCACTTTCATGCATTGGAGAAGGAAATGGTAAGCCATTCCAGTGTTCTTGCCTGGAGAATCCCAGGGATGGGGGAGCCTGGTAGGTTGCCGTCTGTGGGGTCGCACAGAGTCGGACACGACTGATGTGACTTAGCAGCAGCAGCAGCAGCAGTAGGAAGCTGCTGCATAGCACACAGAGCTCAGCTCAGTTCTCTGTGGTGACCTAGAGAGGTGGGACAGAGGGGTAGGTGGGATGGACGGGTGGATGGAAGGGCGGTCAAAGAGAGAGGATACACACACACACACACACACACACACACACAGAGCTGATTCATGGGCTACAACAGAAACTAATACAACGTTGTAAAATAATGATACTCCAATTAAAAAAAAAAAAAGATGGCCAATCTCTAGTATTGGCTAGAATTCAAAATGGCATGACCTTGAGGCTTGGGGGCAATTTGACATCAAACTGTGAGGCATGCATACTTTAGGTATGGATCTAGGAATGCCTTCAAGCAGGGGGCGTTGGAGGTAGGCAGACGTTTCCCAGAGCTGATTGTATGCATTTTGACTCATGTCTAGGGTCTAGAAAACTGATCAACTAGCTACTCTGAGTGTGTAGAGGTACATAGAATGGGAGCTAACATTTATTGAGCATTTTTTGTGTGCCAGGTATTGTTTTAAGCATGCATGTTAATTTAATTATTCCTTATGACAATAATAGGTGCTGTTATTATCAACCTTAATTTGCAGATTATGACATTTAGAGGATAAAGAACTTAAAGTCACACAGAGAGTAGGTAGCACGCCAGAATTTGAACTCAATACACCTCTCCCCCAAGAAATAGCCAGACTTAACCACTTACCTCCTCCTGATCAAGATGTTTATTTCAGTCAACACACTTGTAATAGGGTGAAAAAAATGAAACCACCTAACTAGCACCATTTCCAAACTATTACCTGGAATATTAAGCATCCATTAAAATGAACTATATAGAGCTAAATGAACTCATTGAAGACACCCATTATGTATACTGTTAACTGAAAAAATGCAAGGTTTAAACTATGTATACAATGCTCTCATTTTTGTATAGCATCAAAACCAAACATTAAAAACAGAAATAACAGGGAACTATATTCTATCTCTTGTAATAACCTATAATGGAAAAGAATCTGAAAAAGAATATAAATATGTAATCAGTTCAGTAGAGTTCAGTCACTCAGTTGTGTCTGACTCTTTATGATCCCAAGGACTGCAGCACGGCAGGCCTCCCTGTCTATCACCAACTCCCTAAGTTTACCCAAACTCATGTCCATTGAGTAGGTGATGCCATCCAACCATCTCATCTTCTGTGATCCCCTTCTCCTCCCGCCTTCAATCTTGCCCAGCATCAGGATCTTTTCCAGTGAGTCAGTTCTTCACATCAGATGGCCAAAGTATTGGAGTTTCAGCTTCAACATCAGTCCTTCCAATGAATATTCAGGACTGATTTCCTTTAGGATGGACTGTTTGGATCTCCTTGAAGTCCAAGGGACTCTCAAGAGTCTTCTCCAACACCACAGTTCAAAAGCATCAATTCTTTGGTGCTCAACTTCCTTTATAGTCCAACTCTCACATCCATATATAGCTACTGGAACTCTCTGCTTTTTAATATGCTGTCTAGGTTGGTCATAACTTTTCTTCCAAAGAGTAAACGTCTTTTAATTTCATGGCTACAGCCACCATCTGCAGTGATTTTGGAGCCCCCAAAAATAAAGTCTGACACTGTTTCCACTATTTCCCCATCTATTTGCCATGGAATGATGGGATCGAATGGCATGATCTTAGTTTTTGGAATGTTGAGTTTTAAGCCAACTTATTCACTCTCCTCTTTCACTTTCATCAAGAGGCTCTCTTTTTTTCTTTGCTTTCTGCCATAAGGCTGGTGTCATCTGCTTATCTGAGGTTATTGATATTTCTCCCAGCAATCTTGATTCCAGATTGTACTTCATCCAGTCCAGCATTTCTCATGATGTACTTTGTATATAAGTTAAATAAGCAGGGTGACAATATACAGTCTTGATGCACTCCTTTCCCTATTTGGAACCAGTCTGTTGTTCCATGTCCAGTTTTAACTGTTGCTTCCTGACCTGCATACAGATTTCTCAAGAAGCAGGTCAGATGGTCTGGTATTATCATCTCTTGAAGAATTTTCCATAGTTTGTTGTGATCCACACAGTCAAAGGCTTTGGCATAGTCAATCAAGCAGAAGTAGATTCTCTTGATATTTTGATGATCCAGCAGATGTTGGCAATTTGATCTCTGGTTCCTCTGCCTTTTCTAAAACCAGCTTGAACATCTGGAAGTTCACTGTTCATGTACTGTTGAAGCCGGACTTGGAGAATTTTGAGGATTACTTTGCTAACGTGTGAGATGAGTGCAATTGTGCCATAGTTTGAGCATTCTTTGGCATTGCCTTTCTTTGGAATTTGAATGAAGATTGACCTTTTCTAGTCCTGTGGCCACTGCTGAGTTTTCCAAATTTGCTGGCATATTGAGTGCAGCACTTTCACAGCATCATCTTTTAGGATTTACACCAGAAAAGTCAGCAAATGCTACACAACAAGCATCCCCCAGGCAATTAAAGATGTCTCTGCACACCACTGCCCCAAAGCCTTTCCAAAGTGTTAACCCAGAAAATTTGAAAGTTGTTCAAAGCCTTCCAAACCACCCCATTTGCCTTGAGAAACTCAAAACGCTGACTTCTCCTCTGCTGTTAAGAAAAAACAGTCACACAGGAAGAGATTAATTGCTTAGGTGGAAGAAGACATTGCTTGTCCCAGAAGACACTGGTTATTTCCCAGGAGGCTCAGAAGCAGCACCAGAATTGTTAGCCTAATTTTTACCCTCACTGTGTCCTACAAAGCCTCCATCCCTCAATGAAAGAAGGAAGAGAGATATTTCTCACCATGATCTGGGTGGTGAATGAACTTGGAGGAAAACAGACGGCCCAGCAAACTCATGTTTGTGAACCTGAACCCTGTCCCCCTAAAGGTCCACGTCCACCCAGGACAAAGGTCCCACTCAGACTGTTTCCTCCCCATCTTTTCGTTCCTCTTAGGTCAGTATTCACCATGATGGCCTACCTGCCCTTCCCTGTGATTCAGTCTGCTTATTTTGAGAGCTAATCGTGTGATGGCAATAGCTATAGAGCTCTGTATTTTTTTTTTTTCCTTGCTGTGAGCATTTAAAAAGAAGTAAACAACTTAAAACTAGCAGTGACAGATGCCACACAAGCAACCAAACTTCTCCTTCTCACCAAACCTGTCTGGGAGCCCAGCCTAAGGGGGCGCTGGCTTCAACACATCCCTCAACCTGGTACATGGTTCTCACTGCCAACAGCATTCCGCCTCTCAGCCCATCAGTCTGAAAACTCAGCGTGCCTACTGTAGGTGGCAGGAGTCGTCTCTAAGGCCACCCCTTTCACCCCCCTCTCCCGCCTCCTCCCCCTTCTTCTTTCAACCTGGCTTCCTTTCCTCCCTTGAAATCTTTGATGTTAGTACTTGGATCTGAAGTTCTATGTCTCTATAGGAGGTTTTCTGAGAGACTGTATTCTTGTATTTAAGGGCTTCCCTAGTGGTGCAGAGGTTAAAGCGTCTGCCTGAAATGTGAGAGACCTGGGTTCGATCCCTGGATCAGGAAGATCCCCTGGAGAAGGAAATGGCAACCCACTCCAGTATTCTTGCCTGAAGAATCCCATGGACGGAGGAGCTTGGTGGGCTACAGTCCACGGGTCGCAAAGAGTCGGACACAACTGAGCGACTTCACTTTCACTTTACCCTCAGATCACTGAGGCAAATAAAACCAGAGTAATAAAGTTTTTGACTAGAAGGAACCTCAAATCATCTTGCCAGCCACCTCATTTTTTATAGCTGAATAAGCTAACATAGGAGTGATAGGTGACTTGCCCAAGATCAGACAGGGAGGTGGCAGAAACATAATCAGAATTCACGTCAAAGCCCATACTCCTGATCTTTAGGCTTTAGTCAATGTAAATCTTTATCGTCCCTCAAAGTCCAACTGAAGAGGCTGCACCTTTCTTTCCTGGGACCCCAAAAGGATATCATTCCTGCCTACTCTGTCTGAACCATTATTCCTGCATGTGTGCTAAATTGCTTCAGTTGTGTCCAACTTTTTGTGACACATGGACCTGGCTCCTCTGTCCATAGGATTCTCTAGGCAAGACTACTGGGATGGGTTGCCATGCCCTCCTCTAGGGGATCTTCCAGACCCAGCGATCGAACCTGTATTTCTTCTTTCTCCTGCAGGTGGCTTCTTTACTAGCACCACCTGGGAAGCCCCTGAACCATCATAATATTCTGTGTATCCCTGTTATGCTCTGTTTTGAATTAAAATCACCTGTCTTCTTTTTTCCCCCTCCTCCTGGAATATAGATTTCTTGAGCTAAAGCTGGATCTTCCTTGTCTCTGTTGCTGCATTGTACTTGGTAGGTATTTAATAAAAATGTACTGAGTGGACCTGAATTGACCTGAGATTTGAGTCTGCTTTTCTGCAGTAGTTATGAATTGCATGTGTGTAAGAAGCAAATCAGGAGTTTATTAAAATGGAAATTTCTGTGGTACATATACACAATGGAGTATTACTCAGCCGTTAAAAAGAATTCATTTGAATCAGTTCTGATGAGATGGATGAAACTGGAGCCGATTATACAGAGTGAAGTAAGCCAGAAAGAAAAACACCAATACAGTATACTAACACATATATATGGAATTTAGGAAGAGGGCAATGACGACCCTGTATGCAAGACAGGAAAAAAGACACAGATGTGTATAACGGACTTTTGGACTCAGAGGGAGAGGGAGAGGGTGGGATGATTTGGGAGAATGGGAATTCTAACATGTATACTATCATGTAAGAATTGAATCGCCAGTCCATGTCTGACGTAGGGTGCAGCATGCTTGGGGCTGGTGCATGGGGATGACCCAGAGAGATGTTGTGGGGAGGGAGGTGGGAGGGGGGTTCATGTTTGGGAACGCATGTAAGAATTAAAGATTTTAAAATTTTAAAAATAAAAAATAAAAAAAAAATGGAAATTTCTGGAATTTTGATTCATGCGCTCTTGAAAAGATTCCAGGGACCTTTATTTTCAACAAGCCAACAAGTGATTCTGAAGCTTAGATTTATCTGTGCTTTCTTTCCAAGTCTCTCTTGTAAGAAATATATTTCTGAAATATTTGGCCAAGATTAGGGCATCATTGAGTTCCCAGAACATGCCGAAGAGTACAGGTCCCCACAATGTTAGATTTTAGAGAATTAATTTCAGTAACAGAGATGTCTACTGAAGTGTTCTCAAATGGGCTGTGAAGTAAGGAATTTCACATTCTGTCAAATGCCAGTCTCACCAAACTCCCCCGCTCCCCAAACTGAGACAAAGTTCTCTAGCAGTGGAGAAGGAGGGACATATAAAGGCTTTCTGTCCATGAAGTCAGTGTGGAACTCATACCTTCCAAGAGTACGCAGGCATTTTAGAAAGAATAAAGAGCTTAAACAGAGCCTCATTACAACACTGACACTCTGCAACATGATATGCTCAATTAGTTAATGTTTGTAAAGTGCTTTGATCTCATAAAGCCGTGAGATAATCCCAGCTTTGTTTACTGAGTGTCTCTCTTCCCAAGGGCTCCAAGTGGTTTATCAGCAACAAGCCCAGTTCTTTGCTTGCCAGTTTGGAGGGGCGCTTGGAAAAATTGGGGGTGGTTGTCTTGGAACCAAACTGAATGAAGGCACTGTGGGTATAGTGATCGTCCATGTTGGGGAAGATCACAGACCCCTGATAAGTTTCAGGAGGTAAAACAGGTCTTCTGTGCTCACTTATCACCTGTGCTATCAGCGCATTTGTCATGCTGTAGGGTAAAGTCAACATTTGTTTACAAGTCTGCCTTCCCACTAGACTCTGAGTTACTTGAACAGAGAAATTGGGTCTTCCTGTTTTGCATGACCTGGCCACTGTCCAAGTCTCCAAGCTTAACTCACACAGCTTTCCCTCTTGTTAACCATCTCCTCTGGAGGAGATGGCAACCCACTCCAGTATTCTTGCCTGGAAAATTCCATGGACCGAGGAGCTTGGCAGGCTACAATCCATGAGTTTGCAAAGAGTCAGAAATGACTGAACTACTACTGAGCATGGCCTGGCACCACCTCCCGCCAAACTGGTCTTTCTGTTTCTCAGACATACCAAGCTTCTTTCATCTGTTGGGCCCTTTACACCAAAGCTATTTACCACCACGGCCACCTCTCAACATTCAAATTTCAACTCAACTGTCACCTCCTCAGGTGACTCTGATCATTCTTAGCTAAAGGTGCTACTTCCTAACCACTCTCAATCATATTATTACTCTGTTTTATAACTGTTTGATTTTCTTCATAGCATCTATGTTTTCTGGCATCATTTGATTTTTTATTTCATATTGCTTATTTTTTTAACATTCTGATATCATTTTGTGGGGGACTGGTGGTTATCTTCATTTTTTCCTATCTTATTTGTTTCTCTTTTATTTCTTCTATGATAGTCTGTAAGCTTCTTGAAAACAGAGGCTTTATTCACCTCATTCACTGCTGCAGCTCTAGTGCCTAGAAAATTTTAAGTGTTCCCTAAAATAATGTTGGTATAAACATTGGTTGTTTCAGTATCTTGTACAGCACTTGATAAATACTTTTTAAATAAATGAAGACGTGAACAAATTTTAGACTAAATGTTATGCTTCAGCATAAATTCCGTAGATCACTAAATCACTGGTCAGTCCTTTCATTCACAAAATATGACAGGTTTGGATTTCATATACCTCTGGGTATATGATAATCTTTGATTCTCAGCTATCTTTCAGCTTGTGATATATCCAGCCCTCAAACTTGTTGATTTTTCTTTTCTTTTTTTTTTAACATTTCTTGATGTCGACCATTTAAAAAATCTTTATTGAATTTGTTATAATGTAGTTTTTTGTTTGTTTGTTTGTTTGTTTTTGGCAGGAGGCATGTGGGCTCTTAACTCCCTGATCAGGGAGCAAACCTGTATCCTTTGGATTGGAAGGCAAAGTCTTAATCACTGGACCACCAGGGAAGTTCTTGATTTTGCCATTGTATTTTCTCACACACCTTTCTTTTCCTTTCCTGCATTCATTGCACCTCTATAGTCCATAATTTTAAAATTTTACATGCATGTATTTCAATATTGTCTTTAACAATGGCCCCCAGAGAACCCCGCCATGATGGGTGCTTCCCGCGATTGGCGGATTTTGCTGTGTCTCATCCTGTCATTCTCTCCTTCTCAAAGCTCCAAGTATTTATCCTCAAACTCTTTGGCACTTCTGTTGGCCAGCTGTGTGGCCATGAGCAAGTTACTTAACATAACTTCCTCTTCTGTAAAAATGAATCTAATTCATAGTACCTAACTCATGTCTTGTCCTGAAGATTAAAGGAGTGGGTTAATTCTTATTAAGATGGTGACAGTTGTGGGGAATCACCAGATGGGTAGCTCTTCTTATTTTCTGATTAATAATAACAATGGTTATAGTAGTACAGCTGAAATGCTTTAGCTAATGTTTTTCACTCTACTCCAGGATTATCTTTCTATCTTAGTTTTTCAACACCTTGGCTCCACTATTAACTTTTCTTTTACCATCTTTACTTTTCTAATCCCAAACATGATTTGTTTTTTTCATCCAAGAGATTATTACTTCTTCTTGTTACAAATTTGATGAGGATGATGTTACTGATGTTGTTGATTTTTCTATTTTTTAGTCTATTTTTTCTGTTCTCTATTTTCTTTTTTTATTTATGGCTGCATGGATTTATCTCTAGTTGTGGCAAGTGGGGGCTACTCTCCAGTTGCAGCACATGGACTTTTCATTGCAGAGTTTTCTTTTATTGAGGAGCACAGGATCTAGAGCGTGCAGGCTTCAGTAGCTGTGGCACGTGGCCTCAGCAGTTTCAGCTGTCAGGCTCTGGAGCACAGGCTCAATAGTTGTGATGCCTGAGCTTAGTTCCTCCACGGCTTTTGGTCTTCCCACAAGACCCAGAATCAATCGAATCTGTGTCTCCTGTATTGACAGGCAGATTCTTTATCACTGAGCCACCAGGAAGTCCCCAACTCGATTTTCTATCCCTCCTCTGAAATTGTGTAGCTGTTTTTACTGCCTTCTTAACATACTAACTTGTGAAACTTGTCCCATCACTGTATTACCTGAACTCTTGTTTTGGTTTCTTTAATTGTAACTAGACTGCTGATTCATGGAGACCTTTGAATCCCAAGGAACTCATCACAAAGTATAACATCCTTTTGTTCTTGTGTAATTCTTTGTATTAGCCAACTGCTCACACTGAACATATTGACATGGACCAAAAATAAAAGATAGGGCCAGCCATAGTTCTTTGTCTCAGATCTTCCTTACTCAACTGTACACTGAAAGTAGAGTGTTGACAGAATGTGGGCATAACAAGGAGTGGAATAAACAGAGTTGAGTTATTTTGGCCTGGTGTTTCTCCTATCCTGGAAACAAAGAATTACGTATGTGTGTATAGAAAAAGTGTACAATTTCAGTGATTCAGCAAATAATGAAGCACAACTATATTTGATTTTAAAAATTAGCATTGTACAATAGAAGCATGAATGGTAAAATCCAAGCTAGTAATATATAATTTTAAATTTTGTTTTACTTAGACACTTAAAAACACCATGATAGGTCAAAAGAAAGATTGCAGAAGTAATGAAAAACTATATCTCAGTTCCTTTAATGGTACTATTTTCATGCTTTTTGAAAAAGGAGTGTCTCATTTTCATGTGGCACTGGGCTCCACAAATTATGTAGCTGGTGAATATTGATGTCCATGCAATTTCATTTGGAGCTTGAGAATATTCAGATTACATATGCATCTTATACTATTTCTTATGATGTCAACTTACATGACTATACAAAATTCTAGGGTAAAGCCTTAAAATATATTTATATACTGCATGTTCCTGGTTCTAGCAGAAAGGGGATTTGAAACATAGTTCTTGTTTACTTCTGTTTTGTTTAGAAAAAAGAAAGTGATCTTAATTATTGTTTTGTTTTCTCTTTTCTGCTGTCCTATTTATGTTCAAAATATTATCACATGGGTCCCCACCTTATTACAGTAAGCCTATCACCACTGTACCAACAAAGCTCATCAAGCCAGGACTATATGTGCCCCTCAGATTAAATGATAACTGAACCAGAGCAAAGCCTGCTAGAGTTGAATGGTTCTTAGCCCAGAGTGACCTTCACTGCACAAACATATGTAAATATACCCAAATATATAAATTCAAGCTTCCAGGGCTTCTGACCTGCTTTTTTCCCCTCTTTGACATCCTCCTTTTGTAGCTGTTTGTAGGTGGAATATCCAGGCCCTGCTTTTTGTGCCCGTCCCAGGAGCCCGGCCCCTTTGATGACTTGTGGTCTATGACTTCAAGACTGTGAACCTGGTGCACTCTTCCAAAACCACACCTTCCCCTGGCAAGGCCAAGGACTCAGAGCCATGAGCAAAACTCTAGTTGAGGCGGGTTACACGAGGGCACGTTGCCCTGTTTTAACAACCTGTCAACAACTCAAGTAGAATTGCAGAACATTTTAGCTGGCAAGGTGAAGAGATCAACCTAAGCGGGCAAGTTGCCTAGATTGAAATGAGTCTTAATTACATATATAAAGGTATAAAGATCATAGGACTTTTTCTCTGTCTCTGCATCAACCACCTCCCAGTTTTACCAATGCATTTCCTGTAGCTCATCAATTCCCGTTCTAAATAAGGGTTGAAAATGTACCAGTAGGCTGAGCTATGAATACCAGGTTCTGGTTGGAGTACAGCTAAAGAAAGGAAATTTGGTTCCTTTCATGAGTCACTGCCTGATAGTGTGGGAATACTCCATTCATTGGAACTGGTAAGTACTCACAAAGACAACACTTGCTGGAGAGGGGTGAGGCTGCTTGACTGTACCTAGAATCAGATCTCATATTAAAATGGGATCTTAGAAAATTCTGGATTTTTTATTAAAATTGCAATCCTGATGTGACACCTTGAAGGGCTGCTGACTAGACAGTCTGAAGCTAATTTCTCACATTGATCCAGCATTACTGTCCAGCCCACACCTGTCTTGAAAAACCATCATCTAAAGGAAGAATGATCCAGGCATGATTAAGCATTGTTTTGATTCCAGAAGCCAGATTATCCTGATCACATTGAAGTAGCTGAGGATGGGGATGTTGGCCTCAACTGAAAAACTTACTATTATCCTTGCTGGGTAGAAGTTGCTGTGCTGTATAGTGGCAGCAGTGGTGGACTGCATCTATAGGAAAATAAGAGAGTGAGTCCCAGAAATGATACTGGAGGATACTCTCAGGGTTATATCTTTTCCATTTAAGGTTTTCAGGCAGATAATGACTATGAAGGAATAGGTAGTCATTTAAGAAATAATAGAGAATAGTGGCATTGGATATTTAAACAGGGCAATTATATGAGCAGTGATTTGTTCCAGTCATACTAACCAAGCAGTTCTATGATAGATTAATTGGGGAGAGGGATAATAAATGATTGAGATGCAGGAAATTCATTGGAAGACTTTGTGACCAACTTAAGCAAGAGATGAGTAGTGCTACACAAAAAAAGTTGGGCTGAAAAATACAGAAAAGACGTAGAAAGTTTTATTGGCTAAATGAAGGGGAAAAGTGAAAGGAATGAATGATTTCATTTTCTTGGGCCCAAAATCACTGTTGACTGTGAAATTAAAAGACACTTGCTCCTTGGAAGGAAAGCTATAACAAACCTATATAGTGCATTAAAAAAGCAGAGAGTCAGTTTGCCAACAAAGGTTCATATAGTCAAAGCTATGGTTTTTCCAGTAGTCATGTACAGATGTGAGAGTTGACCATAAAGAAGGTGGAATGCCGAAGAATTGATGCTTTCGAATTGTGGTGCTGGAGAAGACTCTTGAGAGTCCTTTGGTCTTCAAGGAGATCAAACCAGTCAATTCTAAAGAAAATCAGTCCTGAATATTCATTGGAAAGACTGATGTTGAGGCTAACGCTCCAATACTTTGGCCACCTGATGCCAAGAGCTGACTCATTGAAAAAGACCCTGATGCTGGGAAAGATTGAAGGCAGGAGGAAAAGGGGCTGATAGAGGATGAGATGGTTAAATAGCATCACTGACTCAATGGACATGAATTTGAACAAATTCTGGGAGATAGTGGAGGACAAAGGAACCTGGAGTGCTACAGTCCCTGGGGTTGCAAAGAGTCACACACAACTTAGCAACTGAACAACAACAAAAAAAGGAGAAAACAGAGGATGAAGTAAGTGGTGGACAGAAATAAGGAAAACAGCAGTCTTAGGAATAAAGGTGACTGGTTCTCTTTGGGAAATACTGGTTGAGATGCCATCCCAGCATCCCAACATCAAGGTATAAGGAGGATTTGACACAAAAAAGAATTAGAGTGATGAGGTGACCCTTTTCTCCCCCCACCCAGAGAAGACAGCAGTGAGAGTCTGAGGTAAGCTGGGTGACTTGGAGGGATAGAGCCAATTCTGAAGAAAAAGAATGTGGAGAATTGGAGAGATTCCAGCACAGAAGCTTAAGTATTTTCAGAGATGGTCTATGTTCTAAAAAAAAAAAAAAAAAAAAATCAAAATAAATAGACCCAAGGGAGTCTATTTAGAGTTGAGGGAATATGTTTCCCAGGAAATTATTAAACCAAAGACAAAGAAATGAAGAGAACCAGAAGATTTATGGAGCTGGATGCAGAAACTTCTGGCTTCCTTTCAAAGTGAGACTGTGGGGCACTGAGGTTGTGTATCTGGAAGAGAAGGCATATTGCTCAGAAGCTTCCTGAAGATTGACTGAGGGTGAGCAGGGTGCTGCCCAGTGCTGGCCTCCTCCCAGTTTTGCTCTAGATGTGAACTTAGCCCCACCCACAAAAAGAGAGCTTGTTTCTAGTCTCTGAAAACAGGGGATAGTCTGTTTCTCGTCTTTCCTTAAGCTTGAGGACCAACTCAGTCCTCTCTTGCCAATTGATCAGGGAGCAGCCTTTCTCTCTAACCATGTTATCATGTGGCTTGTCTGCTGAACATATATTTCACCCTGTGTCTGCTTCCCTGACTCTATGGGAAGTGTGGTCTGGCCAGGACCTGAATCTCTGTTTCTCTTATAATCACCTCAAACCAATACCTCCTTGGGTAATTGGTCAAAATCTCATCTAATGCTGAAAATAAGAAACATTCCAAATTTTCTCAACCCTGCTCATCTTCTAATAGAGCCGCAGACAGGGATATTGAGACCAGACCTGAAGGTAGATGGCAAGCTTCTCCCAGAGCCTGTCCAGCCCCTTTAGGACAACTTAGTTTCAGCGGATTCCCTTTACCCTCTCTGATTCCCTTTACCCTGTCTGATTCCCAGCATGCCTCAGTCAGCATGACTCTGTTCATCGAGCAGATCAATGAGCAGAACAACTTGGTCCATGGAAAAAAGCTATGTATCTGTGG
The DNA here is from genome assembly GCF_001704415.2 of Capra hircus. Taxonomy (NCBI): domain Eukaryota; kingdom Metazoa; phylum Chordata; class Mammalia; order Artiodactyla; family Bovidae; genus Capra; species Capra hircus. The sequence continues at coordinate 89,941,395 of NC_030813.1, read as the reverse complement.
CTCAGAGAGGAAGCAGCCTCAGCTTTGTAAATGATCTAGGGACCGTGAAAGTGCTCAAGCCAAGTCTAGTCAGTAGAGTGCACTCAGAAGAAAAGGGTTTCAACACATGGTGATGGGGGCAATGGTGGAGGGGTATATGCTAGAAGGAGAGTCAGAAGCAGTGCCTGGGAAAGACTTTAATTCTTTTAATTCCTTAGACTAATTGTGTAACATGACATTATGTAGTATGTGACTGGTCCATTAGGTAGTATGGACTCCGTGTGTCGGGAGTCCAGCAATGTTGGTGATTTGCACAGTGATAGGGCAGGGATAGGGTAAGCAAGAGCAGTGCCTCTTAAACACAATGTGAGCACCACTTCCCTGGAGATATTGTTAGAATGCATATTTTTATTCATTATGTCTGGAGTGGGCCCTGACATTCTGTGTGCCTAACTAGCTCTCAGGCGCCAAGGTCAAACACCGAACAATGAGCATTAGAATTATAGTTAGTTGTGTACCAGCCTTTCTCTCCTGCTAAATAAAATGTCTGGCCCATAATGGAGAACAGTGACTGTTTATTGTTTATTGTTATTGTTAAGCTGAGCTTTTGAGCCTTCATTTTATTATTTATAGCTAGTCATTTAATGTAATTTAAAAGTAATTAGCTTACTACTTTTAAATGAAATTCTTATAGAAAAGTGCATACAACCAGTTAAAATCTTGTTTGTACTTAGCCATTTTCTTTCTAAGGTTTAAAATAATTTTATTCATTATACATTATTATTTTCTTAAAATGCTGAAAGGGCAGTGGGGAGGTTTCTGGAGAGAATCTTATTTGTATCTGACTCTGTAATACCTACCATCACATTCAGTGCTCAGAAGCTCTCTGTTAAAAACCTAAGCACTTCTGCCTGATTCTTAGTTTCTTCTGTATCTGTCTGGATTCTTTTTATAAAAAGATACTCACCACCCTACCCATCCCCCAAATATACAACATATGCTTCCATTCTTAATCAGTAATGATTTAAGTACAGAAAATTTCTCTTTAATAAATATTTGGAATTATTGTCATTTAAAATCAGAAAACAGTTCAACTTTGCAAATATTGCAGCCATTGTCTTTTAGTTTCCATATTTCAAGAAATCTTGCTCTTTTTACAGTCACTAAAATGCTTCATAAAGATGTTACCCTGTAATGTATGTTTGATTTTTAAATAAATCAAGGATTTGGGAACAGTTGAAATTTGAACCATGTTTATTGTTGTTGTTCAGTCACTAAGTCATGTCCAACTCTTCGCAACACCATGGACTGCAGCCTGCCAGACTCCTCTGTCCTCTGCAATCTGCTGGAATTTGCTCAAATTCACGTCCGCTGAGTCGGTGATGCCATCTAACTGTCTCATCCTCTGCAGCTCCCTTCTCCTTTTGGCTTCAATCTTTCCCAGCATCAGGGTCTTTTGCAATGATTTGGCTCTTTGCATTAGGTGGCCAAAGTATTGGAGCTTCAGCATCAGTACTTTCAACAAATATTCAGGACTGATTTCCTTCAGGATTGACTGGTTTGATCTCCTTGTGGTCCAAGGGACTCTCAAGAATCTTCTCCAGCACTACAGTTTGGAAGCATCAGTTCTTCGGTGTTCAGTCTTCTTTATGGTCCAGCTCCCACGTCCATACATGACTACTGGAAACACCATAGCTTTGTGAGCAAACTAATGTCTCTCTCTCTCTCTCTTTTTAAAAATAGGCTGTCTAGGTTCATCATATCTTTCCCTCTAAAGAGCAACTGTCTTTTAATTTCATGGCTGCAGTCACCATCTGCAGTGATTTTGGAGCCCAAGAAAAAAAAAATCCATCATTGCTTCCACTTTTCTCCTTTATATTTGCCATAAAATGATGGGATCAGATGCCATGATCTTACTTTTTTTTAATCTTGATACCAATACAGTAAGATTTCATATGTGTCCATTCTTACCTTCAATTTGGGCTACCTCAGGTGGCAAGTATCATGAAACATGGAAGCTTTCTCATCTTCTCTCCTCTGGCCATTATTTCCATTCGTGTGGTTTGATGACATATTGTGATGTAACATGCTACTTAGTCAATCCTATTTATTATATTATTCAAAGGATAAGAATTGAGTCTTTAATAAGAATACTGCCTCAGCAGTCATTTCTACAGAAAAGACATAATAAGAGCTAACATTTGCTAAAGTGCCAGGTCCAGGGAAACATATTTAAATATTTTATAACTTTTTCACGTTTTTCTTCCCAGTTAATCTCACAATAACCTCATGAAGTAGGTACTTGACCATTTTATAACTTTCCCATTTTCTAGCTGGGAATAAAGTATTATATCTTATCCATGATCATATAGCTAGTAATTATAATTTAAAACTGTTCAGCCAGACCATGGCTTAGGGGTTCAGTGAGTTCACTACTACTTATTGAGTATCCATTGTATGCGTGGAGTTTAATCACCACCATCTTGGGTGGTAACCATCATTTCCTTTGTTTTCAAAGGGAAGTTACTGGACTAACGTAGGTCACTTAGCTGGAAAGGGGTCAAATTTGATATGATATTTTAGATCTGAGAAAAAGAACTATTGTTTGTTGTAACTTCTTGGTAGAAATCATCCCTTTAAAAACCCAGTCTATACTCTCCCATTGTTATCCCAAGGAAAACAGGGAGAGAAAAGAAGACTAGAAAGTCAATGAACCTACACAAATCATTGGAACTGAAGTGGTTTCTTTGGACAAGTTTGGCTGAAGTTGGTCAGATCTTTCTTTAAACCCAACCCTCCTTCTGAGTTGATCTCTTTCCTCTCACTTCTTCCTTTCCCACCCCCCACCTCCTTCCTCTCTCTACAGCCCCTTCTACCTTTGTGGCTGTTGCTGATGGTTCCATAATTTTGGTCTAATCTGCTTGTCTCGGTCCCATTTTGTGTTGTTACCTCCTCAGGCCTTGAAACCATTGATACAGGAGTTGTCAGAGGACCTGGGTGTGCCCCAGTGCCACTGGCAATCTCTGCTTTTAAATAGGAAGCTTTCCACTCAGGGACTTCAGTTCTACCCTGAAGAGCTTTTGTTGTGTTTGGAAAGGTAATCTAACTAATCAGCTGGGCCCTCCCAGAACAAGTTTAAACAGCACCTTTCCCTGAAATGTCTGCTAGATCTCTAGACTTTTTCCTCTCACCTGTCTCCTACAGCTCTTCTTCCCCGTAGAGGTGTGTTGATTACCGCTGAGTTTCTCAAAATGATCACAATTGGGTGAACCCTGAGAAAAAGTTCTCTTGGGGCAGCATTTCTTAGAAAAAGTGATTTATTTCTTTCTAACCAAGAAGAAGACAAACTTTCAATAAAGATAGTTTTAATTCATTTTTTAAATTTCCTGGTATAAGTATTCTCTACTTTTTCTTTAAAGGAAATATATAAGTTTGAAGGAGCCAAAATTTAAGAAGGAATTAAAATCTATATGGGAAGGGTTTTATTCTCAGAAAATGAAAATACATCTCAAAATTCATAATTATGCCTCTACTTTCAAAAATTTTGATGGCATTTATTAATTTCATTCTTTTTCTTCTCAAATGAAGACAATATACCTGATTCTGTCCAGGGTTAAAAATTTGTCACTTGGTAGTCTAAAATTTGCATATCTTTGACTTAGTTATATTAAGTTATTGGCACTTTGGTCTTTCTATATGCCATTTATCATGTGAGTTACTGATAAAAATGCAAAATATTAGTAATTTTAATTTTTTTTAAGTTGCATAAAAGTGAAAGCGAAAGTTGCTCAGTCATTTTAACTCTTTGTGACTCCATGGAATTCTCCAGGACAGAATACTGGACTAGGTAGCCTTTCCCTTCTCCAGGGGATCTTCCCAACCCAGGGATCAAACCCAGGTCTCCCACATTGTAGGTAGATTCTTTACCAAATGAGCCATCAGGAAAACCCCCAGCTGCAGAAGGCTATATTCATACATGGACCTCTTGAGAAAGCCATTCAATACAGAAATGGAAGCAGAGATTCCTGATCAAAATGGGAGCTGAGGTTATAGAGCCTTATGGAATTCCCCTCAGAAGATAATTCTGAGGCACATCCTATTTTTGTGTTCAAATACCACTACAATAAAATGTTTAAATGATGGTACAAAAAAAAGTTGGCATACTAACAACAGGAACAAATAAACTCCAAAGTGAATTCTTGGTTGACAGGAAGTCTGCCATGCCGTGACTTGAAATGTGCATAAATTAATGCATAAATGTTCAAATAAGATTTATTAGAATCTACGTAAGCTTAATATATGTAAATGTATAATGCATGAAACTAGAAGTTGAAAATTAAATGCATGGACGTTTATGTGTGGGAGTGCTCACTCAGTCATGTCCAGCTCTTTATGACACTGTGGACTATACCCAACCAGGCTCCTCTGTCCACGGAATTTCCCAAGCAAGAATACTGGAGTGCATTGCCATTTCCTTCTCCAGGAGATCTTCCTAAACCAGGGTTCAAAGCTGCATCTCCTGTGTCTCCTGCATTGGCAGGCAGATTGTTTACCTCTAGAGGCATCAAGGAAATTTAGGACTGCCTTAATAAAATGGAAAATTAAGCTCCTTATTGCTTTTGTACAATTTTACTATCTATCAGGGCATCTGGCATATAGTAGATAATCAGTATATGTTTCTTAAAATGAGTTGAATAAAATGTACTTTTATGCATTTTATAGGACTGCTAGGTAATTTATTCTTTGCATATTGTATTAATGGAACGTGGGATGTACTTATTGTCATTTTATTTGAAGTGAAACTAGAAAACAAACAAATGGAGGCTAATGTCTCCGGTCTTTGGTAGTGTATATGATGAATGACCACATCTGTGACATTTTGCATTATGCTTCAACCTGTAGTCCCACTATGCTTCAACAGAAGCCTTGAAGGTTGAAATAACAGCAAAAAGAAAAACAGAGCATGGTGCTTCATGATTTGGTAGAAATGAATATTAGTTAAAGCACAGTCGTCTAATTAGCTTTGAGTGGGGTCAGATTAATCTTTGAGGTATGTAAGTTAAACTCTTTGAAAGAAAGTACCATCAAGAATAAGAGTTTGAGGGAGCCACACTGTGTGTTGAAATGATCTGATGACCATGGCAACACATGCCTGACCACATGTAGTTATGCCTTAGTCTTCAGGCACCTGATAATCTAGAAAAATGCTACAATTTTGTCAAGGTATCATCCATTCAAATGTACTGTTAACTATGACAAGGCAGCTAAAGGATTCATTATAGTTTAAGATAAAAGTTTATGCTTGACTAAAAAGAAAAGTCTATATGTAAATAATAGACAGAAATTAAGAGAACACACTTGGTCTTTTATTCATTGGAGTGTGAACAAAATAATGGTGCTCTAAAAGTCCAGAAGATTTCAACTGGGTGTTAGACATTTTAATATCATGTTATTGAGTATCAGGATTTTGTTGCCTTCCTTTAAATTTTTTTTTTTTTTTTGGTACAGAGGTACATTTTTCATACCTGACTAAGTCATGTCCAACTCTTTGTGACCCCAGGAACAGCAGCATTCCAGTCTTCCCTGTCCTTCACTATCTCTGGGCATTTGCTCAAACTCATGTCCATTCAGTCAGGGATGCCATCCAACCATCTTGTCCTCTGTTGTCCCCTTCTCCTCCTGCCCTCAATCTTTCCCAGCATCAGGGTCTTTTTCCATGAGTCAGCTCTTTGCATTAGCTGGCCAAAGTATTGAGAGATACATTAGTTCAGATCAATCTGATGTATTTTTAACTTGTTCTTCAGCTTTATTTGAGTTTTTTAGAGTGACTTCTAGTTTAGTAATGACATGACTCTACAAAGTCTCTATTGAATGTTTCATGTATTCAGTGAGGTCTTGCCACAATAAATGGTATGACATTGAACATCTTCTAATCCTGCTAGAGCCCTGGAAAATTTCCACTCACACATATCCGGTAGTTGTTCTTTGCATAGCATTGTGGAATTTTGCTCTAACTATGCAGAGCTTAATATTTAATCAAAAGTTTGAGACCTCTGTGCAGATTTCTATACCTCTTTCTCTGCGTATGTTTTATCTCAGGCTACTCTGTCCCATAAGTTTCAGCTGTCTCAGTTCAGTTCAGTTCAGTCACTCAGTCGTGTCCTACTCTTTGCGACCCCATGAATCTCAGCACGCCAGGCCTCCGTGTCCATCACCATCTCCCAGAGTTCACTCAGACTCACGTCCATTGAGTCAGTGATGCCATCCAGCCATCTCATCCTCTGTCGTCCCCTTCTCCTCCTGCCCCCCATCCCTCCCAGCATCAGAGTCTTTTCCAATGAGTCAACTCTTCACATGAGGTGGCCAAAGTACTGGAGCTTTAGCTTTAGCATCATTCCTTCCAAAGAAATCCCAGGGTTGATCTCCTTCAGAGTGGACTGGTTAGATCTCCTTGCAGTCCAAGGGACTCTCAAGAGTCTTCTCCAACACCGCAGTTCAAAAGCATCAATTCTTCAGCGCTCAGCCTTCTTAACAGTCCAACTCTCACATCCATACATGACCACTGGAAAAACCATAGCCTTGACTAGACAGATCTTAGTCGGCAAAGTAATGTCTCTGCTTTTGAATATGCTATCTAGGTTGGTCATAACTTTTCTTCCAAGGAGTAAGCGTCTTTTAATTAAATGGCTACAGTCACCATCTGCAGTGATTTTGGAGCTGAAAAAAATAAAGTCTGACACTGTTTCCACTGTTTCCCCATCTATTTCCCATGAAGTGATGGGACTAGATGCCATGATCTTCGTTTTCTGAATGTTGAGCTTTGGGCCAACTTTTTCACTCTCCTCTTTCACTTTCATCAAGAGGCTTTTTAGTTCCTCTTCACTTTCTGCCATAGGGTAGTGTCATCTGCATACCTGAGGTTATTGATATTTCTCCCGGCAGTCTTGATTCCAGCTTATGTTTCTTCCAGCCCAGCGTTTCTCATGATGTACTCTGCATAGAAGTTAAATAAGCAGGGTGACAATATACAGCCTTGACGTACTCCTTTTCCTATTTGGAACCAGTCCGTTGTTCTATGTCCAGTTCTAACTGTTGCTTCCTGACTGCATACAGGTTTCTCAAGAGGCGGGTCAGGTGGTCTGGTACTCCCGTCTCTTTCAGAATTTTCCACAGTTTGTTGTGATCCACACAGTCAAAGGCTTTGGCATAGTCAATAAAACAGAAATAGATGTTTTTCTGGAACTCTCTTGCATTTCCCATGATCCAGCGGATGTTGGCAGTTTGATCTCTGGTTTCTCTGCCTTTTCTAAAACCAGCTTGAACATCAGGGAGTTCATGGTCCACATATTGCTGAAGCCTGGCTTGGAGAATTTTGAGCATTACTTTACTAGCATGTGAGATGAGTGCAATTGTGCGGTAGTTTGAACATTCTTTGGCATTGCCTTTCTTTGGGATTGGAATGAAAACTGACCTTTTCCAGTCCTGTGGCCACTGCTGAGTGTTCCAAATTTGCTGGCATATTGAGTGCAGCACTTTCACAGCATCATCTTTCAGGATTTGAAACAGCTCAACTGGGATTCCATCACCTCCACTAGCTTTGTTCGTAGTGATGCTTTCTAAGGCCCACTTGACTTCACTTTCCAAGATGTCTGGCTCTAGATTAGTGATCACATCATCATGATTATCTGGGTTGTGAAGATCTTTTTTGTACAGTTCTTCCATGTATTCTTGCCACCTCTTCTTAATATCTTCTGCTTCTGTCCATTTCTGTCCTTCTATACCATTTCTGTCCTTTCTCGAGCCCATCTTTGCATGAAATGTTCCCTTGGTGTCTCTAATTTTCTTGAAGAGATCTCTAGTCTTTCCCATTCTGTTGTTGTCCTCTATTTCTTTGCATTGATCACTGAAGAAGGCTTTCTTATCTCTTCTTGCTATTCTTTGGAACTCTGCATTCAGATGCTTATATCTTTCCTTTTCTGCTTTGCTTTTTCCCTCTCTTCTTTTCACAGCTATTTGTAAGGCCTCCCCAGATAGCCATTTTGCTTTTTTGCATTTCTTTTCCATGGGGATGGTCTTGATCCCTGTCTCCTGTACAAACCTCATTCCATAGTTCATCAGGCACTCTATCAAATCTAGGCCCTTAAATCTATTTCTCACTTCCACTGTATAATCATAAGGGATTTGACTTAGGTCATACCTGAATGGTCTAGTGGTTTTCCTTACTTTCTTCAATTTGAGTCTGAATTTGGTGATAAGGAGTTCATGATCTGAGCCACAGTCAGCTCCTGGTCTTGTTTTTGTTGACTGTATAGAGCTTCTCCATCTTTGGCTGCAAAGAATATAATCAATCTGATTTTGGTGTTGACCATCTGGTGATGTCCATGTGTAGAGTCTTCTCTTGTGTTGTTGGAAGAGGGTGTTTGCTATGACCAGTGTGTTTTCTTGGCAAAACTCTATTAGTCTTTGCCTGGCTTCATTCCACATTCCAAGGCCAAATTTGCCTGTTACTCCAGGTGTTTCTTGACTTCCTACTTTTGCATTCCAGTCCCCTAGAATGAAAAGGACATCTTTTTTGGGTGTTAGGTCTAAAAGGTCTTGTAGGTCTTCATAAAACCATTCAACTTCAGTTTCTTCAGCATCACTGGTTGGGGCATAGACTTGGATACCTGTGATATTGAATGGTTTGCCTTGGAGATGAACAGAGATCATTCTGTTGTTTTTGAGATTGCATCCAAGTACTGCATTCTGGAGTATTTTGTTGACCATGATGGCTACTCCATTTCTTCTGAGGGATTCCTGCCCACAGTAGTAGATATAATGGTCATCTGAGTTAAATTCACCCATTCCAGTCCATTTTAGTTCACTGATTCCTAGAATGTTGACGTTCACCCTCACCATCTCTTGTTTGACCACTTCCAATTTGCCTCAGCTGTCTCAGACAACCTGTACTCGAATCTATGTTTTCTTAACTTGGTGAGACTCCCATGCTCTGCTTAGGTTTCCTCTCCCCATGCTGGGACACGACACTCAGGTAGAAATTCAGGCTAGTAGTAAAGCCTACCACATTTGCTCTCCTTTTCTCAAGGATCAAAATTCTGATTGTCTATTGTTTGAAAAGTATTATTTTATATTTTTTAGTTGTTAACGGCACAAGTTTAGCCCTAATTACGAAATCATGTCTGAAAATTAAATTCTTCCTATAATTCAGGAACAAATAGATAATTTTGTCATGGAAAGTTCTGCCATTCCAAAATGCAAAACTTCTCATATCCAAGTCATAATGTTTTACATTTATATTTCCATGATCCTATTGCTTATGGAGAACTTTTCCATAAAATCTAATAGTCATCTAGTCTTACAAATTAGAATTTATAAACTCTGAGAGATTCTGCTAGTTGTGAAAATTTGTGTTGTGTTTAATTACAATCTATTTTATTGGCTTGCACTTTTCAATGTTTCTGTACACACACACACACACACACACACATATGTATATATTTTTACAACAATGATAAAAATGACAACGTATTTTCCAGCTTAAATGCCTGCTTTATTCATCAGATTTTCTTTTCAATTGTTTGGGTTGCTTCCAAGAATGTAATCCACACAAAACTATGAATATTTGCCATCCCTGAGGATTTTCACAGGAATGTGATACCGTCTGTAAGGATAATTTCAGTGGAAAGTTTGAGTATTAATGGGCTGAGAATAGAGTTTCCCAGTGGGCCAACATGGGCTTTAGTAGTTAAGTTCTGATGCATTCACAAGGAAAAAAAATAATTTTCAATGTGCTTGAGCTGCTGTTATGATTTCATCCTTTTCTTATGATAGCATAGCCCTATAATCCCTTATCAGAAATGTTTGAAGCCAATGTGGTATGAAATTTAGAATTTTTCTGGTTTGAGGAAGGTAATACTTTATATATCCCATATATTTTATAATATCTCCATCTGTGAATGGGCAACATGGAAATCATACTCCTTGATATTTTTCCAATGAAATGAGTAAATATTTTTACTAACTGGAATAAACAAATAAAAACTACCAAAAAAGTTATTATTGGAGATTTTTAGACTTAGCAGTTTCAGAAAAGGAATTAAGGGTAAGTGTCTAAGGTCCCTAAACTTCGCTCAGAAGGTCCCTAAGAAGACTCTAGGAACAAAATATGTTCAGATATTGATACAATTGTAATATGCTCATATACATTGGTTATCTTTCCTGGTGATTCAGATAGTAAAAAACCTGCCTACCATATGGGTGACCCAGGTTCAGTCCTTGGGTAGGAAAGTTCCTCTAGAGAAGGGAATGGCAACCCATTCCAGTATTCTTTCTTTTTTTTTTTTTTCCATTCCAGTATTCTTGCCTAGAGAATCTTGTGGACAGAGAAGCCTGGTAGTCTATAGTCCACGGGATTGCAAAGAGCTGGACACGACTGAGCGCCTAACACGCATATACATTATTCATTAGATTAAAATGCATGTCAGAGAAGGTATCATTTATATTTTTGTTGGAAACAACAGATAAACTTTCATAGGAAACTTTTTCTGCTTAATTTATGAGTTTAAGTACCTTTCTAGTGAAATAAATGGACAATATTGAAAGAAATATAAAGGAGAAGTAATCCATTAGCACTGGTAATCATACTATTCAGGGTTTTACAACATCTAATATTTTTATAATACCACTGTCTGAAAAGCATTTACAGATATTATCTGACTCTTCTCAGAATCCTCTGGGGCTTATAGGATGGGTACTATTATCAATTTGCACATAAGAAAACAGGCTTAAAAAAGCCACCTGCCTTGTCAAAGACCATTTAGGCCTCACAGCTGGGCAGACTGAGTGCTCACTTCACTGTATTTTTCTGTCAATCCAACTGCAGCAAAACTTTATTGTAACATGTTTCTCATTGTAAAGAAGTTATTTGTTTTCTCTACATGGGTTAAGAAGCCCTCATTTTTTTATTTATTCATATATTAACAGTAAAGTGTTAAGACTTCCCTAGTGATCCAGTGGTTAAGACTCCATGCTTCCACTGCAAGGGGCATGGGTTCAATCCCTGGTCTGGGAACTAAGATCCCACATGCTGCATGGTTCAGCCAAAAAATAATTAAAGTGTCTTGAGTATTTACCATGAGTTCTAGGCATAGCACCAGCTCCATAGCATTCTAACTTACTTAGCTGTAGGAATTGCCTTTTGGAAAGAAACAAGAACTTGATCAACTAACTGGGAGGCCAAAATAAAACCAAATTTCTAAAATTTGTATAAGCCTCCTTTGTGAATAATAAACTAGACTTGTGCCCAAGGAACCATTTCAGTACTAGTAGAGAGGTCCCAGACAGCATTTGTTTTCAGATGAGGCCAAGGTTAAGTGTTGACATACCTGTCTGAGGTCCTATAGCTCATGACATTGCAAACAGTCTCTTTACCAGACCAACGGCCTCTAACTCAGAGTTCTGTGCTCCTCCCAGCATTCCTTTCAGCTAAGTTCCGAGTATTTTTAAAGTAGAGTTATCTTCTCTCAGTGGAGGGGCATGAACCTTTGTAAACGAGGGGGAAATAGCATGCAGAAGGGAGGCGTATGAAGCCACACAGCAGATCCAGACCTGACAATGGACTCAAGCTCCCTAAAGCCCCTTCTCGCCACACTGACCCCTTCAGTGAGCACAGGTGCCGCTATACCTGTAGGGCTCAGCACACTCAGCAGCTCGGTCTCTGGGAAGTCCTCTGAAGACCTGAGTCACAGATCAGCTGATTGGGATTGAATTAGGTAGTATTTCATTTCCCTTGCCCATGATTTGTCTCTAAGCAAATCCTGCCCCAGTTCAGATTGTCTCTTTACTTTTTTTTAAATTAATTTATTTTGTATTGAAGGATAATTGTTTTACAGAATTTTGCTGTTTTCTGTCAAACCTCAACATGAATCAGCCATAGGTATACATATATCCCCTCCCTTTTGAACCTCCCTCCCATCTCTTGCCCCATCCCACCCCTCTAGGTTGATACAGAGACCCTGTTTGAGTTTTCTAAGCCATACAACAAGTTCCCATTGGCTATCTATTTTACATATGGTAATGTAAGTTTCCATGTTACTCTTTCCATACTCTTTCCCTCTCCTCCCCTCTCCCCATGTCCAGAAGCCTATTCTCTCTGTCTGTTTCTCATTGAAGGCTACTGAATGAGCCCCGGCTCTGGTCCTTGTCTCCTGCGCTGAGGCTATTAGCTCTAAAAGCCTTCATGGAATGAGTCATGTGCTAGGGAATCCAACAGACAGTCTGCCAAGTCATTTGCAGTAACTCTGACTAAGAGAAATACCTGAGAATTAGTGCCTCACCAATATCAGGCCATTCTTGGAATCCCAGAATATTTTAATTAATTACTTGTTTTAATTACTGTTTACATGGATCGTAGGTAGAGCCCATAGGAGCCAATGTTCTGAAATAAGGCCTTTGTTGACGTGTCCTACCCCTTCATGGGTAAAGATCACATAGCTATACAGTGCCTTATCCTATAGCACATATTAATATTTCTGAGATAAAGTGAGTCCCAGTAATTGGTATGTGTATGAACGTTCATGCTATATTCATGTGTGTGTGATGCTAAACTCATATAATGTACAATGTTCTTTAAATAGTACCATATCTGTATAAGCAATATTTTTTTTCATAAATTCATTCTATCTAGGTGTATATCCAGTTATCAAAGTGAAGTATGAATTCCATTAAATCTTCAGGCAGTAAAATAAGAAGTCTTCAAGAAAAAAAAAGTGAAAGAAAGTGTTAGTCGCTTAGTCGTGTCTAACTCTTTGTGGCCCTAAGGACTGTAGACTGCCAAGCTCTGTCCATGCGATTCTCCAGGCAAGAATACTGGAGTGGATTGCCATTCCCTTTTCCAGGGGATTTTCCCAAACCCAGGGATCAAACCTGGATCTCTTGCATTGCAGGCAGATTCTTTACTGTCTGAGCCACCAGGGAAGTCCCTTTCAAGCTGACCGAAGGAAAAAAAAATGTTCAGGAATTCTTTCTACCTGATAAGAATAGGCACCAAATAAATTGGAAAAGAGAAGCATGGATGTAGAAAGAACTTATTGATTCATATAGAACTTCAAAGGGCCTTTGTTTGGGGCCTCTACAAGGGTTCAAGTTGGCCCTCCTGATCTCTGGTTGTTTGCCCATCCCTGTTACTCTTCACAACAAGGTACTTTGCACATTTTCAGTAGTATTTAATAAAAGGAAGAGCTTCTCTATGGTTCCTGAGTCCAGCATCATTCTTATCCTGCCCATCTTTCTGCGTTTATTTCCTCCTTCACATCATTCCTTTCTTGGCACTCTAAACTGCTAGACTCATTTACTTTTTCCCTAGTCTTGGCAATTTCCTCCAACTCTCTCCCCATAAATGGAGAAACCTGCTTCTTGTGGTTGCACTAAGCATTCTCATGTTCTGCAGAAGGGTTAGGACTAGGGTTAAAGGAGTTTTTATTTGCTTACAAACCCCTAGAATCAGAGTTGAGTTTTTGAGAATACCAGATAACTTTTGAGTGCATTGGAGAGTTAAAAATATTGAGGAACATAGGACCTTTTAAAGTATTTAAACCCAGAGTTTCTTAATCCTCATCCATGGACTCTTGCATGGTTAAAAAATTAGTTTGACAGATTATGTGGGTCCCCTGTAAATGGAAACAACAAAAAAGTATGAATGGATGCGGAAACCTTTTATTTATTTTCACAAGATTTTGTGATCCCAAAGGGTCCCATAGTTAACCTTTTACAGGGAAAAATTTAGCAAATGGAGATTTGAGATTCCAATCATTTTTTACTCCTCCCTTCAGGCTCCTTAACAACTGAAAATAGAAAAGGGTAGTCAAATTGGCCCAGAGAATTAATGGTAAACCTTCTGAACAATGGTAGTAGCATCTGAGCCTCAAATGGGGCTTTCTGCTTCCTCCTTTATTAATTAAAGAAAGGTAGGACTAAAGATATGGACACAGCTGGCCTATTCATAGGCAGAGAAACTGAATGAAGTTCAGCCTGCTTGCTCACAGTCATAACAGGAGAAGGAAGAGAGTAAAGGTTGGCAGGTATGGGAGCCTCATCTTTGCAAGTCAGTGACAACAGTTTTAACAACCAAGGGCTTCCCTGGTGGCTCAGATGGTAAAGAATTTGTCTGAATGTGGGAGACCTGGGTTCAGTCCCTGGATTGGAAAGATCCCCTGGAGAAAGAAATGGGTACCCACTCCAGTATTCTTGCCTGGAGAATTCCATGGGCAGAGGAGTCTGGTGGGCTGCAGTGCATGGGTTCACAAAGAGTTGGACACGACTGAGTGACTAACACTTTCACTTTGATAACCAAGGGCCAAAGGATTTTTGCCTACTATTAATTCGCCAAGTAGGTAAGTCATCACATTTGACATCTTATCTGAGGGAGAATCAAATAAGAAGGCAAAAAAAAAAAAGTGGAAAAATTACAATACAGAGGGGAAGTCACTTTGCCACTGTGGCAATGTGATATGGGAGTAAGGTCCCCAGATAACAGGGAATGAATGAGGTGTACATCACTCACAATCCACTTTTCATTGGGCCCTGTGGAAATAAATTTAATAACTTCAGAAATACAGCTTTTGCATTAACCAGAAGTGAAGGCTGCTAATGTCTGTCCTCTCTCCCTTCCAATATTGTGCCTAAGACAGCACGGCATAGTGTAACTTCCCTGCTCCTATTCACCTTTCCCTGCTAGGTAACCATTCTTATGCTTCATGTGACCTTTTATTTTTAATTAACATGAATATTAATATAATCTGTGACGTTTGTAAAATGTGTATTTAATTAACATAAAGAAATGTGAACTGTCTTGGTTTATATCTTATTTGCTTGAGCATTATCTTTAAAAAAATTTTTACATTAAAAAAAAATCTACCCCTACTACTGGGAGGGTACCTCATGTTTCTCATAGCTGCACTGAAAATTCCAGGGTGCACCCACATTTGACTTTTCCATTATCAAGTAATAGACACCTAGATTGCTTCTAATTCCCCACTATCATAAACAACACAACAATGAACATCTTCATGCAGGTTCCTTTGTGGGCCTCCATGTCTCAGAAATATGTTCTCTCTGGGTAACAGGGTATATTCATTTTTAATCTGATCAAGTGTTATTATAATGGCAGTTCCAGGCTAATCTCCAACCAGTAATGTTTAACTGGTTGCCAACATTATCCATCTTTCTATTTTTGCAAAAAAGTGACATTCATAAACATCAATTCTTTGGCACTCAGCCTTCTTTATGGTTCAACTCTCACATTTGTACACGAATATTGAAAGTTTGTTTCTGCCCTTATTTAAATATTTTTATTCTTATGTTCCTTGGGTTTATTCTACTGATCTTTTTCTAAATTTTGAGTTAAATATTTAACTTAAGTTGTGTCCCTTTAAAGATTTTCTTATTTTCTAATAAATATACTTTAAATCTACAAACTGTCTATTAAGTACTATTTTAGCTACGCCTCACAAATTTTGACAAACAAAGCATTTTCATTAGATTCTAAGTATTTTGAAATCTTCTTTAAGATAATTTTTAAACTGAAGAATTTTTATGTTAGTGTCCAGGTATAAAACAATTTTTGTTATCCTTTAAAAAAAGGTTCTAATTGCATTGCATAATGATCTAAGCTGCCAACCACCTCACTATCAGCATGCACACACATATATCCAGAGCTGTTTATGATACACTTGGTCTCTCTAGAGAGTCCTGGAGGAAGCTTGCATTGCCCTGTGCAAACCATCACTATGGTTATAGCAGATGCTCAGTAAATATGGCAAACCACTCCAGTATTCTTGCCTGGAAAATCCCATGGACAGAGGAGCCTGGTAGGCTGCAGTCCATGGGGTCGCTAAGAGTCGGACAAGACTGAGCGACTTCACTTTCACTTTTCACTTTCACGCATTGGAGCAGAAAATGACAATCCATTCCAGTGTTCTTGCCTGGAGAATCCCAGGGACAGGGGAGGCTGGTGGGCCTCCATCTATGGGGTCGCACAGAGTTGGACACGACTGAAGCGACTTAGCAGCAGCAGTAAATATTTATTACATTAATGATTAAATGAACATAGTATAGATATGTTTGCATGTGTGTGTTTCGGGAGATTAGAGGTTAAGGTGAAAATATTCACACAAAATATTACTAAAGGATTATGCTGATTTCTGAGTCACAGAAGAAAATAAGTGTCATTACTTTTATATTAGTCACTCAGTCGTGTCTGACTCTTTGCAGCCCCATGGAGTGCAGCCCACCAGGCACCCCTTTGTGACCCTGTGGACTGCAGCCCACCAAGTTTCACTGTCCTTCACTCTCTCCTGGAGTTTGCTCAAATTCATGTCCATTGAATCGGTGATGCCATCCAACCATCTCATGCTCTGTCACCCCCTTCTCCTCTTGCATTCAATCTTTCCCAAAATTAGGACCTTTTCCAATGAGTCCACTCTTTGCATCAAGTGGTCAGAGTATTGGAACTTCGGCTTCGGCAATAGTTCTTCCAATAAATGTTCTGGATTGATTAGAATGGACTGGTTTGATCTCTTTGTTGTCCAAGAGACTCTCATTAAGATTATTCTCCCACACCACAGTTCAAAAGCATCAATTTTTCAGCACTTAGCCTTATGGTCCAATTTTCACATCTTTTTAAGACAACTGGAAAAAACACAGCTTTGACTATATGGATCTTTGTTGGCAAAGTGATGTCTCTGCTTTTTAATATGTTGCCTGGGTTTGTCATAACTTTGCTTCTAGGGATCACATGTCTTTTAATTGCATGGCTACAGTCACTGTCTGCAGTGATTTTGAAGCCCAAGAAAAAAAAGTCTGTCATTGTTTCCGCATCTATTTGCCATGAAGTGATGGGACCAGATGCCATGATCTCAGTTTTCTGAATGTTGAGTTTTAAGCCAGTTTTTCCACTCTCTCTTTCTCCTTCATCAGGAGACTCTTTAGCTGCTCCTTGTTTTATGCCATAAGGGTGGTGTCATCTGCATATCTGAGGTTATTGATATTTCTCCCAGCAGTCTTGATTCCAGCTTGTGCTTCACCCAGTCTGGCATTTTACATAATGTACTCTGCATATAAGTTAAATAAGCAGGGTGACAATATACAGCCTTGACTCACTCCTTTCCCAATTTGGAACCAGTCTGTTGTCCTTGGACTGCAAGGAGATCAAACCAGTGTATCCTAAAGGAGATCAGTCCTCGGTATTCATTGATAGGACTGACGCTGAAGCTGAAACTCCAATACTTTGGTCACCTGATGCGAAGAACTGACTCATTTGAAAAAACGCTGATGCTGGGATAGATTGAGGACAGGAGTAGAAGGGGACGACAGAGGGTGAGATGGTTGGATGGCATCACCAACTCGATGGACATGAATTTGGATGAACCCCGGGAGTTGGTGATAGACAGGGAGGCCTGGCATGCTGTGGTTCATGGGGTCGCAAAGAGTCAGACACGACTGAGCGACTGAACTGAACTATTGTTCCATGTCTAGTTTTAACTGATGCTTTTTGACCTCCATACAGATTTCTCAGGAGGCAGGTCATGAGGTCTGGTATTCCCATCTCTTGAAGAATTTCCCACAGTTTGTCATGATACACACAGTCAAAGGCTATGGTGTAGTCAATAAAGCAAAAGTGGATTTTTTCTGGAACTCTCTTGTTTTTCCAATGATCCAGCGGATGTTGGCAATTTGATCTCTGGTTCCTCTGCCTTTTCTAAATCCAGCTGAAACATCTGGAAGTTCTTGGTTCATGAACTGTTGAAGCCTCAGTTCACGTACGGTTGTAAAGTTTTGAGCATTCCTTTACTAGCATGTGAGATGAGTGCAATTGTGCGGTAGTTTGAGCATTCTTTGGCATTGCCTTTCTTTGGGATTGGAATGAAAACTGACCTTTTCCAGTCCTGTGGCCACTGCTGAGTTTTCCAGATTTGCTGGCATATTGACTGGAGCACATTCACAGCATCATGTTTTAGGATTTAAAATAGCTCAGCTGGAATTCCATTACCTCCACTAGCTTTGTTTGTAATAATACTTCCCTCTTGACTTTACATTCCAGGATGTTTGGCTCTAGGTGAATGATCACAACATTGTGATTATCTATCATTAAGACCTTTTTTGTATAGTTCTGTGTATTCTTGCCACTTAAAATCTTCTGCTTCTGTTAGGTCCATATCATTTTTGTCCTTTTTGTGCTCATCTTTGCATGAAATGTTCCCTTGGTATCTCTAACTTTCTTAAGATTGCTAGTCCTTCCCATTCTATTGTTTCCTTCTATTCCTTTGCATTGATCACTAAAGAAGGCTTTCTTATCTCTCCTTGCTGTTCTTTGGAACTCTGCATTCAGATGGGTATGTCTTTCTTTTTTTCTCCTTTGCCTTTTGCTTCTCTTCTTTACTCTGCTATCTGTAAGGCTTCCTCAGACAACGGTTTTGCCTTTTGCATTTCTCTTTCTTGGGGATGGTTTTGGTCACTGCCTCCTGTACAGTGTTACAAACCTCTACCTATAGTCTTCAGACACTTGGTCTATCAGATCTAATCCCTTGAATCTATTTGTCACTTCCACTGCATAATCATAAGAGATTTGATTTAAGTCATACCTGAATGGCCTAGTGGTTTTCCCTACTTTCTTCAATTTAAGTCTGAATTTTGCAGTAAAGAGCTCATGATCTGAGCCACAGTCAGCTCTAGGTCTTGTTTTTGCTGACTCTATAGTGCTTTTCCATCTTCTCCTGTAATGGTTCAATAAACTTTTATTTTGTTTTAAGGACTAAGAAATTACACGGAATAATAGGAAATTGCGTAGAACCTTCACAGTGACTATAGTAGCCTGAGTCATCCTTCCCAGTGTTTGGTGACAACTGAGATTTGTCAATTCAAATGTACTTTTCTGCAAACTCACTAGCACTTCATTTGGTAATCTTGAGCATTTTGTGGCTTCAGTTACAACATATATATTTTGACAACTCTCAATGTGTAATTCTTCACCTCACTGGATTTCAAACTTGTATATCCAACTGCTTCCTATTAATAGATATCTCCTGATATCTCAAACTCGACAGATCCAAAGCTGCATTTATTATCACACTTGTAGACCTAGTTTTTCCTCTCATCTGCTCAATTTCAGCTAGGAGGTGAGGGCCAGTGTTGATTCAGTTGACTGTTCAGGCTGGTACTCATTTCTTCACAAATCCATTAAAAACTAGAAAGGGTGATTCTATGAAATAGAGAAGAGACATTCTTCATTCAAGTGTAACTAAAAAGCCATGCTTTTCTTTTAGAATATTCAATAAGCTAGTTCAAGAGATGGCTACTTAAAATCGTGTCACTATCTTCCTAGCCACTAAAGCCAGGAACCTGAAGGCCACGCCAGACTTCTTCTCTCCTCTCACTATCTTGTTCCCTCTGCTTTGTTTGCAATAATACATCACCTTATTTTTGCTTTTTCAATCTACAAAAACATCTCCAAATACATGTTGGGTTTCTCATTCCCTCCCTTAACTTCCCGACTTCAACTGTTTTTCTTTTAACTCTTGGAACATTTCAACTGCTTCCAAGCTAATGTTCCTACTCTGGCTTTGGGCTTTACCTTCACCGTATGGTTGACTGCTAACCTACTTGAAATACAAATGATCGCAGTACTATCCTTGATCAGCTGGCTTCAGTGGTTCCTCATTTAACTTACAGTGTAAGTTAAGTGCCCTGTGTGCCCCTGCTCTGACCACTCCAACTTCCTTTTTATAGACTCTCTTGACTTTACCCTTTGTTTCAGTAATCGTGAACTATTTTATATATTTTCCTTTTTGAGGCATACTCTTTGATGACTTTGTAATTTACTTGTGACTCTAATGGTTTCTCTACATAACTTCTACTCACCCTTCAAAGATTATCTCAGGTGGGCCCTCTTCAAGAAACCCTTCCTGCCCCAGTCAGCCTGGTCTGGATAAGAGCTCCTCTAAATCCTATGAATTCTGGTACATATCTTAATCCAGCTATTTACTGCACTGTATTGACAAGACATACTCTCCCACCAGTTTGGTGGTAAATGTCCCAAAATAAAGGCTTTTTTGTCTTATATCCCTAGCACTATATTTGAGTCGTCTACAATAAAGAATCAGTAACTGATGCTGAGGACAATGTATACGTTAGATGTGCACACAGAGGTGAACCAGAGGTTCTCAACACTGACTGTAAATAGGAATCTTTAAAAAATACAGAGACCAATGACCCACCCCTGACCATTTAAGTCAGAAACTGTGAGGAGAGTGTCAGGGTTGGGATGAGGATTGCCACTTTGAGATTTAAAACTCAATTAATAATGTGTGAGACTGGACGCCAATTGGTTAGATGGTCACTGGGCAAGGATTTGGAAATCCCAGTGGCTCAGTAGGTGTAGAATCCATCCGCCTGTAATTCCAGAGTTGCAGGAGGCATGGGTTCAATCCCTGGGTCGGGAAGATTACCCAGAGGAGGAAATGGCAACCCACTCCAGCATTCTTGCCTGAAAAATTCCATGCACAGAGGAGCCTAGAGGGCTACAGTCCAAAGGGTCACAAAGTGTAGGACACGACTGAGCAACCACATGCATGTTAGAGACAGATGGAAGTGTTGATATTTGAGGCACCTTTCATCCATAAAATTCCATGAGATGATTGCTGGGAATATGCTTATTACTGGTGAATATTCTCAAAATATATCCTGCACAACAGAAAGGTTATTTTGTTTTTCACCCAGGTCACTTAGTTGACCAGGCAAATCATTCCACAACCTTAATGCTTTTGAAAGAACATTCACCAGAAATACACATGTATTTGTTTAAAATAATGTAAGAAAAGAGTAGCAAGTGGAGAAAAAGAAGAGTGTGTTTTAAATGCTTTATACATTTATGTCATGATATTAGGGAAAGAAGTCTCAAATCTAAATACTGCCTGGTTCATGCAAAAGGCCATGTTCAAACCTTATTCCTTTCTTGTTTATGGTGATGATAATGATGGGCAATATATTTTCTCTCTTTTATAATATCTATGTCTACTATACCAGAGAAGCTATGCCACATGTTGATTTTAGAAGCTTTTATAATTTATTGGACTTGCAAGTTCTATGTGGAATAAGAAAGAACAGTTTGGGACATCAGTATCTGTGAGAGGACTAAGTGACTCTAGTTAATAATTTTCCCATTAAGAATACTTCTGAAAAAAACAGTTAAGTTTTGAAAATAAACATCAAAACAGTTAAAAAAAAAAAGGGAAGAAACTCCTTTTAAATTGATCATTTAAATGTTAGACAAATACCCTAAAGTCTTACAATCTCAAAAGTCACATTCAAACTCTCAATCTGTTTGGTTAAAAAAAAAGTTTAATGAACTGTAAAATAAATACACTTCCATTAAATATTAAATAAATTATTTACAACTTGAAAAAATAGTTTTTATCTCCATGCATCTTTATGTACAGAAATAAGACTTAGCATTAAAAAGTGACAATTGAAAGTTTAAAACCATCAGAACAAAAAGGTTCCGTTTTCTTAGGATTTGCTGAAAAGAAGAACCCATGTATCACTTGCAGCTGTGACTTGGCAGTGATTCCGATCTGATACCCTGTTGGAAAATAAATCGAACTGTTAGAGACAGCCCAATTCCAACATAGCTTTGAGATAAGGTCAAAGAATAATCATCAATCAGAATTTCTGCCAATCTTTTTTTCCCCCCTAGGATGTCTTGTGGAAAGTGCTAAAAGCTTTTCAGAGACAAACTAGCCCTTCTGACTTGAATCTGTCTTTCACATCTGCTTCGGTTATATGCATACTTGGGTAGAAGACTGTGTTCAAACCTGTTTCATCAAATTCTGTTTATTAAAATTACAGCACTGAGAATAGTGATGAGAAATAGTTTTCCTAACCAAATCTATGAAGCGGACATAATTAAAAACAAAGATTAAGTGGCTCAGTATATTTATGATATACAGTTAATTTAGGATAATTAGTACCAAGGGCATAATAATAGTAGCTACCAGTTAATAGGCAGCCACAATGTGCCAACACAGCATATTCCTTTTCCTAAAGTCATTCCAGACCTCCTTTGAGAAATTTCAATTGCACTAAACAACCAAAAATAAACTCTTATTCATGCTGGTGACTTTAGCTTCAGAACATTAAGCCAATTCATTAATAACTTTTGATGAATAAGTATTGAGTATAGCATCGGCATGGATAATTATCTATTTCGTGACTTACTGAGCTAATTCTGTAATAGGCTCAGAACACAATGCCTATACTTCACCAATGCTAAAGATAGTGTTCTCCAAGCATCTGGAATGTTAATAAAAAATGGAACTGCATATTTAGTAGATTTAGGATTTGGCTTAGAAATATGCATATTTAGCAAGTATCTCGAGTAATTCTTAAAGCAATTGAAGGCAAAAAATAATATCGGGCTGGCCAAAAAGTGCATTCGAGTTTTTCTGTAAGATTGTAAGGAAAAATCCTAACATACTTTTTGGCCAACCCAATAACTTGAGGATGTTTCCAAAATGTCTGAGGAAATGGAGTTCCTTCTTTGGACTGATGTTAAGAGCGTCCTTGATCTCCTTGCCTCCCCCTTCCTGTGGAAGTCTGTTTCATCAGCTGTTGACTTTAGTTATCAACAAAATATCCCTCTCCATACTTTCTCCATTCAGTATGTTCAGCTCTCTCTCTTTACAAAAATTAAAAAAAAAAAAAAAATAGGAACTACAGTCTGTACACTAACCAAGTTTCCTCTCAAGTGTGAGCCCCTCTCCATTCCTACTTCTTTTCTGTGCAAGGACATCCCACTGCTGTTTCTACTTCCTCACATTTGTAGTGCAGGTGCCCTGATGTTGGCTCTCCACCATATGAGCTCAGCCTATCAATTCAACCTTATCTTCTCCAACACCATTTGATCTAGGTCATCTTTCAAACCTTTCTAAAATAATCTAGCCCATCTCACACTATTGATCTTCCTTTCCACTTATAATCACTTATCCACTTTACTTTGGAAGGCTCACTTCCAAAGCCATCCTCTATTGCATCTTTTTCTGCTCCCTAAATGCAGCCCACTGGATTCTATCCCTCCTTCACTGGAAACGCCTCATATTCCATTAGTTCCTTTTTTATGACATATATTTTACTCCCCCTGATATTCTCGTTTCTTGCATTTTTTTCTATCTTCAAAACACTAAGCTCTTTGAGAACAGAATTTGTGTCTCCTTCATTTTTCTATCCCTTAGAATAGTAAGGACATGGTCCATTCTCAATATAGAACTGCAACTCAAGCTGAAAGAATAACACTTTTGTGTAGCCAACGTTCATAGTGTACCATTAAGAAAACTTGCTTTTCTCATTTTTCTTCAGACAACAGGCGTTATGTTTTTTAAATTGTAAAATATTATTTAAAGATATCTTTTAAAACTCCAACCTGCAATAATACCTTCAGCTACGCTACGGCATGTCCATTTCCGTTTTCTTGTCGAAGTTTCTTTCGTTCTTCAGCGACACCTTCATATCCCCTGAGGTATCGTCTTCGAAGCCTTCAGAGAACAAGATATTCTATTGTCATCAAAGTTCCATTCATTTATACCTTGACTGGGGTTTCATGAGCACAGGGACTTTCTTTCATGAGTCCTTAGGGACCACTATACACTTATGGACCATTCCACCAAACCCAAAACTAAAGCCAGCTAAAATTATCACCAATGTTCTTTTAAGGGAATCTTTATGTTGATTTTATATAAACATATTCCCAGAGTACTGAGATTTAAACAAATGTGCATTGGGATGCAAACTTTTAGAAGGCATGAAGCATATCCATATTTTTCCCCAAAATAGCACAACTGCAGGCACAACTGGAAAAAGATGGTATAGTTTTACCACAGAAGGGCTGTATGCTTGCACAAACTAATGTAAATGCTTAGGTTTTGGTTTTTTATACAGGCTTAAAAACAAATTGATTTTATTTCTAAATGTAATAAATATTTCTAATTTTATTTCTACCTGTTACCAAAACACTCAATGGTCTGAAATGTTTTAGTGTTGTTCAAGCAATTCAATTTTTATTAGCTTTTTTATCTACTAAATGTTATTATTAAAATCTTAAGAACTTTAGTTCTGATGTTTGGGAAAAAACTGATTTCAGTTATGAAAAAGCAGCAACTCTGTCTTAGGCTGGTATTTGCGATGTGTTTCAAATACAGGGAAGAATACAAAAGAAAAGGAAAGCATGACAAAGTTTTTCCATACTTTTCCAAAGGGTGATTAAATATTTCAACTTGAATAATTATGAGTTTTTGAATAATTCTTTCAAAACATCTTCCCTAACTGGCAGTTTCTTCTTCTGTAATTCTACGTCAAATAATAATGGTGTCTGAGTATATTTTTCCTAAACACATTTGCATATCATATCGAGCTTGAGGTACCAACAGACTGAAATAATTTCTCGGATGTGCAAAACAAATTTAAACCACACATCAAACTTTAAGTGCATCATAAAATTGTGTTTTACCTAGCATTTTATCATTAGCTGATCTGAGTTTAAACTAATAGTAAACAATGACAGAAGATAATTCCTTGTTTCCTGAATGGCAGGAGTAGTAGATCATGTATACAATCCAGTTGTTAAAAGTAATTTACCAAGACCTAAAATTAGAATAATGAGTCTTGCTTTTCCCAAGCTCCAGTAGCACATGAGTCATTACAGAGCCATTCACACCCTCCCCGAAGCTCCTTAATCTACTGACTTTTGTTTGACAGACAATGCCATTTTTACATACCCACCAGTGGCTACTACCTAGGACAGTTTAGTTCTAACATTCATTGGTCATGAAGTGAAGTAAGTGATCTGTTATTATGAGCACAGGGAAGATATTGCTAGAGTGAAACAGTAATAGAATTGTCCCTGCTTCCTACGCCATGCCATATGGAGGAAATGTTTTGTTTTGTTTTTTAGTAATTGAATTCCCATATTGCATTTGACAATAACAAAATAGGCATAAGCTCTAATAAGTCAGTACCATGCTATCAAATTCCTAACTCAGAATTTTGCATTCTGACAGAAGCGGAAGACATCTTTTCTTGGCTCCTGGTTTGAGGCTCTTTGTTAATTTTTAGTATCAAAGCAATGTCTCTGACAACCTAGTTCTTAATTAGCTTCTGGGAAGCTTGCTTAAGCTTAATATACTAATAGAAGATATCAACAATCTGAGATTCAGAAGTAGCCATGAGTAGACATATAACATGAAACAAAACCATCAATTTTTAAGTTCAAGAAAGGGGTTCATACGTTAAGCTTCAATGGTGGCCAAAGGAATGCACTTAACCATATTCTGTGAATTGTCAATAAAATGTAAAGATATGGCCAAAGATCACGTACCACTAATAGAATAACTCACGTAAAATATGATACCACATTAAGATAGAAATCCTGAAAAAAATCAACCTGGCATTACTTTATTAGGGATTTTAAAGACATGCCTTACTTACAGGATTGTAATAACAACAGCAATAGCTGTGAAGGTCATGGCGGAGACGAAAGCAGCTATAGCTGCTAAAGCAATTTTTGATAAATCGCTGTCGACCATGCTCTGAGTCTTCATGGACTTTTCCCCACATCGTTCACCAAAGTACTCTGGATAACATCTGCAAATAACCCACATTTTAAAATTATAATCACTGAAAAGATTCCAATAAATTTTACATTTACTTTCCTGATCACAAACCATCATTAATTCTAGCATTCAAAAAATTAGTCCAGGCATTTATTTGTATTTCAAAATGATGAGCTGTAGAACGCATTCGGGCCTAAGGTCTATTAGTATAAGAACAAGCTGAGATTAGTCTGGGTGTGATATTCCAAGAGGACACGCCTTTTCATTCTTTGTGCTCCTTGTATGACCAACTGATGAATTCAGTGGCTTGTTATGCAGCTAATACATTCTACTACCATTTAATGTGCTAGCAGCTTTTAGAGGGAAGGAAGCAAGAACATTAAGTGAAAACTACCTTAATTCCTTTTTTATCAAGAGGTTTTATAAAATATATATTGCAAAATGATGATTTCCACCAGGGTTCAGCAAAACTATTGCCCACAGGTCAAATCTGGCCATTTGCTAGGTCTTTTATAGCACGTAAGCTGAAAAATGTTTTTTTGTTTTTTTTTTTTTACAGTTTTAAATGGCCATGTTTTAATTGGTTATATGATAACCGTACATAATCTTGACCCACAACACCCAAAATATTTCATATCTGCTTCTTTAAGGAAGTTTGCCAACTATTGGTTTATACATTGAAAAAAAAAATGGTTTTTTGCAACTAAGGGTTTCATACACAGTGTTAGAAATATAGAATTCCATATGATTTAAGGCAACTTACTGGCATGATACTGTTTCCAATTGCTCTAAAAATGTGCATTTTCCATGAATGCAGAAATTTTGAAATTCTGTATCACACAGATTTTTCCTCTTTCTGTTTCTTCTATTTTTTCCATTTTTGCCTCCCTTTTTCTTTCTTTTGGGTTTATCTGAAGTCTTTTCACTTTCCGTTTTGTTTTTCTTAGGCTTAACTACCTGTTCAACTAAAAAAATAAAACAGAAAAGAAAAGATTTATTGACAAATAAATCTTTATTTCTCTCTTTATGTGGAACACCATTTTGAAGACATGAGAGAAAAATGTCCTAGCAGTGAAAGTTCACAGGGTAACAGCCTTATCAGTCGCATTTTTTAACACAACTCATATACATAATTGAACAAAGACAATATCTGTACTATGTGGCACTTAGAATTTGAACACATTTGTTATTTTATTAGCTTAAAAACATATTTTGATTTATTTGTATCAGCATTATTATTACTGATAACAGGAATAATAGGAGTTACTTGTCTAAGAAAATCCATGAAATATTTTAAACATTTGTTTTTACTTTAATACATACCAGGTTCTTGGTAACAAGCATTAATTTAATTAAACCCAAATCACACTTGAATGTATTGTTACTATCTACATGATACAGATGAGAAAAAGTAGAGTCGAGTAAAGACAAGTAGATTGCACTAAGACAGTAGCTAGAAAATGGCAGTGCTGGGATGTTAAAGCCTATTAATACCCAATTATATTATGTTTTCTCTGGGAAAAGCTCAGTTCCATTAGTTAAAGCGGGGTTTGAGTATATTTGGTGATTTTCTTTACTCATATCGGTCTTGTGCTATCATAGTTGGGAATTGGTGTGTATTACCTGAGGTGGAAAAAACAGAATTATACATTAGAGTTAACTTTCTTCAATTCCCAGACTACAACAGATTATAATTATTTGATACTTTCTGGGGGCTAATTTCTGTGACCAATCTATTTGAAAAACAGAAGTCCATAAATATTTGTGCTTGACGCTTCATGGGTTCATCCTAACTCTTCAGATTCACAGAAACCTTTGTTCAGTGTTATAGCTATGCAGGGTATAGTTTACCCACACATTAAATATAGGAAGGAGGAGTTTCTATGTTAGAGCTGTGCATTTTGTTTTACTAATCTCTGCATAAGTTTATCTGAGCAAGTATTTAGTGAGCCCAGAGAAAAGAGTCATAAAGTCATAATAAAGTTAGTCATAATGGTTCTGCAGTGCCCGGTAAATAGAGAACTCTAGAAACATAAGGAAGGGTAGCAAAGCTGGAGCCCTGTGATTAAGTTAATGAAAAATTAAATACTTTGAGTGTTTTAGCAGTCATTATATCAACATTAACAATAGTCAAATTAGGAGCAATGTTTAATAGGTGGCTATGCAATTTTTGTGTTGAAACTTCCCTCTGATGATAAGAAAAGTACCCCAAATTAGAACAGTTCCTCTAACAGAAACATTTTAAATCGATATTACAGCACTTTACAGATACATTACAAATTTTAAACAGAGATAGTCACTATGCTGAAGTATTACAATAGACATTATCTTCATGGATCAATTTTCACTGTATTTTACAGTACATTGTAATTTTGGCCCCTAACCATTTTTATTCATCATCATCAATTCATTTGGCCTTATGAAATGCTAACTCGAAACATCTTTAAGAGCAAAATTTCTTAATGGTCTCATCTCATTCCCCTCCCAAAATAAGAATTATAGATGGACCCCTTTCCCGCCTTATGTAAAAGCACATAAAGGAGGTGTGGAGCAAGGGAGGAAAATGGAGTGTTTGATAAAACTTTTCCCACCTGTCATTGTCTTCATGTTATCACTTGCTATTCCTTCACCAGTTCTGGGAGCTAGACAGAGAGGAGGAGTCAGGGAAACTAAGATCAGGAAAGAAGACGCTTTAAACCTTGCCTTCATAATGGATCCTCCTAGGATATTTAGATCTGATTTACTGATGATCTCGCCTGCCCTCAAACTCCAAAGTAATATGAGAGTAATGAACAATAGTGACCTCTTTCTCTGGTACCCTCATTTTAAGTAAATGCTCTTTTTGAAAAATCAGTTAACAGCAGAAGAGAAGAAATTATAGGTCACTATTAT
Source organism: Capra hircus (assembly GCF_001704415.2). Taxonomy (NCBI): domain Eukaryota; kingdom Metazoa; phylum Chordata; class Mammalia; order Artiodactyla; family Bovidae; genus Capra; species Capra hircus. The sequence goes on along the minus strand of NC_030813.1, from coordinate 89,912,869 downwards.
TTAACTGACAAATGAGATTTGGGGTTAAACAGAGATTTTAGTGACATAAAATCCATGCATATTTGTTCTTTAATATTTCCAGAAAGTGGCATTACTATTATTATTACCAATGTCACAGCACAATACACAGTGGCTAAGATCCAATCATTCTTTTCCCATTACATCTTTCTGTTCTCTTACCTGAGTCTCCTGCACTGCAGGCAAATTCTTTACCAACTGAGCTATGAGGGAAGCCCTGTTTGTGTCCAACTGCAGTAATTTAGAGAAAAATGGTGGTGGGGAGTGGCTATAAAAGCTGAGATATAAAGTATATGGGATTGGTTGATGTCTATATTGATTTCTCACATGGGGGAGTGGTCATCTGGCAGAGTATCTGAAATCCAACAGATTGGAGTTTCTCATTCTGGCTGTGGAACTTTGGGCAAAATGCTTAACCTTCTTAAGCTTCAGTTATCACAGCTGTAAAATGTAACAATTCCTACCTCATAAAGTTGTGAAGATTAGACTTCCCAGATATGAAACGTTTGTTAGAGCTCCAGACACAAAGGTTGTGCCCACTAAAAGCTCTTTCTATCTCAGTTTCCAGCTTAACTAGCGGGATGCAGAACAGTCACACACACAAGAAAGCCACTGGAAGATCTTGGAGAGGCTTTTCTTTTGAAGCAGCTTTGCTCATACAAACCACATATCTTATAGGCTATACTGTCACCTTCTCCTCTACTCACCTCTGACTGAATCATCTACAATATAGCCAGGTATCTGTGGTTCATTATCATACTCTTCTGCATAGTCATAGTCGATCGCCGAGGACAGTTCGCCACCAGGAGGCGTTTCACTTGCAGAGGAAATCTCACTTCTTAACGTCACCTCAAATCTGTCAGCACTGTGGTCCCCAGAAAATGGTTCTCCTTTTCCAGAGTAGGTGTCATTGACATCTAATCCAGCAGTATAATGGGCTATGAGAGTGAGAATAAGAGGAGAAAAGAAAAAGTAAAGCGGGGTGCCTTTTCTCTCCAGTCAATTCTGTTCGGAAGGAATGTTTATCTTCAAAGCAGTGACTGCACATGTGTTATTGTTTGTGATTGAGTCACTTATGAAAGCTCCTTCATACTCTGCCAACAAGCAAACTCAACTGTCCCAATTACAGAGCTTCTTTCATTTAGGTTTTCTTTTCCACAGATAATCTACATTAATTTCCACATAAAAAACCTGCCAAATAGGCAAATTAATGTAATATAATTATTTGAGAGGTAACAATATGACCATAACTTCATATACATATATACAATAGAATGTTACCTGTTCCATTTTAATAAACAGATTCTAGAGATAAATCCAATATCTTTTTAACACATGCTTACCTTTTTAAAAAGAGTATGCATATCAAATGTAAAAAGTAATATGAATAGTAGTTGGTAATAAATTTTCTTACTGTCATTGTCTCTTATTATTGCCCTCACATAGAGAAGAAACTGGGGACTAAGTAAGACTTGGGGGCCAGTTTCAAGCCCCTGCTTATCGTTTGTTGCTTAGCGGCTAAATCGTGTAGGACTATTTTGCGACCCCATGGACTGTAGCAAGCCAGCCTCCTCTGTTCAAGGAATTTTCCAGGCAACAATCCTGGAGTGGATTATCATTTCCTTCTCCAGGGGATCTTCCCAACCTAGGGCTTGAACCCGCGTCTCCTGCTTGGCAGGCGGATTTTTTTAGGTCTCAAAACAGTGTTAGAGAGGTGCTTTTAAGTAGAACTTCTCCCTGGGACGATGCCAGGCCCTCTAGAATGGTAAAAACAAAATCACTTGACAGAGGAGACGGAGAATTTAGGCAGGAGGTAGGACTCCTTGGTCTGGGACTTAACTACTCTTCTCCAAGATCTCTGGAAATCACTTTACCGCTCTGGACCTCTGTTTCTTTATCTGTAAAAAGGAAGGGTCTGGATCACAGGATCTCTAAGCTCTCCTTCCCTCTGGACTAAAGTGAGAGTACAAAGATTCTCAGGCACCCTCCTGCTGGCAGACACCCGGCCTCTTTTCTCTACCTCTATAGGAGGGGCCGGTCTGTCGATTACTTTCCACCGGACAGAGTCGGGGGACACCCAGAGGCGGCTTTTTTTTTTTTTTTTTTTTTTTTTGAGAAGCAGCAGCAAAATCCAAGAGGAGACCTGTTTGCCCTCGGTGGGAGAAGCTGCGGGCAGCTCAGAGCCGGGATGTCCTCACCTGAGCCGAAGATGAGGAGCGACAGCACCACGGGCGCCGGCGACAGCAGCGGGGCTCTCATTGGTCCCTCGGAGCGGCGGCGTCGCGGTCTCTGGGGCAACTCGGCCGGGAGCTGCGGGCGGGAAGAGGCGGTGGTGGCCGAGAGCTGGGACGCGGGGGGCCGCGTGGCCGAGCTCGCAGGCCCGGCCAGCCTGGGGCGCTGGAGGCAGCTCCTGGAGCTCGTCTCGGGATGTCTGGGCTCAGGTTCCCTGGGCTCAGGCTCGGGCGCCAGGTGTGCGAACATTCCGGAGGTGCTGCGCGCACCTGCCGCTTTATAGGCCGGTCATCGCCCGTGACGTCACGCCGCCGCGGAGGGTGGAGGCGGGCGGCCTCCCGGGAAGAAGTTACTACCCGAAAACCACAGACGGATGCCAGGCGCCCCACCTCCCGGGAGCGCAGAGAGCCGCTGGAAGGAAGTGAAAATTAAACCTCTCGCTGCAAGCTGAAAAATCAAAAATAAATTACCAGATCCATACAAGGGCCGGGAGTGCAGTTTGGGAGCTAGGAGCTGACAGTCAAAAGTCCCGAACTTTCAACACATCTGAAAATCCTCGGAATATACTTTGGTTGATCTTAGTGTTACCACAGACAGGAATTAACTAGAAAAAAATTCCATTTTAAAATGTTAAAGGAACTTAAGATCAGGAGTGACTTAACAATGGCCCGATGTCTTTCACAGTAACGGTCATAATATGACTACAGAGCCCACCTCCTAATGAGAAGCTGCTTTATTTACCTTATCTCACCCGGGGGCCCTTCCCCACCCACTACGGTGAAGTGGTCAGAATTTCCAACCACCTCCCGTCCAATTCCTTTTTGTGGCCCAGGGACCCGTCCTTGTCAAAGTTATTTATTGATTTTTTTTTTTTTTTTGGCAGAACAATACATTAAAAATATTACCAATACCACCTCACTCAAAATCTAGGGAGGTCTAAGTATCATTTTCCCTGTTTTACAAGAGGGACAAATGTCAGCTTCACAAGGCAGGGAGGACTTCACACAGCTGGTCATGGCAGGAGCCAGATAGATTCATCTTCAACCTCATCTCACTCAAACTCTCTTTCCACTCTGATAAAAGGATTAGACTAAACTTCTCTTTGAAAGGAGAATTTCTAGGTTAATTAATATTTCACCTAAAGGAATAATCTCTGCTGATAGCATATTGGCATTGGATGAAGAGTGGTGGCCAAAATTTTGATTCTGGAATCCCAAGACAGAATGGGCCAGCTTTGAGAGTCCATTTAGAACCTAGTAGAGCATTTTAATCATGACAAGTAGATAAAGTGAAGAGAGAGGGAGAGAGTTGATTAATTTGACTAACTTCGATGTGGAGACAACTCCATAACTTGATTTTTCATGACTTGAAGAAGAGAAAAAAGCATGTTCTAAGTATTTCTTTGTCCTGAAGGTATCTGTCTCTTCCGTGACTGTTCCAGTAAAACAGTTCTTTTTAGAAATGTGGGTCACAGTGGCATGTGTCCTAATTCTGGAAAACTTTTTTTAAAGTTGCGTGTTTTTTAATGACATGTCATAATAATGGAGGCTAAATAGTACCTTACATTTAGTAGGGTAAAATAAACAGTCATGACTCATGTCTTTGCTCCTATTGAATGTTTGTTGAGACAATATTTTGTATATTTCACCTGTTTTCCATTTTATGCAGGGAGATAATTAAATGATGACCAGTTCCCAGTAGCTCAAGGAGGTGAAAGTCAGATACAGAGTAAAGTAGGTCTGTTATATCAGATAAGAAGGATTCAGTGCCATGAAAAACCAGGATGCAGTTTAGTTTTGTTCTGTGTATCATGGAAAGCATTGTGGAAAGATGGAGAGGTCACTCAATGGTCTTCCCAGAAGCAAGTGTAAATGAAAAGAATACCTGAAGACAAGGTGTGACCGAGAGTGGAAAATCAGATGAGAAAGATGACCCTGCCCATTGCAGGGTGAAGCAGGGGCCTGCATGGTCATCTCTTTTGGTGGATGAGGTGACTGTGATTCAGACAGACTCACATTCTTACCAGCAGATTTCAAAAGATGGTGGAGATTTTGTTTAGCGTGCAGATTGTTGCCTAGGCTGGTATATCTTTCTGCTGTCATAGGTTTTGATTCTGTTCTCATCCTTCTTTTCCTCTCTTCTTCCTCTTTCTTCTTATTGAAAGTGAAAGTGAAAGTAGCTCAGTCATGTCTGACTCTTTGTGACCCCATGGACTCTACAGTCCATGGAATTCTCCAGGCCAGAACACTGGAGTGGGTAGCCTTTCCCTTCTCCAGGGGATCTTCCCAACCCAGGGATCTTCCCAATCCAGGGATCGAACTCAGGTCTCCTGCATTGCAGGCGGATTTTTTACCAGCTGAGCCACCAGGGAAGCCCTTCTTCTTACTGAGGTGAGTGCAAGTTGTGCACACCTATCATTGAAAGTGTTTCACATTTAAGTGAATGTGGGCTCTTTACATTGGAAATTGTTTTGTCTTTTCTCCAGTTGGAAATTTAGAGGGTGATAATTTACATTGGTGTGGAACATAACATAGCATCATAGGGACTGAGTGCTTAGTATGAACTTGAGATTCAAACTAATTGAGTTTTTATATACAAATTCCACCATATAGTAAATTACTTAATATCTGAAAGACTCTGGATTCCTCACCTGAAAATAAGAATAAAGATACCCACGTGCTGTAAAGCAGATTAGGTAAGATACATAAACAATAGCACAGATCCTACTTATAGTGAGTACACAATAATAAACTTGACTGTTATTAAATATTATTAACCTTAACATTGTGATAGTTACATTATATTAATTACACTGAAGAGCTAAGTGACCCTTAGAAATGTAGCTACTCACAGAGTAAGTGATCAGTAATCTCCTCCAATACTTTCAAGCAATGAACTTTGTACCCACTTCACATTAAGATTAAGCATTTTGGCATTATGGTGCATCACAGGATATCATGGGGTGTCATAATAGTTGCATCACAAAGGCAGCACCCCTTGATGACTCATGGCATTCAGGAATACATGCATGAGCGGGAAATCAGCCCCATATAAGTGTGGGATTCTTTACATTCTGATTGCTAAGTTGAGACCAGGAGGAGCAATTTCAAAAAATTCAAGTAGAGAAGCAACTCTTTTTATCCTAATAAATTCACAATTCCCTCATTGGTTTGATATTAAAGGCAGCCCCAAAGGCAAATGTTCCTAGCCAGTCACACACTCTTTTGGTGCCTAGTCTCTAGAGCCTGATGATATTTTATATGTAGGGTGGAAAGAAAGTCACTTTGACTCTGCTAAAAGATATTCTATAGAACCCACAGTAGAATTAGTTTCTGTTCATATAGCTGATCTTGAAATTTTACAAATAGCGTCAGGGTCTGAGTAAATATTACATCATGGTCATTTTTATGAGTCAACATATGAACTCTCAAACTAAGATTAAGAAATTCTCTAAAATATAAGCAACAGTTCACATATTATTAACAGATGCATTAGCTCCACTTAGATGCCTATAATTTTCTACTTTTCATCTTGGAAATATCCACTCTAAAGAGTATGTAATTTCTAGTTCTTTCAAAAAGAGACCTTAAATGAACTTGATTGTTTTAATTTGACAGAATGAAATAAAATTTCTTGTTCTTTGTATCCTTCACATGATGACTTTTCCAGAGCAAGGACCAGAAGATGGGACTTAAAGTCATAAATGATTTGATACAGTGGGAACTAAGTAAGCACAATATACATTAATATTTGTGCAAAAATCAGTCCTCTAGGTAGTTCATTTATTCATCAAGTATATTTTGAGAACTAGATATTGGGTTGGAACTTTAAATTAGCCATAGTGTCCTTATTTTTAAAGTCTTTACATTCTATTAAAGAGAAACACATAGTAACCAAGGAAACGATACACCAAATAAATTTAGGTAGAGAAAAGTGCTAGAAAGGAAATAGAATGTATAATATAGAGAACTTGAATGGTGGAAGAAGATAATATGAAGAAATACAAGGTAGCACCTACATTTAAGTATTTTATATTTTCTCCCTAGAGGAAACATGGCAGGATAAAAGGGGGAGGATTATCCTATAGAATGATAACAACAGTATCCAAGAGCAGAGATAGAGTAGCAGGCTTCCCAGGTGGCGCTAGTGGTAAAGAACCTACCTGCTGATGCGGGAGACCTAAGAGACGCAGGTTCGATCTCTGGGTCAGGAAAACCCTATGGAGAAGGAAATGGCAGCCCACTCCAGTGTTTTTACCTGGAGAACCCCATGGACAGAGGAGCCTGGAGGGCCACAGTCCATGGAGCTGCAAAGAGTCGGACACCACTGAAGCGACTTAGCGCATACACACACGGAGATAGATAGACATAAGCAGCAATGAACAACAGACACAGGCGTATACAAGAAGAATGAGGAATACAGAAGCCTTAAATTGGACCTCAAACGTAGACTATTTTAGGACATTGTAGAAGAGTCTATTCCACTAATCATTTCTTAAACACCTTTCTTATCAGTGCTAGACAAGAGCTGTCTTAAGTTCTTAAGCAAAGGTTAGCTGATCGGAATCATCTGAGAACCTTTACAAAATGTACTCTCCATTTTCCTCTCTTGATTCAGTATGTCTGATGTGAGTGCCTGGCCTGTGTATTAAAAAAAAAAAAAACTTGTAGGAAAATTCTGGTGTGTACCTCTGATTAAGAACTACTCTGCTAGGGAATATAGGCAAAAAAAATCAAGGTACATTCAGAGGGATTATAAAACAGTGAGGCTGAATATTCATAGAGATGGAAGATTTGTTTGAAACATGAAGGATGGAGAAATGAATTTCAACAGGAAGCGTGTAAGTGTGATGACATTTATCTTATATCTAAGAAACTCATCCTACAAATTGATTTAGATACTTTTAATTTAGTAATAAATAGGGAACTATTTTAATGTAATAAAATATGTCTGAATATATGAAAAAGAAAAAACCCACTTTGCATATAGTCCTTCAAGACTCAGTTTCTCACAAGAATGAAGTCACATCTACACCAAATTATTATGGGTTCTCACTAACTCAATTCTGAATGTAAGATCAGAAAACTAGATGTCCATAACCATCATCATACACTGAGTTAAGAAGCATGTATAATTTCAGTGTGCTGTTATTCCTTAATGAATTTAGGATTTTAGGACAAGATTTGACATTTTATTATTTCTTAAAAATATATTGAGGTCAAATGGTCGAAGTATATTTGAGTCCTATAGAAGATTTTTATAATTTACCAATTTTAGTCAATAAATAATGATATCCTTAATGCATTTTTTCCAAAATTAAAAAATATGTTGTGTGTGCTTAATCTTCCTTTAATGCATTTCTACTTTCCTTAGCTTCTTGCATTTTATTTTAGGTATTATTATTCCAGTTATCAAAAATTCAATATTGTGTGATGACCACGTTTTCATAGATGTGAAACTCTTGTTGTTATAGTTCAGTTGCTTAGTTGTGTCCAACTCTTTGTAGCCCCATGGACTGCAGCACTCCAGGCTTGCCTGTTCTTCACCATCTCCCCAAGCTTGCTCAAACTCATGTCCATTGAGTCAGTGATGTCATCCAACCATCTCATCCTCTGTCATCCCCTTCTGCTCCTGCCTTCAAACTTTCCCAGCATCAGGGTCTTAATGAGTAGCTCTTCACATCAGGTGGTCAAAGTATTGGAGCTTCAGCTTCAGCATCCGTCCTTCCAATGAATATTCAGGGTTGATTTCCTTTAGGATTGACTGTTACTTGCCTTCTTTTACTTAAAAATTGACAACATTTGCATTAATTTAGCAACTCAATGGCAATATTATTAATGATACATATTTGATGTTTCTTTTATCACTTTAGATAGTCTCTCTAAGCATTCATGCATTTTTAGCAAAGCTATGTGATATTGCATGAAGATTTTGTTGTATTTTCCCATGATCAAAACAGGCTTTTTTTCCCCTGAGTTCAGTAAGAATAGCAGTTTTTAAAGATCATAAGTGAAGAAAAGACTATTTTGTTGAGTAGACCACTCATGTAGTCTGTCCTAGGCAGAGGCAGATTAAATCACAAATAAAACGACCTTTGTATGTCATACTTCCCAAAGCTTTCTGAATGCATGCCCTGAATTTATGTGACCAGAATAAGAAGAAGGTAATATGGAAAAATACATACACGCGTGGAACTCATGGATAAGGAAGAATTGAAAATATAGCCATACATTTTATAAACATTAAGTGCATTTTTAGTAATCTTCCTGAAATCAATATCTTCATCCTAAATCTGGATTTTGGGCTTCCCAGGTGGCACTAGTGGTAAAGAATCCTCCTGCCAAAGCAAGTGAGGCAATAGAAGTGGTTTTGATCCCTGGGCAGGGAAGAGTCCCTGGAGTAGCAAATGGCATCCCACTCCAGTATTCTTGCCTAGAAAATTCCATGGACAGAGGAGCTTGGTGGCTATAGTCCGTGGGACTGCAAAGAGCTGGACATGACTGAGCGCGCCTGGATTTATGTACTCCCAGGTGATTTTGCCATTTGCAGAGGATACAATACAATTTCACTCCTAGATTTCTTTTCTTCCACAGAAACTCTAAAAATCATTAGTTTTGGTTACTTCTTAAGGTAGCAGTAGCAGACATTCCAAGAAGATACTTTTAATATCACATTTCTAGACAATTTTGAGATTCTCAAGCACTATCTTATGTGACTATAAAAAATATATTTGACTTTCCAACAGTACAGTTGGCCTGAGCAAAGCTAATATAATAGTGGGGAAATGTTACATGACAGCAAAAATTTTTTAAGAATTTTTTTAAGAAATATAAATGTGATCAAATGTTTCCATCTTAAAAATAGGTATTTACTAAAATTCTTACATTTATTGAAATAGAAAAAAAAAAAACAAGACTTTGAAGATATGTTTTGCCTAAAATTACTTATTTGAAGAAATGCATGTAGTCTGCACTTTTAAAAGTTACTTTAACTGCCAGATAGTTAAGAATATAATAACTTAAAAAATTAACTATGTAAAATTTTATGTTTCTCAGTTTTGCTAATTTGGAGATTTGAAAATATGTCTATACATGTTTATAAAATTTGCTTCATTTTTTTTTCTTACAATATTACAATCTGCACAAAAGGATTACTGTAATGGTATTTAACTGGGAGAAAACTAAATAAGTATTGTGGCTTTATTTCTGCATTCATAGATTTGGGGAGGTAGCACATATAAGAGGAAAGAGAAAAGAAGAGTGTAAGTCTACATTTTTTAAAAAATCCATTACTTATAAGAGTAAAACCAAGAAAGAGTTTTATAGATATATTAACATTTTTATATAAAACATTAATAAAGCAGCATGTTCAGTATAAAACATTTAATAATATATTTACAAATATTTATGTACATATCCTATATAAATAAGTACATGTAGATATACATGAACAGAAACATTCTGAAAGGATATAGAAAGAATGTCAAAAATGTTAGTCTGGTTAAGGAATTGATTGCTTCTCTGTATGTTATAAATATGTGCGCAAAGATCAAATATTACTTCTTTTTTGTTTTTTAAATTAAAAACTCCAACCCAAGGCAAGAGAATGATTTTCCAAGCAAACTGGTTTGACATGATTTCTATGACCAATTATTTTGTTTTTTCCAATTAGGATGTCAGTTTTGAAAGACAATGAGCACTGAAGCTGTCTGCTTTTCCCCATTCTTCCTTACCCTTAAACAGTTGCTCCTGCATTTGTGCTGTCCTTTGCTGGGTGGAATCCAGGAGGTAGAGTGAAGAGGTTAAGACTGTAACATTTGAAGCTGAAACTACTGGATTTAAGTATTATCTTCTTTTTAAAATTTATGTTTAATTGAAAGATAATTGCTTTGCAATGTTGTGTTGGTTTCTGCCCTACATCAACATGAATCAGCCATAGGTATACATATGTCCCCTCTCTCTTGAATCTGCCTTCCTCCTCCCATCCCTCTAGGCTGTCACAGAGCATCAAGTTGAGCTCCATGTATCATACAGCAAATTCCCACTAGCTAGCTTTTTTACACACGATGATGTATATGTTTCACTGCTCTACATCTATTTCTTACCAACGGGTCAAATGATTTAAATGCTTTTGTGGATTTAGCTTTCTAATCTCTAAAAAAGGAGATGATGATAACCACACCTTAATCATAGGATTGTTGTGATGTTTAAATGTGATAATGCACGTAAGACACTTGGAACAGTATCTGACCTTTCATAATTTCTCAAAGATCTTTTGTATTTTTCTTATGATTAATATTGATACAAATGAAAAATGTACTGGAGAATCCAGTGAAAAAATTTCAACGCCTATTTGTGGATGGGGATAAATAACTAAACACTGTTCTAACTGATTTCATAGCTTGAGAACCTCTGCTTATTGTGACAGATAAGCCTTTAAGAATTCAAAACTTTTTTAGAATGATGAAAGCAACATGAGTGAGCCCTGTCATTAAGGTCCTATTGCAAATAGCTTGCACTGCTGACTTCAGATGTGTGACATTTCCAGAGCATTGGAAAAATGAATGTGTGTGCTGTTGTGTCTGACTCTGTGAGACCCCATGGACTGTAGCCCACAAGGCTCCTCTGTTCATGGAATTGTCCAGGCAAGAATACTGGAGTGAGTTGCCAGTTCCTACTCTAGGGCTTCTTCCAACCCAGGGATTGAACCCTTGTCTCTTGTGTCTCCTGCATTTGGAAAGTGAATTCTTTACCACTAACGCCAACTGGGAAGCCCTTTCCAGAGCATTACTTGTTTTTAAACATGCAAACTCTGTTTTTCAGCTGTGCAATATTTTCCTACTATATGAAGTCTTCATACCACGATACCATGATTTCACAGCAAAATCAGGCCATTTCTGCTGTGAGTACATTGTTTGTTGGTGAAATTTCTTTTTTCACCATAAACTAACCCAACTGAGCAATTTTTCAATACTGACTACCACATCAATAATTTTGTCCTAGACATTGCTCAGTATCCATTCCTATCTCTTTCCTTAGTAATAGAACCCTAATGTTATTCAGATGGCAATATGTACCACTTAAATAGAACATTTCCCAGGTTTCGTTGGAAATAGTGGTGATGATGTGACTAGGTTCTGCGAGTCATGTCTGGTGAACTGTAAGCAGAAGTATGGGTAGAATTTCTGGGAAGGCTTCTTGAAGGAATTTGGTGAAGTTAGGAGCCACACTTTTATTGGTCTTTCTTTATTCCTTTCCATTGCCTGGAATATGGACTCTTGGCAGCATCCCCCAGAATTGTACGGAACCATGAACTGACCCTGAATTGGAAGGCATGTGCTAGAGTGGTGGGAAAGACAGAAAGAGCCTGAATCCCTGATTTGGAGCTGCTGCACCACCTCTGTACTCTTTACCTTAGAAGAGAAAACCTTCTATCTTGATTAAGTTGCTGTTATTTAAGGTTTTCTGGTGTGTGGTTTTCTGAGCCCAATATGAAATGATTTGGTAATCAGACACTCTCATATTTATAGCACTATTCCCTTCCATCGCAATGTCCTCAAGCTAAAGACCACAGGGGCACAGCTGAAGGCAGCGGGAATGTGCACCCGGGTATGTGGGTATATCAGTAAAAGATGGTGTCGAGTAAGTTTTAGAAAGGACAGAGAGGATCTGGGCTTGTGTTAAGTAATTTAGGGGAGGACATTTTTCTCTGAATTGGAAGCTGTCAGGAAGTGGGCATAATTCTATGGTTGGATATCTTGGTCTTCCATAGAAACAGCAAGGCTAAATCTGTTAATTGTGAAGGCATCCACAGTCACCCATAGTAATCAGGATAAGAGGATGTGTGGTCACTGCTGTGGCTTGAACCACGTTCATGTCTTGTCTATGTTCAGGTGTGATTATGAGATGGTCTTGATTTTGCCATAATCCATGATAGTCATACAGTGACCTTATTTGATGTTGCTGTTGTGTGAAATTTTTAATGTTCAGGAGAACATCAAGGCCAAGGTGAGAGTACCAGGCCAGCTCCTGGATGTCAGGGGCTGCCTTTTTCTTTGTTACCTGTAATAATAGTTGGTGTGGGTTAAGGTCTCAACTGTTGGTTGAATGAACTGACTGAATTAACAAGTGTGTGCTGCTGCTGCTAAGTCGCTTCAGTCATGTCCAACTCTTGGTGACCCCATGGACTGCAGCCTACCAGGCTCCTCCATCCATGGGATTTTCCAGGCAAGAGTACTGGAGTGGGGTGCCTTCGCCTTCTCCAACAAGTGCTTAGTAAACAAATTAAGAACCTCCAGTTACTATTTTTATTTTACAGTGACTTAGGTAACATTTGGATACACTTACATCATTTTTTAAAATAAATTTTTTCACATAAGAAAGCTGCATAAGGAATAGATTAACACAGTTACTAAAGCTAAATGAGAGACACTTGTAAAGATACCAAGAATGAGAATTACCATATCCAACACGGGTAATATGTGAGGACAGGGGCAGGGATGTATTCTCCCCATCTGTTCACCACTCTTAAATCCTAGCACAAGTTTATATGCATTGTATGTTCTCAGCAAATATTTAACATTATATAGAGGTCTTGAGATAAGAACAGAATCCATTAGGTGTTTCCTATGCTAAAAAACTGAAACTATCAGTTTAGGTTTCTATTTCCTTTATAGGTGCCTCTGACAGGAAAGAGTACATTTAAGCTGTAAATATTATCATATAATTTAGATAACAAGTATTGAGTGTTTATACTCTTAAGTACATTTTAGATTTCATGCCATTTGGTCTTCATAAAATCCTTTCAAGTATGTGTTATCATCCCCACACAACAGCTGAGAAAATCAAAGTTTCAAATAACTTGCTAGAAGGTTGCACTTTTATTTGACAGAAGTAGGATTCCAACCAAGGTCTTTTTGACTTAAAGCTCATGCATTTAATCATTATTATGTATCACGGTCAGCGTAGCACTAGGCATACGGTAGATGATCGTTTCCTTTTTTTTTAATCAGTTTTTATTTTTGGCTGTGCTTGGTCTTCATTGCCGCTCATGGATGTTCTTTAGTTGTGGTGAGCAGGGGGTTCTCTCTAGTTACAGTGTATGGGCCTCTCGGTGCAGTGGCCCCTCCTATTACAGAACACTCTCACAGGTTCTAGAGTGTGGGCTTTGCTAGTTACAGTGCATGGGCTCAGTAGTTGCGCACACAGATTTAGTTGGCCCACAGCATACGGAATCTTCCCAGACCAGGGATCAAACCCATGTCCCCTGCACTGGCAGGTGGATTCCTACTTCACCACTGAACCATGAGGGAAGTCCTCAACAAATGTGTTTAAAGTTACTTGCTTGGTAAACCAAACGCTAGTGATATCATAGTGTAAAAGAACCTAGAAATAAATTGACTTAAAAATTTTTCTGATAGAGCAGAGAGAAAACATATGAAATAACTCTAAAATAACTAAAAATAACTAAAAAAAATTCAAAGGCCCACAAAAATCTAAAAAATCCAAAAAACCTCATAAGACTACATTTACTGTTTTAGTAAAACTGAAAGACAAATGTGCCAATCAGAAGGGTGACATAAGAACGTTAAAGTTGGCTCTCTCCATTGGAACACATTTCCAGGAAGGATTTTCTCTGGCCCAAGGAGTTCATCTCTTTCATTCTGACAGCTGCACATCATTACTGAAAAAATAGATATATCTATTTCACTCAGTCTAATGCCTGAGTGATCTCTGATTAGAATTTGTCTTCGTAGGTTGTCCAAGGTCATTGCAGGTCAGAAGATCAGCAATCACAGTTTTCACTGGAAATTATTAACTTGACATCTGGATTTCTACTTCACACTGTGCAAGTCTGGTTACACTACCTCTGAAAGTCAGATTTATCCTTCAAAAATGGCCATGATGGTGTTCTGAATGTGTAAGTCATTCATTCATTCAACCTATTATGTATTACCTGTTACATATTATATATTGCCTATTATGTATTATTGCCTATTATGTGTTATTCTGCATTGCCTATATCCCAAGAACTGTGATAGAAATGTAAAAATGAAAAACGATTCTTCTAAAGAGTTTACAGTGCAGCAGATGGATACAGATGAGGAGGAGATGACTATAATGCATTGTGGTAAGTGGCATGATACTAAGGAAAAGACATGGCACTCTGAGACCTAGGAAGTATGGGAAGGTAGCCTAGACTTAAGAGCTGTAGCAAGGCATCCTGGGAGAAATGATATCTGGGAAGAATGAATTGGCCTCGTTAGCTGAAGAGTAGGTGATTGTGTAGATTAAGTCTGTTGTGGGAATGAGGGTGAGGGTGAGAAGAATGCTAGTGTTCCAGGCAAAGGTCACAGCACTCTCAAAAGCCCGTGTCTCACTGGGACCCAGGCATTAGGTACTGACAGCTCTCTCTGCCTGGGCCCGTGTCAGCAGCCTTACGACATGAGATGAAATAGATCACCTGAGACATATTTGATGTTTCATCCTTATAACAACAAATACTCTTCTTCTCTGACCTCTTTTCTTTTACCCCAGCTACATAAACAGACAGGAAGCCAAAGCCCAGCAGTCAGCGGCACTCCTCTGGACTTGATCCTCTATGACATCATCTGGCTTTGTTTCCTCATGTTTAGAGACAGACTGTGGAACCGTTGCCGTGGCAGTTCTATTAAACATGAGTCATTCTGGACACCTTCACATGTGCAGCACTCTTCATTGAAGAGATCTCAGTTTGTGTCCTGTTTGCAAACAACACAGAGTTCAGGGGTTTGGAACCTGCTCTTGGAAGCCTCAGATATGGTTCTGTAAAATGGAGGAGGGATCAAACATTGGCTTTCACAGTGCATTCTTTATGATTTCAACATGATAAAGGTGAATTTTAGCATAGAATAGTATTGAAAATAGTATAGCTAACAGGGAATATCGACATACCCTACCTATGAAAGCTTACTTCTGTGCTATTTTATATTGACCTGCGTTCTTCTCAACACAAGGAGCAGAGTGGTGGATAATGAGAATGAGATTCTGTGATGTCTCCTAAATCTGTAACATGTCTTCATGGATTTGTTTTAAGAATATTTCATTCAACCTCTTATATACTCAAGATGTCCAGACTGTATCTTGGGAAAAAGAAATAAATTTATGTATGAAAGAAAAAACACATTTTAATAAAATAAAACCAAAAAAAAAAAAAAACACCCCACACAGAACTGAGTGAGCCATCTTAATTTTTTTTTGGAATGTCAATGAATTAAAAATAACTGACAATGACAGAATTTAAAACAAGTTATCTCATTCATCTCACTGCTAAAATTTCAAAGTAATTATGGGAGGTGGCTAGATCAAATCAAGAATAAAAATGTGAATAAAATAATTCAGAAAGGCCTTCTGTCTCCACTACCAATTCCTCATGCCATGTCTCTGATATTACTAGTGTCATTTGGTTTTTGGCTCTGCTGGTGGTTTTTATAACTTTATGTATTACAGTATTGGCTCTATTTTTGACTTGTTAGTTTTAGGTATTGTTTAGTTCTCCACTGAAGGAAAAGAAATGTAATATTTCACACTATCTCCCAATCCCATTTGGCCCTCAATTCTTTTAAGTTACATTGTAGTTGTACTTTATCAGTTGCCTTCATGACTTTACAACATTCTTAAAACACTTTTTAGGATTTGACTTTACATAGAGAATACTGACTCCTTTCAAGTAAAAAATTGAAATGTGCTCACTTTACTCTTTTTTCACTTTTCACTTCTTAGTCTCCTTCAATGATCATTGTTTAAGCTTACCCCATTTTATAAATTTGAGGTCCTATTCTGTTACTATAGTTAGCGTCATTTTGAATGTTTATATAGATGACTTAAAACTGAAAATAAATACATAGTATTTGGGACATTATTGAACTGAGCAATATGTTGCATCTACAGAAGAAGAGATGTCGTTTGCATTTCGCCTCTCCAAAGAGGACTTTCCTAGCATCTGTCAGTCTATCTCAAAGTGTCTTTGACATAAATCACAGCAGGATCCTCTATGACCCACCTCCCAGAATATTGGAAATAAAAGCAAACATAAACAAATGGCATCTAATTAAAATTAAAAGCGTCTTGAAGAAGGAAACTATAAGCAAGGTGAAAAGACAGCCTTCTGAATGGGAGAAAATAATAGCAAATGAAGCAACTGACAAACAACTAATCTCAAAAATATACAAGCAACTCCTGCAGCTCAATCCTAGAAAAATAAATGAACCAATCATAAAATGGGCCAAAGAACTAAATAGACATTTCTCCAAAGAAGACTTATAGATGGCTAACAAACACATGAAAAGATGCTCAACATCACTCATTATCAGAGAAATGTAAATCAAAACCACAATGAGGTACCATTTCACACCAGTCAGAATGGCTGCTATCCAAAAGTCTACAAGCAATGAATGCTGGAGAGGGTGTGGAGAAAAGGAACCCTCTTACACAGTTGGTGGGAATGCAAACTAGTACAGCCACTATGGAGAACAGTGTGGAGATTCCTTAAAAAGCTGGAGATAGAACTGCCTTATTGCCTGGAGCTAGCACAAGGAGTCCCGCCTGTGGCAAAGGTCATGAGGTTAAGGGGTCAGACAGGCAAAGGCGAGTCCGGCCTTAAGGGAGCCTCGCTAGATTTTCTCGAGCATCTACCCCCAAAACCAGAGTCTGCCTGCCATGCTGCATTATGCTTTTTGCTTATGCTTCTGACATTAACAGGGGCTGTCCCCCCACCACCTTTTTCTGGAAAAAGTTAATTTAGAACTTTTAGATACTAAGTCTCCTGGGCCTAATAAGAGTGTTTCAATCCAAAAACCCCTCTGATGGCTTTCTAGCCTGCCTGCCGGACTCTTACAGCTGCGCATGTGATTGCAGCCTCCTGCAAGAGGCACAGGAAGCTCAAAACATCCTAGAAATGTAGGGGCTTCCGAGGAGTCAAAATCATTAGAATAGGACTCATTAAGGGTTTCATTTGTTGAGCCAATATTTGCTGCCAAATTTCCATATCTTTTATTTGTTGATATAGTTGGTATATAGAAAAAAAGCAAGCAGCAACATAGATTTTTTAGTTAAGTACCTTCTTTGTTTTAACCCACTGCACCTTTGTTCTGTGGGGATGTAACTTTAGTGCTTTGAGGATGATGCAGATTAAAGGAAAACACTTCAGGGGAAATGAGATTAACATTCATTAAGGAAGAGAGCCATAAATTGTTAACAGGCCTCTTGGCCAGAAGATAATGTAAATCACCTGAGAGCTTTTGTATACAAAAAGATATACAGAAAGGGTCAGGACTGCTGCCCCTGCATGACTCTGTTTCTTCCATTATGTAAAACTTAGGGTATATAAGCACCTTTTGAAAATAAAATTATGGAGGTTTTTGCACAAGCTTGGCCTCCCCCGTGTCGACTCTCTCTCTCTTTCTCCCTCTCCCTCCCTCTCTTTTTCAGGCTGATCCCTTGGAACGCGGAGGTTCCCCTTGTCTACTTATTTGCCCGGGCTTCTAAGACCCACGTGAGAGGGAGCCCAAGGTGGGGCACCCTCTGCTATTCAAGCGGGCGCCTGTGGCCTAACGTAGACGGTGCAAGTTTCTTGTCTTGAAACTTTATTAGCTTTCTGTGTAAACCAAGGAATATCAGCCTCTTTTCTCCTCTATTTTTTCACTACATTATTCTTCCCTAATCTCTCTTTAAATTTATAGATAAATAAATCTCTCCTCGCCGACTCCGTCCCCCCTTCGAATTACCCTGGATCCACCGGGGCAGGACCCTGGCAACTTATGACCCAGCAATCCCACTCCTGGGCATACACACTGAGGAAACCAGAATAGAAAGAGACACATGTACCCCAATGTTCATCGCAGCACTGTTTATAATAGCCAGGACATGGAAGCAACCTAGATGTCCATCAGCAGATGAATGGATAAGAAAGCTGTGGTACATATATACAATGGAGCATTACTCAGCCATTAAAAAGAATACATTTGAATCAGTTCTAATGAGGTGGATGAAACTGGAGCTTATTATACAGAGTGAAGTAAGCCAGAAAGAAAAACACCAATACAGTATACTAACGCGCATATATGGAATTTAGAAAGATGGTAACGATAACCCTGTATGCGAGACAGCAAAAGAGACACAGATGTATAGAACAGTCTTTTGGGCTCTGTGGGAGAGGGAGAGGGTGGGATGATTTGAGAATGGCATTGAAACATGTATAATATCATATAAGAAATGAATTGCCAGTCTAGGTTCGATGCAGGGTACAGGATGCTTGGGGCTGGTGCTCCGGGATGACCCAGAAAGATGGTATGGGGAGGGAGTTGGGAGGGGGGTTTCAGGATTGGGAACACGTATACACCTGTGACAGATTCATGTTGATGTATGGCAAAACCAGTACAGTATTGTAAAGTAAAATAAAGTTTAAAAAAATACGTTTACCCACCAAAAAAAAAAAAAAAAAAAAAAAAACAGCAGTCTTCAGTTTTCTTCTCTTCTTATACGTTACAATCAGCTGTTACTCTTTCTTGAATGGCATATCATCCTCTTTCACGTTCTCCTTATTTAGCTTTTTCTTTCCCTGAAGTATCTTTTCAACTAAACTTCCACATTTTTTCTTTTGAACTTTTTATTTCATACTGGGCTATAGCCAATTAACAATGTTGCAATAGTTTCAGGTGAACATTGAAGGGACTCAACCATACATGTACCTCCATTCTCCCCTAAATCCACGCCCCCCCCCCACCACCACCAGGCTGCCACATAACATTGAGCAGAGTTCCGTGTGCTATACAGTAGGTCCTTGTTGGTTATCCATTTTAATATAGCAGTGTGTACATGACCATCCCAAACTCCCTAACTGTCCCTTCCCTTCGGTAACCTTAAGTTCATTTTATAAGTCTGTGAGTCTCTTTCAACTCAAACTTTCTGATGGGTGTGTGAGCTGTTAGTTGTCCACATTCTTATACATCTTAAAATGTATTTTCTTTTCCATTGGCTGTTAGCTGTGTATCAAATTCCAATTTCAAAATAATTCTATTCTGAACATTATAGATGCTGCCCATTACCTTTCAATGCCCCGTGCTGCTGCCGAGAGGGTCACCATCATCAGTCTGACTCTCATGCCTTTTAGGACACCTTTTGTTTGTCTCTGTGGCTGTCAGGATCTTTCTCTTAGGACATTTGGTTATAGATTTGAGATATTGTTTATAAATCAAAAAGAAGATCAGCCTTCTCTTTTAAGAGGAATTGTTAACACTTTTGTATTGTATCCATTTTCTAGTTTTGATATAGTTGAGTGTCACCTGCGTGACGTTAGGAGATGATTTGAGATGCATTCCTGCTTAGATGCAATGATTTTTTTCCACAAATGATTGTTATTTAAACCAATGACCATCATATTATGGTTTCTTTCTACATGTCTCTTAATACCTTTCCATCTCAGGGCTTTAACTGACTTCAAAAGCAACTCAAGATAAGGAGGAACTATGTGGGATACAAAGAGCCAGACTTAGCTTTCTATAAACCTACTGTGTACTACGTCTGAGTCATGATCATTTTGTTGACTGTTTACTTTCCCTGTTGTCAGCACAATAGAGCTAACACCAACGGCTTGGAAGTGAGTTACACGCTATTCTTAGTGTATTACAATCAGCTCTTAATAACTTGGGGACTCATTAAGTACTCTGTGAACTGGCTTCTTTTCCTTATGTGGCCTGGAAATGGCCTTGTGCTGGAGCATTAGACCTTTTTAAAACCAGGACTTTTATCCCAGTGTCAAAGTGTAAATAAGGGAAATGAAGAAAGACAAAATTCAGTGGACAATTGTGATGTTTAACGCAGGTTTAAAAACTTGATCAGTCTTTAGTGGGCTTAGAATTCTGTGGCCTCTGGTACTTTCTCTTAAAATTCTTTGATGTTATTAGAGTGTAGCTTTAGGTTTTTACTAAAGTGTTGATGAAGATGATAATTAGTTTTAAAAGGGGTATCTTGATTCTTAAAGGAGAATCTAACAATTTAGAGGGGACAAGGAGATCCAACCAGTCCATTCTAAAGATCAGCCCTGCATGTTCTTTGGAAGGAATGATGCTAAAGCTAAAACTCTAATACTTTGGCCACCTCATGTAAAGAGTTGACTCATTGAAAAAGACTCTGATGCTGGTAGGGATTGGGGGCAGGAGGAGAAGGGAACGACAGAGGATGAGATGGCTGGATGGCATCACCGACTCAATGGACATGAGTTTGAGTGAACTCAGAGAGTTGGTGATGGACAGGGAGGCCTGGTGTGCTGCAATTCATGGGGTCGCAAAGAGTCGGACACGACTGAGCAACTGAACTGAACTGAGCTGAACTGATACTCTTTATGTTTCTTTAACGTACATTCATCTAATACAGAATATAGTTAATCAGTGAAATGCAAATTAAAACTGCAACAAGCTGTTGCTTCACATGTTAGAATGCCCAGTATCAAAACCACAAGCAATAAGTGTCATCAAGGATGTGAAGCAAAGGGATCAGTTTTGCACTGCTGGTGGGAATTGGTAGGGCACTATGGAAAATAGCATGGAGGTTCCTCAAGAAATTAAAAGTAAAACTGCCATATGACTTGACACTCCCACTGCTGGGTATATATATATGAAGGAAATAGAATCACCATTTTACAAAAAAAAAATCTCTTTTTCATGTTCAATGCAGCATTACTCACAATAGCCAAGATGCAGAAACAACTTAAGTGCCCATTTTTTGATGGCTGAGTAGATAAAAATGTGGTATGTGTGTGTGTGTGTGTGCATATGTGTATCACATACACATGTACACTGTGCTTAGTAACTCTGCTGCTGCTAAGTCACTTCAGTCGTGTCCGACTCTGTGTGACCCCATAGACGGCAGCCCACCAGGCTCCCCCGTCCCTGGGATTCTCCAGGCAAGAACACTGGAGTGGGTTGCCATTTCGTGTCCAATTTTTGCAACCCCACAGACTGTAGCCTGCAAGACTCCTTGTGTCTAGAATTCTCCAGGCAAGAATACTGGAGTGGGTTGCCATGCCCTCCTCCAGGAGATCTTCCCAACCCAGGGACCAAACCCAGGTCTCTTGTATTGTGCTCGGATTCTTTATAGTCTGAGCCACCAGAGAATTCTGTGCACACAGACATACTCAAGCACAATGGGATATTACTCAGCAACAAAAAAGAAGGAAATCCTGCCATTTGCAACAACATAAATGAACGTTGAGGGCATTATGCTAAGTAGCAAAAATCAGACAGAGAAAGACAAATACTGGGTGCTATCACTTATATATGGAATTTAATAAGACAAACTAATAGAAGCAGAGAGTAGAATGGTGGTTGCCAGGGGTTAGGGTGGGCGTAAGAGAAATGGGAAGATGTTGATTAAAGTGTACAAACTTCCAGTTATAAAATGAATAACTTCTGAGAATTTAATGTATAATATGACAGGTATTACAAATTAAAATCCAATTAAAATAAAATCCAACAGGTATTAAAAATACAGAATAATGAAATAAATATCAAATATTGTGAGCATTATTGAGTAGTGGATTTAAGAGCACGACTTTTGGAGTGAGGGCTTCCCATGTAGCTCTGTCAGTAAAGCATCAGCCTGAAATGCCGGAGACCTGGGTTCCATTCCTTGGTCAGGAAGCTCCCCTGGAGAAGGAAATGACAACCCACTCCAGTATACTTGCCTGGAGAATCCCACAGACAGAGGAGCCTGGCAGGCTACAGTTCATGTGATCACGAAAGTTGGATATGACTTAGTGCTGTCTTTGGAGTGAGAGACTAATTTCAGATTTTGGTATTTCTTTTGACTACATTAATGACTTGGGTAATTCATCCTTTATTGCCTTGATTTACTTGTCTGCAAAATAGTGCTATTATTGTGCCTCGGATTATTGTTAAGTTTGATTGAAATAGCCTATGTAAAGCATGGCATCACTGACTTGATGGACGTGAGTTTGAGGGCACTCCGGGAGTTGGTGATGGACAGGGAGGCCTGGCATGCTGCAATTCATGGGGTCACAAAGAGTCAGACACAACTGAGTGACTGAACTGAACTGAAAGCATGGGATAATTGTAAGCACTCAAGCATTATTTTTTCTTAGATGCTTTTATTCCTCTTCTTTTGCCTGAAATACATCTTTTCACTCTTTAACTAACTTTTATTCAGCATTCAACTTAGAGATCAATTTCTCTAAAAAAGCCTTCTATGACTATTGCCCCTAAATCCAGATTGCATATATCTTTCTACGTATGCCCAAGGCACAGATTATTTCTCCCACCATATTTTACCACATTGTAATTCCCTGTGACTGACACATGTTGCTAACTGCACTGAGATCTTAATGAAGGCAGGGGCAATAGTATGTATCTCAATTGAACCTTAAATGGAGGACTCTCTGTTTCTCCCAGAGTTTAGCACATTGCCTGGCACATAAAGGTACTAAATGAATAATTGTTCAATATTTATGTAGTTCATTAAAAATCTTTTTCATCTATACTTTTACACTCAATTGATTTTCCATCAAGGTGCCAAATAAATTAAAGGAGAAAAGAAAGTAGTTTTAGTGAATATTATTGCAGCAACTAGATACACACACAGAATTAAACTGATTACTTATTCCATACATAAAAATAATTCTAGATTCATTGTAGATCTAAATATGGAACCCAAACCTTAAAACTTCTTGAATTGCTATCTACTTTAGTAGTTACTAGCCACGTCTGTCTATTTAAAATAAATTTTAAAAACTTCCTAAGTCATTGCAGACACATATAAATTGCTTCATAGCTAGATATGCCTACAGGTTACAGTACTGGATGGTGCAGCTAAGGCAAAAAATTCAATCATCAAAGAAAGTTGTATTAGGTTGCGCAATTTTTTAAAAAATGTATGAAAACATCTTTAAGACCTTGGTGTAGGCAAAGATTTTCTGGACAGGGCACAAACAACACTAAACCATAGGAGGAGAAAAGTTAATATTTTGGACTTCAAAATTTTTGAGTCTTTAAAATCACTATTAAGAAAATGAATAGACAAACCACAGACAAGAAAAAATATTTTTTTATTGTATGTATATCTGACCAAGAGTTTGTTATCTAGACCAAATGAAAATCCAATCAAATTGATAACAATATCATTATACCATTTAGAATGGCTAAAATTGAAAAGGTTGGCAATTCAAAATAATTTTGATGGTGTAAATGAATGTGATCTGCCCTATGTTTACTGGTGGGAGTGTAAATCTGGTGTAAGTACTTGGAGAACTGTTTTGCAATCTTTAATAAAACTGAATACACATCTAATTTATGACCCAGCAATTTCACTCCTGTGTATTTACTGAAGAGAATGTACAAAGTTGTGCTAAGCAACCATCTTCAAAACTGCCCCAAACTGGAAAAAAACCCAATGTCTATCAACAGAAAGGAGGATTTTTAAAAATGGTATATTTGTACAGTAGAATGACACTTAGCAATAAAGAATGACATGTACAATAACAGAGGAACCTCAAAAGCATTTTAAGTAAATGCAATGAGACAAAAGATTTAAATGTATTGTTTCAATTTTATAAGGTCCAAGAATAGGCAAAATCAATCTATAGAGTCATGATTTAGAAAGCATATGCTCTAGGAGCAGGGGAAGGGATGAATTGATTGGAAAGGGGATAAAGGAATTTGTGGGGGATAATAAAAATATTTTTTATCTGGCTTTGATGGTTACATGGATATATTGTCCATGTCAAAACTTATGAAACTGAGATCAGGGGGTCCAAAGTTAAACTCTGGACAGAGATGCAAAAGAGACACAAACTCAGGGTCTCAAAAGTTTGAACAAGATAAAGGTCTAATTACTGATATATAAGTGTATAGTTATGATAATCAGGGAGAGCTGGAGAAAGTATCAACCAGAGAAGGACCAATAGTAAATATGGCTTAATGTTAGCCACCAAAGAGGTGGCCAGGAACACTTTAAATCCCCTCAACCTCAGTAGAAACACAACCAATTGTAGTATATAGTACAGGATGGGCCTGTTATGATGAACAGTGTCTTTGAGAGCAAAGAGTCACAGTTACATTGTGACTTTAAGCTTAGATTCCACACTAAAATGGCTACACTTATGTGATGTGCCCCTGCCCAGTTTAGGGAACAGTCACTTCTCTTATATCTCTCCTTTTCCTAAGGGCTGTATTGGGAGGAAAGAGTTAATCTACTCCTTTCCAAAGTTTTCCATTTAAAATTAAATTTCATCTCCTAATTCTTTCCTTCTATCACATTTTCTTTGCATTCCATATCCCAAGTTCTTGCTAACCGTACTTAAAGATATGAATGTTTCCTAAAAAATTTACAAAAATAGCAATAAAATTCACTGTTAAAAGTTGTTCAGCAAAGAACATATAAAGCAAACTGAAAGCAAGAAATTGCCTGAAAGGAACGTGGTATCTATAGTAAGAAACACAGAATCTAAATTCATTTTGAGCCAGGGTGCAAGATATAAATGGAGAAAAACGGTCCTCTTTTTAGATTTATTTTCTATAATAAAAGATACAGTTGTCTGTGAAAAGCAAACCATAAAAGATCTTTTAAAAATGACAGAATCCTGGTGCCCAGATCCTTAATTTATGTTTTCTTTCTTCTGTCCTTCTTTGCTTCCTGCCTCCCTTTTCTCTTCTTTTCCTTCTTTTTCTTCTTCATAGTGGCAATGTTAAACTAAGTCGGAGTCACAGTGGAAATGAGAGCTCAGGGAGAAAAGCAAATAGGCAAAAGAAACAAATGATTAACATTATCCTCCATATTTCAAGGAATTCTGTGATTGCTACCAGCCATCCTGTTTAGCTACTGTGTGTGATGTGGAGTAAGGAGTGGGGATTGTCATAATAGTGGGTTTCCTTTTCCACACATCATAGCAGAAAGCATTAGTTTTGGAATTAAGACTAGCTTCAGTTGAACATATGGATGTGAAAGTTGGACTGTGAAGAAAGCTGAGTGCCAAAGAATTGATGCTTTTGAACTGTGGTGTTGGAGAAGACTCTTGAGAGTCCCTTGGACTGCAAGGAGATCCAACCAGTCCATTCTAAAGGAAATCAGTTCTGGGTTTTCACTGAAAGGATTGATGCTGAAGCTGAAACTCTAATACTTTGGCCACCTCATGTGAAGAGTTGACTCATTGGAAAAGACTCTGGTGCTGGGAGGGATTGGGGGCAGGAGGAGAAGGAGATGACAGAGGATGAGATGGCTGGATGGCATCACCGACTTGATGGATGTGAGTCTGAGTGAACTCTGGGAGATGGTGATGGACAGGGAGGCCTGGTGTGCTGCGATACATGGGGTCGCAAAGAGTCAGACACGACTGAGTGACTGAACTGAACTGAACTCAGTTGAATAGGCTATTCAAAACCTTAACCTCAGTTTCCTCATCTGATAAATGGGGATGACAAGCAATATTTTATAGGGTGGTTTCAAAAGCTTCACTTGCACTGACCCATGGTAGATATTCTGTGTGCTGTTCCTTTGGATGATCTATTTTCAAATAACCATTGTTTTCTTCATTGTCAACAAATTAGAGCAAATAGAAGATGACTAGGTAACAGAAAGAAAAACATTTTCTGTTTGTAAAGTACTGCACAGTGTACAAGTGTTTTCCCATGCATAGATTAAGAGCATCTCAGGAAAAGAAATGAGAAAAAAACAGATGAAAGAGATCCCTTAGGTTCTTCTCAGTCTGGGCCCATAGAAGGACCAATCTGTATATTATATTCACCCAGAATTTTCTACTTTTGTTTGCTTCATGTTTTTTGTGACTAGTGAAACAGTCACACCATCTAAACTTTATTCATTATTTCCAATGAAGTTATTCTGTCAGTATAATTTACATCACATCTGTTAAGCTTATTCTTATTTAATAAATATTTATTAAATACAATTACATTTTAAAGCACCTGTGCCAAGTGCTTTTCTAGATATTGGAGATAAGTAGTGAGCTAGACATATGAGGTCGCTGCTCTCATTAAAATACAGTGACAGACAATAAACAAGTAGATGAATAAAGGTAGCAATTTAAAATGTTGGTAAGGCTAAAGAAAACAAAGTGAGTTAGAGAAGGCTGAGGTGATAGTGGCTAACTGCACATTGAATTAGATTGGATTAAAGAAGTACATTGTACAAGTACATTAGTACATTGGATTAAAGAAGTTCTCTTTGTGTATGTATCTGAGCTTGGATGAGCGATAAGGAGAAAACCATGCAAAGATTTAGGAGGAAAATGGTAGGAGGACAATTTTTTAGAAGGACAAAGATTTAGGAGGACAAATGCGGAAGGAAAAGCAAGTGCAGCATCCCTCAGGCTGGTTTCTCCTCCCCAGAAGCCCTTAAGAACAAACATATGGGGAAGTCCCTTGTGGTCCAGTGGTTAAGAGCTCATCCAGCAATGCAGGGGATGTGGGTTCTATCCCTGGTCGGGAAACTGAGATCCCACATGCCACACAGTAACTAGGCCCAGGTGCCACAGCTACTGAACCCAAGTGCTCTAGAGGCCATACACCACAACTAGAAAAGGCCACACACACTGCAACTAAAGAAAAGCCTGTGTACCACAACGAAGACCCAGCACAGTCAAGTAAGTAAATTACAAGAACAAGCATACATTGGCACTAAGTATCATACTGAATTGTGTGATCTATGAAAAAGATAGAGTTACAAACATGGCCAGGCACATATTCCCAGCTGAATAAAATGGGTCAAGTGTTTTTTCAGCCTCCAAGGGAATAATCTATGATCCATGACCCTCATCAACAAGCAGGAGCAGGTTCACGTGTCCCCAGAGGAGACTTGGCGGATCACTTAACAGAGTGAGTTCTATTAAATTTTATTCTTTGACTTTTCCTACCATGTGAGGAAGTATCCGGAAGAATGTAGGGATGGACGAGTTCTGTTCACATACCCTCCTCTGCTTTCACTCCCACTTCCTTTCTTTCTCTCTACAGAGGTACTTGTGACATCCTGTATGGATAAGGAAATGATGTGTATCTTCTACCACCTACTTAGAAATACTTGGGGGCCATTGGCCATGACAGTTATTCTTTCATCCCCACCCGCATCTCTAGCCCCGTCTACCTGGTATGAGAATAAGGTAATGGAAAATGTGATCTAGTGGTCCCCAAAGTGAAACTTGCTCATCCTTGGATGGTCATATTAAGGATGAGTATTTTTTTTTTTTCACTGTGTTCTGCTGCGTTCAATTGTTTTTTACAACAAGTATAATTGAGAAGATGCCCTAGAGCAGCTTATGGCACCCCACTCCACTATTCTTCCCTGGAAAATTCCATGGGCAGAGAAGCCTGGAGAGCTACAGTCCATGGGGCCACAAAGGGTTAGACACAACTGGGCAACTAAGCCCACACACACACATAAAAAGTTATAGTTTTCTTATTTTTAAAACATATGTTGTCTCACAGAACTAGATAAAAATCTGAAAACAACCTTGATTTTTTTGTGGTGGCTGCATCAGTCCCCCTAGTTGTAACATGCAAAAGGTGTGTATGGGGGGGGGGTAATTTGTACTTGTGTTGGCCAGGTAGCCTTGCTTTACACAGGTGTAGGCTGTTTTTGCAACCCACCTATGCTAAAATCTTCATTTAGATACAAGGTGGTGGATGGGTGGGAATAACTCCATTTTTTAAAAAGCATTCTTAAGAGAACTATTTTCAATAACAAAAATGTCACAGTGTGTTTAGAATAAATTTGATTCAGTCACAGATGTTAAAAACACACAAAGAGAATTAAACTTGTAACAAGGGCTGAGGACAAGATAAACAGTTTGAGAAAGGATGTGATATCACTCATCTCTTTAGGAAAGCACTTCTCTGTCTTAGAGCTCCAGGCAGAGGAAACGGGAAGGCGGGGCGAACATGGACATGTTCCAGAGGAGATGGTGGGTCATGGAGAATGAATGAGTCAACTGGCATCAGAGGGCGTGGAGTGAGGGATGGGGAAGAGGCAAGAAAGGAAGCAGTGGGGCCTTTGAACACCCTCACTCCCACACCTGTGTACCCACACCGGGACTCCTGGGGTGCATGAACAGCCCTTAGTGTCAGGACACGGTGACTATGTTCCCCAAGCAGCCAAATCACTGCCAGATACTGGCCTAACTCTGGGGAAGACTCTGACACACCAAGGTTAGAGAGGTGATGAAAGCTGAAGAATCACTGCAGTAGTGAGCCTTGTAAAGTGTCAGCATTTTGGTCCTCTGACGAGGGTGGGAAGGAAATGAGAAATCACTTCTTAAAAAGAAGCAATGCAAAGAAAGTAGGTGGCACTGACTTAGTTGTTGTAAGAACCCACAGAGTCTTTCTGTATCTCTGTGTGGGATATTTTAGTTACCCAGTGGACACAGAGGAGAAAAGGGCCATCATTGATGTGAGTATCTACTTCTGCACCTCAGGTCACTAGCATTAAACCCCTAATGTTTGCCCAAGTTGTTTACCATGTATTGCTCATCATATTTACATTCCTGGCATTTAAAAATCCTTTAAATTTATGTAACACTTGATATTTCAAGGATATTAAAATTCTTTAAAAACTTTCTTACTTAATGCTTATGTATTTTTAATTAAACAAATGGAAGCACCATGTAAATTCATATGTCATACATAGTAGCTAAATGTTATATAGCTACGTGAAACAACAACAACAAAAAATTTGACAAAACATGAGCACTTCAGATCATTTCAGTTCAGTCGTTCAGTCATGTTCGACTGTTTGATACCGAATGAACCGCAGCACACCAGGCCTCCCTGTCCATCACCAACTCCCGGAGTCCACACAACCCATGTCCATCGAGTCGGTGATGCCATCCAACCATCTCATCCTTCTTCCTCCCCTTCTCCTCCTGCCCTCAATCTTTTCCAGCATCAGGGTCTTTTCCAATGAGTCAGCTCTTCACATGAAGTGCCAAAGTATTGGAGTTTCAGGTTCAGCATCAATCCTTCCAATGAAAACCCAGGATTGATCTCCTTTAGAACGGACTGGTTAGATCTCCTTGCAGTCCAAAGGACTCTCAAGAGTCTTCTCCAACACCACAGTTCAAAAGCATCAATTCTTCGGCACTCAGCTTTCTTTATAGTCCAACTCTCACATCCATACATGACCACAGGAAAAACCATAGCCTTGACTAGATGGACCTTTGTTGGCAAAGTAATGTCTCTGCATTTCAATATGCTGTCTAGGTTGGTCATAACTTTCCTTCCAAGAAGTAAGCGTCTTTTAATTTCATGGCTGCAATCACCATCTGCAGTGATTTTGGAGCCCAAAAAGATAAAGTCAGTGGGGAAAGCCCCATCTATTTGCCATGAAATGATGGGACCAGATGTCATGATCTTCATTTTTTGAATGTTGAGGTTTAAGCCAACTTTTTCACTCTCCTCTTTTACTTTCATCAAGAGGCTCTTAATTGTGCTCTAGTCAATGTTCGATCTTTTTGACACTTTTTTTTTGAAGTAAAGCAAAAAATGCTTGGAAATAAAAAGACTGGCTTCACCATTATCATCTTACAACTTCCAGAGTGATCTATTAAACCGCAAATGAAATTATTTCACTCCTATGACTTGGAGTTCTTCCCACTAGAGAGAACAAGGAGAGAAATGAACTAAAAATCCTAACAACTTCATAGCCAAAAGCACTTTGCAGTTTTATCCTTGCCTGCCTATCCACACTAGAGTGGTCACCATACACCCGTCTGTTGTTATTTAGTCGCTAAGTCATGCCTGACTCATTTGCGACCCTCTGGACTGCAGCACATCAGACTCCTCTGTCCATGGGATTTTCCAGGCAAGAATAC
This sequence comes from Capra hircus, assembly GCF_001704415.2. NCBI lineage: Eukaryota > Metazoa > Chordata > Mammalia > Artiodactyla > Bovidae > Capra > Capra hircus. Next base: position 89,882,755 of record NC_030813.1, on the reverse strand, counting down.
TGGAGTGGGTTGCCATTTGCTACTCCAGGGGATCTTTTCCACCCAAGGATCAAACCCACCTCTTCTGCATTGCAGCTACATTCTTTACTGCTGAGCTACTGGGGAAGCCCCATCATACACCTTGGTGTATACCTAATTGTCTTAAAGTCATTATTAAGAATGCATCCTGTTACTCTGAAAAATATTGTTTTCTAGTAAGTTAAGGTAGGTGGTCACTCATCTTTAATTTAATTTCTTTGCCCCATCTACTTTTTTCTACATTTGAGCTACACTGGTCATCTAAAAATGTCTAAGATTTCATGAGGAAGAAAAACTCTTTTATGTCTTAGGGTCCTTGCCCAAGGCATTGTTCTGCCTGGAACACATTCCTCCTTTTTGAGTGGTTAACACTTAGGCATCTTTCAAGTCTGCTGAAATTCACATCTACACACCCTAGTATAAATCTTTGAAACTCTTTCATTATTCTTCTCATTGCAGTGTCAAGATTTGTAATATTATATTTGCATATGCATTTATTTTTTTGGTATTTGTCTTCTCCACAGGTCTCTGAGGCAGGGACAAGGCTAGTTCTCAGCTGTTTCCCTAAGGATTCCTTCACAAGCATTGCAATGGATCTGGTTTTTTCATGGCAATGTCCTACTTCCATCAGTGTCTGGAATATAGTAGGCACTACATGCATTTGTTCAATAAATAAAAGGATACAAAGTCATAGCATTCCCTCATGAAATTAGTTTTCAAGAATTCAATTAACATCAGTTTCTACTGAACTTTAACTCTGGCATGAACAGAATGGTTCCAGAGCCATCAGCATCAGCCAGTACTTGGGGGAAAGACTGAATCTCAGTCTAAACCTTCTGAATTCAAATCTGCTATTTAACAAGATATACAGGTGATCTCAATTGTACGTTAAAGTCCAAATGTACTAACTTAGTGCACATTTATGTAATAAACCTGGAAAAACAAGAAACTAAATGACTACTCATTTCATTTTCAAGGAACCTTCCTGGGCTATCAAAATAGACCAGTTCCTATTTCAAAAGTGGGTGAAAATTTTGCCAATTATTCTGCACTTCTACAATGCTATCCTTGATCTTTCTTGTAAATTATATAACAAGATAGGTAACTCTGTTAGTCGGATTTCTGACTTTCTTTCTTGGTACATTGTCCTAATCTGAGCAACTAAGATTTGGGATCTAGTCTAAAATAAACATAAAGATATATATAGTACTGAAATTCTGAAGTGGTTTTAAAATAAGTATAATTGTCTCACATAGAAAATATTAGTGATTAAAGGTAAAATCACCGTGATGCATAATACACTCATTCATGTTAGTGATTCACGTGTCATTTTTGCATGCCTTCAAAGGCCCAGTGAACTTTTGCACAAAAAGAATTTTTGCCTTTTACTTACTTCTCTAGAGTTCATTGATTTCCTGTTAACTGAGATTTTGAAAGATCAACTGAGGTTTGCTCTAGAATAAACAGACAGTTTAAGGAGGACCCAAGCCAGTATTGAGAATGCTAAAGGTGGTCAAATGAACTCTGATTCAAAGCAAATAATATTACAAATTCCATAGCTGATCTAGAATTCTCATCGACTCTGGGGCCTTCTTTATCAGCCAGAATGCCATAAACAGGGCAGAGAGAGCAAACTCATTCTTACATGCCAAGGCATGTTGAGCTCAGCATTTAGCATGCCAGGTAGCTGCCAAATACAAATCTTTGCACAAAATCTGAATAAATATAGTTGTCACTCTATTCATTAAAATTTTTGACTCTAGTATTGAAAAAATAAGGTGAAGTACAAGTTTGCCTTCCAGGGCTCCAAACCCAGGACCTAAAAACATCAGGTTGTATATGGATTCCTCAACTGACTGTTTGATTGCAGTGTGCATTAATGAAGTAGGAGGCTTCAGCTTGCTGCTATTAATTTCTGTAAATGCCCGAGTAAACAGAGAAGAACTAAGTTTCAATAAAGTGAATTCTGGGCCCTCTCCAAGTATAGAAGTGGCTAAGGCTTCAGGATGGAACCAGAAACCTGTAGAAGGCTCTAATATTCTGGAAGGATCTAATATTGTCAAGGCAGCACAGTGGAGAGGTTACACCTTAGGCTTTGGAATCAACAAGACTTGGCTGAAATAGTGGTTTGCAAAATTTATACTGATCTTCAGCTCTGAGTAAACAATAAAATTATTTGGAATGATTTTAAAGGATTAAATCAAACCATCAGATAATACATAAGAGTTACAATTAACAATAAAAGAGGATACTAGAATTAAAATAAAACTATAAACAAAAATTGAGGCTTTCCTGGTGGCTCAGTTGTAAAGAAATTGCCTGCCAATGTAGGAGATATGGGTTCGATCCCTGGATTGGGAATATTCCCCTGGAGAAGGAAATGGCAATACTCCAGTATTTTTGCCTGGGAAATCCCATGGACAGAGGAGCCTGGCAGGCTATATACTCCATGGGGTGGCAGAATAGTCGGACATGACTAAACAGAACAATCAACAAAAAAAGTAAGCTTTCCAGGAACCTCAGAGCATTCACAATGGCATAAACTAGCTATATTTTAACTCCGTTCTTCCCAGAGGTTAGCTTGGGACAATTCATTTATTCATTCAGTGTATGTTGATTGAAAGTCACACTACGTTGTGCTCATAGCTGGGATGGAAAAAGATAAAGAGCTTGTGAAATGACACTTGGACTTTAGCGGAGATAAGCACTTTTCATATTCATATCTTCAAAAGCTATTTCAATTGTGATCAATATTATGGAAGAGAATTATAGGATGCTCAGAAAATACACCAAGAAGAGCTAACTGAAATGGCAATGTCAGGGAAGTTTTCCTTAAAAAAATAATGGCAAATCCCCTACAATGTGAAGAAGGAATAGGAGCTTGCCAAGGCCAGGAGCTTGCCAAGGGCAGTCCAGGCAAATAGAGCAGCGTCAGTATAGCGTTGAGTTTGACAGAGTTTGCACTAAGAGCTGCTTAGGCAAGAAACGGTGGGAACTCAAATGAAGCTGGACCATGCAAAGCTCTGGGGGTCTTTTATCCTGGACACAGTGGGCTGCTGTTCAAGGGTTTTAAGCAGGTGAACGATGTGGTCTGATCACCCTAGCTTCCATGTAGGGGATAAAATAGGAAGTGACAGTATTGGAAGCAAGGAAACTAGTTTATTAGGGGAGTGTCTTAAGACATTGGAACACAGATTTACCTTTAGCACACTCTCTTACAGACAACTTCACTGGAGCATGAGATGCATTGGGCAAGTTTTATGAGCTCACATTCTAGTTCCCTTTAGACCACTTTCAAACATGTGTTTCCTGAGGGATTAACTGACAACTGTGTATGTTGGCTCATCCATGTCCAACAAATATTTATTAAAATTTCTCATGGGTTGATGACCCTCCTAGGCATTGGGAATCAAGCAGTGAACAAAACATATGAAAACATTGCTCTCATCGGTGTTCTATTCTGGGGCAGAAGAACTTAAGCAAGTAAACAATACATATATAATGGATAACATGATAATTATTTTATGAATAAAGGTAAATCCAAATGAGAGTGTGGGAAGGTGATACAGTTTTGGGAGGTCAAGGGAGGTTGCTCAGAATGGCAATTTTTCAGCACAAATGAAAAGCAGGGCATTTAAAATCTAGAGGATGATCATTTCAGTCATGATTGATCTGATGCAAATGAAAGACAACATGATTTGATGCAAAGGCCCGGAGATGAATGTTGTGCTTAAAATTTTCAAGACAGAAACCTAGACTTTTGGTCAAGATTAATGTGATTCCTGGCTTCCCTGGTGGTTCAGCTGGTAAAGAATCCACCTGCCATGCAGGAGACCTGGGTTTGATCCCTGGGTTGAAAAGATCCCCTGGAGAAGGGAATGGCTATCCACTCCAGTATTCTGGCCTGGAGAATTCCATGGACTGTATAGTCTATGGGATCACAAAGAGTTGGACACAACTGAGCGATTTTCACTGTCTTTTCTTTTTCAATGTGATTCCACCATTATCACCATTATCATCATGTAACTTCTTAGAGGTTTTATAAGACTTGCTGTTGCTGAGCTCCATCAGAAGCAGTCTTACATTAGGCAGAGCTTAGAGCTCAACAAAATTCTAAATGTCTAAATAATTCTAGGTTTTATAACACTTTTGTTTTAAAAATGAGGAAAAGAAGTCTTTTTAAGGCAGGTATTTTCAGTATTTGTATGAATAAAAATAACTTGAGTTACTTTCTACATGTGCCGGAAACCCCCCAGATCGCCTCTTGATGCAAATGGTCCAAGGCCTGTGCTTTGAAAAATGCCATTTAGGTCCATTTTCACGATTGAGCTCTCACAACTCTTGTAGTTCATCAACTCTCTCATTGCTTATCTATGCCTGAAATAAAAAATGGGGCATAATACATTAGAAAAGTGACGGACAAATCAAGAAATAACCTTAATGAGAAACCATCTACTACCTAAAAACTGATGATGAAGGGAAACCAGTGAGTTCAAATTCATTGTCAACTGAAGAATGAGACATCAGTTTAGTTCAGTTCAGTCACTCAGTCGCGTCCGACTCTTTGCGACCCCATGAACCACAGCACACCAGGCCTCCCTGTCCATCACCAACTCCCGGAGTCCACCCAAACCCATGTCCATCGAGTTGGTGATGCCATCCAGCCATCTCATCCTCTGTCGTACCCTTCTCCTCCTGCCCCCAATCTTTCACAGCATCAGGGTCTTTTCAGTGAGTCAGCTCTTTGCATCAGGTAGCCAAAGTATTGGAGTTTCAGCTTCAACATCAGTCCCTTCAATGAACACCCATGACTGATCTCCTTTAGGATGGACTGGTTGGATCTCCTTGCAGTCCAAGGGACTCTCAAGAGTCTTCTCCAACACCACAGTTCAAAAGCATCAATTCATAGGCACTCAGCTTTCTTTATAGTCCAACTCTCACATCCATACAGGACCACTGGAAAAACCATAGCCTTGGTTAGACAGACCTGTGTTGGCAAAGTAATGTCTCTGTTTTTTAATATGCTGTCCAGGTTGGTCATAACTTTCCTTCCAAGGAGTAAGCATCTTTTAATTTCACAGCTGCAGTCACCATCGAAAGTGATTTTGGAGCTGAGAAAAATAAAGTCAGCTGCTGTTTCCACTGTTTACCCATCTATTTGCCATGAAGTGATGGGACCTGATGCCATGATCTTAGTTTTCTGATTGTTGACATTTAAGCCAACTTTTTCACTCTCCTCTTTCACTTTCATCAAGAGGCTCTTGAGCTCTTCTTTGCTTTCTGCCATAAGGGTGGTGTCATCTGCATATCTGAGGTTATTGATATTTCTCCTGGCAATCTTGATTTCAGCTCGTGCTTCCTCAAGCCCAGCGTTTCTCATGATGTATTCTGTATATAAGTTAAATAAACAGGATGACAATATACAGCCTTGACATACTCCTTTTCCTGTTTGGAACCAGTCTGTTGTTCCATGTCCAGGTCTAACTGTTGCTTCCTGACCTGCATACAGATTTTTCAAGAGGCAGGTCAGGTGGTCTGGTATTCCCGTCTCTTTCAGAATTTTCCACAGTTCATTGTGATCCACACAATTGATGGCTTTGGCATAGTCAGTAAAGAAGAAATAGATGTTTTTCTGGAACTCTCTTTCTTTTTCAATGATCCAGTGGATGTTGGCAATTTGATCTCTGGTTCCTCTAATTTTTCTAAAACCAGCTTGACCATCTGGAATTTCACAGTTCACGTATTGCTGAAGCCTGGCTTGGAGAATTTTGAGCATTGCTTTACTAGCATGTGAGATGAGTGCAATTGTGTGGTAGTTTGAGCGTTCTTTGGCATTGCATTTCTTTGGGATTAGAATGAAAACTGACCTTTTTCCAGTCCTGTGGCCACTGCTGAGTCTTCCAAATTTGCTAGCATATTGAGTGCAGCACTTTCACAGTATCATATTTCAGGACTTGAAATAGCTCAACTGGAATTCCATCATCTCCGCTAGCTTTGTTCATAGTGATACTTCCTAAGGCCCACTTGACTTCACATTCCAGGATGTCTGGTTCTAGGTGAGTGATCACACCACTGTGATTATCTGGGTCATGAAGATCGTTTTTTGTATAGTTCTTCTGTGTATTCTTGCCACCTTCTTAATATCTTCTGCTTCTGTGAGGTCCCTACCATTTCTGTCCTTTATTGTGCCCATCTTTGCATGAAATGTTCCCTTGGTATCTCTAATTTTCTTGAAGAGATCTCTAGTCTTTCCCATTCTATTGTTTCCCTCTATTTCTTTGCATTGATCGCTGAGGAAGGTTTCTTATCTCTCCTTGCTATTCTTTGGAACACTGCATTCAAATGGGTATATCTTTCCTTTTCTCTTTTGCTTTTCACTTTCCTTCTTTTCACAGCTATTTATAAGGCCTCCTCAGACCGCCATTTTGCTTTTTTGCATTTCTTTTTCTTGGGGATGGTCTGATTCCTGTCTCCTGTGCAATGACAGGAACCTCCATCCATAGTTCATCAGGCACTCTGTCTATCAGATCTAGTCCCTTAAATCTATTTCTCACTTCCACTGTATAGTCATAAGGGATTTGCTTTAGGTCATACCTAAATGGTCTAGTGGTTTTCTCCACTTTCTTCAATTTCAGTCTAAATTTGTCAATATGGAGTTCATGATCCAAGCCACAGTCAGCTCCTGGTCTTGTTTTTGCTGACTGTAGAGAGCTTCTCCATCTTTGGCTGCAAAGAATATAATCAATCTGACTTTGGTGTTGACCATCTGGTGATGTCCATGTGTAGAGTCTTCTTTTGTGTTGTTGGAAGAGGGTGCACATTAATAATTTTTATTCATTGAAACTTTTCTAATTGGCCTCAGAGACGTGTCTTTCTCTATTAAGGTAGGTTAGGAGGAAATTCTTTAAATAGATATTTTTTATAAAATATCTGGGATTCCTAGAAAATATTGTTATGGTCTATGATATACCAAACATGATTTGCATAGCATTGTTTATCTTCAAGTATTAGAGTGTACAAATATGCCTAAGCTTTAGATAATTCTTCACAATATTTTCATATCTCAGTTTGTAACGATGATTGTTTGTGTACTGGAAATATTCAGAAATGCCAGTTAACAGAGGATTCTGGTTAGTAAAATGCTGGGTAGTATTACTAGAAAATCGGTGTAACTATTTTTCTCCTTTAAACATTAATATTTGCAACATAATAGATATGTGCTTTCAATAAATTGACTTTATATCAAGAATCAATTTATATTTTCACCTTGCTTATTTTTTCATGGCAACCTAAGTCTTTTCTATACAAGTTTCACGCCAAGATGATTACATCTTGTTAGTCAGTTTCCATTCTGTAAAAGTAGTTGCTGGATCTTCATCCTGTTCTGCCTTGGAAAAGGAAAGTGATGCCTCATGTTGGTCAGCTGTTTGGATATGTATGTTGTTTTCTCTCCCCTTATAATTAGCTCTTTTTATTACCTCATTTCAAAAAGATTATTAAGGGCCTGGGTGACAGCTACTGGTTTTGAAAGCATATACCTGAGATTAGCATTTATAGAAACATAGCAAGGGATATTAACAAAGAAAACACTAATTTTAGATGAGACTCTAAGATTCTGATCTTCAGATTTGCCACTCTCTGCGCAACTTTTTTCAGAGTGCTTTTAAAAATAATTATGGTTATTATGATAAACAGTTTTAGCTGGAATTTGAACTTGAAAGAGGACTAATATTTTTCCTTCTGTGTTTATCACTTCTCTATTTGGCCTCAAAACTCAAAATAACTATTCTCCCCACCCAGTAAAATGGTAATTCTTTAGTCAGTTGTTTGCATTAAATATTATCTTGGCTCCAAGTTAAGCACAGAATTTTTTTTAACAGAATCACTGCCATTGCTCCATTAGGCCTGCCAGTACTCCTAAAAGACATTTGATTGTAAGTTCAGTGAGCCTGAATTCTAAAATTCAAAGCAGAATTTTAATAGCTGAAGGCAAATTTATTTGGGGCCGAACCCCATCCAGCCCTCTCCAGAGTCAAGGTGCGAGTGCCCCTCAGGAGTAAGGCACTCCTCCTCCTCCTTCTCAGAGGCAGTTTTGGAATCAGAAGGGCCAGTTAAACTGATTATCAAGTTTCCTGTCTTCAGATCATATTATAACTTCCATCCCGTGGTGATGATGATGATTTCCCATTTCCTTTGAAAGGGGAGCACAGAATTTAGTTTTTGCTTAAAAGGATGATAAATTTGGACCTGACTCTGGAGCTATTTGGGAGAAGGAAAGTTTATATTACCAGTAGGCTTTTGGAGGCTCCTCTTAGTCATTTTTTCAATTTCCCAAGAAAAGCCACTCTTTTCTCCTCAATATTGTCAGTGGGCTTGTGCATGTTAAGGAACATGCTCATTTGTCACTTAATTTTAATCAGTTATTAAATGTTTTCCCCATGCTAAGACTTCTCCTTGGCACAGATACCCATCTTATACATTGCAGATGTAAACCACAGTTCAAACAGAAGCCTCAGGTAGTCCTTCTAATGGGCAAGATTACCTGGTAACCTGAGGCTTCTGCATCAAGTGTTAAGATTTCAGGTTTCTGTTCTAAGCATTGCTAATACATTCTTATGATTGCACTTCTTTTAAAAAAGACCCCTGTGTGAGAATGCCCAAAGTAATAGAAGTTGTTCATTTAAAATGATAGAAGGATCAGTACTTCCCAGGCTGTCCAGTGGTTAGGACTCCATGCTTCCAATGCATGGGTTCAATCCCTGGCTGGAGAACGAAGATCACGGATGCTCACTTGACATGCAGCATGACGATGAAAAAAAGAGCAAGATATAAGGATTGCAACGATTCCAGACAGGCTGATTCTTGACTGCTAGCAAAGGAAAACACATGTGTCTCTTGAGTTTTGGGCTTGTGCCAGTCTGGAGCTCTACTGTGGCATGTCAGTACTGATGACAGGCACATGGAATAGTCTGGAAGCTGAAATCTTAATATGCCATTCATCTCCTGGACTGTAAGCACCATGAAAACGGTAGCTATGAGCAAAAGTTTTACTGTTTCTGTAAGACCTAGGGGGAGTCAGACACAGAATTATTCATTAGTATTCATCCAAGTAAATGGAATTATCCAATCATTTGTGCAACATAAATTTATTGAATACTTACCAAATGTACATATTTATTGAACACTTGTGTGGAATACAGTGATAAATAAGATAAAGAGGTGAACCTTAAGGAATTCTCAGTTTATAAGAGGAGCTAAATATGAGAAATCTGTATGCAGGTCAGGAAGCAAGAGTTAGAACTGGACATGGAACAACAGACTGGTTCCAAACAGGAAAAGGAGTATGTCAAGGCTGTATATTGTCACCCTGCTTATTTAACTTATATGCAGAGTACACCATGAGAAACGCTGGGCTGGAGGAAGCACAAGCTGGAATCAAGATTGCCGGGAGAAATATCAATAACCTCAGATATGCAGATGACACCACCCTTATGGCAGAAAGTAAAGAACTAAAGAGCCTCTTAATGAAAGTGAAAGAAGAGAGTGAAAAAGTTGGCTTAAAACTCAGCATTCAGAAAACTAAGATCATGGCATCAGGTCCCATCACTTCATGGCAAATACATGGGGAAACAGTGGAAACAGTGTCAGACTTTATTATTCTGGGCTCCATAATCACTTTCGATGGTGACTGCAGCCATGAAATTAAAAGATGCTTGCTCCTTGGAAGAAAAGTTATGACCAACCTATACAGCATATTAAAAAGCAGAGACATTACGTTGCCAACAAAGGTCCATCTAATCAAAGCTATGGTTTTTCCAACAGTCATGTATGAATGTGAGAGTTGGACTATAAAGAAAGCTGAGTGCCGAAGAATTGATGCTTTCGACCTGTGGTACTGAAGAAAACTCTAAAGAGTCCCTTGGACTGCAAGGAGATCCAACCAGTCCATCCTAAAGGAGATCAGTCCTGGGTGTTCACTGGAAGGACTGATGTTGAAGCTGAAACTCCAATACTTTGGCCATCTGATGCAAAGAGCTGACTCATTTGAAAAGACCCTGATGCTGGGAAAGATTGAAGGCAGGAGAAGAAGGAGATGACAGAGGATGAGATGGTTGGATGGCATCACCGACTCAATGGACATGAGTTTGAGTAAACTCCAGGAGTTGGTGAGGGACAGGGAGGCCTGGCGTGCTGTGGTCCATGGGGTAGCGAAGAGTCGGACATGACTGAACGACTGAACTGAACTAAAGTATGAGTTAAAATAACATCAGAAAATAATAGACAATATTAAACAGGTATTAGTTTTGTATTTTTAAGTTATTTTCAAAATATTTCCATACCCATTTAATATGATCTAATGCTTTGGGAAATACTTAGAAATGTAGTGCATGCTAATTAAATGTAAAAATTATGATAGTTATTAATGGCTCTGCTGTCTCTGAAAAGAACCAATGTTGGATCACTGCATTAGAAGACTTGTTTGTCATGGATTTCTACACATCAGAACAGAATACAGGCAGTTTATAACATCATCACCTTAGCCTGGTTGCTTATTAGAATCACATTTGAAATTCTCAGGCAAAACCTGGGTCAATTAAGTCTGACTATCCACAGGTCCTTTGCTGACTGATTCCATTCGTTAAAACCATTATTGTTAATAATACCTGCACATAAGCAAGCATTAGTGACACATAAACAGCTTCTAAGAATCAAGCCTTAAAACCACGAGATTCTGATTGATTTTTCTGGAGTAGGACCTAGACATAGATATTTTTTAAAAAATCTCTTGGGACTTCCCTGGTGGTCCAGAGGTTAAGAATCTGCCTGCCAAGCAGGGAACACAGGTTCGATCCCTGGTCCGGGAAGACCCCACATGTCTTGGGACAACTAATCCCTTGCACCGCAGCTACTGATTCCATATGCCCTAGAGCCTGAACTCCAAGACAAGAGAAGACACTGCAATACCAGAAGCCCATGCACAGCAGTGAAGACCCAGCACAGCCAAATAAATGAATAGTAAAAAAATTTTTTTAGATCTCTTAAATTTTCCTGTAGTACAGCCAGGATTGAGAAACACAGAGTTAGGAAACAACAAAAAATTAAACCTAATTGCGGGGAAAGTACATTTTTGTCACTGGCTATTGTCACTAATCATCTGTGATAGCAAAGTAATATCCAGTTTAAAGGACTACTCTATTTAATTTTTCCCCTCATAACTGGGAATGAGGATGATCAGAAAGGGTTTCTATCCCTTAACCTGTGCCAGGTTGGGCCTGGGCAGGCAAGGAGACTGTCCTGCAATTCTTGGCCTGTAGGCTGGTGTGGTCCTTCTTAGTCATTTTTCCTTGATGGAAAAAGCCTGGGCATGAATTGCGTGCAAGCTTGTGTGATCATTTCAACACAGATGTCACCATCTATACAAACCACCATCTGGGAAGGAAATCTATTTACTGCTTGCACTTCTTACAGGGATAAAACAAAACATTGTGTTAATTCAACTTTGGTCTGTAAATACTTCTGTATAATCCATGACACAGTTTGGTACTTTCTTGAATTATCAGAACCATTGACATAAATGCATCCTTCTGATGCATTATATCAACTGTTCAGGAAAATAAAGTATTACAGAATTAAAAGTTTATTGAAAAACTCAGATACTTTCCATCAAAAGCAAATTTATCAACCTTAATGTCAAAATGTAAATACTAGTATGTGGCTTTTACAATTTTAAGAGAGTCTATGTGATTTGAACATATTCCAGAGAGGTCAATATAAGGTGAAGGAAAAGGTGGAATAATTTCAGGAAGATTAATGATTCTAACTGAAATCAGCAGGAATGCTAGTGTTTTGAGAGAAAAGAACTGACTCATCTCTCAACACTTAATTCATTTTATTTAGATCACTTAATATAAAGTTTTCCTTATGCCTTCAAATAATTTCACATTTCCGTTCAAATGAGTCACATGGATGCTAGCCTAGGGCAGTTTATTTTGCTAGATCTTTCTTTAAAGTTCAGCTCCACCTGGACAAAATCTGACAAGTTATTATGGACTCATTACTGCAAAGATCTTTGGGAAAAGTAATTTTGATGATAAAGGAACACAAGACAGAATTGCATTCACTGATGACTTTGTTCAACTCTGTTACACATCTTCTAACAGATCATGGCTTCAAATACAACTCTTCTGTTACCTTGGCAGTGACACTTTCCAAATTAAACAGGGGAAATCGAAAGTCAGACTTCAAGGGTCAGCCTCTCCTGGCTATCCTTGGCTTCTGCTGAAAACAGGCCTTCTTTCGGTAGAAGGGAAATTAACAAGCATGTGCTGAATATCCATTGGATATGTTATCCCATGTAATTCTCATAACAATCCTAGAAGCCAGGGGAGATAATTATACTAATTTTAAAGTGTAGAAACCAAAAGTTACTAGAAATAACTAATATTTATGTCTGTAAGTTTTTATAGAAGTAAATACATAATTTTGTATCTATATTTTAGACTATTTGTTTGTACTGAAGTGATTCCATACCAGTTAAATGACTTGGTACCTAAGTGAGTTACAGGTATTTTTAAAAAATTACAGACATAGGAAAAAAGAAAATCTGTGGAATACTAGACTCTAAAATATACAATGTAATGCTAAACATACTTGAATATAGGGGTTTTTAAAAAGCATGTGTCATATATTCTACTATCCTGGAAAAACTAACTTGTCCATTGATATTCCTCTTCTTTTTTAAATGACTCTTTTGTTTTTCTCAGAGCTGGGCACAAGTTAGGGCTGTGTTCATTGTCTGAGCTGACAACCCAAATCCCTTCATTAGCACATGTCTGGGAGTCAGAGAGGGGAATAGAGATTAAAATTCAAGTTCCTTATTGTGAAACTGTTAACAGCAGCTCCTGTAAAAGGTGTTGGGTGAGGCATGGCACTGTTGGTGGTGGTGTTTTGTTGCTCTTAGGACAATCTCAAATCTTTAATATGGCATTAAGGTGCTTCCTAACTGCCCCCCTTCATGAATGTTATCTCCCACCATCCACCTCCTCTGGATTAAACCGACTACACAGACATTCTTCCAGGATTTCAAACATGACACATCTTTTCTGTCTTAGGATTTGCTTAGATTCCTTCTTCTATTTGGATAGGATACCCTTCTCCTCACTCCTTCCACTTAGTTAAAGCATGATCAGAGCTCCATTTAAATATTTCCTCTTTGGGGCACTTCCCTGACTGTCCCTGAGTTGAAGTACTCCTGGTACAGACCATCACAGCATCTCTGGTTCCCCTTCTGTAGCACTTCCGTCTTCTTTAATGATGATGATGATAACACTTATTTAATATCAATAACAGTTTAGGGAGCTATTAATGTTATTATTCCTACTTGCAGATGAAGTAACTGAGAATTAGTGATAGTGAATAACTTACTCAAGGAGACTCAAGGTCTTCCCTGTAGCTCAAACAGTAAAAAATCTGCCTGCAACACAGGAGACCCAGGTTCCATCCCTGGGTCGAGAAGATCTCCTGGAGAAGGATGTGGCAATCCACTCCAATATTCTTGCCTGGAGAATCCCACGGACAGAGGAGCCTGGTGATCTTGTAGTCTGTGGGATCGCAAAGAGTCAGACACAACTGGGTGACTAACACTATTGCTACTACTCAAGAAGACAGGAAGTGATAAAGAAAAAAGGGAAAGCATTAGTCACTCAGTTGTGTCCAATTCTTTGTGACCCTGTGGACTGCAGCCCGCCAGGATCCTCAGTCCATGGAATTCTCCAGGCAAGAATACTGGAGTAGAAAGTCATGCCCTTCTCCAGGAGATCTTCCCAACGTAGGGATCAAACTCTGGGTCTCCTGCATTTCAGTCAGATTCTTCATTGTCTGAGCCACCAGGGAAGCCCATTAAGTGATAAGCCAGGATTTAAATCTGGGACTTTAACTCAAAGCCATACTCTTGAACACTTTATTGTTACCTGGGTTCTAGCCTCTCATCTTTTTTTCCATCCATATCTCGTACCTCACATAGTGCCAGGCACATCTTGCCACTCATACACATCTATTGAATGTGGAATAGATAAGTTGAGAAAAGAGTAACAATAAAATAATATAAAATGAAACAAAATGAAAGGCCTTGACATCTGGCATCTCACAGGTAGGCCCTGGTGTCCTCCACTGAACACAAACTACATCCAACAAATATGTAGAAGAGTCAGACAGGGCCACACCACGACCATGGTGGGGCAGGACAAAAGTAAGACCACATTCCAGTCGTATGAGAACCAAGACAGTATACAACGCAGTCACAAATATCCAAATACCCTTCTACCTCCACTAACCTGAGTGGCAATCATTTTCTGACCAGTGGCAAATTTAGCCTTGCATACTTCCTCCTGACTGTCAAATAAAAATGTATACGGTACCTAGTTGAATTACTCAAGCTTTCTGATGGCACCCAATCCAGGAAAAAACTTGGCTTTCTCATATTCTCCTCTAAAACATCCAGCACAGACACAAATACTAAAAAAAGTTCCTCCTAATAAGAAGTGCATTTTCCCAACAGTCTGACCTCATGTGTGTTCCCTGGGGACTTTCACTGGTGAGCATGGAAGAGCAAATGAGAGTTATTTAACATAGTTGTGGTGATAGGAATTTAACTTCAGAAAGTTAGGACTTATACCTACGAAACTGCTACAAGTATTATTAGTTGTTATGGTGATATTGTTTGCTATGCTGAATTATATTATTCTAACCAGTTTAATGAAATATTTATGGATTTAATTGACCAAGTAGATATTCTCTCCTTTTAAAGAATATGTTTGAGAACTAACTTAAAAAGCAAATGATCAGTCCCAGCTCATATTGTTTTTCTTTGAGAAGTATCATTGGATATCAGAAGTCAAAAGGTAAGAAAAGAATGCTATAGTTAACTCATTTTATAAGCCCCATTGCATTAGTTACAGAATTTTCTTATCCTTGGGAAAATTGGTAAAATGGCAAAAACCAGGTATTAATGCCCTCTGTATCAGACATGACTGAGCGACTTTCACATCTCTGTAATATCACTTTCTCTGTATATCATCACTGTTCCTTCCAGCCTTCAGAGCTTTCCTTCTGTCTTTTCAGTCCTCACAGGATCACTCTAACTTTTCAGCCAGGATCATCGTCATCAGTAGCTTTTCGCATTCTGCAGTTTTCCTTCACTGTTCTCTCAGTAAACTCCCTCTCCTGGAGGGGCACACTTTCCTGCTAAGATGATTCCTGAATGTATGCTAATGTAGTTAAGAATGCTAACGGATTCGCGACTTTTCCCTCTTCCATGACTCTGGTCTTTTAAAGGGAGTCATTTGTCTTAATCTAAAGGGTTGATATTAATAATGGGAAAAACATTTATGGTTTATGAGATCAAGATGCTCAGGAACTGTTCCAAATGAAAGGAAATTAAAGAAAACTGACACCTAAATGCAATATGTGATCCTGATTGAATTCTGAACCAAAAAGAGAGTTTAGCATGAGATTATCACTAGGAGAGTTGATAAAATTTGAATATGGAATGAATATTAGACAATAGTATATCAAGGTTAAATTTTCTGATTTTGATAACCTGACTCTGGTTATGTAAGAAAATATTCTTAGGAAATAAACACTAATATATTTAGAGGAAGAGTTCTAGATACCTGGAACTTGGCCCAACTTGTGCAGAGAGAGAAGGAAGGAATAGGATGAAATGTTCAGAGGTTAACTCTTGATTGAATAATTACTGGCAAATTAGCGGTATTAAAATAATATTAAATTGATTGGTGTTAAGATGTATTTTTCATCATTCTAGAATTTAAAAAATAATTCCTACAAATTGTATCAAAAGCAAAATTTTATATATCCTTCTGGAGAACATGTTCAGTCTTGTCTGACTCTTTGAGGCCCCATGAGTAGTAGCTCACCAGGCTCCTTGATCCATGGAATTTTCTAGGCAAAAATACCAGAGTGGGTTACCATTTCCTACTCCAGGGGATCTTCACAACCCAGGGATCAAACCTGTGTCTTTTTTGTCTCCTGTATTGGCAGGCAGATTCTTTACCACTGTGCTACCTGGGAACCCCTTATACTAATATACACTTAAGTTCAGTTTATTTCAGTCACTCAGTCATGCCTGACTCTTTGCGACCCCATGGACTGCAGCATGCCAGGCTTTCCTGTCCATCACCAACTCCCAGAGCTTACTCCAACTCATCACACGCTGTCCAACCATCTTATCTCTGTTGTACCATTCTCTCTCTCCTGCCTTCAATCTTTCTCAGCATCAGGCTATTTTCTAATGAGCCAGCTCTTCACATCAGGTGGCCAAAGTATTGGAGCTTCAGCATCAGTCCTTCCAATGAATATTGAAGACTGATTTCCTTCAGGATTGACAGGTTTGATCTTGCTGTTCAAGGGACTCTCAAGAGTTTTCTCCAACATCACAGTTCAAAAGCATCAATTCTTCGGTGCTCAGCTTTCCTTATGGTCCAACTCTCACATTCATACGTGACTACTGGAAAAACCATAGCTTTGACTATTTGGCCCTTAAGTTTGTTCAAATAATTTCACTTTGGGGTGTTTATTCTAGAAAATAACCATGGAGAGGCATGTGGTTATGGTATAGGGATATTCATCTAAATTTGTACAAATTTGGAAAATTAGAAACAATTTACACATTCAGTAATATAGCTTTGTTTTGAGATAATGCAGTCATTAAAATACTAGCCATAATAATATTTGCATGAGTGCTGAGTTTCTCAGTCAGGTCCAACCCCATAGACCATTGTCCACTAGGCTCCTCTGTCTATGGAATTTTCCGGGCAAGAAGGCTTAGTTGCATGTAAAATTGCCATTGTTAAATATTAAAAACATGAAGCAAAATGTTACAAACAAAATTACCCCATTGCTGTGCATATGCTCCCAATCCCATTCATATTAAAGACTGTAAAACTATAAATCAAGATGTGGTAATTTAAGAGGTAGGAAAATGGAGTAACTTTAAACCTATTTTTACTTAATAACACTTTAAAATTTTGTTAAAAACAGACATATTATTTTGTAATTAAAAGTTACAAAAAACAATTTTCTGCAAGTATAGGTTACATATTTTAAGTAAGACATACATATGCATAAATTTTAATACAGTTTCTATTCTTTTCACGCACTCCTGTACATACTATAACTTCTTTCCAATGACACAAAATTCTGCTGCTGAAGCTGATGAGTGACATTTACAGCATGACCCTTAAACTCTTCTTTTAATGGAATTTACATCCAGGTTGGAAGGAAAGTTATGACCAACCTAGATAGCATATTAAAAAGCAGAGACATTACTTTGCCAACAAAGGTCCATCTAGTCAAGGCTATGGTTTTTCCAGTGGTCATGTATGGATGTGAGAGTTGGACTATAAGGAAAGCTGAGCACTGAAGAATTGATGCTTTTGAACTGTGGTGTTGGAGAAGACTTTTGAGAGTCCCTTGAACTGCAAGGAGATCCAACCAGTCCATTCTGAAGGAGATCAGTCCTGGGTGTTCATTGGAAAGACTGATGTTGAGGCTGAAACTCCAATACTTTGGCCACCTGATGTGAAGAGCTGACTTATTGGAAAAGACCCTGATGCTGGGAAAGAGGAGAAGGGGACGACAGAGGATGAGGTGGTTGGATGGCATCATCGACTCGATGGACATGGGTTTGGGTGGGCTCCGGAGTCGGTGATGGACAGGGAGGCCTGGTGTGCTGTGGCTCATGGGGTCACAGAGTCGGACACGACTGAGCGACTGAACTGACTGACATCCGGGTTTTGGAGGAGCTCATCTAAAGGACATGAGCACCAGTGGATACTAGAGCTGGACCAGGGAAACTTGAGGTCCCTCAGCCCCTCCCCTGTCCTGGGAATGTATGTTCTGCCAGCCATTCCCACAGTGGGAGCCATTTTCGAGGATGCAGCCTTGAGAAAACCGTGTGTTACTGACACCGTCTGGAAGGTGTATGTGGCTGAATTACATTTTGTTGTTCAGTTCCTCAGTTGTGTCCAACTCTGCAATCCCGTGAACTGCAGCACTCCAGGCCTCCCTGTCCTTCACCATCTCCCGGAGCTTGCTCAAATTCATGTCCATTGAATCAGTGATGCCATACAACCCTCTCATCCTCTATTGTCTCCTGCTCCTCCTGCCTTCAATTTTTCCTAGCATCAGGGTCTTTTCTAATGAGTAGGCTCTTCGAATCAGTTGTCCAATGTATTAGAGCTTCAGCTTCAGCATAAGTCCTTCTAATGAATATTCAGGATTGATTTCCTTTAAGGTTGACTGGTTTCATCTCCTTGCTGTCCAAGGGACTCTCGAGTCTTCTCCAGCACCACAGTTCAAAAGCATTAATTCTTTGGCCCTCACAGAAAGTTGGACATGACTGAAGTGACTTAGCAGCAGCAGCAGCAGCAGCCTTCTTTATGGTCCAACTCTCAATGCATACATTACTAATGGAAAAACCATAGCTTTGACTAGACGGACCTTTGTTGGCAAAGTAATGTCTCTGCTTTTCAACACTCCATTAAGGGCTTAATATAAAGTTTCAAGAATCTGTTGGGTGGTGTTGGCAATTTAGTCATCTCACCATCGCCCAAGACCTTATAGATAAGTTCCCTTGCTTATTCATTCTGTCAGCTACCAATCTGGAGTGTGCTGCCTGTTTATTTGGTTTCTTCTTGACCTCCTTGAATGGGGGCTGGGTTGTGACCCAACACCAGGAAATTCTGCTACCATTGTAGCAAACAGATATGTGTCTGCTACACGGGCATAGCCTGTTGGATTTGTTGCCTAATAAGAGTATCAAGCCTGAGATTGCCCATTCTGATAAGAAAAAAATACTAAAATCTGTGTACAAGGCACACTCCTTTTATTATATGCTAAATTTGCCTTGTTGTCATTATCAAGGACTTTCAAAGGAATTTCATTCTCTTGTGATTTGATTTCCAAGGTTAGTTTCTTACAAGTTTTTCTAGGACCTAAAGTTTAGATAGTATAGGCTAGAATTCAGAAATCATTTCTCTGATTTTTAATAAATATTTTCTTTGTCATTCAACTCTGGATGTATTATTTATAGTTTTATATGCATATTGCTAAAGACTATTTAATGTGTGTGTGTGTGTGTGTGTGTGTGTGTGTCTAAAGAGATAGGCACAATGTCTGTACCATTTTGTTTGGGAATTTTTTTCAATCTAGATTGATCCCAGTGAGGAGTCATTAGTTATATTATCATATTAGTAATAAACATTGAGCTTTTCTACCAATTATCACAGAACAACAAAGAGCTGGTAAGCAGGTATATATTAAGCATATAAACTACTGAATATTGGGTCCCATGCTATGGAATAGTACAATAAGACTATGAATTGTTGGAGATTCTGAAGCACAAATTAAAAAGGCAGAAACAATGCTGCTCTGTGACACTTTACTTCAACTACCAGTCCTCATTAGGATTCCCAGTCTTGTCAAGCAGAGCAAATTTTTACCTCTGAGAAGTGAAGTGAAGTGAAGTCATTCAGTCATGTCTGACTCTTTGCAACCCCATGGACTGTAACCCACCAGGCTCCTCTGTCCGTGGGATTTTCCAGGCAAGAGTACTGGAGTGGGTTGCCATTTCCTTCTCCAGGGGATCTTCCTGACCCAGGGATCAAACCCGAGTCTCCCACATTCCAGGCAGATGCTTTAACCTCTGAGCCACCAGGGAAGACCACTATAATTGTTGACTTCCACTAACCTGAGACCTCCTACTCCTGATTCCTAAATTATGTGACATGACCAACAGGTCAGGAGCCATCATACACTGAGGGAATCAATTTTCAATATAGCTGCTGTGTATATTCTCCAGTTCAACTTTCTGTTCTGTGGTCCAACCCATGTTTTATAAAGAAGCCCTGCCCAGTGATTAGAGTATTATTTATATTTCCCCAGTGAGATTCTGCCTCTGTAATCTAGACTTCATCTTGTGTAAGCATATGACTCACAGGCATTGGTCCTTTTCCTGAAACCCAGGATAAGAGCCAACTCTCAGTTACCTGTGGTATAAATGCCAGAGATGACTGGAGAACTGAAAGTCATTGGTGAGTCCCAACTTCCAATTTAACCAATAATGTTAACCTCCTCCATGGCCTTAAGCTTTCTTTAACTATTGATTCGAATGAACACAGAAAAGGCCAAAGAGAAAAGGTTGCAATCAAAGGGTGTACAATTACTGAATGATTGAGAGCTTGTCATTTCCATTCTCTGACACAGGCAAAGTGCTAGGTAAGTATTTTCTGTCATCAGCCACCACCAACTCCTTTATCCAGAGCAATCTGACTTCACCCACTTCATCAACCACTAAACATACTCTTTCAAAATCCATGATATTCAGAAGTCAAAACCAGTAACATTTTTACTCTTCTTCAGTTTCTTTTTTTCCAAGTTTCTAGTGTACTGGACAGTGTTGGCTATTACTGCCAATCTTAGATTTTTTCCTCCTGATTTTCCATGCCACTGCGCTCTCCTGGGTATACCCATCAGCAAGTCCTGTTGAAATGAGGTTCATTCTAAATACAGCCCAAGCTCAACCACTTCTCATGACCTCCACTACTACCATCTTTGTCCTTGCCATGTTATTATTTAAGTAGGAATAAAATAAGCCCCTACCTTGTCTTCCAGGCTTTTTTTGCCCCTGTTTATTCTGTTTTCTCCAGAGCAGATAGACTGGTCTTTTTGAAACACATATTTTTTGATTGAAGTGTGTATATATAGATATACATACTTATATAGTATATAGGTATATCTGAATTACTTTGTATATATATACACATATATATAGGAATATTTGAATTACTTTTTGTGTATATATAGATATATAGGTATATCTGAATTACTTTCTGTATTTATATGTATACATAGATAAATGTATAGGTACATCTGAATTACTTTGCTCTATAGCAGACAATAACCATGACATTATAAATCAAATATATATAAACCATATATATTCTTTTCATTTGTTTTTCATTATGGATTATTACAGGATGTTGAGTATATTTCCCTGTGCTAAATTGTAGGACCTTGTATAGTAGTTTCCATCTGCTAATTCTAAACTCCCAGTACAACTCTCCTTTATCCTCCATATCCCTTGGCAAGTGCAAATCTGTTTTCTGTGTCTATGGGTCTGTTTCATAGATAAGTTCATTTGTGCCATACTTTAAAATCCACATGTAAGTGACATCACATGGTATTTGTCTTTCTCTTTCTGATTTGCTTAGCTTAGCATGATCATCTCTAGGCTCATCCATGCAGCTGCATATGACATTATGAAATTCCAATTTTATCACCACTCTCTTCCCAACCCTTTGATGGCTTGTTGCCTTTTTAACAAAAGGTGAACACCTTATCCAAAGCCTATACTTCCCAAATTTTCTGCCCTCACCTACTTCTCTGACTTCTCTCTTGCTGCTGTCCACGGAGCATGCTCTAGCCATGTTGACCTTACTGTCTTTTGAATATTAGAGCCCTTGTTTTTTCTGCTCCAGATCCAGAATGCTTTGGCTCCACGAGTCTGTAGCACTGTTTGCTCCCCAGCCCCACACATCTGTGCTCATACATTACTTCCATATAGACGCCTCTGTGCCCGCCCTAGCATGCACACATGTGGCCACCCTAGCTAAAGCAGCCCTGACACCGAAGTGTATTATGTATTACCGACTTACTTTATCACTGTCCACAAGACCTTGGGTAAGTTACTCTGCTTCATTTCCTTCATCTGAGAAATGAATCTTATAAAAGTAGTTACATAGCTTATAGACTTGTTATAAGGATTTAATGAGTTATTACTTTTTAAAAGCTTTCCAGTAAATGATAAGCCTTATGTAAATGTTTGATACTATTATTGTTATTAATATTTATTTATCTTCTTCTTTTCCCACTAGAAATGCAAATTCCAGGCATAATCTGTCTTGTTCATCCCTCACTGTTGAGATGTAGAACTGTGAGACATATACAAAGCCTTCAATAAGTAATTTTTGAATGAATGAATGAATTAAACATTAGAAACATGAAACCACTCCTTTTACCTTCACTGGCTCCTGGTTTTTTTTTTTTTTTTTTGACAATTTCTTTGGTGAAGATATTTCCTCTGTGTCAATCATTGGTTTTCTTGGCATTTTTCCTCTACCCTCACTCTTTGAAGTATTGGACTTGAAATGTTTCTCTGACACCAGCTATAGTCTCTGTGATGGGAGTTCCCACCATCACATCTTTAACTCACACCACACACCCAAGTTCCACATTAGGGAGGCAGCTCTAAGTAGATGGAAATTTGGGGATCAGGAGACCTGAAATAACATATTAGTTCTGAGACTTTACTTGTTTTGTGACTCAGAGAAAACCACAACCTTTCCAGAAACTATATTCTCTTGTAAGTAACAATTATTAATCTTCTCCTTCTGTCTCAGAGAATGCATTTAAGCAGAGTTAATAGATGTAAAGTGTTCTTTAAATTGGAAAACAGTATACATAATTTTGAGGTATTGTCAAATACCTTGAACATGCTGTTTCTATAAGTATATCCTGTTGTTATCTTGCATTCAACATATTTATACTAAATTAACTTCTTTTTTCCAAAGCTGAATTCTTTCTAACTTCAGTTTCTCCTATTTCACATATCCAGTCACTAACCACTTCTGGTTTTCTCTCTGTAATGTGTCTGAAATTTTCCTCCTGCTCTCTGTCAGATGTAACCACAGTTGTAGCTTTCTTCAATTTATATCTAGGTGATTACAACACTCATCTAGCTAGGTATTCTGTCTTCTTTTTTCAATCAATCAGACTGATTTTCTCAATCAGTCTTCTTAAATAAGAACCCTTAAATTTTCTCAAAACACTAATCATATTCAGTTTATATTACTGCTGTAACACACTGCCACAAATTTAGTGGCTTAAGCCAATAGATCTCATTGTGTTACAGTCCTATTGATCAGAAGTACAATGTATGTTTCCTTGGGCTAAAAGTAAGGTGTTGTCATTGGGTAAATATTAAGGTGTTGGTGAGGCTACATTCTCTTCCAAAGGCTCTCTGGGAGAATCCATTTTCTTGTCTTCTCAAGTTTCTAAAAGCCACCTGCATTTTTTGGTTTATGATAACTTTCTTTGTCTCAAAGTCTTTAACTTTGGGTCCAGTCCTTCTCAGACTACAGCTCTCTGACCACAGCTGGGAACAGCTCCCCACTTTTAAAGGCTCATGTGATTAGACTGAGTCCACTGGGCTCATCAGAATCATCTCCCCATATTAAGGTCTATAAACTTAATCATATCGCAGTGCCCCTTTTGTCATGTAAGGGACCATATTCACAGGTTCCAGGAATTAGGACAAAGACATCTTTGGGGCATGGGGAGTGGTGGTAGGTATTATTCAGCTTATGATGCCATCATGTGTCCCCGATCAAGAACTTTAAATGATTACTTATTAATCATTAATCATTCAGTTCAGTTCAGTTGCTCAGTCGTGTCCAACTCTTTGTGAACCCATGAATCACAGCATGCCAGGCCTCCCTGTCCATCACCAACTCCCGGAGTTCACTCAGAATCACATCCATTGAGCCGGTGATGCCATCCAGCCATCTCATCCTCTGTCGTCCCCTTCTCCTTCTGCCCCCAGTCCCTCCCAGCATCAGAGTCTTTTCCAATGAGTCAACTCTTCGCATGAGGTGGCCAAAGTACTGAAGTTTCAGCTGTAGCATCATTCCTTCCAAAGAAATCCCAGGGTTGATCTCCTTCAGAATGGACTGGTTGGATCTCCTTGCAGTCCAAGGGACTCTCAAGAGTCTTCTCCAACACCACAGTTCAAAAGCATCAATTCTTCGGTGCTCAGCCTTCTTCACAGTCCAACTCTCGCATCCATACATGACCAACTGGAAAAACCATAGCCTTGACTAGACGGCCCTTTGTGGGCAAAGTAATGTCTCTGCTTTTGAATATGCTATCTAGTTTGGTCATAACTTTTCTTCCAAGGAGTAAGCATCTTTTAATTTCATGGCTGCAGTCACCATCTGCAGTGATTTTGGAGCCCCCAAATATAAATATAAAGTTTATCTTCTCAGTATGATTTTGAAGATCCTTCCAACTAAATTCTAACTTATTCCCAAGTAGATATCCGACACTATTGTCAGGGTGGTTTTCCTTACATATCTTTAACGTGCTATGATTTTCTTGATTATTCTTCCATTTGAAATGTCCTACACGCCCACCTTCGCTTATCAAAGTCCTGTCAATCTTCCAAGTCCAGTTAAAGTCCCACTTCCTCAGTAAAAGCTTCCCCATTGGCATAACCTTTCTCTAAACGGCTTGATATAATACTATTTAGGATCTATGGTGGACTTCTGTTGTTTGCCTGTTCAGAATTTGCTTATTCTTCCTCTAGTAATAGCTCTCTGATTTTCCTCTGTGGGAAAAGATTCTCCCATTAGGTACAAAATCTATGGCTTTTCAACTAAAATGTACTAGTGGCCAGGGCAAGAGGTGAGGTCATGATCCCAGCTAAGTAATCAGATGCTGCCTCCCTTGACTACTTGCACCCAGGAACAAAAACAGTTAGAATTCACACCTTTTAGAAGCAGTATACTGCTAACTAAAGCACTAGAACTTCCTTGATTCTTTGGCTTTTAATTCTATCAAACCCTATATATCCTTCCCAAAAATTTATTCTTGGTTAAGCCAGAGTCAATTTCAGTCTTTCTCCTTTAAAAGCCAAAGAACTCTAACTACTAATGCCTTGCATTGTTCTTTATATGTCATGATAATTTCAAATTCCTCTTCTAAGTTTCTTAAAATCTACCGTACATTTAATACTTCTTTTGAATACTCTACAGTCCTTACATATTACTAGATACTAAAAAAAGATTTTCTATAAGTATTAATTGATTGACTCATAAATTATTAATTTTTATCATTTTTCCAGAACATAAATTATCCCTGATGACAACAAGTTGAGGGTCAAGAATATGACTTATTTCCCTGGTATCAATCCTGCTATCCAGAGAAAAAGACTAAACAGAAAACCACTGCTCCTTGCTGACAGATGGGCTGGAAAAAATCACCTTTCCACTGATATTTTTATATGCATGCCTGCTGAGTCACTTCAGTCCTTTCTGATTCTTTGTGACCCTATAGACTGTAGCCTGCCAGGTTCCTCTGTCCATGGGATTCTCCAGGCAAGAATACTGGAGTGGGTTGCCATACTCTTCACCAGGGAAGACCAGGGATCTAACCTGCATCTTCTGTGGCTCCTGCATTTCTTGTAGATTCTTTACCACTAAGCCACTGGGGAAACTCATAATTTATTCATATTTCCTATATTTCCAATGAGTACAACCATGCCCTTATCCAAAGCTTTGTCACATGGCCTCCATTTAGCATGTGTTGGAGCTATTAACAACTTCCTGACTCAGGAGTCGAACCCAGGTCTCCTGCATTGCAGGTTGACTCTTTACCAACTGAGTCACCAGGGAAGACCTATTAACAACACCTGCGTTAAATCACTTGGCTGTGCCTATTTTCTTAGTAGGCACAAGGCTCTGCAGGCTCATATGAAATTTTTGGAAGACTTTTCCTAAATATTTCTCTAAATTTAAATAAACTGAATGCCCTTCTTTTGTTTGGCTCTGTATGTTGGGTATTTACCATTAGTTGGCCAGGCGGGATATTTTTAAGGGTTCCATATTTTATGTCTCTTTCTTAAAGAATTCTTGTTGGACCCTAATGAACAAAACAATGTCTTGTGACCATTTGAGGAGAAATATGTTCTAGAACTGATCAAAGTCATATACATTGCCTACAATTTCCTATTTTTTAAAAAATTGTGGTATTCTATCAAAGCCTAGTCTTCTGGGAGATTTTTCCTTCTGCATAGTGCCTCAAAATGGCCAGTTCTGCAGTTTTTCCATTGTTGTACAAATTTGAGGGTAATCCTCTCTGAAACCACTTGAAAGTGAACCATTCATCACCTTCCAGAAAAGACACCAGGTTTTTGACCTGAGGTACATAAAGGATGGAGTTATCTAGTCAAGGAATAGTCTGTATACAAATGGCAATTAAAAGCCCAAGATAGTATGAAATAAAGTAGGACTTGTACATAGAGAGAAAACTCGAGGAGGGCATGGCAACCCACTCCAGTATTCTTGCCTGGAGAATCTCATAGATGAGACTGGCAGGCTTCCATCCATAGGGTCGAAAAGAGTCGGACATGACTGAAGCAACGTAGCACGTATGCATGTAGAGAAAAAGATCCAAAATTAAGAGCTCGGGCAGACTCTAGCATTTACAAATCAGTGGTGGAAGACAGAAGATAGTAGGGAAGATCAAGGATGAGACTGAAAACACGTTGATAACCAGATGAGGAGGGCACCTTAGAAGTTTTTCAAGGGGTTCTTTTCCTTACTTAACCCTGTGGGTTCTCAGACTTTGAACAGAATCAGTCTGATGGTTCTGTGAGATCTCAAGAAATTCATTTTATAGAAATTTCTGCTTCTCCCCCACAAAATTTCAAATTAAATCTCACACTCACTCCACGTGATGGTCTGTTCTGCTGCCCCTGACATGAACCAGGTGCTAGGTCACTATAGTCATGTCTGACTCTGTGACCCTACGGACTGTAGCCAGCCAGGCTCCTCTGTCCCTGGGATTTTCCAGGCAAGAATACTGGAGTGGGTTGCCATTTCTTTCTCCAGGGGACCTTCCTGATCCACAGATGGAACCCGAGTCTCTTATGTCTCCTGCATTGGGAGGCAGGTCCTTTAACACTAGCACCACCATGGCCAGAGCTGCAGTGTAACTGGGGACCAGAAGACCTTGTTTCTCACCCCACCTTCATCTTTTACCAGTGACCCTGGACAGATTGGTTTATCCCCTTGTAAAATGGTCAGAGCTATGCCTCCTTGCCCTATCCAGAGACTTATGAAGTGGTCCAAGGAGCCAATAAAAGACAAAGCATGCTATAGATTGTTGAAACATGTACTTGAGAAGGTGTTACTGTGACAGAGGTTCAGAGAATCAGTGTTTCCTGCTGTGGGCTGGTGTGTGTGCTTGATCATGTCCTACTCTTTGCAACCTTGTGGTCTGTAGCCCACGAGGCTCCTCTGTCCATGGAATCTTCCAGGCAAAAATACTGGAGTGGGATCCCCTACTCCAGGGGATCTTCCAGACCTAGGAATTAACTCTGTGTCTCCCGCATCTCCTGCATTAGCAGGCAGATTCTTCACTACTTAGCCACCTGGGAAGGCCTGGGAAAACCCAAACTTTTGGTTGGCAGATGCTGAGGGAATCATGGGACATGCTTCTGTTTGATGCATCCTTTCAAAAGTTATTTCTCAGTAGGATATTTATTCTTCTTAAAAATTTTTATTGGGCTATAGTTGTTTCACAATTTTGTGTTAGTTTCTGCTGCACAACGAAGTTAATCAGTCATATGTGTACACATATGCCCTCTCTCTTAGACCTTCCTGCCGTCCCCCATCCCACCCATCCAGGTCATCGCAGAGCAGTGAGCTGAGCTGCGCATGCTATATAGCAACTACTCTCTAAAAATATTATTTTAAAATGTACTAACATCTAGAATTTTATAATTAATGTAATTCCTTGCATTTCAAAGAAGTTTTATATTATGGTAGGCCATAATCTATGATAAATTCGTACAGTGCTTTCCCAAACTAAAACCAATGTCTTTAAAACATTATAGTTCTATCACTGCTTTTAAGCCCTTTAATGTCGTATGGAAAAACAAGAGACTAAATCAATCAATGACATTTTTAATGCAAGGTGTTTCATGCATTTTTATTTTTCAATTTTGTTTTTTCCAGTTTCCAACAAAAAATAAATAAAAATTAATAATATCCTGTGAAGTATCTATAGTCTCCTTCAATATCTTAAGGTACACAATTATCAAAGCTGATATTGAACACAAACAAATTGATACAATTCAGTACTCTGATAAAATTCATTGTCAAATAAGTTACTTTAAACTGCATGTGATACAACTTTATGTTCTATAGCATCTTTAATATAAACTGTATACCAAAATGGCTCTTCAAACTTAAAAAGTGCAATTACAGAGTGCAAAAAAAGCAGAGAGAAATTCACTATCTTACATTTAACCTCATCCAACTTGAATAACAGGCATGTTTTAGATAAAACTATTCTTCAATCAAAACATTAAATTTACTCAAGCAACACTGTTTATATAAAAGTTGTTACACCCCTTTTCCCCATAGGAATGAGAGTAGAAAAAAATAAGAAATTATTGGACAGCAAGTTAAACACATTTTTTCCCAAAAGTCTACATACAGACTGTTGCAGCAAAAATGGCAAAATGGATCAGACGTGAGTTTTTAAAAACTGCATTACTGAATTCAACAGAAATTAGAAGCTAGTATCATGTATTTGGTACATAGAAATTGATCTGACACCTCAAAGCAGTTGAATTTAACTAAACGTCTTCTCAGGACTCAAAAATAAAAATCTGTCCTCCCAATGCACCATCTCTCTCCTTGCTTTGACTTTGGCAGAGAGATAAGATCAAAGAATGTCCAAAAGAACAGTGGCATTTGATTGTATTTTAAATATTTAATATATTACACAAATCTTGATCGTGAGGTTTTCTTTAGACCCTCTTTAGTTATAGAGTATGTCTTTAGTTATAGAGTATGTTTTCTTTTAGACCCTCTTTAGTTATAGAGTATGTCTACTGGGTTACTGTGTTGTCTTGGTGGGAAGCACAAGACAACAAAACAAAACAAAAAACAATTAATATATAACAAATCTTGATCGGAGTTTCTTTAGATCTTATTATAGAGTAAAGACAAAAAAAAACACAAGACACAAGAAACACAATTTAATATATAACAAATTGATCGTGAGTTTCTTAGACCTCTTAGTTATAAGTAAAGAACAAAAAAAACACAAAACAAAAAACAATTAATATATTAACAAATTGATCGTAGTTTTTAGACCCTTATTATAAAGACAAAAAAAAAACAAAACAAGACAACACAATTTAATATATTACACAAATCTTGATCGTGAGGTTTTCTTTAGACCCTCTTTAGTTATAGAGTATGTCTTTATTATAGTATGTTTTCTTTTAGACCCTCTTTAGTTATAGAGTATGTCTACTGGGTTACTGTGTTGTCTTGGTGGGAAGCCACAAACTAGGTATTTATGCATTGGTTTGCATTTAGTCTCAATACATTAGATATAGATAGATCTTTCTAGAAATATATATAGTGAGAAATTTGTAAAATAAGGAAGATAGACTAAATATGAGCCAAATTTTTTTCATTGTTTGTAAGAAACATGAGCTAATAGCAATGGTTTTTTTAATGTTTGCCCAGCATTATCTTCATTAAAACATTTTAAAAATTAATTTTTACCCATCAAACCAATCTGTGTCCTATCTTTTTTATTATTTAATATCAAATTATAAGTAAAAATTTAACTTTTACAGGGGCTAGTGTTTAATCTTTATTTAAGCATCCTTAAATAAAGATTTAACATCCCAAACCACTTACAATTAATTATGTAATATGAATTGAAATGCTCAAGATAAACCAATATGACTCCTTTTTGTAACAAAATAAATGGATTTCAGATGATTTCTTGGTTTGTCAATAAATTTTTTTGAAACAATCAATATCACTCAAAATAAGCAGACCTCTCTTACATACAGTAGATGTCAATAAGGATGTGTAGGATTAAAAACATATTCTTATACAGCATATTTGACTTCAGCTATATTAGTGGGAAACAGAAACATGCTTTTAGATCTCTTTAGACCATATATAGAATAACTGTCTTATATTATACTTTAAAATAACACTTAGTCCATCAAATTTTGGACTAATTTAATTGTAGAATTCTTCAGCAAAGTTCATATAGAAATAAATACTCTTCAAAAAAGAAGCACAAATTTTGGCTTCATGTGTGGACTTTTTTATTAGTTCATGAGCAACAGTTACCTAGCATAAATGTACTGAATAAAAAAAGGACATTGTGAAGCTATACATAAAATTACATAAAAGATGGTAAAAGTTTTCTCAATTCATTTTCTTAAGGAAAATCTATTAGATCAGCAGTCCCCAACCTTTTTGGCTCCAGGGATGGGTTTTTTGGAAGACAATTTTTCTGTGCACCAAGGAGAAGTGAGTGATGCGGAGAGGCTGTAAATACAGATGAAGCTTTGCTTGCTTGCCTGCCACTCACCTCCAGATGTGTGGCCCATTCCTAACCGGCTGTGGACTGGGAGCAGTCTGTGGCCGGGGGTTGGAGACCCCTGTATTAGACGGATGACTAATAGCCATAGGAGTTGTGAATGGGCATAGAGAATTGCACACCATCCTTCCAGGCAGTAAACAGTGAGGATGTGTGAGTGGAGGGAGCAGAGGGTGTAGTGTTTAGCCCAAGACCTATATTTGCTTCTCACCTGTTCCCATAGCACTAGTGTTTCAAAACATGGCACAGTGGTGCCAACTCAAACACCGAACTCTGATATAGTCAAACCAATTATCATTGATTTGAGGAGTAGAAAAATATATTAAATTGGTTTGACCATATTTTTGGCTTATAGAAATCTGTCGCACGCTTACACTTTCTAAACAGTGAACTGGGCATTGCTCACTCCTATGTACTGTACACCAGGCAAAAAAGTTTTCAGTAAAGCATGTAGCCCAGAAAAGGATTTCTTACAAAAATATCCACTTTCCTTTTATATTAAATATTTTTGTACATTATACATTATGCAATCTGTTAAAAATAAAACAAAAATAAAAACTTTTCTTAGCATATTAAAAAATACATCATTGTTGACTTAACATATGACCCCACATAAATATTATTAATAAAATAAGAATATTAACATAACCAGGCATGCAGTGCATTCCTGCCCATAAGCTTAATGGCACCATTCAGACTTGCGGCAATGCTGGATCCCCTGAGGTCACTCTTTCATATTCCTTCTTGGGTTCTTTACTTTTTCGATTTCTGTACCTAGAAATATTCAGAAATGAAATCATTAGCAATGTAGTTAACAGTAATAAGAGCAAAGTATGCTAACAAAAGAAACAAATACTTGGACTCTAAAGGTACTTTAGCACGGTGCTTCCAGAATGACACAGGTAACCAGGTTTAGGCCGAAGGTGAGAAAAGAGGAAGGGGGCAAGGAGTTGTTTCCCTGGACAAATAATTTTGGGAGGAAATGGTGAAATGCAGTTAAAGAACTTCTCAGAGGAGATGATCATGAAAACTGTAAAATTCCAGGACAGCATGTGACCACATTTAATCTGGACTGTTATCATTTTTTTCTTTTTCTCTGTCTTCTCTTCCCTTTTTCTTCCTTCTTTCCTTATTACAAATAAGAAAAAAAGTACAAATACTTTGAATATCACTATTATATTCTACCTATCATGTTGATGTAATGTTATCACCAATAAAAATAAAAATAACATTTATCAGGCAATTACTACGTGACTGACAATGTTTTAAGTGCTATATATTCATTTTTTATTTTATCCTTACACTTAGCATTATCAACCTCATTTTACAGATGAAAAAAGTAAAGTAAAATGGATTACATAACCTGGCAAGTTCTCCTGCCTAGGATTCATAAATCTAGGGGTTCAGAATCTTCATTCACTCATTCTTTAAAGCTTCATTCATTCATTAAAGCTATCTACCTAATATTGTGAGTTCATTTTCTACCCATTTTGAAGATGAATCATGTAGACTTAAGGAAACTGCATAATGTTTTTGCTTAGTTGAAAACCATGATTAGGAAAACCTTTGTTTAACTTGATCTGGCTACTTGTCAACTAGACAAGCCAGGGCATGTCAATTCACCTCTCTGGGTCTCACTTTCTCATCTTTCGAAAAGAAAGGATTGTAGTTAAACACCTTTCAGGTGTGTTTCAGTTGTAATAATATTCAGTTATGTGATCGTGACTAATTAAAAAGGTATTATAATAATTTGATGAATACTTAGAAGTAAACACGAACCAAATAAATTTAATCTTGTAGTAACATTTTTGGAGCTTCAAAAGTAGAAGTGCATTATTTTCAGCAAAAATAAAATAAAATTCACTCAAATGTACACTGAAAAATTTGTAGCCCTTCCAAAGTAAGAAGGATTTCCTAGAGACATTTTAAAGGCAGCTACTATTAAGTAGGGCTTCCCAGGTGGCATGGTGTTAAAGAGCCAGCCTGCCAATGCAGGAAACTCAAGAGACTCAGTTTTGATTCCTGGATCAGGATGTTCCCTCGCAGTAGGAAATGACAACCCACTCCAGTATTCTTGCATGGAAAAGTCCATGGACAGAGGAGCCTGGCAAGCTACAGTCCATGGGGTCTCAAAGAGTTGAATAAGACTGAACACACACACTATTTAAGTCATACTATTCCTGATACTAACCTTAAAAAACAGCCAATCTGATATACTATCAAAAGTTTCAGTGCCCACTCAGTAATCAGCATATATCAGTATAGAACTATACACAAAGATGGAGTGTTGAAGATGGAATTTTAAGGGATTGGCATGAACCAATTGGACACTTGTTTCTACTAGTCTGCCTTAAATTTTAAGATCCTAAGCCTCTGGGGTTATTAATTTACAAAGTATATTTTATGAAATACAAACTTCAATATAATAAATTGAATTCAAGTGGCTAAATTTAACATTGGCATGACGCCTTATGATTTACTTTTGCATGTGTTATACTCAATACTGACAGTAATCCTGTCATTAATGTGAATAAGGATTTCTATTTGTATTTTATAAAGGAAGGAACTGATACTCTTAGTTTAAGTTGTATAAGGTCACAAAGGCAATAAATAACAGAGCCCCAAACAGAGTCAAGTCCAGATGTTCTGCCGCTGAAATTTCCTTAAAAATATCTTTAGTGCAGAGTCTGTCTTTTCCCACTAAATAATACTTTGCCATATTTTTACCCAGTTTGTGTGCCTTGTATAAAGGTAATTTACAAAAGAAGAGTGTTAAAAAACACTGGCTTACCATCTGCAGAAGTAGTATATGGAACCAGCAACTATGACAAGGAACAAGATAACAAGAATCACAGTCAAAGCCACATATTCTTTGCTCAGAGGTTTTTGGACGGTTAAAAAGAAATGCTCACACCGGACACCAGTGTAACCCACTTCACACCTAAAGGACAATGGGAGAGAAAGATCAATTATTTTTGGAGCATTACTCAGCCATTAAAAAGAATACATTTGAATCAGTTCTAATGAGGTGGATGAAACTAGAGCCTATTATACAGAGTGAAGTAAGACAGAAAGAAAAACACCAATACAGTATACTAACGCATATATACAGAATTTAGAAAGATGGTAACGATAACCCTGTATGCGAGACAGCAAAAGAGACACAGATGTATAGAACAGTCTTTTGGACTCTGTGGGAGAGGGAGAGGGTGGGATGATTTGGCATTGAAATGGCAATTGAATGGCATTGAAACATGTATAATATCATATATGAATCGAATCGCCAGTCCAGACTCAATGCATGATACTGGATGCTTGGGGCTGGTGCACTGGGATGACCCAGAGGGATGGTACAGGGAGGAAGGAGGGAGGGGGGTTCAGGATGGGGAACATGTATATACCCGTGGCGGGTTCATGTTGATGTATGGCAAAACCAATACAATATTTTAAAGTAATTAACCTCCAATTAAAATAAATAAATTTATATTAAAAAAAGAAATCTTGGTTCTGAATTAGTTTCATAAGAAGTCATCTCACACTATAATGCAAGATATCAACAAGGTCTGCCAAAAGTTGTAAAGATGAATTCAAAGACTGACCTGAAAGCTGGCCCAACTTTGATAAAAGAGCCCCATGAAGCTCTCAAATCGCAACTGTTATATTAAAATGATAGTCTGATTCAGCTGCCAATGTGGATGGTGTTTTGTAAGTTGTGTGGGTTTGAGGTGCTTTTTGTCTAAATCAGTGGAGTCAACGCTTGTAACAGTAGCTGACATATAAGTCCAGTGAAAAGATTAAGAGTTGACCTGCTCTTGTGGTAAGTGTGAGAGGAAGATATCTGAAGCCCTCCCCACTCCACACCCCTGGAGTATCTGTATAATCTGATAACTACCATTTGTTCCCCAACGTAAAAGAAGGTGGCACCAGTGGTAAAGAACCCTCCTGCCAATGCAGAAGGCATAAGAGAGCTGGGTTCGATCCCTGGGTCAAGAAGATCCCCTGGAGAAGGGAATGGCTACCTATTCCGGTATTCTTGCCTGGAGAATCCCATGGACCGAGGAGCCTGGTGGGCTACAGTCCATAGGGATGCAAAGAGCCAGACACAACTGAAGCGACTTAACACACACAACACAACTTATAAGAAAAACTCAATAAAGTTTCTAATAGTAAATATAAATTGCATGCTAATAATACTAAAAACTGCAGCCCAGGGAAATAATAGAGTACTTATTAAGAAGATAAAAAAGAGAGACAATGTGGGTTTTTAAAATATTGGTTGTTTGTGTTTGGCACATTACCTGCAGTAATTTTCACTCATGTCCACCAGGTAGATACACTGTCCATGCAAACAGTAGCCATTCATGTCAGTGCTGCACTTTGTTATTGACACTTGAGCCACACGTGGATTATCTTCAGTTTGAACTGTGAAAGAAAAGGAAAGTGCAATGTATTCTGTTACTTTCTTTGAAATAGTACCGTCCTTTCATAATAGTAACCGTTCTCAGGCATTTGTGGACAAAAAGTCACTTTAGTTATCATACTCTCTAGACCAATAAGCAAAACACTGGATTCCCAAAGGAAAATGGACTAAACAAAATAAAAACTGGGAATAATAATTCTCAAAAGACAATATTTAAGGTTAGAAAAGGTAAGTTGAAGGCACACACGAAAAATCATAATACTTTACGGTTATTCACTTATCCAAATAAGGGTGTCTAATTTTTTCAAATAGTTCTGACATTTACAAGCTGAATCCATTAATTAATTTAAGACAGCTTAAATCTATAGCGGGTTTTAAGCCAACAAGACTTGTTTTGGTGTGCATTCTCTGGTAGCTCAGTTGGTAAAGGATCCGCCTGCAACACTTGAGACTAGGGTTTGATCCCTGGGTCAGGAAGATCCCCTGGAGAAGGAAATGGCAACCCTCTCCAATATTCTTGCCTGGAAAGTCCCCATGGAAGAACCTGACAGGCTACAGTCCTATTGGGTCAAAAGAATCAGACATGACTTATGACTAAACCACCACCCCAAACCCAAAATCAATCAAAGTCTCTAATGATAAGAGCTGAACATGACCTAAACAAACCCTGACTTATAAATGCCTTGGTTACACAAATACAACCATGAAAATAGTAGCCTCTTTAGAACAGCACTACAACCTACATACAAAATTTACTTTAGAATATTTTATTAAGAGCTTTTTTTTTTTTTTTTTACAGTTTATTTACTATTTTTGCCATGTGGCATGCGGGATCTTAGTTCCCAAACCAGGGATTGAACCCATGCCCCCTGCAGTTGAAGCATAGAGTCTTAACCATTGGACCACCAAGGAATCCCTAGAATGTTTCATTACTAAAATATTAAAGAATCTAAAATTTGAAGAATCTATATGAAATAATCAAACAAGGCATCTTGACTGTAATACTCTTGTTCAAATAGCCAAAAATAGGGAGCGAGGCAGACCAAACCTCTAGAGTATAGTGAGGAAGGACAAGAAAGGAGGTGTACTACTCTGGTTACTCAGGATAACTTTGAATTCAATAACTCAGACTGAATATAAAGCAGATCTCTCCTGAACCACAGTCAGAGTCCTCTGGGGTCCAAAGGTAAGACTGCACCACTTATCTGTGTGCACGTATGCTAAGTTGCTTCAGTCGTGTCTGGCTCTTTGTGAGACTGTGGACCATAGCCCATCAGGTTCCTCTATCCATGGGATTTTCCAGGCAAGAATACTGGAGGGGGTTGCCATGCCCTTCTCCAGGGGATCTTCCCTACCAAGGGATCAAACCCACATCTCTTACATCTCCTGCATTGGCAGGCTACTTCTTTACCACTGATGCCACCTAAGCACAGTATTCGGGTTGTATTAAGTACTCTATAGATAGTTTCTGAATGAATGCTGTAACTCAAAATAAAGGACATCATTTGTTCCTTTTACAAAAAATAACAACGAAATACTTGATCTACTGTGTACAAAGCTCAAATTTGCCTATTTTGCCTGGGATCCAACCTCTCCCAATGGTTTCATAGCAAAGCTCTGAAATGATCAAAGGGAATCTGATTTTCTTTGTTCCCTCTCTTTAAGATCAAATCTTCACATACAACTAGATATCCGGTCCCTTTGCCTCCAGTTACTCCTTTATATAATTTTTCCAGATCACTGAGTTCTTTTGTTAATAGAGTAGCTATTCCCCCCTCTTTTTTCCACTATCTCTTATTTATAGTCTTTAAGTTTACATTTCTGTTAAGAATGCATAATTATTTGATGCAACATTGACAAAGCTGGGCTTACCTAATGCTGTGCAGTTATCTCCCGACTCTCCTGGGATACATGAAGGAATCACAGTTGTACTGAAGACTGCTTGAAGAAGATAGAAAACTATTTATGGAGAAAAACAAAATATATAACTAATGCTTCAAGAAAGAAACTCTGACCAGATTTCCACATAATTACAATATTTGCAGATTTCTTTTAATTATTTCAAGAATTTGATCCATCTAAATCCTGAAAGAAAATAATTCATGGAAACAGGTATATCACTGAAAATAAATGAATACCCAGCTCTGTGTCCCATGGTAAAAGCCTTGGCATTACATTCAGAGTTACAAACTTGACCTGCTCCAAACATTGCACAGTAACTTTTTCAAAGACCTGGTTTTAACATTTGATTTCTTAAGAAGCTGAGTAACTGGAAAATTTCCACCGTTTTACTTCATGATGTGTTCAGAGCAATGATCCAAAGTAGAACCTATCACAAAGAAGGCTTCAAATAAAACTCAGCTTCTATTTATGGTCACAATGAAATAGGACTCTCAACTGAAGATACATCAGTTGTTGATTTAAGTACCTAAGGTACTCTTTGTATTACACATGAAAATATTAATAGATTTTAATGAACAATATGTAATCTAAGTAAAGTCAGAACATATCTTATCCAATATGGGAAGGAATACACATGCTATATGAACCATACTGAGCCTTAGAATACAGCTTCTGTCATCCAATAAGAGATTAACAAGGTGCTTCATTGTGTGTCTCCCCTGAAAAGATAAATGTTGGGGAACTGGCACCAGGATGACTCAAGAAGTTTGTGAATTGCATGGAAGGAATAGGGAATTGCATGGAAAGAACAGGAAGAATCCTTTTAATTGCAGGAAGGTTTACTGCAGAGAGTTTTACTCTTCTTCTTAGGAGTCATGTATTTGCTCTTTAATCACTCATTCCAGGTTATATGAGTAACTGTTATATAATAAACATTATTGGTGGTGGTGGTGGTGGTAGTAGTTGGCAGCAGTTGACATTTCTTGACCATGTACTATGTGTGGGCATCTAGATTTTTTTATGGTCTGAGCCACCAGGGAAGCCCCCAAAATACTGGAGTGGGTAGCCATTTTCTTCTCCAGGGGATCTTCCTGACCCAGGGATCGAACCTGAGAATCCAGCATCGCAGTACGATTCTTTACCGTCTGAGTCACCAGGGAAGCCCATCCTTACCTATACTATCTCTTTAATCCACCCAGTGACTCTTTGAAGAAGACATTACTGTTCTTCCCATTAGCCATATGAGAAAAGTGAGGCATAAAGAGTTTAAGTAACTTTCTTCAGAGTACACAGCAATGTTGTTTGTTGGCCACATTACAGAATTTGGAAACAGGCAATAACACTAGAGCATAATGGACATTACAGGGAATGAACTCAGCTAAATATAACTGAAGCAGAGTATTTAACGCCATAAAGAGGCAACAAAGTATGGTGGAAAGACAATCCTGGGAGAAAACCTGAGCTATGCAATTTTGGACAAATTAATTAAATTCTCTGGATCTCAATTTTCCCAAATTATAGAGTCGGGGGAGAATTAAACGAAATGAGACTCATGAATGTTCCATGCCATTCAACAGCAAGCTTGTTTTTAGCATATGCATATGTGGATAGTGCCCTCTACTGGTTTA
Source organism: Capra hircus (assembly GCF_001704415.2). Lineage (NCBI taxonomy): Eukaryota > Metazoa > Chordata > Mammalia > Artiodactyla > Bovidae > Capra > Capra hircus. Next base: position 89,844,505 of record NC_030813.1, on the reverse strand, counting down.
TGCTGCTGCTACTGCTACGTCGCTTCAGTCGTGTCGGACTCTGCGACCCCAGAGACGGCAGCCCACTAGGCTTCTCTATCCCTGGGATTCTCCAGGCAAGAAACTGGAGTGGGTTGCCATTTCCTTCTGCAATGCATGAAAGTGAAAAGTGAAAGTGAAGTCACTCAGTCGTGCACTCTTAGAGTGCACTCAGTCCGACTCTTAGCGACCCCATGGACTGCAGCCTACCAGGCTCCTCTGTCCATGGGATTTTCCAGGCAAGAGTACTGGAGTGGGTTGCCATCTACTGGTCTATAACAAGGTTCTAAATCTCTCTGTACTTTGGTATTTTAAAGGATAATTATTCCATATAATAAAGAATTTTATTTTTTCACAGAGGAGGTGTGTACATGTTAAGCAAATTGAGTATGATTTGGGTAAAACATAAGCATCAGAGTTTGTAATTTCTTAATGTTTCAAACTTGACACTGATTATAATCCTGTGAAGTAGTTATGTTGACCTCAATAACTGCAGTGTAGCTAAATTAAATGTCTTATCCAAGACCAATTATCTAGAGATTATAGAAGATAAGGGTTAGGAGTACATCTTATGACACTGAGTCTCATAATCTTTCAGTGACTTGAAAATATATTTTGGAAAGTTTAGAACTATCACCTCCCTGCTTCATATTTCTCCTACAATATAAATGATACTTTGATTGTCCTTACAGGGGAAAAAAAAATCTTTCTTAAATGACAAAAAAAAAAAAAAAAATGGCTAAAATTTGGATTCCACTGTCAGCTGAACAGAGATGGAAAAGGATAACTTTGTCCACACATTTTTTCAGGGGTGAATTAGCTAGAGTTTTATCCAAGCCAATATCATTCTACTTCTCGATATAATTTTGCCATAAACTTTCACTCGTAAAGAATTACTTCTTTTAATTTACACAATCTGCTCAACACAAGCTGGAGTTTTAAATGTGTGTTTTTACATCCCCGACATTCCGATTCCTCCATGGCTCTTCAACTGATGAAAGGAGACATTATCCATTCTCCTACTGCAAAAGGGCCGGCCAGGTCCACTGTGCAAATGCACATTTCTCTGAAAAGGATCGTTTCTTCATTCTTTGCAGAAATCAGACACTAGCCTTTCCTGTTCAGAACTGCTTACAAATGCAACCTGCAACTATTATGATAAAATCCAGCTAATTGCTATGAGGTGTTGCTTATTAGTTGTTGTTGTTTTGTTCTCAAAGGTTTTTCATATTGTTAGTTTTTCCACTGTTGGAAACCTTGTTCCAGTTGGTCAAGCCACAAATGAAATATTTGTCTTTGTGAATTAAAGAATGTTCAGGGCAGGGAGTGCCTCCACAAAAACTGGGCTGTCCTAACCTGTGACGCTCCCTTGGACATAGTCCATCTCTCAGGATGGTTTCTATGAGACTTGGTACATTAATCCCACATCCGGGTATTTTATAGATGGAATGGTAAATGATTTTAAATGTAGTTCTCAAATGACAGTGTTTAGATTACACTTTAATCATAGATATATGTAGTCAATGAACTACTGTGTTCAATTCTTGTGTGAGCTCAGTCGTGTCTGACTCTTTGCGACCCCATGGACTGTAGCCGGCCAGGCTCCTCTGTCCATGGAATTTTCCACACCAGAATACTGGAGTGGGTTGCAGTTTCCTTCTCCAGGGGATCTTTCCAATGATCCAGGGATAAGATACGCATCTTTTGTGTCTCTTGCTCTGGCACACAGATTCTTTACCACTAGCACCACTTGGGAAGAATTACCACAATTGGTTCTAAATGAACTACCCAAATTGGTTCTAAATCATGTGTTCATCCACACAGCTCTATTGCTTCAAAAGTGGTTTTCAAGCTTTCCTCAACCTCACATTTAGCCCAGGGCCTTGCAAAAAGGGGTAAAGGAATTGTGGGGAGCGATCAAAAGATTGGAAAAGTTAACCCATGGAGAATTTTAACATCCAGCATTCATATCCAATTATAAATCACTACTCATTAAAGTCATACAGAGATACATGCTGAAGTCCTATCTGTATATTTCCTTAATCTTTCAGTTTTTCATGACTTTAGTGTTAATTGAACATAATGATCTTTCTCTAGGTCAACTGCAAATCTTATATTTGAATTTTTGATCTTGACCATGGGTCCCTGCTGAGAAAATACAACCCTATGATATTATTTGGATATAGAGTTTGGATAATGTCAGCAAACAGATTGGTGGCCAGCCCTACATTGGTAACTATGATACAGAGGAATTCCACGCTAAATGGTAATTTGTAAACACAAAATTAGCCATTGGAACTTCTATGTCAATAATGTTATGAAAACAAAACTGTCTTTGGAGCCCATTATTTCTGTCCAATTTCCAAATGGGTTTCAGGAATTTAAAGCTCGCCTATTCATCTACCTTCACCTTTCAGAGATTTGTTTCAGTGAAATCTCAAATATGCCAGCAGGAAGTGGCACCGGTGACTCACAGGATACAAATCACTTCTACTCTGTGAGTCAGGGCCGAGCCTACACCTTACACAATACTGGGGATAGCGCGTGGGAGAGGCTGAGTGCCATCACCCCAGTGGGGGGTGGGGGGGGGCCAAATGTCCTGGGCCATGGGGCATTAAGTGAAAAGCGCATGCCTGACCTACAGAAGGAATGCTACAGGTAGAAAACGTCCTTTTTATTGCATACGGTTTCCTTTGTCCTTGCTTCCTTCTGGCCACACTGAGGGGCCATCTAGATGGAGACTGAGATTTGGTGACTGGTTAACCAAGCCTATTCTGCAATCATCAACTGCAATTCTCAGAGATAAAATGACTCTCCTGAATAGCAATCAAGTCAAATAAAAATGACCCAAAATAAAATGAGATGGGTTACAGAATGAAAGGAATGCACCTTATTTTCCTAATTTAACCTTTTAGGATTTTAGACCAGAACAGCAAACTCATTATGAATCATGTAATTGCCCAGCCCAAACAGGCAGCAAAATCCTCTTTGTTCACACTTCTGCTTGGTCACATGCCTACCTACTCACAAGACTGTTAGTTTTCTACCTTCTTCCAGGGCAGTCTGTAATTTTAGGATTTGTCTTTAACATACTGGGCTTGTTAGGTCTTGTATACTTTCTTTCAAGGAGTGAATATGCCTTCATCATTTCCAGATGTCTTTTTGTCTTAAATTCCACTATTAGATAAAGTTAAAATAACTGTAAGTTCTGTTATCACATCAGACACTGAAAAGACCTACTGAAAGTACTTTCTAGTAACAGCCTATTTCTCAGAGAATAGCATATATAATAGTATATACATATCATAATGTATATCTATATAGCATAAACCTTGCTTCCTGCCAGCAATCATCTTCTTTCTACAGCTTTTAATGTTAACTTTACCACTAAGAATCATTAAAAAGTAAATGTAAAAGCCAACAGTAACTATTTAGATAAAAACAGGATAACAGAATGAAACCAGAGGTTGATATAATGACAGATTACAAATAAGTCTTTAATTTTTAATTTCAAATACAGCCATAAGATCTTCCTTGTAAAGTGTCAAGAGAAGATGTAATAGGCCATAGTTTTCAGTTCAGAGACATTAAATAACTCTTCAATTCTGGCAGTAATTTCTAAATCATACTTCAAAATGCTCATATATTTTGGTTATCATACAATACTATACTTAAAACTATTCAAATCAAGAATCATGTGCCAAAATATGAAACTAGAGCTTATTTTATCATAAAAATAGATTTAAAGCTGTCTATCTTATTCATAATGGAAATGTTCTCATAATATAGGAGAAAGCATATCAATTACTGAATAAAGTATACAATTTGTACTAATCTGGATGTTTTGAAATTCTGTGACTTAAGAGCTCTAAACGTGCAACCTCTAAAACCAAAGATTCATCTCTAGGGTATTATTTCAAATTATCTATTGAAAATGTATTTTTTTCTTCAAGATAATATTTCACAGAAGATCCTTTTAGCACCTTTTCTATCTTTACCCCCTTCCATCTTGCTTCTTACATGTATTCCCATTGATTCAATTCAGAAATTTAAATTGCTATTACATTATTGTCTCAAAAGAAAAATCTTCTAAAGGAGAAACAGTTTGGATAAGTGTGTGCCATTTGCCTTTTCTTCCTTCCTTACAGTCATATTTATTGTGGCCTACAACTTTGAAAACTTAACATTTTTAGAAGCATACTAACTATTGTTATTATTCATTCTTTACAGAAGCACATTGCCAAAAATGAATTTGCAAAAGGATAGTGTTTTCATCAGTATGTATCAAAAAAAGAAAGAAAAGAGGAGAAAATAAGTACAGAAAAGATAATTTTAAAAGCCTTAAGGCTAACTACATTTCATTCCAAGAATCTGTGTGATGCACCTAGCATAATGGGAGCTGCTAAGAAATTTTATTTTGTGAAAATATATTTTTTGGTTAACATTGGAGACTTCAACTTTTGTGCAAAGCATATGTGCATCCTTAGCATAAAAGAAGGGTGGGAAGGGCTTAGTTACACTTGATAAACGAGAGGGAAGGAAAGCAACTTAACTTACACTAACTTTTTAGTAATTGTCTGTTTCTAATAATATTTGTTCAACAAATATCTACCAAGAGTCTTCTATATGCATGATACTGAACAAGATGCTGAACAGTAAACTGATGCAAAGGGCATAGCTTCTGTTCTAAGTAGAGGCTAGATCCCAGGTGGTGGTGAGGGAAGGAGTAACTTCATAGATGATACCATGTTTCTGACCAGAAAATACCAAGGAAGGTGGTGCCATTAAAAGAGTAGATAACATAGGCAAGACAGCAGATTTGTGGCAGTGTTTGCAGCTAGCAGACATGAAGGAGGACATAATGAATGAAGGAATCTGGGTCTGCAGTTCATATATCATTTATTTATATGAGGTACCTGGGGAAAAAGATCTTGAGTAAAAGAATAGGAATGGAATTGACAGGATCTATTTGAAAGTCTTCTGAGGAAATACTACCTTTAAAAGATGGAAGTCATTCAAATGTTCCAAGGAAAAAGTATGGAATGGAAAATCATAGAACTTCGGAAATAGGTGGCAAGGAGTGGATAGAAATGACCAAGGAAATTGGAGGAAAAAGGAAAGTTCAGTCTTGCGGGAGTCAAGAGAACAGAATTATGAAAGGAGGCATGGGGTGGTTAGCAATGCACTCCATCATAAACAAGATTCATCTTTATTCAGGGAAAATGGTATTAAATGGCAATAAAACTTGCTAAGTTGATTTTTTTAACGTTAGAATTGCTTTCATATCTGCAATGAGGTTACCATTAACATGAATTTTATTTGTCTTAGTAACTCAAGCACTGATTATTCGAACTGCAACTTATGAGCACAATGTTTCCTAGCAATGGAAAACATCAGCTGGTGCTTCTCACCCTGGAGTAATTTTGCCAACCAGAGACATTTAGCAACGTGGGAAATATTTTGGGTTGTCACAACTAGAGCTGCTACTGACATCTAGTGGGTAGAGACCAGGATTGCTGCTAAATGCCCTGCAATGCATAGAACAGTCCACAAGAAAGAACTATCCAGTCCATAGTGTAAATAGACCCAAGGCTGGAAAACCCTCCCGGAAGATCCATGAGGTATGAAGCTAGTTCTAGCTCAGAGACTGTTTATCTCTCTGCAGCTAAGTTTCCCTTATCTCTGAAAATATCACCGGGGAGCAGGGTGGAGTAGGAGAGAGAGAATTTAGATTAGATTAAGGTTACTCTCATTTCTAAAATAATACTTTTTCTTGCTGATTATCCATCATTCATTATGCATCACTGCCCTATCTCCCTCCCTCCCTTTCTCTCTCTCTCACACACAAATACACGTATACACACATCCATCCACACACACACAGTGCTGATACACTTAAATTTTGTTAGGCATACTGTCATTGAATACAGACTACATTGAGATAGAAATGGGGAAAATAAGGAGGAAAAAGTGTTCAGCTTTATTAAACTATTGAATTTTCAAAAACTATTGTTCTGCCAAAATATTTGACTTTGCAAGGACATTTTCAAAGAACAGCTGTCTGAGTCAAAACAGAGTGCTAAGAACCCTAAATAGAGCACCATTCTCATCATCCCTCCAATGATAGTCATCGACTGGTTAACATAAGTCTGTTACAATGTGAATGACAAAAGCCGAGCATCAGTAAGGAAAGACAGGGTGGGATACACACTTACAGTGTGATAAGAAAAGAGTAGGATAGGAGGATTCAGAGAGAAGCAAAGCGGCAGGGGGCGGGGGGCGGGGGGGGGGGCCGCCGGGCAGACTGCAGATTAATTTTCCAGTGGTGAGAGAAAGATGGAGGGAGGTATCAGAGAAGCCCTGATATTTTTCTTCAGTCTTAAAGGATGAGTAGAACTTTCACCAAAAGTGAAGTGAGTTGGGAGCATCCACAGTAGATGGCACACCATATTTTAAAAAGGAGCCTTACAGGCTGTGTAACTCCTTTTAAAGTGTGTCTTGTCATTTATAAACTGGGAAAAATAATGCCTTTCCTGGCTACAAGGGAGTTACAAAGATCAAATGAGGCATTTTCCTAAAACAACACTTACTACTACGGATAACAACGCTAACTTTAAAACTGTTTCTCTGTTATTTTTAATATTATGATACTTATAACATCCATATACAATAACCTAACATCATAGTCATTATAATCTCCATTTTACAGATGAGAAAACTGAAGCTCAAGGAAGAATAAATCTTTCCAAAAGTATGAAATAAAAGAAGCGGGATGTGAAACTACATTCTATATACTATGTCTCAGTGCAAAACTGTAAAGTATGATACACACGTGTGTATATAAACTTATACATATACACATTATTCATACATACGAGAAAGAGAGACTTTTCCCCTTATCCTGAGGATTTTCAAAAAGATTTGTATTTCACTTACTTTCATTCCTCAAGTTTAAAATTCAGGCTTTTTGACCTAAATAATTGAGCTAACTTTTTTTCTGGACAATTATCAAGCTATCTTGGGTATTATTAACAGTATCCTAGTTAATGCTTTAACCTAGAATGTCTCTGAACCTTTATTTGCCCTGAAACCAGACATCCAGCCTTAACATAAACTGCATCGCCAGAGGACACTGAGTCTGTTGTGTTACTTCATTTTCCAAAGGTTCCAGAACTGCCATATGAAGGCAGTGGCTGTCAGGGTGCTCCTCCCTGAGGAGCTGTGCTATTACAGCTTTGAGGAGTCTTCCCATTGTCTTCAGAAGGAATGTTTCCAACAGCAGTTACAGCCATGGGAATTTGCATAGGCCTATATTCAGAGTGAAGACTGACAGATGAGGAGACCACACCTAAATATACAGTCCCTTCAAAGAGGATTTCTTACATGACATTTGCATCTCCTGGGTGATCATTCACCAGGAAATGGGAGATTCCTGGGCAAAAATGAACAGAAGACATTCAAATTCGAGTTTTCCAAAGTGACTATGGGACCATTGCACTTTTTTTAAAAAACCAGATAAGTAGGTCTATCTTCTCACTGTTAATAAAGTCCGCTGTGATTCCAGCTTGATCCCTTGTCAACACTACATTCAGTTCACAATATTGTGAATGATCCAGGGAATAAAAAGAATGTGGGTTTCCTTCTCCCTGACTGCTTTACTTAACGTGCATCTAGGAAACTATGAAAATAGAAACACAGGTCTCAGTCAACTGACGTCAATGATTGCTTCATAATAAAGTCATTTCCTGGGTATTAAAAATGCTGAATATAGGTTAAGTAAAAATGTAACATATCTGAGCAGAGCTTTAAGAAATAATCTCATCTTTTCTGTGCCTGGTTTTTTGAGTGATGCCATCAGGTACCATTTTTGCACATATGCCAGTGCCCGTAACAGGTCCTAAGCTCTGCAGCAACCCCCACACTACTCTAGGACTTCTCTATTAGAATCAGTTACTTTATTATGCTCCTGATAACTAACTCTGCAAACCTCTGGCTCTTTACACATTGACCCAGAATGACCTTGACATTTGCTGTCTCTAAGTCCTTTTAAGGTATCTGACATCACTGAACCTTGGTTTCTCCGTTTGTCAAACTGGGCTAATCATCTCTACCTCATATAGTTATTTTAAGGAGTAAAGGATACATGGAAAACACCTCACACACAACATGGTTAGTTCACAGGAGGCATCTGCCTTCCCAGAGCCTGGATTTGGGTCTCAGGGCTGAACCACACACCCCAATTACCCAAGTTGCTTATATGGCAAGATGATGCGGAAGGCAGCTACGGTGCCTGGGTCAAAATCCAGACCGGAGAGGCCTGTCATCGTGTTTCTGCCCACGATGTGTCATCTCAGGTTGTGCCAACACCAGGCAGCTCATAAACTCTCAGGGTCAAAAGGAAAGCTCTAAGGCAAGCCATTGCCTCACTGAGATCTATGCTTCTCAGATTTCAAGAAAGAATGTTTATTCTGTCAATTCTCTATCATTGTGCAATGAAGTATGGATAAATTGTCTTGGATCTGTCATTCAGGAGCATGCTCAAAAGCCCATTTAGGTATCCTTGAACACGTTTGATTTTTAGATCAAGAAACCCTAAACATTAATTGCAGACTCAATATACATTTTTTTTCCTTTTTATTTGGGAACCATCAATATCAAATATTTATAAAATTTTAAAGTGACCAAATGATTGTGGGTTGTGTGTAGCAATTTAAATCTGCATGTGTTGGAAGCAGAAGATGGAAATGAAAGTGTCTGTATTTTTTTCCACAGACATAAATACATATAAATTCCACACACAAAAAAGGCAATAATAAAATGTTTGCTGAAAACTCAAATGAATGTCTCTTTTTCTTGAAGGATAGATATTTGGGAAAAGCATTTCTAGGTACTCTTTAGTTTACGGGGGAAATGGCAATTTCAGAAAGAACAGTTGGCCTTGCCTTTTTTTCATGTGCTTTGGAATAAGACTATTGGACTTGCATACCTGAATAGAGTGTAGAGATATGATACAGAACTTCAAACAGGAACTTTGCTAGTGGCAGAGAAATACCTAAACAAACTGGGAAAACAGAAACTGACCGAGCTCATTTAGAAATGGGCTTGGCAGCTGATGAAATAGGTGAACTATAATTAAGTAATGCAATAAAGGAGTTAAGCATTTTTATGACAACAAAAACACACACAACACATAAGCCAAGTGGGTAGTTACCAGGATATTCATAGGATCTTGATGTCTCAAGTTAGAATACTCAACCAGTGGCCCAGAACAGACATTTGCATTGTTCAAAGCAACCTTACAGGTAGGGGGGGAAAAAAAGTGTTAAGCTATTCTGACCTCTAGGTTGACATCTAACTCTAGGAAGACTTCATAACAAAGATAGCAAAGCCACATTATTTACTGAGAAACTCCTAGCAAGTTATTCTGAGAAGTTTTGGTAGAAACCACAGATCCAGTTCCCACCTATGTATTTGAACTTGGACAAGTAAGTTACAAGTATGCATAGTATGCATGTCATTAGGTCTCCTAACGCCTAAGATAAGGTGTGTCGAAATAATAATTTAACTGTCACATCCTGCACGGGTAGAGTTAGGGGAATTCGCCTCTTTGCAATCCCAGAAATAACGCGAGATTGGCAACCTTTATTTCCTTAGGAAAATTTTCATAACAGCTCCAAACTCTTCTTGAAGTTTAGGAATTAGCATTATTTTTTTTTTCAAAACCAGTAAAGTTACATAAGGATTTTTCCCCCTCTGTCCAAAAAAAAAAAAAAAAAAAAAAACCAAAAACCAGCAACTGAATTATCTCAAATAAAAAGACATGCATTAAAGTACGCTCAGCCACCACAAGCTGCGTCTGTGTTTGTGTGTTCAGTCGTGTCCACTACAGGCTGCAGAGTGCAATTAACAGTAAGTGATGAGAGCGCTGCCCGGGAGTCTAGGGGAGGCGGGAGGGAAAGGGGACCGGAAGCGGCAGGGCCCGCGTGTTCCTGCAGCTCCAGGTGAGCGAGCTGCGTTTACACTCGTGGAGTCCGGAGCTTCAGCGAAGCCGGCGCCGGCGCACGCCAGCACCGCAGAAAGCTGAAGCCCGCTTTATGTAGAAAACTGAAGGCCAGGCGGGAGGAAACCGCTTTTCTTTCCCAAAGGTCTTTTATAGGCGCGGGTCTAGTCTCTTCTCCCGCCTCCTGTCTTCGCCCTCACCCCAGTTTTCCCTTGTCTTTGGATTTCTTAGAACTGTCAGATTTTCCTAAGGCGGGGGCTGATCTTTTCAACTTTTTATTTCTCCCAACACGGAGCTGTATTAATTCACGCAGAACACTCAGCCCAAGTTCCTTGATGAGCGAAAGGCATATTGAACACCGATCCCCGCTCCCCTACCCCATCGCATTCCATCCTCAGCGGGAGGAAAGGACCGGACTCCCCGCCCAAGGAGAGACCTGGTTGGAAGCGGAGGACCCTGGAGTCGGGTGGAAAGTGACAACTGCGCCCCGGGCCGCCCGAGTCGCGTCCTCTGCGTCGGGAAGGGGCGGGGGACTCACCCAGGACGAGCAGCAGCGTGGGGACCTGGCGGGCGCAGCGCGACTCCATCCTTCTCGCGGTGAGCGTGCGTGGGGCCGCGGGGACACGGGGGCTCCGGCGGGCTGCGGGACGGGTCCGGCTGGGCTGCGGGGGCGGCGGCGGCGGTGGTTGGAGCTACGCGGGACCACGCGTCCCTCGGACACCCGGCCTGTGTCTGGCAAGTGAGCTCCACGGCCGCGCGCTGCGACCTTTATTAGCCTGGGGAGGGGCCTGAGTACTCACTAGCGAGCGGGGTGAGGTACAAAGTGCCCGCAGTTTCATAATCGGCCCGGGGGAGGAGTGGCCGGAGGACGGTCCGGATGTCGTCCTCCCGCTCTGAACACCTGAGAGTGACAGAGGAATGAGAAAATGCCCTTCTCGTGAGCCGGGGACTACTCCCCAAACTTTTCCATCTCCTTCCCTGGCTCCTGCGGGAGGAGTGGGGAGCGTGGACCAGAAGGGTTGGTTTTTGGGGTCACCTGCCGGATGGTGGGTGGTTTGGGTTGCTCTGGGTGACGGGCGTTAGCTTGAGTCAGTCAGTCTCGGCCAGGGCTGGAGCTCCCAGTTCGTGCTTTTGGAAAGCTCTGTGTGTGTGTGTGTGTGTGTGTGTGTGTGTGTGTGTGTGTGTGTGTGTGTGTGTGTGTGTGTGTGTTAGTGACCTATGGACGTTCTTGAAATTTGTCAGTGGCTTCTTGTATTCACACCCGCCACCCTCCAGAGGTGTTTTTTGTTTTTTTTTTTTTTTTTTTTTGCGTGTGTGTGTGTGTGTCTACACCTTCCTTTGCAGCCCCTCTGCTTCCAGCGTGCTGCGAGCATTTAAGGCTTCCAAATGTAGTGGTTATGAAGAAAAGCCCCTAAATGATGCTTTCCCCATCCATCAGCCTACTGCTTTTAATTTAACTTCCCTGAATTTTGCCTTAATGCTGTCACTCTTCTGTACAAATTCATTCAGTGACTTTCCATTGCCTTTTGGAGAAGACCAGACACAATTGTGAACTCAACAGACTTATCCATTTCAACTCCGGCTAGTTCACCAAGACAAGTTGTCTAGCTGCAGGCAGGCTGGGAAACACTCTGCCTTGGCTTATTCCCGCTGTCCTCCCGGAGCCAGCAGAGTCCCAGTTTGGAGAAATAGAGCCAAACCTATTCACTTTCATGGTTCTCCTCAAGGGCCTGGATTGCTGGGGCCTCTCTCTCCATTCTGATCTGTCACAGCTTGTGTTGTTTATCTTTCGGCTAGACTAGATATTGCCTGGAGAATCCCAGGGACAGAGAAGCCTAGCGGGCCCCGTCTATGGGGTCACACAGAGTCAGACACTACTGAAGCGACTTAGCAGACTAGATATAGAATGCTAGAGGGTACTTTACACCTGATGAAACTACTTTGAATTAACTTTTCTTATTTGTCAGTCCTATCTTTGGCTCTGCTCAAATGTATGAATTGCCTTACTTGTTGTTGTATTTACCCTGTAGGTCCTAAAAACAGTGAGTTAATATAGCAATACTGACAGCATATGCTGAGATGTGTTTAGTTGCTCAGTTGTGTCTGACTCTGTGACCCCATGGGCTATATAGCCCACCAAGCTGGAATCCGCGGGGATTCTCCAGGTAAGAATACCGGAGTGATTTGCCATGTCCTCCACCAGGGGATCTTCCCAACCCAGGGATCAAACCCAGGTCTCCTGCATTGCAGGTGGATTCTTTACCAGCTGAGCTATCAGGGAAGCCCATACTTCCCTGACATACTGACAGCATACTTGAATAGGAAATGAAATCTCATATGTTGATTACGCTATACCTTTTTTTATCTTCATGTTATTCCTTTCCTCTTTTCTTTCTTCCTTTTTCTTTTTTTCATTCTTTCTTTTCTTTTCTTCCTTTCCCCTCCCTCCTTTCCTTCCTTTCTACTCGTTTTCCTTCACATCAATGATGTGCTTTACTCATGTTGGAAGCATGTTTCCTCTTTGCCTCAGTGGTTAGGATCTTCGGTTCTGGATTTAGACTGTTTGCATGTGAATCCTTGAACAAGTGTTTTAACCGCTTTCCGTTTCCTCGTATGTAAACTAGGGATACTAATAGTATCTAACTCATAGGAAGATAGTGAAAGTTCTTCCCATAGTGCCTAGTACAGAGTTGGCATGCATTAAAAATGCCTGTTATGATATGCAGATGCATGTTAGGATGATGGTCAGTATCCAGGAGCTAAGTGAATCAATGTATGGTAAGGTACAAGTAGGATTACCTGTGCCTCAGGAGTTTCTGAGTTTAATTTCTGAACCCAGCAAGGAAACAAGCAGTAAGTAACTTGTCAATTGCTCTTTTCTAAAAGAATAAATGGAACCAAGAATGGTGATCCTGGAGGTGGGTTAGCTTAATGGAACATTGATAGGGATCACAAATTTGGTAAATTAGAATTGGGAAAAGGGACTGCTGGTTCGTGATGGGTTTTGTTTTACAAACTCGATCTGGAAAAGAAACAGCCCTCAACTGTCTGAAAAACTAAAGCAGAATTCAGTGGAAAGAATGAGGGGTCAGCTGGAAGTATTTCATTATTTTGCACAGTGGCCCCTGTCAAGTACTTACAAACAGTGACAGGAAGAAGACTGTCTTAGTCCTAATTAATGTCGTATTTCAATAAATACAGTGTCGTGGTGTGTACGCAAAAGAAGGATGGGGTGGGAACAGATTGGAAAAAATGGGGTCACGCGACAATAGTCAGCTCTTTGGTATTGATATGTGGGGAGGAATTTTTTTCATTTTGTAGCTGATGCCTGCAAGCAGGAGATACCATCATCACGAAAAAATCCTTGTGCTTCTCCCAAAATTTTCCACAGCAATGTGCTCCTCTACAAGCTGATTTCATGTTGTGTGAAGAAATCTCTTTATTGGTTTTATGTTTACTCAATTTTCTAACCATCAGCTTTCAAGAATGACTCTGTCATGACACATCAGGGAAGACTGGCCGCTGCCTCCGCGAAACAGTCTTGTTTTTTTTTTTGATAATTGGGAACCATTTTCATTAATCTTTCATTTAAATGTATAAACATAGTATCAAGCACAATCATAATTCCTCTTAAAGGCCCCCAACACATTTAAGGCAGGACAGTTTGGCAAGAAAACAATCAAGTCATATAGAATTTTCCAGCTGGTAGTAACCTCAAGACATCAGCCAGGTCAGCAATTCCCAACCCTTGCAGTTTGGGGATTCTTTCTTAAAAACTTAGTAAATATAAATAATATTTATAGTCTGATATCTATCTAATACTATGTTTTAAATGTATTAAGGATTGTGATTATTAAAGTGTATTCATTTTAAATTAATAATGAATTCACGGTGGCTTGCTGGTACATGTATTTTAATTAGTATATAACAAACATATTACCTCTGTCAGATGGGGCTGTGTGCCATTAAAAGGGGTCCTCTTAGAAGAATTAGGAAACCCTAGATTGGCAGGATCCACACATCCTAAACTGCATACACAGGCCCTAAACTGATATCAGGTGTAAACCTACTACACACCATAGCCAGATCAAGTCCTGGACCAGACCTCAAATCTAGCATTTAGCCTTAGACAAGAACAGATGAAACTTCATAATTCTTCTCCCATCATTGCGTCTTTGGGACTGCGACTGGCACTTGTTTATTATGAAATTAATGATTTTCAAACTAACAACAGAGCATACCTACTTCGGTGAATTAGCCTTTATGTAACAAAATGTTTATAATTTTTTGTTAGGTAATCCTTAGCAAGCACTGCTGCCATGGAGTGGTATTAGATTGCCTTTCTTTAAATAATGTATTTTAAAAATTTATTTATTTTTTAATTGAAGGATGATTGCTTTACAGAATTTTATTTTTTTCTGTCAAACATGAACATGAATCAGCCATAAGTTGCTTCTTTTAACAATAAAGGTGTTGAAAAATATAGGAAAGTGTTTGAGATAAAGCTATTAATTTAATATTCAAAATATGAGTCCTGGAATGTGAATTCTGTTCTATCATGCTAACTTTTGGAAAAAAATGATTTTATTCTAAATTTAGCCAAATATGAATCATACTTTAGCAAGTTCCACTTGAATGAAAAATTTATGTCCTTCATGATAATTATGTAAATGTAGATGAAATAGTATCTTATAAAGTACAAACAAAGCATGCATTTCCAAGCAAAATTCTAGGCTCCATATTTCCCTGTAGTCTCTGTGGCACTGTGACTGTTTAGCTTTTCTCGTTTTTTAAGAAAAGTATTTATTTATTTGGCTGGGCCAGATCTTAGTTGTGGCACTGATGTCTTTAGTTGTGGCATGAAACTTCTTAGTTGTGGCATTGAGATCTAGGTCTCTGACCAGGGGTTGAACCCAGGGCCCCCTGCACTGAGAGCATGGAGTCTTAGCCACTGGACCGTCAAAGAAGCCCCCTAGCTTTTCTCCTTGACTGAAAATTAACAAACTGCCATGCTTTTTCACTGATGCATTTATTCATATTGTATCCTACTGGAGACAAAATAGAGAAAGGAAGAACTTATATTGAATGGAGTTATCCTCCCTTTATTTAAATATCCTTTATCTTAGACTTTTTAAAAAAGTCGTTGTCTTCTGGACTAATCCATTCTTAACAGAGGATTAGTTTGAAAATTCAGAAAGGGAAATGTCCTTGTGTTTCTTTCCATATATGCAGAGGTAGAAGAAAGTAAACATTTAGAAAGCTTTAAAGTCTAATTAATAGTAAGCTACAATTTTTCATTGACTGGCCTGATAATTTGAGTTTTCTTAAACCAAAAAATGATTCCAAAACATGTAAAAATTTACATACCATTTGAACAGTGAGTAGTGTAGATGGCTGAGTGATTAGATGAATGAATTCACTAAAAGACAGTATCTTGTTTTGTGGTTCTCTTCTGATTCAGAACTATAGGTGGAAAGGAACATGAAAGTAGTGGATATTTGTTCTTAAATCTAAATCAGAATGTGCCTAGTAATAATAACAGTAGCAACAACAACAACAGGTAGCATTTATATACCTAACATTTTTAACTCATTAGGTAGTTTAAAATATAATTGCTTATTTATTCCCCTAAGTAACCCTGTGAGGTGAGTGCATTTTTATTTCTATTTTACAGATGAGACTAAGGCAGAAAGAGTAAGGAATTTGTTCAAGGCCCTTCAGCTCATAAACAACAGGAGACGGAATTCAGACCAAGCAGCCTGACTCCAGGCAACACCAGCTCTTTCACCATCACACTGTATTGCTTTTACCCATAGCAACATCTGGTTCACTGAAAGTAGTGTTTCTTTTTTTAATTATTTTTTACTTTATTTATTTTTTAATTGAAGGATAATTGCTTTACAGAATTTTGTTGTTTTCTGTCAAGCTTCAACATGAATCAGCCATAGGTATACATATATCCCCTCCCTTTTGAACCCTTCCATCTCCCTTCCTACCCCACCCCTCTAGGTTGATATAGAGCTCCTGTTTGAGTTTCCTGAGCCATACAGCAAATTCCCCTTGGCTATCTATTTTATACATGGTAATGTAAGTTTCCATTTACAGTGTTTCTTATATGTGCATTGCTCTCATATGTTTTCACTAAATCCATGTTTCTGGAGTTTCTAGTCTCAGAGTATTTGAAAAGAGGGTTCACGTCCCTTTGCAGATAGTTTTGACACTCTTTCCAAGAAGAATGTCCCATATTATTGCTTTCCTATTAAGAAGGAAATTAGGTGTGTCAGTCTTCCAGCTTCCATCACCAAAGCATTTGTTCATCTTCCTTTTTTATAGTCCATCATGCTTATGTAAAACATTTTGTTCTAACAATGTCCCATTGAAAATACCACGTGTGAATTTTATCAACACCATCCTCTGAAAAATCATTCAGTAATCATAAAATATAAGAAAAAGACAGATGCCATTTAATATTAGGAATCTGACATCTGAAGCTGCTGCTTCTTGGACTTGTCTTGAGCTGTGACCTAGTAATAAAAGAGCCTCCCTTTCTGTCACTTTATGCATACCCACAGAGCATTAATTACACACGCAGTGATGATGAATTAGGAATGCAGCCATCCCTATTTAAAGTACTGCTATTTCAAGTTTAGCTAATGCCTAGAAGCATGTGATCATACATCGCCTACACTGGTGCTGCTACTTCTTAATCAATGTCTTACAGTTAAAATGTTAACTTTCATAAAGACCTTGATTCAACAATCATTCAATAAGCATTTTATGTCTCATACATCATCAACCTTTGAGAAACTCCCCAACTTCTAAATAATTTGCATGATTATTACAATGATTGCATATGGACTTATGTAGTTTTATAAATACTCAATTTAATGCCTTCTTGCTTCTCTTTTCTCAGCTATTTATGGGCCTCCTCAGACAACCATTTTGAGTTTTTGCATTTCTTTTTCTTGGAGATGGTTTTGCTTACTGCCTCTTATACAGTGTTACGAACCTCCATCCATAGTTCTTCAGGCACTTGGTCTGTTGGATCTAATCCCTTGAATCTATTTGTCACTTCTACTGTAATGTAATGTAATGTAAGGGATTTGATATAGGTTATACCTGAATGGCTACTTTCCCTACGTTTTTTAATTTAAGTCTGAATTTTCAATAAGAAGTTCATGATCAGAGTCAAGTCAGCTCCCCATCTTGTTTTTGCTGACTGTATAGAGCTTCTCCATGTTTTGCTGTGAAGAATATAATTAATCTGATCATAGGGTGATGTCCATGTGTAGAGTGGTCTCTTGTGTTGTCAGAAGAGAGTGTTTGCTATGACCTGTGCATTCTCTTGGCAAAACTCTTTGTTGGGCTTTGCCCTGCTTCATTTTGTACTCCAAGGCCAAATTTGCTCATTACTCCGGAGATCTCTTGACTTTCTACTTTTGCCTTCTAGTCCCCTATGATGAAAAGGACATCATTTTTTGGTGTTCTAGAAGGTCTTATAGGTCTTGATAGAAGTATTCAACTTCAGCTTCTTCAGCATTAGTGTTGGAGCATAGACTTGGATTACTGTGATATTGAAGGCTTAGCCTTGGAGACTTACAGGGATCATTCTTCTGTTTTGAGTTTGCCTCAGGTACTGCATTTCTCTTTTGTTGACTATGATGGCTACTCCATTTCTTCTAAGGGATTGTTGCCCACAGTATAGATATAATGATCACCTGAATTAAATTCACCCATTCCAGTCCATTTTAGCTGACTGATTCCTAAAATAGAGGAAAACAATAGAATGGGAAAGACTAGAGATCTCTTCAAGAAAATTAGAGATACCAAGGGAACATTTAATGCAAAAATGGGCACAATAAAGGACAGAAATGATATGGGCCTAACAGAAGCAGAAGATATTAAGAAGAGTGGCAAGAATACACAGAAGAACTATACATAAAAGATCTTAATGACCCAGAGAACCACAATGGTGTGATCACTCACCTACAGCCAGATATTTTGGAGTGCGAAGTCAAGTGGGCCTTAGGAAACTTCGCTATGAACAAAGCTAGTGAAGGTTATGGAATTCCAGCCGAGCTATTTCAAATCCTAAAAGATTAGGCTGTTAAAGTGCTGCATTCAGTGTACCAGTAAACTGGGAAAACTCAGCAGTAGCCACAGGACTGAAAAAAGTCAGCTTTCATTCCAATCCCAAAGAAAGGCAGTGCAAAGAATGTTCAAACTATCGCACAATTGCACTCATCTCACACACCAGCAAAATTCTCTAAGCCAGGCTTCAACAGTACATGAACTGAGAACTTCCAGATGCTCAGGCTGGATTTAGAAAAGGCAGGGGAACTAGAGATCAAATTGCCAATGTCCACTGGATCATAGAAAAAGCAAGGGGATTCCAGAAAAACATCTGCTGCATTGACGATGCTTAAGTCTTTGACTGTGTGGATCACAACAAACTGTGAAAAATTCTTAAAAAGATGGGAATACCACCTTACCTGCCTCCCGAGAAACCTGTATGCAGGTCAAGAAGTAACAGTTTGAACTGGACATGGACCAACAGACTGGTTCCAAATTGGGAAAGAAGTATGTCAAGGCTGTATATCGTCACCTTGCTTATTTAACTTATATACAGAGTATATAATGAGAAATCCCAGGCTGGATAAAGTACAGACTGGAATCAAGATTGCTGGGAGAAATGTCAATCAGTTCAGTTCAGTTCAGTTCAGTTGCTTAGTCCTGTCCAACTCTTTGCGACCCCATGGACTGCAGCATGCCAGGCCTCCCTGTCCAACACCAACTCCCAGAGTTTACCCAAACTCATGTCCATTGAGTCGGAGATGTCATCCAGTCATCTCATCCTCTGTCATCCCCTTCTCCTCCCACCTTCAGTCTTTCCCAGTATCAGGGTCTTTTCAAATGAGTAAGCTCGTCACATCAGGCGGCCAAAGTATTAGAGTTTCACCTTCAGCGTCAGTCCTTCCAATGAACACCCAGGACTGATTTCGTTGAGGATGGACTGCTTGGATCTCCTTGTAGTCCAAGGGACTCTCAAGAGTCTTCTCCAACACTACAATTCAAAAGCATCAATTCTTCGGTGCTCAGCTTTCTTTTATAGTCTAACTCTCACATCCATACATGACTATTGGAAAAACCATAGCCTTGACGAGATGGATCTTTGTTGACAAAGTAATGTCTCTGCCTTTTAATACGCTGTCTAGGTTGGTCATAACTTTTCTTCCAAGGAGTAAGTGTCTTTTAATTTCATGGCTGCAGTTACCATCTTCAGTCATTTTGGAGCCCCCCAAAATAAAGTCTGCCACAGTTTCCACTATTTCTCCATCTTTTTGTCATAAGGGTAGTGTCATCTGCATATCTGAGGTTATCAATATTTTTCCTGGCAGTCTTGATTCCAGCTTGTGCTTCATCCAGCCCAGTGTTTCTCATGGTGTACTCTGCATATAAGTTAAATATGCAGAAATGTCAATAACTTCAGATATGCAGATGACACCACGTTGATGGCAGAAAGTGAAGAGGAACTAAAGAGCCTTTTGATGAAGGTAAAAGAGGAGAGTGAAGAAGCTGGCTTAAAATTCAATATTCAGAAAACTAAGATTATGGCATCCAGTCCCATCACTTCCTGACAAATAAATGGGGAAACAATGGAAATAGTGACAGACTTTATTTTCTTAGGCTCCAAAATCACTGTAGATGGTGATTACAGCCATGAAATTAAAAGACTTGCTCCTCGGAAGAAAAGCTATGACCAGTGTAGACAGCATGTTAAAAAGCAGAGACATTACTTTGCCAGCAAAGGGCCATCTAGTCAAAGCTATGGTTTTCCCAGTAGTCATATATGGATGTGAGAGTTGAGCCATAAAGAAGGCTGAGCACCAAAGAACTGATACTTTTGAACTGTGGTGTTGGAGAAGACTCTTGAGTGTCCCTTGGACTGCAAGGAGATCCAACCAGTTAATCCTAAAGGAAATCAGTCCTGAATATTCATTGGAAGGACTGATGCTGAAGCTTCAATATTTTGGCCACCTGATGCAAAGAGCTGACTCATTAGAAAACTCAGCTTTTCTAATGCTGGGAAAGATTAAAGTCAGGAGGAGAAGGGGACAACAGAGGATGAGATGGTTGGATGACATCACTGACTCAATGGACATGAGTTTGAGCAAGCTCTGCGAGACGGTGAAGGGCATGGAAGCCTGTGTGCTGCAATACATGGGGCCACAAAGAGTCAAACACGACTTAGCAACTGAATAGTAAGAACAGTGTCCTTCTCAACCATGGAGAAAGGATGAAACATACACAGCCTGAAACTTTCTTGTCTTCAATCTCTTCAAAGATATCTAAATCTATATCTCAATAAATTTTATCTCAGTTCAGTTCAGTTGCTCAGTCATGTCCGACTCTTTCTGACCCCATGAACCGCAGCACACCAGGCCTCCCTGTCCATCACCAACTCCCAGACTTTACCCAAGCTCATGTCCATTGAGTCAGTGATGCCATCCAACCATCTCATCCTCTGTTGTCCTCTTTTCCTCCTGCCCTCAATCTACTGTTGCCTTATTTCTGTATACCCTGGAGGTAAAGATATCTAGAAGATGGAGTAAAATGCCACAGAAATCCTAGGAATTGTTTTATGATTACTGTTTTTTTCCTCTGTTTAACATTACCACTAACAGATAAGTAAAACATTGCTAGTGAAGCCAATAAAGCAATAGCTATTGAAGTCTTCATTTTTATTGCCTTGGATATTACTGGTAATACCTGTTAGATTTAGAAAATTATCCCCCAAATAAAATTATATACAAATTAGATTATAGTCTGTCTTGTAATGTATCTTAGTCTGTAAGGAATGATTTGTATAATTGCTAATATTTTACTGAACAGCTGGCTGGACACTAATTCTTACCCATGGCTACACGTTAAAGTCACTTGGATAGCTTCAGAATATATACTGAACCTGGGGCCTTATTTTCCCAGAGATTCTGATTCATTTATTTTGGAAAGGGCCTGAAATGAATGTATTCTTATAAGCAGAGAGCCTGATGTTTTAACTAAAACATGGAAAGCGAGAACAAATACTGAACCACATAGTTTAGATCCAAGTTCTAGTCGTGACTGAACATAAACTCCTGTGTGATCTTGTGTAGGTCATTTAACAGTTCTGGGCTAGACCTTTTTCATTCTTGCAAAGCAGATTTGAACCACACGATCTTGAAATGGGATAGCTTTCTATGACCTCTGAAATCTGGTACTGATGTGATGGAACCACAACATTATTATCTCTCAACTATATTTGCTTTTTAAGCACTGAGCAATCTGAGACCTCGGCTGAAATATCCTAGAGTGATAGCACAGATAATGTCCTTAGGATATGAAAAAGTTTATCTTCTAAACAGGCTTCTCCAGTTCTCTGAAATCTTACCTTCATCTCCCCTAGGATTTTGGTTTAGGTGTTTTGTTCATTTCTTCCCTTAGCTTACAATGTATGAATCATAAATGCCATGAAAACTGTGTGGGGATTTAGAAACTTGAAAATCTTGATCCTGTCGTGGATCAAGAACTGTACTATAGTATGACCCGAGCCACATTTATGAAGAAAATTTCACTTTTTCTGTTGGAAAGAAGGGTATATGTTAAATGTGCCAAAAGAAAAAAAAAAAAAAAAAAAAAAAAAAAAACAAGAAAAGAGAACATTTAGGCAAAAAAAAAAAAAAAAGACACTAAATCAACAGTTAGAAGCCCTAGTTTGCGATGCTAGCTCCTATCATTCCTGAGTCTTTTGACCTTATGACCTTATTTACACTGCCCTAGCCTCATCTGTAAAACCTGTTCCTGTCTTTCATTCGTCTCAGTATTCTCATGGGATTCAAATGAGGTTAATTAATAAAATGGTGAGATAGAACTGTAAGATATAATTTTTGACATTAAGAAATATCAGATATTTATTTAGTGTCGAGATATATAAGAAAGTCTAAAAGTTCCAAGGGAAATGGTGATAGTGCTGGATTCCCAAAGCACAAGGAGGATGTTCCAAAGAGGTGCCTGTGGCGGGTGGAGCAATGAGGTCAAGACGGTATGGAGGAAGAGGTTTGGCAAGAATGAGATCACTGGTAACCTTTCAGGAGAAAGTTCAGTGTAAAGGAGAAGACAGAAGTCAGATTACAGACATTTAATGTCCTGTATTTCTTCTAATACTAAATATCACTGTCAGAGAAGAAGAGTCAGTGGGCCTCACTCAGCGTGGGAAGTTTCACAGCACAAGAGTCCCGTAAGTCGTCAAAGCCAAGTGTAAAACTCTTGGAGTAGAGAGAAGTCATTCTTGTAGGCAGGCCTTTGTTTAACCCATGTAGTATTCAAGTGAACCCAACAGAGAAGCTGCTTACTGTGGGCTTTACTATAACATGCATTTCTCATCTTTTTCTTATTTAATTTGGAGGGAAACCTCAAAAATAATTTTCTTCAATATTATATATATATATATATATGTAGATCTAAGAAAGTAACCTTGTGTATTATAGGAGAGGAATCAGGAACAAAGTGATTTTCTGAGATATTGAGATTCTATTAATATATACAGACTATCTCTTTCACTCCTTATTTAAATGCATTGGTCTCCTCTCATTCCTTTCCTGCCGATACCTAATCCATTATTTGTGGGTGAGAGTTAAGGGGCACAGGGGAAAACACACAGCAGGTACTCTCTATATAGTATACATACATACACATACACGCACATATATAATATCTGTTGTATCTTCAGTGAGGGCAAGTAGCTGACTATAGAGAAAGAGACATGGCTCATCATGTCTTTATATGGTGCCATGGGACTTAAACTGATTAGGACTTCAGAATGGCATAAGATCACAAATATAATGACATGGAAGGAATATCCATACAATTCCTAGTCCCTTCTCAAGGTGCTCTGGCTCTTGGACTATAATTTCAGACTCAAGATTCTTCAAAACTCCCCTCATCTCATGAATCAACTCCCCAGACTCCCTGGAACTTAATCTTCCTTTCTCTGAACACACCCCTTAATACATACCTATTTGTAAAAATCGAGTTGTCTTTCTACTTTTGTAACAGAGGACTTAGTACTTCAGATCTATCCTTCCTGGGTTAGTGCATCTGCATTCCTAAGAATGTATGAAAAATAAAGCTAGAGGAAACCCAGAATCTCACCAGAAGGAAACCTGAGTTTGACTTGAATCTTGAGCCAATTTTCTAGAGGCCTTCCTATACCTCACTTAGATTACAAAGTGTATTTTGGATTTGGAAAAAATATTACCTGTATACCCATGAGGCTCCAAAAGGAATGGTTGTAAACTACCCTTCTCTCTGCTTACCCTATCCTGCCAGTCTTGTAATGGGTACCATGGCATCTTAACGAGAAACCTGTGCTTTGTTATGTTATCTGTTGTACCAAGCTCTCTAGTGAAAGTAAAAGTGTTAGTTACTCAGTTGTGTCCGACTATTTGCGACCCCATGGACCCTGCCAGGCTCCTCTGTCCATGGAACTCTCCAGGTAAGAATTCTCTAGAATGGGTAGCCATTACCTTCTCCAGCGAATCTTCCCAGCCCAGGAATCAAACCCAGTCTGATTCTTTACCATCTGAGCTACCAGCGAAGGTCTCTGGTGGCTCTGACAAATCCTTGATTCCAAAATCACAAATCAATAGAAGGTATTCAAAAGGGAAGACTAAATCAAGCACAGCAATGGACAGGGATAGACTAAGGATTTGAGAGCAGAAGCTTTGGTGTTTATAACATTTCTACTTACGTGACTTGTGAGTTCAAATACTTTTATGACGCTTCAGCTCCAGATTCCTGGCAGTTCTGCTTGGTTTTTGTCCTGGCTCAGACTCAAATGAGTGTTAACTTTATTATCTCTTTCTCTGGGAGCCTTCTCGGATCTTCCTAGGCCATGTCAGGCACTTCCAGTGACATCTTTTATTACAGCCTGAACTTCCTCCATCATAAAACTTATCACTTCTTCATGTATTTGCTTCTTGTTTCTCTCATGGAAAGATGAACTCCATGAGGAAAGGATCCATAGCTATCCTTATTTAGTAACTTGGAGTTGAAAATTTTAGAACATTGGCTAGCACATAAATTATACAGTAAGTATGATGATTGTTACTCTAAGTGGTGGTTTACAAGTTGTATTTTATTTATATTGTATTTTAATACCAGATTTTAATATTCTTGAAGCCAAAGTGATGCCTTTCATGTGTTTGGATACTCTGCTATACCTACTTTAGTGTCTTGCATATGTGCGTGTGCTGTTATGCAGTCATGTCTGACTCTTTGCAACCCCATGGACTGTAGCCCACCAGGATCCTCTGTCCATGGAATTTTCCAGGTAAGAATACTGGAGCAGCTTGCCATTTTCCACTCCAGGAGATCTTCCTGATCCAGGGATCGAACCCATGTCTTTATTGTCTACCTGTGTTGGCAGGTGGATTCTTTACCACTGCACCACCTGGGAAGTCCTGTCTTGCATATATGAGGCACTAAATATTTAGTTGTTGAATGAATGTGTTGGTTACTAAAGCTGAATTCCATATTATATATTAAAGGAAGAGAAGAAAATTACACTGGGACTTGGATGTCATATATCTGGTAGTGCTCCAACATGACTAGGTTAATAATTATTGCCAGCACAAATCCTATTACTTTAATGGTGTGCATACTATCTTAATAAGCTCCTGGCCAGTTTTGTTAGATATCTATGAATCAAACTTAGGGCCAGTGGTAAGGAAGACTTGCCCATTAAGCAGGCACTTACCAATACTTGTGTGCTCTGATCAGTACTATTCACAAGTCACAGTGTTATAGGATAGGTTTGGTGTGGACAGCCAAAGGCCTGTTGAGCAGAAGAAATATCTGACGTGATCTCCAGAAAATGCTGCTTGTTAAAGACTGTAACATCTTGAATCATGCTGAGAACTGGTCAGAGATAATATATTTTGAGAAAATCCTGCAGCTTAAAGAGCCAAAGAACTTCTTCTGTTAGAAACCCAGCAATTAGGAGCCCAAGTAACACTTACTCTTGTGTTCCACATGAAAAAGACAAATATGCTGAGGGTATTTGGATGCCCATTACTGTGAAAATTAATACAGACATGATACCAAGGCCTGGATAATAAACACATCCCCAGTGTTATTAAGAGAAATGACATCATGCAATTTTATGGATTAACTAAGATATTGCTCATGCCATTTGTTACATTTAAAGTATCTGAAATACCTTTACATCTGTGTTTCTGATTTGTGGACTTAGCAACTAGAAGACTTAAGACAACCCAAGTTATTCAACAGTCTTAGGTTTAAACTAAACATTTATTTGATAAGGAAAAAGAGGATGGTATTTATAATGAATAAATTATAATACATAAATAAAAATAAATGGCTAAAAAAACTGAGCTTCTTTTTATTACCAACAAAATTTATGCCATAGGCCACAAGGATATAATAGTTAAGATTCATTAAAATTCATTTACTGGCACAGTAATTGGTTACAATATGCAATTTAGGAAAATAAAGACACATAGATCAGTGATGTTTTAGAGCAGTGGTGAATCCTGTGGATTCTAAAGCCCTAGGGGCTACACGAATGGGGAGGGGTGGTGGTGGTGGTGCTCAAAGTTTCTGTCATAGTCAGAAATGGGAGAGAGAATGTGTGTTACTAGAGTGGATGGATTCCAGGTTCTCACTCCCACTTCTGTTACATTTTGCTCTAAATGCAGGTCTTCGGCAGAAAATTCCATTTAAAGAAACATATCACTGGGTAAAAGGTTTAACAACTACCTCTGTACGTTATAATTTCCTTACCTTATAGGTCAAATCCAATTATAACAAAAAACACTACTTGTGAAATCACTTTACATAAACTAAAAGCTTTCTTATATGATGTTCTATTTATTTCAAGCAATACTTTATTTAGGCATGGAGTTTCAGTAAAATTGAAGTATTTGACTGGATCCTTATTTTATATATATATATGTGTATATATATATATGTATATATATATATATAATTCAGTTTTGTTACATCTTTCAAATCTGCATCAGAATTTTGGAATTTATATTGTGGACTTGTGATAAGTCCGTTAGATAATTTACACAAATTTTGACCCTTTTGCTCAGAATTCAGTGCTAAGTTTTGATCACTGTTTTGGTTTCTGGTGAGTGAAGACATTGCCCTCTTCTTTTTATTTCTTGACTACACATTGCAGTATCTTAGTTCCCTGGACCAGGGATTTCAACTTGGGACTATGGCAGTGAAAGCTCTTTTTAAAAATTAATTAAAATTAATTTTTATTAGAGTATAGTTACTTTGCAGTATTGTGTTAGTTTCTGCTCTAGAGCAAAGTGAACCAGCTATATGTATACATATATCCCCTCTTTTGGATTTTCTTCCCATTTATATCACCACAGAGCACTGAGTAGAGGTCCCTGAACTATACATTAGTTACCAGTTTCATACATAGTAGTGTATATATGCCAATCCCAGTCTGCTAATTCATCCTACTTGCCAGATCCATACATTTGTTCTCTGCATCTGTGTCTCTATTTCTGCTTTGCAAATAAGTTTATCACTTTTCTAGATTCCACACATCTGCAGTAAGATTATTATTATTATTTTTCTCAGTGAAAGTGCTGAGTCTTAACCACTGGACTGCCAGGGAATTCCCAGACATTCTTTTCCTTAAGAGTCCAGATATTTTATTTATTGCGCTACTCTTCTTGCGTTTTTAGATAAAGAACATTTCATTTCAGTGGAAAGGAAAAAATAGAATTTTTTTTTTTAGATTTTATCCATCTGTCAGGAATGGGAATAGATCATTCTCAGAGAGAAATGTGGTGTTTCAAGGGCAAAGGTGACATCCCATAATTTTAAACTAATTAAAAAGAATTAGAAATGATTATTAGAACTTCCTAAAGTCATGTTTATCTAAGATGGAGGACACAAACCCAGTTTTTAGAAGTGACTCAAGATTGGGATGTGGATGAGGGAAGGAGAGAGGAATATGAAGCAAAAGAAAAGAGAGAACTTGTATTTATGAAATATTTACTATGTGTGAAGCATTAAGTGTATTATACATATTCCTCCTTTTAATCCTCACATCAGTCCACTGGGTAGACATAATAATCCGTGATATACTGATGATAACCTGAAGGTTAAATAACATTTGCAAGATCAAGCAGTGGTGGAGCTGGAGTTTGAAAATAGGTTTGTCAGATTTCAAATCCCTGGTCTTTCCAGATGTTCCTTTGGATCCCAAGACTGGTCTGTTTCTGCCTGGTTTCTGTAAATTGCCCTTCCCACTCTTCCTCAAACACCGGTTCTCACTGATCAGCTCTGAATCCCCAGTCCCTTTCCACCCTCTTCTCCATCTCCTCAGTCCTCCAACAGTCAATCCCTTTGTGCCTCCTCCTCCCAATTCGGGGCCCATCTCACCCTTCAGACTCAGCACTCTTTGCTTTGCTTGTTCCTTGGCTTCCACTCGACCCCAAGTTAAAGTGAATTTTTAACTATGCAACATTAGGCTACCTTAGGTTAGCCAGCCCTTTGGTTTGAAGTAATACCAGAACCCCACTTTGATAATCATGGAAGAAAGAATAAAGAACCTGCCTGCAATGCAGGAGATCTAAGAGGTGCCAGTTTGATCCCAGGGTTGGGAAGATCCCCTAGGGGAGGAAATGGCAACCCACCCCAGTATTTTAGCCTGGAGAAGTCCGTGGACAGAGGAACCTGGTAGACTGCGGTCTATAGGGTCACAAAAAGTTGAACACACTGAGGGACTTCGCACGCACGCACGCCATAGACACATCTCCTCCGTTTACTATAGATTCCAAAAGTACGGCATTTATACATAGACTGACACTTTGCCTCTCAGTAACTCAGGGTTTGGAGAGAAAGGCTTTAACTTCAGGATCCGGTCACCTATTTACAGGAGGATTAGAGGAGCTGGAGAATTAAGAAGCCCAAAGGAATAAACTATTCCAGATCAACAACTGGCTCCCAAATGAAGCCCTTGAAGGCATGCAGAGTCAAGAGTCAACCCGTTCCCAAACAACACTCAGATAAGGAAGAGCGTCACTCAGAGGGGAGGGCATTAGAAAAGACAATCGACTGGGGATAGAGGTGACTGCGTGCAAGGAGGGAAGAAAACTCGGAATGTTTTCTAGCCAAAAGCAGAACAGAAAAGGCTGGAGTGATGAGTAAGTCAAACATGAAACTGTGCCATCTGGTCTTGTAGAAAATGAACAGTAGACAGATGTAGCTTTTTGTGTGCGCGTGTATGACAGGATGGGCTTCCCTGGTGGCTCAGCAGTAAAGAATCTGCCTGCAGTGCTGGAGCCGTGGGAGATCCCTGGGTCGGGAAGATCCCCTGGAGGAGGGCTTGGCAACCCATTCCAGTATTCTTGCCTGGATAACTTCCACTGACAGAGGAGCCTGGAGGGCTACAATCATGGGGTCACAAAGAGTCAGACACGACTGAAACGACTTAGCATGCACGCACACACGCACACACGGGTGACAAGACAAGAGACAGTAATGCTGTTGAGCAAAGAGGATTTCTCTTTGCTTTGAAGCCTGAGTAGTAGAAAACAATCGAGAACTTTTTCTCCTGTAGATAAGAGTAGAGGTTTCTTTCACCTGGGATCCTGTTGACAAACTGGACAACTCTGGTATAGAATTCACAACAGACCCTCCTCATTTGTAGGTCAGAGACGGATATGGGGAAAGGTTGAATTTCTTCAGGCAACACTAGAAAGGCCTGAGGAACCCTTTTAATGTTTCTTTCCTTTTGTAGATGATGAACCAGGCACTGAGTCTTACACTTGTTTCATATCTTGCAGCACGTGGCTCTGTACCTGGAGCATAACTGTGCTCAGTCCTGTCTGACCCTTTGCAGCCCTATGGACTGTAGCCCACCAGGCTTCTCTGTCCATGGGATTCTCCAGGCAAGAATACTGGAGTGGGTTGCCATTCCCTTCTCTAGGGGGAACATAAAGAATACTCCATTAATGATCATTAGGTAAATGAAGGGATTTGGCATCAAACTGGATGATACATGTGGAAGTACTGAAGAGGGTGGAGAGTTAAAAGCATGGGCTTGGGGCCAGATTGCCTGGTTTCACATCCATATAACCCAGCTTACTAATTGACTTGGGGCAAGTCACTTAAACTTTCTCTGCCTCAGCTTTTGGCCATTTATAAAGCAGAAATGATAGTACTGTTTCATAAGGATGCGGATCTTAAATAACCGTAGAGTATTTAGAATTCTGTTTGGCCCATGGTAAGTGTACAGTAATTTAATAACTTGGAAATTAGAAACCACATGAGGTTTTTATTGTTTTTTTAAATGACCGAGATTAGATAATAGGCTAATGCCATCATAATTGTGTGCAGTCATAATTGTAATGTATTGAATGATTATAACATGTGGGTAAATGAAATAAATGACAGTACTGTGATAAAGGACGGGAAGAAGAAATTGGAAATACCTGTTATAGGATGCTTGCCCTACCCGTGAGGCAGTATCATGTTATTATTTGAAGATGGCTTTAGTTTAAAATGTGTGCTTCAAACTCCTAGAGCAAATATTAAAACTTTTAAAGAAGTATTATAATTGATACAGCAGAAGAGGTGAAAGGAAATCATATATAATAACCAATTAAAACGAGAGAAGGCAGAAAAACAGTTGAAGCCCAAAATGGAACGTTTGCCTGGGTGGCAGTCTGTCCTGTAAACTCAGTTCTCTAACAGGGCCAAGACTATTAGTTGATTTTCAGTTTGTCAGCTTTTTCTTATTCTAAGGATGGGAGTGATATCTTCTAAGTTCTTTGTATGTCAGCACTAAAACTGGATAGCCATAAAATCATTTTTTAAGTAAGGAAGATGTTAGTCAGAAATTACATTCTTACTTCAAATACATTAACTTCATTCTTAACAGCATTCCTCAGATAACATCAGCTTATATATTTTCCAATTTGTAAAAAAAAAAAATCCATTAAAAATTATCATGAGATGAAACTACTTTGTCATTGAAAATCAGAGACTTATTCAACCTTTATCTGTGAATTCATTTTGCCCTTGGAGTTTCCCGCATACCCAGTACAGAACCTATGAATTTAATTAGCTTATAGAATTGCACAGTAACATCAGAGAGCTGATAAAGACAGTATCTAGCAAAGAGGTTCCTATAAATCTACTGTTTATAACTGGAAATATTGGTTATGTGTAAAGAACCTATGTGATAATGATGATTATTATAATCACTTAAGAATGAGCAATAATTATGTCATGCGTACATGCTAAATCACTTTACTTGTGTCCAACTCTTTGTGACCCTAACTGTAGCCCACCAGACTCCTCTGTCCATGGGATTTTCCTGGCAAGAATGCTAGGGTGGGTTGCCATGCTTTCCTCCAGGGCATCTTCCCACCTAGGGATCCAACCTGCATCTCTTCAGTCTCCTGCATTGGCAGGTGGGTTCTTTACCAGTGGCACCACCAATTATGTCATAGATATGGTCATAGAAGTGTACTGGTAAAAACATAGGCAAAAGTCATTAGATTTCTTTTGTTTATCTATTTTTAGGGAAATATGGGGGTATCAAAATTGTCCCATTATTCCTATTGATCTCCTTGTTGAATATTCAGTAGTATACATATTTAGGATTGCCTGGGGAAGCCCTAGTACTTCTTGCCCAAAGTTAGAGCCATTTCCATTTGAAATAAAAACATGGATAGTGTTGGCAGTTAGTCTGTTCACTTAAGTTACCAAATGTACTCCAAGAGTTTACTTGAACTTGTGATTTGGTGGCAATATTGCCCTGGGAACCTAGGGTGATACCTGAGAACAGATTCAGATCAGTGCTTACGCTAAAATCTCTGGGCCAAGCAGACAACCAAAAACAAGGCCACAGGAATGGGGTGTGTTGGGTAGGAAGAAAATCATTCTGTTTTGAGTGCTGATGAATAGAATTTCTCCCCTCTAGCTGAGACAGTGAAGCTGAATATGGTTTCTTTACCCTAACATCAAGTTAAATCTCAGAGACATAGTTTTGGGTGAAATAGAAAAGAATAGCTTTATTGCTTTGCCAATCAAATGGGAACACAGTGGGATAATACCCTCAAAACTGTGTGTTCCAACCTGGAGGGCGTAGTGAGACATTTTATAGTAATGGTTCAAAGAGGGTGTGATTAAATCCTGGGCATTCTTTTGCTTGATTGGTGGTGAGGTAAGTGGGAGTCAGCATCATCAACCTTCTGGTCCCAGTGGTTTGGGTACCATTAATTTCTCTCACCTGGTTGGGGATTTCTGTATCTGCAGATCACTCAAAGATATTGTTATGTTTAGCTCTTAAAGGGTAACCAGGACCCTGCCCCAAGACCGCATGATTGTTTCTTTCGACTATTCCTCCCTTATCTCCACGTTCCCTCCAGTCAATAATGAGCAACTGATTGAACTTGCCCCTTGGAATTCAAGGAAAGTCATCCAGGCTGAATGAAACCGATTACTATAATCTGGAAATGGGGGGCACAGCAGGGCTTTTGTGTCCAGGAGGCCCACAGGATCCTGCTTTGTAGAAACAGGACAAATCAGACTTTTCTTAAAGGACTAGAGGTTTCAGGAGATGCTCTGGCAAGACTAGAGACTGGAATGGACCACAAGGGATTGGTGTAGCATCTTGGCCATGAGGCTTTGAAGGGGCTGCAGGAGGAATGGAAGGCAGACTGCTGTCTATGTTTGAAGTGCAATTTTATTTAAAGATGGAGAAATGGACTAAGTGGGGTAATGACTGTTAGTGATGATTTTCATTATTTTTAAACTTTATTCGTGAATCCTAACTCCTTAAAAGCTAACAAGTATTAGCTTGAAGTTGTTTAGCAAGCTTGGATCACCATTCTATCTGAAGAATGGAGTTAACAGAGTATGCATCATGGGATACTTTTGAGGTTGAAACACTTTCATATATTAAAATGTTGAAAAGAATCCCTGGAACATAGAAGGTACTCATGAAATAAACTATCAGTTCCCCCTAAACACATACACACACACACACACACACATGCACAAACGTACACACTTGTGCACAACCATAGTTAGAGATAAACAATACATGCAAAAATGTCAGAAGGAGTCCTTTGCTTTTATTATTAAGTAAATAAAAGTTTAACAGATATAAACTTCCTCATTGTGGGGAGTGTTGCAATGTTGTGACGATTTAAGCAGTGTTTTCGCGTATGTACAGTTGCTGGATATCTGTAAGATACTTAATGTCAACTGAAAAAGTACAAGCAACCTAAACAATGAGAGTTATGTCTTATTCGGTGGAAATTTTTAGGACTTCAAGCCTGGGAGACAGAATCTCAAGTAACCCTGAGAGAACTGGTCTAAAGAGGCAAGAGGAGCCAAGTTACATAGAAGTTTGCAACAAAGAGCAGGTAGTCTTGAGGCAGAAAATAGATGGACTCCAGTTTAGACATTTACAATTGACTTCTTGTTTACATTTTACGGGGCAGGAAGAAGTGGGCTTCAGGCCGGATACTTAGAACTAGCCACCTGTTTGCATTTCCTGAGACAGGAGATAGATGGGCTCCAGTTAAGGCATTTACAATCAACCTCCTATTTGCCCTCGGAAATGGAAATAACAACAGAAATAGGGTAAATAGCCAGTGTTTGTTCTTAAAGTAATAATCACGGCAAGGACAAAGAGGGACAAAACCTCATTTGGATAAAGAATTAAGGGATCTCTGCTCCCTGGCTTTTTGGAGACACGGGAGACACTACACATAGAAAGGCCCCTTGGGGGTTAAAAGTCAGCGGATGATACCAGGCCGTAATGAATCTTGCTCCTCCCAGAAGCCTTCACTTCGAGAGCCATCTTGGCTGTGGGGTGCATGCACACCCACAGGAGGGTCCTAGGGTAGGTCAGGTGTGGAAAAAAAAAAAACCAGATAATTGACTGAAGACCCTGACAAACTGCCCTATATAAATGACTTTACCACCTCTACTGAGCTCCTCCTCACTAGGAGAAATGCCAACACCCTTTCTCTTCTGATGTGACTCTGTGCCTTGCTTCTGTTTTAACTAAACAAACTGCTTCCTTTGATAATGCACTTCAGCTATCTGAGGCCAATATCCTGTTTTCACATCCTGAGTTCCTCAGGGCTCACCATAGGGAGTGGCTGTAGTCTGTTGGCTGCTAGATGGCAGGTATTCTTCTCCTTGAGTTCCCTTATGACTCATGGGCTCACATTCAGTTCAGTTGCTCAATTATATCTGACTCTTTGTGACCCCATGGACTGCAGCACGCCAGGCTTCCCTGTCCATCACCCGGAGCTTGCTCAAACTCATGTCCATCAAGTCGGGGATGCCATCCAACCATCTCATCCTCTGTCGTCCCCTTCTCCTCCCACCTTCAATCTTTCCCAGCATCAGGTCTTTCCCAATGAGTCAGTTCTTCACGTCAGGTGGCCAAAGAATTGGAGTTTCAACTTCAGCATCAGTCCTTCCAGTGAATATTCAGGAGTGATTTCCTTTAGAATTGAGTGGTTTGATCTCCTTGCTGTTCAAGAGACTCTCAAAAGTC
This sequence comes from Capra hircus, assembly GCF_001704415.2. Classification (NCBI taxonomy): domain Eukaryota; kingdom Metazoa; phylum Chordata; class Mammalia; order Artiodactyla; family Bovidae; genus Capra; species Capra hircus. The sequence goes on along the minus strand of NC_030813.1, from coordinate 89,810,867 downwards.
TTCTCCAACACCGCAGTTCAGAAACATCAACTCTTCGGCACTCAGCTTTCTTTATAGTCCAACTATCACATCTGTACATGACCACTGGAAAAGCCATAGCTTTGACAATATGGTTTGAGAACTCCATGAATAGTGTGAAAAGACCTCACATTGGAGGGCTGCAATGGCTGATGACTATGACATTCATGTTTATTCTCATGGCAGGAAATATTCCATTTTTCATTAATTATAAATAATGACTCTTCAAATTATAGAGTGGGTAGAATCTTTGTCTTTCATAAAAGAGAGTTGAGTGATAGGACATACTTTTTTTTGACATTTTTTGCGAGGGGAAGAGGGTAAGTAATAAAGAAACTGGGAGTATACTTACCATTAGGTGCAATATGAAAACTATACTTACTTTCAGCTCTTTACATTATACTACATATTCAAGCATGAAAACAAAAAGAAATAATTTAATGTGATTCCTTCCTCTAGTTTTTGTTTATTTATAAATGTGATGTCTGTCTTCATTTGGTTCCCGAATTGATGTCAGTTTTTTTATTGTAAATGCTATAGTATAAACTTGGAAATCCCCAGCTTAATTTTTTAGAAAGCATAAACATTACAACAACTTTGAAATAGCTACATATTTGAAGTCATATTTTGTTTGAGGATATAGCTAATTTTTTTAACAAGATTAGATACACTCTGGAGTAGAAGACTCTTTAAGACCTTTTAGAACTAACACCCAAAACAGATGTCCTTTTCATTATAGGGGACTGGAATGCAAAAGTAGGAAGTCAAGAAACACCTGGAGTAACAGGCAGATTTGGCCTTGGAATGAGGAATGAAGCAGGACAAAGACTAATAGAGTTTTGCCAAGAAAATGCACTGGTCATAGCAAACACCCTCTTCCAACAACACAAGAGAAGACACAACACATGGACATCACCATATGGTCATCACCAAAATCAGATTGATTATATTCTTTGCAGCCAAAGATGGAGAGGCTCTATACAGTCAACAAAAACAAGACCAGGAGCTGACTGTGGCTCAGATCATGAACTCCTTATTACCAAATTCAGACTCAAATTGAAGAAAGTAGGGAAAACCACTAGACCATTCAGGGATTACCTAAATCAAAATCCGTTATGATTATACAGTGGAAGTGAGAAATAGATTTAAGGGCCTAGATCTGATAAATAGAGTGCCTGATGAACTATGGAATGAGGTCTGTGACATTGTACAGGAGACAGGGATCAAGACCATCCCCACGGAAACAAAATGCAAAAAAGCAAAATGGCTGTCTGGGGAAGCCTTACAAATAGCTGTGAAAAGAAGAGAAGTGAAAAGCCAGGGAGAAAAGAAAGATATAAGCATCTGAATGCAGAGTTCCAAAGAATAGCAAGAAGAGATAAGAAAGCCTTCTTCAGCGATCAATGCAAAGAAATAGAGGAAAACAACAGAATGGGAAAGACTAGAGATCTCTTCAAGAAAATGAGAGATACCAAGGGAACATTTCCTGCAAAGATGGGCACAATAAAGGACAGAAATTGTATGGACCTAACAGAAGCAGAAGATATTAAAAAGAGGTGGCAAGAATACACAGGAGAACTGTACAAAAAAGATCTTCACGACCCGGATAATCACAATGGTGTGATCACTCATCTAGAACCAGACATCCTGGAATGTGAAGTCATGTGTGCCTTGGAAAGCATTGCTACGAACAAAGCTAGTGGAGGTGATGGAATTCCAGTGGAGGTCTTTCAAATCCTGAAAGATGATGCTGTGAAAGTGCTGCACTCAATATGCCAGCAAATTTGGAGCACTCAGCAGTGACCACAGGACTGGAAAAGTTCAGTTTTCATTCCAATCCCAAAGAAAGGCAATGCCAAAGAATGCTCAAACTACTGCACAATTTCACTCATCTCACATGCTAGTAAAGTAATGGTCAAAATTCTCCAAGCCAGGCTTCAGCAATACGTGAACCATGAACTTCCTGATGTGCAAGCTGGTTTTAGAATAGGCAGAGGAACCAGAGATCTCTGGATCATGGAACATCTGCTGGATCATGGAAAAAGCAAGAGAGTTCCAGAAAAACATCTATTTCTGCTTTATTGACTATGCCAAAGCCTTTGACTGTGTGGATCACAACAAACTGTGGAAAATTCTGAAAGAGATGGGAATACCAGACCACCTGACCTCCCTCTTGAGAAATCTGTATGCAAGTAAGGAAGCAGCAGTTAGAACTGGACATGGACCGACAGACTGGTTCCAAATAGGAAAAGGAGTATTTCAAGGCTGTATATTGTCACCCTGCTTATTTAACTTCTATGCAGAGTACATCATGAGAAATGCTGGACTAGAAGAAACACATGCTGGAATCAAGATTGCCAGGAGAAATATCAATAACCTCAGATATGCAGATGACACCACCTTTATGGCAGAAAGTGAAGAGGAGCTAAAAATCCTCTTGATGACAGTGAAAGAGGAGAGTGAAAAAGTTGGCCTAAAGCTCAACATTCAGAAAATGAAGATCATGGCATCTGGTACCATCACTTCATGGGAAATAGATGGGGAAACAGTGGAAACAGTGTCAGACTTTATATTTTTGGGCTCTAAAATCACTGCAGATGGTGATTGCAGCCATTAAATTAAAAGACGCTTACCCCTTGAAAGAAAAGTTATGATCAACCTAGATAGTATATTCAAAAGCAGAGACATTACTTTGCCGACTAAGGTCCATCTAGTCAAGGCTATGGATTTTCCTGTGGTCATGTATGGATGTGAGAGTTGGACTGTGAAGAAAGCTGAGCGCCGAAGAATTGATGCTTTTGAACTGTGGTGTTGGAGAAGACTCTTGAGAGTCCCCTTGGACTGCAAGGAGATCCAACCAGTCCATTCTGAAGGAGATCAGCCCTGGGATTTCTTTGGAAGGAATGATGCTAAAGCTGAAACTCCTGTACTTTGATCACCTCATGCGAAGAGTTGACTCATTGGAAAAGACTCTGATGCTGGAGGGATTGGGGGCAGGAGGAGAAGGGGACGACAGAGGATGAAATGACTGGATGGCATCACTGACTTGATGAACATGAGTCTGAGTGGACTCCGGGAGTTGGTGATGGACAGGGAGGCCTGGCGTGCTGCAATTCATGGTGTCGCAAATAGTCGGACATGACTGAGCGACTGAACTGAATGGAACTGAAAGTACACATTTTGTTGATCTAAAGTTACAGATAATCACCATTAACAGTAGTCATTGTAGGCAGTCTGAATGTTTCTGTAATCTGTAAATTCTGTGAAAGTGAAGTTGCTCAGTAATGTACGACCCTTTGTGACTCCATGGACTTTAGCCCACCAGGCTCTCCTTCCATGGGATTCTCCAGGCAAGAGTACTGAAGTGGGTTGCCATTTCCCTCTCCAGGGGATCTTCCCGACCCAGGGATTGAACCCAGGTCTCCCACATTGTCGGCAGAAGCTTTACCATCTGAGCCACCATTCTGTAGTGATCTGTAAAAGTACAGATCAACTTTAATTTGCTACAAATTCTCATAACATTTTATTCATTTAAACCTTATTCATGGACCATATGACTTTATTGCTGGCATTAACATATAATAAATTTTATAATTATTTCCATTTACACAGTCACTATTTTTTTCTTTTTTTACCATTCCCCTTGGTCAGACTTGATCACTGTGCTGAGTGAGAATTATTTGCACTATCAAGATGAAAAATCATTATTTGAAATATAATGGACAGTGATTTGTATTATGGGTTGAATTGTGTCCCTCCAAAACTCATCTGTTAAGTCCTAACCCTCAGTACTTCAAAATGTGATTATTTGCAGATAGTCTTTAAAGAAATGATTAAATTAAAATGAGTCCATTAGGCTATGCCCTAATCCAATCTGACTGGAATTCTTATAAAAAGAGGTCCGTGGAAAAACTCTTCCACAAAAGTGTCCCTGGTACCAAAAAGGTTGGGGATTGCTGCAGTAGGGGACATAGACAGTAGAATTGAGAAAAGCGTGTAAAATAATAGATATAAACAAAATTAAAATAAGTACTGTAAAAAAAAATAATTACTGTAGGCAAAAATGTTAGTTTGTTTTAGACTGATCATAGAAAGTGGGGAGACAATAGTATTTTGGATTAACCGTTTCACTCAGAATGCCCAGAAAAGGAGCACAGTGAAAGAAGGCATTGATCTGAATCCATCAGATAGGCAGCAGTAAGGAACTGAGGGATCCATATCCAGGAGTAAGGGTGCTGAGCCTCACAATTTGGACTGCGCCGGATGATTCTCAACAAAGAAATCAGTGGATGAGTGGCTGAAAAGCTGAGCAGAGCTATTGACAGTCTTATAGGGATGGGAACAAAAGTTAGGGTTTAAATTCTTTCAAAAAGAAGGCCCTTCATGGAAAGCAAACTTAGTTTTACTGAAAGAAATAGCAGGGATGGGGAGGGATAGATAAATTAGGAGTTTGGGATTAACAAATACATGATACTATGTATAAAACAGATAAACAACAAGGACCTGCTGTATAGCACAGGGAGCTATATTCAACATCTTGTAATAATAACTGATCATGGAAAAGAATCTGATAAAGAATTACATATATATGTATAATTGAATCATTGTGCTGTATACCTGAAACTAACACAACATTGTAAATTCACCATATTTCATTATTTTTTAAAGAAAGAGCAAAAAGGAAAATAGAAAAAAAAACCTTGCTGTCAACTAAAACATTATACAAAAATGTCATTTATTGCCCTATGTTTAAGCAAACTAAAATCTAGGATGATGCTAAGCTGCAAATAAAGTATATACTTTGGCTTTGATATCAGGGCCAAAGTAGAAATGGAAATGTTAAAGCTGGACAGTGAATAAAGTTTATATAGTTATTTTTTGAGAAAGAGGGTCTTTGTTATCACATGCCCATCCTTTTGTTTGGAACTTGAAGAGTTACATTTTAATAGAAAGAACCGGAATACCTCAGATTTCACATTTTACAGTCAAGGAAGTTAATGCATAGAGAGGTTTAACAGCTTGCCCAAGGTCATTCAGTCACTAACAGCAGAGCTGACTTGAACCTGGCTAGTCTGGCTTCAGAATTCATGATTTTTATCATTATAGTTTAGTATTCAACTTGCCTAATATTGACACCCAAATCTAACAAAGTCAGCACAAAAAAATTGTTTTAATTCACACATTAATTTTAATACAATAATCTTGAAAAAGCAGAAAATAAAATTTAGCAGCACTTTAAAAAATAGAAAAAAAAAAAAACACCAAGAGCAGTTACGATTCACACTAACAGTGTAAAGAAGATTTAGCATAAAGAAAACTACCAATTTATTTATTTTTCTTTTTTCAATTTAAATTTATTTATTTTAATTGGGGTTAATTACTTTACAATATTGTATTGGTTTTGCCATACATCAACATGAATCTGCCACAGGTATACACGTGTTTCCCATCCTGAACCCCCCTCCCACCTCCCTCCCCGTACCATCCCTCTGGGTCATCCCAGTGCACCAGCCCCAAGCATCCTGCACCCTGCATCGAACCTGGACTGGCGATTCCTTTCTTATATGATATTATACATGTTTCAGTGCCATTCTCCCAAATCATCCTGCCCTCTCCCTCTCCCACAGAGTCCAAAAGACTGTTCTATACATCTGTGCCTCTTTTTCTCTCTCACATACAGGGCTATCTTTACTGTCTTTCTAAATTCCATATATATGCATTAGTATACTGTATTGGTGTTTTTCTTTCTGGCTTACTTCACTCTGTATAATAGGTTCCAGTTTCATCCACCTCATTAGAACTGACTCAAATGTATTCTTTTTAATGGCTGAGTAATACTCCATTGTGTATATGTACCACAGCTTTCTTATCCATTCATCTGCTGATGGACATCTAGGTTGCTTCCATGTCCTGGCTATTATAAACAGTGCTCCGATGAACACTGGGGTAGACGTGTCTCTTTCAATTCTGGTTTCCTTGGTGTGTATGCCCAGCAGTGAGATTGGTGGGTCATAAGGCAGTTCTATTTCCAGTTTTTTAAGGAATCTCCACACTATTCTCCATAGTGGCTGTACTAGTTTGCATTCCCACCAACAGTGTAAGAGGGTTCCCTTTTCTCCACTCTCTCTCCAGCATTTATTGCTTGTAGACTTTTGGATCGCAGCCATTCGGACTGGCGTGAAATGGTACCTCATTACCAATTTAATTCAACATATTAATAGAACAAGGGCAAAATTGTAACAGTATCCATAGATGATGAAATTCTTTTGATAATAGTCAATATCCATTCTTGACTTTAGAAATACTTTTACTGAAATATAAATAATATAATTTACTTTTATTTTACATTGATGGAGTCAAGAATCTATATCATATTGCTGGAAAACCCTAGGTATATTCATAATAAAACTGGAAATGATAAATTACTATTAGCTAGTGTAATTGTCAGGATTAGATGAGAGAAAGAAGCAGAAAAAATATTTAAATAGTACTGAGACAGGAGGGAATCAATTCAGTTCAGTTCGCTTCAGTCACCCAATCATGTCTGACTCTTTGCGACCCCATGAATTGCAGCACTCCAGGCCTCCCTGTCCATCACCGACTCCCAGATTTCACTCAAACTCACGTCCATCGAGTCAGTGATGCCATCCAGCCATCTCATCCTCTGTTGTCCCCTTCTCCTCCTGCCCCCAATCCCTCCCAGCATCAGAGTCTTCCAGTGAGTCAACTCCTCACATGAAGTGGCCAAAGTACTGGAGTTTCAGCTTCAGCATCCTTCCTTTCAAAGAAATCCCAGGGCTGATCTCCTTCAGAATGGACTGGTTGAATCTCCTTGCAGTCCAAGGGACTCTCAAGAGTCTTCTCCAACACCACAGTTCAAAAGCATCAATTCTTCGGCGCTCAGCTTTCTTCACAGTCCAACTCTCACATCCATACATGACCACTGGAAAAACTATAGCCTTGACTGGACGGAGCTTTGTTGGCAAAGTAATGTCTCTGCTTTTGAATATACTATCTAGGTTGGTCATAACTTTCCTTTCAAGGAGTAAGCGTCTTTTAATTTCATGGCTGCAAACACCATTTGCAGTGATTTTGGAGCCTCCCAAAATAAAATCTGACACTGTTGGGACAGGGCATAACCTCTAAAAGAGTGACATAGCCTGAGGATGTGAGATAAACTGATTAGAACCAAATAGGTACAAGATTGCAGACTGGTTGACCTTCACAAGTCTTCCAGCCTCAGTATACACTCATTGTAACAAATTAGCAAGCTAAATGACATATCCATAGGTGCCATGACAGTTCCAGGGCCAACCATAGACACCAAAAAGTAGGCAATGACCCAATTCCTGGAATTTCTCACCCCTTTCCCAAAATAACTGGACTACTTCCCCACTCATTGGCCTCTGAAATCACCTACCCTTATAAAAACAGACAACCCCATACCCTGGTCTTGCTTTCGCCTTCTGAGATGGCCCATATTCTGTCTGCAGAGTGTGTTTCTCTTGAAATAAATCCACTTCTTACCTATCACTTTGTCTCTCATTGAATTCTTTCTACAGTGAGACATCAAGAACCCAAGCTTCATTAAGTCCTGAGACGAGGTGTGTGATCTCAGTTAAAGGACTGTGGGTTTAAGTCCCAGTTTAGGTTTTGGCTGGGTTTGAATCCTGGTTTGTGGGTTCAATTCCTAGTCTGAGTTTCAGTAAGAGGTAAATTATCCTTCTTAATAGAAGCAGTGATTCCATATGTTTATAGAAAAAGGAATTCCACGTGTTTATAAAAACCTTATAAACTATTACAATTAAATAGATGTTTCAGTAAGATGGCCAGAAATTTTATTTAAAAATTGATGGCCTTCCTGTATAGAATTAACCACTGGTTAAAATTTAAAGTGGAATATGATCCACCTTACAGTAATACCAGAATGGATTTTAATAGCTGTGAATAAATTTAACAATAAATGTACAAGAATTCTATAAACAAAATATTAAAACGCTATTGTGAAAGACAAAAGAAGACTTGCATCAATTGGAAGATATACCCTAACCTTGGATAGAAACCCTGAATATCATAATAATGTAAATTCTCTCTAAAGTAAGAGTATGTATGCATAGTTAGTTTTTGGAATAAACTAGGTAAATTGATGAAACAAAACAGAATCCAATACAGAAAACAATATGAGAGTAATATGGGAATAGTATATAATATTAAGGTAGCATTGAAGGTTAATGTGTAAGAACAAGTATTCAATAAAATGTTGTTGAGAAACTGGAATAGACATTTAAGAAAGAAACAACTTTATTTGCTTACTCTTTACACTAAAACAAGCTTTAGATGGATCAAGCATGGATATTTAAAAATGAAGCTATAAAAGCCTCATGGAAAATAAAAGATAAAATAAAAGATGGATGTATTCAATTATGGAAAATATTATAGGCACCAAAAAACACCATAAATAATTCAAAAGACAACAAATACTTGCCAAACATCTCTTAAGAAAAGAGTATTCTTCTCTTTGTATAAATAATACGTAATTTCTAACTAATGGTGTGGACACTTGAGTTGATAAAGAAATGGAAATATTAACATTTTAAATACAGAAAAGAGATGTATCTATGAACCAGCAACCCCTCGTAGCAGAAGCAGCAGTCCTATTTTTAAGAACTTACCTTTATAGATATGTTTTCAAATCTGTATCTTGATGTATATGTAAAAGGATATTCTTGACAACCCTGTTAGCTGTAGTAAGAGACTGGAAGCAATGTAAATGTCTGCCAAGCAAAGACCAGTTAATTAATATGGTGCATGACGCAAGGCAAGACTGTGCACTCTTGAAATAAATGACAGAGCTTGAATGCACCTGCATGAAATACTTACAAAGATAATAGGTTAAAAACAACAACAAAAAATGACATATATAGTATGGTAAAGTTTGGAGCAAACCAGTTTATAAATGATTATACTAGTTTATGTGTAGAATATCTCTGAAGTGGTACAAAATAATCATTAACTCTGAAAAGTATAAGTGTTGGTGATTGAGAAACAATAATGGAAAAATGAATTATTAGTCTCTGAATTTTTTTTAATTCTCTTTTTCATGTTTATATAAAGCCTATTAAAGGTTGTTTTTTCAAAAGTTTAATCTGGAGATATAGACAATACAATTGTGAAAAACTGGCTTAATAATGAGGTTCCAACTTTATCTGATTTTTAAGCATATTATGTAGCTATACTGGAGAAGGCAATGGCACCCCACTCCAGTACTCTTGCCTGGAAAATCCCATGGATGGAGGAGCCTGGTAGGCTGCAGTCTGTGGGGTCGCTAAGAGTCAGACATGACTGAGCGACTTCACTTTCACTTTTCACTTTCATGCATTGGAGAAAGAAATGGCAACCCACTTCAGTGTTCTTGCCTGGAGAATCCCAGGGAAGGGGAAGCCTAGTGGTCTGCCGTCTATGGGGTCACACAGAGTTGGACACAACTGAAGTGACTTAGCAGCAGCAGCAGTAGCTATACAGTTATTAAATATATGTGTTGTTCTGGTGCTGTAAGAATGAAAGAGAGCCACAGAACTGCAGCTTGGAAATATAAATAAATATTAATTAAATATATGACAATGAATTGAAAAATGACTAAACACTCATCACAAATTAGAAAAAACAACGAAAATTTTCGGCATTCTGTATAATCTCTAAAATAAAAAGTTACATTCTTGTGTGAAAACTTACTTTCTTGTCTTTCATTTCTTTCTCAAATGAAAACAATTTAGTGTAGAAAAGATCTTTGTGAAAATTCAGAACTCTTGTGAACTTCTGTGAATTTTGTGAAAATTCAGAACTTTTTGTGAAAAATACATCAAAGAGAAATAAAGACAAAATAAAAATGGAAAACAACTTAGAATAAACATTTGCAACACAAATGACAAATGGTTAGTATTTGAAGTATTTTATATTTTCTATATGTCAATAAGAAACTGAAACAGCCTAATTTTTTTTAATGGGTTATGAAGATGAATAGGAATTTCATAAAAGTATATTTACAAATGATCAGTATACATATAAAAATATTCAGTACTTGTAATGAAAAAACCTAATTTTGTTCCAGCCTAAGATGGCAATTTCACTTCTTTTTTCCAGTTTGTAATATTGCAACACAGATATGAAGAAACCTTTCTCATAAATGTTTCAACTTTATGACCAATGTTTTTCATGGTAAATTAGCTACTTCTCATGCCCAGTGCGTGCCTTGATATGAATCACTCGCTCTGAATCCAGTTCCTCTTGCTATTGGCAACTCAGGCTCAGGGTTACTCTTGAGATATGAATTTATGTCACATTGATAAGTGACAGTTTAGCATGGGCAGAGAAAGGAACCTGGACACATTTATAGTCACATAATCTGGGGAGGAAATGATTCAGATGCATCAAGGTTTGCCTGCCCCAGTCCAGATCCTGGCTTGGGATTGTTTATCTCTTTCTAGATCTTGATTCTGGTAATCCAGCATATCACATATATAGCCCAGTGTACCTCAAATTTAACCTTTTACACAACCTCTGACTGTAATGTCTTTCACAACTTTTTACCACTTGAGTAGATTCTCAAGATTCTCTTGAGTAGGGAGATTCTTGTTGCAAAACCATGTCGCCAGTTTTTCTGGGATTCTGTTCTTCCTGTATGTTTTCTTTTATTACTTGTAAACTTTATGTGTCTGTTAGGGAAACTGGCTGATGATTTTAATGTATTCTTTACTTTTACAGTAAAATTCTCCTGTTATGGAGATTAAAATACTTTGAGTTTGAAAAATAAGTGTCTGAAAGAACTGTGGTATTAATATAAAGAAATTAACCTGCCTAAGGTTACACAGCTAGTTAGCTAAGAAACCCAGTCTGCCAGGGGTCCATGCTTTTACCCACAAAGCCATATGTTTTGTTTCATCCTCAGCTTTTGCTGTTTTCCCTTGCTAATTTTTCATTCATTGCTTTTTAATCAGAGAAAAGTGAAAGTGTCAGTCACTCAGTTGTGTCTGACTCTTTGAGACACCATGGACTGTTTCCTCCTTCCATGGAATTCTCCAGGCAAGAATACTGGAGTGGGTAACTGTTCCCTTCTCTGGGGGATCTTCCCGACCCAGGGATCCAACCGTGGTCTCCTGCATTGCATGCAGATTCTTTACCATCTGAGATACCAGGGAAGCCCCTTAATCAGAGGACATTTGTATAATTTCCATTTTTAAAATTCTCATTGAGGGATGATCTGGTTGTGGTGGACTCATAAGCATTCTTCATGTGCTTGAAAAGAATGTCTGGACCTTCTTTAAGAAACAGTGTGTATCAGACTGAACTTGTTAATTGTGCTATTCAAATCTTATATTAAGTTTTTGTTTGTTTATTCAATTAGCTCTTTAGAGACATTTTAAATTCTCTGCCTATGATCATATATTTGTCCAATTCTCCAGGTAATTCTGCTAAATTTGTTTTGTAGATTTAAGGTGATTAAGTAGATACCAGTTAAGGGTTATTATAGTTTTAAATGCATTACTATTTGTGTCTGTGGGCTACCCGATGGCTCAATGGTAAAGAATCCACCTGCAATGTAGGAAATGTAGGAGGCTCAGGTTCAATCCCTGAGTCAGTAAGATCCCCTGGAGAAGGAAATGGTAACAAATGCCAGTAATTTTGCCTGGAAAATCCCATGGACAAAGGAGCCTGGCAGCTACAGACCATGGGCTTGCAGAGTCGGACATGATTGAGTGGCTACGAACACTTGCACATATTTGCATCCATATCTCAATTCAAGGTTTTTTCCTTAAACTCTATTCCATTTAATATTTTACATCAATTCTCTTTCCATGATAATTTTATGTCTAGGTTTTATACTATCTTTTGTAAATGACTGAATGCCTGCATTTAATTTTTTTATCCCAGTTTGGAAATCTCCAACTCTTTACAATTATTATAATTTATAATATTTTCCAACTTATCATTGCTATTTCATTTTGTTTTCTATTTAATATGAGATTTTTCATCTTTAGTTTTTAGTTTTCCTTTCTGCCTTGTATTGGTGAAAGTTTTCTCTGGTATATTTTTCTTTATTCTCCTATTTTAAGAGTAATACATAGTATTCATCCTTAAGGCATAAATGCTTAATATTATTAATGGTTTACCATATTCTTTTTCATTCATTCTTAATTTTTATAATTTTATGCCATAGTCACTCTTTAGTCAGTATTTTTCTCCTTGTTTATACAGATGAGGGAGCTTCCCAGGTAGCGCTTATAGTAAAGAACCCTCTTGTCAGTGCAGGAGATGTAAGAGACAGGAGTTTCATCCCTGGGTCGGGAAGATCCCCTGGAGGAGGGCACGGCAGCCCATTCTAGTATTCTTACCTGGAGAATCCCCATTACAGAGGAGTGTGGCAGGCTACAGTCCATGGGGGTCACAAAGAGTTGAACACGACTGAAGCGACTTCGCACAGACAAGGACCTTACTACAATTTAACTTCTTTCTAAATTCCTTCTCTAATATCCTTGTTATGATCTAGTGTTTAAGTTTTACATTACTTTCTAAATGTTGCCCCAGGTTAATTTTAACCAGAACTCTATTTACCAAAATGTATCTCTGATTTCCTTGCTCATCATTGCTACTTGCATGACATTTTTTCCTCTCGTGATCTTCTTCATCTTGTTAAAATATATTCATTGGCAGTTCTTTCAGTGATAATTTAGCGATAGGAAACTAAGTCTTTTTCAGAAATAGAAAAGTATAAGTTCAATATCTTTCATTTAGACTTTCCTAAAAAGAAGAGTCAGGGGTTGAAAGCCTTTATTGAGTAGAATAAGAAATCTTGAGAATGAGAAGATAGTTACCATGGTCCTTGGAAAGCTAGAGTTCAGATTAAATCATAAGTCATAGCAATAACAGGTTAGCAAATATTAGCTGGTCAGTTAAATTTTGTATTTTTTATCTTATTATAAAGTTGCGTATCTCTTTAAGTCTGTTTGCTAAGATAAAGAAACATACAAGTTTGCCTGATTTGTAAAGAAAATGAAATTTGCTCGGTCATGTCTGACTCTTTACGATGCTATGAACATAGTCCATGGAATTCTCCAGGCCAGAATACTGGAGTGGGCAGCCATTCCCTTCTCCAGGGGAATCTTCCCAACCCAGGAATCTAACCCAGGTCTCCCTCACTGCAGGTGGATTCTTTACTAGCTGAGCCACCAAGAAAGCCCAAGAGTACTGGAGTGGGTAGCCTATCTCTTCTCCAATAGATCTTCTTGATCCAGGAATTGAACCGGGGTCTCCTGCATTGCAGGTGGATTCTTTACCAGCTGAGCTATGAGGGAAGCCCTAAACTAGAGACCAAAAATGTTTGTTTTTTTAAAAAAACTGTATTTCTTAAAATATTTACTTCATCCAACTGTTCACCTGAAGCTGTAAACTATGTTTGTCACAGGAAAGAAAGATGTGAGATGAAACCATTATATATGATTTAACTGAAGTTTTGTAATCTCAATTATATATCAGTGATTTGAGCACTTTTGATGGAAAGTATTAGTATCTTTTTTGGCTGAATGTCTTAATTTTGTTCTTACTATTAAAATGGGGGTAAAATTCTATAGTAACATTGGTTTTAGCTAAATATTTTGAAAATAATTCCCTTGTATAATAATATTCTGTTTTTGCTGAGGGAGAATATGCCCTTATTATCAATGACTTATTAAGACAATATATCTTTTTTCCTGACAAATTTTAAGTGTTTTTCGTCCTTCATGTCCTTCAGTATCATTGTGATTTATTTAGGTATAGATTTGTTTTCACTCATCTTTCTCAAGCCCAGGTATATGTCTTCAATTTGAAGGTTCATGTCTTACATCATTTCTGAAAGTTCTTGGCCATTATTTCTTAAATATTTCCTCTAAACTATTCTGTCCTTCTGGAAATCATCTTGATTTATTTTGGAAGTTTTCATACCTTTCATCTCTTTATTTCTCTGAGCTACTAGTCTAGATGATTTCTTCAGAACTTTCTTTCATTTTTCTAATTCTCTCTATCTTGTGCCTAAGCTACTAGATTTTATTTTAGTTTATCTAGATTTATTTTACACTAAAGATTGCATTTAGGATCATCACTTGTCTTTTTCCAGTTCCCTGCTCTTATTTTATGATTTTTTCCTCTTATCTCCTTGAACAGCTTAAGCTACAAATTTTAAAAGCTGTTTTAGACTGCAATTCCTTTAATTACTTAGGTGTCAGGTCTACATTTCTTGGATATGTGGACTCTCCTTTCTGAAATTCTTTTAATGTTTTTTAATAATTTTTGCCTTGCAACAGAACAAAACAAACAAACAAAAAAAGGCAAAATGGTTGTCTGAGGAGGTCTTACAAATAGCTGTGAATAGAAGAGAAGTGAAAGGCAAAGAAGAAAAGGAAAGATTTACCCATTTGAATGCAGAGTTCCAAAGAATAACAAGGAGAGCTAAGAACGCCTTACTCAGTGATCAATGCAAAGAAATAGAGGAAAACAACAAAATGGGAAAGTCTTGAGATCTCTTCTAGAAAATTAGAGATACCAAGCGAACATTTCATGCAACGATCAGCACAATAAAGGACAGAAATGGCATGGACCTAACAGAAGCAGAAGATATTAAGAAGAGGTGGCAAGAATACACAGAAGAACTGTGCAAAAAGATCTTCACAACCCAGATAATCCTGATGGTGTGATCACTCACACTATCACTTCACAACCCAGATGGTGTGATCACTCACCTAGAGCCAGATATCCTGGAATGTGAAGTCAAGTGGGCCTTAGGAAGCATTACTATGAACAAAGCTACTGGGGGTGATGGAATTCCAGTGGAGCTATTTCAAATCCTCAAAGATGATGCTGTGCAAATGCTGCACCCTATATGCCAGCAAGTTTGGAAAACTCAACAGTGGCCACAGGACTGCAAAAGGTCAGTTTTCATTCCAATCCCAAAGAAAGGCAATGCCAAAGAATGCTCAAACTACCACACAATTGCCCTCATCTCACATGCTAGTAAAGTAATGCTCAAAACTTTACAACAGTATGTGAACTGAGGCTTCAAAAGTCCATGAACCAATAACTTCCAGATGTTTCAGCTGGGTTTAGAAAAGGCAGAGGAACCAGAGATCAAATTGCCAACATCTGCTGGATCATTGGAAAAACAAGAGAGTTCCAGAAAAACATATATTTCTGTGTTATTGACTGTGCCAAAGCCTTTGACTGTGTGGACCACAATGAACTGTGGAAAATTCTTCTAGAAATGGGAATACCAAACCACCTGACCTGCCTCTTGAGAAATCTATATGCAGGTAAAGAAGCAACAGTTAAAACAACAGACTGGTTCCAAACTGGGAAAGGAGTACGTCAAGGCTGTATATTGTCACTCTGCTTATGTAACTTCTATGCAGAGTACATCATGAGAAACGCTGGGCTGGATGAAGCACAAGCTGGAAACAAGATTGCCAGGAGAAATATCAATAACCTCAGATATGCAGATGACACCACCCTTATGGCAGAAACTGAAGAGGAACTAAAAAGCCTCTTGATGAAAGTAAAAGAGGAGAGTGAAAAAATTGGCTTAAAAGTCAACATTCAAAAAACTAAGATACTGCATCTGGTCCCATCACTTCATGGAAAATTGATGGGGAAACAATGGAAACAGTGACAGACTTTATTTCTTTGGGCTTCAAAATCACTGCAGATGGCGACTGCAGCCATGAAATTAAAAGAAGCTTGCTCCTTGGAAGAAAAGTTATGACCAACCTAGATAGTATATTAAAAAGCAGAGACATTACTTTGCCAACAAAGGTCCATCTAGTCAAAGCTATGGTTTTTCCAGTAGTCATGTTTGGATGTGAGAGTTGGACTATAAAGAAAGCTGAGCGCTGAAGAATTGATGCTTTTAAATTATGGTGTTGGAGAAGACTCTTGAGAGTCTCTTGGACTGCAAGGAGATCCAACCAGTCCATCCTAAAGGAAATCAACTGCAATGAGCTGACTTATTTCAAAAGACCCTGATGGTGGGAAAGATTGAAGATGGGATGAGAACGGGATGACAGAGTATGAGATGGTTAGATGGCATCCCCGACTCAATGAACATGAGTTTGGGTAAACTCCAGGAGTTGGTGATGGACAGGGAGGCTTGCTGCAGTCCATGGGGTCACAAAGAGTTGGACATGACTGAGTGACGGAACTGAACTGAACTGATAACATGAACTCAATTCACATGCTAGCAAGATTATGTTCAGAATCCTTCAAGCTAGGCTTCAGCAGTACTTGAGCAAAGACATTACAGATGTACAAGCTGGGTTTCAAAGAGGCAGAGAGAAAGAGAGATCAAATTGCCATAATTCACTAGATCATGAAGAAATTAAAGGAGTTCCTGAAAAAAACATCTACTTCTGCTTTATTGACTATGTTAAAGCCTTTGACTGTATGGATCACAAAAAACTTTGGAAAATTCTTAAAATGATGGGAATACCAGACCACCGTAACTTTTTCCTGAAAAACCTGTATGGAGGTCAAGAAGCAACAGTTAGAACTGGACATGGAACAACAGACTGGTTCAAAATTGGGAAAGGAGTGTGTCACAGCTGTATATTTTCACCCTGCTTATTTAACTTAAATGTACTGTGCATGCTCCTGCTAAGTCGCTTTAGTTGTGTCTGACTCTTTGCAACCTTATGGAGTGTAGCCCTCTGTCCATGGGTTCTCCAGACTAGAATACTGGAGTAGGTTGCCAAACATGTCTCCAGGGTACCCTCCTGACCCAAGGATTGAACCTGTTTCCCTTATGTCTCCTTCACTGGCAGGTGGGTTCTTTACCACTAGCACCACCTGGGAAGCCCAATATGCAGGGCACATCATGAGAAATGCCAAGCTGGATGAATCACAAACTGGAATCAATATTGCTGGCAGAAATATCAACAACCTCAAATATGCATTTCATCACTCTAATGGCAGAAAGTGAAGAAGAACTAAACCTCTTGAGGAAGGTCAAAGAGGAGAGTGAAAAAGCAGGCTTGGGGTTTTCTTCCTTCATTCTATTAAGGTGACATATCACATTGATTAATTTTTGTCTGTTGACCCATTCTCAAATTCCAGGAATAAATACACTTGGTCATAGTGTATAAACCTTTTAATGTACTGCTTTGGTTTGCTTGTATTTTGTTCAAGATTTCTGTGTTAATATTCTTTAAGGATATTTGTAATTTTCTTGTAGTGTCTTTGCCTGTCTTTGGTATCAGTGTAAAAGTTTTAAAAATATATCCTGGATGCAAAAAAAAAAAAAAAAAAGAAACTCAACATTAAATAATTAAAATCATGGCATCTGGTCCCATTGTGCATGCCTTCATGCTTACTCAGTTGTATCTGACTCTTTGCAACCCCATGGACTGTAGCCGTCTAGGCTCCTCTGTGCATGGAATTTTCCAGGCAAGAATACTGGAGTGGGTAGCCATTTCCTGCTCCCAAGGATGTTCCTGACCCAGGGATCGAACCACATCTCCTTCCTTTCCTGCATTGACAGGCAGATTCTCTACCACTATGCCACCTGGGAAGCCAGTTCCATCACTTCATGGCAAATAGAAGGGGAAAAGGTTGAAGGACCTTTATTTTCTTGGACTCCAAAATCACTGTGGACAGTGATTGCAGCCATGAAATTAAAAGACACTTTCTCTTTGGAAGGAAAGGTATGACAAACCTAGTGTGTTAAAAAACAGAGGCATCACTTGCCAACAAAGGTCCATGTAGTCAAAGCTATGGTTTTTCTAGTAGTCATTTACAGATGTGAGAGTTGGACCATAAAGAAGGTTGAGTGCCCAAGAGTTGATGCTTTTGAATTGTGGTGCTGGAGAAGACTCTTGAGAGTCCCTTGGACAGCAAGGAGATCAAATCAGTCAATCCTAAAGGAAATCAACCCTGAATAATCATTGGAAGTACTGATGCTGAAGCTGTACTACTTTGGCCACCTGATGCAAAGAGCCAACTCATTGTAGAAGGCTTTGGTGCTGGGGAAGATTGAAGGCAAAAGGATAAAGGGGTGGCAGAGATGGTTAGATAGCATCACTGACTCAGTGGACATGAATTTGAGAAATTCCAGGAGATAGGACAGAGGAGTCTGGCGTGCTGCACTCCATAGGGTCACAAAGAGTTGGACGTGACTTAGCGACTGAACAACTGCTTCTCAGTATCTACTGTTGGGTGATGGAATGTTTTGATTGCCCCTGGGGATAGAGGTGAGATGTGTACATCTAACCAGGTACAATTAAGTTGAAGGAGGATGATATTCCAAAGCAAAATTGGGGTTCTATTTTCAAAAGAGACGTGGATGCTGGCCAGATCAGTTCAGTTGCTCAGTCATGTCTGACTCTTTGCGACCCCATGGACTGTAGCACAGCAGGTTACCTCCCGCCTTCAATCTTTCCCAGAATCAGAGTCTTTTCAAATGAGTCAGTTCTTTCCATCAGGTTGCCAAAATATTGGAGTTTCAGCTTCAGCATCAGTCCTTCCAATGAAGATTCAGGACTGATTTCGTTGAGGATGGACTGGTTGGATCTCCTTGCAGTCCAAGGGACTCTCAAGAGTCTTCTCCAACACCATAATTTAAAAGCATCAATTCTTCAGCACTCAGCTTTCTTTATAGTCCAACTCTCACATCTATACATAACCACTGGAAAAACCATAGCTTTGACTAGATGGGCATTTGTTGGCAAAGTAATGTCTCTGCTTTTTAATATACTATCTAGGTTGGTCATAACTTTTCTTTCAAGGAGCTAGTGTCTTTTA
This sequence comes from Capra hircus, assembly GCF_001704415.2. Taxonomy (NCBI): domain Eukaryota; kingdom Metazoa; phylum Chordata; class Mammalia; order Artiodactyla; family Bovidae; genus Capra; species Capra hircus. Next base: position 89,792,033 of record NC_030813.1, on the reverse strand, counting down.
ATTTCATGACTGCAGTTGCCATCTGCAGTGATTTGGGAGCACAGGAAAATAAAATCTGTCACTGCTTCCACTGTTTCCCCATCTATTTGCTACGGAAGGACCAGATGCCATGATCTTAGTTTTTTGAATGTTGAGTTTTAAGCCAGCTTTTTCACTCTCCTCTTTCACTGAAAGAGGCTCTTTAATTACTCTTCACTTTCTGCCATAAGGGTGGTGTCATCTTCATATCTGAAGTTATTGATATTTCTCCTGGCAATCTTGATTCAAGCTTGTGATTCAACCAGCCCAGCATTTCTCATGATGTATTCTACATGTAAGTTAAATAACCAGGGTGACAATATACAGTCTTGACATACTACTCTTTTCCCAATTTGGAACCATTCTGTTGTTCCATGTCCAGTTCTAACTGTTGCTTCTTGACCTGCATACAGATTTCTCAGGAGGCAGGTCATGTGCTCTGGTATTCTGATCTCTTTAAGAATTTTCCACAGTTTGTTATGATCTACAGTCAAAGGCTTTGGCATAATCAATCAAACAGAAGTTAATGTTTTTCTGGAATTCTCTTGCTTTTTCTATGATCCAGTGGATGTTGGCAATTTCATCTCTGTTTCCTCTGCCCTTTCCAAATCCAGCTTGAACATCTGGAAGTTCTCAGTTCATGTACTGTTGAAGCCTGGCTTAGAGAATTTTGAACATTTCTTTACTAGCATGTGAGATGAGTGTAATGTGTGGTAGTTTGAACATTCTTTGCCATTGCCCTTCTTCAGGATTGGAATGAAAACTGACCTTTTCCAGTCCTGTGGCCACTGCTGAGTTTTCCATATTTGCTGGTACATTGAGTGCAGCACTTTCATAGCATCATTTTTTAGGATTTGAAATAGCTCAATTGGAATTCCATCATCTCCGCTAGCTTTGTTCATAGTGATGCTCCCTAAGGCCCACTTGACTTCACATTTCAGGATGTCTGGGTCTAGGTGAGTGATCACACCATCGTGGTTACCTGGGTCATGAATATCTTTTTTTGTATAGTTCTTGCTTGCTGGCAAGGGAAGCAAATTAATTGTTACTACATTTTACTACATGCTATATATTTCCCTAGGCCTGCAAACAAAAACCAGTGGAACATAAATTAATTTTGATTAGGTATGAGGTGTACCTGAAGGTGTGCTCAGAGAAGGCTCCTTAGTCCCTCAAGCAAATGGACTTCAGTCTGCTCAAGACAGCTGTCTATAGACACACTTTTGCCCAGTCTACCTAGACAGGCCTGGACCCTGATGGTAGCGTGTTAGGCTCAAGCTGGGGACCCTAGTATATACGAAATTTGACTCTTTTTTACTTCCTTTTGCGTAATGTCCCCTTTTTTCTACTAAATGCTTTGATAATTCTTAAGTGAATTCTTGCTGCTTGAAGAAGGCCTGCAGTTTGGCAAGATTTATTGCCTAGTATATATTACTGAAGGGAGTCAAACTTGACGCTCAGAAAGAAAAGAAAAAATACACGAGGGGAATAAGTCACTATGAAAGAAGGAAGAATTGGGATTTTTCACATTAATACTTTAAGTCAATAACACTTGGAAGAAAATGATCTTAGAGTGATTATGAATTTTGGGAGGAAAATATAGTCATGAAGTTTTCTGTCCATTTATAGTTTGATTAAAAAAGAACAAACATAATGATAATGAGTCTGTCTGAGAGAACTCAAAAGCACAGTATCATGGGTCCTTGGAAATATGTGTTGGCATTCCTGTTACAAATTAGAGGGAGAAATGAAGGTTATCATAACCCTCAGTCCTTAAGGTCCTGATATAAATATTATCAGTATATTTCAAGTGTCTAAAACTATAATTAAGTTTTAGGTTAAGATATAAGAGCTATGATCATTTCAGGGTACAGTTTTATTTGAATGCTTGTTTTGAAAGTGAGCATTACTTCTAACATAAAGGAACAGTTTCAGCATAATAGGAATTTTGTGTTCGCTTACACATAATTTCACCTGAGAAAAGCACTAGATGAATGCACAAAGCTGTTGAGCTGAGCTGAGTAGACTACACCAAATGCACACTTGCCCAAATCACAAATATATGACAGCTACCTTGGTTCAGGTTTGCGTTAGAAATATTTGCTGTTACAACTTTGTACCCAGTTTCCATAATTCTTCCTCTGTCACTTCCACAAGCAAACTTCAGGTGTTTTTTGAGGTAAAGTACACTACACACTCAACTATGTTTTTTTATTATTTATTCATATATCTTTAATCATTTAGAATGTATAAGATTATGCTGATTTTATTACTCTTTTTTATTGAAGTATTTTGACTTACAGTATTATATTGACTTCAGGTGTATAACACAGTGATTTGATATTTTTACACATTATGAAATGATCCCTATGACAAGTCTAGTTACCGTTTGTCACCATAAAGTATAATTGTGATGTCATTAACTAGATTCCCTTTGCTGTACAGTACAGCGGCATGACTTATGTATTTTGTAACTGGAGCTTTGTACCTTTTATTCCCCTTCCCCCCTATGTCCACTGCCCCACCCCTCCCTTTTGGGAACCACTCATTTGTTCTTTGTACCTATGAGTCTGTTCCTGTTTTGTTATGTTTGTTGGTTTGTTTTAAAGATTCTACATATAAGTGAAATCATATAGTATTTGCCTTTCTCTGTTTCACTTTAGCATAATATCCTCTAGGTCCATTCATGTTGTCAAAACTGGCAAGATTTAATTCTTTTTTATGGTCGATTAATATTCCATTGTGGGGCTTTCCTGGTGGCTCAGTGGTAAAGAACCCACCTGCCAAACAGAGACACAGGTTCAATCTCTGGGTTGGGAAGATCCCCTGGAGAAGGAAGTGGCAACCCACTCCAGTATTCTTGTCTGGGAAATCCCATTGACAGAGGAGCCTGTGGTCTACAGTCCATGGGGTTGTAAAAGAGTCGGATATGACTTAGGGACTAAACAACAACAACATTCCACTGTATATATACCACATCTCGTTTACCCGTGATTGTTTAGGTTATTTCCATATCTTGGCTCTTGTATTTACATAATATTGCAGTGAACATTGGAGATCATGTTTGATTTCCAGTTAGAGTTTTCATTTTCTTTGGATAAATACCCAGAAATGGAGTTGCTGGATCATATGGTAGTTCTACTTAAACCTTTTGAGGAATCTTTATGCTGCTTTCAACAGTGGCTGCACCATTTACCTTCGCATTAACTGTGTGCAAGGGTACCATTTTCTCAGTTTCTTCACTAACACTTGTTATTTGTTTTCTTTTTGATAATAGCTGTTCTGATGGGTGTGAGGTGATATCTCATTGTGGCTTTGATTTGCTTTTCCCTGAAGATTAATGATGCTGAACATTTTTTCATCTGCCGTTGTGGTCATCTGTGTGTTTTCTTTGGAAAAATGCCTGTTTAGGTCTTTTGCTCATTTTTAATCTAATTTTTTTCCTATTGAGACACGCACATTCTTTATATATATTAGATATCAACCCCTTAGCAGGCATATCATTTGCAAATGTCTTCTTCCATTCAGACATTGCCTTTTCACTTTATTGATGGTTTCCTTCTCTGTACAAAAGTCTTTTAGTTTCATGTAGTCCTTATTTTTTATTTTGTTGCCTTGCCAAATAAATAAATAAGTGAATACTGCCAAGATTGATGTCAAAGAGTATGCTGTCTCTATTTTCTCCTAGGAATTTTATGGTTTGAGGGGGCCTTACATCTAAGCCTTTAATTCATTTTTATTTTATTTTTGCTTAGGGTATAAGAAAATTAGTTTCATTCTTTTCCAGGTAATGGTCTAGTTTTCCCAACAATGTTTATTGAAGAGACTGTCTTTCCCCTATAGTGTGTTCTTGCCTCCTTTATCATAGATTAACTGACCATATAAATGTGGGTTTATTTCTGGGTGTGCTATTCTCTTCCATTGATCTATATGTCTGTTGTTGTGCCAACAATATCTATTTTGATTACTATAGCTTTACAGTATAGTCTGAAACCAGAGAATGTGATACTTCCAGTCTTGTTCTTCTTTCTCAAGAATAATTTGGCTATTTGGGGTCTTTTGTAGTTTATAAAAATTTTAGGATTATTTGTTCTAGTTCTGTGAAAAATTTCATGAATATTCTGATAAGGAATGTATTGAATTTGTGAATTGCTTTGGGTAGTATGGATATTTTAACAATTTTTCAGTCAGTGAGCAAAGGCTATCTTTCTATTTGTTTGTATCTTACTTAATCTTTTCCTTATAGTTTTCAGAGTACAAGTCTTTCACCTCCTTGGTATTTTGTTCTTTTTGAAGTAATTGTAAATTGGATTATTTTCCTAACTTCTCTTTCTCAGAGTTTGTTATTAATGTATAGAAATCAAACAAATGTCTTCAAATTAATTCTATATCTTTTTGTAAATTTTGTAAAGTTTGCAACTTCAATGAATTCATTTATTAGTCAAAATTGTTTATTGGTGGAGTTTTTAGGTTATTCTATGTGATATCACAGCATCTGCAAAGAGCCACAGTATTACTTCTTTGCTTCCATTTTAGATGCCTTTATTTCTTTTTCTTCTCTGATTGCTGTGGTTAGGACTTCCAGTATCACGTGAATAAAAGTGGTGAGAGTGGGCATACTTCACTTGTTTCTGATCTCAGAGGAAAAGCTTTCAGCATTTCACCATTGAGTATGAGTTAGCTGGGGGCTTGTCATATGCAGTTTTTATTATGTTTCGGTTTGTATCCTCCATACCCACTTTGTTGAGAGTTTTTATCACATATAAATGCTGACTTTCATCAGATGCTTTTTCTGCATCTGAAAATGATCGTTTAAATAAAATGTGCTTTAATTTGTTACAGTGCTATTTTACAATAATTAATATGTAGGTATTGCATCATCCTTGCATCCCTGGAATAAATTCCACTTGATCATGATGTATGATCCTTTTTATATATTGCTAAATTTGGTTTGCTAATATTCTGTTGAGAATTTTTAAATCTATGTTCATCAGGGCTATTGGCTTGTAATTTTCTTTCTTTTTCTTTTTATAGTATCTTTGTCTGGTTTTCTTATTGGGATAATGCTGGTCTCATAGATTAATTTGGAAACACTTCCTCTAGTGCTTTGGAATAGTTGTAGAAGGATAGGTATTAACTCTTCTTTAAATACATGTTGGAATGTTCCTGTGAATCCATATGGTCCTAGAGTTTTGTTTGTTGAGAGGTTTTGATTACTGATTCAATTTCATTACTAGTAATTGGACTGTTCATATTTTCTCTTTCTTCCTGACTTAGTCTTTGAACATTTTATGTTTCTAGGAAGCTAATTATTTCTTCTAGGGTGTCCAATTTGTAGTTGTATAATTGTTTGTAGTAGTCTCTTGTGACTGTTTGTATTTCTGTAGTATATGGTGTAACTTCTCTTTCATTTTTCATTTATTTGTTTGGGATCTTTTTTTTCTTGATGAATCTGGCTAAAAGTTTATCAATTTTGTTTACTTTTCAAAAAATAGTCCTTAATTACAATGATCTTCTCTATTGTTTTTTTTTTGGTCTCTATTTCTGTTATTTTTCACTTTAATCTTTATTATCTCATTCCTTTTGCTAACTTTGGGCTTTGCTTTCTCTTTTTTGTCTTGTTCCTTTAGATGTAAAGTCACCTTGATGGCTTGAGACTTTTCTTGTTTCTTGAGTTAGCCTGTATTGCTATGATATTGCCCCATAATTGACTTGGCTGCATCCTATAGACTCCACTCTGGAAAGTTCTGTTTCCATTTTCATTTGTCTCAGGGTATTTTTTAAATTTCTTATTTGGTTTCTTTATTGACTCACTGGTTTTTTAGTAGCATGTAGTTTAATCTCCATGTGTCTGTGTTTTTTCTAGTTTCTTTTTGTAATTGATTTCTAGTTTCATACTGTTTTGATTGGAAAAAAACTTGACATGATATTAATCTTAAATTTATTTAGATTTGTTTTGTGGACTAACATGTGACCTATCCTGGAGAATGTTCCATGTACACTTGAAAAAGTGTCTTCTGCAGTTTGAGGATGCAGTGTTTTGTATATATTGGTTGATCTATCCATTGATATAAGTGGGGTGTTAAAGTCCCTACTATCATTGCATTACTGTTGATTTTCCCTTTATATCTGTTAATATTGGCTTTATATATTTAGATGCTTATATGTTGGATGCATACTTATTTACAAATGTTATATCTTCTTCTTAAATTGATCCTTTTATGATTATGTAATACCCTCATTTGTCTTTTGTTGCAGTTTTTTAAACTTTATTTTATCACATATAAGATTCTTACTCTCAGCTTTGTTTTAATTTGCATGGAATATCTTTTTCCATCCCTTAACTTACAGTCTGTGTGTCTTTATAGATCTGGAGTGAATCTCTTACAGGTAGCATAATATAGATAGGTCTTGTCTTTTTAAACATTCAGCTACTTTAAGTTTTTTGATTGTAGAATTTAGTACATTTACATTTAAAGTGATCATTAATAGGTATGCTCTCATTGCCATTGTGTTAATTGCTTTTGGATGTTGTATAGTTTTTCCCTGTTCTTTTCTTCTTCTCTTTGTCTCTTCCCTGTGGTTTGATGATTTTCTTTAGTGTTTCTTTTTTTTAATGTCACACAGTTTTCGAGTATCATACCCCTAGCTTTAGTTTTCCCATATGACCTGTGGTTTTTATTGCTTAATTCTGCAATGTGATAATTTTTTTAGGAAGGCATATACAGGAGTTTCAAATGTTTAATAATTATAAGTAAAATTTATTGAATGGGTACTGTGTTCTAAATATTTTACATAGTTAGCTATCTAAGTTAACTTAATCCTAAAATGACCTTATGGGTTAGGTGTAATTATTATTATCCCCATTTTATAATGGATGCAATTGAGATTTAGAGGGGTTAAATAATTTACTCTCTATCACCGAGCTAGTAAACAGTTGGGACTCAGAACTCAGCTCTCTGAGATTTCTGATCATAACTGGAACTTAGCCAAAAACAAAAATCATTATAATACAAGGCAGAAGGTAAGCACTATTTGAGAGGTTAAACAAAATAATAATCAGGGAACTCAAAGGAAGGGAAAGATGATATTTGTAAATAATGTAATTCTTCATAGAGATGGCAGGATTTGAAAAAAAAAATTTCATGAAATCTTGACCAACAGAGATGAAGGAGGATGATACATGTGGAGGGAATAGCTGACAACCTAACATACAGATAGAAATTGTGAGATCTCTTCAGAGAGCAAAGAGCAACTGGTGGCTGCAGCTGATGGTCTGAGTTGGGAGCCCCCGGAAAGATAGGTAAGAAAGAGACCACCAGAGCCTCCCTGTGGAGGGTCTCACACTACTGGGAGAGGAGCCTTTGTTAAACATGGCACACAATGGGGAGTCAGTTTAGTTTTTGATCAGGAAGTTAATATAAACAGGGCTGAACAATGAGAAAACAAATCTGACAAAGATGGTAGCAGAGAGTGACTGAGGGTGTGGGCAGGGCAGGGAATCTGAGTCACTGGATGCCGCCCCTGACAGCTTCCAGGTTTTCATGGCTTGAGTGTTTTGCAGTACAGCAAGGCCCTCTACAGGTTACCCAGATGACTAGATTCAGAGGAATTTAGACGAGGCAGGATGTTAAAATTGATCCAGTCAAACCATCATGGCACACTTTAAGATCCATAGGAACCCTGAATGAGAAGACAGAAACTGGCTGGGTGTTCAGGACACACTCCTGATCAAAGCTACGTTAAGAAAATAGGGTCAGAGCTGTGTATCTCCTATTATATATCCTGTATCTATGAGATCTCCTTTAACTCCTATTATATACCCTGTATCTCCTTTTTTTCTAGAAGCTAGACTTCTATAGCAAAACATCTTGATTTCTAAATGTGGGCTAGATCTAAAACAGACGCCTTGAAAGACAAAGGAAATATACCTGTGGATGGGATCTGCCTTACAGGCTGCACATTCTCAACATACAACTTTCAACCAGGAAGGGAATGTGGAGGTCATCTCTAAACAATATCTTTTTCACTTAACAGACAAAGATAGCCAGTCCAAATGGCCCCAGCAAAGTTAGAGAATCACACAGCTAGACTAGATCCCAGGTCCTTTAACTATCCATTCATTGCAGATTTTTTTTTTAATGTCGTTTCCAATTTTTGCCCCAAGCTGGACCACTACCATTGACTGTTTTTCTCTGAAGAATATATGGCACTAGGGTAGAATTGGGGGTGTTGTGGTGGGAAGGAGGTTGTTAAGATTTTCCTAGAGATGTGAAAACCACTTGCTCCTCATCTCATTACCAAACTCAATCATGATGCCCCTGTTAGGATGTTACTGCCAAAGTACCCTTGTCCACAGGCTGGGATCAAGTGTTCCCAAGTGACCAACTCATTCCCTACATCCCGTGGATAAACCAGGGTTCATTTATAGTCTAAAGTCTCTTCTCAGACTGTACATTCAGTAGGCACTTGAAGCTTGTTCTGGCCCCACCCTAAGGATGCTATTCATATTTTAATCTGCAGATGACACCAGGAAATTTTTGTGGTCGATTCATGACAAGGTCATTATTTTATATATTTTAAAGAAAATAACTTTTCATTTGCTTGCAAATCTCTTGGGTATATATTCAAACTCGTAAGAAAAAAAAGAAAGAAAATCAACCCCCAACACTAATGTTTTTCATAAAATGTTGGGAACTATTTTCATACAGGTTTAAATAAGGGATTTTGGCATTAGATCTATCTAGATCTATCTAGGCTCTGCCACTGAAAGGCTATGTGACCTTGAAAAGAATGATTTGCCTTCTGTAAGCCTTAATTACATATAGGTGTGGGTTAATTAAAATAAAGCTAAGAATGCTTTTCAAACATTTTAAATGCTCATAAATGGTAGCTATATTACACTATTACTTCAGTTTCGTTTGAGAAGAGACTCAATATTGAATCGATAGTTTTGTATAGTTAAAAAAAAAAATCTAGATATGCCATTGTTTTTCCAGAAAGATATGAAGCCTAACTAACATTCTGTTAAAGAAAACTGATAGTTTGATACTTGCTAGACTGTGGTATTAACAGAATTTTAATCTAAGTTACTTATGCTCCAATATTATCTGAGAGATAAAAATTACTCAGAAAGCCCATGAAGTATAGGCATAAGACCTGATTAAACAATTCAATTCTTGTTACTGTATAATCACATTCTTAATCTTTATGAAATACTACTCTGGAAGCTGTGGGTTTTGGCCACAGTCTATAACAGCCCTCATGTTTCCTTTTGGCGGAGGAATAAAATGTAGCGATGGATCACATTTTTTCACATGGTTATTCTCAAGAAGTCTATACTTTGAATTCTCAAGAAATAGCTACTTAGGCCTTGTACTCTGAGTTGTGCATTCATTGAACATTTAACAGAAATTTGGAGCTGAATCTGGAAGATATGCTTCTGAATGTGCTACTGAATAAGGCTGTGCCAAAAGTTTGGACAGAAATGTAGACTCACCCAGATGAGCAGTCCCAACCTCACAAATTAAATTTCAACACTTCCAGTTCATCTTGGCAAATGCTAGTATCCTGATGTCAGACAGTAATGATGTAAGCCAGAAAGAGTGGTATTTTGCAATAGAGAGATTCTGGTAACCCTTCCCATGAGTGTGGGTTGTAGGATATCAATATTTACATCATATCACAGAGTGTGTTACAGTTTGCAAGGGAGAGAAATTAGATGATTTACTCACGGTCTTCTGTGGAGAAGTGTCCTTTTGTTCAACATCAAAGCTTCAATTACTCATGTTTGCATTGTTATTTCCTTAAGACATTCTTTTTTCAATTGCATATAATAAATGGACATTTTCTTGATGTCAGCAAAATGGGACATTTCAAAATTAAAGGGTTGTATTGTGCCAGGAAACACTAAAAGACAAACTGTATTATAATTTCATCTACTTCCAATATAATTATACAAAAAAAAATAACCTGGGGAAAGCAGTTATAATTCCTTTTTTGTAAATTTATTCGCTCAAGCCTGACTGAAATTATAGTGTTTGCTCCTGTTGCCATCATTCTCCAAAGGGCTAATTAATGAGCACTCATGAATGCTGATGACTTAAGAATGTGTTCTCAAGAACTGAAGGGTAGACACAGGAAGGAGACAAAACGGGAAATGAAAGAAATTGATGAACCCTGTTGGCTGGTTTGATTTAGTCATAGATGCCAGAAATACGTTCTCATTTCTTTCTTAAATGACTGAAAATGTAGTTCTGATACCAGATCTTCACTGGTAGGCTTCTTTGCAGGGAGGGTCTTATGTCATATAGGAAAAAACAGAAAATGAAAGAGTTGCAGGACATCTTATACATGTTCCTACTGAAGACCTGCTTACAAATGCAGATATTGCCATGAGAATACCGGGGATTCCTTCCTGGAAAATGAACTCTAGTAGTTATATGAGCACAAGATTCCTTTGTATGGCTGATCACAAACAGATGGCTTCTCAGGAGCCACACTCTAAATTTCCATATTTTCTCACTGGGTGGATTTTATGATGTTAATGCATACTCTTCCAAAGGTGAAAAAAACTGAACCTCTGTTGGTTTTCTGCTTTGATCTACTTTTTGGTTTGGCATTTTGGAAATTTTAATTTCTTGTTCAATATCGATTCAGTTAAGTATATATATAGACAGCAAATATTTGTAACTTTTTAGTTTATCACCTCTCCAGAGACTTTAGTCTTACTTCCTCTTTCTTTTCATCAGGAGGCAGTCCTTAATTAAGCTTTATTGTTTCTTCCTGGACTCTCCCCAGCTTTTTAACACCTATTTGAAATGCTCAGGAAGAGGAGTCATTGGGAGGAACCTTTAACTCCCTACTCCTTGGGATGATGTAACCTCTGCATACTTTGTGAGATCATGCAGAAAGTGCTGATGTGCAATTCATCTGCATTAAATTCCTTCTGTAGGAAAAACAAACTAAGCAAGTGAAATGCCTTCTACTCAAAGGAAAGCAGGAGGTAGTTTTACAACTTGATGTAAGAGAAGCCATTGCTACTAGGCTTCCATTGTAAGACAATTCACCTTTGACTCCTTTTTTAACCCATGCCATGATCAAAATATTTTGCTTATCTATTCCACAATAGAAAAGAAGAAAAAAAGTCCATAGTCTTAGACTGAATCTAAAAGAAACATGGTAGATACTATTCTTTAATTTCATGTTTCACTTCCTTTAAGAACAAATTCTTAAATTATTATTTTAACAACCAAACACTAAAATATACACCAAAGATAATATCCAGTGGTGTGTTTCAGAGTGAGGGGTGAGACTGGGGACAGACATGGAGTTGAGAATAATCACACTTGCAACACAGATGTGGAAATTTTTCTCCCTTCTCTCAATATCAAACTTTAGTGCTAGAAAGGCTTTGTGGAAAATGACATGAAAGCCCAAATAAATTAAGGGGCCTAGGATTATTTGAATTAGGTGGAAGAATAATGATTAAACAGGTAGCACCATAATTCTCAAAATGTTATTTCTATCAATGTTCCATTTTCTCCACGTATAAACCTTTTATCAGGTATCCAGAAATGGTACAGAAAGTTTCCACATGCTCTTGGTTGGTGAAAATGTCTGGTTCTTCAGTTTCTATTTCAGAGTCAATTGTAGAGTTGTATTCATTAGTAGAATTTTAGAATGTCAGTCCAAATAGTCACCAGGTAATTCCACTAACAATAGGAGAAAGTGATGAACATAAGCATTTGAGGACTAGTGAGTCGAGCACAAAATTTTATAATCCATGCAGAAACAAAAATGTTTTGCCTATTCAAGGCTCAATATCCAGATAAGTTTTCAGTCATCAGAAACTCTTTAGCTTATTCCATATTTCACAGTGTTGTCACAAGCTTGGGATGATTTGTGTTTGCCTCGGACATTCCATTTTCTTTTCCCTAGCTTAGACTTCAGTCACGTGTTTGGGTCACCGGCGGTGCCATAACACTAATCTCATCCGAGTAGTTGACATCACATTCTTTTAGACACCATGAAAGCAGCATGTTTCAGATTTGGTCCATAGAGCTGTGGTCCAAATTCCCAGTAGCAAGCATAGTGAAGAACCCAAGCATGGCCTTGCTTAGGCTGACTGTGTTGTAGGAGGGGACCCTTTCCAGGGCCTGAAACTGGGCTCTTGTCTAACACTCAGACATGAATTGTCTGAGGAGACACATGTGCTGACAAAGCAAGAGATTTTATTGGAAAATGGCGCCCAGGCAAAGAGCAGGAGGGTAAGGGAACCCAGGAGAACTGCTCTGTCACATGGCTTGCAGTCTTGGGTTTTATGGTGATAGGATTAGTTTTCAGGTTGTCCTTAGCCAATCACTCTGACTCGGAGTCCTTCCTGGTGGTGCACGCCTTGTTCAGCCAAGATGGATGCCAGAGAGAAGGATTCTGGGAGGTAGTCGGACAGGTGGGGTTTCCTTTTGACCTTTCCCAAACTCTTCTGGTTGGTGGAGGCAGGCTTATTAGTTCCCTGTTCCTTACCAGGACCTTCTGTCATAAAACAACTCATGCAAGTGGTTACTGTGGTGCCTGGCCAGGGTGGGAGGTTTCAATCAGTGTGCTTCCCCTAACAAGTGCACAGTTGATAATTATTGTCATGAGAATTCACATCTGACGTAGTCAGAAGTGTAAAACTCAATATCCCATAGGGAGAACAAAAACCACACAGAAGCAGCAAACCCAGAGTAGGACTGTGAACTTGACTTCTGTCACTGTAGCTTGTTCCCTTGGCTCCCACAGCGCTTTAACGATGACAGAGTCTAAGGACCAACGTTGAAATTTATTCTCTCATTTCACCATGATCCCAACTTTCTAGTCAGCTTGGGAAGTTTTGTTGTTTCACTTGAAGATTTCAGTTTTGGGCCCGCTGATTTACACCAGTGCCTCATGAAGATTTCTTACAAAGGCTTCACAGTGGTCTTCCTCCGGAACAGATGTAAGGTGATTTCAATTTTAGATACCTAAAACAGAGCATTGGTTTCCATATGAATTTGACTGCTGTTTGTATAGCTTATTGAGAATTACATAAATGCTCTGGTATAACAGTTGCTTTTGGTGTCCCACCTATACCCCCTTTACCATCCCCATCCCTCAGCAGCCGTGGGTACTAATAAGGTTCATGTGCTGTGTGCTGTGCTTCATCGCTCAGTCGTGTCCGACTCTCTGTGACCTGTAGACTGTTGCCCACCAGGCTCCTCTGTCCATGGGGATTCTCCAGGCAAGAATACTAGAGTGGGTTGCCATGTCCTCCCCCAGGAGATCTTCCCAAGCCAGGGATCGAACCCAGGTCTCCTGAATTGCAGGCGGATTCTTTACTGTCTGAGCCACCAGGGAAGCCCAAGAATTCTGGAGTGGGTAGCCTATCCCTTCTCCAGGGGATCTTCCCGACCCAGGAATTGAACCAGGGTCTTCTGCATTGTAGACAGATTATTTACCAGCTGAGCTTTCAGGGAAGCCCATAATAAGGCTCACAGCACCATCCTTCTCTAGAGGACTGTCCTCAGCCAAGAGAGGATTTTGCCTGAAGATTTCTGGGAGATTCCAAGGCCCTGTCCCTTACCTGAAAGGATTATTCTGACATCCACACCTGATGATGCTGGGTACTAAAACCAAGCTCCCTCACCTCCTTAGGTTGGGTCAGAGATGCCATTCCTGTTCTAGGTCTCCCTGTGGAATCAGGCTGAGGATAGATTTCAGCTAAAGCTACATCTTTGCTTCCTTTCCACTCTGCTCTAGCTTTCCTACTTCATTACAAGTTTCAGCTTTGAGTAGTCCCTTGACCAATCACTCACTCAAGAATCTCTTTCATAGTTCTTCTTCTAGGGAACTTGACTTCAGGCAGCTGTCTTATTTACACTAAAAGGTCTTACTTCCTTTTCTTTGTTTTTCCTTTCTTGGTCTCTTATGTAGCTGATTTAACAGATTTTGTATCGATCGATCCACAATTGATATAACAAATTTTACTCTAAGGTGCAGTTATTAAGAAAACATTTTTTTATGTTGTATAATAACTTTTGGTCATTTTAAAAATGACAACTTAGTTAACAGAGTACGGCAAAAGAAATGTATTTTTACTTTTCTTTAATGTATGTCACGTATTTTTTGACTTTTCCTTATATGTAGATTTTAGGTAAAATTACCAGTGTGGAAAGGCCAGAAATAATAATTAATAATTAATACATGAGTAATTTATACTTAGTGCATCAAATTTGTCTTCTTTAGCTTTTAGCTGTAGGCAGTATCTCCTGAATGTACCCTCAGTTGACGTCTGGGAAGAAAATGGCCCAAGTTTGTTACACACTTTCATTAATTTCATACTTATATTTTGATGTGTCCATTCAACAGATATTTACTGAGCATGTATGGTGTCCCAAACATGGTATTCAGCACTCCATATAGTTGTGCCCAGGACACAGTTAATCTTCACCCTTGTGGACTGACTGTCCTATTCATTTATAACTTGATGTAGGCAGACAGAGATGAGGATGAAGGGAAATTGTAAACTGGAGCTATCCTATTGCAACTGCAGGTAAATCTCCACCTCTTGCCTGGGTTTATGAGAAGAGGCATCAAAACAAACATGCGGGAACTTGCCAGATTTACAGCCATATTTTCACTAGACAATTATATATGTCAATGCTTGGTACCTTGTAGGGGCTCAGTAAATGTTTGTCAAATGAATAAGTAGCTAGTGACTTCATAATTTGTTTTTTTCTTACCTCTTTCTTATGTAGCAGTAAAAAATAACAAGAAAACCACTTAATAGTAATCCAACGCCAATCCCAATTGCGATGTATTTTTCGTAAGAATCCACAGCATATGAAGTTAAGGTCAAATGCTCACACCTTTCTCCAGTATAGCCAGTAAAACACCTTTAAAAAAAAAAAGAAAAAATGTATAATGTTAAAACTCATGAAGAGAGAAACACATATGACTAATTTCAAAAAATGAAAACAAATAAAATGATTTAAAGAGGCACATACCAAATGAAAATTGATCTATTAAAGAAGAAGAAGCCATGCATTTTGCACTAATTATCTGATTAAAACCCTGTATTAATGCCGCTTCCCTCATTGGTAGAAAAGAAAGGTAGGACACCCCCATGAGTTGACCTAGAAAATTGCTAACCTACTCTTTCATAAGAGGATGCTGAGTAAATCAATGGTCATAAACAGTATCTCAATTGATCTAGAACTTTATATTCCTGAAATATTTTTGCCATAGTTTCATTTCATCCTATAATCAACTCATAAAAATCTTAGAAACGTCTTTGCATGTCATTGAAAGCTGGTTTGGGATTCCCTGGTGTCTCAGATGATAAAGAATCTGTCTGCAATGTAGGAGACCCAGGTTCAATCCCTGGTCAGGAAGATTCCCTGGAGAAGGAAATGGCAACCCACTCCAGTATTCTTGCCCGGAGAATCTCATGGACAGAGGAGCCTGGTGGGCTATATACTCTATGAGGTTGCAAAGAGTTGGACACGACTGAGCAACTAACATTTTCACTTTTCAAAAGTTGTTTTGGATTTAGTAGTTTTGAGGTGTGGCATGAGCTTCTGCATTTCTAACAAGCTCCCAGATTACACAGATGCTGCTAATCTAGGAACCATACTTTTAAGTACTGAGAATTAGGTAGGTTAGAAAAAGACTCCTTAAATATTCAAATACAAAGAGAATTGGTGAATGATATTCAGATCATGTACCTTTTCTTACTGGGTAAGATATAGGTGTATATAAATGTACCATATGAAACACCATGTGAAAGGAGGCGTACATTCTCCTTCTCCCGTCTCTAGGATTTGGGAAGTTCTTTGTAATTACCTGCAGATGGCTTTCTCCAACTCATGGTGGAATGCACAGACACCATTGATGCAGTAACTATGGTGGTCTTCCAGGCAAGGATGTGAGAACTTCAAGGCTATGGGTACTTCTGTGTAGTCAGCTAGAAAAAGGAGATACTATATTAACAGATGCAGTGGGTCACACTTTCATAGTAGATTCGTAACACATATACAAAAAGGCCTTTCATTTTAAGAATATTCTTTGAGCGCTCTGCCATTTGAACTATTGATTCATCCCTTTGGCAGGTTATATATACAAAGGTTAGGTTAATATCATCTAGACATATTGATAAATTAGGTGGTGGAGGTGGACTGATTATCATTCTGTTCTTCAGAAATTTCATTATAAGATATAGATACAAGTCTGCCAAAAGGTGGCAGCATTGATTCTAGTCAGTATGGTATCTTAAACAAGGCTTCCCAAATGTATCCTGGATGGTAATTAATATAGAAGCTTTCATATACCTGAGAAGTAAGCACTTAGGGAGATGTGGATATAGGCTTGTGAGGTAATGAATTTGATTTCTCTTCTCTCCCCAGAGGAGTGAGACGAGAATCTGCCCTTGCACATCTGTGGACCTTAAGTAGCTAATGGAAAGGAAATTGTTTTCCATAACTGATTTCAGAAGAGGTATTGTTATGACGCATATATGAAGCCAGAAATAATTTATGGCTCAGGTTTAACATAGCTAAGACAATACCTTTGGATGTTGGTTAGACATTTTACTCAATTAAGAGGCATTATGAGATTGTAGGAAAAGCCATGGAGTTGGAATTAGAAAACCTGGGTTTTGATTCCTAGCTCTTAAACTATTCAGATGACCACACTGGTTAAACTTTTGCGGTCGAGTGTGCAGAAGCCTTTTTATGAGATACTTCCCTTTGGGAAGCTGTGCTGTGGCAAAATACATATATTTCAGAAAGGTTATCTTTCATTCCTTGATGTATTAAAGACATATACCTATGCTGTTCTTGGGGTTTATGCAGCGGGAATGACATTTGGGTAAAATGGTATAATTTTAGTGGAGTTTAATATTTGATTCTTAAATTCTTCTCAAGCAGAATTAGTGGCATTTTATTTTTGTCATTGTTGTGAATAAACATCATATGTCCTCAATGTATGACTTCATTTTGGTTGAGAACGCACATTACCTTAAAATTCATATTCATTTTGTTAAATGTAGCATAGTAAATCTAATTTCTCACCTTGATCATTAAGGCAGTGAGAACTTCCCATTATAAACTGTACTAGGTTCTTCCTACTTCAAGATTAACTAAGTTCAATTAACCAAGCCTGAATCAGGACTTACTAGAAAATGTGAGAACTGAAAGAAGATATTTTTAAGGAGAGAGTAGACTAGAGACTCATCTTCCCCCTAAGGACAAGAATATTAATTATAACTTCACAAAAATTTTCCTGAGGTACTGGATTCAGAGTTTTTAGATTAAACAATAGCAGGAAACTAGAATTCCCCAATCAAGAACACAAAGGAAAACTACTGAAGTGACATATTCAATCCCTTTTCTTTCCAATATTATTGCCTGTAACTTGGAGGCTATTGATTTGCAGTTCACTAATAGGGAAGAAAAACGGTGGTGATGGGCAAACTGTTACGACACAGAGGGAACTGTACTTCTTTAATTTCAACAGTATTATCTTCCCACAAGGATGCTTTCTCTTTGTTTAAAGTCTCGGAGACATGAAGAATTTGGCTAAAAGTTATCCTAAAAGCTGCACATTTTGTTTTCCAAATTAATATATGCTCAAAAATTCAATTGGGTAAAATATTTTAAGGAAGTTTTTAAAATATAAAGTTATTGGTGAAATGAAGAATACTTAAGTATTGCTATCTTTCATGTTCACAAACAAAGTATTTGACTTCATCTTCTTTTATTTGCCAGGCTCTGAGAGCAAGATATGGTGTTTCCTTTGTTGTAAATCACAAAGCCCATCTTCCCATCAGGGGGTGATATTTGATTTGCCTGAGAATCACAGCCACCTGATACACAGGTCTTGGCAGATAACAAGCTTCCTAAATTCACCTCTAAGAGTTCAAAGAGTTTGGAAACATGCTGATGCTCAACAATGGCCAGAAACTATTTTAATAACAATAATAAAATATGTAATCACCATCAACAACAAAAATTTGGTACAAGTGGTTGGGAAATACAGCGTACACTAAAACAACAAAAAACCCCAAAGACAAACAAGAAAAAAGACGTTTCCCAAGATTAGAGAAAGTGGATTAAGGCTTCATCTGCTTGCCAGAATTTTTTTGGCTGCAAGAGCTCATAATCACAGATCAAAATATTGTTACTCATCAAGAATGTCAAAATGGGGACAAATTGCCTTTAGACGTGCCTGGATTATTGGGAACTCAGCAGGAATCAGGCAGAAAGTGTGGCAGGTTTCACATCCAGGACTGTAACTGAAGACAACTTTCTCTCACCTGCTCCACTTCTTCCTTTTAAAAAGATGATTCTCTGCGACATGTGTACCTGCCACTTCCATTTCACAATGTCCCGATAAAAGATTGTTTAATAATAAGATATATGTTTTAAAATTTCCAACGTTGCTTTTATCACAATCCAAATTTCGCTCAAACATTTTTTTAAAAAGTCACTTGAAATACAAAAGTGTGAAGAAAAATACCTTCTGTTTTGTTAACTGTCCAGTTACTCTGCTGGGTTGTGACTGGGGGGCTTATAGTCCTGGCTGCCTCTCCAGTCAGTGCTGTCATTGCTGTGTGAAGGAGGGGAAAGGCATCTTTAGCAGGCGAGCCTCCTTCTACGTACAAGCAACAGATCAAAAGTTATTCTGTCTCTTCCCACATCTGTTCTATTTTTATTTCATCTACATTTGAGATCCATAACCTACTAAGGGCAGTTTTCTGATAGTTTTTCATACATATCAATTCCATTCACTACATTACAGCTAGAGAAAATAGAAACCCACTAATGGTTAAGAGAAAATGAATACATTTATAAACTCACTCAATCACAAGGATACTATCACATCATAGTTAAAATGTCTCAACTGCTCTTCAGTTGTATAGAATAAACAATATAGAGATCTCAGAAAAAAGCTTTCAAAATATATTAAGAGAGGAATGTGTCAAAACATTACATAAGAAACTAAATGAATCCGCGGATTCCTTGCTTGGATCTTTGTCATAAAGAACAATTGCTAAAAGCCAACTTCTCACTCATACAGAGAAAGCAAATCCTGTTCACATTTTACAATGACACAACATTAACACAATAAAAAGACATGACCTACCATTGATCAAGAGATAGACTGAGACTGGAACCCCCAAATCCATTTCCTGCACTTGTTAATAGTATCTTGCTCTTATCCTCCTAGACCGATGGGTGGAAGGTTTTTATTGAGCTCTCTCAGAGGCTTTCTTGCATTTATATTTCATGAAGCGTCATCTGGCAGTTCTTAGCAATCAAAAAAATATGTCCTTCTGGCAGCAGCATGAAGCCTTGGGGCGTTCATGCACTTGTTTAGGATACCTGTGTTATCTGGTAGTGTGATCAAGTTTTTCTTTTGAAACACTGGTTTCCTGTTACCTGTGGGCATAATCATGTTTGTAAATGTACTTAAAACAACAGAAAAGAACTGAATTCAGGTAAAGCTTCCTTGGTGTGAACAGAATTGTTCTAGCTCCTAAGCTGCTGGCAATCCATGCAGGATTCCAAGAAAGGGAGTTTTGATATATCCAAACCAGGAAACATCTTAACCTGTTAATAAAAGAAATATCCCTGAAGCTGCAATTATTTACACTACTTTTTAGGACAGATTGGGTTGCACTGTAAATCAAGATATTTTGTTTTTTAGTGGCAGGAGAGAACAATTAAATGTGCATAAAAGTAAAGGTTTAATATTCCATTTTAGTTTTTGCTACTTAGCTTTAGTTATTTCAAGTTCTGTAAAAATAATTATTTTTAAGAGTATAACATTTACCTTTATGTCATTTTTGCCATTTAATATTTTTCTGAGTAAATGGAATGGCTACCAAGCTCTAGGAACTACAGTTCTTAAAAATGTGCCCCAGTGATTAGGCTAGTAAAGCACCAAAATACTACTAACAACAACAATAATAATATCATCTCCAATAAGATGAAATTAAAATATTTATAGTTGGTACATCTAATGAATAGAAAGTTTTAAGTTTAATATAACATTCAGGTTTTTTTTTTTTTTTTTTGCTATTCATCTGCTTGAGGCTTCCCTGGTGGCTCAGATGGTAAAGCATCTGCCTACAATGCAGGAGACCTGGGTTTGATCCCTGGGTCAGGAAGATCCTCTGGAGAAGGAAATGGCAACCCACTCCAGTACTCTTGCCTGGAAAATCCCACAGATAGAAGAGTCTGGTAGGCTACAGTCCATGGGGTCACAGTGAACACGACTGAGTGACTTCACCTTACCTTATTCATCTACTTACGATTATTAAAGTATCATTTTTAAGGCCAAAATATGTAATTATTGCTAGTACTTTTTGTGACAATAGGAGCTTTCATAAATTCTCACTTGCCCAATTTATAATAAAATAATTTATAAATATGTTTTGCTGAGGTGTTAAAGTTTTCTACCAAGACTTTCAATTGCTCATATTTTCTGTACCTTGAAAACTTGTATAATTCAGGATAGGTTGTCATTTGCATCATGTCCACCCAGCAAATTCAGTTTACCAGAAAGGATCCCTTTCACTATTCAAATATAAACTTGGATTTAGAAATCACACAAGAATGAGCTTGTTGAACTCATTATAACTTGGGCAATCACTTACCACAAGAGTCATCCTTTTAAAGTTAAAGAATATATAGGACTTGGCTTACGTGAATGTGCCTACACAGTTCATATTTCTACTTTTGTGAAGTTTTCTTTTTAACTGTTATTAGGACAATTTCTGGATATTATTTTTCCTAAGCAAATAATATTTGAATTATAAGTCATATAATCACCTTCTGTGCCATTGGTGAGAATTTAAGAAGAAATAATTTACAAAGGATTAAATAAACCACAACCAATTGCAGTTTCAGGAGGAAGATGCTAGGAATAAAGTTAAATACCTTTATTCCAAAGACTGGGACATAGTACAACAACATCTTTGTAGTAACTGTTAACTGGTACTTAACCGTGCTTTGCATTTTACAGAAGGTTTTCACACACATCACAAATTTGTCTTCAGTAATCCGGGCTGGCCCCAATATGTCCAATGCCTAATATATAGTGTATACTCAATCTATCTTGAGTGAAGAAAGCAATAAACAACAAGTCTTGTTTTAATTCCCATATAATAAATGAAGACTGAAGACTCAAAGGAAATTAAATGACTTGCCAGAGGACACACCCTAGAGTTGGGATTTGAATCTGTGTTCAGGATTCCAGGTCACGCGTCCTTTCCATTTCCCCAGCTGTGTCCTCTGGTAGGAGTCAGTATACTGACCTTAGAGGAATTCACATTATCTCCTAAAATCAAGATTTAAGTGAATTACCTTTACCATAGGAATCTAAACATTAAATGAACTGTGGCTTCTGCACATATTTGGACTAAGAGAAGTGGACCGCTGTCTATCTAGACGTTTCTCCACTCTGGTGGACTAAGCCACATAATACATAAACTCATCTACCACCTGAGCCTATGAAAATAGCTCCAAGTTATCCTTTGCTTCTTTTCCTCTAGGACTCATCCTGATGGATTCCACTTAACACTCTAAGTAGGAAATCGCCAATGTTCATGTCTTCAGTCCTCTCATCAGGGAGTCCTTCAGCAATTCTGAAGAATGGGGATGGTAGGTACTGTAAAGTGGCCATGTGGATATTTGTATTCTTGATGCATGTTAGAATGAGAAAGAAAGCGAAGAGCTGCAATGCCCGTCTATCATTTTTTCCTCTGACCATTTTTACTGTCTTTTTAATTTATTCGTCTCTCTCTAGTCACAAGCAACACTGGAAGTGCCTTCTTTTCCCGCCCCTCACCCTTAAGTTTATTTTTTCCTTCCCTCTCCCACTTACAGTTTCTTTTCCTTTCTTTCCCTCTCTTCATCTCCTCTTTCCTCTCCTCTCCTTCCAATTTTTCTTTCTTTCTTGCTCTTTGATTAAGAGTCACAATTTGTTTTTGGACATTTGCAGGAAATGGTCACCAGCACATTGCTTATCTTTCTCTAATCTGTAATTCTCATGAATTTAGCTGTCATCCATTCACTCATAAACTACGTTATGCCTCTAACTTCCAACACTGGTAAGACGAGTAGACAAGTCATACATGGACTCTGACCTCAAGGAACTAGAGTGAGTCAAGGAAAGTACAAACTTAACTACAGCGCTGGGTAGAGATAGATGACTGCCGTGAATGTGTACATAAATGAGTATGAGAGTTCAGAGGTGGAACTTAGTCAAAATCTCACAGCATTTCTCTTGGATGAGTTTCATTTGCAGTGAATCTTAAATAGCAAGTAGATTTTAGAAATATAATAAGAGAAAGGATTCTAGGTGGCAGGGAGGTGGGCACTGAGGGGATAGAGTGATAGAAAAAAGAGTGGGTTCTGGCTCATATCACCCAACAGGCCTTTCTTTGAATTTCAATTCTACCTTTCCTACCCATTTGGCCTTGGCTGAGACTTTTTCATAACCTCATGGGTTGATTTCCTCGTATATCAAATGCAAAATGTCAGTAACAACCACCTCAAAAATGCAAAACATTTAGCACATGCTCAGTTAAGGATAGCTATTACTATTGAACAAGATTAGAAAGCTGCAGGGTGTATACAGTGGTCAAAAAGTTTAGGAATTTAGTGGTTAACACACACTCAGTTCAGTTCAGTTCAGTTCAGTCGCTCAGTCGTGTCCGACTCTTTGCGACCCCATGAATCACAGCACGCCAGGCCTCCCTGTCCATCACCAACTCCCGGAGTTTACCCAAACTCAAGTCCATTGAGCCAGTGATGCCATACAGCCATCTCATCCTCCATCGTCCCCTTTTCCTCCTGCCCTCAATCCCTCCCAGCATCAGAGTCTTTTCCAATGAGTCAACTCTTTGCATGAGGTGGCCAAAGTACTGGAGTTTCAGCTTTAGCATCATTACTGTGTCTTAAATTTTCACCACTAGCCATAAATTATTTTCAATCCAGAGTGATATTATGTTAGGACTTTGATTTATGTATTATGTCATCACTGTAAACACAACATGTTTTCAAATCAGCTCCTCTTTACAACTTTCTCATGATAATCAGTGATAACATCCTCCAGGCTTCAACTCCCATGTTCTATCACTAACTAACTAAAGTCTAAATTCTGATTTATCCAGGCTTTTTCTAACCCATTTCTGCTATTATCCAGCTATATTTCCACCACTCTGCAACATACGTTTTTCACTTCAGTCTGACTGTTGCCCTTGCTTTCATATGTATTTGCTAAGCTCATTCTTACCTCCATGTCTTCATGTTATTATTCAGTCCTCACTAATCCTCAGGGTCCTTTTTACAGACACTTGTAGGAGAAGGGAACTTCTACAAATCTCCTTCACAAGACAATCATATATCTATCTTTTATAAACCCCAAATAATATCTATAAGTAGAGTTATGATACTGACGAACTAACTTCATTTCCTTTATGTGTTGACAAAGGCTTCCTTCTTGACGAAACTTTAGTTAGGTTCCTCTGAATCCTTTTCTTAACTAGGCATCGAATTAGACTGTTGAGCACAGTTTGAGCAAAGAAATCTGTTAAGTTAGTTTATGGAGAATCCCCCTGCCCTGCTTCTTGTCCTCTTGCCATATCTGACTAAGTTCCTCCTCTCCCACCCTTTATATTGACCTAACTTTAACAAGAATCCTGGTGAGGTGCTGCTGCTGCTGCTGCTAAGTCTCTTCAGTATTGTCCAACTCTGTGTGACCCCATAGACGGCAGCCCACCAGGCTCCCCCTTCGCTGGGATTCTCCAGGCAAGAACACTGGAGTGGGTTGCCATTTCCTTCTCCAATGCATGAAAGTGAAAAGTGAAAGGGAAGTTACTCAGTCGTGTCTGACTCTTCGCGACCCCACGGATTGCAGCCTACCAGGCTCCTTGGTCCATGAGCTTTTCCAGGCAAACTACCTGGTGAGGTAGTTTAACAAAAATCCTTCCAGCCTTGATATCTAATCAAGTTCTCTTAGTAATTTTCCATCTACTGATCCCCTCACTCTTTTCATTGCCTATAAATCTATTGATGTCTCAGCTATAAGTGGAGTTGATTTCAATCTCTTCTATTGTGATAGTCTTGACCCCACTGCAATAGTCATTGTTTGTTTTGGGAATTTGGGGCACTTAAATATTAATGAGGGCCTTTCTGACATGTTTGCTTGGGATCTTTGATTTTAAACTACCTTCAAGGGGCTTCCCTGGTGGCTGAGTGGTAAAGAATCCACCTGCCAATGCAGGAGACATGGGTTCAGTGCCTGGTCCAAGAAGATCTCACATGCTGCGGAGCAGCTAAGCCTGTGCACCACAACTGCTGAACCTATCCCGGGAGCTGAAACTACTGAAGCCTGCATGCCCCAGAACCCGTGCTCTGCAGCAAGAGAAGCCACTGCAATGAGAAGCCCCCGCACCGCGACAAAGAGTAGCTCCCACTTGCCGCAACTAGAGAAAAGCCTGTGCAGCAATGAAGATCCAGCACAGCCAAAAATAA
This sequence comes from Capra hircus, assembly GCF_001704415.2. NCBI lineage: Eukaryota > Metazoa > Chordata > Mammalia > Artiodactyla > Bovidae > Capra > Capra hircus. The sequence continues at coordinate 89,767,452 of NC_030813.1, read as the reverse complement.
ACAAACAAAAATTTAAAATACTACTATCAAGGTTATCAGACCAAGATTAGTGTGGAATGGGCTACAGAACATTTTCTTTCCTTTTTGAGACATTTGTACATTTCCCCAGCCTGCTGTGAAGAAATAGATAATGAATATATGAATAAGGAAACGTATAGCTTAGGAAAAAAGAAGACATGTATTTCTTTCCAAGCTCATTTTATTATACAGTTTAAATATTATTAATTATAAACATCTAGTCTATTTTCACACAAGTGGTTAAGAGTACACACTAATAAAGACATGCATTGGGTAAGAATCATTATTGGTACATTAACACACTGGGATTCGGGCATGACAACAATACAGTTATGTGCCTAGGGTAGTCTCAAATAGCCTTCAACTGACAGTCACATGTATTTCCTAATTTAAATTGTGTTAAAAACATGGCATCTACTGTGAGAACCAAATGCCATAAGAGAAAATAACTGGGCAACAAAGCAGTAGGTTTTTAGTTATATCTTAAGAAGTAGCTGTGGCACATTGTGTCATATTTTGCTATTAGATTTCTAGATTTGTGGAATGTATTATTCAAACATGTTTGTAGGAGAACAAAGCAATTACATGTAAGCCTAACATATTCTTATTGCATTTTTACTATGTCAAGTAGTCATTTATAGCTTTCTAAGTAGCATGGCATTTGGGGGGTTCCTTGCACATTTTTCTTTCCTCGAATGGAGCATAATTTGTCATTAGTATGCCGTGGGGAGTACATTTGGGAAGTACATGAGATCAAAATTTTATGCTTAATATTTTATCTTTCTTTTAGCAAGTAAGCTCTTTTGCTCTTTTTCAGCATACAATATGGGCTTCCCACGTAGCTCAGTCAGTAAAGCATCTGCCTTCAATGCAGGAGACCTGGGTTCAATTCCTGCATCGGGAAAGTTCCCCTAGAGAAGGAAATGGCAACCCACTTCAGTATTCTTGCCTGGAGAATCCCATGGACAGAGGAACATGATGGCAGGCTACAGTTCATGGGATCACAAGAGTCGGACACAACTTAGCGATATCTTTCAGCATACAATGTAGAATATAAAATATATATAAAATTGAGTATGATTATGGTAAAATCTAAATTACATTTTGCAAAGGAGACTATTTGGCTGACATCATGTTTGTTGAAGACACACTATTTGTGATATTTGTGTCAAAAATATATGCATTTGTTATGAGCCCTTTATTGTTTTAACATTATGAACAAATATTATTCACAAAACAAGCAATTGTTAACAAAGTGTCATTGCAGTTGTTTTCTTTTTTCCTAAAACTCAAAATCCATTCAAAATATTCCAGTAAATATTAGCAGGAAATGCATAAGACTGTGTGAATCATCTGATCCACAATGATTCTACCCATGAAAAAATAAATACAGTGTAGAAATAGCTTTGTAGTAAAATATAAAGATCTTTGCCTTTTGTCAAATAAATATGTAGCATGACTTCAGTTTGCTTTATTATTTCACGTGATCTAGTAAATGATTTTTTTAGCTGCCAAAAGGGTGTTCTTGAGAAGCATCGCCACTGTCATGGGTCCCACGCCTCCGGGAACTGGAGTGATAAAGCTAGCCTTCTTCTTAACAGCTGATGGAGGAAACAGAAAAATTTCTTATTTTTTCTCAGGATTTCATATCTTTAAACATATGGAACTGTTAAAACTGTAAAAACTGAAGCGAATATTTTAAAACTTAAGAGTTTATCTGCACAAGAATGGAGTCAAATCCAGCAGCACCAAACCTGAAGTAGTTGGAAAGCTTTCAGCAACAGGAGCGACTTACAGAGAAAAGGTAGAAACAAAGCAAGAAAACCACTTATTAGTTATAGCTTTAATGCCCAGCTTTACAGCCTAGTTGGCTGTTTGTGATAGGTTGTCCTTAGCTTTCAATTTCATAACCTTGAGGCATTTCCAGACCTAGATTTTGATTTGCTTATGTAGACAGCTGGGGCATTAGAGCCACCTCAGTCCAAGGGTTTCTTTGTTTAATTAACAGAATACACTGAATTTTTCTACATTACATGTATAACTCTAGCATCCTCAAATAATTTTTACAATGAAGCAGACTGTAACACACACACACACACTTCTGTATATGATACTGAATGTGTATGAAAAAACACAAGGCCAACACTGTAGCATAAAACTTCACACAGTTCAGTTAGTGCTACATGATGAAAATTTAACCTATTGTGTAGCACAGGGAACTCTGCTCCATATTATGTGGCAGCATGGATGGGATGGGAGTTTGGGGAATAATAGATACATGTAAATGTATGGCTGAGTCCCTTTGCTGTACACCTGAAATTATCAAACATTGTTAGTTGACTATTCTCCAATACAAAATAAAAAGTTTAATAAAAGAAAATCTGTAACCCATGATTGATTCAGTTCAGTTCAGTTGCTCAGTTGTGTCCAAATCTTTGCGACCCCATGGACTGCAGCATGTCAGGCTTCCCTGTCCATCACCAACTCCCAGAGCTTGCTCAAATTTGTGTCTTTCAAGTCGGTGATGCCATCCAACCATCTCATCTTTTGTTTTTCCCTTATCCTTTTGTGTTCAGTCTTTCCCAGCATCAGGGTCTTTTCTATGAGCCACTTCTTTGCATCAGGTGGCCAAAGTATTGGAGCTTCAACTTCAGCATCAGTCTTTCCAATGAATATTCAGGACCGATTTCCTTTAGGATTGACTGGTTTGATCTCCTTGCAGTCCAAGGGACTCTCAAGAGTCTTCTCCAGCACCACAGTTCAAAGCATCAATTCTTTGGCATTCAGCATTCTTTATGGTCCAACTCTCACTCATGGCAAATAGATGGGGAAACAATGGAAACAGTGAGAGACTTTATTTTGGGGGGCTCCAAAATCACTGCGGATGGTGACCACCACCATGAAATTAAAAGACACTTGTTCCTCAGAAGGAAAGCTGTGACCAACCTAGACAGCATATTAAAAAGCAGAGACATTACTTTGCCAACAAAGGTCTGTCTAGTCAATGCTATGGTTTTTCCAGTAGTCATGTATGGATGTGAGAGTTGGACTATAAAGAAAGCTGAGTGCCACAGAATCGATGCTTTTGAACTGTGGTGTTGGAGAAGACTCTTGAGAGAAACTTGAACTGCAAGGAGATCCAACCAGTCCATCCTAAGGGAAATCAGTCCTGAACATTCATTGGAAGGACTGATGTTGAAGCTGAAACTCCAATACTTTGGCCACCTGATGGGAAGAACCAACTCATTGGAAAAGACTCTGATGTGGGGAAGACTGAAGGTGGGAGGAGAAAGGGACGACAGAGGATGAGATGGTTGGATATTTGAGCAAGCTCTGGGAGATAGTAAAGGATAGGGAAGCCTGGTGTATGGCAGTCGATGGTGTCACAAAGAGTCGGACACGACTGAACGACTGAACTGAACTGAGCTCACATCCATACATTACTACTTTGACTAGACGGTGGACCTTTTAGTAAAGTAATGTCTCTGCTTTAATACGCTGTCTAGGTTTGTCATAGCTTTTCTTCCAAGGAGCAAGCATCTTTTAATTTCATGGCTTCAGTCACCATCTGCAGTGATCTTGGAGCCCAAGAAAATAAAGTCTCTCACTGTTTCCGTTGTTTCCCCATCTATGTGCCATGAAGTGATGGGACTGGATCTTCATTTTTTGAATGTTGAGTTTTAAGCCAGCTTTTTCACTCTTCTCTTTCACTTTCCTCAAGAGGCTCTTTAGTTCTTTGCTTTCTGCCATAAGAGTGGTGTCCTCTGCATATCTGAGGTTATTGACATTTCTCCCCGCAATCTTTATTCCAGCCTGAGTTTCATTCAGTCCAGCATTTCGCATGATGTACTCTGCATATAAACTAAATAAACAGGGTGACAACATACAGCCTTGATATACTCCTTTCCCAATTTGGATCTCGTCCGTTGTTCCATGTCCAGTTCTAACTGTTGTGTCTTTACCTGCATACAGATTTCTCAGGAGGCAGGTAAGATGGTCTAGTATTCCCATCTCTTGAAGGATTTTCCACAGTTTTTTGTGATCCACACAGTCAAAGGCTTTGGTGTAATCAATAAAGCAGAAGTAAATGTTTTTCTGGAATTCTCTTGCTATTTCTATGATTCAACAAATGTTGGCAATTTGATCTCTGGTCCCTCTGCCTTTTCTAAATCCAGCTTGAACATCTGGAAGTTCTTGGTTCACATACTGGTGAAGCCTGGCTTGGAGAATTTTGAGCATTACTTTGCTAGCATGTGAGATGAGTGCAATTGTGTGGTAGTTTGAACATTCTTTGGCATTGCCTTTCTTTGGGATTGGAATGAAAACTGATCTTTCCCAGTGATTGACTCAATTATGTGTAATTCCAGTTAACTATTTCTAAAATACATGATATTAGTCTCTAAAGGGAAGACAGGATACAAACAGTTTAGCACTATCCATTATATTAAAATAGTCTTGCCAGGCTTCTCTGTCCATGGAATTCTCCAGGCAAGTATACTGTAGTGGTTAATCATTCCCTCCTCCAGGGGATCTTCCTGACTTAGGGATTGAACCCTGGTCTCCTGAATTACAGGCAGATTCTTTACTGTCTGAGCCATCAGGAATGCCTTGTTATAACAACAGCATCATGTATACATGGATAATACATTCCAGTCCAAGTCTAATAAAAACATTAAAGATATTAAAATTAACTGAGCAAATACACATAGTCCTGTTCTAAGGTATGAATAAAGATTTCTTCTTCAGTGAATATACTCAAAGAAAATGACAGAGAATTTTTAGCAAGTTTTATTTAAGAACGTTCCCACACCCACAATATTACAGGTGAATGGCTTCATGAATTGACCTACTGGTTCAGTGTTTCACCGTGTGAATAAGAAAAATGAAGTTTTCCCAGGTAACTCTTTTAATACAAAGTTAGCATACTGAATACTTTAATGCAGACTCTGACCTCATTAATCACATGCTATTTAGATTTATTGCCTTTTAAAGTCTACTCTTAGATGCTTCTACAAACATGAAATCAGTAGATGTTTTCGAAATCTTAATTAAGCGTTACTTTTGTACAATTTACATTGCCTTTTTGAAATATGGTTTGTAAAATTTGCATTTATCTTAAGTGTATTTAGTTTAGTTTAGTTCAGTCGCTCAGTCATGTCCGACTCTGCAACCCCATGAATTGCAGCATGCCAGGCCTCCCTGTCCATCACCATCTCCCGGAGTTCACTCAAACTCACGTCCATCGAGTCGGTAATGCCATCCAGCCATCTCATCCTCTGTTGTCCCCTTCTTCTCCTGCCCCCAATCCCTCCCAGCATCAGAGGGAGTCAACTCTTTCCAATGAGTCAACTCTTCGCATGAGGTGGCCAAAGTACTGGAGCTTCAGCTTTAGCATCATACCTTCCAAAGAACACCCAGGGCTGATCTCCTTTAGAATGGACTGGTTGGATCTCCTTGCAGTCCAAGGGACTCTCAAAAGTCTTCTCCAACACCACAGTTCAAAAGCATCAATTCTTTGGTGCTCAGCTTTCTTCACAGTCCAACTCTCACATCCATACCTCACCACTGGAAAAACCATAGCCTTGACAAGACAGACGGACCTTTGTTGGCAAAGTAATGTCTTTGCTTTTCAGTATGCTAGTATATTGTAATTTTTTACTCATATGTGTGTGTGTGTGCTCAGTCATGTCTGACTCTGCGACCCCATGGACTGTAGCCTGCAAGGCGTCTCTGTCTGTGAGTTTTCCAGGCAAGAGTACTGGGACGCGTTGCTATTTCCTACTCCAAGGAATCTCCCCAACCCAGGGATCTAACTTGCTTCTCTTACGTCTCCTGCACTGGCATGCAGACCCTTTACCACTAGCTCCACCTGGGCCTTTTAATCATAAGAAAAGCAAAGGAATAACATTCTTTTACTTGAAGAAAAGTCCAGATAAGCTTGAAGACATCACCCACCAAAAGAGCCCGCTAGTGTATACCATGAATCGTCTCATGGCATATAACAAAGAAAGGATAAGAGTATAATGATTTGGAAGATAATATTTTGTTTTTCCAAAATGTGCCTCTATATAGGAAGCATGTCCTTTCCTGGCTGTAATTCAATCCAATGTACTCTATTCTGCAGAAACACTAGGCTGTGTCAACATCTAATTCACAAATCAATACGAATTCTTGGTCCTTACTTCCTTTGCTCTTGTTAGTCCTTCCACCTGGAATATACTGCTACCTTATCCAAATAAACAACTCCTTTTATTTTATTTATTATTCTTTTAAAGCCAATAAAATGTTACCTGTTTATAATTTTTCTTAAAAATTCTTCCCCCTCAATATTAAATTAAAAGTGTTGCCATCTATGTTTCCAGTCACTTTTTACCAAACTCTGTTAAATGAAATTTAGCGCAGTGTGCTATTCCTTTAATTAGACACTGGCCCCTAGAAGGCAGAAACTGTCTTTGGGGTGATTATTGTCTTTTTTAATCTTAGAACTTCTCCATGCACAGGTGAGGCATTCAGTAAGTTATGAAAACATAAAGTAAGTAGTTGTTGAAATTTAAAATCTAAAATCAATTTGCAGGAATGTGACCATGTTTTTGATTGGATATAGACAGCATAAAAACAATTTAGTTCAAGTTAATTTACTGAAATTCTCAAGCTACATAAGTAGCTGGTGGGTGACAAACTGCATTTTTCACTTTCAAAAAAGCTAACTTGATGGTATGAACAGCGCCTTCCAGGACCTTTTCTATAGGATTAGAGAAAAATGTCTTTAAAAACTGCATCAGATCTCTAGAAGAAATGTATTGTACTGCTATTATTTATTCTGATAGTATGTAAAATCATATATTTGTAAAGCACTGACTTTGAAATAGTAATAGATAAAAATGGAATACTACTGCATAATATGGTACATTAAGAATCAATATCAAAGTAAATATTCAATGGAAAACATTAAAAAACTATTTCATAGTTAAAAGATAGAAGCAGACAAAATTGGGAATCCATTCTGGGTATGCAATCATTTTTTTATATAATTTGGATTTCAACTTTGAAAAGTGAAGTGGCTTGAAATTATTTTTATATGGAAAAATAGTAATAACCATAGGCAGTATCCATTAAATACTCACTACTTGCCAAGAATTGTAGACACATCATTTTAATAATTGATATTTAATTATCATTTCAATAGCTGAAGAAAGTGTGGCTCACTGAACTTAAAATGACTTATCATTCTCTAATATGGTAGAGACATTATTCACAGTCAGGCTTGAATCATTTTGTGGTTCCATAATTCCACCTCATCCCAATGCAACTGTATTACCATGACCTGAACAAGTGGAAGGAGAAGGAAATGGCAACCCACTCCAGTGTTCTTGCCTGGAGAAAACCAGGGACAGGGGAGCCTGGTAAGAAGTCGTCTATGGGGTCACACAGAGTCGCACATGACTGAAGCGACTTAGCAGCAGTAGCAGAAGAACAAGTGGAAAAGCTCCAAGAAAGGCTTATGTGCCCCAAATCAACTCAGTTTTCTCAAAGGGTTAAGAGGATATTAAGAAAAAAGAAACAAAAAGGGGAAAGTTCTAATATTGTAATTTACCTCCAATTTTACTATGAGTACTCAGAGTTCATCATCTTTGAATTATGTCAGCACTTAAATTTCAACTGGCTTAGCAGTTTGAGTTGCTTTCTTTCTTGGGTGAAATTCAGATCAGATAAAGCACTCGTCTGTTCAGATGTTATGACCCTCCTCTTTGAAATTATGTTTTTCACAACATGCTTACTATTGCATTCTTTTGCTAAAAAAGTGAGGCTTGAGGTGGAGGAATAGGGAATGAGGATGAGCTGCCACATGAAATAATACCCGCCTGAAATGTGTGGCTCTATGTCTGCTCTCTTGCACACTTTACTATGCAAACCAGCATATATCTATCCTGTCCTGTCACTTCATAGAATCAAGACTATATGATGGGTAATGGGACTTCGCCTGTCCTGGGTGAGGACTTCTCTGGACTTCCATGAACATTTAGTTGTATCAACAGAGCCTTGTAAATTATCACTAGGCAGAATTTAGTGACATCACTGTCAACACATCTGGTTTTATTCAAATACTTATTTCAGATATTTTTATCTTTGACATAACTAGTCAGGTATGAAAATGGAATTTGTACAGAGTCATGAGAGGCAGACTGTGTTGAATTTGATTTAAAAAATATAAGATCTCTATTGCTTTTGACTGGATTTTAATTATGATCTATGTCTGAGAAAGAACTGCTAAGTTTTGCTGCTGCTGGCTAGTGTTAATGTATTCTTTTTCTATTTACATAAGGACCAGGGTATGGAAGCAAGTGATTTCTCAAGAAATATGAGGAATTATCACTGGCAAATGCCAATGAGTACAGATGCCAATGCTTAAAAGAAATTCTCTTAGTCTAATTACTTTGCATAACTATTTCAAGGCTGTCCTAAGTAACATGTTTGTGAAAAGAGTTAAGTTCAATACCTCTCTAATGCTCTGAAAAGCATTTTCCCCAATCATGTTTGAGAAAGAGTAAGTTAACAAGCATTACATCACCAGAATAACTTCTCATTGATTGGTCTTTCCCTGAGGGCAAACAGGGTTTGCACCTGTTTGCAGAAGATGATGCTATTAAAGATTAATCCTATTATGTGTGAGAAAAGGTGTTCTATATGCTCCATTGAAAAGAATGACAGAAGAATTTTAAGGCAATAATTTCATTCATAAACTTATTTACTGTGAGGGAGTATGTTTGTATTTTAAGGAAAATAGTAAAATTCTGTACATATAGGAATCAGGAATTAGATCTTGATTGACATTGATGCTTTCATCAGAGACTTATGAACAGATATCACAAAACCATGATTAGATTAAATTTCATAAAGTCAACATGATTTTAGAGTTACTGAAACTGACAATGGAGGCAAGTAAAATAATCCTCAAATCCTGTTGTTACTTGTATGGAACTTACTTTAGGGAATGAGATTTAGATGGAAATGACTTGATGATTTTAAAGCAGTTCCCTAAAAGTAAGAATATTTTGAGGAAAGGTGACAATCATCATGATAATTTATCTGAATGACTTCTTTCTAAACTGTTGACTCTGCAAAATATATTCTATAATTTCCTTAAAAATAATGCCTATCAGCAAAATTCAGACATTAGAGAGTGTGTGTTCAGTTGTTTAGAAATAAAAGAGCAAAGAGCTCAAAGATTAAAATCAGTCATTCTGGACACAGGATTTGCCTTTGTACATACCATTTCTGCCATACCATTTCTGCACTTCTCCATCCAATGAATATTTATTCTTCCTTTTCAGATCTGGCTAAATGCTACTTCCTTTGTGGTGCTTATTAACTCCCCAGCTACATTAACTATTCATTTATTGATCCATGAAATTTACTAGCACGATTTTCAATTTGTCATCATGGAGTATGTTGGAATCTCCTGAGAACTGTAGTCAAATTAGATATGCCTCCTCCCACCTTATGATTCCAGAACGCACCACTGAGAATCACTGCTGAAATGAGAGATGTTTCTAATGAGGGTAGGGAATAGTATACATATAAACATATGTGGAGGAGATTTAAATGTGGTTAAAATCCACTGCTTCAATGAAGGTTATTTCATGTGGTGGCCTCCGACTTTCCAGTCAAGTCCCAGCCACCCCCAGTGTAACACCTGAATGCCTCATTGGTCAAAGCAAGTCACATGGTCAAGCTCAAATTTAAAGGCTTCGAATAGGAAGAATCACCAAGTCACATTGCCAAGAGGATGTGCCCATGAGGCAAGAAGATACGTATAGTCATTTTTTTTAATCTACTGTAATAAGTCTCTTGGATTTCAGTCTCTACCTTATTAGCTATATAACCTGCTGCCAGATTTATTCTTTAAAACATAGATTAGATCATTTCAGCTTATAAATATCTGTTGAATTTTGACTGTCTTTAGCCACCCAGCTAGCTCAGTGGTAGACTGCCTTTAGAAAATATAAATTCTTTGTCATGTCAGCTAGGATCTTTTATGATCCAGCCCTACACCTTGTCTTGCAGTATGTCCGAACCATTGCATATTTTCTGAACTCCATTATTCACTGTTCCAACACATGCTCAAAACTCCCCAGAGAGATTTATCAAAAAAGTTTCTTGAGAAAGACAGCCACTGTCACTATCCCTTGGAACTTATAGTCTAGTTGGGAGATTTATATTATAAATATGATTACCTACATAATAATTGAGCTAAGGCTATGATATGTTCTACAAACAAAATGCTTACTGCACTGTGACTGTGTTGGGAGGACCTAACTGAGGTTGAGCATATGAATATCTCTGCCAAGTCCAGAAATCAGAGGATGAATCAACTTTTCCAGGTGAAATGGAGAGGTAGGGAATAAACAGTGTCCTTGATTGGGGAACGGTATTTGTGATAAGGTAGAAATAAGACTTCCCCCAGGCAGAAAACGGCATGAATTCTTGGAAACACTGCAAGAATGTCAGTGGGGTTGACATGTAGAAGTGAAGGGAAGAGTTTCAGGAGATGACATGGAGGAGTCTAGCTCATACAGCGTAGCAGATAATGATACAAATTTGGGGCATTAACCTAAGAACACTGGTTAAGCATTTTATTTTTGTTTATTGACGTATAGTTGATTTACAATGTGTTAATCACTGCTGTACAGTGATACATTTATATATACTCTTTTTTACATAGTCTTTTCCATTATGGATTATCATAGGATGTTGTATATAGCTCTCTGTGCTATACAGTAAGACATTGTTGTTTATAACGTATTTTTAAAACTTTGAAAAAAATATTCTGATGCAGGATAACTCAAATGGGGAAAACTGCCTATTCTGTATATATTTTTTTCTAATGGGATGAGCTTATCATCTGGGCCAGAGAAGTGAGAACACCAAAGAAGCAACATAAAGGTAAACTTGCTGAGGTGGGAATAAATTCTGGTTCTTGTGAGAGCACTTCAAAGAGGAACAGAGATCAAACTGGGGTCAGAGAGCATTTGTAAAGTGACAGAAAAGCTTCAAGATTTTATGAATGTCTGAGGGAGTAAGAAAGAAGGAAAGTATGCAGTGCAAATACCGGGAATAATAAATGCAAAGGAACTTTGGACCTGACAATGAAGCCAATGCAATGGAGGAGCTCAAAAAAGTGCATTATGACTGAAGCACATGGTGCAAGCAGAGAACAGACAGAGAAGAGGCTAGGAAGGTGGTCATGGGCTGCATGACCACGAAGTGAAGGGTCAGGACACTTGAGTTGGGTGATGACAGCTGTCGTTACTGTGTTCAAGATGAATAAGCTTTTGAAAAAATATCTTTTGCGAATAAACCTAGTGATTTATGTATTTAAGAATAACCAGCTTTTCAAAATGAGAAATTGGAGAGAAAAAATGTATGGTGGTTTAGTCACTAAGTCGTGTCTGACTCTTGCGACCCCATGGATGGTAGCCTGCCAGGCTCCTCTGTCTATGACATTTTCCAGCAAGAATACTGGAGTGGATTGCCATTTCCTTCTCCAGAGAATCTTCACCCAGGGATTGAGCCCCAGTCTCCAGCATTGCAGGCAGATTCTGTATACTGCTAAATAATTTTCAGAAGAAAATTAGAATAAAGGAGAAATCCAAGTTTTATTTTCATAAAGTTTTAGGTTCTTGAATGCTATTCAATTATTTTTCAAGAAATCCCTTTTCAGCATGAAATATGTATCTAATCTACTATGCTTCCTTTTCTCCAATATGTAGATATCTACTCTTTATCATGTGACTGATTTCAAATTTCTAAAGGGAAGAATTAACACAGGTTTGGCTTGACATAATTTCCATCATTTCTTACTTGAAGTCAACCATCTTTCAGTTTGAAGGCACGAAGAATAGGTATGGTGCAGGAGTTATTCATGTTTAAAATCTGAGGTAATGGAGGGATGATGAAAGAAACCAGGTGTACAGATTAGGTATGTGCCTTAAAAAAAAAACCAGGGGTGACACATGGTCATAAGGTGTGGAAATATTGCTAACGAAGGATACTTATAGCAACATAAGGGATTAAAATACTTTTTAACAGTTACAGTAAGAATAAAGGAAGAAGTGTGTGATCCTTAACCTTTTGGCGCCAGCAACCCATGCTTCATGACAGGATATCTCTGGCTTGTGTGTTGTGTGTCATTATTTCCTCTGAAAACTTTACTTTCCCAGGTTTTCAGGATCTGAGTTTAATAATCCAGACTCTCATCTTAAACACTTTGTTAGGAAGACTCACTAATTTTTAAGCAGATAGTGAATTTCTATTGCTATATGACGTGCGTGCTCATTCACTCAGTTGTGTCCGACTCTTTGTGACTCTTTGCTCGCCAGGCTCCCCTGTGCATGGGACTTTCCAGGTAAGACTACTGGAGAGGGTTGCCATTTCTTACTCCAGGGGATCTTCCCAACTCAGGGATATCAAATCCACGTCTCTTGTGTCTCCTGCATTGGCAGGCAGATTCTTTATCACTGAGCCACCTAGGAAGCACCATAGTATGTGATATACTGACTCCAAAGTTGCCGAATAATGGAATTTACATATATACCTAAATAGAATTAATTTTGCTAATACAGTTTGGAAATTGTATATTCTAGTTAAGTCAAAGAATGTATTTGTGCTTTACAAATCTATTCTTGGGTAGAAGAGAAAGAATTGATATGTTAAATTCCCACAGTACTGTTTTATTTCCATTTGTATTTTGTCCATTTCTCTGTCTCTTGCAAAGAAGTACTCTATGGCCCATATTAGATTTCCAGTAATGTTACAACTAATTTTTAAAACCAACTCCCTTCCCTAAAAGGAAAAGGAATTATTCTTTATTTGTGGCAACCAGCAGCAGAAGGAAAACTCCTCGTTCCCTTCATGTGAATTTCTGTCTCCTCCTATACATGCGTAATTGTCCAAATTAAATGCTTAGAGATTTTCCCTTGCTTCTAAATGCAGACCATTTAGAAGCATGACCTCCCAAACACATCCGCTGTAATGAAGGGAAGACAAGCTTCAGGAAAATCAAGTAGGTAAATAACAACCAGAAAAACCTGACTTGCATGAGACTGGAGAAATAGTATGACTCAGGAGATAATATGGGAAACACTCCACTTTCTCATATGGTTGATACAAAAAATGAGAGCATGATGAGCCAGAGAGAGAGAGTAAAGGGCTCCTTGACAAATGAATGGCTTGCCACTGGATTCTTGTGAGGCAACCGGGAATCAGGTGCCCCAGAGACAATTTACCAAGCTTTTTCTTGCATTTGTCTAGCTGTCTGACTCCTGGGGTTTCTACAAGTTATTATATATATATATATATATATAATATATATATAATAATACTCATTATTATGGCACCCAGTGGAATATTAATGGAATGGGCAGGATTAATACCCTACTAGGGACAAGAATATGAGACTTTGGTTATATTTTTATAAGTTTTTTCTTACAAAGACTTCCCTCAACCATTTAACTTAAACTGGGTAAGGTGGCTAAGTCTTTTCTTTCTTCTTCTTTTTTTTTTTTTTTTTGCTTTATCTGCTTTATTCATTATGTTAAATCAAATCTATATTCACACCAGTATTCTTGCCTGGAGAATTCCATGGACAAGGAGCCTGGTGGGCTATAGTCCATGGCATCACAAAGAGTCAAACACAGCTGACTGACGAGAGAGATGCCAAGAGAAATACAGATGTAAATTTCTAAAACTACCACTCACAACTCAGAAGGCCTTCAATGGAGTCAAATAACAAATGAATCACCTGATCAAAATCTGAAATTGTTTTCAACAAACTGTGAACCACCAGAGGAACCTCCTCTCTGACCATGAATAGTGTCAGCCATCATTGCTAGTTTCCATTTTGGTGAGCAGGAGTAAGGATCTCCGCTAGGATATTTCTAGTACTCCGTCAACATGACGAAAATATCTTCCTTTCATGACTTCCTTTATTAAAAAAAAAATCATTTATTCTTGTCATTCTCCCCAATCCTTTTTCTTCCCTCCCCAGTCCTTTTTCCTCAAGCCTCTGAACATTTGTACAGCAGAGTGGCAAATCTATAAACCTAGATAGGCTGGCTGGAGTATCCTCAAAAATCACTGGCACTGTCTTGGTCCCAGTAGTCTGCCATAATCAACCTGAGACACTAGGGCATAAAGTTTCCTTCCTATAGATATTTTTATTTTAAAAAGACCCTGAGAAACAACTTGAAAAAAATAACTCACCCTTAAGTATAAAAGAAGAAGAAGGACTTCAGAGGCATCAAGTACTTCTGTTTTGGTAGACAACCTTTTATGCTTCAATTTAACTCTTCTCCATATGTGTGTGTGCTCAGTCATATCTTTGTGACCCCATGGACTGTAACCCCACCAGGCTCCTCTGTCCATGGAATTTTCCAGGCAAGAATGCTGGAGTGGATTGCCATTTCTTACTCCAGGGGATCTTCCCTACCCAGAGATGGAACCCTAGTCTCTTGTGTTTGCTGCATTGGCAGGCTGATTCTTTACCACTGTTGCCACCTGGAAAGTCCAACTCTTCTCCACATAGGTAAAGAATACAATGTCGAATATGTTCTACTAAAATGAATGTCTTTAAAGGTTGACCTGATTTCAAAGACCTAGACTTTAAGCCTCTTGTCCATGTCGGCAAGATGGCAGCTGGCTCAATGGTCACGATCTCATTGTGAACATCAGTGGTTCTACCTGTTTTCTGAAATGACAGGTTGGCACGATGACCATGGTGTTAGTAATAGTCTCTCTAACAGAGATTTTTGCCAGTTTCCATCAGCTCTTTCAAAATGACTGGAAGAGATCACCTCTGGGCTAGAGTGTTCAGTTCAGTTCACTTCAGTCCCTCAGTCATGTCCAACTCTTTGAGATCCCATGGACTAAAGCACACCAGGCATTCATGTCCATCACCAACTCTCAGAGTTCACCCAAACTCAAGTCCATTGAGTTGATGATGCAATCCAACCATTTCATCCTCTGGCATCTCCTTCTCCTCCTGCCTTCAATCTTTCCCAGCATCAGGGTCTTTTCAAATGAGTCAGTTCTTCACATCAGGTGGCCGAAGTATTGGAGTTTCAGCTTCAACATCAGTTCTTCCAATGAATATTCAGAACTGATTTTCTTAGGATGGACTGATTGGATCTCCTTGCAGTCCAAGGGACTTTCAAGAGTCTTCTCCAAAACCAGAGTTCAAAAGCATCAATTCTTTAGAGATCAGCTTTCTTTATAGTCCAACTCTCACATCCATACATGACTACTGGAAAAACCATAGCTTTGACTAGATGGACCTTTGTTGGCAAAGTAATGTCTTTGCTTTTTAATATGCTGTCTAGGCTGGTCATAACTTTTCTTCCAAGGAGTAAGCGTCTTTTAATTTCATGGCTGCAGTCATCAGCTGCAGTGATTTTGGAGCCCCAAAAAATGAAGTCTGACACTGTTTCCACTGTTTCCCTATCTATCTGCCATCTATCCTAAAAGTGTTAGATCTTCTTTTATACTAAAACTGGAGTTTTGAGCTAACACTAAGAAAAGTTTATATTTTGAGTCAGACTGATCAACTGTATTATTATTGACTGAATATTTGCATTCCTTAAAATTCATATATTTAAATCCTACCCTCTAGTATGATGATATTAGGAGGTGGGACCTGTTCAGTTCAGCTCAGTTGCTCAGTCATGTCCGACTCCTTGTGACCCCATGGACTGCAGCATGCAAGGCTTCCTTGTCGTCTCCTTCTCTTCCTGTCTTCAATCATTCCCAGCATCAGGGTCATTTCAAATGAGTCAGTTCTTGACATCAGGTGTCCAAAGAACTGGAGTTTCAGCTTCAGCATCAGTCCCTCCAATGAATATTCAGGACTGATTCCCTTTAGGATGGACTGGTTGGATCTCCTTGCAGTCCAAGGGACTCTCAAAATTCTTCTCCAACAGCATAGTTCAAAAGCATCAATTCTTCAGGGATCAGCTTTCTTTATAGTCCAATTCTCACATCCATACATGACTAGTGGAAAAACCAAAGGTTTGACTAGATGGACATTTGTTGGCAAAGTAATGTCTCTGCTTTTTAATATCCTGTCTAGGTTGGTCATAACTTTTCTTCCAAGGAGCAAGCATCTTTTAATCTCATGGCTGCAGGCACCATCTGCAGTGATTTTGGAGCCCCCCAAAATAAAGTCTCTCACTGTTTTCATTATTTCCCCCATCTATTTGTCGTTAAGTGATTGGACTGGATGCCATGATCTTAGTTTTCTGAATGTCGACTTTTAAGCCAACTTTTTCACTCTTCTCTTTCACTTTCATCAAGAGGCTCTTTAGTTCTTCTTCACTTTCTGCCATAAGGGTGGTGTCATCTGCATATCTGAGGTTATTCATATTTCTCGTGGAAATCTTGATTCCAGCTCAATGCTTCATCCAGTCCAGCATTTCTCATGATGTGCTCTGCATATAAGTTAAATAAGCAGGATGACAATATACAGCCTTGATATACTCCTTTCCTGATTTGGAACCAGTATGTTGTTCCATGTCCAGTTCTAACTGTTGCTTCTTGACCTGCATCCAGATTTCTCAGGAGGCAGGTAAGGTGGTCTGGTATTCCCATCTCTTGAAGAACTTTCCACAGTTTGTTGTGATCTACATAGTCAAAGGTTTTGGCATAGTCAATAAAGTCAAAGTAGATGTTTTTCTGGAACTCTCTCGCTTTTTTGATGATCCAGTGAATGTTGGCAATTTGATCTCTGGTTCCTCTGCCTTTTCTAAATGCAGCTTAAACATCTGGAATTTCACGGTTCATGTACTATTAAAGCCTCGCTTGGAGAATTTTGAGCATTACCTTGCTAACTTGTGAGATGAGTGCAATTATGAAGTATACTTTGAACATTCTTTGGTATTGCCTTTCTTTGGGATTGGTATGCAAACTGACCTTTTCCAGTCCTGTAGCCACTGCTGAGTTTTCCAAATTTGTTGACATATTGAGTGCAGCACCTTCATAGCATCATCTTTGAGGATTTAAAATAGCTCAACTGGAATTTCATCTCCTCCACTAGCTTTGTTCATAGTGATGCTTCCTAAGGCCCACTTGACTTTTGCTTTCCAGGATGTCTGGCTCTAGGTGAGTGATCACACCATTGTGGTTATCTGTGTCATGAAGATCTTTTTTGTGTAGTTCTTCTGTGTATTCTTGCCACTTCTTCTTAATATCATTTGCTTCTTTTAAGTTCATACAATTTATGTCCTTTATTGTGCCCATCTTTGCATGAAATGTTCTCTTGGTATCTCTAATTTTCTTTAAGAGATCTCTAGTCTTTCCTAGTCTATTGTTTTCCTCTATTTCTTTGCATTGATCACTGAGGACGGCTTTCTTATCTCTCCTTGCTATTCTTTGGAACTCTGCATTCAAATGGGTATATGTTTCCTTTTCTCTTTTGCTTTTTGCTTCTCTTCTTTTCACAGCTATTTGTATGGCCTCTTCAGACAACCATTTTGGCTTTTTGCATTTCTTTTTCTTGAGGATGGTCTTGATCACTGCCTTCTGTACAGTGTCATGAACCTCCAGCCATAGTTCTTCAGGCACTCTATCAGTTCTAATCCCTTGAACCTATTTGTCACTTCCACTGTATAATTGTAAGGAATTTGATTTAGGTTTTACCTGAATGGTCTACTGGTTTTCCCTACTTTCTTCAATTTAAGTCTGAATTAAGCAATAAGGAGCTCAGGATCTAAGCCACCGTCAGCTCCTGGTCTTGTTTTTGCTGACTGTATAGAACTTCTTCATTTTTGGCTGCAAAGAATATAATCTATCTGATTTCGGTATTGACCATCTGGTGATGTCGATGTGTAGAGTCTTCTCTTGCGTTGTTGGAAGAGGGTGTTTGCTATGACCAGTGCAATCTCTTTGCAAAATTCTCAGGACCTTTTAGGAAAAGATTAAGTCATTAGAGTTCCAACTTTCAGTACTTAAAAAAAAAAATTCAGGGCGCTATCATGATTTCTGTGACATGTAAAGATACAGTGAGAAATTAGCTGCCTATAACTCAGAATGGGGTTCTCACCAGAACCTGGGTATGATGACACTCTGATCTTAGACTACCAGTGTCCAGAACTATAAGAAATAAATATTTGTTCTTTATGCCACCTAACCTTTGATAATTTGTCATAGCAGCCCAAACTGAGTAAGACATACATCATCAAATTAAATTATTAACATGGAAAACTCAGTTTAATTTTGGTTCTTTATAATATCACCACAGATTAATAGTTCTCTAAAAGTGATTCATTCCAAAATAGCTTTATTTCCTTAGAAACTGGTAACATGCTCTTACTCTCCCAGCTTTAGAACATACATTTAAGAGTAAGTAGTACCAAAATCAGCTTCCCAGGTGGCACTAGTGGTAAAGTTCCTGCCTGCCAATGCAGGAGACCCTAGAGACACAGGTTCAATCCCTGGAGCGGGACTATCCCCTGAAGGAGGGCATGGCAACCCACTCAAGTATTCTTGCCTGGAGAATCCCATGGACAGAGGAGTTTGGTGAGCTACAATCCATAGGGTCACAAAGAGTTGGACATGACTGGAGCAACCTAGCACGCACACACAGTACCAAAGCCACTTCCAAAAAATGGTTACTTTGACATATAACCTAGAGAATATAGTGCTTCCCTGGTGGCTCAGATGGTAAAGAGTCTGCCTGCAGTGCAGAAGACCCAGGTTCAATCCCTAGGTTGGCAAGATACCCTGGAGAAGGGCATGGCAACCCACTCCAGTATTCTTACTGGAGAATTCCAGGGACAGAGGAGCCTGGTGGGCTACAGTCCAAGAGAATGCAAAGAGTAGGACATGACTGAGAGACTAACACACACTAGAGAATATAAATTCTGTGGGAACAGGGACTCGGTCTATCTGTGTGTGCCAAATCCCTGGTACCTTGAAGGTGTGTTGAGTGAGAAGTGTGCACTGAAAAAACCAATGTATGATTCAGTGGATGTATCACTACTGAACCTAGATTGCTGTAGATTAATAATGTGTCAGATGCCACCTTCAGTGGGAGCTTTTGTTCCCATTCAGGCAACTATAAGGAATTATTTCTGTAATGTAAGAGTAACACTAGAGATTTATAAGTTATCCAGGATT
Source organism: Capra hircus (assembly GCF_001704415.2). Lineage (NCBI taxonomy): Eukaryota > Metazoa > Chordata > Mammalia > Artiodactyla > Bovidae > Capra > Capra hircus. The sequence goes on along the minus strand of NC_030813.1, from coordinate 89,748,267 downwards.
ACCATGCAATATCCAGTGATATGGTTGAGAAGGTTGAGAACTGGTGTGGGATCAAGATACAAAAGCAACGGAGGACAGGAAGCTTACATTACAGAGGAGTACAATTCAGTAGGGGATGACTAAATAAAAGTGTAAGGCAGTACAGGGTTAAGAATAGAAAGAGTAGGGCAGATTGAGACCTACTATGGGAGTTTGGAGAAGATGGGGACTATTGGGTGACAACAGGTCTGACTGGAAGAGAGCTGAGGTCAGAAAAGTAATGAGGAGCTGAGTGGTAATTGAAAGGTGAAATTACATATGTCCAGGTTAGTACTCTGGTGGGAATGGAGAGAAAGGCTGAATAATGTGCACTTACAAACACACACATACACTGTTTTTTGCCAGATATTACGCTCAGGAAGTCTCATACATTAGCTCATGTGAGGTGATTATTTCATTTAATCTTTATAACAACTCTATAAGATAGGTATTATTATCTCAGTTTTTTGGATGATAAAATCAAGTCTCAGAGAGGTGAAGTGATTTGCCAAGATCCTAATTGTTTTAAGCAACAGACCTAGAATTCAAACCTTAATCACTCTAACTCCAAATTATAGCCTTATATAAAATAGTGTACATAACATAAAAAGATCATGGAGTAAAAGGTAACTCTCAGGTTTTGAATGTAGAGTTCCATACATAAATAAGACATCTCGAAGCACCTATAGTAAAAGAAGAGAAAATATAGATGAAAAGCTGCTTTGAAAAGAACTTCAGGAGTTTTAATTCCTTTATAGTAGTTTCTTATAAGAACAGAACCTTCTGTGTAATTCTGGATCCTCTTCTGTCCTCAAATTTTGACTACGGCATTTGAATTTTGAGGAATAATTCTGACCAGATGGAGTCCCAAATTATAGGGTTCTTTTTGCTCTAGGAGAGATTTGTCTAGTGGAGATTCTTTTGAAGAATGCATGGTAAGGCTATAACTATTTGGACCAAATCACAATTATTTAGAATATCATACTTTCCTTATTCAACAATGTTGGATCACTTATTGAGTACATAAGGCCTTTTGGACTCTTTCCTCTTTCCTTTTGATCTGCTGTTCCCTTCCCATGGAAAGAGCCCCATTTTTTTCCTGCCCACTCTCTGCCCTATATACACATAAATAGATGAAATTCACTGATCATTTCAAACTCATCTCAAAAGAATACCTTCACTCCTGCCTATTTGAGAACTCTTAGAGTCATAAATAATTCTCCTCTTTCTTTTATATCTAATCACTTAGCCAATCATTCTAACTCTCCTTTTAAATTTTATCTACCATCTAACTACCTCTTAATACTTTCAACCATTACCACCTGGGTCCACACCCCATCTTGGATAATTTCTTACCTGGATAATTACAATGGGTTCTTAACAGGTACCCTAACAGGTACCTCACCTCTCTAAGGTACCCTAACAGGTATCCTAACAGGTACCTTAACAGGTACCCTAACAGGTATCCTCACCTCTCTAAGGTTGATTTGTTATTCAAAAAAACAGGATGATCTTGTTAAATGCAAAAAAAAAAATGCATAAATATCCTGCAAAGGCTTTGGCATAAATCCTCAATGGCTTTCCACTGCACTTAGAGTAAAATTCAAATTCCTTTCCATGGTCTGTAAGGCCATTCATGATGTGGTACCCCTGCTGCTTCCTCTTTATTTCCCAGCATTCTTCCCCTTATTTATTTTGTCCCCAGTTACAGTGGCCTTCCTCAGCTTATCAAAACCAGTAGGCGCATTGTACCTCAAGGTTTTCACCCTGCTCATCCATGTGTCTAGACTGTTCCTGCCCCATATATCCACATGGCTCTCGACTTGACTTTGTTCAGATCAGCAGTTAGCCTGCTGTGACCACTCTTTCTCAACAACCTAAGGCCATCAATCTCTAGCCCTGGCCCCCACATATTGTTTTATTCTTGTAACATTAAATACTGCCTAATATAGTATGCTGCTGTTGCTGCTGCTAAGTTGCTTCAGTCATGTCCGACTCTGTGTGACCCCATAGATGGCAGCCCACCAGGCTCCCCCGTCCCTGGGATTCTCTAGGCAAGAACACTGGACTGGGTTGCCATTTCCTTCTCCAATGCATGAAAGTGAAAAGTGAAAGTGAAGTTGCTCAGTTGTGTCTGACTCTTAGCGACTCTGTGGACTGAAGCCCACCAGGCTCCTCCATCCATGGGATTTGCCAGGCAAGAGTACTGGAGTGGGGTGCCATTGCCTTCTCCTAATATATTATATTATATATTTATTATCTGTCTTCTCCAACCAGAAGGTAAGCTCTTTGTCGGGAAGGACTTTGCCTCTGTCAGTCACTGTTGCATCCCAAATGCTCATAGCAATGCCTGACACTTGGCATCCCCACCCCCCTGCATCCCACCCTCAGCCCTTCTGTGGCCTCCAGGGATTCCAGAGAGAGCCCTGAGCACCTCTCCCCTTCCTACCATCTTCCTCGGCATTTTTTAGAAAGGGCTGTAGTGAGAAGCCAGAGAAGCAGCTGGGCCTCTACTGTGCAGAGAATTATGGGCCAGAGAGAAATCACTGACAGGGGCAGGACTTGGCTGGCGTATCCCCTCCATGGCTGGAGGTGTCCTGTTCCTGGGGTAGGTTAAGAAAAGAGTGAGTTATAGACCTAGGAATGGACAGACAGACTGATCCAGCACCTGACCTTCTCTTTCCTCTTACTGCCCCAGGGTGGCTGGGTTAGATGCCCCCTTTTCCCCTCTCTATCTAGGACCACCCCACTCCTCACCTACAAATCTCTCAAGTTCAAGCATAGACTCCATCATGAACACTGTTTTCCCTGGTACCTTATGGAGCTGGCGCTGGCCCTGTCTCCCTCTGTGACCTACAGGGCAAGGTAACTCAGCTCCAGAAGGTCACTTGGCCCCATTGCTCTCCCAGACTCTCCATTCATCTATTGAGGGATGCTTCGCTTATTTTCATATCTTGGCTCTTATGAGTAAAACTACACTAAACAAGACCTATCTTTTCTGTATCCTATTTTCATTTCCTTTGGATAAGAGAAGTGGGATTGCTGGATCATACATCAGTAGTGTTGATTTAATGTAGTTGATACTATACATAACAATGAAATCTGAAAATGAAATAATGAAAACTATCCTGTTCACTATAGCTTCATAAAACAATAAAATACTTAGGAATAAACTTAACCAAGGAAATGAAAGATCTATACAATGAAAACTGCAAGACTTTGATGAAAGAAATTAAAGAAGACACAAATAATAAATGGAAAGATAGTCTATGTTCATGAATTAGAAGAAATAATATTTTTTAAATGTCTATAAGCTTCCCTTGTGGCTCAGCTGGTAAAGAATCCACCTGCAATGTGGGAGACCTGGGGTCGATCCCTGTGTTGGGAAGATCTCCTGGAGAAGGGAAAGGCTACCCACTCCAGTATTCTGGCCTACAGAATTCCATGGACTGTATAGTCCATGGGGTCACAAAGAGTCAGACTTGACTGAGCGACTTTCACTTCACTTCACACGCTACCCAAAGCCGTCAATATATTTGATTCAATCTCTATCAAAATTCCAATGGCATTTTTCACAGAAACAGAAAAAAAATCTTAAAATTTGTATGGAAACACAAAGACCCTAAATAGCTAAAGCAGTCCTGAGAACAAAGGTGAAGGACCCATTTCAAACAATATTTTGTGCTTGTGCTGTTGTGTCCAGCTCTCTGCAACCCCATGGACTATAGCCCACCAGGCTTCTCTGTCTGTGGAATTTTCCAGGCAAGAATATTGGAGTGGGTTGCCATTTCCTCCTTCAGGGAATATTCCTGACCCAAGGATTGAACCTCTGTCTCTTTCGTCCCCTATATTAGCAGGCAGATTCTTCACCACTGAGTCACCTGGGAAGCAAACAATATATAAAGATACAATAATGAAAGCAGTAAAACAGACACACAGACCAATGAAAGAGAACTGAGAACTCAGAAATAAATCCCCTACATAGGGTCAGCTAACATTTGACAAGGGAGTCAAGAACACTTCATCGGAAAAGGAAAATCTCTTCAGAAAATGATACGGGGGAAACTGGATAAACACATGAAGAAAAATGAAATTGGGGCTCTAGCTCATAGCATTCACAAAAATTAACTTAAAATGGATTAAACTCTATTTAATACCTCATACCATAGAACTCCTAGAAGAAAACATACGGAAGAAACTCTTAACATTGGTCTTAGCAGTAGATTTTTAGCTATGACACCAAAGGACAAGCAACAAAAGTAAAAATCAAGTGGGAAGCATCAAACTAAAAAGCACCAGCACAGAAAAATTAACAACAGAGTGAAATGGCAACCTACAATTGCAAACCACATACTGGATAAGAATTTAATAACCAAAATATATGAAGAACTCACACGACTCAATAGCAAAGAAATAAAAATAAAAAACAACTCAATTAGAAAATGGGCCAAGGAACTGAATGGACATGTTTTCCAAAGAAAATATACAAGTGACCAACAGGTACATAAAATGTTGCTCAATCATCAGAGAAATGTAAATCAAAACCACAATGAGATATCACCTCACATTTGTCAGAATGGCTACTGTCAAAAAGACAAGAATTAACAAGTGGTAGAGAAGATCTGGAGAAAAAGGGAACACTTGTGCACTGTAGATGCAAATGTAAATTGGTACAAACACTGCTGAAAACCGGATGGAGTTCCTCAAAAAATTAAAAATAGATCCAGCAATCCCAGTCCTGGGTATATATCCACAGGCAGGTTCTAACAGCAGGTAACTCATCTTTCGTGGCTGGGCATACACACAAAAATCTTAGTCCTTGAACCAGGGGAAACATGTAGGCTTCTCTTTCTCAATAGTCAAAATAAGTGGTAAGAAAGCCTTAGGTGAACAGTGCAAAGAAATAGAAGAAAACAATACAATGGGAAAAACGAGATCTCTTCAAGAAAGTTGGAGATACCAAGGAACACTTCATGCAAAGATGGGCACAATGAAGGACAGAAACAGCAAAGATCTAACAGAAGCAGAAGAGATTAAGAAGAGGTGGCAAGAATACACAGAAGAATTACCCAAAAAAGGTCTTAATGACCTGGATAACCATGACAGTGTGGTCACTCACCTAGAGCCAGACATCCTGGAGTGTGAAGTCAAGTGGGCCTTAGGAAGAATTGCTAAGAACAAAGCTAGTGGAGGAGATGGAATTCCAGCGGAGCTATTTCAAATCCTAAAAGATGATGCTGTGAAAGTGCTGCACTCAATATGCCAGCAAATTTGGAAAACACAGCAGTGGCCACAGGTTTCATTCCAATCCCAAAGAAGGGCAATACCAAAGAATGTTCAAACTGCCATACAATTGCACTCACTTCACATGCTCAAAATCCTTCAAGCTATGCTTCAGCAGTACATGAACTGAGAAATTCTAGATGTACGAGCTGGATTTTAAAAAGGCAGAGGAACCAGAGGTCATATTGCCAACATCTATCAGATCACAGAAAAAACAAAATTCCAGAAAAACATCTACTTCTGCTTCAGTGACCATGCTAAAACACTTGACTGTGTGGATCACAACAAACTGGAAAATTCTTCAAGAGATGGAATACCAGACCATCTTACCTATCTCCTAAGAAGCCTATTTGCAGGATAAGAAGCAACAGTTAAAACTGGACAAGGAACAAGTTTTATTAAAGGCAAAATGAGGACTGTAGCCCAAAAGCTATTTCAGATAGCTCTGAGAAACTGCTCCACAGAGTCTGAGGAAAGGTCAGTGATTTTGGTGAAGGGACAGTACATGTAATCAGGCTTGTTGAAAGTTGATGCTAGTCTCCTGAAAATTACTGCTAGTCACGAGGAGCAGATGTCACCATGAAGGGTTTTAGTGCTTTTCTAGCCACGAGGAGATGCAAGAATTGGGCTCATAAAATCTTCTGAAAATCTCTATCTGAAGACCTGTTCTGCCAGTTGTTCCCAGATCACACAGTGCCTCATTTCTATCTCCACCCTGAACTCCTTTCAGGGAATGTTGAAGGTCAGCAGCTGCAGCAGCTCATGATTTAATCCTTGTGGAGGCAGATGGCTAGTCCCAGTGTGTAGCTGGCATAACAATATCTACCTTATAGGGTTATCATAATAACTGAATCAAAATTAAACAATACATGCTTATAGGGTTATTCATATGTAAAAGGCTGAGAACAATACCTAGTACCCTATAAGCACTTCACAAACACTGGCTATGAGAACACAGAAATAAGAGCAGGAAATCCTAGCGGATGAAGGAAGATGCAGTTTAGAGGAAAATATATCTAAACGCAAAGAAAAATCTGACCTCAAAGACAAAATGAAATATTTAGGGTGTTTTTATGTTCTCTTTTGTCAAGAACTATAGTAAGTGTGATGCAACCTTCATGTTGTATTTGATATAAAATATCAGTCTTCTTAGAGAGAAGTCTGATTTAAAAATGAGGTCAAAACATCTAATAATGAAGCAGAATACATATAGGCATGTGTATTTTCTTAGAAAGAAAATAGACTAAACGGCACCTGGTTCTATAAATCACTAAATTTGTAAAATATTCTGCAATTATTTACATATTTCCAGTAATACCTAAAGGGGGTCGTGGATGAAATTATTCTTTAAAAATCATTCCCACTGAAGTAATCTACTTGAAGTAGGTCATCCTGTCTCCTTTATAAGTGAGCCAAGATTCTGCAAGGACCATTTACTTCAGCTCTGCATTTTACCTGTATCTGGTTTATCTGTCTTGGCTATAGTTATAATGAAACTTTCATCGATACTCACAAATCAGCCACAATTTCCCTGTGGCAATTTACAGCTGACTGCTACCTATAAGTTTTGCAGTAGAACCCACGTGAAAGTCCCTCCCTCTCAGCTTCGGGATCATCCCTCACCTCAGGTTAAGTCCTGATGAACAATCTGAAGAGCAGCATGTCAAAACCTATCACTTGCGTGCTCCTCTGGGTGACTGAGTCATGGCCTCACCGGTAAGGCCTTCTTTACCAAGTCCACGTCTTAGGGCTCTGGCTCCATGAACCAGCAGGGCGACAAGAGTAATTTTATAAATCATATAGGCATGTTTTATGATAGGATCAGAAAAACCTGACTTTCTGAAAGTTTCTGTGTTTTTACACAGTCACGTGGCAACACTCAGCTGAATGTCCAAGATACACGAAGTGTTAGAGCTGGAAGGAACAATTGCCATCATTGCTGTCAACCGATAACAACATTGCTGGACAGAGAGGTTGCTAAGTTTATGGGTTGCAATAATAGGTCTCAGAGCACCTCTGCAGCCTCTCAGCCCAGTGCTCTTCCTTATATTAGTCTCTCACGGTCATGTCCTTTTTTGTTTCATTATATAGTTAGATACACATAACTGTAATTTAATAGATACTACCAAGGGATTGTATATCACCATGTGACAGCATATGCACCCACCCCACAATGCTCATTTTAAAAAAATGTTTTCATAAAATCTGAATTGAATGAAATATCATATAGGAGAAGGGTCTTATAAAACACTGCCAAATGCCAGCTAGGTCAGCTTGCCCCACAAGTACAGTCAAGGTTGTGAGCTGTGTTTAATATCCTGCTTTCTTGCATTGAGCTGGTTGTCATGTGCTGTCGATGCCATCTGGATGCATAATAAGTGTGTGGTGATTTTGCAATAAACACGCAGTAACTATAATGTAACCCAGAAGCAGAATGACTGCAAAATAATAATAATAATAATAATAATAAGGTCAACTTTTAAAATGAAATCTATCCTTACTTGAAATTTCAAGTTGAGAAATTCAAATATGTTATAGATATCTGACATTAGTGATTGAACATGAAAAATTAAATAAAGAAAAGGGGTCATTTCCTAAAGAGGTCAGTTTGGACACACACATACACACAGACATACATGCTCAGTTGGGGAGCCACCTTGCTAGGTTGGCAGGGCTCCATGAATGACAGCCTGTGGGGGCAGCCGATGATAAGGTCCATCTGTACTCTGCTCTCTTCATCATTCTGTCTCCAGAGCTTTTGCCTTCAGATTTCCCTTTTCTTTTTAGCACCAGGTTTAGCTTCCCTACTTGGACCTGGTCCCTGATGCACCCTGAAATCTCACATTCAAGGGCCAATACCTTACTCAGAAGGACGCTTCTGAGTCTGCATAGTCATTTGTATTACATACCACTATAGGATTTGGGCAAATCATCAGCTAATGACCAAATTCCAAGAGAAAATGTGAAGTTTGAATTATTTTTAAAAAGAGCATGATTTTTCCTTTCAATTTGTCTGTAAAGACACACTTTTAACTCAAGGAAGTTCTTGCATGATCCTGCTTTTTTGGACAGAATGACCAATCCAATATACAAAATGTGTCTAATATGAAAATATCTCTACTTTATTATATGCATGTATTATTAGACAGCTAAGATTCCTCGATTATATTGAAAAGCCCAATGCAGGTAAGTATTTGACAAAGATACTGGAGGTAAAATTGGATTAGGGGTCAGGCATCTAAAAATATATCTCGGGGTTAAGTTTCTTCATCTATACAACTAAGGCATTGGGTTAGAATTTCTTTTGTTCCTACACATTGGCTGCTTTGTCTCTTTCATTGGCCATAGTAATGTTACCCTAACTCCTCTTTCTCATCCTCTTTAAAACACAAGTGAGGGAAATTGACTTGAATTATCCAGGGAACTATTTAGGTCTGAAATATAGTGAGGGCTAGCAAACATATCCCAAGACGGCTTCTGGCACTGAGAATGGATGGCTGAGTATAAAGCATGGATGATGAAGGACAGAGATACACTCCCAACAGTCAAAACAAGAAAACTGCACTACAAGGAATTTAATCTTAAAACTGAATGTTAATGATGTCATTATATTTTTCTCCCAAGAAGGAAGAGGAGGAAAGGACAGATAGAAGGAAGGACAGAAGGAAAGAAAGAAGGAAAGTAGGAAGGAGGAAGTGAAGGAAAGAAATCAGGCAGAGGAAGGAAATATGTGAGTATTATTAAACTCTTTTCCATCAGAGAAAAGATTAATGTAATAATTAATAATAATGCCCAAATCTGGGCTTCCCTGATGCTCTAGTGGTTAAGAATCTGCCTGCCAATGCAGGGGACACGGTTCAAACCCCGGTCCAGGAAGATCCCACGTGCTGTGGAGCAACTAAGCCCATGTGCCACAACTACTGAGCCAGTGCTCTACAGCCTGTGAGCTGCAACTACTGAAGCCATGAGCTGCAACTACTGAAGCCTGCAAGCCTAGAATCTGTGCTCCACAAGAGAAACCACTGCAATGAGAAGCCTGTGCAACACAATGAAGAGTAGCCCCTGCTCACTGCAACTAGAGAAATGTCTGTGAAGCAACAAAGATCCAGCACAGCCAAAATAAATAATCTTAAAAAACATTATAAAAAAGTAATGCCCCAATCAAATAGAACATCTCTCTTTCAACTATCAAAACATGCAAAGTTGAACCTCTGTTTTTCTTCACTTGTCAAAAGAGATGCAGTTTATTACCTTCAAAGTCCACATCTCCAACGAGTTTTGTCTTTCCTGTGGTTGGGTCATGGACATAGTTGATACCAACATCGATTACAGCAGCACCTTCCTTAACCATATCAGATGTGATCAACTTTGGGACACCTAGAAGCAAAACAGAGTTGTAAGACACTGGAAAATACTTAAACTTTGTCCTTGAGCATAATAAAGATTTATACATCCAGTATTTTTGTTGTCATGGAAAGATAGCACATGAGGGTATTGCTGGATGAAATCCTGCTAGGGTTTACCCTTTTACCTTAGAGACTGCTTGCTGCTGCTAAGTCGCTTAAGTCGTGTCTGACTCTGTGCGACCCCACAGACAGCAGCCCACCAGGCTCCCCTGTCCCTAGGATTCTCCAGGCAAGAACACTGGAGTGGGTTGCCATTTCCTTCTCCAATGCATGAAAGTGAAAAGTGAAAGTGAAGTCGCTGGATTGCTTAGCAGACTTCAAATGGACCCAGCTTGAGCAGTCTCCTTTTGTATTTCATGTACTGTAAATAGTATGGGAAGATTATGGAGATAAAACAGGCTTCTGTTGAGGGTGAGTGCAGTGGAGTGAAAACAACTAGGAAGATGGAGGCAGAGACAAGGAAGTGAGGGAGGGAAGGAGGATAAAAAAGACAAAACGTGAAATGGTAATATCCATTTTTCTCAGGGTTGTGGTAGACTGTAAAGTGCTGTGTGCAAAGTAGTATCTTATCATTTCCAAACATAAAAGACTATCCTGCTTTGATTTTTTCTTGGTTTCTTTGATTCATCATGTCTGTATATAACTTGGAATGGTAAGAAACCATACATTCTTTTCAGTTTCTCCATTTGAATTTGAAAGATAGCTCTACAGAAAAGTGATGTCACCATCTATTTTTTATAACTCTTTTCAAATTTTATTTCAGGTGCAACAATATCAGCTAACAATAGCTAGTGCTCCTTTTTTTTTTTTTTTTTTTTTTGCTATAAGTTAACAAATCATTCCTAAACTCAGTGTCTTAAACCAACAACTTATTATTATGTTCCACAGTTGTATGAGTTGACTGAGCACAGCTGGATGGATCTTCCTGGGGGTCTTTCATATAAATGGAGTCAATTAGTGGCTGCAGTTTGAAGCATCTCAACCTGTGACATCGCTGGTTGTCCGAGGTGGTGCATTCACAGGCCTGCAGTTGAGCTCGTCTGGGGATGCTGACTAGAGCACACATATGTGGCCTCTCTGTGCAGCTTGGACTTCTCACAGCCCTGTAGCTGGCTTCCAGGAGTGAGTATTCCAATCCAGAAGTGAGTGTTCCAAGTGGCAGGAAATAGAAGGCACCCATTGCTTGAGGATGGAACCTGGAAACTAGCACAGTGTTGCTTCTGTCATATTCTACTGGTCAGGCAGTGACAGAATCCACTTAGATTGAAAAGGAGGGGTAGAGACGCCACTTCCCAACGGGAGGAGAATCAAAGAATTTGTGTCCACCTTTATTCCATCAGCGTGCCTCTGGAGGACACTGTGTCTGGAATGTGATTTACTCATTTTCATACTACATCCCTTAACCAGAATAGGGTAATCTGGTATCATCAGAGGCTTTCTTCTATCATCTGAATATCCAGATGCGTTAACTGTCATCTTGTGACATATGATTTTTAGTGATAGTAAGAATTAAAAGGCTAAGAAGACAGAGCCAAAATAGATGCAGCTAGCTGACAAGGTTCCTCAGCCACACCAACGATACAACCAAGATGGTTATCAATGCTTGAGAGATATTCTTCTCTTGCTTTCCTATCCTGTCCCAGAGAAGTTCTCCTTTCTTATCAGTTCTAGCATAGATATTGAGTAATGCTCCAAATAAAGTAATAAAATCTTGTATATTCTTAGCAGCCAGTAGAAAAAGAAACCATAAGTGATTATGGCAGCAGGAAATAGTTTTAAAATTAAAATGACAATGAAGTAGTTATTAAAATCCAGCTACTATGATTTGGGGAAAGAGCCAGATTTCCCTTTCAATTAGGACCATTCAATACAGTATCTCAATGAATATCAATTGGCAGTAGTCAAATACACAGTTTTCCAAAGTGAGGGAAATGTGAGCTTGATTCTAATTCTCAGGAAAATTACAAAATGGAAAACAACTGAATGCATTCTTTTTTTTTTTCTGCTGATGATGTTACATATGTCCATTGCAGAAAGTGTCAAAAATATCTAAAAGGTTATGCTGAAAACAAAAATCACTATAATCTTGCCATCCAAAGATAATAAATGTATTTTATTGTATTTGTTTCTAGGATTTCAAAATGTTTCTTCATTAGATATAAAAGCCTATAAAAAGATATATAGTTTTGTTTGTATTGTGCCTCATTGTTTATCTTTGAATTAAAATTAAATTGTAAGCATTTTCCTTTTTCATCAATTATTTAAAAATTTAAAACCACATGAAATAATTTATTATATAAATTACCATAGTAAGTTATTCATTCCTGCAGTCTTTTCAATACTTTGGTATCATAAATAATGCAGTGATGATCATTCGTGTTCAGGAAACTATGATGATTTCTTATCTGCAGCAGCAAGTTTGACAGTTTTTCACTGAAGCCTTATGATGGGATTCAGTGAAACATGATGGAAAAACATGGGTTGAATAAAAGCTCTCAATGGTAGAGTCATGACTGGTTAAATAATACATTCTAAAACAGCTTATCAATGCATCTATAAGAAGGTCTCTTGAGGTCTTCCATGAAAAGTATCTTTCAGTGCCATTTTCAAATTTTGTGAGAATTCGGAAGAATGCATTGGCATCACAATAGTTATTTTATCTTTGTCTTCCTCCAGGTCCATTTTCCACCCTTCTCTGCTCTACTTTATGGCAGGGATGGGACTAATTCTTATAGAGGTCTTGTGTGTTTCCTCTCTCTCTTGGAACCCTGTCACAGCCATGAGAACAAATACAAGCCTCCCTGCTGGCAGATCCAAATCCCGTGGAAGAGAGCTGAGTCGTTTCAGGGAAGCCATCCTAGACCAGTCATCCAGCCAACCACCAGCTGAAGGCAGATGTTTGAACAAGACAAGTCACAGTCAGAATATTTGAGGTAAGATCACCATAACTGACCAGCTGAACCAGACTCATGAGAAATTTATTTTAAAGGGTGTTGTTTAAATTGACTGAGTTTGGGGGTGTTTGGTTGTTTTTTAATACAGCAAAAGCTGCATAATCCATATTAGCAAATGACACAAAATTGGACAGAACAGCTAGTAGGTAGCTACTTTGGAATAGTGGACTATCAATAGCAATAAGAATTTGAAAGAGGTTCTGTATATAATTCTGACTAGCTGGCTGTACTTGATTAAAAACTCACTCTCACTAAAAACTATTAGGTTGTTCCAAGACAAATAATGTCCAGATACAGGGATGTAATGTTTTCCACTATATTTTCAGCAGACTCTCTCTGAAAATGTTGGTTGTATTCTGGAGGCTGATCTCGAGAAGAATGATGAAAATGGATCTGGAAATCATGTCATATGGAACAAGTGCTATCAAACTAGTTGGTTCAACTGTTTACCCATCAGGTTGTGACAAGAAGAAAAAGTTTATGCCACAATGTAAAACAACTATATCAGTAAACACGCTTTTAAATTCACCTAGCTTTATTTTTTCATAGAAAGAGTTTTTCAATGAAAATAGCAATATGCTGATTTCTTTTTTTACTTTGGCAGAGCTGGGTCTTCTTGCAGTGTGCAGGCACTCTGTTGCAGCACGTGGGTTTATCGTTATCCTGTGACATATAGGATCTTAGTTCCCTGACCAGGGATTGAACTCTTGTCCTCTGTATTGGCAGGCAGATTCTTAACCACTGGACCACAAGGGAAGTCCCAGTATGCTGATTTATATTCTGCTGCAGCTCTTTATGTTGATTTGGATCTATAACTTATAGTTACCAAAGGGTAAGGAACAGCCATGGGTCAGTATTGGTCCACACACTGAATATCTCCGAAACAGAGGAATGGTTGAATAAACTCAAGTTGCCTTTCTCAGGGGGAAAAAAAAAAAAAACCCTAAAAACTAAAAATAATCAAAACCCAGTAATTGTGTCTTCAATGTGTTAAACTGTATAAGGAGTTGATTTACTTTATATATTTTCAGAAGGAAGAATGAAGGGACAAGGAAGGGAATAGATTTTAGCTCAATACAGAGAATATTTTAAGAATAATAAGCCACAAAGAGAAATACTGTCCTTATTCCCTATTAGAAATGTCCACAATAGGGTAACGATGAGATTGAATAGGGAAAGTTAATGATGCTTTCAAATTTTATGATTTAAAGATTCTCTTTCCTCTAATTAAAATAATTCTTTTTTCTTTCTTCTCTCAAGTAATTCACTTCTGAATCCTTGCAGACTTCTGACCCTGTCATTCTGCTAAACAAAAGGAAGAAATAATACAAATTGTACTTAACAGTTGAAATGATAACAAATATGCATATAGGATACCTGCTTCAGATATGTTAAATAAGTTGTCCACTGACATTGTTGTCTTGTACAGACAAATGACTGGAAGTAAAGTTGTTCATTAATTGTACCTTAAAAGACACTGAAAAGAAATTTCTTAGACATGAGGCGTTTGGTTCCCCAAATAAACAAATGCAATGTATTTAAATTAAATTATTATCATTTGATAAAGTGGCATATTAAAAACTATTTAAACATTTGGAAAAGACTTTCAGTCTAGTTCAGTTCAGTCACTCAGTTGCGTCTGACTCTTTGCAACCCCATGGACTGATTTTAGATATTAGTCCAAAAAAGATTTTAGATACTAGTAGAATGTGAAGTCAGAAAAATTTTTATTTGCTTTTTTGTTAAAGTTGAAAATGAACAGTAGTTTCAAGTGAATATTTCCTATGAGCTTTTTCTTTTTGATGCGATAGTTCCATAGAAACTTATCCTTAATTCTTATATAATTTCAAGACTCAAGCATTATATGAGAACCAAAACCATCCACATCCACATAACTTACTCTATATATTAACATAACTTTATTATTTCATTATCTTTATCAATGCAACTTTATTACTCTAGGAAACTCTTGCTCAGAAAGATAAAAATTTTAAGCAATTTTATTGTCTCAGGAACACATCAAAAGACTTATTTTAATTAACATCAAACTGTTTGACATCTCAACAGATAGTATCAAAATTTTTGAGACTCGAAAATCCTTGCTTTAAATCCTCTCCTTGTTGTGTCTTCAAACCTAAACTTTTATATTATGATCTTTACCTAATCCTACTGAAAATCTCTTATTAAGAGACTTGCCTTAAAACAAACTTCAAGAACAACCCCATGGACTGTAGCCCACCAGGCTCCTCTAACCATGGGATTCTTGAGGCAAGCATTCTGGAATGGGTTGCCATTTCCATCTCCAGGGGATCTTCCCCACCCAAGGATCAAACCCACATCTCCTGCATTGCAGGCAGATTCTTTACTATCTGAGCCACCAGGGAAACCCCCAAAACAAACTTCAACATATCCCAAATATTCCAACTTTGCTTCTACACCCTAAGATGTTACTAAGGTAAAGTAGCTCACTGGGGCTTGTGTGGGGTGGCGGGGTGGGGGGGGGTGGTAGTTGGCGATTTCTGATTTGTGGAATTTGGTGATTTCTGTGGTATAAGTATTCCTATCATGGCTGACGTCAAGTTACCAAGGTGACATGACTGAACATGGAATTGGGAAGAGATGTTCAGAATCCTTCTCAGGCTAATAAGAGTTAGCTCCAGCACACCACTGCCTCTAAGGGACTGTCAAGATAGTGTTCTCCCATGTTTCTCTAACCTAACTCAGATTTGTCTTATTGATGGATTGTTTGGATGACATCCGGGGGAAACCAGTGTTCAAGAGTACTGGGGATCTGTGAAAATCTGATCAAGAACTTCTCTTGGCCATGGTCCAGGACCTCAGGTTGGAACCATGGTTGCCTCTTTGGCCCTTTGAGCCTCTTCCTGGTACAGGGAGCTGTCGGCCTCTGTGACTGGGATGATGAGGTAAGTCTTGCATTGAGTCCCAACTCTGATTTCTTTTCTTTAAAAATCCCCAAATGCTGAGTTTATTTTGTCTTCTTTAAATAAGAAACTCATTTTAGGAATCCTTTGATTATATGTTCAGTTAAATTACTTTTATCCTTGGTGGAAGTCAGTGCTATTACTTACAACACCATTTGTCTCTATCGCTGTCATCTTTTGTTGTATATCTATAAAGGAAGAGTTCACAGGGAGGCGATGTGGGTAAGGTAGATAAACCCATTATTCAAACTGACCCTGAAGACTGAAAATTTGGAAAGTGTCTTTTGAATTTTGGAAAATCCTATGGATAAGTTTTGCCTCAGCTCACTTGTTCCCTTGGCGAAGATGATAAAAAATCTGCCTGCAGTGCAGGAGACCTGGGTTCGATCCCTAGGTCAGGAATATCCTCTCAAGAAGGGAATGGCTACCTACTCCAGTGTTCTTGTCTGGAGAATTTCATAGACAGAGGAGCCTGGCAGGCTTACAGCCCATTGGACCACAAAGGGTTGGATACAACTGAAGTGATTTAGCATTAGCACGGCATCCCAAATATCCAATGTTCTGCATTTTTTTTTTTTTTATGTTTCAGAGGGAGTATCTGAGGCATTTAGATTCTAAAACTGTCCCCTTAAAATATGTCTTCACCGAAGCAAACAAAAAGTGAAAAACCAAAAATGATCTCTTTTAGAGTCTTCCAAGTCTTGGTACAAATCAAATAGCTCTTATCTTATTATTTATCTTCCCCCAGCTTAACTTTATCCACTTCCTCTGACTTGTTCCTTTTACCTCCTAACTGGCTAGAAAAATCTCCAAAGTGCAATTACTTCATACAATTAACCACCCCTCCCCTCACCATCAGAAACAGGGAAAATTGCGTTGTTTTAAGGCCTAGTCTCATACTGAGCCAACAAGCCAAGTGATAAAATTTGCAGAGGAACTAGAAATAGTTTTAGGAGTCAATAATTCAGTACCCTCAAGTGTATATCAAGTAGTACATATGTGTTCTGTTATTAAAGAGTTGGATGGAAAGATAGGATTCAAAGAACCCAATTTGTATAAGAAATCAGAAGAATTTAGAAAAGTTGTGTATATTAGACAAGGTCTTTTGGAAACTATCCCCTCCTATGAGCTTAGATTGAATGCTGATTCTGTCTTACAAAGAAAGGAACCATCCACTGGAGAATTCAGAGACAAGTTCTTTAATACCTTTAGACAGTTCTCATAAGTAACTCCTGCTGCAGATGTAATGAGCTCTCTGCTAACTTTCTGCCAATACCTTTAAGCCTGAAATAGAAAGTTTAATACACTAGAAACATTTAGAATTTAAAATCTATAATTTAAAACATCCTAGAAAAACTAGAATGGAATAATAGACCCATTGACAGACATCCAGAACTTTACTGAGCGTTTTTAAAAGAACATGAGAACAAAGAATAAGACTCAGATAAAACAATTAGACACTCCCTATGAGGACGAAGAGGAGGAAGAAAAGGAATCAAATGCCCAGTCTCTCATTTTATCCTTGAATATTCACAAGGAGAATTTTCTCATAATGTTAGAAGGCAACCTTTTGCTTGATCTGGGCACTACTTTATTAGTCTTAAACTTTGCTATTTAATTCAACATCTCCCTTGGAGTAAACAGACCACTCAGGTGGTGGGTGTTTAAGAATACTCAGACATTCCACATGTTCTGGCTGAGAGCAGAAGTGCAGTCTTGGCTCCTCAGTGACCCCACACTTGCTAATTTGATAGGGATAGATGTATGCTGAAAGTGGAATCATCAACAAATTAAGTGATTTCTTGATAGTCTCTTTCCTGAAAACTCTGAGGACTTCCTATTCATAATTAGGTCTCAACTAACTGGCATATTAACTTAGACTTACTGTGTCTAAATCAAGTTCAAATTGAAGATCTCAAAGAAATGCTGGAGTTTTTGTGGGTAACACTTCTATAGTATTGGCACTTCTAATACTATTGGCATTAATAGGACTCAACTTTTATCTAAACCTCTATCTAGTGAGAAAAGCACTTTTGTTGAGATGTTCTTAAGTTTTAGTGAGTTTCACCTGGGGAGCTTGTTAGACTGCCTGTGTCCTGAGTCAGCAGGCCAGATATGGCCCAGGACTCTGCATTTTAACACTTCTTCAGGCGACTCTGATACATAATATTCTCTTTAAGCACAAGCTAAAGACAGACCAAAACTAATAGAAAATGGACTGGTTCTTAAAACTCCTGTCCTTCTAGGTAAAAACACCAATGGGCTGAGGATATAGAATCATTCAGAGTTTTAGATCCATAAATAGAATATTCATTCCCCAGTTCCCTGTAGTAGCAACCTCAAATTCTGTTTTATCCTTGTGTCTCCTGAGACAATATGTTCTAGTTTAGATATGTATTTTGTTTCCTTTAGTGTCCTTTCTGTAGTGTTAATCATAATTGACTATTATGATTTCTTTTAGATCATAATAATCAATAGTTATTGGCCTTCTTCTGGAAATATCAAAAATATACATATCTGGGCTATTGTTATACCCAGGAGTTTACTAAGTCATCCTAATACTTTTACAAAATCCTCTATTGGGACCTAAACAATCTGAAATTTTCCTGTAATTATATTCTTATCATTCAAAGGAAGATTTGCAGAAGAACATATATTTTAGAAGATGTGAATCAGAAACTGAATTTTAAGTTTCTAAAAATTCAAAATACTTTTAGGCTATGTTGGCCTATCAGCAGATGTATTCCTCAAGTAAATAGGTAATAAGAAACATTATAAGTACAATAAAATAGCTGTTAGATTTTATATAAATATTTGTTATTGCAAACTCCCTACTTTATATTTAGCAATTTTCAAAACTCTTATATCAGTTCTTTGAATTCCTAATAAAACATATCAACTCTATATTCTAGGATATTCAGTAACATGAAATTTCATTGTTGCACACTAATAATATCATCAGTAAAAATTTCTAGCATGCAAAAACAATCTTGAGAAAGAACAGAGCTGGAAGAATCACCCTACCTAATTTCAGGCTATACTAGAAAGTTACAGTAATCAAAACAGCCTGGTATTGATACAAAACAGATATGTAGAGCAACGAACAGATTAGAGAGCCAAGAAATAAACCCATGCACTTATGGTCTATTAATCTATGGCAAAGGAAGCAAGAATATATAATGGAGAAAAGACAGTCTCTTCAATAAATGGTGCTGGTAAAACTGGACAGCTTGGAAAAGGTCAGTTTTCATTCCAATCCCCAAGAAAGGCAATGACAAAGAATGCTCAAACTACCACACAATTGCACTCATCTCACACGCTAGTAAATTCATGCTCAAAATTCTCCAAGCCAAGCTTCAGCAATATATGAACCATTAACTTTCAGATGTTCAAGATGGTTTTAGAAAAGGCAGAGGAACCAGAGATCAAATTGCCAACATCCGCTGGATCATCGAAAAAGCAAGAGAGTTACAGAAAAACATCTATTTCTGCTTTATTGACTATGCTAAAGCCTTTGACTGTGTGGCTCAAAATAAACTGTGGAAAATTCTGAAAGAGATGGGAATACCAGACCACCTGACCTGCCTCTTGAGAAACCTATATGTAAGTCAGGAAGCAACAGTTAGAACTGGACATGGAACAACAGACTGGTTCCAAATAGGAAAAGGGGTATGTCAAGGCTGTATATTGTCACTCTGCTTATTTAACTTCTATGCAGAGTACATCATGAGAAATGCTGGACTGGAAGAAGCACAAGCTGGAATCAAGATTGCCGGGAGAAATATCAATAATCTCAGATATGCAGAAGACACCACCCTTAATGGCAGAAAGTGAAGAGGAACTAAAAAGCCTCTTGATGAGAGTGAAAGAGGAGAATGAAAAAGTTGGCTTAAAGCTCAACATTCAGAAAACTAAGATCATGGCATCTGGTTCCATCACTTCATGGGAAATAGATGGGAAAACAATGGAAACAGTGTCAGACTTTATTTTTCTGGGCTCCAAAATCACTGCAGATGGTGATTGCAGCCATGAAATTAAAAGACACTTACTCCTTGGAAGAAAAGTTATGACCAACCTAGATAGTATATTCAAAAGCAGAGACATAACAAAGGTCCGTCTATTCAAGGCTATGGTTTTTCCTGTGGTCACGTATGGATGTGAGAGTTGGAATGTGAAGAAAGCTGAGCGCCGAAGAATTGATGGTTTTGAACTGTGGTGTTGGAGAAGACTCTTGAGAGTCCCTTGGCCTGCAAGGAGATCCAACCAGTCCATTCTGAAGGAGGTCAGCCCCAGGTGTTCTTTGGAAAGAATGATGCTAAAGCTGAAACTCCAGTACTTTGGCCACGTCATGCGAAGAGTTGACTCACTGGAAAAGACTCTGATGCTGGAGGGATTGGGGGCAGGAGAAGGGGACGACAGAGGATGAGATGGTTGGATGGCATCACCAACTCGATGGATGTGAGTTTGAATGAACTCCGGGAGATGGTGATGGACAGGGAGGCCTGGTGTGCTGCGATTCATGGGGTCGCAAAGAGTCAGACACAACTGAGCGACTGAACTGAACTAAACTGAACACATAAGAGAATGAAGTCAGAACATTCTCTAACACCATGTATAACAATAAACTCAAAATGAATGGAAGACTTCAGTAAAAACAACAACAACAACAACTTATTAAAGACATAAATTTAAGACCAAAACCCATAAAACTCCTAAAGGAAAACGTAGGCAGAACACTCTGACATAAATTGTAGTAATATTTTTTGGATCTGTCTTCTAAAGCAAAGCAAATAAAAGCAAAAATAAACAAAAGGGGCCTAATTAAACCCAAAATATTTTGCACAGTAAAGGAAACCATTGACAAAAAAAACACCAGCCTACCCAATGGAAGAAAATATTTGCAAATGATATGACGGATAAGGAGTTAATATTGAACATACATTAAAGAGCCCATATTAATACATATCAATACAGCTTAACATAAAAAAAAAAAAACAATTAAAAGGTGGGCAGAAAACCTGAATATACATTTTTCCAAAGGGACATGAAGATAGTAGCCAATAGGCACATGAAAAGATGCTTAACATCACTAAACCTTAACAGAATGCAAATCGAAACTACAGTGAGATATCACTTCACACCTGTCAGAATGGCTATCATAAAATGAACACAGATAACAAATTGTTGGCAAGGATGTGTAGAAAAGGGAATTTTGTACATTGTTTGTGGGAATGTAACTGATGTAGCCACTGGGGAAACAGAATGGAAGTTTTTCAAAAAATTAAAAATAGAACCAGCAATTACACTCCTAGGTATATGTCTGAAAAAAACTTATTTGAAAGGATAACACACTCCAATGTTTATACCAAAATTATTTACAATTGTCCAGATATGGAAGCAACATAAGTGTCTATCAACAGGTGAATGGATAAAGAAGATGTGATATACACACATACTCTCTCTCACTCACACACACACACACACACACACACAGAGGAATAATACTCAGCCATAAAAAAAGAATGAAATTTTGTCATTTGTAGTAATATGTATGGATTTGGAGGGTATTATGCTAAGTGAGATACTTCAAAAGAGTAAGACAAATACTGTATGATACTGCATTTATGTGTGAAATTTAAAAAATACAACAAACTTGTGAATACAGCAAAAAGAAAGCAGAAATAAATATAGAGAACAAACTAGTGGTTAACAGTGAGGAGAAGGAAGAGGGAGGGACAAGATAGGGGTAGGAGAGTAAGAGATACACACTGTGATGTAGAAAATAAGCTACAGGGATATATTGCACAGCACAGAGAAAATAACCAATACTTTATAATAACAATAAATGGGGTGTAACCTTTAAAAATAAATTAATTTTTAAAAAATTCTAACTTATAAATAAAATTACATACTAAAGCCTGAGATAGGTTTATGGAGGTAGGCTTATGATTTTTTTTTTTTACCACAAGCGAATTAATCCATCTATGAAGTTATTTCTGACAGAAACAAAAGGTCTTTATGAATGCAAATTTCGAAAATAATTGGGATAATTATTTTAGAGTGAACTATTCTCATCAGTGGAGAAGGCAATAGCGACCCACTCCAGTACTCTTGCCTGGAAAATCCCATGGACAGAGGAGCCTGGTGGGCTGCAGTCCATAGGGTTGCTAGGAGTCGGACACGACTGAGCGACTTCACTTTCACTTTTCACTTGCATGCATTGGAGAAGGAAATGGCAACCCACTCCAGTGTTCTTGCCTGGAGAATCCCAAGGACTAGGGAGCCTGGTGGGCTGCCATCTATGGGGTTGCACTGAGTCGAACACGACTGAAGCGATGTGGCAGCAGCAACAGCATTCTCATCAGAAAATTTAGTAAGATTTTGATTCATCTAAGATTTCTCTGTTGTTGTGGGTGAAATCTCTTTTATTGATAAGCAGACTAACCAATGGATGGTTTACACAGAATCACACTATTTCAAAGGTTATAAGTTTATTAGGCTATTTCAAATCTGTTATTTTTTGGTCCCTTATATGACAAATATGAAAAAAACAACCAATGCTGTTTTAGCAAAATATACTGGATAAATATAGCACTTAGAAAAACAACAGCATTATTTAAAGTATAAACAGGACATAATTCTACACCCTAGGAACTGTTTACTTTTATATGAAGGTAAAACCAACACTCCTTGAGTAAGTAGAGGCCATATCCTTAGAATCCCAACTAGGTATTTTCACATGATTTCACATGGTTATTTGACAATCTCAGAATTTAGTTCACAAGAATTTTTTTTTAAGTAATTTTTTCCCTATGAATCCTCCTATCACAGTCATCTTTCTTTATGAAATGGCTCAGTCAAGGCATCCTGATAAAAAGAAGCACCATATTTACACATCAATTTAATTAGTAGAGTTCAAAGGGCTGTGTGAACATTATCTAATTAAACTTTACAACAATTCAGTGAAGCAAGAGAAGGTTACCCATTATCCTCATTCACAGAAGAGAGATTTTGAGGTGCTGAGAGGCTAATTGATTTCTTGGTTTCACAATGATGAGTCAGAGGTGAGACTGGGAACAAAACCAGAATTCTTATTCAAATATAAAAGTAACATCGTGGAAATGCTTATTCAGATGCATCACTCCTTCAGCTGGAAGTTGTCCTACTACATAAATAACAAGAGCAATTACAATGGAATTTGTGTGAATGTATATGTTTCTGTCTAGATGAGAAAAAACCATGTTCAACAGTATTTGTTTTGGAGACAGTAGTATGATGGCTAAATGCATCCTAGCTAAATACAGACTATATTAGTAGTGAGAGTACTTCAGTGTCTTCCCCAAAGAGTCCTTCTGTTACTTCTAGGAATCCCCAAGAAGTGGGTTATAAGCCAGTGAATCAGTGACAATGACCACAGAACATGTCCTCTTTTTTCTCTTTTTCCCTGGCTTCCTATGCTATTTTGATACCTGTTTGACTATGATGCCTGTCAGGAGAGTAATGTTTGTACCTAGGGCAATCTCTGGATACTTCTAAAGCTTCTAATCCTTGGGGTGCTAGACCAGCCTTGAATTCCTTACAGAGCTGAGGACCAGTAGGATTCTGCTCTGTGCCATACTTGATTCTCTAGGGATATGGAATCCCTTTGTTTTCAGAAACTCATAGAATTGCTCATGAGTAGTTACATTAGCTTTTGTTCTTGTTGTTGTTCAGTCGCTCAGTCATGTCTGACTCTGCGACCATATGGACTATAGCATGCCAGGCTTCCCTGTCCTTCACAGTCTTCTGGAGCTTGCTCAAACTCATGTCTTGAGTTGGTGATGATATCCAACTATCTGGTCCTCTGTCATCCCCTTCCCTCCTGCCTTCAGTCTCCCAGAATGATGGTCTTTTCTAAGACCTGATCATTGATACCAGCTTTTACCTTGAACCTTTTGCTGCAAAGTCCAGTGGACCTCTTGGGGGGTGAGATGCATGCTTCTCTTTTCTTTCTCGCATTAACAAAACCATGTTCCTTTCAAATAGACACTGGTGCATTGGAGGCATGGGTGGAGGTTGCAGGACAATTGGGACAACAGGTTGTTCACTCAGTCGTGTCTGTTTGTGACTCCATGAACTGCAGCACACCAGGTCTCCCTGTCCATCATCACCTCCTGGAATTTACTCAAACTCAGGTCCTTTAAGTCAGTGATGCCATCCCACCATCTTATCCTCTATTGTTCTCTTCTCCTCCTGCCCTTAATCTCTCCCAGCATCAGTCTTTACCAATGAGTTAGCACATTAGGTAGCCAAAGTACTAGAGCTTCAACTTCAGCATCAATCCTTCCAATGAAGATTCAGGGTTGATTTTCTTGAGGATTGACTGGTTTGATCTCCTTGCAGTCCAAGGAACTCTCAAGAGTCTTTTCCACCACCACACTGTGAAAGCATCAATTCAAAGGGTCTACACTGCCAATCTCCATGGGGTCTACAGAGCATACAAATGGAATAAGATTCAAACACTTCTTCGTCCTTTCTTTACAGGAAAAATGTTTACCAAGCTCACATGTAAAATGATCAAAGCAAGGACAGATGCACTCACTGAAAAAAAAAAAAGGTAGGATTGGGGGAGCACCAGCTCCTTAGGTTCCTAAGAGTTCACTTTGAAAGCCAGTGAGTTTAGTTCCTTTTGCTTAAAAACATAGCTCCCAAAAGCCAGATAGTCTAAATAATGTATATAAATGAGGCTGATATTTTGGAAACACAAATTATTTTTTTCATAATTCTGTTATTTCATTTGTACACAGTCTTAGACCTTGCCTTCTTCCATCTTGTTGCTTGTTGGTCTTGGCCTATTGATAACAACGCTGTGGCTGAACCTGCTCTTTTGGTTCTTAGGACTGTAAAATGCCATCAGCAATAACGTTTAAATTAAGAAATTTAAAAAAAGGCTTATTGACACAGGAGCTGGAAATTACATGACACACTTGGGGCACATAGTCAGTGAGGTCACAGGTAAAGCGAAAGAGAGTGAGAGAGCATGTAACTGGGGCTCTGCTTTTTCCTGGGGCTCTGGGTAGGGGGGGATAGGATTTCAAAGGCTAGCTCTTGTTTGTGAATTTAAAACAAAAATGGGAGTTAACAGCACAGGAAGAGAGAATACATGCAACTCAAATCATCAGTTAGCAAAATCAAAACAGAGTAGTCTGGAGGAGATGGGTAGCCTAGGTCATTATCTACTGGCTGGCAATGTGTTTATCCAGTGGCAATTTGGAATAGTTTCATAGGAATAGTACAACATTATGTGTTGTTGTTGTTGTTTAGTCACTGAGTCATTGCAGACCACAAATCGCAATTCCTTGATCCTGAATAAATCCATTTTTGCTGGAGAAATAACTGTCAGTCTCTTAGTTTTAGGTCAACATGACTTTGCGGTTCCTTTATTTAAGAAGTGGAGTCTTTTTTCCATGCTTTGAATCTGAGCCTGGCCATAGCAATCTGATCAATAGAATAAAGGGAAAATGACAGAGCACCAGGAAAAAATCAAATAAATAGTTGTTTTCTGTGTTTTATCCTTAAATGAATGGGGATAATTCTAGTATTTCAAAACTGAGGATTTTTTTCTCTATTTATTTTCGATTGATAACATTCATTAGATTAAGAAAATTTTCTCCATTCCTAGCTCGGAATGATTGTTTTAAAAACTTGTTTCTTTGCTGCTGTTTTATTAAATCACAAATAAGTGTTGACTATTATAAATACTTTTTCTACATTTTTTGAGGTTATAAGAGTAATGGTGCATGTGTGCTAAGTTGCTTCAGTCCTGTCTGACTTTTTGCAACTCTATGGACTGTAGCTCACCAGGCTCCTCTGTTCATAGGATTCTCCAAGCAAGAATACTGGAGTGGGTTGCCAAGCCCTCCTCCAGGGATCTTCCTGACTCAGGAATCGAACCTGTGTTGCTTATGCCTCCTGCATTGGCAGGCATTCTTTACCACTAGTGGCACCTGGAAAGCTGGGTAGTAATATAGTTTAAAGAATTCAATTTTTTTAATGGTAATATAGTTTTAAAGAATCTGAATTCTTGTCATATTCTTTTAATACCATTGTAAACATTAATATTCATAAGTAAAACTAGACAAAGTTTTTTTTTAATTCCCCTGTCACCTTTGTCCTGTTTTGATATCAGTATTATGCATGCATGCTTAATCTCTCAGTTGCGTCCGACTCTTTGTGACCACAGGGACTGCAGCCCACCAGGTTTCTCTGTCCATGGGGATTCTCCAGGCAAGAATACTGGCGAGGGTTGCCATGCCCTCCTCCAGGGATCTTCCCAAACCAGGGATCGTCCCAACCCAGGGATCAAACCAGGGTCTCCTGCATTGCAGGTGGATTCTTTACCAACTGAGCTACCAGGGAAGCCCCATCAGTGATCTTATAAATTAAAATGGGTAATGTTTCTTCTCTCTCTTTGTCCCCTTCCCCCACCTTCTCCACCTCCTCTTCCTCTCTTCTTTTTCCATACTAAGTTTATATAAGACATAATTATTTATTCTTTAAAGAATTAAAAGTTCTTTCTGAAGTTATCCCCGGACCATCTAGTACTTATTATTTTAATATGAAGAACTGTTTACCAATTCAATTTATTTTATACTTAGTAGCTTAATCAGTACTCTTGCCTGGAAGATCCCATGGATGGAGGAGCCTGGTAGGCTGCACTCCATGGGGTCACGAAGAGTCGGACACGACTGAGAGACTTTACTTTCACTTTTCACTTTCATGCATTGGAAAAGGAAATGACAACCCACTCCAGTGTTCTTGCCTGGATAATCTCAGGGATGGTGGAGCCTGGTGGGCTGCCGTCTATGGGGCACAGAGTCGGACACAACTGAAGTGACTTAGCAGCAGCAGCAGCTTAATCAGATTTTCTCTGTCTTGGGACAATTTTGGTCATTCCTCATCTCTCCTCCCCAGTTTTTTAAATTTTATTTTATTTTATTTATTTATTTATTTCTGGTAATACCACACAGCTAGGAGGATCTTAGTTCCCCAACCAGGGATCAAACCTGTGCCCACAGTAGTGAAAGCACTGAATCTTAACCACTGAATCCCCAGGGATTCCATTCTCTGGTTTTAACATGTTATCCAGGTTTTAAGTATCAATCTTGGTTTTAAAATTTAATGGCATAAGACTATATAATTTTAAAATGTCCCACTGTCTCAGTTATATTTCCTGATTTTACTTTTTGTGCCATCTTTCTTTTTCCTTTCCCTAATTTTGATCCTAATAGCTACTTTACATACATCTATGAAAATTTTTGTGTATTCTAATACAGATTATAAATTTATCCTATTGAAAATATGAGCTCTATCAAATGATTCATACCATTAATTGAGATATTCCAAATTTTAATTATAGAATTTAAAGATTAGGTGTGCATACAGCTTGTGATATTTCATATTTAATTTTTCTTACATAAAGCTATATTTCAATAAAATATGGTTTATAATAAATGCATGTAAGTGCAATAAAACCTGCAGAGTTTTGTTATTCCACTCATTGAATACTTATATTTGAAATTTCCAACTGCTTATGAATAAAATGCAAACAAAATTTAGATGATTCATCTTCAGAATTTTAACTCCACTCTAGTACACTTAGTTTTCTGACTAAAAAATTAAAATTTCAAAATTTCTATAATATCTATGATGAGCAAATAGAAATACATAGATAGCTGTACATATGTATATGCATATTTTTTAAACTTGTAAATTTTGACAACCACTGCTCTGCTTCAATTGGCAGAACATCTCATCTCATTTGGAAGAAATTCTGAATTATGTATGCACCACAATTAACCCCAAGGAATTTCTGTGCATAGCATTTTTTTCTTAGATGCTTTAATGATGTACAATTCACCCATTTAAATTCTACAATTCAGTGGTTTTTAGTGTTCATCACCAGTCACAAAATTGTGTGTTTCTCACCACAATCAATTTTGGACCATTTTCATCATCCTTTTATCCATTAGCAGTCACTCCCCAATTCTCCCTGCCTCCCCAGTCCCAGTCAATTATTAATCTACTTCTATCTCTATGGATTTGTCTATTCAGGTTATTTTATATAAAGGGAATCATACTATGGTGTTGTATTTGTGTACTAGTTTTGTGTGGGGTTGTGTATTCATTTTCTTGGGGTATATCTAGGAGTGGAATTATGGAGTCATATGGAAACTCCATATTTAACATTGTGAACAGCCAGATAATTTCCTAAACCATTTTATACTTAAATAAGAAATGTATATAGATTCCAATTTTTACTTTCTTATCAACACTTGATATTATCTGAAATTTTGATAGTGACCTTGGTGGGTATGAAGTGTTATCTCATTTGGTTTTGGTTAGCACTTCCCTAATGATAATGATAGTAATCATCTTTTCATGTGATTTTATTATTTATTTAACTTCTTGGAAGCGTCTCTGTTCAAATCATTTGTCCATGTTTGAATTAGCTTATTTGTTTTTTCATTGATGAACTGTAAGAGTTCTTTGTTTATTTTGGGTATAGATATTATCAGATATTTGATTTGCAAATATTTTCTCACATTCTTTGGGTTGTCTTTTTATTATCTTGATGATAACCTTTGAGGAATAAAGTTTTAAAAAATTTTTTATGAAATTCAATTTATATGTTTTTTCTTTTGTTGATTGTGTTTTTGGTGTAATAGTTAACTAGTAACTAGTCCAAAGTTATGAAGATTTACTGCAATATTTTCTTCAAAGAGTTTTATAACTTTAGCTCTTATGTTTGGTCTCTGATCCATCTTGAGTTAGTTTTATGTATAGTATGAGAAAGCAGTCCAACTCCATTCTTTTGCCTATGTGGATATCCAGTTGTTCTAGAACTACTGGTTTAAAAGACTTAAACCATGGAGATTGCCAATATCCCTTACGTATTCTACAAATTCAGAGAAATTGTCAAAATTCCAACAGACTTTTTTCAGAAGTTGACAACTTAATGCTAAAAATCATATGGAAAATTATAAAGCATGAGATGAATAGGGGACCTTTTTCTTTGTATTTATGTGATCTTTTCAGTTCAGTTCACTTGCTCAGTCGTGTCTCACTCTTTGTGACCCCATGGACTGCAGCACGTCAGGCCTCCCTGTCCATCACCAACTCCTGGAATTTACTCAAACTCATGTCCATTGAGTTGGTGATGCCATCCAACCATCTCATCCTCTGACGTCCCCTTCTCCTCTTGCCTTCTATCTTTCCCAGCATCAGGGTCTTTTCAAATGAGTCAGGTCTTTGCATTAGGTGGCCAAAGTATTGCAGTTTCAGCTTGAACATCAGTCTTTCCAATGAATGTTCAGGACTGATTTCCTTTAGGATGGACTGGTTGGATCTCCTTGCAGTCCAAGGGACTCTCAAGAGTCTTCTCCAACACCACAGTTTAAAAGCATCAATTCTTTGGCGCTCAGCTTTCTTTATAGCCCAACTCTCACATTCATACATGACTACTGGAAAAACCATAGCCTTGACTAGATGGACCTTTGTTGGCAAAATAATGTCTCTGCTTTTTAATGTGATCTTTAATTCTCTTCAAAAATGTTTTGTTATTTTTCGGGGTAGGATATTTTCCATTCTTTTTGTTAAGTTTATTCCTGAGTGCTTATTCTTTCTGCAATTGTTTCTTAGTTTTGTTTTCAGTTTATTCATCACTGGTGTATAAAAATACAATTGATTTTTATATATTGATCTTGTATCCTGAAGCTCTATTAAACTCATTTATTGGTTCTAATAATTTTTAGTGGATTATTTAGGTTTTTATGTATGCAAGATCATGTCATCTGCAAAAAGAGATAATTTTACTTCCTCCTTTCCAACATGAATGTTTTTTATTACTTCTTCTTGCTGGAACCTCCAGTACAATATAGAATAAAAGTGGTAAGAATTGTCATCTTTGTCTTATTCTTGGTTTTAGGGGGAAGATATTCAGTCTTTCCCCAATAGGTATGATTTAAGCATGGAATTTTTTAAAATGCCTATTATCAAATTGAGAAACTTTCTTCTATTCTTAGTTTGTTGTGGGTTTCGTCATTCAGTTGTGACAAATTTTTTGTGACCCTATGGACTATAGCCCACCAGGCCCTCTGGCCATGGAATTCTCCAGGCAAAAATACTGGAGTGGGGTGCTATTTGCTTCTCCAGGGGATCTTCCTGACCCAGGGATCAAACCTGGTTCTCAGGCATTGCAGGTAGATTCTTTACCATTTGAGCTATAAGGGTATCTTTATCTTGAAAGAATGCTGCATTTCGTTGAATGCTTCTTCTGTGTCTAATGAGATGATCACAAAGCTTTTTTCCTTTATTCTGTTGATGGTGTGCATTACATTAATTAATTTTGTATGTTAAAGTAAAACATATTGCTAGTGTAAACTCCATTTAGGGACTTCCCTGGTGGCTCAGATGGTAAAGCATCTGTCTACAATGCGGGAGACCCAGGTTCGATCCCTGGGTTGGGAAGATCCCCTGGAGAAGGAAATGGCAACCACTCCAGTACTATTGCCTGGAAAATCCCATGGACAGAGGAGCCAGGTAGGCTACAGTCCATGGGGTTGCAAAGAGTCAGACACGACTGAGCGACTTCATTTCACTTCAAACCCCATTTGGTCATGATATGTTACCCTCTTTATTCATAGCTGTATTCAGCTTGCTAGTATTTCATTGAGGATTATTGGATCTATGTAAGGAATATCAGTCTACTTTTTTGTGATGTTTCTATTTCAGTATCAGAATAATATTGGATTCATAGGAAATATCCCCATGTTGTCTATATTTGAAAGTTTCAGAGGAAGTGACATTAGTTTGCCTCTAAATATTTAGTAGAATTCATTAGTGAAGTCATTCGGACTTGGGCTTTTCTTTGTGGGAGGAAGTTTTTAAACTACTTATTCAATCTCCTAAACTGTTAAATGTCTACTCAGATTTTCAGTTTCTCCTTGTGTTAGCTCCGGTTGTCTGTGTCTTTCTAGGAATTCATCCATTATAGTTTTACATAGTATTCCCTTAGAATTTCTTTTTGTTTCTCTAAGGTTGTTAATGATGTCTTCTCTTTCATTCTTGATTTTAGCAATTTGACACTTTTCTCTCTCTTTTTTTTTTCCTCCTGGTCAACCTAGGTAAAGTTTTGACAATTTTTGTTGATCTTTTCAGAAAAACAAATTTTAATGCTGTTTACAATCTCCATTGTTTTGTATTCTCTATTACTTTCATATATGCTATAATCTTTATTCTTTTATTCCTTCTCTTTCCTTTGAGTATAAGCAACACTTCTGTTTCCAGTGTTCCAAGTTGAAAGAGTAGGATGCTGATTCAATATATTTCCTTTTTTTAAAATAATGACATTTGCAGCTATAAATTTCTTTCTAAGCACTGCCTTAACTGCATTCCATAAGTTTTGCTATGTTAGATTTTCATTCAGTTTAATGTGACTGTGATTTCTTTTTTGATGCTTTAGTCAGGAGGGTACTAGTTAATTTCCACACATATGTAAATTTCTCAAATTCCTTTCTGTTATTGCTTTTTTCATTTCATTCCATTGTTGTTGAAGAATATACTTTTTTGTAATCACTATCCTTTAAAATGTACTGAGTTTTTCTTAGAATGAAAGTCAGTTATAAATGAATTCTCTTAGTTTTTATTTATCTAGAAATGTTTTTACCTTCATTTTTGAGAAAGAATTTTACTAAATGTAAGGTACATGTTTGACAATTTCTCTTTCAGCACTTTAAATATGTCATCTCACTGTCATCTGGCCTCCACTGTTTCTGATGATTAACTTAATTTTATTGAGGTTCCCTTAAATGTAATGAATCATTTTTTGCTTGCTGTTTTGGAGATTTTCTCTTTGCTTTTCAACATTTTAAGTATGATATCTTGGGGATGTATCTACTTGAGTTTATCCTAGTTGGAAGTTGGTGATTTCCCCTGCCTTTGTTCATTAATGCTTTTCATCAAATTTGGGAAGTTTCAGCCATTATTTCTTCAAACATTTTTTCTTATCATTTCCTTGTCTCCTTTCATTCTAGTAACTCTATCACACATATGTTAGTGTGCTTAAGAGTTTTCCACATTTCTCTGGTTTTTTGCACTTTTTAAATTCTTTTTACTATCTATTTTTCAGATGGCACAATCTTTATTGATCTGTTTCCAAGCTCACTGATTCTTTCTTCTAACAGTTCAAATCTACTATTGAGGCTCTCTAGAAACTTTTTCATTTTGTTATATTACTTTTCAACTTCAGAATTTAATCACTAATTAAAATGATAACTCTTTCACCACAAAAGTGTGTCACATTATAATAGATGAGATGATGGTAAAGTCTAGAATTACAAAATAGAAGTCACCACATCCATTCTGGGTCTTCAATACAGTAATAACAATAC
Organism: Capra hircus; assembly: GCF_001704415.2. NCBI lineage: Eukaryota > Metazoa > Chordata > Mammalia > Artiodactyla > Bovidae > Capra > Capra hircus. Next base: position 89,716,234 of record NC_030813.1, on the reverse strand, counting down.
ATCAGTTCAGTTCAGTTCAGTTCAGTCGCTCAGTCGTGACCAACTCTTTGCGACCCCATGAATCGCCAGGCCTCCCTGTCCATCACCAACTCCCGGAGTTCACTCAGACTCATCTCCATCGAGTCAGTGATGCCATCCAGCCATCTCATCCTCTGTCGTCCCCTTCTCTTCTTGCCCCCAATCCCTCCCAGCATCAGTCTTTTCCAATGAGTCAACTCTTTGCATGAGGTGGCCAAAGTACCGGAGCTTCAGCTTCAGCATCATTCCCTCCAAAGAAATTCCAGGCTGATCTCCTTCAGAATGGACTGGTTGGATCTCCTTGCAGTCCAAGGAACTCTCAAGAGTCTTCTCCAACACCACAGTTTAAAAGCATCAATTCTTCAGAGCTCAGCTTTCTTCACAGTCCAAATCTCACATCTATACATGACCACTGGAAAAACCATAGCCTTGACTAGATGGACCTTTGTTGGCAAAGTAATGTCTCTGCTTTTGAATATGCTATCTAGGTTGGTCATAACTTTTCTTCCAAGGAGTAAGTGTCTTTTAATTTCATGGCTGCATTCACCATCTGCAGTGATTTTAGAGCCCCCCAAAATAGTCTGACACTGTTTCCACTGTTTCCCCATCTATTTCCCCTGAAGTGATGGGACCAGTGCCATGATCTTCGTTTTCTGAATGTTGAGCTTTAAACCAACTTTTTCACTCTCCTCTTTCACTTTCATCAAGAGGCTTTTGAGTTCCTCTTCCCTTTATACATACTACTACTATTACTACTATTATTGCAGGCAGATTCTTTACCATCTGAGCCACCATCTTCTTCTTTTTAAACTTTCATTCTTCTCTCATGGTTGTAATCCCTTCCTTATCTAATAAGATCAAAATGACTTTTTCAAAGTCCTTTCTAGTTGTACTAGTTGCTTATTTTCTTTAATCAGCTTTTCTGTTTACCAAGTTGGTCATTTGTCCTTTATCATCTTTGTTAAGTGCCTGTGTAGTCATTTTTCATGGGTATCTCCTCTAGGGCATCCTGGTCTCTTATAGCATGTTTGTGGTGGCCTCACCATGGGCTCTGTTAGAAGTCTGGCCCCAGAGCAGGCCTGGAATCCAGGACTGCACTCTTCACAGATCCACTTCTAGATTTGCTTCTGCTAAGGCACAGATCCAGACTCATAATTCTACAAGCCATGCTGCAGGAGCCCCAAGCTATATGGCAGGAGGTACTGCTGTTCTAAGCTCAGCCAAGAGAGTAGAAAACAGGCGGCACCTGTCCCAGAACCCCTTTTCACTAAAACTGTGCAGATGTGGTCCTGTGCTATGTATACAACTTGTGTGGGCATAAATATGTCAGTTCTTTTTTCCAAGCATTCACCTGAGTCTCCACCCTCTGCTACCTGTGGACTGACTTCACAGCTTCAGAATGTTATGAATTTTATTTGTTCCTCATTGCTTTTTTTCTTTTAGGGGAATATCCTTATTCTATTCTACAGAGACTTCTCTTTCTTGTTTTCTAGAATAACTATGTTTATTAATTTTAAAAATGTTTTGCCATATTGTCAAATAAACATTCTTTTTCCCACTATGCACTTAAGAGAAAGGCTGGTTCAGTTCCAATTGGTCAACATTCCAGTTCAGATGTATCCTGAATATTGAGACTTGGTTTCTCCATTGAAAATGTCAAAAACGACTAGTTTTATATTATATTCAATTTTTGGAAAAGCTATGGCTGGATGTACCCAATGATTTGGAGGGATGGGCATGACAGAAGTACCAGTGGGGAGGAAAGATCTTCTAAATGTTGTCACATATTATTTTACAGTATTACAAATCCTATTCATTAATATCATCATTGCTCTCATGAGAAAAAAAATTAAGTTTTTGGAAACTGTCAAACTTACAGAGAGGACAATGCTTTTGCAAAATTATCTTTGCTTGAAATCAAGCTATAACCTAGTTCAGATGGCTAGTACAAGTTCACCACAATTCACTCCAGTGCCTTTTGTACCCACCACCAGTCTTTACTCTCCTATCTTCCTTTCCACTAACAACAGCAGACCAGTGGGCACTCAGATCCATTTCCATCAAGACCAATAGAAAGATCTATCTTTATAACCAAGTAAAGACCTCCCCACTCCATCCACCTGTCTGATCTAAGGGTTGCGTCACTTTGGAAAGACTGTGATGATGAATACAATGAATGATCTCACTCTTGAGACTCCACCCCCAACAAATAGAGAGTGGCACAACCTTAACATATAATCATCATGTAACAACAGTTGGGACAGATAGTAACAAGAAGATTGCTCTGTCACACCTGTCAACAAACTGAATGAATGGTGTTATTTCTAACCTGGTCTTCCATAAAGTATAACAACAGTGTTAGTAAATGATGTTTGGGCCAAACCTTACAGAGTCCACTACCATAGATGCGGTCAGTGTACAAGCCAAAGTGAGAAAAAAATGGGCACCTTGTAAGAATGAAAAAAAAAAAAAAAAAGCTCTCTGTTCTCTTAGGGATTTAATGGGTGGGTCTGTTACCTTGCCTACAAGCTTTGTTTTGGGAGAATAACTAGCTGATTATAACATCCTCTGTGATGCAAGTACCAAACAAAATTAAGGACGACACATTCACATTCATTTGGAAACGCTAAACACATCCAGAGCATGGAACTCTGAAGAGGCTTGATATGAAAGCAGGGAAATCAAGGGAATAATTTTTTGAGGTTAAAAAAAAACTTATTAAAAACAAACAAATAAAACTACGTAATAAAAATAAGTACCCTCCAAAAATCCAACACTTGTTTTAAAAAATGAACAAAATCCACACAAATGGATTAGAGAAAGCTTCAAAATTTCTTGACGGCATTTTATCCTACCATAAACCCCCTTCCCATGTAGCCCAGCAGGAGTGTGGTGAGATGCTAGGCTGACGTTCAGGAGAGTAAGGGAAGCTCACAGAGCCCCTGTCCTCAGGGAACTCAAATGTACTGTGTGGAAGATGACTTCTAAACCAGTAATAAGAATATACCAGATATACATGAAGTGCCTAGTTAAAATTATAAAAGAAAACTGTGACAGTCTTTCTTGCCTAATATTACTAAATCCAGCATATGTCAGACAAACAGCCACTTCCTCTGTGAGGCTTTCTGTGACTACACCAATCTTGGTACCAACCACGTCTCCTTCCACAGATGTACTCACAGCTCCTGCACTTTGTCACACAGTTTATAGTTTTGCCATTACATTTGCATGTTACGTGTTTGTTTAGAGTAGATTATAAGCTCCATGAGGGGGAAACTAACCAGCATGTGACACAGCGTCTGGCACTAACATGTATGAACTCAATACAGATGTCAAGCAAATGAAGGGAGAAAGGATGAATGCAGCTAGACCAGCTTCAGGCATCAGTCCTTGGAAAGTGGCATGCTAATTAAACGAGGAGAAAGGCAAAAGGAATCCCAAAGGAAAACAGGAAAGTCACCACGGCTTTTGCCCTGTGTACTTTAACTTGGTGAAAAGGAGTTAGGTTCTTGTTGAAAACTTACTTTGAGGAAGTTAAGTGAGTAAGTTCAGTAAGCGCCTACTAGACCTCTTGAAGTAACAGATAAATCCTTAGAATTCTGACCAATAAACTCAGAGTATTTTGTGAGATATTTCTTCTTGGTAGTGGGGCAGAAAGAACTTCCAAAAGGAAAGAGAACATTATTGGAGTAGTTTCTTTCATTTGGGTCTTCTAATTGGCTTGGCTGGCACTGCAGGGCTATGAATATTCTTTTGACATGAGGAAGTTCTTTTCTGCCTCACTACCAAGAAGAGAGAAACATCTCACAAAATACTCTGAGTTTACTAGTCAGAATTCTGAGGATTTATCTGTTACTTTAAGATGTTTAGTAGACACCCCGAATATTCATTGGAAGGACTGATGCTGATGCTGAAGCTCCAATACTTTGGCCACCTGATGTGAAGAGCCAACTCATTGGGAAAGACCCTGATGCTGGGAAAGATTGAAGGCAACAGAAGAGGATGGCAGAAGATGAGATGGTTAGATAGCATCACCGACTCAATGGACATGAATCTGAGCAAACTGGGAGATAGTGAAGGATGGGGAAGCCTGATGTGCTGCAGTCCACAGGGTTGCAAAGTGTTGGACATGACTTAGTGACTGACAACAACACCAAGCTTTAGTGATGTTAAGTTACCATAAGTGACCTTATTCCTATGTAACTAAAATGTCTTTAAAAGTTGCTTCAAACTTTTTTTAAAAGTCAAGGTATAATTAAATTTCTTTAAATAAATATCATTGTTAATCCCCTTTTGACAATTTTAGCAATTCAATTTATTTTGTGTATATCCCTAGTTATTTTTTTTAGGGTAAAAAATAAGTATGACTTAAAGGACCACATATAAATAAACCAAGATTGTCTCAATTTTACCTGTGTAGCTACTATTATTATGTGGCTATATCTCCAGCTGATTCTAGGAAAGCAATGGCATAATTAGTGAGGCACTGTTTTTCATCTCTTTGGTCAGGGGAGGGGAAGAGAGCCTTTTCCTTACATAATTATTCTAGGATTAGTAGTGTACCAACCAGTTCCTATCTTGAGTTTACAGGTCAAAATCCCTAATGAGGACATTGGGTGGTGAGAAAACACTTAAGGAATATATAAGAATAAACCATAGGTTAAAAAATTTGATATGGGTTCTAAATTATTTCCTTGGCCATGAAATCACACAAAAAATGTACCAGGAGTTTAAACTTTTCCAGTTGGAGAACATATTTTGCTTAAAACAAATATGAGTCTATGACTAAAAGACACAGAGATGAAGGGATAATTTTTGCCCCTTTCAACAGATTACTGATTCCTAAAGAATGTCAGCATCACTCTGTGAGAGTGTGCTCTTAAGCATCATCACGCATTATGAAAGGGACACATATGGCAGGCTGTCTTGTAAGAGCTGAACTGGAATGAAGATCTAACAAATACTCACACAAGGAAAATGCCAAGTTTTCTGCTATTTGAATAGACAAATGTGAAATGTTATGAACTGGCAGAGAGTTATAGAATTGGAGATATAACTCTGCAAGCTTTGAAAATTTAAACTCATGCTTGTTTTTTGTCTCGCTTAAATATGCCCCTTGAGTTCCGTTAAAAAATGCTATAAATAAAATGTGGAATGTACCCAACATAGCTATACATTCTTGAGAAACATTTATGCATGCATGATGCCTGCTCCTTCAGTTATTATAACACTTGCAGTTAACATAAAGCAAATAAACACAGAAAATGAAAGCACATCTTGCTTTACAAAATTATGACAATAGCCAAAAGCAGAATGAAGAATCAAGATCAGGGGTTTTAGAAGAATCAACATCAGGGGCTTTGAAGAATCAAGATCCAGATGGGGTTCCCAGTCCTGGTTCAGGCATTCCATCATATGATCATGGGCAAATCAGTTCACTTTAAACCTCAACTTTTTGTATCTATAAGGATATTAAACTTACTGACTTCATAAGGGTGTTATGAGATTTAAAAGTGATGATTTTTAGAAACGCTCAATAAATATCAATCCGTATTATCACAGATAAATATTATGAATGTCAATATTTAAATAAAATGATGAAAATTCTATACTGAAACACTCCACTTAAAGGTTACTTTAAAGTCTGTTTGAAGGTGTACAAACCTAGAGACTATTATACAGAATGAAGTAAGTCAGAAAGAGAAATATAAATATCATATACTGACACATTTATATGCAATCAAGAGAGTACTGATGAATTTATTTGTAAGGCAGCAATGGAGACACAGACATAGAGAACAGATTTATGGACATGGAGGGAGCAGGGGAGGGCAAGGGTGAGATGTACAGAGAGAGTAACATGGACACTTACAACACCACATATAAAATAGACAGCCAGTGGGAATTTGCTGTATAAGTCAGGGAACTCAAACAGGGGCTCTGTAACAATCTAGAGGGGTGGGATGGGGAAGCAGATGGGAGGGAGTTTTGGGAGGGAGGAGACATGGATGTACCTATGGGTGATTCTTGTTGATGTCTGACAGAAAACAACAAAATTCTGTAAAGCAATTATCCTTCAATTAAAAAATGAAGTGGCCAAAAAAGTCTGTTTGAAAAACATCACTATATTTTAAAAGATAATGTCCATGATACTCAGACATATGAGGAAGTACTAATTATTGAACCATATAGAAAAAAATCTTAATGTCCCTGTACATGCTTTTTCAGAAATATCAAGGACTAGCTTCTGCTGGAGATGAGTCAGATAAATTGGAAACTAAATAGGTTTCTCTAAGGTCTAAACTATTTATACAGGGGCAAAAAATGAATGTGCCTCTATTTGTTACAAAGCTTATTTCAGTTAAAATCTGGATTTGTCCTTGACTGACTACAAAAGAACAAAGTATTAATGGCATCTGGATAGCTCTAGGGCCTTGAGACAAAAGGATAGAGCATCAGTGGCAAGGAATGTTCAAGACAGAATGGCAAAGGGAGAAATCAGGGGCTCCAATGAGAGCAAGTAGAGGTTTTCCCTTCCTACTACCTCTTTCCCTCAGACTCTCATCCTACTCCTTCTTGGTCCTACTTGAGAACTAGATGACTTTTTCATACAATGAGGAGGCAACAAAACAAAGACTACTACACTGGCTTGATCTGGAGTCCCCGTCTTGGCTGTAATTCTGATAATATTCCATAGACTTGAATCAACTTATTTATAATGACTGATTGTTCTATCTTATGTGTGGTAATAGAATGCTGTTTGCTTCATTTGAAATGCTGGTACAGACAGATTGTAGTTCTGGGAACTTTAACTCAGGATATTACTGATAATACAATTCTCAGCGATTGGGTAGAAATACTTTCAAATTCCATCTTCTTTTTTTTTTTTAATTTTAATTGGAGGCTAATTAGTTTACAATATTGTAGTGGTTTTTGCCATACATTGACATGAATCAGCCATGGGTGTACATGTGTTCCCCATCCTAAACCCCTCTCCCACCTCCCTCCCCATCCCATTCCATCTTCTTTTGGCAGTTATACTTTTTAAATAAAATACTTTGCTGAGCATTTCAGTTTTACTAATGTAATCATGTTACATTTCATGTGGCCTAACATCAAAAGGGTTCATTGCTTAATGACCAAGAACTGAGTTTATCAGGATGCAGGAGTTGGAAATCATTTTAAATAAAGCAATTTCACGTGAAAAAAGACAAACAAGCAAAACAAAACACTAAATTTTTTTTCTGAATATTTGATAACCGATTTAAAAGCAAAAACTGCCCTCAATTTCAGCATCCCTGCATTTTTCAGTTTCCCATTGGTTTTTATAAGCTTTATGAAGATATAATTTATATCTCATATGATTTATCCATTTAATTCACTTGTCTTTTCATTTCTTCCTCTTTCAAGAAGAGTCATTTAATTAACATGTTTGGTACTTTGCAGGGGACAGGCCATTTCAGCTTTACACCACTCCATGCTCTTTTTTTTAATTTTTAAAGTTTATTTATTTGAATTGGAGGATAATTACTTTATAATATTGTGATGGCTTTTGCTATACATCAACATGAATTGGCCATAGGTATACATAGGGTACCCCCAATCCTGAACCCTTCTCCCATCTCCTTCCCTACCCTATCCCTCTAGGTTGTCCCAGAACACTGGCTTTGGATGCCCTGCTTCATTCATTGATCTTGCACTGGTCATCTATCTTACATATAGTAATACATATATTTCAGTGCTATTCTCTCAAATCACCCTCTCATTCTCCCACTGAGTTCAAAAGTCTGTTCTTTACACCTGTGTCTCCTTTGCTGCCCTGCATATAGAATTGTTGGTTCCATCTTTCTAAATTCCATAAATATGTGTTAATATACTGTATTTGTCTTTCTCTTTTTGACTTACTTCACTCTGTATAATAGGCCCTAAGTTCATCCACCTCTTCAGAACTAACTCAAATGTGTTCCTTTTTATAGTTAATTAATATTCCATTGTGTATATGTATCTCAACTTCCTTATCCATTCACCTGCTAGTGGATATCTAGGTTGCTTCCAATAGTCTTAGCTATTGTAATTAGCGCTGCAATGAACAGTGCACTCCCATGCTCGTTTATATAAAAAGGTTATCAGCCCCAGAAGACAACATAAACTTCAGGCAGAATCTTGCCACAGATGGGGAATGGATCACCTTAATGTTTTTTATTTTATTTTATAATTGTGAAATCAGTACATCTTGAAGAATTTATTTGGAGAATTCAGAGAAAGATAAAGAATCAATATCTATGTTTTACTTATTAGCCATTAGCATGAGGTAACAACTCTTCTCAAGTTGAAGTTTTTCATATGTGTGTGTTGTGGGGTTCTATTTAGATTTCTGTATAGAAATCTATATAGACATTAGGTCCTGTCTATAAATAATATAATTAGTTTTCAAAATATAACTGGTAATAGGAATTCCTTCTTATAGCTATACCATCATTTATTAAATATTACTGAATTATTGGATGTTTCAGTTCAGTTCAGTTCAGTTCAGTCGCTCAGTCGTGTCCAACTTTTTGTGACCCCATGAATCGCAGCATCGCCAGGCCTCCCTGTCCATCACCAACTCCCGGAGTTAACAGATTCAAGTCCATCGAGTCAGTGATGCCATCCAGCCACCTCATCCTCGGTCGTCCCCTTCTCCTCCTGCCCCTAATCCCTCCCAGCATCACAGTCTTTTCCAATGAGTCAACACTTCTCATGAGGTGGCCAAAGTACTGGAGTTTCAGCTTTAGCATCATTCCTTCCAAAGAAATCAGAGGGTTGATCTCCTTCAGAATGGACTGGTTGGATCTCCTTGCAGTCCAAGGAACTCTCAAGAGTCTTCTCCAACACCACAGTTCAAACACATCAATTCTTCGGCGCTCAGCCTTCTTCACAGTCCAACTCTCACATCCATACATGACTACTGGAAAAACCATAGCCTTGACTAGATGGACCTTAGTCGGCAAAGTAATGTCTCTGCTTTTGAATACACTATCTAGGTTGGTCATTACTTTTCTTCCAAGGAGTAAGCGTCTTTTAATTTCATGGCTGCAATCACCATCTGCAGTGATTTTGGAGCCCCAAAAAATAAAGTCTGACACTGTTTCCCCATCTATTTCCCATGAAGTGATGGGACTGGATGCCATGATCTTCGTTTTTTCTGAATGTTGAGCTTTAAGCCAACTTTTTCACTCTCCTCTTTCACTTTCATCAAGAGGCTTTTTAGCTCCTCTTCACTTTCTGCCATAAGGGTGGTGTCATCTGCATATCTGAGGTTATTGATATTTCTCCCGGCAATCTTGATTCCAGCTTGTGTTTCTTCCAGTCCAGCATTTCTCATGATATACTCTGCATATAAGTTAAATCAGGAGGGTGATACTTAGGCGGCTTCAAACTTTTTGCTGTCATCAATAAATCTGTGATGGATGTCCTTGAATATTTCTCTGAAAACCTCCTTACAGTTTTCTTTAAACTCCTGGATGTAGTATTTTGAGACCTTATCTGTTCACAAGCTTGTATCTATAACAAGTTTTAAAGTCTAATTATTTGTATTTGGAGAAATGTACTCAAGTTTACTATCTCCTCTAGTGCCCACTATAATTATTAATGCCATCTTGTCAGTTCTTTTTGAGACATTCAAGTACTCCTTTGCAGAGTTTCCAGTAAAAAAAATCAGAAAATGTATCATAAAGTAGAGGAGGGGGGAAGTCCTTCAAGCACTTTTTTTTTTTAATTCAAGAAGAAGTAAATTTGGGGTGATATCTTAGTGACCTAAAAGAATGTATGATACTCAGTATATAAGGAGGGCTTCTCATTCATTCTGATATGACGTATCACATTATTTTTAGGACTGTCCTAACTATCTTGTCAAAGATGTATATTACATGTCCTTTCGTTTGCATGTGTATGTATGTATGTCAAAGACAAGGTATATTCCTACTTATCTTTAAAATAAGTGTAAGTATGAATTACGAAATACATACAACAGAAACATGATTGAAATGTACCTGCCCTTTTTTTCCAATGCAATATGCAATCCCTGATGTTACTATCTTGATTTAAAGCACACACATTAGTAATATACTAAGAGAAGACTGTCTGCAATCTGCACACTCAGGGAAGAACTATGACATTTATATCTGTTCCATCCACAGTCATAAAGCCCACACTCATACATAGCACTCATTAATCTTCAAGTTTTGTAACAAAGGTAAATCATTCTAAAATAAGCAATTATTAATTAATCAAATCAGAAATAAATTTGGGAGGAAATGCACTTAGGTGAAAGATGAGGAGACAGGGCTGGAAACACTTCTCTGACTATATAAATGGGTGAGAAGAAAGGAATTACACAGAAAGCTGCCTGAGGAGATGTGTGGCTGCACAGTGACTTCTTCCTCCCCATCGCTCTCCTTTAGAACCAAAGCCACACCTCAAACAGGTAGCTAGGTGCACAGTCAGGTTCTCCATAGCCTCCTCTTCAGTCACCACCTCTGTACAGATTATTACACAAGTGTTGATATGTGATACTTCATCCCTGAATTAAAAAAAATTTTTTTTGGTTTCTTGTATTTTAATTAGATACATGGTGTTATTGCAAGGCCACAACTAATGACTGACTACAGATCTATTGACATCATTTCACTTTCTGCCAGTGACCATAAATTTGGGATAAATATTCAGCAGTACCGCAAATCTGAATACACCACAGGAATGATGACTTCACCAAAGAAGGGCTCATACTTCTACCCACAATAGAGAGCAAAGAGATAGCATTTTCTCATTCTTTCATTGAAGACAGTCATCATTTCTCAGATGTTTCTCGGCCTCCTCCCTATCTTACCTTTGAATTCTGCAGGTGTAAGCTCTGAGTCAGCGGTGCTGATGCAATGCCATATTAAGGCTCTGTGAAGTGGAACAGCCCCAAACAAGGTCTGAAGAAGAATCAGAGTCTGAATGGATCCTGAAGAGATCATCTGCCCTGATGAAAGCTCTCTTCAAGTTTTAGGGGAAAAACCCTTAAACCAAAGATAAGCACCTGACTTTTAAAGAAGGAAATGTATTCATTTAACAGTGAGTTTTCTAGTTCCCAAAGGAAGGTTCTTCACGAGGTACAAGAAATACAAAGATAAATAAGACATGGTCCCGGCTACTGGAGATCACAAGATGGTATGAATAACGTCAGTACTGTCCCACTTGTAATTCATACTGTTTTTCACTCATCACACATCTCATCTAGGTCCTCTGTATTTCCATTCTCCTTCTGCTCTTTTATTATTTTGTTACACTTCAAAATTTTCAATGTGATGCTTGAAAGAGACTTTTCTACTTTAAATAAAGGCACCCACTGTCATCCTATGTTAGTATCATGTATTTAAATTTTACATAATATTAAGGCCTCTTTTATGCCTTATATGAGTGTTGTTAGGCAGATTTTTTTTCAACAACTATAAACAATGACTTGATACAGCCTCATAGAAAGTTAGGCCTACTAAACAATTAATAAACTAGAAAGAGATAAGTCCATTGAAGGCATGGTTTTAAAAATTGCCTTATACCTCCTCTGTAGTCCAGAGTCAGCTTACTGGAGTCAGTTGTCGAAGTAAGTCACAATATTCAAGGACCATATTCAAAATGGCACAGAAGCTGTAGAGTAGATTTTAAATTATCTACTGATACACAAGGAAAATATCATGGCTTTAGGCACCATTCTTTATTACGTATGGATTAGACACCCTAGAATCTATTGTCTTTTAATGCAGAGGCAATACTTTGCTAAGAGAGGAATTTGCTGTTGGTTGTTTGTTGTTTAGTCACTAAGTTGTGTCTGACTATTTGCAACCCCATGGACTGTAGCCAGTCAGATTCCTCTATCCATGTGATTTCCCAGGTAGAATACTGGAATGGGTTGCCATTTCCTATTCCAGGGGATCTTCCCAACCCAGGGATCGAATCCATGTCTCCTGCACTGGCATTGATAAGTAGATTATTTACCACTGAGCTACCAGGGAAGCCCAACAGAGGGATAAAGGACTTTTAATAGTTACTCCCATGGTTATAAATGTCATGACCATGTCTGCCTTAATCAGACCCTCCAGAGTTGAATGGACACCATAGGAGTAGAATTATAAATAGAAAAAATATACCGGATGAACAGAAAAATAGCCTAAATGGATAGGAAAAACTACAGAGTATATTTAAAATATGTAGAACTTTCATTTCAGATCCTAGATTTAAAAAAAAAGAATGAATTTAAGCCAATAGATTATTCAAGTAAAAATTAAGCAGATCAGGCTCGGAAAACAGATAATCAGACCATAAAGTACTGAGAAAACCATTTGTTCCTATTTTTACAAAGCATTTAACCAATAAATAAGCATGAGAAATTTAGGTACTGAAAGACTTTCTCTGATGAAAAAAATTATTTGACAATAAAACAGGCTGTGAGAATTAAGACTGGAAAAAGCAGGTCAACTGGGAAACTTAACCAAACTATATAATGGAAATCAAATGCACTGAATGATAAAGAATAATTATGACAAATTTACTGTGAACATACCAGAAACACAAGCATGAACAGAAAATATAAGCTGTGAGAAACATTTATTAATGGTTTTTAAGTATATATGTGGAAGATTCAACATTTATGAATTTAAGATAATCATTCTGTTTTTAGAGTATAATTTTGTCTCTACTATATGGGTGTGATGTAACTATGCAATCCACACAACTTTGCTATAAAAAAGTTGTTTGATAACACTTGTGTAAAGCATAAAATATGCCTTAATATTGTTAATATGTAAAATTTAAATACATCAGGCTAACACGGAATGATATGGAATGTCTTTATTTAAAAAACTCCTTTTAAACATCACATTGTGAATTTTGAAGTGTAACAAAATAATAAAAGAGGAAGAAAATGGAATTGATTATATAAATACTTGTTTTGTCTAAACAAACTTACGTCTAGTACCATTGATGCTAATGACTTCCAAACCTGTCAGTCCAGATTAGAGTTCTCTTCCTAACCCCAAATCCTCATATCTCAGGCCTCTATGGATTTCTCCACCTCAATATACTGTGAATGTTTCAAACTCAACAAGTTCAAATAAGATTCATCATCACCTCTCACCCTCTCACTTCTCCACACAAATCTTGCTTCCTTTCTGCATGCTCTCCCTTGTTAATAGTAACACCATATGCCCAGGATCCAAAGCCAGAAAGACTAGTTTACTTTTTCTTTCTCTGTCTGATTTTCAACTATTATATTAGTTTAGAACCACATCAATGCTACTCCCAGCTGCATCCCTGCCCATGGGCTACCAGAGTAACCCTTCAAAAATTTAAATATCATCATGTTATTCCAATGCTTACACCTATTTAAAGTTTACCCTTTCTCCAACCCTTCACCCCTGGTAACAATAAGTTTGTTCTTTAAGTGTGTGAGTCTGTTTTGTAAATAAGTGCATTTATATCTTCTTTTTTTTTGATTCTGCATTTAAGTGATATCATGAAATATTTGTCTTTCTCCATCTGAATCAGGGAGTTTAGAATTGACATGCACACACTACTATATTTAAAATGGATAATTCACAAGGACCTACCGTATAGCACAGGGGACTCTGTTCAATATTATTTAACAATCTAAATGGGGAAAGAATGCAGGAGACACAGGTTTGACCGCTTGGTGGGGAAGATCCCCTGCAGGAGGAAATGGCAACCCACTTCAATATTCTTGCCTCGAGAATCCCATGGAGAGAGGAGCCTGGCAGGCTGCAGTCCATGGGGTCACAAAGAGTCAGACACAACTGAGTGATTAAGAACACACACTATATGTAAAGTAGATAATCAACCAGGACTTGCTGTATAGCACAAGGAACTCTACTCAATACTCTGTAATAACCTATATGGAAAAAGAATCTGACTACATACATGTATATGTATAACTGAATCACTTTGCTGTGTACCTGAAACTATGACAACATTGTTAATCACCTATACTACAACAGAAAACAAAAAGTTAAAAAGAAATAATAAAGGAAGTTCTTCCGGTTAGGAGAAAATGATATGAGAAATGAGAAATACATGCATATTTATGAAATATTTTTCTCATTAAAATTTATTGTAAATATAATTGAGTATTTAGCAAATATAACAGCAATGTATCATGGGGTTTACTACTATACATGAGTAAAATGTACAATAGTAGCACAGAAGATGGAAGGGGAAAATGTAAGCATGTTTTTGTAAGTTTCTTACATTAAAAGTGAAGTGGTATGTTACAAAAATAAATAAAGTTTAATCCATAACTGACATGATAAAATCCAAATCTCTTCATTTATCTTGCTGTCTGGCTCTTTCGGAATGCTGTTTCATCTTTCACCACTCACAAAGAAGCATCATTTTGAAAGAGTTACAAGAAATCAGTCAAGAAATCAGTCCTGAATATTCATTGGAAGGATTGATGCTGAAGCTGAAACTCCAATACTTTGGTCACCTGATGCGAAGAACTGATTCATTTGAAAAGACCCTGATGCTGGAAAAGACTGAAGGCAGGAGGAGACAGGGACAACAGAGGATGAGATGGTCAGATGGCATCACCGACTTGATGGACATGGGTTTGTGAGCTACGGGAGTTGTGATGGACAGGGAGGCCTGGTGTGCTCTAGTCCATGGGATCGCAAAGAGCTGGACACGACTGAGCGACTGAGCTGACCTGAACATTTTTTGATACATGCACAGTGTTTTACTGGAGTAGAAAATAGCACCCCATTCAAGAATTCTTGCTTGCAAGGTTCAATGGGCAGAGGAGCCAAGTGGGCTACAATCCTTGGAGTCACAAAGAACCTGCCAAGACTGAGAAACCAAGCACACGCACATGCACACACACATGCACACACACACAGTATTTTACAGTTTTAAGCTTCCAGAAGGCCCCTTCCCTGTGATTCTTCCCAGGGAATTTCTCTTCACTCTGTGGGATGGGACTCCACTCAATCATTTCACCTTCAGGGTCAGTGAACATAGCTGTCACTCCTCCTCAATGACACATCCTCTGTCTCTCTGTCTGTCTGTCTGTCTGTCTCTGTCTCTCTTTCTCTGTTTTTCCCTATCTTTGTCTCTGTGTCTCTGTCCCTCTTGGTCTTTGTCTCTCTATCTCTCTACTGTCTGTCTTTCTGTTTCTCTCTTTGATAGATAACCAGACATAAACACATCTACAAATACTTCTAATACTGTATCAGCAAACTGCATTATACTAATTTGCACATCTTTCTCCTCTGCTAGGCTCTGAATTTCCTAAGAACTGAATCTATAATTTATGTATCTTTGTTTTCTAGCACCTGATGGAGGGCAAAATTAATATCTGTTGAAAGGAAGAATGAGCCTGAGGAAATATGTACAGATTTATTTCTGTACAGCACTACAGCACTTTTTACAACCGCAGTAAATTGGAAATAACATACATATCCATCAACAGAAAATGGATACTCAGTCAACTGAGTATTATACAACTAGTGCTGCATGTATTTATATGGGCAAATCTCCAAAGCATAATGTTAACCAGAACAAAGTAAGTTGCAGAAACGTACAGCATGTAGAAATTGAAAACACAACAACATTTAGATATGACAAACTTGATTGATGCTTGCAACATTGTTCTTTTGCTATATTTTAAAAGAATATTTTAAATATTTCATGATATAAAATGTTTAAAGACATGCCATAAAAACATAACAAAGTAATAATTCCAACTAGTGATTGAACAAAGGGCCCTCGGCAATGAGAGCATGGATTTCTAACCACTGGACCACCAGGAAATTCCCAAGGCCTGTGCTTTTTACACTACTCTATACCACTGAAAATAACTGAAAAAATTTTGAGATAAATGACAAATTTAGGAAAGCAGAAAGTAATTCTAAATGGAGAAACAGAGGCCAAAGAGGACAAGATAAAGAATCAGAAATAGGATACAAGAAGAACAGTAGCTTCAGTGAGACCGTGAAATGGGTGAGCATCCATTCAGGAAGCACCCAGGACTGTGAGTGAGCAAGCTCCACTCCCGAGTTGCATGAACTTCAGATGGTCGAGTAGAGTATTTCCATGCCCCACCCCTTGGAACTTCCTGCCATCCTGAAATTTACTAACCTGGCTTCAAGGTGGAGGAAACCTACCAGAGGGAAAGCTCTGAGCCTAGGATGTTGTGTAATGGGAGTGTGTCTAAAACTTGATAATATGATGGGAGAAGCAGTGGAAAGAAGTTAGTTGGTCAGCTTGCATTTTATGACAAGTAAGTATGAATATTTCAAATTACTGAACTGCCCATTTATCCTGCTTTATATTACAGTGTCCATCATTAAAAGTGTTGCAATAGAGACGCTTCAGTTATGACCGTGAAGGTTCATTCATCACGCTGGCGGAGAGAGCTTAGTGGACAAAACACCAGCTTTCACCGGCTATGACACTCTGCAACCAGAAGTTAATATGCTAGTGGCATTGACTCAGCAGCTCATCTTCTGAATGAAGCTAATTCCACAGAGTTTACTCAGATGGGTGGAGGGTCCTTTGGACAATGTCTGGGAAAAACATTGCCTATCTTGTCTGGATAATCAAGATTCCTACAACTTTTACAAACTAAAGACATCCCCCAGTTTCCTGTAAGCATGAGATGTGGGTGAGCCAAAGGCTTTATCCATATTCTTAAAATTGGTTCCTTAATCTGGCTACTTTCCCCTATTTTATCATTATCTTATACAAAGCCAATTTAGCCTTCCCCTAAACTACTTCTTTTCATTCAACTAATACTCTAATTATATTTTTATTTTTAAAATTTGTTTTATATTGGAGTATAGTTGATTTACAATGTTGTGTTAGTTTCAGGTGTACAGCAAGGTGATTCAGTTATGCATATACATATATCTATTCTTTTTCAGATTCTTTTTCCATATAGGTTATTACAGAGTATTGAGTAGAGTTCCTTGTGCTTTACAGTAAGTCCTGGTTGATTATCTATTTTACACAGAGTGTGTGTGCTTGGTAACTCAGTTGTGTCTAACTCTTTGTGTGACCCTGTGGACTGCAGCCTGCCAGGCTCCTCTGTCCATGGGATTCTCGAGGCAAGAATACTGGAGTGGGTTGCCATTTGCTCCTCCAGAGGATCTTCCTGATCCAGGGGTCAAAGCTGCATCTCCTATGTCTCCTGCATTGCAGGCAGTTTCTTTACCCACTGAGCCATGTTAATCCCAACCTTTTAATTTATCCCTCCCCCTTATCTTTCTCTTTTCTTACTATATTTTAGATGTCTATAATAGTCTCTTTATTTTCTTCATCCTGCTCTAAGTTTTGATCTTAATCATTTTTTAATCTTTAAAATCAATCCATTCATTCACCTAGTGACATGAACTGATTTTTTATAAACATATCTTTCACTTTTATGGCTTTATCAATTTACAATTACAAAGTAGGAAGTTTAGTAGTCATAAAAATAATGTTGTCTTTTAGCAAATCAACCAATATCTTACACTAACAATTTCATCCTTATAAAAGTATTCTTACATATTTATCAGATAAGTTTATATCAATTTGAAGAAATCCTTGCTCCAACTGTAATCTCAAGATGAATCACAGTACACATTGACTGAGTACCATTATGGGTCAGATGCTGTTCTAAGCACTTGGCTAGAAAAACAGCCAACAACAACAAAATCCAGCCCTGTCCCTGCTCTAGTCTAGTGAAGGTGACCGACAACCACACATAGGTGTTAAGTGCTGTAAGCACAGTACAGGAAAATACCCTAGAAACAGACTCATGCTTTCTGTGAACTCAGCGGTAGCTATAGAGACTCGAACTTCTTATTTCTAAATACAGTTTGGCAATCTTGATTTTCAGATTTGAGCTTCTGTGTGTTAGTCACTCAATCGTGTCCCGACCCTTTGCGACCCCATGGATTGTAGCCCACAAGGCTCCTCTGTCCATGGAATTCTCCAGGCAAGAATAGTGGAGTGGGTTCAGTTCAGTTCAGTCGCTCAGTCGTGTCCAACTCTTTGCGACCCCATGAATTGCAGCACGCCAGGCCTCCCTGTCCACCACCAACTCCCAGAGTTCACTCAGATTCACGTCCATTGAGTCAGTGATGCCATCCAGCCATCCCATCCTCGGTCGTCCCCTTCTTATCCTGCCCCCAGCATCAAAGTCTTTTCCAATGAGTCAACTCTTTGCATGAGGTGGCCAAAGTACTGGAGTTTCAGCTTTAGCATCATTCCTTCCAAAGAAATCCAAGGACTGATCTCCTTCAGAATGGACTGGTTGGATCTCCTTGAAGTCCAAGGGACTCTCAAGAGTCTTCTCCAACACCACACTTCAAAAGCATCAATTCTTCGGTGCTCAGCCTTCTTCACAGTCCAACTCTCTCATCCATACATGACTACTGGAAAAACCATAGCCTTGACTAGACAGACCTTAGTCAGCAAAGTAATGTCTCTGCTTTTGAATATGCTATCTAGGTTGGTCATTACTTTTCTTCCA
This sequence comes from Capra hircus, assembly GCF_001704415.2. Lineage (NCBI taxonomy): Eukaryota > Metazoa > Chordata > Mammalia > Artiodactyla > Bovidae > Capra > Capra hircus. The sequence continues at coordinate 89,697,669 of NC_030813.1, read as the reverse complement.
AGGAGTAAGCGTCTTTTAATTTCATGGCTGCAATCACCATCTGCAGTGATTTTGGAGCCCCAAAAAATAAAGTCTGACACTGTTTCCACTGTTTCTATTTCCCATGAAGTGATGGGACCGGATGCCATGATCTTCGTTTTCTGAATGTTGAGCTTTAAGCCAACTTTTTCACTCTCCTCTTTCACTTTCATCAAGAGGCTTTTTAGCTCCTCTTCACTTTCTGCCATAAGGGTGGTGTCATCTGCATATCTGAGGTTATTGATATTTCTCCCGGCAATCTTGATTCCAGCTTGTGTTTCTTCCAGTCCAGCGTTTCTCATGATGTACTCTGCACAGAAGTTAAATAAGCAGGGTGACAGTATACAGCCTTGATGTACTCCTTTTCCTATTTGGAACCAGTCTGTTGTTCCATGTCCAGTTCTAACTGTTGCTTCCTGGCCTGCATACAGATTTCTCAAGAGGCAGGTCAGGTGGTCTGTATTCCCAACTCTTTCAGAATTTTCTACAGTTTATTGTGATCCACACAGTCAAAGGCTTTGGCATAGTCAATAAAGCAGAAATAGATGATTTTCTGGAACTCTCTTGCTTTTTCCATGATCCAGCGGATGTTGGCAATTTGATCTCTGGTTCCTCTGCCTTTTCTAAAACCAGCTTGAACATCAGGAAGTTCACGGTTCACGTATTGCTGAAGCCTGGCTTGGAGAATTTTGAGCATCACTTTACTAGCGTGTGAGATGAGTGCAATTGTGCAATAGTTTGAGCATTCTTTGGCATTGCCTTTCTTTGGGATTGGAATGAAAACTGACCTTTTCCAGTCCTGTGGCTACTGCTGAGTTTTCCAAATTTGCTGGCATATTGAATGCAGCACTTTCACAGCATCATCTTTCAGGATTTGAAAGAGCTCCACTGGAATTCCATCACCTCCACTAGTTTTGTTCGTAGTGATGCTTCCTAAGGCCCACTTGTCTTCACATTCCAAGATGTCTGGTTCTAGATGAGTGATCACACCATCGTGATTATCCGGGTCATGAAGATCCTTTTTGTACATTTCTTCTGTGTATTCTTGCCACCTCTTCTTAATATCTTCTGCTTCTCTTAGGTCCATACAATTTCTGTCCTTTATCGAGCCCATCTTTGCATGAAATGTTCCCTTGGTGTCTCTAATTTTCTTGAAGAGATCTCTAGTCTTTTCCATTCTGTTGTTTTCCTCTATTTCTTTGCATTGATCACTGAAGAAGGCTTTCTTATCTCTTCTTGCTATAGCCATCCCCTTTTCCAGGGAATCTTCCCAATCCAGGGATTGAACCTTTGTGTCATTATGTCTCCTGCATTGGCAGGTGGGTTCTTTACCACTAGGGCTACTTGGGAAGCAGTCTGACGATCTGATTTTCAAATCTCAGCTTCTAAATTAGTCCAATTCTTGATTTTTGAAAGTAGATATTTAAAATGTAAGGGATGCATAGTTAAACCTATGGGAATTTGAGAAACTGGAGGGGTGAAGTTAATATAAGCTAATTTTATTCATGTCCCAGGATCTTCACAAAATGATTTCCTTTTTTACCTTTTTCTTGTTCAAGCCCATTCTGAGATTTCATCCTTACATTCTGTACTGTCATTTCTCAAACATTATTAAACTTTCTGATACATTACACCATGCTCCTCCTTCTACTGTTCCTGACTTTTAGATGCAACTGCTTCCATTTATGCTGACATCTTCATTATGATAACGATCTAGCCCTCCCTGTTCCAGCAACTCTGCTATTAGATCACTATCTCCTTCTTTAATACCCACTGCTAATTGTATTTGTTTATTCCCCACACATGATGATGTGGTCATTTTAGAAATATTTCTTTCTTATCGTCTGGTTCTATGGAATTCCTTTTTTACATTAATTTATACTTTACCATCATTTATCAGTATCTACATATTTTACCCTTAAATTCTCCAGGTGTTTATTAAGGGAGTGGAAATGTAGCAATCTTTAGTTATTTCTTATAATTCTCAATTTTCTTCCCTGAAATTTCCCATTATCCAAATATTTATTTCTTGGGGATGACAGGAGGGCTTTGTATAGGTCACTCTTCCAGCTTTCAGAATACTTTAGTATCTATTAATAGTTGGAGGCATTAGAACTATAATACAAGGCAGGAGTAAGACATGATTGCATTGCTTTCATTCAAAATGTCTTCTCCCTCAGGATAAGGATGGAGTGTGTCCAACTAGCTGTTTGCAGTAGCTGCACACCTGACTGGCGCCCTCTGGTGGTAAGAAGCTATCCTGAGCAGGGTGGCTACTGCTTATGGAGTCTCCACAGTGGCCTAGCTAGGGGCCTGAGTACCTCCTGGCTTGGTGGATCAGAGGGTGAAGAATTAGCCTGCAATGCAAGAGACCTGGGTTAGATCCCTTGGTGGGGAAGATCCTCTGGAGAAAGGAATGGCTACCCACTCCAGTATTCTTGCCTAGAGAATTCCACGGACAGAGGAGCCTGACAGGCTACGGTTCAAGCAGTTGAAAAGAGTCAGACATGACTGATGGACTAACACTTTCACTTGTTCATTTTATATAGGCTTGGCTCCTCCTTAGCATCAATTCTTCTCTTATTTTCCTTTGTCTTTTTCCTGTCTTATTTTTAACCCCTTGTATTCAGTGCTGATTTGCTGTTTTTGTTCAGACTCTTTGCGACCCCACAGACTGCAGCACACCAGGATTCCCTGTCCTTCACCATCTCCTGGAGCTTGCTCAAACTCATGTCCATTGAGTTGGTGATGCCATCCAACCATCTCGTCCTCTGTCGTCCCCTTCTCTTCCTGCCCTCAATCTTTCCCAGCATCAGGGCCTTTTCAAATGAGTCAGCTCTTCCCATCAGGTGGCCAAAGTACTGTAGCTTCAGCTTCAGCATCATTCCTTCCAATGAACATTCAGGATTGATTTCCTTTAGGATTGACTGGTTTGATCTCCTTGCAGTCCAAGGGACTCTCAAGAGTCTTCTCCAACACCACAGTTTGAAAGCATCAATTCTTAGGTGCTCAGCCTTCTTTATAGTCCAACTCTCACATCCATACATGACTACTGGAAAAAACATAGCTTTGACTAGATGGACTTTTGTCGGCAAAGTAATGTCTCTGGTTTTTAATATGTTGTCTAGCTTTGTTAGCTTTTCTTTCAAGAAGCAGGCATATTTTAATTTCATGGCTGCAGACACCATCTGCAGTGATTTTGGATCCCCCAAAATAAATTCTCTCACTGTTTCCATTGCTTTCCCATCTATTTGCCATGAACTGATGGGATGGGATGCCATGATCTTCGTTTTCTGAATGTTGAGTTTTAAGCGAACTTTTTCACTCTCTTCTTTCTCCTTCATCAAAAAGCTTTTTAGTTCACCCTGCCACAAGGGTGGTGTCATCACATATCTGAGGTTATTAATATATCTCCCAGCAATCTTGATTTCAGCTTGTGCTTCATCCAGCTCAGCACTTCACATGATGTACTCTATACAGAAGTTAAACAAGCAGGGTGACAACATACAGCCTTGATGTACTCCTTACCCAGTTTGGAACCAGTCAGTTGTTCCATGTCTGGTTCTGTCTGTTGTTTCTCGACCTGAATACAGGTTTCTTGGGAGATAGGCAAGGTGGTCTGGTATTCCCATCTCTTGAAGAATTTTCCACAGTTTGTTGTGATTCACACAGTCAAAGGCTTTAGCATAGTAAATGAAGCAGAAGTTGTTTTTCTGGAACTCTCTTGCTTTTTCTATGATCTAACGGATGTTGGCAATTTTATCTCTTGTTCCTCTGCCTTTTACAAAGTGCTGATTTAAGCCTTTACAAAGGAGCATATGGTGAGTCCATAGAGGAACTCAAGAATGTATACTTGTGACATAAGCTTTGATTTAGTCACGAAGAATGTCAGTGGTTCTGAAAAGAGGATTTTGATCACACATTTGTCATTTTTTATCAAAAAAAAAATCAAACATGAACTGAATGAACACTGAGGGATGTTACTCCACTAGAAGAAAATACACATTTAATGTCATAATTGATAAATGGGAAATGAGGTCAATGGTGAAACAGTCTTTACAAGTTGGTAATACTGGAGCCAACAGCACCTTTTAAAGATAATGTAAATTTCATTCTGTCTAAAGTTAGAGATAAACCAGGAAGATCACTCTAATTTCTCTCTGTTCACCAAATCCTGAGACTGGTGTGTGAATCCTAGTATTTCTAAAAAGGAGTCAGTGTTTGTCTCTGCTAATATATCAGCTGCTGCACAGCTTTTTACTTAATGTTGACCTATGGCATAAAAACTTTTATTGCCTCTTTAAACATCTGATGTCTTATTTATGTCAACTCAGTTCAAAAATTTGCATTTGATATCTCTTGAATATAGTTTTTCAGAAAAACGAGAAATGTGATTAGCTTTACCAGTTTACTGGTGACTTCATGAAAGTGTAATATTTCTATTTTTACTCTACAAAGAGGCAAATTACTCCACCTGGAATCATCACATATATATTCTGAGTTCCAGAGAAGGGTCTATATTATTTAAATGTCAGTTAAACTTGATTGAAACTAACTTAAACTATTATCATTCTCTTCATCAAACTCAATTTTTTCTGGAACTTTTACCCTCCCTTTGTAGTTTGAAAATATTCAACAATTTAACTGTAAAGTCTAGAAATTATCAGTAACATCTAATTGATAAACAAAGTGAAAAATGCCACCATTCAAGCCTCGGATAAAACAAGAAGAGTCACAGTCATCTGTAATGCAGAAATACTATGTGGCAAGAGTAAAGTTAGAAGTGAAGGGTAGAATTCTTTGTATGTTTGAATATAAAACAAATTAAGGGAAAATTGAGATTCATTAAATAGAAGTGCAATAACTATTCTCTCTGTTTCTACTCTTACTGTTCTAGAATCAATTCTCCTTGACACAATATAAGTAATATTTTAAAAACATAAACCAAACCATATCAATCTTTTGCTCACAGCCATCTTTGGCTTATATGAAAGTCCCTGGAGGGTTTACAAGATCCTACATGAGCTAGCCCTGACTACCTTTTCAACAGCATTTCCTACCAGTCTCCTCTTAACTTATTCATGTTTGGAACTAATTACACCGGTCAAAGTAATTGTCAAAGTACACGTTCATTCTTGTGCTTAATCTGTCATTCCAAAGACTGTTTTGCTTTCCCATAATGAAGTAACAAATGCTAACACAGGCATAATGGACCAGTATCATGACTACCAAAAGACAGAATGGAAGTTAGTTGTACATATACCTAATTCTTCCAAGAAGCTATTCTTACAGACATGTCAGCAACCAGGGAAGGAATTAGTCTGCTGATGTGACATTTCAACAAAAAACAGGCACTAAAGACTTACCTGCAGCAACTATGATAACATCTGCCAACAGAGTATGGATCTTCAGTTGCTCTTTGGGGGTATATCTGTGAGCTATTGTCACAGTTGCATCACCTGGAATACAGAATAACTTCTATTAGTAATTACCGAGTTTTTTTTTTTTTTTAAATGAGGCTTCAATTCTAGAGGAGTTCTAGTAACATCCTAAGAATAGTAAAATTGCTTTGAAATTATCAAAACTAGATATATAAATCTAGTGACTCAAAATATTGCACCCTTCAGTTGACTAGTAGAAAGTCAAATGAGACCTAATGAAGGTATGTGCTGTTCATCATAGGAGATTTGCAAGTAGAGTCCAAGAAACCAAGGATTTGAAAGTTTTATATAGACAGGCCAATACATAGATGCAGGGCATACTCACTGGCTTGATAATAAGATATATAAATATTAAAAGCAACAAAGTAAGTGCAGTGAAAATGGGACAGTGTGGTGTGGAAACACAGGTGAGAGATTGATTTGCCTCACTTCATGGCAAATGAAAGGGGGAAAAGTGGAAGCAATGACAGGTTTTATTTTCTTGGGCTTCAAAATCACTGTGGATGGTGACTGCAGACATGAAATTAAAAGATGCTTGCTCCTTGGAAGGAAAGTTATGACCAACCTAGACAGTGTATTAAAAAGCAGAGACATCATCTTGCCTACAAAGGTCCATATGGTCAAAGCTATGGTTTTTCCAGTAGTCACGTATGGATTTGAGAGTTGGACCATAAAGAAGGCTGAAGAATTGAGGCTTTTAAATTGTGGTCCTGGAGAAGATTCTTGAGAGTCCCTTGGATAGCAAGGAGATCAAACTAGTCAATCGTAAGGGAAATCAACCCTTAATACTCATTGGAAGGATTTATGCTGAAGCTGAAGCTCCTGTACTTTGGCCACCTGATACAAAGAGCTGACTCACTGGAAAAGACCCTGATGCTGGGAAAGACTGAAGGCAAAAGGAGAAGGAGGTAGCAGAGGATGAGATAATTAGATAGCATCACTGACTCAGTGTACATGAATTTGAGCAAACTCCGGGAGAGACTAAAGGACAGGGAAGCCTGGTGTGCTGCAGTCCATGAAGTCACAAAGAGTCAGAAACAACAACAGCTGAGGAGATGTCAAAGAAGGCTTCCTAAAGGAGTCAATACACATTTTTAGCTCATGAAGTATGAACAAGAGTATACTAATCAGGGAAAGAATAAAAGGGCATTACAAGTCAAAAGGATAACAGGAAAAAGTGGATCAACTTTGAAATTATATGTTCAGGAAATGATAACATGGTCTAGGATATAATAGGAAATACTCCACGCTTTAATAAAGTGATGTAGGAATAAGAGGAGTTGGCAGTATGGGGGATACCAGAGCTTAATGTGTGAGCCAAGGAAAGGGAATGAGAGAAAAGCAGGGATGAGAGCAGTTAAAGGAAAGACTTCAAGAACTTGGATGTGTTAACAGGATCTTCTATCTGCTCCTTCCAGATAACATGCAAAATCACACAGTTAATGACAACAACAAAACCTGCATAATCCCTCTTTTTAGCAAAACTAGAAGACATATTTTTCACAGACTCCAAAAATATGTAACAGTACCCAGGTGCAGCAGAGTTAGTATGTACCACACAGGGAGAAAGGCAGAAAGAAGTTCAAACAATAACAACATGGCCAGTAGTGACAGATCTCTGAAAAATGATTACAAAAATATACTTCCTGAAGGTGAAGGAGGTCATAGCAAATTGCAAAATCTCTCTCTCCTATTGCACGTAGGAATAAAGGCAGAAGAAGCCCTCTTGCACCTCGCATAGTTCACAGTGAGTGGTAACACAAAGACTCAGAGGAGCCACTTAAGAAGGAAATGGTTTGATTCTGTGAAGGTGATGAAGAAAAAAAACCTGAAGGCTGCCCAGAATGTCTTCCCCAAACCCTAGCAGAAGTATCTTGCAAACATCATATTCAAGAAAATCCAACTCACTTCATGATAAGTAATCTAAAAAAGGACTTTAAACAGTATCCATAATACTATATAGGGGCTTCCCTGATGGCTCAAGACCTTCTAGACTAACATCCAAAAAAGATGTCCTTTTCATTATAGGGGACTGGAATGCTAAAGTAGGAAGTCAGAAACACCTGGAGTAACAGGCAAATTTGGCATTGGAGTACAGAACAAAGCAGGGCAAAGACTAATAGAGTTCTGCCAAGAGAACACACTGGTCATAGCAAACACCCTCCTCCAAAAACACAAGAGAAGACTCTACACATGGACATCATCAGACGGTCGACACTGAAATCAGATTGATTATATTCTTTGCAGCCAAAGGTGGAGAAGCTCTATACAGTCAGCAAAAACAAGACGAAGAGCTGACTGTGGCTCAGATCATGAACTCCTTATTACCAAATTCAGACTTAAATTGAAGAAAGTAGGGAAAACCGCTAGACCATTCAGGTATGACCTAAATCAAGTCCCTTATGACTATACAGTGGAAGTGAGAAATAGATTTAAGGGACTAGATCTGATAGACAGAGTGCCTGAGGAACTATGGATGGAGGTTCGTGTCATTGTAGAAGAGACAGGAATCAAGACCATCCCCAAAAAAAAGAAATGCAAAAAAGCAAAATGGCTGCCTGAGGAGGCCTTACAAATAGCTGTGAGAAGAAAGGAAGTGAAAAGCAAAGGAGAAAAGGAAATATAAACCAATTTGAATGCAGAGTTCCAAAGAATAGCAAGGAGAGATAAGAAAGCCTTCTTCAGCAATCAATGCAAAGAAATAGAGGAAAACTACAGAATGGGAAAGACTAGAAATCTCTTCAAGAAAATTAGAGATACCAAGGGAACATTTCATGCAGAGATGGGTACAATAAAGAACAGAAATGGTAGGGACCTAACAGAAGCAGAAGATATTAAGAAGAGGTGGTAAGAATACATGGAAGAACTGTACACAAAAGATCTTCATGACCAAGATAATCACGATGGTGTGATCACTCACCTAGAGCCAGGCATCCTGGAATGTGAAGTCAAGTAGGCCTTAGGAAGCATCACTACGAACAAAACTAGTGGAGGTGATGGAATTCCAGTGGAGCTCTTTCAAATCCTGAAAGATAATGCTGTGAAAGTGCTGCATTCAATATGCCAGCAAATTTGGAAAACTCAGCAGTGGCCACAGGACTGGAAAAGGTCAGTTTTCATTCCAATCCCAAAGAAAGGAAATGCCAAAGAATGTTCAAACCACTGCACAACTGCACTCATCTCACATGCTAAAAGTAATGCTTAAAATTCTCCAAGCCAGGCTTCAGCAATACGTGAACCGTGAACTTCCAGATGTTCAAGCCGGTTTTAGAAAAGGCAGAGGAATCAGAAATCAAATTGCCAACATCCGCTGGATCACTGAAAAAAGCAAGAGAATTCCAGAAAAACACCTACTTCTGCTTTATTGACTATGCCAAAGCCTTTGACTCTGTGGATCACAATAAACTGGAAAATTCTGAAAGAGATGGGCATATCAGGCCACCTGACCTGGCTCTTGAGAAACCTATATGCAGGTCAGGAAGCAACAGTTAGAACTGGACGTGGAAAAACAGACTGGTTCCAAATGGGAAAAGGAGTACATCAAGGCTGTATACTGTCACCCTGCTTATTTAACTTATATGCAGAGTACATCATGAGAAATGCTGGGCTGGAAGAAACACAAGCTGGAATCAAGATTGCCAGGAGAAATATCAATCACCTCAGATATGCAGATGACACCACCCTTATGGCAGAAAGTGAAGAACTAAAGAGCCTCTTGATGAAAGTAAAAGAGGAGAGTGGAAAAGTTGGCTTAAAGCTCAACATTCAGAAAACTAAGATCATGGCATCCAGTCCCATCATTTCATGGCAAACAGATGTGGAAACAGTGGAATCAGTGGCTGACTTTATTTTTCTGGGCTCCAAAATCACTGCAGATGGTGACTGCAGCCATGAAATAAAAAGACGTTTACTCCTTTGAAGGAAAGTTATGACCAAATTAGACAGCATATTAAGAAGCAGAGACATTACTTTGCCAACAAAGGTCCGTCTAGTCAAGGCTACAGTTTTTCCAGTGGTCATGTACAGAAGTGAGAGTTGGACTATAAAGAAAGCTGAGTGCCAAAGAATTGATGCTTTTGAACTGTGGTGTTGGAGAAGACTGTTGAGAGTCCCTTGGACTGCAAGGAGATCCAACCAGTCCATCCTAAAGGAGATCAGTCCTGGGTGTTCATTGGAAAGACTGATTTTGAAGCTTAAACTCCAGTACTTTGGCCACCTGATGCAAAGAGCTGACTCATTTGAAAAGATGTTGAGAAAGATTGAGGGTGGGAGGAGAAGGGGACAACAGAGGATGAGATGGTTGGATGGCATCATTGATTTGATGGACATGGGTTTGGGTGAACTCCAGGAGTTGGTGATGGACAGGGAGGCTGGGTGTGCTGCGGTTCATGGGGTCGCAGAGAGTCAGACATGACTGAGCAACTGAACTGAACTGAACTGAAATGATGGCTCACATGGTAAAGAATCTACCTGCAATGCAGGAGACCCAGGTTTGATCCCAGGGTTGGGAAGATCCACTGGAGAAGGCAATGGCAACCCAATCCAGTATTCTTGTCTGGAGAATTCCATGGACAGACTAGCCTGGTAAGCCACAGTCCATGGGGTCACAAAGAGTCGGCTACAACTCAGTCACTAACACTTTCATGATACTATATATACGGATCAGCCCTGGGGAATTTTGATATTAGTGGTTGTTGCATGACTGTACATTTGTCTACATTCATGGAACTAAACACCAAAAAAGTGAATTTTACTCTATGCAACTGTTTAAATAAATTTTATTCTATGTAAATGTTTAAGTAAACGAAAATGCCCGTCGCAAGGTCAAAACACCAAAAAATAATTTTAAGAATTTACCAACAAAGTAATAAACTCAACAGAAAACTGTTATGGAAAAGATGAATACTATGACCAAACACTATGCCAAACACTTGCTAGAACACATTGCCACTCATAATTCACAATTTGAATGATCAGTGCTTGAGTTACCAAGACAAATAAAATTCATATTAATAGTAAGCTGGATGAAAATATAAAACCTATTCTAGTGTTAAAAAAATCAACTTAGCAATTTTTATTGCTGATTTTAACACAATTTTCCCTGAATAATGATGAATCTTGTTTATGATGGAGTCACTCATTCTTTCTCCAACCACTGCATTGTTAGTCACCCCATGCCTGCTTCCATAATTCTGCTCTCTTGACTCCCACACGACTGAGCTCCTTTTTTCCTCCAAATTCCTTTGCCATTTCTATCCTTTCCTTGTCATCTATTTCCCAAGGTTCTATGATTTTCCATTCCATACCATTTCCCTTGGAACATATGAATGGCTCCTATATCTTTAGAAGTGATATTTCCTCATATGATTTCTAAACAGACTCCATTAACTCTATTCTTATTCTTTTACTCAAGATCTACTTGTCCAAGTGCCACACATAAATATAAACAGATGATATATGAACTAAAACCCAAATTCCTTCACTCATTGTGTCCTCCTTCATGTCTGCTAGCTGCAAATGCCACTGCATACCTGCTATCCTGCCTATGTTATATACTTTTATAATGGCACCATCTTCCTTGGTATTTTCTGCCCATAAACTTGGCATCATCTATGAAGTCCCTCCTCCCTTCACCATCACCTGGGGTCTAACATCACAAAGTCTAGTTAGAACAGAAGCGGTGTCCTTTGTATCAGTTTTCCTTTCAAAGTCTTGTTCAGTATCTTGCATATACTGAGAGAATTCCCAGTAGCTATTTATTAAACAAATATTATTAAAGACATGTAGTTACTAAAAGTAAGCAAAAGCTGTAAACAATCAACATATGTAAAGTATATGTTTAGAACCATCCCAAGGCACCAGAATTATGAAGCATCCTCCCATCTCTATCTTAATACAGTTTTCCTATATTTAGAAAACTTCCCTTAGATGTTAATAGCCCACTCAAGCATTATCTTGTTCCAAATGAGAGACCCCTGGGACTGCCCTGGTGGTCTAGTGGATAAGACTCTATGTTCCCAATGAAGGGGCCTGGGTTCGATCCCTGGTCAGGGAACTAAATCCCACATGTCACAACTAAGCCTGTGTGCTGCAATTGCTGAGCCCACCTGTGGCAAGTAGCACACACCACAGTGAATAGCCTGAGTGCCCTGAGTGTCTCAATGAAGATCCAGCACAGCCAAAAAAATAATAATTCAAAAACCACCAAATGAGAGCATCCCAAATCCTTGCAAAAACCAAAATGAAACCAAAACCTCCCACTTCATCATTACTAATGATTTCATTAAGGAATTGAGAGATACATAGTTCACTGAATTATATACACATATAATTAACAACCTATAAAGCTTCGAGTAAAAGAAAAAAATGAGATGAATTTCAATCAGCATGGAAAGATCTTTCAGGTAACTCCACTTCTTAATTAATAATATCTAGTTATTATTTTTTTTTAACTCCTGAGTGTGGCTAGGAATACTCATGGCAATATCAAAGTCTGTTTTAGACTTGATGGATCAGTTTCTGATGGTTGCACAATCAAACCATAGGAAGGTTTTTAACCTACTATTCATTAGAGTAGATGATGATAGCAAAAGGGAAGTGAACCAAGGGAGTTAAGAATAAATGTGTTCAAATAATGCCTCAGACTCTTCTGTATTTGCCCCTGAATACCTGTTCCTGGAGGGACTCCTGTGGTGGTCTGGTGGTCCTGTGGTTAAGACTCCATGCTCCCAATGCAGGGGGACCAGGTTTGATCCCTGATAGAAGAACTAGATCCCACACGCCACAACTCAAGATCCTGCATGCTGCAGCTAGAAGATCGAGCACACCACAACTAAGACTCAGCACAGCCAAATCAATAAAGAAAAAATATTCTGAACATCCCTGGTGGCTCAGCTGGTGACAAACATGCCTGCCAGTGCAGGGAGATGCAAGAGATGCAGGTTCGATCCCTGAGTCCGAAGATCCCCTGGAGAAGGAAATGGCAACCCACTCCAGTATTCTTGCCTGAAGGATCCAACGGACAGAGGAACCTGGCAGGCTACAGTTCATGGGTTCGCAAAAAGTTGGACACAATTTAGTGACTAAACAACAAAACCCCGTCCCTCTTCCTGAGAATTAGCTGTCCTAACCCTACTCTTATTTAACCTGTCTTGCTCGGCATTGTGAAAATTTTGTCATTTCTGTTTTCAATTCTGGTGTTCCATCACTTTTCTTCAGCGAATCCAGGGCTTGCTGCACCTAGTCATTACTAGCGCCTTAGCTTTTTCCCTAGGATAATCAGAACCAACAAGCTACTGCAGCCACTCCACAGAATGGTGCATATCTTTGACACTCAGATGACTTGTTCTCACACTCAGTTTTATCCTCCTAGTGTGCATATGATAACAGCCTGGGCTCAGGCCTCCTTTTCTCTATCACACAAATCTAGGTAAAAATGTTTTATAAGAAGAATCTTAAGCAACTTTATTGTGCCCAGTGTTTTACATCATATTTGTAAGATATAATAAGAATGAAAGACTGAGGACCTATCTCTTAGAATCATAGAGCTCTGTTAGAACTTAATAATTAGCTGCTGAGCAAGAAATGTTCCTGACTATGTAAGAGTCTTCAGTCAATCAAAAATTGTTCACTGGGAGCCAGCCCCCTGTACAATCTTCTAGGCTATCATTACCTCTGTGATTTATGCGAAATTACAGATTATAGCAAAGGGTTGGTGGTAACTAACACAGAGTGCCAACTGAAGAAATTAATTTTTGATGTTAGAAATGCTAAGACAACACAGTATGATTCATTATAGAGTATCATTTTTTTGTTAAAATTACCTAAATGAGGAATTTACTTTTGTCAGGCATTTCATTTATTCAACAATCAAGAAATAATCCCAGGGCCATGCCAAGTAATGGAGACACACAATTCTCTACTCTCACATAAAAACAGACCTGTGAATCAGAACTGTAATACAGTGTGATAATTCCACATTAAAAGGAGATATAAGTTATAGAACTAGCAGAGAGAACCATGATCTACTCTAGCTAAGAACCACACAGGGGCACTTAAAGCTCTTAGAGACAGATTCTTAATGTGAGCAGGAATTTAGTTTGCTTCTGCTTCAGTTCCCTTATGCTTTTCCTATCTTTTCCAACTAATAAATTATTTTCCATAAAAATAATTATGGGTATTGTATTTAGCCCAAACTGTTAGAAAGTCCTTCATATAACAGCAAAACTCTACCTTTTTGCTATGATCCTAGATCTATCTTCCTCAACAACACAGGGCAAGTCTCGTCTTCTTTATCCATGAGGCAAATCTTCAAACCTGTATTTGTTTGTGCCTGCATCAGCAGATGAAGCAAAATGGCAAATCCAGTAGGAGCTAGAATCTCACATGTAGGGTATTGCTTTGTCAGCTTCTCTGGATAAGGGAAAATGGCATCATTCCTGATACATTTAACTTATACCAGGGTCTGGCTTAAGGGAAAAAATCAAGGAAATAGCAAAGAAGGAAAACTTCTTTTTGTCAAGAAGGAAAACTCAGTACTCATCAACAGAACAGCACTAGATAGAAAAATGAAGACTGAGTTCTGTTTTCGGACAAATGACTCCAGAGGCCTGAAAGTTCTGAATTTGAACATGTATTTCTTTCTCTCTTCATAAGCTGCTATTTTATATCTTTAAGCATGAAACAGAAAAACAAGACCCTTCCTACTAAGAAATGCTCCATGGAAGCTACGTGGGCAGAACCAAAGCATATATGATCAAAACAACCCTTATGTAAGAACTTACTACGCAACTAGCACTGTTCTAGTTACACATACTAACTCATAACAATCCTCACCAAACACTGTAAGTGTATTTTTGTGAGGTAGAAACTAACATTATTTACATTATATAAATGAGAAAAGTGAGAAAACACAAAGAGCCCATAATTTGTCCAAGGTCATAAATCTATGTAAGAGCCAGAATTCAAACTCATTTAGTCCAGCTCTTGAGGCCAAGCTCCTAGGCACTTCACTGCACAGCTTCCACATGGGACAGAAAGGAAAGCTCAGAGCAGTAGAATCAGAGCTGGCACACACTGTTTTCACTTTGGTCAGCAGAATATCATTTCTGGGATTATGCTGATACTAGGGAGGCCACGGAGGGATCTCGATGACACTTCCTTTTCCTTAGGCATAAAGTCTGCCTTCAAATCCCACCCAGAATACACCGGTAGTACTGATGAGAGCACATCTGATGGAAAACATTATGTGCCTCTATCACAAAAAAAGACAGTTTAGGCTTTAATTTTTGTGTGTACTCAGTTGATCTACTGTCTCTGACTCTTCATGACCCCATGGACTGTGGCCCTAGCAGGCTCCTCTGTCCATGACATTTTCCAGGGAGGAATACTGGAGTGGGTTGCCATTTCCTCCTCCAGGGGATCTTCTTGTAAAATAATCTCCAGCCAGTTTTTCCAGGTGGGAAGCAAGGAGATCAAAACAGTCAATCCAAAAGGAAATCAATCCTGAGTATTCATTAGATGCTGAAGCTCCAATACTTTGGTCACCTGA
The DNA here is from genome assembly GCF_001704415.2 of Capra hircus. Lineage (NCBI taxonomy): Eukaryota > Metazoa > Chordata > Mammalia > Artiodactyla > Bovidae > Capra > Capra hircus. The sequence goes on along the minus strand of NC_030813.1, from coordinate 89,682,660 downwards.
TGTGAAGAGCTGATTCATTGGAAAATACCCTGATGCTGGGAAAGATTGAAGGCAGGAGGAGAAGGGGAGGACAGAGGGTGAGATGGTTAGATAGGATCACCGACTCAGCAGACATGAGTTTGGGCAGGTTTTGGGAGATGGTAAAAGACAGGGAAACCTGGCGCACTGCAATAATGGGGTCGCAAAGAGTTGGACATGACTTAGTGACTGAACAACAACAATTTTCCTAGATCTTAAAATAATATGTACTCTCTTGGCTTCTGAATTCCATTTACTATAAGTTTTTTGTTTCAATTTCAGCTGCTTTTTCTTTATTTAAATAACTTTAGATGTAGTTACAAAGCACTCAGATCTAAGCCTTCTTTTCATATTTTAAATGGGCCAGACTTTAACCTGGCATCTGGTCAAGACTAGGCTGGTTTGATTTGCTGTTTATCTGTCTGTCAGTTATTTTTCAAACACTTTGGGTTGCTAGGTGGATGCAAACTAAGGAATATGGTTTCACATTTAGTCAAATACCATTTCAATCTCACTCCTTTTACGTATATCTCAAATTTATTTTGTGAGAAAGAGTATTAGGAAAGACTTACTGAATCATAACCACCTATTGCTCTAGACAATTAGAAAAATCTGCCCCTGGTTTCAGCCAAAAATGATTGAATTTAACTCATGGATTCATCATCCAACAAAGATAATACATAAATGAGCAAATAAATTTGTAATAAAAATTTACATAAGAATAAATGCTATGAGTTAAAAAGCACAGAATAAGTGAATAAAGAGCAACAGGATAGGTGCTAGTTTGATAAGGTGGTCAGGGACAGCCTGTGGAGATAACATCTGAACAGAAACCAGAAGTAGTGAGGAAATAAATTATATGAATAACTACAAAAAAGAGCACTGTAGGCAAAAGGAAAGCCAAGAGCAAAGATCTGACACGTGGGCAAGTACGGGATGTCCTAGGAAAGCAAAAGGCAGGTGTGCTGGAGGGCAGTGGGGAAGTTAGGAACGGTGAAGCGAAGTGAGAGTCGCTTTGTGACCCCATGGACCATACAGTCCATGGAACTCTCTAGGCCAGAATACTAGAGTGGGTAGCCTTTCCCTTATCCAGGGGATCTTCCCAACCCAGGGATCAAACCCAGTTTTCCCATGGAGCTAACATCTGAACAGAAACCCGAAGGAGTGAGGAAATAAATTATGCAAATAACTACAAAAAAGAGGATTCTAGGCAAAAGGAAAGCCAAGAGCAAAGATCTGACACATGGGCAAGTACGGCATGTTCCAGGAAAGCAAAAGGCAGGTGTGACTGGAGGGCAGTGAGGAAGGTAAGCGGTAGGAAGTGAGTAAGGAGACACAGGTCGGATCATGCAATACCTTGCATATGACAGCGAGGGATTTGGCTTCTATTCTGGCATTTTGTTGCTGTGAGTATTATGGGAAGCCACCAATGACTGAGATACACGACTTGGAAAACAGACTGGATGTGGGAGATGGGACAAAGGCAGATGTAAATTTTATGAAATGTGCACATTTTATAGTGTGAGATAATTGCTTACTGACCTCGGGTCTCACTATTGAATGTGATGAGATCATAAGTATGTTTTGCACAGATTGCTAATGGATAAGATAGGGAATGTGAGAGAGAGAAGTCAAGGATGGCTTGAACAACTAGGTGAATCGATGGTGACATTTACTAAGATGATGAGGACTATGGGGAGTAAAATTAAGAGTGAACGTTTGTATTTGGCAATTTTGAGATCCCTGTGGACCATCCAAGTGGAGTTTTCAAGTGGACAGTGGTTACATGGCTGTAGAGCATAGGGGTGATACAGGTGGATTTAAAGGTATGAGGATGGTATTTGCAGAGACATGGATGGACCTAGAGGCTGTCTCACAGAGTGAAATAAGTCAGAAAAAGAAAAACAAACATCATATATTAACGCATATATGTGGAATCTAGAAAAATGGTATAGATGAGCTTATTTGCAAGTATAAATAAAAACATAGAAACAGAGAACAAACATATGGATGCCAAAGTAGGGGGAGGGTGGGATGAATTGGGAAATTGGGAGATTGAGTACATATATGTACTATTGATACTAGGTATAAAATAGATAACTAATGAAAACCTACTGTATGGCACAAGAAGCTTTACCCAAGGCTCTGTGGTAAGCTAAGTGGGAAGGAATCCAAAAAAGAGGGGACACATATAACCATATAGCTGATCCACTTTTCTTTACAGCAGAAACTAACACAACACTGTAAAGCAACTATACTATAATAAAAATTAATTTAAAACATTAAAAAATGAAGCTATGAGGCTGGGAAAAAAGTGCCTACAGAATGACTCTGGAATAGGAAGTGAAGTCCTGGACTCATTCCAATGTTTTGAGCTTCATTCTCAATTACTATCATTGTGTTAGATTCTTCTATGAAGCTTTATAAAAAATGCTGATATTCAGATCCTCCTCACAAAGACTCTGATATAATTGTTCTGCATTGGGTTCAGGTGGCTACATTTTTAAAAGCCCTCTGATGATACTAGTGGACAGCTAAGGCTGAAAACACTGGTTTAGAAGTTGGGAAGAAGAGAATGACTCAGAAACTGAGAATCAGAAGAAATGTATGAGTGAGATCAGAGAAATACATGCCAGTGGTAGCTCTGACCTAAGCTAAACAATGAAAGAAATAACTCTATAAAATATGACCATTTCATTAAATTAAAAAGCATTATGAATATTACTCAGTCCATTCATAGTTCCCTGCTTATAAGGAATTTAGGAGAAATTACTCTTTGGTTTTAATATCAGAAAATGCAAAATATGTTTTATTTATTCTGAGCATGTGTTTATTTTTAATCCTAAAGACACTTAATTGGGTAACTAGTCATTTTGTTTTCCTGCTAAAAAGCTCACAGAATGAAATCACTGACCCTAATACAAAAAGTGTAGTTTAGACCCAATTAAATTCACCAAACATATATTTAGTGACAGTATATAAACCGCAGTGTGCTTGGCAAGGGAAAATATCCATGAAGATTTAATGATATGCCTATTTTTAATAGTAGCCTTTATTCATAACTCCATTTTAGTTTCCAGTCTTATTTCTCCTTTTTCTTAACTATTTCTCATTTGCATTGTGCTTTGCATATTGTTGCGGACCACTTTAAATACTTTTTAGAGCAAGTACACTATAATAGCTAATATGAACTGAACACTGAGTTTCAGGGAAATACAGGAACACAGGGTGCACTCAGGCAATATGATCAGAGCACCTAGTCTCACTAACACTAGGCTCTCCTGCTCCAGGAGTCCAACTTTACTTGTCAAGACTGCAACTATGGGGAGAACAAGTTGCTGGTTACAAATGAAAATATTGGCTTTGGAGTCATATTTTTGGGTTTATTTTCCTATTAATAGGGATAAAATTTGTTAAATCATCCACATGAATCAGTTCCCCAGGTGACCAAATTCCTCATGCTACCAAGCTGCCACGTCAGGATTGATGCTAGTATTCCTGATTGTGAAACAGATTTTAAACTATTAAAAACAAAAAAAAGCAACCAGACCCTCCAAAATCCTAGCCAAAATGAGGTAGCCAACTCAGTCATGGGACAAAGGCTAAGTGTCAGCAGAGGCCAAAGTGTTACCCTTTGCTTTCTAGTTGTTTTGGCTGGGAGATGTGTGTATGAGGTCTATTTGTTAAAGCTTTATATAATTTTTGCATTTATTTTCTTTCTTCCAAGAATAACAGATGAAAATAAACTGAGGAATCTTACTACAATGTCTGCTTTTGCGAACTTGCTTATAAGGGCATAGTGTTAGTCACTCAGTCATGTCCAACTCTTTGTGACCCCAAAGACTGTAGCCTGCCAGGCCCCTCTGTCCATGGAATGCTCTGGGGAAGAATACTGGAGTGAATTGCCATATCTTTCTCCAGGGGACACCACAACCTAGGGATCGAACCTGGGTCTCCTGTCTTGTAGGCAGGTTCTTTATCATCTGAGCTACCAGGAAAGCCTTAAAAGATCATGCTGCTGCTGCTGCTGCTAAGTCGCTTCAGTCGTGTCCGACTCTCTGCGACCCCATAGATGGCAGCCCACCCAGTCTCCCGTCCCTGGGATTCTCCAGGCAAGAATACTGGAGTGGGTTGCCATTTCCTTCTCCTATGCATGAAAGTGAAAAGTTAAAGTGAAGTTGTGTCCGACTCCTAGCGATCCCATGGACTGCAGCCCACCAGGCTCCTCCATCCATGGGACCTTCCCGGCAAGAGTACTGGAGTGGGTTGCCATTGACCATAGACTAATGCTAAATAAGTTTTCTCAAGGTCCTGAAATTGAGAGTGAAAAATGCAGACATCTTGAAGAACATCCTGCTTATTGCCCTATTCATCCTCTGTGTGGAAAAAGGCTAGATCTCTGGGGTATATCAGTACATATATAGCAAATATATAGACACAAATATGGCAACTATAAATATACAATCAGTTCAGTTCAGCTCAGTTACTCAGTCGTGTCCAACTCTTTGCGACCCCATGGACTGCAGCACGCCAGGCCTCCCTGTCTATCACCAACTCCCAGAGCTTACTCAAATTCATGTTCATCGAGTCAGTGATGCCATCCAACCATATCATCCTCTGTCATCCCCTTCTCCTCCCGCCTTCAATCTTTCCCAGCATCAGGGTCTTTTCTAGTGATTCAGTTCTTCGCATCAGGTGGCCAAAATATTCAAGTTTCAGCTTCAACACAGTCCTTCTGATGAATATTCTGGACTGATCTCCTTGAGGAAAGACTAGTTGGATCTCCTTGTAGTCCAAGGGACTCTCAAGAGTGTTCTCCAACACCACAGTTCAAAAGTATCAATTATTCGGTGCTCAGCTTTCTTTATACTCCAACTCTCACATCCATACATGACTACTAGAAAAACCCTAACTTTGACTAGATGGACCTTTGTTGGCAAAGTGATGTCTCTGCTTTTTAACATCCTGTCTAGGTTGATCATAGCCTTTCCTCCAAGGAGCAAGCATATTTTAATTTAATGGCTGCAGTCACCATCTGCAGTGATTTTGGAGCCCCCCAAAATAAAGTCTCTGTTTTCATTGTTTCCCCATCTATTTGTCATTAAGTGATTGGACTGGATGCCATGATGTTAGTTTTCTGAATGTTGAGCTTTAAGCCAACTTTTTCACTCTCCTCTTTCATGTTCATCAAGGGGCTCTTTAGCTCTTCTTTGCTTTCTGCCATAATGGTGGTGTCATCTGCATATCTGAGGTTATTGATATTTCTCCCGGCAATCTTCCAGCTTGCGCTTCTTCCAGCCCAGTATTTCCCATGATGTACTCTGCATGTAAGTTAAGCAGGGTGACAACATACATCCTTGACGTACTCCTTTCTTGATTTGGAACCAGTCTGTTGCTCATGTCTAGTTGTAACTGTTGCTTCTTAACCTGCATACAGATTTCCCAGGAGGCAGGTCAGGTGGTCTGGTATTCCCATCTCTTTCAGAATTTTCCACAGTTTGTTGTGATCCACACAGTCAAAGGCGTTGGGACATTCAATAAAGCAGAAGTAGATGTTTTTCTGGAACTCTCTTGCTTTTTCGATGATCCAACAATGTTGGCAATTTGATCTCTGGTTCCTCTGCCTTTTCTAAATGTATCTTGAACATATGGAATTTCACGGTTCACATACTGTTGAAGCCTGACTTGGAGAATTTTGAGCATTACTTTGCTAGTGTGTGAGATGAGAGCAATTGTGCAGTAGTTTGAGCATTCTTTGGCATTGCCTTTCTTTGGGATTGGAATGAAACTGACATTTTCCAGTCCTGTGGCCACTGCTGAGTTTTCAAAATTTGCTGGCATATTGAGTGCAGCACTTTCACAGCATCATCTTTTAGGATTTGAAGTAGCTAAACTGGAAATCTATCACCTCCACTAGCTTTGTTTGTAGTGATGTTTCCTAAGGCCCAATTGACTTTGCATTCCAGGATGTATATAAATATACATATATAGATTTATATTGTTTCAGAAAAACAACTTCCAGGGTCAAATACCAAAGACTTTTACTCTCTCAGAGTTTCACAATGCTCACTATATTAAAGGCTACATTATATGACTATATTCACAGTCAAAATATATGTTTGATTTTGTTTAACGCAGATTTCCCAGACTTATTTGACTAATTTTTGTCCCTTCAAAAAAAAATTAGCCAGCAACCAGCGTCAGTCTCTCAGTTGTGTCTGACTCTTTGTGACCCCATGGACTATAGCCTGCCAGGCTCCTCAGTTCAAGGAATTCTCCTGGAAAGAACACTGGAGTGGGTTACCAGGGGATCTTCCCAACCCAGGGATCGAAACCAGATCTCTCGCAAACCCATTTAAAATACTCTTTTTTTTTTCTTTAGGTAAGAAATGGATTTATTTAGAAAGAAACACACTCCACAGACAGAGTATGGGCCATCTCAGAAGGTCAGAGCCCCCAAAATATGGGGTGGCAAGTTTTTATGGGCTGAGTAATTTCATAGGCAAATGAGTGGGAAGATTATTCCAACTCATTATTATTCCAACTATTAGTCTAATTATTCCCCGATTATTTCAGTTATTCCCTGATTATTTTGGGGGAAGAGGCAGGGATTTCCAGGAATTGGGCCATTGCCCACTTTTTGGCCTTTCATGGTTAGCCTCAGAACCATTTAAAATCTTGTGGTACATCAGGCCTTCTAAGACTACAGTTTGTGAATAGCTGTGTTAAAACCTTTGTGATACTCATGGTCTACAAAATAAAGTAATCTTTTCATTCATTTATTGAACAAAGAATGTTTGGAGAAATATTGTGCTATTAATAGATTCTGGAAATAAAATGGGAAGATAAAGAAATCTGGTTTTTGCTCTTGTGGAGTTAACAGTCCAGTAAGTATAATGAACATTAATCAATAATGTTACAAATAAATAATAATTACAAACTGATAAATGTTGTAAAGGAAAAGTTCTTTAGTGTGTCTATAGAGCTGTGTGTGAGGGAGTAGGAGAGATTTTCAGAGAGGCCTGTTTGAGGAAGTTCTATCTGATGTTCTTATTTTATACATATAATAATTTCATGGCATTGACTTGTTTTTAAAAAATCATCAAATCATAATTTACCATTATGGTATGAATTATTTATTTTCTGTAGAATGAACCTTTTCCTCTAGATATTTTATAAATTTTTAATAACTTTAAGTAGTATATATTTTTGTTTTTGTCCCTGAGGTGGTACTTTTTAGTCTGAAATGAAGAGTAGTGACAGGAGACAGACTATTAAAAATATTCCATTGCAATAGTAACAGAAGATAGACATAAATAGGTATAACCTTCATGCAGAACTATAGTTAGAAATCATCCATTCCTTAAGCTTTTATTATAGAAAGCTTTTCTCTTTTGCAGCATTTTGCACAATTATGATTAATCATTATTACCTGATTGTTTAGTGATTGCCTTTCTTACTGAACTGTGAGCTCAAGAATATGATTTATTCACCATCATATTGTGCATACTGAGTGAGAAAGGTATCAGCCCCTCTGTAAGAAGGCAGTATTACATGTCAGTAGCATAAGAAAAAAAAAAAAGTCTAAACAAAATGATAAATTTAAAATGTTTTACTGGAAAAATACTGTGACCTCTTTCAATTAATGCTATTGTTAATAACTCCCTTCTCTTCCCAGTATACTTAGGTCTCCTCCTGATTGTCATGAGGCATTCTCCTCTCCTATGATCTGATTCTTGGGGGAAGGGGTGTCATAAGTTATGCTTATATATATAAATGTCTATAATGTTAAAATATGAAGGAGTTAGTGTGTAGTAAGCACCTAGCTACTTCTCTCCCTCCTCCTCACTATACAGGGAATTTTTTTCCCCTCAATGAATAGCAATATTCTATTTTAAATCCCTAGCCTGCAGTCTTATTTTCTATAATATAGGCTCATGTTGTTGTTCAGTCACTAACTGTGTTTGACTGTTTGGGATCTTGTCGACTCCAGCATGCCATGCTCCCTTGTCCTTCACTAGCTCATGGAGTCTGCTCAAGCTCATGTCCATTGAGTCAGTGATGCTATCTAACCACTTCATCCTCTGCTGCCTTCTTCTCCTTTTGCCTTCAACCTTTCCCTAGCATTAGGATCCTTTCCAAAGAGTTGCATCTTTTCCAATGATGCAAAGGCATCAGCTGGCCAAAGTATTGGAGCTTTGGCTTCAGCATCAGTCCTTGCAATGAGTATTCAGGGTTGATTTCCTTTAGGACTGACTGGTTTGATTTCCTTCCAGTCCAAGGGGACTCTAGAGAATCTTCTCCAGCATCACAATTCAAAAGCATCAATTCTTCGGTGCTAATCGGGGACACTAATAAACTGTTATTGATTCACTGACTAGTTGCATTATTACATACCAATCTCAGTGCTAAATTTCAGAGATAGAAAAAGCCCAAGACAAAATATTTGTCCTTAAGCAGCTCAAGTTTACTATGCATGTGTAGAAAAGGGGAATAGGTAGACAATCAAGACGTAACAGAATTAGTATTGTGATGGCAGCATAGATAACATTTAAGAGTTAGATTTTGTGCACATCATGAAAGATGGGTGGAAGGTGAGAGGAAACCAAGTGAGGGATGAGAAGCAGCATTCCCTGCCTAGGGAACACGGTATGTAATGGAAAGGCGGCTTGGAAGAGGTGGTGTGTTTGGGGAATAATATGTAGTTCTATGAAGCTTCAGCAGAAGGTACCAAAGGGGACTTGATGGGAGAAAATGCTGGTGGAGCAGAACACAACATCCTTACAAATCATGCTTTGAATTACTGGGTTTATAGACATCAGAAAAGGGATGCTTTGTGCTGCTAATTAAACAAATGCCTGGTACTCTGAGGTCAGGATGAAAGAGAGAAAATGAAAGGGAAAGAAAAGGATTTGAACTTCATTTCATTTTTTAATATAGCATTTAGTGTTAGTTTCAACAATGTAACTAATAGTTCCAGCTGCCTGAGTGTAACTAATAGTTCCAGCTGCCCGATATGAGGATATGTGGTATTTTTCCAAGTACAGTGCTTTCCAGATACTAGCTGGCTGAATTTCAGGTACTCTGAAAATGAAACAGTACTCCTACTATTCAACACAGAAAATGAGACTGCAACAAGCATTTGTTCTTTGCTATTGCTTTCCACTAAGCAAACTCAAAGCTATAATGCAATGAAGTCAACTCAACATGGAGGCATTACAAGACATAATATCCCCAATATCCTACCGTGAGTACTTCTACCTTAGGAACAGTGGGATGGGAGGAATAAAGACTATACGCCTGGTGTCCCCCTGCCCCAGTTTGACAATGGTTCATTCCACAGGGGCAGCAAAAGTCCACCTCACTCCCCAGGCAACAAAACCAAGAATCTCAGTCTCATAACTGAGACTTTGTGATTGCTTTGCGTGACTCCTCTCCCAGGCATTCCTTTTTGGCTCCTCTCTTTGAAATTGGAGGGCACCCGGCCCAACCTAGCATTGGGCTGAGCTTAATCACACATAGCACTCATATCACATTGCACTGCCTGAAACATCCACTCCTGTATTATCACCTGAAGGCCCCTCCTGAAGGTGAGAGATAATTCTTCCAAGGTGGCAAAAATGTTCATTTTTCACAACTGGAGCCAATTTTCACAAAGGCAAGGCATTCCACTAACAAAATATCTTGAGGTTTTTCAATTTAGATAGGATATTCCTTGAATTAAAAAAAAAAGTAACTGATATATAGAATTTCTAGCAGATGGGAAACTTGAGTGCAAAAGCTGAATTTCAATGAGGAACCCGAGCTTTAAGATGCATCCTGAAGATGCAACCTCTCATCTTCTGGAGACAGGGGTGTGCTCAGTTGCTTCAGTATTGTCCAATTCTTCGCCAGCCCATGGACTGTAGCCCTCCAGGCTCCTCTGTCCATGGGATCCTCCAGGCAAGAATACTAGAGTGGTAGTCATTCTCTTCTCCAGGGGATCTTCCAAACCAGGGATCAAACCCAGGTTTCTTATGTCTCCTGCACTGGCGCAGTTTCTTTACCACTAGTGCTACCCAAGTCTTTTTCAACACTCTGCCACCCCCGACAGGCAATGCCAAAGAATGCTCAAACTACTGCACAATTGCACTCATCTCACATGCTAGAAAGTAATGCTCAAAATTCTCCAGAACAGGCTTCAGCAATACGTGAACCGTGAACTTCCTGATGTTCAAGCTGGTTTTAGAAAAGGCAGAGGAACCAGAGATCAAATTGCCAACATCTGCTGGATCATGGAAAAAGCAAGACAGTTCCAGAAAAACATCTATTTCTGCTTTATTGACTATGCCAAAGCCTTTGACTGTGTGGATCACAACAAACTGTGGAAAATTCTGAAAGAGATGGGAATACCAGACCACCTAACCTGCCTCTTGAGAAATCTGTATGCAGGTCAGGAAGCAACAGTTAGAACTGGACATGGAACAACAGACTGGTTCCAAATAAGAAAAGAAGTACATCAAGGCTGTATATTGTCACTCTGCTTATTTAACTTCTATGTAGAGTACATCATGAGAAACACTGGACTGGAAGAAGCACAAGCTGGAATCAAGATTGCCAGGAGAAATATCAATAACCTCAGATATGCAGATGACACCACCCTTATGGCAGAAAGTGAAGAGGAACTCAAAAGCCTCTTGATGAAAGTGAAAGTGGAGAGTTAAAAAGTGGCTTAAAGCTCAACATTCAGAAAACGAAGATCATGGCATCTGGTCCCATCACTTCATGGGAAATAGATGGGGAAACAGTGGAAACAGTGGCTGACTTTATTTTTTGGGGCTCCAAAATCACTGCAGATGGTGATTGCAGCCATGAAATTAAAAGATGCTTACTCCTTGGAAGAAAAGTTATGACCAACCTAGATAGCATATTCAAAAGCAGAGACGTTACTTTGCCGACTAAGGTCCGTCTAGTCAAGGCTATGGTGTTTCCTGTGGTCATGTATGGATGTGAGAGTTGGACTGTGAAGAAGGCTGAGCGCCGAAGAATTGATGGTTTTGAACTGTGGTGTTGGAGAAGACTCTTGAGAGTCCCTTGGACTGCAAGGAGATCCAACCCGTCCATTCTGAAGGAGGTCAGCCCTGGGATTTCTTTAGAAGGAATGATGCTAAAGCTGAAACTCCAGTACTTTGGACACCTCATGAGAAGAGTTGACTCATTGGAAAAAACTCTGATGCTGGGAGGGATTGGGGGCAGGAGGAGAAGGGGACGGCAGAGGATGAGATGGCTGGATGGCATCACCAACTCGATGGACGTGAGTCTGAGTGAACTCCGGGAGTTGGTGATGGACAGGGAGGCCTGGTGTGCTGCAATTCATGGGGTCGCAAAGAGTCGGACACGACTGAGCAACTGAACTGAACTGAACCACCCCCAACCCTAGTGTTTCAGTGAGAATATGTACTGAATGCATATTGCACAAATGAAATCAAGAATATCCCTGGGTCCATAGGACTCTAAGGAAATCTTCCATAATGCTCTTTTACAAAATCCCAGCACTAACGCCACTGCGATAGTACCACAACCTCGCCATACGTCTTCTAGTGTGATTATCTTTGGCTTTAAAACACAAATGAATCTTTAGGGCTTTGAATCTTTTCTGGCAAAGAAATACAGCGTGAGCTGATGCTCAGCATTGTGAGTGTCATCAGAACAAGGTCTATCGATAGGAATTTGCCCAGTTAATCATCCTTCATTATCTCCACTAGCTAACAATGCACATGCAGTCACTCCACATAATCACTGCTCTAACAGACATGGATATATGAAATATTATCTTTCCCACAGATTCCAGGTTTTCAGTGAGCAGCTCTCAACAATTCATTATACTAAACATACATGTCACCATATTCCTATTAAATGTGCATGAGATTAAACACCACCCATGTTGTGAATTGACCAATATCAGTTACAATATATTACCTTTCAGATACTGTAATTATAAATGGCACCTAGATGCCACTATAAAAAATGCAAATTTAACCACCTGGCATGTAAGTAACCAGTACTATATCTAATTCTGCTTTCATTCAATTTTTAATATGCATTCAAGTGAACATATCTTACAAAACAAAGTACAGAATATTTATAAAGTCAATGTGTTTTATGACATAGGAAAATCTACTTTTAAATTGCATAAAGAAGAGGGAAATTGACTTTCTTAGACTTAGGTATTTTATAGACAAATAATTCAAAATTGAAATCTATCAAGAAATTAGCACACAATATGTTAATAATATAAAGTATAATTTGGAATATTATAAATCATATTTCTAATAGTTTATAAACTTTATAAATTCTACATTTATGCAAATTATTACAACAAAGATTAGATTTCATCCAAATAAAAGCAAACAGAAAACCCACCACAAAAAGAAAATAAAATTTCAAATGAAGGTTAAAAATTCATCATTAACCTTGGATTATGTTACTCTAAACTTTTTCATCTGTATGGCCATAGATTATTGCCTTAAGCATAATAATAGAAATAATAGTAATAGCCATGGTTCACATGTACCCAGGGCTTACTTAACTTACTGTCTCAGGCACTATGAGTAGTGCTTCACATTCAAATCTAATTCAGTTTTTACGATAACCCAGCAAAAAAGATACAAATGAGGGAAGTGGAGGCTTACACAGATTAAATGACTTGTCCAAGGATACAGGGCTTGGTGGGAGAGGGGTCTGACTTCAAAATGATCCTCCTAACCAGACAGTCAGCATCCAGCCCCCAGCTCTGTACACTGTTTCCTTGAATGGCCTTGGCTAAGTTACTGAAGTTTCTAAAGCTCATTTCCTTTAGCTACAAAATGTGAATATGAATATATTTCAGAATTATTGAGAACAAAATAAGATAGTTCACGAGAAAGTGCTGTGCAAATAATGAAGTTGCATAATGTTGCTTGATATGTTACTGATGAAATAAGATAACAATATGCTGAAAATGAAGAAAAACCTGCTGAGTGACTCTTGGTCAAAATCTTCCAAGAAAAATGGTATACTTAGGTAAATCTTTTGGTTCTTTTACCTTGCTTAACAGAAACTATTAAATAAAGGCAAATATGAGTCAATATTATTATTACATCCTAAGAGATACATAGATGAGCACTAACAGACTATGTTAGAAGTGAATAATTAAGCTAAAGACACATCTACACTACATCTCTTTGTAGGCTACCATCTACAGAGTTCATACTACCAAATTTGGTCTTTTGAACAGCTCTTCAAAACTAAGACTTTTAAAATATTTAATTAATTAACTTTTGCCTGTGCTGGGTCTTCCTTGCTGCATAGGCTTTCTCTAGTTGTGGTAAGCAGGGGCTACTCTTTGTTGTGGTGCACAGGCTTCTCATTGCAGTGGTTTTTCTTTTAGCCCAATACAGGCTCTAGGCACGCAGGCACAGTAATTGTGGGGCACAGGTTTAGTTGCTCTGGGGTACGTGGAATCTTCCTAGACCAGGGATTGAACCTATGTCCCCTGCATTGGCAGGCGAATTCTTAACCACTGGACCACTGGGGAAATCCAAAACTAAGGCTTTTTAAAGTGACTTTGAGCCACTATCAGGCCCAAGATAACTTTGATTCTCATACACATTTTGATCTGGTAATATTTAAGTCCTTAATCTCAGGAAGGAAAAACAATATTTAACTCTCATAATTCATTTTGCATAAGTGATATGTTATCATTGGGCTTGTTTTTCCATTGGGCTTCATGGTTTAAAAAAATATTTCACATGCATTATATCAACCAAGGTCATAAAATTAGTATAGTTGACCCTTGAACAATGTGGAAGTTTAGAACACCCAACCTCTGTTCAGTTGAGAATCCACCTATAACTTTATAGTCAGCCACTGTATTCATGGTTCCATATTCACTGATTCAACTAACCAGATTGTACAGTACTGTAGCATGTAAATGTTTAGTGAAAAAAATATAAATGGACTTGTGCAGTTCAAATCTGTGCTGTTCAAGAGTCAACTGTATTTGAAAATGTTAGAACAGGAAACTGGAATTCACCAACATGATAATGTTTAAAAAAATCTTATAGCCATGCATTGGTGGTATGTTTTAGTGAGATGATGTACATGGGTATACAGATACCTATCAACACGTGATATTTATGCATCTAGTTTGTATCTAGTTTTTTCACCTTTCTTTTTTTAATATTTTAATTTTTTATTTTTAATTGGAGGATACTTGCTTTACAATGTTGTGTTGGTTGCTACTGTACAACAATGTGAACCAGTCATAAATATACATATATTTCCTCCTTCTTGAGCCTCTCTAGCACCCATCCCCATCTCACTCCCCTAGGTCGTCACAGAGCATAAGGTGAGCTCCCTGTGCTACACAGCAACTGCCCGCTGATTATCTATTTTACACATGTAGTGTATATATTGCAATGCTACTCTCTCAATTTGTCCTGCTCGTTCCGTCCCCTGCTGTGTCCACAAGTTTCCTCTACATCTGCATCTATATTCCTGCCCTGCCAATAGGTTCATTAGTACTATTTTTCTAGATTCCATATATATGTGTTAATGTATGATACGTGTTTTTCTCTTTCTGACTTCACTCTGCATAATGGCCCTAGGTTTATCCACCTCACTAGAACAGACTAAATGCATTCTTTTTTATGGCTAGTGATATTCCACTGTATATATGTACCACAACTTCTTTATCCATTTATCTGTGGATAGATATCTAGGTTGCCCATTTATCTGTGGATAGATATCTAGGTCGCACAGAGTCGGACACGACTGAAGCGACTTAGCAGCAGCAGCAGCAGCAGCAGCAGCAGATATCTAGGTTGCCTCCATGTCCTAGCTATTGCAAATAGTGTTGCAATGAACACTGGGATATATGTGTCTTTTTTCATTGTGGTTTTCTCAGGCTATATGCTCAGGAGTGGGATTTCTGGGTCACATGGTAGTTTTATTCCTCGTTTTTTAAAGCATCTCCATATGATTCTCCATAATCTCTGTATGTTTAAGGATATGAAAGAAGTACATATAGCCAAAAGAAAACAAAATAAGAACAAATGGGCCACATATTTCTAGCAATTCTTGCATACATTATCAAGGCACTCATGTCATTAGATGGAGTAGGAAGTGGCAACCCACTCTAGTATTCTTGCCTGGAAAATTCCATGGGCAGAGGAGCCCAGCAGGCTACAGTCCATGGGGTCACAAAGAATCAGATATGACTGATTAACTGAGCACATGTGCACACATGTCATTAGATGAAGAATAAGGGAAACCTTTATTGCATTAAGCCCAAAAACATGCTAAATCACACTTCCAAACACATTTTTATTTGAAGAGCTTAGGAAGTAAGAAGATTGTATTAACAAGAGTGCATAGAATCTCCAAGTGGCACCTACCTCCTGGCCGTTCGTGTTCTCCATCTGTGTGTAAGAGCATGGCAATGGGCATCCCTACATTCTTGGATCTTCCAGCCACAACAACATTTTTTCCAAATGTTTCAATTCCTTAAAACACAGAGTTTGATTTAAATGAAGAATAAACAACAAGAAGCGAAGTAATCATCTGAACAGCTAACTGAGATATTCTTTAAAAACCTGATTAAATTTGAATTATTTTGTGAATTGTCTATAATGTACCAACATTCATTATTTAAAAATATTTCTTTTTATATTTTTCGGTTTTGTCACTTTCCCTCTCATTATATCCTCATTAAAAAAAACCATAAACATTTTCAAGTTGTCATTAAATTATTTTAAACATTAAAATTCACATGAAGAGGTAGATGTGTGAAGACTTAAAATATATTAACTATTTATCATAAAACAGGCAAGGTACAACAATGTCAAGATTAACTGGCAACCAAACTTTGACCAAATTTAGAACAAAATGAAGTGGGAAAAAGTATTTTTCATAAAATTTATGCGGTTTACTTCATAGGAGAGAAGCACTAAATGTATGGATTTAGAAAGATCTAAAAGGTAAAGCTTACAGATTTCATACACTTAACTTCTTTGGGGCATAGTTTATTCATAAGTAAAATGAAAAAATTAGAATTAAAGTTTTATAACTATTAAAATCCTATGGATACAATTCTAGGATCTGCTTTCCCTTGAAGGTTCGCTTTCTCAGTTAGAAAAGAACAGATTGGGATGAGGAGATGCTGCCAGAAATGTGACAGTGATGAGGCAAGGGAACCATCACCTGCCTGTTCGAGGGTCTTTGAGAGTATTATTTTATTTAGAGCACAATTCAAGGGCAAGTGTCTACAATGAAAACCTAGGTCATCAGAGATGGCTCAAATGTTCAGCACGTTTTGTTTTTAAAGGTAAGGAAAAACATAACACATTTTGAAAAATGTATATCAAAATACCTTAAGTTTTTAGTTTTAAAGTAGGGAGATAAATCGATTATTTGGAAAATGCACCCCCTGAGAGCTGAAACAGCAGTTACTTGTAACCTGGTACCAGTTCTTCTTTTATCTTATTTCAGATTATTATTCAATTTCTATAACTTTATCTATTTCTGTAGACTGAAGTTTAATGGCCTATCTTCTTTCACCCTTTCCATCAAGGCAATGCACAAATGCTCATGTGGCACTTAGAACCTATGTCCCATAGACCAACCTGTTCTTCTGATGATTTCCCAAACAGCACTAGCAGTGGCAGGTATGAGGGAATGCTGATCAAGACACAGTCTTCCAATGTTAATAATATGAAATCCATCTACATCTTTTTCAGGGGATATTCCATTGCATACTGTCCGCTCATCCATATGGTCTGGAAGTAAATAAAATTGATTTAATTTTACAATTGCTCTTTATCTGGAAGCCTGAAAAATTATATATGAGGGCCTTCAGCCAGATCACTTATGGTTCAGTTTCAGTTAAGATATACAATCATTACTCTATTCCTTTTCTTGCCATGAAAATATTAAGTCAAAGTGTTCTTGACCAATGGTTGTAATTAACTTCTGTAAGAGTATCTGTAAGAGTATATGCAGGTACAGAACCAGAAGTGACTAGCCTGGTAAAAAGTAAAAATCTGTAAAATAAAACAATACCAATGAGATCTGGGAATGGTCAGATGATAAAGCTTTGCCACATAAGTTTGCATATTTAAATCTATGTTTTTCCTATACAAAATATATCCATGAATAAGCTTCTATTGAATATCGCTAGCATTATAGGTTAAAAGGGCTATTAGTGTTAAAAATAGCCGTAACATCATTAATGCTTAGCTTCCTCCCAAATGACATAAAAGAAAAGCAAATAAAACACACACACACACACACACACACACATCATTTCCCTGAAGCATTATTACACTGAAATACAAAATGTCATTATGGTTTTCTTTTTGAAGGGAAAAGAACATAACTTGAGTAATGAATTAACCAAATGAGATATGAGATGCCAATCATCTCATTTTGAAAAGTAGGCTCTTAATACTATTCTGTACGGTGTAGCTTAAGTTACCCTAAACCCAACAATTAACCCACATGCCTAAAATACTGAAATAAAGGTGTATATTCTATATAAATGTTTATTTGTGCATTATACAATGAATGCCACTTACACATAATTTTTTAAATATTATCAATGCCTAAGTTCTAATTGTTTTCAGAGAGCCATGCTTTGTGTCTTTTATCTTTTGTATCCTAAAAGGGACACTTTTGCCATCTTACTTTCGATGGAGCTACTTTCGATTGGAACTACTTTAAATAGCTCCAATTTGCCATTATTAGACTGCCAAAGTCCTTTATATATGTAAAAGGCACAATTACTCATATTCAAATAGAAATTGGGTCTCAGGAATTCTTTCCAATGACTAGTTTGTCACTTTCAATTATTGTATTCATTCTATAATGTCCTAGCAGAGTAAGCCTCCATGTGTTTTCTCTGAAGATAGAAGATTACTATACAGGTTCTAGCAAAACTTTTTTTAGAATTAAACATTCGAGGACAATATTTACTATTTGAGGACAAAAACAGTGGTTCCTTTTAAAACCTGGATGGTGGTGATGATGATGATGATGGAGATGATTCATTTCTAGACACCGACTCATGCAGAAGCTTCATGCCATGAATATTTCTTACAGGAAAATCAAAAGTTTTGTAAATAAAAAAAGAAATAACTGTAATTGAACTCTCCATTATGAGCTATGACTTAAATTAGTTTATTTCCAAGTTCAAAATTGGCTACAGTATATTATGGGCCAATAACATATGAACGGGGGCTTCCCTGGGGGTTCAGCGGTAAAGAATCCACCTGCCAATACAAGAGATATGGATTTGATCCCTGGGTGGGGAAGATTCCCTGGAGAAGGAAATGGTAACTCAGTCCAGCATTCTTGCCTGGGAAATCCCCTGGACAGAGGAGCCTGGTGGGCTACAGTCCACGGGGCCACAGAGTCAAACACAACTTAGCAACTAAACAACAACAACAAATGTATATATGATAGAAAGAATTCAACAAAGGCTCTTCGTAGATTTTGAGAGCCATCCTCTTATCAAGTAAGTCTGAACTATACTGAATTTAGCCATCTACTGGTCTGTGCTGCTTTATTCACTAAAAATTACACATTGTAGTGAATAATACATCTCACACAATAGCTGAAATACTCAGGAAAAATGTAAGCATCTGAAAATCTGGGACAAGCACTAGAAACTGGCAATTACAGACCTGTTCTCTCATGTGCTTCTTAAACTTTTAACTCAGATCATCATTTCTGAACAATTCTGTCATAATTAAATTTTGTTTAAAAGACAAGTATGTGGACATATAACAGGTGTGATGTAAAGAATACATGAAAACTGATTTTTAGTGTGGCTATTATTTAATCTAAAGGGAAAGCCTATGTGAGTAGATTAAAAAATGTTAAGATCATAAAAATCAAAAAGAAAAAATTCATGGAGTTTTATGTAACTCTACATGCTCTCAGCAGTAAATCAAATCTCACCTACATCCTTTACCAGGAAAGATGTAACTTTTATTATGTAATCTACAGTATATGAAAATAATATGAGTTAATATATCTCATATTCAAATAATGCTTTCTAATGTTCATGTTATCATTATACAGATTTCTCCTTTGGTCTTCATAGTTACCAGGAATGAAGGTAGAAAAGATATCTCCATTTTAAAGATGAAGCTCAAAATTTTGAGACTTAGCCAATCTCAAACTACTATTGAGAGGAAAGTCCAGAAATCAAATCCCCATCTCTTTGCACTAAAACAAGCTTTTCTTTCTGTGTTAGATACAAATCATAAATATCAATCTTCTTAAATAAGTTATAAATTAATATAAATTAATAGGAGAAAGGGTCCCTATCCCTTCTAATCAAGACATTTGATAATTCTAAAATATCCCAAGGAAGGTAGTGTTTCTTCTTATTGTTGTTGTTCAGTCACTTAGTCAGGAGACTGTGACTCCATAGCCTGCAGCACATTAGGCTTCCCTGTCCGTCACCAACTCCCGGAGCCTGCTCAAACTCATGTCCATTGAGTTGGTGATACTATCCAACCATCTTATCCTCTGTTGTCCCCTTCTCCTCCTGCCCTCATTCTTTCCCAGCATCAGATATTTTCTAATAAGTCGGCTCTTTGAATCAGGTGGCCAAAGTACTGGAGCTTCAGCTTCAGCATCAGTCCTTCCAATGAATATTTAGGACTGATTTCCTTTAGGATTGACTGGTGTGATATTCTAGCAGTCCAAGGGACCCTCAAGAATTTCTCCAACACCACAATTCAAAATCATCCATTCTTCAGCGCTCTTTATGGTCCAACTCTCACAACCATATATGACTATTGGAAAAACCATAGCTTTTACTATATGGACCTTTGTTGGCAAAGTAGTGTCTCTGCTTTTTAATATGCTGTCTAGGTTTTTCATTGCTTTTCTTCCAAGGAGCAAGCATCTTTTAATTTCAAGGCTACAGTTACCATCTACAGTGATTTTGGAGCCCAAGAAAATAAAGTCTGTCACTGTTTCCATTGTTTCCCCATCTATTTGCCATGAAGTGATGGGACCAGATGCCATGATCTTCGTTTTCTGAATGTTGAGTTTTAAGCCAGCTTTTTCACTCTCCTCTTTCACCTTCATCAACAGGCTCTTTAGTTCCTCTTTGTTTTGTTTCTTCTAGGCCTTCACAGACAACAGTGCTCTTGAATTAGCTAACATCTTCCAGTGGCTCAGACAGTAAAGAATCTGCCTGCAATGCAGGAGACCCAGGTTCAGTCCCTGGGCCGGGAAGATGCCCTGGAGAAGGAAATGGCAACTTACTCCAGTCTTCTTGCCCAGAGAATCCCAGGGACAGAGGATCCTAACGGGTTACAGTCCATGGGGTCACAGAGTCGGACATGACTGAGCAACTAACATGTATCTTAATACACACACAAAAGCATCAAACATTTTACAGCAAATGCTACCTTTTGTTAAATGAGTAATAGAAATAAATATATTTCGTGATTTTGACTGACTGCTACTGAAAGTCCCCTGATGTCTCATCCCTGTGGCCCATGACTTGAAAGGAAGAAACAATCACAAGATTCAGTAGCATTAATTTTTTTTCCTAATTGTTATAAAACATTTTTGATTCATAGAATACACTGGCAAACAACTAACCAGTTAATATCTTACACAAATGAATGGGAAAACTGGCATTCACTCTGCGTGTATTTTTCCCATCTATTTAATACTATGAAAAGTAATTAAATCATGCCAGGAAAAAAAGTCTTCAATTAAATTCATAATACCACAATAGAACAGCTCAGGGAATGTCCTTATGGACCATGCTTTAGAACTATAACACTTAATACATATTTCTGTGATTTATTTATAATATGTTTAATTGCCTTAGGACAAGGAAAAACAACAAAAAGAAAACAAATTACTGGCTTATTTTCCATCCAAGGATTTTCACCTTACTGTTTAAAAGTACTTATTTCCACTTTCCCAGTGCCTGTTGGATAAGGATAAGCTCATCAGTTCAGTTCAGTTCAGTTCAGTCGGTCAGTCATGTCCAACTCTTTGTGACTCCATGACCCGCAGCACGCCAGGCCTCCGTCCATCACCAACTCCCGGAGTCCACCTAAACCCATGTCTATCGAGTTGATGATGCCATCCAGCCATCTCATCCTCTGTCATCCCCTTCTCCTCCTGCCCTCAACCTTTCCCAGCACCAGAGTCTTTTCAAATGAGTCAGCTATTCGCATCAGGTAGCCAAAGTATTGGAGTTTCAGCTTCAACATCAGTCCTTCCACTGAACACCCAGGACTGATCTCCTTTAGGATGGACTGGTTGGATCTCCTTGCAGTCCAAGGGACTCTCAAGAGTTTTCTCCAACACCATGGCTCAAAAGCGTCAATCCTTCAGTGCTTAACTTTCTTTAGAGACCAACTCTCACATCCATACATGACTACTGGAAAAACCATAGCTTTGACTAGACGGACCTTTGCTGGAAAAGTAATGATGTCTCTGTTTTATAACATGCTGTCCAGGTTGGTCATTACTTTCCTTCCAAGGAGCAAGCATCTTTTCATTTCATGGCTACAGTCGCCATCTGCAGTGATTATGGAGCCTCCCCCCCAAAATAAAGTCTGTCACTGTTTCCACTGTTTCCCCATCTATTTGCCATGAAGTGATGGAACCAGATGCCATGATCTTCGTTTTCTGAATGTTGAATTTGAAGCCAACTTTTTCACTCTCCTCTTTCACTTTCATCAAGAGGCTGTTTAGTTCTTCGCTTTCTGCCATAAAGGTGGTGTCATCTGCATATCTGATATTATTGATATTTTTCCTGGCAATCTTGATTCCAGCTTGTGCTTCTTCCAGCCCAGCATTTCTCATGATGTACTCTGCGTATAAGTTAAATAAGCAGGGTGACAATATACAGCCTTGATGTACTCCTTTCCCTATGTGGAACCAGTCTGTTGTTCCATGTCCAGTTCTAACTGTTGCTTTCTGACCTGCATACAGGTTTCTCAAGAGGCAGGTCAGGTGGTCTGGTATTCCCATCTGTTTCAGAATTTTCCACAGTTTGTTGTGATCCACACAGTCAAAGGCTTTGGCATAGTTAATAAAGCAGAAGTAGATGTGTTTTTTTGGAATTCTCTTGCTTTTTCGATGATCCAATGGATGTTGGCCATTTGATCTCTGGTTCCTCTGCCTTTTCTAAAACCAGCTTGAACATTTGGAAGTTCATGGTTCACATATTGCTGAAGACTGGCTTGGAGAATTTTGAGCATTACTTTACTAGCGTATGAGATGAGTGCAATTGTGTGATAGTTTGAGCATTCTTTGGCATTGCCTTTCTTTGGGATTGGAATGAAAGCTGAACTTTTCTGGTCCCGTGGCCTCTGCTGAGTGTTCCAAATTTGCTGGCATATTTAGTGCAGCACTTTCACAGCATCATCTTTTAGGACTTGAAATAGCTCAACTGAAATTCCATCACCTCCACTAGCTTTGTTTGTAGTGATGCTTCCTAAAGCTCACTTGAATTCACATTCCAGGATGTCTGGCTCTAGGTGAGTGATCACACCACGCGATTATCTGGGTCATTAAGATCTCTTTTGTATAGTTCTTCTGTGTATTCTTGCCACCTCTTCTTAACATCTGCTTCTGTTAGGTCCATATCGTTTTTGTCCTTTATCGTGCCCATCTTTGCATGAAATATTCCCTTGGTATCTCTAATCTTCTTGAAGAGATCCCTAGTCTTTCCCATTCTGCTGTTTTCCTCTATTTCTTTGCGCTGATCACTGAGAAAGGCTTTCTTATCTCTCCTTGCTATTCTTTAAAACTCTGCATTCAAACGAGTATATCTTTCCTTTTCTCCTTTGCCTTTTGCTTCTCTTCTTTTCACAACTATTTGTAAGGCCTCCTCAGACTACCATTTTGCCTTTTTGCATTTCTTTTTCTTGGCGATGGTCTTGATCCCTGTCTCTTGTACAATGTCTTGAATCCATCCATAGTTCTTCAGGCACTCTGTCTATCGGATCTGATCCCTTGAATCTATTTCTCACTTCCACTGTATAATCATAAGGGGTTTGATTTAGGGTCATACATGAATGGTATTAAACTGATTTACTCATAGCTTTCTCAGTTGATGGCAATTCCATCCTTCTGTGTTATACAGAAGTTATGCTTACTTGCTAGAAGAATCTGAAGTCATTCTGAACACTTTCACACAGAATATCTAATCAACAAAAATTTATTGGTTCTTCCTTCACATCACATATAGCACTTCACTGGTCTCACCATGTCTACTCTAGTTCAGTTCAGTTCAGTCGCTCAGTCGTGTCCGACTCTTTGTGACCCCATGAATCACAGCACGCCAGGCCTCCCTGTCTATCACCAACTCCCGGAGTTCCCTCAAACTCACGCCCATTGAGTTGGTGATGCCATCCAGCCATCTCATCCTCTGTCGTCCCCTTCTCCTCCTGCCCTCAATCTCTCCCAGCATCAGTCTTTTCCAATGAGTCAATTCTTTGCATGAGGTGGCCAAAGTATTGGAGTTTCAGCTTCAGCATCAGTCCTTCCAATGAACACCCAGGACTGATCTCCTTTAGGATGGACTGGTTGGATCTCCTTGCAGTCCAAGGAACTCGCAAGAGTCTTCTCCAACACCACAGTTCAAAAGCATCAATTCTTCGGTGCTCAGCTTTCTTCACAGTCCAACTCTCACATCCATGCATGACCACTGGAAAAACCATAGACTTGACTAGACGGACCTTTGTTGGCAAAGTAATATCTCTGCTTTTGAATATGCTATCTAGGTTGGTCATAACTTTCCTTCCAAGGAGTAAGCATCTTTTAATTTCATGGCTGCAATTACCATCTGCAGTGATTTTAGAGCCACCAAAAATAAAGTCCTGACACTGTTTCCGCTCTGGTTCAAGAAGCCATTATTTCTCCTGTGAATTCTTATAACAGCTAATTCTCTAGCTAATTGTTTCTATATTTGCATCCATATAATCTGTTCTCAAAATAGCAGAGGTTTTATTTTTGAAATGCATGTTTGATCACACCACTCTTCTCCTCAAAACCCTGCTCTTCTTGCTATTCCTCTAACATATCAGGCATCTCCTAGCTTGGTTATTGCTCCTCTGTCTGCCTGGAGGCTTTACCAAAAAAAAACTGTCAATTTAGCTAAATCCTTCTTTTTTTTCAAATCTTTGTTTAAATTCCACATTCTTTGTAATAGTATTCTGACCATGTTATTTCAACATTAGGTTCCATGTCTAATAATGTTGAAGTTGTTTATATTGGACCAAATTTCTCAAGGAAAACAACTACAAACATTGGAAAAATACATTAAAAAAGAACTATCAAAGATGTATTTTACAGTACAGAAAATAAAGCCAATATTTTGTAATAACTGTAAGTGAAACATAAAATTTTTAAACATTTTCAAAAAACACAACTCTCTGAAAGCACTGGAGAGTTACTTGAAATAGATTTGTAAGAGAATGGACATCTGAAAGAAATGTCACTGGAAGAGTTTCCCATTTGAGAGGTTTTTCTAGGCAGAATTTAAATAAAAATCTGTGGTCTTCCTTGCTTAAGGAATCAAAGGACAAAGTTTGGGGCTACTACAGAAGTTGGAAATTGAAGGGGTATATCTATCCAGGAAAAGAGAAAACCACAAAGGGGAGAGTCAAATTGTGTCTATAATTTCTTCCCAAAACTCTGACTGACCCCTGGACAATACACATAAGAGGCAAACCCCAAGAAGCCCATCTAATGCTAAGAGAACTAAACAGAATGCATCTGTGGCTCAACAAGGGCAAAGCAAAGCCTGAAGTCTTCAATGTGATAGGCATTCACACACACACAAACTTTTACAGCAAACATTATACTTAATAATGAAATACAGACTCTTTTCCCAAGATCAGAAGGTGGCAAAAGTGTCCACGCCCACCATCTCTAATTCAGTATTTTATTGGAGATCCTAGCTGGTGTAATAAGAGAAGGAAAATTAAAAAAAGAAGTCTAAAGATCAGAAAGGATGATGTTAAACTCTCTCACCACAGATGGTTGTTTATGTAAAACATTGTAAAGAATATGCATGACAACAAAAGAATAAATAAAGTGAATTTAGCAAGATCACAGAATATAAAGTCAATATCCAGAAAAATAAATTGCATTTCTGTATACAAGAAACAACTAAAATATGAAATTTTAAAAATTCTATTTATAAGAACTCAGATCAGAAAATACTTAGGAATAAATTTTAAAATTTAGGGCATGATTTTTATAATGAAAACTACATAATGTTGCTGATGGATGACTAAATAAATGGAAGGTGTACTGTATTCAGGAGTCCTGGTGGCTCAGATGGTAAAGAATCTGCCTGCAATGCAGGAGACTCAGGTTCCATTCCTGGGTTGGGAAGATCCCCTGGGGAAGGGAATGGCTACCCATTTATAGGTTGGAAGATTCAATAATATTAAGATGTCAGTTCTTTCAATTTGATCTGTTGATTCAACATAATTGCAAAGACAACCCGGTGAGGTTTTTTTGTAGAAGTTGACAACCTGATTCTAAAATGTATATGGCTATGCAAAGGACTTAGGACATCCAAAGAAATCTTAAAAATGAACAAAAAGGACTTAGGATACCTGACTTCAAGACTTGCTACAAAGCTACAATAATCAGCACAGAGTGGGGCTGGTATGAAAGTGAAAGTGTTAGTCGCTCAGTCGTGTCCAGCTCTCTTCAACCCCATGAACTGTAGCCCACCAGGCTCCTCTGTCCATGGGATTTTCCAGGCAAGAATACAGGACTGGGTAGCTGTGTAGGGATAGACAAATAGATCAATGGAACAGAATAGAGAGCCCCGCTTTAAATGGACACTTACACAGTCATTTGACTATTTACAAAGTTGCCAAAAGCAATGTAATGAGAGAAGGAAAGCATTTTCAACAAATAACACTTGAATAATTTGACAGTCATATAGGGAAAAAACCAACAACAACAACGAGACACAATCCTTACTTCATTCTGTGAAGGAGAAAATTTGCCATATCAAGATGTGTCTCTTTGACATGAGGATTACATTTTATCTCCCTCTTTAAATTCTTTAGCTGCCTAAAGAATTTAGATAAAGGAGTTGTTCCCAGAACAGAGGTACAGAGGTATCACCAGAAATATTTGCAAAGAATATGGGCTAGGAGTGCTGGGGGAAACTCTAGGCAGGGCCTAGAAATCAGAGTCCACCCTGTATCCCATTGCCTCTGCGTAGCCCAGCAAACATTTGCTTACTAAACATTTGCTTTTCTGTCTTCAGGTGAATTGCCTGCCTCTCCTTTGAAGTCCCAAACCTAACTGCCAAGAGAAACTGGAGAATGTAAGGAAACATGCATGCTTGGAGTATTTTATTTGTCTGCCACAAAAAAAAAAAAAAAACAACAAAAAAAACAGATCTAAACTAGGGGTTGACAAAATTATAATAATGTCAGAAGACATGAGCTGGGAAAGGCTCTCTGAACCAGTGGCATTTAAGCTAAGACCTGAAAGCTGGAAAAGAATTCAGCTCTGGTACATCTGATAACCAATGTAGTTAAGAGATCAGAGGCTCAATAAAGTCCAATTCAAATAATAAAATGTGCATTATCCTAACATGTCCTCTGTATAATAAATACTCCAAAATAAAAATATAACATCTCAAGTACCCCTCAAACATCCTGATTCTCTTTACCATGCTCTACTTTTTCTCTTTTCCCATAGCATATCAACTTCCAAAAAAATACAGTAATTACTTATTATGTTTATTTTTTATTGTCTATCTCCCCTACTACTCCACAAAGGTAGAAATTTCTGTCCTTTTTTTTCACTAATGTATTCCTAGCACAAATAATAGTGCCTGAAAATTTGTTAAATAAATAACTACAACTACCTTTGATTTATAAATGAAGATACTGAGGCAAATGAGTGGTAAACTGGAAACAATTAGAGTAGACTACTGCAAGGAAAAGGTGCCTGAGTCTCCTGCAATCTCTGATATCCATCTTTTACAAATACAATGCAAAAAAAATCAAAAGTAGCTTTCACTAAAATCTTGATTTGTCAATAGCTATATCTACATTATTAGATATTTGGCATTTTTACACTCTCCAATATAAATTTAATGTGTAAAAGATTCATGTTTCTTTGTTTTTCATTTATTTCTTCCTTTCAGGACTTGAAAAATAAGAAATCTCAGGTAAAGTTTTATGCAGGTATGTTAAAGTCCAAGTGTGGACAAGACCCCTGGAAATTCACTCACTTATTCACTCAACAAATATTTGTAGATTTACAATATTTAAATGATTATTGAGTGTCTACCATGTGCCTACCATTGTTCTAAAGTAAAAAGTGAAAGTGTTAGTCTTTCAGTCATGTCTGACTCTTTGCAACCCCATGGACTGTAGCCTGGCAGACTCCTCTGTCCATTGAATTCTCCAGGCAAGAATACTGGAGTGGGTTGCCATGTCCTTCTCAAGGGGATCTTCCCAGCCCAGGGATCAAACTGGGTCTCCTGCACTGTGGGCAGATTCCTTACCAACTGAGCCAAAGGGAAACTCAGCACTGTTCTAAGGGTTTAGAATATATAAGTGAATCAAACAAACAAAACTCTTATCCTCTGGAGCTCACATTTTAGTCAATCATTTAGCTGTAGCCTCTTGATAAGCTGGGCTTCCCTAGTTGTGGCTCAGATGGTGAAGAATCTGCCTGCAATGTGGGAGATCTGATCCCTGGGTCAGGAAGATCCCCTGGAGAAGGAAATGGCAACCCACTCCAGTATTCTGGCCTGGAGATTCCATGGACAGAGAAGCCGGGTGGGGTAACAGTCCATGGGATCACAAAGGGTCTGACATGGCAGAGTGACTAACACACTTTCACACTCTTGATGAGTTAATTATTTTCCCAGAGTAAATACAGTTTTGGAAGCTGTGTTCACGGTTCTCAAACCAGTACATAATATTATTTAAGTTACACCCTCTGGGTTCTACGTCAATGTTTCAAGACACAAAATGCGTATCAGATGCTTACCTCTTGCCCAATATCATTTAGGAATTGTTACAGCATCAAGCAGTGACAAGACAAAAAGGCAATGGGAAGTGACTCGAGTCTCACTGTATTACTCCACCCCTAAATCTGAGAAGACAGTAGAACTCGGAGGCGGAGTGGATGCCCAGAAAGGGGTGGATCTGGCTCTCCACCCTTTCTTAGCCTCTTTCTCCTATAGCCACAGAAACTAGGCAGACATTCCTAGGCAGGCTGACTTCACAGGCTCTTTAAAAAGTTAATGAAGTGGGAACCTACAACATCACGCAAAGGTTTGACCTTTTTAAGTTTCTTGAGTGATGTGAAGAGTAGACGGAGATCCAAAGATTGCATTATTCTTCAGAAGCGGTGTTGAAGACACCCTGGTTTTCTAAACCCTTGGATTTCTAGACACTATACACTTCTGTCAAATACATTGTACTGAACTGGAAGCTATGTCTTTTCTACAGAGGAAACAGTCTGATAACCGAGCATATCTATTCCAATGAATTCCTTTAACACAAAAGGGAAAAGAAGAGATACTGTGTTTCAGGGACTTCCTGGCAAAGTTTTTAAGGATAGTGCATCTCAAACTGTTTTCTAACCACCCCTTTACCCTAGTGACTATCACAGAATCATATATAGATTGTATTCTAGGTAAATATTTTTTTGAACTGGAAAAAGAACAAAGAGGGTCTGAGAGAAATCATTCAAACACTTCTCTTTAAAGAATTCTACAAAGAAACATCCAGACATTTCAAAGGGTCTTTTGATTTTGGTGAATTCCTTATCAAAGCCAAAAGCCCTCAAAAATAGTTAAGGACATTATGACAGAGGAAAGAGAACAATAGGAAAAAAAGAAGCAACGATTGTTGTTCTAAGAAATTCCAGACTGTGAAGATACTTTGAGAAGTAAAAAATCTCAAGTTACATGATATAGTCTGTTTAGGATAGCAACTGCTCAAAAAGACATAATTATATAGATCTGAGGGACTAAAATTACTCTTGGGATGATTTCCCTTTGGAAATAAATAGGAAGAAACACATATGGCTACAGGGACTAACCAATCCCAATGATATATAAAGCACATCAAAGTGATTTACTCAGCTTTCTCTATAAACCATTAAACAAAACACACACACACACACAAAAACAGTTTCCTTAATGCTGCCATCATGTGGTTATCATAAGCCAGAGCAGGAGAATTTTCCATTTTGTTCCCCTGTGCTGTGCTGTGCCGTGCTTAGTTGGTTGTATTTGACTCTGCAACCCCATGGACAACAGTCCATTAGGCTCCTCTGTCCATGGGGATTCTCCAGGCAAGAATACTGAAGTGGGTTGCCCTGCCTTCCTCCAGGGAATCTTTCCAACCCAGGAATCAAACCCAGGTCTCCCTCATTGCAGGCAGATTCTTTACCAGCTGAGCTACCAGGGAAGCCCTTTGTTTCCCTACCTGCCCCTCATACAAATTCTCTGTAAAAAGTCTTACCTATAAGAAAAAATTTTTAAGTAGATGAGTGATTTACAGTGATGACTTTGTTTCTTGGGCTTCCCTTGTGACTCAGCTGGTGAAGAATCCATCTGCAATTCAGGAGACCTGGGTTTGATTCCTGGGTTGGGAAGATCCCTTGGAGAAGGGAAAGTTTACCCACTCTGGCCTAGAGAATTCCATAGACTGCATAGTCCATGGGGTCGCAGAGTCGGACATGAATGAGTGACTTTCACTTGTTTCTATGTTAACACTAAATCATGTCAGAAAGGATTTGAACAAACTACTGTTTAAAATCTGGCCCTTTTTCTTTGCATAAACTTTAAACGTATAAATTTTTGAATGACTTGTGACACATGATATTTGGTCCAAGCATAATCCAGTTTTAAATAATTAACTAGTTATTTTCATAGTAAGCTAGGCATATGCAAATTTGCCACCCCAAACAAAAGTTATGGACTTGACTATAAAAAATCTATATTTAATCATATATTTCATCCATTAACCCACCCCATTTCCTGCTCCAACCTTAGGTAAACTTCATCCCACATCCTGATCTTATCATTCCCTTGACTTCCTTTCCATAAGAGTTCTATAGTATCCATTTGTATTCCTAATAGATTTGTTTTTTAAATAATTTTATTTAAGAATATTTGAATATAGTAGACTGCATATATTTAAAGTACACAATTTGATAGGCTTTCACATATGTATATACTTGTAAAACCATTACCACAATCAAGATGATGAACATATATATACACAGGCCCCTTTTCCTCATCTCGTTCTCTCTCCCCTTCCTGCCCCTTAACCTCCAACTACTTTGTAAACACTTGCTATGGGGCTGAACTGTGTCCCCTCAAAATTCATGTGTTGAATCCCTGACCCCTAATGTAAATGATATATAATTAGGTTTATATGAAGTCATCAGAGTGGGGCCCTCATGATGGGATTAATACCCTTACAAGAAGAGACGTCAGTTTCTGGTTCAAGATGGTAGAGTAGAAGGATGTGCGCTCATCTCCTCCTGCAAGAGCACCAAAATCCTAACTAGCTGTTGAACAGCCATCAACAGGAGGACACTGGAACCCATCAAAAAAGGATGTCCCACATCCAATGACAAAGAAGCCACAGTAAGACAGTAGGAGGGGCACAATCGCGAGAAAAAATATTCCCACATCCGCTGGCGGGGGGATGACCCACAAACTAAAGAACAATAATACCAAAGAAGTTCTCCCACAGTTGTGATGGTTATGAATCCCACATCAGGCTTCCCAGCCTGGGGATCCAACAAAGGGGCTGGGAATCCCCAGGGATCTGAATCTGATCTTCCTGATGTAGGGATCAAATCTGTGTCTCTTGTGGTTTCTGCATTGGCAGGCAGATATTAACATAACCACTCCAGCTTTCTTTTGATCTACCTTAGTATAGCGTATCTTTTCCATCTTTTTTCTTTTAACCTCTCTAGGCGACTTCACTTTCACTTTTCACCTTCAGGCATTGGAGAAGGAAATGGCAACCCACTCCATTGTTCTTGCCTGGAGAATCCCAGGGAAGGGGGAAGCCTTGTGGGTTGCCATCTATGGGGTCGCACAGAGTTGAACACAACTGAAGTGACTTAGCAGCAGCAGCAGCAGGCTTTTATATGTAAACTATATTCCTTGTAGGTACCATATAGTTGGATCTTGTTTTTTATTCAATTTGACAACCTCTGACATCTAATTGGATTATTTACAACATTACATTTATGTGATTAAATCTATCACCTAGCTATGTGTTTTCAATGTTCCCCCATTTTCTTTCTTCCTTTAGAATAACTTGAACATTTTAATGATTGGATAGTATCTCTTTTACTAGCTTTATTAGCTCTAACTCTTTGTTTCAGCAGTTGCTTATGGCTTTATAGTATATAACCATAACTTATTTCAGTCACTCTCAAGTGACATTTTATCACTTTACATATAGCATAAGAATCTAACAATAATGTTTTATCATTTTTTCCTTTCTGACTTTTGTACTATTGCTGTTATGCATGTTACAAACCACACATTACATTGTTTTTATTTTGGGATAAATGCCAATTATATTCTAAAATGATTTGAAAAATAATTTAAGAAAAATATCATAAATACTTAGTCATGTGGCTACCAATTTCAGTGTTCTTCTTTCCTTTGATAATATACATATTGTATCATTTCTTTCTGCCTGAAGGACTTCCTTTAACAAGTTTTACAGTGTGGGTATGCACGTGATTGTTTTCACCTCTATCTGGACTCTACTCTCTCTACATTAATAAAAATGCTTTTTTTGCCTTTAAAGATGTTTTCACTATAGACCTCATGATTGACAGTTATTTCTTTCTTTAGTACTTTAAAGATTAAGATGTTCCATTGTCTTCTTGCTTACATTTCTGAGAAGTCTGCTATTTCCTTCTTTTTGTTCCTCTATATGTAATGTGACTCCCCATCCCCTTGCCACTTTCAACATTATTTTTAATCACACTGGATTTGAAGAATTTCATTTTGGTGTTTTTGGTATAGTTGTCTTCCTATTTCATGGGCTGAGAGTTTGTTGAGCTTCTTAGATCTGTGTATATATAGTTTTTATCATATTTGTGTTTGTGTGTGTGTGTGTGTGTGCTTTAATCTGAAACTCCAATCCATTATGAAAGAATACTTATTTCTTATTCATGTTAGCCTCTGCCAAGAGTCCCACCTTCTGAGACTTCCCTGGTGGTTCAGCGGTTAAGACTTCCAATGCAGGGGGTGCAAGTTCAATCCCTGTTTGGGGAGCTAAGATCCCACATGTATTGTGACCAAAAAACCAAAGCATAAAACAGAAGCAACATTGTAACAAATTCAATAAAGACTTTTAAAAAATGGCCCACATTAAAAAAAAAAAAACCCTTAAAAAAAAAGAATTCCACTTCTTTTCATCTCATAATTGGCAATCATCTATAACACCTAGATTTCATGATAACTGCAACAAAAATGGCTGTGGCTCTGGGAGGCCACATAGCTTTTAATTATCTCAGTCCAGAAGTGACTCAAAAAAGTCACTTATCCTCACAGCCCAGTAACCAAAACTCACATGGCCCCAATCTAATTGCCAGGAGAAGCTGGGAAATGTAAGGAAATGTGTGGCTGTTTGGCACACTTGAAAAGCAGATTTGATACAAGAATTGATAGAACTAAAGTAATTTCAGAAGGTGTAGGCTGAGAAAGGTTCTCTGAACCAGTGGAATTTAAGCTAAGACTTGAAAGTCAGAAAGAAGTCAGCCCTGGTATCTTTGAAAGATAACCAATGTAGTTAAGAAGTCAGAGGCTAAAGCCCTATTCAAGAAATAAAATGTACATTATCCTAGCCTGTCCTTTGTATAAGAAATACTATCACTACAGGAAGCTTTCAAGGATATGGAGTATAAGAGCCTCACCAAATACTGATTGGTGACAGAAATTAATAAATACACTACTCAGATGTAGAAAAATATGCAGAAGGATGAAACTTCAATGACACACACACACTAAAAACAGTAGCTGTGAAGCTACAGGGTTCATTTATTTCAGCAATAACAGTCACTAAGAGTCTACCATGAGGCAAGGTGGAATAATATTGTTGACTGCAATTTCCCCTACTTTGGTGGAACTGATAACTAATAATCTAGTAGAAGAAACATAGTACTAAAAAGCAATGAAATATTCTATGTGGAATTGGTTTTCCCCATAAAGAAAAGGAGAGAAAGCTACAACAAAGGTTATTTCTAATTTAGAAACTATTTAGAAATAAGCAAGAAAAAGTTCCACAAAACTGGAGAAGTCCAGAGTGATAAAAATTTCTCACTCTGGTCAAGAACATTAAAAATTGAGCAATAAGTATTCTGCATACATAAATTCCATAATCTCTCAAGAAAAACAACTATAGTAAGACCATTTCTTTCTTTTTTTCCCCCTCCAAATGAAGAATCAAGGTTTAGACAAATACACATATCTATGTTCACTAATTAGGTCAACATCAACATTTATATGCCTACTAATTACTAGAAAAATTTATCTTTGTTAAATCTACACTGTGAATTCTAACTCTTCTTACTCACCCTCTCTATTTTCAATCCTTTAATCCTGTATTTCATTCTAATTTCTCTATTCAGTCCTTTCACATAAATTGGAAGATGTTGATCTTCAAAGGCATCAAACTAGATAACTGAAGCGAAATATCTGAAAAACTACTTTAGAAAAAGATAAGATTAAAAAATTTTCCCACTCTACTTATAATTTTCTAACCAGAAATAGATGAGAAGTAGATTTCCTAGAAAGCAAGAAAATACAAAAAGTGAGTAAGCATCTCCCTTGGTGCTTGACTTAACTCAGTTTTAAGACTGTGATTATGACTGAAAGAATGCTATAACTGGATATCTAGTACTTCTCTGCTACTCATATGCTGTAGCATATGAGTGAAACCTATGTAGCATATGAAACCTTAACAAGTTTCGTTTCCGTAACTATAAACCATGGATCAAAAAAATGTACTTACCGGTAAAGGTTCTTGTGAGCGTTAAATGATTTACGTATATAAAGCACTTAACAATGCCTGGCAATAATAAATGGCAAAAATTTGCCATTACTAATACTAGTAATAGTTGTCGTCATGGAACAATAGCTGTAAAACAGCACATTAAAATTTAATTGAGTGATTGCTGTTTCCTGGGCTCCCCAGGTGGCTCAGTGGTAAAGAATCTGCCTGCCAGT
This sequence comes from Capra hircus, assembly GCF_001704415.2. Lineage (NCBI taxonomy): Eukaryota > Metazoa > Chordata > Mammalia > Artiodactyla > Bovidae > Capra > Capra hircus. The sequence goes on along the minus strand of NC_030813.1, from coordinate 89,648,363 downwards.
GCAGGATATGCAAAAGATGCAGGTTTGATCCCTGGGTCGGGAAGATCTCCTGGAGTAGGAAATGGCAACCAACTCCAGTATGCTCACCTGGAAAATTCCATGGGCAGAGGAGCCTGGCAGGCTATAGTCCATTGGGCCACAAAGAGTCAGACACAACTGACTCAGGACATACACTCACTGTTTTCTAGACTTATATCTGAATTGCTGTTGTTGTTCAGTTACTCAGTTGGGTTTGACTCTTTGCGACCCCACAGACTGCAGCATGCCAGGCTCTCTTGTCCTTTACTATCTCTCAAAGTTTGGTCAAATTCATGTACATTGAGTCAGTGATGCCATTCAACTGTCTCATCCTCTGTCGCCTCCTTCTTATGCCTTCAATCTTTCCCAGCATCAGGGTCTTTTCCAATGAGTCAGCTCTTCACATCAGCCAGCCAAAGTATTGGAGCTTCAGTCCTTCCAATGAATATTCAGGGTTGATATCCTTGAGGATTGACTGGTTTTATCTCCTTGCTGTCCAAGAGACACTCAAGAGCCTTCTCCATCACCACAGTTCGAAAGCATCAATTCTTCGGCACTCAGCCTTCTTTATGGCCAACTCTCACATCCCTACATGAGCACTGGAAACAGCTTTGACTATACAGACCTTTGTCGGCAAAGTGATATCCCTGCTTTTTAACACATTGTCCAGGTTTGTCACAGCTTTTCTTCCCAGGAGCAAGCATCTTTAATTTCATGACTGCAGTCACCATCCGCAGTGATTTTGGAGCACAAGAAAATAAAGTCTGTCACTGTTCTCACCTTTTCCCCTTCTGTTTGCCATAAAGGGATGGGACTGGATGCCACGATCTTAGTTTTTTGAATGTTGAATTTTAAGCCAGCTTTTTCACTCTCCTTTTCCACCCTAATCAAGAGGTTCTTTAGTTTCTCTTCACTTTCTGCCATTAGTGTGGTATTATGTGCTTATCTGAGGTTGTTGATATGTCTCCTGGAAATCTTGATTCCAGCTTGTGATTCATTCAGCCAAGCAGTTTGCATGATGTACTCTGCATATAAATTAAATAACTAGAGTGAAAATATTGTCATACACCTTTCCTAATTTTGAACCAATCAGTTGTTCCATGTCTGGTTCTGACGGCTGCTTCTTGACCCACACACAGGTTTCTCAGGAGACAAGTTGGTCTGGTATTCCCATCTCTAAGAATTTTCCAGTTTTTTGTGATCCACATAATCAAGGGCTTTAGCATAGTCAATGAAGTAGAAGCAGATGTTTGTCTGGAACTCCCTTCCTTTCTCCATGTCCAGCAGTATTTAAGGTGAGAGCTAAAACCATTTTGGAGAGTCACTCAGTTTTCCTGAGTCTCTCCCAAGTACACAAGTTACTAAAATTTTGTTTGTTTTTCTCCTGTTAATGTGTCTCAGGTCAACTTAATTCCTAGACCAGACAAAAGAAACAAGAAGGGAAAATGTCATCCTCCTTGAAAGCCTACATCAAAAGATTGATGAGTTAATTTAAATACTTTATGTTATAACACATTGTTTAAGGTAATTGCATTGTGTTATGGTTTCCTGGGCTTGCCTTGTGGCTCAGCTGGTAAAGAATCAGCCTGCAATGTGGGAGACCTGGGTTTGAACTCTGGGTTGGGAAGATCCCCTGGAGAAGGGAACAGCTACCCACTCCAATATTCTTGCCTGGAGAATTCCAACTTATTCTGCTAAACAACAAATTTTATGTACCAGTATAATGTACATTAAGTCGATAAGTAATATAGTTGAGTCTTCTCACCTGCAATAGGAAGAAGATAATGCCTACCCATAAGGCTATTTTGATGATTAAATAAAATCATCCCTATAAAAGAATACTTGCCACACAGCAAGCACACATTACTCACAAGCTAACACTGACAAGTTGGTGAGGGCGGTAACATAATGGTGAAGGCGTGAGGGACCCATGAGCCTGGGTTCATGTCCCAGCTCAATTACCAGCTCTGTGACCTGAGAGGAAGTTACATAACTTCTCTGTACTTCAAATTCATCATTAGTAAAATGTACATAATAATAGCTCCCCATCTGCATTGGGAAATTGTGAGGATCCAGTGAATCAATAAAAGTAAAGAGTATAATAATGCTTATAATAATAATGCTTATAATAAAGGCTTAATTTTAATCAGTGTTATTTTGTATGTTATTGGCTCTTCAGCTAGGTAGAAGACTGCCCTTTCTCAAAGCATCCAGATAAGTGTTATCACCATATCCCTTTGGCTCTTGCTTCTCAGTTTCTTTTTTTTTTTAATTTATTTATTTAATTGGAGGCTAATTACTTTCCAATATTGTCATGGTTTTTGCCATACATTGACATGAATCAGCCATGGGTATACATGTGTCCCGCATCCTGAATCCCCCTCCAACCTCTCTCCCCATCCCATTCTTCAGGGTCATCCCAGTGCATGGGCTTTGAGTGCCCCATTTCACGCATCGAACTTAGGGCTGGTGATCTATTTCACATATGGAAATACACATTTTTCAATGCTATTCTCTCAAATCATCCAACCCTCGCCTTCTCCCACAGAGTCCAAAAGTGTGTTCTTTATATCTGTGTCTCTGTTGTTGTCTTGCATATAGGGTTATTGTTACCATCTTTCTAAATTCTACTTATATGCATTAATATACTGTATTGGTGTTTTTCTTTCTGACTTACTTCAGTCTGTATAATAGGCTGCAGTTTAACCCACCGCATTAGAACTGCTTTAAATGTGTTCTTTTTAATATTTAATAGTAATATTCCGCTGTGTATATTTCTTATCCATTCATCTGCCGATGGACATCTAGGTTGCTTCCATGTCCTAGCTACTGCAAACAGTGCTGTGATGAACACTGGGGTACATGTGTCTCTTTCAATTCTGGTTTCCTCATTGGGTATGCCCAGCAGTGGGATTGCTGGGTCGTATGGCAGTTCTATTTCCAGTTTTTTAAGGAATCTCCACAACTGTTCTCCATAGTAGCTATACTAGTTTGCATTCCCACCAACAGTGTAAGAGGGTTCCCTTTTCTCTGCATCATCTACAGCATTTATTGCTTGTAGACTTTTTGATAGCAGCCATTCTGACCAGCGTGAAATGGTACCTCATTGGGGTTTTGATTTGCATTTCTCTGATAATGAGTGATGTTGAGCATCTTTTCATGTGTTTGTTAGCCATCCGTTTGTCTTCTTTGGAGAAATGTCTGTTTAGTTCTTTGGCCCATGTTTTGATTGGGTCATTTATTTTTCTGGTATTGAGCTGCATGAGCTGCTTGTATATTTCTAAAATGAACACAGGACTCAATTTATTTTAGTACAAGCAGGTCACCACTGCCATCTAGTGGCAAACTGCTAGCAAATTCAATAAGGAGGAATATTGCCCATACTGCTACTGCTACTGCTAAGTCGCTTCAGTCGTGTCCGACTCTGTGCAACCCCATAGACGGCAGCCCACCAGGTTCCCCCGTCCCTGGGATTCTCCAGGCAAGAACACTGGAGTGGGTTGCCATTTCCTTCTCCAATGCATGAAAGTGAAAAGTGAAAGTGAAGACGCTCAGTCGTGTCCGACCCTCAGCGACCCCATGGACTGCAGCCTACCAGGCTCCTCCGTCCATGGGATTTTAAAGGGGTAAATTTTCTACAGATGTGAATTTAATTCTTTAAGAAAAACTAGATATTTGGAAATTTGTGATACATTTTCTATAACAATTTGAATTGGATACAAATATAAGTGGGGGAAATTTAAAAACTGAAAACCACAAGAACGTTGCTTGGCAAATACAGCAGTACCAAAAAAATAAAGATTCTTATTTTGCTTGAGCCAAACAATTGGGTTTAAACTCAATGCCAAAAAAATTTTGGACAGACTTGTGATGTTAATATACCCCTGATATTTTCTAGGTCCTAATCTTCTATGATATCACATGAGTGTGCTGTATGTGTTAATTCCTTTTGTAGTTATAAAAGTATGGGATAAATCACTATGCTAATTTTAACATGATGAATCTATAGTATTATCTGTCAGAAGCATTTTTCTTAAGGGCGAACCTTAATAACTTCTAAGATCTGTTCCAACTTTTTGACATTTTAAATGCAGCCATATAAGAGGAAAAGAATTAGAAATGGGAATCTGGAGTGTAATTTAAACAGCACAAATGTTATAACATATAGCTAGGATATTAAGTTATATTATTAGATAAGTTAAAATACTAGCACCATACAAAGAACACAGACAATTACATCATTCGGCTTTACTTTCTGCAAGTCAAAACCTATAAAATAATTCAAAACTGCACAAAACTACTATAATCTATAATATTCAGGCTAATCCTTGCTTTTCTCATTGAAATATGCATGAATTTCAGAGCTATAATTCAGTCAAATGACACCTGTCTTCCAACAACACAGTTCAAATTTTAGTTATCACGGTGTCTTAACTGTCAATAATTATATAAGAGCTACCAACTCTCAGACAGTAAAGAAACTGCCTGCAATGCAGGAGACCCAGGTTCAAACCCTGGATCAGGAAGATCCCCTGGAGAAGGGAATGGCAACCCACTTCTGTTTGATGGGCTTCCTAGGTAGCGCTAGTGGTAAAGAACCCGTCTGCCAAAGTAGGAGACATTAAGAGATGCAGATTTGATCCCCAGGTCAGGAGGATCCTCTGGAGGAGGGAATGGCAACCCACTCCAGTATTCCTGCCTGGAGGGTCCTATGGACAGAAGAACCTGGAGGGCTACAGTGCACAGGACTGAAAAGAGTCAGACACGACTGAAGCAATTTGGCATGCATGCATGCACGCCGACTCTTTGGTCCAAATATCACTATGTAAGTTTAACAGATGAAGTCTGTGAATGCTTGGTTACTGTACATCTGTTACTAAATTCAAACACAGATAGCAAATCATATTGCCTCCTTGGGTTTCAGGGATAAATTCACTGACATTTCAAAAAAGTACATAATCAAAAGAGGGAATTAGCCCATAAAGATGAAAGTTCAACAAAGAAATAAATGTGATGATGCTGGAAGTGAAAATTGGATGTGAATCGAAGATCTGAAGATGGCAACAGCAAAGCAAAGATAAGAGACCTAGGCTAGCAAGAAGGTAAGGGCCATGACTGTAAAAGTCGCTTCAATAGGATTCTAATGGACTGTAAAGGGTTGGTTGGAAAAGACCCTAGAAGCTGATACCATGTCCTTTGGAGTGATGCAGCTATGAAGCCAAAGGAACTTAGTCATCGCAAATGGATCAAGATAAATGAGGAACAAAAATGATGACAACGCCCAGAGGAAGTGACACCAGAATCAAACCTCACACTAAAGAAACTCTCGGAGATATTTCATGACTTTGAAAGGACAAAGGACAAAATGGAAGTTAGTCCAAACTTAAAAAGAATTTGACAATTCAATTCACCAAGGCAGAGAAAAAATGCTTGCTCCATGTAAGTTTTATCATGAGAAGGCAAGTAACTGTTCAAACTCCTCTTGATAAGATTTTGGCAATGAAATAAAGTACTTTAATGCTCCATGTTTCTAATGTTTTAAATTACAGTGTACTGGATAAATATTAGTTTCATTATTTTGTTCATCTCCTCAGTCCAGTTCAGTCGCTCAGTCATGTCCAACTCTTTGTGACCACATGGACTGCAGCACGCCAGGCCTCCCTGTCCATCACCAACTCCCAGAGTTTACTCAGACTCATCTCCATTGAGTTGGTGATGCCATCCAACCATCTCATCCTCTGTCATCCCCTTCTCTTCCTGCCCTCAGTCTTTCCCAGCATCAGGATCTTTTCCAATGAGTCAGCTCTTCACATCAGGTGGCCAAAGTATTGGAGTTTCAGCTTCAACATCAGTCCTTCCAATGAACACCCAGGACTGATCTCCTTTAGGATGGACTGGTTGGATCTCCTTGCAGTCCAAGGGACTCTCAAGAGTCTTCTCCAACACCACAGCTCAAAAGCATCAATTCTTTGGTGCTCAGCTTTCTTTATAGTTGAACTCTCACATCCATACATGACTACTGAAAAAACAATAGCTTTCATCTCCTTACATGTTTATAAACCACGGTAAGAGAGTTTTTAATGTTTCGAGAAAACATTTTAAAGGTCACAGAACAATTGTTATTTTCCTATTGATTTGTTAAGATCCTTTGCCCAATTTCAACTTAGTCATTTTCATGGTCTCGCACTATTGTGCAAAACAAGAACTGCATGTATTATTGCCAAAGCCTAAAGTTTTCTTTCACAATTTTCAGTCACTATAAACATGTCATTCAGAAATTGCCACCTTGAATGCTACTATAATGGCTAGTCCCTTTCTGAACCTATTTTATAAATGACTTGTGGTGTCATGACATAATGTTGAAAGACGTCCTTGCCCCTAACCAAATTAGATACACAGAAGAGCATTATGTACCTGGCAGTGGCAACTGAACTAATATACCACTGACTCTTGGGTCCGCATTCAATTGATCAGTTATATCCAACAGTTCTTCCTGAGAAACATCCTTAGGTTTTAGAATGATCTCACTACAGATACCTGAAAGAAAAACAAGCACAGAAAGTCACTTGACTAACAAAGATGTGTTTTTTCATTAATGGTGTCTTACACAGTGTTTGATTGGTTCCCTCTGTTCTTGTCCCACTGAAAGAAAAGGCCCTTCTACAAAAGTGATGTTCAAAGCACCATCAGGACGGAACTTTTAAATGGTACAGATGTTTTCTTATGATTCACATGCACTCTTTGGCCCAGTATCCCATGCGACAAATTGCACTTATTTGTGGTGAGCTACTGTTAGTGGATTCGAGGAGAGTAAAAATACCAATACCACCACCACCACCACCACCACCACCATGAACTAGCCAGGTTAATGTGATTTAAAAAAAAAAAAAAAAACAGGCCCTTTAAATGTAACAAGTTGCTCTCATGTTTCCCAATAGGATCAGAAATCACACTAAGTTGATTTAAAGAAATTTGAAGAAAAAAAGAATAAGAAATGAATGTGAATGTTGGGAACTAAATAATCTACAGAATGGCAATAAATAATAATAACACATGTTATTCAAATAGCATTTAGTCGACAGTTATCATTCATAATTATCACACTTTGAAGTAAAACCAGAAAACGTTATCTAGTAACAAGTACAGCTAAAATGCTCCCCACCTACAGCAGCGGCGGCTTTAATCTTCCTCCTGACATATGTGTGGCTTGCTGGGTTATCACCCACTAATATGATACTGAGGTGGGGCCTTCTGTTCCCAAGGGAAACCCAAGAGTCCACGCCATGCTGGATTTCTTTCTGGATTTGTTTGGCCATTTCAGTTCCTGAGATAATAATTGCATCATATCTGTGGAAAACAAACAAAAAAACAAATATACTACTAAGAAGGCAGTAAGGACTATCCAGCCACATCAATTTTAAGTACGAGAGTGAACAAAACATCTATGATCCCCTAAGCAAGCAACCAAACTTTGATTTTTTTCAGATATATTTGACACTCATTCTTCAGGTTCAGAAATGCATGCATAACTTTTTAAAACTAGTCCAACTCTGGTTTTTAGTTCTGCATTATGATCTGTCTATAGTATACATTTCTTCATCACTTTCACATAGATGTTTTCTAATTATCAAATCACATACTCAAGACCTAGAATATTGGTTCTATTAAAAGCTCTGCTTTTTTTTTTTTTTTTCAGAAGAGACAGATCAGCACAGTCGAGTTAAAACTGGCCCCTATCTTCAAAGCCCCAGACATGTTGCATATACCCGGCCCCACAGCCTTTTGACCCAAAGACAAAGTCAGTTCACTCTTAATAGTACATCCAGTACAAAATCCTGAAGTCATGAGTTCTATACTACACAGCTGCTCTCATTTGCTCCAAGAAAAATTGTGCCCCACAGCTTTTGGACTCTGTGACGACAGCTGCCAGTACTGCCATGCTTGTCATTGATGGGATCAGGTCAGGAACCAAGTGGCTGTTTCCCCTTCTCCCCACAGTACCACCCCCACCACCCTGCTCATACCAAGGCATTATTTCTAACAGAAAAAACACACAAAACATTACTTCACAGCAGTTTATAAGTGTTTAAGAAGGTAAAGCATGCTAGACTTTGATAGATGACATAAATTTATCTCTGGAAAGGCACAAAAATGAATGCATTATGGAAAGGCTTTACTGCTCTCCATGATCTCAAATTTTAAAGTGGTGAATTAATATTGCTCCTACTACATGCAGGAGACATAAGAGAAGTGGGTTCAAACCCTGGGTCAGGAAGATCTCCTGGAGGAAGGCATGGCAATCCACTCCAATGGAGAATCCCATGGACAGAGGAGCCTGATGGGCTATGGTCCCTAGGGTCACAAAGAGTTGGACACGACTGAAGCAACTTAGCCTGCATGCACACACTACTGCATGTTTAGTTTTTAAAGGTATTAGATAAAATAAAAAATAGTTCCATCTGGTGCCCCCATCCTTTCACTATTGAAAGGTCTGGTGGAAGCATGATCTATAGTGCATGAGTATTATACAAAACACTAAATGCAGGTCAATGAATATTATGCAAGAAAAGAAATGGAAGAAAGAAAAACCTTTACCAACTTAATTTTTTCAATCACCTGTACAACTTACATGTTCTAATGAGAGCAGGCATCATGAATATCAGCCAGCACGAACAAAATGAAAACGTGTCACCCCTTCCAAATAAGTCAGCTCCCCTTTCTGACAGGTTGGTATACACACATGCAGAACCAGATCAAGAACAACTTATTTTAACCTGGCACCAGTGGTCTACAGGGTTCATCCAATTATGATGTCAACAATATTCTTCTAAGAAGTGATCCTGAAATACAGTCTATGGATATATACATCAAAATTGCCCAGGAAGCTTACTGAACTTGCAATTTCTGGACGTCCTCCCTCCATCACACCCATGATTCAGGACCCCTGGGGGAGAAGAGACAGCCCGGCAATCTACACATCGAACAGACTCCCACAGGTATTCTTATGTATAAGCATGTTTGAAAACCACTTCTTTAGTTCAACACTAAAGTGTATTTTAATAATAATGTGTCTGCTAAGTCACTTCAGTCATGTCCGACTCTTTGCAACCCTATGGAGCTCTCCAGGCTCCTCTGTCTGTGTGATTCTCCCGGCAAGAATACAGGAGAGCGTTGCCATGCTCTCCTCCAGGGGATCTTCCTGACCCAGGGATCTTACATCTCCTGCATTGGCAGGTGGGTTCTTAACCACTAGCACCAGGTTCTTAACCTGGGAAGCCCCTATAATAATCATAACCATAGGTAAACAAGTAACTGGTTTTGGTATCAGGGTGAAACTGCCCTCATAGAATGAGTTAGAAAGTATCCATCCCTCTTCACAATTCCAGAAGTCTGTAGAATCGGTTTTATTCTTCCTTAAATGTTTGGTGGAATTCACTTGTGAAGCTCCCTGACCCTGGGCTTTCTTTGTGGTAAGGTTTAAAACTACAAATTTAAATTATTTAATACAGAGGGCTCTTTAGGTTATCTACCATTTCTTGAGTGACCTTTTGTAGTTTGTATCTTTGTACATTCTAATAATTGGTTTTAATACATAATTTTCAGACTAAAGATAAAATACATTCACTTTTGAGTTTAAATTTTATTTTTCAGGATTAAGAAACACACTTTTTTCATTATTTACTTTGAATTCCTGATGCTCATTTGTTATTGATTCATTTAAGTGGACTTTAAATACTAAGGGCCTTCCCAGGTAGCACAATGGTAAAGAATCTGCCTGTTAATGCAGGAGACACAAGAGGTATGGATTTGATCCCTGGGTCGAGAAGATCCCCTGGAAAAGGAAACAGCAACCCAGTCCAGTATTCTTGCCTGGAAAATTCCATGGACAGAGGAACCTGGTGTGCTACAGTCCATGGGATTGCCAAGAGTCAGATACAACTGAGCACACACACACACACATACACACACACACATTAATACTGAAAGAACAAGGACCTCCTATATTAACAAGTACTAAGGGCCTGCAGATATGGCAAACAATTTCAACATGATTCGTTTATAAGAGGTAGAAAAAAATAAAATAAACAAATAATAAAATAAAAAGTAATTAAAAAAATACTTTCCAAAAAGTAAGTTGTGTCAACAATATTCAGATAGGCAAAATACTCTGCTTTAGAAGTGAGTTTATCTGCTAACATATATCTGAAGTCACTTTTAAAGAAGTCACTTTTAAAGAAGTGACTTCAGATGTAAAGAACATACATTTGTATTTTAAAATATAAAACCATCTGAGCTCCATGTTGCATTTTAAGAGCATATGAATAGCAATGCAGCTGCTTACATGTTTTATTAGCCAATTCTCTGTTAAATACAGTGATTTATTCATAGATTATTGTGAAACTGGCAACAGTGGACATAATTCAGGATAATTACAGCCTAGAAACTATAAAACTGTGTGACCTTGAGAATGTCAGAGATGATAATGGCATAAACTGATTCCTGACTTCTGAAAAGACAATCTATTTGCAGATTAAACTTGATTGCACCTTTTCTGTTGAGGCTGAGGTGACAGGGCTTAACTTTACATGATAGCACTGATGTGCTAAATTGGCCTGCTAATTACAGCTGATATGGTTTGGCCTGGCCTAGCTGGTGTTTACAGATAAACACCCATATGATTGCTACCCAATTATGAAGAGGGACTTAGAGCATTTTCAGTCGTAGCTGGTCCATCCCACTGATTTCCCCAGTCACTGGAGACACTGAGCAAGCCTGGCTCTGTGGGAGACACAATTTAAGGATAAATGAAGCGACCTCGAATTAGTGGAGGGCCAATGCAAGATGCCTGCATCAGTCTACCTGCTAGAAGTACTGGTAAACACACACATTAAGAGCTCACATAGACCTCAGTGCATAAAGAAATGAGATTTTTTTAAACATGCATATTGTTGAAAACTGTTAAAATATCAGCAACAACTCAAATGTTCAGCCATAGAAGCACACAGCTCCTAAGAATTCAGCTTCAGATCTCGATTGCTGTCAATCCATTCTCCACACTGCAGCCAGAGCAATTTTCCAAATGGAAACATGCCAGCTCCCTTGTTAAAACTGGACTATATACCCGTTGAAAAAATTAATTTAATAAATAAATATTGAATACTGCTTATATGCCAGGCACTACTCTATGCACCAGGAATACAAATAATAGTACACAAAACAAATTACTCACTTTCACAGAAACTATATTTGTAGTTGAAGAAGACATAAGCAAAATTTTAAAGCAAATATTTAATATATTATGTGTGAGAAATAGAAAAGGCATTTGTGGAGGCCAGAATTACTATTTTCCATAAGAAGGTTAAAGTGTCACTCCTCTGATTAATAGGGTAACACCTGAGTATAAACGAAGAAGTGAAGGAATATGTTTTGTGGTTACCTGGAGAAAAGAACTTAGGGTAAGGGAAGTACCTAGCAAGCACAAAGGACTTTAAGCTGGAGCATGCCTGGTATGTTTGATGAATAGCAACGAGGCCAGTGGCTGCAGTGGAAAGAACAAATGGGTCAGAACAGGATGTAAAGTCAGAGGAGGAGTGTGACCTCAGATCACACTGCATTCCAGGCCTTTGAAAAGACGCTGGCTGTTTCTGTGAGAAAGCAGGCATTTGAAGATTTGAGGAGTGTCATGACCTGATTTTCATTATTCAGTGATAACTGGTTAAAATGTGGAAACTCTATAGGAGGAAGCAGGGAAGTGAGGATGCCAGTGAAGAGGCTAGTGTGGAATCTCAGGCTTGGACATGGGCGGAGCAGGCAGTCAAGGTGCTGAGAGTAGTCTGATTCTGAATCTATTTTGAGGGTGGAGCCACTGGGATTTACTGAGACTGAATATAGGGTGTAAAGAAAACAGAACAGAAGTCAAACATGACTCCAAAATTTTTTACATGAAAAGCTGAGGGAAAGGGAGTTTTAATTCAAATCCAAATGTCCTGTAGCTTACATGCCCCTGCATGAGCTTTCTTCAGCCTCATGGTGCTTACCAAGGCCCAGAGTACACACAGCTACATTTCAGTTTATCACTTGTGCCAGTTTCTCATTTCTGGGCCTTCATATACACTATTCCTTTGACCTAAAACACTCTTTATCCTCCTTCTCACTTCTCTAATATCCCTACCAAATCTGTTCCTCATTCATTCCCACACAGTCCTCAAGTCTCAGCTTGGAAGGCAATCTGGGAAATGCCCCCTGACACCTTCAAACTGGGGATCTGCCTCTGCTAAGAGTGGTCACAGCACCCAGCTCTTACCCTCATGTAGAGTCTTAAGTCCTTATTAAAATTACTGTCTCCCTCACAACACTCTAAGCTGTGTAGGACAGGAAGCTTATATTTACTACTGTGTTTATAAAATATTTGTGGGATTATCAGAGTTAAATTGTTTATTGTATTACAGTTTTGGAGTTAATATGTAGCCACTGAAAATAACGATAAAAACAGCATAAAATTAAGTGAAGAAATTAAATGAAAAATATGCCAACGCTTTTGACTGTGTGGATCACAATAAACTGTGGAAAATTCTGAAAAAGATGGGAATACCAGATCACCTGACCTGCCTCTTGAGAAACCTGTAGGCAGGTCAGGAAACAACAGTTAGAACTGGACATGGAACAACAGACTGGTTCCAAATAGGAAAAGGAATACGTCAAGGCTGTATATTGTCACCCTCCTTATTTAACTTCTATGCAGAGTACATCATGAGAAACGCTGGGCTGGAGGAAATGCAAGCTGGAATCAAGATGGCCGGGAGAAATATCAATATCCTCAAATATGCAGATAACACTACCCTTATGGCAGAAAGTGAAGAAGAACTAAAGAGCCTATTGATTAAAGTGAAAGACGACAGTGAAAAAGTTGGCTTAACGCACAACATTCAGAAAACTAAGATCATGGCATCTGGTCCCATTATTTCATGGCAAATAGATGGGGAAACAGTGGAAACAGTGGCTGACTTTATTTTTCTGGGCTCCAAAATCACTGCAGATGGTGACTGCAGCCATGAAATAAAAAGATGTTTACTCCTTGGAAGGAAAGTTATGACCAACCTAGACAGCATATTAAAAAGCAGAGATATTAGTTTGCCAACAGAAGTCCATCTAAGCAAGGCGATGGTTTTTCCAGTGGTCATGTATGGATGTGAGAGTTGGACTATAAAGAAAGCTGAGCACCAAAGAATAGATGCTTTTGAACTGTGGTGTTGGAGAAGACTGTTGAGAGTCCCTTGGACTGCAAGGAGATCCAACCAGTCCATCCTAAAGGAGAGCAGTCCTGGGTGTTCATTGGTAGGACTGATTTTTAAGCTGAAACTCCAATACTCTGGCTACCTGATGAGAAGAGCTGACTCACTGGAAAAGACCTTGATGCTGGGAAAGATTGAGGGCAGGAGGAGAAGGGGACGACAGAGGATGAGATGGTTGGATGGCATCACCGACTCAATGGACATGGGTTTGGGTAGACTCCAGGAGTTGGTGATGGTCAGGGAAGGCTGGCGTGTTGTGGTTCATAGGGTCACAAAGAGTCGGACATGACTAAGCGACTGAACTGAACTGACTGAATAAAACAGTGAGATAGGTAGTATTCTGGATATTTATCTTTCTATCTTAAAATGGTATCAAAACAGATCCTGAATTAAATTAAAAGTGAATAAATGCAAAATATGTATGAAACATAAGAAGAAATAGTAAAATTAACAACCTTACTACCCAGTTTAAAAAAAATATTATCATCATCACTGCAATTGTGTATACTGAAACCCTCCCCTATCAAAACCTTATCTTCTCCTAGAGAGTTAAACACAATCCTGAAATTGGAGTTTATAATTCCATTGCTTTCCTTTATCATTTAAACTAATGTTTGTATCTCTAAACATTAGAAATATCATACATATTATATACTATATGATGTAATATAACATATATATAGAATACATAATGTATATCAATATATGAGCTACATTATATATCTCACATTTATATATGATATAAATATAAAACATACTCTCTCTCTAAGGTTTACACCCAGGAATGGGATTGCTAGATTATAGGATACATTTATATGTATTCAGTTTATGCCACCTTATTTTCAAAGTGGTTGCACTAGTTCATACATCCACCAGTAAGTAGTGTCTAAGAATTTCTACTTCCTTGAGATTGTCAAAGTTTTTACATAACACATTAGTTTAATGGCAGGCATTTTGTTGTAGTTTAAATATGTGTTTCCCTAATTACTACAGGTTGAATGACTTATAGGTTTATTGGCCATCTGGAATTCCTCTTTTACGGGGTGCCTGTTCATCTCTGGAAAAGGAAATGGCAACCCACGCCAGTACTCTTGCCTGGAAAATTCCATGGACAGAGGAGCCCTGTAAGCAACAGTCCATGGGGTCGCAAAGAGTCGGACACGACTGAGTGACTTCACTTCACTGTTCATCTCTATTGACCATTTTTCTAATGGATTATTAGCTGTGCCTAATTTGTAGTAGCTATTTATGCATTCTGAACACTAATCTCGTAACAGTGAGAAACGGAGTATTTCCTGCCATATCGGTAAACAAGGATGTCACAGTCATCAGGGATTCCAGTCCTCCAGGCCACTCAGAAGGGAGAAGACCTGTGCCATCTGGCAGCCATCAGACCACAACGCAGCCACTCTCTGTGGTGAGCACCAAGGAACCAGAATGTGAAGATTCCCAGCAGGCTGGCCCCAGATAGCTGAGCTGCATTTGAAAGGAGTGATTTCAGTGAACCCAGATTCTTGCATCTTCTCATACATAGAAAAGTGTTCAACTCCTTAACTTGAGATAACTGGTTTTTTTATTCACAAAAATACTTTTGATGTTCAGACTACTTGTTCTTTGTTTCAAACTTCTATATAACCTGACTCCCCCCTCCACCTCCTTGGAGCAGTTCTCTCAGGGATACTTAAGATGATACTGCCTCCCAGGATTAAGTACTAAAAATTTCTGCCAAATAAAACATAACTCTCAACTTTCAGGCTATGTCTGTTTTTTAAGTCTACATCAGTTATATCTGTGTATCAAGTATCACCAGTGTATTGTTTGACTTTTCACTTATTTTACAGTTACTTTCGATGGAAAGTTCTTGATTCTAATGTGAAAACCATCTTTGCCTCTAGAACTTACACTTCTTGTCTCTTAAGAAAACGTTCATCATCTCTGACAAAATTTGTTTTACAGAACACAACAGGACTCACAGTTGAGCCAGATTGGCTAAGGAATTGCCAGGAACTTTCTGAGACGCTATAGGCTAGAGTTAAAAATCTTACTGGGCTTAACTAAAACCTCTATAAAGTAGTTCTGCCAAACCTCAGTTAAGAGCCACTGATTTACACCCCCATCATTTTCAAAGTAAAAATCCCCATTCTAATATTCCTGATAAGTGGTCAACTACCTCTGTAACCAAGCAGGATCCCATGAGGCCTTCCCAGGACAGACTTTCCCCCATATCTTTTGAAGCACATTTCCTGAGCTGTTTTGCAGATGTAAAAAAAACCTCCCTCATGCTAACAAATGAAAGATGTTAACCATTTGACAATGATGAACACATAGCCCCAGGCCACCAGGAGTCTAAGGACCAATAATGTTAACCCCTGAGATAACCACTTTCCTACCTCATCATCAGCCAATCAGAGAATTGTGCATAAGCTGATCACAGACCCTGAGACACTCCCCCTCCCTCACTTGGCTTTTAAAAGTGCTCTGCTGAAACTCTTCGGGGACCTTGCAGCTTTTTAGGGCGTGAACTACACATCTCCTTGCATTGCCTTGCTGTAAACCTTCCTCTACTCCCAAATCCTATTGTGCATCAGACATGTGAACTTGCATTAACACTTTCAATATAAAGAAACCTATGAGGCATGTGTATACGCTTGAAACTGGTCATGGGGCATGTATCCATAAGTATGCAAACAAGCATACAATCTACCAACTAGGACTCTTTGCGACCCCATGGACTGTAGCCTGCCAAGAGTAAGAATGTTGGAGTGGGTTGCCATTTCCTCCTCCAGGGAATCCTCCTGACCCAGGGATGGAACCCATATCTCCTGTGTCTCCTGCAATGAAGGCAGATTCTTTAGCTGCTGAGCCATGGAGAAAGCCCAAAAGTATAAATTGATAACAAATTAACAAATATTGTACACATAAGCTCAGTTATTACAACTAAATTACAAAGCTATTGTGGAGAGGTTTGTATTGAATACAAAAAATTATTTCATCACAGCAGAATGTACTCTCTTCACTGCCTGCCTACATGATTTTAAAAACAAGTGTTTAAAAATATATTCTGTAAATGAGCCAGAAAGCGTTGCATTTTGTTCAAAATCTACTGGGAATTATTAACATATTCAAAAAAATAAGCCAGACAATGGCAGAACGAGGAGTTCAGGTTTGAAACATCTAGTGAACTGCAAATACTGAAAACAAAGCTTACAATAGAAATGTACCCCTTTCCTCCAAAAGGAGGTACTAAGCTAATTAAACAATGACGCCTCAAGCATTATAGAAGAAATTTTGAAATTCTATTGCTGAGGGTTGAATTGTGTCCCCCAAAAGATATGTTCAAACCCTAATCCCTGATACCCACGGCTGTGATCGTATATGGAAATAAGGCATCTGCAGATGTAATTAAGCTGCAGGAGAAGTCACACTGGAGTTCAGTGACCTTAAATACAATATGACTTTTGTCCTTATAAAAAGACAGAGAGAATGCCACGTGAAGACAGAGGCAAGATGGCCACATGGCTATAGGCACAAAGTCAGAGTCATACAGTTGTAAGCCAAAGAAAGCCAAGGATTGCCAGGCCAAGAGAGTATGGTTCTGTGGATTTTCTGGATTTCAGACTCCTGGCCTCTACAAATGTGAGGATAAGTTGCTGTTGTTTTAAACTGATGATGTTCAGGGCAGGGTGCCCCAAGATGTGACACTCTAACATGCAGATTATTTCCAGCTGAAAACAACCAAGGCCCAGAAGATTTGGGATGAAACCTTTGAACTTCTCCCAGATGCCTAAGAGAACTTTAAGAATTGGAATTCCAGTTCCAGGAAGGAGCTGTCACCACAGATAACCATACTAAAGTATGAACTAGGTGTGGTGGACAGGGAGGAACCTAGCAAGGCTGGTTTGATCAAAGTTCCATGTCCCTCTGTCTCTAGATGGCCAGGCAAACATTTGTTCACCAAACATTAACTCTTTTCATATTCCTGTGAATTACCTTCTCTTCGAAGTCCTAGACACTTACCTTCTTCTCCTTAGTCCAAAATAATGTATATACCTCATCTTTCCTGTCTTTGGGATTCTTCATGTTTATGTAAATTCCTCATATATAGTTAATACATTTTTTATTTTTATTTTTGGGGGTTAATCTGCCTTCTCTCATTTCAATTGCCAGCTCAAAGAACTGAGAGAAAAAAGAGAAGAGTATCCCCTCCTCTACAAAGCCATCTAGTTTGCAGTACTTTGTTTATGGCTGCCTTAGTAAATAAATACATCTTTAATCCCAATTCAAAGTATCCCAATTTGTGGGAAGAACTTTTGATGAATCTCCTGTTTTTCACTGAGTGCGTGTCAGTGAAGAGTTCTGACAAAACTTAGCCAACTGGAGGAGAGAATGGCAAACCATTCCAGTATTCTTGCCACAAGAACCCCACGAACAATATGAAAAGACAAAGAATATGACACCAGAAGATGAGCCCCACAGGTCACAAGGTGTTCAATATGCTACTAGGGAAGAGCAGAGGGCAATTACTAGAAGCTCCAGAAAGAACGAAGCAGCTGGGCCAAAGCCAAAATGATGCTCAGTTGTGGACGTGTCTGGTGGTGAAAGTAAAGTCTGAGGCTGTAAAGGACAAAACTGCATAGGAACCTGGACTATTAGGTCCATGAATCAAGGTAAATTGGATGTGGTCAATCAGGAGATGGCAAGAATGACCATCATCAGTGAACTAAAATGGACGAGAATAGGCAAATTTAACTGAGATGACCATTATATCTACTACTGTGGGCAAGAATCCCTTAGAAGAATGGAGTAGCCCTCATTTAACAAGAATCTTAAATGCAGTACTTGAGTGTGATCTTACTTTTTTACCTCTTAAAAATGTGATTTCATAAAAAAATTATACAGTGACATTGCCATTAACACAAATCAGAAGTGAAGTCAATTTGACCCTTAGATATCTTTCACACAATGCACCCTGTCATTACTTGCTCAGGTGACATTTCCTGCAAAGGTAGGAACTTTGCAAGTCACCCCCAAAGAAGGCAAGACAAGGAGCTCTCCTTTTCAGCAGTTTATTCTCCCCCTAATGCTCAGCTAGCACTAAAAGTCCCTTCATTAGGAAAGAATATGTCATAATGGAGGAGCCAGGGAGGAGAGTTAGCAGTCGGGCAGCACAACACATTACAAATTACTCACTCAAAGCCAGAAGTCCTGAGAGGCAGCCCTGTTCACCCTTAAAAGCTGGCCAAGTTACTTAACTGCTTTCAAAGGCATGCAATTTCCTCATGTATATAATGGGAATAGTCTCTGTTGACCTTATATAAGTAGCTTTGACTAAGAGTCGATTGACTCATTTGTAAAAATGGCTCTCCTAGCTTCTGTTAAGTAATAGATGGAGAAATATTCAGAGAACCAGAAGTAATATGGGACTAAAAAGCCATCAGGGCTTCCCTGGTGGCTCAGTGGTAAAGAATCTACCCGCTAATGCAAGAGACATGGCTTCTATCCCTGGGTCGGGCATATCCCCTGGAGAAGGAATTAGCAACCCACTTCAATATTTTTCCCTGGGAAATCCCACAGACAGAGGAGCCTGGTGGGCTACAGTCCATGGAGTCACAAAGAGTCTGACATAACTTAGCAACTAAACAACAACAACAAAAAACATCAACATTTACTGTTGTTTCTATGAACTTGTCCACTTACCTATTCACTTTTCAGAAAATAACTACAACCATCCTAATCTATGGTTCCTAGAACTAAATTAAGTGTTTAATTAGCTAAAACAAAGTAGTATATAGGAGGGGGAAAAAAGCACTACTTTTCTTGTGTATCAAAATACTCTTTCACAAAATAGTAAATCAAAGTCCACTCACAAACAACAGTGTATTTAATTTGTATACTTGACATCTTGCTTCTGCATCTATATTTTAATCTCATTTTTATTTATTTATTTATTTTTTTAAATCTCATTTTCAACCACAACTTTAATTAGAGCTGTAATAAACTTTTATGATCTATGAAGATGAAAAAACCTAATACAGTCATAAGCAATTAAAATATCTCTGCAGGTCCTAGCATAGTTTAAATGCTTTGTATCTTAGGGCAAAATTTGAAGATTTGGGGGTTCAAATTAACAACAGTAACAGAACAAACTCAAGGGAACCAGGGCAAAATTATATATGGAATAAAACCAATCACTAACTAGTACTAGGGAGCCTTTCAAAGCAAGTGAATTTATTTTTAAGTAAATTAATATTTAGAAATGTTAAGTTTAAAGTTTTTAAAAAAACATTTTATTTCACATCCCAAATGCTATCTTACACTGTGAAGTAAAGGAATTATATTTTCATAAGTCAATAAAAAGTAAAGCAAATTCTTTCCATTATGTACGATTCTTTCATTCAATTTTGTAACTTCAGACCTCTAACCTGTAATGTAGAACATCAGCAACAACCTAAACCCCTGGAGAAGGAAATCGCAACCCAATCCAGTATTCTGGCCTGGAGAATCCATGGACAGACGAGCCTGGGGGGCTACAGTCCATGGGGTCGCAAAAGAGTCGGACATGACTTAGTGACTCAACAACAACAACCTAAACATCCATAACTTTTGCAGAAAAAAAATCTTATATGCTAAGCTTTGTACTATGAGAACACTTGGGCAGTTTGTTAAATCCCATGTACATCTTCTCAGAACAATTTTTTTTAATGTTTAAATAAAATACATAGTTTACAGAAAACCAGTTTTATTGAAATACTGTTATCAAATATTTTTTTAAAAAGCATTAAATAAAACAACTAGTGGCAAGTCTAATTACTACCATAATATCAAAGAGTACTGGTGAGTGTATATATGTTTTGAGATCTCTGCATCAACTGTGTTATTAATATACCTGTATTTTTGCTGGCAATATTATAAATTGTACTCCTATTACTGTGGTTTGAGGCAAACATTCACAATTGAAGAAAATGCTAAATTTAGTAGGGATTAGTGACCATCTAAGTTTAGGTATCCTTAAATTCTATCCATGGATTCCCAAGTAAAGAGATACCCTGTATTAAAGAAATCTGACAACACAGTTTTTAAGGTTTATATGCAAAATCAGGTGTCTTGATTCACAAAAGTTCTGCAATTTACTAAGAATTTTCAGAACGATGATAAGCAATAGGGAAATTTATAAATTGCTTATAGAGAAATGCACTGGATAGATCATGCATTTTCCAACTCTGTCTTCACCATTTATTCACTGTGTTATCATGGACAAGTTATTTAATTTCTTTAAGTCTCAATCTCCTAATCTGTTAATTGGGAATAGTAATAGTGTCTACTTCTTTCAGTTGTTATGAGGATTGAAGGACAAACTATACGTGAAAAATCTCAGCAAAATGTTTAACACAGAGTAAGGAAACATTAAATATTAATATGAATTTATTTTTCAACAATACAACTGGATTGCTTAAAGCAAGATGATATTCATTGCAGAGTTAATAAATAGCCAAAGTGGGAAAAGGAAACATCTATTTTAAAATTATAATATGCCCTCAGTTTAGAATGACAAATCTTTGAATAGTCCCTTGGTTAGAGACATACTCTAATGAGAACAATTCTAGAAACCTAAGTAGAGTTCAGATCATTAAGTGAACAAACCTGGTTGGTATGATGATGTTGACAGGAACATGACCTGCATCTGAGAGTGAATTATTTCATATTTCAAGGACTAGACATTAACCAACAGCAAAATGGTTAGGTAAATTAAGGCCACTTGACTTAACGTAATATTATACAGCCAATAAAATGTTAACAAAAACAATGGCAACACAGAAAATACCTATGATATTAACAGGAGCAGCTATATAAAACTTCTTGGATACTATCAAACCTGAGGTCTTCTTTGAAACTAATTTAGGTTTGTATTATATCCCATTCTGAACACAAATCAGTTGATTTTTTTCTTGTCCAGATTGCACTTAATAGTAAATCTCACTAATTACTAATCATTAATTTATCCCACTCATTGGCCAGTTCAGTTTTCACCCAGCCTCCTACATCTTTAAGCATCCTTCTACAACTTAATCATCCCTAAACCAAACTATTTTTAAAAATCTTCATTGAGCGCCATGGAATTCCATGAAAAGTATGCGATCATAGAAGGTAATCTGCTGGGTTTCTTTGTTCCTACTTTTATCATCTAACTAGGGTATTAACCGGAGAAAGCAATGGCACCCCGCTCCAGTACTCTTGCCTGGAAAATCCCATGGACGGAGAAGCCTGATAGGCTTGCAGTCCATGGGGTCGCTAAGAGTCGGACACGACTGAGCGACTTCACTTTCATTTTCTTGCATTGAAGGAAACGGCAACCCACTCCAGTGTTCTTGCCTTGAGAATCCCAGGGATGGGGGAGCCTGGTGAGCTGCCATCTATGGGGTCACACAGATTCGGACACGACTGAAGCGACTTAGCAGCAGCAGCAGCAGCAGCAGCAGCAGCAGGGTATTAACATGAAAGAATAATATAACTACAAAGCATCTGAAAAACAAAGATTTGGGTCATTAAAGAAATTGCTAGATTATTACTAAAATCATGACTAACAAGGTCTGAGATTAGTATTAATTTTCTCTGTTTACCTGTTGATCCATTTTAATCAGAAAACTTGATTTTGGAGACATTACATTAGAACATATTATTTCTGAACAGCTGAAGCACAGATATAAAACTAAGATATAAGACCATATAAATGTGAAGCATTTAGGTTCTAAATTTAAAATGACATAACTGCTACAGTCCATGGACTCACAAGAGCAGGACACAACTTAGTGACCAAACCACCACCAATAAATGCTTAGAAATAAAAACTGTAACCAGATAGCTATCATAGCTCATTGTCATTAAGAGAGGTAAGGCATTAAGGCTCAAAAATCACAATTCCAGCAAAATAAAATGTGATTTTGAGAAACTGCCCTTGCTAGCCATTAGTACAAACTCTCTCTTGGTTGAAATAATTCCATGGAAAATCAGCTTCAGTAATGGTACTAACTGGAGTCTGGGTTCTTTAAGCTTCACATGAGGATAAAATGATCTTTAAATCAATTCTATAGCAGACAGAGAAACTGAGTAAATACTAGAAAAGAGGGTCTCAAGAAAAACAAACAAGTGTACATATACAATTTTTTTTTTAATTATTAAAACTATCCATTCTATGAAAGAAGGTGTTAGTTAGTTGCTCAGTTGTGGCCAACTCTTTGCAACCCCATGGACTGTAGCCTGCCAGGCTTCTTTGTCCATGGGATTCTTCAGACAAGAATACTGGAGTGGGTAGCCATTTCCTTCTCCAGGGGATCTTCCCCACCCAGGGATTGAACCTGGGTCTCCTGCATTGCAGGCAGATTCTTTACCATTTGAGCCACCAAGGAAGTCCTATAAGACATGATTATTTACATAACATAAGCCAGTATCTCTTACTAGCTCCAAAAATATAGGTTTTTTATTCTAAAAAAATTAATGAGTTGATGTAGTAAAGCATGGTTTGGGGAAGCCTCTGTTGGAGGATACCCGAAAATCTGCCTCAAGAATGGCATTAACATAAAAATCTGTAACTTTGCCTCCAGATGGGATAGACTGCTGCCCAGCTCCATACACTTAAAAACACTGCGCCAGACTCATGTGATGTTTTACAACCCAAGCACATTTTGATTTGTAAACTTCTCACACAGCAAGGCAAAATTGGGAAAATTTAGTCACCAAGAATTTTTTATTTGTAACCTTTTGGCTTTTTAGGTAATTCATTTCAAGAAACAATAAGCTGTAACAAATAGAAGGGGCTTATTCACTTATTTCCTTGACATTTAAATATATTTTCTTTCAATTAATAAATCTATTTTATCATGAGTAAATGGGGGAAAAACTCACTGCAAATTTTAAAGGGAAACCATTCTGAGATTAAATATTTAACAATAAATAATAATTTTGTAATTTTCAAATTCTGTTAAACACTATTTCTTGAAATTCTCTACTAAAAAAGTATTTATATGTTCCATTATAAGTATCTAATTAGCCAAAGATATGAAAGACAATCAAAAATACTTTGTTTCATTTGAGGCTCTATACAAGAAACTGGTAATAAATCTGTTAATTGAAAACAGTCAATTAGCCTCCAATTAAAACAAATAAATTCATATTAAAAAAAAGAAAACAGTCAATATCATTAGGGAAAGAGTTCATCAAACTCAAAGATTCACTGCAGTAAGAAAAACACTAAGGCTCAAATTTCAAGTCAAGAGGATAATGTAGAATTTAAACCACATTCACTATGAATAACTACACAACTAATGTGTCACTACATATTAACTCATTATTGACCGGGGGATTTTTGCAGACACTAACACTTGTGGCCAGCAATTTGTTATCAAGTGATATTGATATATTTCCAGTCAATAACATTTGGGTAACAAAAGACATATTAATATATCTCTGGTCAATAATGTGTTAAAAGAGATGACCGAGGATGGGGACAAGTGGGGAGGCAGACAGTGGCGACCTCTGGAAGATGGAATCTCTTCTCTCTGCTGGTCCTAGAAGAGAAAAGAGACACCAATGAGCATCAACACACTGTCCGGATTTCTCCCCACCCGAGACCCATCAGTCCACAGGTGTTTATCAACCTTACAGCCAACTTCACCTTCATACATGGTACTTAGTGACAAGGGGATGTCAAAATGCCAGCTATCCAAACCTAACTAGTGCTGCCTTGAAAAAATAAAAACCTATCAAAGGTATTACTTATTTCTATACAGCTATAATCTGAATGCAGCTGAGTTGAAAGAAACACTTCTTTATTTACATTAAAAATAGCTTTCCAAAATTATTCCAATTATTTTAAATTATAAAAGACCATAAATTCAATTTAAAAAGCTCTGTATTATCCATGTGTGTATGTGCATGTGTGTGTGACAACAAGTGGCTTCAATGAGATAGACTTTTAGCTGTTATGGTTCTCATTCAGTGTATTGATACCTGGAGAAGACAGGATGATGGGGTTGTCTATTTACACCATCTGACAAAGGGAAATTAACCAACTTACACAATTTGAAAAAGGTTATCTTCACTCTGGGAAGAAGCCCTAAAATAACTCAAATTCAACAAATAGTTATCTAAATAGTGTGACTGTGGTGCATAATTCCTTCAATTCTGTAATGCAAAGAGAATTCTACAGAATCTGTTTTTCCTAGGTTGCAGAGTTTGTATCCAAAAAAACTGGTAATTTTTTTCAGACACCATGAGAGCTTCCACAATCAGAACTGTGAGTCATTATTATTTTTCTCACATATTCTCTGGAAGACAAACAGCAGTCATTACAAACTAAGTCCAAAGTAAACCCTATAGGAAATTTTTATTTTTTTACTTCAATCACGCAAGACTAAGATCCAAATATATACAATGAAGAGTTAATCAATTTAAGTTAAATAAGCAGCCACTATGTTTCCTCATCACTGATCTTTCCTTTCTTCCCGGCATAGTGCTGGGCATGGGGCTACAAAGAGACGAGTAAGGCACAATCTCTGGCCACGTAAAACTGCAGTTACAGAATGTTACTGAAATCCCTGTAAGCCTGAAAAAAAATGGACTCACTAGTTCTGGGTCAAAAGAAATTATTCTTAGCTTCTTAGATCTAAGTTTGTATAATAGCTACAAGTAACGGACGGACGAAGCGTACCATTTGTACAGAACAGTTAAAACCTACTCGCAATCTGCTAGCCAGCAACAAAGTCCAAAGAGATGCAGTGAATCTAAGATTGATCATGTCAATCTAAGACTGCAGACATTTGGGAAGCGCCATCCAGAGAAATACCGAAAAGTCAAGATTAATGTCTGATTTTGTGAAATCATTAAGAATTGTAGAGCTGGAAAAGACCTCAGTATTACCACCAACAAAGAAACTCATAAACTCTAAACCATCTGGCCATTGCCTACTCCTTTGTTTACGAAATACAGCCACAACCAAAACCAAACAAATGCTTCAAACAAGCAGACCACGTGTTTTTAAGGCCCCTTTTCTCTGGGTCTCAAAGGTCTTCTTCAGTCACTCAACTGCACCTGCTGCAAAGATGGAACGTTCCAGTGAGCACAGAGAACATCCAAGCTGCCTGATTTGAGGCGGACGCGACCAGCCGGCCAGGCCTGCAAGGCCAAGTTCGGAGCGAAGATAGGCCTCGCCCCCGCCCCGCCGCGCGGCTGCCCAGGAGCCCCGGGTCACACGCGCGAGGCTTCGCCCGCGCCAGCTGCAGGCGTCCGGCCGCCCCTCCCGCAGGCAGTGGCTTCGCACCCGGGAGCGCCCGGACCCGAGGAGGTCGAGCGTCCGGGAGCGCTCGTACCTCACGCCGCCGCTCCGAAAGCCCCGGAACGCCTGCCCCGCCGGTCCTGGCGCCGCGAAGGGCGACACCGCGCTTCGGCTCAGCGCCGACACTCGGCCCAGGCGGCCGCGGAGCAGCCAGAAACCGCGAGCCACCACTGTCATGGCCGCGAATGCCGGCTCCCGCACAGAGGCGCCACCTCCGCCACTCCGGTCCTCACAGCGCCAGGCCGGACTCCGCCCCCACCCGGCTCGGCGGGAGAGCGAGTCCCACCAGCCGACGGTTCCCGGGGGCACCTTGCAGGGGCGGGGCTAGAAGCCGAGTTCAGGGCCGGGGGCGGGGTTGAAGGACCCGAGCCCCAGGCTGGACTAGCACGTGCGTCGGAAGGCAGGAGTTTGAGGAATGGCCTGGCGGCGACATGGTTTCTCTTGCACTGGGCACGCTGATGATGTGCCCATAGCGAGGAAACAGGAAAGCGTCTAAACTAATCAGTTCAAGCAGCAAGCTCCCTTTCTCCCAAACCGTTGCTCAGCCCCCGCAGCTGCCCAGGCTACTGGTGATTTCATTTAAAGCAGCAAGGATATTACAGATTCTGTCTCCCTTAGTGAGACCTTGGGATACCTTTCTCCTGAGATCAGGAGAAAGAAAGACAAGTGTGAGTGTGTGGAGGGAGGAGGGAGACCTGGCTGAACAAGGCTTGGACCTAAGAATTTCTGTTGCTCTATGTTATCATTTCCACTTTGGAGAGGAAAACCTGCCATTCATTTTCTGGAGTCTATGATCAAACTTAAACTACCTAGGAACCTTTGTTATGTGGTGAATTTGTAGTGAGAAAACAAATTAGTAGCTTCCTTTAAAAAGTAAAAATCAGACTGGCCTTTTTTAATGCTGAGATGTGGTAGAAGATGAACTGAGTTATGCTTTTATTTGAGTAAAAATCAACTTGAATCAGGCAGCATCCAACCTAGCAGAGAGAACGTTCTAAGGAGCATGTCTTTCACAAAATGAAAGACTTGTAGGCAGAAGGGAGCAGAAGTTATACTAGACAATA
This sequence comes from Capra hircus, assembly GCF_001704415.2. NCBI lineage: Eukaryota > Metazoa > Chordata > Mammalia > Artiodactyla > Bovidae > Capra > Capra hircus. The sequence goes on along the minus strand of NC_030813.1, from coordinate 89,621,661 downwards.
AGTGGTTTCGTTTGGCTATTGAAAGGTTACTTTCCTTTAAAACTGCAGAGATCTATCAGACCTACTACCTGACTAGTGATAATATGAAGAAAGAAACAGAACTACTTTCATGCCCTTAAATTAAGTATTGTTTTTTCAATTTTTTAAGGGTAATGCAAAATACAGAAAAAGTTGTGCACAAAATGAAAAATACATAATTTGGAAAATTGAATATATTTTCTGTTTTAAAAATACAGGATTATGTCTATGAATTGTTACATTCATTAAATTTAAAGTAATAAAAATTATCAATAATAATAGCTAACAGTTTCTGTAGGTTTACTCTGTTCCAGGCATTTGTCCTTTACATGGATTGATTCATTTAATCTTGACAATAATTCTCTGAGAAAGATCCTCTTGAATTCTCATTTTACATATGATAAATTTGATCTATGAAAAAATTAAGAAACTTGCCCAAAGCTACTAGTCTAGGAAGTGGTACATTCAAAATTCAAACAAAGGCACTTTGATTCTGTAGGTTAAAATAATAATAATAATCCATGGGACAAAGAAGACATGAAAAGGGAAAATGAACAGAGAATATATCAAAATTTGAGGAAAGCAGCTAAAAAAGTACTTCTGGAGAAATCGGTAGCCTTAAATGCTTATTTTAGAGAAGAGTAAAGGTCTAAAATCAATGGTCTAATAATCTCTAGGTCTATCCATGTTGCTACAAATGGCATGGATTTATTCATTTTTTATGGTTGGGTAATATTCCATTTTATGCATGTACCACAACCCATTCCAGTATTCTTGCCTAGAGAATCGCATGGATGGAGGAGCCTGGTGGGCTACAGACCACCGGGTTGCAAAGAGTCTGATGGGACTGAGCGCCTTCACTTTCACTTTCACTTTCACATCTTATTTATCCATTCCTCTGTTGATGGACATTTGGGTTGCTTTCATGTCTTGGCTATTGTAAATAGCACTACAATGAACATCGGGGTGCATGTTTCTTTTTGATTTATAGTTTTTTATGAATATGGGGCTTCCCAGGTGATACAATGGTAGAAGAACCCACCTGCTAAAGCAGGAGACACAGGAGATGAGAGTTTGATCCTGAGATCAGGAAGATCCCCTGAAGTGGGAAATGGCAACCTACCCTAGTATTCTTGCCTGGAAAATTCCATGGACAGAGGAGCCTGGTTGGCTACAGTCCATGGGATTCCAAAAGAGTCAGACACAACTGAGCACCTGAGAACACAAGCACAGATATATGCCTAGGAGTATGATTGCTGGATCATATGGCAGTCCTATTTTTAGTTTTTTGAGGAATCTCCATACTGTTCTGCATAGTGGCTATTCCAGTTTACATTCCCACCAACAGTACAGGAGGGTTCCCTTTTCTCCACACTCTCTTCAGCACTTACTGTTTGTAAACTTTTTGATATGGCCCTTCTGACCCATATGAAATGATACCTAGACTCATAGACTTTGGAAATAAACTTATGGTTACTAAAGGAGAAATGTGGGGAGGGATAAACTAGAAATTTGGGATATACTACCCTATATAAAATAGATAATCAACAAAGACCTACTGTATAACACAGGGGACTCTAATCAATAGTCTATAGTGATATATATGGGAATGGATATATATAAAACTTAATTACTTTGCTGTACATCTAAAACTAACAATATTTTAAGCCAACTGTACTCCAATATAAAATAAAAATTAAAAATTTAATAAAATCAATGGTCTAAGCTTCTACTAATTAGAAAGATAAGAACAACAGAGCTAAAGATAAGAGCTAAATTAAATAGAAAACAAAAACAGCTCATGAAATTAATTTTATCAAAAGTGAATTTTGAGAATTAATCAATACAAGTGATAAACTTGTAAGACTAATTAAAGGAAAAGAGCATTATAGGGAGCAATGCATTCCTATTCTCATTCCTACATGTTTTGCTGAGTGTCAAGACTAGACCCTGACCACTTTTTACCTGGGTCATTTCTCAGGAGTCTTTTTTTTTTAAAATATTTTCTTATATTTAAAGAAACTAGTATTTATTTCAGAGAAGGCACTGGTGACCCACTCCAGTATTCTTGCCTGGAAAATCCCATGGACAGAGGAGCCTGGTAGGCTGCAGTCCATGGGGTCGCTAAGAGTCAGACACGACTGAGCGACTTCACTTTCACACATTGGAGAAGGAAATGGCAACCCCCTCCAGTGTTCTTGCCTGGAGAATCGCAGGGACGGGGGAGCCTGGTGGGCTGCCGTCTATGGAGTCGCACAGATTTGGACATGACTGAAGTGACTTAGCAGCAACAGCAGTAGCAGCAGTATTTATTTATTTAAAATATTTATTTATTTATCTGCACCAGCTCTAGTTGCAGCATGCTAGCAGACTCAGGCCCCCTGTATTGGGAGCATGGAGTGTTAGCCACTGGACCACCAGGCAGTTCCCCATCTCTCATGAGTCCTCATGCAGCTGGTAATTCTGAGCGATGAGGTAATGACTCCCTGTATACAAAGAGAATGCTTGCTTACTGCTTGCCTTAAAGGGATGAGATCCTTAAGCTCAGAGTTCATCTGTGGTGCAACAGCCGACTGACTGCACATTCAGGCTTCATCTGGTCTTCCATGTCATCCTGTAGTATGTGGGGCTCAGGAAAATGGAACAATGATGCTAATGCTCCAGCAACTACTTTTTTGGTTGATACCATTTGCTCATCTATTGCAAGGTTTATTTCCGAGCTCTCTCTTCTCTTCCATTGTTCTACGTGTCTGCTTTATGCCACCATCACATCCTTTGATAACTGTAGCTTTGTAATAAGGGTTTTAGTCAGAGAGTATGAGACCTCCAACTTTTTTCTTCCTTTCCAAGATTGTTTTCACTACTCAAGGCCCCTTAAGATTCCATATGAATTTTAGAATAGGTTTTTCTGCTTCCTCTAAAAATGGCATTGAGACTTTGATAGATATTGCATTAAATCTGCAGATTGCTATGAGTAATGTTGGTATTTTGGCAATAATAAGTCTTCCAATCCATGAACACATGGTATCTTTCCATCTACTTATGTCTCCTCTGATTTCCTTCAGCAACATTTTGCAATTTTCAGTGTAAAGTCCTTCTTGGTTGGGTTTATTTTTAAGTGTTTTATACTTTTTGGTGCTATTGTAAATGGAACTATTTTCTTCATTTCCTTTTTTGGATAGGTCATTTTTGATAACTACTTTTGCTGTAACAAATTTCTTGTCTCTCTTCAGGAGTCTCATGTCTTCTGTAAGTGTTCATGAAACTGTAGAGGACTAATTTATTAGATTGTAGATAGGGCTCAATTACATATGTATTTGGCCACCTAAATAAAATAGGCAAATTTCTTTAAAAACACAAATCATCAGAAATTGACCCCAAAAGAAATTTAAAAATTGAATAATTCCATGAAAAAAGCAAGTTACTAATTATCTTCTGACAAAGAATCTTTAGTCTTCAGTGGACTTTACTGATGATTTCTCTCAAATATTTAAGAAACCAATAGTAACAATATTCGCAAATCTCTCAGAAAACAGAAGAGGAAGGAAACTTCCTAACTCATTTATAAGGGCACTAGGTACCCTGGTATCAAATCATTACAAGACACTACAGACCAATATCCCTCAACAACACAGCAACAGAAAATTTCAAATACACTAGCAAATTTAATAAAACAATATACAAAAAGGCAATCTATCATGACCAAGTGAGGTTTATCCTGGGAATGTAAATCTGGTTCAACACTCAGAACCAATCAATTCAATTTACTATAGCAACAAATTGAAAAACAAAACAAAACAAAACAGTAATGAGCTCAATAGATGTAGAAAAAAATATTTGACAGAATTCAACATTCATCCATGAAAACAAAATTTAAAACTCGCAAAAAAATTGTAAATAAGGGATATTCATCAAGCTTATAAAGAATGTCTATGAAAACCCACAGATAATAAGTATTTCAGGGTGAGAGATGCATAAAGTTTAACACAAGGCAATAATGTCTGTTCCACAGTTTCTATTTTTTACTGCTTGTCTGTGGCTAACTCCAAAAGGTTACAAAAGAACTTTTGAAGGTGACAACAATGTTCTATATTTTGATTGTGGTATGGTACACAGTCTATTCATTTGTCAAAACTCATTAAATTACACACTTAAAGCGGGAACATTTTATTGTATGTAAATTTTTCAATTAAAATTGACTAGATATAGGGCTTAAGCATTTTCTGATTCTCCTTAGAAGTAATCCACATTCCTCAATGAGAAGCACTTTAGATGTATAGATATATGTAGATAGATATGAATAGATCAATAGATCAACTAGATAGATCTATAGCATAGTGAGCTTATCAGTATCTATATACCCATCCCCCGCCCACGTTGAAAGTGAAAGTGAAGCCGCTCAGTCGTGTCCCACTCTTTGCGACCCCATGGACTGTAGTCTACCAGGTTTCTCTGTCCACGGGATTTTCCAGGCAAGAGTACTGGAGTGGGTTGCCATTTCCTTCTCCAGGGAATCTTCCTGACCCAGGGATCAAACCCAGGTCTCCTGCATTGCAGGCAGACACTTTAACCTCTGAGCCACCATTAATTTGGCCACTAGAGGGAGCCAATATTTCATGAATACGAAAGTTTGGCACTGATTTTAGTGACCTTTAGTGGAGAAGGAAATGGCAACCCACTCCAGTGTTCTTGCCTAGAGAATCCCAGGGATGGGGGAGCCTGGTGGGCTGCCGTCTATGGGGTCGCACCGAGTCGGACACGACTGAAGCGACTTAGCAGCAGCAGCAGCAGTGGAAAAGGAGGTCACTAAAATCAGTGCCAAACTTTTGTATTCATGAAATATTGGCTCCCTCTAGTGACCTCTAGTGGAGAAGGACGGAGAAGGCAATGGCACCCCATTCCAGCACTCTTGCCCGGAAAATCCCATGGAGGGAGGAGTCTGGTAGGCTGCAGTCCAGGGGGTCGCAAAGAGTCGGACACGACTGAGCGATTTCACTTTCACTTTCATGCGTTGGAGAAGGAAAGGGCAACCCACTCCAGTGTTCTTGCCTGGAGAATCGCAGGGAAGGCGGAGCCTGGTGGGCTGCCGTCTGTGGGGTCGCACAGAGTCGGACACGACTGAAGCGACTTAGCAGCAGCAGCAGCAACAGCAGTGGTCTTTAGCCCGCCAGTGGGATTCTCTGGGCAGAAATACTGCAGTGGGTTGCCATGCCCGCCTCCAGGGGATTTTCCCGACTCGGGAATCGAATCCTCATCTCTTAAGTCTCCTGCATTGGCAGGCAGATTCTATACCACTAGCACCTCTGGGAAGCCCCTATTAAAAAGCATTGAATGTAAATTCATAGAAAATAATGAATATGAAAAGTTTTTATAAGATGTATAAGAAATTTTAGTAGGATTTGGTAAAATCTTTTCTGGCCATAATAATACAGGAAATAAAAATATTACTTGTGAAAGAGATGAAACTTCTTTTATGTATTTAAATAGTAGACCTGATTTTGACTCTCATCTCATCTAGATGTTAAACATAACCAGAGATTATTTTTTTTAAAAAAGGTTATAAAGTTATACATGTTAATTACAGAAAACTTGAAAGTTACAGAAAATCTGAATGAAAGAAAAGAACAAGGAAGAGAATAAGAATCAAAAGTATTATCGTCACTGTTCTCACAGTGTGCAAATCCAAATGCCATAAAAATTTGGGTGTACTGTCCCAGAGATTTTAGTGTACATCTTATTGTTACTTGATTGTAACCACAAATAACACAAAGTTAAAATGTAACCACTATTTGCTATCTTAACCATAAAAATGAAGTATAAATAGAATCTTTTTACATAGTATAGAAAGTTCATAACTACATTAACAATGTTCTTTGACATACTTTTAAACAGTAATCAATTTTAAAAATTACAATAACAGTTATAGTATTAAGTGGTCACATTAAATGGTCCTTTTGTGGCTCTAACTTTCTTAAGCAAAAAATGTGAGTCATTACAACTGGAACTGGGGCAGACAGTGGATGGCAAAATCTTTTTTCCTTATCCTAAACGATCTCCATTTAATGTGTTACAGGGAAAAAAAGTAGAATTTATAAACAGGAAAGTCTCTGATGAGAAGCACATTTTAAATTTATTTACATATTGGAGATCCAACCAGTCCATCCTAAAGGACATCAGTCCTGGGTGTTCATTGGAAGGACTGATGTTGAAGCTAAAACTCCAGTACTTTGGCCACCTGATGCGAAGAGCTGACTCATTTGAAAAGACCCTGATGCTGGGAAAGATTGAGGGCAGGAAGAGAAGGGGACGACAGAGAATGAGATGGCTGGATGGCATCACCAGCTCAATGGACATGAGTTTGGGTAAACTCTGGGAGTTGGTGATGGACAGGGAGGCTTAGCGTGCTGCCGTTCATGGGGTTACAAAGAGTCGGACACGACTGACTGACTGAACTAAACTGAACATATTGGGCATATGGTGTATTTCCAAAGAAACTGTACATGCATTCCCACTCAGCTTTTCCTTGCCATATACCAATAATGTATTCATGATTAAGTGGAGGGCACAATGAAATGGATGATAAACAGTAGGTTTTGAGTTTGGTTGGAATTATGTATCTTTTATTAAGATCCATTTGGCACAAATGAGTTATATGTAGATTTTAACTGATGGAGGGGATAGAGGGGACAGAGTTAATGTGAATGTTAGCAATTACATGAAAATAAATTGTGTCCACTAATGTTTACTGAAAGCTTAATATCTTCCAGGTATGTTCTGCTGCTGCTGCTGCTGCTGCTAAGTCGCTTCAGTCGTGTCCGACTCTGTGCGACCCCACAGACGGCAGCCCACCAGGCAAGAATACTGGAGTGGGTTGCCATTTCCTTCTCCACCAGGTATGTTCAGTACTGTGAATTTAATATATGCAACAACTTTATAAGGGTTTAAGTAGAACTACTGTTTTCCTTCTCATTTTATAAATATAGAATCTGAGGCTCTGAGAGGTTAACTTTTTCAAACTCAAAACTGTTAGGTTGGTCCAAAAGTAATTGCAGTTTTTGCATTGTTGAAATTTGCCTTTTGATATTGGAATACATTCTTAAATAACTGTGGTTATGTTATACATTAATTTAATGCACATTTCTCACTTTAGGTTTTTCTGGTAATGACATTGCTTGCTGTTTATTTTATATTTATAGTTTATATTTATTTTATATTTATATTTAGACTATGGAAATGATGTTAGACAAAAAGCAAATTCAAGAAATTATTTGAGTTTGAAATGGGTCATAAGCAGTGGTGACAACTGGCAACATCAACAATACACTTGACCCAGGGGCTGCTAACACATTTTCAGTGGAGTGGTGATTCAACAAGTTTTGCAAAGGAGACAAGAGCCTTGAAGATGAGGAGCACAGCGGCCAGCCATTGGAAGTTGACAACAATCAGTTGAGAACTCTCTATCATTGAAACTGATTCTCTTACAGTTACACAAGAAGTTGCTGAGGAACTCAACATTGACCATTCTAAGGTTGTTTGGCATTTGAAGCAAATTGGAATGGTGGAAAACTTGGTAGCTGGGTGCCTCATGAGCTGACTGCAAATAATAATTTTAAAAAATCATCATTTTGAAGTATCTTCTCTTATTCCATGCAACAGCAATGAACCATTTCTTGATTGGATTGTGACATGTGATGGAAAGTGGATTTTATACCACAGCCTTCTATGACTAGCTCAGTGGCTGGACCAAGAAGAAGCTCCAAAACACCTCCCCAAACTTGCACCAAGAGAATGTCATGGTCACTGTTTGTTGGCCTGTTGCCGGTCTGATCCACAATAGCTTTCTGAATCCTGGCAAAATCATTGTGTCTGAGAAGTATGCTCAGCAAATCGATGAGATGCACTGAAAACTACAATGCGTGCAGCTGGTCTTGGTCAACAGAAAGGGCCCGATTCTTCTCCACAACAAAGCCTGACCACACATTGCACAGCCAACAGGACAACTTTTTGCAGGGAAAATGCTTCCACAACCAGCAGGATGTAGAAAATGCTTTTCAAGAATCTGTCATATCTCGAAGCATGTATTTTTATGCTACAGGAATAAATAAACTGTTCTCATTGGCAAAAATATGTTTATTTTAATGGTTCCTATTTTGATTAATAAAAATGTGTGTGAGCCCAGTTATAATGATTTAAAATTCACAGTCTGAAATCACACTTTCATTTGCACCAATCTAATAGAATGTTTCTAAAGTTGAGGTTCACACATAAGCCTGGTCTGGCTATAACAGAAATACCTTTAACCTACACATTCCTGTTTCCAGTAACTACACATAAAAAACTCATTTAAAGCAGTTTTGCCACTTTAAGATGTATCACTAGCACCATGTTATATTCAAAGAAATCTAAAGAAATGATTTAAAATAATTGATAGTTACTTCAGTTCCTGAAAGCAACTCCAAAGTACAGTATCTTTCCTAACACAAACCAAAGATGAATGTCTTAGTTTAAATCTACTACTTTATCAAATAACAATAAAGGGAGTGATTTACTCTTATAAACCACTATTTTTATTTTTGTACCTGTATCATTATTTGTATACACAGATAATTGTAGTATATTAATTGGTTCTTATAAGACACCTTTCTGGTACCATATTTGAGTGGATACAAAACACTTAACCTCTAAAATTAGAAGACAGTAAAGCACATCCCCATGGTGTTCTTTATTAATGGCTTTTAACTGGTGTGGTGCAAAAAGAAGCAAATTTAGGAATCATGCCTTAAAGCACAGAATGGCAAACAGTGCATTGCATTTACTTGTGAATATACAAATACAGTGATTTAAATTTTTATTAATAACTATTCAGCACATACCATCTGCCTATATTAATAAACTGACAATTGATTAAATTATCTGTAGTTACTGCTAAAGATGGATTAAGCACTCATTCTAGATTTTTAAAGCTCTTAATACAATATGATTGTATTTTCACTGTTGGGGGGGCTAAAGAGCTCAAGAAACCATTTCAACACTAAAAATATGCAAAAAATCAAATGAATGGCAAATGGAATCAAAAACAGTTTTTAATACTGATTAAAAGAAAACATTGGAAGACAGCTTAAATAAGACAGTGTCAAAAATGCTGCCAATTGAATACTACAAACAAGCAGACAGTCACAAAGTCACTGCAAATGCTGAACCAGATAGATTTCACCCACGTCAAGGGGTCTGCTTCCAAGAGTGAAATGGGAGAATTGAGCATGCCTGATTCATTTTCTCCAAATAAGGCAAGATATTTCTACACTGAACAGAATCAAAAGGGATGAGAGAGACTAGGAATGTTGTGCAAATTGAACTAGTTCAATTTAAAAAGAAATGAAAAGGGTGGAAAAGTATTCCCCCAACAGATATTTCTAAAATATTAAAAATAGCAACAGTAACAACCTATATGTATAATAGGAGCCAAAGGTCAACATAATGCCTAATGGTAGAAAAATAGAAGGAATAGATAGAAAGGCTGAACTTGAGACAAGATGTCTGGAACCACTATTATTATATAACAGAATTTGGGATGTAGACAATGCAATTAGACAAGGGAAAGAAATTACATACAGTAATTAGAGCAAAAGAAGCAAAAGATGAGAAGAACCTTGACTATGTCTATATAGAACTTCTTAACTAATAATGATCCATTCCAACAGTAAAGTAGTGTAGCACACATCTTTCTGCATGGGCATCAAGTCACTTCAGTTGTGTTTGACTCTTTGCAACCGTATGACATGAAATTCTCCAGGCAAGAATACTGGGGTGGGTTGCCATGCCCTCCTCCAGGAGATCTTTCCAAACCAGGGATCAAATCCCATCTCTTATGTCTCCTGCATTGGTAGGCAGGTTCTTTACCACTAGTGCCACCTAGGAAGCCCTCATATCTCTCTGCCTCTAGGAAACATTTAAAAACACTTGTTGAAGCTGAACGGTCACCAAAACTTATTTTTACACAAAGCAAACAAAGTGCATAACAGCATGCATGGTGTCTCCCATGTTTACCATCAACAAAGAAGCATGAACAGACACAATGCATAAACACGTGCCACTTTGGCTACAGAATATTTTTTCCAAGACATCTACACACAGAAGATTGATAATCCTAGTATTTTCTGGGGAAGAGAAACAAAGATCTTGAATGAGAGGGAGAGATTCAGGTGTTTTTTATCAACTGTATAACCCTTTCTTACCATTTGAATTTTATGATGAACACATATGTTTTTCTTCAATGACTAAATATAACCAGTTTACCTATTCAATCAGCTCAGTTCAGTTCAGTCGCTCAGTTGTGTCCAATTCTTTGCAACCCTATGAATTGCAGCACCCCAGGCCTCCCTATCTATCACCAACTCCCGGAGTTCACTCAGACTCACGTCCATCGAGTCAGTGATGCCATCCAGCCATCTCATCCTCTGTTGTCCCCTTCTCCTCCTGCTCCTAATCCCTCCCAGCATCAGAGTCTTTTCCAATGAGTCAACTCTTTGCATGAGGTGGCCAAAGTACTGGAGTTTCAGCTTTAGCATCGTTCCTTCCAAAGAATACCCAGGACTGATCTTCAGAATGGACTGGTTGGATCTCCTTGCAGTCCAAGGGACTCTCAAGAGTCTTCTCCAACACCACAGTTCAAAAGCATCTATTCTTCCGCACTCAGCTTTCTTCACAATCCAACTCTCACATCCATACATGACTACTGGAAAAACTATAGCCTTGACTAGACAGACCTTTGTTGGCAAAGTAATGTCTCTGCTTTTGAATATACTATCAAGGTTGGTCATAACTTTCCTTCTCAGGAGTAAGTGTCTTTTAATTTCATGGCTGCAGTCACCATCTGCAGTGATTTTGGAGCCCCAAAAAATAAAGTCAGCCACTGATTCCACTGTTTCCCCGTCTATTTTCCATGAAGTGATGGGACTGGATACCATGATCTTCGTTTTCTGAATGTTGAGCTTTAAGCCAACTTTTTCACTCTCCTCTTTCACTTTCATCAAGAGGCTGTTTAGTTCCTCTTCACTTTCTGCCATAAGAGTGGTGTCATCTGCATATCTGAGGTTATTAATATTTTTCCCGGCAATCTTGATTCCAGCTTGTGCTTCTTCCAGCCCAGAGTTTCTCATGATGTACTCTGCACATAAATTAAATAAGCAGGGTGACAATATACAGCCTTGACGTATTCCTTTTCCTATTTGTAACCAGTCTGTTGTTCCATGCCCAGTTCTAACTGTTGCTTCCTGACCTGCGTATAGGTTTCTCAAGAGGCAGGTCAGGTGTTCTGGTATTCTCATCTCTTTCAGAATTTTACAGTTTATTGTGATCCACACAGTCAAAGGCTTTGGAATAGTCAATAAAGCAGAAATAAATGTTTTTCTGAAACTCTCTTGCTTTTTACAAGTTTTAACCTGTTTACCTACTCAATAGTACAAGTTTAACCAGTTTGCCTACTTGATGGCACAAGTTATAGATTTTGAATAATCAACAGCAGAATGAGTAAGTGTGATAGAATGATCATAAGGGAATTTGGATCTCTTTCTGTTAGAGATATTAAATTTTGCAAGGCTCAAAGACGACCGAGTCAATTCTTGGGCCAACTACAGAGTTTTGTAAGTTTTGAGGCTTATCATGTGTACAAATAATAAGAATTTTTGTAAAGAATAAGATGAGTAAGCCACTTGTTTATATGCTAAATTTGTCCCCCCTAAAATCCCGATGTTGAAGTCCTAATCCCCATTATCTCAGAATATGACTTTATATGGAAATAGGCCATTTTAAAAGGTACTTAAGGCAAAAATAAGCTCACTGAGGGTGGGCCTTAATCCATGATGACTGGGTTCTTGTAAGAAAAGTAGATTCGGACCCAGATGATACAGAGAGAAGACCATGCTAACATACATGGAAAGGATGATCACTATAAGCCAAGGAGAAAGGCTGCAGAGGAAACCAATTGTAAGAATCCTTTTATCTTGGACTTCTAGCCTCCAGAACTCTGAGAAAAGACATTTCTGCTGTATAAGCCATACAGTCTATGGTACAGTACTTTGTTATGGTGGCCTAGCCAAATTAATACACAACTAAGCCCGGTAATACTGGCTATAGGTGATAAAGAGCTATTGAAGACTTCAAGTAAAAGGATGACCAGACAAGATGAGCTCTTTTGAACACTTTGTGGTGAATAAAACTGACTGGAGAGGCTAATCTGGGCGACTAGTTAGGAAGTTATGTCAATGGTTGAGTGGAAGCCAATGAAAGGCATAATTAAGACAATTTCATAAGGAAGGGAGAGAAGGAGTTTCACATGAGAGTTGTTAAGGGGATGAAAATGGCAGGACGAGAGCCCAGTTGGATGCAAAGCAAAAGGAGTCAGTCTGCGGTGAAAGCAGGGTCCCTGGTTTTGACAACAGAGTGAATTGTTCATAAAGCAAAATGGGAAAACAGAGGAGCATGTGAAATCTCAAGAGAGCTCAGTAGATTACAATGGTTACTTGTTAACACTGGCAGCAAGGAGAAAATGCAGAGATAGACATCAGTCAAGATAAAGATCGTAGCACCTGATGATCCAGTGAAGGGAAACTGGTGGAGCTGGCAAGCAGTAACAGTCAGGATGTCTTAGATGACCTGATGACTTACCATGTCATGGGGAAGAAATGCGTCTCACCCAGAAACACACAGAAGGACTCTTTCTGGAGATTTTATGTCTCAGCATACCACAGAATCTGAGTGCAACCAGGGTGGAGCTGGCCTTACTAAGGCAGATGTAGTGAACGAAAAGGAAAAGGATGCTCCTGGCATGGTGTTTTTGCTCTGCCCTTAACAGGCTTTGTAATCTTGGGCAATTCAGTTGATTTCCCTTTTCCTCACTTCTTATTGCTAGCAAAGCAATGTGAAAATAAAATGATAGGCATTGGAACACTTCATTAGCTCATTAACACTTGGAGGGCTCAGGAAGAACCTCCTCCAGGAGGTGATTTCTACACTAAGAGCTGAAAAAACAAGTAAAAATTAAGCAACTGAATGAGCGAGGAGGTGGGGAGAAGCTGAAAGATGTTCCAGTTAGAGAGAACAGTATTTGTAAGACCCTGAGCCAAAACAGAAGTGGTGTTTTCAGAGAACCAAGAAGTCATCTGATACATGAGAGCACAGAGTTTCATAGAGGTGAAGTGAGAAAATCTAGACTCTAAGCAGTTAAGTAATGTGCTCAAGGTCACATAGCTAGTAAGAGTCTGATCTCTGAACTGAGCATGTTTGCACCAGGACTTGCATTTAAACTACAAATTGTGTACAGGCTCCCTATAGCACCATGCAAACAGAAGACCATAATCAATGGTAATACACGTCTAACATTTCCTGGTGTGTCTGCTGCTGCTGCTGCTGCTAAGTCACTTCAGTCATGTCCGACTCTGTGTGACCCCATAGACGGCAGCCCACCAGGCTCCCTGTCCCTGGGATTCTCCAGGCAAGAACACTGGAGTGGGTTGCCATTTCCTTCTCCAATGCATGAAAGTGAAATGTGAAAGTGAAGTCGCTCAGTCGTGTCCGACTTTTTGCGACCCAGTGGACTGCAGCCTACCAGGCTCCTCTGTCCATGAGATTTTCCAGGCAAGAGCACTGGAGTGAATTGCCATTGCCTTCTCCCGGTGTGTCTAGGAGGTGATAAAATGAATACTCACATGAGCTTAGGTAGAAAAATAAAGATGAGAATGTTAGAATGAAAGTCATTAAGTGTATAAAATTTAGGTCACAAAAGTAAGGAAGTAGAATTTAGTCAAATAATTCAACAGATAATCTACTTAACCTTTGTTTCCACTGTAGTCCTCTGAAAATAAAGAAATCATCTCAAAGCAAATTTTGTGACTAACACAAAACAAAATTTTGTTTTTATATTTTAAATTTTATTTGTTTATTTTTAATTTATAATGTGTTAAGTTCTGCTATACAGCAAAGTGATTCAGTTATACATGCATATACATTCTTTCTAAAATTCTTTTCTGTTACACTTTAACACAGAATATTGAATATAGTTCCCTGTACTATACAGTAGGACCTTGTTTATCCATTCTATTATAATGGTTTGCATCTGATGACTTCAAACTTTCAATCCATCCTCCTCTACAACAAAATGTTGATAGCTTTTTTAATTGTAAATATGTTTACTACTCACTAAATTTTCACTAAACTCTCAAAAACCATGGTAATTGCATTTATTTTACAAACAAAACACAACTCAGATCCAGATCAGTTCAGTTTCATATGGACTTAGCAGCGGGGTGAACTGTGTTATAATCTACCCAGAAACTGGATGAACTGGTCTGTCCATGTCTCTTACCTGGAACATTGACCCATGGAAGATTAAACTGATTTATTATAAGGTCTTCTATTAACTGTGCCCCTTTACTGGTGGTGTTTCCATTTCAACACTGTTTCTGTACAATTCCCTGCATCTCCCCAGTGCATACTTGCTCTTCAATCCTTACCCGCGAGTCTGCTCTCATTTAGCCAATTCCTACCCAATGGTTTGTCAGTTGCGCTGGAAGTTAAACCTTTAGCAACACCATGTTGGAATTCAAAGATTTCCATCTAAGGGGGAACAGGAGAGAGGAAATTTTGCTGAAAAATTTTCCTAGTTAACATACCTATGGTTTTTTAAAATTTATTTGTTTTTAATTGGAGCATAATTGCTTTACAATATTGTGTTGGTTTCTGCCATTCTTCAACACTAATCAGCCATAGGTATACATATGTCCCCTCATTCTTGAAACTCCCTCCCATTTCCCACCCTACCTCACCCCTATAGGTTGTCACAGAGCATCTGGTTTGCAAATTCCCACTGGGTATCATTGGAAGGACTGATGCTGAAGCTGAAACTCCAATACTTTGGCCACCTGATGCGAAGAACTGACTCAATGGAAAGAATCCTGATGCTGGGAAAGATTGAAGGCAGGAAGAAAAAGGGATGACAGAGGATGAGATAGTTGGATGGCATCACTGACTTGATGGACAGGAGTATGAGCAAGCTCCGGCAGTTGGTGATGGACAGGGAAGCCTGGTGTGCTGCAGTCCATGGGGTCACAAAGAGTCAGACAAGACTGAGCAACTGAACTGAAATGATCTATTTTACACATGGTAATGTATATGTTTTAATGATACTCTCTCATTGTGTCCCACTCTCTCCTTCCCCCACTGTATAAGGAGGTGGATGAACCTGAAGCCTGTTATACAGAGTGAAGTAAGTCAGAAAGAGAAAAACTAATATAGTATATTAACACATATATAAATGGAATCTAGAAAGATGGTACTGATGAACCTATTTGAGGACAGCAATGGAGATGCAGACATAGAGAACATACTTATGTTATGATCTACATAAGACAACTTATAGCCACTGTAATCATTTACATGTTTAGTAGGCATAACAGACCCCAGACTACTTAATAAGTATAGCAGAGCTTTTGTTTAAATGTCAATCTGTTTAAGAAGGAAAAAATTTTGCTTCAAGACACCTTGGCATGTACTGTACCTCTCTTTTTGATAAAAATCATCACCCATACATTCTCAGGAGCCAAGGAAATTTTCTATCTTTCACTGTGACTCTAAAAGGAGACTATCTGGAGCTAAATACGGAAGCAACAGAATATGTAGGGCTTCCCAGGTGGTACGAGTGGTAAAGAATCCGCTTGCAGTGCAGGAGATGTGGGTTTGATCCCTGGGTCAGGAAGATTACCTGGAGAAGGAAATGGCAACCCACTTTAGTATTCTTGCCTGGAAAATTCCATGAACAGAGGAACCTGGTAGGCTCCATGAGGTCACAAAAGTCAGACAGGACTTAGTAACTAAACGCCCCCCCCCCACCACCACCACCAAAGATATCCTTGTACTACCAGAACCTGTGAGTATGTTACCTTGCATTGCAAAAGGAACTTTGCAGATAGGATTAAGTTAAGGGTCTTGCAAGGAAAGATCGTCTTGCTTTATCCTGGGTGGCCTGATATAATCACAAAGATTCTCATAAAAAAGCAAGTAGGAGAAGTCAGAATCAGACAGAAGGCAATGTGGCAGAGCAGAAGGACCAAAAGAAACCATCTCAGAGAAAGAAATGTTCCTCTCTCTAAGTTTTTCTGACTGGTTTAATAGTTAAATTGACATGAGACAGATCAGCAGGAATAAATCAAACAAAAGTTTAATAATATATCTACATGGGAGAGACTCAGGAAAACTGAGTAACTCACCAAAATAGCCAAAGCCCTCACTTTAAATACCATCCTAACCCAAAGACAAAAGATGTTGGGAGCAATGGTTATGCGACTTTTGGGGAGAGAAGCAACTTGCCTCGGAATAGAAAAGCCAGTGTTTGATAAACAATATTTGCTGCACCATGCAGAGATAACGGGACACGAAGTGGACCCTGATTCTTAGATCCTGCTTAGAGTTTGCCTCACCACCCCTGGCCCATATTCTTTGCAGAGATCTCTTCTAAGTCTATTCTGAAAACAGGTTTTTTATCTAAATTCTTTTAGGCAGTTAAGGTTCAGTTCAGTTCAGTTCAGTCGCTCAGTCGTGTCCGACTCTTTGCGACCCCATCAATCGCAGCACGCCAGGCCTCCCTGTCCATCACCAACTTCCGGAGTTCACTCAGACTCATGTCCATTGAGTCAGTGATGCCATCCAGCCATCTCATCCTCGGTTGTCCCCTTCTCCTCCTGTCCCCAATCTCTCCCAGCATCAGAGTCTTTTCCAATGAGTCAACTCTTCTCATGAGGTGGCCAAAGTACTGGAGTTTCAGCTTTAGCATCATTCCTTCCAAAGAAATCCCAGGGTTGATCTCCTTCAGAATGGACTGGTTGGATCTCCTTGCAGTCCAAGGGACTCTCAAGAGTCTTCTCCAACACCACAGTTCAAAAGCATCAATTCTTCGGCGCTCAGCCTTCTTCGCAGACCAACTCTCACATCCATACATGACCACAGGAAAAACCATAGCCTTGACTAGACAGACCTTAGTCGGCAAAGTAATGTCTCTGCTTTTGAATATACTGTCTAGATTGGTCATAACTTTTCTTCCAAGGAGTAAGCGTCTTTTAATTTCATGGCTGCAATCACCATCTGCAGTGATTTTGGAGCCCAAAAAAATAAAGTCTGACACTGTTTCCACTGTTTCCCCATCACAGTTAAGGTAGAGGTTACAAAAAACACCTTTCTGAACCTTCTGCTTATTAAAAATAACCAACAAAGAGACACATTTGGTGGGAGGCAAATTTTGGTGCCCTAGGGAAAGAGATTTGAAGAGGCCATGTTGATGGCTTTAAGATACAGGAAGATGATCATAAGCTACAAAACACAGATGACCTCTGGAAGCTAAAAAGACCAAGGGGATGGATTTTCCCCTAGTGCCTCCAGAATGAGGCAGCAATGCAGACATCTTGGCCTTAGTCCAGTGGAACTAATTTTGGTCTTCTGACTTCCGGAATTGTAAAAGAATAAGAATATTCTTTTAAACTACTGAATTTGTAATAATTTGTTATAACAGCAATAGAAAACCCAAGTGCTGGGTATTCAAGAGGGAGGATAAAAGAGGTCAAGAAATAAAAGAGAAACTTAAGTAAGAAATTTGTGTAAAAAGCTTTATTTTCATGTTATTTATAAAAATACATCAATAAATACTTAAACTTCTCTATTCCAAGACATAGAGAAACATTTAGATAACTCACACTAAACAAGGCATTATGCCTTACAAGGAAGACATAAAATGTCCAAGGGATATTTAGATCATTGTCATTTGTAAAGGTTCAACATCAGAAATGTTGACTACAGACTGTGAAATGTTTCAATAAATAACAACTGACAATTTCTCTACAAAAAGTAAACGTATACACACATTCCCTACATTAACAGTGATCGTGATCTATCTGTTTGCTTGAACCCTCCACTACTGTCTCTAGCCTTTACTATATTGGATAGTACAGTGTGGAATACCCTCTCCCCAAAAATAGTTTAATAAGTGAAGAACACTTAAAACACATCATCTTCAAATTAAACAGTCAGGATTGAACTAACTTTGAGTTAACATAAAAATAAACTTTGAAACTAACAGTACCGAGAACTGCCAAACACATTCACACCTTTAAATATTACAATATCAATACACAGGCTTTGAAAAATAAATAAATAAATACAGATGTAAATAAATAGAACTCTCATAAGAAACAGCCAAATACATTAAACACAGTCCAGATGGCCCTGGGAGCCATTTGTTTCTCTTCTTTTACTTCAATTCCACTGAGGCTGCTGCAATAGTCAAGAAGCTCCTTCCATCTCTCTTGATCAGTTGGCGCTAGCCCTGCAATGAGAAAATGGTTACTGTTAGTAGGACTCCAAAAACTGACCTCACAGCCCTGCACTATGTGGTTGCTACCTAGACCAATGCTGCACTGTATGACAGAAAATGCCAGGCTCCTAAATGCTATTTAATTAGGAACATGGAGTCTGTGCTAGCAATCTTACTATTTTCAAAAAGCGAGAACATAATGCCACCTTGAGCTAAAAATGTACATGCATGACATCACTTAAGCCACATGGCAAACTCCATTAAATACCTATTACTATTATTCCCCATGTTATTGAGACTTAAAGAGATTAAGTACTTTCCCTGGGGTTACAGGAATAATAAAGGGTGGAATCTAGGCTTGCACTGTGTTGGCAGAGGCCAGGGGGAGGGACATTCCCCTGAAAAGTCCCTGGCTTCACCACCAAGCCTGAGTTCCATATGACCCAAACCCAAGAGTTTTACCTCTCAGGTCTGAAGCTCATGAAAAACTCGAGGTAAAGGGTATTTGTTCCTTAACAGATAGGAAGCATTTTAGCATCATTGGCTAACTCTGCTTCACCTTTTGGGCTCCTCGGTGGCTCAGATGGTAAAGAATCTGCCTACAATACAGGAGACAGGGATTCAATCCCTGGGGCTTCATCTTCCACACTCCAAGAGCAAGCAGGCCAGGAGGCAGTGGAAGTGTCCTTCTGACACCAGAGCAGATTAATGACCCTAATGGCAAATTTAACTTTGAAATAATGATTTTTTTTCATTCTTTCAGCTAAATCCTAGGCTTCTCTGACATAACTTTCAGCAGGCAGAATGACTCTAGTCAGACGATGAATAAAAACCACAACTCACTGGTTTAGCATCTTATCGATGATTTTCTTAACCATGGGGGCGGCGGGGTTGAGACACACTTCCTGACCAGTCTTGAGAGTGGCTCTGCAGAGAGGAGGAAGAATCTACGTGAGGCGGGGGGTCCATTTGAGGGATGGGGTGGGGGCATCGGCACGGTGGGTGGTGATGACGAGGACAGCAACAGAGGTGACACTTACATGACTTCGGCTTGGCCGCAGTGGGGGCCCGGGGGCGTCACCTTCACGCTCTGCATGTTCTTGAGGTGAATCCCCTGCACGGTCTGCAGGCACTGGCAGCGCAGTTCGTTGACCACGGGCGCCCCTGCGGGAAGGACAGAGTGGGTTAGGGGCTGTCCTCACGGGCACCCGCCCGTCCCCGTCCCGCCCTGGGGATCCGGGTCTCACCTGCTGCGCGCCGGCCGGCGGCCACCAGGAGCAGGAGCAGCATCGCGGCGCCGAGGAGCCGGGCGGCGGCGTTCGCGGCTCGGGCCATGGGTCTCAGCTCGGGCGGTCTGTGTCTGCGGCGGGAAGGCTGGCGGGAGCGCTGGCTGAGCGGGCTCTGTGGCTCCCCGAGCCGGGTGAACCCCTTTTATCCTGATCAGAAGGGAGTTGCCAGCCCGGGGGCCAGGGAAATTCCCTGTCCGGAAGGAAGGGGGCCCCGCCCGCCTCACGCGGAATCTGCGCACTCGGAGTGTCATCCACGTACCCAAATCCCCACCGGAGGGTGAGTCGCCTTGCAAGAAGTGTTGTCACATCTTAGAGGAGACAGGCATAGTGACAAACGTTAGTTATTAAGATTGAGGGAATTAAGGCCAGGGAGGAGGGACGGAGAGAGAACTGATTTTCCACGTGTTACTTACACTTCAGTGTCTTGGGACTTGATGATTTTATCCACGTCTGCATAAATACACTCTTAAAGCACAGGTCATCTCAAATTATGCGTGAGAATGTTCTCTTACTTCCCGGTATTTTACGAGCACAAATAAATCACACCTCATGTCATATTATCCCCGCAGTAGTGAGGGGATGACCAGTATCAAAAGTTTAATTTTGTGTTTACATTGCAACTAAAGTGTCGCAATCCTACAAAGCTTCCTTCCCCGGTGAAATTCTGGAACTTCCAGACCTCGAGTAGATTCATGAATACCAGCGCTTTTTTTTGGCGTAGAGTGTGTTGATTTGATTAATCTGTGAACTAAGGGACACGTGGTCATTTGGACCTATTCCAGGGAGAGAAAGGTGTGTCCCGGTTCAGTTTCTAGTTTTGTTCAAGAACAAAATAAGTCACAGGAATTGGAGTTGGGGGGGCGAGGAATGCCTAGTGCCAGTAGTGAGGGTAGCACCCTTCACTCTTCTAACCAAAAAAACAGGTGTTCCTGTGAAATATCTAAGAGCTAAAATCATGAATGTCATACCATTTACTTGTCTGATGGTCACAAATCTCATTTTATCTTCATCTTATATGGACTATTCTGCTTCCAGTGATTTGATTTCCTTCCAGAGAAATAATTGTTGTCATATTTTATTTGTACTGATTTCTAAAAAGACACTTCAAGCAGTTGATTGAAGACATCATAATTGTGTAGTTTATTTTTCACCCTTAGTTTTAATGTCCTTTGTTGGATTATGCTCAGGTAGGTTTCAGATGTTTAGGAGTGATTCTGGATGCAGATCTGTTAAAAGTGAGGGGATACCCAGTGGTAAGCAAGAGAGGGGAGGGGAGGGGAGGTTGGAAGGGTGGGTAAAGACACAGAGCAGGTCTCTGATCGAGGCTGCAAAGCAGGAATTTCAGCTCTCAGAAATATTGATCCATGGCATTTAATTGTCCGTGCCTTAAGTTTCTCATCTGTAAAATAGAGATGAACTGTAATATCTACTTTAACCAGCGTTACCGTGAATAAATGTATTAGCATTTGAAAACACCTGTACATATTAAATGCTATAAATAATTTTTTAAAAACTAAAATGGAAATTGCTTTTTCCATATTACTAAGCTGAAATTAATCAGGATAAAATCTTTGCACAAAGAGAAAAGAATTATTGAAAAAAAAAACAAAATAAAAATAAAAACTCTTCCAACATCAAATGTTTGCATATTTTTTAAGAGAAAACAGAGTACATTTTTTGTTATCTGGTTTGTTGAGTAATCTTATAATTCTAGTTTTAGTCATTTCAACTACAAAATGTGAAAAGTGAAGATCTCTCATTTTGATTATTAGAAAAGATTAAGAATAACTAGACTATAATAAAGATTTGTCTTTACATTTTTTTGTCAGTATAGTCCTGAGATAAAGAACAGGAAATTTAATTTTTTTAAAAAAGAGTAGGGAATGAAAGATGACCTAAAGCTTACTAAATATGAGTCACTTAGCAATAATTAAGAATTTGCCTAGATACTGTTGTTACTTTTATTTTTCTGGGATTCTTAGTTGGAAATATACTTGACACTTGACTCAGTGAACATGAGTTTGTGCAAACTCTGAGAGATAGTGAAGGACAGGGAAGGGTGTCATGCTGCAGTCCATGGGGTTGCAAAGAGTCAGACATGACAGCAACCGAACAACAATACTTAACACTTGGACAACATGGGCTCAAACTGCATAGGTCCACTTATACACAGACTTGTTTCAATAAACATATTGGAAAAAATTTTGGAGATTTGTGGCAATTTGAAAAAAAAAACTTGCAGACTAACCATGTAGCCTAGAAATGTCAAAAAAACCTAGGAAAAAGTTGCTGTGTCATGAATGGATAGAATCCATGTAAATACTAGTCTGTTCTTACATAGATATAAGGTGAGTGATATTTAATATAGAATTAATGTGGTAGCTTTCTTCCTGTTTTATGTATGCCTCTCTGTTTCACAATTGGAGAAGCTATCATCACAGGTAAATTTTTTAAAAAATGTAACCATGTTTCTAATACTGTGTTATGAATATGACTGTAATACTGTTGGCCATAAGGTTTTTATAGTGGTTCATTCATTAGAATATAGGCTAAGCTACTGTGAAGCAATTGTATCAATTATACTAAGCTACCACAAAACAATCATATTGCTTCCTTGTTGTCAATGCATTAATCATTATATCTGTAGTTAAATATGAATTTTACATTATCTTTCATTTTTGATGAGTCATGTTATTAGTACATATAACATCCACAGTGTTTTGTATTAAATAAGACAATGTTGATGGAGATACTGACAGATGATTCATCTTATAAACATGACAAACTTAAAGTATCAATAAATACAGTACAGTAATGTAAATGTATTTTCTCTTTGTCAAAATTTTCCTAATAAAAGTGCCCCAATTTTCTTTACTCTAGCTTACTTTATTTTAAGAATAAAGTATATAATACATATGAGCTTCTCTGGTGACTCAGCGGTATAAAGAGTCCTCCTGCCGACACAGGAGATTCGGGTTCTCTCCCTGAGTTGGGAAGATCCCCTGGAGAAGGAAATAGCCACCCACTCCAGTGTTCTTGCCTGGAAAATCCCCACAGACGAGGAGCCCGGTGGGCTACAGTCCATGAGGTCTCAAGAGTCAGACACAATTTAGTGACTAAATGAAATACGTATTAATTGACTTTATGCCATTGGTAAGGCTTCCAGTCAACAGTAGGTGATTAGTAGTTAAGTTTTTGGAAAGTCAAAACTTATACTTGGATTTTCAACTGTACCCATAACCCCCATGTTTTCAAGGGTCAACTGTATTAGGTTTTCTTGAGATAATCAGTGGCTCAGAGACATAATATCTATTCTTTAAAAGTTAAAAACAATTTGATTTTATTTTTCTGATTAAAATGTATATCTGCTTATTATAGAAAAAAGTATAAAGGACAGAAAACATGAGATTGTTATTAAGACTTTTAAACTTCTGTTCAAGAAACAAACTTTTGCAGATCTTTCCTTTTTTCTTCAACATCCTACTAACTGACATGTTTTATGTGTTTATGAGATGCTAAGTAAACATGAAGTGCTATCATAAATAACACTTTGATGTAATAGGGAATATTCTAAATCTTTTACAGATATGTATATGTCTTAACTGCCTCATGTAATAGTCACCAGTTAATTTTCTTCACAATTTTTCCCCCACAGGGAAACTATTAATAAGTTGCCAAGATTTCAGAGTTAAGATAATTCAGAATTTGAGCTTCAGGTAGTGTAGCTTTAGCCACTCCACAATAAAAAAATTACTTATTTTTCCTGAAACAAATGACAGTTAACTTTACAAGAGCAGTTTGTTTTGTTATTCTCATGGTTGAATAGTTCAACTTCGCCTTTCCTAAAACTTGAACATAGCCAACTACTCGAGTCTCCAGTGTTTTATTTCACTGACAACAAGAATTTTCTTTTGTGTCATGAATATTATATACTTGAATTTAATAAAATCCATATCTATTCATCTAGCGATTTGATTTTCCAAATCAGTGGACTTCAACTCAAAAATCAGGTCAGGAATAATGCCTCCACCCTGAGAGTTTCCCAGAAGCGAACTGAGCAATACCATCAGCTCTTATTTGCTGAAATAAGGATCACAGTTTTCTACTGACTTTGTTTGAGCACTTTGTCATATTTTATTATCTAAAATATTTTGCCTTCAGCATTAATTGGAGACTACCCAGACATTTATTCTCTTTATAACTTAAGAAACCAGAGAATGTTTGCTCTAATGCTTTCCAGATCCAAACCAAAGTATTGGCATAAGCCAATACTCAGGGTGAATGAATAAAGAATCAAAACACTGTAGTAACCAAAAGGATAAACCATATCAAGAAGCAGCATTGTATTTGTAGAATTATCTTCAACTTTATGCCTAAGAATTTGTATATTGTCTTAATAAACATTGCTTAATGAACATTTATTTCTTACAAAATAAAGTGCAAAAGATTTTTTCTACTTTAATATATCAATTCTCAAAATCTAATCCTTAATGACACTATATTATTTTTCAGATCATTTAAAATGCAATAATGTGGGAATTCCCTGATGGTCTAGTGGTCTACACTTTCATTATGGAGGGTCTGAGTTCCATCACTGGTTGGGGAAAAAAGATTCTGCAAGCCTCACAACATGGCCAAAAACAAAAGAAAAAAATTAAAAAATAAAAAGCAATAGTATTCTGAAACCTACTAAAGTAACCCAGTTCTTCCCTTCTTGTTTTAAAAAACATCTTCCCTAACTAATTACTCATTTTATGAGCTGAATCACAAATGTATATACACAAACTTTCAACTAAGGCAGTCACCAGTTTTAAAAGTATAGAGTCAACCCTATATTAAAAGAATTAGTAGCTAAATTTCATTTTGAGCTACCATATTTACAGCATTATGCAGGTTTGATTGACATTATCTAATCTGCCTTTAAAATCCAGAGTTGTGGGACTTCCCTGGTGTCCAGTGGTTAACACTCCGGGCTCCCAATGCAGAGGGCCTGGGTTCAGTCCTGGTCAGGGAACTAGATCCCACATGCAGCACTTTAAGCCTGGTGCAGCCAAATAAATAAAGATTTTAAAAGTCCAGAGTTGGTGCTGTATCCCCAGATGATGGAGCTTCAGGAATGGTCTGTGCCCTGCTGCTCTCCTCATGCTGGCCTTGGGAAGTTGTGCCCACAATTGCCAACCCTGTCTTGCCGCAATGATTACTTTGGGTAGAATGATTCTGGCACAGAGAGGAGAAGAATGAAGATGTTGGAAGCAATAAATGCCTGGATCCGTCCACTTCTTCAGTCCAGAGCATTCATCCAGGGTCAGGGTCGGGGTTATGCCCCTGGTCCAGTCTCTAGTATATTTGTCATTTCTGCCTGCCTCAAGCCCTTTCCTCCTGCTTCTGGAGGAGATTTTGGTGGAGGAAAACCTTGGTTTTCCTGTGGGAAGCATCTTTTCTTTCTCCCAATCTGGGTAGCTCAGGTAGAGTGACCCTGCTTTAAAGCTCCAGGAGTGAAGTGAGGACTGAAGGTGATGTTGGTCAGTCCTTCCAGTCTGGGTCCAACCACAAGCCATTCTATAGGTGCAGGAGTGAATGAGTGACCTAAGCCTAGCCAAGTCAGAAAAAAATCCCTGGAGTCTTTTTGTCAAGAAATGCTCAGAAAAACAAATAAAAAGCCCTTGCTTCCTGTTGGGTTATATCTAGTAGAACAGAAATTTGAAACTTCGCCTGCGCTTGAGAAGAGCTTGCCTAAAATGAAGCCAGCACAGAGAAAAGCAGCCTGATCCAGAGTGAGACTGTTCTGAAGTTTTGAACTGAGCTTTATTGTATCTACTCATCAGTATTTTAGTTTCATAGGTCAAATGAGTCTCTCTTCATTAACCCAATTCGAGTTAGGTTTTTTGTTACTGACTCTACTTACTGCTAGAATTATCTTATGATTTTCATAAGGAGGGTGTTTCAACTCAAATTTAATGCCTTTCTCCATTTGTTTCTTCATTTTCAATGGTTATTTTTTCAGCTTTTATAAGGTGGGAATGAAGTTTGGTGCTGGGGATATAAAGAGGAATAAGAGACTCTGCTACCATCTAACCCTCAATGCAGTAGGAAATGAATGTAAAAAAGAAAAGTTTCGGAAAAGCTACCGTGGCAAACCATTCCCAAGGTATTGGGAATGAGAAGGGAGACTTACTGCAACTCTTATAGAGGGTTTATGAGAATTGTCAGACTGAAAGAAGGGCTCACTCATGTGAATCTTAAGGGGCTTTGCAAGTAAATGGGGAACACAGAGGGGTGGAAAACATTCCAGGAGAGGATCAAGTGGGCAAAGGCATGGTTATTGAAAAGAGCATGTGAGTACTGAGAGAGCAAGTGTCTTGCATTTAGAGCTCACTCTATGAGCAGGAAGAGGGGGAAAGAGGCTGGAAGAGGTGGCAGGGCTGGGACATTGGAGGCCATGTGCTCATAGGATCCTGCTTCTCCATCAAGACCCAGTTTGGATGTTACTTCCATTGGGAAGT
Source organism: Capra hircus (assembly GCF_001704415.2). Classification (NCBI taxonomy): domain Eukaryota; kingdom Metazoa; phylum Chordata; class Mammalia; order Artiodactyla; family Bovidae; genus Capra; species Capra hircus. The sequence continues at coordinate 89,595,496 of NC_030813.1, read as the reverse complement.
CTCACCTCAAGGTGTTTCTATAGCCTTCTTGCACAGACTACATTGTGACCTTTCTCGGCTGTCTACCATGGGGAGGAGGAAAGGCTAGGGTAACCTAAGGTTCACAGTGTGTACAGAAAAGGAAGGGTGGCAGATATTGTAAAACTAACAATAATAAATAATAATAAGCAGAAACTTCATAGAAACCCAAATAGAACAGAATGACCAGAAGGGGGAGCTCTCACACTCTGGGACAAGAACTGAGCCCAGTAGGAGGAAGACTCCTTTCCTTGCAAAGACTCAATGAAAATCCATGAACTTTTAATTTACCGTAGCCCTCCCAACTTCTTGTTCCTTTCTATAAAAATGTTCTTCTTCCCTTACCGCTTGGGGACTTGGATGGAGCTTGCCATGGCTGCAGACTTCAAATTGCAATTCTTTGCTGGTCTTGAATAAACCCATCTTTACTGGAGAAATACCTGACAATCTATCAGTTTTAGGTCAGAAATATTAAGTCAAAGGGCATTTATAAAGCACATACAATATATTGATGCAAGAGATTGTGGTCAGTTTTGCAAAAGATATGTAGTGGAAAAAGCTGAAACATAAAGTGCTTCTTCATGTGTACTTTCTTCTGCAGTAGAGTTAGTCTCACCTTCTGTTGCTGTTGTAAAGACAGCCTGACAACTTCAAAATCCCTCAATATTTAAGTTCATTTCAATTATCTCTGAATACCAAGTAATATGTTAAGTTTTGGAATTATTCCAAGTCTTCTAAAGAATAGATTTTAGTGTAAACTTTGACTTTCCATTTTTTTAAGATTGTTTTTTAAACTTTTACAGAGGTAATTAAAGTACATCGCATATGTATAAGCCAAAGAAATACAGAAATGCCAAAATTACCAAAGAATATGTCAAGAAATAGATATAGGAAGTGAGGAAATGTCTCTGTGGAAATATTTTTTATCACTCTTGGCTATAATGGGCATGAAAGCAGCATGATGACTCTGTTTTGATGCTTTCTGTATTGCGGAAGCAAAATTTAGGAAGTTGAGAGATGAGTTATAAATCACAGCAAACATATCACGCACAGTGATATGTTATTACATATTTCAGCTAGGAAAGTTATAATCATCATAAAAATCTTGATGATCAGAGAATATCCTCTGTAACTTTTCAAGGTTTTAAAATTTGTTGATACATTCTTTATGACTCATATATAATCTTTTTTAGAAAATGTCATCTCTGTGCTGGAAAACCAAACGTGGTTTATGCAGTTGTTAGGTGAAACATGCCCATGTGTTTTTTTCAAGCCAGATTGGTCTGTCATGTTGTTTAACTCTTCTATACTGTTACTGATTTTTTTACTGCTTTGTCTATTAGGTATTGAGAGAAGTTTGTTAGAACCTTTAACTGTGACTGTGGTTTCATATATTGCACCTTTTAGTTTCTCTCCATTTTGCTTTATATATTTTGATAATGTTATTAGGTTCGCTAAGTATTTTTGTCCCTTGTAAAATTGCCACTTTTTAATTTTAAATCAGCCTTCTTTATATCTCGTCTTAATGTATTATTTGGTTGTAACTAATATATCAATCAGGGACTTCCCATGTGGTGCTAGTGGTACAGGACCCACCTGCCAATGCAGGAGAAGTAAGAGATGCAAGTTCAATCCCTGGGTCAGAAAGGCCCCCTGGAGGAGGGCCTGGTAACCCACTTCAGTATTCTTGCCTGGAGAATCCCAGAGGAGCCTGGCGGGCTAAAGTCCGTAGGCTCACAAAGAGTTGCAAAGAGATGACAGAAGTCACTTAGCATGCATGCACAATATATCAACCATTAACAAGCATATCAATAATTTATACTAATAATAAATTAACAAGTAATTAATACATCAATATATCCATGCCAGGTTTCTTTCAATTGTTTTTTGTATGATATCATGTTTTAATTCTTTTCATTTCGAATGATCTAGGTCCTAATGTTTAAAGTGTGCCTTTTTTAAGCAACATTAATTCTTTTTGTCTTAATTACACAGCCTGATGGTCTTTGACTTTTGAGTTTTCATCCCATTTCAATATACTATAATTTCTAATACATTTGGATTTAATGTCTTATCTTTTGAAAAATGGACTTTCAATTTGGAATAATTTTCAAAGTTAATTAATTTACTTTTTTTTTTTTTTTTTTTGGCTGAGCTGGGTCTTCATTTCTGCTCAGTCTTTTCTCTGGTTGCAAGGAGTGGGGTTACTCTCTAGTCACGGTGCATGGGCTTTTCTTTGCAGTAGCTTCTCTTGTTTCGGAGCACAGGCCCTATGCTGAGCAGGTTTCAGAAGCTGCAGCATGGAGTTTGTCGTTGTGGCTCCCAGGCTGGAGAACACAGGCTCAGTAATTGTTGCACATGGATTTACTTGCTCTGTGGCATGTGGGATCTTCTTGGACCAGGGATCAAAACCACGTCACCTGTGTTGGCAAACATGTTCTTTACCACTGAGCCACCAGGAAAGCCCCAGAATAATTTTAGATTTACTAAACAGTTGTATAGTTAGCACAGGAGTTCCTGTGGACCTTGGCCCAGTATCTCCTCTTGTTGATATCCTACATATTTATAATCACTTGTCAAAACTAAGAAATTAGCATTGGCACATTGCTGTTAACTCAACTCCAGCCTCCATTTGGGTCTCACCACTTTCCATTAATGTCTTTTTTCTATTCCTGGATCCAACCCAGCATACCACATGGCATCAAACCATGTGTCTTTTGTCTCCTTAGAGCTGTGACAGAGTCTCAGTTTTGTCTTTCATGACTTTGACAGTTTTAAAGCATGCTCATGAATTAGTTTGTAGAATGTTCCTCCATGTGGATTTTTAGGATGATTTTCTGATGATTACACTGGGATTATTGATTTGGGGTAAGAATATCATGAAGATGAAGTGTCCTCATCACATCATATGAGTACATGATGGTCACATGATATCAAGTGATATCAAGTGGTGATAATAACCTTAATCACTTGGTTAAGGGACAGATTCTCTACTGTAAGTTTATTGTTTTTCCTTTTTCCTTACCTCTTTTTTGGAAGTAAATCACTAAGTCCAGCCCAAACTCAGGTGTGTGTGAGAGGGTTGGAATTAAACCCCACCTTCAAGAGGCTCTACTTATATTATTAGAAATCCTTCCGAGAGGAAGCCGTTTCTCCCTGTGCCAGCTGTTGTTTTGTCTCTTTATTCTTTAATTTTTGTCTACTTTTGTTTTATACAGGTATTTTCTTTTATTCCATTTTCTCCCCTTTTTAGATTTTTAAATCTAAAATTTAGCATTTTCTTTTTATTGGTCATCCTAAAAGTTACTATATTCTTGCCACATTGCAATTTTCTTTAAAGCTTTCTCTAACAATGTATTGTATTGTATTGTATAATACATTGTATTATAAATCTATTTATCTCCCTACCTATCATTTGTGTTGCTTTTGTCATATATTTTACTGTACAGTATGTATTTATTTCTACTGACCATTATTATTGTCATTTTAAACAACACAAACTGCTCCTGTTCTTAGGAATAATCTACTTTTCTATCTTTTTCTCCCAGCTTCATTAAAAGGAAAAGAATGGCATAGCTGTTTGAAAACCATTTATCAAAACAATTTAATAGGAGCCCTTATTAAAATATTAATAAAAATTCAACAGTTTATAAAGAACTAATTTTGAATAACAAATTGGTCAGTGTGAAAAAAATAGGGATTTTTAAAAATAAAACTAGAATTCTCAAAGTGGTTGAGGAGGGTAGTATATCAAATATTCCTTCTCAAGTTAGAGAAAAATAAGGGAGTAGCAGCAAGGAGTTGGCATAAAGTTAGGTACAATCTAAGCCTAAGTGTATAATACCTTGAGCACCCAGTAGGAACTAAAGATCAAGAAGAATAAAACAAAACTTAATCATGTTATTTTTTTTTTGCAAAACTTTTATTTTCATGCCATTTAAAAAATGTAACAGTAGTTTTAACTTCTTTGTTCCAAAACAAAGAGAAACACCACATAGTAAACATTAAACAAGGCATTATGCCTTACAAGCAAGACATAAAATGTCCAAGGGAAATTTCAACATTAAAATGTTGATCACATAATATGAAATCATTTCAATAAATAACAACTGACATTCTTTAAAAAAAAGTACAGAAATAGAAATGCACATACTTTCCCTGATTCTAGTAGTGATTTCACTGATTGTAAGAACTTCCCTCTCCCACTCATCGACTCCACCCCTCTCTCAGAGCCTAGCACTTTATGGTTTTCCAATAAATATCAGTTGAATAAAACATTTTAAACTCATCATCTTCATATTAAATAACAATCAGGACTGGGTTATGTTTGATTAACATAATCACATCTTTAAACACTAACATGTAAAAGACTAAAATACCAGCTTTGAAAAATAAATACATATATAAATAAATAGAACTTATATAAAATAGTCCAGCACATCAAGTCCTTTCTAGTTGTCCCTGGAAACCAGCCGTTCGCGTCTTCATTTTCAGTTCCTGTAAGAGCAGAGACCGCTTTTCAGGAACTGTCACCAGTGAATTTCTTACTTCCCTCTAGGTCAGTTGGTGCTGCCCCTACAATGAGAAAAGGGTTAGGGTTACAGGTGCTGAGGAAAGCTACTCTTCTTGTATAGCCCCAAGGCTGGAGGGACTTCTGCATGGAGACCCTGGCCCAGCTCTGCACTCAGAAAAGGTTTCTGCTAAAAAAGATTTAAAAACTTTCACAGGCATCCTAGAACTCAGGGAGCTTTCACTGCAAAGTCCTGCTCTTCACTGCTAAATTTCTGAGGTCCTGGTTGCCGGAAACCCGGGTCTCCATTTTTCAGGTAGAAACCATTGAGGAATGGAGGTAAACAACATCTGTTCTTTAATGGGTTGGAAGCATTTTACCATTTCTGGTTAAATTTACTTAGTCTTTTGAAATCGCTCAGTTGTGTCTGATTCTTTGTGACTCTATGGACTGTAGGCTACCAGGCTCCTCTGTCCATGGAATTCTCTAGTCAAGAAGATTGGAGTGGGTAGCCATTCCCTTCTCCAGGGGATCTTCCTGACCCAAGGGTTGAACCTGGGTCGCCTGCATTGCAAGTGAATTCTTTACCTTCTGAGCCACCAGGAGAGCCCTACTTAATCTTTTAGGAACATACAGGTTCATTTGAATGGGGATGGAGAGGAGGGTCAGGACAGAGGGAGCTGGAAACAGCCTTCGGACACTAGAGCAGATCAAATTTAATGGGAAATAATGGTTTTTAGTCCTACAACTAAACTGTGGGTTTATCAAATACTATTTTCAGGAAGTAGATGCCAGTATTTGAGGGCAATGGCTCTAGTTGCAAGTAGGAATAAAATCCATGACTTACTTGTTTAGCATCTTATTGATGATTTTCTTAACCATGGGAGCTTCAGGGTTGAGACAAGCTTCCTGACCATTCTTAAGAGTGGCTCTGCAGAGAGAAGGGAGAATCCACGTGAGGCAGGAGGTCGGGCTGTAAGTCTAGGTTGGGGCATCCGGACTGCCTGGGTGATAAGAACAACAACAATGGCTCTACTTACATGACTTCGGTTTGGCCGCAGTGGGGGCCCGGGGGCGTCACCTTCACGCTCTGGATGTTCTTGAGGTGAATCCCCTGCAAAGTCTGCAGGCAATGGCAGCGCAGTTCATTGACCACGGGCGCCCCTGCGGGAAGGACAGAGTGGGTTAGGGGCTGCCCCCATGGGTACCCGCCGGTCCCTGTCCCGCCCTGGGGATCCGGACGCCGGTTCTCACCTGCTGCGCGCCGGCCGGCGGCCACCAGGAGCAGGAGTAGCATCGCGGCACGGAGGAGCCGGGGAGCGGCGATCGCGGCTCGGGCCATGGGTCTCAGCTCGGAGGGTCTGTGTCTGCGGCGGGAAGGCTGGCGGGAGCGCTGGCTGAGCGGGCTCTGTGGCTCTCGGAGCCGAGCGAACCCCTTTTATCCATGGTTGGGGCGGGAGTTGGCAGCCCCGGGCCCGGGAAATTCCCGGACGCGCGGGTCATTCCCGGGTCCGGAAGGAAGGCTTGGCCCCGCCTGCCTCCCGGGGAGTCCACGCACGCGGGGTGTCCTCTTTGTGCCCAAATCCCTACGTGGGGAATGAGTGGCCGCCAGGCTGGGGCTACCTAAGGTCGAGAGGGGTGCCGTGGGCGCCCGGACACCCCTGGTTGTCAGCGGACGTTGTCAGACTTAGACTAGTATAGGGACTGCACCACAGTTTAGGGGGGAGTTAATTTCTTTCAAAGACACTTCTATTTTGGAGATTGAACGAGTTGAGGCTAGAATGGCAGCCTTTTTTTTTTTGTTTGTTTTGTCTATCTTTCCTCTTTTTCTTTAATTTGCATTTTGTAGACTTTATGAATCCCTGAAATAAATGCACTTTTTAAAATAACATATCATCTCAGTTTATATGTAAGAACCTTTGTCTAATACCTGATGTTCTAGGATCAAACATAAATCACACTAGTGCCATTGTTTTATTTTGTTTTGTTTGAGATACGAACTGGGGGCGAGGGCCAGGGACCTGACTATTAAATGGGTTGATTCCCTGTTTATTTTAGGATACTGTGTTGTAATCTGTTATCTGTCCTCTCTTCGAAATTCTGGAACTTAGTGATTCCAAGAGCACCACTTTTTGTTACACAGAAGGCTGTGTTTTCATTCACCGCAGATATCAGGTATTATAAAGGGCCAAGTTGGGCTCAGGAGGTCCCTTCACCTTTCCTAGGCCTGTCTGTGGGCAGAAAAGATCTTAAGATCAGAAAGTGAGTGCCTAAGATTCCTGACTTTAAACAGCAAACAGATATGGCTTTGGACACAAATACTAGATTACTGGTACATTTCACTCCATGTTATTTGAATTTGCCTATTTCTTTGAACTAAGTCCTCCTGGGAATCAACTATCAATGTACTTACATTTCAAATTCTATGTAACTGAGGCCTTCTCACTTTCAGCGTCAGTTTCAATATCCCTTTTTAGATTAAACTGTAGTTGGTCTAAGTTGACCCTCCAGAGTAGGTAAGGACTTTGGGGATGTGTGTGATGTTCTGTGGATGCTGTGAGAAGGATTGGGGAGTGGAGGAAGAGGGTCTGCCTCAGGAACAGAGGGATTTTGTCAATCAGGCTGTCAAGGCTGAAATCTCAACTGCACATTTACCTGCCACGTGACCATGGGATCATGGGCAATTTATTTAATCTGTCCCTGTTCTTGCTCTTCCTCTGTTAAAGCGAGCTAATGATAGTGTCTGCCTCACAGAATTGTTATGAATATGAAATGTGTTAACATTTCTAGAAGAGTGTGTGCTCAGTAGTGTCCAAAGAGTAGCACATATTAAGTGCTATATAAATATTTGCTAAATAAAATAGAAATGTTTACAACCTTACTGTTATGCATTAAATGTTAGTGCCCTCCCAAAATTCCTATGTCGAAGCCCTATACCTCACTGAGATGGTATATGACCGTGGAGCCTTTTGGTGATTAGGTTTATTTTAGGTCATCAGGATGGGGTCATCACAGTAGGATTAGTGCCTTTATAGCAAAAGGTCGTCTCTCTTAGTGATGTGAGAATAAAGCAAGGTGATTTCACTACCTGCAAACCAGAAGAAGATTCTCACCAGATATCAAATCTGCAGACACTTTGATCTTGCTTCCCAGTCTCCAGAAATGTGAGAAATTTGTTGTTATTCAGTCCCTAAGTTGTGGCTGACTCTTTGCGACCCCATGGACTGCAGCATGCCAGGCTTTCCTGTCCTTCACTATATCCTGGAGTTTGCTCAAACTTCTGTCCATTGAATCAATGCTGCTATCCAACCATCTCATCCTCTGTCGTCCCCTTCTCCTCCTGCCTTCAATCTTTCCCAGCATCAGGATCTTTACCAATGAGTTAGCTCTTTCTATCAGGTGGCCAAAGTATTGGAGCTTCAGCTTCAGCATCAGTCCTTCCAATGAACACTCAGGACTGATCTCCCTTAGGATGGACTGGTTGGATCTCCTTGCATCCAAGGGACTCTCAAGAGTCTTTTTCAGCACCACAATTTCAAAGTATCAATTCTTCAGTGCTCAGTCTTTGCTTATGGACTCTCTCATCTGTACATGACTCCTGGAAAAATCATAGCTTTGACTGTATAGACCTTTGTCGGCAAAGTGATGTCTCTGCTTTTTAATATGCTGTCTAGATTTGTCATAGCTTTTCTTCCAAGGAGCAAGTGTCTTTTAACTTCATGGTTGCAGTCACCATCCACAGTACTTTTGGAGCCCAGGAAAATAGAGCCTGCTATTGTTTCCATTTTTTTCCCATTTATTTGACATAAGTTGATGGGACTGGATGCCATGATGTTAGTTTTTTGAATGTTGAGTTTTAAAGCAGCTTTTTCACTCTCCTCTTTTACCTTCATCAAGAGGTTCATGTTTGTTATTTAAGCCTAATCAACCCAGGAGAAGGGAAAGGATACCCACTTCAGTATTCTGGCCTGGAGAATTCAGTCCATGGACTATACAGTCCATGGGGTCACAATGAGTCAGACACGACTGAGTGACTTTCACTCACTCACTCGGTGTATGACATTTTGTTATAGCAGCCTGACCTGATTAAGTTATTTGCATATATACAACATGGTGATCCACCCCAGTATTCTTGCCTGGAGAATCCCATGGACAGAAGAGCCTGGTGGGCTACAGTCCATGGTGTTGCAAAGAGTCAGAGTGATTGAGCAACTAAACAACAACCACAATAAACACAACAACCTATGTTGTAAAGAGAATATATATATATATATTTATTTATTTCAGAGAAACATATCGTAATTTATCTTTAAATTTTTTTAGCATTAGAAATTTTGTAAGGGGGAATGCACTCATATTCTTTGAGAATCTTGGAATAGATTTTTAAAATCCACTGGTTGCTTTCAGTTACTTCTCAGATAAAATAGGAATAAGAGTAAAAAAAATTTCCCAATTCATTTATGAGAAAATATTTAAGAAATGACTGTCTATCTGCCTTGGGCATTAACAGTTAGTTGCTCAAACAATGAAAAGTATTAGCTGTAATGGTTCCCAGACCCAACCCAAAGTAGCGACCTGAATAAATACCAAGGAAGAGTAGAATTTCAGCTTACTTACAACAGCAGCCAAAAGGATAAGACATGTCAAGAATCAACTCTTTATCTGTAGAATTATCTATAACATGACTTCTGGAACTTGTTAAATTAAAATCATTTACTTTCAGGAACAAATAAAAAAGGATTGTTTTTCCTTTAATAATGTACTGCTTTCCATTATTTAATTCAGGTCAGCCCCAGAGTTAGTTTTAGAAAAATTTAAAAGCATCAGTGATATGAAACTCATCAGGATAAGCAAATTATTTCTTGTTTTTAATGTGTCCTGAATGCCGCTTTTATATGCACAAGCCATAAATCAATGCAATCATGAATTCAGTGGAGTCAGCTCAATTTCCTAAATTCCATTTTATTCTGTAATTGTAAGGGTATCTTTGAGATTTGATTAATACAAGGTAACATGCCTGCAGAGTCTAAGGTCACTGTTCCATGCTGAACACTGACCTTGCTCACTGGCCAGCATGAATGAGTGGTGTGGCTCTGCTGTGTCCTAGCTCACCTTGAGAGCTTTGTTGGCATAACTGCCACTGCTACCATCCCCGTTTCCTCACAGCTATGGTTTGTGTAGAACAGTTCTACACTTAAGGGAGAAAATGAAGATGGCTGAATAAGTTACTAGATCCTAAGATCTCCCATCCTTCTAAGAATGCTCAGTTGAACGACAGTGTTAACCTCCCCTTCCGAGCTCTACTATGAGTACGCCTGCTGCTTTCTCTACCTGTCTCCTGATTGGCACCCACATTTCTTCTTTTCCTTCTTTTTTTTGGGGGGGGAAGGGGTTCACACGGTGCAGCAGGGACCTTACTTCTCTATCGATCTGACACTCTCGACAGTGAAAGTGTGTAGTCCTAATCACTGGATCACCAGAGAATTCACCTTCTTTCTTCTTAAAACAGAACCTTGGTCTTCCTCTGGAAATCCCCGCCTCTGCCTTTGGCAGTCCATGTGATTAAAGTGACTTCAATTCTGAAGACGGAGAGTTTGTGACTCAAGGACACTGTTGCTCCCTGCTTCCTACCTATGTCTTTGCTCATGTCTACATGGGTTCACAGTGGAGCTAATGAGTTAAGGTTGGCTGATAAGACAATGTCAATTGTGCAGGAGCGTAGGGAATTAAGAGGCTCTGAGAGGCTCTTGCTTCTAGCTGGGATTGCTAAACTGGTAAGATGGAAATCTGCCGTCTGGTCATGACTTAGGGAGTGCTTGCCTGAAAATATAATGTCACAGAGGAAAAACACAGACATAGCTTACACAGACAAGATTATTGGAGATGCTGTTTGTGAACTTGAGTCTAGCTTTGTCCTACCTAATCCTTTATGGGCATGAGTTTGAGAAAACTCAGGGAGATAGTGATGGACAGAGAAGCCTGGCGTGCTGCAGTTAATGGGATTACAAAGAGTGGGACATGACTGAGCCACTGAAATACAACAACAAATCCTTTGACTTTCACTGTCATATACAATAGATTCTCTTCCCTTGTTTAGCCAATTTGGGTTGTGATTACACCACATGCAGGTAAAGAGTCCTGAAAAATACCTCCATCTTTCATACTGCTTCTAAAGTTATCTTTTTAACAGACTGAATTCTTCACTATTTAAATCCTTCCTTCCCTTTTTCTCTGCATCTATTCACTTTAAACTTAACATTTATGAGTTTGGAAACCTGTTAGCTTCAAGGAATATAAAAAAAAATAAGATTGATTCCATTATCACAAAACTCTCAGTCTAATAAGAGAAGCAGATTTATAGACAGACAATTATGAAGTACCCTAGTATATCACATGAAAAGTATGCCTAGACTATGGTAGGTGCCTAGAGGTGGGATACCAAGTCTTGTTTCTGAAGAGGGTGGGCCAGTTTCTCAGAGAAGAACTTCAGAGCAGCTTATGTGTAGGGAAGGTACTTATTGAGTTGAGTCATAAATGATGGATGAAATTTTCTCATGTGAATCAGGAGATCAGAGGATAGGGGAAACATTCCAGAAGGTGATGTCAAATGTACAAAAGCTTTGATGTTAGAATGAGTATCATGTATACTTGGAACAGACAGCAACTCATATATCTGGAGCTTAATCTGTGAGTCAGGGAGAGAGGAGAGAAGGAGGCAAAATCTAGTCACTGAAGGCTATGTGTAGCTCCCACTTGTTACTCAGAAACCAGTGCAGGTGTTAATTCTAATTCCATTAGAATGCTTTTCAGTCCATCTCAAAGTGTTTCCTTGACCTATGTGCACAAATTTCCTAAGTATGAAGTATGTAAGGGAAGGTCAGATTAAATAAAAGGTTCAGGATAAGACAAAAAAAATGGAGACTTTTATTAACTCCTTACTGTGTGTAACATGTTAGGACATGATTTATAAGAGATACAAAACTGGATAGACTCCAAACTCTTAACCTGACATTCTCAACTCTTAAATTGGCATTCCTTAATATCTGTCCAGTATACTCCCCTCTGTATATTAGGTAACTTCTGTTGTTGTATCTGTAGTAAAGCCTTGGATGAGTTGAGCAATTTGCAATGATTTCAAATCATTTCAAGTTACACTGAAAGTGAGTGAAAGTGAAGTCACTCAGTCGTGTCTGACTCTTTGCAACCCCATGGATGGTAGCCTACCAGGCTCCACAGTCCATGGGATTTTCCAGGCAAGAATACTGGAGTGGGCTGCCATTTCCTTCTCCAGGGAATCTTCCCAACCCAGGGATTGAACCCAGGTCTCCTGCATTGCAGACAGACGCTTTACCGTCTGAGCCACTAGGGAAGCCCCAAGTTACACTAAATCAACTTTAAAAACATTGGCTTTGGGCAATTTTAAAAAGATTTTAAGAAAAATTTTCAAGTTAGTTTTTCATCTTTATTTTCTTAAAATTGTTTATAATGTTTATGGAAGAAGCCTCTATTAAATAAATGCCACCATGATCATATAAAGCAATATGAAGAAACGGTGCTATGACAAGCTTTAAAAAGGGAACTCAACACAGGGAAAGGGCAAACGTCTCCATGGAAATGCATAGTTTATGCCATGAAATTTTTTTGGAGAATAAAACCATGATGACTGTGGTTTCACAGAAGCAAAATTTAGGAAGTCAGTAGATGAGTGTTTTTCAATCACTAAGTCATGTCCAACTCTGTGACCTCATGGGCTGCTGCACACCAGTTTCTATTGTCTTCCACTATTTCCTGGAGTTTGCACAAATTCATGTCCAGTTAGTCAGTGATGCCATATATGTGTGTGTGCGTATAAATATATATGTATATATATGTGTCTGTGTATATGTATATATATGTATTAAAGATGAGTATACATACATATATATATGATTGTGTGTGCTAAGTCGTGTTAGTCGTGTCTGACTCTGTGCGACCCTAGGGACTGCAGCCTGCCAGGCTCCTCTGTCCATGGGATTCTCCAGGTCAGAATACTGTAGTGGGTTGCCATTTCCTTCTCCAAGGGATCTTCCTGACCCAGGGATGGAACCCGCGTCTCTTACATCTACCTGCATTGGCAAGTGGGTTCTTTACCACTAGTGCCACCTGGGAAGCCCGCATATATATATATACATATGAGTGTACATAGATAAGTGTATAAACCACAAATGAAAGTATCACACACATGGTGTCACAAGTTTTAGCTAGAAGAATTAGAATAATCACAAACTTGATTTTTGAATGTTGTCCATAGTGTATTTTCCAGTGGTTTTTTTTTTACTACATTCCACATATTTTGCACCAGAAATACTTTTATTTTTGTTTTTATTCCTCTTGACTCTGTCCATTTGTACATACATTTTTTTAATAGGGACACACACAGCATGTGTTATAAGTAATCAAAGTCTTATCAAACAAACAAAGCAAGATAAAAGCTCTGGGTGAGGGGATGGTGATGGCATTAGCATTTATCTGGTACTTACAGAAGGCCAGTAAGGAAGGTGATAGATGTTCAGGAAAGGAAATAGAAAGATTTATTATTTGGGGCTGGAATGGAGTTTATCCCCTGTTTTTCCTACGCCATGTGATCTCTCATTGCAGCCTTTTTTCTTTTTTTGTATCTGCTTTATTTTTTGTCCATTCTGCATTCCACCAGCTTATAGCCAACCTAAACATTTTTACTTCTTTTAAAGCGCTGAAAGTAGTTCATAGGATTATTATGAAAATCAATTAAATTCACATTTGCAAAATGTGCTTGAAAGTAAAACAAAATATTGTTAAATAAAGAAAAATAATGAAATGGCTTAAATTAAGAATAGCTTTTAAAAGCTAAAAGAAAATATCATGCATGAATTTATACTTAGTTGAGATTAAGCAATCAATTTTATTGACTGTATTTAGCAAATGGGTTCAGGGTGGCGTAATTATTTCTCAATATCAAGGAAGTAGAAGGAGAAAAGGTGAAGGCACAGAGAGATTTTGAGGATGAAGGGAGATGAGTTTAGGGGTCATCACAATAAAGTGGGACAAAGCAGGCACTGAGTCGTCAGGGCTAAGGACAGGGCTGGGTGTTTGAGGGAAATGGTGAGGATTTGGAACAACAGCTGCTAAAAGTACAGAGGTAGTTGATCTTAATCAACAAAAGAACTGTAAAATATCAGGGAAAGATCACTTAGGACTAAAAAGCAGTAAAGTACACTGATACCAACACACAAGATTTCATTTCTTCATGTAACTCAGGGACAAAGATAAATAGTAAAACTGAGCAAGACCATGGGGTTAGCCCGGCGTAAACCATGAAGACCTTAATTTGCAGAAATGACTAACCACAGAATCTAGGCTGAGATGGAAAGTGCAGGAAGCAGGATAAGGTATGATAGACTGAAAAATGGTGGTGGTGGGGTGGATAATCTCTGAGGGACTTTCAGGTCCCTGGGGAATGTTGGGTATGTTCAATGTATGTTTGAAAGTCGGAGAGTTTGGACAAAAGTTAGTCTGGAAAGTGTCTGTAATCTCATTGCTCCATTCTAAAGAGAATAATGTCAAAGGTGAGGTTCTCTTGGGGGTGACCAAGATAGTGTGTCATTTGAAGGTTCTGATGTAGAGGAGATTAAAGAACCATGAGATTCAGTTAGGACAGGTGGGTGGGACGTATGGAAGAAAAGGGAGACAGGATGCCTCGGTTATGTATCTCATGTGATACAGTCTGTCTAAATATGAATCTATGCAATTAAATAGTATTTCTTGAGCACATGCTGTGATACTTTGTGATTGTGATTGGGGGTGTGGATGGATAGATGAGGGGAAATGTTGGCATGACCCTGAAAGTTCTTGGGCATACTTCAAACTGAAAATAAAGGCTAGAAACACTGTTGATGGTAATGACCTGGTGGGGGATTATCATATTTGTAAATTATTTTAATAGAGTTGAAAACCATGTTAGGTATTGATTGGCATTACTTTTCTTAATTAATTTTTGGTTGGTTGAGTTGCTTATGCCAGTAACTTACCAAAAACATTAACCACATTTTTTAGCATTTACTGTGGCTAACATTTTCTTGGAATGTAGCTATACTAGGAAGGACAAAGTTTTCTTCTCTAGAGGAAGAGATGAGAAGGACAAAGAAATAATGACAATAGATTTTAGAATAGCAGCTGATGGAAGTTGGGAAACTGTCCTTTAAAATTACAGAGTAGAAATTAGATTAGGGATTCTCAGGTGGTACAGTGGTAAAGAATCTGCCTGCCAATACAGGAGACACGGGTTCGATCCCTAAGTTGGGAAGATAGCTTGGAGAAGGAAATGGCAACCTGCTCCAGTATTCTTACCTGGAGAATTCCGTGGACAGAGGAGCCTGGTCGGCCACAGTCCATGGAGTTGCAAAGAGTTGGACACGGCTAAACAACTGAGCACAGCACAAAGATTAGCTGAGGCTGTTGATAATTAAGACTTGATAGTTCTCACTCAGTTTGCGGTTGGTGACCCCTTTGGCTTCAAGCTTTCCTGTCCTCTATAAAAACTGGACACAGGTGCAATCTCTTTGTTGTGTCTGACTCAATGAACTAATAAATAATTGATATGGTTACATGTTATGCTTATTTCTTATGTTTTTTTCCACTGAAGAAAAAAGGTAAAAAAAGCTTCTCAATTACCAGATATACTTTATAGTCTTATAAACTTGGTGGTTGGCAGACTTAATAGACTTTTCAATTTCATTTGGGGGAAAATGCAGCTTATATTCAGTGTGCTAAACTTTTCTTTTTTGACCGTAACACCCAGGCTTTGGGATGCAGTTCTACCAAAGAAAATTTCTTGCTTATATATGCTGTGTTTAGTGGGTTGCTTGTTAGCTCAGGGATTGGACTGTTTGGAAATAATAGATGTTCTAGATGTAAGGAACCAAAGGAAGAGGAGAAAAGTAAAATTTATTAGGTCCCAACTCTATGTCAGATGCAGTAACTGAGCTTTACAAAGTATCATTTTCATAATTTCAAGAATGCTATGAAGTTGATATCATTATTCTCATTTTATCAATAAAGAAAGTGGCACAAAGGATCTTAAAGGCAGAGTTAAAATTAAAACTGAAGACTAATTCAGAAGCCCATTGGCTCAAAGTCAAGTCTTTCTCTGGATAAGGAAAGAAAGACAGGGAAGAAAGACATCATATAAATCTTAAGTCTACTGAGTGCACTTCATTTTTTAAGCCCTCCTAGGAAATAATGCATTTAAAAATTTTTTCAATTTAGTTTGCCCTAGGAATCAAATGAAAATGTATGAGTAATGACAGCTTCTAGGCCCCAGAATGTCAACAGCCCAGAGATCCCCTGGCTTGTGCCAACTCAGCTCTAAACACTTCATTCCATGGAAATCTCAAAGACCTCCTACACTGATAATCAGATTAAGTGCATGAAGTCACTCAGTCCTATTTGCAACCCCATGGATAGTAGCCTGCACCAAGCTCCTCCGCCCATGGGATTTTCAAGGCAAGAGTACTGGAGTGGGTTGCCATTTCCTTCTCCAGGGAATCTTCCCAACCCAGGGATCGAACCCAGGTCTCTCACATTGTAGACAGATGCTTTACTGTCTGAGCCACCAGGGAAGTCAGATTAAAGGATCTGATAATTACACTGAAGGTGGATGACAGGCAGGGTGTGTGAAGGGCCTAGCTGGTCTAAGCAAACTATCTCTACTAATTCTCCAAGTATCTTGGAAGGTGTTAATAAGGATTAGACTCTGTCACAGACTGTCTAAGCTTGGTTGTCATAGGAGACTAAAACAATGCTGTTAAACTACAGGTTGTGATGCATTAGTAGGTCATATAATCAAGTTTGTGGGTTGTAACTATTATTTTAGTATATAATAGATAGAATAAAAAGAAAATATACTATAATATATCACAAATAAAGTATTATCTTGTGAAAATGTTTTTCAAAAGTACACGGGTAACTATGTGAAATTAAACCCTTGAATGTAGAAAAAGAACTTCCACAAGCAAAAATACTCTTGATGATTTTCTTTTATTGATCAAAGTTATGACTGTGTTATAAGTTCCTAGATTGTAGATATCACCTGCTGAGAATTTCTAGGCAGGCAGAAAAAAAAATTGAAGTCATGCCATTTTGATTTCATCACTCCCTGCAAGTTTGCACAATGGGTATCTCCATTAAATTACCGTACAACCTGTGCTTTTCCTGACAGGAACGCCTGCTTCTGATGCTTTTACAGATAAGGGTGACAGCTTCACAATGTTCTCAGTGGAGTTAATCTAAAATAAACGTTAACATGGAGCAAAATTTATTTTGTTTCTTCGGGCTGTTGGGTCACACTAGGGAAATTGTTTGTAGCAAGCATAAGAAAGGAAATAAAGAAAAGAAGCAAAACCAGAAGATCCTACCACATGCACTCCACTCTCTAACGTGTTAAGTTAAAATAAAAAAATCAGTTGAAGTACTTGTATTTCAACTTGATATTCTTTATCGTTATCAAAATATCTCTGCTAAATGTCTGATTCAGCCCATTATACTATGATAGCACAAAGAATAGCAATAATAATAATAGCTATTGTTCCTAATCACTAACATCTAGTAAAAACATGCCATTTTTATGTTGTTATGAAAAACAGTACTGAGACTCGTGTGCGTGTGTAAAATCTCCTTATAATAACCGAGGAAATAGATATTCAAAATATACCCATTTCAAAGATTGGAAAAACAAGGCACATGTGCCACGAAAGTTAGACCTTACACCAGGGGACACAAGAGAAACCTTGGTTGTTTGTATATAGGTGAGTGACATGGTTGTATTTTAACAGGATAATTCTTGTGGCATTGAAGGTTAAATGTGAGGGGGAAATTCAGAAAGCGAGCAAAACTCTCAGAGAAATCATTATCTACTCTCTCGTTAATGCATATCTGCTCCATCCCTCACCTATATTCTGCTTTTACAGAATAAACCCTTCTCTAAACATGCAACAATCATTCAGATTTTGATGTGTTTGCACCCATTTCTCCTTTTTCCAGTTTAGTTCTTCGCTTGACTGTTAGTAACTCTCTCTGTTTTTATTTTTTTAAGATCAAGCTCATCTATTGGTACCTCCAGGAAGTAATTACTTACATGTCATTTCCTTTTACAAGAAGCATGCTATGGTAGAAAGATAGAATTGGGAAGCAAGCAGCTTAAGGTTGCCTCTTTGAACAAGTTTCTTAAAGATTTTGAAATTGCTTCCTTAAGTATAAAGTGGGGTATTACCTGCCTTGAAGTGTTACGGGGAGGGTTAGAAATGATTCTTGACATCTAATAGGAACCTATGAGATGATACCATTTATAATTGTGTTTTTCCACAGCCCCCCAGACATTCTTGTCTCTATCTTCTTAGGGCACTTCATCCCATCTATGCAAACATTTGCTGTATTAGATTGGAATTATCTTAGCTTGTGAGCAAGGGCAGAGACTTCTGTTTGAATCCCAATAAATCGCACAATTTCTGGTCCAGAGCAAGATGCCCTTCATAGAATAATTGTTGAAATGAATGATGTGAGCTTATCCTGGGGGTAATGAAAGAGAGAACAGATAAATATCTGAAAGTTATATGGGGGGAACTATAGGAGTTGACTGCAACACCATTATCTAATTAGCAGTAGTGATCTGATGCTCAGAATGAAAGTCAAACTGATGAGACACAATAGAGAAGTGAAATGCCTTGTATATTTTTGTATCACATCGAATATTTATTTTTTATTTTGTTCTGGAATGCAGTTAGGTTATTTGGAATCAATTTGGCTTTCAAGGCTTGATTTTAAACTTTTTAAAGTATGAGTTCAAAATACCCTTTAGGGGTATATCCTGGCTACACAGTGGTTAGGACTCTGCACTTCCATTGCCAGGGACCTGGGTTCAGTCCCTGGTCTGGAAACTAAGATTTGGCAAGCTGCCCAGTGAAGCCAAAAATAAAACAAAACAAAACAAAAATGCCCTTTCAGTTCAGTTAAGTCACTCAGTTGTGTCCGACTCTGTGACCCCATGAACAGCAGCACACCAGGCTTCCCTGTCTATCACCAACTCCCAGAGCTTGCTTAAACTCATGTCTATCGAGTCAGTGATACCATCCAACCATCTCATCCTCTGTCATCCCCTTCTCCTCCTGCCTTCAATCTTTCCCAGCATCAGAGTCTTTCCAAAGAGTCAGTTCTTCGCATCAGGTGGCCAAATACTGTTTAGGCAAGGATTAATTTAACCCCCTACTGAGGCAATACCTTTCTGAGAACACTATAATTGAGCCTGAAGTGCGCTTTGAATCAAGAGAATTTTCAATCCCATAAGATAACAGATTGATGATATTCTCTATTTTTGTAACAAAATTTTGTTAAATTCAATATAATTATACGTTAGCTGGTTATTAAATAGATTAAAAAAATTTTAATTACAAAGGAATTTCTTTAGTAATATGTTTATCCAGGGTGTAATCTTTCTATCAAATCTTTATAGCCACTTTTTTCTCTATTTTGCATGAAAGTCCAGTGTAAAAAAATAAATACAAATAGGCAAAGCTTTATGAAAGAGGCAGTCAGATCCTTATATACTTTGTAATAGTTACAGTTAAAACAAAATCAATGTCAGTGGCTATGTTTTAAATTCTTTCAACCTGCCTTGATAAAAATTTATCCTCTTAAAAAAAATGTTCATTCCCTACTGTGGTCACTTTTTTGAGTCTTCAAATACTGAATGCTGCTGCTGCTGCTAAGTCGCTTCAGTCGTGTCCGACTCTGTGCGACCCTATAGACAGCAGCCCACCAGGCTCCTCCACCCACAGGATTCTCCAGGCAAGAATACTGAAGTGGGTTCCCATTTCCTTCTCCCAATATTGAGTAGTGAGTCTGAATTTTGCTCCACAAATTTGAGCCTGCAGGAGAATTTAAATTTCTTCATTTTCTTTAAAACAGATTAAAATTTGATTCTATTCCACCAAAAGGAAAATTATGCAGTTTCAATAATTATTGTGGTTCCCTGACCACACCCCTTGGTAGAGCAAAGGTCCTGAGGGATTTTTGCAGAGCAAAACATCCAGGAATATCCCTCTGAACTTTGGCTTAAACCTGTTTTCTGTAAAAAGGATAAACATTGGCACGGTCATCTGAAGCACAACACCATGCAGCTTTTTCCTGTTCTGGAACACAGAAACTGTTGCTATGGTTGGTAATGCCAATGCTTAAGTGTCTTCTAAGTACTGAATGCAGGCTTTCTTTCATAGTCTTGTTACTTCCCTGGGAAGAGGAAACTGAGGAAAAAATCAGAATTGTTCATCTTGGCAGTGTGGGCAGTGTGCGTAACTCTGTGATAGCCATCTTTCCATTTCCACTCTTCCTGGGGCTTCCCTGGTGGCTCAGATGGTAAAGCAGGAGACCTGCTTTACAATGCGGGAGACCTGGGTTCGATCCCTGGGTCGGGAAGATCCCCTGGAGAAGGAAATGACAACCCACTCCAGTACTCTTGCCTGGAAAATCCCATGGACCAAGGAGCCTGGTAGGCTGCAGTCTATGGGGTCGCAAAGAGTTGGACACGACTGAGCGACTTCACTTATCTGTGGTATCCAGCTGGGAACTAGGTAAAGATAAAGGGTTGATCATGAGTTCAAAAAGAAGGGGAGACCTACAGAGCCGTGAGAAAAAATGGCCTAAAAGAATGAAAGATCCTTGAAAGAGGGAAAAGAGAAGTAAATTCAAGGGATATGGAGTTTTTTTTCTTTTAAGTCATGTCATCAGTTTATCTTATTTTTGTCTGTCCTGGGTCTTCATCGCTGCATGAGCTTTTCTCTAGTTGGGGTGAGCAGGGGCTACTGTCTGGCTGCAGTGCTCAGGCTTCTCACTGTGGTGGCTTCTCTTTCTGTGGAGCAGGGGCTCTAGGCACACGGGCTGCAGTAGCTGTGGTCCCCGGGTTCTAGAGCACAGGCTCAGTAGTTGTGGCACACAGGCTTAGTTGCTCCGGGTCATGTGCGATCTTCCCAGACCAGGGATCAAACCCATGTCTTCTGCATCAGCAGGTGGAGTCTTTACCACCGAGCCACCAGGGAATCCTGGATATGAAGTTCTTCAGTCAATTTTGAGGCTTTGGCCAACTGGTGACCCAAGATTCATGAATGGAGACTTTGAAACAGAAAGTAAAATTAGGGGTAGTAGCTCAGTTGGTAAAGCATCTCCCTGCAATGTGTGAGAGACTTGGGTTCGGTTCCTGGGTTGGGAGTTCCCCTGGAGAAGAAAATGGCAACCTACTCCAGTATTCTTGCCTGGAGAATCCCATGGACAGAGGAGCCTGGTAGGCTACAGTTCATGGGATCGCAAGAGTCAGACACAACTTAGCGCCATCTTTCTTTCCTTTCCTCTATTTTCTTCTTGCTCCTTTTTGATGTTTACCAAACTAGCATTAGGATGGTGTGAAACATGGACTATATTGTTTCCTCTTTTCCATAGTCAGGGTAGAGTTCTAAGGATGTTGTTGCTATTGTTGTTCAAGTGCCCTTTAATATTCCCCAAATCCTGAAACTTAACTGTCTATTTTCTTGTCTAACAAAGTCCAGTCCCAAGGCTGAGTTGCCCCAAAATGACACAGTGGTGGAGGGAGTGTTAATGAATAATAAAGGTGGCGGTTGGATTCCCTTCCATTTTCTTCTGCCTTGGAATGCCCATGGAGAGCTGGAAGTGTGCATTAAAAAAAAAAACAAAAACACAGAATTTTCACAGAAGATGACCTAAAATGCTTGGGAGAACTCAAAAGAGTTATGCACCCTTATGACCAACAATTTCCCCGTCCTTTCAATAAATACAGCTTGAAGGCATCTGTCTACTGTATGTTTTCTCATTTATTCTGGAAGCTCAGTGTCTAGGTAATGTATTGTAAGCATCCCATTATAATGTAATATAAACATGATGTAAAATTAATGGTTCATTTTTGAATCTAACATTCTTTAGAAATCTCGTTGAAAATTCACTTAGCAGAGTAAAACTTCTAATTAAAATTAGTAATGAAGTTATCTAAGGATTAATAATTCAGGTAACATCTAATTTGGCATGACTGTCTGAGAACACAAACCAGGTG
This sequence comes from Capra hircus, assembly GCF_001704415.2. Classification (NCBI taxonomy): domain Eukaryota; kingdom Metazoa; phylum Chordata; class Mammalia; order Artiodactyla; family Bovidae; genus Capra; species Capra hircus. The sequence goes on along the minus strand of NC_030813.1, from coordinate 89,573,843 downwards.
AAAATTTCAATCATAAAAACTTAATAGGGACTTTCCTGGTGATCCAGAGGGTAAGATTCCAAGCCTCTAATGCAAGGAGGCCCAGGTTCAGTCCCTGGTCAGGGAACTAGAACCCACATGCCAAAACTAAGAGTTTGCATGCCACAACCTAAAGATCCTGCGTGCTGCAACAAAGATCAAAGACCCAGCATGCTGCAACTAATACATATTTTAAAAACTTAAGAATAAATTCTGCTAAAATGTAGCCAAAAAAATAAATTTCAAGCCATTAATATTGCATAACTCATAAATTACATATCTTTATTTTGTATGCATACTAACATGATTGGTACAATTACAGAATACCCAGGCTTGTGAAATAATAAAATTCAGTTATCTTTGCTATTTTACTGACTCTCATCATGTAAAATCCATAAGTTTTATTTACTTTAAGACTCTGATGCTGGAGGGATTGGGGTCAGGAGGAGAAGGGGACAGCAGAGGATGAGATGGCTGGATGGCATCATGGACCTGATGAATGTGAGTCTGAGTGAACTCCGGGAGTTGGTAACGGACAGGGAGGCCTGGCGTGCTGCGATTCATGGGGTTGAATAGTCAGACACAACTGAGCAACTGAACTGAACTAAACTGAACTGAAAATGCTTTTGGTATATATTTGCCAAGGTATATTTGTCAAGGTAGGAGGATAAAACTATTTTATTTAACATTCTGTTAACTTCTTTAGAAAGCTTCAAATATTTAGGCAGGGGAATGTGGGGCTTCCTTTGAACCTTCCCCCAAGACCCCACAATTATTAGAGATGGGCTCAAGTGTATAGATAATTTGGGGAAGGATTTCAAAAGCATCCTAGAGCAGATAATTGAAGAAATGAATTTTGGAAAAAAACTTGAATATTATAATCATGTATTTAAATTTGTGCTCATGTTGATGCCCCCTTAGAGGACTTATTGCTCTTTGGAAACAATAATTGCTCATTTTCTATTTACATTTTTATTGACACAGAGTTCATTTTATAGTGCTTGGACTGCAACAGTGCTTAATGACTTGAAATAGGGCATTCTTGGGAAGGAAGAGGAATGGAAACAGATAAGTTTTATTGGCTAAGACTTCAGATGAGAAAGTTATACTAAGGGATGTAATAAGTATCTGTCTTTAAATATAATTTCTTGGTCAATTATTAAGTGCTATTTTAAGTATAATCAACTCTTGATAATATAACACAGTAAGACGGGAAAAGCAGAATTGCTATCTTACTTTCAGTGATTCCTCAAAGTGTCCTTAAAAACTTGTGCAATGGGAGATGGTCTTATTTTTTAGCTTTTTAAGAATCTAACCTACACTGTACACTTATCCTATTTTAATTTGGCCTCATTTTAAGCATACCTCTTTCATAATTAAATTTAAAATGCTGGTCTGTTCCATTTATTGAAGTACTGCAAGTTGTAGAAATCTCAACAGCAGGAAGGAAGTTTATTTCGCAATTTGCTCTTATTACTCAAGAGACATCAAATTGCTCATAAATAAATAGCAGGATGGCAATTGTCATTTCCTGATGTAAGACTATCACAGTTAGGGCAGAATGTCTTGGGAATATGTTCTCAGACAGCTGCGCCTCATGTTCAGTTTATAGAAGCAATGTGACTCTATTAAATGGAGGGAAATCCAGATCTTAGAACAAGGATGTGAAGTCAGAGTGTCTTGTCAAGTACGTCTTTGGAGTGTAACTTTGGCTAAAGCTTCTCATTGACTGGCATTGCCACAGGAAATGCTGTTTTGTGGTTTACATAACTTGTAGGAATCATTGCTCAGCAATCTAAAATATCAGCAAAATGAAATAGTATTGCACAATGTGGTTTACTTAGAACACACAATATTGGGGGAAAAAAATATCAGCAGGACTCAGCCTGCAGCTTCATATTTGTTAACCTAGAGTCCACTAAAAGGAACAGAAATGAAATAAGAGGAGGAACAGTCTGATCTTGGCAGGAAAAGCATCAAGATGCCTGCAGACTCAGGGTCATGTTATTTACCCTCTTCTATTGTAACAGTGAAACCAAGCAGGACTCTGTGGAGCTCCTGGGCATGGAAGCCTTTCTGTGCCCTCCATTTCTTGTTTGTGAGAAACAGGCTTCAGCGTCCATGACCTTCACTCAGTTCCAAAGGGCAGACTCAAAAAGCTGCTAATCAGGGAAGGATGGGGGTACAGAGACAAGGGAGGAACAGGCAAGAAACAATAGTGCAGAATTCCCTGGCTATTCAGTGGTTACAACTTCCTGCTTTCACTGCCCAGGGCCTGGGTTCAATCCCTGGTTGAGAAACTAAGATCCTACAAGTGATGCAGTGTGGCCAAAAAAGAAAAAAGAAACAACAGCATAGCCGTGGGTCAGGATCCTGGTTCTGTCTCAAAGAATACAGTATCTTTGAGCTCTTCTGCAAAACTAAAACTCCCAACAAATGGAAGATGTTAATTGCTTGATGGTTTTCAGTCTGTCTGTCCTCTGATTATCTGCCCTCTGAATTCTTAAAAAGATGGGAATACCAGACCACCTGACTTGCCTTCTGAGAAATCTGTATACACGTCAAGAAGCAACAGTTAGAACTGGACATGGAACAACAGACTGGTTCCAAATCGGGAAAGGAGTATGTCAAGGCTGTATATTGTCACCCTGATTATTTAACTTATATGCAGAGTACATCATGAGAAATGCTGGACTGGATGAAGCGCAAGCTAGAATCAAGATTGGCGGGAGAAATATCAGTAACCTCAGATATGCAGATGACACCCTTATGGCAGAAAGCAAAGAACTAAACAACCTCTTGATGAAAGTGAAAGAGGAGAGTGAAAAAGTTGGCTTGAAGCTCAACATTCAGAAAACTAAGATCATGGCATCTAGTCCCATCACTTCATGGGAAATAGATGGGGAAACAGTGGAAACAGTGACAGACTTTATTTTTGGGAGTTTCAAAATCAGTTCAGATGGTGACTGCAGCCATGAAATTAAAAGACTCTTGCTCCTTGGAAGAAAAGTTATGACCAACCTAGACAGAATATTAAAAAGCAGAGACATTACTTTGCCAACAAAGATCTGTCTAGTCAAGGCTATGGTTTGTCCAGTAGTCATGTATGGATGTGAGAGTTGGACTATAAAGAAAGCTGAGGGCTGAAGAATTGATGCTTTTGAACTGTGGTGTTGGAGAAGACTCTTGAGAGTCCCTTGGACTGCAAGGAGATCCAACCAGCCCATCCTAAAGTTAAATCGGTCTTGAATATTCATTGGAAGGACTGATGCTGAAGCTGAAACTCCAATACATTGGCCACCTCATGTAAAGAGCTGACTCATTTGAAAAGACCTTGATGCTGGGAAAGATTGAAGGTGGGAGGAGAAGGGGATGACAGAGCATGAGATGGTTGGATGGTATCACCAACTCAACGGACATGAAGTTGAGTAAATTCAGGGAGTTGGTGATAGACAGGGAGGCTTGGTGTGCTCAGTCCATGGGGTCGCAAAGAGTCAGACACGACTGAGCAACTGAACTGAACTCAACTGAATTGCTTAATGAAGCATTCTTCATTCCACAGAGAGATCATGATTTGGTAACCTCAAGAACCACAGGAAATGGCCTGAGGCCAAATTAAATGAATGCAGGCCCTGCACACACCCTAATCTTATCAGAACCATTATTACATACCTCCTCACCAACTCCTCTGGGTCGGGACACACAGTTTTGAGGGTATTAGCCATCTGCATTCTGTCTAGTCAAGGCTATGGTTTTTCCAGTGGTCATGTATGGATGTGAGAGTTGGACTGTGAAGAAAGCTGAGCACCGAAGAATTGATGCTTTTGAACTGTGGTGTTGGAGAAGACTCTTGAGAGTCCCTTGGATTGCAAGGAGATCCAACCAGTCCATTCTAAGGGAGATCAGTTCTGGGTGTTCTTTGGAAGGAATGATGCTAAAGCTGAAACTCCAGTACTTTGGCCACCTCATGCGAAGAGTTGACTCATTGGAAAAAACTCTGATGCTGGGAGGGATTGGGGGCAGAAGGAAAAGGGAACGACAGAGGATGAGATGGCTGGATGGCATCACTGACTCGATGGATGTGAATCTGAGTGAACTCCAGGAGTTGGTGATGGACAGGGAGGCCTGGAGTGCTGCAATTCATGGGGTCGCAAAGAGTCGGACACGACTGAGGGACTGAACTGAACTTGCCTGACAAAGCAATAAACCTATTTTTTTCTACCTCACCCAAGACTCTGTTCCCAAGATTGAACTTGGTACCAGGGCCTGGAGGCTGAATTTTGGCATCAATGGCAGGCCCATGACAAATGTACACAAAAATAGCATGGGAAAAAATGTCTTCAAGACAACTTTGTGGCAAATATTTTCTTGATTTTCTTTGGCCTAAACTATGAATAAGTTAACTTATTTTAGATAAGTTAAAATAAGTTAACTAATTTTAGAGTCTAGCTCTTCCAGTTTTCCTCCAAAGTAGGGCGTTCCACAAAGCACTGGGAGAGAGGCCAGAGGGCAGGGTGAGAATACAGGACAGTGATCCTAATACTCCATTCCATTCTCCCCTCCTCCTACTAGAAAGTTAACTGGAGGAACAGTGATTGTCATCTGAACCAAGGAAGAGAGATGCCTGTCATGTGAGATGTAAAACCACTTCATTTTACACAAGGCCTTACTCAACAATCTCCTCTTGAAGAATAGGATATGTGCACTGATACCCTAAAGCATAGTCAGAGTTTCATTAAATGAAAAACACAGAAGAAGTAAGTTTTCAGGCCACTGAAAAATTACTATCCCAAGGGGATTATTTCCTGGCATTGCTTAGGATCATTGCTGAGCTCAAGTCAGCTCATCCCATTGTAAGAACTGAGTGCTGAATTAGTGATTCTGTTGTTTAGTCACTAAGTTGTGACTGACACTTTTGAGACCCCATGGACTGTACCCTGCCAGGCTCCTCTGTCCATGGGATTTTCCAGCTAGAATATTGCAGTGGGTTACCATTTCCTTCCCCAAGGGATCGTCTCCACCCACGGAAGGTGGATTTTTAACCTCTGAGCCATCAGGGAAGTAGCAGTAGTTCTGTTATCAATTATTAAGACTTCATAGAATACATTGGGCCATGGAGGAAGGCTTATAGCATGAAAATCAGCAAATGCTATAAATCTCGGCTTGTTTTTTGAAACTTTTACCAATGTGCTACTACATACATATATCCCCTCTCAGATCTGCATGAACATAATCCCCTATACATCCCCCTTCTATAGCCTTTGTCTTTTGCTCTAGGTCTTCTACTCAGATCCTTAGGATATTTCTTATTTTCCTTAGCTCTCATTTCCTTTTTTAGTTTTGATTTTTTTCCTAGGTTTTTTCATCCAGATGACTTGCATGCACAGATGCTTGGAAGTTTGTTCTGGACTGATCAGAGAAAACCACTTTTTGTTATTGGCACAGGCAAAAAGCTCAGGAATGAAATGCTAGAAGATGAAGGATTTATTTCCCTGGGATCATAAACCTGTGCACCCTGCTTTCATGTCCTGTGGATGTTGAGTTCTGTTAGCCCCAAATTACTATTAATATTAATAGAAGTGGAACAACAACTGGTTCAAAATTGGGAAAGGAGTATGTCAAAACTGTACACTGTCACCATGCTTATTCGCAGGGTACATCAGGGTGCTTATATGCAGAGTACATCATGTGAAATGCTGGACTAGATGAAGCACAAGCTGGAGTCAAGATTGCTGGGAGAAATATCAATAACCTTAGATATGTGGGTGATATCACCCTTATAGAAGAAAGCAAAGAGAACCTAAGGAGCCTCTTGATGAAAGTGAAAGAGGAGAGTGAATTGCCTTAAAACTCAACCTCACAAAACTAAGATCATGGTATCTGGTCCCATCACTCCATAGCAAATAAATGGGGAAATAATGGAAACAGTGACAAACTTTATTTCCTTGGGTCCCAAAATCACTGCAGATGGTGACTGCAGCCATGAAATTAAAAGACAATTGCTCCTTGGAAGAAAAGTTATGACCAACCTAGAAAGCATATTAAAAAGCAGAGACATTACTTTGCCAACAAAGGTCCATCTAGTCAAAGCTATGGTTTTTCCAGTAGTCATGTATGGATGTGAGAGCTGGACCGTAAATAAAGCTGAGTATTGAAGAATTGATGCTTTTGAACTCTGCTGTTGGAGAAGACTCTTGAGAGTCCCTTGGACTGCAAGGAGATCCAACCAGTCCATCCTAAAGGAAATCAGTCCTGAATACTCACTGGAAGGATTGATACTGAAGCTGAAACTCCAATACTTTGGACCCCTGATGGGAAGAACTGACTCATTGGAAAAGACCCTGTATCTAGGAAAGATTGAAGGCAGGAGAAGGGGATGACAGAGGATGAGATGGTTGGATGGCATCACTGACTCGATGGACATGAGTTTGAGCAAGCTCTGGGAGTTGGTGATGGACAGGAAAGACTGGTGTGCTGCAGTCCATGGGATTGTAAAGTCAGACGTGACTGAGCATCTGAACTGAGACACTAAGTCTGAATTCTCAATGACTAGCTCTCCTGATCAGCCTCAGTGCCAGAACATAATCATTTTTTCTAAGTAACAGCTAAAGTCTGTATGCCCTAGGTGGGGTGAGGAGAGGGGTAAAGTGTATATTTGCGGATGGGGCTCAGACGGTAAAGCGTCTGTCTACATATGCGGGAGACCCGGGTTCAATCCCTGGGTCGGGAAGATCCCCTGGAGAAGGAAATGGCAATCCACTCCAGTACTTTTGCCTGGAAAATCCCATGGACAGAGGAGCCCGGTAGGCTACAGTCCATGGGGTCGCAAAGAGTCGGACACGACTGAACGACTTCACTCATAAGTATTCCTAAGTGAATGTGGAGAAAGTGTGTTTCAGACTTGAAGGAACCTTAGACATAATCTTGTCTAACTTGCTTTTTAATGTGGTGGCTAAACAGAGGCACAGACGGATAGTGGTAGAACGAGGACTGGGATTCAGAACCCTGACTCCCATTTCTGGGAACTTTCAAATCTACAACAATGTCTATTTTTTAAAAAATATTATAATTAGCACCAAGATAATGTTAGGGAAACCACTGACCATCACCTCCCACCTTGGTCAGGCAAGATAGTAACCACTTGCACAAATTATCTTACATCAGGAGGTCCTGGTAAGGAATGTGGAACTAACAAGCTACCACCAAACTGAAGAATTTATGAAAGGTCAAAAGGAGAGAGGAAGCTCCCTCCATATGTCCCACCAATCTCCCAGAATCCTTCTCATAGGAAGCCACCTTGGCTGAGCCATGTGTGCACAACCAGGAAGGACCCTGAGTTAGAGTGATCGGCCAGAGAGAGCCCAGAAACCAACCCCCTCACCGCAAAACCCACGACTTTGAGCCACATGCCAGAGCAGTTCTCCTGGGTTCCCTTACTCTGTTGTTCCCTGCCCGGCATCCACTCCCAATACAGTCTCTTGCTTTGTCAACATGTGTGTCTCCTTACACAATTTATTTCCAAGTGTTAGATAACAGCTGACTCTTTGGCCCTGGACAGGATCCCCCTTCATGTAGCAATAACGTTTATTCTACTCAAGAAATGCTTTTTTGGACTATGAGATGTATATCTATGTGCACATACTTATCCTAGGCATTGTACCAAGAGTTGGGGCTATAGACCTGTTCCCTACTTTCTTCCGAGAATCAAGATTATTTGTGTTAGCACAATTTAGTAACCCTGTGTTCCAGGAAATTCTTAACTTAGAAGAGAAAACTGCCATCTGATGGAGAACTTTATTGTTTGCTTCAGGAAATTCTTGTAAGTTAGTTTATCCGGGTCAGTAATCTGCTCATCTCAGCTATTAGCTCTTGAATTAGAAAATAGGCTGTTTATCAAGATTCTTGTGCAGACTCTCATCTCATTTGTCCACCAATCTAAATTTATTATGTCAGCAAAGTTTGCCCAGTTCCAGGCAATTCCCTACCATGATAACATGTTTTAAACGTTTTGATCCCAGTCCCACTCATATCCTCCTTCTGAGACACTATGATTCTGTCAAAATGCTCTTTTCTATGTTGAATAAATCTAACACTTACCTTTTTCTGATCAAAACATTTTTTGTTGTTGGTATTTCTGAGGAGGTAACTGTGGATACATTGTATAGGAGGACAGGATGTAAGAATGAGGAATATATATTTATCATGATCTGTTTGGGTATAGCAGAGACCTTCACTTGTCACATTCTTTAGCAAGGTATTTGCCCTGAAAATGTTTGGCTGGATGTTGCTTTACAAATTTGTTATGCATCAGTTCAGTTCAGTTCAGTCGTTCAGTCGTGTCCGACTCTTTGGACCCCATGAATCGCAGCACGCCAGGCCTCCCTGTCCATCAACATATCCCGGAGTTCACTCAGACTCACATCCATTGAGTCTGTGATGCCATCCAGCCATCTCATCCTCTGTCGTCCCCTTCTCCTCCTGCCCCCAATCCCTCCCAGCAGAGTCTTTTCCAATGAGTCAACTCTTCGCATGAGGTGGCCAAAGTACTGGAGTTTCAGCTTTAGCATCATTCCTTCCAAAGAAATCCCAGGACTGATCTCCTTCAGAATGGACTGGTTGGATCTCCTTGCAGTCCAAGGGACTCTCGAGAGTCTTCTCCAACACCACAGTTCAAAAGCATCAATTCTTCGGCGCTCAGCCTTCTTCACAGTCCAACTCTCACATCCATACGTGACCACAGGAAAAACCATAGCCTTGACTAGAAGGACCTTAGTCAGCAAGATAATGTCTCTGCTTTTGAATATACTATCTAGGTTGGTCATAACTTTTCTTCCAAGGAGTAAGCGTCTTTTAATTTCATGGCTGCAGTCACCATCTGCAGTGATTTTGGAGCTCCCAAAAATAAAATCTAACACTGTCCACTGTTTCCCCATCTATTTCCCATGAAGTGATGGGTGACCAACCTAGGGTCCTGTAAATCCTGCCCTTGGTATTTTACTGCTTGTGGTTACTATATTTCATGCTGCAGATAGTATTTTCAGTGGAGTGCTGAGAGGGGGCAGAATTTTACACAAAAAGGCTATTTAGAGAAAACAGTGATGTAAACTCTAAGCAAAATAAATAAAAACAATAATTTTGTTTTGTTTTGTTTTCAGTCCATTCTGAAAGAGATCAGTCCTGGGTGTTCTTTGGAAGGAATGATGCTAAAGCTGAAACTCCAGTACTTTGGCTACCTCATGTGAAGAGTTGACTCATTGGAAAAGACTCTAATGCTGGGAGGGATTGGGGGCAGGAGGAGGAAGGGGACGACAGAGGATGAGATAGCTGGATGGCATCACTGACTCGATGGATGTGAGTCTGAGTGAACTCTGGGAATTGGTGATGGACAGGGAGGCCTGGCGTGCTGTGATTCATGGGGTCACAGAGTCAGACACAACTGAGCGACTGAACTGAACTGAACTGAAGTTGGTCACTGGCTGAGAGGAGCAAACCCACGTCCAAGGAACGGTGGCTGCGCTGGCACAGGAGGGCTGAGAGGAGCTACTCCACGTTCAAGGTCAAGAGGGATGGCAGTGTGGAGACACCCCTCATCCAAGGTAAGAGAAACCCAAGTAAGACGGTAGGTGTTGTGAGAGGGCATCAGAGGGCAGACACACTGAAACCATAATCAGAAAAAAGTAGTCAATCTAATCACATGGACCATACCTTGTTGACATCACCAGATGGTCAACACTGAAATCAGATTGATTATATTCTTTGCAGCCAAAGATGGAGAAGCTCTAGACAGTCAGCAAAAACAAGACCGGGAGCTGACTGTGGCTCAGATCATGAACTCCTTATTGCCAAATTCAGACTTAAATTGAAAAATGTAGGGAAAACCACTAGACCATTCAGGTAGGACCTAAATCAAATCTCTTATGATTATACAGTGGAAGTGAGAAATAGATTTAAGGGCCTAGATCTGATAGCTAGAGTGCCTGATGAACTATGGAATGAGGTTTGTGACATTGCAAAGGAGACAGGGATCAAGACCATCCCCATGGAAAAGAAATGCAAAAAAGCAAAATGGTTGTCTGGGGAGGCCTTACAAATAGCTGTGAAAAGAAGAGTAGTGAAATGCAAAGGAGAAAAGGAAAGATATAAGCATCTGAATGCAGAGTTTCAAATAATGGCAAGGAGAGATAAGAAAGCCTTCCTCAGTGATCAGTGCAAAGAAATAGAGGAAAAGAACAGAATGGGAAAGACTAGAGATCTCTTCAAGAAAATTAGAGATACCAAGGGAACATTTCATGCAAAGATGGACTCTATAAAGGACAGAAATGGTATGGACCTAACAGAAGCAGAAGATATTAAGAAGAGGTGGCAAGAATACACAGAAGAACTATACAAAAAAGATCTTTACAACCCAGATAATCACCATAGTGAGATCACTCATCTAGAGCCAGACATCCTGGAGTGTGAAGTCAAGTGGGCCTTAGGAAGCATCACTACGAACAAAGCTAGTGGAGGTGATGGAATTCCAGTGGAACTATTTCAAATCCTGAAAGATGATGCTGTGAAAGTGCTTCACTCAATATGCCAGCAAATTTGGAAAACTCAGAAGTGGCCACAGGACTGAAAAAGGCAAATTTTCATTCCAATCCCAAGAAAGGCAATGCCAAAGAATTCTCAAACTATCACACAGTTGCACTCATCTCACATGCTAGCAAAGTAATGCTCAAAATTCTCCAAGCCAGGCTTCAGCAATATGTGAACCATGAACTTCCAGATGCTCAAGCCGGTTTTAGAAAAGGCAGAGGAACCAGAGATCAAATTGCCAACATCTGCTGGATCATTGAAAAAGCAAGAGAATTCCAGAAAAACATCTACTTCTGCTTTATTGACTATGCCAAAGCCTTTGACTGTGTGGATCACAATAAACTGGAAAATTTTGAAAGAGATGGGAATACCAGACCACCTGACCTGCCTCTTGAGAAACCTACATGCAGGTCAGGAAGCAACAGTTAGAAGTGGACATGGAACAACAGACTGGTTCCAAATAGGAAAAGGAGTCCGTCAAGGCTGTATATTGTCCTCTTGCTTATTTAACTTCTATGCAGAGTACATCATGAGAAACGCTGGGCTGGAAGAAACACAAGCTGGAATCAAGATTGCCTGGAGAAATATCAATAACCTCAGATATGCAGATGACACCACCCTTATGGGTAGAAAGTAAAGAGGAATTAAACAGCCTCTTGATGAAAGTGAGAGTGAAAAAGTTGGCTTAAAGCTCAACATTCAGACAATGAAGATCATAGTATCTGGTCCCATCACTTTATGGCAAATAGCTGGGGAAACAGTGGAAACAGTGTCAGACTTTATTTTTGGGGGCTCCAAAATCACTGCAGATGGTGACTGCAGCCATGAAATTAAAAGACGCTTACTCCTTGGAAGAAAAGTTATGACCAACCTAGATAGCATATTCAAAAGCAGAGACATTACTCTGTCAAAAAAGGTCCGTCTAGTCAAGGCTGTGGTTTTTCTCTTTTTCTAAATTTATTTTTTATTTTTTTTTAATTTTAATTTTTACTTTATTTTGCTTTACAATACTGTATTGGTTTTGCCATACATTGACATGAATCCACCACGGGTGTACATGCGATCCCAAACATGAACCCCCCCTCCCACCCCACCCCCCCATAACATCTCTCTGGGTCATCCCAGTGCACCAGCCCCAAGCATGCTGTATCCTGCATAGGACATAGACTGGTGATTCGATTCTTATATGATAGTATACATGTTTCAATGCCATTCTCCCAAATCATCCCACCCTCTCCCTCTCCCTCTGAGTCCAAAAGTCCGCTATACACATCTGTGTCTTTTTTGCTGTGTTGCATACAGGGTCATCATTGCCATCTTTCTAAATTCCATATATATGTGTTGGTATACTGTATTGGTGTTTTTCTTTCTGGCTTACTTTGCTCTGCACAATCACCTCCAGTTTCATCCATCTAGTCAGAACTAATTCAAATGTACTCTTTTTAATGACTGAGTAATACTCCACTGTGTATATGTACCACAGCTTTCTTATCCATTCATCTGCTGATGGACATTTAGGTTGTTTCCATGTCCTGGCTATTATAAACAGTGCTGCGATGAACATTGGGGTACATGTGTCTCTTTCAATTCTGGTTTCCTCAGTGTGTATGCCCAGAAGTGGGATTTCTGGGTCATAAGGCAGTTCTATCTGCAATTTTTTAAGGAATCTCCACACTGTTCTCCATAGTGGCTGCACTAGTTTGCATTCCCACCAACAGTGTAGGAGGGTTTCCTTTTCTCCACACCCTCTCCAGCATTTATTGCTTGCAGATTTTTGGATCGCAGACATTCTGACTGGTGTGAAGTGGCTGTGGTTTTTCAAGTGGTCATGTATGGATGTGAGAGTTGGACTATGAAGAAAGCTGAATGCCGAAGAATTGATGCTTTTGAACTCTGGTGTTGGAGAAGACTCCTGAGAGTCCCTTGGACTGCAAGGAGATCCAACCAGTCCATTCTAAAGGAGATCAGTCCTGGGTGTTCTTTGGAAGGAATGATGCTAAAGCTGAAACTCCAGTACTTTGGCCATCTCATGTGAAGTGTTGACTCATTGGAAAAGACTCTGATGCTGGGAGGGATTGGGGGCAGGAAGAGAAGGGGACGACCGAGGATGAGATGGCTGGATGGCATCACTGACCTGATGGACATGAGTTTGAGTGAATTCTGGGAGTTGGTGATGGACAGGGAGGCCTGCAGTTCATGGGGTTGAAGTTGGTCACAAGGGAATGGTCTCTGAGAAACCTCATCATAGCCTGGATCGCACATCCCTCAAAGCTTTCCACCTCCTTTGATTTTAAATGCCATCTGATCTTTGATTATTCAGGTATTTAGCAGAAAGAACCTTCTGGTTAGAGGATAGTAACAGAGTGGTTAGATTAAGGTTACAATGAGTAGAAATATCAGTTTCTCAGAGAGGAATTATTTATTTATATTTGTATGTTTATTATGCATCTACTGGGGTTTAGCATTGTGCTATGTACATTTGCCTTCAAAAACAAGGTCCAGCTTTTGTTCCAGAGTTTAACTGTAGGTAGGAAACCAAGTGACACCTCACCTGATGCCTGACAGAAATTCTAAATAAAATGTCCTAAGTGTGGCAATAATTCATACTAAGGGCTTACCGCACAGCTGCCCAAAATTTCTTGTGAGGTCGGAAGTCAGAATTTCATTCTTGTTAAGCAGAATTCACTCATTCAACAAGTATATACTGAACATCTACTATGTCACAGGTAGTATTATAGGAACTTTGGACTGAAGGGTGAATAAAACAGACAGCAACCCCTGTCGTCATGGAGCTTACATCCTGGTAGGAGTTTGGTTTTTCTGCTTTGGTACTGGGTTTGAGTTCCCCACACATGGCTACATCCCATGATGTTTCGCAGCACTCAAGATAAGCAGAATGGTTGAAGCAAGAACGATGAGTCACCAGAACCCATTCTGAGAAAAGTAAAGAACAAAATAAGGAAGCAGAAATTATTTCCTCTTTTAACTTTACATCTTGCCTCAAGCATGTCCTTGAAAATTTCCAGCCCGAAGTAATAATTCATGGACTCAGGACACTTTCAATTTCTATAAAAAGTCCTGCTTGTTGGATGTACCAGCTGAAAGCTATATGACAGGATCTGTGGGGAGAGTGGAGAATGAGGGGCTCTGCTAAACCTAGAGCCTGGAAAACTGGGTCCATAGGTCTCCACCCTGTATTGAATTGAACTGTGTAATGAATTGACCGCAGGAAATGGGTTAGCATCTCTGTTACTCGTGACAGATCATTCTGAAAACTCCAAAGCATTTCACAAAAGTGTGAGATCATTGATATACATATTAATGTCTAAATTGATGGATCCTGAGGCCATAGCAGAGGTCACAATAAAGAACAACAGCTTGGCTGCCAATAGAGAGGGGATTAAAATGTAAATTAAGTATCTTCCTCAGTGTGCTTCAGGGAACTGGATTTTTCCTGTGGATTAGTTTGTTGGATTCTCACCCCACCCAGCCTTGAAGCAGAAAACGGCCTTTGTATCCCAGCACAGAAGTAAACCTAGGAGTCAGAGTTTGGGGTGAAGTGGAAAAGAATAGTTTTACTGCTTTGCTGGGCAAATTGGGCCACAGTGGCCTATTGCTCTCCCAGTTATGTGTCCCAAACTGGAGGTTAGTGAAGAGCTGCAGAAAGAGTGTGGTCAGCTCATGGACGTTCTTCTGATTGATTGGTGGTTAGGTAAATGGGAGTCTTCTAATTCCAACCAGTCTAGGGTCTACAACTGTGGGCAGCATACAGTTATCCTGCCTGGTGGGGGTTTCAATACCTGCAAAACAGCTCAAAGATTTATATTCCTTGATGGGGAATCAGAATCTTGCCCCAAGGCTGCACTATTGCTTTTCTGTTTTGGCCATACCATGAGAGAAGTGTGCTGAACTTTCCCGTTTGGGGATTGAACCTACATCCCAGGAGTGGAAGCAGTGGAGTCTTAACCACTGGACCACCAGGAAAGCCCTGTTGTTTCTCTTGGCTGTTTCTCCCTTATTTCCACATCCCCTCCCATCCCTAAATAGCAACTGTTTGAACCTACTCATTGGAACTCAGGAAAGGTCATAGAGGCTGAATGAAGCTTATCTCCTGTAATTTCCTGTAATCAAGAAGTGGGGGACACCTTAAAACCCATTCTGATCTCTGCATCAAGAAAGTGGATCTGTAGGCACAGTAAGTACAGGGTTATTTCTAGAAGCTAGTCTTACACCAGGATAGTGAAAACAGAACCATTGATAATGTAACTGTGAACCAGTAAAATATATATCACTAAATCTAAACTTAACCATCCTTGGCTCAACTTCTCAGCCACATCTCAAAAGAACAGCTATATCAACAGCCTCCAGTATAAGAGGAAGTGTAAAGAAGGAAAGTGGGAGTGAAAAAAATAAGCAGTCATAACTAATTTGGTTAAAATACATGACTTCCGCAAATTTTATAAAAATATATGACTGTTGTTAGCTCCCATCACCTAAACATTGAAAAAAGACTAAACTAGTGAGGGTCCTAGAACTTCAACTGATTAACTTTGTAATACATCTGCCTATGGCTGTGATGAATTTCTTATCTATCTGAATGGCATCATTGCTTACAACATGTAAAATGTTCATTCTTATGTTTAGGTTAGTAAATATGACCTTAGTAACTAGTAAGAGTGATAAATATATGAAGATTCTGTTGTATGGTCAAAATGGTGAATCAGATCCAAGTCACTGAAATATTTTTATGAAAAATATTTTCATAAATATTTCATAAACTTATATAAGGGTAGGATTAAAGAGTTTTTTTTCTTGGTTAGGATTTTGAACTAGTCACAAAGGTTTCTTTCTGTCTTTCTGAATGTCCATCCAGACCACTCACATCCATTATATTAAAATTTGCATATTAAATTTTAACTTGGCAAATTCACAAACTAACTCTCACTTGGTTTCCTCTTTTGTAATTCCTAATAGCAAAGTTAATGTAGGAGGTTTTTTCAGTGGCTGATTTACCCTCAGGGTAATAATGCCCTATTACTCTTTTTCTGGAGGCGCCTATGGTAGAAATGTGGAGGGAAAGGGATTTTAAAGGGAGATTCTCAAATCGTTGGGAAATTCCGCAACTGTTCTTCGTAGCCATGTCAACAAATGACATTGTCCAGGATCCATGATTCATGTACCAGGCATGCTGTTGTTGGAATGGAGTCAACAGAAGAAAGTTGGCTTCAGACACAGGGACTCTCAGCTGCTGAGCTAGAATGGCTATGAAAGATTTCTATTTTCATCAGACTTTTCTTGAACCTTCACTCTGTGTGAGGTGGGTGGGGTTCCAATTCAGCTCCCACGGTTAAGAGGAAAGAAACCAGGAAGTCACTTAGGGAGAGGTACAGTTTGGGCTATAGGAAGGCTCAGAGATAGGAGAGGACAGACCTTGAGATCTTAACTCTTATGGGCGAGGGGGAGATTGGAAGAATGAGCTCTTAGGAAGTGCCCAAACAGTGGTGTGACCTGGCTTGAATTTCAAAAGTTGCGTTGATTTTGTCATGTAAAAAGGGGAAAGACACTCCAGACAGAGAAAATAGCATGGGCAGAAGGTACAAGGTACAAGAATTTAAAAGACTGAAGCTAAAGATGGGAGGAGAGAGAAATTGAGAGAGGAGACTGGGGAGATCTGACAGAGTCAAGCAGAGAAAAACTTCCATCAGGTCAAGAACGTGAACTATCCTGAAGACCATGGCAAGTGGTAGACACTGATGATTAAGCCTGAGAAAAAATATGGCCAGACTCATGTTTTTGAAAGTTCTCTTGGTAAAGCAAGTGAATGGTGAGGGAGAAGACTTGGGTTAGGCCATTTAGGAGATTTCTATGGAATCTGGGGAAGAGAAAGGAGGACCAGTCTATTGTAGTGGAGATAGGAAGAGGGAAGAAATTTACTAAGAAATTATTTGAAAATTTTAAAAGACTAGGTACCGTTACATGTTGGAATACTTCAGAGATGCAAGTAGAACTAATGGCCAGACAATTGTGAAATAGAAGTACTAACTGATATAAAGAAATGCTGACAACACAAGAGAAGGTGAAATAACCAAGATATAAAGTCATGGCATACACAACATTCAAGATTAAAACAAAATATATTAAAACCTTAAAAGCCATAATCTGTGGATGGTGAGATGATAGATGATAATTCTCTTCTGTTTTATATTTTTATATATTCAAAGTGAATCATATTTGTAATGTAGAACTATGACAAACGTTAAGGAGAAAATAAGGATGAAAGGAAGTAAGCGAAAAAAGGGAAAAGGATGAAAGGAGAAAGATTTTATGTAAAAGAGATACGCTCAGTGGTGTATGGGAAGTAAGAATGGCTCAATAGAGAGATACAGTTATGATTTCTACATGGGCATCTTTAATGTAAGGTATCTAGAAGTTTCTACACAGCAAGCATTATAGGCTAAAGGACTATATAGTTTCTATGAGAGGTGATTAGGTCATGAGGGTGGAGCCTTCACAAATGGGATTATAAGCATACCTTGGAGATATGTGGGTTCTGTTCTAGAAAATCCCAATAAAGTGACTAGCTTGATAAAATGAGTCACACAATTTTTTTGGTTTCCTAGTGCATATAAAAATTATGTTCCCAATTTGTTATAGTATACTAAGTATGCCACAGCATTATGTCTTAAAAAAACAATGTACATAACATATTAAAAAACACTTTATTGCTAAAAAATGCTAACTGACATCTGAACCTTTGCAAATCCTAAACTTTTGGCTGCTAGAAGGTCTCGCCTCAATGTTAATGGCTGCTGACTGAATAGGGTTGAGGTTGCTGAAGGTTTGGCTCTAGCAATTTCATAAAATAACTATGAAGTTTACATCATCATTTGACTCTTCCTTTCAAAAACAGTTTCTCTGCAGCATACAATGATGTTTGACAACACTACTCACAGTAGAACTTTTCTTCAAAACTGAAGTCAATCTTTTCAAATCCTGCCACTTCTTTATTAACTGAGTTTACATATATTCTAAATCCTTAGCTGTCATTACAACAAGCCCCGAAACATCTTTACCAGGAGTAGATTCCTTCTCAAGAAGCCACTTTCTTTGTCCACCATAACAAACAAGTCTTCATCCATTAAAATTTTATCATAAGATAGTTGAAATTTAGTCACAACTCCAGGCTTCACGTTTAATTCTAGTTCTCTTGCTATTTCTAACACATCTTCAGTTACTTCCTCCAATGAAGTCTTGAGCCCTCAAAGTCACCCGTGAAGGTTGGAATCAATTTCTTTCAAACTCCTGTTAATGCTGATAGTTTGATCTCTTCCCATGAGTCACAGAAGTTCTTAATGGCATCTAGAATGGTGAATTTTTTCCAGAAGCTTTTCAATTGGCTTTGCCCAAATCTACCAGAAGAATCACTATCTATGAATAAAGATAAAGCCTTATGAAATATATTTCTTATAGAATAAGACTTGAAAGCTGAAATGACTCCTTGATCTATGGGACGCAGAATGGATGTTCTGTTCTGTTCAGTTCAGTTCAGTTCAGTTGCTCAGTTGTTTCCGACTCTTTGCGACCCCATAAATTGCAGCACGCCTGGCCTCCCTGTCCATCACCAATGCCCGGAGTTCACTCAGACTCACATCCACTGAGTCGGTGATACCATCCAGCCATCTCATCCTCTGTCGTCCCCTTCTCCTCCTGCCCCCAATCCCTCCCAGCATCAGAGTCTTTTCCAATGAGTCAACTCTGCATGAGGTGGCCAAAGTACTGGAGTTTCAGCTTTAGCATCATTCCTTCCAAAGAACACCCAGGGCTGATCTCCTTTAGAATGGACTGGTTGGATCTCCTTGCAGTCCAAGGGACTCTCGGGAGTCTTCTCCAACACCACAGTTGAAAACCATCAATTCTTTGGCGCTCAGCTTTCTTCACAGTGCAACTCTCACATTAATACATGACCAGTGGAAAAACCATAGCCTTGACTAGACAGACCTTTGTTGGCAAAGTACTGTCTCTGCTTTTGAATATGCTATCTAGGTTGGTCATAACTTTTCTTCCAAGGAGTCTTTTAATTTCATGGCTGCAGTCACCATCTGCAGTGATTTTGAAGCCCCCAAAATAAAGTCTGACGCTGTTTCCACTGTTTCCCCATCTATTTGCCATGAAGTGATGGGACCAGATGCCATGATCTTCATTTTCTGAATGTTGAGCTTTAAGTTAACTTTTTCACTCTCCACTTTCACTTTCATCAAGGGGCTTTTGAGTTCCTCTTCACTTTCTGCCATAAGGGTGGTGTCTTCTGCATATCTGAGGTTATTGATATTTCTCCTGGCAATCTTGATTCCAGCTTGTGTTTCTTCCAGTCCAGCGTTTCTCATGATGTACTCTGCACAGAAGTTAAATAAGCAGGGTGACAATATATAGCCTTGATGTACTCCTTTTCTTATTTGGAACCAGTCTGTTGTTCCATGTCCACTTCTAACTGTTGCTTCTTGACCTGCGTATAGGTTTCTCAAGAGGCAGATTAAGTGGTCTGGCATTCCCACTCTTTCAGAATTTTCCACAGTTTGTTGTGATCCATACAGTCAAAGGCTTTGGCGTAGTCAATAAAGCAGAAATAGATGTTTTTCTGGTACTCTCTTGCTTTTTCCATGATCCAGCACATGTTGGCAATTTGATCTCTGGTTCCTCTGCCCTTTCTAAAGCTAGCTTGAACATCTGGAAGTTCACAGTTCACGTATTGCTGAAGCCTGTCTTGGAGAATTTTGATCATTACTTTACTAGTGTTTGAGATGAGTGCAATTGTGTGGTAGTTTGAGCATTCTTTGGCATCGGGGTCCAGCCCTGGTGGATCCAGGGTAATTTGAAGTGGGGACGGAGTTGGCGATTAGGAAAGATTTATTTATTTAGAGATATAAAGAGAGATTAGAAGAGACTAGTGTAGTAGAAAAAAAGGGGGCTGAGATTCCTTGGTTTACACAAGAAGCCTATAAAGTTCTGAGACAAGGAGCTTGCACCATCTACTTTAGGCCACAGGTGCCCTCCCGGTCTCCCGAAGGAGTGGAGATGCAAAGCACCTCCCTGTTTGAGTCTTAGAAGCCCAGGCAAAATTAGTAGACACTGTGAGCCTTTGTGTTCCAGAGGGGAATTCAGCCTGAAAAGGAGAGGGAGGGAGAGGGAGAGAGAGAGAGAATTGACACGAGGAGAGCCAGATTTCCGAGAAATTGTTTTTTCCTTTATTTTCCAGAAAAACTTTTATACTTTAAGTTGTACATAGAGATCAATGGATAATACAAAGTCATGCAAGGTCAGCAGCCCTGACCCTTATTGAGACAAGGCTTTTTCCTGCATACCTTTCCCACAATGTTGTGTATATTATCTTCTGGTCTTGGAGGCCTGCAGACATTTTATGACCCTCTTTTGATAAAGACTGCTCAACCAGAAAACTTATTTTCCCTTGAAGTGTTTTTTCTTTATATTTCTAATTTACATTAACCTCAGAAAGTATCAAACAGAATTACATTTTCAGGAAGCAAAGGTGCAGCGAGTTACAACAAAGAAAGAACCAATTAGCTCAAAGGTCTGATGTGGTTAGTTTCAAGGCTACACTTGTTTTTCTTGCATTCCAACTATGTTAACTAATGTACTCCCCCTGGTGCACAGTGGATAAGGGATATGGGGACTTGGCAGCAAGCATTGGCTCAACAGTGAAGTCTTACACCAGCACTATTCTAACAGCTTTTAACTCTTTGAAAGGCTCTATGTTTTAGGCTGGAGTAGCCATGAAGAGATACCCCATGCCCAAGGTAAGAGAAACCCAAGTAAGATGGTAGGTGTTGCGAGAGGGCATCAGAGGGCAGACACACTGAAACCATACTCACAGAAAACTAGTCAATCTAATCACACTAGGACCACAGCCTTGTCTAACTCAATCAAACTAAGCCATGCCTGTGAGATAACCCAAGATGGGCCGATCATGGTGGAGAGGTCTGACAGAATGTGGTCCACTGGAGAAGGGAATGGCAAACCATTTCAGTATTCTTGCCTTGAGAACCCCATGAACAGTATGAAAAGGCAAAATGATAGGATACTGAAAGAGGAACTCCCCAGGTCAGTAGGTGCCGAATATGCTACTGGAGATCAGTGGAGAAACAACTCTAGAAAGAATGAAGGGATGGAGCCAAAGCAAAAACAATACCCAGCAGTGGATGTGACTGCTGATAGAAGCAAGGTCGGATGCTGTAAAGAGCAATATTGCATAGGAACCTGGAATGTCAGGTCCATGAATCAAGGCAAATTAGAAGTGGTCAAACAAGAGATGGCTAGAGTGAACGTCGACATTGTAGGAATCAGCGAACTAAAATGGATTGGAATGGGTGTTTTAACTCAGATAACCATTATATCTACTACTGCGGGCAGGAATCCCTCAGAAGAAATGGAATAGCCATCATGGGCAACAAAAGAATCTGAAATGCAGTACTTGGATGCAATCTCAAAAACGACAAATGATCTTTGTTTGTCTCCAAGGCAAACCATTCAATATCACGGCAATCCAAGTCTATGCCCCAGCCAGTAATGCTGAAGAAGCTGAAGTTGAACGGTTTTATGAAGACCTACAAGACCTTTTAGAACTAACATCTAAAAAGATGTCCTTTTCATTCTAGGGGACTGGAATGCAAAAGTAGAAAGTCAAGCAACACCTGGGGTAACAGACAAATTTGGCCTTGGAATGCAGAATGAAGCAGGGCAAAGACTAATAGAGTTTTGCCAAGAAAATGCACTGGTCATAGCAAACACCCTCTTTCAACAACACAAGAGAAGACACAACACATGGACATCACGAGATGGTCAACACCGAAATCAGATTGATTATATTCTTTGCAAGCAAAGATGGAGAAGCTCTGTACAGTCAACAAAAACAAGACTAGGAGCTGACTGTGGCTCAGATCATGAACTCCTTATTACCAAATTCAAACTCAAATTGAAGAAAGTAAGGAAAACCACTAGACCATTCAGGTATGACCTCAATCAAATCCGTTATGATTATACAGTGGAAGTGAGAAATAGATTTAAGGGCCTATATCTGATAGATAGAGTGCCTGATGAACTATGGAATGAGGTTCATGACATTGTACAGGAGACAGGGATCAAGATCATCCCCATGGAAAAGAAATGCAAAAAAGCAAAATGGCTGTCTGGGGAGGCCTTACAAATAGCTGTGAAAAGAAGAGAAGTGAAAAGCAAAGGAGAAAAGGAAAGATATAAGCATCTGAATGCAGAATTCCAAAGAATAGCAAGAAGAGATAAGAAAGCCTTCTTCAGCAATCAGTGCAAAGAAATAGAGGAAAAACAACAGAATGGGAAAGACTAAAGATCTCTTCAAGAAAATTAGAGATACCAAGGGAATATTTCATGCAAAGATGGGCTCAATAAAGGACAGAAATGGTATTGACCTAACAGAAGCAGAAGATATTAAGAAGAGGTGGCAAGAATACACAGAACTGTACAAAAAAGATCTTCACAACCCAGATAATCACGATGGTGTGATCACTCATCTAGAGCCAGACATCCTGGAGTGTGAAGTCAAGTGGGCCTTAGAAATTATCTCTATGAACAAAGCTAGTGGATGTGATGGAATTCCAGTGGAGCTCTTTCAAATCCTGAAAGATGATGCTGTGAAAGTGCTTCACTCAATATGCCAGCAAATTTGGAAAACTCAGAAGTGGCCACAGGACTGGAAAAGGTCAATTTTCATTCCAATCCCAAAGAAAGGCAATGCCAAAGAATGTTCAACCTACCACACAATTGCACTCATCTCACATGCTAGCAAAGTAATGCTCAAAATTCTCCAAGCCAGGCTTCAGCAATACGTAAACCATGAACTTCCTAATGTTCAAGCTGATTTTAGAAAAGGCAGAGGAACCAGAGATCAAATTGCCAACATCTGCTGGATCATGGAAAAAACAAGAGAGTTCCAGAAAAACATCTATTCTGCTTTATTGATTACGCCAAAGCCTTAGACTGTGTGGATCACAATAAACTGTGGAAAATTCTGAGAGAGATGGGAATACCAGACCACCTGACCTGCCTCTTGAGAAATCTGTATGCAGGTCAGGAAGCAACAGTTAGAACTGGACATGGAACAACAAACTGGTTCCAAATAGGAAAAGGAGTACGTCAAGGCTGTATATTGTCCCCTTGCTTATTTAACTTATATGCCGAGTACATCATGAGAAACGCTGGACTGCAAGAAACACAAGCTGAATCAAGATTGCCAGGAGAAATATCAATAACCTCAGATATGCAGGTGACACCACCCTTATGGCAGAAAGTGAAGAGGAACTAAAAATCCTCTTGATGAAAGTGAAAGAGGAGAGTGAAAAAGTTAACTTAAAGCTCAACATTCAGAAAATGAAGATCATGGCATCCAGTCCCATCACTTCATGGGAAATAGATGGGGAAACAGTGGAAACAGTGTCAGACTTTATTTTGGGGGTCTCCAAAATCACTGCAGATGGTGACTGCAGCCATGAAATGAAAAGACACTTTCCTTGGAAGAAAAGTTATGACCAACCTAGATAGCATACTCAAAAGCAGAGACATTACTTTGCCGACTAAGGTCTGTCTAGTCAAGGCTATGGTTTTTCCAGTAGTCATGTATGAATGTGAGAGTTGGACTGTGAAGAAGGCTGAGTGCTGAAGAATTGATGGTTTTGAACTGCAGTGTTGGAGAAGACTCTTGAGAGTCCCTTGGACTGCAAGGAGATCCAACCAGTCCATTCTGAAGGAGATCAGTCCTGGGATTTCTTTGGAAGGAATGATGCCGAAGCTGAAACTCCAGGACTTTGGCCACCTCATGCAAAGAGTTGACTCATTGGAAAAGACTCTGATGCTGGGAGGGATTGGGGGCAGGAGGAGAAGGGGACGACAGAGGATGAGATGGCTGGATGGCATCACTGACTCGATGGACGTGAATCTGAGTGAACTCTGGGAGTTGGTGATGGACAGGGAGGCCTGGCATGCTGCGATTCATGGGGTCGCAAAGAGTCGGACACGACTGAGCGACTGAACTGAAACAACATGCATAGTTGTGAAAGTCCGGGTAAACCTGTCCAGCAAGTTAGGGAGCCATCAGTGGGGTTTGAATTGAGACACTCCTTTTATATGCAGGAAACTATTAACTGGAGCTCTAAGTTAACCTTTTCCAGAGAAAGGTGGTTGGGGATAGCCCCCCTGTAATGTCAGAAGAATAGGTGGAAAGCATAATGCAGTAAGGCAGGCAGACTCTGGTTATAGGGGTATATGCTCGAGAAAGTCCAGGGGGACCCCTGAGGCCTGATCCCGCCTTTGCATTTTGTCAGGCCCCTTTCCTCATGACCTTTGCCATGGACGGGATTCCCCACACTGGTTCCCGCCACTTTGGCATTGCCTTTCTTTGGGATTGGAATGAAAACTGACCTTTTTCAGTCCTGTGGCCACTTCTGAGTTTTCCAAATTTCCTGGCATATTGAGTGCAGCACTTTCACAGCATCATCTTTCAGGATTTGAAACAGCTCAACTGGAATTCCATCACCTCCACTAGCTTTGTTCGTAGTGATGCTTTCTAAGGCCCACTTGACTTCACATTCCAGGATGTCTGGCTCTAGATGAGTGATCACACCATCGTGATTATCTGGGTGGTGAAGATCTTTTTGTACAGTTCTTCTTATTCTTGCCACCTCTTCTTAATATCTTCTGCTTCTGTTAGGTCCATACCATTTCTGTCCTTTATCAAGCCCATCTTTGCATGAAATATTCCCTTGGTATCTCTAATTTTCTTGAAGAGATCTCTAGTGTTCCCCATTCTGTTGTTTTCCCTCTATTTCTTTGCATTGATCACTGAGGAAGGCTTTCTTATCTCTCCTTGTTAGCAAGCACTAAAAAACATTAATTCCATCATACATGTCATCAGATATCTGAGTGCATTGTTGTTGAGCATTAGCATTTTGAAAATATTCTTTTTTCCTTAGCAGTGGATCTCAAGTTGATTTTTAACATATTCAGTACACCATGTTGTAAACAAATATGCTCTCATCCATACTTTGTTATTCTGTTTATAGAGCTCAGGCAGAGTAGATTTAGCATAATTCTTAAGGGCCCTAGAATTTTCAGAATGGTAAATGAGCATTGGCTTAGAGTTATCAGCCAACTTAGAGTCATCAGCTGCATTAGCCATTAGACTCAAGAGTCAGAATGTCCTTTGAAACTTTGAAGCCAGGCATTGACTTCTCTCTAGCAGTGATGGTCTTAGATGGCATCTTCTTCCAATAGAAGCCTGTCTCATCTACACTGAAAATCTGTGAGGATGGTGTTAGAGTGTATGCATGCATGTTCAGTCGACTTAGTGATATCTGATTCTTTTCGACCCTATGGACTGTAGCCCACTAGGCTCCTCTGTCCATGGAAATCTCCAGGCAAGAATACTGGAATGGGTTGCCATACCCTTCTCTAGGGGAATCTTCCTGATCCAGAGATCAAACCCAGGTCTCCTGCACTGCAGGCAGATTCTTAACCACTGAGCCACCAGGGAAGTCTGGTGTTAGTGTAACTGCCATTAGTTATCTTAGCTAGATCTTCTCTATAAGTTACGGCAGCTTCTACATCAGCACCTGCTGCTTCACTTTGCACTTTTATGTTATGGAGACAGCTGCTTTCATTAAACCTCATGAAACAACCTCTGCTAGCTTCACCTTTCCTCTGCAGCTTCTTCACCTCTTTCAGCCTTTAGAGAATGAGGAGAGTTGGGGCTTTGTTCTGGATAGGCTTCAACTTAAGGGAATATTGTGGCTGGTTTAATCACCTATCTAGGCACTGTAACTTTCTCCATATCAGTAACAAGACTGTTTCACTTTCTTATCATTTGTGTGTTCACTGGAGTAGCACTTTTAATTTCCTTCTCTTTCTCTTTGCATTCACAATTTGGCTAAGTGTTTGGCACAAGAAGCTTAGCTTTCAACCTACCCTAGCTTTCAACATGCCTTCTTCCCTGAACTAAACTGAACTCTTCCCTAAACTATATCATTTCTGATTTATGATTTAAAGGGAGAGATGAACACTTGGGGTTATCGTAAGGTTATTAATTGACCTAATTTCAATGTTGTTGTGTCTCAGGGAATAGAAAGGCCCAAGGAGAGGAAGAGAGATGGGGGAATAGTGTTTGGTGAAGCAATTAGAACATATATATTTATTAATTAAACTCAATTTTATATGGACAGAGTTCATGATGTCCCAAAACAATTACAATAATTAAATCAAAGATCACTGATAACAGATCACCATAACAAATCGACATGCACATTTGCTATATTTAAAATGGATAACCAGCAAGGACCTAATGTGTAGCACATGGAACTCTGCTTAATGTTATGTGGCAGCCTGGATGGGAAAGGAGCTTGGGGGAGGATGGACACGTGTATATGTATGGCTGAGTCCGTTCTGCTGTTCACTTAAAATGATCAAAATATTGTTAATTGGCTATACCCCAGTACGAAATAAATTTTTTAAAGCAATTGAATAATAATGAAAACATTAGACATATTACCAAAATTACCAAAATATGATACAGAGACACAAATCAAGCAAATGCTATTGGAAAAATGATGCCAATAGACTTGCTTGATGTAGGGTTGCTACAAACTTTCAATTTATATTAAAAAAAAGCAATGTCTGCAAATAAGCAAAGCACAATTAAATAAGGTATGCCTGTAGAATTCTTGTAAAAGAGATCCTAGATACCTCCATCACCTCTCCTGCTTTAGGAAGACACAGTGAGAAAAAGGCTGCTTATAACCAGGAAATGGGTTCTCACCAGACACCTAATCTGCTGGCTCCTTGATCCTGGAATTCTTTGTCTCCAGAACTCTGAGAAATAAGTGATTCTTGTTTAAGCTACAAGCCTATGTGGTATTTTCGGTATAGCAGCCCTAACAGAGAAATAGCTGGACATTATACAAAATAGATCTTATACCAAATCAGTTAAACTTTAAGCATGCTGAGAATTTGTTGAGACCTAAGAGTGTTTGCCTCTCTCAGGGTTAGTTTCAAAGTGCAGGGAGACAGACAGGGTTTTGTGTAATTTCCAGTAATGTAGTACAGGATGAGAACCCATGTACCTTTAGTGTTGCAATAATATAAAAAGCCTCAGGAACACCCCAGCCAACACAAGTCCTCAGAGACAGTCAAGCAAACGGTGTCTGGGGCTGCAGAAACCTGGAGAGAGAGGATCCAGGGTAAACATGACTTCCAAGCTGACCATTGCTCTTTTGCTTTCTTGGCAGTTTCATGCTCTCTGTAGCATCGGGCAAAGGTAGGTAGATACTTCTGATTACTAGAGCTTTCTTTTATCTAATTATGATCCTCAGAAAGTAAGGCTTTAAGAACAAAATGCTTTAAGAACAAACATTTATTTTCAAAACAAAAAAATTTCATTTAATGTGAACAGGGATGCAAAATGACTTCCATAGTCCTTGGACAACTTTACCTTTACTAACACTTTCTTTGGCTCTGAATATTTATGTTTTCTTTTGATTTTAAAAGAAACTGAAATTTTTCACAGGCCCCTAAAATTATTCTGGTCCCTAGGCACTGCATCTACTATGCCTCATGTATAAGTCAGCTGTGATTGAATCAGAGTTTGAATTATTTAGGCTCTATCTCTGTTCCTCTAAGGAAGTTGTGTATTTGGATTGGTATAAACATCTGGTTGTTAAAAATCAAATCTTGTTTTATAACACATTTATTTACATGTCTGAATATGAGTTGAATTTTAAAGACCAATGTATGGGACTTCCCTATAGCTCAGATGGTAAAGAATCTGCCTGCAATGCAGAAGACCTGGGTTCAGTCCTTGGGTCAGGAAGATCCTCTGGAGAAAGGAATGGCAACCCACTCCAGTATTCTTGCCTGGAGAATCCCATGGACAGAGAAGCCTGGTGGGCTACAGTACATAGCATCACAAAGAGTTGGACACAACTGAGCGACTCACAACTACTACTGTCACTATATATAAATACATATATACCCAAACCCAGTTACAATTTATATTATATTCCTTGGGATCCACAGTTGATAAACATTGTTCATTAACATTGAACTAGGCTGCCATGGAGTCGCTAGAGTTGGACATGAGTGATCGACTTCACTTTCACGCATTGGAGAAGGAAATGGCAACCCACTCCAGTGTTCTTGCCTGGAGGATCCCAGGGACAGGGGAGCCTGGTGGGCTGCCCTTTATGGGGTCGCACAGAGTCAGACATGACTGAAGCGACTTAGCAGCAGCAGCAGCAGGTAACCCATATGTTTTAATTACAATTCTGTTGATGAAGATTCAGACAATAATCATTTCCTCTGTTTTGAAGACCCCATGAGGGATCCTAGACCCTTCTGACAATCTGTTCTACAACTAGTAACATCTTGTTTTTAACAAGTGGTTTCTGCACTTGAATTTTTCCTTTCATCTTTCATTAGCATTAAAGAATTTTTTAAAAACACATCTCTGTGAATTAGACATAAGTTTCTATTCTTTCTAAAGATGGTTTCTTTGTTGAAGTTATAGCTGACCTCTTGCAAATACCACTATGGTTTCACAGAGGATTCTGCAAAATCAAGAGGAAGAAAAAGTGTCACATGGAGGTTCAACATTAATTTTAAAAACTATAAACATTAGTCTTCACATAGAAAGTTACTCAAAGCAGTCAGCAAAAACATTTTCAGTTCAGTTCAGTTGCTCAGTCGTGTCTGACTCTTTGCAACCCCATGAACTGCAGCACGCCAGGCCTCCCTGAAAGAAAGCAAATGGAAGTCAAAGGATGGCCAAAAAGTAGTCTTATTTGCAGCAATCTTCTTCTTAAGATTAAGACTTGTGTGTGTGTGTGTGTGTGTGTGTGTGTGTATGTGTGTGTGATCCTTAACTCATCATGTTAGAGTTTAAAGAGATGCAGCGAAGTTGTTCCTTTTAATGAAACCACGGCCTATTCCTTTATTATTTTCACTGCTTCCATTGTGCCAAGTCTGAGTGCACTGCTTCAGTGCCAGTGGATGATAGCATGTTCCATTCCTTTCCATTCAAAATGTGTCAACTAATGAAGAATGGTTCAGAATAGATCACACTGTAAAAGTTTAGAAATCATGTAATTGCTTTTAAAAGTGCTGAGTTATTTTGCATCTGCCACTGAAGAGGAACGAGGTTCTGGGTGTTCAGTGGTAAACAAAAATAAGAAATATCTCCGTCTTTATGAAACTTAATGTGGTGCAGATGTCTGTTTAGTTTTGGCTCATGTTCTGTAGCTTCTAAATCCTAGAGCAGTAGTTCCACTTATTTGATATAAACAGATTCCAAATCACCGCCTGGGGAGCTGGCTAACCTCCATCCTTTAAAGTAATTGGAGAAGCAGGACAGAGTTTCTGAAATAATAAGTTTGAATTGGGAATGATTATGGCTTCCCTGGTTACTCAGCAGTAAAGAATCCGCCTGCAATGCAGGAGAATTGCTGAAGACACCGGTTCAATCCCTGAGTTGGGAAGATCCTCTGGAGAAGGAAATGGCAACTCACTCCAGTATTCTTGCCTGGATGTCCCCATGGACAGAGGAGCCTGGCAAGCTACAGTCCATGAGGTCACAAAGAGTGGGACACAAACAACTGAACACAGCAGTGATTAAAGCAACTCTTGGTTCATCCCGGTTAACTTTAGCAACCTGCCTCCAGATTACCCGGGAATTCCCTTTACTCTGACTGTTGGGTCCAATGGCCTTTTGCAACGTAAGTGAAGTGCTGCCATGGCTACTGGAAAATTGTGAAGAAATCCTGTCTGGACCATTTCAGTTAACCACTGAACTCAAAGGACCATGATTTCAATGCCAAAAGAACACCTAAAAACAGGTGAATCCAATCTCCCAATTTTTTTTTTTTAGCTCATTCACAAACAGACCT
Organism: Capra hircus; assembly: GCF_001704415.2. Taxonomy (NCBI): domain Eukaryota; kingdom Metazoa; phylum Chordata; class Mammalia; order Artiodactyla; family Bovidae; genus Capra; species Capra hircus. The sequence goes on along the minus strand of NC_030813.1, from coordinate 89,544,273 downwards.
CTGCTGAGACTTTAGAAAAAGTGGGTGCAGACAGTAGTTGTATAGATCATTTTGAGAAGAGTTGGTTTGATTTTTTGCAATTAAAATTTTCATTTATCATGGAACTACTAAGGAGAACTCAGAAAATCAGCTCCTCAATTACCTGATGGAATCTTACTAACTCCAACCCACCACCTTTTCTGTTGCTGCTCTTAAATGATTATTTGCCTCTTCAGTGAAAGAAAAAAACAGCAAAAGCAATTTTGCTTTTTTAATTACTGAAAATGTAGAGTAAAACAGTAAACTTAATACTATTAATTTCTCAAAAAAAAAAAAGCAGCACAACAAAAAAGTTCCTTTGCTCTTACCTAATTCAATGCTGAGCACTGAAGAATTGATGCTTTTGAACTGTGGTGTTGGAGAAGACTCTTGAGAGTCCCTTGGACTGCAAGGAGATCCAACCAGTCCATCCTAAAGGAGATCAGTCCTGGGTTTTCATTGGAAGGACTGATGTTGAAGCTGAAACTCCAATTCTTTGGCCACCTGATGCGAAGAGCTGACTCATTTGAAAAGGCCTTGAACCTGGGAAAGATTGAGGGCAGGAGGAGAAGGGGATGACAGAGGATGAGATGGTTGAATGGCATCACCGATTCAGTAGGGGTCAGTGATGGACAGGGAGCTCTGGCGTGCTATGGTCCATGGGGTCATGAAGAGTCGGACACAACTGAGTGACTGAACTGAACTGAACTGATAGATTGTCATTATTTTATTCAAATAAGTGTTTGTCATTACTATTTTATTTTTTAAGCTTTTAAAAATATATTTATTCATATGCTCCCCCAAAGTTTCTTTTATTCCCACCATTTTGGTAGTTGGTAATATATATGTTTACTCCATTCTCTTTACTTCCTTTTCTTTCTCCCTCTCTCCCCTCTTTCCTTCATTTTTCTTCCCTCCCTTCTTTCCTTGTAAGTAAAATTTTTAGAAAGTTTTTGTTTATTTTATGAATCACATTTTGACTTAGAAAATTAAAATTTTCCTTTGGAAACTGTTATATGTTTATTTTTAACATGTAGAGCTTATTCCACAGAGGATTTATACACTTGAATCTTTTAGTTTGGGAATTTTGTCTTAAGTCCTTATAAGGAGTTATTTGAAAAAATCCTTAGAATTTAGATACTTGTTCCCAGGCTGACTTCAGACTATCTGTAAACCAATGACTACACTTACCAAGCACTACACTTCTTAGGCTTTTAGCAGAAGGGGAGAAGAAATAGAATTGATGATGAGATTATCAGTCAGCTAAGGAAATGAAATTTGCACATATGAAGAAAAAAATAACCCTCTGATTATATGATCCTGGGCATAAAATTTACTAGCTCTTATTGTGTATCTAGTTTGTGCCATATTGTTGTTTTTCAGTCACCAAATCATGTCTGAGTCTCTACTACCCAGTGAATTGCAGCATGCCAGGCTTCCCTGTCCTTCACTATTTCTCTGAGTTTGCTCATCACAAACTCATGTCCATTGAGTTAGTGGTGCCATCCAATCATCTTTTCCTCTGTCAGCCTCTTCTCCTCTTGCCCTCAATCTTTTTCAGTTTCAGGGTCTTTTCCAGTCAATCAGCTGTTTGAATCAGGTAGCCAAAGTATTGGAGATTCAGCTTCAGCTTCAGTCCTTACAATGAATATTCAGGGTTGATACGCTTTAGGATTGACTGGTTTGATCTTATTAACTGTCCACAATAATTCCATAAAATGGATGAAATCTCTATTAATGAGAAAACTGAGGCTCTAAGAGGTTTAATATCTTGTAGAATTTATCTAAGTAGCAACAGGACAATAAAGCCAGGTGGATGCTCAAATGAAAGATAACCTGGTTGGATCTAGTCAGGATGTTTAGTTCCAACTACTATGCTCTGTTACCATTCTATCTTCAGGATACCTGGACTAAATTGTAATATGTTTTACAGATCATAAGGCATAATGTAGACATTATAAGGTTTGGATTAGCCAGGGTATTGATTGTGTTAGAAGTTCTAATTATCTTGGATACATAGCGCTTGAAGAGTTTGTTTTCACCTTTGCTGATTCTTGCTGTTGTTTGTTTCAAGACAGCTTTGTGAAATTACATCTATAGTTAACTGAGGTTTGAAAATGTAACCATGTGACTTCTGCTAACAACAGGGCTTCAAACAAATGGCTTCTTCTTCCTTAGGTCCAGTTTCTCTTAATTTTGAATCTACAGTGCATCCAAAGCTAGCCATACTGTCCAATTGGAGTGATTATTAGCATTAGGAGAAGGTCTGATTATTATCCATTTTCTCCCAGATAAAAGACTGGCTTGACAAGTGAGTTGGCAGTAGACAATAAGAGGAATATGTATTTTAATAATTGCTTTCGGAAGCCAAAATGCTTTTCTTCATAAAAGCTTTCCATATCCTGATGAGAAATGAACTTTTTTCAAGGGTTATAAGAATGAATAAAGTCATACTGTGAGGAAATAAGGCACACAACTATGGGCTTGAAACATAAATCTATAGACTTCTGTTTCCACCAGATGGAGTAGGTAGCTAGATTGACTCCTAAAGATAATTTTCAAAGCTGTATTAAATATTATTTTAAACCACCTTTGAATCTGTCAATAAACTGCTAAAAACATAAGGCAAACATGCAAGAGAATGAGTAGAGGTTGGAATGCTCTTTGTGTGTTATGTACTTTTGTCTAATTATCATTGTTCTCTATCTTGTCTGCATATGTGCAATCCTCATAGTAACTCAAAATAGGTGGTGTCATTTTTAAATTTAACAGATGAGGGAACCAAGGCACAAAGAAGTGAAGTGATATGCTTGTGGTTACATAGCTAGGAGGCTCAAGGCTGGATAAAAATTTAGGTATTCTTATATGTCTACAGACTTGCAGGCACATTAGAGTTGATGAGAGTAGTCTGGTGCAATAGTTAGGAGAAAGATTGAAAACTCTGAATAAAGGTGGAGCAGATTGAAAATTGTTCCTATTAAGACCTAGTAAAGTCAGATATTGCCGGGAGAAATATCAATAACCCTGAGGTTATTGCAGGTAATGCAGATGACACCACTCTTATGGCAGAAACTGAAGAGGAACTCAAAGCCTCTTGATGAAAGTGAAAGAGGAGAGTGAAAAAGTTGGCTTAGAGCTCAACATTCAGAAAACGAAGATCATGGCATCTGGTCCCATCACTTCATGGGAAATAGATGGGAAAACAGTGGAAACAGTGTCAGACTTTATTTTTTGGGGCTCCAAAATCACTGCAGATGGTGACTGCAGCCATGAAATTAAAAGATGCTTACTCCATGGAAAAAAAGTTATGACCAACCTAGATAGCATACTCAAAAGCAGAGACATTACTTTGCCAACAAAGGTCCATCTAGTCAAGGCTGTGGTTTTTCCTGTGGTCATGTATGGATGTGAGACTTGCACTGTGAAGAAAGCTGAGCGCTGAAGAATTGATGCTTTTGAACTGTGGTGTTGGAGAAGACTCTTGAGAGTCCCTTGGACTGCAAGGAGATCCAACCAGTCCATTCTGAAGGAGATCAACCCTGGGATTTCTTTGGACTGATGTTGAAGCTGAAGCTCCAGTACTTTGGCCACCTCATGAGAAGAGTTGACTCATTGGAAAAGACTCTGATGCTGGGAGGGATTGGGGGCAGGAGGAGAAGGAGACGACAGAGGATGAGATGGCTGGAAGATATCACTGACTCGATGGATGTGAGTCTGGGTGAACTCCGGGAGCTGGTGATGGACAGGGAGGCCTGGCGTGCTGCGATTCATGGGGTCACAGAGAGTCGGACATGACTGAGTGACTGAACTCAACTGAACTGAAAGTCAGAGATGATTTATGTGCATCTGAAATATGTCACCAACATCAATTTAAAACATGATAAAAATTTCATTTTTCCACAATGAGTTTTCAGCTTATTCAATTAATTAAAGCAAGAAGAAAAAGACCATATATTATAAAATGTGGGAGAATAAATTTAAATGAGAAGATTGCTAGTGCTTTCTGCCTAACAGAGATGCAAATTAAAACACAATGAGGTACTAAGAAACAATATATCAAACAACTCTGAGCATTAGTATACGGAAAAAGGCGAACACATACATTGCCCAAAAAGAAATGTAAATTCATATAACCACTTTGCAGATGATTAAGTAGCTTTCTAAATTACTTTCTACCAGTAACAGATCATCTGGACACATAGACAAGATATATTTGACAGAGAATGAGGGGTACTGGGCTTCATGGGAACTGTCTAAGATGGTAAGAAGTTGGCGTCTATGAATGCTTACTTTCAAAGTACTTTTAAAAAGATTGTATCATCCTGAATCTAGAAGCTGGAATTTGCAACTGTGTGATAATGTACATGTTATAACTTTTGAGGTCCCCCAAACAAGCTGTATTATTGAGAAGATAAAGTTCCTTGAATAATCTATAGAATTAAAGAAAGAGATCTGGTGACTCTGGTCATACAGATCTAAAATTTATAGTAGAAGAAGGTACCTTGACAAGACTATTTTTGCTCTCTTTAAAGTACAGGTATATTAGTGCCACAGCATGCTAATGAAAACTATCTCAATACAAGGGAAAGATGGGGGAAAAATAAAGCATACTCCTTTTCTCTCCTGGGCGTCATTATAGAAATCCCCATGATTTGGATCTCAAAAGCTTTTATATAGGAGAAGCTCAAGTAATCAGCAAATAGAAAGATAAAATAGAGGGGAAGATTTGTGCTGGGGTTTAGGTATACTCTGTAGATGTAAAGTATGCTAGATATATGAAAGGGAAGCAAGTAATGGTAACATTGAGTAACTGAAGTATATTAAACAATTTTGGATAATTATTTTTGGTAGAGACCAATAGTCTAAGAACCTCTATTAAAGTTGACCAACACAATTACTTTGAAATCTCCTCATATATGCATTTTGAGTTATAGTGAAAAAGAGTCCCAGGAAAAACTTGACTGACAGTGGGTTTCTGTACTTTTATTGGTCAACAAAGGTTGGCTGTCAAGTATTTATTTGCCAGACCCTGTTATGAACTGTTTAGCTTGTTGTGAAGCCCTGGTTTCATAGTGAGATTATGAGATGGTAATACTAGGTACCAAAACCTATTGAAAGGAAGGAAAAAACCACATTTTCCTCCTCAAAAAGATTTTTAATGAACTTTAATAGATGCTTCTGGGCTGATCTGAGTACTCCCAATAGGATTTAATACCTAAGAAGATAATCTGTGTTGAAACTCATCCAGAAGAGCTAGTGTAACTGGCAATGGGTGGCAGCAGCAGAAGGAGGTGTCTCTCTTTTCAGATGCAGCACCAGAAACAAACACTTTCATTAGAGCAATCATTTTTTTTTTTAGGAGTTCAGGGGATCAGTGATGCAATCTGTGGTGTTCCTATCCATTGAGGAATAGTTATGTTGCCTTTGCCAGCTTCATTCTATTGTGAAATTCAGTTGACTTTTTTTTCCAGCTGAGTCCTCTGGGCCAGACTTTCTGGCACCTGAGGAAATTCTTTGAGATAACCAATTTCTATCTCTCTTTGAGACTTTAATGAAGCATACTTTTCCTACAAAAACTGTACATATTTAAAATGAACAACTTTATGGACTTTGGTATACATATATGTTTATGAAATCATCACCAGATTGTTCCATCATCAAAAACATCCATCTTAGTAAGTAAAATATCCATCATCCTCAAAAGTTTCCTCATTCCTCATCTGTCCCTCTAACCTTACCTCTCAAGTCCTGAGGAAAACACTAGTCTGCTCAGAGACTCCTAAGAAGAGTGGTCCCTATGGATTAAGGTGAAGCTGCAAGATCTAGTTCAAAGGTCATGCCATATCACTTGTGTCATATCCTATTTGTCAAGGAAGTCACTGATGCCAACTAAGATTCAGAGGAGGGTAATTAGATTCTACCTCTCAATGGAAGAAGTCCAAAAAAATTCTTAGCCACCTTTAAATTACTGCAACAGTACTGAAAACCACTACAATAGCCTAACCTATTTTAGTGTTAGAGTTACCAAAGTACAAAGTTTTGATGTGACATCAACTTTGAGTAAACATAATTAACTCTAAAATCCCAAATGGGATGCTCAGGACTGAAAACTTTGAGTCAAAACCTTTGTTAGATACCTGCCACGTTGTTTTGGCCTCTCAATAAAAATAATTACCTTTCACTGTCTTCCTAAAACTTCCAAGGAGAAAGTCTTCCAGTTTTTATCCACTTCTTATGCAGGCTAGAAAAAGGAAAAACATAATCTTCAAGGTGCATGGGAAACATTCACAGACCCCGTTTTTAAAAGGGATGTGATCATTGCAGATCCTCTGCGTTATGTGGATTCTGCCATCTTTCAGTCTCAGAATTTCATGTTGCAAACCTGTTTAGGATATTACCAAGAAAGAAGAACTACACTTCAAAACATCCTGAAAAGATTTAGAGCATTAGAGAAAGTGTGGTCACAGATTGACTTTTCAGGAAGCAGATATTCATGAAAAAGTTCTCGATATCTATTGAACAGCAAAGTGCCTGCAGTTAACTCTATTGTACTGTACGCTTAAGCATGGTTAAGGGAGAAAAATTGATGTCATGTGCTTTTCATCACAATTTTAAAAAACAGGAGGCAAATTCCAAGATGATTTTGGAGTCTAAGACATACATTAAGGATCAGAACCTAAGAAAAAAGGGGGAGGGAGCAGAATTGGACAGAAGAAAACAGTTGAATTGTTCTGCAAGCCCTACATAGACTTAGCCCAGAGAACAAGCCCCAGGGCAAATAATGTCACCCCACCTGAAGCTGAGATGACCCACCTTTGCACTCTCACCGAGCCACAGAATGCAGGCTGACCCAGGAAGGCCATGATCTTGGTCAAAGCGGCTCCCTGCCCCCAGACAGGAAAGTTCTTCCATGAAGTGGGGATCGGGTTATGGAACCCCATGTCTACACCAACACTGGAGATACGAAATTCAAACAACAAAGGGAGAAAGTAGCATTTCTATTTTTAAGGATGTTGTCTGTGATCCCTGGAGGAAAAATACAGGATGCATAATTCAGTGAAAATTCCAGCACACTGTAAATAGAATTCAAGAGTATTTAGCACTAATTTTAGCTTGAAAAATGTATGCTCCTTAGTTCCACACACACACATACACATACACAAATTATCTTTTAACATGATTGGAAGGTCAAAAATAGATCATAGGGGAATAAGTACCAGGCATGTCATTATTTTTGCTCTGTAATTTCTATACTGTTGAGTTTGTTCATAATATTGTCAGTTCTTTGGTTTTCTTCCAGGATTATTGCCTTTTTATGTTATTTTGTCATTTAGAAATACAGAGTCTCTAATCCAAAATATGCTAATAACATACAATTTGAAGCTTTAAAATGTTCCTAAACGGTGATACATTGATTTACTTCATGTCATTTTTCACTTGCACATAAAACAGCTTTTTTTCATATCTTCAACCAGAATATTTTGAGGCTTCTTAAGACCTCACTTGCTCTCTGCAGGGACTTAGATAAATTATTTATTTCTTCTAAACCTTGGCTGCTTCATCTGTAAAGTGGTGATATGATGGCATTTACTTCATAGGATTCTTGTGAGCATAAAATGATTTACTATATTAATATATAGATGTTTATGGCAGTGGCTGGGACATAGAAACAAGTCAACTTAGTATAACACTGATAATCATGCTTTCACTAGTAAACATTAGCCATTACCATATGGAACCCCTTTGCAAAATAATTTGTTGAAAGGTAACAATTTAGTAATTGAAATAAAATTTCTGACCCCAGGGTTCAGCCTCCAGGACTTTTCTAAATCCGTCACAAGGTGGCCCCAAATCCATATCTCTTCAAGGCTCTGTATTCATGGAAAATGATTCAAACAGTACGAATTTACTACAGCAAACGTTTATGGTAATAATAACAATTGAAAGTGTAGGTGGTCTCCTTAATAATCAATTGCCCACTGGTTGGAAGAAGATAGAAAAGCAAGCCTCATATGTTTGAAATGGTCAAGAAGGCTGTTAAATGTGTCTATATATTTTTCTTCAAGGCTAGTTTCAATAAAACTGGTTAATGAATTATACCTGACATTGAACACTTCAAATAGTGTATGGCCTAGCCTGCCTGGATGAGAAAAATCTCTAATCTTTACTTTTTTCCTCTTTTATAAGTTGGTTAGTTAGCAATTATTTATTTTTTGGTTTTTACCAAAAATACTTGCAAAGCAGTTTCAGAACCCTTTCCTCTTTATTTTCTTCTACCTGAAACACAGAGAAAAGCTATAAATTATAAATCATGTAAGATCCTGTCAGGAAAGCCGCAGATTAAAGGTTTTATAAGATCATGACTAATTCATTATTTCTACCTCTTATTTCCTTAAGGTCTTAAGATGGAGCCTCAAAGACTTCCTTCAAGACAATTAAAAATGCTTTCCAGGCTAGATAATGTAATTCTAGGAGAAATGCTTGGCAATTGATTGCAACTGGTAGATATTTGAATAAATCATAAAATAATTAATACAGTGACCATTTAAGAACTATCTTGGGCTTCCATGGTGGCTCAGACAGTAAAGCATTTGCCTGCAATGAGGGAGACCTAGGTTTGATCCCTGGAGAAGGAAATGGCAACCCACGCCAGTACTCTTGCCTGGAAAACTCCGTGGATGGCGGGAAGCCTGGTAGGTTACAGTCCGTGGGATCACAAAGAGTCGGACATGACTAAGCAACTTTACTGATTCACTGGTTACTGTGGTATAGAGGTTAAAAATATCCATCACCCTCAAAAGTTATAGATAAGAATCAGAAGTTTGGTATTCTAATTTAATTCAATAGTGGCATAGCTTGAATAAGTCACTTCAAGATAATCAAACTTTCTTCATGGAGGTTTTTATGAGATTTGAAGTAGGTCACATATGCTTGTAAAGTGCTGAACATTTTGCCTGGAATATGAAAGAAAAAGTGAAAATGTTTAGTCAGTCAGTCATGTCCAACTCTTTGTGACCCCATGAACTGTGGCCCACCTGGCTCCTCTGTCCATGGAATTCTCCAGGCAAGAATCCTAGAGTGGGTTGCCATTTCCTTCTCCAGGGGATCTTCCTGACCCAGGGATTGAAGCTGGGTCTCCTGCACTGCAGGCAAATTTTCTACTGTCTGAGCCACCAGGGAAGCCCTGCCTGGAACATGGTAAGGACCTAATAGTACTTCTGGTTACCATCACTGCTTTCACTCGTGATACCATGGGATAATGGAAAGAATTAATTTAATCTTCAATGGAAAGATCCAAACACATCTCAACTGATTCTGAATTCAGCTTCAAAACCCAGCTCTAAATGGTGCACCATCTTCCATGTTCATTGGTTTGCTTTTGCAGAGCAAGAAGGGGTCAGCAGTGTAGATAGCCCAGCATTGCTAGGGAGTGTGCAGCCCAGAATTTAGCAAGGTGGTCTGAGTATACACTTTAGATAAAAATATAGAAAACCATATTTTCCTGAGTGAGCTTATAGACTTTTCAGAATAATTGAGAAAGATTTGATGTGCATGCTGTACTACATATTTGATTTTTGGCTCAGGAAAATAAGCAGAAATAAGATGAAACTGTTGAACTTACTAATCTACAGAAGTTTTTCCTTTATCCTGTAAGAAAGTAATTTAGACAGTCTAGTTGTAGTGTAGGTAAATAACAATTAGTAATAAAATGTGACTCACCATATGTCCAGGATTTCCAACTAAATGTTTTATGTGAGTTGTTAAAATTGTATTCTTAATTGCTTTATGGCTAGGGCTTGCAGGCAGTCATCAAGACAAAGACATTAAACAGCATTTGCAATACTAGACGGAGGACACATGTTTCATATTCTCTCTACACTTTAGAGAAAGCTGTTCAGTTAAGACATGGTCACTTTCATCAAAAATGTACTTGTACACCTAAAGCATTTCAAGATGAACTCAAATGCAATATTCATACATAAAATCTTTTGAAACTTACCAAAACTAAAGTGCACTTTCAAAGACCAATTTTAAAATTGGAACAAAGATTAGCATAAATGGTTATATATGTTGCACACATATACCAGGCATTCTGTTGTATATTTCATCTAACTGAAATGATAATTTTATAAGTATTATCCCGATTTAACATATGAAGTAACCAAGAGCTTGATATACTAGATTAGTAGTTTCCAAAATGTTGACTATATGCTATTTTATTATGCAGCAATTGATAAATAAAAAGAAATATTTACAAGATGAAAAATATAAAGCATTATGAAAAGCATAACAAAAACACTCATGAATACACACTGTGAGCAGCAAAACTAGAACCTCATCACTACGATTAAATCTATGTGCTTCTTCACTGATCTGTGTCCCTCTGTTTCCCAAGAAAGTCAATTATAATTCTAAACTTTGATTCATTCTTACAGCTAGAAGTGTAACTATTTTCTGAAACTAGTCTAGGCATTAATTTATTTATAGATTCTTTTGGTTTGCATAAAACTGCAGCAATGTTTAGGCAGTTATAAGTTTATTGTAAACATGGTAAACATAATTTTCAGATTTTTTACTTTTCACTTTGGATTCATCTATTGGTTTTATGGTTTCAGTTTAGTACTTAAACATGCTTTCTGGACAATCACTTACTTTACAATGATTTGATCAGAAAACTCAATTTACCATTGTCCTTTAAAATAGCTTTCTTAAAATTGTTCAAAATTTGAGGCTGAACAAGAGGAGCATCAAATGCACATTTTCATAATTTCTATTTGTTTATTATGTTGTCAAAGGGAATGTTGAGAATGAGGTAAATCAAAATAATTATTTTCTGTTGTTTATGTGTCAGAACCATCAGATTACAGAAATAGCTCAGCTTTTACTTTGGTTACTCTCAGTATACCTTCTATTTGCCAGGCATTGGCTACAGGCCTTATGCATAATATAGCATTTAATATTTCTGCCTGAATTGTTAATAATATTGATAAGATGGACCTTCCTTCCTTCCTCTGATCAAATATTTATTAAGAATCTACCAAGTGGTGAAAGCTATCCTGAAATCTGGAGATTCAAATATGCAAGGATATGATCCAGAATGTAAGAGACTACACAATACTAACAGGACATGAGTATGTTTATTTTTAAATTCATTTAATAAATCATTTACAAAAACCAATGGAATCTGGAATATAATGCAGTCCTAAAGAAATGTACGCAGGCACTATGGGTGTCTGGAATTGTGGATTGTGACCCTTGGTGATAGGCAGCTGCTGCTTTGAGCAAGTGTCAGCAAAAGGAAGGATGGTGGACACTTCCTCTGTCCCATGTCATCACCAGCGATACTCACACTGAAGAATATAAGCTACTCCATTTTGTTAACAGAAAAACTCCATTTTGTAAGGTTCCGGGAAAAGAGCCTTTGGATATCCAAGAGCCTTTGGAAATCCCCTGACCTCACCCCACCACCCACGAGCCAATCGGACCCCAGACCAGAATCTCCTGACTTAACATTCAGGAACTCGTGGTCTACCTAGGTAATAGGGACCAATCAAAAACCAACACACAACCTTTCGAATGAAAGTGACCAATCAGACGTCCCCCTACCTAGAAATTCTTTTTTTTTTTCCCATGAACACTCCCTATATAAGCAATGTAATCCAAAACCCGGGGCTCCTCCCTGTAGCCGCTGTGTCAGTATCGGTGGGAGCCCCAGCTCCAGCTTGGTAATAAAAACTCTCTTGCTTTTGCATCAGATATCTGCTCCCTGGTGGTCACTGGGAGATTTTCACGGCTTGGGCCTAACAACACACTGAATTATAAGGGGGTAGCTGCAGAGCACTTTAACGAAGGCTTGAGAGCAACCAAAGGGAACATATGAGATAAGCCTGAAATAGCCTCTCAAACTAGATAGTAAGGAGATGTTTGGAAACTGAGAGGGATATGTCACAAGAATCATTTCTTCATGTACTGTATGATAATTATAAAGGATCATATTTCAGGATTTGAATCCTAATATTTTTAATATACTGGTAATTAAATATGGAGGGGGGATGTGTTCAAACATTCATGAGTGTGTTTGAGTATGTAGTAATAAAGAGAGTTTTTGTTTTTTACAGCTTTTTAAATTAACCTTTTTCTCTCTTTTTCTAGGCAGGGACCAGACTCTACTGGGAAAACTGGGATGAGCTGATGGTAGGAATTTTGTCATCTTTGTGCTAACCTAGACTTATCATTGTGAGTTCATCAGGGAAAATTGCAAAGTCATGATTGTTAAGCAGTGTTTCTTTTTGGTACCATCCCACCTTCATGCCCAAGCTTCTTTGCTTCTCCCTTGTTCTTGCTTCTTGGCACCTACAGCTTTATCAATGCTCTCTGGCAAACCAGAGCCTACTCTCCAGAGCCTCCTGTCTCTCCTTCCAAATAAAAATTCCCTCCACTCCTTTCCCATATCCACCCCTACTTCCGTGTTGCAGATAAAATAGTCACTGATCTGATTATAGTGCTTGATGATAAGATAAATGAATGGGCCATAGCTTTTATCAATGAACATTAAAGAGAATTTGCAGAACTATAAGCCATATCTATTACAAAAATGTGCTCAATCATTAAGACATGTCTGACTCTTGCGACCCCTTGGGCTGTAGCCCACCAGGCTCCTCTGTCCATGGGATTCTCCAGGCAAAAATACTGGAGTGGGTTGCCATTTCCTCCTCTAGGGGATCTCCCTACCCACTCCTTCCCCAGCCACCAGGGATGGAACCCATGTCTCCCCCCACTCCACACATACACTCCCATGCTGAAAGTAAAATGAAAGAAAGGAGCTTTTCCATCACATACAATTCCTTGCTTCCACTCATCTCCCTTCTCGGACATATATTTTCATGCACAGAGTTTTAGTGTGGGAGAGGTTTGTGTGTGTGTTCTAACAGAGTACTCTTAAATGCCAAGTTCCATTTCCCAGAAGTGTCCTGTAGATTGATGCATTGTTTTATGCAAAAGAATGAAACCTTGCTATTAGAAGGGAATATGATACTGACTTGGCCAGAATGAGGTTTAGAAAATGATGTAAAGAACTAATATGTTATTCAGTATTTTAAATGTTTTTGTTTCTCTCAGTTATAAATAATTTAATCACCCTGCATCAGAATTCAACTATTAAACAGAAGGATGAAACATCAGTCTTACTTCTTTTGTAGGCAAAGCATATTTCCAACCACATCAAAATAAAACAACTCACAGAAATACTTTTGATTTTAAACACAGGACGGTGCAGTGGAATTAGCTTAATTCTAATTTAAGCTTCTAAAAGGCTCCTAGAGCTAACTCTGTCACGCTTAGTCTGGCATACAGTTGGGTGGCTCCATTACCGATGGAAAAACTGCCCAGAGAGGGTAGAAGGTTACTCAACATAGTAAGTAGAATCGTAAAAAGGAACCAAGGGTCTCTGACTCACAGTCTAGTGTTTTCTAAAGGCAGACCACACTTAGATCTTTAGATTCATTGCCAACAAACACAACTAGCCGTAGGATCTGAGATCAGGCCACTTGGGAAAAGTATACAAGAGCTGTAACTTCTTGAGCAAGCATAAAGCATATCCCGGAAGTACAGTGACTCATTTTGTTTGGCTTCCCAGGTGGCTCAGTGGTAAACAATCTGCCTACCAGTGCAAAAGATGCGGGAGAATCCGCCTGCTAATGCAGGAGATACAGGAGACGTGGGTTTGATCCCTGGATCAAGAAGATCCCCTGGAGTAAGAAATGACAACCCACTCCTGTATTTTTGCCTGGGAAATCCCATGGACAGAGGGGACTGGTGGGCTACAGTCTATGGATCACAAAAGAGTCAGACACTATTGAGTGACTGAGCAAGCACACACACAGATCTGTTCATTGCAACCTAACTCTAAGAGGAGGTGAGGGGCAGAGCATCAGGGGTTGCATTATCACCATCCTGCAACCAGACTGGGATGCAGGATGTTGATGGCTGTTTCCAAAAAGAGAAAACAACATAAGACCAAAGGAATGCAAACCAAGGAACTCTAAAGTGGACAACTGGGCTATGGAAAGATAAACAGCTTTACAATCTATGGAACTCCCAGAGTGTTTCTTTTCTTTATGTGTTTTTTAAACCTTTTTATTTAATATTGGAATATAGTCAATTTGCAAAGCTGTGATAGTTTCAAGTGCAGAGAAGAGCAGCTGAACTGTACATGTATTCATTCTACCCCAAACTCTCTTCCCATCCAGCCTGCCACATAATACTGGGCAGAGTTCACGTGCTATACAGTAGGTCCTTGTTGGCTATCCGTTGTAAGTATAGCAGTGTACATGTGGATGAAAGAGATGTATTTTTGTAGACAAAATAATTTAAAAAAATTTTTTTTCTCTCTCTTTTTAAAAGAATTGCCATAGTTTTTGCTTTCCTAAGATCAGAATCTAAACAAGGCTTTGGGTCCTGGTAGTTCATCTGTGAAGAGATGCGGGACACCAGAGAAAAGAAACAGAGAAAGGGAACAGGGAAGTGCGTAAAGTCAGTGTGAGCAAGCATTCCTCATTGAGTTGCTGCTGTGGACAACAGGGTCTCCATTTTGGAGTTTCCAGGAAGCAGACAGTGTTGGGGGATTGAGAATATTCTCCTTTAAAAGTCTGGAGTCTGGAGTAGATAACCATCAGTTCTCCTCATCCAGCCAGTGGTTGAGGATGGCTCCCAGGGGCACAGGTGCGTTATCCTGCCTTCCTCTCCCCACCACCCCCCAGCTCCGGGCCACCTGTTCTTGCACACTAGTCAGGCACACTCCTACTACCTTAGGGAAAGTGGAATGAAGAGAGATGCCAGCTTTTGATGTGGAAGTCCCCAGTGCAAGGTGCTGCTGAGATTATTGTCTGGCGCTCTTCCCCACTGTAGTGACCGAAATCAGAGGAACACTGAGGGGTTTGTGACACAGAAAACAATAAAGGTATACGCCTTCCAGCTTTCAACCTAAGATGTTTTTTTTCCATTGGAAGGTAGCTGGAATAATAGGGTTGTAAATAAGATCAGGAGAATGGAACAGAGACTGACTCAATCTCAAAGAAGCATCTAGCAATTTGAACTAAATTATTTTTGAGTGGCTAGTTTCTGCTATTTTGAGTTGCTATTCTCTGTTTTATCAGAATATCAGCAAATTTTTGCTATAAGTTCCAGCTCATTATCCTAATTCTCTCTGAACATTTTTTACTTTGAAACCTTCTACTGCCAATAGTCAGATCCAAAGCATTGACTATTAAAGTACCTCTATAGATCATCAATGTCATGAACCTCATTCCATAGTTCATCAGGCACTCTAGCTATCAGATCTATCCCTTAAATCAATGTCTCACTTCCACTGTATAAACATAAGGGGTTTGATTTAGGTCATACCTGAATGGTCTAGCGGTTTTCCCTACTTTCTTCAATTTAAGCCTGAATTTGGCAATGAGGAAGGAGTTCATGATCTGAGCCACAGTCAGCTCCTGGTCTTGTTTTTGTTGACCATGTAGAGCTTCTCCATCTTTGGCTGCAACGAATATAATCAATCTGATTTTGATGTTGACCATCTGGTGATGTCCCTGTGTAGTGTCTTCTCTTATGTTGTTGGAAGAGGGTGTTTGCTATGACCAGTGCATTTTCTTGGCAAAACTCTATTAGTCTTTGTCCTGCTTCATTCCGCATTCCAAGGCCAAATTTGCCTGTTACCCCAGGTATTTCTTGACTTCCTACTTTTGCATTCCAGTCCCCTAGAATGAAAAGGACATCTTTTTTGGCTGTTAGTTCTAAAAGGTCTTGTAGGTCTTCATAGAACTGTTCAACTTCAGCTTCTTCAGTGTTACTAGCTGGGGCATAGACTTGAATTACCGTGATATTGAATGGTTCGCCTTGGAGACGGACAGAGATCATTCTGTCATTTTTGAGATTGCATCCAAGTACTGCATTTCGGACTCTTTTGTTGACCATGATGGCTATTCCATTTCTTCTGAGGGATTCCTGCCTGTGGTAGTAGATATAATGGTCATCTGAGTTAAATTCACCCATTCCAGTCCATTTTAGTTTGCTGATTCTTAGAATGTCGACATTCACTCTTGCCATCTCCTGTTTGACCACTTCCAATCTGCCTTGATTCATTGACCTGACATTCCAGGTTCCTGTGCAATATTGCTCTTTACAGCATCGGACCTTGCTTCTATCACTGGTCACATCCACAGCTGGCTATTGGTTTTGCTTTGGCTCCATCCCTTCATTCTTTCTAGAGCTATTTCTCCACTGACCTCTAGTAGCATATTGGGTACCTACTGACCTGGGGAGTTCCTCTTTTAGTATCCTATCATTTTGCCTTTTCATACTGTTCCTGGGGTTCTCAAGGGAAGAACACTGAAGTGGCTTGCCATTCCCTTCTCTAGTGGACCACATTCTGTCAGACGTCTCCACCATGACCCATGAGTCTTGGGTTACTCCATGGGCATGGCTTGGTTTCATTGAGTTGAATGACCACAAGGATGTGGTCCTAGTGTGATTAGATTGACTAGTTTTCTGTGAGTATGGTTTCAGTGTGTCTGCCCTCTGATGCCCTCTTGCAACACCTACCATCTTACTTGGGTTTCTCTTACCTTGGGCATGGGGTATCTCTTCACAGCTACTCTAGCAAAGCACAGCCACTGCTCCTTACCTTGGATGAGTGGTGTCTCCTCACTGCTGCCCTTCCTGATCTTCAACGTGCGATGGCTCCTCTAGGCCCTCCTGCGCCCAGGCAGCCACCGCTCCTTGGACGTGGGGTTGATCCTCCCAGCCGCCATCCCTGACCTCGGACGGGGGTAGCTCCTCTAGGACGTTTCTGCGCCATCGCAGCCTGGCACTCTCGGCTTCTGCCCCTGACCTCGGACATGGGGTAGCTCCTCTCGGCCGTGCTTAGTGTGCCTGCCGGTCGCAGTGGCCTGAGCTTAGAATAGCACGAAGAGATAAGAAAGCCTTCTTTGGTGATCAATGCAAAGAAATAAAAGAAAACAACAGAATGGGAAAGACTAAAGATCTCTTCAAGAAAATTAGAGATACCAAGGGAATATTTCATGCAAAGATGGACTCTATAAAGGACAGAAATGGTATGGACCTAACAGAAGCAGAAGATATTAAGAAGAGGTGGCAAGAATACACAGAAGAACTGTACAAAAATGATCTTCATGACCCGGATAATCACGATGGTGTGATCACTCATCTAGAGCCAGACATCCTGGAATGTGAAGTCAAGTGGGCCTTAGAAAGCATCACTATGAACAAAGCTAGCAGAGGTGATGGAATTCCAGTTGAGCTGTTTCAAATCCTGAAAGATGATGCTGTGAAAGTGCTGCATTCAATATGCCAGCAAATTTGGAAAACTCAGCAGTGGCCACAGGACTGGAAAAGGTCAGTTTTCATTCCAATCCCAAAGAAAGGCCATGCCAAAGAATGCCCAAACTACTGCACAATTGTACTCATCTCACATACTAGTAAAGTAATGCTCAAAATTCTCCAAGCCAGGCTTCAGCAATATGTGAACCGTAAACTCCCTGATGTTCAAGCTGGTTTTAGGAAAGGCAGAGGAACCAGAGATCAAATTGCCAACATCTGCTGGATCATGGAAAAAGCAAGAGAATTCTAGAAAAACATCTATTTCTGCTTTATTGACTTAAAGGCTTTATATGCCAAAGCCTTTGACTGTGTGGATCATAATAAACTGTGGAAAATTCTTCAAGAGATGGGAATACCAGACCACCTAACCTGCCTCTTGAGAAATCTGTATGCAGGTCAGGAAGCAAGAGTTAGAACTGGACATGGAACAACAGACTGGTTCCAAATAGGAAAAGGAGTATGTCAAGGCTGTATATAGTCACCCTGCTTATTTAACTTCTATGGAGAGTACATCATGAGAAACACTGGACTGGAAGAAACACAAGCTGGAATCAAGATTGCCAGGAGAAATATCAATAACCTCAGATATGCAGAAGACACCACCCTTATGGCAGAAAATGAAGAGAAACTAAAAATCCTCTTGATGAAAGTGAAAGAGGAGAGTGAAAAGGTTGGCTTAAAGTTCAACATTCAGAAAATGAAGATCATGGCATCTGGTCTCATCACTTCATGGGAAATAGATGGGAAAACAGTGGAAACAGTGTCAGACTTTATTTTTGGGGGCTCCAAAATCACTGCAGATGGTGACTGCAGCCATGAAATTAAAAGATGCTTACTCCATGGAAAAAAAGTCATGACCAACCTAGATAACATATTCAAAAGCAGAGACATTACTTTGCCAACAAAGGTCCGTCTAGGCAAGGCTATGGTTTTTCCAGCAGTTGTGTATGGATGTGAGACTTGCACTGTGAAGAAAGCTGAGCACTGAAGAATTGATGCTTTTGAACTGTGGTGTTGGAGAAGACTGAGAGTCCCTTGGACTGCAAGGAGATCCAACCAGTCCATTCTGAAGGAGATCAGCCCTGGGATTTCTTTGGAAGGAATGATGCTAAAGCTGAAACTCCAGTACTTTGGCCACCTCATGCGAAGAGTTGACTCATTGGAAAAGAGTCTGATGCTGGGAGGGATTGGGGGCAGGAGGAGAAGGGGACGACATAGGATGAGATGGCTGGATGGCATCACTGACTCGATGGACGTGAGTCTGAGTGAACTCTGGGAGTTGGTGATGGACAGGGAGGCCTGGCGTGCTGCAATTCATGGGGTCGCAGAGAGTCGGACACGACTGAGTGACTGAACTGAACTGATAGGTCATCAGGGCTTCCCTGATAGCTCAGTTGGTAAAGAATCCACTTGCAATGCAGGAAACCCCAGTTTGATTCTTGGGTCAGGAAGATATGCTGGAGAAGGGACAGTATTCTTGGCTTTCCCTTATGGCTCAGCTGGTAAAGAATTCACCTGCAATGTGGGAGACCTGGGTTCCATCCCTGGGTTGGGAAGATCCCCTGGAGAAGGGAAAGCTACCTACTCCAGTATTCTACCTGGAGAATTCCATGGACTCTATAGTCCATGGGGTTACAAAGCATTGGACAGGACTGAAAGATTTTCACTTACTCACTGACTTTATAGGTCATCATGGTTGCCCAACAGAAAGAACTTCCAGGTGATTCTGCACATTTCATCATCAAATTCAAAACAGGGGCAACTCCTAGTGTTTCATTCAAGGAGCATCTACAGGGACTTCAACTGTGGTATAAATTTTATTTCCTAAAGCAGAACAACTATTTACTAGATAATTTTTACACCATTCTTAACTTCTAAAATATTTTATAATAATTTTTAAGCTACTCAATTGAAAAGAAAGAAAGGATTATATGCTTCTTTATGATTATTTACCTGTCAAGACTGAGAATGTCTTATTAGCTCTACAGACACCTATAAATGGTAATCAGTAGAACAATAGAATAGATCATGCAGAGATTTCATGCAGGTTCTTTTGTTCACTTACTTAACAGGAAAGAATAATTACATGATTGAGAAGCAGTGATGAATATTCTTCCGAAAGAAGTTTTTGCAGAATCTATGTCCTCTCTTTAAACTTCTGCCTGGCTGAGACCCTATACCATACTTTTCTTCACCATTAGATGTACACATCTCTCCTTCCAGAGTAGGTCATCAACCTACCTTTGGCTTTGCCTTGATATTTTCCTTTTTCCCTCTTATTTACTAATCAGTTCAATTCAGTTGCTCAGTCATGTCTGACACTTTGTGACCCCACGTTCTGCAGCACAACAGGCTTCCCTGTCTATCACTATTTACTAATAGTCAAACCTTTTCTTTCTTTTTAATATAATTTAAAATTTATTTGAATTTTGGCTGTGCTGGGTCTTCAGTGGTGTGTGGGCTTTGCTCCAGTTGGAGTGAGCAGGGGTTCCTCTTGGTTGCAGTGCTCTTCAATGGGGTGGCTCCTCTTGTTTCAGAGCACCGGCTGTAGGTGCATGGGCTTCTAGCTGTGGCAGTACCCAATTGCTCTGCAGCATGTGAAATCCTCCCAGATCAGAGATCGAACCTGTGTCCCCTGCATTGGCAGGTGGGTTCTTATCCACTGTACCACCAGGGATTGTGAACTTGTATTTCTAGATTGCCAGGAGAGGCATGCTTATATTCAGTTTGATATTGTCTTTGTTAATGTACTCATAACCTTACCAGTCAATTTTACTTGCCTCCAGTTATGTCCTATAAATCATAATCTTTTGCTCACATGTTCAGCACTGTCTAATTTCTGAGCATTCACTAATTCACTAATCTCTGAGAATTTACTTTAGAAGGTGGGACTGATGCTCTAGAATTTGCAATACTACTGCCTACATAGCTTCTTTTGAGATTTTCAGGAGTGTGATGCATTAATTTTGACGCATTCTAACATGACATAGATATTTTATATCATAGATATAAATAAATATCATAGATATTTTATATCATCTCACTCACTGCATCCTCAATTTCTATTATAGTGTTGGAATCAATATTTGACTAACATTTATTTCAAAGTTATGTGAGACTCTTGAAACACCTCTGCAGGAAGAAAGAGATAAAAACACTAACAGGGCCTGCAAATAGCAATCAATATTGCTCTTTTTAAAAAATTGCATGCTTATTTCCAAGGAGATGGCAACCATTAGTATAGGTAGTTGCATCTTTAAAGAAGTATCATAGTGTATTACTGGTGAGTAAAATTTTAAAGGAAATTATGGGCTTTTCAGACTTCTCCATGTCCCTATTGGAATATAAAAACACATTCCTGGATAACCATAGGATTTCCATAAGCCGATGAAAAGGTTACTCAGTAGGTGAAATACTCTAGACTACAAACCACTTACATATGACTGCCTTAAAATTATGTAAATGTCCTATTTTAAAAGCACTCATATCATCAAGAAAATAAACTTATTGTGCAAAAGTCATTTAACCCCTGACTCTTCCCTGAAATGTCTGCAGGCAATTCATTGAATTCAATTTCATGAAATACTGTTCTGAAGGAGATTTGTAGATTTCAAACAGATTTATTATAATGACTGTAAACATTCTTTTGGATTCATTTTCTTTGATGTCCTCATGCAGAAATGAATCATATGTCAATATAAGGACTTTTTCCTAGTGTGCATTCTATTGATTGCTTGCAGTTCTCTGATGAGCAAATCCCAGTGTATCTGACTCCAGCTATGCTTGTGGCCACTTAACCAGACTCTATAGATTGCAACCTGGTCCCTGGTTATTTCTATGGTCTAAAGACTGGTCCAAATTTTTACACACTTGGTTCCATTAATGATGTGGACACAGGCCTTGAGCAAAGAGTATCACCAGATGAAATGAATGGACTATATTGTGGTTAACTTGATGGGCCCAGCAGAAGGTGATGAAAACACTGAATTGGCAACAGATCTCCAAAAGCAGCGATATACAGCACTCCACCCTGAATAACATCTCTATTGAGCTGTTACTCAATACAAACTGATGAATGATGTTGACAATCACCATAAAACTCTGATCTTTAAATGTGCAAATATGTATTGTGAATGACAAAGATGCAATTAGTCCATTCCTTTGAGAGAGTGAAAGTTGTTCAGTTGCGTCTGACTCTTTGCAAGTGTATAGTCCATGGAATACTCCAAGCCTGAATACTGGAGTGGGTAGCCTTTGCTTTCTCCAGGGGTTCTTCCCAATCTAGGGATGGAACCCAGGTCTCCCGCATTACAGGCGGATTCTTTACCAGCTGAGCCAGGAGTGAAGCCCAGGAATACTGGAGTGGGTAGCCTTTCCCTTCTCTAGCACATCTTGCTGACCCAGGAATCGAACCAAGGTCTCCTGTATTGCAGGAGGATTCTTTACCAACTGAGCTATCAGGCAAGCCCACTCATTCCTTTAGAGCTCCTAAAATCTTAAATGAAATTAATTTCTGTGCTGAACACAGTACTTAGTGCTTAGTTCCCAACCTCAGAGGCAAATAGCTTAACCTTAGAATACTATATAAACCAGGAAAAAACTGGGAATACAAAGATCTAGTTTGTGTCATTGATGAGTTCATAACCTAGAGCAAGAGAGATACTTTATAATATAAATATTAATAGAGTTGCAAGGAGCTTCAAAGTGCATTTCATGCTCACTATCTAAAAACAGAGAAAAGTTAATATTATATAAATTAATATTGGGTAAATTGATAATATTATCCAACTCTAAAGGCTGTTATGAGGGCTAACTGCAGAGGACTGTTATAGGAAGAGTGTTCAAAATAATTCTTGGTACATGTTATATGTTAGCAATTATTTGCACTTGTTATCATTATGCAAATTCCATACTTCCTTGTGTTTAGTTCCTGTATGGTAGCAGCTATCATTCAATGGATGCCTACTACATATGATACATCTTATTCCAAATAATAATTGTTAATCCTTTTAATAACTCTCTGAAATATCTGTTATAGATCCTGATTTATAAATGGAAAATTCAACATTCTGAAATTAAATAATTTTCCCAATTTTAGCTGCAGTAAATCTAGATTGAAAATTCAGCCTATACTTTTCTACTAAACTACACAGTCCCATGGATAGAGATCACTAATGGAGAATTGGGATTAAACTGCTTAGTTCTCCAGCAGTTGTTCTCTGAGAGATTGGCTTTCTTTAAACATTGTTTATTCACTGTATTTGTTTTTGGCCATGCTGGGTCTTCGCTGCTGCCCACCAGCTTTCTCTAGTTGCACTGAGCAGGGGCAACACTATTGTGGAGCACTGGCTTCTCATTGCTATGGTTTCTCTCATTATGGAGCATGAGGAAGCTCTGGGTGTATGGGCTTCAGTAATTGCAGCATGCAGGCTCAGTAGTTGCAGCTTGTGGGCTGAGTTGCTCTGCAGCATGTGGGATCTTCCTGGACTAGGGATCAAAACCATGTCCACTGCTCTGGCAGCTGGATTCTTAACCGCTGAACCACAGGGAAGTCTGGGATTGTCTCTTTCAATCCACCTTTTGTTCCCTTTTGAAGCAAAGACAGACACTTGAGATAGTGAACTATTATAACTTATAGGGAACTGGCAAATACATAAAAACTAAACTCAGTACATTTTTTGAACACTTCCTCTCTTTTTACAGGTGGCCTGTGAAGAAGATGGAGTCTATAATCCTCCATGAGTGGGAAAAAAAGCATTTGAACATTACACTTCCACATCAAATGGTTTGTAGGAAAATCTATATTTTTAGGTGTATCATGTCATGTTCATAAGACAGTATTAATAATCTCAATTCATCCCAAAGCACTGAGCAATCAGGAGAGAACTGGATAAACATGATCCATGAGGAATAGAGCTGAATGAAGCCATAGGGAAGAAGCATGCTTTGCTTGGGCAGGACTTGCACTGGTGACCTGACCAGCCTACTCTTTGTTTCCTTGCTATGTCCTTCTCAAAGTAAACTAAGTAGGCAACATAAACTGTGATTAAACTGGGTTTTTAACAATACTCAACTGTCTTTTAGAATGGGCAGCTGTGTTTATTTTCAAGTTTTAAAACTTAGGTATCTATGTGTGTACATGTGCATTTTCCTTTTTTTAAAGGTAATAAATGGTTAAAATTTATTAAAATGGTAACTGTGTGTCAGCACTGTCTATTGCTTTACATTATTTCATTTAATCTTTGCAACAGTTCTATTAGTTAAATATTATTATCCCGTTTTCACAAATGAGGAAACTGAGGCCCAAAATAACAAGGCCTGGTAGTGTATATGAGATCATAAAGCTAGTAAAAATGATAAGCTAGACAGCCAAATGCAGACCTTGAGTTTTTATGTGTAATGTTAGACCACTTTCTATGTTCCTTAGAATATTTGAAAAATAATTGAAAATGTCACATAATTGCATTGCTAAGATATAGCTACGCCAGAGCCTTTGACTGTGTGGATCACAATACACTGTGGAAAGTTCTGAAAGAGGTGGGAATACCAGACCACCTGACCTGTCTCTTGAGAAACCTGTATGCAGGTCAGGAAGCAACAGTTAGAACTGGACATGGAACAAATAGGAAAAGACTGGTTCCAAATAGGAAAAGGAGTCCGTCAAGGCTGTATATTGTCAGCCTGCTTATTTAACTTCTATGCAGAGTACATCATGAGAAATGCTGGGCTGGAAGAAGCACAAGCTGGAATCAAGATTGCTGGGAGAAATATCAATAACCTCAGATATGCAGATGACACCACCCTTATGGCACAAAGTGAAGAAGAACTAAAGAGCCTCTTGATGAAAGTGAAAGAGGAGAGTGAAAAAGTTGGTTTAAAGCTCAACATTTAGAAAACGAAGATCATGGCATCTGGTCCCATCACTTCATAGCACATAGATGGGGAAACAGTGTCAGACTTTATTTTTGTGGGCTCCAAAATCACTGCAGATGGTGATTGCAGCAATGATATTAAAAGATACTTACTCCTTGGAAGGAAAGTTATGACCAACCTAGACAGCATATTAAAAAGTAGAGAAGTTACTTTGCCAACAAAGGTCCATGTAGTCAAGGCTATGGTTTTTCCAGTAGCCATGTATGGATGTGAGAGTTGGACTATAAAGAAGGCTGAGCACCGAAGAACTGATGCTTTTGAACTGTGGTGTTGGAGAAGACTCTTGAGAGTCCCTTGGACTGCAGGGAGATCCAATCAGTCCATCCTAAAGGAAATCAGTCCTGGGTGTTCATTGGAAGGACTGATGTTGAAGCTGAAACTCCAGTACTTTGGCCACCTGATGTGAAGAGCCGACTCATTTGAAAAGACCCTGATGCTGGGAAAGATTAAGGGTAGGAGGAGAAGGGGATGACAGAGGACGAAATGGTTGGATGGCATCACCGACTCGACGGACACGGGTTTGGGTGGACTCTGGGAGTTGGTGATAGACAGGGAGGCCTGGCATGCTGTGGTTCATGGGGTCGCAAAGAGTCTGACAAGACTGAGTGACTGAAATGAACTGAAGATATAGTCAGTCTGTATTTTGAAACTTTTGTGTACATAGCGAATACTTTCCCAATGCAAAGTTTTCACATTTTTCACTTGATGTATCATAATGCACAATTTAAGGTATTTTAAATTGTTTGAACATGATGACTTCTTCATTTACCATGAACAAAATCATTTATTTAACAACTTTCATGTTTTTAACAATTTATGGTACATTCATTTTTATCATAAAAATCTTACATTTATATCTTTGTGTTTAAAGTTTATAATGCAGATATGTAAGATGAATTTTTAGAATATATTCTTGGAAGTCTAATTCCTATCCCAAAGACATGATTTTGTTTTAATGCTCCAGATTTTTTTTAATAAAAAAATAATTTAAAACTTCCCATGAGACTTTTTGTCTTATCTTTTTGTTGACCCCTTATTTGCCCTTTTGCAATGGCTTTACCTCCCAAAGAATTTCTAATTTCTAATCATTTAGAGTTAGAAGACAAGTTCATTTCAAAATAAAGGCCACTGTTTACTTTAGCTGATATTAATTTAACAAGTTAGTGTTTGCAATTCTTGAAATTTATTTTCTCCCAAGTCATTTTACTCATTAAATGCAGGCTTTGTTTTCTTGAGTACTTCTGGATCGAGTGCCACTTACCCCAGAAAGTCTGGCTTTCCAGTCTCTCTCTTCCAAGCTTTCACATTCTGTCTGTCTCACAATATTACTCAACCGTGACTTCTATCTCTTGGTTCAAGCTACATCTACTGCTTTCTTAGCTTTTCTGGTGGCTGACGGCTTGCTTTCAGTGGGGACAGAGGTCTGGACATAGGCTTTGCATATGAGGATGTCTGCTTGTCCTCCCAAGTCCTCTGACTTCCCCTGGGGGTTGGGCTGTATGGTCAGACTTTTACGTGGAGTTGTTCTGTAACATATCATGTCTAGGCAGGTGGGAAAGGAAAAATCTTCCAACCCACAAAAAATCTCATAAGCATGACCAGAGTGTAATTCAAAAGCCTGGAGATAAGTAGAACTATGATTATTCTCAATACCATAATTCAGCACTTAACAAATTCACCGTGAAGAGATAAGCTCCACTCAAACCCAGGTCTCCGCAATTGCAGGCAGATTCTTTACTGTCTAAGCCATCAGGGAAGCCCTTTCAATTGCACACTTAGTGCTAAATACACATTGCCAACAAAAGATAGAATAACACAAGTTAACTGGCAAACAAGTCTAAACCTTTTAATGAAAGGACTGGGAAGAGCTCAAAAAGTTGCAAAAATGATGGCCATGGGAGCTTGCAGAAGATCATTAGAGACCAAATGTACTGTCCATGACAGCTTCCTGTTTAGATATTGGTATCAGCCTTATAGAAATAGAGATCAGAAGGAGTAGAATCCTGTGAATCAAGCTCAGGACTAGGAGATAAGAATTAGAAAACCTGGGCTCTAATCCTAGCCTAGACAATTACTTTATATATTTGAACAAATTATTTAACTTTTGTTTCTCAATAGCAAGTGCTAACTATGAGAGAAATTACAATAACAAGTACTAACTATAAGAAAAATGACAAAGCAATCCTTTTAGGTAAAATTCATCTGAAGAAGATGTAGGAATAGAAGTCACTGTTCAGCTTTCAGTTCATATCATCTTTTAAATGTGTGTACGTGTTTTAATGTCATTATTGACAAAGTCTTATGAAAAAATGGAAACGGTTGCCACATTCCAGTATTTAATAGTTTAAATCATTCTAAAATGTTGGCCAACTGGTGGAGGCATTAACAGAGATCAAAGCCTCATGAAGATATTAACTGAGCATCACATGTCTTCAATTATTCATTTCCCAAAAGAAGGAAAATACAAACTCATTTTGTTAAACATATGTTGACAGATTCTTGGAACCACAGAAAAGGGAATAAACAATCTTTTTCAAAACCTTTTTAGACATTTATCTCTAATTCTTGGTGAAAATTCTTAGCAAAAAATGTATCCTGGCTGAGGCATGGGAGGTCAGGGAACATAGCAGAGAGGTAATGGTATAATCTAGGGATAGACAGCCAAGAGCTTGGAAGACTTACAAATTCACTGAAACAAACATGGCTTGAGTGTCTCTGACCAAAATCTTGATCTTAGATAGGAAAAACTAGAAAATAAAATGGAATACGGTGTGGCATGCATTTTCATTTAAAGCCAAACAGTCTAAGTAATGGGATATGTAGCAAAAAGTTCCTCGGAAACTACTGCATTACACAGCTTACCAGAGAAGCATATTATTATTCTTTTTTGTTTTGTTTTTTGGCCACATGGTGCAGCCATGGCCCACATGGTATCCTAGTTCCCCAATCAGGGTTTGAACCATGCCCCCTGAAGTGGAAGTCTTAACCGACAGACCTTCAGGAAAGTCTCAGAAGTCTGTTGTTATTGATAAAGGGGATCCTTTCATTTCTAGCATGATTATTTATTCTAATGTGAGAGAGGAAAATAGACCTATATTAGTATATCTCCAAGGATCTTGTCAATCAGTACTTGGAAAACTATGCTGAAAAGGAAATCCACATCTTTTTGCTTGACAGAAAAATAAGATAGTAAAATGCTAGGCTGGAGGCCCACATTTATATTTTCTGTCATCAGTTTGCAATTTATAAGTGGGTTATATTCTAAAATTTTAAATCCAAGTTGGGTTGTTAGTATTTGACATGTTTTCCCTATAGAAATAACGTGCTGAATGCTGGATTGCTTCACAGAAGCTTTTCTGACGCAGCATCAACACACACACACACGCACATGCATATATACATAAATCCATAACCTTTCTAATCTCAAATATGAGGCAGTATGACATAGTACAGATTTTAGTGATGGAACACAATAACACCCACCAGTAATCATTTGGGGCTAAATTAGTGGCCTTATGAAATATATTTAATTTCTGTCAATTTTATTTTACTCATTTTGAAAATGGAAATCATAACTTCCTTATAGAGTGGTTAGTTGTCAGCCTTGAGTAAGGCAAGGTAAGCAAAAGTTCTTTTTACATTGCATTATCCTCCAAAATGTTAATTATTAATGTTTTCTAGTACTCTATGGTTTAGCTCCTCTTTGGATTGAATCACCCTTGGTAAACAAAGTTGATAACTAAGCACTATTTATAATGTCTCCATAGAGAAAAGTGCATTGTGTGCCTAGA
The DNA here is from genome assembly GCF_001704415.2 of Capra hircus. Classification (NCBI taxonomy): domain Eukaryota; kingdom Metazoa; phylum Chordata; class Mammalia; order Artiodactyla; family Bovidae; genus Capra; species Capra hircus. The sequence goes on along the minus strand of NC_030813.1, from coordinate 89,516,131 downwards.
AAAGGCCGCAGCAGGTTAAGAAGTATGGTGTCCCCAGCTGTGGTGCTGCCAGTCAGCCGTCTGGCCTCTAGAAATTTTTTTTCACTGTACCCTCTCCTTTTCCTGGCTCTAATGATCACTGTTTCCCAGAAAGCAATGTGTATCTATTCTCATCCCTCTGGTGAGGCCCTGTCCTGTGTTTGCCATATTATCCTTTTTTTTTTTTTTCATAACTGCCTTGGCTCTATTCTCTAGCTGTCCCATGCATCTGAGATTTATTTCTTTTATTAGATTCTACTGAGTGACTTCACCTTGACTTTTCACTTTCATGCATTGGAGAAGGAAATGGCAACCCACTCCAGTATTCTTGCCTAGAGAATCCCAGGGATGGGGGAGCCTGGTGGGCTGCCATCTATGGGGTCACACAGAGTCAGACACGACTGAAGCGACTTAGCAGCAGTAGCAGCAGCAAACTGTTAGGAGGCAAGACCCAAATTTTGCACCTGTACACTCAGGGTACCTAGTACAGCTTTAGGAACAAAATTGGCACTTGATCAATGCTAAGTAGAGACCAGGAGGGCACTTTCTAAGTAAAGTTAATGCTATCATAGAGTGAGAAGGTGAAAATAGCCCTGTTGTCTCCAAGAAGTATTCGGTTGGCCAAAAATTTGGGTTTTTCTGTAAGATGGTATGGAAAAACCCAAATGAAAATTTTGGCCAATCCAATATTATACAGATTGAAGGAAAGGCAATAAATCCAAACCACATGGCTTAGTGGTAGTGATGCATAAAAGATTTATGAGCCATGGCCAAGCCTGAAGATATTTGAGAAGCAAATCACTTGATAAAAATGCTTAGTAAGAGTATTTACTCAAGAAACAGAGAAGTTCCTCAGATCCAGAAGTTTAGAAAGATAATTTTTTAATGGGAAAAGAGACAAGAATTTATTAGGAAGTCATTTTCAGGGGAATCAATTTAGGTTCATTCTATACTGACTAAATCTAAGAAATTATATCATTCAGGCTGTAAAGTAGATATTTAACTCTGACTTGTCATTTGCACCACCTACAACAGAGAGATAATTACCTCTCCTTTATATATTTTGAGCTGTGTTGACTTAACTAAAAGCTTAAATCATAAATACAATAGTTAATATTTTAAACATATGCTGCTTTGTGCCAAGACTATTTCACCTGCTTTGTATGGATTATGATATTTAATCATTGCACTAATGTAATGATTTAGGCACCACTGAGAGACATTACTTTGCCAACAAAGGTCCATCTAGTCAAGGCTATGGTTTTTCCAGTGGTCTTGTATGGATGTGAGAGTTGGACTGTAAATAAAGCTGAGCGCCAAAGAATTGATGCTTTTGAACTGTGGTGTTGGAGAAGACTCTTGAGAGTCCCTTGGACTGCAAGGAGATTCAACCAGTCCATTCTGAAGGAGATCAGCCCTGGGATTTCTTTGGAGGGAATGATGCTGAAGCTGAAACTCCAGTACTTTGGCCACTTCATGTGAAGATTTGACTCATTGGAAAAGAGTCTGATGCTGGGAGGGATTGGGGGCAGGAGGAGAAGGGGATGACAGAGGATGAGAGGGCTGGATGGCATCACTGACTCGATGGACGTGAGTCTGAGTGAACTCCGGGAGTTGGTGATGGACATGGAGGCCTGGAGTGCTGCAATTCATGGGGTCGCAAAGAGTCGGACATGACTGAGTGACGGAACTGAACTGAACTAAGGAAACTGTTGCAGGTTTGATCCCTGGGTCGGGAAGATCTAGAAAAGAAAATGGCCACCCACTCCAATATTCTTCCTTGGAGAATCCCATGGACAGAGGAGCCTGGTGGGCTAGAGACCACAGGGTCACAAGGAGTCGGACACAACTGAAGTGACTTAGCATGGCATGAGAAAACTGTAGCTGAGAAATTTTAAATATCTTGCCAAGGCTGAACAAGTGGTGCAACCAGGGTTGAACTCAACAATCTGTATTTCCAAACCACCTTTCTCAACCACTATGACATAACACCATCTAAATACGAAGAACACTTATTTACTTATGTGGGCTAATTCTGTGTTTTGATGGGGAAAAAAAACTCACCTCCCTCCATGTTAATGCATAGATGCATAATGTAATGCTCCAGATGCATTACAATCATCCTTTATATTGGGTTAGCTTGTAAGTTTGTTCAGATTTTTCCCTAAGATATAACTGAAAAACCCAAAAGAACTGTTTGGCCAACCCAATACTTTCAACTCCCAACTGCCCTGTCTGTTGGTCTTTCCTTCTTGCCTCATTTCCCACGCTTTATCCAGTTGAAAATATTGCACAAGGGCTCATCTGTCCATTGGTGGTCTGTGGCTAATCCAGGTTATGTGTTAGTGGGAAACAGAGAGCAAGCGGTCTGGCAAGCAAGCGGTCTGGCAAGTAAAGAGTTTCATTCTATTCTCGTCCTTTTCTAAAACCCTCAAGTCATGATCCAAAACAGTGCCTAATCTTCTGCCTGGCTTCTCACCAGGACTGTCTTTGAGGCTAGGCATACTGACGCTGAGGTCATGGTGTGTGACTTTTCATCTTTCACAGCGTATATAAGGAGGAGCTCAAAACTGATGGGGAGGCAACTTCTACTGTGTGCCCACTTTGTACCAGTCTAGCTACTCTCTATAAACTGTTTCCTGTGACCTTTACAACAGCCTTTGGAAGTGGGAAGTACTCTAATTATCTCAGAGAGAAACGAGGTGGTCCCAGTTCTAGAAAAATGTCCACATGCACACCACTTGTTTAAATATTTATTCATCAGCTGCACTGGGTCTTCATTGCCGCACACGGGCTTTTTCTACTTTTGGCGCATGGGAGCTTCTCTCTAGTTGCAGCAGGCGGGCTTCTTGTTATAGTGTGTAGGCTTCCCTTGTTGCAGAGCACGATCTCTTTAGTTGCGGCGTATGTGGGTTTAGTTGTTTCCTGGCCTGAGTGAGTGAGTGAAGTCGCTCAGTCATGTCTGACTCTTTGCGACCCCATGGACTGTAGCCCAGCAGGCTTCTCTGTCCATGGGATTCTCCCACCAGGCTTCTCTGTCCATGGGATTCTCCAAGCAAGAATACTGGAGTGGGTTGCCATTTCCTTCTCCAGGGGATCTTCCCAATCCAGGGATCAAACCCAGGCCTCCTGCATTGTAGGCAGACACTTTAACCTCTGAGCCATCAAGGAAGCCCTGGGAAGTTTCCTGGCATGTGGGATCTTCATTCCCCAGCCAGGGATCAAACCCAGATCCTCTGCATTGGAAATCAGATTCTCAGCCACTGGACTACCAGGGAAGTCCCTCATACCACTTTAAATGGCAGAACAAGCATCAAACTTACTTGATTCCAAAGCCTGTGCTCTTTTTTGCTATGTCAGTTACATCCCCAGGGCTAGGAGTTATTCAAGGGTAAAGAGTTAAGGGATTACAAACTCCCTGCATGAGTACCTTTTGATAATAAGACCTATTCTTTCGTGAGCAATTGCTAAGTGCACGCATGCTCAGGCACTTCAGTCGTGACCAACTCTTTTGTGACCCCATGGACTGTGTCCTGCTAGGCTCCTCTGTCCATGGGATTATCCTGGCAAAAATATCAGAGTGGGTTGTCATTTCCTCCTCCAGCATTTTCCTGACCCAGGGATCGAATGCAGTCTCCTGCATTGCAGGCAGATTCTTTACGACTGAGCCATCTCGGAAGCCCACAGTTGCTAAGTGCCAGGCTCTTTGCTGAGAAGTTAGCATGTGTCTGCTTAATTTAATACCTCACAAGTCTATGAGATAGGTACTGTCATGCTTATTAAGTATCAGGCACTGTTCTAAAATCTTGACTGGAATTACTTCATTTAATCTTCATGACAACCCTGTAAAGTAGCCATCATTATCATCCTGTTTTACAGATGAAGAAAATTAGGCACCAAGAGGGTGAATCACTCGCTTAGTATCACACAACGATCACAGGGCAGGATGCACTGCGGAGACCACCCTTCTGTGCTCACTGAGCTCAGCTACCTCTTATCATTGTGTTCTCACCAGAGCCCTCTTCCTAAAATATGGATCCAGTCGTATCTATCCTCCTCCTAAAGATCTGCAATAGTTTCCCATTATTTCTGAAATAAATTTCAAAAATATTTGCTCTGCATTCAAGGCTCTTAACACTTTCACTTGCTATATTCTATTCTATTTCTCCTTCTTTTGATTAGCTGTTACATCTACTCTGGACTAACTGCCACTCCTAAGCTAGCTAGCCATACTCAGAAATTTGTGTATTGTTTTTTTTCCACTGACTGGAAGACTCTTCTTCAGGTTTCAGAATCCAAATCAATATTCAAGCTTCTCACAATGCCTTTCTTATTTCTTTTCACAGAGCAACCCTCGCCTTCTTCTGCACTTGTGTATACCTATATAATATCATGTCTTTGACCCTGCTCTGCATTACATTGTAATGTTTGTTCCTCTCCCATTCTTATGAGATCCAGTATCTCTTGAGGTCAAGAACTGTCTCTTATTCACATTCCAGTGACTAGCAGTTATATAGAATTTTTACATTCATGAACATTCTTGAATGAACAAGTCTATGAGCAAGTGTATGAAGGTCTGAATATGTTTTTAACTTTGAGAGAAAAACAGAAGTTCTAAGTGTTATTGAAGTAAAATTCAGAATAAGTAAACAAAAATTACTTCTGTATTGTGTGTGTGTTACTGATAAGAGTACAGCGATATTTTATCTTTTTGATAAAACTGACACATCAGAAGTATTCACTTGTTCAACAAGATTTTGATGCAAAGGAGTTCTTCCTTAGTTGGAGAGATGAATAAAGGGGGCCTATGATATTAGGCCAGGGGCGGCAGCCGGGAGGAGCCACCCCATGCTGGACGCCAGGGACGGCGCCCCAGGCCAGGGGCGGTGGCTGGGAGGAGCAACCCAACGAGCGATGGCTGCACGGGCACAGGAGGGCCTAGAGGAGACATCCCACACTGAAGGTCAGGAAGGGCGGCAGTAAGGAGATACCCTTCGTCCAATGTAAGGAGCAGTGGCTGCCCTTTGCTGGAGCAGCTGTGAAAAGATACCCCACGCCCAAGGTAAGAGAAACCTAAGTAAGATGGTAGGTGTTTCAAGAGGGCATCAGAGGGCAGACACACTGAAACCATACTCACAGAAAACTAGTCAATCTAATCACACTAGGACCACAGCCTTGTCTAACTCAGTGAAACCAAGCCATGCCCGTGGGGCCACCCAAGACGGGCGGGTCATGGTGGAGAGGTCTGACAGAATGTGGTCCACTGGAGAAGGGAATGGCAAATCATTTCAGTATTCTTGCCTTGAGAACCCCATGAACAGTATGAAAAGGCAAAATGATAGGATACCAAAAGAGGAACTCCCCAGGTCAGTAGGTGCCCAAAACGCTACTGGAGATCAGTGGAGAAATAACTCCAGAAAGAATGAAGGGATGGAGCCAAAGCAAAAACAATACCCAATTATGGATGTTACTGGTGATAGAAGCAAGATCCAATGCTGTAAAGAGCAATATTGCACAGGAACCTGGAATGTCAGGTCCATGAATCAAGGCAAATTGGAAGTGGTCAAACAAGAGATGGCAAGAGTGAACATAGACATTCTAGGAATCAGTGAACTAAAATGGACTGGAATGAGTGAATTTAACTCAGATGACCATTATATCTACTACCACAGGCAGGAATCCCTCAGAAGAAATGGAATAGCCATCATGGTCAACAAAAGAGTCTGAAATACAGTACTTGGATGCAATCTCAAAAATGACAGAATGATCCCTGTTTGTCTCCAAGGCAAACCATTCAATATCACAGTAATCCAAGTCTATGCCCCAACCAGTAACTCTGAAGAAGCTGAAGTTGAACGGTTCTATGAAGACCTACAAGACCTTTTAGAACTAACACACAAAAGAGATGTCCTTTTCATTCTAGGGAACTGGAATGCAAAAGTAGGAAGTCAAGAAACACCTGGAGTAACAGGCAAATTTGGCCTTGGAATGCAGAATGAAGCAGGGCAAAGACTAAGAAAGTTTTGCCAGGAAAATGCACTGGTCAAAGCAAATACCCTCTTCCAACAACACAAGAGAAGACTCTACACATGGACATCACCAGATGATCAACACCGAAATCAGACTGAGTACATTCTATGCAGCCAAAGATGGAGAAGCTCTATACAGTCAACAAAAACAAGACCAGGAGCTGACTGTGGCTCAGATCATGAACTCCTTATTACCAAATTCAGACTTAAATTGAAGAAAGTAGGGAAAACCGCTAGACCATTCAGGTATGACCTAAATCAAATCCCTTATGATTATACAGTGGAAGTGAGAAATAGATTTAAGGGCCTAGATCTGACAGATAGAGTGCCTGATGAACTATGGAATGAGGTTAATGACATTGTACAAGAGACAGGGATCAAGACCATCCCCATGGAAAAGAAATGCAAAAAAGCAAAAGGGCTGTCTGGGGAGGCCTTACAAATAGCTGTGAAAAGAAGAGAGGCGAAAAGCAAAGGAGAAAAGGAAAGATAGAAGTCTCAGAATGCAGAGTTCCAAAGAATAGCAAGAAGAGATAAGAAAGCCTTCTTCAGTGATCAATGCAAAGAAATAGAGGAAAAGAACAGAATGGGAAAGACTAGAGATCTCTTCAAGAAAATTAGACATACCAAGGGAACATTTCATGCAAAGATGGGCTCGATAAAGGACAGAAATTGTATGGACCTAACAGAAGCAGAAGATATTAAGAAGAGGTGGCAAGAATACACAGAAGAACTGTACAAAAAAGATCTTCATGACCCAGATAATCATGATGCTGTGATCACTAACCTAGAGCCAGACATCTTGGAATGTGAAGTCAAGCGGGCCTTGGAAAGCTTCGCTATGAACAAAGCTAGTGGAGGTGATGGAATTCCACTTGAGCTGATTCAAATCCTGAAAGATGCTGCTGTGAAAGCGCTGCACTCAATATGCCAGCAAATTTGGAAAACTCAGCAGTGGCCACAGGACTGGAAAAGGTCAGTTTTCATTCCAATCCCAAAGAAAGGCAATGCCAAAGAATGCTTAAACTACTGCACAATTGCACTCATCTCACATGCTAGTAAAGTAATGCTCAAAATTCTCCAAGTCAGGCTTCAGCAATATGGGAACCATGAACTTCTGAATGTTCAAGCTGGTTTTAGAAAAGGCAGAGGAACCAGAGATCAAATTGCCAACATCCACTGGATCATGGAAAAAGCAAGAGAGTTCCAGAAAAACATCTATTTCTGCTTTATTGACTATGCCGAAACCTTTGACTGTGTGGATCACAATAAACTGTGGAAAATACTGAGAGAGGTGGGAATACCAGACCACCTGACCTGCCTCCTGAGAAATCTGTATGCAGGTCAGGAAGCAGCAGTTAGAACCGAACATGGAACAACAGACTGGTTCCAAATAGGAAAAGGAGTACATCAAGGCTGTATATTGTCACCCTGCTTATTTAACTTCTATGCAGAGTACATCATGAGAAACGCTGGACTGGAAGAAGATCAAGCTGGAATCAAGATTGCAGAGAGAAATATCAGTAACCTCAGATATGCAGGTGACACCACCCTTATGGCAGAAAGTGAAGAGGAACTCAAAAGCCTCTTGATGAAAGTGAAAGGGGAGAGTGAAAAAGTTGGCCTAAAGCTCAACATTCAGAAAACAAAGATCATGGCATCCGGTCCCATCACTTCATGGGAAATATTTGGGGAAACAGTGGAAAGAGTGTCCAACTTTATTTTCGGGGGCTCCAGAATCACTGCAGATGGTGACTGCAGCCATGAAATGAAAAGACACTTACTCCTTGGAAGAAAAGTTATGACCAACCTAGATAGCATATTCAAAAGCAGAGAAGTTACTTTGCTGACTAAGGTCTGTCTAGTCAAGTGTATGGCTTTTCCTATGGTCATGTATGGATGTGAGAGTTGGACTGTGAAGAAGGCTGAGCGCCGAAGAATTGATGATTTTGAACTGTAGTGTTGGAGAAGGCTCTTGAGAATCCCTTGGACTGCATGGAGATCCAACCAGTCCATTCTGAAGGAGATCAGTCCTGGGATTTCTTTGGAAGGAATGATGCTATGGCGGAAGCTCCAATACTTTGGCCACCTCATGCGAAGAGTTGACTCATTGGAAAAGCCTCTGATGCTGGAAGGGATTGGGGGCAGGAGGAGAAGGGGACGACAGAGGATGAGATGGCTGGATGGCATCATGGACTCGATGGACGTGAGGCTGAATGAACTCCCAGATTTGGTGATGGACAGGGAGGCCTGGCGTGCTGCAATTCATAGGGCCAGAAAGAGTCAGACCCAATCAGTGACTGAACTGAAGTGAACTATGATATTAGATGAAGACAGTAAGCACTGTTTTCTCAAACATTTTTGAACATAACTCAAGAAACTGATATTACATCGTGACTCCATGATTTTGTTGTTGTTGTTATAATACTTCCTATCTGTATTACTGAGCTTCCCTGGTGGCCCAGATGGTAAAGAATCCGCCTGTGATGCAGGAGACCTGGATTTGATCCCTGGGTTAGAATGATTCCCTGGAGGAGGAAATGGAAACCCACCCAGTGTTCTTTCCTGGAGAATTCCCATGGACAGCGGAGCCTGGGTGGGCTACAGTCCATGCGGTCACAAAGAGTTTGACACGACTGAGCAACTAAGCACAACACACAGCTGTAATAATGGTGCAGAATTTCTCCTTAGCGGCTAGGCAAATTCTCTTTCTGACCATGTTTTAAACCACAGTACTTGCACTCTTAGAATTTACCATGAAATTTCCTGGCTCCTTGCCTTTGCTTTTGTTCTGTACAAATGCCTGTCTTCCTTCCCATGACTCCACCTGTCACCTTGCACCCAAATTCTTTGCCACAGAGGTCCATCTAAAATATCCCATTCTCCACAAACTCCTGAGGAAAAACAATGTCCTCATTCTCTGATACCAATGCATGGTGTTTATTTGTGTTCATAATAGCATTAATCATGTTTGCTTATTTCTGTCTCTCCTGAAAGAAAATGAAAGTCACTTAATAGTGCCTGACTCTTTTCAACCCCACGGACTGTGGCCTGCCAGGCTCTTCTACCCATGGAATTCTCCAGGTAAAATAATAGAGTGGGTAGCCATTCCTTTGTCCAGGGGATCTTCCCGACCCAGATCAAACCTGGGCCTCCTTCATTGCAGGCGAAATTTTTTACTCCCTGAGCCACCAGGGAAGTCATTGTCTGAGCCTCTAATGGATTATAAATTGATTGCAGAAGAGGATCTGAAATTTAGCTTCATGTTCATACCACTTTCCCTAATCCACCCTAGTCTCCACTTGGTTCCTTTAGTGTGCCAAGCTCTTTCCAATATTACAGCTTTTGGTTTCCTCTGCCTGTGTGGTAGACATCAATTGTAGAAACCACAATCAATTTTCCCTTTTACTCAGAATATGACTGTCTTCTGAGAGACTACATTTCCTAGTTGCCCTTTCATCTAGCTGTAGCCTTATAACAAGCCATCTGACATCAGTAGCATATGAGTGCAAGGGATTATCTCATTCAACTCTCAACAACATCTAGACAAGGCAGTAATATTATCATTATGTGACTTCACAAGGAAGAAATAGGCTTAGAAAGTTTCAGTAACTCAATTAAAAACTTATACTTCTAAAGATGCTCTTGTACGCTCATATATCTCTAGTGAGTTTGGTTTGCAAGAATCAGGAACACAAAATCCACACTGTTCTAGAATTTCTCTAATTGGGATCCAGGTCCTAGTGAATGACAATGATCACACTGAGGCAGGTTAGTTCAGTAATAGCCTTTCTGAACATCCAGATGACCTTTCCTTTAAGTGCAATGATCAGGCCATTTGTTTAAAGTTCTTCCTATATATCCATCTCCCTTCCCTTCCTGCTGGCTGGAAATGATAATGGGGAGCAACTCTGATCATCACAATGAGACGACAGAGTTGCCTTTCTAGCCTGGATCCCCAGGTTACTTTACAGAGCAGAGCCTGACAACCCATCCTGTATTAAATTGTGAAGGAGAAATGAGCTTCTGTCTTATTTAGTCATTGAATTTAAGCCTATTATTAACCATTATCCTGAACTGACATGTCTTGAAACATCTTTCAACCAGTAAATCCTACTGGTATTTCAGATCTCAGTTTAAATACAGTTTACGTCAAGAGGTCTTTCTGGGCCTCTCCATCTAAATGGTTTTCTCTTATACATCCTATTGATGACTCGGTTATTCTCTTAGAAAGTTCAGCACCAGCTAGAACTCCTCTTTATTTATGTAATTATTCGTCCCTCTTCCTTGCTAGATGTAAACTCCATGATGCTGACATGCTGCCCAGCACATCATTGGCTCTCAGTGAAGATGTGCTATGTAAATACAGCTAATAGCCATGATTTGGGCAACAACTGCCACTTGTTGAATATTTACAGTTTTTAGGAGTTGTACGAAGTGTTTTACATACATTATCTCATTTGATTCTCTCAGTTAATACTATCAGTACCCTATGTTCCTTGGGAAAAAATAGGTTTAGAGAGATTTAGTAACTCATACAGTCACACAATTCAAAGCTTATATTGTCAAGCTAACTCTGTGATTAGTAACAGTCAGGTGCACAATATCCAGACAGTTCTACTAATTGAGAAATCCAGGATTTCTGCTAATTGAGATCCAGATGCTAGTGAATGATGACCACACCAACGCAGGCCAGTTTAACAATAACATGTCTGAACACTCAGCTAACCTTATGTAACCAAGCATGGACCTTCCTGTGTCTGTGCAACTGCAACAAAAACAAAGCCCCAAACATTGTTTATAATTTAAAAGCTATCATCTGAAGCCTATGCAGTTAACTCAAGATGAGGCATGAACAAACATTATTTTGAAGTCTGTGTAACTCAAAGGGGCAACTACAAGCTTTAGAACGTTTTTCTTTATTTTTTAGAGTCAAAGATTTGAGTTGGAATTTATTCATATTTCAGAGGTACGCAGGATGATTCTGTTATTGCGTGTTTGTTGTTAAATATTCCTTTACATACCAGATAAAGCAAGCCAAGAGTTTGAGAGTTAGCAGAAGGAAAAACTGTAAAAACACTTGTGCAAAAGACTGGTAAGTAAGTAAGTAAGTGTTAGTCGTTTCAGTCACGTCTGACTCTTTGCGACCCCCTGGACCATAGCGCACCAGGCTCCTCTGTCCATGGGATTCTCCAGGCAAGAACACTGGAATAGGTTGCTATTTCTTTCTCCAGGGGATCCTCTCAACCAGAGATCAAACCTGGGTCACTGCATTGCAGGTTCTTTACCATCTGAGGCACCAGGGAAGCCAAGAAAGTATTAAGTCAGGAGTCAGGGAACTGATGGTCTGTGTCTGCACTGCTCAGTATCATAGCCATCACTCACAGTGGCAATTTACATTTAAATTTAAACTCAAAAAATTTAAAACTCAGTTCTTCAGTTGCACCAGCCACTAGCCACATCTTAGGTGTCATCAGTCTCATATGTCTAATGGCTATCTGAGAGTGCGCAGTCTGATAGAATATTTCCATTGTGCTGTGCTGTGTAAGTTGCTTCAGTCACGTCCAACTCTTTGTGACCTTTTGGACTATAGCCTGCCAGGCGCCTCTGTCCATGGGATTCTCCAGGCAAAAATACTGGAAGGGGTTGCCACACCCTCCTCCAGAAGACCTTCCTGACTCAGAGACTGAACTCACATCTCTTACATCTCCTGCACTGGCGGGCAGGTTCTTTACCATTAGTGCCACCCATGGAAGCTCTATATATTTCCATTATGGCAATAAATTCTACTGGACAGCATTGTTCTAGAACCGTAAAGTTTTGGTCTCAAGATACTTTTAAACTGTTAAAATTATTGAGGGTCCTAAAGAGTTTTCTTTAAGATATGGATTATAACCATTGATATTTACTGTATTAGAAATTACAACATAAAGTTTAAAATACCAACTCATATTCCATTAGCCCCAAGGGCAATGATATCATCACATATCACGTAGTCACTGAAACTTCCACTGAACACTCAGAGAGAATTGGTGGGAGGATGGTGAGGCATACACATTCTAATGTTATGAAGTCTTTTGACCTCACAGACACCCTGGCAGTGTCTCAAGATCTCCTAAGTGTCCCCAGACCACATGTGGAAAACCGCTGGTCTAGACCCCACTCTAGTGACCCTACTTTGTCACTACCTAATTTCTTCTTATGTCCAATCAATGGTCAGGGTTGTGCCAAGTGTTAAGCATTTGGCTGACAAAGGTCTGTAGAGTCAAAGTTATGGTTTTTCCAGTAGTCATGTATGGATGTGGGAGTTGAACCATAAACAAGGCTGAGTGTCAAAGAATTGATGCTTTCAAATTGTGGTGCTGGAGAAGACTCTTGAAGGTCCCTTAGACTGCAATGAGATCAAACCAGTCAATCTTAAAGGAAATCAACCCTGAATATACATTGGAAGTACTGATGTTGAAGCTGAAACTAATACTTTTGAAACCTGATGCAAAGAGCCAACTCATTGGAAAAGACCCTGATGTTGGGAAAGATTGAGGGCAAGAGGAGAAGGGGGTGACAGAGGTTGAGATGGTTGGATGGCATCACCAACTGAGTTTGAGCAAACTCCAGGAGATAGAGAAGGGAAGCCTGGCGTGCTGCAGTCCGTGGGGTTGCAAACAGTCAGACATGACTGAGTGACTGAACAACAATAAAAAAGTAAAACTAATCTGAATTTTTTGTCAAACTAGGCTTTTTTGAGGGGAAGGAAATGAAGACACTCTCATCCATAGACTATTTCTGGCTGAACTGAGGCCTAACTGCCTCCTCTAATAAGTACATTAGGGTTTGAAGTGATTTTTCTGCTTTGGTTCCAGTAGGTTTTCCACTGTGCTAAGAAGTCACAGTGGTTCAGGTTGCACAGCCTCAGTCAACAGCTTGATATTTACACTTCCAATTCTCCCAATACCTTTTGTGTTCGTCGTAGTGTCACCGTGTTAGAAAGGATCTCTTAAAAGATCATTATGATGTTGCAAATGAATACAATTATGGAATTATTATGCTGAACACCTGAAACAATATAATGTTATATGTCAGTTATTCAATTTAAAAAGATCAGTATGCAGTACAAGTGATAAGTTCAAAAAGTATCAAAGTCCTGAATCTGACCTAAGCACGATTGAAATTATCTCAGAGTATTTGGTTTTAGACTAAGTAGTCACGGGTCCGTCCCACACGGTCCTAAAGTGTGAAAAATGTTCCACAATGTTATTCCACATCTTGAACTTCAGAGCTGATACTTTCTCTGCAAAGACATTATTTCTAAAAGTAAAAATTGATTTGCTGATAGAACATATTGTAGTTGGTTAACCATAATAGAATTTTTAAAAATGCATCTAATGAAAATATGGCTCTTTGCTGGGAATTCATGAATGTCCTGTCTGGTAATGATCTGAATTTGAATGATTTTAATGACAAAAACTCAAGAAAGATTCCATAGATTTTATTACTGTCAAGATCCAATTTACTCCTTTCTAAGAGTGTCTTTTTAGAAGGTACATGATGTTTGAAATACATAGTGAATGAGACAGGAATGGAAGAATTCCCATTGCAGTAGACCCAACTTGGTGAAACACTTCATCAAAGGAAATTGTTGCCTCTTCTCTTCTGAAGATTCTTTGCTAGTCATTGGCAACAGAAGTAACTCACAAATAATCTCTTTATTCCGTGAGTGACAAAGTTCTAATTCTTCTTTCTAGGTTATATTATTTCATCCTTCAAACTTTCAAAAAAATAAAAAAAAATTTTTTTTCTTCAGTGAATCCAGTGTATACCTTAAGCAAGTGGGACCCCTGAGGCCACCAATACAAAGATTCTGAGGGATTCTATTTGGCTGGGATACTAGATTGATCTGCTTTTATTCGAACTTCTTTCAGTATTTAAACCAGCTCTAAAACTGAAGGCAGTGATTGATATAAGGAGGATCTTTGTCATATATAACCCAAAGAAAAAGAAGTTACCTCTGCAGATTCATAACAGCCTGACTCCTTCTCCACTGTAAGCCTGAGCTTAGAAAGAAAGAAGAAAAAAAAGGAATGGGCACAATTCGATTATTGTTCTTGTTCTGTACTCAGTGAGTTGCTTCTCCAGCTTTGTTTTGGAAATGTCTCACTTATAAATATCTGACAAATACATAATCTGTAATTGTGTTGGAAACACATTGGGCTTGGCATTATGTGCTAGTCTGATCATCTTGATTTGAAAAAAGAGAAGAGGCTTTGTGAAATAAGTTCTCTCTCTTTAGTCGCTAAGTCGTGTCCGACTCTTGAGACCCCATGGATTGTAGCCTGCCAAGCTCCTCTGTTCATGGGATTTTCCAGGCAAGAATACTGGAGTGGGTTGCCATTTCCTTCTCCAGGGGATCTTCCCGACCCAGGAATCGAACCCAGCTCTCCTGCACTGCAGGCAGATTCTTTACCAACTGAGCTATGAGGGAAGCCCAAGTTATCTATATTTAATAACTGTATCACTGCAAATTGTAACGTCTATGTAGCATGTTATAAAGAATTAGATCTATCCAAAATACTGTAAGTCTTCCAAAGAACTCTGAAATAGTATTTTTTTAAATCATTATGAGAAGCGCTGGCCTTAAGGTTAAAATTTGTATACACTGAGCACCAAGTCTCACTTTTGCTTCTGGGCTTATTCTTGCTCTCTTTCTAATGGGTGGTCAAAAACTCTCTTTCTGTTAAGAGATCGTTATCAATTTCTTCCATTAGGGCCAGTGCCTTTCTCTTGCAAGGGTGGAAGGTCAAGGTGTAGTGCAAACTTGTTTGACCATTGCCCTCTGCATTGCTCCAAACTCACTAGCTCAAAATTATTCTTTTGAGGAAGTTCATGTTGTATTGTACATCTGATCTTTAGGGATAGAAACTCTACAATTCACTCCAGGTGCAGAGACAGTGATCGTACCCAAAGTAGATGTGCCTGGGTATTATCTGCCTTAGGGATAGCAGGGGGGAGAGTTTACCCTCCAGTATTGCCCAATATCCACCAAGAGGGTTAACTGCCTTTCACTTCTAGCTGCTCCTGTGTCATACAAATTCCAGGATACAAATTGAGAGACATGGTATATAGCCAAAGCCAAGTGCTATCAGGTTATACCTGTGTAGAGCTGTCTGCTGCATAAATGGTGGGCCAGGAGAAATGAGGCAGGACACAACTGAATAAAATAATTACAGATTGTTATAAGTAACATGAAAGTCTGTGGAATGTATGGGGATAGTTTTCTTTGATGCAAAAAAAAAACCACACACACAAAAAATGCACGCATTGTGGCTGAATTTTCTTGGAAAAAAAATACAATTTGCTTGCTTGGTACAGAATCTATGCAAGGAAATAAGATGAACACAGAGCTGGGCAACATTATGCCCATCCAATATTCTGGCTACCCTCAGATCTCAATTTCTTGATATTCCTGCATAGCTACATTTAGTCCTAGCTTGTTGGGCTCTGAGAATATGACCAAGGAAAGTAGGTTGTGGTTTTATTGGTGGAGTTCCTTATGCTCCTAATTTGATGGCTCACAGTGAGTCAATATATGGTCTTTGCTGTCAGCTCAATAGACTGCAGCTGCCTGCCCTTTAGTTGGTTTGGATCAGTGCCTGGGTTCCTTCTGTTGGATAATGGCAAAGAGAGGACAGCCAAGTTCATCACAGGCCAGAGATAAAGCTTTAGATAGCACTGATGATGGAAGGAAGCTAAGAGAAGCCAGGGAGGAGGGAGAAGAAAGGAGTGGCTCCCCTCTGCAGCAGATAAGAAATAGCACACTCAGATGTGGGCTGGGGTTGTATTCATGACTATGTAGATAGGGTGAGGAAAGAAAGGCTACATAATGAACTGAATCTCCCAATGACATCTTTTTTAAGTATTTATTTTTATTTGTTGGGCTGTACCAGGTTATGGCAGAAAGTGAAGAGGAACTAAAAAGCCTCTTGATGAAAGTGAAAGAGGAGAGTGAAAAAGTTGGCTTAAAGCTCAACATTAAGAAAACAAAGATCATGGCAGCTCGTCCCATCACTTCATGGGAAATAGATGGGGAAACAGTGGAAACAGTGTCAGACTTTATGTTTTTGGGCTCCAAAATCACTGCAGATTGTGATTGCAGCCATGAAATTAAAAGACGCTTACTCCTTGGAAGAAAAGTTATGACCAACCTAGATAGCATATTCAAAAGCAGAAACATTACTTTGCTGACTAAGGTCCGTCTAGTCAAGGGTATGGCTTTTCCTGTGGTCATGTATGGATGTGAAAGTTGGACTATGAAGAAAGCTGAGTGCCGAAGAATTGATACTTTTGAACTGTGGTGTTGGAGAAGACTCTTGAGAATCCCTTGGACTGCAAGGAGATCCAACCAGTCCATTCTAAAGGAGATCAGTCCTGGGTGTTCTTTGGAAGGACTGATGCTAAAGCTGAAACTCCAGTACTTTGGCCACCTCATGAGAAGAGTTGACTCATTGGAAAACACTCTGATGCTGGGAGGGATTGAGGGCAGGAGGAGAAGGGGACGACAGAGGGTGAGATGGCTGGATGGCATCATCGACTCGATGGACATGAGTTTGAGTGAACTCTGGGAGTTGGTGATGGACAGGGAGGCCTGGCGTGCTGTGATTCATGGGGTCGCAAAGAGTCGGACATGACTGAGCGACTGGACTTCATGCCAGATTCTTTATCTTTATGCTATGACTCATTCTATTGCTATAGATTTTGACTCTCTTGGGTCAGTGTTGAGATTAATAAAGAAAACATAACAAGGGATAATATTTACATAGAAAACAATTTTTAGAGTATAATATAAACTTGCTTGATAAAATGACAGAAGGATTTTTTAATTGGAGTATAGTTGATTTGAAGAAAGTATTTTTATACCTATTTGCTCACTGAATTAAAAAATGGAGCTTTAAAGATATTAAGATCTGTGTGTGTGTGTGCATGGGCTCGGTTGTGCCCTACTCTTGGTGGTCCTGTGGACTGTAGCCCACCAGACTCCTTTGTCTATGGGATTTTCCAGGCAAGAATATTCAACTGGGTTGCCATGCCCTCCTCCAGGGGATCTTCCTGACCCAGGGATTGAACCTGTGTCTCTTGCATCTCCTGCATTGGCAGGTGGGTTCTTTATCACTAGCACTACCTGGGAAGCCACTTTAAGATCTATGCTATACTCCAATGATTCTAAGACACCTCTTTTACCATCGCTGAACTCACAATATGCATACCGCTAATGGGAAACCTAGATTATTATTTGACTGATTTTCCCCTTTCTAAATGATTTCCATATAATGATTTCTTGTTGTTTCATGGTATTTCAGATTCAACAAGTAACAAATAAATGACAAGCCTAGAATTTGTCCTCTGGGTTGTGTGATTTCAAATTTTATTTTCTGGCAACAACAGTTTTCTCATGAAATACACAAGCAAGTAAGATAACACATGTTTCATATCCTTGCCCCACATAATTTCATTTATTGTCATGCAGTTTGGCACTCGGTCTTACTTGACTCCATCTGTACAGCATTATGTTCTTTGGGAGTCAAATTCCTTCTTTCTCTGTGAACGGAGGCTACTTAGTAAGTTCTGTGAAGTAGACTGGTGAAACATGTTTGTTATCACAAGTTCAACTAATAGTGGTTGAATGTTCTAGCAGCTGGGTCTTGTTAGAAGATGAATAAACTTGGGCTGTCATATTACTTTATGTAAACTCTGCTTAAGTGGAATGTGAGGGAAAAGACTTGGGAACTTTTTTTATTGCTCAAGACTATTCCTCGTTGCAATTGAGAAATGTGGGAAATAACTGAAGTGATTGTATTATGGTTGCTTTCTCAAGCAATTCTTTGCAATCTTTTTCAATTAAATAAATCTAAGTGTCTGCTTTGTGCAAAGCATGAACTAGTGGCTTCAGGAGATAAGATATGCCACCTGCCATTAAGAATGTGCATGAAATACAAAAGGAACCACCTAAGGCACTCATGACTAATAGATAAGGAGAGTAAGAGAAGGTCAGAGATCTGATCTGTGATTTTGAAGGCGGAAGAAATCACATGTGCATGAAAAAATGAAGAAGAGTGTTGTGGAAACAATGGAAGAGCTTTGAAAACTTGGGTCAAATTTTCTCAAGTAGTTATGGGAATGAGACTTCTGGTTTCCAAGAAGAGCAGGCTAGGTTATTTAGATGACAATCCCCAACAGCTCAGCAGGTAAAGAATCCACCTGCCAATGCAGGAGACGCAGGAGATGCTGATTCGATTCCTGGGTTGGAAAAATAACCTGGAGAAGGAAATGGCAACCTGTTCTGGTATTCTTGCCTGAAAAATCCCATGGACAGAGAAGCCTGGCAAGCTATAGCCGAAAGGCTTGCAAAAAGTCGGATACAACTGAGAGACTAAGCAAGCACACACCCAGAGAAAAAGCAAATGAAAATAGTAGATAAAGCATTTGAGAAAACCTTTTAAAAGCTGAATAGTCAAAAAAGAAAAGAATTAATGGACCAAAATTTGAAGAGCATCAGGAACTTGCATAAATAGAGCATGAAAGGAGTATCTTTTTGTCCCTAAGGAGATGTGTTAATTTCCCTATATCTGAACTACCTACCATTATAATAAAAGACTGCCTTCAGTAAGTTCATAACCTAGGAGACCGCATAGATAGGATAAAGAAGAACCATATGTAAACTAGCTTTTGACCATATTTCATATTGGATGATGAAGCCTAGGTGATATTAAACCTCAAACTTTAAGATTTAAGGTGGTCCTGGACAGGTAGCAACTTGGAGCACAAATCAGTTTTCAGAAAGGCAATGAACAGCGTATGGGCATGCACCATCAAGTTCAGTACTTTATTTCCTGCTGGTAAGAGTAAGACCACATCAATGCAAAAACTAAGAGCATGTAAGGGTGTGTATGTGAGTGTGTGTGTGCATGTCTGTGTGTGTGTTTGTGATACTATAGACTGACCCTTTACTTATAGCTATTACTTCTTTCTTTTTCCAAGCTGGTACCTTTAATGATGAGGAATCTGCCTGCATTTGTAATTTTCTGAAACTAAGATACTGCGTGAATATTTAAATAAAAATACCTAGTTTAAGGTTTTATCGGTATCACACATCTTTCTTGACACAAATAGTTTCTCTTATTCTAATAGTGGGGCTTCCCTGATAGCTCAGTTGGTAAAGAATCCACCTGTAATGCAGGAGACCCCGATTCAACTTCTGGGTTGGGAAGATCCTCTGGAGAAGGGAATAGGCTACCCACTCCAGTATTCTTGGGTTTCCCTTATGGCTCAGCCAGTAAAGAATCCACCTGAAATATGGGAGACTTGGGTTCGATCCCTGGATTGGGAAGATTCCCTGGAGAAGGGAAAGGCTAGCCACTCCACTATTCCGGCCTGGATAATTCCAGGGAGTGTACAATCCATGGGATTGAAAAGAGTCAGACAGGACTGAAAGACTTTCACTTTCATTCTAATAGTGGGCTTGCTTGGTGGTTCCTATTGAGTCATTTCAAATAATTTTTGTCTTCAAAATATAGTAATCATGTGTCAATATCTTTTGAGAATTTGTAATCAAAAAAAGCAACTTTTCTTACAGTGCATGGCAGACATTTTGTCTCAATTATTTGGACTATTGCTGCTGCCACAAATTCAGTGCATTCATGGTGGGGAGCAGGATTATTAGTTATTTGAAATACAAGTATAAACATTTGTTTTCCTTTCAGTCTCCACCATTGGATCATCTTCAGTTTTCTTTCTTTCTTTGGCTGCACTGCACATAGGATCTTAATTCCCTTATCAGGTACTGAACCAAGGCCCACACCAGTGAAAGTGCTGTCTTGACACCTGCACCTCAAGGGAATTCCCAATCGTCAGTTTTTAGACCCCTAAAAGCTGGCATATACCCAGGCCCATCCTATGTGACCTTTTTCTCAATTTTATCTACAATCATGACCTACATCAACTGATCTCTTTCCATGACTGTAATTACCACTTACATGCACAATGTGCTTATCCAAAAAAGAGCTTGTGTTACTCTGCAAGATGAACTTACTTATTCTTCATCTTTATTTCACAAATGGCACTACTATTCACTCAATCACTAGGACCAAAACTGTGTTGCCTGTTTGGATTCTTCACTTTTTTTTTTTTTTTCTTCAAACTCTGCATTGAGTCCATCAGCAAATCCTATCTCTCTTCATAATATATCATTAATTCAACATTCTCACTTCCCCTACTGTGATCTCCTGAGTCCAAGCCACCATTCACTGTCTCAGATGAACTGCTGAAACAGCCACCAAGCTTGTCTCTTTGCCTGCCCTCTTGCTCCCCATCCTCACCCTCTGTTCTCCACTCTGTTGCTAGGGTGATATTTTACAAAGAAACAAAACATTTCACTCTCTTGTTCTTAGGCCTTCAGTGGCTTCTCACCTGTACTACATGGGAAGTCTAAAATATTTTCCATGGCTTCAAAGTCCTTTATTTTAGTTCCTGGCTACTGTTTCATTTATTCTATAATTTCAACTCTTTTTTCATTATTCTTCCTAGAACTTGCCACTCAGGTTTCACTTCACAAATTTTGCTCTTTCACCTGCAAGAAATGTTTCTCCACCAGAAATTCACATGACCTTTTCCTTCATTTTATTCAGCTTTCTGTTCAAATGTCCCCTTCTCAAAAAAGCCTTTCTGGAGCATCCTAGCAATTTCCTTGACTGTTTATTTTTCTTCCTTGCCCTATCTCATTTCTTTCTGATATAAAAATCAGAATAATTCTAATATAACCTGATATTATGTGATGTATTTGTTTATTTGCTGCGGTCTTGTCTCCCCCATTATGGTATAAGCTCCACGAAGACAGTTTGTATCTTATGCAACTATTCATGGTTGTGCTGTGCGATACTGTGCTAAGTTGCTTTAGTCGTGTCTGACTCTTCGTGACCCAATAGACTGTAGCCCACTAGGTTCTTCAGTCTATGGGATTCTCCAGGCAAGAACACTGGAGTGGGTTGCCATGACCTCCTTTAAGGGATTTTCCTGACCCAAGGATTGAAGCCAAGATTCTTATGTCTCCTGCGTTTGTAGGTGGGTTCTTTACCACTAACACCACCTGGGAAGCCCTATTCATGGTAACTATAACTGAAATTAGACCCTTTTGAGGGATTGGAGTTATTGGGTTGACCAAATATTTCATTCAGTTTTTTCTGTAAGATCTTATAAAAAGCTTGAATGAGCTTTTTGGCCAACCCAGTGTATAATTAAACTATACAAACTGACCATTGCACCACCAAAGAAATCCCAGAAATGGCTTCTTCTGACATACAATTCTGATAAACAATGCAACAACTTGTATTTGACTAACATACTGGCAGTCTTTGCTGTGCATGCTTCCAGTTTTGACTGAAATCTGTGCATTTTGAAATTGGAGGCATACTAGTATTTGACTAAAATACTGGAAGTCTTTGCCGTGCATGCTTCCAGTTTCAACTGAAATTTGTGCATATTGAAACTGAAAGCATGCACAACAAGGACTGCCAGTATTTTAGTCAAATACTAGTTATTGTGTTGCTTATTAGAATTGTAAGTCAGAAGAAGCCATTTCTGGGATTTCCTTGGTGGTGCAGTGATCAGTTAGTATAGTTTAAGTATATACTGGATTGGCCGAAAAGCTCATTCAAGCTTTTTATTAGATCGTACTAAATGAAGTAAGTCAGACAGAGAAAGAGAAATATCATATGATATCATTTATATGTAGAATGTAAAATATGGTGCAAAGGAACTAGTTTACAAAACAGAACAGATTCACAAAGAAAACAACCTTATGGTTACCAAACAGGAAGTGGTAGGGATAAATTCAGAGTTTGGGATTAGTAGATACAAGCTATCAATACTATACATAAAATGGGTATTATAAATTGATTATTGATTCTTCATCATTTAAAGCAGTGTTTCTCAATGTTGTTCCTGTGATGATGGTGATGGTTATTGCCCTCTCTCCTGCAAAGAGACTTTCTAAACATGATTTTCCTAATCAACTTCTACTCCTCCATGAAATTTTAAAACCAGAGATACATCTGTTCATCTACTATGGCTCTTTGGAAAGTCATGAGGCAATGTATTATCCAAGACCATTCTACTCTCCACACATCAACTTTCTGTCTGTTTAAGGGCACTATAACCCTCGTTGAGATTGCATATTTTAATGCAACTCTAAATTATTGGCTCAGTGGTAAAGATGTTCGATCCCTGGGTCAGGAAAATCCCCTGGAGAAGGAAATGGCAACTCACTCCAGTATTCTTGCCTGAAAAATCCCATGGAGAGAGTTATCTGGCAGGCTTCAGTCCATGGGGTCTCAAGAGCGACTGAGCATACACATACACAAGTTATTATATTCAGTTCCCATTAGAAACATCTATACATTTTAAGCCATATAAAGGAGTGTTGACTTTAAAAAGTGTTCACAACCTAAAAGTCAAGAGTTGTATTTTATTTGGTGGGAATTTTTAAGACTTCAAGTCTGGGAAGCAGCATCTCAAATAATACTAAGATAACTGCTCTGAGGTGGCATGTAGGGGGAACTAGGTTATACAGGAGTTTTGCAATAAAGGGCAGGTAGTCGGAACATCAGAAGATGATTATTAACGAAAGAAAACCAAATATCCCAAATTAAGGAATTTAGTACCTTCTTATGTGTGAGAAGATTAAAATCTGGGTTCACTGATTCATTTCTTTGATAGGCACCTCAGCTTTGGGGGCCAGTATTTGGTGTTTTCACACTGAGTTTCCTCAGGGCTCACCATAAGGAGTGACTGTAGGGAGTAGCTGCAGTCTGATGGCTGCTAGATGGCAGGTATTCTTTTCCTTCCTGAGTTCCCCTAGGTCTCACCAGCTCACCAGCAGTGAGCTACAGTCGCTGCAGACTGTGATATCTTTTGCTTTCTGATATAGCAAGAAATATGGCTTCCTAGGTGGTTCAGTGGTAAAGAATCCACCTGCCAATGCAGGAGAAACTTGGTTTGATTCTGGGTTGGGAGGATCCCCTGGAAAGGAAATGGCAAGCTACTGAGTATGAGGTGAGGTGAGGTGAAGTCGCTCAGTCGTGTCCCACTCTTTGCGACCCTGTGGACTGTAACCTACTAGCCTTCTCTGTCCATGGGATTCTCCAGGCAAGAATACTGGAGTGGATTGCCAGTTCCTTCTCCAGGGGATCTTCCCGACCCAGGCATCGATCCCGGGTCTCCCGCATTGGAGGCAGACGCTTTAACCTCTGAGCCACCAGGGTATAGTTGCCTGGAAAATTCCATGGACAGAGGAGCTCTACCACCCGTACTGGGCTACCATCCATGGGTTCACAAAGAGTTGGACATGACTGAGCATGCATACACATGGCAAGAAATATTCCCTCTCTCAGGAGAGAAGTTGGCAATAGCATAGTCAGATGAGAGTGACACTCTATTATTTAAGCAAACAGGCTGGGAACACAACTTCTTGAAATAGTCAAGTCAGAACCCTATCTGCTCAGTAGAAAAGGATCCACCTTCCCTTCCTTCACATTTCTTCCCTCTGTCTTATCATAATGCCTATGATTCTACTGTATTCATTCTTGGGGGCTCAGCTCTTGTGTGGTCTCAACTCTGAACCACTCTTCCCCAACCCCATCCCTGCCCTGCTCTCTGGGTCAGTTGCAGCCATTCTCATCAGGCTCTTGTTACCCTTCCCTATCTGTTTGAGTCTCCACTGTATGTCCAGCTTCTTGTAAAGTATCTTAGAAGGTTGTGTGGAGCAACAAAAGAGAGAGCAAGCTAAGGAGACCAAGGGTGCTGGTGAGGGTTGTTAGCAATTGTAAATAGGCTGAAGGGTAGACTTAATTGAGAAGTTAGCATTTGAACAAAGATGTGAAGAGTGAGGGAGTTTTCCATGGGGCTAGCTAAAAGCAATATACTCCAGGGAGAGGAAGAAGCCTGTGCAAAGACTCTAAAGCAGACATGTGTATGGATTGTTCAAGGTCATCAACCAGTCAATGAGGATGGAGAGAGTAAGCAAGGGGCACTTAGCAGGAGATAAGTTCTTATTGTTAGTAAAGGTATTATGGACTGAAAATGTGTGGTCCGTCCCCTCAAAAAAATGCATGTTGAATCCCTAACCCCTGATGTGACTGTATTTGGAGACAGTACCTTAATCAACGTAACTAAAGTTAATTGAGGTCATAAGGGTAAGACTCTGATCCAATAGGGTTAGTGTCTCCATACGAAGAGACACCAGAGAGCTCATTTGTCTCTCTCTCTCCCTGCCATGTGAGGATACAGCAAGAAGGTGACCATCAGCAAGTCAGCAAGAGCACTCTCACCAGAATCTGACCATGCTGGCACTCCGATCCAGCATCCAGAACTGCGAGAAAATAGCTTCTCTTGTTTGAGCCACCATTCTATGGTATTTTGTTATGGTAGACTTGAAAGGATGAGGTGGAGGAAATGAGAGGGGGAAGATAGCATAAGGCCTCGCTGGCCATTGTAAGAACTTTGGCTTTTCTCAAAGTGAGATGGAAAATGATTGGAAAGTTTTGAGTTGAAGAAAGAAAAGCAAATATCGCATATTAAGGCATATATGTGGAATCTAGAAAAATGATAAAATTTTATCTTCAAGGCAGAAATAGAGACACAGACAAAAAGAGCAAACATATGGACACCAGGTGGGGAGGGGTGGGATGAACAGGGAGATTTGGACTGACATATATACAGTATTGATACTGCATATAAAATAGGTAACTAATGAGAACCTCCTATACAGCACAGCAAACTCTACTCACTGCTCTGTGGTGACCAAAATGGGAAGGAAATTCAAAAGAGAAGGGATATATGTAAATATATAGCAGCTTCCCTGGTGGTTCAGACAGTAAGAGTCTGCCTGCAATGTAGGAGACCCAGGTTCAATCCCTGGGTTGGAAAAATCCCCTGCAGAAGAGAATGGCAACCTACTCCAGTACTCTTGCCTGGAGAGCCCACGGACAGAGAAGTCTGGTGGGCTATAGTCCATTAGGTCACAAAGAGTCAGACATGACTAGGTGACTTTCACTTTCATAGCTGATTTACTTTGCTGTACAGTAGAAACTAATACAACATTGCAAAGCAACTATACTTCAATAGAAATTAATTTAATAAAAGAAAAAAGAAGAATACCAATCTGATTTGTGCTTTTCAAACAGTTATTGCTGCTATTTTGAAATAGGTGATGGAAGTGACAGAGGCAAGTATAGAAGCAGGAGGTCTGTTTGGAGTTCGGGGCACCTCCAAGTGAAAGATGATGCTAACTCTAATCAGGCAGGTAGTAGTTGAGGTGGTGAGAAATGGTCAGATTCCATACATATGTTTTAAAGTTAGATTCTACAAGATTTTCTGACCAAAAATTAATATGCAATGTGTGGATAAAGAGAAGTCAAGTAAAACTCCAAGATTTTTGGTCAGAACAGTTGGAAGGATGAAGTTGCCATCAACTATAATGGATAGAGTTTGCAAGTAGCTCAGTTCTTTGGGGGTGATCAAGTGTTCGGTTTTGGACATGTTAACTCTGAGGCATCTATAACATGGAGATGTTCAGTGGGATTTTTGATATGCAAGTCATGTTCAGGAGAGATTCAAGGTTGGAGCTATAAGTTTGAGAGTCACTGGCATATAGATGACATCTAAAGTCATAAGCCTGGATGAAATCATGGAGGTCTGTTCTTTTTCTCTTCCTCTACTTTCAATTTTCTCTTTACGTCTTCTACTCATTCTGTTGCTTCTGCATTTTCTAGGGTCAGAGCAGGGGTAGAGGGATACAGTGGAATAGGCCAAATTTTTTTGTTTGTTTAGCTGGTACTATTTGCAGTACTATTTGGCTGACACTGACTGATTATACATTATTTTTTAGCATAATGTTTTTATATACATGTTAGCTTTTTATGGGTATGTTGGTTAGTTCTCCAAGTACACTTACACAAAATACCATGCATTTTTCCACTTCCTGACTGGGGTGGAGTGGGATTGGATGGGATGCAGGGCCCACCCAAATTCTTATAAACTCTTTCCTCCAACTTCGGCTTCCAAGGCACTGTCCCTCCAGCTTCTTCCTGCCTTTGTTATCTTGATCTAATAGGAGACACCTTTATAGTCCCTTAAAGATGACTTATGCCATTAGACATAACTCAAATAGGAAAACAGACTGAAAGGAAATACACTATAATGATGCATACTCAGTCACGTCAGTCGTGCCTGACTCTTTGTGACCCTATAGACTGTAGCCCTCCAGGCTTCTCTGTCAATGGGATTTTCCAGGCCAAAATACTGGAGTGGGTTGCCATGCCTTTCTCCAGAGGATCTTCCTGACCCAGGGATCGAATCTGTGTCTCCTCCATTGCAGGTAGATTCTTACCCACTGAGTCACCTGGAAAATCAAAATGATGGCAGTAATTATATTAACATAGTGAGACTTGGGTAATAACTTCCTCATCTATTACCCAAAATACATTATAATGTGGTTAAATATCTTTTTCAGTAAAAACTATATGTATATAGCATTTTATATGTATGCATGCATATACAAAAATACAGTATTTTTGTCTTAAATGTATGTATATAGGTATAGTGTTACAGTTGTGTCTGACTCTTTGTGACTCCATGGGCTGGAATCACGAGGCTCCTCTGTCTCTGGAGTTCTCCAGGCAAGAATATTGGAGTGGGTTGCCATTTCCTCCTCCAGGGAATCTTCCCAACCCAGGGATCAAAGCCAGGTCTTGCACATTGTGGGCATATTCTTTACTGTCTGAGTAACCAGGGAATATGGGTATATAAATATGTATAAATATGTAAAAGTATATATTTATATTTATGAATATCTACATATATATATGTAGACAAAATACTACATATATAGTTTTTACCAAACATATATACATACAGAAAGATACACGTGGACTCTACTAAGGAAACATTTAATGAATTAACCATACCAAAATAATAGTTTCTACATAAGGAAAATTGAAATAAAATAAAAATACAAATGAAAAGTACAAAATAAATATTTAGCAATTTATTTGCAGAAAAATGGTATTTTCTCAATGTATAAACATCTCTTTTAAAAATTTATAAGGCCTATAACCAACAGAATAAAAAGTCCCAGATAGTAAAATGTAAACAGCTTGGGGGAAAAGGGATAGAAAAAGATGCAAAGAACAAAATACCACTCAGAATTAGAGAAATACAGACTCAAACAATGAAATGGCAATTTTCACCTATCAATCTGGTAAAGGTCAAAAAGTTTGATATGAGCATGACTACCAGATTGTTGTGACATAAGCATTTTCTCAGTTTAAGAGGGAGTTTACTACTGCAAATTCTTTGGAAGTGTTTTTGACACTATTGATCAAAATATCCTTTGACTCAGAAATTCCTGTTCTATGAATTCATCCTACAGATAAACTTGCATAACCTGTATGCATACACAGTACATAAATGTTCACTATAATATGATTTGTTATATTAAAAACATTCTGGAAATACCTGAATGTCCATCAGAATGGATTGGTAAACTAAAAATGGCACATACTGCAATAAAACATACTGCCTCCACTCCCCATCCTGAGGAAATCAGTAAATAGATGCCCTGAAATGAAACAACGCTTCCAGTTTTGTCCTCAAATATGATGATGCATGCAGAGAACATTTCTGAGGATATATACCCACCAAATTGCTAAAAATCAATACTTCTAGGGTTGGAAACCAAGCAATACAGAAAGATTAATATCTTCCCTTTAAAAAGGACTAATTCCTTACCTTGCTTGAGTTTTTACCATGCACATGTTTTCTTTCAGTAAATGTAGCACATGTCCCTATTTGTTGATGTAAATTTGGCCCATGGATTGGAAATAGCAGCTTGAATAAAATGATACTGCAGTAGAAGTATGGTATAGGGTAGAGTTATCATGAGTTACCCAGTTACCCAGAGTTATCATGATTTGAATGACTCCAAGAGAACTGGGTCAGAACTGTGTCCATTTAGTGTGTTTTGAGATGAAAATTAAGGATGATAGATAGCTTTCATAAAGAATCTGGTTAATGGTCTTTCCTAATTATTGACCTGCCTTATAGATGAGGAATCTATCCCATTTGGTGAGATTTGCATGTTAAAACAACCTTTTTGCAGGGAATAAGAGTCCCGCAATGGCACCCCACTCCAATACTCTTGCCTGGAGAATCCCATGGACGGAGGAGCCTGGTGGGCTGCAGTCCATGGGGTCGCTTAGAGTCAGACACGACTGAGCGACTTCACTTTCCCTTTTCACTTTCATGCATTGGAGAAGGAAATGGCAACCCACTCCAGTGTTCTTGCCTGGAGAATCCCAGGGACGGGGGAGCCTGGTGGGCTGCCGTCTATGGCGTCACACAGAGTCAGACATGACTGAAGCGACTTAGCAGCAGCAAGAACAGGGACATACTGGTGAAAATATGAGATATCCAGGACTAAGTCAGTCACAGAAGGAAGAGAAAAGAGGGCTACATGAAGGCTAGAAAGGGTGTAGAAATGGTAGCACCTAGAGCCTGGCTGGATGTGAGGCAGAGAGAGAAGATCAGTAAATGATGACCCTCAGTCCAGGCTTGTGTGTGTGTGTGCTCAGGCACTCAGTCATGTCCAACTCTTTGCAACCCTGTGTGCTGTAGCCCACCAGGATCTTCTGTCCATGGGATTTTCCAGGTAAGAATACTGGAGTGGATTGCCATTTCCTTCTCCAGGGGATCTTCCTGACCAAGGGATAGAACTTGAGCCTCTTACATTTCCTGCTTTGGCAGGTGGGTTCCTTACCCCCAGTGCCTCCTGGGAAGCCCCAGTCTTGGCTTAGGCAGTTGGACAAACTATGGTATAATAAAACAGAAAACAGAAGACAGCAGATTTGGGGATGATAATAAATGCACCTTCTCCTTGAGCTCCCTCACCTATGGGATTAGGCATTAGCTAGTTAGTTCAGTCGCTCAGTCGTGTCCGACTCTTTGCGACCCCATGAATCGCAGCATGCCGGGCCTGCCTGTCCATCACCATCTGCGGGGTTCACTCAGACTCACGTCCATCGAGTCAGTGATGCCATCCAGCCATCTCATCCTCTGTCATCCCCTTCTCCTCCTGCCCCCAATCCCTCCCAGCATCAGAGTCTTTTCCAATGACTCAACTCTTTGCATGAGGTAGCCAAAGTACTGGAGTTTCAGCTTTAGCATCATTCCCTCCAAAGAAATCCCAGGGCTGATCTTCTTCAGAATGGACTGGTTGGATCTCCTTGCAGTCTAAGGGACTCTCAAGAGTCTTCTCCAACGCCACAGTTTCAAAGCATCAATTCTTCGGTGCTCAGTCATGTGTAAATGTGTTTTTTCAGGGTGCAGGCTGTTGGTGAGAGACGGAGGATGATTTGTTTCAGCAGTGGGAATGATTGAGTCTCAAGTGGAGAGAAAAAGCTGTATGTGCATGACGAGTTCTGGAAGGAGATTTGGCTAAATTAAAATGATAGCATGTTTTTGTTGGCGCTAAGATGAAAATGAAGAAAGACATCAGTCCAGACCAAGATTATAGTATCTGATTAAAGGAGACTGGTAGAGTTGACAAGGAGTAGAAGTCAGGATGTCTTGGATGGCCTGATGAGTGCCCATGTCATAGGGAAGAAATGCACCTCACCCAGAAATATACAGAGGGTCTCTTTCCGGAGATTTTATGTCTCAGCATCCCACAGAATCTGGGTGTAACCAGGGTGGAGCCAGCCCTGCTAGCTTAAACGGAAGCAGTGGTGGTAACTGAGGATAAAAAATCAGGATTCCTGGCTGCATGCCTGGGCTCTGCCACTAGCTGGTTTTGTCATCCTTGGCAAGTCATTTAAGTTTGTGCTGATTTAAAAGCTTCCTCTGTGAAATGAGGTAAAATGTGAAGCAATTGTAATTTTAACAACTTATATAGACAAAGAGCACCCAGCCTTGAAGAGTTCGAGGAGGGCTCCTGGTGGAAGTTATATACTAACCAAGATCATTCTTCAGATTTTAGTTCCTTTAAATGTTAGGTCAGAGGAAGAGTAAGGAGGCATGGCCCAAGCAGAGGAAACAGTATGAATAAAAGTTTTAAGCCAAGAAATGAAATAGAATCTTCAGAAAGACCATGAGTAATTTGATACGACCTCTAGATTATAATAAAATGAGCAAAAGGCATTCACTTATTTCGTCCTTTTAATCACCCTCTAAAGTAGATACTAATGCTGACATTTTATGGAATGAGAAACTGAAATTTAGAATAGTTTCTTGCCTAAAATCTCAACCTCATAAATGGTAGAGCTAGTGAGTCTGCTGCAAACCTGTTTGAACTGCTTTGACCACTTCTCTGTGCATGCGCAGTCAGTAAGTCGCGTCCGACTTTTTGAGATCCCATGGACTGTAGCCCACAAGGCTCCTACATCCATGGAATTTCCCAGGCAAGAATACTGGAGTGGGTTGCCCTTTCCTTCTCCAGTGGATCTTCCCCACCCAGGGATTAAACCCTCATCTCCTGCATGGGCAGGCAGGTTCTTTACCGCTGAGCCACCAGGAAAGCCCACCACTTCTCCCCATTAACATATTAAGATGGGTGAGATTGGGGGAAGCAGTAATGAAGGCATATTTTTCTCAGTCCAACAGGTTATAGTTTGAAAAACTCTTTGAATCTAAAGAAAAAATCATAATGGAAAAGATCTGAAATCTGTGAGTCATGAGGTAGTGTTTGAAACACAGGCATAAGGAAGTGAAAAACTTCTATTAGAATTAGTCAAATAAATGAATCACTAACCTGTGTTCTTACTAGTTCACTATATCCTACAGAAACCATCTCACCTTTAGGCATAATGAACACAAGGCAAATTTGGTGACCTTGATTCCTCACAACAAATGTAAAGAAAAGAGCCACAGCAAATTAATACTCTTCTACAACTAATTCATCCAGAGCAATTCCATTTAAGAAAACCATGTATTTCCAGCAACCCATCATAGATATGAGCCTCCTAGAGTCCTCCTTCAAGACCACTTGGGGCAGAGTGGGTCATGCTTATTTATCCTAAGGTCTTTTCTGTGTGTTCTGGATCTTGCAGGTACTGCAAGGTAGTTGGGTGTGATTTTTGCTCTTCTATCTTGCTTAGAATCTACTGGGCTCCTTGATTATGGTGGCTTAGTCTATCCTAGAAAATTTTCAGTTATTGTTCTTTCAAATATTACTTTTTATGCATTCTCCCTCTTCTCACAGTCTGCAGTTCCTTTCAGAAATAAGTTACGTATTCTCATACTATGCTTAAAGTCTCTTAACTTCCTTTTTGTATATTCTATATTTTTATCTCTCTGTTGTGTCCTAGACGAATAAAAAATAATTGTCCCTCTGGTTCAAGCTCATCTATTGTTTAAGCTGTCCAATGAGATTTTACTTCATATAATCATATTTTTATTTCTTGAATGTTTTGACAATTGCTGTTCCTTTTCCTATTATCGATTGGCCTCTCTCTCCCCCGTCCACTCTTGAATCTGCTTGGTTTCCTAATATTATATTATTTTCTTAAGTTCCAAAGCCTTCTTTAATGTCTAATGATCTGAAACATGGTTATTCGTTATGGTCTCTCGTTGATTTTAACACTTTCGAGTTTAGGGATGTTCTGTACTGTGGGTCTTGACTCCTGTTTAGTGTTGATGGTTCCTCCAGAGTGTTATAAATTTGGACTTAGACTCACCAGCTGCATGAGACTCTGTCTCTGAGAGTCCCATGGGGTCCATGTTGAAGACATATCTTAGTAGGACAGTTTGACTTTCATTTCTGCAAGATATTGATCTGGACCTCCCTATGCTACCTGGGAGTTTCCAGACCATACAAGGGCTATAATGAAATCCCATACTTACCTGAGGGCAGACTATGGGTACAGACTTTTAGGGGCCGAAAAAAAATTTTTTTCTATGCATTGTCCATGTTAAGGCAGACATGCTTCCTTATCACAAACCTATGTTTTTTTAGTGGATTTATTTCCAGTGACGGTTTTGATTTTATACAAAGATCTTTGTCACAACTCTCTGGACTGTAGCCCACCAGGCTCCTCAGTCCATGGGATTCTCCAGGCAAGAATACTGGAGTGGGTTGCCATTTCTTTCTCCAGGGGATCTTCCCAACCCAGGGGTCGAACCCAGGTCTTTCGCATTGTGGGCAGACGCTTTAACCTCTGAGCCATGAGGGAAGCTATCGACTTCACCTTGTCATAACTCTCTTTCTTATAAGGATCCAAAATCATGTAATCAGTCTTAGTGAGAGATTAAAATGTAAGCATTCAAATCTTGATAGAGTAACCAGCTCTAAGTCTCACTCAGAACAAGCCACAATATATACCTAGGAAATTTCCTTTCCTAGTTTCTGGTTCATTTTTTGAGAGGAAGATCTTTGGGTTTTTCTCTGGCCAACTGAGCTATTCATTTGGAAGGAGTCTTTCAAATCTTCAGGGTTTCCAAGTAGTTTCTAGAATAAGGATTTTTGGCTATTTGTAAAAACAAACAAATAAAAAAAAAAACACAGCAAAACAGAAAACTTTTACTCTTCCCTTAGTTTTGAGAGGGTGTTCTCTGGGTTGTAGAGAGACTCTACTGAGTTGTGTGCCAGCTACTCTGGAAATGAACTGTGTCACCCTGGGGCAGCTCCTGGAAGCCTTGCCTCTGTGATGTGTTCTCACACTCCTGTCTACGGGTGGCTGGACAATGGTTTGTTGTGCAGTCACTCAGTCGTGTCTGACTCTTTTGCGACCCCATGGACTGTAGCCCTCCAGGCTCCTCTGTACATGGGATTTCCCAGGCAAGAATACTGGAGCGGATTGCCATTTCCTTCTCCAGGGGATCTTCCTGACCCCAGGATCAAACCTGTGTCTCCTGCATTGCAGGCAGATTCTTCTACCACTGAGGCACCAGGGAAGCCTGGACTGTGAGTGGGTATACTCAAACTGCGCCGACTAGATTCCTTTCTCTTGAAATTTTGAATTTTATATTCCAAACTACTGTTAGTCTTGCCCTCATGGTCCTGAGATAGTTCTTTTAACAAGCTCAGTCTCAGAGCTAGTTGTTAGTATACAGCTTAATAATATGATTATTATTTTTGCCAAAGCCTGCTGCCGTAAACAGTTTGGAGACCTGGTATATAATTGTGCCTAAAACAATGTGAATAGGTACCGTGAAACTAACTTTATTCAATACTAATTGGGAAGCGATTTTACAATTTTAATAAGGATAACACCGTGATTCTTCATGCTTACTTTCAAAGCAACTTTAATTTTATTATTTCCTCTCAACTATTTTGCAAAGAAAACTCTGGAGATGCCCAAATTCGTGATGATACAAAGGGCTCTTGAGATCCATAGAACGTGATGCTTTTTGTGTGGTCATCAGTTAAGGGCTCTACAATACAAGGAGAGTGACATGCAATTACACACATACACAGGATTATCCATTTGTAGTCTCTTGTGAGGGAAAATAGAAAACCTCTAAAGACAAAAGTAGTAAGTTAAAAATTATTAATGGTCATAATGAAATACTTTACATGTATTATCTACTTCTCCAATTATAAAGTAAGAGCAAATGAAAGCATGTCAATCCTCAATCTTAAGTGAATTATCCAAAATGACATCACTTATAGCTAGATGGTTCAGGAACATTATATCATATCTGTAGGATTAAAAAAACTCAAGTTCTTCCTACCGCATTACACCTCTCAACTGCCAAGGTGACCCTCAGGTGAATTACAACCTTCAAATTTCTCTATTTTATTTTCATTTTTTAATTAAAAATCCACAAAATTTAATTTTTCCATTGTAAGTGGTTGCCATTATAAGTTTTTCCTTGATAAGTAGCCTTACCTACTGCTATGACTTAGACAAACCAAATCAAAACAAAACAAAACCAAAACCCCTCCAAAAGCTAGTTTGAGCTTTTCTTTTTTTCAGAAGTTAATCCAAATACACTCCCATTATTACCTGCCTGTATCTTCTCCATCCACCAGTTTATAAACTCTATTTGGAGTTTAGCTTTTAAAAAGGCTACGCCTCAAGTAATTTTTTTTCAAAGAGGGAGAAATTTTTTTCTTAAAATTTCTCATCAAATAGTTCTGTTGCTTCTGATTGATTTCTATAAGAGAGCTTCTAGCCATTTTAATCACTTTTATATTCAGTGGAGATATTTATAAATAGGTCAACTTGGATATCATGTTAAATCTGTTTGAACCTATAGTTCTCAAACTTGAGTGGTTTAGTTGCTAAGTCATGTCCAGCTCTTTTCGACCTCATGGACTGTAGCCTGCCAGGCTCCTCTGTCCATGCAATTTTCCAGGCAAGAATACTGGAATGGCTTGCCATTTCCTTCTCCAGGGGATTACAGTCAGACTTTTTACCAGCTGAGCTACCAGGGAAGCCCATTATAACCTGGGAAGCTCAAAATCACTTGGAGGGCTTGTTAGACACGCCTCTTGGGCTCATCCTCAGAACTTCTGAAATGAGACTGAGAACTGGGATTTCCATAAAATTGCCAGGTGATGATAATTCTGCTGGCCTTGGAACCATATTTCTGGGTTTTCTGATATAAACTTATTTTAGCCTTATTGTAATTTTATTCTGCTATGTAGCAGAATCTGCATGCATTTCTAAATATATTTTTAATTAAAAGAAATTAGAACATTAATGTGAGAGTCATTGAAATTAATTATACCTATACAATCTTTTTTATAATATCCATCACCCATTCAGCCTCAGGATCCAAACAAATTAATTTTTCATCTTTCAATGTGACTCTGAAAAGAAAAGAGTATTTTGGTTAAATCATAACTGTATATAACTTAATAACACTTGAAATTTATTCATTACAATTTCTGTAACATGAAATTCATGTGCTTAAAATGAACACACAAATATTTAAACTAATTGTGTTATTAGAATGTGACTTTTAATCATATCAGTGTACATAACAATTTAAAAAAAAATCAACTAGAAGATAAATTTCCTAGAGTCTTTTGAGACATCAGCTGATAATCAGTGAACATTTACTAGACTTAAAATGCACAGGGTATAGTGTCAGACTCTGGAAATCTGCTTATAGAGGGTATCTTCCAGGCTGCCAGTTATCAACCACTTACTATGTACTCTTTATCAGTACACCTCTGCAAATTTGGTTAGATTTTAAGACTTCATTAAAGTCTCATTTATTATTGGGAGAGAGGAGGATACCATAAACTAGTTACTTAAATTTATTCTGCAGTTTTCAACTGCACTTAACAGAACAGCAAAGCTCCATCCCTTTGATGTTCGTTACATGAGGACCAGTTAAACCAGTCAGTCCTAAAGGAAATCAACCCTGAATATTCACTGGAGGGACTGATGCTAAAGCTGAGGCTTCAATACTTTGGCTACCTGGTGCAAAAAGCTGAGTCATTGGCAAAGAACCAGATGGTAGGAAAAATTGAAAGCAAAAGGAGAAATGGGCAGCAGAGAATGAAGTGGTTAGATAGCATCACTGACTCGATGGACATGAATCTGAGCAAACTCTGGGAGACAGTGGAAGAAAACAGAGCATGGCCTGCTGTAACCCAGGGCATCACAGAGAGTCGGACACAACTTAGGGACTGAACAACAACAGCAACATGAGGATCAGATCATAATAAAAATTGTAATGATAATAACATGATAATAACATAATAATTAATTACCAATACATTCAGTAAATTACCAATAAAAGGATAGCCACAAAACATCACATATGATAGTGAGAACTTGAAAGTATTGTATTGCCAAGACAAGAGAAAGTGGTAGTCGTTCAGTCTTGTCCAGCTCTTTGAGACTCCATGGACGGTAGCCCATCAGGCTACTTAGTCCATGGAATTCTCCAGGCAAGAATCCTGGAGTGGTTTGCCATACCCTTCTCCAGGACAAGGGTGCCTGCCATCACCACAGCCATCTCAACAAAACTAGAAAGAGTCATAAGATCTCCACAGGGGAAACTAAACTGCCGTTATTCCCATATGACAATGACAGACTTTATTTTGGGGGGCTCCAAAATCACTGTAGATGGTGACTGCAGCCATGAAATTAAAAGACGCTTACTCCTTAGAAGAAAAGTTATGACTAACCTAGATAGCATATTCAAAAGCAGAGACATTACTTTGGCGACAAAGATATGTATAATCAAAGCTATGATTTTTCTAGTAGTCATGTATGGATGTGAGAGTTGGACTCTAAAGAAGGCTGAACACTGAAGAATTGATGCTTTTGAACTGTGGTGTTGGAGAAGACTCTTGGAGAAGACACTTTGTCTGCAAGGAGATCAAACCAGTCAATTCTAAAGGAAATCAATCCTGAATATTCATTGGCAGGATGATGCTGAAGCTGAAACTCCAATACTTTGGCCACCTGATGCGAAGAGCCGACTCTTAAGAAAAGATCCTAATGCTGGGAAAGATTCAAGATAGGAGGAGAAGGGGACGAGATGGTTGGATGGCATCACTGACAAAATGGACATGAGTTTGAGCAAGCTCTGGGTAAAGGACAGGGAAGCCAGGTGTGCTGCAGTCCATGGAGTTGCAAAGAGTCAGACAAAACTGAGCGCCTGAATAACAGCATGAATAAAGTGCTGATGGTTGCAAAATCAGTACAATATTTTCTATCAAAATGCAAATAACAACTAAAATGTGAAATTTTATAAAGCTATCCTTTACAATAGGATCAAAAAGAAATAGCATTGCAGATTAGTGGGAAAATAATGATAATTTATTACGTAGTGCTGGAACATGGCAACCCACTCCAGTGTTCTTGCCTGGAGAATCCCAGGGAAGGGGGAGGCTGGTGGGCTGCCATATTTGGGGTCACACAGAGTCAGACACGACTGAAGTGACTTAGCAGCAGCAGCAGCAGCTGGAACAGTTGATGAACCATAAAAATAAAAATGGATAATTCCTTCACATCATATGCAAAAATTAATTCCAGGTGGATTAAAGTTTTAAATACAAAGGAAAAGACTAAAAAAAATTAGCAAACAGTATGGAAGAATATTTTTATGAACTCTGTGAAACAAAGTTTTTTTTAACTAAAACACTAAAAGTGCTAACCAGAAAAGGGAATGTTGCTAATCTAAAGCATATTAAAAATAAATCTATACTAATTGAAAGGACACCACAGAAAGAATAAAAACATGAACCAAAAATTGGAAAATGAGCTTTTCTATCCATAAATATGATGAGGGTTTAATATCCAGAATGTGTAAAGAACACCTGTGAGGCAATAAAGAAAAGGTTATTCATAAAGTTATTAAGAGAGTAGATCTGGAGAGTTCTCATCACAAATAAAAAACTATTTTTAATTTATCTATGAGATGATGGAGGCTAACTAAACTTATTGTAGTAATGATTTCACAATATATATAATTCAAACCATTATGCAGTACACCTTATATTTATAGTGACGTATGCTAATTATGTTTCAATAAAACTTGGGGAACAGTCACAAAAAAAAGACTTCTCCCTCTACATCTTCTCTACTTACATAATTTCTTTTCTGTTGCAGTGAGCACCTTCAGGGATTATCAAGACTTTTGCAATGAATTTGGGAGAAATAAAGTCAGATTGTGTCTGAATACACTGGCATCGCAGCTCTTGGCTCTCAGAGGGATCAGCTGTGTGAGAAAATAATAGTGAAACGCTAAGAACAAAGACAGCCGTGATGTTTATTCCTGACTTATGAAATCTGAGATCAATGCAGCAAGATACTCAACTCACCAAATACCACCAGAAATCTTTAGGGAGACAATCACATAAATATAATCATTTGCTATTGTTATGATCAATGAAACTATTGAATATCTACTATATTTTAGAAATGGGTAAATGTACTAGACCAATAATTTATTGCTTGAAGGCACATATGGTCAATAAGAAATGTTTAATGATAAAAATCAACTTCATTGCATTCTATAAAGTATTTTAAATACCAAAATTTCATGTGAATTCTATCAGTTGAAGGTGGCAATTTCCACCATTAAAATAAACGCCCTAAACCTTTTTGCAATGTGCTGCTGCTGCTTCTTGTTCAGTCTTTAAGTCCTGACTGACTCTTTGTAACCCCATGGACTGTAGCTCGCCAGCCTCCTCTGTCCGTGGGGTTTTCCAGGCAAGAATGTTGGCATGGGTAGCCATTCCCTTCTTCAGGGGATCTTCCTGACCCAGGGACCGAACCTGTGTCTCCTGCACTGGCAGGTGGATTCTTTACCACTGAGCCACCAGGGAAGCCCATGCTGCTGCTATCATCTTTAATAAGAAAAACACAGACCCTTACAGTGTACCCGTTTGCCAGTGCAGGAGACATGAGAGACATGTGCTCGCTCCCTGGGTCGGGAAAGTCCCCTGGAGAACGAAATGGCAACCCACTCCCCCATTCTTGCCTGGAGAATCCCATGGACAGAGGAGGCTGGTGGGCTACAGTTCGTAGTGTTGCAAAGAGTCAGACACAACTGAAGCGATGACTTAGAACGCACACGTGTGTGTGGGTATCCATAACGTCCTCAATATCAATTAATTAATTCAACAGACTTAAAACTTTTAACTCAACAGGAACTTCTTTGATATCCCACAATCTAAGTATATGTGCTGCTTAGGTTTTAATTTTATAGTTTCTACATTTCGCCCTAAAACCAGATTCAATCTCATTTGATTTGGAAACATTTGGGCTTCGAAGTTTTCCAAAGCCAAGAAGGAAAAGGAGAAAGCCGTAGTTTCTTACCAAAGAGGCCCAGGACAAGGATGGCCAACAGGAGGAATGTTTGTGAGCTCTCAGTAGCCATGTCTGTGCTTGATCTTGATCCTTGTTTGAATGGTAATGTCAATAGTGCAGCCTCTCTTATATGCTCTCTGTAACCATGGAAATTTTTTGTTGTTCTTGCACTCTCTTTCCGTGAAGAATAGAAGGAACAGTTTATTCAAGTGGCATATTTGTGACTTACAAGTCAATGAGGAAGCTGGGTTTGTTTTTCAAGCTTTGTTTTAACTGAGGGGTTTCAGGCATGAGGATGTACTGAATAGAAACATGAACCCATTATTCCCTGGGAGGGAAACTGCATGATTGTGAAGGGTTCAGGTTCAGTTATAATTAGTATACAAAATGGAATAATAAAAGATATCTATGCATCTTTTCAAAGGTCATGTTTGTACAATGTAGGAAATGAAGATGCTTTTCCTCCTCAAGTATTTACTTTTGGCTTTTGCGCCTATTCGCGTAATAGATTATAGGTTATAATAGATTCTTCCAAGCTCTAACTATACTCATAATGTGTGCATGCATGTGCGCTAAGTTCCCTCAGTCTTGTCCAACTCTCATCCCATGGGCTATAGCCCACCAGGCTCCTCTGTCCATTGTATTCTTCAGGGAAGAATCCTGGAGTGGGTTGCCACAAGGATCGAACCCAGGTCTCCCACACTGCAGGCAGATTCTTTACCACTTGGGCCACAAGGGGAGCCCTCAGTATCTTTAGAGTTACCCATACTTTAAGTACAGGGCTTCTCCATTGGCGCTAGTATACATAAAAATATATATATATATATATATATAAATAAATGAGCTGTATAGGATAATGAAGGTCATTTCTAAAACTGCTTAAGAAAAAAAAAAAAGAAGTGTATATATATATATGTAGTAACAAACCCAACACCAAAGCATTTGTTTCAGTTTCCTGGGGCTACCAAAAAAATGTACCACATACTATGTTGCTTTAGTTCAGTTCAGTCGCTCAGTCGTGTCCAACTCTTTGTGACCCCATGAATTGCAGCACCCCAGGCCTCCATGTCCATCACCAACTCCCAGAGTTCACTCAGATTCACGTCCATTGAGTCAGTGATGCCATCCACCATCTCATCCTCGGTCGTCCCCTTCTCCTCCTGCCCCCAATCCCTCCCAGCATCAGAGTCTTTTCCAATAAGTCAACTCTTCGCATGAGGTGGCCAAAGTACTGGAGTTTCAGCTTTAGCATCATTCCTTCCAAAGAAATCCCAGGGCTGATCTTCAGAATGGACTGGTTGGATCTCCTTGCAGTCCAAGGGACTCTCAGGAGTCTTCTCCAACACCACAGTTCAAAAGCATCAATTCTTTGGTGCTCAGCCTTCTTCACAGTCCAACTCTCACATCCATACATGACTACTGGAAAAACCATAGCCTTGACTAGATGGACCTTAGTCAGCAAAGTAATGTCTCTGCTTTTGAATATGCTATCTAGGTTGGTCATAACTTTTCTTCCAAGGAGTAAGCGTCTTTTAATTTCATGGCTGCAATCACCATCTGCAGTGATTTTGGAGCCCACAAAAATAAAGTCTGACACTGTTTCCACTGTTTCCCCATCTATTTCCCATGAATTGATGGACCGGATGCCATGATCTTCATTTTCTGAATGTTGAGCTTTAAGCCAACTTTTTCACTCTCCTCTTTCACTTTCATCAAGAGGCTTTTGAGTTCCTCTTCACTTTCTGCCATAAGGGTGGTGTCATCTGCATATCTGAGGTTATTGATATTTCTCCTGGCAATCTTGATTCCAGTTTGTGCTTCTTCCAGTCCAGCGTTTCTCATGATGTACTCTGCATAGAAGTTAAATAAGCAGGGTGACAATATACAGCTTTGACTTACTCCTTTTCCTATTTGGAACCAGTCTGTTGTTCCATGTCCAGTTCTAACTGTCGCTTCCTGACCTGCATACAGCAACAACAACAACTATGTTGCTGAGAAAACATAAATCTTTATCTCACTGTTTTGGAGCCTAGAAGTCGAAAATCATGGTGTTGGTAAGGTTGGTTCTTTCCTAGATCTGGGAGGGAAAAAGCTGTTTCAAGTGTCTTTCCTTGGCTTGGGGATGGTCATCTTCTTCACATGCTGTTTTCCTTGTGTGCACATCTAAGTTTTCCCTTTTTTGTGAAGACACCAGTCACATTGGATAACCTACCCCAGTAACCTGACTTTAGTTTAATTATTTCTGCAAAAACCTTATCTCCAAGTGAGGTATTGGGGGTTAGAATCTTAATCTATGAATTTGAAAGGTGGGGTAGGGGATGCCATTCAACCTGTAGCAACACTTAAGTGAAGAATCGGTGATTACTGAGGGCTAATATAGCCTGAAGCTAAACATAGTCTAATGAGAATGTTTGTTTTTCTGGCCAATTCTCATTGAAAAACCTGAAGGACTTTTGTTGGACACTATTTAAAGAGTAAAAACTGGGTTTTTGCTCTTGAGAATTTCATGGACTCTAAGGGGAAGCAGACGGTAAAGCGTCTGTCTACAATGCGGGAGACCCAGATTCGATCCCCGGGTTGGGAAGATCCCCTGGAAACGGAAACGGCAATCCACTTCAGGACTATTGCCTGGAAAATCCCAGGGACAGAGGAGCCTGGTAGGCTATAGCCCATGGGGTCGCAAAGAGTCGGACACGACTGAGCGACTTCACTTCAGACATGTAAACAGATTGAAGATGGTGATCTGTGTTATAATATACAGGTACCCTGGAGATAGTGGAGGGAGGACCTCCCCCTCAGAGCCAGGAAAGACTTTACAGTAGAGGCAACACTGGAGTTATTACAGATGAAAGGAAGCTCATGTTAACATATATTTGTGAAGGGTTGCTGTGCTCTGAATGCTTATGTCTCCCCCACAATTCACATGTTGGAATCCTAACCCCTAATGTGATGGTGTTAGGAGGTAGAAGTCTTTGGGAGGTGATTAGGTTATAAGTGTGGGGCCCTCATGAATGAGATTAGTATCCTCATAAAAGTGACCCCAGAGGGTTCTCTCATCCCTTATGTCATGTGAGGATACAGTCCAAAAGAGGTCCTTCACCCAGCTCTGCTGGCTTGGACTTCCTGACCTTGGACTTCCTGACCTTGGACTTCCAACCTCAAGAACTCTGTGAAATAACTATCTTTTGTTTATAAACCACCCAGTCGGTGGTGTTTTGTTACAGCTGCCCAAATGGACTCAGACAACAGTCTTGGCATGTTGAGAAAGTGGAGAAAAAATGCTATTTCAATACAATAACTTGACAACATGATCAGACTGTGGCCTTTTTACAAACCAAAAAGTTAAAAATAAGTTAGAAAAACTATTCAGACATAACCTTAATTTCTTTGAGTCTCATTTTTCTTCTACACTAAAATCACAAAATACTATATTATAAGGTGTTTAGATATTATGATGATAATAGGAAAGGATACAAAGATAAGCCAACCAAGTGCTCAAAGACTCAAAGTAACTTAGTTTCTCAAGGCTTAAAAAATAGGCTCAGAAAAAAAAAAAAAGGCTCAGGACATCATGATAGTTATCAAGGAATTGGCTAAAGAAAATAGAGCTCTAGAAATTGGCATTAAACTTCCATTGGTTCTCTTTGATCAATACTAAGTCACAAATGGTGAAACACCATAAGTTCAGGGAAAGGACATCATAGATGTTCAGGCTGAGCAGTTCTCAGACCTCTTATGGAGTGGGGAAATACTTGAGGTCTGACTTGTTAGAGAGCTTGTGAGCACTCAGGGCATTCAGTAGAGACACAAAAGAGATATGTCTCACCAGTACAATTAAATGAACTCCAAAGCAAAGAACTCTCTCTAGACCACCCTAACTAAGCTGAAAAACAAGCCTCAAAAAGATCAAGCTGATGCTCTAGTAACTTAGCTGCCCGCCAGAACAGAGGCTAAGACTCCAAAAGAAGAAAAAATCTTGATGCTCCACAACATAACATACATTTTTTCCTACATCCAATCAAAAATTACTACTCATGCCAGGAAGTAGAAAATCATAATCCATACCAAGAGGAAAATTCAAGCCATAGAAATAGACTCAGAAAGGACAGAATTATAGAGTTAATATATATTAATTAATATAATTAATATTAATATATATTAAGGATATTAAAATACATATTATAAATATGCTTAAAAAGTTTAAAAGAAAATGTGAACATGATGAAGAGAGAAGTAGAAAAAAAATATATATATATGCAGTGCAACTTCTAGAAATGTCCAACTAGAAAATAGAATACACATCCACTAACTCCTGACTCTCAGTGAGAGTCATCTCATGACAGGCCATCCAACTTGTGAGCTGAGCAGACTCCTCTGCCATTCCCCACTTCCCCATTTTCCCAAGCAGAGAAAACTCTCAGGAAAGAAGCAGGAGAGAGGCGCTTGAGTTGGGAAGCCACCAGAAAAGTATAGATGTTGCCCATTGTGACTTCAGAACTCATCGGTAAGCAGAGAGGACACAAGCGGGGCATCAACAGTAAAGATAGGACAAGCCCTTCCCCTTGTTATTTGTATGAGAAGTCCCAGAAAGGAGCAATAGCATCATCTGTGATTCTGGATGGCCCTCATTGTGCTATCACAGGTCTGCCACCTCTGCCATCTCCCAGTGTTTCTCCAGTTACTTCTGGAAGTCCTGAGAGGACATCTCCTGATACAACTCACAAAGAAAGATTCACAATAACAAAATGGGATACGCCATACTTTCTCCTCTCTAGCTCTAGTTCATTTAGTAACATTGCTCAGGAAATCTCAGTCACTGCTGCCATTGCTATTTCCTGCTGATGATCTCTCAACGTTTTGACATAACACGAAATATTCTTTTTCTACTTCCTTCATACTGTGACCACAACCTCACATGCTTTGTGCTTCACTTCCTGCTGTGACACTTCCAAAGGGAACTGCCCAGGAAATTCGATGTCAAAACTGCACTGTATATCCACCTGATCCAGCACTGCAGTTGAGATGATGCCCATGGAGTTGGCCTTGAGGGCCAATGGCAGATTCCTGGAGACACTGATAATGTTTAAATCCCTGTACAACTTCAGAAAGAGTGTTCTGTCATTACCTTTACTGGGTCGAAGGGAAATTAAGGTTAGGTCAGGAACTTACCCTAGAGCACACAGTCCACAACTGATAGAGCCGGAATTTACTCTGAAGTAAATGATTCTTTGAAATGGTTTTCTTT
Organism: Capra hircus; assembly: GCF_001704415.2. Taxonomy (NCBI): domain Eukaryota; kingdom Metazoa; phylum Chordata; class Mammalia; order Artiodactyla; family Bovidae; genus Capra; species Capra hircus. Next base: position 89,472,023 of record NC_030813.1, on the reverse strand, counting down.
AATCAACAAAGGAACAGCAACATCTTTTTGCTTTTCAGGGGCTGTGTTCTGTATTGACAAGTGCGAAGTGGCCAGTATAGCAAGTTCCATGTTTGAGGGTAAGGACTGGTCTTAAGGGTGAGGGCTTAATTGAGCTCTCTCTCAAGTGGGTCACACTTGTAAACATTTTCCCATGTCCTCAGACTTAGGATTAGGGAGCAAATGCTAGTATTTATGGAGCATCTAGACAACTGGCTTTAATTTATTCTGTAGTTCAGTTTCTTTCTTCTTATCTCATAGTCAGTACACTGGAATTATGAAGAGATGATCACTTTTTTAGCTTTCGTAAGTGTGCTATTGAAAAGCAGAGACATTACTTTGCCAACAAAGATCCGTCTACTCAAGGCTATGGTTTTTCCAATGGTCATGTATGGATGTGAGAGTTGGACTGTGAAGAAGGCTGAGCACCAAAGAATTGATGCTTTTGGACTGTGGTGTTGGAGAAGATTCTTGAGAGTCCCTTGGACTGCAAGGAGATCTAACCAGTCCATTCTGAAGGAGATCAGCCCTGGGATTTCTTTGGAAGGAATGATGCTAAAACTGAAACTCCAATACTTTGGCCACCTCATGCAAAGAGTTGACTCATTGGAAAAGACTCTGATGCTGGGAGGGATTGAGGGCAGGAGGAGAAGGGGATGACAGAGGATGAGATGGCTGGATGGCATCATGGACTCGATGGACGTGAGTCTGAGTGAACTCTGGGAGTTGGTGATGGACAGGGAGGTCTGGAGTGCTGCAATTCATGGGGTCGCAAAGAGTCAGACACGACTGAGAGACTGAACTGAACTGAAGTGTGCAAAAAACCTCACAGAGGTTGTTTCTTGCTACCTGTGTGTGTGTGTGTGCTGTGCTGTGCTCTCGTGTGGGACTCGTTGCAACCCCATGTCCTGTAGCCTGCCAGGCTCCTCTGTCCATGGACTTCTCCAGGCAAAAATACCGGAGCTGGTTGGCATTGCTTACTCCAGGGGATCTTCGACCCAGGGATCAAACACACATCTCTTCTGTCTCTTGCATTGGCAGGTGAATTCTTTACCACTGAGCTCCTGGGGAAGCTCTAGAGGCATGGAGATAGCTAAATGGAGATAAACTGACATAAAAACCTGTTCTCTTGACTGACTGGAGATCCTACTCTAGTATAAAGAGAGGAAAACATGCTGAAGGGTGGTAACTAACACATTCAAATCTTAAAACCATTTTATTACATTTGATAAACTGATGTAAGGGATTGGGATAACCTTAAACTCTTTGGTGAGATTCTTTACCATCTGAGCCACCAAGGAAACCCAAACTCAGAGACAGTTACTTATAAATGAAAGTTAGGAAACTGAACCCAAATGTCCATTAGATCTTTTATAGATTAATCAGCCACTCACTTTTTGTGCTTCTATTGATGACACAAAGTATTTGGGTCCTGAAGAAAAAATCCTCTTTATTATCATTTCACTGCCATTTTCATTAAACTGTTAATAGTTGTTTGAAAAATCTTTTAGCCAAAGCAATGAAATGAGGGTTGTTGTTAAGATAGCTACAAGAGAAACTTCCTTGGTGGTCCAGTGGCTAAGACTCCGCACTCCAAGTGAAGGGGACCGGAGTTCCATCCTTGGCCAGGGAACTAGAGCCCACATTCCTCAGTGAAGACAGAAGATCCTGCGTGCCAAAACTAAGACCCAGGACAGCTAAATAAATAAATAGTTATTTTAAAAAAATAATAAAGAAAAGGTAACATTTTTTAAAAAGATAGTTACAAGAATTTTTTAAAAAAGAAATTTTTAAAGAGGTATACTTGAGTAGCAAGGTAGCAAGAAGCTCCTTATAAAAAACAGCAATATATTATTATTGCTCTCATAATATTATAGTGACTCTCACACTAAGGGGAAGGGGCCACTGCACAGTTTGGAAAAGCACATTCTTGGGTTGGTAAGAGACAAGGGGTGTGACAGCTATCAGCAGATGAAATTAAGTATAACTTATAGTTTGATTTATCTGTGTAGCAAATGAATGTCCAAGAGGAGAAAAAGAAGCTAGGAAACGTTGATGTAAATCATCAGATTTATCCAGTAAAGGTAGAATTATTTTCCCCAGGAAAAAATGAAATAAACAGTGTTTAGTTTGAAATATTTTATTTTCATGTTCTTTGTAGAAACATCAATAAATATTTAAACTTCTCTTTTCTCAGACATAGAAAAGCACTGTGTAATTAACATGAAACAAGGCATTGTGCCTTACAAGAAAGACATAACATGTCCAAAGGGTATTAAGAACATTGTAGCTCTTAAAGTTTCAACATGAGAAATGCTGACCACATACTGTGAAATCATTTCAGTAAATAACCAACATTCTTTTAAACACTTACAAACACATGCATTTACAAAATCATTTACAAAAACATGCATCCCCCTACCCGACAATGAGTTCACTATCTGTTTCAATCCTCCAGTTTCTGCCACAAGGGCTGGCATAAAGTGGGCTCCTCAGAAATACTAATTTAATGACTGGCAAACATTTGCAAACCTTCTACTTCAAACTCAGCAAGAATCAGGACTAAATAAACTTTTTTCTCATAAAATAAATAATACCAATAATGATAGGATGTGCAAGTAGATTTGATCACATCCTTAATCATGTCACATATAAATAGTAACATAGAATCTTTGAAACCCAAGCAACATATAAATAAATAAATATGTAAATAAATAAGTGGAAGAACCCTGCTAAGAGATGTTCAAACATATTAAGCCTGATCCAGGTGGCTTTAGGAACTGGTGATTCCTCTTTTCCCTCTTTGATTCCTGTAGGGGCAGGGTCTGCTTCTGGAACAGCCATCCAAGAGCTTCCGTTTTCCACCTGGTCAGTTGGAGCTGGCCCTGCAAGAAGAAAAGGTCTTCTTTAGTAGCTGCTCCAGAAGACTGAAACAGCACTCTTCTCCTTTCCCTCTCCCTGGGTTCCAGAGATTTCTGAGTCCAGTCTTCCCAGCCTGGCATCAAGTGGTTACTGCCTGCCACCTGCTATACTGTGTGGCAGATGCCTCTAGGCTCTGATACTCTTATTAGGAATGGAGGTGGGGCCTGCAGTATTCACTGTATTACTGGCTATAAATAGCCAATTCTATTTGATGCTGAAGCTGAAGTTCCAATACTTCGGCCACCTGATGGGACGAGCTGACTCATTCAAAAAGACCCTGATGCTGGGAAAGATTGAAGCCAGAAGAAGGGGATGACAAAGGATGAGATGGTTGGATGGCATCACGGATTCAATGGACATGAGTTTGGGTAAACTCTGGGAGTTGGTGATGGACAAGGAGGCCTGGCCTGCTGCAGTCCATGGGGTTGCAAAGAGTTGGACACCACTGACTGACTGAACTAAACTGTCTAACACCAGTGAGAATTTTAATGAAAGCAGTTTAACCCACATTCATTTGAATGGGGAGAGTCAAGGGCCATGATGGAAAGCATTGGCAATGTCCTTCTGGCATCAGAGCAGATTAATGACCTTAATGGCAAATTTAATTCTGAAATAGTGATTTTTCATTCCTTCAGCTAAATCCTAGGTTTCTCCGATATAATTTTCAGCAGGCAGAATGACTCTAGTCAGACGATGAATAAAAACCACAACTCACTGGTTTAGCATCTTATCGATGATTTTCTTAACCATGGGGGCGGCGGGGTTGAGACACACTTCCTGACCAGTCTTGAGAGTGGCTCTGCAGAGAGGAGGAAGAATCTACGTGAGGCGGGGGTCCACTTGAGGGGTGGGGTGGGGGCATCGGCACGGTGGGTGGTGACGACGAGGACAGCAACAGAGGTGACACTTACATGACTTCGGCTTGGCCGCAGTGGGGGCCCGGGGGCGTCACCTTCACGCTCTGCATGTTCTTGAGGTGAATCCCCTGCACGGTCTGCAGGCACTGGCAGCGCAGTTCGTTGACCACGGGCGCCCCTGCGGGAAGGACAGAGTGGGTTAGGGGCTGTCCTCACGGGCACCCGCCCGTCCCCGTCCCGCCCTGGGGATCCGGGTCTCACCTGCTGCGCGCCGGCCGGCGGCCACCAGGAGCAGGAGCAGCATCGCGGCGCCGAGGAGCCGGGCGGCGGCGTTCGCGGCTCGGGCCATGGGTCTCAGCTCGGGCGGTCTGTGTCTGCGGCGGGAAGGCTGGCGGGAGCGCTGGCTGAGCGGGCTCTGTGGCTCCCCGAGCCGGGTGAACCCCTTTTATCCTGATCAGAAGGGAGTTGCCAGCCCGGGGGCCAGGGAAATTCCCTGTCCGGAAGGAAGGGGGCCCCGCCCGCCTCACGCGGAATCTGCGCACTCGGAGTGTCATCCCTGTACCCAAATCTCCACGCGACGGTGAGTCTCCCTCCACCACGCTGGGGCTCCAGCCCAGATGGGCGCTGTGCATCTCAGGCCACCCTGGTCGCGGGGCAGGGAGAGGGGAAAGCTCTGGGGACACTGGGGAGAGACCCCCACAGGGTTGGGGAGATGGTCTTAGAGAGAGACTTGGTTTTCTTTACTCATCAGACAGGAGGAATTAAAGAAAGGAAAGCAGGTAGATTTTGTTTAGTTATCTATCCCCTGCCTCTATATATTTCTGCCTCTCTATACTCAATTTTGCTATTTTCATACATGAGAACTGGGATCAGTGTCAAAAGCTGAATTCTGGGTTAATTTCAGTGAAATTTGAGGGCTGTAAAAGATCTAGTATTTTGTGTCTTGCTCAACTCAATATTCTCTTAGCAACACTGGAACTTTCAAAATTCGAGGGAGATCTCCTTTTCCACCCAAGAAGGGTTCAGAGTTGGTCTGAGAATATGGGATTTGTGGTCACTCTGAAGCTGTGGGCGAGCTGGTCAGGGTCTCCTCTTCTGGTCTGTCTTTCGACAAAATAGCTCATGGACACAAAAGCATGCTTTCTGCAGCATAGCACCCTACCACGGATGTGCACGAATGGAATAAACATGAAAATACACATAACATCCTGTTCCATTCACTGAAGGGGGAACATCAGTGTTGGTCCTCCTTTTTCTTGAAATACTGATGTCTCTCTTTTCTGATGAGAAATTTCAGTTTTTTCACCTGATGCCTTTACTATTTTTTCATCAGAAGTTTTAGAGCTCTTGCACTGACCTAACATGAAGTCTAGAGGTTTAAGTGTAGCTCTCCAGGTTGGCTGAGATGCTTTTAAGCTATAGTGTTGGAGAAGACTCTTGAGAGTCCCTTGGACAGCAAGGAGATCAAACCAGTCAATTCTAAGGAAAATCAATCCTGAATATTAACTGGAAGGACTGATGCTGAAGCTCCAATACTTTGGTCACCTGATGTAAAAAGCCGACTCATTGGAAAAGACTGATGCTGGGAAAGATTGAGGGCACGAGGAGAAGGGGCACTAGAGGATGAGATGGCTGGTTGGCATCATAGATTCAATGGACATGAGTTTGAGCAAACTCTAGGAGATGGTGAAGAACAGGGAAGCCTGGCGTGCTGCGGTCCATGGGATTGCAAAGAGTTAGACACAATTTAGCAACTGAACAAAAGCTCCAGGTTAGATTCAGACCTCCTGGAGACGTGGAATATTATGAGAGTGGTAAAAGAAGAAAAAAGTGGCCTCTGGCCTAGGGACAGGCATCTAGGAACAGGGCTCTGGGCAGCCCAACTCAGTGGGTGATAACTCACATCCCACAGCCAGCCAGCCTACAGCGATGCCACTTTCACTGCTATCTGTTACCTACACACAAGGCTGTATATTGTGCTTATTTAACTTATATGCAGAGTACATCATGTGAAATGGTGGGCTCGATGAAGCACAGGCTGGAATCAAGATTGCCAGGAGAAATTTCAATAACCTCCGACATGCAGATGACACCACCCTTATGGCAGAAAGCAAAGAAGAACTAAAGAGCCTCTTGATGAAAGTGAAAGAGGAGAGGGAAAAATTTGGCTTAAAACTCAACATTCAGAAAACGAAGATCATGGCATCCGGTCCTGTCACTTCAAGGCAAATAGATGGGAGAACAATGGAAACAGTGACAGACTGTATTTTGTGGGGCTCCAAAATCACTGCAGATGGTGACTGCAGCCATGAAATTAAAAGACGCTTACTCCTTGGAAGAAAAGCTATGACCAACCTAGACAGCATATTAAAAAGCAGAGACATTACTGTGTCAACAAAGCTTTGTATAGTCAAAGCTATGTTTTTTCCAGTAGTCATGTATGAACGTGAGAGTTGAACTGTAAAGAAAGCTGAGCACCGAAGAACTGTTGCTTTTGAACTGTGGTGTTGGAGCAAACTCTGGGAGATGGTGATGGACAGGGAAGCCTGGTATGCTGCAGTCCATGGGGTCACAAAGAATTGGACATGACTGAGCGACTGAACTGAACTGAACTGAACTGAACCTACACACTGTTAAACGTTTCCTTGCTCACCTCACAGTGGTTATGAGAAGTGAGTTAACATGTGTGAGAGTTGACTGGAAATAAATGCCTTATAAATGTTTGTTAAACAGATGAAATAGAAATAGTTTTTTTCAATATAACCTGAACACAAACTCTATCTGTTTTAAATTTTACGATAAAAAAAGATAATGGAGATGTTCACATCTCAATTTTTCTTTTTTGTATTTAAAAAATTTCTGTATTAGTTTTTTCAAAAAGAATGCACAGTTACACTCTACTAGGAGATGCACTTACATGGGATTTGGGTGGTTTTGCTTGTTTGCTTTTTGTTGCTACTTTTCAGACCTATCATTGATTTATTTTGTAGCCTTACTTTCAATCACCTCATCTGTTAGAAAAGAGTTTGAATTTGATACTCTTCACCTCATTTATTGGAAAAGTCTTATTAAAATGAACGACTGTCTTTAAAAATATTCTAGTGTTTTTCAGTATGATTCTGAAAGAAAAACCTGGGACACTAAAGGAGTATTAACATTTGTATTGAAAGTGAAAGTTGTTCAGTCTGTCCAACTCTTTGACTGCATGGACTGTAGCCTTCCAGGTTCCTCTGCCCATGGGATTCTCCAGGCAAGAATACAGGAGTGGGTAGCCATGCCCTCCTCCACAGGATCTTCCCAACACAGGGACTGAACCCAAGTCTCCTGAATTTGGTGCAGATTCTAATGGTCTGAGTCATAATATTTGTATTAAGCGTTAAAAATGAAAAACAATATAAAGGCTATAAAATATGGTGACAAGCTCAGGAATAATTGGAATTTGTGTTATTTCTTCCCTTGTTATCAATTATTTTGAGGGATTTCATGGGAAACAGGCCAGGTATACAAAAGTTAGTCTTTAAAAGTTGTAAAATCTGTTGTTTTGTTTTCTAATTATAAGTAATGCAGGCTCAGTTTCTAAAGTTTATAAAAGTCAGAAAGGCATGAAGAGATTATTTTTCCTCTAATCTCTCTTAACTTTTGTCTACAGCACAGATTTAACAAGTCACTGAAAATTTGCTTTTTTTCTTCAACAAACATGGTAGCTGACAAGTTATAAGAGTACACAAGGTTCTGGGTGAATATGAAAGAGGCTGTTTAATTTATTAATTGTCACATACCATTGCCAAGTTACTAAGCCTCTGTACCCACCCCAAGATGCAGCACAATGAGTTGGTGCCAAAATCCAGGCTCTCTTCTAAGAGTTGTACAAATATTGACTCATTCAATCTTTCAAACATCTCTGTGAACGTATTTGTTATTACCTTTGTGGTACTTTTTAAGGTTACAAATAAGGAAGCAAGTGCAAAGAGATTAAGGAACTTCCCAAAGTTCACCAAATATTGAAACTTGGGGACTCTAACCCAGAAGAAATGACTTTTAACCATTGTGCTATTATAACATGCTCTGTGATATATGATTTAAAAATTCCAGGGGATTTCCCTGGTGGTTCAGTGGTGAAAATACCTCACTTCCAATGCAGGGAACATGGGTTCCATCCCTGACTAGGGAACTAAGATTCCGTATGCTAAGTGATGTGGCCGAAAAAAAATAAAGTTATTTAATTAATTAACTAAATAATTTTTTGGACTTCCTTGGTGGTCTCGTGGTTAAGAATATGCCAGCCAATGCATGGGGCATGGCTTTGACCTCTGGTCCCGGAGGATTCCACATGCTATGGGGTAACTAAGCCTGTGCTCCACAACAAGAGAAGCCACCAAAATCAGCAGCCCATACACAGCAACTAGAGAGGAGCCCCTCTTGCTGCAACTTGAGAAAGCCTGCGTGCAGCAACGAAGAATCAGCGCAACCAAAAAAAAAAAAAAAAAAAATTCCAGAGAGGAGTGATTAAAAAAAATCTGTTTATAATTCCACTAGCTGAATGTTTCAAATTTACTTATTCTAAAATGCAAACACAGTATATGACAAGATACCTCCACACTTTGGTTTCACTAACAGCTTAACTGTTTCCTGTGGCATTGATCTAGCCTGGAATATTTTCTTAAAGTGTCCAATTCTGGTGAAAATAGCAACTTCACCATAGAGAAATCTGGCAAACATTTTCTTATCTAAACAATTATATTAAAGGTTACTATCATCAGTGTGATGTCATGTGGATATCATGGACTCCCTGATATGACGTGAGGAGAAAAGCACTTCACCTCTTTGGTATTCCTTCCAAAGGGTCACATGGTTTTCGATCATAAGGAAAACATTTTTCAAACCTAAATTGAGGATTATTAAATAGCAGACTAGCATTCTCCGTAAATTTCAAGATCATGAACACTGGGAAAACTGAGAAACTGTCACAGACCAGAGGAAAATGTAGAGACATGACCACTAAATGCAATGTGGTAACCTGGATTGACTCCTGGGGCTAAAAGAGGACAATAAGTAAGAAAACTGTTGAAATTCAAATAAACTAGTAGTAGTGTGCCAATGTTGGTTTCTTAGCTTTGACCAGTGTACCACAAGGATATAAAATGGTACAACAAAGGAAACATGAATGAAGGGTACCCCAAAGCTGTATTATCTTTGCAACATTTATAATTCAAAATTATTTCAAAATAAAAAGATTATTTTTTTAAAAAACTTATCTTTCTAGATACCACTACAGTATTAGAATTGTTAGAATACCACTACAATGAAATCAATAGATATGCATCCTTTACCTGATAGCTTCCTAGAAAGGGAATTAAATTTTTTGCTGAGTTCATATTTGCTTAAATGTGGAAATCCAGAATATCTGCTGTCTCATTTTTGACACTTCATCATGTTTCATTGGCTTAAAAAGTTTGTCTTCAGCATTAATCATGCGGTCCAAATCTCTCATCTATTTCTTGTAACTGATGAAAAACAGTAAGTGTTTGCTGTAATGGTCTCTGGACCCAACCCAGAACTGACGTAAATCAATGTGTTCAGGGAAAGTGGGACTCCAGTTTATCTATAGGAGCTGCCAAAAAAAAAAACCAAAAAGGGTAAAGTAAATGAAGCACGTCAAGAGGTAGCCAGCATTTATAAATCGTACAGAATTTGTCTTCTGGGAATGACAATCAAAATCACTTGTTTTTGGAAATGAAGTAAAAAAATTTCTTTTGTGGTTGTTATTTTTCTCCTCCATATGCCACTTGAATTCATGAGATCCTTATCAACCCAAATGCAGAAATATTTATAAGCAAAGGAATGCTTAGTCTAGTACAATAAACAAATTCATTTTCTTGTTTGAACAAGTACCTCTTTAAGCCAATTAACTTCTGCAAAAGTTGAAGACCAGGTTTTAATGCACGGTCTTTAAACCCGTGGAAGCCACAACTCTTAAATAAATGAAATGAATTTTAAAATGGAAGCTCCAACGGTAAAATTCTACCAACCCTGCAATTGTTATGAACCTTTTGAAACTTACCATTAGTAAAATCCAGAATGCTCACATCTTGGAGGTCCGCTGTTCTACCCCAGTTATTGTAGCAGCAACCGGCTGCAAACAGGTATAAACTTACATTTCCTCACTTCTGCTCCACTTTCTGCACCAAGCTTTCTTTATCACCACAATGAAAAAAAATTCTCTTGCCCAATAGGGATCAGTAGGCAGTCAATAAATATTTCCCCCTTTCTCATGTTTCAGGCAGATATTCTGCATAACTTCTCAAAGGTTCCCCAACAGGATTAAACCTCAAATGCCCACACTCTCCTTTTCTATTTTGCTTTTCCAAATTCTCCAGTTCCATACATAAGGAATATTTCCCCCAATAAATCTGCCTACATTGTAGGCTGATGACTCAGGTTCAGCTTTTTGGTGGGAATACCTTGGCTAAGATGCTGCTCCATCCTGAAAACTGTCAGGAAAATAAGGGCAGTGTCACTTTACCCCTAGCTTGCTGTAAGAACTTATTCCCTCTCAACCTCTGTCTCTGTGTATTCTACAATGATCTCGTCTGATGTAATGACTCTCGCTCTGGGGGGAGAAAAACAAACATGTCTGAACATGGCATTAAATTTCTGGATCCATCTGTCTCTATAGGACAATGGCATTAGTGTGTACCAGCATCAAGGTATAGGGGAGGAGAATGTATCCTGTCTTCTCTTCCTGGTTCTTTAGTTGGCCTAATAATTAAGCTGATATAAGATAGATGAACAGGAGAAAAACAAATTTAATTTCATACATACAGGAGTCCCACAAAAATATAAGACTCAAAGTGACCAAAACAGACAGTTTTTTGTTGTTGTTTAGTAAATGGCAACCCACTCCAGTGTTCTTGCCTGGAGAATCCCAGGGACGGGGGAGCCTGGTGGGCTGCCGTCTATGGGGTCGCACAGAGTCGGACACTACTGAAGTGACTTAGCAGCAGCAGCAGTCATTAAGTCATATCTGACTCTTTGGGGTCCCATGGACTGTAGGAGCCCACTAGGTTCCTCTCCACGAGATTTCCCAGGCAAGAATACTGGAGTGAGTCACCATTTCCTTCTCCAATGGATCTTCCCAATCCTGGGAATGAACCCGAGTCTCTTGTATCACCAAGCAGATTCTTTAGCACTGAGCTACCAGAAAAGCTCAGTTTATAACTTTTAGGCAAAATAAAAATCCATTTGTGAAGAATTGATAAGACAAAGGGGTTTGGGCCTGGGGTAGTATATTAGTGAAGCAGTAGTTTATTTATTCATCTTTCTTGGCCCTAAATTCTCTGTCTCTCATGTCAAGGATGTCCCTTTTTTTCTCCTGGTACAGGAAGAGTATCTTTCACATGGGAAATTTATTTCCTGCTTTCACAAGGACAAAGGAGGGTCAGAGTGTTCTTCTAGCACCAGCTGTTTCTTAAGGAACTTTAATTTAAAATAATCAATATGCCAGTTAATCTCCTAGTGTTGAAAATGCATCAGTTCAATCAAATATATGTCTCATTTTAGGTGGTGGTGATGGTAGCTGGGATCCCAAAGCTAAGTCTATATTGTGTGAGAAATCAGGTAATTAGTAAGGCATTAATATGGAAACAAAAGAAAGAAACAACAGTTATGATTGCAGCAATTGTAAACCCGTCTCTGAGTTTTGCCGATGGCCAGTTGAGAATATTTCTAGATGCCAGGCTCAAAGCACCTTCAGATAGGTAGGGGAAAGGCAGTGACGATGTGACCGATTTCCCTGGTTTACGGTTTGAATGTCTGTGATCTTTCTAAGTGGCACGCAAAGCAACAGGCAAGAAGACTGTTTATTTGTGAGCTGTTGTGATTTCTATGATGTTTCTGTCAAGTTATCCAACTTTAGTTCTCATAGCTTTGCTTTTTTTTTTTCTCCCAGTTGTGCCATGAGGGTTTTAGGATCTTATTATCCCAACCAAAGACGGATCTTGGCGGCAGTGAAAGCCCTGAGTCCTAACCACTGGACCACCAGGGAACTCCTTTACACGGCTTTGGGAAAAGGGAAATTTTATTTCTTAATGATTTCAAGTCATAAGTTTGGGAGAAAAGTTGGAAATGCTAGTTTAGACAGCTGAGGCCAGGTATTGGAGGAAACTATTAATAGAAGAATTCAGGATCCAGTTAGTTCACAGATAGAAAACAAAATCTCAAAGGTAATTAACAGAACTAGAATCTAATATCCGTAAAGGTGTATCACTGAAACATAATCTTTCTCTCTGTAAACATTCCATTTTTTAAAATCAAAGATAGCAACAATAAGACTAATTTGTTTGCAAATTAAATCTAGTCTCAATACATTTGACCTAGTTATTACATAAGTTCAGCAAGAATAGTGACCGGCCATATAGGCTCTTTTATGTTTGCTTTGCTGGAACTTTTCATAAGGAATCTCAGACTGGACCTTTATAAATCCTTTTGAGGCTAGGAAGTCAAGCCAAAGAGTTGCTATCAACTTTCATTGCCTATTCCTCTTTTATGTCGGTCCCCCAAATATCCTGAGGTTCCTGCACCTGCCAGGGAGTTTCCTTCCTTCAGTTAAGTTCAGTTGCTCAGTCATGTCTGACCCCATGGACTGAGTACACCAGGCCTCCCTCTCCATCACCAGCCCCTGGACCTTGCTCAAACTCATGTCCATTGAGTTGTGATGCCATCCAACCATCTCATCCTCTCTCATCCCCTTCTCCTCTTGCCTTCAATCTTTCCCAGCATCAGGGTCTTTTCACATGAGTCAGTTCTTCCCATCAGGTAGCCAACGTATTGCAGTTTCTGCTTCAGCATCAGTCCTTCCAATGAATATTCAAGACTGATTTCCTTTAGGATGGACTGGTTGGATCTCCTTGCAGTCCAAGGGACTCTCAAGAGTCTTCTCCAACACCACAGTTCAAAATTGTAATTTCTTCAGCCTTCAGCTTTCTTTATGGTCTAACTCTAACATCCATACATGACTACTGGAAAAACAGTAGCTTTGACTAGATGGACCTTAGTCAGCAAAGTAATGTCTCTGCTTTTTAATATGCTGTCTAGGTTGGTCATAGCTTTTCTTCCAAGGAGCAGGTGTCTTTTAATTTTATGGCTGCAGTCACCATCCGCAGTGATTTTGGAGCTCCCCAAAATAAAGTCTCTCACTGTTTCCATTGTTTCCCTATCTATTTGCCATGCAGTGTTGGGAGTTTTAAGCCAGCTTTTTCACTCTCCTCTTTCACTTTTATCAAGAGGCTCTTTAGTTCTTTGCTTTCTGCCATAGCAGTGGTGTCATCTGTGTGTCTGAGGCTATTGATATTTCTCCTGGCAACCCTGATTCTAGCTTGTGCTTCATCCAGCCCGGCATTTTGCATGATGTACTTGGCATATAATTAAAATAAGCACGATGACAATATGCAGCCTTGGCATATCCCTTTCCCAGTTCCAATTTAGAATCAGTCTGTTGTTCCATGTCTGGTTCTAACTGTTGCTTCTTGACTTGCATACAGATTTTTCAGGAGGCAAGTACCTTACTTACCTGGTAAAGCTGCTATGAACCCTTCAAGAAAGTGCCAGACAGATTTTTCCAAGAAGGTTTATTGGCTCTGTAAAGTCAACCTTATTTTCTTAAAGCTGTCTGGTCATATCTTGTATGTGTATGTATGTGTGTGTATGCTAAGTCTATGTATGTGTGTGTATGCTAAGTCGCTTCAGTCTTGTCTGACTCTTTGCAATCCTATGGATTGTAGCATACCAGGCGCCACTTTCCATTGGATTCTCTAGGCAAGAATACTGGAGTGGGTTGCTATGCCCTCCTCCAGGGGATATTCCTGACTCAGGGACTGAACTCTTATCTCTTGTGTCTCCTGCATTGGCAGGTGGGTTCTTAACCACTAGCACAACCTGGTAATTCCCTGTAGTCTATGTATATATATCTCTCCCAAATATGACATTCCAGTCAAAGCCAGAGACTGGTGGATTCATGTCAATGTATGGCAAAACCAATACAGTATTGTAAAGTAAAATAAAGTAAAAATCTTAGTGAACTTATGCTAATAACCACATTACCATGAAAATAAGAATACTCCCTAAAAGTCACTCAATTCCCGAGGAATCATATAGGAAAAAAATTTGTTTCATCTTCATTCATAAAAGGATATTTTACTAAATTTCCATAAGTCATAGATAGTTTAGAGGAAAGGTTTCTTTACATCTGGAAAACAAGAGGTTAAAGAACTAGCAATAATTTTTAAGTCATAAAAATTATAGTCATCCTTGTCAGTTCATTCAGCCCCAAATAATTAATTCTCTTCAATCTTGATATTTTGTTAGCAGTTTTATGAAGCCATCAGTTTTTTTTTGTTTGTTTCAGAATTCTGTAATTTCTTACCCAGTTCAGTGGTATATTCTTAAATACATCAGAAACCTGTATTCTAGAGTACTTGTCAGTATCCTTTCTATGAATTTCTTTGGAGCAGAAATACTTCTGCAAAAGAATCAGAGTAAAAGAGTAACTGTGTATAAATGACAAAAGGCTTAAAATTACAATGGTTAAAGATCAGATGAAAGTTTATTGCAACGCAACTGACAAAGAAATTTAGTTATTTCTGTGACACTCAACATTTTAAGATAATAAGAATTACAGTAACATTAAATCAGAATGTATCAAATTTTTTGGAATTTCATATAATTACTAGAGCAGCTATTAGCATATTAATAACATTCACCCATACAATATAAGCTAAGAAGTTTTCCATGTAGTTTAATGCACCAAATAAGCCTAATTAATGTAACATTTCCCTCTCTCTTATTCTCCTTCTCTATTGTCATATGAAGAGAAAACAAATCTTTTAAAATTTTCCAGGGGCCCTCTGGAAAATCCCAAGTTAGTTTGAGGTAAAAAAAAATTATTTAGAATTTGATTTGAGGAAGTGTGTCAAAATATGAAAGATTTCGTACACTTGATTAAAAGGAATCATAGATCATTATGAAACAGTACCTACTTATCCATTTAACCAAAATAACAATAAAAGATTTCAAAGGCAAATGTAGAAGGCTACATAATTCTGAGCAAAACTTAGCTCTTTTACTATTGAGCAGACTTGGTTTACTTAGGTTATCAAAGACCAATGATAAAGATAACAAGAAGCATAGGAAATTATTATGAAAAGACACAAATTCTTTGTTTCCTAGGCAGATCAATTTAAAAGATAAAAGAAATTCTTTTACAATATCTTTCAAGAAAAGAGTAATAATCGAAGAAAACTTTGTACTCTTAACAATAAAAGAAAATGAAAGAAAATTAAGTTCCAATTTTATGTAAATATGCTATTGACATTAAAGTTTACATTTAAAACTCTTATAATAAATCCTTTTAATCTTACCCAGTTTGATCACACATAAAATTCCTTTCCTAAGATTCTTTTTTTACAAAATTTCTATAACTGTATGTTCACTTTAGTTTCTCACTTGTTCTCTTTCCCATTCTAAAATAATCAGCTTTAGGACAAAGTTACTTTATTTTCTTCAACAAAATGTATCTTAAGTTTTCATAGCTTTCCTTACCCAAAATACATATCTTATTTTTCCTGTATATGGAAGTGTTTCCTTTATTATAATATTTCTATTAGTAGTAGTTTTAATTATATATATTAATTAGAATTCTTAACATTTATCTAACTTGATTTCTAGTTAAAAATAAGAAGTGACCAGTTGTGAACTGTTATGTCAGTATAGGTCCATATAGTCAAAGCTATGGTTTTTCCAGTAGTCGTTTATGGATATGAGAGTTGGACCGTAAGCAAAGCTGAGTGTCAAAGAATTTGATGCTTTTGAACTGTGATGTTAGAGAAGATTCTTGAGAGTCCCTTGGATTGTAAGGAAATATAACCAGGCAATCCTAAAGGAAATAAATTCTGAAAGTTCATTGGAGGTACTGGTGCTGAGGCCGAAGCTCCAATACTTTGGTCACCTGAGGCAAAGAGCTGACTCATTGGAAAAGACCCTGATGCTGGGAAAGATTGAAGGCAGGAAAAGAATGGGACGATGGAGGATGAGATTGTTGGATGGCATCACTGACTCAATGGATGTGAGTTTGAGCAAGCTCCGGAAGATGCTGAAGGACAGGGAAGCCTGGTGTGCTGCAGTCCATGGGGTCGCAAAGAGCTGGACATGACTGAGCGACTGAACAGCAAAAACAATACCAGCATTTTGTGAATATGTTTTACATTTTTTAGTAAGATACATTTCCTCACAATATAACAATGTTTTAAAATGTAGCAGAAGATATGATCATTAAAAACTAAATATCTTTAGTTTTTCTGTCATGAGAAGCCAAAAGTGGACAAACTTAGGTTTAATAATCAATGTGTCTATATTTTATTTTATTTGGAAATGATCTAGATAGTCAATGAAATTTTATCGTTCAATTTAACATAGCAAAACTTTCTTTTTTTTAATTAATTTTTAAGTGCAGTTGCTTTAAAATGTTGTGTGAGTTTCTTCTGTACAGCAAAGTGAATCAGCCATATGTATACATATAGCCCCTCTTTTTTATATTTCCTTCCCATTTAGGTCACCCAAAAGCACTGAGCAGGGTTCCCTATACTATATAGTAGGCTCTTATTAATTATCTATTTTATACTTGGTACTGTGAATGTGTCAATCCCAAACTCCCAATTCATCCTAGTAGTCCTCCCCCAACACGCAGTATCCATACACCCATTCTCTGTGTTTCTATTTTGGCTTTGCAAATAAGTTCATCTTTATCATTTTTTCCAGATTCCACATATAAGCAATATTATATGATACTTGCTTTTCTCTTTCAGACTTATTTCATTCTGTATGACAGTCTCTAAGCCCCTCCACATCTCTGCAAATTGCACGATTTGATTTCTTTTTTATGGCTGAGTAATATTCCATTTTCTGTTCATTTGTTTGTTTGTTTCATCTTGTTAAAGGGGTCTTCGGAGAAGGCAATGGCACGCCACTCCAGTACTCTTGTCTGGAAACTCCCACGGATGGAGGAGCCTGATAGGCTGCAGTCCATGGGGTCGCTAAGAGTCGGGCATGACTGGGCGACTTTCACTTTCACTTTTCACTTTCATGGATTAGAGAAGGAAATGGCAACCCACTCCAGTGTTATTGCCTGGAGAATCTCAGGGATGGGGGAGCCTGATGGGCTGCCGTCTATGGGGTCGCACAGAGTCGGACACGACTGAAGCAACTTAGCAGCAGCAAAGGGGTCTTAAGGCTAGTCGTTATATTGCACTTCTTTATATCCATTTATAATATGGTCTCTATAGGGTAAGACAATTGCTTAGGATTAGAGAAGTCAAAAAATTCTTTTTTCAAATATGGAAGCTTTTCCAATTCAAAAGATCCATCATCTGGCCATTGATGAGTGGGATATAGTAATCTTAATAGTGACTCAGACCAGTAACCCTTTTTATGGCTTAACCAAGGGAAACAAGAGGCATCCCACAATACAGTGGAAAAAAATAGTTGCTGCCCTCACAAGATCCAGAAAATTAATTCCCAGTTAGCCTAGGAAAGAGGAGGCTTTGCTTGTTACAGATGGTAAGAACTATGTAGTGAAGGGACTTCCCTTGTGGTCCAGTGGTTAAGAATCTTCCTTGCAATTCAGGGGACATAGATTCCATCCCCAGTCAGGGAACTAAGATCCCACCTGCTGAGGGGTAACTAAGCCTATACACAGCAACTAGAGAGAAACCTGCATGCTTCAACAAAAAACCCGGCATGCCACAGCTAAGACAGTCACAGCCAAATAAATAGATAATTTTTTTAAATTTATTTAATGGAAACAGTGTCTCTGGTCATTCATGGAAACATGAGAAGCCTTCAACTATAGATGCATTAATCTGTGGCAGGAGGCAGGTGCTACTGGAATGGGACTTTTCCAGTACTTGACAAAGCAATGAAGACGGAGACAACAAAGGCCACTTATGGACTGGGACCCCTTAAGACAAGCTCCTAATAGCTAGAATGGCCAGATGAAGAGAATGCTGCTTGTGACTTCATGTCTTGAAATCCCAGTCTGGGATGCACACTGGTACGTGTACCTTCTGGATGGTAGAGGTCAGAGACAACACTCTCCATGGTCACAAAGCCATGTTCTCTGGCAAGAAGAACAAAATGAAAGGAAAACCTCATTGCTTTTTACATAGGGGACCCACAGCAAATTTGCCTAAATAGATGCTAGTCTGCTGAGCACTGTGAACTCATCACAGTTCTATTCTATTCATTTCATTTTCCTATTCACTGCATTTATTCTGTCTATTCATTTATCTCTTCAACATTTGTCTTTCATTCATACGTACGCGTATGCTCAGTTATGTCTGACTCTTTCATGACCCCATGGACTATAGCCTGAAGCTCCTCTGTCTGTGAAATTTTCTAAAAGAGAAAACTGGAGTGGGTTGCCATTTCCTCCTCCAGGGAGTCTTCCCAACCCAGAGATCGAACCCATATCACTTGCATCTCCTGCATTGGCAAGCATGTTCTTTACCAACAGTGCCACCTAGGAACTAAACTAGGCTCTAAATTAGTTTGCAAAGATGAGAAAAACAAAACAAAAATAAAAGTAGACACTCCCACTACCAAAAACAGTACTGTCCCACTACTCTCCCACTACCAAACTCAGTCTATGGAAGTATAACAAAGAGTTGCCTGGGGGTCTGTGATAGCACTGTATAGAAGTTTATAGGAACTCAGAGGAGGGAGTATCTGACTCCCCTTATTTTCTTTAATATTTATTTATTTATTTTGTTGTGCCAGGTCTTCGTTGTAACCTGGAGTTTATCATCAAGGCCGGGATGCATAGAGAGCAGGAGGACAAGCATGGCCCAGACACCAGTCACTCAGGAGCCATTTCAAATGTCCTCTCCATCAGAAATCTCACAGTTCATCTAAGTGTTTACCTTGGCCCTGGATACAGATCACACTGTGGGGACCACTGGTTCACAAGCGCCCATGCTGTGCTCTGTGCTCTCCAATAAAACTATCATACCTTTTTCTCTTTCTATCCCCATCTCCAATGTGAGTTGGGTCCATACTCATACTAAACATTCAGTAAATGTTTGCTGAAATAATGCATGAATAGAAGGTTTTAGGCCACTATCCCTGAGAGCAGGACACCAGGAAACCGTCCTTAAATGGTTGCAACAGCCTAGATTTTCTTACTTGCTTTTACCTGATTTGTTCACTCAGCATTTGACCACTCAGCCTTTGAGTTTAGCCACTCTGGACATTTGACAAACCAGGACGGGCCAGAGTTTGTATTCCAGTGAAAGAGCTGGGGCAGCCAGAGAAATGAGTCCCAACCAAAGACCGGAGAAAGTCCTGAGCCCACGGTCTGCCATCAAGTCCAAAGAATACAGGTAAGACCCATCAATAAGTTCAGAGTCAGAGGGCTTGAGCTGCTCAGATCTGGAACAAAGTGGGAGCAATGTCAAGAATATAGCAAAAAGACTTCCTTGGCAGTCCAGTGGTTAAGATTTTATGTTCCAAAGGTAGGGGGCATGGGTTCTCCTTGTCAGGGAAGATCCCTCATGAAGCACAGTATGACCAAAAAAAAAAAAAAAAAAGAATACAGCAAGGGAGATCCTGATTAATTGCTACAAATAGAAGAGGAGTATGCTTGGCCTTTATGGGCCATTGGCCTGATGGTAAATGGGAGGATCCAGGTACTTAAAGTTACAAGGTCTGGGTAGGAAGTGAGTGGATAATAGCTATTTATTCCATATACTTTCTTATTCAATTTGTTTATAAGATAGTGATAGGTGTAGTAATAGGAGATATAAAGCTGGATAAAGTCCAACCTCTAAAATAAAATTCTTTTTATAGCTTGTCTATTTTCTCCTGCAATGGTTCAGTTCAGTTCAGTTCAGCTCAGTTGCTCTGTAGTGTCTGATTCTTTGCCACCCTATGGACTACAGCACGTCAGGCCTCCCTGTCCATCACCAACTCCAGTTTATTCAAACTCATGTGCATTGAGTCGGTGATGCCATCCAACCATCTCATCTTCTGTCATCCCCTTCTCCTCCTGTCTTCAATCTTTCCCAGCATCAGGGCCTTTTCCAAGGAGTGAGTTCTTCACATCAGGTGGCCCAAGTATTGGAGTTTCAGCTTCAGTATTGGTCCTTCCAATGAATATTCAGGACTGATTTCCTTTAGGATTGACTGGTTGGATTTCCTTGCAGTCCAAGGGACTCTCAAGAGTCTTCTCCAGCACCACATTCAAAAGCATCAATTCTTCAGCGTTCAGTTTTCTTTATGGTCTAACTCTCACATCCATACATGACTACTGGAAAAACCATAGCCTTGACTAGATGGACTTTTGTCGGCAAAGTAATGTCTCTGCTTTTTCATATGCTGTCTAAGTTGGTCATAGCTTTTCTTCCAAGGAGCAAGTGTCTTTTAATTTCATGGCTAGAGTCACCATCTGCAGTGATTTTGGAGCCCAGAAAAATAAAGTCTGTCACTGTTTACACTGTTTCCCCATCTATTTCCCATGAAGTGATGGGACCAGATGCCATGATCTTAGTTTTCTGAATGTTGAGTTTTAAGCCAGCTTTTTCACTCTCCTCTTTCACTTTCATCAAGAGGCTCTTTAGTTCTTCTCTTTCTGCCATAAGGGTGATGTCATCTGCATATCTGAGGTTATTGATATTTCTTCCAGCAATCTTGATACCAGCTTGTGCTTCATCCAGCCCAGCATTTCTCATGATGTACTCTGCATATAAGTTAAATAAGCAGGGTGACAATATACAGCTTTGAGTATTCCTTTCCTGATATGGAACCAGTCTGTTCTTCCATGTCCAGTTCTAACTGTTGCCTCCTGACCTGCATACAGATTTCTCAAGAGGCAGGTCAGGTGGTCTGGTATTCCCATCTCTTTAAGAATTTTCCAGAGTTTGTTGTGGTCCACACAGTCAAAGTCTGCAATGATAGATCATTTATTTTTCTGTCAGTGACATGATTATCTGATGTTATGATCAGTCTATAAATATTCAAAATCATTCAGTTAACACTAAAAACTTCAATATATTAACCTTTGGCAGGGATTTTTTTTGGGGGGGGTTTATTGGTTTTTAAGAATATTTTTGTAAATTTCTTTTTATCTCTATTTTCTTAAAATTGTTTCCTGAGCTTTCTGAAAATAGTACTCACTAAATAAATGACAACAGGATTGCCAAAATTGCAAAAGAATAAGAAAATGAGAAAACTTTTCTTAGAAAGAATTACATAAGAAGTTTATTTTGGAAATGAAATCATCATTATGGCATTAAGGTATTAATGGAAACAAAGCTTAGGAAGTCAGAAGATGACTGTAAATACATTGCAAAAGAAAATAGCATGCATAGCAAAAACATTTTAACTAGGAAAATTACAACTCATCATAAAAACTTGACATTGAGAATAATGTCCATGGTATTTTCCAGTGTTCATATTTTCCAATTTTTTATCCAGAAATATTTTTTCTTTTATTTTTCCTTTCCAGGCTTCTTCCATATACTCAGGTGATCTTGGAGACAGAGGATTCTGAATGATACTTATTTCAAAAGGTGGCTCTGCTACTGTATAATCTAGCTAGTTCATTGATTGACACTTCTGAAGTGGT
This sequence comes from Capra hircus, assembly GCF_001704415.2. Taxonomy (NCBI): domain Eukaryota; kingdom Metazoa; phylum Chordata; class Mammalia; order Artiodactyla; family Bovidae; genus Capra; species Capra hircus. The sequence goes on along the minus strand of NC_030813.1, from coordinate 89,450,555 downwards.
TGACTGTATTAAAGAAATATGAGATCCAACTAGGTATGGTGGAAATTATGGTAAATGTAGAGAAAGCATGGCTTTGCTATATTTTAAATATGTGTATATTACATATATGTATGTTACATACGTTTATGTTATGCATCAAATGTGAATATCAGCAATCAATAATGTCCAATGAGCACATATTATAGCATCTGTGTGTTATTGAACCATGTAGATGGACAGATGAGGGGAACTCTCCACAGATTCTCTAACAGTTATAAATGCAACTAACAAAAAAATTTTATAAGTCATTTACTGGGCAAATGCATGAGTGTGTTATGATGTCTCTGGATAGTTTGGTGAAATCTCTGAGGTTAACAAAGTCAGGAGTTGGGAAGAGAGTCTTTAACATTCAGCCAACTCTCTACTGGCAAGGTGTCTTATCTAGCACCCAGCTGCACCATTATACAATAGTACTAACTGGGTTATTATTTCATCCATGTAGTAAATATCTGACAATCATTTATTTAGCACCAACACAGTCAGGCATTTTTCTGGAAGTGGGAATGAAGAGAGGTTAATGGACATGACCCTTACTCCTTAATCTACAAAAGGAAAACAGATAAATAATCACAGTGCGGTCCGGTTGTAATTCTAATGAGAGTGTACATAAATTGCTTTACTTCTTTTTGCCCAGCAGATCCTATCATCATCCCTAGAATTACCAGAAAAAGAAGACTCTTTCCCCAAACAGCTGATAAGTAAGAGCTAATTGTCCCCAGGCAGCTCATTTACCACCCTCCTTTCAAGTTTACTATCTCTCACCACCACACAGGCTAATAATACCATAATCTCTTTTTTATGTCTGCCTCAGCAAAGAAATAAATATTTGACAAACTTATCCAAAGTTTATTCCTTTACCTTGCTTTCTTTACTAAATAGACAGTTAAGCCAGATTCCCAATCATCAGATGTCCTGTGGATTTTATAATCTTGTAGATATGCTGGTTGATAAACACTGTGGTTTTATTATTTGATTTTCTTTTAGTTGTTACCACAAAGGAAAAATAGAACTTGTGCCTATCATATTAACAGGTTATCTGCACTCAAATTTTGGGTTATGGTTCTGTGTGTGTGTCGGGGGTCGGGGGGGGGGGTGGTGGCAGTTACAGCTTGTTGACCACATTCTTAATGGGTTGCTTCTTAGTTCAAGGATTGCGGCCACCACTATTTGCAAATGATATGTGCTCTGGGGGTAAAACTCCAAAGAAAGGGAAGAAAAGTAGTTTTTACTTACTAAATTCCAATTTTGACTCAGGCCTGGAATGGTTTCTATTATAAGTGAGATTTGGTCCTTTCCAGAGTCCTGTGGGGTAGACATTACTGCCCTTGGTTGGCAGATGAGAAAACTGAGGAGACTCAGGGTCCCACAGAGTCAAAAGCTGTAACCCAGACTGTCTTATTCAGAAGCTTGCTGGGTTAAAACCAGCAACCACAAGGATAAAGAAGAATCACACAGGATGAAGAAATAAGTATGAAACCACTAATTAAATTCAGTGAATGTCTTTGCTTCTTTCCCAACATGTTCTAGAAAGTTGGTACTTTTGGCCCTCAATTCAGTTTGCATTAGGTCCCCAAACCAAGATGCGTGTGGCTGAAGCAGAATGGGCAAGGAATATAAGTAGAAGCTGTAAAGGACATAGAATCTCTACAATACAGAAAATGACCTACTTGGTGTCACATCTTCCTCTCAAATATTGGCATTCTCATGGCCTTCTCTGGTGGCTCAGATGTAAAGTATTTGCCTGCAGTGCAGGAGACCCATGTTCGATCCTTGGGTTGGTAAGATCCCATGGAGAAGGGCATGGCAACCCACTCCACTATTCTTGCCTGGAGAATTCCATGGACAGAGAAGCCTAGCGGGCTACAGTCCATGCAATTGCAAAGAGTTGGACATGACAAATGACTAGACTAATACTTTCACTTTCACGGTATTCCCAAAGACTTCATCACCAGATCAGGCCTGGAGACAGAGATTGAAGGCAGACGAGGCAAGGAGATTTAACAGTCCTGCTGATTCTGAGCTTTCTTGACCCTACTGACTTGTCAAGCACCTTGAGAAGAACAAATTAGTGCGGAATGTTAAAACTTGACTGTTTAATCAAAGATCTAGACAATGTTTTTAAACTACAAGTTATGATCCATCACTGGATTATGAAATCACTTTATAGGCTTGTGATCAACATTTTTTTTAAGTGGATAAAATAGGATAGGGGTTTGAAAGAGCATGACGTTATGGGGCCCTCCAAAGCACAAATCCTTTCTGTGCCCCCGATTCTTGTTTGTGGGAAATAGGTTTCATTCAGCCTCCTAGACCTTCCCTGAGCTCCAAAGGTCAGATTCCAACAAGTGTTTATGGGCATGGGAGGGGATGCAAAAACAAAGGAGGAGCAGTCAAGAAACAATAGTGCAGTCATGGGGCAGGGTCCTGGTTCCTCTTCAAGTAATATATATATACCTTTGAGTTCTTCTGCAGGAACTAAGGCCCCCACCCAGTAGGAGGATGGTAACTTCATATTGAGTCCAAGATTCCTGGAACACCAGCATGCTAACTCACCACTGACCAACTGGAAGAAAGTCTGCACACAGGGGAAGATAATGAAGACTTTGACCTCCTTCCTCAAAGGATTCCTCCCTTTAGAATCTTCAGAGCTGGTTTTTGAACACAAGTTCACCTTCTCCACAGGTTGTCAGACTCTTGAATGAAGCAACCTTTCCTTTTCCAACCAACACTCAACTCTCAAATATTGGCTTTTGAGCAGTAAGCAGCCAAACCTGAGTTTGGTGAGAAGTATAGAAAATAAAACATCAAAATACAATACTTGTACAAAACAAGTATAAGTGTTAGGGGAAGCACACAAATTGAAACCGCCCACCCTGGCCAGGCACCATAGTAACCATTTGTATGAGTCGTTTTATGACATGAGATCCTGATAAGAAATACAGAACTAATAAGCCACCACCAACCAGAAGAGTTTGGGAAAGGTTGAAAAGAGACACTGCGTGTCTGTCCACTTCCCAGAATCCCTCTCGCTAGCATCCATCTTGGCTGACCATTGCGTGCGCCACCAGGAAAGAGTCTGAATTAGAATGATTGGCCAAAGACCACTCAGAAACTAATCCCATCACCATAAAACCCGAGACTGCGAGCCACGAGGTAAAGCTGTTCTCCTGGGTTCTCTTACCCTACTGCGCTCTACTCGGCTGCCTTTTCCCAATAAAATCTCTTGCTTTGTCAGCAGATGTGTCTCCTTGGACAATTCATCTCCGAGTGTTAGACAAGAGCCCAGATTCGTGTCCTGGAAGGGGTCCCCCTTCCTGCAACATAAGTATTGTAATGTAAACTTATTTTACGCACATGTGTCTAACACTGAATACATGCATACACAGTCTGCAAGTATGTATATACAGTGAAAGTGAAGTGAAAGTGTTAGTCACTTAGTTGTGTTCTACTCTTTGCACACCCATGGACTGCAACTCATCCTCTGTCCCTGGAATTCTTCAGGCAAGAATACTGAAGTGGGTTGCCATTCCCTTCTCTGGGGATCCTCTTGACCCAGGGATCAAACTCAGGTCTCCCACACTGCAGGCAGATTCTTTACCAATTATCTGAGCCATATGCATTGCCCCATTTATATATAAATCTATGCCAGATCACATAGGTTTATTATTTCCCTGCTACTGCTACTGCTAAGTCACTTCAGTCGTGTCCGACTCTGTGCGACCCCATAGACAGCAGCCCACCAGGCTCCCCGGTCCCTGGGATTGTCCAGGCAAGAACACTGGAGTGGGTTGCCATTTCTTTCTCCAATGCATGAAAGTGAAAAGTGAAAGTGAAGTCACTCAGTCGTGTCTGACTGTTAGTGACCCCATGGACTGCAGCCTACCAGGCTCCTCCACCCGTGGGATTTTTCAGGCAAGACTACTGGAGTAGGGTGCCATTGCCTATTATTTCCCTAGCCATGTAAAAAGTTATTTTTGTTATGCCCAAGCCGCAAAATCTCCCAATGATCACCAGGGAGCTGATATCCGATGCAAAAGCAAGAGAGTTTTTATTACCAAGCGTGAGCTGGGGCTCCCACCATTACCGATGCAGCGGCTATAGGGAGGAGCCCCGGGTTTTGGATTACATTGCTTATATAGAGAGTGTTCAAAAGAAAAAAAGAATTTCTAGGTAGGGGGACGTCTGATTGATCATTTTCTTTCAAAGGGTTGTGTGTTGGTTTTTGATTGGTCTCTGTTACCTAGGTGGACTACAAGTTCCTGAACGTTAAGTCAGGAGATTCTGGTCTGGGGTCCGATTGGCTCGTGGGTGGTGGGGTGAGGTCAGGGGATTTCCAAAGGCTCCTTTCCCAGAACCTTACAAAATGGAGTCTTTCTGTTAAAAAAATGGAGTAGCTTAGATTCTTCAATTTTATTACCCCAAATTGAAATAAGAATACTTCCTAACAAATTTCAACATGATGAAGTAGTTATTGTGTTCCTTTTATGATCGTGTACAATAGTATTTTATTGAAAATTAGCAGTTAACCTCATAACAATATCAAATAACTAATATTTTGCAAAATAGAAACAGCATCTGTGAGTAGTGAAATTACATTAAAAAATTTCTCCTTATTTCCTCTGTATTTCTATGTTATCTACAGTGAGCATGCATTCATTGCCTTTTATAATGATAAAAAATATAAGTATATCTTTATAAACAACTAAAACCTCAATACTCCTTGCACTCAAGAGGAAGTATTTTTTACCACAAAGGCTTTAAAAGGAAAAAATTGCAAAAGAATATTCCAGAGCGAAATACCCTTTGGTGGTTTTGTTTATTGATAGGGTCTATGACTGTAGTAAGTGCTTAGTTTGTGGACATTTTCTGCTAACTAATTCCTGTCAGAAAAAAAAGAAAAAAAGAAAGAAAAAAGTTCAAGTCCATTCAATCTTTATCACTCCATGAATGTTTGAACAGCAGACAGCTACAGTAAATTGTTACCTGATTGAGACTTCCTGCCAGGAAAGCCCTCTCTCAGCACCATTGCTGATAAAGGCGGCAGCTTGAAAGTATTCTCAGGCTGGTTAGCCACGGTGATTCTGAAGGGAGTTTTAACAAGGCTCCAGAACTGGAGGACTTTATAAAATTGTTTTGGTCCTTTGGCCCTTTGAGTCATACTTAGGAATTACTGAATCCAACTATCTATGTTTTTGAACCAGATAGTAAAAGAAAAACAGGCAAAAAAAAAAAAAAATTAACTATGAACATCTCATTTCCAGTGTATCTTCTCCCAAAGTTCATTTAGCTTGAGAAACATGTTGCTCTTACAACTGTTTTTTGTGTTTTTTTTTTTTCTGATAATTATCACTAAGAATCACTCTGTTAAATGCCTTACTCAGCACTCCAAGCTGACTGGAATTGTATATTAAGAGCAATATTAATAGAAATAATAATAGTTATTTATAATAGTTGCTAATTTTTAAATACAGGCTGCATAAGAGGAGTTAGGCCAAATGTTTGCATACATCATCTGTTTAGTCCCCACAATAATCTATGAATTAGACAGAAATAATAGTTATTTATAATAGTTGCTAATTTTTAAGTACAGACTACATGAGAGGAGTTAGGCCAAATGTTCACATACATCGTCTATTTAGTCCCCGCAATAATCTATGAATTAGACATTCATCCCCAGTTCATAAATGAGGAAACAGGCATAGAGGGGAAGTGAGTTTAGCACATCCTTGTGGACCGTGCTAAGGACTTTGGACCTTGAAGATAATTTGGGTGAAGGTGCACAGGTGGACCAAATATGAAAAGCACCAAATGAGTGAAACTAATTGGAAGACCTTTCCCTGTGGACACTCTAGTTCTGCAGAATGATAAACATGCTGAGGACCTAATGGTCATGTGTCTTTTTTATTTTGTCATGTTGTGACTGTTTCATCCTTCCTTTTTCCCCTTGGCAAATACCTGTACTACCTCCAAGAGCTCGTTCTGGGGTCAGTTCCTCTCTGAAAAATGTGCTTGTGTGAGAGGCAGCCCACCATGAAAGCAAGAGCACAGAGTTGGAAGTCTGACCTGCTCAGACTTCAGCAAAGTGGTGTTGAGAGACTCAGTCTTTCTGAGACTGTTACCACAACTCTAAGATGGGAATAATATTACCTAGCATGCAAAGTGGATATGAAAAGTTAAATGATACTCTGAAATACTTTATAAACCTCTGTAAATAGTATCTATTTGTGCTAAATTTCTTCAGTCATGTCCAACTCTTTGAGACCCTGTAGCCTGCCAGGATCCTCTGCCCATAGGATTCTCTAGGCAAGAATATGGAGTGGGTTGCCATGCCCTCCTCCAGGGGATCTTCCCAACCCAGGGATTGAACTCAAGTTTCTTGCTTTTCCTGCATTGGGAGGTGGAATCTTTACCCCTTGTGCCACCTGGGAAGCCCAGTGTCTGTTTAAGGAGTTTGATATCTCAAAGCCTCCTCACTTCCCCCACCTCAAGAAGACTGAATAAGGCATTCTCCATTTTCTCTTAGCAGTCTAAGCCTGCCTCTACACAAACACTGCCACCTTAGGTTGAAATGGCATTAGCTCATGAGGCAGAGGAACCAGAGATCAAATTGCCAACATCTGCTGGATCATGGAAAAAGCAAGAGAGTTCCAGAAAAACATATATTTCTGCTTTACTGACTATGCCAAAGCCTTTGGCTGTGTGGATCACAGTAAACTGTGGAAAATTCTGAAAGAGATGGGAATACCAGACCACCTGTATGCAGGTCAGGAAGCAACAGTTAGAAGTGGACATGGGACAACAGACTGGTTCCAAATAGGAAAAGGAGTACGTCAAGGTTGTATATTGTCACCCTGCTTATTTGACTTATATACAGAGTACATCATGAGAAATGCTGGGCTGGATGAAGCATAAGCTGGGATCAAGATTGCTGGGAGAAATATCAATAACCTCAGATATGTAGATGACACGTTCAGAGTTTTAACAACTGGGTTCCCAGGGAAGACACCAAGAACTATTTTTAACATTTCATTTTTGTGAAATGTCAACATTATTAAAGGATCAATAATGAGTAAAATATTTTAATATCATGCTCTGGAATATATTTCCATTAAGTAGTAGAGAATTCTAGTCTCATTTTTATCAATTTTCTATCTTAGGGTGCAGTATAAATTTTAAGGTGATAAAAGCAGAGTCCAATATATTTAATTTTTTTTTAGAAAAGCAGCCCAGAAAGTTTAAGTGCAATTAATATTTATTGGCAAAGTTAATTGTGACATTAATAGGTAAACAAGTAGTTATTAAGAAATATAATCATGGAAATATGCAAATTATATCAGCCAACATATACTAAGTAAAATCAGTCTTTATTAAACCAAATCTTTCAAAATATATTTTTGCTTAAAATTCTGGAGATTTTTCTTCATATGAAATTATGATGTCAACGTTATCTCTTTGCTCTATTGACGCATGCTATCAAAACTTCATTTCTTTTATTTATGTAGAGTTTCAAGGATAATAAAAACATCAGATGATTTGTTTTCCACAAGTAGATTGAAAATTTAAAAAGAAGAAGAAACATTTTCTATAGCAACTGTAGGGATTTAGGCAGCTAACTCTTCAAAAGCCTCTTTATTATTTTCTTATACAGAGGATTCTGCTGGTCCAGGCAAATTTTCCTCCCCGTCTTCAGCGTAGCTCTGCCAGAGAAAGAAGAGAGGTTCGTTTCAGTCCTGGGGGTTTGAATTTAGAATTAGGCTGGCGGGGAGATGGCGGGGTTTAGAGGGACGGTAGGGAAGGGGAGAGCAGAGGGTGGGCACAAAAGCAGCAAGTTCCAGGACTCACATCAGTTGGGGGCTGGGGCAGTGGAGCCCGGCTCCGATCACTTCCAGGCTGGAGATGTGCCTGGGGTGAATCCCCGAAGTGGTCTTCAGACACACGCATTGCAGGTCCTCCTCTCTACCTTCAGAGTCCACCGGGAGCGAGACGGAGGCGGCAGGGAGTGACGACTCTGTGAATAGTCAGAGGGACCTTGGGGATCTTCTCACTGCCTTGCACCTTCATTTCCTTATCCACAAACCACATCCCTCTGAAAGAGTATTGCCGGCTAGGCCAGCACGTGGCACCGCGCCTTCACACCTAGCAAGCGCTTGGGAAATCCTAGCTGGGATCCGGAGATTACGGACTCCGTTCCCGGGACTTCCCGGACTCTCTGCTGCCCGGGACCTCTCCCCGCCCTGCTTCCGTCAGCGCTCACCTTGGGCGAGGGCGATGGCCGGCAGGAGCAGCAGCCCCAGGAGCAGCAGCCCCGGGCTGGACCGCGGGCGGGAGGCTCGGGTTCCGACTGCCGGGTTCATCGCGCTCAGCAGTGCCAGCTGGAGTCGAGAGCCAGTGCGCGGGCAGCAGGGCTGGGGCTCCGCAGACTCGTGGTTCCCCACCCTCTCCAGACCCGTTTTATCCCCGCCATCTGTCCACTTCGGAAGCTTGCGGTGGAGGGTGGGGAACCGCGGTGCGGAAACGGACACTTCTGCAGAATTTGGCTCTGGACAGACAAGATTAGGCCAGAAAAAAGAAAAAAAAGAAAGCCGGAGACCAACAGTCTTACTGGGAGCTGGTGGCAGGATCCAACCCCCACCCTGAATTCACATACATTCCTACAGTTAGAAACAGTACTTGAACCTTCTGAAAATATCTTTATTATTCATTTATTTATTGGCTGTGCTAAATCTTCCCTAACTATGTAGGGGCTTTTGCCAGAGCAGGGGCTACTCTTCCTTGCAGTGCTGGGGGAGCCTCTCATTACAGTGGCTGCTCTTGTTGGAAAGCACCGGCCCTAGACACGGAGGGGGTGGGGGGGTGTTGAGTAGTTTCAGTGCACTGGGCATAGTCGCCCTGCAGCATGTGGAATCTTCTGGATCATGGATGGAACCTGTGCCCCCTGCATTGGGAGGTGGATTCTTAACTGCTGCATGACCAGAGAAGTCCCCCAAACTGTCTGTTTTCTTTGTTATGTGCAATAGTAGAGTCACTTTGCAGTCGCTGTGTCGCAATTTGTGGAGCAGGAGTTTCTGTTTCCTCCTCCCAACGGCCTCCTCAAGAACTGCTCCTTCACTTCTGTTTCTTGTGGATGGCCATTGAGTTGAAGCTGACAGCTGTGTGTCTTCAAGATGTGCGTTTTGTCATGGTATTCTGCTGCTAAAAACTTGAATTTGGTCTCTAGGTGAGGACTTGGTGCCAGAAGTTAGGTGAATGTGGAAAGCTTCCTTAGACTCTTGAATGGGATCTCCCTAGCTTTATCAACCTTCAACCAATACATCCCAGGAAGCAAAATCTGTTGTCCTCACAAGTCCTCTTATTCTAAGAAGAATTGTACCATGAATATTTGGATTCATTCTTTCTGTAAAAACTTTACTGCCAAGGTATTTCTTCATTTTGCTCACCCTGAAAGAGAGACCAAGGAAAGTGTTCGGGTTTTCCAGCGCCTGCTGCCCCCAGGGACAGGGTGAGTTGGGCTTCACCATTGACAGGAGCAGTGGTTCCCTCAGGAGGACACAGAGCATCTGGGAGCTGACTGTGGAAAAGATGCACCAGAATCCTGCACAAAAATGTTCAGGGATCAATGTGGACTGATCTCTGTGGCCTCAGCCTGCAGCAGCTTGAAGTAGGTTTTTGGTTCCCGGCCAGAAATTAAGCTCGGGTGGTGGTGGGGAGAGCACCAAATATTAGCCGCTAGACCAGTGGTCAGTGACAAGGCACTGGCTTTTCAGCTTTGCACAAAAAAAAAATTCCCACAAAGAGGAAAAGTAGTGAAACATGTGAAGTGTTTCTTAGGAGGAAAAAAAGTAGAGTATGTGTGGCTAGACACACGGGTGGACTCAGTGAGAGAGTCATGCTCTCGTGGTAGTTTAAATCACTTACATGGGGCATTTCTTCCAGGTTTCTTTTGGCCAATCATTTTTATTTTCCTGGTTCAGAGTCTGTATTTGGTATATCTCAGAATCCTCCCATGTGTATGCATGCATCACTTAACCAAGATGGATTCTGCTGAATTCTGCTGAAGAATACTATGGGTAGTGAGCATCACTTAATATGAAAGGGTGCCTCCTCCCTTTTTGACTTCCAAGGAGCTTTTCTGTATATGACTGTAGCTCAAATCATGAACTCTTTATTGCAAAATTCAGACTGAAATTGAAGAAAGTAGGGATAACCACTAGACCATTCAGGTATGACCTAAATCAGATCCCTTATGATTATACAGTAGAAGTGACAAATAGATTCAAGGGATTAGATACAGTGCCTGAAGAACTATGGGTGGAGGTTCATAGCATTGTCCAGGAGGCAGTGATCAAAATCATCCTCAAGAAAAAGAAATGCAAAAAGGCAAAACAGTTGTTTGAGGAGGACTTACAAATAGCTGAGAAAAGAAGAGAAGTGAAAGGCAAAGGAGAAAAAGAAAGCTATATCCATCTGAATGCAGAGTTCCAAAGAATAGCAAGGAAAGATAAGAAAAACTTCCTAAGGGAACAATGCAAAGAAGTAGAGAAAAACGATAGAATGGGAAAGACTAGAGATCTCTTCATGAAAATTAGAGATACAAAGGGAACATTTCATGCAAATATGGGCGCAATAAAGGATAGAAACAGTATGGACCTAACAAAAGCAGAAGATATTAAGAAGAGGTGGCAAGAATACATAGAAGAATTATACAAAATAAGATCTTAATGACCCAGATAGCCATGATGCTGTGACTACTCACCTAGAGCTAGACATCCTGGACTGCAAAGTCAAGTGGGCCTTAGGAGGCATCACTATGAACAAAGCTAGTGGAGCTGATGGAATTCCAGTTGAGCTATTTTAATTCCTCAGAGATGATGCTGTGAAAGTGTTGCACTCAATATGCCAGAAAATTTGGAAAACTCAGCAGGGATGACGGGACTGGAAGAAGTCAGTTTTCTTTCCAATCCCAAAGAAAGGCAATGCCAAAGAATGTTCAAGCTACTGCACAATTGAGCTCATTTCACATGCTAGCAAAGTAATGCTCAAAATTCTCCAAGCGAGGTTTCAACAGTAAGAGAACTGAGAACTCCCAGATGTATAAGCTGGATTTAGAAAAGGCAGAGGAACCAGAGATCAAATTGCCAATATCCACTGAATCATAGAAAAAGCAAGATAATCCCAGGAAAGCATCTATTTCTGTTTCATTGACTATGCCAAAGGCTTTGACTATGTGGATCACAACAGCCTGTGGAAAATTCTTCAAGAGGTGGGAATATCAGACCACCTTACTTGCTTCCTGAGAAATCTGTATGCAGGTCAAGAAGCAACAGTTAGAACCAGACATGGAAAAACTGACTGGTTCCAAATTGGGAAAGGAGTACGTCAAAACTGTATATTGTCACCTTGATTATTTAACTTATACACAGAATACATCAGCCAGACTAATGCCAGCATAATGCCAGACTAAATGAAGCACAAGCTGGGATCAAGATTGCTGGGAGAAATATCAATAACCTCAGATATGCAGACGACACCACCCTTACGGCAGAAAGAGAAGTGGAACTAAAGCGCCTCTTGATGAAAGTAAAAGAGGAGAGTGAAAAAGCTGGCTTAAAGCTCAACATTCAAAAAATGAAAATCATGGCCTCCAGTCCCATCACTTCATGGAAAATAGATGGGGGAAAAATGGAAACTGAGAGACTTTATTTTCTTGGGGTCCAAAATCACTGCAGATAGTGCCTACAGCCATGAAATTAAAAGACGCTTGCTCCTTAGAAGAAAAGCTATGCCCAACTTAGATAGCATATTAAAAAGCAGAGACATTACTTTGCTGACAAAGGTTTGTCTAGTCAAAGCTATGGTTTTTCCAGTAGTCATGTATAGATGTGAGAGTTGGACCATAAAGAAAGCTGAGTGCCAAAGAATTGATACTTTTGAACTGTGGTGTTGGAGAAGACTCTTGAGAGTCTGTTCAACAGCAAGGAGATCAAACCAGTTAATCCTAAAGGAAATCAGTCCTGAATATTCATTGGAAGGACTGATGTTGAAGCTGAAATTTCAATACTTTGGCCAGCTGATGCAAAGAACTGACTCATTAGAAAAGACCCTGATGCTGGGAAAGATTGTAGACAGGAGGAGAAGGAGACCAGACAGGATGAGATGGTTCGATGTTATCACCAACTCAATACATGAGTTTAAGCAAGCTCCGGGAGTTGGTGATGGACAGGGAGGCCTGGTGTGCTGCAGTCCGTGGGGTTGCAAAGAGTTGGACGTGACTGAGCGACTGAACTGAACTGAGTTCAGGCAGGGCTCCTGAGTTAGAGAATGAGAAATACGTGGCCTCTCATCTTCTATGTGGGCAGGGCCCAGCCTCCTCCCTTCAGTGTTCTTGCTATTTTTGTCTTGGGGTATCAGTCCACAGAAAACAAACTCCAACTCTTTGCTCCGGGGCCCTTCTATCTCCTGCCTCAAGACCATCTTCCCTTTCCTTAGAAAGAATGACTTTGGTTTTGATTAGGGAAAAATACACCCTCATCTCAAAGCCAGAGGCTCTCTGTCATACTGATTAACTGTGGTGAAGGGCCTTGGAAGCCTACTGCGTGGACCAAGCTGACCTCTTAAGGCTCAACAGGACCTGACCTCTGTAGGACCTGCAGGGATGTGCGGTGGAATTCCTCGACCTGGAATGTGCTTTCTCTTACTCTCTCACCACCTGTTCTTTCATCTAGCTAAGTTCTCCTCATATTTCTGACGTCAGCTGAAATATTACCTCCCCAGAGGGATCTTCCATGACAGCTAAAGCAACTCATGTTCCCTTTTGTTGTCATGTAGCACCCACTGCTTCTCCTGTTTGTCACAGCTCATATACACACGTGCACATGATACTCAACACAAAACATGCATATATATTTAAATGTGTTTAAAATGGTTTCTCTTCCTAAATGAAAATTTCCATGAGCTGTGAGATAGTATTGTTTATCACTATTCTAACTCCTTGTTAAAAGGAAAAGTGAAGTGTTAGTCTCTGAGTCATGTCAAACTCTTTGAGACCCCTGGACTGTAGCCTACCAGGCTCCTCTGTCCATGGGATTCTCCAGGCAGGCATACTAGAATGGGTTACCTTTCTCTTCTCCAGCTCCCTGGTAGGGACTCAATATAAAACACTACATTAGTGAAGGTGATGAATGTTGAAAATGATAATGATGAGGCTTTGACATGTTCAAGTGCCGTTTCTTTGTGCAGTAGGAGCATACCTCTATTTGAACGTGTGGTTGTAATTATTTGTCAGCCTGTCTGCATCTCCCACCAGTTATCTCTTCAAGGGCAATTACCCATGACTTACAGGTCTTTGAATACCCAGCATCTTCACAATGGCTAGTACAGCATGTGGTGTAAGTCATATATATTTAAGGAACTGAAACTCAAGATCCCATTTGGGTTAGAACAGAGGGAAGAGTGGGATAGAAGAGTGGTTTAGCATATGGATGGGCAACATACTGGATTTGTACAATCTGACCCCCAGATTTCAATATTTGCAGTGTAAAGAAACTCAGGGAGTAGTGGCAGTTAATTCATTCTTTCTCTGCATCTAAATAGAATAATTCAATATGTGCACACAAAAATAAAAAACCTATGCATAATGAAGGAGGTATTAGCATAGTGTAAAAACTATGTCATGTCTCAGGAGGTGGCCCTCCTGATTTCAGTAGGAGATCCTAGAGAAATGAATGAGATGCTGAGCTATTTTAAGTTATTGGTGAAAAACTGATGACCGTGAGTGCTTTATTTATTACACGTTATGTGTATTATTTGTTAACTATTACTTAATAAATGTGTTTATTTTGTACACAAAACATTTAAGACATTAAATCTATAATGATGAGAACATAATAAAAAGAAACCTAATAATGCATAGATTGTGAACTAAATGCTTCATACATGAGTGCTCCCTAAACTCCATGTGCAGGTTGGGGTAGATGAGCTGATGTCTTCTATAATCAACATAGGATGTTTAGTATGCTATTTATGTATCAAGTCTTATTTTCTGTGTCAATAACATTATGTGAAACATAATATAATCTCTTCATTAGCGAAAGATAAATCAAGCAAAGTGTTAAGATGTTGTGGTTAATAGCACAGTTTCAAATCACCCCTCTGTCACCTACTTAGTTATTTGATTCTAAGGCAAATTTCCTAATTTCTTTGAACTTCGATTTTCTTCTCTGTAGCACTGCTGCTAAGTTGTTTCAGTCGTGTCTGACTCTGTGCGACCCCTTAGAGGGCAGCCCACCAGGCTCCCATGTCCCTGGGATTCTCTAGGCAAGAACACTGGAGTGGGTTGCCATTTCCTTCTCTAATCCATGAAAGTGAAAACTGAAAGTGAAGTCGTTCAGTTGTGTCCGACTCTTTGCGACCCCATGGACTGCAGCCTACCAGGCTCCTCCATCCATGGGATTTTCCAGGCAAGAGTACCTGAGTTGGGTGCCAATGCCTTCTCCCTGGAGCACTGGGGACGCTAATTATAATAATAATAAATACTAACATTGGCCTATGGATTATTGTGTGTCATGGATTATTTTCAGCACTTTGAATTTATTAGCTCTTAATTTTCACATTAACTCCATGAGATAAGCAATATTATTATGCCATTTTAGAAATGAAGAAACAAGGCAGTTTATGCAACCTGACCAAAATTACACAGATAGTAAGTGGTGGACTAAGTTACCCCGTTATTCTCTCTTTAGAGGATGTGCTCTTAACCACATCGTAGCTATCTTGTAAGAATTATTTAATTCTTTACAATTATTTAATTATAATGCATGCAAAACAATGATTTTCTCTGGTATATTAATATTGTTATTAATATTATAACATTAATAGTTATTAATAAAGTTTCGCTATTACTATAGTACATTAAAAACAGCACAAATCATCAACTAGTGAATTTTGTTGTCCATATTGTTAAATACCAAAGTTTTTAAAAAATAAAAAGATAATTAAGGCTTTTTCCCCTAATAATTCTGTTAAAAGTAATAATATAAGACAACAAAGCAATAATAAGTTTGATTTTATGTTAATATTTCTGTAAGAATAGTATGGGTATATTTTAAAGGATTAGAGTGAAAGAAATTCTGTTGATTATAAGATAATAATTAGTATTCTGGTAAAGTTTAAATTCTCTCTTGTTTTTATTTGCAAGGCTGATTCTAATACAGAAAATGTAACCATGTAGATATTAAGTAAGCAAAAATGTACAGACATGTTGGGGTAAAATATTCAACACCAAGGAGAATCTATTGTTATTATTAAAAACACTGTATCATTGAAGATATATATGATATCATATGCAATCACATATTGTTTGCTCTACTGGTATTAAATGTGTCTACTTTAAAGTAAATAACCACTGCTTACAAGACTCACATTCTACAGTTTTATTATTGTTAGGATTTGAAGGCTAAAGTAAATATTGGAAAAATCTTTCAGACAATGTTTTGAAATAAGACATCCTAGGACTAACACAATGAAAAATCTATTAAATCCCTAAATGTATTAATAAACATTTATTGAGCAAGTGCTCCATGCTGGGCTCTGTGTGGCTTCTAATATCACTGACCATTATGGAATCATCATGGTCATGTCCAGTCTATCAGTACAGTGGAGCATGATAAGTTAAGACAAATATATTTGGAAAGAAACTTTTAAAGAAAGAAATGCAAAATACATTACCACATTTAGCCAAGAGTTAGGGAGTAAAGCATATATTGTATTTTGAAACAAGCTTTGGTTACTTTCTTTTTTATTAATTTTTAAAATGTTTATACTATTTAAAAAGGTTACTTTCCATTTATAGTTATTACAAAATATTGGTTATATTCCTCCTGTTATACAATACATCCTTGAGACTGTGTTACACCCTAGCCATGCTTACTTTTATCTTCTCCTTGTCATCTATTAACCAGCCATCTCAGAGCAAATTGTGACTTTTTGAGACAGAATGGAAAACATATCCAAAGTTTAATACAGTATGACTAGGTATCCTGGATAAATAAAAACTCTAGAAAGCCAAGATTTCAACTTCTGTTCTTCTTGGGAGATAAAAAGGTTTGACAGAAAGTGAAAAAGATTAAGCAGCTGACCCACCATCTTCCAATATTTTCTGGACTATTTTCTTGATTCTGGGGGCTTCCGGATCCAGGCAGATTTTCTTCCCATTCTTTAGCATGGCTCTGCAAGAGAGAGTAGAATTATCTGTGAGCATCCTGGCAATCATCAGAAGGGATCCAGCAGTGGTGGTAGGGAGGAAGATGGAGGGCTTCCTTAGGGAGGCAATACTAGAGAAGCAGAAACTTACAATACTTCGACATTGGCACAGTGGGGTCCTGCCCTGTTGACCTCCAAACTTTGGATGTTACTGGAATGAATGCCAGAGGTGGTCTTCACACACAAGCAGCGAAGTTCAACATGGAGCAATCTCTCTTTACTGTTAACTAGGGCAGAAGATATGATTCTATTAGTGGTCATGATTATCTCCCAGATCTTATCTATCAATGAGTACCCCCCTCACAAGGCCATTGTGAGTATGATCGACCTGTCAACCTTTACTAAAGCACCTAGCAGAATTCCTGGCACAGGTCAAGTGCCCACAGAGTGCAGCGTCTCCATTTGTAATTATTCATATAGTGCCCTTCTCTAGTCCCAGGGGCACTAAGGCAGTCCCTCCCCCAGACACAGCTGCAGCAGAAGCAGCCTCAGGTTAGGAGAAGCAGAGGGTCTACTATCCACCTCTCCCTCAAGTTTCTCTTACGTTTTCCATTGGTGGAGGGAACCAGCATCATCAGGAGCAGTGACATCAGCAGCAACACCTGTAGGACAGGAAGTGGGCTGCGCATGGTATATGAGGAGGTGGTGTGGAGTCTGAGGCTCATGGTGGAAAAGACTTGAGTTAGAGTTGTTCCCAGGAGGGTGAACTGCTGCTCAAGAGTCCACAGCTAAGTGGTTTTCACAGTCGCCTGATGTCTTTTATACACCCTGCCTCAAGGCCAGTAAGGAGAAAAAGGATAGGGATTGGGGAAGTGAGGGTGTGTGGTAACACAAGTGTAAGAGTGGTCAAGTTGTGCCCAACCCAGATAAATGCCAGGCAAGTCAAATTCCTGCTAAATTTCATTTGCTGCATCCCTGCACATGCTCGCTCCCCCTTTCTTTCTCAATATCCATCTCCCTTACACATATTTAGGCAAGAACTAGACTGAAATATTACATATATTTTCTTTGAATAATTATGTAATATGCCCTGCCTTTCCTATAATGCAATTTAGAGGCCTTATAGATGTTTTAGGTGTATCTGAAAGCATAAATGTGTGGCCCTTGGAAAACAGAGTTATCTTCCCTTTCCAGTTGCCAAGGAAAGCAGATGTTACTATCTTGGTTGTGGATAAGCACTGAGATTCGTTTGGAGTATGTGGATAAAATAGGAAACAATTATTATCAAAACAACTTTATGTAGTTATGGACTCCTTTCTGTTTTCCAAATGTATTATCTTTTATAATTTCATCCAGAAACTAGAATTTCATCCAGAATTAGAAGCAGTTTCATCTAGAAACTCATCCTCCTTTGGTTATAAAAAAAACTTTTTACTTTTTTCTATCATCTGAGTCCACTTAATCTAACAGAGAAATGTATGATACAATTCACTATAAAAGATTTATAAACTGCAGATAAAATATGCAAGTTCCTCTTCATCATTGCTCCACATTCTGAGTCTCCAATGGTAACCACTGCTAAAAATTTAGCATTAGTTTTCTATTCTATCTACATTTATATATATATATATATATAGAGAGAGAGAGAGAGAGAGAGCCATATAATACCTAAAGATATACATATATAGAGAGAGTGATAGACATAAATCATTACAGTTGAAATTATTATACAGCTTTTGTTCTCTAAAATTACGTCATCATCCTTTCATGTTACCTCAATGTCACTTTTCTCCATTCTTTTCAATGTCTACATAATGTCCTATAGATAGGCAATTGTCACCAACCTCTGTCCTACTGGCAACCTTGTAGGTGTTTCCGGTTTTGCGCTTATGGATTGCAGTAAGATCTTTATTAAAGTCTCAAACTCTAATTAAGGGTCTTGATCTCAAACCCCATGTGATATGGACAAAGACTGGCAGATGTACAGAAGGGGCCCACATATCACATACTGGCTGGTGTATGCTGTCATCTGGATCTCTGACTCATCTATGAGATTGCTTCCTCAACAGGACTGTACAGTTTTGTGTTGTTTTTTTTTTTTAAGGTTTTAAAAAATGACATTTCTTAAAAGTTCAGTTCAGTCGCTCAGTTATGCCTGACTCTTTTCGACCCCATAGATTGTAGCACGCAAGGCCTCCTTATCCATTACCAACTCCCGGAGCTTACTCAAACTCATGTCCATTTGGTCAGTGATGCCATCCAACCATTTCATCCTCTGCCATCCCCTTCTCCTCCCAGCATCAGGGTCTTTCCCAATGAGTCAGTTCTTCCCATCAGGTAGCCAAAGTATTGGAGCTTCAGCTTCAGCATCAGTCCCTCCAGTGAATATTCAGGACTGATTTCCTTTAGGATGGACTGGTTGGCTCTCCTTGCTGTCCAAGGACTCTCAAGAGTCTTTTCCAACACCACAGTTCAAAAGCATCAATTATTTGGCTCTGAACTTTCTTTATGGTCTAACTCTCACATCCATACATGACTACTGGAAAAACCATAGCTTTGACTAGACGGACCTTTGTCGGCAAAGTAATGTCTCTGCTTTTTAATATGCTGTCTAGGTTGGTCATAACTTTCCTTCCAAGGAGCAAGCATCTTTTAATTTCATGGCTGCAGGCACTATCTGCAGGGATTTTGGAGCCCAAGAGAATAAAGTCTCTCACTGTTTCCATTCTTTCCCCATCTATTTGCCATGAAGTGATGGGACTGGACGCCATGATTTTCAGTTTTTGAATGATGAGTTTTAAACCAGCTTTTTTACTCTCCTCTTTCACTTTCATCAAGAGGCTCTTTAGTTCTCTTTCTGCCATAGGGTGATATCATCTGCATATCTGAGGTTATTGATATTTCTCCTGCCAGTCTTGACTCCAGCTTGGGCTTCATCCAGTCCAGCATTTCTCATGATGTAGTCTGCATATAAGTTAAATAAGCAGGGCAACAATATACAGCCTTGAGGTACTCCTTTCCTGTTTTGGAACCAGTCTGTTGTTCCATGTACAGTTCAAACTGTTGCTTCTTGACCTGCATATAGATTTCTCAGGAGGCAGGTCAGGTTGTCTGATATTCCCATCTCTTGAAGAATTTTCCACAGTTTGTTGTGATCCACATATCAAAGACTTTAGCATAGTCAATGAAGCAAAAGTAGACTTTTTTTTGTGGGACTCTTGTTTTTTTGATGATCCAATGGATGTTGGTAATTTGATCTCTGGTTGCTCTGCCTTCTCTAAATCCAGTTTGAACATCTGGAAGTTCACAGTTCATGTACTGTTGAAGCCTGGCTTGGAGAATTTTGAGTATTACTTTGCTAGTGTGTGGGATGAGTGCAATTGTGTGGTAGTTTAAGCGTTCTTTGGCATTGCCTTTCTTTGGGATTGGAATGAAAACTGACCTTTTCCAGTCCTGTGGCCACTGCTGAGTTTTCCAAATTTGCTGGCATATTGAGTGCAGCACTTTCACAGCATCGTCTTTCAGGATTTGAAATAGCTCAACTGGAATTCCATCACCTCCACTAGCTTTGTTCATAGTGATGCTTCCTAAGGCCCACTTGACTTTGCATTCCAGGATGTCTGGCTCTAGATGAGTGATCACACCATCATGGTTATCTGGGTCATGAAGATCTTTTTTGTATAGTTCTAGGTATTCTTGCCACCTCTTCTTAATATCAGCTGCTTCTGTTAGGGCCATACATTTCTTAAAAGTTAACATGTGCATAATAGGAAACTGAAAAACACAAGAAACAAAAAACAGTCATCCATAATCACAAGCAGTTTATCGTTTGATACTAAGCATCCATTTTTATGTAAATAAGATCATGCAGTTATGTATCATGCTTTCTCACACATCATGGATACTTACCATTTCACTATCCGACAGTTATATGAGTGTTTTGATAATAAAGAATATACTATACCAACTCAATGCAGGAAAAGAAATGTAATCCTGTCTTGGCAACAAATACTTCATAAGAGACAAAAATAGCAACAGCTCTCTAGATAAAGATATTGGTTAGAGTTATGATTAAAATACTACATTCCCTTAGCGCTCGATTAAGAATGGGACATAGAGCAACAGACTACATGAAGTATAATGCTTCTAAGAGGATTCATTATCCAAGCTAAACTATTAGAGTGTTAGCGAGGAAGTATGTTTGCATTGAATTTCTTAACAAAATGTTCCTGTGATACAGCCTAGAGATGTACATGCATCAGCGGTTATCATCTAAATACAAGTATGACACACCCATATACATCCTTCCTTTGATACTTTCTTCTGCTCATCTGCTGCCAACCTGATGAACAAGTCCTGATGTACATTTCTCAGAGGTGGTTTAACCATTCCATATCCAAGATGATTTATTTTTATCAATTATAGCAAAAATATTTGGACTTCCCTGGTGGCCCAGAGGTTAAGATTCTGCTCTCCAAACCTAGGGGCCAAACATAGGGGCCAAGGGTTCAATCCCCAGTCAAGGAAGATCGTGCATGCCTCAATGGCATGCCAAATATATACACACACACCCACACACACGCATATATATATAAATATATATGGGCTTCCCAGGTGGCACTAGTGGTAAAGAATCTGCCTGCCAATGCAGGAGACGTAACAGACAGAGTTTCAATCCCTGGGTCAGGAAGATCCCCTGGAGGAGGACATGGCAACCCACTCCAGTATTCTTGCCTGGAGATTCACCATGGGCAGAAGAGCCTGGCAGGCTACAGTCCATGGGGTCCAACAGAGTGCAACATGACTAAAACAACTTAGCATGTATATATATGTACATATATATATATTTGAAGTGAAAGTCGCTCAGTCATGTCCAACTCTTTGTGATCCCATGAACTATACAGTTCATGAAATTCTCCAGGCCAGAATACTGGGGTGGGAAGCCATTCCCTCCTTCAGGGGATCTTCCCAACCCAGGGATCGAACCCAGGTCTCCTGCATTGCAGGAGATTGTTTATCAGCTAAGCTACCAGGGAAGCCTATATATATGTATATATAATATACATTATATGCATCATATATGTAATACATATAAATATATATATACATATATATTTTGTTTAGTCGCTGAGTTGTGTCTGACTTTGCGACCCCATGGACTGCAGCCCGCCAGGCTCCTCTATCCAATTCTCCAGGCAAGAAACAAAGATATTTACAAATGGGTTAATTCATTAGCTCTATTTTTTATCATACACTGTCACCTCAGGACATCTAAAAATCTTAGATGTTGCAAAATAATGAACCTTGTCCACAATAAACATAGGTGCTTTACAAAAATGAACATATAAATCTATGGTTACAACCTAAAACTGTCTTCGAGATATGGAAACGTCAGCCAGGAACCCTTCCCTTCACCCTTTCTCTTACCCCTCCTCCAGCATTCTGGGGGACAGGGCTACATCTAGCTCCAAGGGGTGATTAACAGAGACACTCCCAGAAAACCTGGGCTTCCCTGGTAACTCAGCTGGTTAAGAATTTGACTGCAATACAGGAGAAAGTGAAAGTGAAGTCGCTCAGTTGTGTCTGACTCTTTACGACCCCATGGACTGTAGCCTACCAGGCTCCTCCGTCCATGGGATTCTCCAGGCAAGAGTACTGGAGTGGGTTGTCATTTCCTTCTCCAGGGGATCTTCCCAAACCAGTGATCAAACCTGGGTCTCCCACATTCCAGGCAGATGCTTTAACCTCTGAGCCACCAGGGAGGGTTGGGAAGATCCCCTGGAGAAGGGAATGGCTACCCACTTCAGTATTCTGACCTGGAGAATTCCATGGACTGTATAGTCCATGGTGTCACAAAGAGTCGGACATGACTGAATGACTTTCACTTTCACTCCCAGAAAACACAGCCCTTCCTAAAAATTAAGGAAAGGGAATCAGTTAAGGGGTTGTTTTACTACCTCTGCTTTTAATATACTTTGGGCATTAAGGCTTACTTATTTTTTAATTCACAGCAGTATTAACTAAAACGCACAAGTAGAACAATAATCACATAATCTGAATGTCTGTGACTCGTGAGCACTGACAGACCCTTCTCTGTCCACTTTTGGCAGAGGCATATGGGAGATTTCTTTGAATGCCTCATGTATCCTGTAGTGTGTAGGATAATGCAATGTACAGTAGGTCATAGCTAAATAGTGTTAGTGAATAAATCAGCTATTCTCATTAAAGGAAAGTTTCTCTTTCTTTTCTAATCAGTCACAGTTCTCAAACTAGACTTCACATGAACCCAAAGTGCAAGTGGTATAAAAAAGTGATTTGGAAGGCTGGGAAGAAAGGATGGGACCCCAGACACAGGTCATCTTCCTCTTACAGCTTTGTAGAAATCTGATACAATATTCAAGCTTCCTATTTTCCTTTCTGCTTATTTATTTATACCTTCAAAATTCTAGAAGAAACTCTTAAAAAGTTGAGTGTATAAAATTACCTTTTATCATAAGAATGATTGTGTAAATAATTTTTCCAACTTTAAAAAAAATTTTAAGCCATTTTTTCCTGTTTATCAGTTCCTGACTATGTCTATTTAAGTTCTTAATTTCTGCTTTACAATGTATTCCTTATTTTTCTCCACCCTAATAGTTTTCTTCTTATAACTTGCAGTCTAACAGTAGAACATATTAAATTAACATGATTTCCCCCCTCTTCCAACCCCCAAATTCATAGTCTAGCAGGTAAACTCAAGGAAAATCTTAAACTGAAAATTAGTATTCTTCTAAGAGGGACCATGTGAAGTGAATTACAGAGAGAATTTCAACAGGAAATAGGACCAGGGGAATAAATTTCCTTCTAGTTCTTCCTGAGTGATGACTGTATGACCTTTCCCCATTATTGTGATTAAAATGTTGCAATATTCACAAGTGCTGTGAATTAAAAATAAGACGCAAAGCAATGGAATACAGAGTATATTGCTTCTAAGAGGATTCATTATCTCATCTAAACTGTTAAAGCACTAGCAAGGAAGTATGTTTTCAATGAGTTACTTAACAATGTGTTTCTATAGAGCAGTCAAGAGACGTGCATGCCAATGCGCCTGCACTGACTCTCAAATCAGATCTATCTGTATTCAAATGTAAGTTCAAAACCATTTCCAGAGTAAGACATAAAAGGTTTTGGCATTATTCATAGCCTTTCTTTTTCTGTCCTTCTCATCTCTTCCTTCCACAACACATGCTGTTTACTCTTGTTTTTAGTTTTTGTGCTTCCCCGGTGGCTCACGGTGTAAAGCATCTGCCTGCAGTTACAGGAGACCTGGATTCGATCCCTGGGTCGGGAAGATCCCCTGGAGAAGGAAATGGCAACCCACTCCAGTATTCTTGCCTGGAGAATCCGATGGACGGAGGAGCCTGCTGGGGTCGCAGAGTCGGACACAACTGAGCAACTTCATTTTCTCTACTTCTTTTCCTCCTCTTACGAATACTAACCACATTTCCCTCCTGGTTCGCTTCGATTAGTCACAAGTTCCTAATCCTTTGGGGGAAACTGTATGGAATGTCTTCTGAGCTAACAATGCTACTTGAGTTAGTTGATACCAGGAAAGAGGTAGCATGTAGCAGAGGATCGTCAGCTCGTTGTCTTGATCAACAAGTGTATTTTGTCACAAAAGACACATTGTCAGCAAGGTTTGTGAGGCAGGATGAACATATTTCTTGAGTCACTAAAATTTCACAAGCCTATTAGTCAGCATTTGAGGTAAAATGCTTTTAGCTAGTTTTCATTTATTCAATAAATATTAAGTATCTGTTATGTGCCAGACAAAAAATGAGACCTCAAATATTTGTGCAAAGCAATGGGATATAAATAGTAATTTACTACTACTACTATACACTGCTACTATTGCTAACTGTTCTTACTGTTGTGTGCATAACTTTTTTGATTTCCATGAGGAGAAACAATACTGACACTAATAAGTGGACTGTACAGAAATGGGTAAAAAATATTTTAAATAAGTTATTTAAGCAAAAGAAATTAGCTTATACAAAGTTACAATTTAAAAGAATGCTAGAAAATTAGTGTCACAGTTTCTTGTGTTTAAAAATAATTTGACAGCTTTTTATGAAACTTACTTTGTCACCCTGTTTGTGTGTGTGTGTGTGGTAACTTACTTTATCTCTTTTTCCTTTAAGCCATTGTATTATAAATAGCAGTGTCATTCAGGAAATTAGTAAGGTTTCTAAGACTCAAAACAGAACTTATCTGTTAGCTATTTTAAAAAGAAAATATCTAAAGACACTGGAGGAACATTAGCCTTTAAAATTAAGATGTATGTTATTTCTGCTCTATGTAGACTGTTTTACACTGACATCTCCCAAGTATGAAGGGAATAAGCCATCACCTACAAATTAGTAATAAAACAATTGATATAGTAGATCTTAGAAATGATAAAATGGAGAGTCAGTCTGTTAAAGCACTTTAATCAATCAGTTGGAATACTAGCCAACAAAATATTTCCTATAAGTGCTGAAATCTAATATGTTTTCTGTATAACTTTAAGTGGACAAAAGTGATCCAGACCTCAAATGTTGTTGTCTTAGTCAACTAAGTTGTGTCCAACTCTTTTGCAACTGCATGGACTATAGCTCAACAGGCTCCTCTGTCCATGGGATTTTCTAGGCAAGTATACTAAAGTGGGTTGCCATTTCCTTCTCCAGGGGATCTTCCTAGCCCAGGAATCAAAGCCACATCTCCTGCACTGGCAGGTGGACTGTTTTTTGTTTTGTTTTGTTTTGTTTTTAACCACTGAACCGCCAGGGAAGCCTTGACTTCAAATACTCTGGCACTAATTTAATTGAGGCAATTTCCTACCCAGGGGTGGTGAGGCATGGGGTAGGAGTGGAGGGAGAGGGGAAGGTGAAGAAGTGGGAGGCGGAATATCTTCCTGGGTGCTATTACACAAGAACATTGCAAAGTTCTGCAGGCATGTAAAATTTTAATGATGTTGATTGCTGCCATTTGTTGAACATTAGATACATGATGATCATTTTTCAACTCCCTTTCGCTGCATAACAAGCCATTCCCAAACTTAGTGGCTTACAACAAGTCTGTCATTTCTGATAATTCTGTGTGCTAATGAGAGGCCGAAGAGCTGACTCATTGGAAAAGAGCCTGCTGCTGAGAAAGACTGTGGAAGAGGAAAAGACAGAAGAAGAAGAGGGTGGCAGAGGATAAGATGGTCAGATAGCATCACTAACCCAATGGCTTCCGAGGTGGTGCAGTTGGTAAAGACTTGCCTGCTCAGTGCAGGAGACACAGAGATGCAGATTCAATCCCTTGGTTGGGAAGATCCCCTGGAGGAAGAAATGGCAACCCAATCCAGTATTTTCACCTGAAAAATCCAGTGGACAGAGGAGTCTGGCAAGGTACAGTCCATAGGATTGCAGAGCCTGACACGATGGAGCATGCGTGCACCCTGCACCAACTCAATGGACATGAACTTGAGCAAACTCCAGGAGATTAGTGGAGGACAGCAAAACCTGGAATGCTTCAGTCCCTGGGATCCAGAGTCTGACATGACTTAGTGACTGAACAATAACAAGAAGTACTTTTGCTTTCATCTTGCCTGAGTACACTTGAGTAGGGGTGGTCAGAGAGCAACCGGAAGGGCTGAAAAGTCCAAAATGGCCTCATTCACTTGGGAGGTGGTTTGTCCTGGCGACTGACTGAGATTTCTGCTTCAGCACCTGGGTCCTCCTGTTCGTCCTCCTATAAGTAATATCATGATATTTCTCAGGAATAAATGAAGGAGGAAGGAAGGAAGGGAGCAGGGGAGAGAAGGGAGGGAAGAGAAGAGCAGGAAAGGGAGAGGAAGGAGAGAGAAAGAAATAAAAGATAAGAATGCGACTTCTTTGGTGGTGCAGTGGTTAGGAATCCACCTTCCAACGCAGGGAACTCGAGTTCAATTCCTGATGGGGAAGCTAAGATCCCACATGCCAAGGGATAACTAAGCCCACATGCTGGAATTACTGAGTCCATGTGCTTCAACAAGAGTAGCTAGTGCACCTCAGTGAAGACCCAGTACAGCCGAAAAAAAAAAAAAAAAAAACACAGAGAAAAAGGACAAGAGCCTTCCACTCTCCTCCCCTTCCCATTGCCTCTCCTTTCTCCTCCTCCTCCTGCTCCTTCCTCATGAAGAACGTCCAGCATGCCTTTTCAGGATCCTCTGAATGGCGCACCACGGCTTTTTTCCGTATCTGTGGTGGCCCCAGATAGCACAGAACAAACATCCTCTCTGGGTTCAGCTCACCACTTGAGGACACTGTCTTGCCCAAAACTATGCCCACTCACCGCAGGTAGCCCACATCAAATGGCTGGCCAGTGGGGGGATTCAGAGGTCTGTCTGCCTGCCACAATTTAGAATAACGCTACAAGGCCATCCCAGCTCCAGAGCTTCTCATAAGCTCCCCCTGAATCTTCTGTTACAGCAGCAGTTTTCCATCTACCCACTGCTGCTTCCTTACTTCCTAAGAGATGTTACTTTTTAGAGCAGTCTTAAATACATTTCCCACAGGGAAATCTCCTCTCAGAGTTTGATTCTAGGCAATGTCACCTAAGATGCTATTTTTCTCTTAAAAAAAAAAAATAATCTAGTTCCTAAAAAAAAAATCTAGTTCCTTTTCGTTCAACTTTCAAGAGAAGCTTTGTCAGAGAAAACAATATCTTTGCTGCCAAAGGACCTTAACTAAGGTTGAGAGCGTCTCATCTTTGTAATCCTAATATCATAAAGATCCCGTACAAGGTCTGGTATGAAACAAGATTATCAATAAATGTCAATACTGATGTTTCTTATTGATTTATAAATGATAAACATGGATAAACATTCAATATGGATGAATGTTTATAGAAGGGAAATACATCATACATTTTTTAAATGTCATCACATCATTGACAGAAAATATGTAGCATTGTTTTCAGAGGCTTTCTGAGAAAGACTGGTGGAAAAAGAAAAGATTTCTTAGAAGCACTAAAAATTCATCATTCACACACAGGTAGAAAGGATAGTAATAAATATGAAAAAAATTTTAAAATTGAGCTTTCAGTTTTCTCATTTAAAGAGGAATTTGAATTAGGACACTCGAGAAAGGAACTAACATTTATCAAAAAATGACTTTGTTCCAGGTTAGTCTTCATTGGCT
The DNA here is from genome assembly GCF_001704415.2 of Capra hircus. Classification (NCBI taxonomy): domain Eukaryota; kingdom Metazoa; phylum Chordata; class Mammalia; order Artiodactyla; family Bovidae; genus Capra; species Capra hircus. The sequence continues at coordinate 89,423,133 of NC_030813.1, read as the reverse complement.
GAGAGATAGATATTATTGTACTGATTTTACAGATGAGAAGACTGAGGGATGCAGGGGTTAAATAAATTGCCAAAGTCAGATAGCTAAAAATACAAACTAGACTTGAGATACAATTGTTTTGACTTTGCTCTTCATCACAAACTACAAAGAAATATCGCTGGTCTCTCTTACTGGGAGTGAATCAAATCAACTGTTTTTCTTTTTTTCTTTTTTCTTTTTCAACTGTTTTTCTCTTTGTCAAATCTGAGAAGTGGGTCAGAAATGGTCATCATACATTTATGTGGTAGTGGAAACACATCCATTAAGAAAATGGATTTTTCAGAGGGTGGGGGATGTTTTCCCAATTTCTCAATATTCAGGAAATTGGAATCTATAGGCTTTGTAGAAGCAAAGTTTTGAAACTAAACTCCATTTCTCTGTGTCATTATTTCACTCTACATATCTGAAGTATGAGCAATCCTTTTCAGGAATATATTATTAATTTTTTCTGACTAAAAGCCACTAAGGACCATCAGTCAAAATCAGAATCACATGCATGCTCCTTGTCTTCCGTGACTTAGTCAGTGAGGCAAGTTGAAATCCCCAGATGCTTCTGCTGCCCGGTAAATTTCTCAGTTTGTAACATCCAGGAAAGAGTTAGAAGTTATGAACAACATGAGAATTAACCACAAAAACTCTTTTCCTTATGCAGGAATTAAAACTATGATAGAAAAACTAAACCACTAGTCATAGTTTATCATAGACCTTGTCATATCTTCAGGAATTGAAGGATTATGTGAATGTGACACACCCAGAGGCAAACAAGAAAATCTGGTAGAATGAGTAGCATCGATTGTACACTGAAAATTGTCTGGATTGGGGGAGTAACATACAATACATTTTAGCTGAGCATTTGTTCAATTCCCAGTGATTTCATACATGACAGTGAATTTCAGAGGGATAACAGAGTGAACATAGTATGTAGAGACTTGGAGGGAAATACAAGGTATATCCTTAGAAGACATATATTAGATTAATTTCCCCTGTATATGTTCCAGTATTCTTGCCTGGAGAATCCAATGGACAGAGGAACCTGGAGGGTCCATGGGCTCACAAAGGGTCAACACGACTAAGCGACTTAGCATGTGCACATGTTATTTTTGATTTTGTTAGTGTCTTTGATTGTCTTTGTTTTTGATTTTTGCTGGTGGCCGGATCAAAAGTAGCAGCAGGGTTGATGAGTAGTAGCTGTCACTGAGGTTCTTGTGTAGATTATACTTTGGTAATATACTGTGATCAATTTTATTTGTAGAACGGCCAGTTATGGCAAGCCCATAACAAATACAGCTTGAAGAATATTGCAATGAGGTCCTAGTCTATGATCTATAAGCAAACTAAACTTTTAAATCTTGCTTCTGGGGAAAACAGATCTTGAATTATGATAAAGAAGTAATTAGTAATGTTTATTTCTTCACATAGCTTGTGTTTTATCCATTCAAAAGGAATTTAATACACTTTAATTGGCCATTATCAAGCACCTAATGAGTATTTTGGAGCTGATATAATAAATGAGGGCTTGTTTAAAACACTGAAATTTATAATTCAAACTTTTATAGTGACTTGGTGTGAGTTTTTAGTGTTTCCTTAGGATAACGATATAAATCATGGGTTCAAAGGAAAAATGCTATTTGAGAGAGCAATAGAATACTACAAAAGTTTAATTTTTTTTAAATTTGAGGTATCTTGTGCTTTTTAATATTGCTGAAAAAAATTGTCAGCAAACTCATCTCTGAATCTGCTCTAGGTGTTATCATGTCTTTCTATCTCTGCTTGTCTCTTACACACACTCTATTGTATAGATATATTGATATGTAATCATAGAAGATCTGTTAACCTAATTGATATTTTATATATATGGAGAGAGATGGAAAGATATAGAATTACTTAGGTGAAATATGGGCATATTAATAATATATTAGTATGCACTATTAAACATACATACATGTTAATATAAGCATCAGTTCAGTTCAGTTCAGTCGCTCAGTTGTGTCCGACTCTTTGCAACTCCATGAATCGCAGCACACCAGGCCTCCTTGTCCATCACCAACTCCTGAAGTTTACCCAGACTCATATCCATCCAGTCGGTGATGCCATCCAGCCATCTCATCCTCTGTCGTCCCCTTCTCCTCCTGACCCTAATCCCTCCCAGCATCACGGTCTTTTCCAATGAGTCAACTCTTTGCATGAGGTGCCCAAAGTATAGGTGTTTCAGCTTCAGCATCAGTCCCTCCAATGAACATCCAGGACTGATCTCCTTTAGAATGGACTGGGTGGATCTCCTTGCAGTCCAAGAGACTCTCAAAGAGTCTTCTCCAACACCACAGTTCAAAAGCATCAATTCTTCGGCGCTCAGCTTTCTTCACAGTCCAACTGCCACATCCATACAAGACCACTGGAAAAACCATAGCCTTGACTAGTCGGACCTTTGTTGGCAAACTAATGTCTCTGCTTTTCAATATGCTATCTAGGTTGGTCATAACTTTCCTTCCAAGGAGTAAGCGTCTTTTAATTTCATGGCTGCAATCACCATCTGCAGTGATTTTGGAGCCCCCCAAAAATAAAGTCTGACACTGTTTCTGCTGTTTCCCCATCTATTTGCCATGAAGTGATGGGACCAGATGCCATGATCTTCATTTTCTGAATGTTGAGCTTTAAGCCAACTTTTTCACTCTCCTCTTTCACTTTCATCAAGAAGCTTTTTAGCTCCTCTTCACTTTCTGCCATAAGGGTGGTGTCATCTGCATATCTGAGGTTATTGATATTTCTCCCGGCAATCTTGATTCCAGCTTGTGTTTCTTCCAGTGCAGCGCTTCTCATGATGTACTCTGCATATAAGTTAAATAAGCAGGCTGACAATATACAGCCTTGATGTACACCTTTTCCTGTTTGGAACCAGTCTGTTGTTCCATGTCCAGTTCTAACTGTTGCTTCCTGACTTGCATATAGGTTTCTCAAGAGGCAAGTCAGGTGGTCTGGTATTCCCATCTCTTTCAGAATTTTCCACAGTTTATTGTGATCCACACAGTCAAAGGCTTTGGCATAGTCAATAAAGCAGAAATAGATGTTTTTCTGGAACTCTTTTGCTTTTTCCATGATCCAGCGGATGTTGGCAATTTGATCTCTGGTTCCTCTGCCTTTTCTAAAACCAGCTTGAACGTCAGGGAATTCACGGTTCATGTATTGCTGAAGCCTGACTTGGAGAATTTTGAACATTACTTTACTAGCATGTGAGATGAGTGCAATTGTGCAGTAGTTTGAGCATTCTTTGGCATTGCCTTTCTTTGGGATTGGAATGAAAACTGACCTTTTCCAGTCCTGTGGCCACTGCTGAGGTTTCCAAATTTGTTGGCATATTGAGTGCAGCACTTTCACAGTCTCATCTTTCAGGATTTGAAATAGCTCAACTGGAATTCTATCACCTCCACTAGCTTTGTTTGTAGTGATGCTTTCTAAGACCCGCTTGACTTCACATTCCAGGATGTCTGGCTCTAGATTAGTGATCACATTATCATGATTATCTGGGTCGTGAAGATCTTTTTTGTATAGTTCTTCTGTGTATTCTTGCCACCTCTTCTTAATATCTTCTGCTTCTGTTAGGTCCATACCATTTCTGTCCTTTATCGAGCCCATCTTTGTATGAAATGTTCCCTTGGTATCTCTAATTTTCTTGAAGAGATCTCTAGCCTTTCCCATTCTGTTCTTTTCCTCTATTTCTTTGCATTGATCGCTGAAGGTCAGGAACGGCAGCGGTAAGGAGATACCCCTCGCCCAAGGTAAGAAGCAGAGGCTGTGCTTTGCTGGAGCAGCCGTGAAGAGCTACCCCACACCAAAGGTAAGAGAAACCCAAGGAAGATGGTAGGTGTTGCAAGAGGGTATTAGAGGGCAGACACACTGAAATCATACTCACAGAAAACTAGTCCATCTAATCACACTAGGACCACAGCCTTGTCTAACTCAATGAAACCAAGCCATGCCTGCGGGGCAACCCAAGCCGGGGGGGTCATGGTGGAGAGGTCTGACAGAACGTGGTCCCCTGGAGAAGGGAATGGCAAGCCACTTCAGTATTCTTGCCTTGAGAACCCCATGAACAGCATGGAAAGGCAAAATGATAGGATACAGAAAGAGGAACTCCCCAGGTCATTAGGTGCCCAATATGCTACTGAAGATCAGTGGAGAAGTAACTCCAGAAAGAATGGAGGGGTAGAGCCAAAACAAAAACAATACCCAGTTGTGCATGTGACTGGTGGTAGAAGCAAGATCCAATGCTGTAAAGAGCAATATTGCATAGGAACCTGGAATGTCAGGTCCATGAATCAAGGCAAATTGGAAGTGGTCAAACAAGAGATGGCAAGGGTGAACGTCGACATTCTAGGAATCAGCGAACTAAAATGGACTGGAATGGGTGAATTTAACTCAGATGACCATTACATCTACTACTGCGGGCAGGAATCCCTCAGAAGAAATGGAGTAGCCATCATGGGCAACAAAAGAGTCTGAAATGCAGTACTTGGATGCAATCTCAAAAACGACAGAATAATCTCTGTTCATCTCCAAGGCAAACCATTCAATATCACAGTAATCCAAGTCTATGCCCCAACCAGTAATGCTGAAGAAGCTGAAGTTGAACGGTTTTATGAAGACCTACAAGACCTTTTAGAACTAACACCCAAAAAAGATGTCCTTTTCATTCTAGGGGACTGGAATGCAAAAGTAGGAAGTCAAGAAACACCTGGAGTAACAGGCAAATTTGGCCTTGGAATGCGGAATGAAGCAGGACAAAGACTAATAGAGTTTTGCCAAGAAAATGCACTGGTCATAGCGAACACCCTCTTCCAACAACACAAGAGAAGACTCTACACATGGACATCACCAGATGGTCAACACCAAAATCAGATTGATTATATTTGCAGCCAAAGATGAGAAGCTCTATACAGTCAACAAAACCAAGACCAGGAGCTGACTGTGGCTCAGATCATGAACTCCTTATTACCAAATTCAGACTCAAATTGAAGAAAGTAGGGAAAACCACTAGACCATTCAGGTAGGACCTAAATCAAATCCCTTATGATTATACAGTGGAAGTGAGAAATAGATTTAAGGGCCTCGATCTGATAGCTAGAGTGCCTGATGAACTATGGACAGAGGTTCGTGACATTGTACAGGAGACAGGGATCAAGACCATCCCCATGGAAAAGAAATGCAAAAAAGCAAAATGGCTGTCTGGGGAGGCCTTACAAATAGCTGTGAAAAGGAGAGAGGCGAAAGCAAAGGAGAAAAGGAAAGATAGAAGCATCTGAATGCAGAGTTCCAAAGAATACCAAGAAGAAATAAGAAAGACTTCTTCAGTGATCAATGCAAAGAAATAGAGGAAAGCAACAGAATGGAAAGACTAGAGAGATGGAAAGATATAGAATTACTTAGGTGAAATATGGGCATATTAATAATATATTAGTATACACTATTAAACATACATACATGTTAATATAAGCATCAGTTCAGTTCAGTTCAGTCGCTCAGTTGTGTCCGACTCTTTGCAACCCCATGAATTGCAGCACACCAGGCCTCCTTGTCCATCACCAACTCCTGAAGTTTACCCAGACTCATGTCTATCGGGTTGGTGATGCCATCCAGCCATTTCATCCCTTCTCCTCCTGACCATAATCCTTCCCAGCATCAGGGTCTTTTTCAATGAGTCAACTCTTTGCATGAGGTGCCCAAAGTATTGGTGTTTCAGCTTCAGCATCAGTCCCTCCAATGAACATCCAGGACTGATCTCCTTTAGGATTGACTGGTTGGATCTCCTTGCAGTCCAAGGGACTCTCAAAGAGTCTTCTCCAACACCACAGTTCAAAAGCATCAATTCTTCAGTGCTCAGCTTTCTTCACAGTCCAACTCTCACATCCATAAATGACCACTGGAAAAACCATAGCCTTGACTAGAAGGACCTTTGTTGGCAAAGTTATGTCTCTGCTTTTCAATACAGTATCTAGGTTCGTCAGAACTTTTCTTCCAAGGAGTAAGCGTCTTTTAATTTCATGGCTGCAATCACCATCTGCAGTGATTTTGGAGCCCCTCAAAAATAAAGTCTGACACTGTTTCTACTGTTTCCCCATCTATTTGCCATGAAGTGATGGGACCAGATGCCATGATCTTCGTTTTCTGAATGTTGAGCTTTAAGCCAACTTTTTCACTCTCCTCTTTCACTTTCATCAAGAGGCTTTTGAGTTCCTTTTCACTTTCTGCCATAAGGGTGGTATCATCTGCATATTGAGGTTATTGATATTTCTCCCGGCAATCTTGATTCCAGCTTGTGCTTCATCCAGCCCAGTGTTTCTCATGATGTACTCTGCATATAAGTTAAATAAGCAGGATGACAATATACAGCCTTGGCATACTCCTTTTCCTATTTGGAACCAGTCTGTTGTTCTATGTCCAGTTCTAACTGTTGCTTCCTGACCTGCATATAGGTTTCTCAAGAGGCAGGTCAGGTGGTCTGGTATTCCCATCTCTTTCAGAATTTTCCACAGTTGATTGTAATCCACACAGTCAAAAGCTTTGGCATATATAACATATTAATGTAAGCATATATAACATATTAATCCAATTGAAGTTTGTGTGTATGTATACTAATTGGATTAGTTGCTCTCTTTTGTTTTCTTGCTTTTCTTCAGAATGAGCTATATATGTTAAATTGCTATTTCAATACCAGCGAGACAGTGGGATTTGCTTAGTTCACTAACCTGTTTAAACCCTATGTGTTACTATGCGTTAGTCACTATCTTAAGAACAGAAGCGAATATGATAAATATAGTCTTCCTCTTATAAAGTTTACAGTGAAGTTGAAATAGACACTAAATAAATGACCACATTTGTATAGTCTCCATAGGCTCTACAGTAATGTTGGTGACAAACTATTATGAAGGGAAAGAACAGTCATATGACAGGATATAAAAGGGGCTTTAATCTAAGTGGGAGAGAAGGGTCGGAGAGGCCGTGACAGGTAAACTGCCTTTGGAAGAAGGATGGGAGTTAGTCAGGTGAAAGTGAGGGTTCTGTGTTATAGGTTGAAGGGACTATGCTTACCAAAGCTCTCGTTGGATTATTTGTAGACAAGACAGGAAAAAAGGGTAAAGGAATTACAATATATTCATCACTTACAATGAGCCAGGTGATTGATTTTAGGATACTATCTACAACCTGAGTTCCAAGATAACTTATTTAATTAAGTCAATCTGTATCAGGTATTGAAGATACAGAGACGAATGAAATGTGGCAGATGCTCTGGGAGAACTCTAGTAGAGTAGGGTAAAAATCCTTTTATGCAACTAAAAGCAATGCACTATTGGCTATTCCCGTGAATTCAAATACTTAGAAGACACTATGGGAACATCAAAATGGAAACCATGAATTCTGCTGGTAGTGCCAAGGAAAACTTCATGAAGGAAGTATTGTTTGAATAGAACTTTGAAGGGTGAATAAGCTTCCTTCTAAGGAAGAAAAATATGAAGGCCTTTCCAGGGAGAGGTCCTACCAAAGGCATAGACCTGGAAGCAACATGCCCAGTAGGGAAACTAAATTCTTGACTGCAATTATGCTACCGAAAAATGACTTTGAAGTAGTAATCAGGAGTCATAAGACAGAACCTGGTTTGTCATGCTTTGCAACTTGTATTTCATGTTTAGGAAATAGGGAATCAGTAAAGGATTTAAGGTAAGGAAGTCTTACATATTGTGTTTTCTAAAGAGCCCAAAGGTTGTTGGTGCTATGAAGGAACTGGCAGGGAAGTGAGCCTGGAGATAGGTTGAACTAACACAAGGACATTGGGAAATGAGGGTCCTGTCTGCTAGTCAGAGAAGAGCATGGTTAATTTTTACAGTTTGGTAATGTGGAACTGGGGGCCTCCCCAGTAACTTAGCAGGTAAAGAATCCACCTGCAAGGCAGGAAACACAGGAGATGCAGGTTTGATCCCTGGGTTGGGATAATCCCTGGAGGAGGGCATGGCAACCTACTGCAGTATTCTTGCCTGGAAAACCCCATGGACAGAGGAGCCTGGCAGGCTATAGTCCAAAGGGTCTCAAAAAGTCAAACATGACTAAAGTGCCTTAGCAAGCACATGTGCAATGTAGAATTAAGGAGGAATGACATTGTTGTAACAGTACAATAAACTATGAACTTGAATAAATTTTATAAATCTTTTATTTTTTTCCAAAGGACAAAAGAAGCACTATAAACCATTGAGATACATTTAAAAAGTACAATTTTAACATAGTAATTGTGATGCATATGTAATTCTTTGTAACAAAATGGTCGAATACTTAAAAAGATACAGTACATGTGTCTGCAAATTTTAGCAAGGCTGTGCATTTTTTTTAAACTACGTAATGAGTTTATATTCAAAGATCTTGAATACGTTTTCAGAACTTTCAAAGTATAGATCATTGTTAAGATTACCTTTACTCTTAAAAATCTAAAGGGATGTATTTCTATAAAAGCTAGAAATAAGGAATTTACCTAGTTCCTAGCTTCTTTATTAATCCAAAATACATACTTGGTGGCTAGAAATATAATACTTCTAATAAAATAGCAAATAAATACCACATAAAATCAAAGGTTTAATGAGTAAGTCATGACATTATGCCATACTAGGAAGACATCAAATGTCTAAATTTATAGAACAAGAATATATTAGTCCTTATAGAACTCATATATTTAGAAATTCTAAATAAGGAAATATATTCTACACAGATAACTGTATAACACTCAGATTTCTAATGCAGTATAACTTAAATATCTTCCCAGGGTCAAGAGTAAGAAAATTCTCTAATATATTCCACAAAAAACAATACTAAAGTAGTTCCTATTTCATAAGAGAGTGAGGATAACAATATATCTCCATATACAGCATTCCAATGAAATTCCATTCACTCTCACACAGCTTTTTCCATGGCAGTATAAGAACTACATTCTAGAAACAACAGTAGTCACCTTGAAAGGAGTAACAATCAGCGATTCCTAGATTCGCAATTTAGTCAACTCTTAAAGATTTGAATAGCATAGCAGTTAAAATAACAGCAAATAAGGAGCAGAAAATACTATGCTAAACAGGACATAAACTGAGCAGAAAGCTGCAAGGACAAGCATAGATTCCCTCTTCCTTTCTCTCTTTCATAGTGGGGAATTCATACAGAAACCTAACTCATTGGAGAAAATGAGCTCTTGCTTCTTGTCTTCAGTGGGTCCAGAGGTCCCCAGAAAATTCTGCTGAAGAACTGGGCAATTCTTCCAACGCACGGTCCTTTCTTTTAATTGTTCTTTCCACTGTTGAAAAAAGAATTATATCAATTTAACCAAATTTCCACACATCTGTCTACCCCAACTTGTTTTCAAACCAGGGTTTAGGATCAATAAAAAGCAGACGGTAGAGTCCTTAACAAAAAAAATACATCTCAGTAGTGAGTTCTGTGTAACCTCTTAGGTAATTCATGTTGAGACTCATGATAAGAGTTTTCCCAGGACTTTGGAGAATAACTTTCCCTTCTCCGGAACATTCTTTTTATTTTAAACATGGTCTGGAATGTGGTCGCCAAATCTCAGACATAGGGTAAGGACTTTGACAAATCCACACTCCAAGACAGATTAAGGAACCAGAAAGAGCAAAGTGACAGATACCTGTCCAATATTTTCTGGACGATCTTCTTGATCAAAGGAGCTTCTGGGTCCAGACAGACTTCCCTTCCATTCTTCAAGGTGGCTCTGCAGAGAGAAAACGAAGATGCCCCCATGAACGTGGGGGCTGAAGACTAAGGCGGGATGGTGGGGTGGGGGGAAACCTTCCTTCTTGCAAAGGTCACGGTGGACAGCGCCGCGCACTAGGACTTACACCACTTCCACCTTGGAGCACTGCGGTCCCGCGGCGGTCACCTGCAGATCACTGACCATTTTGGGATGAATTCCCGGTGTGGTGGTTAAACACACACAACGCAGCTCTCTCACAACGGCCGCGACAGGACCAGCTAGGGTAGGAGAGACACCGTTATAGGGCAGGTTGCTGGGAGAGCTCTTTCCCAGCCCGCCCGCCTGGGACACTTCCCCACGCCCGGGACGCCGCTCCGCTCCACCCGCCGGGTGCGCTCGGCTGGTCTCGCGCTCTCACCGCTGGCGAGGGGCACGGGCGGCGTCAGCAGCAGCAGCGCGAGCAGCGCGCACAGGGAGCCCGAGGGGCCGGAGAGGCGGGCGGCGCGGCTGGATAGCAGTCTCATAGTGGCGAAGAGAGGACTGCAGAGGGTTCCGAAGGAGGGAGAAGGCGCGGGATTCGAAGCTCCAGAGCGCTTGTGACTGCCTCGGGTCTTCAGCATACCTTTTATATGCCCTGGCCCCTTCCTCCAGGCAGGAAACTCAACCTTTAGGATGCTTGGGAAATTCCCTGAACTAAGGGGGGCGGGGAGAGGGGGCCGGGTGGAGTGGGGGCTGGAGGAGCGGGGTTTGAGGAGGGTGGTTGGGAGGAGCAGCCCGCGGTGGATCTGTTAGGTCGCTCAGCGGTGGCTGGAGCGGATGCTGCTTTCGCTGGAAGTAAGAAGCAGTCCTGCGGAGATTTTGTCCACCCGGGCCAGCCCGGGCTAGCTAAAGCCAGTTTCTCCAGGATGACAGGTGTCTTTTCAGAGATGCCCCTCATCTTCATCTAAACAGAAAGGCACAAAGTAAGCCACTGGAAGTGTTCTTTAGGGGGAGAGGGGTTGTTTTTGTTTTGTTTTTCTTTCTTTTTTCTTTTTTAAAATTAATTTGGCTCTGCCCGGGGCGAGGGGGCGGGGGTTGTGGGACGGACATGCCGTATCTTTGTTCCCGATCAGGGATCCAACCGCAAGCCTGCTTTGGCAGCATGGAGTCTTAACCACTGAACCTGCAGGGAAGTTTAGTTGACAGGTTAGATTTTAGAAAATTTTCTGAACCCTTTTCTAATTATTATTATAACTGTAATAATTATTACTATTTAGTTAATGTAAGCTGTGTCTCAAACGACACCATACTGAAAAACCTTTCACTCCTGCTTGCCGGCAAACCATTCTAGCTTCCTCAGATTAGTTTGTAATTCTCTGGACTTCAGCCAGCAGTTAGAAGCCAAGATAAGATGATGAAAGTATCTGTACTCCCACTTGAAGTCAGTGGAAGGAATAGGCTGCAAAAGCAAGTCCACTTTCTGGGAATTTTATACATAGTTTTGCAAACATGCATGTCAAGGTGGTTTAACAAAAATCATCAAAAAACTCACCCACCAAATTGCCCTGAGAAAAAATGCCTTGCTTTCAGCAGTTCAGTACACTATGGAATTGGAAGACTCTATGGTCTTGGTTGGGGTTGGGATGAGTGCAGACTACAGCAATGCCCCAGAGCCCATCCTCTTGGTATGGCTCCAGACCTAGCCAGATGTGTAATTGACCCAGTTTGGAGAAGCCCTGGAGTCTGATGAGTTTAAGGGGCTCATCTGGAAGTTTGGTTCTAGGGATCTGAATCAGTTTGGCAGTGAGATGGCACCCCACTCACTTCACTCAACTAACTTCATGAGATGGGAGGATGACTCACACACACAGGCTTCTGGAACCATCCAGCTTCATAATTAGTGGTGTGACCAAGCCTGTTTCCACAATCCTGCTCTAGTCCCAGTGAGCCTACAGCTGCTCCCTGAAGCTGTGGGCGAGGTAGCTTTTTATCTCCTCTGTGGAAGCAGTTAGCTTTTTTGCTTGTTTTCATTTTTGGCTGCACCATGTGGCATGTGGGATCTTAGTTCCCTGACCAGGAATTGAACTCATATCCCCTGCACTGATAGTGTGGTCTTAACCACTAAACTGCCAGGGAAGTCCATAGAACTCTGAAGTTTTAACGGCTGGGTCTTTCACATGTTCAGTTTCATAGCAGGCATGGCAACAATATTGGAATGGCGTGTAGACTTCCTTTCATGGAAATCTCACTAGATCCTATTCTGGATTGTTCTCAAGACTTGTGTCCTCACAGTTGGCAAGCCAAGGCAATCAGGGAGCATGATGAAAATCAGAAACCAGTCATGGAACAAAATTCTTTTGCTTGTCTCCCATGACCCTGGAAAATTTTCTTAACACCTCCACACATCTTCCTTGGTAGGCTATCACGTCCATTGGTGAGCAGGGAGGAGGTGTCATAGACTTTTAGAACTTTTAGTCTAGAAGAAAACGTAGGAAATTCCATAGTTAAGGAGGGCTGAGAAGTTTGACCTCATTTTGTGGGAAATTAAATGGAACCTTCTCTATCCTGTGTAGCTTCCTGATCCCATCAGCATTATACTTGACTCAACTAATGCAAATCCTTCATCCTTCTAGGGAGTGGTGATCTGGGAAAATAGCTTCAGACTTATTATATTGCCTTTTTAGACATTTTGTGTGTGTGTTAGTCACTGTTTTTTCTGATTCCTTGCCACCCCATGGATTGAAGTCTGCCAGGCTCCTCTGTCCATGTAATTCTCCAGGCAAGAATCTGCAGTGGGTTGTCATTCCCTTCTCCAGGGGATCTTCCCCACTCAGGGATTGAACCTGGTCTCATGCATTGTAGGCAGTTTCTTTACCATCTGAGCTACCAGGGAAGCCCTTTTAGACATTCAGTTCAGTTCAGTCACTCATTTGTGTCTGATTCTTTGCGACCCCATGAACTGCAGCACGCCAAGCCTCCCTGTCCATCATCAACTCCTGGAGTTCACTCAAACTCATGTCCATCGAGTCGGTGATGCCATCAGACTGTATCTAAAGACAAAAGCTTCACTGATGTGGATCAGATAAAACTTCAAAAATGTAATTAAAAATCTTGGATAATTAAATGCAACTTAACCACGGGGCGGTGGGGGGGGGGGACACAGACAGTATAAGATTTTGTGGGAGGAAATTGTTTAATGACTCAAATAGGTTAAAAAATGTACTTATGTGTGTGTGTGTGTGTTTCAGATCCAAATAAGCTGTTTTAAGTATAAAGGAACATATGAATTTGTTTTGGCATCAAATGGTAAGATCATAGAAGGGTCATGAGATATAATTTCCATTTCCTCTGAACACTCTTACAGATTGTATGCTTCACCTGGTTTGCACCCTGAATCAACTTACCTTGAATTGCTTACAGAGTATAAGGCAAAAATAAATATTTCTATAGCTAGAAAGTAGGTAATAGGAAGTCCTCACTAGAAATTGGCTGTTGGGTTGCCAAGAAGCAGCAGGTAACTTAACCTAAGTTCTCACTGAAATCATTCAGGCGCATTGCCCATTCTGGCTCCTGTCTAGGCATTCCCGATGCAGACCTTGTGCAAAGGCACATAGGAATGTGGCTGGTCTGAAGACTCCCTGCAGTTGACAATGACACCCAGTACCACAGGAGGCAGAGCTCTTCAAAAAGTAATTGCTTCTTTATTGTGAGTCTAAAGGGAAGCCATTTTGGCCTGCCTGCACCCACGTGCAGGTAGTAGAGAAAGACACTGTGTTACTTTTCTCTCAAGGTATAACAAAACAATCCACAAAATGACATCCTGATAGCCTGAAAGGTTGACTGCTGGTCAAGACCAACCTTTAGTCCTAACACCACAGAGGTATGTGAGAGGAATTAAGTCATTCTTAATGGTTTGCAGCTCTCAAAACACATTGAAGATCTTTTGAGCCTCATATTGCTTCTCAGAGGCAGGTAAGAAATATTTTCTTATCATTTTTCAACTTGGGATAGAAAGGCCGGAGAGTTAAGAAATAGAAAATTTAAGATTGGAAGTCAAGCACTAGAGAACCCATCTCACGAAAATTTTAATAGTTTCCAGATTACCAAGCACTTTCTTCATAGTACTGGCAAACACCCTGTGGCTCTCCACATCTGGTTAACCTCTTTACTTTATTGCCTAATAACCACATTTTAAGCTGTTGAAATCCACAGTTTATCTACTCCTGAGGTCACAATGATGTCAAACATCCAAGAGGCTTTCAGGCTAACCAGTCAAAAACTGCTGCCTGCTTTCTAAGTCCTTTTCTTTCTTCATGACCAGTTCAAAGTCTTAGCTTCTCAGAGAAAGTTTATATGACAAAGCCAATGGAAATGTATTCCTTCCACTTTTGATCTTTGAACAATTAATGTACTTGTAAACCTATCTCCTAAGACAGAGTTAATTATTAATTATTCCATAATTTTTCTCTTGTCTCTCCCAAGTTAACCATAAACTTTAAAATCAGCCCTGATGTTTTGTATTTCTCCCATGACCTCCCATAAGTTCCCAGTTCAGTAGCAAGCAGTCTATGAACATTTGATGGCAAATATTGATAACTTTTAAATTTTGTAGTGTTAAGTTACAAGTAGATCTTAAAGTTAATGAGGAAAGAATAGGGTGGTTTACTGTCATTAATCATTTGCACTTATCTATTTGGAATTGGCTTTTCTCGATGTTGGAAATTGTTTCTGCTTAGAGACTGTTCAGATGGTATTTTCAGTCTTTGGACTCCGAACTATTCAAAAGAATATTCAGAAACCAGCAAGATATTTGATATTAAAAGAAAAAATATACTCAACAAAAGTATTGACCAACATACATGTTTTGTGTAGCTTAGTGATTGTTGGAGATAAGTGATCAGGGAAGATTCTGACTAGATTATACTGTGTTGAATGTTAACAGTATGGGGATTTTATTCTAAATTGATCTCTTCCAACAAATCAGAGAGGCCTTTAATGATTTAGTATATGACCTAGGCCATTTAGTTTGTGACAGGCCATTTCACATATTTTTCTAAGTTTCTATTTTTTTAATGTCTACTATTCTTTATATTACCTTTGCTAAGTTACTTCAGTCATGTCCGACTCTGTGCAACCCCATAGACGGCAGCCCACCAGGCTACCCATCCCTCGGATTCTCCAGGCAAGACCACTGGTGTGGGTGGAGTGGGTTGCCATTTCCTTCTCCAATGCATGAAAATAAAAAGTGAAAATGAAGTCACTCAGTCGTGTCCTACTCTTAGCGACCCCATGGACTACAGCCTACCAGGCTCCTCTGTCCATGGGATTTTCCAGGCAAGAGTACTGGAGTGGGGTACCATTGCCTTCAGAAATGGTATATATTGCAGTAAGAAAATATGTAGACATATCATTATCAAGTTAAGCACATCTAAGATATCAGTTTATCAATCAGTAAGAGCTGAAGTGGAAAATAGAGTTACTTGTTTGCACGCAAGTAACAAAAGAAAAGGAAAAGGCCAGGTACTTTGGGGTTAACTTGGCAATATCAATGCAGTTTGTCTCCTTCCACATTGGGCTTGACAGACCAAGGAAAAAGGAGCGTCATTTAGGGATTAACTTGGCTTCAAAGTTGCCCCAGAATTACTGTATGTCAAGAATGTTTTTCCTACTTTTGTTCATTATATAATTTTCCTGCTACCCATTTACAATTAAATCTGCTTGAGAAAGGAGTAAATGAGTACTGAATTTTGATTGAGTCTAGACTAAGCAAGGCGCCAAGTAACAGTAGGTGGGCTTTTCCTTGCCACCTCCTGGGCATATCGGGTAGCTAGTTATTTTTGTTCAGCCTTGCAATCCTGGCCTGCCAGAAATTTCTTTGACAAGAGATGACCACACGGAAAATAAAGAAAAGATAAGCATTAAAATGTTAAATGTTGTCAAAAGCTTTGGGCTTCTCAGAAATGGGAAGTTTTCAGAAATTTGGTCTGGGCTCAGTAAGAAAAGAAAATCTTAGAAGGGATCATCTAGTTTAAATAACTTCCTTTTTTTGATACTACAGAGATCCTTTGTGGAAGTTAGACTTCTAAGATTGCACTTAATAATGGTCATTTACTATACTGCTTTTGCCCACCATTATCTTCGTAACATTTTCAAGGAGAACATCCACTTCTGCATGAACTTACAATATCATTCATTTTTATTTAATATATATTAGAACATAATTGATTGCTGTTTTAATAAGAATAATTGTGATGTGCTTATATGTGTGTAATTTATGTACTTCCTAGAGAATCAGAACTCTCTGTTGGCCTCTCTTGTCACTACTTGAACAAATAGTGAAAGACTCAACATTTGACAAGTAATACTTTGGCCACCTGATGCGAAAAACTGACTCATTTGAAAAGACCCTGATGCTGGGAAAGACTGAAGGCAGGAGGAGAAGGGGTTGACAGAGGATGAGATGGTTGGATGGTATCACTGACTCGATGTACATGAGTTTGAGTGAGCTCCGGGAGCTGGTGATGGACAGGGAGGCCTGGCGTGCTGCAGCCCATGGGGTCCTAATCCTGAATATGATGGTATTAGGAGGTCGGGCCTTTGGAAGGTGAGGAGGGCTGATCTATCACGAATGGGTTTAGTGTGCACATAAGAGAGGCTCCACATCGCTTCCTTACTCCTTTTCATCATGTGATGATAACACAATGAGAAGGCACCATCTATGAACCAGAAAACAAGATCTCACCAGACACTGAATCTTTCAGGACCTGGATCCTGACCTTCCCAATGTCCATAGCTGTAAGCAATTTCTGTTTTTTATGAGCTACCTAGTCTATGGGACTTTGTTATAACAGGCCAAAGGGACCAAAACGAACAGTAGCAACACCAACAAAACAAAATTCAAAACAGAAAACGAGGAATGGACTATATAGTGACGTTTATCACAAAATTTTCCATAAACCTTATTATAAATAACCACTTTTATGAATTTTTGAAATATTATTTTCATAAGAATTGGGAATTAGGAAATTGAGCCCAGTGACATAAGAGGTGTTGCAATGCCAAACCAAAAGTCACAAAAATCCTAGAAATTCTGGCTAATTATGGACTATGAGTAGCTTACTAACCTGTTGGGATTTTAAAGCATGGCTTCCTCTGGAGAGTAAACTGACCAGACCATTAATAAAATGTTTTGCTTTGAATCATTTTGGTTTAAAAAAATTTTTCAGTTTTAGTAAATCAGATGGAAGTAATTTTCTTTGGAACAGAATGTTCCTTGGGAACAACTTTCATTTTTCCCTAGTTTAAATTTGAGAACTAAACTGGTAAATGCTATGACCAAGGACTATGTCATAGTAAAGAAAAAATAATAGTGGCTAAGATATTAGAAATAGAATAAAGCTGCTTTTGCTTACAATATGATTATGCACAAGTAATTTTTTAATAACAAATGAAAGTTTTGAAAGTTTTATATGAAGTATATCCAATTAGCTTTCCATGATGGTTTGCAAATAAAATCATAACTTAGATTGAGGGAGTACAGTTAATTAAGGGAAGAATTGACAATCTGGACTTCATTAAAATGAAAACTTTCTTTCTCCAAAAGACCCTACCAAGAGAATGAAAAGTCAGACCACGGACTAGGAGAAAATATTTGTGAAAAACATATTTGATGAAAGACAATTGTCAAAAATACCCAAAGAATTCTTGAAACTCAAAAATAAGAACACAAAAAGCATGATTAAAAAATAGGAAAAAAGGTTTTACAAAACTTTACCAAAGAAGATATACAGATAGCAAATAATACGATACTAAATATTATTAAAAGATATTCTATATTGTATATCCTCAAGGAAATGCAAATTAAGACAACAAGAGTGAAATACCACTACACATCTATTAAAATGATCAAGATCCAGACACTGACACCACCAAATGCTGGTGAGGACGTTGAGTAACAGGAACACCCGCTCATTGGGCTTGGGAATGCAAAATGGCATAACCAGCTTGGAAGATAGTTTGGTAGGTTCTTATAAAACAAAACATATTCTCTGTTTACAATCTCTCAATCATTCTCCATTACCTAAAGAAGTCAAAAACTATGTCTACACAAAAACTTGCACACAGGTATATACAGCAGCTTTATTTGTGATTGTCAAAACTTGGAACCAACCAAGATGTCCTTCAATAGACAAATGGATAAAGTATGATATAGACAGACAATGGAATATTATTCAGTGCTTAAAGGAAATTATCTATCAACCTACAAAAATAAGGAAACTTAAATGCCTATTACGTGAAAGAAGCTAACCTGAAAAACCATACATACTGTATATTCCACTATAAGATATTCTCACTGGAGAAGAAGAAGGCAAACCATCACTTCATGACAAATTGTTGTTGTTCAGTTGCTCAGTCGTGTCTGACTCTTTGTGACCCCATGGACTGAAGCACACCAGTCTTCCCTGTCCTGCACCATCTCCCAGAATTTGCTCAAACTCATGTCCATTAAGTTGGTGATAACATCCAACCACCTCACTTCTTTCACTCCCTTCTCCTCCTTTCCTCAATCTTTCTCAGCGTAAGGGTCTTTTCCAATGAGTTGGCTCTTTGCATCAGGTGGCCAAAGTAGTGGAGCTTAGCTTCAGCATCATCCCTTCCAAGGAAATCAAGGGGTTGATTTCCTTGAGGATTGACTTGTTTGATCTCCTTGCTGTCCAAGGAACTCTCAAGAGTCTTCTCTAGCACCACAGCTCAAAGGCATCAATTCTTCAGCACTCAGTCTTGTTTATTGTCCAGATCTCACATCTATATATGACTACTGGAAAAACCATAGCTTTGACTATATGGACCTATGTTGGCAATGCTTTTTAACAATGTCTCTGCTTTTTAATATGTTGTTTAGGTTTTTCATAGCTGTTCTTCCAAAGAACAAGCATCTTTTAATTTCATGGCAGTGATTTTGGAGCTGAAGAAAATAAAGTCTGTCACTACTTCCATTGTTTCCCCATTTATTTGCCATGAAGTGTTGGGACCGGATGCCAGATCTTCATGTTTTGGATGCTAAGTTTTAAGCCAACTTTTTCACTCTCCTTTTTCACCTTCATCAAAAGGCTCTTTAATTCCTCTTTGCCTTGTCATAAGGATGGTGTCATCTGCATATCTGAGGTTATTGATATTTCTCCCAGCAATCTTGATTTCAGCTTGTGATTCATCCAGCCCAGCATTTCACATGATCTACTCTGCATATAAGTTAGATAAGCAAGGTGACAACACACAGTCTTGATGTATTCCTTTCCCAATTTGGAACCAATCTGTTGTTCCATGTCCGGTTCTAACTGTTGCTTCTTGACTTGCAAACAGGTTCGCAGGAGGCAGGTAAGATGGTCTGGTATTCCCATCTCTAAGAATTTTCCACAGAATTTTCATGGCAAATTGATGGGGGAAGTGGAAATAGTGACAGATTTTATTTTCTTGGACTCTGCAGCTTTTAAATCACTTTGAATGGTGACTGCAGCCATGAAATTAAAAGACGTTTGCTCCTTGGAAGGAAATTATGACAAACCTAAACAGCATATTAAAAATCAGAGACATCACTTTGCCAACAAAGATCCATAATAGTCAAAGCCATTGTTTTTCCAGTAGTCATGTATGGATGTGAGAGCTGGACCATAAAGAAGGCTGAGTGCTGAAGAACTGATGCTTTCAAACTGTGGTGCTGGAGAAGACTCTTGAGAGTCCCTTGGACTGCAAGGAGATCAAACCAGTCAAACCTAAAGAAAATTAACCCTGAATGCTCATTGGAAAGACTGATGCTGAAGCTGAAACTCCATTACTTTGGCCACCTGATACAAAGAGCCAACTCATTGGAAAAGACCCTGATGCTTGGAAAGATTGAGGGCAGAAAGAGCAGGGGCGACAGAAGATGAGATGGTCGGATGGCATCACCAACTCAATGGATGTGGATTTGAACAAACTCTGGGAGATGGTGATGGACAGGGAAGCTTGGCATGCTGCAGTCCATGGGGTTGCAAAGATGACTTAGCAACTGAACAACAATATTACATTCTGGAAAAGACAAAACTATGGAGACAGTAAAAAGATTAGTGGTTGACAGAGGTTGAGGGGCTGGGTAGGGATAAATAGATATAGCATAGAGGATTTTCAGGGCAGAGAAAATACTCTGTATGATATTGTAGGGATGGATACTTATCATTATGCATTAGTCCATACCTAAAATGTATTTAATACCAAGAGTGAATCTCATTGTAGACCAAGAATTCTGAGTGATAATGATGTACCAATGTAAGTTCATCAATTGTAATAAATGCACCACTCTGATGGGAGAATTTGTTAATGGGGAAAGCTTTGCTTGTGTAGAGGCAGGAAATTTCTGTACTTTCCTCAATTTTCTGTGAACCTGAAACTACTTAAAAAATAAGCTTTTTTTATTACAAAAAAGTTTTGAACAGAAAAAAGTGTTTTTTAACCATGATTGGTGCCCTATCTAGATTCTACTTATGTATCAATGCCACTAACTTTCTGTGACATCTTAACTTATCTTCTTTAAGTGAAAATACCAAGACCATCTTTTTCTTCATATGACTGTTGATAAGAAGAAAGAGGGTAGCTCTTATTTTCTATATTTCTGTGTACTATCACGTAAGAAAAAAATCACCAGTCTATGTTCAATACAGGACACAGGATGCTTGGGGCTGGTGCACGGGGATGATCCAGAGAGATGATATGGGGTGGGAGGTGGGAGGGGGGTTCAGGATTGGGAACTCATGTACACCCGTGGCTGATTCATGTCAATGTATGGCAAAACCAATACAGTATTGTAAAGCAAAATAAAGTAAAAATAAAAATTAAAAAAAAATTGAGATAAAATTTACATGTGAAATGCATACATCTTAAGTGTACAGTTCAATGAGTTTTGAAATATGTAGAGAAGTAATCAAGATATAGAACATTTCATCACCTCAGAAAATCTGTGCTCTTTTCCATTCAGTCTCTCTTCTTCAGAGGAACCCATTACTCTTATTTTTAGTTTGGTTGTACTTAAATTTCACATGAATAAAGTCATTCCATACATATTCTTTTGTGCCTTGTTTCTTTTGCTTGACTTAATATTTGTGATATATATCTGTGTTATTGTCAATATTAGTAGCTTATTCCTTTTCATTCAGTTGAATGTTCCTTAAATAATTCAAATGAGATTCAGGTGTACAAATATACCAAAATTTGTTCACCCATTCATCTCTGAATGGACAACTGGGTCATTTTTAGTTGGAGTTAACAATTTGGCTTTATGAGTAAAGTGTCCATCAGTTCAGTCAGTTCAGTCGCTCAGTCGTGTCTGACTCTTTGTGACCCCATGAATTGCAGCACTCCAGGCCTCCCTGTCCATCACCAACTCCCAGAGTTCACTTAAACTCACGTCCATCGCGTCGGTGGTGCCATCCATCCATCTCATCCTCTGTCGTCCCCTTCTCCTCCTGCCCCCAATCCTTCCCAGCATCAGACTCTTTTCCAATGAGTCAACTCTTCGCATGAGGTGGCCAAAGTATTGGAGTTTCAGCTTTAGCATCATTCCTTCCAAAGAACACCCAGGACTGATCTCCTTTAGGATGGACTGGTTGGAACTCTTTGAAGTCCAAGGGACTCTCAAGAGCCTTCTCCAACACCACAGTTCAAAAGCATCAATTCTTTGGCATTCAGCTTTCTTCACAGTCCAACTCTCACATCCATACATGACCACAGGAAAACCATAGCCTTGACTAGACGGACCTTTGTTGGCAAAGTAATGTCTCTGCTTTTCAATATGCTATCTAGGTTGGTCATAACTTTTCTTCCAAGGAGTAAGTGTCTTTTAATTTCATGGCTGCAATCACCATCTGCAGTGATTTTGGAGCCCACAAAAATAAAGTCTGACACTGTTTCCACTGTTTCCCCGTCTATTTCCCATGAAGTGATGGGACCAGATGCCATGATCTTCGTTTTCTGAATATTGAGCTTTAAGCCAACTTTTCACTCTCCTCTTTCACTTTCATCAAGAGGCTTTTTAGCTCCTCTTCACTTTCTGCCATAAAGGTGGTGTCATCTGCATATCTGAGGTTATTGATATTTCTCCCGGCAATCTTGATTCCAGCTTGTGCTTCTTCCAGCCCAGCGTTTCTCATGATGTACTCTGCATAGAAGTTAAATAAGCAGGGTGACAATATACAGCCTTGATGTACTCTTTTCCTATTTGGAACCAGTCTTTTGTTCCATGTCCAGTTCTAACTGTTGCTTCCTGACCTGCATATAGGTTTTTCCAGAGGCAGGTTAGGTGGTCTGGTATTCCCATCTGTTTTAGAATTTTCCACAGTTTATTGTGATCCACACAGTCACTGTATAAATATTTTTGTGTGTTCTCAGAATAAAGATGGTCATAAATTACTGCTGTTTCTCTCATTTTAATATGGCACCTATTTTTCATACCCTTGAATCTGAACTGTTTCTGTGAATGCTTTGGATCAATATAATTTGGCAGAAGTGTTGCTATGTAACTTGTGAGTATTTATCTGCTGTGTCCACCATTGTCTTCTGGAAAGTTCCCTCTATGAACTCAACCACTCTGCTGTGAGAGGCTCAAACTATGTGCAGAGACCACAGGAAAGAGAATCCAGGCACTCCATTTGATGCCCACAGTTGGGTTCCCAGCTAAAACAAGCACCAGTTGACATCCATATAAATGATTATCTTATGCATTTCAGCACAGTCAAGTTTCAAAAGACTACAACTCCACCTATATGGAGCAAAGAACTACCTGATTGAGTTGAATCAGCTCAGATAATTCTGAGACAAAAAGCAGCTATTGTTTGAAGTCATTAGATTTTGACTTTTTTTTAACACAGGAATAGATGAATAAAATAAATATTTTTATTTTTTGGATTAGTACATAGGAGTGGAATTGCTAAGTCATAGGATATGTATATAGTCAGCTTCATAAAAAACTTCTAAATTGTTTTTTATATTCCCACCAGTAAAGTAACAGTGTTCTGATTATTCCACATCCATATATATATTTTTTTAATTTTAGCTTCTGGTAGAGACATTAATTAATTTTTATTTTTTATTAAAAAGTATTTTGATGGTGCCACAAGGCTTGTAAGATCCTAATTTCCCCATCAGGGATTAAACCTGTGCCCTTGAAAGTGAAAGCATGAAATCTCAACCACTGGACTGCCAGGGAATTTCCTGGGAGAGACATTTAATGGAAACTCATTGTATTGTTAATTACTATTTCGTGATTATTAGTGATGCCAAACACTTTTCCAGGTGACTTGTTACTTGTAAGTTTTCATTTGTGCAATATATTTTTGAATATTTTGGCTATTTTGTTCTTAATTAGTGTGTCTTTTTATTATTCATTTGTAGAAGTTAATTTTATATTCTAGTACAAGTCCTTTGATTGATCAATATAATGCGACAGTTTCATCCAGTCTACAGTTTAAGTTTTTATTTTCTTAAGAATGTCTTTAAGGGACAGAAATTTTAAATTCTGATGAAATTCAATTCAACCATATTTTTCTTTGTGTTTGCCTGCTCAGTCATGTCTGACTCTTTGTGACCCCGTGGGCTGTAGTCCGCCAGGGTCCTCTGTCCATGGATTTCCAGGCCAAAGTACTGGAGTGGGTTGCCATGCCCTTCTCCAGGGGATTTTCCCCACCCAGGAATTGAACCCGTGTCTCCTGCATCTCAGTTGCAGGTGGATTCTTTACCACTGTGCCACCATTTTTCTTCAACGATTAATAATTCTTTGTATGACCTCTCTAAGAAATCATTATCACTCCAAGGTTGAAACATATTCTCCTGTGTTTTCTTCTAGAAGCTTTACCCTTTTAGCATTTTTTGAGTATAACTGACTTATAATGTTGTGTTACCTTCTGCTGTACTAAGTGAATCAATTATACATATGCATATATCCACTCTTTCTTAAGATTCTTTTCCAATATAGGTAATTACAGAGTATTGAGAAGATTTCCCTATACTATACAATAGGTCCTTATTAGTTATCTATTTTATAAATATTCATGTGTATATGTCAATCCCAATCTCCCAGTTTTCCCTCCCTCCTTTCCATCTTGGTGACCATAAGATTGTTTCCGATATCTGTTACTCTATTTCTGTTTTGTAAATCAGTTCATTGTACTATTTTTTAAAGCTTCCACCTATCAGTTCAGTTCAGTCTCTCAGCCATGTCCGACTCTTTGTGACACCATGCACCACAGCACGCCAGGTCTCCCTGTCCATCACCAACTGCCAGAGTCTACCCAAACTTGTCCATTGAGTCGGTGATGCCACCCAACCATCTCATCATCTGTCGTCCCCTTCTCCTCCTGCCCTCAATCTTTCCCAGCATCAGGGTCTTTTCAAATGAGTCAGCTCTTTTCATCAGGTGGCCAAGTATTGGAGTTTCAGCTTCAACATCAGTCCTTCCAATGAACACCCAGGACTGATCTCCTTTAAGATGATCTGGCTGGATCTCCTTGCAGTCCAGGGGACTCTCAAGAGTCTTCTCCAACACCACAGTTCAAAAGCATCAATTCTTCTGCTCTCAGCTTTCTTTATAGTCCAAGTCTCACATCCGCATATGACTACTGGAAAAAACCTAGACTTGACTAGATGGGCCTTTAGTGGCAAAGTAATGTCTCTGCTTTTAAATATGCTGTCTAGGTTGGTCATAACTTTCCTTCCAAGGAGTAAGCATCTTTTAATTCCACCTGTAAATGATATCATATTTGTCCTTTTCTGTCTGATTTACTTCACTCAGTATGACCCATCTCATGGCCCATCCATGTTGCTGAAAATGGCATTTTCTCATTCTTTTTTGTGAGCTTTTATGTTTATGTATATGGACCAAGTCAAATTAAATTTTATGAATTGTTCAAAGTAGTGGATGAAATTTATTGCTTCAATTTTGCTCCCACGTAGATATCCATTTATTCCAGCAAGTTTTTGAAATGTTTTCCCATTGAATTTCCTAGGAACCTTTATCAAAATTCAATTAGTGATATCTATGTGTGTCTATATTTGTATGTATTTGATTTCATGGACCTACTCCTCTTTCCTTATACCAATCAAAGTGTCCTCATTAATGTACTTTTGTAAGTCTTGAAATCAAATAGTGTGATTCCTTCAACTCTGGTCTTCTTTTTCATAATTGTATGGATAGTGATAATTCCTTTACTTACTTACATAAATATTATAAAGGATATGTCATTTTTTCAATAATGAGCTTTTCAGAATTCTTGTTTGATATTATACTGAATATATGTGTCAATTTTGGGTTAATTTTTATGTCTACAACATTTAGTCTCCTAATCTGTGAACATGATATTGACATCTTTTCAGTTTTTAGATCTTTTCTTCTATGTTTTATAATTTACAGTACAGAATTCTTATATATATATTGCAAAATTTATTAAATATTTTATTGTAAATGATATTTAAATTTTAAATTTATAATTATTTGCTACTGGAATACAGAAAAATAGATTTAAACACATTGACTTTGTATCCTAAAATCTTACTGAATTCACTCATTAGTTCTGGTAAATTTTGTAGTTTTCTAATTCTATTTCTCTTTTTTCTTTTCTTTTTTCTGTATATTAGATCTTTCATATTTATCTTGTAACTGGAAATTTGTACCCTTTACCAACATCTCCCCCCTTCCTCCACCCACGCACCGAAACCATGATAACCACCATTCAACTCTCAGTTTCTCTGAGTTTGGCTTTTTGTAGATTCCATAGGGTAAGTGATATTATACAGTATTTACCTTACTTTGGCCGACTTATTTCACTTAGCATAATGTTCTTGAGTCCTTCCATGTCACAAATGGCAGAATTTCCTTTCTTTCTTATGGCTGAATAATACTGCAGTGTCTGTGTGTATGTACATATGTATCACATTATATATCACATTTTTTATCCATTCTTCTGTCAGTGAACACAAACAAGCCGTTTCTATATCCTGGCTATTATGAACAATGCTGCAGTGAACAGGAGTTATGCAGATATTTCTTTGAGATAGTGATTTCATCTCCTTTGGCAGAACTAGGATTGCTGGATCATATGGTAGTTGTATTTTTAACGTTTTGAGGAGGCTCCAAACTGTTTTACATAGTGGCTCCATCAATTTACATTCCCACTAATAGTACAAAAGAGTTTTGTTTTCCCAGATCCTGCTAATGCTTGTTATCTTTTGTCTTTTTGTAATAACCATTTTAGCAGGTGTGAAGTGTTAGCTCCTTGTGGTTCTTATTCGCATTTCCTTGATGATCAGTGTTGTTAACCATGTTTTCATGTATTTCTTGGCTATTTGTATCTCTTATTTGGAAAAAAAAAATGTTTATTCAAGTTCCCTGCCCATTTTAACATCAAATTATTTATTTTTTTAGTTGTATGATTTTCATGTATACTTTAAATATAATAAATTGTGTTTAGTTTTTAACTGTTTTTGGCAGAACAGTCGCTCCATCATGGCTAGGAAAGGAAAACTTGGAAAGCTTTTTATAAAGAGCTAAGTAGTGTAAACTATTATCTCTGATTACTTTATGTTAGTAAAGTTGCATAAGGTGATATTTAAGAAAGAGTCTTCCAGGGTAACTTCATGGGTTCAGAAAGTTAATATGTTCATTCATCTGGGAGTGTACCTAAACATTAACTGTTTTTTACTCTCTGTCCCTTTCAGCCTTTCTATCTCTCAAGTTTGTTTGCCAGATTCTAGAAGGACTGTCTCATTTCCTTAACTTAAAACTTGTTAACTTTACCTCTGTCAGTGGCAAGAGATTTTCATTATATGTATAATTATGCTCATTTCATTTTTTCCTTCTTCATTGTATATTGATAATATGCCACACCATGTCATGGCTAAGGGTGAAGTTTTCCCATAATCAGCTCTTTTATGCCTTGAATTCTATAACTGTCCAGGGTACAAATATTGAGTTTTACTGAGGAAAGAAAAATTGCTGTGTCATTTTGTAACAGTGTTGGATTCTGTTGGAACCATCTTTAGGTCTTAAGAAACAAAACCACAGTGGATGGCCTTGTAAATGTGGAAATGTAGAAAAGCAGACAGTTACAAGAAGAGGAAAAAACACATTTCTGAAAGGAAGTTGGAAAAAGATAATCTCTAAGTTTAAAGGCAATCTCTAAGTGAAAAGGTTCAAAGACATCTCCATCTAACCTGAACATCCACTTGGTGAGTGATTTTTTGGTCTATGATGATAGTAGAATAAAAAATGTCTAGATTTCTTAAGCTGTCCTTAACACTCTCTGTGATCCAAGACTAGTTACAGGGCAAGTTTATATATAAAAAGCAGTCTTTGTGGAAGAGATTATCCTAGGGAAAAAAATTCAGGGCCAAGTTATAACTTTTTCTTCTGTGTTGCATCTCTGAGTATGTTTTTATGCTAACCTGATAAGTAATCAGAGAAGCTGTTTGGGATATAAAAATTTGATACAGAATATTTGAATCTAATCAAATGTACTATAGAATTCTCTATTGACTCAAATCTTAGAATATTAATCTGCTTTTAATAAAACATTGTAAACAAAGTTTTTTTTAAACCTTTCAAGTAATTTGCCTAGAAAACAAAGATTTTGTTCCTTGTCAAAATAATTTTCTGTGTTTATTTTTTTTAAGGTAAGAAATGGATTCATTTAGAGAGACACCCATTTTATACACAGAGTGTGGTCCATTTCAAAAGATGAGAATGGCCCTGGGAGAAACACACTCCACAGACAGATATGGGTCATCTCAGAAGGTGAGAGGCTTAATTTCCTGTGTTTCATATTAAGTCTTTGATTACTTAAACAAGCTAGGTCTTACAGTTATGTAACTGTCCATATTTGCTTACAAAGTCTTTATTATCGTTTTGGTTAAATGAATGACAAAGTATTATTTGTACAGTGACTCATGATCTTATCTGACCAGATGTCTTGATATTTTTGACAAAATTCTTAAAATCAATTTTTCCTTATAAAAAAGGAGATATTAAACCAATTAGGTGGATTCAAGAAATTACCTGAGAAGTATTGTCAAATAAGAAGTCATACTAAGCATTCTGATGTCTTGTATGGATTTATAAGTGCTCCAGAAATTATGTAAAATTCCTGGAGAATCTGATGTGTCTTAATATAATGTTAACTTTGACAAGTACAGTTTCCCTGATAACTTTAAGATCATAAAACAGAACTGGGTAAGGATTTTGTGAACTGTTAGAAAAGTTGGATTCAAGCAGAACAACAATAATACAGGCCTGAATAAAATAAGGGACCTAAAGATAAGTGCTAAAACTATAATTCTAGAAGAAAACTGAGATTCCCAAGGTGTTAGTCTTTATGTTCTTGGATTAGGCAATGGCTCCTTAGATAAGACACCAAAAGGACTAACAACCAAAGAAAGTAGACAAACTAGATTTCATTAAAATGAAAGCCTTTTGTGTTTCAAGGGATATATTAATAAATACAATGAAAAGACAGTCCATATAATGGGAGAAAATATTTGCAAATTGTATGTATGATAAGCATCTAGTAGACAGAATATTCAAATAGCTCTTACAACTTAATGATAAAGAGACAAATAATCCAATTAAAAATGGACAAAGTATTCAAAAACACATTTCTTTAAAGAAGATATACAAATGGCCAATAAGCACATGAAAAAATGTTCAACATTGTTAGTGCTTTAAAAAAATGAAAACTAAAATCTACAGTCAGTTCAGTTGTTCTGTCGTGTCCGACTTTTTGCGACCCCATGAACTGTGGCATTCCAGGCTTCCTTGTCCATTACCAATTCCGGGAGCTTGCTCAAACTCAAGTCCATTGAGTTGGTGATGCCATCCAACCATCTCATCCTCTTGCCCCCTTCTCCTGCCTTCAATCTTTCCCAGCATAAGGATCTTTCCCATTGAGTTAGTTCTTCACATCAGGTGGCCAAAGTAAAGGACCTTCAACTTCAGCATCAGCCTTTCCAATGAATATTCAGGACTGATTTCCTTTAGGACTAATTGGTTCGATCTTGCAGTCCAAGGAACTCTCAAGAGTCTTCTCCAACACCGCAGTTCAAAAGCATCAATTCTTTGGCACTCAGCTTTCATTATGGTCCAACTCTCATATCCATACATGAATACTGGAAAAACCAAACCTTTGACTAGATGGACCTTTCTCAGCAACGTAATGTCTCTGCTTTTTAATATGCTATCTAGGTTGGTCATAACTTTCCTTCTAAGGAGAAAGTGTCTTTTAATTTCATGGCTGCAGGCACTATCTGCAGTGATTTTGGAGCCCCCCAAAATAAAGTCTTTCACTGTTTCCATTGTTTCCCCATCTATTTACCATGAAGTGATGGGACCAGATGCCATGGTCTTCGTTTTTTGAATATTGAATTTTAAGCCAGCTTTTTCACTCTCCTCTCTCACTTTCATCAAGAGGCTCTTCAGTTCCTCTTTGCTTTCTGCCATAAGAGTGGTGTCATCTGCATATCTGAGGTTATTGATATTTCTCCCAGTAATTTGATTGCAGCTTATGTTTCATCCAGTCCAGCATTTTTCATGATGTACTCTGCATATAAGTTAAATAAGCAGGGTGGCAATATATAGCCTTGACATACTCCTTCCCCAATTTGGAACCAGTCTGTTATTCCACGTCCAGTTCTAACTGTTGCTTCTTGACCTGCATATAGATTTCTCAGGAGGCAGGTCAGGTGATCTGGTATTCCCATCTCTTTAAGAATTTTCCAGTTTGTTGTGATCCACACAGTCAAAGCCTTTGGCATAGTTAATAAAGCAGAAGTAGATGCTTTTCTGGAATTCTTTTGCTTTTTCTATGATACAACAGATGTTGGCAATTTGATCTCTGGTTCCTCTGCCTTTTCTAAATCCAGAATAGGCAAATCCAAAAGACAGAAATATTAGTGGTTTCCAGGGACTAGGAAAAGGGAGAAAGGAAGAGTGACTGCAAGTGGGGATGGACTTTCTTTTGGGGGTGATGAAAATATTTTGGAATTAGTGGTGATGGTTGCACAAGTTTGTGAACATATTCAAAACCACCAAAAGTGTACACTTTAAATGGATGAATTTTACAGCACACGAATTTTATGAAGTATATCCCAATAAAACAATAAGTAAAAAAATTCTTGGGCCCTGCCCTAGAACTATTAAATCAAAATGGGGCACATGATGGGGGGAGGAGTTGCCATCAATCTGTATTTAACAAACTTCAGGAGATTTCTGTGCATACTGTTTGAAAAGTACTCTTTAAAAATACTAGATAACAAAAAAGAGACTCTAGCTGACTCATGTTTGGAATGGCCTTTTGGCTTCTTTCACCAAGGATACAGAGAATCAGTTCAGTTCAGTCCATTTCAGTTGCTCAGTCATGTCTGACTCTTTGCAATCGCATGAATTGCAGCACGCCAGGCCTCCCTGTCCATTACCAGCTCCTGGAGTTCACTCAGACTTGTGTCCATTGAGTCAGTGATGCCATTCAACCATCTCATCCTCTGTCGTCCCCTTCTTCTGCCCCTAGTCCCTCCCAGCATCAAAGTCTTTTCCAATGAGTCAACTCTTCGCATGAGGTGGCCAAAGTACTGGAGCTCTTTATAGAGTTTGATAATAATAAAATATCAGCCAAGAACAATAATAAAAGTAATGGCTACTATATATGCTGATGATTTTCTTGATGGTTAAGTGAGTAAAGAATCATCTGCAGTGCAGGAGACGTAGGAGACAAAGGTTCAGTTCTCAAGAAGATCCCCCAGAGAAGGAAATGGCAACCCACTCCAGTTTTCTTGCCTGGAGAATTCCATGGATAGAGGAGTCTGGTGAGCTACAGTGCAAAGGGTCACAAAGAGTTGGCCATGACTGAGTGACTAAGCACACACACACACCATATGTGCTATGCAGATTTTTTTGGAGTCATATAGCCATTCAGATGACAGCACCCCGCATTCTCCAAGTTCCTTCTGCTGACTAAATGCCATGTAAAAGCTTTTGTTTGTTTGTTTATTTATTTATTTATTTTTGGTCAGCTCTTTCTACTGTTCCCTTCAACAATAGTTTGAAATTTCCTTGGTTTGGTCTCTTTGAGTGTTCTTTCTCTCTTTCTCTCCCTGGTAGAAATTTTCTTAATTCAGATGTCCCTATTTTCAGATACTTATATTTGTACCTGACTTTGTTTACTTCCAATTTGTTCATCCATATACTCAATTTGTATTTGTTGAAACCTGCACTGTACTAGGAGTTTAACATATAGTGATGAATAGGGCTGGTCAGTTTATAATCTAGTAGGAGAGGTTAAAATAAAACAGACAAAGAAACAAGATAGAGTTTGTGATAGATGCTGTAACAGAGGTTGAGTAAATTTCATAACTTGATAAAAATAATATAGACTGGGAATATTTATATTAAAATAGTGGGCATCAAAGTGTTAACATTTAAGCTGACACCAAAAGCATAAAAGTGACACAGTCCTGTAACCAATCAACAGAAGAGGACTCCAAGCAGAAAGAGCAATAAGATCAGGGGAAGGAAAGACCTTGTTGTTGTTGTTGTTGTTTTTAAAGAGGACGCATGTATGCCTATGGCCAACTCATGTTGATGTATGGCAAAAACCATCACAATACTATAAAGTAATTATCCTCCAATTAAAATAAATAAATAAAAATTTTAAAAAGGTTGGTAGTGGCTGGAGTTTAGTTATAAAGGGAAGATCACTATATGTGTGGTCAGATAGATAAACAAGTGTCATGTCATGCAAGAATTTCTAGGCCAAGGTAAAGAGTTTATATTTTATTTTACTTGCACTGAAATGTCTTTCAAGGATTTTATGTGGCAAGAAGATATGATCTGCTTTATGTTTTTACAAACTTTTGGTTCTTGCACGGAACCATAGTAGCATAAAATTTGGACACAGAACACAATTTGAAGATAATTATAACAGTTTATATAAAAGGTAGGCAAATTATCATCCATGGGCCTGCCTCCTGTTTTTTTTTTTTAAATCAAGTTTTATTGAAACACAGTCAACACTGACTTTTTGCATGGGCGGCTGCGATGGCACACAAGTGCAGCCGAGAGGAGCTACCCGACGTCCGAGGTTAGGGGCAGCAGCCGAGAGTGCCAGGCTGCCATGGAGCAGGAACAGCCAAGAAGAGCTACCCCACACCTGAGGTCATGGGCAGTGGCTGAGAGGAGCAACCCCACGTCCAAGGAGGGGTGGCTGCATGGACGCAGGAGGGCCGAGAGGAGCTAGTCCACATTCAAGGTCAGGAGGGGCAGTGATGAGGAGATACCCCTTGTCCAAGGTAAGGAGCAGTGGCTGTACTTTGCTGGAGCAGCCTGTGAAGAGATACCCCATGTCCAAGGTAAGAGAAACCCAAGAAAGACAGTAGGTGTTGCTAGAGGGCATCAGAGGGCAGACACACTGAAACCATAATCACAGAAAACTAGACAATCTAATCACACTAGACCACAGCCTTGTCTAACTAAGCCATGCCCTGTGGGGCCACCCAAGACAGGCGGGTCATGGTGGAGAGGTCTGACAGAATGTGATCCACTGGAGAAGGGAATGGAAAACTACTTCAGTATTCTTGCCTTGAGAACCCCATGAACAGTGGGAAAAGGCAAAATGATGGGATACTGAAAGAGGAACTCCCCAGGTCGGTAGGTGCTGAATATGCTACTGGAGATCAGTGGAGAAACAACTCTAGAAAGAATGAAGGGATGGAGCCAAAGCAAAACCAATACCCAGCAGTGGATGTGACTGGTGATAGAAGCAAGGTCCGATGCTGTAAAGAGCAATATTGCATAGGAACCTGGAATGTCAGGTCGATGAATCAAGGCAAATTGGAAGTAGTCAAACAAGAGATGGCAAGAGTGAACATAGACATTCTAGGAATCAGTGAACTAAAATGGACTGGAATGGGTGAATTTAACTCAGAAGACCATTACATCTACTACTGCGGCCATTCAATATCACAGTTATCCAAGTCTATGCCCCAACCAGTAATGCTGAAGAAGCTGAAGTTGAACGGTTTTATGAAGACCTACAAGACCTTTTAGAACTAACACCCAAAAAAGATGTCCTTTTCATTCTAGGGGACTGGAATGCAAAAGTAGGAAGTCAAGAAACACCTGGAGTAACAGGCAAATTTGGCCTTGGACTGCGGAATGAAACAGGGCAAAGACTAATAGAGTTTTGCCAAGAAAACACACTGGTCATAGAAAACACCCTCTTCCAACAACACAAGAGAAGACTCTACACATGGACATCACCAGATGGTCAACACCGAAATCAGATTGATTATATTCTTTGCATCCAAAGATGGAGAAGCTGTATACAGTCAACAAAACCAAGACCAGGAGCTGACTGTGGCTCAGATCATGAGCTCCTTATTGCCAAATTCAGACTGAAATTGAAGAAAGTAGGGAAAACCGCTAGACCATTCAGGGATGACCTAAATCAAATCCCTTATGATTATACAGTGGAAGTGAGAAACAGATTTAAGGGCCTAGATCTGATAGACAGAGTGCCTGATGAACTATGGACAGAGGTTCGTGACATTGTACAGGAGACAGGGATCAAGACCATCCCCATGGAAAAGAAATGCAAAAAAGCAAAAGGGCTGTCTGGGGAGGCCTTACAAATAGCTGTGAAAAGAAGAGAGGCAAAAGCAAAGGAGAAAAGGAAAGATATAAGCATCTGAATGCAGAGTTCCAAAGAATAGCAAGAAGAGATAAGAAAGCCTTCTTCAGCGATCAATGCAAAGAAATAGAGGAAAGGAACAGAATGGGAAAGACTAGAGATTCCTTCAAGAAAATTAGAGATATCAAGGGAATATTTCATGCAAAGATGGGCTCGATAAAGGACAGAAATGGTATGGACCTAACAGAAGCAGAAGATATTAAGAAGAGGTGGCAACTACACAGAAGAACTGTACAAAAAAGAACTTCACCACCAAGATAATCACGGTGGTGTGATCACTCACCTAGAGCCAGACATCCTGGAATGTGAAGTCAAGTGGGCCTTAGAAAGCATCACTACGAAAAAAGATAGTGGAGGTGATGGCATTCCAGTTGAGCTATTTCAAATCCTGAAAGATGATGCTGTGAAAGTGCTGCACTCAATATGCCAGCAAATTTGGAAAACTCAGAAGTGGCCACAGGATTGGAAAAGGTCAGTTTTCATTCCAATCCCAAAGAAAGGCAATACCAAAGAATGCTCAAACTACTGCACAATTGCACTCATCTCACATGCTAGTAAAGTAATGCTCAAAATTCTCCAAGCCAGGCTTTAGCAATATGTGAACCATGAATGTCCAGATGTTCAAGTTGTTTTTAGAAAAGGCAGAGGAACCACAGATCAATTTGCCAACATCTGTTGGACCATCGGAAAAGCAAGAGAGTTCCAGAAAAACATCTATTTCTGCTTTATTGACTATGCCAAAGCCTTTGACTGTGTGGATCACAATAAACTGTGGAGAATTCTGAGAGATGGGAATAACAGATCACCTGACCTGCCTCTTGAGAAATCTGTATTCAGGTCAGGAAGCGACAGTTAGAACTGGACATGGAACAACAGACTGATTCCAAATAGGAAAAGGAGTATGTCAGACTGTATATTGTCACCCTGCTTATTTAACTTATATGCAGAGTACATCATGAGAAACTCTGGACTGGAAGAAGCACAAGCTGGAATCAAGATTGCTGGGAGAAATATCAATAACCTCAGATATGCAGGTGATACCACCCTTATGGCAGAAAGTGAAGAAGAAATAAAAAGTCTCTTGATGAAAGTGAAAGAGGAGAGAGAAAAAGTTGGCTTAAAGCTCAACATTCAGAAAATGAAAATCATGGCATATGGTCCCATCACCTCATGGGAAATAGATGGGGAAACCGTGGAAACAGTGTCAGACTTTATTTTGGGGGGCTCCAAAATCACTGCAGATGGTGACTGCAGCCATGAAATTAAAAGATGCTTACTCCGTGGAAAAGTTATGACTAACCTAGATAGCATATTCAAAAGCAGAGACATTACTTTGTCAACAAAGGTCCGTCTAGTCAAGGCTATGGTTTTTCCTGTGGTCACGTATAGATGTGAGAGTTGGACTGTGAAGAAAGCTGAGTGCCAAAGAATTGATGCTTTTGAACTGTGGTGTTGGAGAAGACTCTTGAGAGTCCCTTGGACTGCAAGGAGATCCAACCAGTCCATTCTAAAGGAGATCAGTCCTGGGTGTTCTTTGGAAGGAATGATGCTAAAGCTGAAACTCCAGTACTTTGGCCACCTCATGTGAAGAGTTAACTGTTTGGAAAAGACTCTGATGTTGGGAGGGATTGGGGGCAGGAGGAAAAGGGGACGACAGAGGATGAGATGGGTGGATAGGATCACCGACTCGATGGACGTGAGTTGAGTGATCTCCGGGAGTTGGTGATGGACAGGGAGGCCTGGCGTGTTTTGATTCATGGGATTGCAAAGAGTCGGACACGACTGAGCAACTGAACTGAACTGAACTATTTTCCAGCTACAATGGCAATATTTGAATAATTGTGATAGGAACTGTATGACCTGCAAAGTGAAAATATGTACTATTTTATCCTCTATAGAAAAAGTTTGTCAATGCCTGGTCTAGGTGAGTAATCTTGATGCGTAGACTAGGATGTTATCAGCAGAGATGTAGAAATGTCAGAAGATAATGAATATATGCTTCATGTATATACTTCATGAGTTGGATACAGCCAACTAAAGTGAAGAAGAGCTAAAGAACCTCTTGATAAAGGTGAAAGAGCAGAGTGAAAAAACTTTTTTAAAACTCAATATTCAAAAAATGAAGATCATAGCATCTGGTCCTATCTCTTCATAGCAAATAGATGGGGAAAATGTGAAAATGGCATTAGATTTCATTTTCTTGGGCTTCAAAATCAACACAGACCGTGATTAGAGTCATGAAATTAAAAGATGCTTGCTCCTTGGAAGAACAGTTATGACAAACCTAGACAGTGTATTAAAAAACAGTGACATCACTTTGCCTGCAAAGGTCCATCTAGTCAAAGCTTTGGTTTTTCCACTACTCATGTATGAATGTGAGAGTTGAGTCATAAAGAAGACTGAGAGCCAAAGAATTGATACTTCTGAATTGTGGCAATGGAGAAGACTCTTGAGGGTCCCTTGGACTGCTAGGAGATCCAATCAGTCCATCCCAAAGAAAATCAGTCCTGAATATTTGTTGGAAGGACTGATGCTGAAGCTGAAGCTCCAATACTTTGGCCACCTGACATGAAGAGATGACTCACTGGAAAAGCCCCTGATGCTGGGAAAGGAGAAGGGGACAAGAGAAGAAGAGAAGGTTGGGTGGTGTAACTGAGTCGATGAACATGAGTTTGAGCAAACTCAGGGAGATAATGAAGGATAGGGAAGCTTGGCATTCTGCAGTCCGTGGGGTCACAAAGAGTTAAACATGACTCAGAGAATGAACAAACAAAATTTCAAGAATTATTCCTAGTTGTTTAATGAAAATAATTGAGTGTGTTGAGATGCCATTTATTGATGGGGAAGGAACTGGGGAAAGACTGGGGAAGGAACATGTTTAGATGGTAGTAGAATTAAGAATTCTCTCTTAAGCAGAAAAAAATTCAAATACCTGTGAAATATCCAAGTGGAATTGTCAAGGAGGTAGCTGTATATCAGTGTGGAACTCAGGGAAGTATCTGTGCTGTAACTGTTGTATGGGAGACATCAGCACAGAGAACTACATATGGAATCTACCTGGTGAGAGATCTGGAAAGAAATCATGGTCTAGAACAGTGCCTTGAGGACCCCAATATACAGTGGTCTCTGGTGTCAAAGTACTGGATTTATCCTCATGTTTTTTTATTTTGTTTTTTTAACTTTAAACATTCATGTATTTATTTTTGGCTGCACCACCTGGTTTGTGGGATTTTTAGTCCCCTGACCAGGAATCGAACCTGGGCCCTCAGCAGTGAAAGCATGGTGTTCTAAATGCTGGACCACCAAGGAATTCCCTTATCTTCATATTTAAGTCATTTCCTTCTTTCTGCATTACCCAAGCTTTCTCATCTTCTCTAGAATCTGGCACATTAGTTCATATCAATTTTTAAGTAATTTTTTATAATATCCTGCAAAACAAATGCTACTATTCTCTGTACACCTAGAAGGCAAAAAAAAAAAAAAAAAAAAATTCCCAGAGTGATCCTAACATCTAGCAGAAGATAATAATGTCATTAGTTACAAAGAACAAATCACAATATAAGCAAAAAAATAAATGTGTTAAAAAGATACTGGGAGGTAACAAAATTTCTGGCAGGATCAGAAGATGTTCGTCAAGAAGAATATCCTCAACACACAGCAGCATGGGGCTGATGAAGACAATCCAAGCTTCCTCTCTGGTCACAGACACCACGGCTTTCATTGCTGCCACCCACTTGCCATGCTGAACAGTGGATGCTTTTATGAAAACTGCTGCAGCTGAAGCAAGATATGTCTGCTTTCACTGCCCCTACGTGTTGCTTGGGTTACAGTACCTCCTCTAGCTGGATTTCACCACAAAGCACCCAGTTCATGAGGTGCTGAAACCTACTGAGGACTTCTGATAACATTTCCTGAAACATCTATTTAAATGCAAAAGAAATTCCACTGAGAAGACAAAGTGGGTTTCCCCTGTTTCTTATCACCTGTTGGTGCACGCATGATAATAGTGTCTCAAGTATGAACACCAATTTTGTAGCAAGTCAAAACATTAGCCTTGCTTGACATGGGGGACAGCTTTTTACTCAGCTTTAGATAGACAATTAACAGAGTCAGACTCAAAACTTTCCTAGTGGTCCAATGGCTAAGACTCCACTCTCCCAATATAGGGGGCCCATGTTTGAAATCTACTTAGGGAACTAGGTCCCATATGCCACAACTAACAGTTCCCACAGAACAACTGAAAAAAAAAAGATCCTACATGCCATGAGCTTCTCAGGTGGTGCTAGTGGCAAAGAATCTGCCTGCCAATGCAAGAGATATAAGATACACGAGTTTAATCCCTGGGTGGGGAAGATCCCCTGGAAGAGGGCATGGAAACCCACTCCAGTATTCTTGCCTGGAGAATCCCATGGACAGAGAAGCCTGGTTGGTTACAGCCCATAGGGTCGCAAAGAGTCAGGCACGACCGAAGCAACTGAGCATGCACTCACCCACATGCCCACAGCAAAGACTGAAGATCACTTGTGCCACAACTAAGACCTGGGGCAGTTAAATAAAAAGCATTTTTAAGAAGAGTATCATACTCAACAGACATTCACGTGCCTTTTTCCAGACTTCTTTTTCAGTTAGTGAGGCATTGGGATCGTGGGATCTTATAACTCTTCTAGCTGCCTGATGGGCTACAGTCCGTAGTGTTGCAAAGAGTTAGACACGACTTAGAAACAGCAGCCAGGCAACCGTTAGCCAGTAACTTTTTAACAGATGTTTTAAATCATTAATCTCCAACTAAGCAGTTATCCAAGATTTCTATTAGCACTTCCATGTGTCATTTAACATTTTGATGTCTTATTTGCCTTGAGAATAGCCAACATTCATTTCACGTACGGAAAGTACGGTAGCCTTTGTCATGAATTTCCCTTCAATATACCCTACTATCCACAGGTAATGAAGCTTCCTTAATTAAAAACTGTTTAGACTCAATTTGAGGGGCCTTCTATGAAGATACTCAAGATAAAATGGAATTATTAACACTTTTCCTTTCTCCTCACCTCTAACTTCTAGCAGCCAATGTGATTAATTTTTCCTTAGACTACTCTGGTGATATGGTATCAGGACCTTAGAGAAGATAAAAATAGTCTTGTCAATGTCGTTACAGTTCACACTGAACGCCCTTGCAATGAGGTACCCATGGCCATCTCTTCCTTTAATGTTACAATTTTACAATTTCTTCAAAGAATTACAGTCTCTCTATAAGGCACCCCCCTTGAAAAACACCAGAACTCAAACCGCAAAGGTCTATTGTTGCCAATTTATGAATGCATTATACAAATCTTTTGATCACTATCTTTGTATGAGAAGTAAGACTGTTCCCTCATAATTTCAATGATAGGAAGGGCAAAATCAGGAAAGGTCCTTCTATCCTCTGCTTTTTAACTGATAGGGGCATATAGTTAGGGAAAAGACTTTAGTGGTTCAGAGTCTAATTTGTCATTAGATGAAACCTTTTCTATCCCTACGGCACCTTTCTAACTGTTTCTGAGAGGCCGTGTTCTTAGTTCTAAACAGTGGTTCCTCAGATAGATAACTAAGTTGCTTTGTGGAGTTAGCAGAGACACAAGCATGCCACTGGATTTTGGTCTTTCAAGAACTGAGTATATGTACCCTCCACTTAGGGAAGGAACCCACAACCCTCAAAGCTTTTAATGTGGAAGGCATGCCTTTAACACGCTGTCATGACTTCAGAACCTATAACCAAGATATGAGCTGAGATCCCAGGACTGATTTTGTGGTCTTCTTTAGTCCCTATTTTAAGGGTCTAATACTACTTCCCCCTCTTGCTTCTCCTAATTTCTAATTACTCCTGCTGAAGAACAGAGAAATGGGATGGTCACTCACATTCTCAATTCAAGTATATCTCCACAGAAGCACTTAGCTGCTGCTAGCATTTGATCTCATATTTTCTTAGACAACTTTATCTAACAGAATCTGCTTTGTTGCTCCTCTCTCCACTATCCTCAGAAACAGCTTTTTCAGTATCCACTCCTAAGAGGTTTCTACTTCTCCCTGATATTTGGTGAGTATTTTAAGAATTAAATATCCATATCCCTTCTTTTGTTCACTTTCTTTCTCTTCCATTTTCTTTCCTTCTCTTCTCCAAATTCTAAATATCCAGGCCAGAGTCTCAGAGGTATTGATAATCTTTGGTCACTGAAAAACTTCTATCAGTTCAATTCAGTCACTCAGTCATGTCCGATTCTTTGCAACCTCATGGACAGCAGTACGCCAGAAAATCTTTGGTCACTGAACAACTTCTATAGGAAGACATTTGCAACAGATTTGCATCAGTGTCCTTCTCATTTAATTATTCTGCCTGTATTTCTCTAGGATGATTGAACCAGTGAAGTTGCTCAGTCATGTCCGACTCTTTGTGACCCCATGGTCTGTAGCCTACCAGACTACAGACCATGTAGGCTCCTCCATCCATGGGATTTTCCAGGCAAGAGTACTGGAGTGGGTTGCCATTTCCTTCTCCAGGGGATCTTCCAGACCTAAGGATCAAACCCAGGTCTCCCACATTATAGTCAGACGCTCTACCATCTAAGCTACCAGGGAAGATTGAGCCCGCACCTGAAAGATATAATTCTGTAACTACAAGCACAGTTTTTGATACTTCAGCAATTCTGCCATGAATGTTAAGACCTATCCAATTACTGAGCCTGAACTATAGCCCAAACTTCATAGAAGCCTACCTGAAAGCTGAGAAAAAGCTGAGGCTTCTAGCTAGAGAAAAAATTTCCTCTTTGGGGCTTGCTTTTAAAATTTGGTGATCACTGGCCCTGATTTATAGGTTAGCCTAGGGATCTTCCTCCCCTGATATGCTGGATAGTTCCCACAAAACCTAGTCTCCTTATCTTTTAAATATATATTTAAAGGTGGTTTAAGAGATGCCCCATCATCTCTTGGTGGTACTGTCAAGACCAGCAGATATAGGATGGGTCAATATGACCTTTTGCTTCTCTCAGTTCATAGAACCTCTTATGTTGCAGTGTGGCAGCCATGGGAAGGATGCTCCCGCTAATGCTACCAACAGATAGTATATCTGAGATGGGGAGATGCAACTCCTCTCTTATGCCTGAGACATCATGTGAGCCCCTGTAATATACAACGTTGAAAATCTTCAACATAAGCATCATGGCTATACTAAGTTAGGTAGGCATTTGGTGTGTTAGATGCTATTAAGTTACAAAATCTGCTATTCCCTAGAAATGACTGATGAATTTACATCATCCTTCACCCCTAAACCATTTTTGGGTGTGTTTGTCTCCAGGCAATTAAGTTGCCCTGGTTATATTTGATTTATCAGGATTCAGAACAGCACTGTATAAAGATAATGTGCTGTGGCAGTGTGTTTCATGCTAGCCTTTTTCTTGTTCTTCCTCAATGTCTAGGCCAACAGTTTGCCTTGTGTAAGGAGTCAAAAAGGACCAGAAAATTTCCTCCTTATTTATCATTAAGACCGCCTCATTCACCTCTTTCTTTGTCCCTTCTTATCTCAGAAAGACCTTCCTGAGGTGCTGGTCCACTTAGCGCTAAGGCTGGTTCCAGACTTCATCCTGGCCCAGCATCTGTTGGCTGATGGCTCTTTTATGCAAACTACAGCAGCGCATCTCAAGATGGGGTGGTAAAGGCCCTTTTCCTCTATGGTGGACATGCTTAGATGGAGACTTTCCATGAACTTCATTCCAGCCATCTTCAGAGGGGAGACATTTCCCTGGAGTCCCATAGCTGATGTGATTTAAATGTTGAATTTTACAATGAAAAAATTGTTTCATGTCCAACAATGAGTATTTTTGGCTTCAGTGTCTGACTTAAGGATTCATTTGTTACTCATCAACGTATCTAGTTATTGGGGTTTGTAGAAAACCCCTGGCATTAGAGAGAGGTAAGAATGGCCTGTCTGTTGACTTTGTAGTATGAGATGTTGCAGCGCCAAATCATAGAGCCCCAATTAAAAACAACATTAATGCCCAATTGTACATTTCCGTGTCTGTGATCAGCCATTTCTGAGAGAGTTTTCACCAATCTGATTGCCTTGATCATATTGATACCTGTGATATATATTTTAGCATTTAATGTTTTGATACATATTAAAATTGTGAACTGGCTCTTAATCTATTTAAGCACTCTTTTGAACCATGGAAACCTTAAATGACACCACTGGATATGAGCTAATAGGAGATTTGCATGTTCAGTCTCTTAGTCATGTCCGACTCTTTGTAACCCCATGGAGTGTAACCTGTCAGGTTCTTCCATTCATACAATTTTCAAGGCAAGAACACTGGAGTGGGTTGCCATTTCCTGCTCCAAATTAGGAGTTTTACAAATCCATTAAAGGTGCCATATATTGGGGTAGAGAAGGCAATGGCACCCCACTCCAGTACTCTTGCCTGGAAAATCCCATGGATGGAGGAGCCTGGTAGGCTGCAGTCCATGGGGTTGCGAAGTCGGACACAACTGAGCTACTTCATTTTCACTTTTCTCTTTCATGCATTGGAGAAGGAAATGGCAACCCACTCCAGTATTCTTGCCTGGAGAATCCCAGGGATGGGGGAGTGTGGTGGGCTCCCGTCTATGGGGTCGCACAGAGTTGGACACGACTGAAGCGACTTAGCAGCAGCAGCAGCAGCAGCAGCAGTATATTGGGGAAATAAGAAACGAGAGACATAGCAGAGTTAGTATATAAAAACATCTTACAGAATTTTGGGTCTTTTTATTATTGTGATTGAATGTAGAAATAAAGTTCTATATCTACATGATGCTATAATTCATCTACCATTTCTCTGAATGCTGGTTATCAAGAGATTCCTTGCTTGTATTTTTCTAGATCATTTGATGGCCATATCGACTAAAGCAGAAGGTGCTTGTCCCTGGCAATGGTTGCTGATGTCGAGTAAAACTAGTCTTAACTGTCCTTGTGCTGCTGGGATACATGATACTGGTTAACAGCCTACAAAAATAACAGGATGTGGTGTAACATGACGCACTAAATCCTCTGCTAAATCAGTTTTTTTGTTTTTCTCAACTACCTTCCTCTTTTCATCTGACATTTGAACTGATTGTACCTTCCTTACCTCTATTCATGAAATCTAAAGTTCTCACTAGGTCAACACTAGAAAGATTGTGACAACTGGTGTTCTATTCAAAACCTCATACTTTAAATAAGCATTTTAACAGGTGAGAAAGACTTTTGTTATCTAAATATCTGCTGCAGAGTAAGCCCAACATCTTGAAGCTTCTGATCCTCTTCTTTGCTCTTTCTTTCATTATCCCACCACTCACTAGCCCCATTCTACTCTTTTACCATATGATAATGAACAATAGTTACTATTTGAGGATAACTTCTTTGTGCCAATACAATGTATGAATTATCTTCATTTAATCCTCTCCTCAAGAATTCACGTAGTTCCTTTAGGGGTAAATGTCAGACTTTATTTTTTTGGGCTCCAGAATCACTGCAGATGGTGACTGCAGCCACGAAATTAAAAGAGGTTTACTCCTTGAAGAAAAAGTTATGACCAACCTAGATAGCATATTGAAAAGCAGAGACATTACTTTGCCAACAAAGGTCTATCTAGTCAAGGCTATGTTTTTCCAGTGATCATGTATGGATGTGAGAGTTGGACTGTGAAGAAAACTGAATGCCGAAGAATTGATGCTTTTGAACTTTGATGTTGGAGGAGACTCTTGAGAGTCCCTTGGACTGCAAGGAGGTCCAACCAGTCCATCCTAAAGAACATCAGTCCTGGGTGTTCATTAGAAGGACTGATGCTGAAGCTGAAACTACAGTATTTTGGCCACCTCATGCAAAGAGTTGACTCATTGGAAAAGACCCTGATGCTGGGAGGGATTGGGGGCAGGAGGAGAAGGGGATGACCAAGGATGAGATGGCTGGATGGCATCACTGACTCAGTGGACATGAGTTTGAGTGAACTCTGGAGTTGGTGATGGACAGGGAGGCCTGGTGTACTGCAATTCATGGGGTCGCAAAGAGTTGGATACTACTGAGCAACTGAACTGACTGACTGACTGTATACAGGTTTGAAGAGGTTGGGTGACTTGACTAAAGTCACACAGGAATGTGGTAGAACTGGAGTTCAGGATCAGACTATCTGACAGCAGAGTCAATACAGGTAACTCTACCTGATAGTCTTCCTGTCTCTCCTAAAGTTCAGTTTGCATATACACAACCTTGCCTGCCAAGGAGGATGGGGGTTGACCATTTCTAATGGCAGGCAGGTGGTCCAGAGATGCCACTGTGAACATTTCATGCTCTTGAAACCTATCTCCATCCACTCCTCCATGTCTGTCTCACTGTCTCTTCTTTTTCTATGCCATTCATTCATTCCTCAAATATTTATTGAGATTCTACCAAGAAATTCTCCTGTTACTGAAGATACAGCAATAGGCCAAAGTTTCCCTCTCAAGGATCAGTCACTATTGAGAGTGACTGTTGACAAATTATATATATGTATACATACATATATAAATATGTTAACATAAACAAATATATACATAATTGACAAGTTTGTGTATATATATATATATACACACACAATATACATAATGTGTATATATACAAATTATATAGAGTGATTTAAGAAGGAGTCTATCATAACTATATTTCAGCAAAACACTGAAAGAAGTGACGGACAAATTTGCTAGTTCTAGGAGAAATAGTGTTCCAGGCAGAGAGACTATCAGGTGCAAAGATCCTAAGACAGGAGTTCTATGACATATTTAAGGATCAGTATGGCTGTAATTGCTAGTAAAAGCAGTTTGAGATGGTGAGGTTGAAAGGTTTGTGCCTTGTAGGATATGAGAACTTTGAATTTCCTCTAGCTGAATTATAAAGCTATTTGGAAGATTTTTTAACAGAAGAGTTAAATTACCTGTCTTTTTCAGGGTTTACCCTGCACAGTGTGAAATAGAACAAACAAAGATGAAAGGAGACCAGTGCATAGGATTTTACAACAGTTCAGGCACGAGATAATGATGGTTCCATTTGTAGTGGAAGCCTTGAAGCTGGTGAAAAGTCATTAGGTAAAGGTGTCTTTGAAAGGTAGAGCTGACAAGACTTGCTAGTGAATTGACTGTGTGGCAAGAAATACATGATGTACTAAGGATGGCTCTGAGATTAGCTTGATCAAGTGGAAGCATGGAGTTACCATCACAGAGACAGGGAAACACAGGAAGAAGACTGGATGGGAAGTGGCTTGGGATTTAAAGTTTTATGTTGATCTTTCTAAGGTTATAAATTCCAATTGGATCACCCAAGTAAAGACGTAAAATATTGAACAGCTGCATATAGTCATATGTAGTTCAGCAGAGAAGTTTGGCTTAAATTATATAAATTTGGGATGGCATTTACAGTTAAAGAACTGGATAGGGTCACTCATGGAAATGAGTATAGAATA
The DNA here is from genome assembly GCF_001704415.2 of Capra hircus. Lineage (NCBI taxonomy): Eukaryota > Metazoa > Chordata > Mammalia > Artiodactyla > Bovidae > Capra > Capra hircus. The sequence continues at coordinate 89,378,152 of NC_030813.1, read as the reverse complement.
AAGAAGAGAGGCACCCCCTTAATAGTTCTATTAATATATCTTCACTGCACATCAGAATTTCCATGGGACTTTAAAATATGTATGCATACCAGATTCCTAAAAACACTCATCAAATCAAGATTTTTGCAAGTAGAACACAGGAATCTATATTATCAATAAACTTCCCTAGGTGTTTGGGAATTAGAACTATAAGCATCTGTTTATGTCACATTAGGAATTACTTTTTAGTGCTAAAAAGATACTTCTCTCCATATAAACTGACATCTACTCAAATGTAAGCTAAGGTTTTCCCTCACCCTAAGTGTTCTACACATTTTTTGTACAGTTAGCTCATACAATATTTTCAAAGAATAAGTCTTCAATGCCATTATATTGTTCTCGAAGGCAACAGTCCACAGCATGGCTTGAAGGATCCTTTCTGGTGTTGGCCATCTGTCTTTCACATCATAAGGCATCAGTTCCCTTCACAAGGCACTGCAACCAAACACTGGCTTTCCTCAGTCCCAAGTACACATCCACTTCCTCTTGCCCCTTGGTTTTGCACTTGCTAAATCCTCTAATGACTCTTTTTTCCCTTCCTTAACCTAACTAACTCTTACTCATCTGTTGACTTCAGCTCAATCATCATTTCCTTAGGGAAGAGTTCTCTAACTTTTCTGACTAAGCCAAATCTCCCCATGGTAGTAGGTTATGAAGTAAACATAGGAAATTACAATCAGCATTTTTTTAAAAAAGGAAATAGAATGGGAACAAAAATGTCAGAGTGGTTTGCACATGGTAAAAGTAAGTATTGTCTTTTAAACTTTTGTTTCTTGTACATGCAGAAGAAGATGTGTTTTCTTTACAATACTTTAATAGTTGCAATATGTTGTGTGTGTTATTACTAGCTTCAGCTCAGTTCAGTCGCTCAGTTGTGTCCGACTCTTTGTGACCTGATGAACCTCAGCACGCCAGGCTTCCCTGTCCATCACCAACTCCCGGAGTTCACCCAAACTCATGTCCATTGAGTCAGTGATACCAGCCAATCATCTGATCCTCTGTCTTCCCCTTCTCCTCCTGCACTCAATCTTTCCCAGCATCAGGGTCTTTTCAAATGAGTCAGCCCTTTGCATGAGGTAGCCAAAATATTGGAGTTTCAGCTTCAACATCAGTCCTTCCAATGAACACCCAGGACTGATCTCCTTTAGGATGCACTGGTTGGATCTCCTTGCAGTCCAAGGGACTCTCAAGAGTCTTCTCCAACACCACAGTTCAAAAGCATCAATTCTTCAGCACTCAGGTTTCTTTATAGTCCAACTCTCACATTCATACATGATGATAGGAAAAACCATAGCCTTGACTAGATGGACCTTTGTTGACAAAGTAATGTCTCTGCTTTTTAATATGCTGTCTAGGTTGGTCATAACTTTCCTTCCAAGAAGTAAGTGTCTTTTAATTTCATGGCTGTAATCTTTTGAGGGGGAGAGGGGGCTTTATTACTAGCTTGCTGATTGACAAACTGTGAATCTCATGACTATGTCCCAAGTCCCAAAGTGTCTTGGAAGACTGTGTCTGCTTGCATTTCATTTTATCCATTGTCCTTGATCAAATGGCTAGCTCTTAGGTAAGCAATCAAAGTACATTTGTGGGAAGGAGGGAGAAAAGAAGACAGATGTGGGAATTGATATTAGGAGTGGGGTAAGCTGGAACCATCACACTTTGTAGTACGACCATAACTAACTGCCAAGGCAAATTCTGTGGGCTTGTTGATTTCATATGTGAAAACCATAATATGTCTCATAATGTTTATTTATTTTTTTAATATTTAAATAAACAATGAAACACCTTCTTTTACAAGTATAAAGTGAAATGGGAAGCTCAGCAAATCTGATATTGTTGTAGATTACATTATTTCATAAGAGGAGATTTAGAAACCCAAGTCTTCCTGAGAACTGCAGTTAAGATCTTTTTTTTTTTTTTACTTTGGAAATTTATGGAAAACTTAAAGATAATATCAGGCATAATGAATGGGTGCCTTATTTCTGCCTGTGAATAATTTCTTCTTCCCCTTGGCATCTCTTTTACTCACCCCTATAATCACTGTTTCCAGCTTTCCTACTCAGTTATAATTTATCTGTTTTATGTGTCAGAAAATTCAACCAAACTAACTTCCTGAGAAAAGGGAATTTATTTGCTGCTTAACTAAATATCTCAGTTAAGAGTTAGTGTCAAGTCTAGCCGAACCCAGGACCCAACCGCTGTCAGTCACCAAGCCTGGTTTCTTGGCCCCACCCTCCTGATGCTGGCTCCATTCTTGGGTTCCATGTACTTGCAAGTTGATGGCCAGGTGATTTCACTTCCTGTATCTTCCTAATTTCATCCAGTGTATTTCCCAGCAAAATTTCCCTTTTTGTTCCATTAAGGTTCAAATATGTCCCTGAGTCAAGCATTTTTGCAGAACGTGAATTCTGATTGACCAGACCTAAGTCAAGTGCCTAGAGTGGATTCAACTTTCATAAAGTACATGGACTCAGAATGGGGGTTGGAGGGGGGTTGAAGTGGTTTCTTAGAGGGAAATCAAGGTCTGGTTATCAGAAGGAAAGTGAATAAAGGCAATAGCAACCATTAAGCCCCCCACCTACCATGACTCCCCCTCTCATTTTTGGCAAATGATCTTCATTTTTACCTCAAGAGACCATACAGTTAACTGCCCTTTTCTCATCTCTCCATCTAGCTATACCAGCCCCTACCCTTACTTTATTTCCTGTCATAGCAGGGATTTGGTATCTGAAACACCATCCACGTGGGTAATTTTTAACTTGAATCCTGTTCTTTAATTTCTCTGGGACTTTACTTCATCAGTTATCTTAGTTCTCCAATTAATTTATTCCTTGCTTTTCTCACGTAAATCTATTCAAAGTTCCATCTTTACCAAAACTCCTCTTGACCTTACAACTCCCTTTGGTCATCAGCCAGTCTTGCTCCTTCCCTCACAACCAGTTTTATAATGTTTTTTTCTCTATCAATTTCTCTTTCATTTGCTCCCAATTTTATGACAATATGACTTCTGTCTTTATTAAAATTGCTATGGTTAACATTACCAATAGCCTTAAAAGGGAACCAAGGCATTTCCTTTTAGTCTCTCTCATTTAGTTTTTATTGATCTCTCAGAAGAAACAGATACCAACATATGCTTTTCAAATCTCTTCTCCTGCATATTTCCACTTCCACTGCCATTCAGGATTCTATTATCCCTCCCCAAATATTTCTACAGTTTTCAACACATGATTTTCTTGCAATCAACTCTCCTTCCTTGAGTACAGCTGACTACCATCACCAGTTAAAATTAAAGAACTAAAAGTGATCATCTTACTTCCTTTTTAAAACCTTATATAGAAACCCACAAGATTAAACAGCTTTCTACCCTCCCATTAGATCAAGGTGTCAATTGTGATCAGTGGTGAGATAAGGCAAAGTAATTTGTTACCGACAAAATATCTAATACTGATAAAATATCTAGTTTTCTCTTTTTGCCCTTTTAATTTTGAATTAAAAATATATCTAAAAAAATAGATGTCAAGATGATAATTTTACTAAAAAAACTAACTCCCTTATTTGCATTCTAGAGCTTCACAACCCAGTTAATCACGATGGTGTGATCACTCACCCAGAGCCAGACACCCTGGAATGTGAAGTTAAGCGGGCCTTAGGAAGCATCACTACAAACAAAGCTAGTGGAGATGATGGAATCCCAGTTGAGCTATTTCAAATCCTCAAAGATGATGCTGCAAAAGTGCTGCACTCAATATGCCAGCACATTTGGAAAACTCAGCCGTGGCCACAGGACTGGAAAAGGTCAGTTTTCATTCCAATCCCAAAGAAAGGCAATGCCAAAGAATGCTCAAACACACAATTGCATTCATCTCACACGCTAGTAAAGTAATGCTCAAAATTCTCCAAGCCAGGCTTCAGCAGTACGTGAACCGTAAACTTCCAGATGTTCAAGCTGGTTTTAGAAAAGGCAGAGGAACCAGAGATCAAATTGCCAACATCCGCTGGATCAACAGAAAAGCAAGAGAGTTCCAGAAAAAGATCTATTTCTGCTTTATTGACTATGTCAAAGCCTTTGACTGCATGGATCACAATAAACTGTGGAAAATTCTGAAAGAGATGGGAATACCAGACCACCTGACCTGCCTCTTGAGAAACCTATATGCAGGTCAGGAAGAAACAGTTAAAACTGGACATGGAACAACAGACTGGTTCCAAATAGGAAAAGGAGTACATCAAGGCTGTATATTGTCCCCCTGCTTATTTAACTTCCATGCAGAGTACATCATGAGAAACGCTGGGGTGAAAGAAGCACAAGGAATCAAGATTGCCGGGAGAAATATCAATAACCTCAGGTATGCAGATGACACCACCCTTATGGCAGAAAGTGAAGAGGAACTAAAGAGCCTCCTGATGAAGATGAAAGAGGAGAGAGAAAAAGTCGGCTTAAAGCTCAGCATTCAGAAAACGAAGATCATGGCATCTGGTCCCATCACTTCATGGGAAATAGATGGGGAAACAGTGTAAACAGCGGAAGACTTTTATCTTCTGCTCCAAAATCACTGTAGATGGTGGGGGGGGGGGGGCTCCAAAATCACTGTAGATGGTGATTGCAGCCATCTGTCCCTGCTAATACCCTAGCCACACCAATTTTTTTTTAACAGTTCCTAAGATGTTGTACATTCTCCCATGACACTGTTGATCCCTTCTATTATCAATGCACTCACATCACAAATTCCTACTTACCCCTTGAGATTCTGTCTAAATGTCACTTCCTCCATGATGCTTTCTTAGCCTCTCATGAGGTGTCTCCCTTCTGCCAGGAAGGCAGGAATCTGTGAGCCACAGGACAAGAGAAACTGAAGAATTAGTAGTACATTCTCAGTTTCCATGTATTTGCCTTCACCAGGTTGAAAGCACAACTTAGTGGTGGACCAGCTGATATGGGAAAGACTAGAAACTGAACCATCTTAGAAAGCGAAGGTGCAAGTCATTCAGTCGTGTCCAATTCTTTGTGACCTCATGGACTCTACAGTCCATAGAATTCTCCCAGCCAGAATACTAGAGTGGGTAGCCGTTCCTTTCTCCAGGGGATCTTCCCAACCCAGGGATCAAACCCAGGTCTCCCTCATTGCAGGCAGATTCATTAAGGGCTGAGCCACCAGGGAAGCCTGAACCATCTTAGAAGGTTGACTCAAACTGTAAACCTAGCCAATTCATTGACCTGTTACTGGGCTTTAGACCCAAATTAAGAAAAAGGTACACTTTGAGGGCTACCTGACAAGCCAATTTTGCTAATGAGTTATGCCCCTTCAATTGCTCATCTGCATTGCAGACTCTTCCAAAATTAAAGTAGAGTGAATCAATGCAAGGTGAATGGGAGAAAAAATTCAAAGTCAGAGAGAGGGGTGGAAGCCTCAGTCATTTATAAGTTGCATAAACAGGAAAACTCTCTGTTACATCTGTAGATAACAAGCCCTTTGTGTGCTTTATTCAATGGCTTAGAAGCTTTGGATGCTGGTTCTTTCTAGTAAAAAAAAAAATGTTTTCTAACTTGTATTAGTATATGCTAAAGTGTATTCTGTCCTTTCTATTCTTCCTGAAACCATTTTCTTTTGAGGTTGAGAATTTCCTCAAGGATATCTAAGTATTCAGCAGCAGAGACGTGACCCTATGTGTTATTGTTGGTTGTTATGGCAACCATCAGCATAAACAAAACCACCCCCACAACCTCTATTCTTAATCCATTCTCAAAAACAGAAAAGATACATTAGGGGCATAGCCATACCTAATGTGAGATTAGATGTACTAGGGGCTGGGAGCACTAATAAAGATCTTTACTGTCTTTTTCAGATATAGCAAATACAACTGACTCTCCTGAATAATCAGATGGATAGTCTTACCACCAGAACGCACAGAGGAATGGCCCCAAAATTGTACAGATGTACATGTATCTGTTTTAAAAAATAATTCTGCATTTTTTAAAAACAACAGAAAACTGTAAAGTGAAAATAAATACAGGAACACACAAAAATAGGAGTTCCTATAGCAAGTCTGGCATCCTGGTACACAATGATCTTTTCTTACTGTCTGGCTCACATCTCACAATTTCCCTCAGTTTTTCATAATCATTTTGCCATCTTGACCATGCAACAAAACTGTCTTAACATCAAAGAAAATATACTATTTGGTGTTCTCTTTAAAAACACAGATGAAAAAGCAGTATATAAAAATGTTTAGATATTTCCACAGGTTTCTACTTCCTTCTAGGGTCCTATAAAAATAAGATTCTCTACCTTAATAGCAAGTGAATCTATGGAAAAGAGAGACAGCCAAAAGCACCAGAAATGAACTTTTAGGAATTATCAATTATTTGCCCCTGTTGCAGGATCATAGAGAAAGCTAAGTGACTTCTACAAGAGCAATATTTCCTGGAACTCTATACTGGGAATTAGCCTAAAGGAAGACATCATTACTTAAGGAACCTATTTTCTGTAAGTTTAGTCAGTATAAAATATAATGTAAAGCCACACCTGTGTATTCTATCTGCTTATCTCTTGTTTTGCACAGGATAATTAGTGGGTAAAGTATGTTTGCCTTTGAAATTCTGGTGACTTCATCTGATACTATAGATAACTAGCCATATGTTCTTACATGAAAACATGAAGCATTACGATGAAACCAAAGCAGTGGGTGGCCACAGAAGTTAATGTCAAGGATGTTTAAGAGCAAGTTGTGAGGAGGAAACTTTGTCTTCCTCTTCAAACTGTCTTCTCCAAATCTCTCCATTTTCCTTCTAGCATGTTCCTTTTATTAAAATACTTTTGCTCTGAAAAAAAGAAGCCTGATCTCAGTCACACACATCTTTCTGTAAAAGTTTATATCTGGTTGGGTGACAGAAATACTGTTTTTGGCATTTTAATCCAATTGTTTAATGGGGTCAAAGGGCAGTTATGCTCACTAAAGAATTTCAGGCATAAAGGAGTAGATGGGGAATTTGAGGGAGGAAAAAGGTACTTTCCAGTCACAGTCTAAAATTGCAGCAATCCTGCTCATAGAAAATTCTCAGTGCCTATGCTGAGAGGAAACCTAGCCCAGTTGGGGTTGAACACTTTGAAACTTCAACTATACTGCTTTGTGTCTTAGTAAGTTTTCTGTTAGGCATACCAGTATCATTATACTTAATTAAATTCAACTGCATAATTATTTTATGATTAATGAGTGTTTTTATTTTCCAAATGACATTTATTTGTTATTCATACAGAAAAGCAGGAAACCATTCAAATGATAAAAAGTCCCAGTTTTCCTCTGATCACAACACACTTCTCTCTCTTCTTTCAGCTCTTAAGTACGATCCTTTAAGTTTTATTTGTTTCCTATTTCTACCACCTTCAAAATAGTTGTTTTTTATTCCTCTGTCTTAGCATCTCTTCCTATTGATACTAGATTATCAAACTCCCTTTAGCCCTCTTGTTTTCCTGTAAACTCTAGTATAATTTTTTGACTACATTACTATGTGGTAGTAGTATATTCTCCCTTAAAGAGCTGTTTCTATTTTTTCTTATTCCTCTTATGTCCTCTTTATTATAAGCCCCGTATGAAAAAGAGCTCTGTCTCATCTCTGTATTCTAAAAAACTTGCACCATGAATTTTTAAATTGTAGTTGCCCACTATATCTAGATTTTAATTAATTAAAGATTATTTATGAGGCTTTTTAGGGCTTCCTTGTAGCTCAGCTGGTAAAAAAAAATCTGCCTATAATGTGGGAGACCTGGGTTCAATCCCTGGGTTGGGAAGATCCCCTGGAGAAGGGAAAAGCTACCCACTCCAGTATTCTGACCTGGATAATTCCATGGTGTGTATAGTCCTTGGGGTCACAAAGAGTTGGACATAACTGAGTGACTTTCATGAGGCTTTTATGACTTATATCCCAAACATACTAAGAACTCTTAAAACTCATCAATAAGAAAACAAGTAACCCAATTCAAAAAATGGGCAAAGAAAAAAAATCTGTACAGACATTCTAATATAGAAGATACAGAGATGACCAATAACCATAAGAAAAGATGCTCCACGTGATATATCATTGTCATTGTCATTCCTGTTGTTGTTCAGTCGCTAGGTGATGTCTGACTTTTTGTGACGTCATAGACTGCAGCACACCAGGCTTCCCTGTCCTTCGCCATCTCCCAGAGTTTGCTCAAACTCATGTCCATTTGAGTCCGTGATGCCATCCATTGCAAATTAAAACAACAATGAATACCACTATACACCTCTTAGAATGGCTAAAACTCAAAACACTGGCAAAGATAAGGAACAGGAGGAACTCTCATTCATTGGTGGTGGGAATGCAAAATGATACGGCACTTTGGATTACAGTTTGCTAGTTCCTTACAAGGCTAAACATAGACTTACCATATTATCCAGCCGTCACACTCTGGGGTATTCACCCAACTGACTGAAAAACCTATGTCTTAAAAAGAAAAAACACTTGAATGTTTATAGCAGTTTTATCTCTACATGCCAGAAATGGAAACAAACAAGAAAGCTTTAATAGGCAAGCGCATAAATAAGCTGATGAATCCATTTGATAGAATACTATTCAGTGATAGAAAGAATGAACCACACAAGGACATGGATGCATTTGACATCCATGTTGCCAAGTGAAAGAAGTCACTCTGAAATAATACTGTATTATTTCTATTTTCATGACATTCTGGAAGAGGAAAAATAAACAGTAAAAAGAGCGGTGTTTGCCAGGGGCTTTCTGTGGGGAAGGTGAGTGGTTTCAATAGGTGAAATACAGGGGATGTTTTAGGGTGGCGAAACATGCTACGTGGTGCTGTAGCATGCTGACACATGTCACAACACGGGTGAAACTTGAAGACACTATGATAAGTGAAATAAGGCAGTCACAAAAGGGCAAAAATGATATGATTCCACTTATACAAGGTATCTAGATTAATCGAGTTCATAGAGACAGAAAGGAAATGGCATCTCCAGGGACTGGATGAAATGGTGAGTTGCTGTTTCATTGGTACAAAGCTTCAGTTTGGGCCGATAAAAACATTGTGGAGTTGGATAGAGGTGATAGTTTCACAATAATGTGAATGTACCAATGCAACTGAACTTTACAAAAATGGTTACACTGGTAAATTTTATGTTATGTACACTGTGCACACACACAAAATTTTTCTAACTTTTTGTTCTAAAAAAGTTAGTGAAAACTTTGCAGGTAAAATAAGACCTTATTATAAGTATTTAAGAACTAATACTTCAAATATCATGTAGTTCTTGCCTTAAGTAGAATAGCAGGTAAAGCACCTAGCATACTGCCTGGTATAAGGTGGAGTTTAATAAATGATTAAGCTGCATGATTATGGCTATCTAGTGTATGGAGTTTTGAAGTATGTTGTTGCTGTAAGTGTGATCATATGGAGTTTGATGGCTGTATGGGGTGGGTATATATAAAGCTCTAATCTCTTTTGGTGCCCGTTGGGTCCACCCATTTCTCAAACAGAGAACTGTAAATGAGTGGGAAATAATTTTGTGGACTACTGACTGGGACTCTGTCTCTTCAGTTTGACAATGCAAGGTCAAAGTGCCTCAGGAAGAATCCTAGAGATTAGGCCACAGGTTATACCCAGCCTTCACCTAGAGACAGATCTACTGTAGGGAGTAAGAAGTTCAAGCAAGGGTGTCTATGGAGTTAAATAAAACTTTATGAACTAATGTGTTTCTGGAACATTATTTCCTATGTGTACTTTTTCTTTGTTCTATTTGATAACTTTTAAAAATGTGTCAGTAGATCTCAATTATATTAAGGAAAACACAAAAATAGGGGTTTTCCATGTAGAGATCTAACATAAAAGGAAGTTCCATGAACTGAGGAAGCCAGCTTGACAGCACTGGTGGGAGTCAGTGTGAGAAGGACGCAGTAAGGGAAACTCAGGAAGACAGGGTCAGGCACTTGGAATCAGATAAACCTCTCTTTACTCTTTGATTCCTAACATCTGGCCAAAGAGGTTCTGTGCTTTGTTTTAAGAGAGGCAATAGGGCTTCCTACGTGTCTCAATGGTAAAAGAATCTGCCTACCAAAGCAGGAGATGTGGGTTTCATCCCTGGGTTGGGAAGATCCCATACAGTAGAAAATGACACCTCAGCCAGTATTCCTGCTTGAAAAATTTAATGGGCAGAGGAGCCTGGCCAGCTATAGTCCAAGGAGTTGCAAAGAGTCAAGCATAGTTATGCATGCTCACAATGTTTCCTTTTGTTGTTCAGTCACTCAGTCATGTCCAGCTCCTTGCAACCCCATGGACTACAGCACACCAGGATTCCGTGTCCTTCACCATCTCCCAGAGCTTGTTCAAAGTCATGTCCATTGAGATGGTGATGCCATCCAACCATCTCATCCTGTCATCCCCTTCTCCTCCTGCCTTCAAACCTCTCCTGCATCAAAGTCTTTTCCAATGAGTCAGCTCTTCCCATCGAGTGGCCAAAGTATTGGAGCTTCAGCTTCTTCATCAGTCCTTCCAATGAATATTCCCCTGAATATTTCCTTTAGGAGTGACTGGTTTGATCTCCTTGCAGTCCAAGGGACTCTCAAGAGTCTTCTTCAGCACCACAGTTCGAAAGCATCAATTCTTTGGTTCTCAGCTTTTTTTATTGTCCAATTCTCACATCTGTATATGACTACTGGAAAAACCATAGTTGTGACTATACATATAGGTTTACATACCTTCCTGGACAAAGTAGTGTTGCTGCTTTTTAATATACTGCCTAGGTTTGTCATCGCTTTTCTTTCAATGTTTCCTCACATAATACTTTATCTTTGAAAGAGGAAAGTTTTCGAAATGCTCTGGCCTGATGTTTAAACTTTTTTTTAATGTATTTATTTGTTTGGCTGCATCGGGTCTTAGTTGTGGCACACAGGATCTTTGTTGCATCACATGGGCCTTTCTTTGTGATGTGTGGACTCAACTGTGCCTGCTTCAGTAGTTGTGGTGTCCAGGCTTGCTTGTCTCGGAGCATGTGAGATCTTGATCTCGGACCAAGACCTTGATCTCTTGATCTCGGACCAAGGATCAAACCTGCATGCCCTGCATTGCAAGGTGGGTTCTTAACCACTGGACCACCAGGGAAGTCCCCTGATGTTTACATTTTTGGATTCATATATTTCAAAGAGAAGTAGAAACTCAAATGAAAAAACACTATGCTGTGCCTCTTACAGGCTTTGCCAAGCCAAATTTGCTTGTAGTACGATTTCATTCCACACCATACACACACAACAAAAGCTTCTTGAAAATGATTATCTAAGGGAGTATGACAACTCAGTATCTTGATTTCATAGAAGGAAGTCAAACTGAAAATTCAAGAATAAAAGAGAAATCTCAGTAAGAAATCTCTCAGTTTCTTCTCTTTTTGTGAAATTCTCTGGAATGGCTTCTGATATTCCAACTCCTCTGCTTTGATTTAGCATTTGAAAGGCCGTACTACTTCTAGCACACCAATTTCATTTATTTGTTCTGAATGTTTGATCATCTGAATCTATTTTGAACTGATCATCTTAAGCTATGAGACAAATATACACAAAACAAGAGATAAACTGAAATGAGCATTTTTTAAGTGAGCAATCTATTCTGGAAATTCTGAAGTGAATATTTTTGGCTAGAAGCTCTCTTATAGGAATTGCAAAGAGCAGATTTATTCTCAAAAAATGGTAGATTGTTTGGTAGGCTTCTTGTTTTCCTTTTACACGCGTGTAAAAAGTCAATTTGTTGAAGTGTGAATGTTTTCCAACAGTTACAGAAAGAATTCAAAAGACTTGTGGCTTTTTAAAAAATCAGTGTAGAAGTGATTTCACCAAAAAGGCAGCCTAGGACACCCCAGCCTCCCTCCCACAAAATTAAAAATTCAGCAGCTAGTCACAAATTAAAACAGCTCTGGGGGAGCCCTGGAGTCCGTTTAAGAAACTTCGACAAACGCAGTGGAACAAACAAGAAGGAAGACAGTTTTGCTTTGCCTGCTTTTCCCCATCTCTCAAGCTGGCTCAGGGCCAAGAGGGACCTCCCCAGTTAAAAAATTTCCCCTCACCAGGAAAGCACAGTGAGCAACCAGCTTCTCCAGCTTTTGGGGCTTGGCACAAAAGTCCCACTTCCGTCTTACTCCACCCAGACTGTTAATGCTGAGACATATAGAGACGGCTAGGAACAGGAAGAAAAGCAGAGGCTGCCAGTAGCAGCCCACAGAGGGAACAATCATAGTTCACAGTGACCTGCTTTGCAGACAAACCCAGCGTCATTTACCGCTGGGAAAAAACCAATGGCCAGAAGAACTGCTGTAGACCTCCTGCCGAACTTACCAGCATTTGCAGCACAAGTATTTGTGTTCACTGGTGCCAGTCACCTAAGGCCCTTCCTGCTCTCTCCCTACTGCCCCTACTGGAACCCAGAAACCACACTGGCAGCCAACCCAGTCCTCTGAATCTGTGAGAATGGAAGACACCAGCTTAGAACCCCGTAACTGACCTTCTTCATGGTGCATGTACATCTATGCTCTTGTACACCACTGGCCTGACACCTACCATCAGATTCCACTGCCATGTGCCTGCCTGGGGAGAGACTGTAGTGCCATGAGAGACCATGTCAACAGCTAGGGTCCCCGAGCTGTTTGGGGGCCTGGATCAAGCCCTATCTTCTGTCTCTGGGCAGCATCACTGTGCTCATCATCAGCCAGCAACTTCACCTGTGCACGTGCATGCCCTTAGCTTGACCTTCATCGTTGGTTTTCATGCCATAAACCCATGGTGAAACCCAGTAGCCGTGGTACTGCTTACTGACAGCCAGGGTCCCTACATCTGTCAGTCTACCCGCAGTTGGCCTGGGCCATTTCTGCACGCTCCGGTTCCCACCACTGCATATGTGTTTGCAACCACTCCCTATCACCACAGAGGCATCTGTAGCACACCACTGGCTCCAGCCACTACTGCTGCCTACTCTGGTCCCTGTATGTGATTGAAGTTCAATTGTTATCAACATAAAATAAACTACTATTTATAAGATGCTTTATGTAGTACTTTGATAAAATAAGAATTTACTCTATGTAAAAGCAGATTTTTAAATGGATTTAAAAAAGAGATAAACCACTACAATATTGTAAACTAATTATCCTTCAATTAAAGTAAATTAATTAATTTTTTAAAAAAGATAGAAGGGAATCAATGCACATACCACTATGGAAATTACCAATCCAGAAAGGAACACAGCAAGAGAGAAATAAAGGAACAAGGAACCTATAAAACAATCAGAAAGCAATTAATATAATGAGATTAGTAAGTTTTGAGCTGTCAATAATTACTTTAAATGTAAACAAATTATAATTCTTAAATCAAAAGACATAAGTGTGGCTAGATGGATCAAAACAAAGACAGTTGCACGCTGCCTACAGGAAATTCACTTCAGTTTTAAGGACACACACAGACTTAAAGTAAGGGGATAGAAAAAAATATTTCATTCAAGTGGAGCCCTAAAGAGAGCAGGAATAGCCATACTTATATCAGACAAAATAAACTTTAAGCCTAAAATAGCAATAAAAGACAAAGAAGCTCATTGTATTGATATGATGACAAAGCACTCAGTTCATCAAGAAAGTATAACAATTGTAAATATATATATACCCCAGCATCAGAACACCTAAATATATTAAGCAAATTCTAAGAAATCTGAAGGGGGAAATAGACAAAAATATAGTAATATTGTGAACTTTAATACCACACTTTTAACAATCGATAAGTCATCCAGACAGAAAATCAACAGAGAAACATTGGATTTGGACTATACTTTAGGCCAATTGAGCCAAACAGATATAAATATAGAACATTTTATCGAATAGAACATACATTCTTTTCAAAGTCATGCAGAACATCCACCAAGAGAGATCATATTGATGAGTCACAAGTCTTAGAAATTGTAAGAAGGTTGAAATCATACCAAGTAAGTTTTCCAACCACAATGGTACAAAACTAGAAATCAGTAACAGGAAGAAATCTGGGAAATATACAACTACGTCCTCATAGTTGTATAAAAGTGTGTTAAACAACACACTTTTGAGTAAACAATGGTTCAAAGTAGAAATAAAAGGAAAAATCTAAATATATCTTGAATCAAATGAAAATGAAATACCACATGTCAAAACAAAGGGGGAAAATCCTTGGACGTTTGTCTTGACAATGATTATTTTTAATATGGTACCAAAAGCACAAGAAAAAAAGCAAAAACAAATAAATGGGACTACATCACAAAAAACCAAAGTAGTCTACTAAAGGAGAGAAAATATTTGCAAATCATGCATCTGATAAGAGGCTAACATCTAAAATATAGAAAGAACTCAACAATAGCAACAAAATAATCATTTTTTTAAAAATGGCAAAGGACCTGAATAGACATTTTTTCCAAAGAAGACATACTAAAGGCCAACAGGTACATGAAAAGGTTCTCAACACCATTAACCATCAGGGGAATGCAAATCAAAATGAGGATGAAATATCACCTTATACCGATTAATGTGGTTATCATAAAAAACACAAGAGATAACAAATATTGGCAAGAATCTGGAGAAAAGGAAGCTCTTCAAAAAATTAAAAATAAAGCTACTATATTATCCAACAATCCTATTTCTGAGTATATATCCAAAGGAAATAAAAATAGGATCTTTAAGAGGTACCTGCACTTCCATGTTCATTTCAGGACTATTCACAATAGCCAAAATATGGAAACAACCTAAAGTTGTTTCATTCATTCAGGATGAATGAATAAAGAAGATGTGGAACATATATAAAAGAATATTATTTAGCCATGACAATTGCCATTTACAACAACATGGATAAAACTTGAGAGCATTATGGTAAGTGAAATAAATCAGGTAGAGAAGTACAAACACTGTGTAATATCATTTCTATGTGAAACCTTAAAAAGCCAAAGAAACAGAATAGAGTGGTAATTACCAAGACCTGGGATGGGGAAAATGGGAAGATGTTGATTAAAGGTACAAATTTCTAGTTATAAGGCAAATAATTTCTGGGGATCTGGTATACAGTATGGTGACTATAGTTAGTAATACTGTATTATACACTTGAGGGGGCTTTCCAGGTGGCTCAGTGGTAATGAATTTCCCTGCCAGTGCAGGAGAAACAGGTCCCACCCCTGGGTCGGGAAGATCCTCAGCAGAAGGAAATGGCAATCGAGAAGGAAATAGTATTCTTGCCTGGGAAATCCTAGACAAAGGAGCCTGGCTGGCTACATTCCATGGGGTCACAAAAGAGTCGGAAATGACTTAGAGACTAAACAGTAAGAACATTATACACTTGAAAATTGCTGAAAGTGTAGATCTTCAATATTCTTATCACAAGAAATGGTCATTATGCTGAAGGATGGCTGTGTTAGCTAAAGCTATGGTGGTGATCATTTTGTAATATATAAGTATATCAAGTCAACATATTTTACACCTTAAATGTTTTATGTCAATTATATCTCAATAAAGCTGGAAAAAAATGGAAGTCAATGTACTAGAGTTCAATGAGTTATGGACAGAAGATCAAATGATTTGGGTTCAAGTCTCTGCTCTGCCACTAATGTGTAATCTTGGGTAAATTATATTACTAAGACCTTTGATCTTAGCTCTTAGCTTTTATGCCTGGAATAAAAAGAATAAGTTCACTCAAGATCACCATGATATAGAACTGAGACAGAATTTAAACTCAGAAAGTCTAATTCCTAGGAATGAGTTCTTAACCTTCAGACCAACTGATTTTCTGCAGATGCTAAAGTAACTCCATAAATTACCTTTTTTTCAATAAATGGTGCTGGAACAACTGAATGTCCACATGGAATAAAATGAATATTGTTTTTTGCTTCACACCAAACACAAAAATTAACATAAAATGTCGTATACCTAAACATAAAAGCTAAAATTATCCAATTTCTAGAAGAAAACACAAAATAAATTTTTCAGACTTTGGATTAGGCAAAGGTGTTTAAGGCAAGATTATAAAAGTACTAATACGAACTTTTGAAAAAATTGTTCAATTTGACCCTATTGAAATTCGAATCTGCTGCTTTTCAAACACTTCTAAGAAAATGAAAATTTAAGACATAAACAGGGAGAAAGCATTTGTGTTGCATTTATCTGGTAAGATCCATAATTGAAATCTTTAAAAACTCATACAGCTCAACAATAAGATCATTTAATAACAAAAAGGGACAATTTTTGAACAAGTACTTCATAGAAGAAAGTATATAATTGGTCAATAAGCACGTGAAAAACACACTCAGGATCATTAGTGGCTAGATGGGTTGATAGCTTTATCAAAACTCATCAAAAACTACACTTTATAAGGATGCTTTTTACTGTGTGTAAGATAGTTTGGATTTATCTGCTTTTTCATATCCTTATTCAAATGGTACATCAGTATGACAACTTACAGGATTTGTTAAAAATGGGAAATAGTGTCATCTTCACTTCAAAATGACAGGTCTTAAGTATGGAGAAGAAGCCAACACCCTTTTGGAGCCATGAGTATTCCTCAGACTCCATCTGTTGCTCGGATTGGAATTTCAACAGATTACAGACAAACTCCTACAGGAGAAGCTGAGCACCCTCAGCTGATTCATTTACTAGGTCATCCATAAATTGTGGGGCAATTTCTACCACTTTGCTTCATCATCTGAGGCTCAGATGACTCCAAGTCTATCTGAAATTTTTATTTCAGGGAGGGAGGCTCAACAAATGGTATGAAAATTTCAAAAGTGACTAATACAGACCCCTCTCTTCTAAAAACCATAATTTGAGTGAAATAATTTTTAAAAGTTCTTAAACTTGTCATGTTTTAAAGATAAATAACATGGTTTATAAGCAAGAAGCTAAAAAAGAAAATAAAGACAAATTTTAAAATACTGACTGTACATTATTTTTTGAGTTTTTATAGAAAATATATTCTTTTTTTTTAATAAATTTGTTTTTAATTGGAGGATAATTGCTTTACAACATTACATCAGTTTCTGCCCTACATCAACATAAATCAACTATGGGTATACATATATCCCCTCCCTCTTGAACCTCCCTCCCATCCCATCCCACCCCTCTAGGCTATCACAAAGCACAGATTAAATAAAGATGCATTATTAAAATAAAATTTTATAAGTTTAAAATATAGGGAAAAAAAAATCATCATTTATGATGTTTTACCACGTGAAGTTAAATACTATTCAGGAGCAAAAGTTTTATTTGTTTTGACTCAACATGTATCGTTCTTGGTGTTTAGTCACTAGGTCTGTTTGACTCTTTTGTGAAGCCATGGACTGTAGCCTGCCAGACTCCTCCATGGGATTTCCCAGACAAGAGTACTGCAGTGGGTTACCATTTCCTTCTCCAAGGCATCTTCCTGACACAGGGATTGAGTCTGCATCTCTTGCTTGGCAGGTGGATTTTTACCACTGAGCTCCTGTGAAGCTGATATTCAAAAAGCAAAAGTAGTATGCTTTTAATGTTTCTCTAGTGATTTAAAAGCAGCCCACTCCAGTACTCTCGCCTGGAGCATCCCAGGGACGGGGGAGCCTGGGGGGCTGCCGTCTATGGGGTCGCACAGAGTCAGACACGACTGAAGCAACTTAGCAGTGATTTAAAACAAACTGATAACCACACTCATATTTCTAAATTTTTATTTTTCAGTGATTTACTAGTTAACAAAATCAACTACATTCCATTTCTAAAGGCTTTGTGAAAAAATATATGAAAATGAAAAATAATTTTCAGGAGCATTTCTTCAATCACAAGTACTTCAAATAATACAAATTAGATATTATTTTTATGTCTGCAAAATCATACTTCTCATGTTTGTTTAACGTAACTATCATGATAAATATGGAGGAAACTTTATTCAATCTCATTAAAAGTATAAGACATTGTACAGATCATAAGATTTTACAGATGGAAAAAAAGCCTTGGTTTTCCATCCCAAGTGCACACTTGGACACACTTCTGCCTTTAAGAAAATTTCCGTTTTATAAAATATAAATTTATTGTATAAGCCAAAAAGCTTATGTTAGCATGCACTGTACCATCAAAAATAGCAACCTGGCTGACTTCCTTTGTCTTATAAACAATGAGATAGCCACTCAGAGTAAAAGTGTGAAAGCACTTTTGAAAAACTTGGGAACAAGTAAAAGCAGTATGTGAAAATAATTATTAATCGCAGGAGAGCATCACACACACTCTCAGAATGTTTCCATTCTGGTCCAAGCGTTAGCTGGGACAGGGCTAGTTTCAAGGCCAACATTGGGGATGACATGAAGGATCACAGACTTGGTGACCTGTATGGCATTTCACCAGAAGCTGTGTTAGCATAAAAATGCTTTGGCTTTTCTCTTCAGCTGTGCCAGAGAAAATAATTTCCTCTGAGAATCTCTAGCTTAGAATCTAGGTTAATGGAAGGTTTTTTTCTAAACCAGCCAAATTTTCTTTTTCAGAATGAAACCACAGAAGTAAATATGGTTTGAGGTTAACTAAATCCCATAATGAGGAAGAAGGAAGTTTGGCAAATAAAAGCTCAAAGGGATTTTTGATGAAAGAATTAATTAAATTCCCTTCTTTTTCCCCACTAAGAGAAAGAAATTCCACAAGCATATTAAGCCTTCACACATTCAATTCTAAAATCTTTAAAAATGAAAGTAAAAAAAATAAACGTGTAACCATTAACTAATCACTTCTGAAATTAAGCAATATTAACATATTATATTAGCTTTAAACCTTTTTTTTTTTTTAACTTTATTTTACTTCACAATACTGCGTCGGTTTTGCCATACATCAACATGAACCCACCACGGATGTACATGAGTTCCCAATCCTGAACCCCCCCCCCGCCACCTCCCTCCACATACCATCTCTCTGGGTATTCCCAGTGCACCAGCCCCTAGCTTTAGACCTTTTTTAATGTAAAAAATGATATAGGTACCAAAATCCTACTGGGTAATCCTTTTTCCCTTTCGCTGCCAAACTCCTATAATAGTGTCATTCTCATTAATGCTCTGAACTAATGAAATAAAATTCCTATGTTAAGGCAAGACAAGAAAAACTTAACATAAATTTTTTTCTCTGCCCATTTCAGTCTCCTCCCTCCTCTCTAGTGTGCGTTATTCATCTGGTTTATGCATTAACCAGACCTCCCCAGTAGCAAAAATACCTGCTCAGCCACAAATTTCCACTTTTCTTCTTCTGGCACCAGCCATGGAACTCCTTTAGAAGATAACATTTCTTTCTCAGTTTTACAAAGGGTCACAATGACCTACCACTCGCCTTCTATGCTCAAACCTCTTTGGTGAACTTTGGTGAACAATGCCAATATATCATTTCCTTTAAAGATAGTGGTTGGTGCAAAACAGACTGGTCAGACGGGAAGTTCTTAGTGTTAATACTTATGACCTTATTAATATTACTAGCTTTACTGTTAGTATTCTGCCTATTTTATAAGATTAATGCTTCTTGCATTATCAAAATTTGTGACTAAGCCTCATATAAAATTAATGTTAATTTGTTGTTATTTAGATGCTAAGTCATGTCTGACTCTTATGACCCCATGGACTGTAGCCCACCAGGCTCCTCCTTCTTGTCCATGGGATTTCCCAGGCAAGAATACTGGAGTGGGTTGCCATTTCATTCTCCATAATGTTGATTAGGTGACTTGAAATGATTGATCAAATATATAGTCCTGTAAGGGTCTTTTCTGGTAGCTCATCTGGCAAAGAATCTGCCTGCAATGCAGGAGACCCGAGTTAGATTCCTGGGTTGGGAAGTTTTCCTGGAGAAGGAAGGGATAGGCTGCTGCTGCTGCTGCTGCTGCTGCTGCGTCACTTCAGTCGTGTCCGACTCTGTGCGACTCCATAGACGGCAGCCCACCAGGCTCCCCCGTCCCTGGGATTGTCCAGGCAAGAACACTGGAGTGGGTTGCCATTTCCTCCTCCAATGCATGAAAGTGAAAATGGAAAGTGAAGTCGCTCAGTCATGTCCGACTCCTAGCGACCCCATGGACTGCAGCCTACCAGGCTCCTCCGTCCATGGGATTTTCCAGGCAAGAGTACTGGAGTGGGGTGCCATTGCCTTCTCCGAAGGGATAGGCTACTCACTCGGTATTCTTGGGCTACCCTGGTGGTTCAGATGGTAAAGAATCCACCTGCAATGCAGGAGACTGGGATTGGGAAGATCCCCTGGAGAAGGGCATGGCAACCCACTCTAGTATTCTTGCTTGGAGAATCCCCATGGACAGAGGAACCTGGTGGGCTACAGTTCATGGGGTCACAAAGAGTCGGACATGACTAAGCAACTAAACACAGCACAACACAGCACTGAGATAGATGATAGTAATAGTGAAACTCTAGATATGGGAAGAAGCAACAAGAGGGGGCCTTTTCCTGGACCATAATAGACTAGGAAGACAGGCAGTCCAGAGAATTTTGGCTATAGTTAACAGGGCTTAGTGCAATAATAGCACACTGGGTCACTATTAACGAAATCTTTGCCTGACCTGGGGATGAGCATTCCAGCACTGTGAGACAAATTTGGCACAAAATGCTTCCCAAACCTCGGTTGAAATGAAAACCAGAAAAGAGGGTTGTAAAATAAATAATATTGCCCACCCTCCAATTCTCTAAGAAGCAAGTCACTAACCACTGTGGTCACTGACCTACAGTAATCCTGAAAGCAATTCATGGTGAAGATCAATATGAGGCACTTAGTGTTCTAGGAAAACTGGCAGAACAGGACCTCAGACAGATATTTTCAGAAACAAGTATCCTGCATCTTTCCATACTAAAACTAAAACACTATAACTATTAGCTAAGATGTTCCTTGCAAATGGTAGTAACTTTCTACCAAGATATGAGCTTGATTGCATACACACCTTCATCAAAATCACATAAATAATAGCCACCCCTCTTATGTTTTCAGAACAGTCATCAGAGTTTTCTGAAAGATTGTCTCTGGATTAAAATCCTAAGGTTGGCTTCTGTAAAATTTTCCATTTCTATTTTAGATTGGCTATTGATTAAATTTTCTTCAACAGAACCTTTCCTGTAATGCATATTTCTAAATAATAGATGCAATACCATTATTTGGAGCCTTAACATTTACATGAAAGGCATTGTACTGAACATATCAGTTTTTTAATTCAAAAGTCTGTTTTAATCCAAATTAATCCAAGTATTTAATAGAGGGAGTAGTTACTCTGTATAATGGCACTGTTTACTATTGAGGGACAGTAGTTGTCTCCACGTTTTACTAATACGAGCAGTGTTTTAGGAGCATTCTCATACATCATTTCTCATGTACATGGCTGAGAATTTCCTTAAGGCAGAAAGAAATGATAATACATATCTTCAGTTTCAACCCAGTATTGCCAAAGTGATTTCCAAGATGATTCTGTACATTTACACTCCCTTCAGTGAGGGGTTTAGTTGTGTCTGACTCTTTGCAACCCCATGAACTATAGCCTGCCAGGCTCCTCTGTCCTTGGAATTCTCCAGGCAAGAATACTGGAGTGAGTAGCCGTTCTCTTCTCCAGAGGACCTTCCCAATGCAGGGATCAAACCCAGGTCTCCCACATTGCAGACGGATTCTTTTACCATCTGAGCCACCAGGGAAGTCCACACTCTGTTCAGCCATTTCCAAGTTCTCAGTTCCCCACATCCTCACCAAAAGTCAGTGTTGCCAGTTTTACCAATTTGGGACCCACCTGATGGATATGAAATACTATCTCATTGTAGTTTAAATTTGCTTTTCTTTGATAACTAATGAAACTAAATATCTGCTAAGTTTCTGTGAATTACCTATTCACGTTCTCTTATTTTTCTAATGAATTGCTTGTCTTTGTCTTATTGATATATAGCATTTGTTCTATATTCCAGATAGCAATTGCAGAAGAATGAAACTTTTATTGAGACCATTTGCAAGCACTAGTTTCATTTTAACTTCAAGTGAATCTTAGTAGAAAAATTTTACAATTTATTTCACTTCTAATTCTCAAGACTTACTCCTCAATATTATACACGTTTATTTACCTATTCTAAAACACCTTGAAATATAGATGGCAGAAATGCTAAGTTAGACCCTTTCCTAGGAGAGGCAGATCTTTGACAGGTGACTTTGACTCTAAGATTCTGCAAAGACCTTACCAAATTTCCTTTGCCCAACACTACAGTCCAAAATGCCTCCATCAAACATACCTGCATTCCCCAAGTCACCCTGGATCAGACCTGCACATGGTGTGATGACCCTCCCCGTCTCCTTCAGCTCACTCCGTTTTCTCTCAAATGCATTTAGCCTAACACATTTCTTTCATATCTAACCCTGACTGCATCTGCTTCTCAGAGGATCTGAAATAATGCACACATTTATGAGCACATCTTCAGCTGTAGCCCACATTGCTATCTCTGAATTAAGACACTGTTCATCATCCCTTCCACATACAGTAACCCTCAATTCTATTGCCTAGGTCCACATTCCACAGTGAACTCTCTTCCCTTTTAATTCCCTTATTCTATACTTCCTCACAGAATGTTTACTCATTATTGTTTAAAGATTTTTTTCATTGAGGTGTAACATATGTACCAAAAAGTGCACATATTTATTACTAAGTTTAAACTGAACTAGCTCCCGGATTAAGACACAGAAGGTTACCAGTACAGAGTCTTCTTTCATGTTCCCTTCTAATTACATCCTGTGTCTCAAGGGGTATTGTAATTCTGACTTCTAAAAACGCACATTGCTTTTTGCCTATTTTTATTCTCCATATAAGTGCAATTGTTTAGTATATAGGTTACTGTGTCTGGTTTTTATAACTCAACAAAAAATATGGCTGTAAGATTCATCTATATTTTTGTGTATAATTGTAGATAGTTTATTTTCAATGCACTAACACTGTAGAATATGTGAAAATATCATAACTGACATGTATTTTATGGCTATAGACTTATCAATAATTTCCAATTTAGCACCGTTACAAATAGTATTGCTGTGAACATACTACCACATCTTTTTTTTAGGAACACATGTGCAAAGTTCTATTGAGGTTACCTAAGACAACATTTATTGGGTTATAAATCATGTGTATGTCAGCTTTAGGAGATGCCGTCAAACAGATTTTCAAACTGTGCCATTTATACTTCCATCAACGGGATTTGAGCATTCTAGCTGCTCCAGATCTTTACCAAGACTTGGGCTTCTCTGTCTCTTTATTTTTGCCACTCTGATGGCTGTGTTCATTGCTTGTCTATACTTAGATGGATCTCCTATTGCTCTGTTTCTGAACAGTTATACCACAGAGAGTGATTGTTATTGATTTTTATTCTGCTCTTCTACTAAGTTCCGCTTGGCCTGTGGATGAGCAATGTTGCTAATTTTGTGTCTTTCTGGTGAACAGAATGAATAGAATAATAGTTATCTTCCATTCCTCCTCCAGTTCTTTGCAGACATTGATGAATAAGATGACTATTTCCTAAAGCAGCTCTTTAAGTGACAGATCAGTGATACAAATTTTAACAACTTACAATAACCTGAATGCGTTCTTGGAAATGATCTGCTAAGGGAATTCCTTGCACTTATTGTCATAGCTACCACACCCAAGGTGGCAGAAGTGCTATATTCTCCTACTCTTTTGCCCTGAGGTTTGCCAAGATCAGAGCCTCTTCCAGGTGGTTTCCAGTTCTATTGGCTTTGCAAAGATAGGTAGCTTCTCTCTCCTCTTCTTTCTACTTTTTTTTTTTTTTTTTGCTATCCTGGAGTGTAGAAAATGGCAACACACTGCAGTATTCTTACCTGGAGAATCCTGTGGACAGAGAAGCCTGGTTGGCTACAGTCCAGGGGGTTGCAAAGAGTCTGACACCACTGAAGCAACTAACACACACACTAAATGCACCCAGCTTTGTTTTCAAATAGACCCAAATTCATTTTATTTTTTCAAAAACATCAAGTAGCAATAGAACCTTTATTTAGAATGTATTATTATCCCCAGCATTTGAATTTTATCTCCAGAAATGAAAGACTTTCAGAAGTCTCTTAAGTGAACTAGTTCTGCTTTTTCTTATCATCCAACTGATCTCTAATTCTATATGCCTTGATTTCAGACCAACAAAGGCAAATTCTGCCTTTTGACTAGAGTTAGCAAAAAAGAATACCAAGAAAAAAAAAAAAAAAAGAGGAAGTGTAGGTGTTCCTCTTGGTTGCCTAACTTGTTTTCATGATCCCAAAGCCATAACATATACTAATAATCAAATCATTGCAGACTAAGTCCTGCTCTTGTCTCAATACTTTGTTACCCACAATCACCTTTACTACTGCTGTAAACATAGGTTATTGCTTAGAGAGGATTTACGCAAACACACAGGAAGAATTATCTTAGGCTGACACAAGTCACACTTCCCAAGCAAGAGACAAATTATTTGCAATTTTTAGAGTTTCGTTTCTTTGGATTGTTTTTCCAAAAACAAGTGACTAGACGATTATTAACAACCCTCTCAACTCTGTATCTCCATGACTCAATGCTTGGCAAAATCCCTAAAGGAAGTAAATATATGTTTTGTTTATTTTATGTGCTTTGTAGCCCTCACACAGAGAAGACAATGGCAAGCCACTCCAGTACTCTTGCCTAGAAAATCCCACGGACAGAGGAGCCTGGTAGGCTGCAGTCCATGGGGTCGCTAGGAGTCGGACATGACTGAGCGACTTCACTTTCACGTTCATGCATTGGAGAAGGAAATGGCAAACCACTCCAGTGTTCTTGCCTGGAGAATCCCAGGGACGGGGGAGCCTGGTGGGCTGCCATCTATGGGGTCGCACAGAGTCGGACACGACTGAAGTGACTTAGCAGTAGCAGCAGCAGCCCTCACAACATTTGGCACATGTCATGGGCTCTTAATATATTTCATTCTAGTTTCTATTATAAGAAAATAGTTATTACTACTTAAGAATTGAATTAGAGACTGAAAATTCTCTTTAAAAATAACACCTAAAGACGTTATAAAAGAAGTCCACACTTTCAAAAGTGATTTAGTAAAACAGAATATCAATAGATAATAACCACCACAGTCACTGCCACAACAATGGCAGTAAAATATGATCTTGACCTGTTTACCATATAATTTCATTTCTAATAGTTACACCAATTCCTAATGACATTCCATCATAATTAATTCCAGTACTTTCCCATAGATACTAGTTATAGACTGTTGAGTATGATTATGTTGCAGTTAAATGAAATATTAATTTTCTCATTTGACGTAAATACACTGTCCTCAGACAGTGAGGATGAGGGAGAGAGAAAGAAAGAAAGGAAAATATAGTGAAAACAAAATATTTTGCTTACCAGGATTCCCTGTAAAAATAAAATTGTAATTTTTGACATAAACACAAATGGAAGATGAGCAAACAGAAGCATAGCTGAGTTTTCCAAATGGTACTAAATGTGAGTGAAATTATTACATGTGAGAAAGCATAAAAGCTTGAAAAGAGAGAGGGAAAGAGAGTGGAAGAAATGAAGCAGTGAGATGTAGATGACTACATAATCTTCATTGGGCCCCTTCCCCCCCCTGCCAAGTATTACTATGTATGATAGGTTTCTAAGTATAGAGATGGTATGGAGCTTGAGGGTGTATGTTTGGGGATGTAATCTGGTGAGGACTTGGAGTTTTCTCCCCAGTGAACACAGCAGAATGAGTAAGTTCTGGAATCTCCCAAAATTGGTACAGTAGATTCTGGACTCTAACAAAGTCTTGCACGTTGTATTTAGGTTAAGTTTAACCAGATGCCCAAGGACAGGAGGGTTCTAGCTGACATCTGGTTATAAAGGTAATGGCTACAGTCAATTCAGTTCAGTTGCTCAGTTATGTCCAACTCTTTGCAACCCTGTGGACTGCAGCATGCCAGGCCTCCCTGGCCATCACCAACTCTCAGAGTTTACTCAAACTCATGTCCATTGAGTTAGTGATGCCATCCAACCATCTCAGCCTCTGTTGTCCCCTTCTCCTCCTGCCTCAGACTTTCCCAGCATCAGGGTCTTTTCAAATGAGTCAGTTATTCATATCAGGTGGCCAAAGTATTGGAGTTTCAGCTTCAACATCAATCCTTCCAATGAATATTCAGGACTTATTTCCTTTAGGATGAACTGGTTGGACCTCCTTGCAGTCCAAGGGACTCTCAATAGTCTTCTCCAACACCACAGTTCAAAAGCATCAATTCTTTGGCACTCAGCTTTCTTTATAGTCCAACTCTCACATCCATACATGACTGCTGGAAAAATCATAGCCTTGACTAGACAGATCTTTGTTGGCAAAGTAAAGTCCCTGCTTTTGAATATGCTATCTAGGTTGGTCATAACTTTCCTTCCAAGGAGCAAGTGTCTTTTAATTTCATGGCTACAGTCACCATCTGCAGTTATTTTGGAGCCCCCCAAATATAAAGTCAGCTACTGTTTTCACTGTTTCCCCATCTATTTGCCATGAAGTGATGGGACCAGATGCCATGATCTTAGTTTTCTGAATGTGGAGTTTTAAGCCAACTTTTTCACTTTCATCAAGAGGCTCTTTAGTTCTTCTCTGCTTTCTGCCATAAGGGTGGTGTCATCTGCATATCAGAGGTTATTGATATTTCTCTCTTCAATCTTGATTCCAGCTTGTGCTTCATCAAGCCCAATGTTTCTCATGATGTACTCTGCATGGAAGTTAAATAAGCAGGGTGACAATATACATCCTTGACGTACTCTTTTCCTGATTTGAAACCAGTCTGTTTTTCCATATTCAGTTCTAACTGCTGCTTCCTGACCTGCATACAGATTTCTCAAGAGGCAGATCAGGTGGTCTGGTATTCCCATCTCTAAGAATTTTCTATAGTTTGTTGTGATCCACACAGTCAAAGGCTTTGGCACAGTCAATAAAGCAGAAATAGATGTTTTTCTGGAACTCTCTTGCTTTTTTGATAATCCAGCAGATGTTGGCAGTTTGATCTCTGGTTCCTCTGCCTTTTCTAAAACCAGCTTGAACATTTGGAAGTTCACGGTTCATATACTATTGAAGCCTGGCTTAGAGAATTTTGAGCATTACTTTATTAGCATGTGAGATGAATGCAATTGTGCGTTAGTTTGAGCATTCTTTGACATTACCTTTCTTTAGG
Organism: Capra hircus; assembly: GCF_001704415.2. Classification (NCBI taxonomy): domain Eukaryota; kingdom Metazoa; phylum Chordata; class Mammalia; order Artiodactyla; family Bovidae; genus Capra; species Capra hircus. The sequence continues at coordinate 89,350,915 of NC_030813.1, read as the reverse complement.
ATTGGAATGAAAACTGACCTTTTCCAGTCCTGTGGCCACTGCTGAGTTTTCCAAATTTGCTGGCATATTAAGTGCAGCACTTTCACAGCATCATCTTCCAGGATTTGAAATAGCTCAACTGGAATTCCATCACCTCCACTAGCTTTGTTCCTAGTGATGCTTTCTAAGGCCCACTTGACTTCACATTCCAGCATGTCTGGCTCTAGGTGAGTGATCATACCATCGTGATTATCTTGGTCGTGAAGATCTTTTTTGTATAGTTGTTCTGTGTATTCTTGCCACCTCTTCTTAATATCTTCTGCTTCTGTTAGGTCTATACCATTTCTGTCCTTTATTGAGGACACTTGACTGTACTTATGGCAAATAACAGTGGCTGTAGCTACTTTCTACCCAATACTTCCTAAGAAAATAATTGCATCTTCAGTTCAGTTCAGCTCAGTCGCTCAGTCATGTCCGACTCTTTGCGACCCCATGAATCGCAGCACACCAGGCCTCCCTGTCCATCACCAACTCCCAGAATTCACTCAGACTCACGTCCATTGAATCAGTGATGCCATCCAGCCATCTCATCCTCTGTCGTCCCCTTCTCCTCCTGCCCCCAATCCCTCCCAGCATCAGAGTCTTTTCCAGTGAGTCAACTCTTCACATGAGGTGACCAAAGTACTGGAGTTTCAGCTTTAGCATCATTCCTTTCAAAGAAATCCCAGGGCTGCATCTTACTCACTCATAAATAAGATTACCTAAAGTTTCCAGCACAGAGATTAATAATAGATGTTTCATAATGAATTCTTGTGAAAATGATTTGAATGAGTTTAATAAGATCTTGTGATGTAATGAAGATAGAGGATTGACTTAGGGACCAAAAGACCTAAATTCAAATCTTGATTTGAGGTAATCTTCAGCAAGTTTCTTAGACTTTCTGAATTTTAGTCTTGTCAATTGAAAAATGATATTTTATTACCTTTTCAAAGTGTTGTATTAGAATGAGATCATAAATTTACCAGTTAGATAAGATCTAATTGGTAATTTATTAATTTATTCAATTAAGCCTTTGAATGCAACACATGTGCTTAATTTACATTCTATTGTGAGGACTGCAAAGATTGTAAGCCTGTTACACTAAAAATCCATAGGGTAAGGACTATCTTTCTTATATTTTGAACAATCATTTTGCTTAATGCTATATGGACCCTGGGTCCCTGTGAAAAGAGGTTCCATGGAAACTTAATGTGATGTTTTCATTATAGTTTTTAGTATATCTATATACAGCTTTTAGTGGCCATACACTTATCTCTGAGTAGTGAAGTAGCTAATAAATACAGATGGTTCTTTTTCAATGTAAAATGAAACACAACAATTACTATCTTTGGAAGAATAAATAGTTATTTACACTGAAAGTAAGCAAATATTTTATTAAAAACAATTTTATCACTAACTTTTGCAATAATACAGTGCTCGCATAAAACATCTGGCATTATTTGTTTTCTATTTTCATAGAAATTCAGAATTCAGAAATAACTTTAGCAGTACATCCTCTCAGTAGCTACGACCTCTTTAAGCTTCAAGAGGAAAAGCTCAGCACTGCAGAATCCTGGGAAATTTTATGACTATTGCAATGTAGACTTAAGAATAGGTTCATTCTAAGCCCAACTCAAAACTGTAAATGCTTTTCAAATCTTTATGTAGGTTAATACCCATTTTTCTGTGGCTTTTTTTTTTTTTTTGATACTCTATTCACAACTGGGCTTCCCTTGTGGCTCATTTGGTAAAAAAAATCTGCCTGCAATGTGGAAGACCTGGGTTCGATCCCTGGGTCAGGAAGATCCCCTGGAGAAGGGAAAGACTACCCACTCCAGTATTCTGGCCTGGATAATTCCATGGACTGTATAGTCCTTGGGGTTGCAAAGAGTCAGACATGACTGAGTGACTTTCACCTTGTGTTTGTGGCTCCTACCAACTTATTTGTTTATTTATTTATTTATCACAGTGATTCTTGGGAGGGGAATTTCGGGAGAGACTGAGCCACTCAGAGAGCTTATTTAGTAATTCAACATTCTTCTTATGAGTCCTTGGACTTTGTATCATATAACATCCATTCATGAGTAAGAAAACAATCCCCACATGGATCCAGGTATTCTTTGCATTTTGACTCTCAAGATTTTTCTTCTTCATAGAAGTATATTTCCCTTAAAGTCAGAACATTAGGTAATATGAATCCTTTAAATCAAATTGGGGAAAGATCTAGTATCACAAAAGTTATAACACATATGATACCAAAGGCACAAACAACAAAATAAAAAAAGAGGTCATTGGATTTCATAAAAATTAAACACTTGAGCATCTAAGAACACTATCAACAGAGTGAAAAGGAAGCCCATGGAATTGAGAGAAAATATTTGCAAATCATGTATCTGATAAACAGTTAATATCTAGGTTATATGCAGAACTCTTATATCTCAACAACAGTTAAAAAAAAACAACTCAATTTAAAAATGAGCAAAGGACTTAGACATTTCTCCAAAGAGAATAATGGCCAATAAGCACAGGTAAAGATGCTCAATATCATTAATTGTTAGGGAAATTGAAATCAAAATCAACCTGAGATATCCTTTCATACTGATGAAGCTGGCTACAGAAAGAAGAGGGGAAAGAAAGAAAAGAAAAAGAAAGGAAGGGAGGGAGGGTGAAGGAAAGAAAAGGAGAGAGAAAGGAGAAAGGAAAAGGAAAAAGGGATAAAGTAAGGAAGGAAAGGAGGGGTGAAGGAAAAGAAATTATGGATTGGTGAGAATCTGGAGAAATTGAAATCCTATGCATTGCTGGTGGGAAGGTAAAATGGTGCCGCTATGGGGAAAAGCTGTTGGGTGTTTCCTCAAAAGACAGAATTATCACTGGATCCATAAATTCCACTTCTAGGTATATTCCCTAAAGAATTGAAGGCAGGAACTTGAACAGGTGCACCAACACTCATAGCATTATTCACAATTTACATTCATAGGATTGTTCACAATAGCCAAAAGGAGGATGTGACCCAATGTCCATCTATAGATAAATGTTTGAATAAAATGTATGTACATACAATGGAATATCATTCAGTCTTAAAAAGATAAGAAATTTTGACACACGGTACAACAGAGATGAACCTGTGGAGATAGTGCTAAGTCACAGAAGCCAGTCACAAAGGGCAGATATTGTGTGATTCCACTGATGGTAAGCACCTAAAGTCGTCCAACTCATAGCAGTGGGAAGATTGAATGATGGCTACCAGGGGCTGGAGGAGAAGGGCAAATGGAGAGTTACTGCCTACCAGGTACAGAGTTTCAATTTGGGAAGATGCGATTGTTCTAGTGATTATAGGGATGGTGGTTTCACAATAACATGAACACACTTAACGCCACTGAACTGTAAACCTGAAAATCATTAAGATGGTATACTGTGTTATATTTTATCATAAGAAAAAGTAAGTTTTAACACAATAGGTAATACACGTGACCCATGATGGATAAATGACAGATAAATAACAGAGTAGATAGATAGGTAGGGGACTTTTAGAATTACTCAGAAATGTCCTAACTTGAATACAAAGGGTAATAAACACATATAGGGCAGCTCTGAATTTGAATTTCTGTTTTGTAAGTTGTGGAATCCAGTACAGCTTACCCAAATTCCATTAACTATTCCTCACCTATGTCTACTCAACATAGAATCAGACTATCTTAGACTGTCTCTGTCTTGGGCTGTCATGTTCTTTGTCTTTTAGGGTCCAATTAAAAAAAATTCAAAGTTATGTTAGAATTAAGCTGGAGGATGTTCTGACGAGTCAAAGGTAGACAGAATACAAGGGGAAAATTAAGGAGGTACCTAGAAATTCAATCTCAGTTAATACATAAAAAGAACAAGTAGGGGAATGTACTTGATAGGAAAAGGAAATGACCAGAAGCTGAGGTTGCCAACAGAATGCAAGGCGAGAGAATATGTGGTTCAAGAAAAGTGCTTTGTTGGTTTGATGCTTATATTTTTATTCATCCTGCCAGTATTAACTTAAAAGCTTGGAGAAACTGAAGCTCAGGCTTAGGGCACTCTTTGAGCCACTTGTAGGTAGCTGGGGAAAATAGAGCAGAAAGGAGGCAGTTACTAACACTTTATTCTCTTAATTTCTTCAGTCCTTGCCTCTGGGGTGCAGTCTTGCACGGGGTGCAGTAGTAAAGAATCTGCTTGCCAGTGGAGCAGACTCAAGAGACATGGGTTCTATCCCTGGGTCAGGAAGATTCCCTGGAGAAGGAAATGGCAACCCACTCCAGTATTCTTGCCTGGAAAATCCCATGGACAGGACAGAGGAACCTGGAGGGCTCCAGTCCATGGGGTCACAAGGAGTCAGACATAACTGAGCAAATGAGCACACGCTTTGCTTCTCTTTTGTTACATTTCTTTTTATTAATAATTGGGCATAGTGTAGAAGTGAAGAATAATTTGACTTTTAAATCATGTTTATTGAAAAGCATTTTATTTGTATTTTTCAACTTTCTCCACCATTCCAGATACAAAGAAACAAAAACACTGTTAACTGATCCAGCATTGATTATCCAATCTGAATCTAAGGCAAGTAGGCTTGAATGGAACCATGGAATTAATTAAAGCAGGAAAGCCTGCAATGGAATTGATTAAAGAAGAAATACCTGTAGTGCCAGATTTAACTATCAGATAAAAAATTCCTTTGAGCAATTAGTTTTTATCAGTCAATTCTGCAGTCCAAACTGCCAGCCAAAAATGTTTCACTTGACAAGTTCTGTGTTTAAAGATGATTTTAATTGTTATGACTCCAGGCAGACCATGTGTTTTTCAGTTCACCACAATTCCTATAACCTCTTACTGATGGTACTAAGCTATTACATACATTTTTCTAATGTATTTCAGATACGGCAGGTTCTCAAAACATAGCATTCTTCAGTAACAGACTTCAAGGAAGGGAAGACAAAACTATATAGATCCGGTTAATGGTCAATTTAGTTCCATCATTGCATAAAGGACATGATTCCCACACACCAGCTTCAAAGCCCAAGTTCCAAGTTCATTTTTTATTGGTAAAGAACTACAATTTACCACAGGCTGTAGGTTTTTAATTTAATTTTTGGTTCCCTTCTCCCCACTTATTTTGTTTAAATAAGCATTTTTAAAGAACAGCTTTAGATTTACAGAAAAATTGAAAAGATATTACAGAGAGTTTTTCACTTCCCATATATCCCATACTGTTTCCACTATTATTAACACCTTTACGTTAGTAGGGTACATTTGTTACAATTAATGAGCCAATATTGATACATTATTGTTATGAACTGAATGGACTCCCCAAAATTCATATGCTGAAATCTTAATCTTCCAGTGAAACATTATTAAGAGGTGGTGCCTTAGGGAGAAAAATAGGTATCAGAGTAGAAGCCTCTAAATGGGGGTTAAGATTATCCTCATGAAAAGAGCTTGCTCAGGCTCTTTGCTTCCTGCCATGTGAGAATACAAACAAAAGTAGTCAGACTGCAAAGAGAAAGAAGGTCCTCACTAGAACCCCATCATGCTGCACAGATTTCTAGCCCCTAGAGCTGTCAGAAATAAATGTCTGTTTTTTTATAAATGACCAAATCCACGGTACTTTCTTATAGCAGCCTGAACTAAGACAATTAATATTAACCAAAGTCTATACTGTACTCATACCTTCATAGATTTTACTGAATGTCCTTTTTATGTTCTAGGATCAACCCGGGAAACATTACATTTAGTTGTCATGCCTTCCTAGGCTCCCCTTAGATGTAACAGTTTCTCAGAATTTCCTTTATGATGACCTTGATGGCTTTGAGGAGCACTAATCAAGTATTTTGTGGAATGCTTCTGTCAGAATTGTCTGTTTTTCTCATAATTAGACAGGGTTCAGGGGTTTTTAGGAGGAAGATCACAGAAGTAAAGTGCCATTTTCACTACCCCATTGCATTTTATCAACATGCTTTATCACTGTTGCTGTTGACTTTGGTTGACATTGTGCTTTTCAGATTACTTTACTATAGAGTTATTCTTCCCCACCTTTCATGTTGCATATTTGGAACTAAGTTACTATGTGCTGATAACGCTTCAGGAAATCATAGTTATTTATCACCTCCTTGGGGAAGAAATGTCTATATAAATTCTTTGAAATTCGTCATGAGAGGTTTGTCTTCTCCGTTTTTAATTTACTCAACCATTTAGAACAGTATGGACTCATGAATAGTTGCTTTATGATTGGGGTTATAATATACTACTTAATTTGTTCTCAGTTTGCTCTAGTTCAAGAATTGTTCCAGCTGTCCGTTGGCTCCTGTTACCTTTTGACATAGACTTATCAGATTTTTTTTTTTTGGAGAAAGGCATTGCCTTATTCTCTGATGCTAGAAGATGCTCAGGGCTCATCTTGTACACTTCCTTTCCAGTCCTATGAGCAAGGAACTTTGGTCCGTTGTATTGGGAAATGGTTTTAGTAACCAAGATCTCAGTGCTCAGTTGCTGTTACTAGAGCATCAGTGCTTCTAGGTCCTTTTGTCTAACAAAGGAAGGAAACGTGTTTACTAGCACATCTGTATACACATAACTGTAGGTTCTTCTATATGTAGCCACCTGTTTCTATAATATATTAAGCTAAACATGAATTCATACTGATATCTCCAATTTTAATTCATTACGACATGGGTGACGCTATTCTCTTCCTTTTAGCTTAGCTGAAAATTTCCACTGTTACAGTGAGGAACCTGGCTCCCATTATCAGTCATCCACTAACTTAACTATTCAAGTAAATTGTTAGGTACCAATGTAATAGTATCAGAATTGTCAATCCATACCCTCTCTGACCATGGATATTTTCAGATGTCAAAATTTCAAAAGCTAAATCTGGAGAAACTGATGTATTATGTTGTGTAAAAAGGATTAGTCCCTCAGCTGTGTTCAGTTCTTTGTAACCCCACGTAATGTAGCTTGCCAGGCTCCTCTGTCCATGGGATTCTTCAGGCAAGAATATTAGAGTGGGTTGCCATGCCCTCCTCCAGGGGATCTTCCCAACTCAGGGATCATACCTGGGTCTCCCATATTGCAGGCATATTCCTTACCATCTGAGCCACCAGAGAAGCCCGTATTATGTATAAAGCAAGTATAAAAATGGCATTTACTCTATTCCCGATAGATCCACACAGAGCATACCATATTTTAAAAAGAAAGTTTATGTATTTTTGTTCATTATGAAATCTGGCCAAATTATTAAATAATTGGAAAAGATATGGATTGAAAGACTACACATAGCTTATATAAAATCAATAGAACATTACATGTGAAAGGTATCGTTTGAATTTCAGTAAGTAGATATTACTAACTTTTATCTCTATAAAGAAAGCGGAGTGCGGAAGAATTGATGCTTTTGAACTGTGGTGTTGGAGAAGTCTCTTGAGAGTCCCTTGGACTGCAAGGAGATCCAACCAGTCAGTCCTAAAGATGATCAGTCCTGGGTGTTCATTGGAAGGACTGATGTTGAAGCTGAAACTCCAATACTTTGGCACCTGATGAGAAAAGCTGACTCATTTGAAAAGACCCTGATGCTGGGAAAGAGTGAAGGCAGAAGGAGAAGAGTATAACGGAGGATGAGATGGTTGGATGGCATCACCGACTCAATGGGCATGGGTTTGGGTAGACTCTGGCAGTTGGTGATGGACAGGGAGGCCTGGTGTGCTGCGGTTCATGGGGTCACAAAGAGTTGGACATGACTGAGTGACTGAACTGAACTGAACTGAACTGAATCTCTATTTTTGATCAGTTCAGTTCAGTTGCTCAGTCATGTCCAGCTCTTTGTGATCCTATGAGTTGCAGCACATCAGGCTTCCCTGTCCATCACCAACTCCCAGATCTTGCTTAAACTCATATTCATCAAATCAATGATGTCATCCAACCATCTCATCCTTTGTCATCCCCTTTTCCTCCCACTTTTAATCTTTCCCAGCATCAAGGTCTTTTCCAATGAGTCTGTTCTTCTTATCAGGTGGTCACAGTATTTGAACTTCAGCTTAAGCATCAGTCCTTCCAATAAATATTCAGGATTGATTTCCTTTAGGACTGATTGGTTGGATCTCCTTGCAGTCTAAGGGACTCTCAAGAGTCTTTCCAATACAACAGTTCAAAAGCACCAGTTCTTGGGCACCCACCTTTCTTCATGGTCCAACTCTCACATCCATACATGACTAATGGAAATACCATAACTTTAACTGTATGGACGTTTGTCAGCAAAGTAATGTCTCTGCTTTTTAATATGCTGTCTAGGTTTGTCATAGCTTTTGAGATAAAACAAAACAAAATTGTATTCAGCTGGGAGAGTGAAAAAAATTCCTTCAGAAATAAAATATAGTGCTAAACAAGGAACAAGAAGTCTTTTCATATTAGCACAGGGGCCTCACTCAAGCTTTACAGGAGGATTTTGTAACCATGAGATTTAAAAAAAAAAAATCAAAGTATATAATTTGATGGAAGTAAAGCTATGATAAACCTAGACAGAGTATTAAAAAGCAGAGACATCATTGTTGACAAAGGTCCATCTAGTCAAATCTACAGTTTCTCCAGTAACTATTTATGATCAATTCTAAAGGAAATCAATCCTGAATATTCATTGGAAGGACTGATGCTGAAGTTTGGATACTTTGGCCACCTGATGCAAAGAGCTGACTCATTGGAAAAGACCCTGATGTTGGGAAAGATTGAAGGCAGGAGAAGAAGGGAATGGTAGAGTAGAGGTTGTTGGTTGGCATCACCAACTCAGTTGACATGGGTTTGAGCAAGCTCTAGGAGATGGTGAAGGACGGGGAAGCCAGGAGTGCTGTAGTCCATAGAGTCGCAAAGAGTCAGACACAACTGAGTGACTGAACAATAATAAATGTACAACCATAAGAGTTGGACCATAAAGAAGGCTGAGCGCCGAAGAAGTGATGCTTTAGAATTACGGTACTGGAGAAGACTCTCGAGAGTCCCTTGACAGCAAGGAGATCAAACCAATCAATCATAGAGGAAATAAACCCTAAGTATTCATTGAAAGGACTGTTGCTAAAACTCTAATACTTTGGTGCCAAAAACCCAACTCATTGGGAAAGACTGATGCTGGGAATTATTGAAGGCAAAAGGAGAAGGGGGTAGCAGAGGATGAGATGATTAAAGAGCATCACTGACTCAATGGATATGAATTTGAGCAAACTTTGGGAGATAATGGAGGACAGAGGAGCCTGGCATGCTGTAGTCATGAGATCACAAAGAGCTGGACAAGACTTGGCAAATAAACAACAAAAATATAATTGTAAATAGAAGGAATAATAACATTTCACTTAAAAACATTTTGTAACGAACTGTTTACTGGCATGCCTGGCATATACTAGAGAAGAATGAAACAAGTGTGGATAGTTGATGGGGGGATGATTCACATGCCATGAGGAGATTGTTAGAGACCTCTAAGACCTGAGAAGAAAACATGGGCTTCCCTGGTGGCTCACAGGGTAAAGAATCTGCCTGCAATGCAGGAGACCGGGGTTCGATCCCTGGGTCAGGAAGATCCACTGAAGAAGGGCATGGCAATGCACTCCAGTATTCTTGCCTGGAGAATCCTATGGACAGAGGAGCCTGGCAGGCTATAGTACATAGGGCTGCAAAGAGTCAGACATGACTGAGTGACTAACACACAAAGGATTCCTGTATGGGGGCATGGTGAATACCTGTGGAAACATAAGGAGGTAAATCTAGAAAGTAAGTAAATCTAAATCTACGTTTAGAATGTTTTCTCATAAACTTGTTATTTAGGGAAACACTGGAAATATAAATGTGAAGGTATTTTGAAAAGCATGGGATGAATGCCAGACAATTAATTTAGGATGTGGACAGTGGAAATGATCAAATCAGAACATGTTTAAGATGTGAGCTAAACCATGCCCTATGAAATTGAATCAATAGACACATTAAAAGCTTATCTTTAGCACTAGTACCACGATCTTTTACAAACCCATTAGACTATTCCTCTAGATAAAATCTGAAGAAAACTTAGAGTGGAAGTATCTATGAATGCTTCCCCATTTTCCAACATGTTATGATTTTAAGTCCATCTATCATTTTAACCATATAATGTTTAAGTCTTGAAACAATAATATTTCTCCAACATGATTTTTATCTATGGGAATGCAAAGAGTATAGAAAACTATCTTTCTCTACTCATCAGGCGTTGGGTTCTTTGACCCTTAAGTAATCTTTCAGAGAATTTCTGGTTGCCCCATCTGTAACTCTTGCGGTAAGTAATAAGCCTGCTATTTACTCTGTTACATGGAAAAATTCCCCATTTGTTGTCTGATCTCTGCTCTGCAAATTCAGCAGATGGTTACCAAACTTGGGACAATTGCTGTCGGACCATTTTTTGAAGTGGGTAATGGAGAAATCACTATCTAAGCTTTTTTTCGTTATTGTAGGGTTAATACAATCTTAGGCAATTTTTAAAGTTATGTTACTACCACAAGCAAAAATCAAAGCACAAGTTTTGCATCTTTTCTTCTGAAGTTTTCAAACATAGCCTGGATGCAAAATAGACATTTTACAGCATCTAATAGTTATCTAATTACTTACTAAAACATTGAATGAAAAATTTTGCTTAGGTGGCTTCAAACTATGAATCTATTTTCTAATGCAAAAAAGGGAAATTATGAAAATTACTTCATTTGCAGGTTGGATGTACAATATATGTGTTACAGTATTTTGCACTTAATTCAGTGTTAAGGTGAACACTTTATCTCTCCATACTTTTTAAATTGTGTGTACCTCTATATTTACATTTGTATTTCTAACTTGGAAAATCTTGATTTGTAATTTCTAATCCACACACGTGGATTAAATGCATGGGATATTTTTTTTTCTAATTTTGCAAAATATTTTATTGTGAGTATATCATACAGAGTAAAGGTGTATAACTATGTAAAATAACAAAAATAAAAGGAACAACCTTGTGCTTATCAGCCAGGTTAACAAACAGAACATTACTAATATTTTTGAAGGCCACTGTATGGGCTTCCCTGGTGGCTCAGAGGTTAAAGTCCAGAATGCGGGAGACCCGGGCTCGATCCTTGGGTCGGGAAGATCCCCGGAGAAGGCAATGGCAACCCACTCCAGTACTCTTGCTTGGAGAATCCCACGGAGGGAGGAGCCTGGTAGGCTACAGTCCATGGGGTCACAAAGAGTCAGACAGGACTGAGCGACTTCACTCTCACTGTATGCCTATGGGGCAATCAATTGTATGCTGAACTTTATGTTTAAATCTGTGTCTATACATATAAAACTTGTGTCTATATACATATTTTACTAATATAATTGAAACAAAGAAAAACAAAATTTTCAGTTCTGCAAATTTACTGGCTTTTCCTTCTAGTTTTCACATCCTCTCTTACTCTTTTTCATTTTTCCTTTTTGACTTGTTTATATGGTGCCTAATCTTCAGTTTGATCCAGTTAACTGCCTTTTCAATGGAATATTTTGTTGTCTTACAGACAGTGACAATATAGATGAGAGAGTGAGGAAAATCATTTGGCATATTTTAAAAGTGATTAAAAATGAAAATAAAGAAATAGATTTTTTAAGTATTCATTATTAAGATTCACCAAATTGGTTAAATGTCTGCACTTTGCCTTCAGGGTTGTATATTTGTCATATTAAGGATGTGTACTTAACACATTAAGAGGTTTTGTAGAATGTTGAGAGTATTTTTGATAATTCAGCCCCCAAATGACATTAAAAGAGACCCCAAGAACAGACTTTGGGTTGCTTTGTATGGCTTCCCATGACTACTTATTGTAATCTATCTCTGGAAAGCAGTTATGTTTATCTGCAAATATATTTCCCACATAATATATAAAATATTAAGGGTAAATATTTATGTTTTTTAAATTGAAACATGATTTTTAATATAAATGAATAAAGCAACTAATCTTAAAACTACCACAGAAAAACAAAGACAAACTCCTGATGACTCTTGACAGTGAATTTTATTTTAAATATCTTATAGTTATATTCATATTTTCATACTATCAAAACCAGTAGAAAGAACTGTGAACACATGAAAGCATCTTAAAGACAAAAATAAAGTTGATGTTGGAATATACAATAATTTAAAGAATGAGAATCTAATTGTTCAGAATAAATAAATAAATAATACAAAAAATTACTTAATTCATATTGCCTGGTAAATTGTTACAGATTTAAGAAACATAGTCTCAGGATTGACATGATTCAACACATCATTGCATAATAAGGGCAAGACTAGGCCAGGCATCTCAAAAGTAGGACTTCCAGTTCAATTAAAGTTTCAGATAAATAATTATATATTTATATACTAAAAGTTATCCATTGTTTATCCGAAAGAAAAATTGACTGAGAGTCCTTTCTGTTTGTGTCTTTTAATTTGCTAATCTGGTAACTATGATTACAATATAACAATCTTGATCAAAACTTAATACATAAAATAAGTATAAATTTTCTACCATCATTAAACTATCTTATCAACAATACTTCTTTCCCGTTTCTCCAAATTCATGCACAAACATTATTGTATTTGAGACTTAAATAAATATATAAATAGGTAAATAAGTTACACTTGAAAATAATTTACATGACCAAATAAAAGTTAAAGTGCTTCCACATGTCCTCACATCTCTGTGAGGTAGAAAGATAACTGAGATATTTTTCTCCAGTTTGGGAATAAAGAAATCAAGGCACAGTTGAACAGGAACTCGTGAATCCTGGCCAGCAGTCTAGGGTTGCAAGATTAACAAAAAACAAAAACAAAAAAGCAGGATTTCCAGATAGATTGGAACTTACAATATACAATGAATAATTTCTAAAATATAAGCATGTCTTACATGGAAAAATGTACATGTGACACTGAAAAAATATTCATTGTTTTACTTAATATTCAAACATAACTGGACATCCTGTGTTTTATCTGACAACCCTACACCAGACCCACACAGTACTCAAGGCACTGAAGTAGATTTGTTTTGAAGTTTCATTGGCATCTTTACTGAGGAATTCTTGGAAGCAATGGAAAAAGGATTTTTGGTTGTTTTTTCTTTTTCATGGATCTTGCTTCTCAGCTCTGAAAATAAATAAAATAAAACAAAAAGTTTAAAAATTAGCCAATGTCCTAATGAGAAAGGTATGGTTCTTAAAAATACACTTAATATAGAAATTAAGAGGGTCATAGATATTCATGTGTTAGAAATGCTCTATATTTTCAACTATAGATAGAGAGATCAGATAAGTTATCTAAATCAGAATATTTCTGAGATTTCTAGGGAGCTCTACTAATGACAGAGGGCACAGGCATATACCCATACTTCTCTAGACAAACTGAGATATATCATCTCCCAGTCATGAGTACAACAAACACACTATTGCTGCTATTTTTTTTTAATCAAAGAAGCAATTATTTAAAAGAAAATAATTTTCAGCAGCAGCAGAAAATTTAAAGACTGACTTTTGGAATAAATGTCACAGGATAAATGAAGAATATAAATTCAAGAAAAACTTACCTCTTCAAAAATGCCTGCACAACCTTCTGCACCCACTTTTCCTTGGGGTCTAAGCACACCTCTTTTCCGTTGGTAAGCTTAACACTGAAATGAGAGAGATATGATCAAAATCAATATTTAATGGGTTTCAAACACCACCTTGCCATTCAAGTCATGGTTCTTTGAGTACAGGCATAAAATGGAAGTCCAAACTAATTTTTAGCTATGAGTCATGGAGAGTCCCATATTTAAATGCCATGGAGACAAAGAATTTTTCCTTTCTATTTTTCTCACTATGTACTCCTAGTACCTAGAACTCTGTTGGATTCTTCCATGTCTCAATTCTAGGCTGACTAAAGTAAAATAATCACTTTTGAAATTACTTACATGATTTCTGAATTTTCGCAGTGTGGCCCACTCTCAATAACTCTCAATTCTTTGATAAATTTGGGGTGGAAAGGTGTGGAATGTGTTTTTATGCATTGGCATCGAAGTTCTGTACTCATTCTTGACAGAACTGCAGCTGTGGAAAAAAATTAAGAATTTATTTCATCCATAAGCACAGCTTGACTAGCTTCGTGCTTATTAATTGCAATGTGACCATTTGGTGAGTATCTGTTTGGTAAAATCACATCTTCAGCAAACTTCTCCCTGAAATCGATAGCTGGATATTCCCCCAGGCTCGAACTTCAGTTTTTCTCTTTGTTTTAAAAAGAATCATTCCTAACAACATTGAATGGTGTAAAGACTTAGAGTTGTCTTTGGAGAATGTTGACATCTGCATGGTACATTTTCTCCTCCTCCTTACATAATCCTCTGTGACACCACAATGTTATTAACGGCAGGCAAACTAAGATTCACCTAAAGGGAAACTGCCTTCAGGAGGAATTAATAGAAATATATGTGAGTTACCCAGAGATTGTACTCTTATCTTAATAAAAATCCTTAATGTTTTAAAACATATATACATATGCCATATACCATATATAATGTTTATGGTATATGCCATAAACATTTTAAACTGTATTTCATAAGAGGGCTTAAAGACAGATTATAAACTTTTTGGGATCCCTCTTATGAAATATAGAATTCTCCAGGCCAGAATACTGGAATGGGTAAATTTTTCCTTCTCCAGAGGATCTTCCCAACCCAGGGATTGAACCCAGGTCTACCCACATTATAGGTGGATTCTTTACCAGCTGAGCCACAAGGGAAGAGCAAGAATACTGGAATGGGTAGCCTATCCCTTCTCCAGTGGATCTTCCTGACCCAGGAATTGAACCAGAGCCTCCTGCATTGCAGGTGGATTCTTTACCAACTGAGCTATCAGGGAAGCCCAAACATTCTTAACTGTATTTCATAAGAGGGATCCCAATAAGGTTTATAATCTGTCTTTAGGCCAAAGAATAATTGATAGTTGCCTGAAGCCGTCATTTAAATAGTACATGGAATAAAATAACCTGAGTTACCTTACTCAATATTAATAGATAACTTGGGCAAATGCGGACTCCAATAAAATATACTGTAAATTATAGATTTATGTTAATTACTTTTATACTACAGAGTATAAATGATGATAGGAACAGAATATTTATATAAATCAAACTTTCTAAATATATTGATACAACCTAAAAAATTAAAACTTCAATTTAGCAGTAAATGACTGCAAAGATGGTTTTCTCTTGCTGAATAAAAAGGAGGCTTGCTATCCAGGCATGAAGGATAATCTTGCTATCTGAGCATCACGTTTAGACACAGGAAACTTCTGTAGATTAGAAGGATATGCTTACCTTCACACAGAGCTGCAGAGAGCAGGAAAGCGGCCAAGAGAGCAACAGCCAGCTTGGAAGTCATACTTGAACAAGAGGCTTTTTGTCACGTTTCTTCTGGCTCTCGTTCTAGATGCCTGTGAGCTCTGCTGTCCCAGAGGACTTCTGTTGGGCAGAGAACTCCTGTGGCTTTTTATATCATCATAAGAATAGGGAACAAGTGCACCATCATGCTTGCATCATGTCAGAGGAAATTCCACAATATGCAACCATCCGCCCTTGAGAGCACATCTGAGTCATCTGACTCCTCTAGTGATTGGTTTCTTATCAAATTTTCTGTGTGACCCAAGCTTTATTTGATCTTTCAAATAATTTTATTGGTTTTGTTTAAAACCATGTTTCTTTTAAAACATAAAAAAAAATGTTTAAAGTCAGGTTTCTCAGTTTGATACATTATTGTCAATGGTAGTCCTTTTTATTTGAGAACTTTATCATGATCCCATCTGGCAGCTGTTAGAGTAAGGTCATTTGTGATTGTTCTTTTATGGCACCACCATTTCTTCAGGTAAATTATATGTGCTATAATGATAGATAAGGCAACCTAGTCTACTACTTTTAATGGGGACACAATTTACAAGAAGTCCATGTCTAAGCATTTAGGAAAGTTTCCAGGAACAATTACCGCTCTCAAGGAGCATGTTACAACTTTTCAAAAGATTTGGTTTTCTAATATGTGTTTAACAGAACAAAAGGGAATATCTTTCACAAATATTTATCAGTTCCACAAATATTTATTGAGTAACTTCTAAGTAATGTGGGAATCTGGAGACAGATAAGACTAAGTACTTGTTTTTAAAGAATATGGTCTATCTGAAGAAGAAAGCAATATAAGAACCGGGATATATTACAGAACAGACAAGTGGTACCAAGATATTTATTCCAACAAGAGCACAAGGACAGAATTTTCCGTAAGTATATAGAGCAGGGTATTGAAGTATGGAGGACTCTAACAGAGAAGGATGAAAGAGAACACCTTCTAGATAGGGACACTGTTGAAAGACTCTCAGGTGGTGAAATAAAGAACTGTTTATGTTCCAAGGTGTGGTTCAAAAGGATTTACTTGGTTGGGGTGGGATGAGGTGATGTGTAATGGAAAGGTAAGCAGTATACGCTTAGTGGAAAGAGCATCTGGGTTTAAACCCAGGATCAGGCACCTACTTTTGTGTATCTTTTAAACTTTCTGAGTTCCAGTTTCCGTATTTATCAGTTCAGTTCAGTTCAGTTACTCAGTCATGTCCGACTCTTTGCGACCCCATGAACCACAGCATACCAGGCCTCCCTGTCCATCCCCAACTCCTGGAGTCCACCCAAACCCATGTCCGTTGAGTCAGTGATGCCATCCAACCATCTCATCCTGTCATCCCCTTCTCCTCCTGCCCTCAATCTTTCCCAGTATCAGGGTCTTTTCAAGTGACTCAGCTCTTTGCTGAGGTCAGTCTCAGGTGGCCAAAGTATTGGAGTTTCAGCTTCAACATCAGCCCTTCCAATGAACACCCAGGACTGATCTCCCTTAGGATGGACTGGTTGGATCTCCTTGCAGTCCAAGGAACTCTCAAGAGTCTTCTCTAACACCCCAGTTCAAAAGCATCAATTCTTTGGCGCTCAGCTTTCTTTATAGTCCAACTTTCACATCCATACATGACCACTGGAAAAACCATAGCCTTGACTAGACAGACCTTTGTTTGCAAAGTAATGTCTCTGCTTTTTAATATGCTGTCTAGGTTGGTCATAACTTTTCTTCCAAGGAGTAAGCATCTTTTAATTTCATGGCTGCAATCACCATCTGCAGTGATTTTGGAGCCCCAAAAAATAAAGTCAGCCACTGTTTTCACTGTTTCCTCATCTGTTTGCCATGAAGTGATGGGACCAGATGCCATCATCTTAGTTTTCTCTATTTATAAAATGAGTTAATAACATCCATTTGTTTCATAAAGTAAATTAATGTAAACTACCTGGCTTAACTTCTAAACTGGTAAATTCCCATCTACCCCAAGAGCCCTGGATTTGTATTTCTCATTTTTGTCAAATGATTGACTTTCAGACTACAGAGATATTTACCAAAACATTATTTCTTAAAAAATTTTATTTGCCTTAAAGGACCTTGATGAAAGATTGGCTTTTGAAATGCCAAGCTGAATCATATTACAGTATACAATGCAATAATAGAATAGAATAGAAACAACATCAGTGTGAGTTATGATTTACTAGAATGTAAAACTTGAGATCAAAATCTGTTTGTATTAGAGAGCAAGTGACCATTTCAGATTGAAAATCTGGAGTACAGAGTCTTAATATCTATGGAATGCCAGAATACTTGAAGAAATAACTAGTTTAAATATTTACATAGGATTTAACTTAAATTTTTTGATAAAGAGTTGTTGAAAATTAGACCAAGAGTAATGATATTTCACGGAGAAGGCAATGGCACCCCACTCCAGTACTCTTGCCTGGAAAATCCCATGGATGGAGGAGCCTAGTAGGCTGCAGTCCATGGGGTCGCTAAGAGTCGGACACGACTAAGCGACTTCACTTTCACTTTTCACTTTCATGCGTTGGAGAAGGAAATGGCAACCCACTCCAGTGTTCTTGCCTGGAGAATCCCAGGAATGGTGGAGCCTGATGGGCTGCCATCTATGGGGTCGCACAGAGTCAGACACGACTGAAGCGACTTAGCAGCAGCAGCAGCAGTAGCAATGATATTTCAGAATGGGAACATCTATGGTTTGGGGAGAACACTTCCATTGCAGAAAGTTTTGTTTAGTGACCCCAACTACCTTAAGTATCACTTCAATTTGCTTGATACCAGAGACTGTGTATATGTGTTTTAATCACAACAATAGGACAAGTAATAATGTCCTCATTTTACTCATGAAGAAACTCAATAACATCTCCATGTTCATATATCTAAGTATTAGTGGAGCTGATAGTTCTGGTCCTGGTCTAAAAGCACATTTACAAAAGGGAGTTGAAATGATTTTCCTTCAGAACACTGGGACACAAAACCACCTTTGTATGACTCAACGACATGTCTTCATCCCTCATGAGTCTTGAATAGTTTAGACTTCCTTGGGAAGAGAAACCTAAGGAAGGGAGGATACAGTAGGGAAAGTCTGCCCACCTCTGGGCAAGTACATAGCTTATAAAGAATGCAGCTTGATTCAACATCTTCCTTCTTTCCCGGGAAGCTTGATAGAGCAATGAGCTTGTCCACACAAGTGTGTGTGGAATAGTAATGCCGTGTTTGAGGGCTTTCCAAAGAGGTTATTAGATTTCTGAACAACCATGTTTCTTTCTTCTTCCTCCAACAGACAGAAGACTAGAAGACAAAATAGAACCTTACATCAATTTCTGTAGCAATGCAATCTTTACTGTTTTTAAACCTACTATTTTAGGAACTTGATTGTTCCCTTACTTATTTAATATATATTGATTATCAGCTAATGCCAGTCTTGTAGTAGGAGATGCGACTATTTTGTAAATAAGATATAGTCTGTGACTTTGAGGAGTCTGTGGTCTAATGTAGAATATGGACAACTGGCTACATAAGCCAAGTACAATACAGTGAATGGCTATTACAATACAGATAACTATAGGAAGCTCAGAGAGCAAACAAATAGAAACTTTGATGCAGTTTTAATGAATGGAGTTGTCTGAAGAAATATCTTTGAAACCATGACCTAGTATTGGTGATGAGTAGGAATAAGACAAACAGAGTGGGGAGAAAGGGTGACTGCTTTGTTAGTGGAGGCAAAAGCAAATACAAGGTAATGAGAGGTAAGACAATATGGCCCAGTCAGGTTCCTGAAATTGGTGAGCATAGTATAGAAAACATTTATGGAGTGAGGAAAGGAAAAGTTGGGGCCAGATATGTAACAACAACCTGAATTTTAAAGAAAATTCACAGTCTCTTTGCTTCAGTAACGCTGATTTCTTCAGCAAGGAAATATTCTCATATAGAAGGACCCTGAGGTGACTGGTTCTATGCATCATCATTAAGACCCAATTTTACCAGAGGTACCACCAAGACAGTGCTTCCCTGGTGGCTCAGACAGTAAGGAATCTGCCTGCAATTCAGGAGACCCAGGTTCAATTCCTGGGTCAGGAAGATCCCCTAGAGAAGAGAATGGCTACCCACTCCAGTGTTCTTGCCTAGAGAATCCCAGGGACAGGGGAGCCTGGTGGGCTGCCGTCTATGGAGTCGCACAGAGTCGGACACGACTGTAGTGACTTAGTATCAGCAGCAGCAGGAATGAATGCAGAGGTCACGGGACTCCTGACCATTGATCTGTTTATGTAAGTTCCACCCAGCACAGAACAAAGAGCCTGCAGAGATCATCACCATAACCATGGGACCAAGTCCATCATCCAAGAAAGGAAAGAGCTAAACAAAGAGCCAAGACAGACAAAGATGGGCATGTACTTTTTCCACCTTGACAAGAAACTCTTTTTTCATCCAGTTCTTCACAGGAAAGCTGAATGTGTTTGATGTGTTAAACACTTTATGTCCCATCCACCCTCTTCACCCTACTCCCACTTCAAATAGGTATTTTAGAATTAGGGTTTTTTTGTACGCTTAAACTAAGTTGTATTCATAAAATAAAGCAGAATGTGGTGAAAAGAACATGGATTCTGAAGTGAGATGAAATTGGGTTTGACTATTTCCCCCATTGATTAACCAAGAGACTTTGAGCAAGCTGATGCTATGCTGGTATTGCATCTGCTACTGTTAAAATCTGAACCCTCTTTCCCAAAGCCCATACTAAAGTCTCAGCTTGCACCTGGAATTTTTTTTCTTCCCTTAAGGAAATTAATCTCAGCTCAACAATTCTCAAGGTTAAGAGAACCATAAAGTGAAATTGTTATTCAGTCAGCCGTGTCTGACTCTTTGTGACCCCTCTTTGTGACTGTAGCTTGATAGGCTCCTCTGTCCATGGGATTTCCCAGGTAAGAATAGTGGAGTGGGTTGCCATTCCCTTCTCCAGGGGATCTTTCCAACCCTGAAATCAAATCCAGGTCTTTTACATTGCAGGCTGACTCTTTACTGTGTGAGTCACCAAGGAAGCGATTTAAGAGAATCATAGACAAATGGTAAATACATATCACTCAATTTGAATTACGATGTTGTTCATGCTAAGATCATAAACATAAAATACCTGCCCCCTGAAGCTGGTTGTGGAAACAGACATTTATTATGGACAGATCAGCCTGTCTTCAATATGAAAAAAAGTTAAATGGAATTGTTTACTTGTAGTCATTTCTTTGTTAGATTTGTGAAACAAGAGTTTTAGGATTATTTACTCCAGTGTTTATAATAAAATATCTATCTTTGAAATAACAATCATATGTTATTTGGCAGTAGAATTTCTTTCGTGTGAAGGGAAGGACACAGGAAATGAAATCATTTGGAAAAAAGGGAAGTTGCTATATTAGAAATGAGTGGACTTCTGCATGTTTTAATTATGTCTTCTCATGCAGTTGAGTCAAACGACAGTTGGGAGAAAAAGCTTTAAAATGCCGATTCAAGGTTGTATAAATTTATATAGCTATTTTCCCTCTTTCTTTAAAAGTTTCTTTATTATTTTGACCTTTTGTTTTTATAGATACGTGAATTTTTAAAAAACTAATTTGAGATGAAACTCAGCAATTTGATGAAAGCAGTAGATGTGGGAAACAGATCTTATGTTGCAGTTTCTGTATTTTTCTCTCACAACTCTCTTTCTTAAACCTTTATTTTGAAATTTTTGTTTTAAAATATGAGCTTCACCTTAACTAGTTCTTTCCCCTACTTTGGCCTTAGGGATCACTGGAAGTATTTAAGACACAATTTGATTGAAATCCAAACATCATGTCAGATTCTGTTGAAGAGAGCTCAGCCCATCTGTGGGATTGATGATATAAGACTCACCTGACTGGAAATTCCACAAGGTCAGAGACCACATCTGCTTTGTTCACACCATGTGCCAGCTTCTGGCCCAGTGCTTGCAACAGACGAGTGCTCCACAAACATTTCTCCAATGAAAGTAAAAATTCCCCAGTTCCCAGAGTTTTCCCACCAAGAGCAGTATCAACAAAAGGAAGTAAAGATGTTTGTCTTTGTCTATTTTTGCTCTCCCACAGGGACAACTGCGTTATGTACATGAACCCAGAAGACTCCAGAATGGAAACTAGAGTTCTGGCTCATGCTCTCATTTAACAGTGAACAGATAAAAGAGTAATCAGTTCAGCAAGGCAGCAATTTTCCCCTTTTGTGAATTAACCATCCAGCACCTTATAGGCTGATACCAGGCTGGGGTAAGAGGTAGTACATAGGAGGCAGGGTGAGGGGTGGAGAGCAGTATGCAGGGCCTGTAAGTGTTTAGCATCCTCTAATGGAGGGCTCTGCTACTTCCTTCTTCCCATTGTCTTTGTTTCCAGACCTTGGAGAATCCAGAAGTCCCCACAGACAGTACTTCCAGAAGCCAATGAATGAGCTTGAATGGTGACCCATGGATTTAATCTAATTAACCTTAAACACACTAAGACTAAACAGATTAGCTCCCCTTGTGGGTATCACAATAGTTCCTGTTTTTCAGTCACCAAGTCATGTCTGACTCTTTGCAACCCCATGGACTGCAGCACTTCAGGCTTCCCTGTCCTTCATTATCTCCCTTAGTTTACTCAAACTCATGTGCATTGAGTCAGTGATGCTATCCAACCATTTCATCCTCTGTTGTCCTCTTTTGCTCCTGCCCTCAATCTTTCCCAGCATCAGGGTCTTTTCCAACGAGCCAGCTTTCCGCATCAGGTGGCCAAAGTATTGGAGCTTCAGCTTCAGCGTCAGTTCTTCCAGTGAATATTCAGGGTTGATTTCCTCTAGAATTGACTGGCTTGATTTCTTTATTTTAACCACTTAATCCTTTGAAAATGTAATGAAAGCTCTCTGCCCTCTCCTTACCACTAAATCCACTTAAGCCTAAATGTAGAAAGTTGTGCCAGCAATTTTCAGGAATTCACTGATCTCTGTTAAAAAGTCTTAAGGAGTAAAACCAATAAAGGGGATCCTGGAGGTAAAAACCTGAAGAATAATGAAAGGATCCTGAGTTTACTGTCTTTAAGTCAAGTCAACTGAAAGAGAAATGATATTTTCTGCCTGCTGCTTGCTGTGCCTACATGCATTCAGGACAGAGGCTTCAGAAAGAAATTGGTGATGTTGTCAAAAGAGGAGGTAGAGACTGGATAAGGACAAGAATGAGAGAGAGGAATAGAATCCTCATATTCAATAAAGATACGAATGACCTATAGTTTTCTTATTGCCCGTAAGAGTAAACCCAAATCAGGCGGTTCCGGGTCGTGGCGCGGCTCGGGGCAACGGGGCTGCTCCTCGGTCGGCCAGCGGCAGCGAGCGGCTGGGGTATGAGGGCGAGTCCGGAAAGCGGCTGCTGAGCCGGCCGGGAGGAGCGCCAGTCCCTGAGGATTCCGAGAGTGCGGAGCTGGGGCAGGGACCGGGGGGGGGGGGGGGGGGGGGGGGGGGGGGGGGGGGGGGGGGGGGGGGGGCGCGGGGGAGCCGGGCCCTCCCCCCAGGAACGTGTCCCAGGGCCATCCCGGCCCGTAGTGTGGCAGCAGCTTCAGGTGTATCCGTGGACAAGTTTGAGAGGCACGGTACTGTACCAGGCTCCTTTTACCTGGATCTTGGCAGATGGTAGTTGAGCCCGTGAAACAATATGAAGAGGAGAAAATAGCCTTTTAAGGAAATTGGCCCACAGAAAGGATGGCCTTCTTGGACAATCCAACTATCATTCTAGCTCATATTCGACAGTCACATGTGACCAGTGATGACACAGGAATGTGTGAGATGGTTCTCATTGATCATGATGTTGACCTAGAGAAGATTCATCCTCCTTCAGTGCCTGGAGACAGTGGGTCAGAAATTCAGGGAAGCAATGGTGAGAGTCAGGGCTATGTGTACGCCCAGTCGGTCGATATTACCTCAAGTTGGGACTTTGGTATTAGAAGACGCTCAAATACAGCTCAAAGATTAGAACGACTCCAAAAAGAGAGACAAAACCAGATCAAATGCAAAAATATTCAGTGGAAAGAAAGAAATTCTAAGCAATCAGCCCAGGAGTTAAAGTCACTGTTTGAAAAAAAGTCCCTCAAAGAGAAACCTCCAAATTCTGGGAAGCAGTCGATATTATCTGTACGCCTGGAGCAGTGCCCCCTGCAGCTGAATAATCCCTTTAACGAGTACTCCAAATTTGATGGCAAGGGTCACGTGGGCACAACAGCGACCAAGAAGATCGATGTCTACCTCCCCCTACACTCGAGCCAGGACAGACTGCTGCCGATGACGGTGGTGACTATGGCCAGCGCCAGGGTGCAGGACCTCATCGGGCTCATCTGCTGGCAGTACACCAGCGAAGGACGGGAGCCGAAGCTCAATGACAATGTCAGTGCCTACTGCCTGCATATTGCCGAGGATGACGGGGAGGTTGACACAGACTTTCCCCCACTGGATTCCAACGAGCCCATTCATAAGTTTGGCTTCAGTACTTTGGCCCTGGTTGAAAAGTATTCATCTCCCGGTCTGACATCCAAAGAGTCGCTCTTTGTTCGAATAAATGCTGCTCATGGATTCTCCCTTATTCAGGTGGACAACACAAAGGTCACCATGAAAGAAATCTTGCTAAAGGCAGTGAAGCGAAGAAAAGGATCCCAGAAAATTCCAGGCCCTCAGTACCGCCTGGAGAAGCAGAGCGAGCCCAACGTCGCCGTGGACCTGGAGAGCACCTTGGAGAGCCAGAGCGCCTGGGAGTTCTGCCTGGTCCGCAAGAACAGTTCAAGGGCAGACGGGGTTTTCGAGGAGGATTCGCAGATTGACATAGCTACAGTACAGGATATGTTGAGCAGCCACCACTACAAGTCATTCAAAGTCAGCATGATCCACAGACTCCGCTTCACGACCGACGTCCAGTTAGGTATCTCTGGAGACAAAGTGGAGATAGACCCTGTCACGAGTCAGAAAGCCAGCACCAAGTTCTGGATTAAGCAGAAGCCCATCTCGATCAATTCTGACCTGCTCTGTGCCTGTGACCTTGCAGAGGAAAAAAGCCCCAGTCACGCAATATTTAAACTCACATATCTAAGCAATCACGACTATAAACACCTCTACTTTGAATCTGACGCTGCTACTGTCAACAAAATCGTGCTCAAGGTTAACTACATACTGGAATCGCGAGCAAGCACTGCCCGGGCTGACTATTTCGCTCAAAAACAAAGAAAACTGAACAGACCTACAAGCTTCAGCTTCCAGAAGGAAAAGAAATCAGGGCAGCAGTGACGGCTGCCTGCAGCTTCAGTCTGTTGCCGGAGCTCAGAGCCGCCTGCGGGGCCAGGTGGCTTTTGCCCACCCTGTGTCCTGCGGTCCTCGGACATGCTCCGAGGTCCAGGCTCCCGGCTCATGGGGACAGGGCTGGTGGGCTCCAGGGGAAGGGGGGCACTCCCTCGGACAGAGCTGGGGACATTTCCACCGGACCGAAGCCTGAGTGACAGTGGCTTTGACAAGCAGTGCCCGGGGCCGGACGACACGGCAAGGAGCCACGAGAGGCCCCGCCATCTTCACTGCCTGATGGCCCCGTGCAAGGATGTACATAGCCGCGCCCAGACGTGTCCTTGCAGCTTGATCAAATTTCCTAAAACAAGCCAAGAACAAAAGTGTACATTTCTGTTTTTTTCTTCTTCCTTTTAATAAACTCTTTATCATGGTTGGTATGACGGACCATTCTTTGGGGCAGGATTGATTATGTTATTCTCTTTAGAATCTGCTTGCTCCCCATATTGAACAGGCAGATTGGAAAAGCTATGGCTCGATTTTTCAGAAGAAATGTTTAGGGTTTAGTCAATAGTTTTAACTATGCCATTTGTTTAAATGAGCATGTTGCTCTGAGGATAGCATCTTACTGAAGTTCAGGAGGGGACGTAGTGATGTGTGTCCAGGGCTGCACCACCCACCCCTTCGGAAGCCTTCTCTCCTCAGCCACTCCAGCACCTCTGACTTCAGGAAGGCAGGACTGCACATCAAGCTCGGGGCGCAGGGAAACGGGGGTCACGCCGAGCTGCTGTTTCCTCAGTAGCCAGGCTGAGTTTGAGCCGACAGTCAGACCCGCACGTGGGCATGCCCTGGACTCTGAAGACTCCTCTCTTCACAGTGCTTGCCCCCTGGTCTCAGCGGCAGGAAAGCCACTGCTTTCACTTCATCGGAGACCTCGGGGTGAGGGGAGCTGCTGCCAGGGGTCCCACTCCCGGGGGTGGGGAGCAAGGGAATGGGCATCTGCTGACCCCCACCCCTCAGGCTAGCCTGCTGCCTCAGTGCTCCTTACCAGCCTCTCCAGGGTCCCTCCCAGGGTGACGTCCTTTCGCTCAGTCCCCGGCCAGGGTGGCGGGGCCAAGGTTTCACCTAGGAACCGCATTTCAAAAAAAAATTGTTTTTAATTGTGGTACAGGAAGCGACGTTGCTGAAACAGCCTCTGACAGTTGAGGGTCCGTTTGCACAGGGGCGTCCTAGTGAATTCCTCCTTCATTCTGATCTTTGTTCAGCCAACAGAAGCACCCTTTTCTAATGTCTTCCATTGCTACCCACCCCAGAAACAAATATTATTTGTAGCTTGCTATCTGTTATTTGAATTTTTAGCAATTTTATATTTAGATATCTTTGAAAAATATAAATGACTAATTTGGTCATTAAAAAAAAAAAAAAAAAGAGTAAACCCAAATCAGTAAAAATGGTGAGTGCTGCTTTCAATTGATGCTAAAAAGGAACACCAGGGGCAAAAGGCAGCTAAGATAGAGGATGAAAGTTGATTCCTTTCATAATTCCCTTCAGGTTGCCAAATATATACAGAATTTAAGAAAAATCTATGTGTTTTCACATAAAAAGAAAACAAAATTAGAAAATAATTCAGAGTGTGTATGTGTTTAGAGATATGAGCTAGTCTCTCAAAATTCCCCAGATTTATGCAAAATTAGGATATAAAACTTCTTTATCCATCTCCCCTCAATCTGATGCCTTGTGTTATCTGATTTCCAGATTTGTGACCCTTTTGTCTCTAAGCTGTTTATTTTCTAATCTAACATAATTTACAATTTGCTTCATCTAGGGTGTTCTTTTTCTTGACCATATCATGTTACTCATCAAAATTAAACCCCTGCTTGTGGTCCCTAGACCAGGAAGGAGGAAATCAGCACCCGCAGAATCTAGTGGAATTTTGAAACAAAGGAAAAACTGTCCATTCCAAAACCAAACCTGTTGGATGAACTTTTCATGCACTTTCTTTCCCCAAGCTGTAGGGGGTGAACTTGGAAAACACCACTGACATCATTCCTTGTAAAGTTGGAGATAAGAGCAAAACGAGCAAAAGAGAGAAGAATCAGATAAGAACACACCCAATCAGAAAAGCAGGGCCTTGCAAACACACACTAAAGAGACCCAAAGAGAAATGAAGCAGGCATTGGAGAGCCAAGGTTAACAGAAAATTAAAATGGCACATTTCTTTTCTGAGCTTCACTTACTTAGACCTTAGCAATAAGTGCAGAGCGTTCTCACTCAAGAATAAGTGTATTAATAGGAGATTATTAGTATAGCACATTAGTCATAATAATCCTATATTTCTGTATTATATATTCCCATTTAACAGACGCTAAATGAGCCTCAAAGAGATTAAGCAATTTGCAAAAGGTCACCCCAGTAAGTAGGAGACAGAATCAGGAGGATTTGAACCTAAACAAGTCCAGAGATTCTGAGCCATCTCAACAGAGTTTCTCACATGTCTGTATGTCACACAGACTTTGTTTTGAGCATATTTCCCTTCTTTTTCCCACCATTTCCTGCCTGAAAGGAGTTAGAAAGCTGCAGAAGAGGAACTTGATTCAGTGAGGGGAGGTGGACACATTAATCTAATAAAAGAACAAGTTCCTCCTTCTGTCAAGACTTTGGGTTTTCATTTGTGAAATGAGGAAATTTGTCTATATGGTCCCTACTGTCTGATGCTTTATTCTAAGAAGCACAGTGTATGCGCAATACATGAAGAACTGTCCCTGGGAAACTTGAACACTTTTGCCAGGAGAGGACAGTTGCTAAACCTGAGATTTTGCAAATCTTGCAGAGAATTTGCACTTGCCCTTAAATGTTGTTAACTAAAAAGTGCCGGGAGCCAGCGTGAGGAATCCTGCCCATGGCAAAGGTCATGAGGAAGGAAGCCCGACAAAACGCAAAGGCATGATCTGGCTTCAGGGGTTCCCCCTGGGTTTCTGGGTTTTCCTGAATATCTACCCCTCAAAACCAGAGTCCGCCTGCTTTATTGTACTGTGCTTTCCACTCTTCTGATATTCTCTGGAAAAAGTTAACTCAGGGCTTCAGTTAACAGTCTCCTGCATATGGAAAGAATGTTTCAGCTCAAACCCCTTTGATGGCCAACTTGCCTAATAGCTGGGGACTTTTACAAACTTGTGAATTGCTTACAGCCCCCCAACCATGAGAGGCACAAAGCTTAAAGCATCTTAAAGATACAGAGCCTTTTCTAAAAAGCTAAAAATTATATTGGTGACGGGTTTCACTGTTGAGTCAATGACTGCTGCCAGGCCTCCATATTCTTTATCTTTTAGGCACCTGAAGGATATTAATCAATGTAATTGGGATATAGAAAAGGGAATATAGTAGTTTTGATGTTAGCAACACTAGACTTTTGAGTTAACTACTTTTCTCTTTGTTATAAATCACTGTACTTCTTTCATTGTTATAAATTGTTGTCTTTGCTATGTAAAAATGTAACTTTATTTAGTGCTTTCTGAGAGTGGCACCAGACTTTGGGAAGAACAACACTTTTAAAACAAATAAGCCTTCTGGTTGACAAACCCTTATCAGAAAAGGGCCGTAAAATGTTAATTGGCCTTCTGACCAGAAGATGATGTAAATCACCTAAGACTTATGTATACAACTAGGTATGCAGAAAGAAAGCCTGGTCTCAATAAGAGTCAGGGTCGCTGATGCTGCATAATTTTATATTATCCATTAATCTCTATGTACAAAAAAGGTATAAAAGGCCTTTCCGGACAATAGAGGATGGGCCAGTCACTGGACTGGTTTCCCCTGTGCCTTTTCTTACTCTATTTTCTGGCTGAATTCCCATCTGGAACAGGGAGTTTCACCATGTCCACTTACTTGCCCTGGCTTCTAAGATCTGTGAGAGAGGGAGCCCAAGGTGGGGCACCCTCTGATATTCAAACGGGCACCGGTGGCCCAACGTAGATGGTGCAAATCTCTTGTCCTGAGGTTTTATTAGCTTTCCCTGTAAACCAAGTTATTCAGCATCTTTTCTCCAATAAATTTTCCTACTATACTATTTCTTCTTAATTTCTTTTATATTTCTAAATAAATAAGTTTTCCTCGCCTACGCTGTCTCCGCTTTGAATTACCCTGGATCCACCGGGGCTGGACCTCTGCAAAAAAGTGTTTCTTGCAAGATTCTCATCAACTGAGAAGAGCCTAAATCTTAATGATTTTAATGAAGAAAGAGCTTAGAATTGGGGGTAATGGGGATAGGGAGTTTTACCACCAGACTCCTACCTATCCCTCCAGGGCCTTCTGAGATGGCTCAGCAGGTGAAGAATCTGCCTGCAATGCAGGAGATGCAGGCTACAAGAGATCAATCCCTGGGACAGGAAGATCCCCTGGAGAAGGAAATGGCAACCCACTCCAGTATTCTTGCTTAGGAAATCCCATGGACAGAGGAACCTGGCAGGCTACAGTCCAAAGGATCACAAAGAATCAGACATGACTGAGCAACTGAGCACACACACACCTATCCCCTCAACCTTCCAGGAATGAGAGGAAGTGCTTCCTGTCTCCTGACACCATTTCCTCTTACTTGGTTTCCTCATGACTTCGTAGATCAGTTGCAACTGTTGACCATTTATTGTGAAACAAGTAATGTGGTTGGAGTTGGAAACATTTTTTGAAGGAACTAAAGTCCATTTGATTTGTTGGAAAGCAAAACATCAATTTAATGACTATTACTTGAAAATATATGCAAAGAGACCTCATTTCCTCATCATTCATCCATTTAACAGATATTTTAAAAGTATCTTCTATATTTCAAGCCCCTTATTCTAGTTGCTTGGGAAAGTGAATAACATGAATAGAAATGACTATCTTTGGTTCTAGGGCTTCCCAGGTGTCTGCTAGACGGGAGACACAGGTTTGATCGCTGGGTCAAGAAGATTCCCTAGAGAAGGAAATGGAAATCCACTCCAGTATTCTTGCCTGGAAAATTCTTCTTGTGACAATTCTTGTTTAACAGAAGTCTTCCAACTGCACCCTGAGGAGAGTTCCTCAATTACATCCACAGTTGCATGGAGTGGTGGCAATAGCTTGGTAGTGCAAAGAAGACAGGCCGTAAGGAGGTGGAAGTGAGGGATAGATTAAAATTCATTGTGTTTCAGTCACTATACTAGGTTCTTTTTAAAAAATAAAAATAAAAATTAGGGACTTGCCTGGTGGTCCAGTGATTAAGAATCCACCTTGCAATGCAGGAGACGTGGGTTAGTCTATGGCCAGGGAACTAAGATCCTACATGCCAAGGAAAAACTAAGCCCATATGCTGTAACTACTGAGCTTGTGTGCTGCAACTAGAGAGTCTGTGGGCCACAAGAAAAGATCCCACATGACACAGGGAAGATCCTATGTGCTTCCACTAAGACCTGATGAAGCCAAGAACTAAACAAATATTTTTTAAAATTTTGAGTACAATATGATAATTTGATACACAAATGCATAGTGAAATGATTACTGAAGTCAAGCTAATCATCATATCATTGCCTACAATGTTTTTGGGTGATAAGAATACCTGAAATCAACTCTCCTAGAAAAGTTCTAGTGTTCTATACAGTGTCTATACTAAGTCACCATGCTATATATTAGATCACTAGATATATCCAACCTACACAATCTGTACATTAAATCCCTAGAAGCATCCATCCTACATATTTGAAATTTTGTACCCTTTAACCAACATCTCCCCATTTCCCCCACCCTCCCACGCCTGGTAACTGCTGTTCTATTCTCTGCTTTTATGTATTTAATTGCAAGATCTCCTTTTCTAAGTTTAAATAATATTCATATTATGTATATACATATATATACACATATATATGGGCTTCCCTGGTGGCTCAGTGGTAAAGAATCTACCTGCAATACAGTGGGTTTGATCCCTGGGTGGGAAAGATTTCCTGGAGAAGGAAATGGCAACCCAATCCAGTATTTTCTCCTTGGAAAGTCCATGTACAGAAGAACTTGCTGGGCTACAGACCACAGGGCCACAAAGATTTGGATACAGCTTAGCAACTGAACAACAAAAGCAAATATGTACATAAGGCAATTTCTTTTTTTCGTCCAGTTTTATTGAGATACAAATGACACATAACTTTGTATAAATGTAATGTGTACAATATATTGATTTGATCCACTCATCCATTGATGAATGCTTGGACTGTTTCCATATTTTGGTTATTGTGAATAAGTGTACAATAAACATGGGAGTGCAGATGTCTCTTCAAAGTACTTATTTCACTTCCTTTGGATATATGTCCAGAAGTGGGATTGATTGTTGGATCATATAGTAATTCTACTTTTAGTTTTACAAGCAACTTTCATCCTGTTTTCCATAGCTGCTACATCAATTCATATTCCCACCAGCAGTATACAAGGGTCCCCCTTTTTCTACATCATGGCCAACAGTTAAATTATCTTATATGGTTTCATTTTTGCTTTATAAAAACTTTTGTAATAGCCATATCAACAAGTATGAGGTGATGTCTCCTTGTGGTTTGCATTTTCCAGATGATTAGTGATGTTGAGCACCTTTTTATATACCTGTTGGCCATTTGTATGTCTTCTTTGAAAAAAATGTCTACAAGTCCTTTGCCCATTTCTTCATCAAGTTAGGTTTTGGGTTTTGTTGCTGTTGTATTGCTACTGAGCTGTATGAGTTTCTTGTATTTTGGATAGTAACACCTTATCTCTTATATGATTTGAAAATATTCTCTCCCAATCTCCAGGCAGACTTTCCAGTTTTTTAATTGTTTCCTTTGTTGTGCAGAGGCATTTTAGTTTGATGTAGTCCTACTTGTTTATTTTTTCTTTTGTTGTCTGCACTTTTGGTGTCATATCCAAAAAAATCACTTCCAGGGATGATGTCGAGGATTGTTATTCTTACACTTTTTCCTAAGCATTGTGTGACTTTATGTCCTACATTAAGTCCTTAATTCATTTGGAGTTGATTTTTGTGTATAGTGTAAGATAAAGACCCAGTTCCACTCTTTTGCAATGTGGATACCCAGTTTTCCCAGTACGGTTTACTGGAAAGACAGTTCTTTCCCCATTGTGTATTCTTGGTGCCTTTGTTGAAAATTAATTGACTGTATATACTTGAGTTTACTTCTGGGCTCTCCAGTCTATTCCATTGATCTATGTGTCTATTTTTATGCCAGTACCATATTGTTTTGTTTACTATGGTTTTATATGGAGAAGGCAATGGAACCCCACTCCAGTACTCTTGCCTGGAAAATCCCATGGACGGAGGAGCCTGGTAGGCTGCAGTCCATGCGGTCGCTGAGGGTCGGGCACGACTGAGCGACTTCATTTTCACTTTTCACTTTCCTGCATTGGAACAGGAAATGGCAACCCACTCCAGTGTTCTTGCCTGGAGAATCCCAGGGACGGGGGAGCCTGGTGGGCTGCCCTCTATGGGGTCGCACAGAGTCGGACACGACTGAAGTGACTTAGCAGAACGTTTTTATAAGATAATTTGAAATCAGAAAGTGTGGTATCTCCAGCTCAATTCTTTATTTTCAAGATTATTTTGACTCTTCTGGGCCTTTTCTAGTTCTACACAAATTTTAGAATTTTTTTCCCATTTCAGTGAAAAAAAAAGACCATTGAAATTTTGATAGGAATTGAATTGAATCTTTATTTAGCTTTGAGTATACTGAATTCTTTTTATAAGCTAATGTATTTAATTCTCAAAAACAAATTTATGCTTTTGGTGCTATTATCTTCATTTTACAAGTGACAAAGCTGAGGCTAAGAGAGTTAAAATTGTGTACACATAGCAAACGAGCAGTTGGGCTCAAATCTGAGTTCATATCTGAACCTCAGTCTCTCTGATCCCAAATCCTGGGCCATTTCCTCTCTGCAGAAAGAATGCCAGGCTGGGTGTGGATCCAGCAGCCTGGAGAGAGTTTACACCTCAATGGCCTAAGTTCTGAAAAATGGCAAAAGATCATTTTAAGATTAGAAATTAAGGGTTACAACAATATATATCAGGAAAAGCTACTGACAAGTCTGAAACTGCTTAGAGGAGCAAAAATGCCCTGTCACCACCCCTTCCATGAATCTGTTTGATAACATCTCTGGTTTATAAGCAGAGTTTATCAACAGGGTGGAGGTGAGGAATGGAAGTATATTTGCCTAGAGTCTTCCATTCACAAAAACTCTTAAAGCTTGTCTTTGATGTTATCACTGAAAAAGGTCACCCTGTCATTCACAGAGGTACATTGATAGGATTGAAAACATTGGATAGTGTTCAACTTTGAACTGTTTATCCTATCCTGGACACAGAACCTGAATGAGCAATGAAGTGCTTACATTTTTAATGACCTGACTACTGCAATATATTTGTGCAATCTTAATGGTATCATTTATTAAATATAAGTTGATTTATTTTAAGAAGTCTTATAATCCTGTTTTAATATTTCTTTTCCTTCTTCCTCTTCTTTCTTCTCCTCCCCTTCTCTTTTTCAATAAAGAATACTCCACATTACAATCAAAGAGAGAAAAAGAAGGAATGGCTCAGGTTCAACTTGACCTTTTAAGGGATTCATTAAGGAACCCTACAGCACAGTAAAGCATTTCCTACCTTCACAAATATACCCTTTTGAGGGAAAAAGAGATTCTGATAAAAATAAGATATTTTATCTTTCCCTGTTAAATAAGTGCTCCTGATGCAAATCTTAAGCGATGCACAAATTTCACCCTGGGAGCTTTCAGAATCCTGTTGACTGTGTGGATCACAATAAGCTGTGAAAAATTCTGGAAGAGATGGGAATACCAGACCACCTAACCTGCCTCTGGAGAACTCTGTATTCAGGCCAGGAAGCAACAGTTAGAACTGGACATGGAACGACTGACTGGTTCCAAATAGGAAAAGGAGTAACATCAAGGCTGTATATTGTCACCCTGCTTATTTAACTTCTATGCAGAATACATCATGAGAAACGCTGGACTGGAAGAAACACAAGCTGGAATCAAGATTGCTGGGAGAAATATCAATAACCTCAGATATGCAGATGACACCACCCTTATGGCAGAAAGTAAAGAGGATCTAAAAAGCCTCTTGATGAAAGTAAAAGGGGAGAGTGAAAAAGTTGGGTTAAAGCTCATCATTCAGAAAACGAAGATCATGGCATCTGGTCCCATCACTCCATGGGAAATAGATGGAGAAACAGTGGAAACAGTGTCAGACTTTATTTTTTGGGGCTCCAAAATCACAGCAGATGGTGATTGCAGCCATGGAATTAAAAGACGCTTACTCCTTGGAAGAAAAGTTATGGCCAACCTAGATAGCATATTCAAAAACAGAGACATTACTTTGCCGACTAAGGTCCGCCTAGTCAAGGCTATGGTTTTTCCTGTGGTCATGTATGGATGTGAGAGTTGGACTGTGAAGAAAGCTGAGCGCCGAAGAATTGATGCTTTTGAAGTGTGGTGTTGGAGAAGACTCTTGAGAGTCCCTTGGACTGCAAGATGATCCAACTAGTCCATTCTGAAGATCAGCCCTGGGATTTCTTTGGAAGGAATGCAGTCTGTCCCAGTACAAGCCCCACCTTGTGGTCAGAAAGCAGCAATATCATTCTTTTGTCTACAAAAGAATTACCAAGAGTTGGGGCTCAGAGAGTTTCAGGAAATGCAGCTAAGCCTGTCTAGGCAAGCTTGTCATCCTCTATTTCTCAACTTTCTCATCTCTCTGGAATTGTACTAGTTCACTTGTTTACTTCCCAGGGGCATGTATGTGCATGCATGTGTGTGTGTGTGTGTGTGTGTTTGCCATTGCATTTAAACACCTGAACTTGCCATTGGCTACATCTACCATCTCTCAGTTTCATCTTCATCACAATTTCGAAAGCTTTGTGGAAATCTGGCTTCCCAAATTCTTATTCTACAGTTTACAATGTTAGGGTCAAGTGAGCTTGGTCTGAATTGCTTCAGTTTAGAATCAACATGAAGATTAAGGTGTAGCCTCAACAACCGTAGCTGAGAAGATTGTTTATGGCTGTAGGTAACGTGCAAGTGTGTTGAAGAAAGAGGCAGTACATCTGTCTGTCTGTTTGTCCAGGGTGGGTAAAGGTGAAAGGAGAAGATGAAAAGTAAAGGATGAATAAGAAGAAGATGAACAAAGGTTTTAGGACACCTCAGTTTTCTCTGCAAAAAGCATGCAATACCTTAATGTCAAGGACTATTAAAGTGGTCATATCAAAACATCTCTGGAATATGTACCAATACAGTGTATGATAGTACAGACTTTTTTAAAAAATCATGGTAAAATACCATAACATAAAATTTTCCATCCTAACCATGCTAAGTGCACAGATCAATGATACTGTATTCTCAGTGTTGTATAACCATGAAACTGATTCATCTTTTAACTTGTAGTGTTGACTTCTGAATAAAAGTAATCTTAGTTCAAATTGAGGTTCTGATGTTTAGCAGAATCATATGACTGAGAGCTCACTTTATCTCACCTGTAATTTTTTTTCTTTGAGGCAAACGGATATGGCTATTGTGAGGATTAAATAATAGTGTTTCTAAAGTGCTTAGCAGAATGATAAATGATTCATTACTGTCATCAGTATCAGCTCAGTTCAGTTCAGTCACTCAGTCGTGTCTGACTCTTTGTGACCCCATAAACCGCAGCATGCTTTTTAATATGCTGTCTAGGTTTGTCATAACTTTCCTTCCAAGGGGTAAGCGTCTTTTAATTTCATGGCTGCAATCACCATCTGCAGTATTTTTGGAGCCCCAAAAAATAAAGTCAGCCACTATTGCCACTGTTTCCCCATCTATTTGTCATGAAGTGATGGGACCAGATGCCATGATCTTAGTTTTCTGAATGTTGAGCTTTAAGCCAACTTTTTCACTCTCCTCTTTCACTTTCATCAAGAAGCTCTTTAGTTTTTCTTCACTTTCTGCCATAAGAGTGGTGTCATCTGCATATCTGAGGTTATTGGTATTTCTCCTGGCAATCTTGATTCCAGCTTGTGCTTCCTCCAGCCCAACATTTCTCTTGATATACTCTGCATGGAAGTTAAATAAGCAGATGACAATATACAGCCTTAACATACTCCTTTTCCTATTTGGAACCAGTCTGTTGTTCCATGTCCAGTTCTAACTGTTGCTTCCTGACCTGCATATAGGTTTCTCAAGAGGCAGGTCAGGTGGTCTGGTATTCCCATCTCTTTCAGAATTTTCCACAGTTTATTGTGATATCCACAGTCAAAGGCTTTGGTATAGTCAATAAAGCAGAAATAGATGTTTTTCTGGAACTCTCTTGCTTTTTCAATGATCCAGCATGGTTTCCTAGAATTCTAACCATTTGTTACTTCTTCATGAATAACATGAAACCTTTCTCCCATCATCTTGTTATGCTAAATCCCTGACAAATAAACCTTGTTGCTACATAGATTTCCTTTTGTTTAATTTTCATTTTTTTTTAGAACTGTGTGTCATTTCCCGTAGCAGGGAAATGGTCCCAGAGAAAAAAGTAACTGCCAAAGCAATCAAAGAACAATCTTTTGAATAACTCTGTTCCAGCACATTCAAATTATCTACTTATCTCAACAATTAGAGCAACAAATGCTCTCAATCAGTGAGGCAAGGCCTGGGGGAGGGCAGGATCTAGGCAGCCAGTCCTTGGTACAGCTTTGGGAAGGCAGCCTCCATCCAAGAAGGCACATTCAAAGACCACGGCTTCTCTATGCCCACAGTGCTTCTCATGACTTCTGTAGCTCAGGATAACACAGTGGACGGTCAGGGACAGCCCAGCCTACTTATTCTACTTATTCCTCTATCTCTATATTCACCTCATTTTCAATTATCTCCTCCTGTCCCAACCTTCTCTGCCGCACAGTATACCAGAGTTCAGGGCCATAGCCTGTCAGCGTTGCTTTATAGGCATTTTTTTTTTTTTAACTTTTTGGCCATGGCAGAAGTGTTCAAGATGTTAGTTCTCCCACCAGGTATTGATCCCATGCTCCCTGCGGTGGAAGCACAGAGTCTTAACCTCTGGACCACCAGGGAAGTCCCTATGGGCAATTTTAAGATGGATTAAATCTAAAAGACCATTGTAAGGATTATAATTTATCTCTGACTTCCTATTCATTATCCCATTCTGTCCTCAAATATGAACCTCTCTCCCTTCCTGTCTTCTTTCTTCCTTCCTTCCTCTTCAACATTTGTAGTTCTTGATTTTAAATATGATTTCCATTCAGTATTGGAAAATTGAGGAAATAAAGGAAATATATAGAAAAACACCCAGAGATAAAGATTTTCATATATCTGCTTCAATATTGTTTGTTTTTATAACCATATATTTCAAAATTTGTATTATATTATATAGACAGTGGTCTTTTCTGTTTAGTTTGCCTTCCAGACTATTGTCAGTATTTAATACTAGTCAGAGTTCCAAAGAAGAGCAAGGAGAGATAAGAAAGCATTCCTCACTGATCAGTGAAAAGACATAGAGGGAAACAATAGAATGGGAAATACTGGAGATGTTTTCAAGAAAATTAGAGATACCAAGGGGGCATTTCATGCAAAGATGGGCACAATAAAGGACAAAAATGGCATGGACCTAACAGAAGCAGAATATACTAAGAAGAGGCAGGAAAAATACACAGAACTATACAGAAAAGATCTTCATTACCCAGATAGTCACTATGGTGTGATTGCTTACCTAGAGCCAGACATCATGAATGCAAAGTCAAGTGGGCCTTAGGAAGCATCACTATGAATGAAGCTAGTGGAGATGGTGGAATTCCAGTGGAGCTATTTCAAATCCTAAAAGATAATGGTGTGAAAGCGCTGCACTCAATATTCCAGCAAATTTGGAAAACTCAGCAGTGGCCACAGGACTGGAAAAGGTCAGTTTTCATTCCAATCCCAAGAAAGGCAATGCCAAAGAATGTTCAAACTACCACACAATTGCACTCATCTCACACGATAGCAAAGTAATGCTCAAAATTCTCCAATGTAGGCTTCAACAGTACATGAACCATGGACCTCCAAATGCTCAAGGTGGATTTAGAAAAGGCAGAGGAACTGGAGATCAAATTGCCAACATGCAATGAATCATCAAAAAAGCAAGAGAGTTCCAGAAAAACATCTATTTCTGCTTTATTGTCTAGGCCAAAGCCTTTGACTATGTCGATCACAACAAACTGTGGAAAATTCTGAAAGAGATGGGAATACTAGAACACCTGATCTGCCTCCTGAGAAATCTGCATGCAGGTCAGGAAGAAACAGTTAAAACTGGACATGGAACAACAGACTGGTTCCAAATTGGGAAAGGAGTATGTCAAGGCTGCATATTGTCACCCTGCTTATTTAACTTACATGCAGAGTACATCATGAGAAATGCTGGGCTGGAGGAAGCACAAGCTGGAATCAAGATTGCCAGGAGAAATATCAGTAACTTCAGATATGCAGATGACACCACCCTTATGGCAGACAGTGAAGAAAAACTAAAGAGCTTCTTGATGAAAGTGAAAGAGGAGAGTGAAAAAGTTTGCTTAATGCTCAACATTCAGAAAATGAAGATCATGGCATCTGGTCCCATCACTTCATGGCAAATAGATGGGGAAACAGCAGAAACAGTGACAGACTTTATTTTGGGGGGGCTCCACAGTCACTGCTTATGGTGACTGCAGCCATGAAATTAAAAGACGCTTACTCCTTGGAAGAAAAGTATGACCAACTTGGACAACATATTGAGAAGCAAAGACATTACTTTGCCAACAAAAGTCCATTTAGTCAAGACTATGGTTTTTCCAGTGGTCATGTATGGATGTGAGAGTTGTACTATAAAGAAGGCTCAGCACCAAAGAATTGATGCTTTTGAACTGTGGTGTTGGAGAAGATTCTTGAGAGTCCCTTGGATTGCAAGAAGATCCAACCAGTCCATCTTAAAAGAGATCAGTCCTGGGTGTTCACTGGAAGGACTGATGTTGAAGCTGAAACTCCAATACTTTGGCCACCTGATATGAAGAACTGACTCATTTGAAAAGACTCTGATGCTGGGAAAGATTGAGGGCAGGAGGAGAAGGGGATGACAAAGGATGAGATGGTTGGATGGCATCACCGACTCAGTGCACATGAGTTTGAGTAAACTGTGCGAGTTGGTGATGGACAGGGAAGCCTGGCGTGGTGCAGTCCATGGGGTTGGTGAGTTGAACACGACTGAGCAACTGAACTGAACTGAAGTAGTATAATATAATATAATATAATCTATTATAACACATAGTTTTTCCGAGTCACTTTTTCAAACATCTCTTCTATTGGGGCTCTTCTCCAGCCACTGCACCACCATGAAAATTTCCTCATTGATCTAACCTCCAGCTTCATCCCTCCACTGTCTTCTCATTTCTGCCAAGTGAACTTTCTAAAATGCAGATCTAGCCATGTCTTTCCTTGGTTTTAATCTTCAATGATCTTCAACAAATCATCGTTTGGGATAAGTCCTTCTCTGGGTGCCTCTGGACTCTTCAGACCCTGAGTCTGTCTGTTTCCTCTCCCTTCCTTGGCTTCTGTCTTTCCATTCTTGGCTCTTGGAGCCCAGGATACTCTGTCTGGAACACATGTCTCCACTCCTTCCCTCCTTTTTTCCTCAGCAAACCTACTGACTCTTTACAAAGTATAGACAATTGTATCCTCTCTCCCTGACCCTCAACTTGCCCAGTCTAGATTCAGGTCTCTGTTCTACTCTCCCTTAATTTGGTGAGCCTGCCTCAATTTTCATGGGCACAGCAGAATTACCTGGAAGGCTTGTTGAAACACAAATCTTGTAACTTTACTCCTAGAATTTGTTTCAGAAGGTCGGGGAGGGGGGGGCAAGATTTGGCATTTCTACAAGTTCCCAGCTGTCACCTATCCAGGGAACAGACTTTCAGCCCTACAGCTATAGCCTAATGTACTGTAACCTAAGTGATCTTTTTTCTCCTTCTGGTCTGAAGTAAATCCCAAGATCCTAGTTCATGATGAGCACGTAAAAACATCTCCTGAAGAAAGGAGCTCTTCCAGGAGTCCTGACTCAGCAGCAGAATAGCAACCGTGACCGTTCACAGTTGGCTTCCTCTGCAGGCTCCACTGCGATGAATTCCTGAGGGGTGACTCAGTAGAAATTCCTGACTAATGCTGTTTGCAGACAAGCTGCAGGAGTCATGAGTATGAGCCCTTTGACCACGTGTGGAATTCCCTGAGAATTTTGGAAATCTCCCTTTAAATCCCCTTTCCTCAATGAGTTTTCTCTTACTAATGGCTCAAAAATAAAAATAATGGGGCATTGTTTTCCCATAGATATATCATCAATTATATAAATATCTCTAACTTTGCTGGTAAAAGTCACAAAAAAGATATAGAGGAAGTTACATGAAGATTATTTTAACATTTTGGTAAAAAAAATTTTTTTCACATGCATATTATTTGCATTTCTGGTAGAGGCTAGAGAGCAAGAAGGCAGAACTCTATGTCAAGGAAAATATAATGTCATGGGAAGGAAATCCCCCTTTGGATGTGACTTACAAGGGTTTGCTGAGACAGATTTTGTTTTATCCACTTCCCTACTAACAAACATGTCGAATCTAAATCTTAAGTTTACCAAATTCAGGTAAATGACTGTTCACTCAACTTCTCATAAATACATAAATCTAGGAACCAAAGTGGGTGTGTTCTTGGTCACTCAGTCTTGTCCAACTCTCTGTGACCGCATGGACTGTAGCCCACCTGGCTCCTCTGTCCATGGGATTCTCCAGGCAAGAAAATATTGGAGTGGGATGCCATGCCCTCTTCCAGGGGATCTTCCTGACCCAGGGATCTAATCTGTGTCTCTTGTGACTCCTACAAATTGTTCTGGTTTCATTTTTACATGTTAAACTTGTAGGTCTTTTTGGAAGTGTTAATAATTTTTATATTAATAATTTCTATTATAACTCGATGCACATAGTTTCTTTAGAGGTAACAGATGAAGCAATTCCTACTGGCTCTGTCTTTTTAATGACACTCTGAAAGAAATTTCAGTTTCCTTAGGCTAGCTTGCATTAGACAGGCTTAGAAGCAAGCTTTCCTTCCTGGTACTGAAAAGAGGAACCAAAACAATAGCAAGACTTTCCTTGAATTTTTTTGTTTTTTTCAATTATAGCCCAGTCTTTACGGGGTCACTGTCTTTATGGAGTCACTATCTTTATGTTAGTTTTCTTTCTTCATTGAAAGTTAAAAGGTTTAGTAGCTCAGTTGTGTTCAACTCTCTGCAGCCCCATGGACTGTAGCCTGACAGGCTCCTCTGTCCCCGGGATTTTCCAGGCAAGAATACTGGAGTGGGGAGCCATGTCCTTCTCCAAGGGATCCTCCTGACCCAGGGATAGAACCAGGATCTCAAACATTGCAGGCAGATTCTTCACTACCTGAGCCACTAGGGAGATGCAAGTGACACAGTCCATGGGGCTGCAAAGACACAACTGAGCAACTGAGCACACACATACACAGTAATACAGACCCATTTCAACTAATTTCTACCTATAAACAATATAAAGTACGGGAATGAAAGGATCTTTTCCCCTGCCTCCTAAAATACGAGAACAAGATTTGCTTTGAACAAATTCAGGTGGGTCTTTCTTTAGTTCTATCCTCTTACTAGGCATATATAGAAATTCAGCAAGCAGTAATAAAATCTCAAGAGTTTTGGTCTTTCACTCCAACAGCAAGTGGTCAGTTCTAAGTTTCAGTGCAGAGAAAAACTTTCTTCAACATTATTCAACCCTGAGTTGAAATTCAGAGAAGACAAAAACTATAGATAGAGGCCTACGCATACAAAGAATGTCTGTAATGAAAGTTGAGCAAAATTACAGAATGATAAAATGACTCATTTGAAATTTTAAAATTGTTTTCAGTATAAACTGATAAAGCCATTTATTGAAGTTTTGATGGTTTGACCTTATACTCTTAATTTGTCAAAACACACAAGTAACAGAAAATGTCAAGAATTGGTCAAGCATATAATTATGACAGTGCTTTACTTCATCTTTCACTGTTTTCCCAAAAAAGATTCTGTAATTAATTTTGTTCATTAATGTGTTTCTTTCATTCATCCATTGGATTCATATTTACTGAATGCCATTAAATCTAGACTTGATGTTAGGTACAAAGCATTTTTATTGAAATTTATTAATGCTTTTTACTAAATTTTTAGTAAAAGTCTAAGATATTAGTGATATCAGTATTATTTTAAGCACAAAATTTACCTTCAGAAAGCTCAGCCTCAAAAATAAATACTTTGTAATACAAGTGAAAGTGTTAGTCTCTCAGTTGCATCCGACTCTTTGTAATTCCTATGGATGATAGCCCACCAGGCTCCTCTGTCCATGGAATTCTTCAGGCAAGAAGACTGGAGTGGGTAGCCCTTCCCTTCTCCAGGGGTTCTTCTCAACCCAGGGATCAAGCCTGTGTCTTCTGTGTCTCATGCACTGCAGCCAGACTCTTTACCATCCCGCTACTAGGGATGCCCAATACAAAATATTAGTTCATCCTGGAAATTATAGAAAACTATAATACATTTCCCTTACTATACAAACAAAAGAAAACATAGTATCATCATTATACAAAACTCTGACTAATGTCCAAAGTGGGGAGGGGACTGGGGGGAATAGAGAGTGTGCATGTACTTCAATTTAGCTCTAGTTGTTTCCAGGTGACCATGTACTAGCATCTTCTTGTTCATGCTGCTTAGCACAGGAAAAAGAAAACCTATGAATACTGGATTTCAGATAGGAAAGTTAGACATACAATAGACACACCTCAGTGCTAAGAAGGTTTATGACCACCATGAAGCTTCTACATGAATTTAATTTTTCCCAGATCCTCTCTCCTCTCTCTGCCAGTTGTTGATTCAAATGGTCTTGAGATGCACAACAGGTTTTACTAGGTGTGTGGAAGAGAAAGCGCAAGCTACCCTAACACTTGCTTCCTTCCTGATCATGACTCAGAGCTATACAGGCAACCGGAGGTGACGAATGGCAGCACAAACACAGGAAATGTTGCAGGTGTGAGGTTGCACGCTTCCATACCGTCAAACACAAGATTGGAGCATCCTGGTCCCCAGGGTTACAGAGCATTGTATAAGATCGTAAGGGAAGCCATGGATCCATGCAGGCATCACCCTGAAGCATCAGTTTTAATGGGTATAAATTAAAATTTTACTTTTATAATAAATTAATATTATCAAGGAAAACTTATTAAGTAGGAAATGTTGCTTGAATCTTTAAGTTAAAACAAGTGCTTTCTTTCTTTTCACAATTTTTTAAACTTTTTATTTTGTATTGGGGTATAGCCAATTAGCCATGTTGTGATAGTTTCAGGTGAACAGTGAAGGGACTCAGCCATACTTATACATATATCCACATTCCCCTAAATCCCCCTCCTATCCAGGCTGCCACATAACATTGAGCAGAGTTCCATGTGCTATGGACCAGCAGATCCTTGTTGAATATC
Organism: Capra hircus; assembly: GCF_001704415.2. Lineage (NCBI taxonomy): Eukaryota > Metazoa > Chordata > Mammalia > Artiodactyla > Bovidae > Capra > Capra hircus. The sequence goes on along the minus strand of NC_030813.1, from coordinate 89,307,668 downwards.
CATTTTAAATATCGAAGTGTGTACATGTCCATCCCAAACTCTTTAACTATCCCTTCCCCCTAGCAACCATAAGTTCATTCTCTAAGTCTGTGTGTGAGTCTTTGTCTAAAACAAGTGCTTTCCAATAAATGCTGGAGAGGGTGTGGAGAAAAGGGAACCCTCCTACACTGTTGGTGGGAATGCAAACTAGGACAGCCACTATGGAGAACAGTGTGGAGATTCCTTAAAAAATTGCAAATAGAACTACCTTATGACCCAGCAATCCCACTGCTGGGCATACACACCAAGGAAACCAGAATTGAAAGAGACACATGTACCCCAATGTTCATCGCAGCACTGTTTATAATAGCCAGGACATGGAAACAACCTAGATGTCCATCAGCAGATGAATGGATAAGAAAGTTGTGGTACATATACACAATGGAGTATTACTCAGCCGTTAAAAAGAATTTATTTGAATCAGTTCTGATGAGATGGATGAAACTGGAGCCGATTATACAGAGTGAAGTAAGCCAGAAAGAAAAACACCAATACAGTATACTAACACATATATACGGAATTTAGAAAGATGGCAATGACGACCCTGTATGCAAGACAGGAAAAAAGACACAGATGTGTATAACGGACTTTTGGACTCAGAGGGAGAGGGAGAGGGTGGGATGATTTGGGAGAATGGCATTCTAACATGTATACTATCATGTAAGAATTGAATCGCCAGTCTATGTCTGACGCAGGATACAGCATGCTTGGGGCTGGTGCATGGGGATGACCCAGAGAGATGTTACGGGGAGGGAAGTGGGAGGGGGGTTCATGTTTGGGAACGCATGTAAGAATTAAAGATTTTAAAAATTTTTTTTAAAAAATAAATAAATAAATATTCACTAATTAAAAAAAAATAAAAAAAATAAAACAAGTGCTTTCAAAGGAATATCACACTTGTATGGTTCATCAGGCTTCTACATCTGGTTCCAAATCCCTAAGCTCCCTCTGCATTCTCCTGGGTCATTAGAGCTACTACCCCTACCATTACCCTGTAGTTTGAGGCCAAACTACAGAGAGGGAACACAGCCCCACCCATTAGCAGAAAACTGGATTTAAGATTTACTGAGCATGGCCTCCCTTACCAGAGGAAGATCCAATTTTCACCACAGCCAGTCCTTCTCATTAGGAAGCTTCCACAAGCCTCTTATCATCATCCTTCAGAGGGCAGACAGAATGAAAAACACAATCACAGAAAACTAACCAAGCTGATCACATGAATCACAGCCTGTCTAAATCAATGAAACTATGAGCCATACCGTGTTGGGCCACCCAATATAGATGGCTCATGGTAGAGAGTTCTGACAAAATGTGGTTCACTGGAGTATTCTTGCCTTTAGAATCCCATGAACAGTATAAAAAGGCAAAAAGATAGGACACTGAAAGATGAATTCCCCAAGTTGGTAGGTGCCCCAATATGCTACTGGAGAAGAGAGAAGAAATAGCTCCAGAAGGAATGAAGAGGCTGAGCCAAAGCAAAAGCAACACCCAGTTGTGGATGTGACTGGTGATGGAGGTAAAGTCCGATGCTGTAAAGAACGATATTGCCTAGAAACCTGGAATGTTAGGTCCCCGAATCAAGGTAAACTGTAAGTGTTCTAACAGGAGATGGCAAGAGTGAACATAGATATTTTAGGAATCAGTGAGCTAAAATGGACCAGTATGGGTGAATTTAATTCAGTTGACCATTATACATACTACTGTGGGCAAGAATCCCTTAGAAGAAATGGAGTAGCCCTCATAGCCAACAAGAGTCCAAAATGCAGTACTGGGGTGCAATCTCAAAAGCAGTAGAATGATCTCTGTTTGTTTCCAAGGTAAACCATTCAATATCACAGTAATCCAAGTCTATGTCCCAACCACTAATGCTGAAGAAGCTGAAGTTGAATGCTTCTATGTAAACCTTTAAAACCTTCTAGAACTAACACAAAAAGTGATATCCTATTCATCACAGGGAACTTGAATGCAAAGGTAGGAAGTCAAGACATACCTAGAGTAACAGGCAAGTTTGGCCTTGGAGTATAAAATGAGGTAGGGCAAAGGCTAACAGAGTTCTGCCAAGAAAACACATTTGTCATAGAAAACACCCTCTTCCAACAACATAAGAGAACTCTATACATGGACATCATGGTCAGTACCAAAGTCAGATTGATTGATTATACTCTTTGCAGCCAAAAATGGAGAAGTTCTATACAGTGAGCAAAAACAAGACTGGGAGCTGACTGTGGCTCAGATCATGAACTCCTTATTGCCAAATTCAGACTTAAGTTGAAGAAAGTAGGGAAAACCACTAGACCATTCAGGTATGAACTAAATCAAATCCCTTACAATTACACAGTGGAAGTGACAAACACATTCAAGGGATTAGATCGGATACAGAGTGCCTGAAGAAGTATGGATGGAGGTTCCATAACATTGTAGAGGAAGTGGTGATCAAAACCATTCCCAAGGAAAGGAAATACAAAAAGGCAAAGTGGTTGTCTAAGGGAACCTTACAAATAGCTGAGAAAAGAGAAGTGAAAGGAAAAGAAGAAAAGGAAAGATATACCCATCCGAATGCAGAATTCCAAAAAATAGCAAGGAGAGATAAAAAAGCCTTTCTAAGCGAACAATACAAAGAAATAGAGGAAAACAATAGAATGGAAATGACTAGAGATGTGTCTTCAAGAAAATTAGAGATTAGAGAACATTTCATCTAAAGATGGGCACAATAAAGGACAGAAATGGTACGGACCTAACAAAAGTAGAAGATACTAAGAAGAGATGGCAAGAATACATAGAAGAACTATACAAAAGAGACTTTAATAACCCAGATAACCATGACTGTGCGATTACTCACCTAGAGCCAGACATCATGGAGTGAGAAGTCAACTGGGCCTTAGAAAGCATCACTATAAAAGAAGTTAGTGGAGGTGATGAAATTCCAGCCGAGCTATTTCAAACCCTAAAAGATGATGCTGTAAAAGTGCGGCACTCAGTATGCCAGCAAATTTGGAAAACTCAGCAGTGGCCACGGGACTGGAAAGGTCAGTTTTCATTCCAATCCCAAAGAAAGTAGTGCCAAAGAAAGTTCAAACTACTTCACAATTGCACTTATTTCACATGCTAGCAAATTAATGCTCAAAATTCTCCAAGGTAGGCTTCAACAGCATGTGAACTGAGAACTTCCAGATGTTCAAGTTGAATTTAGAAAAGGTAGAGGAACCAGAGGTAGAGGAACCAATTGCAACATCCGGTGGATCATAGAAAAAGCAAGAGAATTTCAGAAAAGCATCTACTTCTGTTTCACTGACTACGTTAAAGCCTTTGACTGTGTGTATCACAACAAACTGTGGGAAGTTCAAGAGATGGGAATCCCAGAGCATCTTACCTACTTTCTGAGAAATCTGTTTGCAGGTGAAGAAGCAACAGTTAGAACTGTCTTCAGTTAGAACCAGACCTGGAACAACAGACTGGTTCCAAATTGGGAAAGGAGTACATCAAGGCTGTATATTGTCACCTGGTTTATCCAGTGTATATACAGGGTTCAGTTCAGTTCAGTTCAGTCGCTCAGTCGTGTCTGACTCTTTGTGACCCCATAAATCGCAGCACGCCAGGCCTCCCCGTCCATCATCAACTCCCAGAGTTCACTCAGACTCACGTCCATCAAGTCCATGATGCCATCCAGCCATCTCATCCTCTGTTGTCCCCTTCTCCTCCTGCTCCCAATCCCTCCCAGCATCAGACTCTTTTCCAATGAGTCAACTCTTCGCATGAGGTGGCCAAAGTACTGGAGTTTCAGCTTTAGCATCATTCCTTCCAAAGAAATCCCAGGGCTGATCTCCTTCAGAATGGACTGGTTGGATCTCCTTGAAGCACAAGGGACTCTCAAGAGTCTTCTCCAACACCACAGTTCAAATGCATCAATTCTTTGGCACTCACCCTTCTTCACAGTCCAACTCTTGCATCCATACATGACTACTGGAAAAACCATAGCCTTGACTAGCCGGACCTTAGTCAGCAAAGTATTATCTCTGCTTTTGAGTATGCTATCTAGGTTGGTCATAACTTTTCTTCCAAGGAATAAGCATCTTTTAATTTCATGGCTGCAGTCACCATCTGCAGTGATTTTGGAGCCCCCAAAAATAAAGTCTGACACTGTTTCCACTGTTTCCCCATATATTTCCCATGAAGTGATGGGACCAGATGCCATGATCTTCATTTTCTGAATGTTGAGCTTTAAGCCAACTTTTTCACTCTCCTCTTTCACTTTCATCAAGAGGCGTTTGAGTTCCTCTTCACTTTCTGCCATAAGGGTGGTGTCATCTGCATATCTGAGGGTATTGATATTTCTCCCGGCAATCTTGATTCCAGCTTGTGTTTCTTCCAGTCCAGTGTTTCTTATGATGTACTCTGCATATAAGTTAAATATGCAGGGTGACAATATACAGCCTTGATGTACTCCTTTTCCTATTTGGAACCCGTCTGTTGTTCCATGTCCAGTTCTAACTGTTGCTTCCTGACCTGCATACAGATTTCTCAAGAGGCAGGTCAGGTGATCTGGTATTCCCATCTCTCTCAGAATTTTCCACAGTTGATCGTGATCCACACAGTCAAAGGCTTTGGCATAGTCAATAAAGCAGATAGATGTTTTTTTTGGAACTCTCTTGCTTTTTCGATGATCCAGAGGATGTTGGCAATTTGATCTCTGGTTCCTCTGCCTTTTCTAAAACCAGCTTGAACATCAGGAAGTTCATGGTTCACGTATTGCTGAAGTCTGGCTTGGAGAATTTTGAGCATTACTTTACTAGCATGTGAAATGACTGCAACCATGTGATAGCTTGAGCATTCTTTGACATTGCCTTTCTTGGGATTGGAATGAAACCTGACTTTTTCCAGTCCTGTGGCCACTGCTGAGTTTTCCAAATTTGCTGGCATATTGAGTGCAGCACTTTCACAGCATCATCTTTCAGGATTTGAAATAGCTCGACTGGAATTCCATCACCTCCACTAGCTTTGTTCATAGTGATAGGAAATGCCAGGCTGGATGGAGCACAAGCTGGAATCAAGATTTCTGGGAGAAATATCAAGAACTGCTGATATGCAGATGACACCACCCTTATGGCAGAAGGAAGAGGAATTAAAGAGCCTGTTGATGAAAGTAAAAGAGAGTGAAAAAGCTGGCTTAAAACTCAACATTCAGAAAACTAAGATCACGGCATCCAGTCCTATCACTTCATGGCAAATGGATGGGGAAACAATGGACACAATGACAGACTATTTTCTTGGGCGCCAAAATCACTGCAGATGGTGACTGCAGCCATGAAATTAAAAAATGCTTGCTCCTTGGAAGAAAAACTATGACCAATCTAGACAGCATATTAAAAAGCAGAGACAAGACTTTGCCAACAGAGGACAAGATGTTTGGATGGTATCACCGACTCCATGGACATGAGTTTGAGCAAGCTCTGGGAGATGGTGAAGGACAAGGAAGCCTCCTGTGCTGCAGTCCATGGGGTCTCAGAGTCAGACAAACTGAGCGACTGAACAACATCACTTGCAAGAGTGAGAAGTGCTGATGAACTGTGATTTTCCATTGGTTCCTCCACACGCCCCTCAGTTCTACCGTTTAACATGGGGCTGTAAATAGTCAGAAAAGACCAAGAGACTAACACTTTGGGCTACCCTGGTGGCTCTAATGGCAAAGAGTCTGCTTGCGATGCTGGAGACCTGGATTTTATCCCTGGATTGGGAAGATCCCCTGGAGAAGGGAATGGCTACCCACTCCGATATTCTTGTCTGGAGAATTCCGTAGACAGAGGAGCCTGGCAGGCTACAGTCCATGGGGTCATAAAGAGTCAGACAAAGCTGTGTGACTAACACTAGCAATTGTTACGGTTATTTAAGAGTATCTGTTTCCTGTCTCCTACTAGACTGGCAGTCTGTGAGGAGAGAGACTGTGTCTACCTCCTCCACCATGCCCAGCATGTGGCTTAGTGCACTGCAAACGGATCAGATTCATTAATTCTAGAACAAATGTTACTTTAAAAATAGTGGAGAGTTGATTACAAGTCAATTTGTGGAGAAGTCTGCTATCAAAGTTCTCCAGCTACCCTAATTCTATGCTCTATTTTTAGGTCCTAGGACCTTTCTTTTCTCGTCTTTCTCCCCTTTCAAAACTTCTGGATTTATTTGCTTTTTACAGTATGATGTAGTGATTAATAAACCTTGAAGTGTTCTCCTTAATAGAAAAATGTGTGTTTGAACAAGGCATGGATCCTTAAACTAAAGAGAATTGCAAGCATCCATCCGTGGGTGGAGAGAAATTAATTTTGTCATAGGACATTCCCAGTTCTCCTAACCCAGAGACAATTACAAATTCCAATGACTTATAAGGCCAAACTTGAAGTAATCCTTTGCTGGATCACATGAATCAGGTTGAACTCATTTCTTCTGAAAAAAAAAAAGTCATTTTCTAAGTCCAAAATTAGCAGTCACCACCAGATAACCTTATACAGCGTAGAAACCATTGAGATTAATTGCATGGGTTTAAATCTATGGCAGGTAAAGCTCTATTCTCTGAAATAAAGAGAAAGTCACTTATCCTGGTAGATTTCACTTCCCTCATCTATTAAGTGAGAATCTTAGGCAGTTGGAGCAAAGAATATTTAACAGTGTATTTTCTGTATGATAAGAACTTTTTCCTGTGGCTTCCATGTAGTGAATCTTATAACAACCCTAAGAGGTCAGTACTACTATTGCCCTCAATTTGCAGATAGGGTCGCTGAGGCAGAAGAGGCTACACAGCTTGCCCAAGGTCCCACGAGGGTGAAGTGGTAGAGCAAGAGTCAGACTCTGATATCACATTCCAGAACCAGCCTCCTGAACCCTATGCCACGAGCTATGATGCTCTTCCAATACTAAGAATCTATAAGTCTCTTGCATTCACCTGGATGCACGTCTGATAAAACAGCATTAGAATGAAGCATCATAACAAAGAAACTGGCCAATCTACAATACCTGCATAATGAAGAAATCATGAAGCCGGTGATGTTTGTCTCCTGTGTCCAAGTTTCTCGCTGTTGTGATGATTATTTGAGCAAGAGTTATCTAAACCTCTCTGTTTTCAGGTTATGTTAAAGTTCCATGATATTTGGATTCTGGAATATTGAGAACACTAATAAAAAATCATTAATGTGGAAAGTTTTTTTTTTTTTCCCCATTAGCTGATCCTAGCAGAATGGACACATTTATCCCATATAATTCCACTGTATGCAAGAGATAGCAATTACCGGGCAGGGACACATCTAGAATTTGAGAGCTGTAAGTTTGCTTAGTAGTCATCTAGTCTAAGTTACGCACTGCACATTATTATTTTCTACCTTTCACTTGTTGTGTATCCAGATCTTGAAGTGCAGCTACAATTCAAGGAGTCAGAAATATTTGGCCAAATTTCTTCACCGGCAAGGGATTTCTACTTACAAACTAGGATAAAACCTCCAAACATTAAAAGGAACAACATTATTTATGGCACAAGAACTAATCTATATGTCAAGTCCTCAATAAAGAATCCTTATCCTGTAACCTGACTTGGATTTGGTATTTCATCTAATGGACTGACCTAAACAAATCACTTCCCTTTATTTCTCTTTCAGTCAGAGATCTGGGTAATTTTTTCACAATAATACATTTATAGAGCTCTCAGATATTAAAATCTTGCTGCATGTTCATCAGATCAGACAAACCTCAAATAATGAAGTCTATCCTGAAATAGCAAAAATTGATCATTAAATATATTTAACGCTTTTTACTCAATTTCTCCTTTGCTTAAGTACTTTCCAGGAAGTCTACATTGGCTGGAGTATCAGGGAACTAGTTTCTGAGCTCTTGCTCATCTGCTTGTCTGCTCTGTGACCTTCAGAAATCCACTCAATCTCTTTTGGACATAAGATCCTTCATCGACTAAAGTAAGGGGTAGAAAATTCCCTGGTGGCTGAGTGGTAAAGAATCCACCTATCAGTGCAGGAGATATGGGTTTGATCCCTGGGTCAGGAAGATCCCCTGGAGAAGGAAATGGCAAAAAACTTCAGCATTCTTGCCTGGGAAATCCCCTGGATGGAGGAGACTGGCAAGCTACAGTCCATGGGGTCACAGAAGAGTCGGACATGGCCTAGGGACTAAACAACAACAAAAGGCTTAGACTCATCTTCATCATTCCTTTCTGCAGTTGTCCAGTTATCACTAGGAATTTTTACAATTTACAGTGGAGCTTCAACAGTGTTGATATCATTTGATGAAACTATCAGAATAATTAAATGTCATATTTTTTAAAGTTACTCCATCCAGCCACTCACAAAAAGTTGAAGTTTCTCCAAGTACAGCTATAACAACACCATGATATGGTTTGCTTTTGTCATTTTTCTCCTTTGAAAAACTGACATTTTCATATGTATACCTATGGCTGATTTATGTTGATGTATGGCAGAATCCAACACAATATTGTGAAGCAATTATCCTCCAATTAAATAAGAACTGAAATTTTGCATATTTCAGAAAAGAATTCACATATCTAATGTGTGTGCTTATTTTTAAATCATAGTGTCTTTAAGATATATGAGCTCTTATAAAATCAAGCTTGAATATGCTGTTCTAAACAATAAACAAGCATTAGAAGGAAAGTTTAAAGCAATCTCTACCTATGTCTAGTATAAACTTGCTATTTATTTGAACTACTCTAGTGTGTAAGCTCGGAGAAGGCAATGGCAACCCACTCCAGTTGGGGTTGCTAAGAGTCGGACATGACTGAGTGACTTCACTTTCACTTTTCACTTTCATGCATTGGAGAAGGAAATGGCAACCCACTCCAGTGTTCTTGCCTGGAGAAGCCCAGGGACAGGGGAGCCTGGTGGGCTTCTGTCTATGGGGTCGCACAGAATCGGACACGACTGAAGCGACGCAGCAGTAGCAGCAGTGTGTAAGCTAGTCTTTAGTTTGCTGCTGCTGCTTTTTAGTCACTAAGTTGTGTCCCACTCTTTTTCAACCCCATGGACTGTTGCCCACCAGGGAAGGAACACCTTCTCCAGGGAATCTTCCAAAAGCCAGGTATCAAACCCACATCTCCTGCTTGGCAGGTGGATTCTTCTACCCTTGAGCCACCTTGGAAGCCCAGTATTTAGTTTACTGGTATGTTGCTTTGAAATGTCTTCCCTTGGCTTGGAATAATGTTTGCATCTTTAGGGAATAAATTAAGTAAACTGAATTTTAAAAAGAGAAAGATTACAGTATATCAGTAAATATATCTGGATTAATTTCCAGGTTAGACATATTTTAATAAGCAATCATTATCAGTATCTTGAATTTTGAGTAATAGTTAAGAATATAATTAATAAGAAAGCTGTGGTACATATACACAATGGAGTATTACTCAGCTGTTAAAAAGAATTCATTTGAATCAGTTCTGATGAGATGGATGAAACTGGAGCCGATTATACAGAGTGAAGTAAGCCAGAAAGAAAAACACCAATACAGTATACTAACACATATATACGGAATTTAGAAAGATGGCAATGACGACCCTGTATGCAAGACAGCAAAAAAGACACAGATGTGTGTAACAGACTTTTGGACTCAGAGGGAGAGGGAGAGGGTGGGATGATTTGGGAGAATGGCATTCTAACATGTATACTATCATGTAAGAATCGAATCGCCAGTCTATGTCTGACACAGGATACAGTACGCTTGGGGCTGGTGCATGGGGATGACCCAGAGAGATGTTATGGGGAGGGAGGTGGGAGGGGGCTTCATGTTTGGGAACGCATGTAAGAATTAAAGATTTTAAAATTAAAAAAATTTAAAAAAAGAATATAATTAATGAACCTGGGGAAATTTTTCATGAGTTATTCACTGATTTTCCAAAGCATCAATGTGTTTTCAGAATAGGTTCACATTGGTAGATGCCATACTATTTGACTGCCATCCTTGAAAGAGAAAATGATCAACATTTCGCAAACAGTAACCAATTTTGGAGGATATTTATTTAAAAAATGAGATCATGCCAAAAATATTTCATGGGAGATTTGAAACATCTCTGTTTAGCAATAACATTTTTACCTAGCTTCCTCAACTCAAGTTAACTTGATCTGACTTTTGGTAGCTTGTGTTTATCTTTTGCAGTGACTGAGTCTGCCAAACTTCTCATTACCCACATCTTCTTTATAGTTTTGAATCACGTACCCACAATGACATTAAAAAATTGAGCAACCATGCCCCAAGGTTGGAAAGATTTTCTTTCCCAACCTGTGAAATATGTATTGAGAATAATCCCTCACCTTAGTCCTCATTCTCATGTTTTATGAAATAATTATACCATGTGGTTCCTCAGTTATGATTCACCAATAGGCAAGGGCTCTCCTTTAATGGTTCTTGGTCATCTCTTTGCTGGTTTTTGGTAAATATCTAAGAGTAGTTCATACCACTATATTTACCCCTCTTCCATGTTCTGGTGTTTAGGCTTAGGTCTAACTTATAAAATAAAAATATAGACATGAGCATATCTTCATGTGTCCTTGATTCAGCTCTACAAAGCAAAGACTGTGTGGTTAGGCAAACCTGGCTTCCAATCGTAAATCTGACATGCTTGCCGGTGGTATGACCTTCAAGAAGTCATTAATTGATGTCTCTGATTCCACTGTGCAAATATGGGATAATTATAAGTACCTTAAAGGATTAACCAATATGATCAATGTATGTAGAATAATCAACACACAATTCAGTTCAGTTCAGTTCAGTTCAGTCACTCAGTCGTGTCCGACTCTTTGCGACCCCATGAATCGCAGCATGCCAGGCCTCCCTGTCCATCACCAACTCCTGGAGTTCACTCAGACTCAATGTCCATCGAGTCAGTGATGCCATCCAGCCATCTCATCCTCTGTCATCCCCTTCTCCTCCTGCCCCCAATACCTCCCAGCATCAGGGTCTTTTCCAATAGGCACTCAATATATAGCTCAGTTATTATCACTGTTATTCACTGAGACAATTACTTATAATTGCTCATTTTGAAGACCTAAATCAAATGAAATCTTAAATCTGCTTCTAGTGAGTCAGGAGTTGCCATGTCAAATATTCCACTTATTTGAAAGTATGAATATGTGTAACTTGCCAGGAAGTTGCTAAGGAAGACAATCTAACATGATGCATGCCAACCTCTTACCTCACATGTTATTGGTACCGTCATGAGACAGCTTTTCTCATGATGATTTAGAAAATTTATTCCTCATACAAGAAAATAAATGTCATTTGGATATGCCTACCATTCTTCTTGGGCTTCCCTGGTAGCCAAGCTGGTGAAGAATCCACCTGCAAAGCAGGAGACCTTGGTTCAATTTCTGGGTCGGGAAGATCCCTTGGAGAAGGGATAGGCTACCCACTCCAGTATTCTTGGGCTTCCGTACTGGAGAACACCAATGGACAGAGGAGCCTAGCAGGCTGCAGTCCATGGTGCCCCAAAGAGTCAGACACAAATGGATGACTAAGCACAGCAACGTTCTACTCAGGATTCTGATTTAGAAAGTGTAAAAGGTCATGACTATTCTTTGATATCATAAGTCAAGCCTTACAGACATACAAGGCTATAATTTTCTTAGTTCCTTTTCTTTTTTTAACATTTACATTACCATCCTAGGCATGTTCATGTATGCTATCTTACTTCATTTCTATGAGATAGGCATTATTATTCCCCAATGTCAGCTTCTCATTGGCTGTGAGCTATCAGAGGGAGAATGTGGGTGTATGATCACTCCATACAAGGGCATGTCTCTTGGCAAGTGGGCAGCTGTAAGTCATTTTTAGCTAGCATTTCTGGCAGCTAGGAAAAAGAGGATATGCATGGGTACCAGCAGGATCTACTATATCCTACTTTTGCAGAAAGTAATAGGGAAATGGGAATCAGAGCATTGAAGAGACTTTACCAGGTTCCTCTATCTGGTAGTGAAAAGCCAGTTTCCAAATCAGACTGCTTAGAAATAAAGACACAGATGTAGAGAACAATTGTATGGATAACAAGGGGAGAAGAAGGAGAAGGGATAAATTGGGAAATTGGGAATGACATATATACATAGTACTGATATTATATATAAAATAAATGACTAGTGAGAACCTACTGTATAGCACAGGGAACTCTACTGAATGCTCTGCAGTGAACTAAGGAGGAAGGAAATCCAAAAAGAAGGGATATACATATATATAAGTATGGCTGTTTCACTGTGCTATACAGTGGAAACTGACACAACGTGGTAAAGCAACTATATGCCAATAAAAATATTTTTTAAAGATAAATAAAAATCAGACTGCTTAATTCCAGTCAAGCGCTCTATCACATCATAGCCGAAGGATACTAGAAGGACTGTTGTGACTTTATAGAAACTTCTTATGAAGTAGTAGGTTGGAAGAAAGACTTTAAGTATGTTACTCACTATAAAAAGTGATAATTCCTTAAAATTTCTTGGCATTTAGTCCTTGATTTTAGCTGATGTCCCTTCACTTTTGTTTTATGGGAACTGGAAAACAAGTCCATGGGCTCTCTATCCATGACATCCAGGACTGCATGCAACTCTATTTCAAGTCTTTTCAGAAATTCACTCCAAACTCAAGTCCTGTCCTGTGCATCTGATCTTAGAGTAGTTTTTTTCTTTTTATCTATTTAGAATAATGATCAGGTTTGGGACTTGACCACAAAAAGCCTGATATTAAATGGGCCTTTTCTTGCATGGTGCATGTCCTATAGCTGCAGTCTGAATGACATCTATGGTCCACCCTTAAACATTGACTACTACAAAGCATCATGATGGTGGAATGGCCAGCACTTCAATTAAGTAATTATGGATACTATTTCATCTAGGGGCTTCCCTGGTGGCTCAGGCCTGCAATGCAAGAGACAGGGTTTCGATCCCTGGGTCAGGAAGATCCTCTGAAGGAGGGCATGGCAACCCACTCCAGTATTCTTGCCTGGAGAATCCCATGGTCAGAGGAGCCCGGCAGACTACAGTCCATAGTGTTGCAAAGATTTGGACACAACTGAAATGACTTAAGATGCACACATTTTGTCCAGAATGTTTCAGAGGAATAAGCTTGGAAGGAGATACTTGCTGCAAGATAGTTTCATATTTAACTACTTATTGACCAGAGATATATTAATATGTCTTTTGTTCAGTTCCATTCAGTCGCTCAGTCATGTCGGACTCTTTGCGATCCCATGAATTGCAGCATGCCAGGCTGCAATAACCTGGATGTTATTGACCAGAGTATTCCAATATTCATTTATATAACAAATCACCAGCCACAGGCACTAGTTTCTGCAAAAATTCTTGGGTCAATAATGTTTAAGGAAAAACTGGAAAAACACTTAGATATAGAAAACACAGAAGCCAAGAGAAGAGAAGTTTATTCTAAGTGAGAGGATTGGGAAAAGATTTTGGGAAGAGAATGTAAACTAGACTTTGAAAATGAAGAAAATTTCAGTAAGTAGTCATTTGAAGGAAAACGTGAATAAGAAAGAAGATTAAGGGACATAATTTGAAGGGCAAACATTACTCGCCTAAAGCAAGTCAGTTCAGTTCATTCACTCAGTTGTGTCCACACCTTGCAATCCCATGGACTGCAGCATGCCAGGCTTCCCTGTCACCAACTCTCAGAGCTTGCTCAAACTCATGTCCATTGAGTCAGTGATGCCATCCAACCATCTCATTCTCTGTCATCCCCTTCTCCTCCCGCCTTCAATCTTTCCTAGCGTCAGGGTCTTTTCCATTGATTCAGCTCTTCCACATCAAGTGGCCAAAGTATTGGAGCTTTGGCTTCAGCATCAGTCCTTCCAATGAATATTCAGGACTGATTTGCTTCAGGATGGTCTGGTTGGATCTCATTGCTGTCCAAGAGACTCTCAAAAGTCTACTCTAATACCACAGTTCAAAAACATCAATTCTTTGGTGCTCAGCTTTCTTTATAGTCCAACTCTTACAACCATACATGACTATTGGAAAAACCATAGATTTGACTAGACAGACCTTTGTTGGCAAAATAATGTCTCTGCTTTTTCATATCATGCCTAGGTTGGTCATAGCTTTTCTTCCAAGGAGCAAGTGTCTTTTAATTTCATGGCTGCAGTCACCATCTGCAGTGATTTTGGAGTCCAAGAAAATAAAACAAAGGTCAGAACTATAATCAGTAAATAAAGAAAGTAGATAAATACTGGAAACCAAGACCTAGTAGTTCTGAGTTTAAAAGCACAATGAGGGTCAGATTTAGGACCAAGTGTAAATAAATCTAAACCCCCAGACAAAACCTGGGATCACAAGTTAAAACAGATAAACATCACATCCAGAAGGATCAACAAAACCAACTGGAACTTAAATATGCAATGGGAATTTTGACAGAGCCTCTTATTCAAAAGGAAGCTACCCAAAGACTTGGGCATGCTCATACCAGAGGTAGAGGGGGTCATTAGGTAGTTTTGCCTTATCTGACCAAGGTCATCCTGAAGCTTCAAATCACAACCTGAACACCACAACTGCTTCTTGGGTAACAGTTCATGAAGACATTTTGCCCAAAAATCTCTTTGGAGGAACAAAAGATTTTCCTTGGTCCCATTTGTAAGAGAAGCATAGATCCATTTAGCTCAGCACTGGTTCTGAGAAGTGTAAAAAGGAATGGCTATCCTTCTTGAATGTCTTAGGTCTAATTACACAGGTTAGCAATGGCCTTTGACATCTTAGGGCTTTTTTCTTTCTCTTTTTCCCTTCCCAATTTTGAGTCACTTAGCAAGTCTTTACTGACAATTCTTCAGTTCCAGGTAATGATTAAGACTTACTGGTCTTACCAGACTAAAAATAATACTAATACATTATATCTTCATGCAGTTAAAAAGCAGATACAGTCTTATCCGGGAACAAAGAAGGAGTGATGAAAATGCATTATTTGTTTCATCTTTTATTGGACAATTACCCATAACTAGCATCACAGCTTTAAAGAAATCACTTGCATAACAAAGTGTAACCATACACAGATTCTTGGGATGAATGAAAATCATTACAGCTTTGAGGGACTTTGTTATATCTTAGTGAGGACGCTTTCAGCTCTACTTTTGTTTATATATATGCAGATATGATTAAAGATTAAAATATTTTCATAAATATATTATAGGACTACTTACTCTCTGGAGGTGGTTTAGTCACTAAGTTGTTTCCTTCTCTTTGAAACCCCATGGACTGGAGCCTCCAGGATCCTCTATCCAAGAGATTTCCCAGGCAAGAATACTGGAGTGGGTTATCACTTGCTTCTCCAGGGGATCTTTCTGACCCAGGGATTAAACTGGCATCTCCCACATTTCTTGCATGGCAGATGGATTCTTTACCATTGAGCCTTACTCTCTACAATGAGAATTAAGACCTAAAGAGTTCTTGGTCTTTTGCCTAACCATTCTCCAAGCCAGGCTTCAGCAATACATGAACCGTGAACTTCCAAATGTTCAAGCTGGTTTTAGAAAAGGCAGAGGAACCAGAGATCAAATTGCCAACATCCACTGGATCATCAAAAAAGCAGGAGAGTTCCAGAAAAACATCTATTTCTGCATTATTGACTATGCCAAAGCCTTTGACTGTGTGGATCACAATCAACTGTGGAAAATTCTGAAAGAGATGGGAATACCAGAAAACCTGACCTGCCTCTTGAGAAACCTATATGCAGGCCAGGAAGCAACAGTTAGAACTGGACATGGAACAATTGACTCCTTCCAAATAGGAAAAGAGTACATCAAGGCTGTATATTGTCACCCTGCTTATTTAACTTCTATGCAGAGTAAGTACATCATGAGAAATGCTGGGCTGGAGGAAGCACAGGCTGGAATCAAGATTGCCGGGAGAAATATCAATAACCTCAGATATGCAGATGACACCATCCTTATGGCAGAAAGTGAAGAGGAACTCAAACTCCTATTGATGAAAGTGAAAGAGGAGAGTGAAAAAGTTGGCTTAAAGCTCAACATGCAGAAAATGAAGATCATAGCATCTGGTCCCATCACTTCATGGGAAATAGATGAGGAAACAGTGGAAACAGTGTCAGACTCTATTTTTTTGGGCTCCAAAATCACTGTAGTAGGTGACTGCAGCCATGAAATTAAAAGACGCTTACTCCATGGAAGAAAAGTTATGACCAACCTAGATAGCATACTCAAAAGCAGAGACATTACTTTGCCAACTAAGGTCCGTCTAGCCAAGGCTATTATTTTTCCAGTGGTCATGTATGGATGTGAGAGTTGGACTGTGAAGAAAGCTGATGCACAAAGAATTGATGCTTTTGAACTGTGGTGTTGAAGAAGACTCTTGAGAATCCCTCGGACTGCAAGGAGATCCAACCAGTCCATTCTAAAGGAGATCAGTCCTGGGTGTTCTTTGGAAGGAATGATGCTAAAGCTGAAACTCCAGTACTTTGGCCACCTCATGCGAAGAGTTGACTCATTGGAAAAGAGTCTGATGCTGCGAAGGACTGGGGGCAGGAGGAGAAGGGGACGACAGAGGATGAGATGGCTAGATGGCATCACAGACTCGATGGACGTGAGTCTGAGTGAACTCTGGGAGTTGGTGATGCACAGGGAGGCCTGGAGTGCTGCAATTCATGGGGTCGCAAAGAGTCGAACACAACTGAGGGACTGAACTGAATTGAACTGAACTGAATGTAGAACATTGTTATTTAATTCAACAGAGATTTTTGTATTTGGACATGTCAAGATGTTGTTGAAATGGCTGGAGTTTCACAAAATCATTTTTAAAATATTTGGCACAGAGATTTAAGATAGCACTAAATAAAAATTTTTAGATGATCAGATTCTGAAAACCAATTTATGCACTAACTGTCTTATCAACCCACTTTCTATTAATTGAGAATCTTTCTTTCTTATATGTTTCCTGTTTTCTGTAAACAAAACCTACTTTAAAGTAATATTTTTGGGTGCCTGCTGTGTCCAAGGAAGCTAATCATTATAACAAAAGAGGGGGTGTAAATCGTTCAGTCGTGTCCAACTCTTTGCAACACTGTGGACTATACAGTTCATGGAATTCTCCAGAATACTGAAGTGGGTAACATTCTCCTTCTCTAGGGGATCTTCTTAACCCAGGGATTGAACCTAGGTCTCCCATATTGCAAGAGATTCTTTACCAGCTGAGCCACATAAGGGAAGCCCCATGGAGTGGGTAGCCTATCCCTTCTCTCAGATCTTCCAGACCCAGGAATCGAACCAGGGTTTCCTGCATTCCTGGTGGATTCTTTCCCAACTGAGCTATCAGGGCAGGCCCACCAAAAAAGGAGGTGATAAACAGCAACTGAGCTATCAGGGCAGGCCCACCAAAAAAGGAGGTGATAAACAGCAACTCACCCAGTGGAACTCATGACTGTCTAGCACTTAATGCTAATCTTGTCCATATTTATCACTGCTATTCACCAAATACCTTTTTTGATAAATTAGTTGTTCAAAAACTAATTATTAACAGTCTTAAATACCAGGGCTTCCCTGATGGCTCAGAGGTTAAAGTGTCTGCCTGCAAGGCGGGAGACCTGGGTTTGATCCCTGAGTCAGGAAGATCCCCTGGAGAAGGAAATGGCAACCCACTCCAGTATTCTTGCCTGGAGAATTCCATGGACGGAGGAGTCTGGTGGGCTACAGTCCACGGGGTCGCAAAGAGTCGGACACGACTGAGTGAGCGACTTAACTAACTTAATTAACAATCTAGGCTAAAGGACTATGAATTCTTTGGGATAAAGTGGTCAGTGTAATAAATAGTTTCTGCTCTCATAAAGTATACAGTCCAGCAGACTCAACAATCCCTGTCGTTAAAGATCCTAGATTTCAAAGTATGTCATTCCACGATTTCCAGAGCAATTATTCACACTTCTCTATCCCTTGGTCTAAAGTGTTAATATTAAAAGTAGTCTGTGTGGGCTTCTCTCCCGCTCACAGTGAAACTATTTGTCATGCTGGTGGAATGAGGCAGAATTCATTACTACAGCAAATGTTTATTGAATACTAAGTATAAATTAGATGGTAGGATTTATATTTGTGACAACAGGAAACACAGTCTCAGTTCTCAGAGAACTTTACATTCTGGAAAGAAGGATGTTTAAAAAATAGGTCATTAAATTATCATGTGGTACAGCACAGATCCCAGGAATAGCGTTCACTCTCTCCCCTGCTCCCACACAATGAAGTAAGTTTATCCTCACCCAAGTACCCATTACAAGATCTCACACCTACTTATGGAACCCCATTTACTGACTGGGGCCTTGAAGAACCTAGTATCCTATGCAAACAGAATCCACAAGTGACGAGAATACTAAGTTCAACGTTTGTATTCATCTCCAAGGCAAAAATCACTCAGCCACTTTTAACAGGCTAATCTGTCAGAAAATCTGCAGATGACACAGTGAGAGCATCCTTAGTAGTCTAGGCTTACCTGCTCAGAGGTGTTATGTGTGAGCATCACAAGACAAGAGCGGAAAGCTTGTAACCCTGGCTATGCCTCCTGAATCCTTCCCCATCATCTGGCTATAGGGTTAGAAAAAGTCATTTGACATTGCTTATCTCTAACTGAGAAATGGAGGACTTAGGCCAGAAGAAATAGAAAATTTTGATAATTGCATTTCTTATTCATATCATTCCAAACTTTGGAAGTTTGGCTGAAGACACTGCAGAAGATAAATACATATCTCCAGTCTTTGGTAACTATACTTTTCAGTGCAGGTAAATAATACAGCTTCTCTCCTAGGATAAGTCATTCTTGGAATTTGGAGAAAACAGTCCCATGGGAGGTCTCACAGCCCTCAGCTCACATAGAAGATATTATACGAGAAGATACATTTGGTCCGCTGTGTTTCCTGTGGTTGGGGAGACTCATTTCCAATTTTGGGGTTAATGTGAAAATTAAAGGAGATGCACTTATAAGCCTCTGACAAAGCACCGCAGAAATTAAATATGAAGAATCCTTTATTTTATTCTATTTTCCTTTCCTCCTTCTAGCTATTGTATTTTGTTAATGTATAAACACATTTTACGGAGAAAAGAAAACCTTAAGTTTTTATGAAGTTCCTCTAAGATGTAGTTTATTTCCTCGTATTTGAAAACTTTCATTGTCTTCAGAGATATAAAGTCATTCATTTTACTAGCAGATAAAATATCTTTATGAAATTATGAATATTATTAAATTTTACTTTGGGAGATCCCAAAGAGATTCCTTTTTTTAAAACAAAGGGAGCATTAAGTGGGTTCTTGTTTTGTGCCAGCTGTTGTGCAAGGAATTATGTTGTGCTATAAATTTATTGCTTTTATTTAATTCATGCCTGAATGCTGTGAGGAGAGTATTAACTTATCTACAGCAGTTCACCTAGAAGCTCACTTCCTCCTGCTCAGCTTACCTTTGGCCCTTGGCTTCTAGGACGCTGACCTTGCCTGACCTTACCCTGCCTCTCCCATCATTCTTAGGCTTCTTCCTTTCTCTACTCACACCACTTCTGGTGATCTGGAATGTCTTCAATACCTGACAACTTCCGTAGTGCTGATCTCTGCTAACCCCAGACTTGGCTATCCAGCTGGCCTCTTGATATCTCACTTGGGCAACAACAGGAATCTCAGGATTTTCTTGTCCAAAATCATGTAGAGTTTCCTCCCCCAGGGTTTCCCATTTCTGTAGCTGGAAGCTGCATCTTTCAAGTTTCCCTGATTTCGCTGTCATTCCCATGCCCTCTTCATTTACATTCAGTCTGTTTCAGCCACTGTAATTTGTCCCCTTGATCTCACCAGGCAGGTCCCTGACTCAAAGCCTTTTTACTAGCTCTTCCCTCTGCTTAACAGTCCTCTCAGATGTCTGTATGACTCCCCTCCCTTTCCTTCCTTGGAATCTTTGCTTCTTGGTGAAGACTTGCTTGATCAACCTATTTACTATTCTGACTCTTCACCATCCTCCGCTGCCTATCGCTACCCCAGCAGACATGTCTTTATACCCTCCCTAATCTTTTGTTCTCTTCTATATTTACAAGCATTTGACATACTATGTATTTCACTTTTTCACTGTTTTATTAGTTGACTCTTCACACTGCCCCCCAACTCAACAATGGTGAGGAATTTTGTATGGGTTGTTCACAGGCACAGTGCCTGACATATTATGGGCATCAATATATGTTTGTTGGATAAATCCCCATTTTGTAACCAGAGCAACTATGGCTCAACAAGATTAAAAACATTAACGTAGATCAGTTCAGTTCAGTTCAGTCGCTCAATCGTATCCGACTCGTTGCGACGCTGTGAACCGCAGCACGCCAGGCCTCCCTGTCCATCACCAACTCCCGGAGTTCACCCAAACCCATGTTCATTGAGCTGGTGATGCCATCCAACCATCTCATCCTCTGTCATCCCCTTCTCCTCATGTCCTCAATCTTTCCCAGCATCAGGGTCTCTTCAAATGAGTCAGCTCTTCGCATCAGGTGGTCAAAGTATTGGAAGTTCAGCTTCAACATCAGTCCTTCCAATGAACACCCAGGACTGATCTCCTTTAGGATGGACTGGTTGGATCTCCTCACAGTCCAAGGGACTTTCAAGAGTCTTCTCCAACACCACAGTGGCAAAAGCATCAATCCTTCAGTGCTCAGCCTTCTTTATAGTCCAACTCTCACATCCATACATGACCACTGGAAAAACCATAGCCCTGACAAGATGGACCTTTGTTGACAAAGTAATGTCTCTGTGTTTTAATATGCTGTCTAGGTTGGTCATAACTTTCCTTCCAAGGAGTAAGCGTCTTTTAATTTCATGGCTGCAATCACCATCTGCAGTGATTTTGGAGCCCACAAAAATAAAGTCTGCCACTGTTTCCCCATCTATTTGCCATGAAGTGATGGAACCAGATGCCATGATCTTCGTTTTCTGAATGTTGAGCTTTAAGCCAACTTTTTCACTCTCCTCTTTCACTTTCATCAAGAGGCGCTTTAGATTTTCTTCAGTTTCTGCCATAAGGGTGGTGTCATCTGCATATCTGAGGTTATTGATATTTCTCCTGGCAATCTTGATTCCAGCTTGTGTTTCTTCCAGCACAGCATTTCCCATGATGTACTCTGCATATAAGTTAAATACGCAGGGTGACAATATACAGCCTTGATGTACTCCTTTTCCTATTTGGAACCAGTCTGTTGTTCCATGTCCAGTTCTAACTGTTGCTTCTTGACCTGCATACAGATTTCTCAAGAGATAGATCAGGAGGTCTGGTATTCCTATCTCTAAGAATTTTCCATAGTTTGTTGTGATCCACACAGTCAAAGACGTTCGCATAGTCAATAATGCAGAAATAGATGTTTTTCACACATATTTAGTACACACTGATTAATAATTCAGAAGGACAGCACAGATTATGGTAAGAATATATAGCTTTGGGAGGCAGAGTGCCTGAGATTTGAACCCCAGTTCTACTACATATGACTTCCCTGGTGGCTCAAACAGTAAAGAATTTGCTACAGTGCAAGAGACTTGGGTTCAGTCCCTGGGTTGGGAAGATACCCTGGAGAAGGAAATGGCTACCCACTCCAGTACTCTTGCCTGGGAGAATTCCGTGGACAGATGAGCCTGGCAGGCTACAGTCCATACAGTCCATACAGTCCATGGGGTCACAAAGAGTTAGACACAACTGAGAGACTAATACTTTCACTTTTCTACTTCATACTACTGTATGTGATCTTGGGCAAGTGACATCAGTTCTCTGTATTTAGTTGCTAATTCATAAATTAGAGGTTAAAAGAGTACCTACTTGACAGTAGTGTGGGGACTTGATGTTGTGAAATGAAAATATCTCCTGTCTTATCAAGAAATGTCACAGCCATCAGTGATTTCTGGCCTCCAAATGTGAATCAGGGCACCCAAAACTGTGATCCAGAAGATGCCACCCTCCCGTATGTTGATTGCTGAGGAGCTGGGGGGATGCAAGAAACAAGGTGAACAGGAAAGAGGATTGGCCCCAGATAGGTGAGGTGCATATGAAAGGAGTGAATTCAGTGAGCCCCAAGGCTTGCATCTTCCCATACACTGAGTGCTGTATTCTTTAACTTGATACCTGACCTTTGTTGTTCAGACTGCCTGCTCCCTTTGTTGCAAACTTGTATATAGCCTGGCTTCCTCTCAGGCCTCCATGGAGCAGTTTTCTCAGAGACACTGAGAGACTGTCTCCCAGGCTTTCAGTCCCAAACATTCCCACCAAAAAAAAAAAAAAACTACTTTAAGGTTGTGACTATATTGTTTGGTAGACAATTTTTGGTAGACAGGGTGCTACAAAATTGTTTTCATTATTATTGCAAATCTTGATCTCCACATGTAACAATGTGACTAGAAACCTATCTCAACGAAGTCATAAAGGAGCTTCTTAATGGGGCAGTGCTTAGGAACACATGAATGAAATCAGATCACACTGCACTGAACATACCTTCCCAAAGGTGACCATCAATATGGATTTACATCTCATTCTTTCCACATCTTCTTACTCAGTCAAAAACATGCTGCCTGTAGTCCCTACTCCAAAATACAGTAAAAAAGTAAGTAAGGAGCTAAGTAAAGTCTTCAAATAGAATTTAGTGCACAATTAGTGCTAAATAATTAGAAGCACTCGTTCTTACCACAGATAAATGAAGCTAAATTACCAGATGGAAATTTTAAAACTTAGTCCAAAGAATTATCTGACATATGTAGTCTTACATACTATTTCCTTGCAGAAAAAAAAAAAAAAACAAAGAAGAAAAAGAGGAAGACAGGGAGGAAGGAAGGAAGAAGGTGGTGATGGTAGTTCAGTCACTAAGTTGTGTCCGACTCTTGCGACCCCATGAACTGTAGCCCACCAGGCTCCTCTGTCCAGGCAAGAATACTGGAGTGGGTTGCCATTTCCTTCTCCAGGGCATCTTCCCTACCCAGGGATTGAACCCAGGTCTCCTGCATTGCAAGCAGTTTCTTTTACCAACTGAATTAGAAGGGAAGCCCCAAGGAAGAAGGAAGCAGTTCTTTTATGAAAAAACTTTAAATCTTCAATCTTTTTATAGCTCTATCCTTGTCATCCAAGACTAAGCCAAGGATAATTGCCCAAGACATTGATCACAATTGGAATTCAAGAGTTGTTGATAGTTTGGGCAGGCTTGTTCCTCAAACCTTGTCAAAACTCATTTCCCTTTTTATAATTACGTAATCCTTGTTCAGCATCCTGGCAAAAAAAAAAAAAACTCAAAAAACAGAATGTTCTTATACTTGTTATTGGTGTCATAGTTATTCACCTAAACATGAGGGTGCACATTTTAGAATAACTTAAGCAATGGCGTAAGCCAGAAAGAGCAGACCTTCGTCAGAGTGGACCCAATCCCTAGAATCTTGCCCAATCCTTCTATTGTTTTTTTCCTTCTTTTGCTGTTTGCTGTCAACCCAGAAGCTGAAGCAGCCTTCCCACCTCTGGGTCTCTCTGTCTCCTTTTTCTTATTTATAAAACGGAGGAATAGTGAACCTCAGACTCAAAGCGGAGCTGGGAAGATTGAGATCAATGTAAAGCCCTAAAGCTAACAGCAGACTATACAACAAATACCATTATGTGTGTGATAATTATTAATATGACAGTTGTCAGAGACCCAGTTAATTTCCTTAAGTGAATAACCTATCAATAGTTGCTAAACTATAATCTAAATAAAGGTAATATTTCAAGCTGACTCCTTAATTCTCCATTGGAGCTTTCTATTGTAATTTCTCACTTGAAGAAAGGATGGAGATAAATATTGTATCAGAAGAATGCTTAAAAAACAAGATGTGATACTTGTATATTTTTGCAGTTTCAAAAAGGCTCCTTTAACCAAAATGTGCTATCATTTCTCTGTTCAAGAAAACTGCATTTTAGTAAAACATTTACCCAGGACATTCCATGATAACATTATTAATCGTGTATCAGCAGTCACTTAACTAAGTTAAAGCACAGATATAAAGTCAAATTGCTCAGAATTAAGATCCTAACCCTCTGCTCATTGCCTGTGGGACTCTAGGTAACTCTTTCAGTCCCAGTTTCTTTAGCTGTAAAATAAACTAATACTCTCTCTTTTACAAGATTAGTATGAAAGGTAAGTAACTGGAACCATATTAAAAAAAAAATACATTACCTAGCCCAATGTACATTCTCAGTGTGTATTTGAATTTTTACTTTCTTTGTAACCTTTGCTCTACTATAGTCTCAAAGTTCAATAATGAAGGCATCAGTATGCATATTTATAATCACTCACAGGAGTATAACTTAGATCACTGGAAACTGAGGCTCTCTTTGCAAAACTGCTGAGAAGTGGGCCCAGTTTTCCAGGCCTAGGCCCAGGAGACTGCTTACCCTTCACTTCCTCCCTCAGGGCCTCTCATATAGCTGATTCCAGGATGATCTATTCTTTACCTAACAAATTTCATAAAAGGAATGTGGTTTATCACTTTGCTTAGAAAATTTCGGTAGAAACACTTAAGACAAGATTTTCAATTGCAGAGGGAAGTCATACGTGCTTTCCTGCCATGCTCCTTACTTCCTCAGACTGGGTCTTCCTTGCAGTTCTGGTGACTCACCACTTCTACTGCACACACTTGCCTGGATGAGTGCTGTGAAGCATCATGCGAAAGGAGCTCTCATCAGGTCTATCAAAGCAACTAACCAAGCTTCGGCTAAAATACAAGGTCTCCTGAGAGCAAGGAATTAGGTCTCTTGTGTTTACATGCTCAGTCTTGTCCCACTCTTTGCGACCCCATGGACTGTAGTCCGCCAGGCTCCTCTGTCCATGGGATTCTCCAGGCAAGAATACTGGAGTGAGTTGCCATTTCCTTCTCCAGGGGATCTTCCTAACCTAGGGCCTGAACCTGTGTCTCCTGCATTGGCAGGTGGATTCTTTACCATAAGCCACCTGGGAAGCCCATTGTGTTTACAGGGAAGTTGTAATTGTTGAGATTAGTACCTGAAACAGAGGAGTGCTCAATTGTTTTAATGAGAAAATTCTATTTCACTTGAATGGGGTTCCGATTATAATTTCACATGAAATCCCAGCCATCCATGACCTGGTGTTGAGTGTGAACTGCTGCTAAATTCAGAATAGTTGACCAGGAGTTGCACATCTCACGCCAACTCTCCACATCTGGACTGTAAACCGTTCTAGGGCAAGGGCTAGGTCTTGCCTCTTGAAAGAATACCTGTCCTGTCAAATCCAGAAGACACGCATAACCTCACTTTGAGGAATTACTTTGGTCTAAATTACCAAGTCACCTTTACAAACACAATAGGATAATTCAGACAATTTGGAATACAAAGGGGTGCAGGTAACATTTTCTTTAAAACAATCTAGAATGCTGGTGTGGTGTCCTAATCTACAATCCAATCAACAGAAATTTGGTTAGAAAAAATAAATAAATAAATTGGAATTGAGGTAGGAAACTGTGGACCTCCAGGCCAGACACATGGTGTTTGTCAAGTAGAGTAAAATACCAAGCTTTATTCTCACCCAGACACCCCAAGGACAAAGCTACTGTAAAAGCCGAGCTCTGCTAAAGCAAAGAGATTAGGCAGCCACTCCTGAGGTCAAGGAAGACTTCCCTGTCTTCACTTGCACAGAAAGGCTTCTTTGGGGTTCAAAAAGGGAGGAGGCCCCACCCCATAATAAGTGTGTACATGCATCCATAGGCCTCTGTGATGGGATCCATCTTAGCAAAAAGTTGTGCACACATCTTGGGAAGGATCCATGGACCAGTCAGGTATGGAGAAAGAAACAAGATAAGCAAAGAATCTGCCTGCAATGGAGGAGACCTGGGTTCAATTCCTGGGTCGGGAAGATCCCCTGGAGAAGGGAACGGCAACCTACTCCAATATTCTTGGCTGGAGAATCCCATGGACAGTGGAGCCTAGTGGGCTACAGTTCACGGGTTGGCAAAGAGCCAGACTCGACTGAGCAACTACACTTTCATTTTCACTTCAAAGACCCAGAAGGACTGTACTGTGTAAAGTGATTTGTGTCATCTCCTTACAGGGTTCTTCCTCACTCAGGATGCCTGGACACCTCTCTGGGTGTGTATATCTAGCCTAGCTTCTGACACTGCACTCCTCCTTATATGAGGGGATGCCCATACCCTTTCTCTATGAGTGTTTATCTCTGCCCTGCTTCTAAGTTGGATAAACAAAATCTTTTCCCATGTGCTCTTGCATATATTGTGCTGCATGTCTAATAATAAACTTTGACCTGTTTTTACAGGGCCTTAGAAAGCATCACTATGAACAAAGCTAGTGGAGGTGATGGAATTCCAGCTGAGCTGTTTCAAATCCTGAAAGATAATGCTGTGAAAAGTGCTGCACTCAATATGCCGGCAAATTTGGAAAACTCAGCAGTGGCCACAGGACTGGAAAAGGTCAGTTTTCATTCCAATTCCAAAGAAAGGCAATGCAAAAGAATGCTCAAACTACCGCACAATTGCACTCATTTCACATGCTAGTAAAGTAATGCTCAAAATTCTCCAAGCCAGGCTTCAGCAATACGTGAACCATAAACTCCCTGATGTTCAAGCTGGTTTTAGAAAAGGCAGAGGAACCAGAGATCAAATTGTCAACATCTGCTGGATCATGGGAAAAGCAAGAGAGTTCCAGAAAAACATCTATTTCTGCTTTATTGACTATGCCAAAGCCTTTGACTGTGTGGATCACAATCAACTGTGGAAAATTCTGAAAAAGATGGGAATACAAGACCACCTGACCTGCCTCTTGAGAAATCTGTCTGCAGGTCAGGAAGAAACAGTTAGAACTGGACATGGAACAACAGACTGGTTCCAAATAGGAAAAGAGTACATCAAGGCTGTATATTGTCACCCCGCTTATTTAACTTCTTTTTTTTTTTTTGATAATCTTTTTTTTTATTAATTTTATTTATTTATTTATTTTTTAAATTTTAAAATCTTTAATTCTTACATGCGTTCCCAAACATGAACCCCCCTCCCACCTCCCTCCCCATAACATCTCTCTGGGTCATCCCCATGCACCAGCTCCAAGCATGCTGTATCCTGCATCAGACATAGACTGGCGATTCAATTCTTACATGATAGTATACATGTTAGAATGTCATTCTCCCTACATCATGAGAAACGCTGGGCTGGAAGAAACACAAGCTGGAATCAAGCTTGCAGGGAGAAATATCAATACCCTCAGATATGCAGATGACACCATCCTTATGGCAGAAAGTGAAGAGGAACTCAAAAGCCTCTTGATGAAAGTGAAAGAGGAGAGTGAAAAAGTTGGCTTAAAGCTCAACATTCAGGAAATGAAGATCATGGCATCCGGTCCCATCACTTCATGGGAAATAGATGGGGAAACAGTAGAAACAGTGTCAGACTTTATTTTGGGGGGCTCCAAAATCACTGCAGATGGTGACTGCAGCCATGAAATTAAGAGACGCTTACTCCTTGGAAGAAAAGTTATGACCAACCTAGATAGTATATTCAAAAGCAGAGATAGTACTTTGCCGACTAAGATCCGGCTAGTCAAGGCTATGGTTTTTCCTGTGGTCATGTATGGATGTGAGAGTTGGACTGTGAAGAAGGCTGAGCACCGAAGAACTGATGCTTTTGAACTGTGGTGTTCTCAAGAGAAGACTCTTGAGAGTTCCTTGGACTTCAAGGAGATCCAACCAGTCCATTCTGAAGGAGATCAACCCTGGTATTTCTTTGGAAGGAATGATGCTAAAGCTGAAGCTCCAGTACTTTGGCCACCTCATGTGAAGAGTTGACTCATTGGAAAAGAGTCTGATGCTGGGAGGGATTGGGGGCAGGAGGAGAAGGGGACGACCGAGGATGAGATGGCTGGATGGCATCACTGACTCGATGGACGTGAGTCTGAGTGAACTCCGGGTGTTGGTGATGGACAGGGAGGCCTGGCATGCTGTGATTCATGGGGTCTCGAAGAGTCGGATACGACTGAGCGACTGAACTGAACTGTTTTTACACTTTTTGCCTCCTTGAAACATTCTTGCTTTGAAATAGAGACAAGAGCCAGGGCCACTTTGCTTCTAGCCTCTAGACCCTGCTGGTCTTATGGCTTGGACTCTTGGTTTTCATCCAGGTTACCCAGGTTTGATTCCTGGGTAGGGAACTAAGATCTCTCTTCAGGACTGCCTACTGTTCTCCCTCCAAGATCAGAATCAATAGCAAAGGAGATGGATTTACTCCTGTCCCTTCAGGCATGGATGGACCTAGAAATGATCATACTAAGTAAAGCAAGTCAGACAGAGAAGACAAATAGCATATGATATCACTTATATGTGGAATCGAGAAAAATGATACAAATGAACTTATTTTCAAAATAAAAACAGACTCACAAAGTTTGAAAGCAAATTTATGGTTGCCAAAGGGAAAATGTTGGGAAGGGATAAATTAGGAGTTTGGGATTCACATATACACATTACTATATAAAAAATAGATAACTAACAAGGACTAATAATAGCATAGGGAACTCTACTCAATACTCCATACTACCTATATGGGAGGGCTTCCCTGGTGGCTCAGCGGTAAAGAATTTGCCTGCAATGCAAGTGACCGGGGTTCGATCCCTGGGTCAGGAAGATCCCCTGGAGGAGGGCACAGTAACCTACTTCAGTATTCTTGCCTGGAGAATTCCATGGGCAGAGGAGCCTGGTGGGCTACAGTCCAGAGGGTCACAAAGAGTCGGACAAGACTGAAGCGACCGAGCACGCACCTACATGGGAAAAGAATCTGAAAAGAATGCACGTATATGTATACATTAATACACTGAATCGATTGGCTATCCACCTGAAACTAACACAATATTATAAATCAACTGTTGTTGCTGTTTAGTCATTAAGTCATATCCACTCTTTTGCAGACCATGGACTGTAGCCCCACAGGCCCCCCATCCCTGGGATTTCCCAGGCAAAAATACAGCAGTGGGTTGCCATTTCTTTCTTCAGGGGATCCGCTCAACCCAGGGATTAAATCTGAGTCTCCTGCATTGGCAGGTGGATTCTATACCATTGAGTCACCAGAGAAGCTCTATAAATCATCCATATCCCAAGATGAAAAAAAAAAAAAAGCAGAGGTAGAGGGCTTGAGGGTTTGAGGGCTTTTTCAGCCGGATCAGGGAGAGGCTTCTTCACAGATCACCCACTTTCCGATGGCCACATTGCTAAAGTCTCCACCCTGCTCTCTCAACTCCTTCTTTATTTAGATTCTATGAGGTAATTCATTTCATCAAAGGGAAATTTTATACAGAAATATTCAAAGGACACTCTAACAATACAACTTAGCAAGGGAAAATATAGCAATCAATGTAAAACAAATTTTCCCGGTTGGTTTGGGTAAATTTGCACTTTGGCTTTCTGTAGTTGTTCCTCCAATGACTGCCTTTCTAGACTGTCTCCTAATTAACCCACCCACTTCTGGTTACAGTTGTTGTGAGCACAACTTCAGAAATGGACAACAGCATAGCCAACCCTATGCATACGCTTCAACAGCTGCAATGTTGTAAACTGAGACTGTTGCAAAAGACAAACATGTTCTTTGAATACTTTGAATAGTACATTAATGCCAGCCATTTCCAGTGAAAACTATCATTGTACAGTATAACAACTAAAGATCATAACAATAATATTAATAGTGGGTTTATTTGCAGCTTATCCTCCAGTCAAATGTGAGCTCCAGGAAAGCTGTCTTTGTGGGTAGGCCCAGCACATAGATCTACCTGCAATGTGGGAGACCTGGATTTGATCCCTGGGTTGGAAAGATTCCCTGGAGAAGAGATAGGCTACCCGCTCCAGTATTCATGGTCTTCCCTGGTGGCTCAGATAGTAAAGAATCAGTCTGCATGTGGGAAACCTGGGTTCGATCCCTGGGCTGGGAAGATCCCCTGGAGGAGGGCATGGCAACCTACTCCAGTATTCTTGCCTGGAGAATCCCATGGACAGGAGAGCCTGTTGGACTCTGCTGCAGTCCATGGGTTCCCAAAGAGTAGGACACGACTGAGTGACTAAGCACAGCACAGCACACACAGTTGTACCCGGTGGGAGCCAATAACCATTTGTTGGGCTGAATGCACTTTTCTGTGGCCCTTGCAATAATGGTAGCATAGTAGACATCATGTTGTAATTAACAGTCCCCAGAAGAGGAAATCAGGGACTTGATTACCACTGACTATTATAGCTATAAATGAATAACCTCTCCAAACCTCCCTTTGCTCATCACGGAGCAAATTGAGAGAATTGGAGGTAGATTATTTTTTAGATCCCTTCCACTTGTAAGTGATATCTCTCTCCATTTTCACTTAGGATAATTTAACACACCTTATCCCAGGGCATACAGGCTTTCTTTTGTCATTGTATAGAACAGTATTTTTAATAGAAATGGTGTGAGAGTAATGATAGTGGCCCCAGAACTGGTCACTGAGAATTCCTACTTGAAATATACACACAGTAATTTGGATATACAGAATGCTTCATCAGTTCAGGACATTTGGAAAGGGATGTTCACAAGAAATAAATTCTTGATCTTTTAACATTTCATTTCTAGACCCGTGGTTGGTGTCAAAAGAACCACCTTCACCAATCAGTCCATGAGGATAAATTCCTAGGACAAGCACTCTCTGCCACAAGAGCTGCCTGGATGGGTAAAACTAGAAAAATGAAAGTGAAGGAAAAAAATGGAGCCACCACATAGAGAATGGTGCAGATGGAAGACAGAGGTCCCAAGGGGCAGGATGTTCATACAGTATGGCAGGTGGAACTAATTGACACTTGGAAACACATTGACCAACAATGGGCTCCAAAAGGACCTGGGGACTAGAATTCTCCTATTGTAGATTACTTACTTATTCTGGACATTTACTTTATTTTCATGAAACTTCTTTTTGATATTAATGGTTACTGTATTTTCACTTTAAGAAGTCAGTGTTCACGTTCTATTAGTCATGAGGAGACAGTTTTTTGAGTTGGATTTTTAATATAATTTATTTATTCATTTATTTATATTTTGACGGTCCGCACGGATCTTCATTGCTGCGGGCTGGCTTTATCTAGTCGCGGCGAGCAGGGGCTACTTCTCACTGCAGTGGCTTCCCCTGTTCAGAGCACGGGCTCTAGAGCACTACGCTCAGTAGTTGTGGTGTATGGTGTACGTGTTTAGTTACTTCAGGTCATATGGAATCTTCCCAGACCAGGGATCAAACCCATGTCCCCAGCATTGGCAGGTGGATTCTTAACCACTGGATCACCAGGGAATTCTTGAGGCAGGTCTTGAGTAAAGCACAATTGACCTGCACATTGACCTGCCAATGTGGTTTCACCCTCAAGTGCCAGGCACCTCTGTTTCCAGGTTGAGATGATAACTACCATTCCTTCAATGAACCCTAGCTGCTCTGAGATGGGAAGGGGTGGTTGAGAAAGAACTAGAGTGTCAGTGAAAACCTCCTGGTATTCTCATTCTCCCCCAGGACCTCTCTCACTCCTAGCCCTGTTCGCAGGGCCTTGGGCTTTCTGTGAAATAACCACTCCTTGGCCCTAGCTTAAAGGAAAATTGGAAGAGCTAGACTCTAAGAGAATGTCTTCCATAGCCTAGGCCAAAGAAAACCAGAAAACATTTGGCACAAAGACATTGCTTTCGAGAAATTTTTTTCCCATGTAGTATTTGCATAAATTTGTCATGGACCTGCCACTTCAGTACAAGGGGCTAACAGCATAACCTTGAGTCTGATGGCATCCTGTTGCCCTTTGCAGCCAGGGTCAGACCATTTCACTTCTTGCTTCATTTCTCCTCCTCTTAGAGGACTCAAGGCTGCCATATTTGATCAAAATTATATGTGTTACAAATGAGCAGGCCGAATTGTGCAACATTTCGTTTGGCTCATATATCAGTTTCTTGAGTCATAAGCCTGACAAGTAGCTACAGAGAATGAAGCAGCGTATCCTGAGTTGGTGCATGTGAGAATGGAGTTTCAGCTAAAGGTTAAGTGTAGCAGGCCCTCCTGGGACCACCATCTGACTCCACAGCCTTATTCTAAGATGAAGATTCCTCTCTTTTAATTCAGTGACATTTGTTCCTATAAATGTAATGTGAACTTCAGACCTTTGAAAACATATCCTAAGAGACATGATGAAGCAGTACTTCGTATGCACTCTCCTCCTGTGCTAACTGTGAATGTCTCCCAACAGGAAATGGCAATCACGGTCAGCTTATTAATTCATGAGCAGTTTGATGTCTCTTTAAGTGATTCATGCAAGTTGAGAAATGAATTCCTACTGTTGAAATTCCAACACTTTAGAAACCATTCAATGAACAAATATAAATTTGTTCTCTGTGTTAATGATGAAAAAAAGAAAAAGATTTTCTTAAAACGAAACAAATTGTCTTGACAAATGTCAGTGTATGATGGGTTAGGACCGTAAACCATCAATCAGTGGATCTAAAATATGCTGCGGTTTTTTCAAAGATCCATTGAGCATTCAAGACTGTAATTCTTCATTTTCCCAATCATGCCCCATTGTTCTATGCTATAATAAAATGACCTTAATTAAAATGCTATTCCATTAATATTCCAAGAAATTTTCCTTGAAAGAAACACATATTTATACTCCAGTGGAGATGTCTGCTCTGGAAGTCTTAACCACTGAAACTTAGCCAGTCCCTTCCTCAAAATTTCCCCTCCAATTCTGTGTTCAAGGCACTGTGAAAACTGTAGAAGAAAAAATATAAACTGAAAAAGCTTTTTCAAAAATATAAAGCATTTAAAATGATCCTAATGGCTGTTTATTTAAAAAAAAAAAAAAAAAACAGGTCTTCAACTATTTCTTTCAGAATTCCTTTTCACAACTCTTCTCCCAATCCAACACTCCCCATGGAAAGTTGCACCATAATGTACAACACTTTTTTCTACCTTGATTACTCTAGCTTCTAGGTACACTCCTTAAAGAAAAGGGCCATGATTATTCCTTTCTTTCATCCCCAAAATCTGACCCAGAGCCTGAGGCCTGGAGCCACCCTCACCATTTGATCTGTTTCTTCAGCCATAGTGTGAGCTACAAGACAGGAGAGAATATCTTAACAGTGGTTCTCAGAGCCCTGCTCAGAAACTTAATGTCTAACATATGCTTCAGTTCAGTTCCGTTCAGTTGCTTAGTCGTGTCTGACTCTTTGCCAGTACGCCAGGCCTCCCTGTCCATCACCAATTCCTGGAGTTCACTCAGACTCACGTCCATCGAGTCAGGGATGCCATCCAGCCATCTCATCCTCTGTCGTCCCCTTCTTCTCCTGCCCCCAATCCCTCCCAGCATCAGACTCTTTTCCAATGAGTCAACTCTTCGCATGAGGTGGCCAAAGTACTGGAGTTTCAGCTTTAGCATCATTCCCTCCAAAGAAATCCCAGGACTGATCTCCTTCAGAATGGACTGGGTGGATCTCCTTGCAGTCCAAGGGATTCTCAAGAGTCTTCTCCAACACCACAGTCCAAAAGCATCAATTCTTCGGTGCTCAGCCTTCTTTATAGTCCAACTCTCACATCCATACATGACCACAGGAAAAACCATAGCCTTGACTACATGGACCTTTGTTGGCAAAATAATGTCTCTGCTTTTCAATATGCTATCTAGGTTGGTCATAACTTTCCTTCCAAGGATTAAGTGTCTTTTAATTTCATGGCTGCAGTCACCATCTGCAGTGATTTTGGAGCACACAGAAATAAAGTCTGACACTGTTTCCACTGTTTCCCTATCTATTTCCCATGAAGTGATGGGACCAGATGCCATGATCTTCATTTTATGAATGTTGAGCTTTAAGCCAACTTTTTCACTCTCCTCTTGTACTTTCATCAAGAGGCTTTTGAGTTCCTCTTTACTTTCTGCCATAAGGGTGGTGTCATTTGCATATCTGAGGTTATTGATATTTCTCCCGGCAATCTTGATTCCAGCTTGTGCTTCTTCCAGCCAAGCATTTCTCATGATGTACTCTGCATATAAGTTAAATAAGCAGGGTGACAATATACAGCCTTGACGTACTGCTTTTCCTATTTGGAACCAGTCAATTGTTCCATGTCCAGTTCTAACTGTTGCTTCCTGACCTGCATATAGGTTTCTCAAGAGGCAGGTCAGGTGGTCTGGTATTCCCATCTCTTTCAGAATTTTCCACAATTTATTGTGATCCACACAGTCAAAGGCTTTGGCATAGTCAATAAAGCAGAAATAGATGTTTTCTGGAACTCTCTTGCTTTTTCCATGATCCAGCAGATGTTGGCAATTTGATCTCTGGTTCCTCTGCCTTTTCTAAAACCAGCTTGAACATCTGGAGTTTCATGGTTCATGTATTGCTGAAGCCTGGCTTGGAGAATTTTGAGCATTACTTTACCAGCGTGCAAGATGAGTGCAATTGTGCGGTATATTGAGCATTCTTTGGCATGGCCTTTCTTTGGAATTGGGATGAAAACTGACCTTTTCCAGTCCTGTGGCCACTGCTGAGTTTTCCAAATTTGCTGGCATATTGAGTGCAGCTGTTGCTAAACTGAATACATGTGGAGCCTCCACAACTGTGTTCATATTGAGAGAAGCAGGGACAGCAAAGTCCTTGTTCTCATGGCTAAATGTTAGTCTGACAAATGTCTGAAAAAACTACAAAAGAAATGCAAGGTGTGAATAGCTTAGGAGTCTAAAGTGACTTCTACTACGCCCTATTGTGTCACACACTTCTCTAACTGTAGCAATGTCACTATTGTTGACCTTCTGTTTACCTAGTTGCTCATCCCATTAAAGTCAGTTAAGGAAGTTCAGACACCTTCCTCTTACTCTTTTCTCCCATCACAAAGGCCCTTTGTCTTTTTGTACACCATTCTCATACTCCCAGTGCCTCCCTCCTTGCTGAGCTCATTATCAACCCTTCATCTCTGGCTGTCTCTGGGATGAATCACAGAGAGTGGAAGGAAGACAAAGAGCTATGCTACCTACAGGGTAATCCAATCTGTTACACCAATCAAATTAACAATATTCTGGGCTGTGTCCCTTAGTCATCTCAACCTGTATGAACTCAATAAAAGGAGGAAAGGAATTTTTAAAGTTCATTCTGCTACTGATGAGTTTTGTTTCAAATACATTGATTTTGAGGCACCTAAATGCATGCAGGAGAGAATGCTGTTCAGGTAGATTAAAATATGGGCCTTAAAGCTCAGGTGGCACTTTTGCCCTCCGAGGTGGCACTGGTGGTAAAGAACCTGCCTGCCAATGCAGGAGACTTAAGAGATGTGGGTTCAATCCCTGGGAAGGGAAGATCTTCTGGAGGAGGAAATGGCAACCCACTCTAGTATTCTTGCCTGGAGGATCCCATGGACAGAGGAGCCTGGTGTACTGCAGTCCATGGGGTCGCACAGAGTTGGACATGACTGAAGTGACTTAGCGTTCAAAGCTCAGAGGGAGGAAAATAGTTCAGTTCCCTAGGACTCCTTAGGGAGAGAGATCAGAATCAACACCACTGTCTGAACCACCAGAACTCCAGCCAGGACTCCAGAGTTCCTTTTTCAAAACCAGACAACTTGCAGAGACTTTTGCAAAATTTCATAGTTAATGGCTAAAAACCACATTAGTAGTTACAAACAAGATTCTCTGATCATGACTTTTGGGAGATCCTTCAAGGGCACACCCCTGCAGTCCCTTCTTCTCTCTCACAATGCTTTTCTTTATTTCCTCTATTTTTAAAATAATATGAAATTAAGTGGATAAGAATAAAAATCTCTACCTTAAAATATTATTGAGAAAGTAAACATATGTGTAACCACCACCACCCAGATCAGGAAATAATACATTCCTAGCATCCCAAGAAAATCCTTTCCAATGCCAGCCTCTTCTCTTGCCTCTTCTGATAACTACTTCCTGGTTTTTTTTTTTGCCATGCATGCATTCCTAAACAATACAACTCATTTTGCCTGGTTTTGTACTTCGCCTAAATAGAGGCATACTGTTTGTATTTTTGTGCCTTGATTTTTTTTGCTCCATGGTATATTTGTGTGATTCATTCATGACATTCCAGGCACTTATGGTGGATCTATTTTCTTTGCCATTAGTGGTTATGAAAAGAAGCTCTATAGAGCCTGAATGAGCAGGCTTAAATTCCAGCTCTATCACTTTTAGATGTGTGAATTTGTGCAAATTCTTTTATCTCTTGGTACCTTTATTGTAAGTTACCTGCAGTTGATTTCGAGGTATGTATGGGTCAGGGGTCTGTCATAGGTAGACCTCCCTAGGAAACCCACTCCAGTGTTCTTGCCTGGGAAATCCCATGGACAGAAGAGCTTGGTAGGCTGCAGCCCATGGGTCACAATAATCGGACCCAGACTTAATGACTAAACTACCACCACCACCCTAGGAAAGAGATTCTAAGATAGTAACTTGCACATGTGTTGTTTATTGGAGAATGTTTTTAGGGACAATACCCAGCCAAAAGTGAGGAAAGTAGGGTTGGACAAGGAAAAACTTGATTATAGAACAGATGCAGCAGAGGCCCCAGCAGATTCCATGGGGAGCTGTAGATCTGGGTTTGCCCTTCTAAGATGTCTCATATCGATAGGTTTTTACTCCCACATCACCCAGACTTTGGAGATAAGAAACCCTCAGAAAGGGTCACAGTTTTGCACAAGGTATCTGCTTTAGGCCAAAGGAAATTCCTGAGGTGGGATTCTGCTTTGAGCTATCAGCTAGCAATACTCCTGGCAGCTGAAGGATTAGGGTTACCATCCTGAAGGGGGGATCTGGACAGACATCATAGCATCCAATATAGGGTCAAGTTTAATTTTGCCCATGCAAACTCAACTGTCCCAACAGTTCTCTCCATGGATATGTAATACTACGTCTTTCTTATCAAGTGTTCATGCAGAAGTCCATTTCTGAGCTTGTGTTTTCAATTCTGTTCCCTTGGTCAGTTATCTAATTATGACAGATCAGTACCAACATGTGCATGGATAACTGACCAACGAAAGAGAAGCAAGAGAAGAATATCTGATCTATTAGATATAAAGAGTTTCTATACTGTTCCTGACCATTTGACAACCTCTCTCTCTCTCCTTCATGTACATAAAACATCCTCACTTGTCTTGTTTACCTAAGATGACTAGTTTACCACTTAACCTTCAATGCTAAACTGAAACATGATTTCTCCTCCAAAGGTTTTGTTAGCTTCAGGTCCTTCTTTCACTGTGACTTTTCAGTGCCTCAAGAGATGCCTCATAGATTGTGTAGGTTCAAGTCATGACTCAAGTCCTATTGCTGTGTGATCTTAGATTAGTTATTTAATCTCTATATGCTTCAGTTTTCTCAAAACTTTCTGTGAGCATTCAACTTAAAGTGTTTATTATGTCACTATTCAGCTTTTATAATAGAATTCGAGTTGTTCTTAGTTTCCATTTCAGATGATGAGGTTTTTCAATTCTGGGGTCAAGGACCATTCACCTAGCATATAGTTTCACCATATGGAATTTACAGAAATTTGAGACAGCACATTTCATAATTTAAAATCCCAATAGCATATTTGCTTACCAGAATGGACAATCAAAGACATTCATACATAAGTCACTTGTTTCTGACAGTAAAGCCCCAACAATGGAAAGTTTAGGTTAAAACCATAAAATTAGCATTTTTTCCCCTCAATCCAAAGCCTATCTTACCTATTCTTTTCCCCAAAGGAAGGACACCCCTCTCACCATCATCACTGCCTTATATGGAATCCCAGATTTCCCTGCAGACTAGGGGAAATTAATAAACTCAGGAATAAGAATAAAGAGAATGAGGAGAATGAATGAGAAGAAGAAGAGAGGTAAGGAAGAGAGAAGAAAGGAAGGCTGGAAAAAAAGAAGGAGAAGGAGAAAGAAGAAGAAGCAAGGGGGGAGGGAAGGGAGGGGGAGGAAGGAGAGGAGGAAGAACAAAACTTAGATGAGAAATAAAACAAAAAGAAAATGTAAAAGATGTTTATATACCCTTCCCCATTAAACAACTGTTTAAAGATGCCAAACAGGATATCACTTAATATTCCAACCTGATATCTTTTGGGCTATTTTTCTAAATAGTTGAGCTACACCAAGGAGAAAGAATAAACAAGTCCCAGAAGTAAAGTTAACTCACTAGAGGGTGAACTGCTTAGGACAATAAATGAGTATGCCAAAGGCAAACATTCTGCTTTACCTTGGAAGCTCATGAACTATATTTTTGACATTAAAAAAATATATATAGCTACCTGATCCCTGATTTCAAGTATTGTACATCCAGAAACATTGACGTTCATATTTTAAAAGCATGTCTGGATTTGTTCTGCTTTGAATTTGTGTTTTAACAGAAAGCTCAAACTTGGGACCATTTCAATAAGGGATATGTGTTAACTATACTGGTCTGTATACTGGTCTGAAGAGACTAGAGATCTCTTCAAGAAAGTTAGAGATACCAAGGGAACATTTCATGCAAAGATGGGCACAATAAAGGACAGAAATGATATGGACCTAACGGAAGCATAAGATATTAAGAAGAGGTGGCAAGAATATACAGAAGAACTATACAAAAATGATCTTCATGACCCAGATAACCATGATGGTATGATTACTCACCTATAGCCAAACATCATAGAATGCAAAGTCAACTGGGCCTTAGGAAGCATTACTATGAACAAAGCTAGTGGAGATGATGGAATTCCAGTTGAGTTATTTACAGATGATGCTGTTAAAGAGTGGCCCTCAATTATGCCAACAAATTTGGAAAGCTCAGCAGTGGCCACAGGACTGGAAAAGGTCAGTTTTCATTCCAATCCCAAAGAAAGGCAATACCAAAGAATGTTCAAATTGCTGCACAATTGCACTCATCTCACACACTAGCAAAGTAATGCTCAAAATTCTCCAAGCCAGGCTTCAACAGTATGTGAACCAAGAACTTACAGATGTTCAAGATGGTTTTAGAAAAGGCAGAGGAACCAGAGATCAAATTGACAACATCCATTGGATCATCGAACAAGCAAGAGAGTTCCAGAAAAACATCTATATCTGCTTTATTGACCATGCCAAAGCCTTTGTGTGGATCACAGCAAACTGGAAAATTCTGAAAGAGATGGGAATACCAGACCACCTGACCTGTCTTTTGAGAAATCTCACACAAGAAGCAACAGTTAGAACTGGACATAGAACAACAGACTGGTTCCAGATTGGGAAAGGAGTACGTCAAGACCGCATATTCTCACCCTATTTATTTTACTTATATGCAGAGTGAGTGAGTGAGTGAAAGTCACTCGGTCAGGTCTGACTCTTTGTGACCCCATAGACTATACATTCCATGGAATCCTCCAGGCCAGAATGCTGGAGTGGGTAGTCTTTCCCTTCTCCAGGGGATCTTCTCAATCCAGGGGTTGAACCCCAGTTTCCTGCATTGCAGGAGAAAGTACATCATGAGAAATGCTGGGCTGGGTGAAGCACAAGCTGGAATCAAGACTGCCAGGAGAAATATCAGAAACCTCAGATATGCAGATGACACCACCCTTATGGCAGAAAGTGAAGAAGAACTAAAGAGCCTCTTGATGAAAGTGAAAGTGGAAAGTGAAAAAGTTGACTTAAAGCTCAACATTCACAAAACGAAGATCATGACATCCAGTCCCATCACATCATGGCAAGTAGATGGGGAAACAAAGGAAACAATGCCAGACTTTATTTTCTTGGGCTCTAAAATCACTGCAGATGGTGACTGTGGCCATGAAATTAAAAGGTGCTTGCTCCTTGGAAGAAAAGCTATGGCAAATCTAGACAATTTATTAAAAAGTAGAGACATTACTTTGCCAACAAAGGCCCATCTCGTCAAAGCTATGGTTTTTCCAGTAGTCATGTATGGATGTGAGTGTTGGACTATAAAGAAACCTGAGCACCGAAGAATTGATGCTTTTAAAGTGTAGTATTGGAGAAGACTCTCGAGAGTCCCTTGGACTGCAAGAAGATCCAAGCAGTCCATCCTAAAGGAAATCAGTCTTGAATATTAATTGGCAGGACTGATGTTGAAGCTGAAACTCCAATACTTCGGCCACCTGATGTGAAGAACTGACTCATTGGAAAAGGCCCTGATGCTGGGAAAGATTGAGGGCAGGAGGAGAAGGGGATGATGGAGGATGAGATGTTTGGATGACATCACCGACTGGATGAACATGAGTTTGAGTAAGCTCCGAGAGTTGGTGATGGACAGGGAGGCCTGGTGTGCTGCAATCCATGGGATCGCAAAGAGTTGGACATGACTTAACAACTGAACTGAACTGAACTGAACTGATACTGGTCTGTGGCAGGACAGAGCAAATGTTTGATAAAAGAATAATGACTCTAGTCATTTAACCACCAAATGACACCAAATGGCAGAGTCATTTCAGATGTAACCCCATAAAAGACCTTGTTAAGAAATAGGAGCCTCACAGCTGTCTGCCTCCCTTGTTGAAGTTAGGTGTTTCTACTGTTTCATAGTCCTACTAATGAAGTTGCTTGTATCGTTTATTATGATGTAATCATGTCAAAGAACAATAAGAATAGGCTCAATAAAAATCAAATCGACTAAGGAAAAATGGAACCAACAAATTTCCTTCTTATTCCCAGAAATTTCTCTGGGAAAGTGGATGTGAAATAAAGTCAGTAAAGTTGCATTCATAGCCACGTCCCTTGCCAAGGCTATGGAAAGAGGATACAAAGCACGAGCTGACTGTGTTGTCCTCAAGGAAGGTCATGGGGCTCAAAAGTGAGCAGAGTCCAGAAAACTTAAGAGTCAAGGAGCTGTTTGGGTCAATTCACAAAGTCAAAAAGAATTGTTCCCTTTGTTATAAAGCTTATTCTGTGAACCCTGTGAATTAGGAGATTTTTCTTTCCCAGAACTCCCTTTGTCTTCATTCATAGTACCATTACATGAGATCACGGCACAACTCAATGAAGCAGAAAATGTCTCCTCCTTTGGAGCTTAACCTCCTATGGAGCTGTTATTTAGGTGATCCTATGACAAGGCTCAGGACCTCAGGCATGTCAGTAGGTCAGTAGGATGTTAGGAAAGTAAGCTATACTGGCTGCAGTCATGCAAGAAAAGGCCTGGGGAGTTGGCTATTGTTTTTCTCCAGGCCCAAATGAGAGAGTGCATTGTTAGCCCTGCCATGTGCAATTGGATTCTGCAGTGAGTTTTAATGGCAAAATTCTAAGGATAAAGTATCATACTAACGAAGTGAGTAACTAGAAAGACTAAAAATATTGAGGACTTCAGAGTGTGCTGTATTTACTTATTACTCTTCCTCAGCACACAACTATCTGAAGAGTAGATAATCAGGGCCACGGTTCATATCGGTATGGTAAGGGTCTTTCCAAGTGTGATGGGCTACTTCACAGAATTGTTAGTCTATGGTTTATGTTCCCTGTGATTTTTATACTCTTGGCTCAGGGAGGCTCCATGCTTATTTGTACTAAAGCAGAAGAGGTCTAAAAACTAGCATTTTCTTCTCCTGGAAAACCTGAAGTAATTAAGACAGTTATCCCAGCAATTCTGCTGGGGAGGGAGGTGGTGAGAAAGAGCAGAGTGTCTTTGAGGAGAAAGAGACTTGAGGATGGGAAAGAAGGCACATTATCCTAGACTAAGAAAAGCAATAAGATTTGAATTTCAACTAGAAATGAGAACCCTGAATTTCTCTCAGATTTTGAGAGGTGACAGGACTCTGGGGAAATCTTCGATTTTATAGCTAGGAAAGTTAGATCAAGATTTGAAATTTCTGAATTGGCAAAGACTTCTGTGTTGCCAGCATGCATCTCTGCACTTCACCAAACCATGTGGGCTTGTAAAATTGGCCTTTGGTAGATTTCAAGACTAGAGTAACATTCTCCAAATGTTTTCTTTTTCATATGTCTCCTGGGATCTTAGTCATATCTGGGAGGTGGGGTGGTAGAAGCCAAGGAGTCCCATTAATGACTGAAATTAAATCTCTTGCAATTCTGGCAGAATAAGGAATAAGGGCAGATTTAATATTATCTTTTAAGTGAATTTTCCCATATACTTAAGTCTGTAGTGTAAGAGTCATATTCTCTACACAGGCATGACAATCAGGAAGTGCTTGAGAGAGAGTGGATAAGAGATGACTCCTTAATAAGGGAAGGCTGAGAACCCAGAATTTAAACTTAGGCTACTGATTTTGCTAAGGGTATTAATCTTAAATGCATTAAATCCTAGACTTGAGTTAATGACCACTTCTTATCTCATAAATCTTTGCCTGTTATTCTAGGTATGTTTTTACAACTTAAAAATTCCAAGCTCTAGAACATTGTCTGCATGAGAACGTGTCAGTAAAGTGTTGCAGTTGAGGTACATATGTAAAAACAGAAAGCTCTGTACAATCTGAGGATTTGTAAGCCTTAACAAAAGGCCTGTTTTTAAAAAATATATATAATTGTATTTATTGATTGATTTTTGTTTTTTGTCTATGCCGGGTCTCTGTTGTTGTGTGGATTTTTCTCTAGCTGTGGGGATTGGGGACTACTCTGTAGTTTCAGTATGTGTGTTTCTCATCACAGTGAGAAAGTAGTTTCAGCTCCTGGGCTCTAGAGCACAGGCTCAATAGTTGTGGCGCATGGGCTTAGTTGCTCAAGAGCAAGTGGGCTCTTCCTGGATCAGGGATTGAACCTGTATCTCTCCTATTGGCAGGTAGATTCTTTACCACTAAGCCACCAGGGAAGCCCAACAGATGACTTATTTATGTAAAATAATGTTGATGAAAAAGTTGGCTTAAAGCTCAACATTCAGAAAATGAAGATCATGGCATCTGGTCCCATCACTCCATGGGAAACAGATGGGGAAACAGTGTCAGACTTTATTTTGGGGGGCTCCAAAATCACTGCAGATGGTGATTACAGCCATGAAATTAAAAGACACTTACTCCTTGGAAGGAAAGTTATGACCAACTTAGATAGCATATTCAAAAGCAGAGACATTACTTTGCCAACAAAGGTCCATCTAGTCAAGGCTATGGTTTTTCCAGTAGTCATGTATGGATGTGAGAGTTGGACTGTGAAGAAGGCTGAGCGCCAAAGAATTGATGCTTTTGAACTGTGGTGTTGGAGAAGACTCTTGAGAGTCCCTTGGGCTGCAAGGAGATCCAACCAGTCCATTCTGAAGGAGATCAGCCCTGGGTGTTCTTTGGAAGGAATGATGCTAAAGCTGAAACTCCAGTACTTTGGCCACCTCATGTGAAGAGTTGATTCATTGGAAAATACTTTGATGCTGGGAGGGATTGGGGGCAGGAGGAGAAGGGGACGACCAAGGATGAGATGGCTGGATGGCATCACGGACTTGATGGATGTGAGTCTGAGTGAACTCCGGGAGCTGGTGATGGACAGGGAGGCCTGGCGTGCTGCGATTTATGGGGTCGCAAGAGTTGGGCACGACTGAGCGACTGAACTGAACTGAAAACAAAACTTTGTCATCAAATGTGAGGATATTCTTTAGTAATATGTGAACAAAATATTTGATCTTTAGGATTCTAAGAGTGCAAAATTGTCCTTCAAAGACAAAGCATGGGACTTCCCTGGTGATCCAGTGGTTAAGATTTTGCCTTCCAATGCAGGGGGTGCAGGTTTGATCCCTGGTGGGAGAGATAAGATCCCATATATCTTGAGGCCAAAAATCACATGACATAAAACAGAAGCCATATTGTAACAAATTCAATAAATACTTTAAAAGTGATTCACATAAAAAAAGATTTTTTTTAAATTATTATGTGGGATGTTTAGGTACCATGAAGTTAGTGGAAAATGGAAATTTATCATTTTTCTTGTATTTTAAACATTAGGCAAAATTTGTCAGATTTCTCTTCCCTCCTACCCTTATACTCTGTTTTCAGCTGAAAACCTATTCATTCTGAATGAATAAAATAAACAAAGGATTCTGTTCAAGTACAAGCTTCATCCTGTTAGCTCAGTATCTCCAGCAGCTTCCCACCTCACTGCGATACAAGTCAGAGGTCATGATGGCTTTCAAGTTACCATGTGATCTCCTCCTCCCACTCTCTGGCCATATCCTCTGCTATGTCTGTGTTTTGCCACATATGTTCTGTCTTCTTGCCCTGGCCTCCCTGCAGCTGCTGGCACATTCTAAGTGCCCCTCTGACCCAGAGTCTTCCTTATGTTTGCATGATCTTCCTTGTTTCCTTCTGTTCCCCGTGCAAATCTCCCTCTTCAGAGAAGTCTTCTAACTACATCTTAAGAAACAGCAACTCCACAGCACTCTCTATTTCTCCAACCTCTCCGTGGTATTTGACTTACTAATTTGTTTACTCTGCAAGCATTTTTTTAATCTTTTCAGATGAAGCAGTAAAATCATCAGGACTAAAACATTTTACAAAGAAACAGCCAATAAAGCTGTCAAAGAAGTGTCATGCTTCCTTATGTTCTCCATTTCTTTCCTTTTATCATCTATAAATCAGTCTGGTCTGTTTTCACTCATCCTGACATTGTTTTTTTCTCCTACTGTCCATACCCAGAGTCCTGGGCTTTTATTTCTGGGCACTTCCTATGTAGAGTGGCTTATGAACTATTTACTTCTCTCAAACGTAAATTTGCTCTTTATAAATAGGTACAAGCATCTCTCTGTTCCATTATGTCTTCTAGTGTTTCTAAAGCTGCACATTTATATAAAACACATATTATTTAATTATAAATTTCTTAGAACTAGCTCATTAGAAAAGACCCTGACGCTGGGAAAGATTGAAGGCAGGAGGAGAAAGGGATGACAGAGGATGAGATGATTGGATGGCATCACTGACTCGATGGAGATGAGTTTGAGCAAGCTTCAGGAGTTGGGAATGGACAGG
Organism: Capra hircus; assembly: GCF_001704415.2. Taxonomy (NCBI): domain Eukaryota; kingdom Metazoa; phylum Chordata; class Mammalia; order Artiodactyla; family Bovidae; genus Capra; species Capra hircus. The sequence continues at coordinate 89,262,736 of NC_030813.1, read as the reverse complement.
GAAGCCTGGCATGCTGCAGTCCATGGGGTCGCAAAGAGTTGGACACGACTCAGTGACTGAACTGACTGACTTACCTCTACTTTTGCCTTATGGAGAGAATACTAGATCAAGTTCCACTGAATTATATCTGCAAAGAGATTATATTGCTTTCAAATGAAATATTAAATAATAGCAGAAAGTATAAAGTGTCTAACAATAAAGAGGAATTTCAATCTGTGTGGTTGTAGACAAATGTTCTCACACAACTCCCCTCATTTAACAGATGAGGAAACAGAAGCAGAGCTTAAGTCCAAAGGTCATGATTTTAGCAACAGAGGCAAGGCTAGCATAGGACAGGTGTGGAGTGATTTTCATTCACTCCTCTTTTTCTCTAGTAGATTACCTCAATATGGTTTAAATTCTAATATCATTAATATAAATATTTGAAAAATTATCCTTCTCGCTTAAGAATTTTTCTTTCAAAGGGAAATTTTATTCCTAGTTGGATTATGTGAAATTTTTAATCCTAAATGGATTGTCTGAAGTCACTTTTTCATTTTTTTACAGAAGCCTATAATTTCAAGACTTGGCTTTTTATAAAAAATAAAATATACCAGCTCATAAATATAACTTTCAAAGGGCCATCACACGTAGTCATATCATGCTGTTTGTTCTTAACGTTTGGTTTCTACTGATTGTTCAGTGAGGTTACCCCACCGACACTCTTGTATTTCAGTATCAAATATGCACAAAATGCTCATATTGTGAAAATGCCTTTAATTCCCAAAGAGTAACTTGGTATTGCAAACATAAAATCAAGCATTGCATGGAGACAGCTGCAAAGTAGCAGCTTTCACATTGAACACGTAAGGATGATAGTATCCGCAAGACAGAAGTGGCAAACTCAGCTCCAAATTGTAGACTAAGATGTATTTTGCTCATAAAAATGGTGCTGGTTGAAGCCCTACATCTTGCACAATTCACTGCTGTCAGCTTTGAAAGAGTTGGAAAGAAGAATTTGTATTCAGGTTTCTTGGTTATGTGCCTAGCCTCATTGCAGCACTCATGTGGTTTTTAGGCTTTTTTTTTTTTTTTCAATTGGACCATAATTGCTTCCCAATGTTGTTAGTTTCCGCTGTACAATGAAGTGAATCAGCTATATGTATACATATATCTCTTCCCTCTTAAACCTCCCTTCCACCCCCGTCCATCCCATGTGTCTAGGTCATTGCATAGCACTGAAAGGAACTCCCAGTGCTATACAGCAAATTCCCACTTGCTAGCTATTTTACATATGGTACTGTATATATGTCAAGGCTACTCTCCCCATTTGTCTCATCCTCCCCTTCCCCCTCTGTGTCCTCATGTTCACTGATCACTTTCTATGTATGAGGTGCTGGAGGTATGGAGATAAAAATGGTGAACTTTGCTTTCATGGGACTGTCTGCTTCTGAAGAAGTGAAAAATCTTGTCTTTCCTGTGGAAAGACAGGAGGAGCTGTGCTCCTCCACAGCTTACTTAGTAAGTTTGCATGACATGTGTTCATAGAATTGAACCAAAGATAATAACAAGCATAGTTAAGAAAATAGCAAACATGCTGTTGATAGCAAGTCCAGCAGACCTAGCCCAATCCCTAAGGTCCTTAGATCTTTTCTTGGTGTTTTGGGTTTCTCATAACTTTTAAAAAATAATACCCTGAATAGGGAATGAAAGAGTCTGCCTTCTCCTCTGGGAGACATTGAAAGAGGGAAGGGAATGTTCCAATTTTAGACTATTAACATTCTGGCTTGAACCAAGTCAAAACATTATTATATAAACAAAACTGTAATACACTAAAATAGTCTAGCCTCCCTTTTGTACTGCTTACCACTGAGGAAAAAAATGGATTAATAGTGTGTTTCTTTTCTTCTTTTCTACCCAAGGATTATTAATGATAGGAGCCCACAGAGTGTCTAAAATGTTAGGACATATCTTGCGATCATTTCTGCTTTCTCATCCAGAAGGTTATCTTCCCACCTCCTTAATTTCATTCATCAGTTTTCCTCCTCACCTCCTGCACATGATCACTCCCAGGAGATGAGCTCAAACGCCTACCTGTCCTTCTCTCCCTAGGAATCCTCTGAGTTGAGAGGTTAGGAGCACCCCTTCCCCTCACCTCTGTAGCCCCTCACTCTGGTGCTTTGGGTCCAGTCTGCCCATCTCTGACACCTTTCCATGACCCTTCTGGTCCTAATGTTCACTCATGAAGATACTCTGTGTTCAAATGTTGTCAACCTCCTTCTCTAATAAAATATCATTTGAGATCCACACCACATTCATAGTAGTGAGTAAACTGTTCTCAACATTTGAAAAGATTATAGTTCTAGAGGTTTGTGAATATTTATATTAAAATAGGTAAGATGGCTATGTAGACAGATCTAGTACTTCTTTCTTACCACGCATACACACAGGTGCACTTGACCCTGTTGCCTACACCCCTATTACTGAAAATCTCTTCCATTGGCTTCACCAGGATTAGATAATTTTGATTCTACTATTTACTCTCAGTTTATTTTGCAGAGTCCCCTTTCTCTTCCATGTTTTAAAATATTGCTATTTTTCTCTCAAGTCTTTTTCTTTTCATTAGACTTTCCTGTGCCCAAGTAACAACAATCTGCTGCTGCTGCTAAGTCACTTCAGTCATGTCCGACTCTGTGCGACCCCATAGACGGCAGCCCACCAGGCTTGAACCCAGGGATTGAACCCAGGTTGATCCACATTGCAGGTGGATCTTTTACCAGCTAAGCCACAGGGGAAGGGAATTAATTTGCCTTTCAAATTAATTAAAGGCAAATATATTAAGATTTTGTAAAATAATATTTGCTGCCAGGTGAAGTGTACAGTGGACCTCTCTACAGTATCTTTGCCATTTTCTATTAATCTATTTTGAAATAAAAATTTTTAAATATAATAATCATTGACATAAGCAACATGCTCTAATTTAAAAAAAACATTCTTCTGAAAATCAAAATCTGGTTTGTAACTGAGTGTATGCTGTGCTGAATCTCTCAGTTGTCTCTCACTGTTTGTAACCCATGGTCTGTAGCCCACCAGTCTCCTCTGTCCATGGGAATTGTCAAGTCAAGAATACTGGAGTGTGTTGCCAAGCCCGTCTTAAGGGGATTTTCCCAACCCAGGGATCAAACCCAGGTCTTCTGCATTGCAGGCAGATTCTTTACCATCTGAGCCACCAGGGAAGCCCCCAGCTGAGTGTATGAAATACAACAAATCATTGATAAAATGTGTCTTCAGAGTTAATTTATGGTGAATTTTTCTTTAAGTAAATCAGTTGAGTTACATATATTTATTGAAATATCAAAGGTACATGCTGAACTATTGTTTAATAAGAGTATGCATTTTCTTTTCCTGATTCCTAGAACACAGTGAACCCAGGAGTTCATAGATTATGAAGCCTCAATGTGACGATTAGAATAACAAATCAAGAAGTATAACAGGGTTTCAAAGGCAAATAAGGATTGTAAAGAAAGCATATTTAAAGTAATTGCTATTTTCTGCCTGGAAAGTGCATCATCTCAGTCCCCAGCAAGATGGTCTGGGGAAGGCATGGGAGAGGAAAAGGAGTGATTGTTTTCTCAAAGGCACATGGCAGGGCCAAGGCTGGATTGATTACCTTGCAAGGCATCACCAACAGCAATCACATCAGTGAGAATCATGTCCTCCATGCTTCTTCCCCCTTCTCTTTACTCATATCTCCTTCTTATCCATGCTATCAATCCATCAGTCACACAAATAAAAAAATTTAAAGTATATAATATAATGGAAGGTGTCATTAGCAGTAATTCTCCACTTGGTAGACTTAGAGATTTCTCTAGAATCATCTGGCCAAAACAGAGCTCTTGCTACTCCCACCACAAATGGGCTCATCCCCAAGACTTCCTTGGTTTGGTAAATGGTACCATTATCCACCTAGTCACTCAAGCCAAAAGCCAAGAACTTTTCTCCAATTCTTCTTTCCCTTCTCCCCTGACAAACTGCCATTTAATCCATCAGTAAGTCCTCTTACCTTTACATTCAAAATGCTTCTCAAATCTGTTTGCATTTCTCCATCTTCACTGCTGCTACCACTACTACATTAGTCCAAACACCATCATCTCCTACCTGGATACAACATCCAGGGTGATCACTTAAAATGCAGATCAAATCACATCACTACCCTGCTTCAATACATTCAATGACTTCCTACTGTAACTAGAATAAACTACTCCTATAAATGACTCTTTACCATAACCCTTGAAGGTTTCCAAACTCTAGCCTACCTCTGCATCTCAGGTGGCACTCAGGCTTCCCACGCCTTTTTGATCCTCAGACATGTCAGTTGTGCCTTAAGGCCTTGTGCTCTGCCTGGAAAGCTTTGTCACCAGAGCTGTGCATTGCTTCCATTCATAGTTTAAATATTGTCACCATCTAATAGAAGTCTTTTCTGAGCATTCAAACTAATTTAACTCCCTTAATGTGAAATAATTCTTGTTTTCATTTATTTACTTATTTTTGTCCTACCCCCTCCCAATCCCATGCAAACTCCAGTTGAGTTGAATTTGAGGGGCCTCAAATAGTCTGATACATAGTAGACTCTTTAAAAGAACATGTGAAGTATTTTTGAGCATTTTTTTTTCCTCCTTTATCTTCCATCAGGATAACTAAAGTGTAAGGGGGGGAAAAAGGCAGATGAATAAGAAAGAGATCAAGAAATAAGAGCCCCAAGGAAAATAGAACTGTTCTTCTAGATTCAGTATTTGACATGAAATGATGAGAAAAGAGATAAGTGAACTGTATTGGTGGAGCAGTGGTAAAGAGTCTGCCTGACAGTGCAGGAGACACAGGAAACGGGGGGATTGATTCTTAGGCAGGGAAAATTCCCCGGAGTAGGAAATAGGAACCCACCCTAGTATTCTTGCCTGGAAAATCCCATGGACAGAGGAGCCTGGCAGGCTACAGTACATGGGGTCACAAAGAATCAGACATAACTAAGCAACTGGACACACACACACACACACACACACACACACACACACACACACTGTATAGCATGGGTAGGCAAAATTCAATGGAGTTTTATCTACAGATTTCGGTCAGTATGACTATTATGCAAATACTTATTTGCTTTTATTGCAAGGGTATTATTTTCTACTACAGATTTTGGGTGGAGTATAACCATGCTTTGCAAAGACGTTAACATCTTATACTTGAAAAAATTGAAATCAAAACATTACTCACTCTGCAATTACTGCCACACTGCCCAACTTCCTTCCCCCAGTTGCCATAAGTGTCTTTTCATTTGAAGTAACAAAAGTTCTTTTTATTAAAAAAAAAAAATGAGAGAAAGAGAGGTAGAGATTTAGATGACCATCCATTGAACACTTTGCATATAAAGTAGGAATATAATTCATATATATTTCTGACCAAGACCTGCCAAAGGACTGGGGAATGTCTCATTCTTTTTCTGAAACATGTATTTGTTCTTTTTGAGTCATACATATTAAAAGTTGGCCATTATAAGACTCCATTCAAAGTGATGAGTCAAAATTTTTTTCCTTTGAATAGAGGTTTCTGTTTACCTAAGATGTGCCCTTTTCTTTATAGGTAAACAAGCGGCCAACATGAATAGCAGTTTTGTTATCTCACTAGTCAAGGCACACAAGAGAATAATGAACTCTACCTAAAACCATTCTCTGAGACTGGTAGGAAAGAAGTTGGTCGTGTGTGAGTGTTTAGTCGCTCATTCGTGTCTGACTCTTTATGATCCTATGGACAGTAGCCTGCCAGGCTTCTCTGTCCATGAGATTTTCCTTGCAAGAATACTGAAGTGGGTTGCCGCTTCCTTCTCCACAGTATCTTCCTGACCCAGGAATCAAACCCACATCTCTGGCAGTTCCTGCATTGGCAGGGAGGTTCTTTACTGCTAAGACACCAGGAAAGCCCAAGAAGTTGGTTACTGTGCTTAAAATATCAACTAATTCATTCTGTATTCCAGAGGACTGTGGGCCAACTGTTGGAGAGCTCCAGATAAGTCATTCTTAAGCTTGAAAAGGGCTTCCCAGGTGGTGAAGTGGTAAAGAAGCTGCCTGCAATGCAGAAGACGTAAGAGAGGTGGGTTCGATCCTTGAGTTGGGAAGATCCCCTGGAGAAGGAAATGGCAACCTGCTCCAGTATTCTTGCCTGGAGAATTCCATGGACAAAGGAGCCTGGCAGACTACACTCCACGGGGTTGCAAAGAGTTGGACACAACTGAGTATGAGCACAAGATACAAAGCTCGAAAAGCTTCTATAATTCTATCTAATGGTAAGGCAAATCAAGTCAAAAAAGACCTGAACAGTAAATATAGTGAGAAAGAGAAGCAGTCACTTCTCTTTGTCTGAAATGACTGTTTGGAACACCACTATGTCCTCCTCCGTCTAGCCTCAGCCTTGGGCTAAAGTATATCTATAGGTTTAATGAGCACTTATCTGTTGCCCCTAGAATTCCAGATTTTCTGGTCATGTATTTACTGCTCAAGAAAAGGGAAGATGTTTCTGGAACTGAAGCAATAATAGAAAACCATGAAGAACAGTGTTGTCATGGAAAAAAATTCCAAGCTGAGAATCAGGAACATTGTTCCTAAGCCTGAATCATGTCTGGTTTATTTAAAACGGCACTACCCTGTTGATCTCTATCCAACTCACCTGTCATACTATTTTCATAGCCCCAGTAACCCATGATTTATAAAATTATCTAATATATTCATTGCTTTTCTTGTGTCCATGACTAGAATGCAAAATCCCCAGGAGTAAGGATTCCCAATTGTAAATTGCTGTGTCCCAGCACCTATAACAGTGCCTGGCATACAGTAGGCACCTAATAAACACTGTTGAGAGAATTAACTAAAGGCACATAATATATTTGATCATCCTTCAGAATAGGTCAAAGCATTGGGCAGATGGACAAAGACATTGTCAAGGCTATTTTCTGCTCCCTAGTTTTTCCTCTGCTCTCTCTTCCAAAGGCTTGATAATGGCTTCCTCTCAGGAGATAGTTACAGATTATGGACAATATGTAAGCTTATCTGTTTCTGACCTGCGAATGACCATAAAGCTGTAATTTTCCAAGAGGGACCATTTCTAAGGCATGTTGTATACAGTTAATTGCCATGATAACAAATCAATGGCTATAGTTTAGGGATAGAACCTTGAGGGGTCAGTCAGTTCACCTGTCCGACTCTTTGTGACCCCATGAACTGGAGCATGCTAGGCCTCCCTGTCCATCACCAACTCCCAGCATTTACCCAAATTCATGTCTATTGAGTCAGTTATGCCATCCAACCATCTCATCCTCTGTCATCCCCTTCTCCTCCTGCCTTCAATTTTTCCCAGCATCAGGGTCTTTTCAAATGAGTCAGCTCTCTGCATCAGGTCGCCAAAGTATTGGAGTTTCAGCGTCAACATCAGTCCTTCCAGTGAACACCCAGGACTGATCTCCTTTAAGATGGACTGGTTGGATCTCCTTGCAGTCCAAGGGACTCTCCAACACCAGAGTTCAAAAGCATCAATTCTTTGGTGCTCAGCTTTCTTTATAGTCTAACTCTCACATCCATACAAGACTACTGGAAAAACCATAGCCTTGACTAGACAGACCTTTGTTGGCAAAGTAATGTCTCTGCTTCTTAATATGCTGTCTAGGTTGGTAATAACTTGAGGGGTAGGAATTGATACATAAGGTTACCTACACCATATATGTGTATGTGTCTGTTTGTGTGTATACATACATATTTATACCTATATATCTATATCTATTGATCTATGTATTTATATTTCTAGCCTTGGTTTTGTTGATTTGGCTTAACTGCTCAGATTCAGGAAACTTGTTTAAACTTTAAAAGTACTAATAAAATCTAGTGATTATTTAGACAGTTTCCTCTTCCCCAACCTTTCCTGGAACCCCCTGCCCCGACCCTGGCCTAAATGTTTAGTGCAATTTCCTAGCTTGATAGGTCCTAAAGAAGATAAAGAGAAAAAAAAATAGAGAGGAATAAGAAGAAAACGTTCATTTTCTCCTTCTTTCTCGGATTTGGATGTCAAGTCACTAACATATCAGAAGCAAGGAGTTTTATTTTCCTGAGTGGTCTTGGATAGAAGACATCCTCAAAGGAGATTTGTCTGATGTTTCATTGTATGTGTGGAAGTCATTCAGCTGTGTCCGACTTCGCAACTCCATGGACTGTGGCTTGCCAAACTCCTGTGTCTATGGAATTCTCCAGGCAAGAATACTGGAGTAGGTTGCCATTTCTTTCTCCAGGGGATCTTCCCAACCCAGGCATTAAACCGGGGTCTCCAGCACTCCAGGCAGATTCTTTAGCATCTGAACCACCGCGGGAGCCCCTATTTCATTGAGTTCCAGCTTTGTATTGGAAATCATATCCTATTCAAATGATTTGAAATCGTTATTTCCATTTCCCCGACAAGTTTCTAGACAGCCTGTCATACTCATCTGCTTAAATGTCCCATGAACATCTTGAGAACCTCCTTTCCCTGAATTAGACAATGGTGGAACTACACATACTTAATGTATCCTATGTTAGATATTTACTTATGCCAAGAAAAACAAGTTAGCTTCTTGATCCAGGAAATTCTCTTTTCTGGAAGTTAAGACTGAGAATCAAATTAGAAAGTTTGTTTATCAAGATTTAGCAGCTTTTCATCAAGTCAAGTCTTGCTTCAAGATCTGTGCCTCAGTATGCTCACCAATCCCTATCACCCCTCTCCTTGAAAAATCTACCTTAAAATCCCCCAGACCAGGTCCTAAAATGCTATAGCTTTCCTGACTTAATGTAGCATTTTGAGACATCCCTAAAACTGGATAGTGTTCCAATGAACTTAACATTGCTTGATCAGCAGGTTTTTCTGGTTGACTTTTTGAGAATTGATGGTCAACATTTAAGTGCAATTTTTTGAATCTGACCTTATTATCTCCTCCCTAAACTTGCTGTTTCTCCTTTGATGACATTAGAATTGACACCATATAGTCAGCTAAAGTGGAGAAGGCAATGGCACCCTACTCCAGGACTCTTGCCTGGAAAATCGCATGGATGGAGGAGCCTGGTGGGCTGCAGTCCATGGAGTCGCTAAGAGTTGGACACAATTGAGTGACTTCACTTTCACTTTTCACTTTCAGGCATTGGAGAAGGAAATGGCAACCCACTTCAGCGTTTTTGCTTGGAGAATCCCAGGGACGGGGAAGCCTCTTGGGCTGCTGTCCATGGGGTCGCACAGAGTCGGACACGACTGAAGCAACTTAGCAGCAGCAGCAGTCAGCTAAAAACAGAATTATTATTGACTATTCCCATTCACTCCCAATAACTAATCAATCTTAAAGTCCTAATCATTTTATTCCTTAAATATTTCTCAACTTTCCCCTTTATTGCTGCTGTCTTCCAATCTTTTTTCCATCCCTATCCTGAGTTTTCTAAGTAATAATTACTCCTACCTGTCTGCAATGATTGCAGACTAGCATCTTGTATGCTGCTTAATCCCACAGATGCTGCTTAATTTTTAATAATTTTATTTGTTATTTATTTATTTTTGGCTATGCTTGGTCTTCATTGCTATGTGGGCTTTTCTTTAGTTGCAGCAAGCAGGGGCTACTCTCTAGTTGTGGTGATGGGCTTCTCATTTCAGTGGCTTCTCTTGTTGCAGATCACAGGCTCTAGAGCATAGGTTCAATAGTTGTGGCCCACAGGCTTAGTTTCTCCATGCCATGTGAGATCTTCCCAGATCAGGGAGAAAACCTGTGTCTCCTGCGTTGGCAGGCAGATTCTTTACCACTGAGCTACCAAGAAAGCCCCTCATAGATGTTGTTTAAATCTACATCTCCCAAGATGAGGGTCTGGGATTTCCCATCCCTTCACCTTCATCCACAGATGAAGAAACAGGATCTCCTGGGCACACTGTCTCCTCCCTGAGTAATAAATCCACTCTTGGTTAGCAAATACAAGGGATTTTGTGTGGACCGTCTTGGAAGGAAGATGAGTTTGATGCTATGAAGATGCTTTTGAAGGAAGATGATTTTGAAGGTGAAAGCTTTCATCTTCCCAGAGTTCAACATTCCTTTAGAGAAAGCAACAGGTTGTCACCCCATCAATTCTATAGTGGCAGGCAAAGAAATGTGCAAAAAAAAAAAAGAAAGTAGTATTTATCTATTTACCATGTCAACCTCATCACCTTATGGGCCATAATTTTTAACATTTTTACCAACCATTTGACATGTTATTGTCTTTTCTCTAAAACTGGCAAAGTGCCAAGTTGATGTCTCAAAATTGAAGTGTCTGGATCTTGGCTTACATAGTTCTCGGAGAAAAGAGCAACTGAGAGCTTCAGTCACTTACCTACACAGGCAGCCCTGCTAGATGGCCTCCTCATCAACAAAATCTGAGCCCCAGGTGAAGAAGTCACCAGTCTTGAGAACTCAGAATTATCGACTAATAATATCAGCTGCCTGTGTGCTGGGAGAGGAGTCCTCTGGACACCTCTCACCATTTAAAGATCTTCTAGCTGCCCTTGATGTTACATGTGTCTGCTCAGTCACTCAGTTGTGTCCAACTCTTTTTGACCCGATGGACTATAGCCTTCCAGGTTCCTCTGTCCATGGGATTCTCCAGGCAAGAATACTGGAGTGAGTGAAACTCACCCATTTGTGTCCAACTCTTTGTGACCCCAAGGACTACACAGTCCATCAAATTCCCCAGGCCAGAATACTGGAGTGGGGAGCCTGTCCCTTCTCCAGGGAATCTTCCCAACCCAGTGATCGAACCCAGGTCTCCCACATTGCAGGCAGATTCTTTACCCGCTGAGCCACAAGGGAAGCACAAGAATACTGGAGTAGACTGCTATTTCCTACCCTGGGGGATCTTCCTGACCCAAGGATCGAACCCAAATCTCCTGTGGCTCCTGCAATGGCAGGTGAACTCTTTGCCACTGAGCCACCTGGGAAGCCCAAGTGTTACATGCATGATAAGTCACTTCAGTTGTTTCCAATTGCAATCCTATGGACTGTAGCCTGCCAGGCTCTTCTGTCCATGGGATTCTCCAGGCAAGAATACTGGAGTGGGTTACCATGCTCTCCTCCAGGGGATCTTCCCAACCCAGGAATTGAACCCACATCTCTTACATCGCCTACATTGGCAGGTGGGTTCTTTACCACTAGCACCACATGAGAAGCCCAAGCATTTATGTAGTTCAGTGCTATTTTCAGTTTCATCATTAGGTCAACAGCACACTTGGGCAGGGCTTACCATGAGTCAATGCTCAAGGTTTGTTTTTCTTTGTTTTGGGGATGAGGTCCCTCTCAAGTCAGCAGATAACCATTTAAGAGGAAATAGGACTAAATTACATGAAGCTGAAGAAACTAACACAAATATACAACTGAAGCATCTTCTTACAAATAAACTGTTTATATTTAATAGTTAAATGCAGTCCCTTGGACTGCAAGGAGATCCAACCAGTCCATCCTAAAGGAGATCAGTCCTGAGTGTTCATTGGAAGGACTGATGTTGAGGCTGAAACTCCAATACTTAGGCCACCTGATGCAAAGAACTGACTCATTGGAAAAGACCCTGATGCCAGGGGTCTTTGAAGATTGAAGGTGGGACGAGAAGGGGACGATAGAGGATGAGATGGTTGGATGATGTCACCGACTCAAAGGACATGAGTTTGGGTAAACTCTGGGAGTTGGTGATGGACAGGGAGGCCTGGGGTGCTGCAGTCCATGGGATCACAAAGAGTCGGACACAACTGAGCGACTGAACTGAACTGAAATGCTAACGACAACCACACTTAACAAAACTTTATGTTTTATGAGATACATGTCATTATTAAATTAATTTTACTGATGAAGAAACAAGAGATGACACAGGGAGTTTTAACACATTCCTAAAGTCACACTAAACAGTAGAGCTTGGATCTAACCCTGAGCCTACATGCAGGGTTCCCTAGTGGCTCAGACAGTAAAGAATCTGCCTGCAATGCAGGAGACCTGGGTTTGATCCCTGGGTCAGGAAGATGCCCTGGAGAAGGAAATAGCAATCCATTCCAGTATTCTTGCCTGGAGAATTCCATGGACAGAGGAGCCTGGCAGGCTATGGTACATGGGGTCACAAAAAGTCGGACATGACTGAGTGACTAACACTAGTTAGTTTAATGCTTCTGACCAGTCAATGCTACATGCACAGCCATTTTTACCAGTTTGACAAAATGCATTCCTCAGAAAAGTTCTTCCACAAGACTCTCCATAAAAAAGTTATTACAGAGTCATTTAAATTAACTGAATTCATTGCAGTTTATCATTAACATTGTCAAATAAAGACTTGAAGAGATCGGCTTAACTTAGTATTACACACACTTTTATGGCTTACGTGGGCATAGCACACTCTTCTCCATAACCACCACTAACATCCCAGCAAACACACAGTTGGAGAAACACAAATCCACTGGGGTGGCAAAGGATAGGATCCCAGGCTCCCTTCATATTTTTTCTGGTTCAGAAACAACATATCACAGAGGCATGCTCCATATTTCCCAAGTGAGTCACAAAATAAAAGCTCTTTCATGTAAATCTCTGAACATCTATGGCAAATTTGCATATGTGTATCTGTGTATGTGTGTGGTCTTTAGTTTTACTGTGTTGGAAAATCCTCCAAGATAGACCAATCAAAGTCTTAGTGCATAAGGTCACTAAGCAAAGTGCGAGACATGGGTTGTAACGGCTCTGTGGCTTCCTAAAAAATGGAAAAACAAAATTACAGCCAGTTGGCTGCTCTCTGAGGTCAGTGAAAGTTTCCATAGGCAGGCAGCTATGATAGAAATGAAATGAAATGTGTGTGTGTGCTAAGTTGCTTCAGTCATGTCCAACTCTCTGCGACCCCGTGGACTGTAGCCTGCCAGGCTTCCCTGTCCATGGAATTTTCCAGGCAAGAACACTGGGGTGGGTTGCCATGTCCTCCTCCAGGGGGAATGGAATACTATTCAGACACAATAAAGGAGGAAATCTTGACTTTTGCAACAACATAAATGGACTTTGAAGGCATTATGCTAAGCAAAATAAGTCAGACGGGGAAAGGCAAATACTGTACAGTTTCACTTATATGTGTAATCTAAAAAAAGAACAATTAAAAACAAAATAGGTGTCAAACAGAGCTCATGCACACAGATTCGTGGTTACCAGAGGCAGGGGGTTACAGAGAGGGTAAAATGGAAGAAGAGAGTTAAAAAGTACAAACTGCCAGCTATGAAATGAATAAGTCATGGGAATATAATGTAGAGCATAGGGACTATAGTTAATAATGTAGTGTATAGGCGAGCATTGCCAGGAGAATAGATCTTTGAAGTTTCATAGCAAGATAAAAATTTTTATAACTATATATGGTGATGGATGTTCACTGGACTTATTGTGATGATCATTTCACAATATATACAAATATCTAATCACTACGTTGTACACCTGGAAATAATATAATGTTATATCAATTATATCTTAACAACCATGACACAAAATAGGCCCTATATCCATACATACTTTTTGGTTGTTGAAATAACATATACTTTCATACCACTTGGCACATAACCTCTGCTCTTGTTCTCTGAGTGCTTCCCAGCCATCCTGGAAGCCTGAGACATGCTGGAATTCTCCAGGATCCAGGAACTAAAAGGTTAATGTCCAGCACAGATGAGTTCCAAGCCCGTTTGTTCTTCTATATTTGGTTAGTATCTTCACTAGTGACTGGGCTTCTCTGGTGGCACTAGAGGTAAAGAACCCCCCTGCCAATGCAGAAGACATAAGAGATGCGAGTTCAATCCCTGGCTCTGGAAGATCCCCTGGAGGAGGGCATGGCACCCCACTCCAGTATTCTTGCCTGGAGAATCCCATGGACAGAGGGGCCTGGTGAGCTACAGTACTCATGAAATTCAGCCAAATAAGTCCTATAAATCCTGTGCCCTCAAATCTTGCTCTTATTCAGACATAGGCATCAGTGAGGCTTAAAATGTGATAAGCTAGCTCCCACCACTACTGATAACCCTTAGCTATACCTTCCCATGTGGCTCAGTGGTAAAGAATCCACTGCAGGAGACGCAGGAGACATGGGTTCTATTCCTGTGTTGTGAAGATCCCCTAAAGGAGGGCATGGAAACCCACTCCAGTATTCCTGCCTGGAGAATCCCAAGGACAGAAGAGCCTGTCAGGCTATAGTCCATAGGGTCACAAAGAGTCGGACACAACTCAAACGACTTAGCCTGCACACACACACACACACACACACACACACACACACACACACATACTACTGCTGCTGCTGCTGCTGCTGCTAAGCCGCTTCAGTCATGTCCGACTCTGTGCAACCCCATAGACGGCAGCCCACCAGGCTCCCCTGTCCCTGCTACCAGCTGCTAAATATTTTTAATATCAACCCTGCTCAAGATGTAAATTTATTTTTTGAAAAATCTTTTGGGATCCCAGAGGATGAAGTGATTAATTCCAATCCTGGAGATTTAAGAAGACTATAGAATGCAGCTGAAATGTGAGTTGAGTCTGTAAGTGACCAAAATAAACCTTTCTTCTTCTATCTAGTCTGTTTTTTTGTTTTTTGCTTTGATGTTTCTAATTACCTCTATATCAATAAATAAAGCCATTACTTACTTTTAAAAAATCAGGTATAAATAAAGAAAAGCAAAATGGTCAACAGAAGTTCATCTTTGCCCTTCCAAAAATACATACACCCTACAGACCACAGAGAAACAATTTTTCAGACAGAGTACTTGCAACCATCAGTGCATAGTGTTCAGAGCACACCCTTGTTCTTCCAAGTTGTGGAGAGTTTCAGTTTCTTAGCATGCAAATGAGATAATGAAAGTCCCATTGCAAAAGGTTGTTAGGAATGTTAAGCAAGATGATGCATGTAAAGTGCTTAACTCAATGCCAGTACAAAGTAGATGCTCATTAAAGTTGGCTATTTCTAAGACAGAGTAGTACTGCAGAAATGTGGCCTCAAGCAAGTCACTTCCTCCTTCCAGGAACGCTCTGTCATGTGATGACAGTTTTCTCAATAGTTTCCTTGGCCAATCAAGAAAAGCAATGGAGTAAGCTATCTTCATTAGGTGGAAATCATATGAGAATATGGCAGGCAGCTAGTCTCAACCTGACTCAGAACAGGTTGTTCTGACAAGAACAGGGTGGGTATTCAATGACTGGGCCTTCTAGTCCCAGGAGTAATAAAAATTACTTAAGGAAGGAAACACAAACTAGAGTTCCCTAAATAAGCAGGTCTTGGTACTAATCAGGAAGAGCTTTCTTCTCACCTTGTGTTATTTACCAATGTAGTGTCAAGTTGGCAATTGTCTTCAAATAATAGTAAAAAAGTAATGGTTAAATGTGTGAATTCTTACTATACAGTCTCTGGGCTAAGCACTTTATTATATATGCTCAGATTTTATGATTACAGTAACTTAATAAAGTAGGTACTATTTTATGCCAATTTTCCAGAAAACAGATCCTCAGAGGGTGAAAGAATCAGTCTGAGGTTGCATATCAGTAGTGCAGCAGTGCTTTGATCTGATCATAGGAAGTCCAATTCCAGAGCCAGTACTTTTAATAACTTCTGCTCTGTCTGCCTGGGCCAAACCCACTGCCCTGCTGAAACAATTCATTTGAGTCACCTACAAGAAACTGTATACATATGACATAGATGCAGCTTTTTGATGGCCAGGGAAACAACCAAAATGTTATTTCTTAAACCAGGACACACCGCTATGTTTTACCAACGCTTTGCCCATATTGCATAGTTTCCAGTGATCAGAAGCTCTTCTTGTGTTACTTCAACAATGCCAACTGGATATTTCATTGGTTAAAATATATTCTAACTGCTTATGAACTGTTTGTGAATGAGTCTTCTAATCCCTACATAGGGATTATTCCTCAAAACTGCAACCTCTGTTGTCAATCAAACCATTAATAATCCCAGTATTTCCTTTACATGAAAGGTAATGATGAGGTTCAAGCAACCTAAAATCTTATGGATGTTAGGTGGGAAGATTATGTGATAAAGTAGTCAGATTAATATACTGAAAACAATGGAATGAATCCTACAATTTAACTGTCCTGAAACTAGGACAGATTAATATTGAAAACAATGGAATCAAGCCTAGAATTTAACTGTCCTGAAACTAGGAGCCTTGTGACTGAATTGGTTGGTTATTTGTTTTGGCATAGTGAAGGACTTACCTCTAAATAGAATTTTTAAAAATTTTGAAAAGAGTCCATTTTATATTTGACACATATCTAACACTTCTGCATTGGATATATGAAGAAATTAATAGAGAAAGTCTAAACCCTTGAAATTTTATATTTTAACCTTGAAAAAATAAACCATAAGAAATATATTTAAGAATAATTAAAACAAAATGTTGTTGCAAAGTGGAGATCACAACCATCACCATACAGATTATTTTAGCACCTATCTCACGTAGTAGAGCAAATTTCTACGTTGATACCACTGGGGTACAGGCTGCATGTATAATTGCTAAAGTAGTTAGAGGTTTGAATTGGGATGGATACAAATGATGATAGTCTTACTTACTTACCTAGGGTTTTCTCTGTGGTGGACAGTGTTTTCATTTAATCTTCCTTACATCCCTACGATGTTGGGGAGGAGAGTGAGGCAATGAGGCGAAAAGAGGGGCAGCAATTCACCTAAGGTCATAGAACTTGCAGAGAAGGAAATGGCAACCCACTCCAGTGTTCTCGCCTGGAGAATCCCAGGGACGGGGGAGCCTGGTGGGCTGCTGTCTACGGGGTCGCACAGAGTCGGACACGACTAAAGTGACTTAGCAGCAGCAGCAGCAGCATAGAACTTGCAGTTGAGAGAGCTGAGATTTGAAGCTGGAAAATAATGGCTCCAGAATCTGAGATTTTTCACCACCATACTTGGACTTAGTGTTACCCCTAAAAGGTCACCTTTAAGCCTAAGGCAACCACTACTCAAAAGGAAACCTAGGGAGGAAGTTCATGCTCTGGGAAGACTGCAAGAGCTTCCCAGACTGAGAATGATGGAAAAAGCATAAATTAACTGGTCAGAATGACAAGCCCTCATTGAACGGCCACATACAAAGAGTGAGGACAGGATGACCACCTCGGGGCACTGCTATTGCCAATGCCCCTCTGGCCCTGAGTGTTCATGTTTCAGAATAAAGGAAGGGAACCTGGCACATGTGAGCTCTCCTGAGCCTTCTCCCTACAGAGTATGAGGTGTGGCATCACATGACCAATGGGGACTGAAGAGAAGTCACAGGTCTCTGCCTTACAGAAAATTACATCCTAAAGTTCCTTACTGGAAGCTATCCTTGATTCTCACTTCCCTCAGGCTTTCTCATGTATCTGTAAGTATTTCATTTTCAAGAAATTTCCAGTATCACTTACACAGTGGTTCCGTCTTTGTCAAAGGACAAATGAGCTCACTGATCACATTAATATGTCACCTCATGAAAACCAGCCAAACAAGTTCTATAAATCCCGTGCCCTCAAACCTTGTTCTGATTCAGACATAGGCATCAGTGAGACTTAGGATGTGATGAGCTGGCCCTCAGCACTACTGATAACCCTCAGGTGGCTCAGTGGTAAAGAATCTGCCTGCCAAAGCAGGAGACATGGGAGATGTGGGTTCAGTTCCTGGGTCAGGAAGATGCCCTGGAGGAGGGCATGGCAACCCACTCCAGTATTCTTACCTGGGAAATCCCATGGACAGGGGAGACTGGCGGGCTATAGTCCACGGGGTCGCAAAGAGTCAGACACAAGTTGGCAACTAAACAGCAACAACAATGGACTCTAAGACCAATGTACAACAACACACTTGGGACATTAACAGAGAGAGCTTCATGCTACTAAAACAGTCTAAGCCCCACCTCTACTCTGTACATGCCAGGTAATGCTAATTCATGGGTTGACTCTGTCAACACCACTTGATATATTCACAATAAGCTGGGAGATCATCGCCAAGCTGAAGCATGGTAATAGGAAAATGAGGACATATTCATTAATGCCAAGACAAGAACTTTGCCAAGTTTACTTTGCATGAAATCATGTATTTTGAGATTACTTTTGAAACAAAATTTACTGAACATCTACTATGAGCCAAGAAATGTGTCAACCTATTGGATACTAAGACTAATCAGACACAGTCACTTCCAGTGAGGAACTTATAACACGGTATTAGTGGAAGCAACAGATGTTCATGACACATTAATGCAATAGGGGCAAAGTCTGTCCTCTTTCCTCTCTGATTTCAAATTTTCATTGGTTGTTAACTTAGCAATTGTTTATCAATAAAAACCTGTATGCAGGTCAAGAAGCAACAGTTAGAACTGGAC
Organism: Capra hircus; assembly: GCF_001704415.2. Lineage (NCBI taxonomy): Eukaryota > Metazoa > Chordata > Mammalia > Artiodactyla > Bovidae > Capra > Capra hircus. Next base: position 89,244,316 of record NC_030813.1, on the reverse strand, counting down.
ATGGAACAACAGATTAGTTCCGAATTGGGAAAAAGGAGTACATCAAGGCTGTATATTGTTACCCTGCTTATTTAACTTCTATGCAGAGTACATCATGCAGAATGCCAGGTTGGATGAAGCCCAAGCTGGAATCAAGATTGCCAGGAGAAATATCAATAACCTCAGATATGCAGATGACAGCACCCTTATGGAAGAAAGCGAAGAAGAACTAAAGAGCCCTTGATGAAAGTGAAAGAGAAGAGTGAAAAAGCTGGCTTAAAACTCAACATTCAGAAAACAAAGATCATGAGATACAGTCCCATCACTTCATGTCAAATAGATGGGGAAACAATGGAAACAATGACAGGCTTTATTTTGGGGGGCGGGTTCCAAAATCACTGCAGATGGTGACTGCAGCCATGAAAATTAAAAGACGCTTGCTCCTTGGAAGAAAATCTATGACAAACCTAGACAGCATATTAAAAAGCAGAGACATTATTTTGCCAACTGTCTAGTCTAGTCTAGTCTAGTCTAGTCAAGGCTACGTTTTTTTCAGTAGTCATGTATGGATGTGAGAGTTGGACCATAAAGAAAGCTGAGCACCATAAAATTGATACTTTTGAACTGTGGTGTTGAAGAAGACTCTTGAGAGCCACTTGGACTGCAAGGAGATCAAACCAGTCCATCCTAAAGGAAATTAGTCCTGAATATTCATTGGGAGGACTGATTCTGAAGCTGAAGCTCCAGTATTTTGGCCACCTGATATGAAGAGCCAGCTCATTGGAAAAGACCCTGATGCTGGGAAAGATTGAAGACAGGATAAGAAGGGAACAGTGGAGGACAAGATGGTGAGTGACTGAACAAAAAGTAAATAAAAATGCAATTTTGCTTTCTTAGTCTTAGATTTTGAAGAGAGCAACAATGATCTACTGTTTTTAACTTTTAGGTGAAAACTTTAAAAAGTTTTTTATGGCAATGCAATAAGAACTCTTTTACTAGAAACACAACTTCCAAGGTACAAACTAAAGCCATTTTCATATAAAGAAATAAATCATTTTGGTGATAACAAGCCTGCTAATGATCCCACATGGGTCAATTATTGTTTAGTCACTAAGTCGTCTCCGACTGTTTGCGACCCCATGGACTGTAGCTTGCCAGGGTCCTCTGTCCATGGGATTTCCCAGCCAAGAATCCTGGAGTGGGTTGCCACTTCCTCCTCCAAGAGATCCTCCTGATCCCAGGGATAAACCTAAACCTCCTGCATCTCCTGCATTGGCAGGCAGATTACTTATCACTGAGCCACCTGGGAAGCCCTCTTGATTTTTAGTTATGCATAAATTGCCTTCTTTAAAAACGTTTCAGAGCAAATTTCTGAAAGTGTCCATATTACGTCAAATATTTTTAGCAACTAAAATTGTGAGTCATCTTGTACTGAAGATAGAGGTATATTTTTTCACAAGTCAAAGTTATTTTAAGGGTCAAGCTGGTTTTAGAAAAGGCAGAGGAACCAGAGATCAAATTGCCAACATCCACTGGATCATCGAAAAAGAAAGAGAGTTCCAGAAAACATCTATTTCTGCTTTATTGACTATGCCAAAGCCTTTGACTGTGTGGATCACAAGAAACTGTGGAAAATTCTGAAAGAGATGGGAATACAAGACCACCTGACCTGCCTCTTGAAAAATCTGTATGCAGGTCAGGAAGCAGCAGTTAGAACTGGACATGGAACAACAGACTGGTTCCAAATAGGAAAAGGAGTACGTCAAGGCTGTATATTGTCACCCTGCTTATTTAACTTATATGCAGAGTACATCATGGGAAATGCTGGGCTGGAAGAAACACAAGCTGGAATCAAGATTGCCAGGAGAAATATCAATAACCTCAGATATGCAGATGACACCACCCTTATGGCAGAAAGTGAAGAGGAACTAAAAAGCCTCTTGATGAAAGTGAAAGTGGAGAGTGAAAAAGTTGGCCTAAAGCTCAACATTCAGAAAACGAAGATCATGCAAGGCATCTGGTCCCATCACTTCATGGGAAATAGATGGGGAAACAGTGGAAACAGTGTCAGACTTTATTTTTGTGGGCTCCAAAATCACTGCAGATGATGATTGCAGCCATGAAATTAAAAGACGCTTACTCCTTGGAAGAAAAGTAATGATCAACCTAGATAGTATATTCAAAAGCAGAGACATTACTTTGCCAACTAAAGTCTAGTCAAGGCTATGTTTTTTCCTGTGGTCATGTATGGATATGAGAGTTGGACTGTGAAGAAGGCTGAGTGCCGAAGAATTGATGCTTTTGAACTGTGGTGTTGGAGAAGACTCTTGAGAGGAGATCCAACCAGTCCATTCTGAAGGAGATTAGTCCTGGGATTTCTTTGGAAGGAATGATGCTGAAGCTGAAACTCCAGTACTCTGGCCACCTCATGTGAAGAGCTGACTCATTGGAAAAGACTCTGATGCTGGGAGGGATTGGGGGCAGGAGGAGAAGGGGAAGACAGAGGATGAGATGGCTGGATGGCATCACTGACTCGATGGACGTGAGTCTGAGTGAACTCCGGGAGTTGGTGATAGACAGGGAGGCCTGGCGTGCTGCGATTCATGGGGTCGCAAAGAGTCGGACATAACTGAGCGACTGAACTGAACTGAACTGAACTGAGAGCAATTTGAAAGATGCTTGGAGAAAAAATAGCATTTTCCTACTGTGGATAAAAATGACAGTGACCTCTGAAGTAAAAGCAATTCCTGGGAGAAATGCATATCAGATCCAAAATGAGATACCACCTCACTCCTATTACAATGCCATCATCAAAGAAACGAGAGGTAAGGCTGGAGAGGATGTGGAGAAAAGGAACCCAGGTACCCTGTTTGTAGGAAAGTAAATTGGCATAGACAAGTTGGAAAACAATATACAGGTTCCTCAAAAAATTTAAAAATAGAATTACCATATCATCCAGCAATGCCACTGCTGGGTATTTATCCAAAGAAAACAAAAACACCAATTTGAAAAGATACATGTGTACCAGTGTTCTCTGCAGCACTATTTACCATAGCCAAAACATGGAAACAACCTAAGTATCCATCAAAAAATGAAAGGATAATGAAAATATAGTATACATGCATGCACACACACACAAATGATGAAATGCTCTTCAGCCATAAAAAAGAAGAGAATCCTGCCACTTGCGACAACATGGATGGAATTTGAGCACATTATGCTAAGTGCAGTAAAGCCAGAGAAAGACAAATTCTGCCTGGTATCACTCACACACTGAATCTTAAAAAAAAAAAAAAAAAAAAATCGTAGAAAAAGAGAATGGATTTGTGGTTACCAGAAGCAGAGGAAAGAGGTATTGGAATTAGATGAAGATCGTCCAAAGGTACAAACTTCTAGTTAAAAGACAAATATGCTTTAAGGATGTAAATTCCGACACGATGACTGCCGTTTACACTGTTTCATGGTATACTTGAAAGTCGTCACGAGTGTAGGTCCTAAAAGTTCTCATCAGAAGGGTAAAACATTGTAATTACATGAGGTAACAGACATTAACTAAACATATTGTGGTGATTATTTCACAAAATATGTATGCCATCATTATGCTGTGTAACATATAGTGATACATGTCAATTATATATCAGTAAAACTGAAGGGAGAAAAAAAAATTCCTGGGAAAGAGAAAGTGTCTTTTTGTAAAAGGCTTCCCCATACGTGCCTCCCCCCACCCAACCCCCCCAGAATTGGGTGGTGGTGGAAAGAGAGAGGAAAACAAGCATCTCAGGGCCTGGCTACGCAAAGTGTGGTCCAGGAACCAGCAGCAATGGCATCACCTAAAAGTGGATTGGAAATGCAGAGGCTCAGGCCCCACCCAGGACCTATAGGACTAGAACTTTGGAGTTAACGAGACCTCAGATGATTCACATGTACATTACAATTTGAGAAGCAATATCTTAGAGCATTGATTCTCCAGCTTGGCTGCACTTTGCATTTTATGAAGAATTTCAAAAAAATACTGATGATTGGGCCCAAATCCCAGAATATCTGATTTCATTGTTCTGGGATAGGGCTGGGGCCCTGAGATTTTTAAAGTTCCCAAGTGATTATACTGTGCAGCCAGGCATTGCTTCAGTCTTCAGTGGATAATAGTGGCATTCCAGCTTATTTGCTCTCCTCAGCGACAATCTGCCTGCAGTGCAGGAGAGCCAGGTTGGATCCCTGGGTCAGAAAGATCCTCTGGAGAAGGAGGTTCCGGGAGAAATATTAATAACCTCGGCCATGCAGATGACACCACCCTTATGGCAGAAAGTGAAGAAGAACTCAAAAGCCTCTTGATGAAAGTGAATGAGGAGAGTAAAAATGTTGGCTTAAAGCTCAACATTCAGAAAATGAAGATCATGGCATCTGGTCCCATCACTTCATGGGAAACAGATGGGGAAACAGTGGAAACAGTGTCAGACTTTATTTTTTTAGGCTCCAAAATCACTGCAGATGGTGATTGTAGCCATGAAATTAAAAGATACTTACTCCTTGGAAGGAAAGTTATGACCAACCTAGATAGTATATTCAAAAGCAGAGACATTACTTTGCCGACTAAGGTCTGTCTAGTCAAGGCTATGGTTTTTCCTGTGGTCATGTATGGATGTGAGAGTTGGACTGTGAAGAAGGCTGAGCACCGAAGAATTGATGCTTTTGAACTGTGGTGTTGGAGAAGACTCTTGAGAGTCCCTGGAATGCAAGGAGATCCAACCAGTCCATTCTAAAGGAGATCAATCCTGGGTGTTCTTTGGAAGGAATGATGCTAAAGCTGAAACTCCAATACTTTGGCCACCTCATGCGAAGAGTTGACTCACTGGAAAAGACTCTGATGCTGGGAGGGATTGAGGGCAGAAGGAGGAGGGGATGACAGAGGATGAGATGGCTGGATGACATCACCAACTCGATGGACATGAGTTTGAGTGAACTCTGGGACTTGGTGATGGACAGGGAGGCCTGGTGTGCTGCAATTCATGGGGTCACAAAGAGTCGGACACAACTGAGCGACTGAACTGAACTGAACCCATTCCAATATCCATGCCTAGAGAAATCCATTGACATAGAAGCCTGACTGGCTACATGGGGCTGCAAAGAGTCAGACACAACTGAGAGACAAACACTTTCACTTTCAGGACGTGAGTCTGAGTGAACTCGGGGAGTTGGTGATGGATAGGGAGGCCTGGAGTGCTGAGATTAATGGGGTCGCAAACAGTTGGACACCACTCAGCGACTGAACTGAACTGAACTGAACTGAACAATAGGAAGGACGTTTCTCCATTTTAGACCTGAAGCCATGGATCCTGTGATATAACAATGCTTTATGATCAGATGTAGGATAGTCAACAAGAAGTCATAGAATTCTGAGTATAGACATCCTTTACTTTATATAATAGATCTTCCCTTACAACTTACATGTTCAATGAATCTTTATAAATAAGAATAATTTTTGTGCTCTATCATTCACTGTACTAAACAATTCTTTTTTTAATTATTTCATAAACTCTTACAAAGAAAGAATTGTCCCTCTTTCACAGATTGGAAAACTGAGGGCTCAAAGATAGATGTTAAGGCATTTTCCAAGGTCACACTTCTGATCAACAGTGTTTTCAGGATTTAAGGACTGGTCTTTCTGTCTCTGGCCTGTCCAGGTGGTGCTAGTGGTAAAGAACCTAACTGCCAGTGCAGGAGACATAAGGGACATGAGTTTGATCCGTGGCTCAGGAAGATCTTCTGGAGGAGGACGTGTCAATCCACTTTAATACTCTTGCCTGGAGAATGCCATGGACAGAGGAGCCTGGCTGGCTATAGTCCACGGGGCCGCAAAGAGTTGAACAAGACTGAGCAGAATAGCACAAAACAGCACACAACTTTCTGTCTGCAAAGTTGACGTCTTTTCCCTTGATCCAATTGCTTCCATATACTGAAGCACAAGTCATATTCCAAATTCATCGTTTGTCATTTCTGTAAGTACATGAGATAAATCATTTGGAAAAACAAAGAGCAATCTGAAGCAATCACCCTAATTTATCTGCTTTATATTTTACAAAGTTTAGATAAATTTTCCCAAAGGGCTGTGGTCCAAGCTCCATCTTAGCCCCTTCATGGATGACTTTTAAGACAAATAACTAGAATAACTTCATCTCCCTTTTCCCTGTTCTTCACTGTCCCCACCTCACCACTACCTTCAATGAAGATGCAATAAAGTGTTGCAAGCCAAAAGAAATTACTTCATTCTTGCCATATGCATATATTCAGCCTTCCAATTGCTTTAGCCAAAGGAGGTAAGCAAGGAATAATCAAAATATTATTGCCCTGGGTGGCTTTAGCAGGCCTTCTGTGGTGATTTTCCCTAAAGAAACTAAGGAGACCCAGTAAGTTGCTGCTGGTACCCTGTATTCAAACCATTTCAGAATGAAATTTAGGGTGCAAAGGAATCACCTGATCATGAACACCTGGTGGGGCTTCAGGGGACCATTTATAGCACAATATACCACAATACATCGCTTCTTCAGTATCAGACTGCTAGTATCTGGGTTAAAGAACTGAGTCTACTTAAATTAGTTAATTGATAAAATGTCCTAAGGATGGGAAGAAAAACCTCCAAAACATTCTGGGCAGATGGCAGGTACCCAAACAGATAAAAACAATACCTTAGAGAGGCCATCAAATGGCTGTTTGACTTGCAAACATATTGTTGCAAGTATTAGAAATCGACAGGCACTATGCTAAGTGCTGTGTATGCATCTCCCCACTGAAAAGTCATAGCAGCTCTACAAGGAAGATTCTACCAATTTCATCTTACAAATGAAGGTGTCGAGGCAAGGAGTGGTTCAGTGACTTGCATAAAACCACATTGCTTGTAATTGTGGACCGAAGGGTTGAATGGTTGCAGCCTAAGTAGTCTTCCTAGATGGCTTAAGTGGTAAAGAACCCAGTTGCAATGCAGGAGATGCAGGAGACCCAAGAGAGGCGGATTCGACCCTCGGGGAGGGAAGATCCCCTGGAGAAGGAAATGGCAACCCACTCCAATATGCTTGCCTGGGAAATCCCATGGACAGAGAAGCTAACCAGGCTACAGTCCATGGGGTCACAAATAGTCTGACATGACTGAGGACTTACACTGTAGGCCAAGCTTAAGTCTAGGCCCCATGTTTTTAGCCCAATACTGCCACTTATAGGTAAAATGAGATATTACTTCTAATGTGCTTAATTGCTCAGTCATGTCTGACTCTTTGCAAACCAATGGACTGTAGCCCACCAGGCTCCTCTGTCCATGAGGATTCTCTGGGCAAGAATATTAGAGTGGGTTGCCATGCCCTCTTCCAGCAGATCTTCCCAACCCAGGGACTGAATGCGAGTCTCCCAAATCACAGGTGGATGCTCTACTGTCTGAGCCACCAGAGAAGCCCATGAATAATGGAGTGGGTAGTCTATCACTTCTCCAGAGGTTCTTCCCAACCCAGGAATCGAACCGGGGTCTCCTGCATTGCAGGCAGATTCTTTACCAGCTGAGCTACCAAGGAAGCCCATCATTTCTAATAGGGAAATTAAATGCAAAGTCCTGGACAGACCTGACCAGCATCTATTCCCTTTGTTCCCCCTACCCATTAAATCTCTGATTTTCCTTTAAGGAAATACCTGTAGTAAGCATGTAGCAGTTACACAGTAACCATGATGTGAAAGGGGATTTATCCACTTCCAGGTCCAGGTGATGGTCAAGCAGCCTATTCTCATATCCATTGCAACTATGGTCAATGTATCTTAGTTCAATCTGCATGAAAAAATAGGAAGTATCATTTGGTAAGGTGAGAAGTGCCATTTTCTACCCTGGAAATGGACAAGGAAGCCTGTCCCCCTTTGTGATCATGCATCTTTGTAACTGTGGGTGATATTCCAGCTTGGGATAAAGCCAGAATGAAGAGCAATCTTAACCAAAACATGTTTGATGCGGGATTGTCCTTTGACTTTCAGTTGCATGAGCCAATAAATCCACATTATTGTTTAAATCCCACTGACTCAGGTTTTCTGCAACTGAAAGCTCATCATTGATAAATAACCAGCACTTTCTACTTTGGTGTTTGAAATTATTTTAAATGAAGGATTTACTTTCTACATGCTATAGTATAAGGGCTTCCTTGTGGACATTTTCTTGGGGTAAAAGATATAGAATTCTCTCCAGACCCAAGCAGTGATCAGATCATTTTTATGCAGCTCATGCAGATTTTGTCATTTGAAATTCATTATGATAAGTTCAGAAGAATAAAGGCGTTCATGCTGAGTCAATCATAGTACTATTCACCAACTTGTGTAACTATGTGAAATACACATTAAGTCAAACTCAAGGAAAACAAGCTTCATTTTCTGAGAATTTGGAGGAAAATGTTATCAGTCATAGGTACCTTTTAGTCGAAGGACAGGAAGCCATATTGAGAAATAAAACATGACCAAACAGACTGCTTCTCATTTTGTTCAAAGCCATTTCCCCCAAGAAATTTTCCTCTAGGAATTCAAAACCTTGCATATATGGAACATGACTCAGGTTCTCCACTGACTTCACTTGTTGACAGCTGGGAATTTGGCTGCCCCAGGTCAGCCCCCTGACACAGCCCTTGCGATCATGACAGAGGCCTCTACAGCCTCTACATCTCCGCACACTTCCCCTTGGCCTTCCCTTCATGCCCCATGGATCTTTCTACTTACCTGCAGAGAGGTGGCTCAGAGGAAACCACAAAGTTTCAAAATACCCGACACGCAAATGGCAAGACGTGCACCAAGCCAAACAGAATCTGAACAGTCATCTCTCCATAAGCGTTTCTATGTTTCTATGATAAATAAACAAATGCCACACTCATTTATTCAAACACTTGGGAATGAGTAAGATTGTCAAGCATTTAACATTTTGTTGATCTATCATTTGTCTAAAGAAAAGAATACTGAAAGATTGAGGAATCAGGAGAGAAAATGTTGTATAAACTAGAGACGTTAGGGCTTCCCAGATGGCGCTACTGATAAAGAACCTGCCTGCCAATGCAGGGGATGTAAGAGATGCAGGTTCCACCCCTAGGTCAGGAACATCCCCTGGAGGAGGGCATGGCAACCCACTCCAGTATTCTTGCCTGGGAAATCCCATGAACAGAGAAACCTGGTGGGCTATGGTCCACAGAGTCCCAAAGAGTCAGACGCAACTGAAGAGGCTTAGCACACACAGGGAGGTTAACCTGGAAAGCTGCTGCTGTTGCTGCTATTTACTTGCTAACTCATGTCCAACTCTTTTGCGACCCCATGGAGAATGCAATGGCACCCCACATCCTGGAAAATCCCATGGATGGAGGAGCCTGGTAGGCTGCAGTCCATGGGGTTGCTAAGAGTCGGACATGACTGAGAGACTTCATTTTCACTTTTCACTTTTCACTTTCATGCACTGGAGAAGGAAATGGCAACCCACTCCAGTCTTCTTGCCTGGAGAATCCCAGGGATGGGGGAGCCTGGTGGGCTGCCGTCTTTGGGGTCGCACAGAGGTGGACATGGCCGAAGCGACTTAGCAGCAGGACTGTCGCAAAGGGGATCATCCCGACCCAGGGATTGAACCTAAGTCTCCTGCGTTGGCAGGCATGTTCTTTACCACTGGGCCACCTGGGAAGCCCCAACCTGAAAAGCTAGGGTAAGATAAATCAACCTGTGTCTGCAAAGTTCTAATCAAGTTAAGTTGAAATGATCAATAGTTGAAGTAAAGGTGTCACACCCTTCACTGGGAATCCACTCTGATCGAACAAGCAGTGTGTGCTTCTCATGGTGTGAGACAGAACTCACACCTTGGAGGGTGAACTCGCAAGAAGATGGCATTCATTCAGAAGAATTTCTTTTAGATTTTGGGCTTGTGTTAGGTGATTTGGGGGAGGATTAGGAAGCAGGGCTTTGCTTTAGGTTGGTTGTTATTAGGAAGTGGGGCAATTCTATGATTAAAGTGAGGTGAAGTGAAAGTCGCTCAGTGGTGTCCAACCTTTGAGACCCCATAAACTACACAGTCCATGGAATTCTCCAGGCCAGAATACTGGAGTGGGTAGCCGTTCCCTTCTCCAGGACATCTTCCCAACCCAGGGATTGAACCCAGGTCTCCCACATTGCAGGCGGATTCTTTACCAGCTGAGCTACCAAGGAAGCCCTAATTCTATGGTTGGGTCTCTTAATAAATCAACCTAAACAGAGGGATGACTAGAGTTAGGCTAAAACAGTAAGGAGTAAAGAAGCCACAGGCACGCTCATCAGCCTGGATGTGGGAATAGCCGATTATTTTTTGTGGCTTACTCCATTTTCATGGTTTAGTCTGTGCTCAGTTGTGGTTACGGTCTTGTTTGTGTCTGGACCCATCATGATCACAGAGCGGCTTGTCTGATGTCACTGTTCTGTGAAATTGTTTATTTTAAAAGAACGTGAAGGTCTCGCTGGGAGTATGAGCCCAGCTTCTGGAGTTTCAGGACAGATTTTTCTCTTTCTTAAAACCATGTGAGCTTTTCAGCAACAAACCATATAAAATACTTCTCCCTAGTAAACATGAAACAGATTTAAAAAAAAAAAGACTGAGAAGGAGATTTGTAAGCCCAAAGTTATAATGTGAATGAGAAGGAACTGGTTTCATCAAATTAACAGCAACTTTCAGTGCAGCAAACTGATAAAATCTCTCATCCTCATCACTCAAATTTGGATAAATTTTTTAGACATCATCAGCACAAAATTTCAAAGTTAGCCAAATAAATTTTCTTTATGCCAAGAAAAACTGGGCAGAATTTTTAAGAGTCCTCAAATACCCGAGCTGGAAATACTTGCAAGGTGTGAGCTAAACAGAAACATATATTTAGATGTATGCCTCTGTAAACTTTCATGGCCCTTTTGAAAAACAATTAGGCCCTAGAAGTCAGGAGGTATAAAAATATACTTGTGCTTTGAGTTGTTAAGGCTGATCAAAGGGATTTAGTCTATGTAAATAATCTTTAAGAAAGAGAAGAATTACATGCTTAAGATGTTACCATTCAACTACTAGTAAGAATTAAAATTTAATAATATCTTAATTTCAAACAATAAGAGAAACTTTAAATAAATTATCTAAGGCATAGCTTAAATGATAAGGCATAACTTAAGTGATCATTTCTGGGGCTGCAATGGTCCATCAGAGTTGTCCTGTTTCTAGTCCAGTGGGTCTTTATATCTCTTTATCAGTCAGTGGATGTGGGCAGGGCCCGGAAGGACATGACCTTGGGTGAGATCAGCTCCCCTCAGCAGGTCGCCTCAGCAGCTGAGGCAATTGCTGAAGGGTCTGAGCTGAAGGCCGTCTGCTCACAATACTCCAGTGTCTGAGGTGACGAAGGAGAAACCAGGGCACAGCCACGTCCAGTGGGATTGCAGGCCATTCCACACTGTTGGGATCCACTTGCTTACATACAGACAAGGAGCAGCTCTTCCACGAACCTTGGGATCTTTCTTCCTAGGGGAAACCTGGGCAAGGAAATGAAATGGAAAGAACTATGGTCCCCATCACGGTGACTAACGTGGTCTCCCGCCTCCATTATCCACGGCTGCTGTTCCGTCGCTCAGTCGCGTCTGACTCTTTGCGACCCCAAGGACCACAGTACGCCAGGCTTCCCTGTCCTTCACCATCTCCTGAAATTTGCTCAAACTCATGTCTGTTGAGTCAGTGATGCCATCCCCTTCTCCTCCTGCCTTCAGTCTTTCCCAGCATCAGGGTCTTTTCCAAGGAGTCAGCTCTTCGCATCAGGTGGCCAAAGTATTGGAGCTTCAGCATCAGTCCTTTCAATGAATATTCAGGGTTGATTTCCTTTAGGACTGGCTGGTTTTATCTCCTTGTATCTCCTTTAGCTGACATCTCTGCTTGTCTCAGAGGCTTTCTGGTGATGTGATTCAGATATCCATTCTCAAAAATACCAAAAGCCCTGAGCACCAGGATTTTTTCAAAGCAGAATTACTATCCTTGTCTATTTTCCATAAAAACTGAGCCAAGAGGCACCTAAGTGGATCACCTGAGTTTGCTCCAGTGGTATGGGAGGCTGTAAAACACCATGTTCAATAAGAGGACACATTGCCAAAGAAAATGAGAGTCAGCCCATGACCATGAGCTTCACTGGTACTCAGCGCAGTGCCTGGCACCAAGAAAGCTTTCATCATCCTCAGCGAAGATGTGAGGGAGGAAAAGGAGCCTACTGTTCAGATGAAATTGCTTAGCGGGGTGTGTGTGCGTGTGTGTGGGGGGGGTGGTATTTCGTTTGAACCTGAAGCACAGTAGGTGCTCAATAAATATGATTTGAAAACATTATGCATGTACATTTTGAAAAATAAGGAATTTGTAATCATTTACATTCTCCTTGCTGTCTCCAAACAACATAGGAGCAGCTGATCTCTCACCATGAAGGAAGATGCTTATATATTAAAGGATGCAGATTTTTTTCCTATTTATATTATATTCCATTATATATTTTATTTTTATATTCCTGTTATGTTAATCCTTTATATGTTTCTGACCCTCCTGCATTTGCCATTCCAGTCTCCTATCTTTAGACTGAAGAAGAGGCTGATTACTATTTTTTCTGTATGTGTCACAAATGAAAAAAAAAAAAAAACGAAAAAAGTAATCGCATGGACAGCACGATTAGTTACCTTAGCTGAGGTGGCAGCTTAGGCAAGTCTCTTAATCTGAGGCCTCTGTGGTATAATAAAGCTGGCTGCTGTATATCAGCTCCTTTCCATTCTTAGATTGACAGTTTTTCCATTAAATGAAAAGTGCATTTGTAGCAGTCACAAAAATGTCTCAGTGGCTGCCACTAGAGGGCGCCACAACCCAAGACTTGAGATGAGGTTGCCTCCAAGGCCCCTGTCCTGCAGCTGCAGTGAGATACTGCTTTGTATGACAACGCATCACTTTTTGCTGTAAAGTGCTGCATTGAATTGCATCAGACTATGTCATGTGAATTAGATTTATATGGTATTTAATTCTACTGCCTTAGAGAAAGTCTTCTCTATTTGCTATTACATTTTAAAACTGATACCTATCATTCATGCCCATGATTGTCAGGTTCTTACAAAAACAGTGGCTGAAACTGAAAGGCAAAGAGCATCACTCATCTCAGGAAATCTTTATCAGACTCATTTAGAAAGAGGAGGCATGTTCTAGTTGAAAGGGCATGGGTACTGAAATCTATTTTGTGAACCACTGCCTCTTCAGAGCCTTCAAAACATTGCTTGCAGACAGTAGAAGCTCAAGAATATATTTCAGTGAATTAGACATGGTTCTGTTCCATGTATGGTTTTATCATGGTGAACTTGGGCAAAATATTTAATCCAATATTTCTCAGAGTGGGTCCCCTGACTACCCATAGTTGAACCTGTTAGAAAACAGAAACAGGCTCACAGACCCAGAAAACAAACCTACAGTTGCCAAAAGGGAAAGTGGGGGAGGGGTAAATTATGAGTCTGAGATGAACAGATACGTACAACATATATATTCGTATGTATATGTATATATAAGTCACTTTGCTGTACACTTGAAACTAGGACAACATTGTAAATCAACTATACTGCAATAAAAAAAATATAAATAAGTTTTAAAAATAAGTTATATGTTCTATGCAGGAAATTAAGCAAGCAAGAGGGATGGGCAGTGCCAGCATGGGGGTGGGAGTGCAATTTTAGGTGAGGAATCTCTGTGGAGGTAACAATTCAGCAAAAACTCAAGATAAGCCATATGCACGTCTCCTCTGGGGGGAATGTGTGTCGGGATAAAGGAAACAGCAATTGCAAACACCTTGAGTGATCATCAGGAGGCCTGCATGGCTAGAAAAAAGAGTGTTGATTTTCCCTAGTATGTCAATTTGCTCTAGTGATAAAGAACCCACCTGTCAATCAGGAGACATAAGATACTCGGGTTGGATCTATGGATCGGGCTATCTCTCAGAGAAGGAAGTAGCAATCTACTCCAGTGTTATTGCCTGGAGAATTCCATGGACAGAGGAGTCTGGTGGGCTACAGTTCACAGAGTCATAGTGAACATGACTGAGCATGTGCAGAAACAATACATTTGTCAAAACTTGCCCAATGGAACATGTAAGATTTGCACATTTCATTGCACCTAAAAAAGGGAATAGCATTTGGTTTATACACAAATAATGAACTCTAGTTAATCATGTTAATAATATGCACACAGAGGTATTTAGGGGTGAACAAGCTGATTTCTATAATTTATTTTAAATGGATCAAAACATAACATGATAAAGAATGAATAGATGGATGGGTGGATAAATAAATATACAATTTAAAAAAGCAAGTATAATAAAGGGTTAACTGCTAAATCCATAGAGTGAGTCCATAATTATTCACTGTAAAAGTCTCTCTACTTTTCTGTATATTTGAAATTTTTCATAACAAACTGATCGGTTCAGGTTTTCCTACCCCAGCACTGGTTCCGACGGAGATTTTGCTCATGGATTTCTGTTCCAGTAAGTCTTGATTCTCTGTCTCTTCAACTTGGTGGAAGTGGTTTGATGGTGACCTCATTTCTCTTACAGACCTAAGAAGAGTCGCTGCATTTTTCAGTCTGATCAGCATTTTACTTGTTAGAACAGAGTGGTGATTTCCAAGCTCCTTAATCCTAGACAGAAACCAGAAATCTCTACTTTATCCCTTAGATTTGTGACTGAGGCCATGAAGGGGAGGCGTGGTGGCGGCAGCTGAAGGGCCAGCTTCACAGCGGGGACTTTTGGAGGCCTTGGGCATGAACGGGACAGCTGGGGCTGGCGTCAGTGTGGCCGAGAGCAGAAACTGCTGACACAGGCACCATTTGGAGCCTCTGCAGTGACGAGGTTGGAAACCTCAGGATGAAACCCTCAGGCCTCAGCCTCTTCCAAAGAAACCCAGCAGCAGAGGAACAAGGGTGACCTTGGCTGGCTGCAGATGGAGGTCATGGAGAAGAAAATGGAGGACTCGGCCGCGATCCCTAGAGAAATCTAGAAGCCCTAAGATGGGATTTTGCCAGGACTGGGTTCTGGTGCCGTGTCGGCAGAGAACAAATCGTAGTGAACCGTGGGGTTATATTTACCCCAGACTGACCCACAGCTCACCCTCATGATGGTCCATATCTCCCTTGACTGAAGTTTCTGGGTTAAGACAAATGATTAGAGCAAAGAGAGTCGGGAACAGCAGATGTCAGTAGCAGAAAAGAAAATGTGTTGAAATCTGCCGTGCTAGCAAGCCTCACATAGGTCAGGTAGTAACATGCTGCTGCTGCTGCTGCTGCTAAGTTGCTTCAGTAGTGTCTGACTCTGACCCCATAGATGGCAGCCCACCAGGCTCCTCTGTCCCTGGGATTCTCCAGGCAAGAACACTGGAGTGGGTTGCCATTTCCTAATGCATGCATGCATGCTAAGGCTCTTCAGCTGTGTCCAACTCTGTGCGACTCCATGGACAGTACCCTGCCAGGTTCCTCTGTCCATGGGATTCTCTAGGCAAGAATACTGGAGTGGGTTGCCATTTCCTTCTCCGAGTAACATATGTAGAAAGCAAAATTGGTAATGTGTGTCCTGGAAGGACAGCCTGAATATCACTGAGCATGGGTGTCTGCAGACTCAAGTTCTCCAGCTTTATAAAGAATGGCAAAGAAACCAGACTCAAAGTGAGAGGTTGGCAGGAACAAGGGCACTCTCTTGCCATAAAATTGCAACAGAAATGTGAGTCTCTGAGGTTCAGGTTCCAGGAAGATGTACCAATAGGAGCCTAAACATATGAATGCCAGCCCACTGCTTCTGATGACAACTGATATGGATTTAGAGTGGGGCGGACGGGTTAGTTAATCCCTGCTTGTTCACTGGAGGCCTAGAAATACATGAGTCTCAGCCTATGACAGCTCAGCCTTCTACAAGCAAAGGTGACCACAGGACCTTGGTCTGGATGCAGGAAGCTAAACTGTACACAGAATGAGGCGATGGGTTCTCTGCTCCCACCCCTGCTGTCTCTCTCTACCTTTTCCCCAGGCTTTAGTTTTGCTGGGCTGAGCATCATGGGATGGGGAAGTAAGACTGACGTGGACTGCTTGGACACACATGAAATTTAAAGAAGGAAGAGCTGCCCCCTAAATAACCCTCCCTCACTTATCTTTCCCTCATGACTCTTAAGAAACAATACTAGTCCCTAGAAGGATATTGCAGAAATGAAGGCATTCTTCCCTTTGTCTGTTGACCTTAATAGCTACAGTATTTGAAAACTCATTAAAATCAAAGCCTTTTTAACTGTATGGTGCTGGTGGTGGTTTAGTCGCTAAGTCCTGTCCAACTCTTTTGTGAGCCCATGGACTGTAGCTCACCAGGCTACTCTGTCCGTGGGATTTCTCCGGCAAGAATACTGGAGTGGGTTGCCATTTTCTCCTCCAGGAGATCTTCCTGACCTGGGGATTACATCCTTGTCTCCTAGATTGGCAGGTGGATTCTTTACCACTGAGCCACCAAAGAAGCCTGTCTATAAGTATGCATGTGTCTATATTCGTGTCTTTGTTTGCTCTCCTGGTGGCTCAGATGGTAAAGAATCTGCCTACAATGAGGGAGAGCTGGATTTGACCCCTGGGTCAGGAAGATCCCATGAGGAAGGACATGGCAATCCACTCCAGTATTCTTGCCTGGAAAATCCCACGGACAGAGGAGCCTGGTGGGTCTCAAAGAGTCAGATATGACTGAGTAACTAACAATTTCATTTTGTGTCTATGTTGGAATGGGGAGGAGCAAAATTGGCAACTTCTTCAGGCATTAAAATAATAGTTAAAACTTACGCATATGCACACTCTGTGCTAGGAACTGTTCTAAAGGCTTTGCACATTCACTCTGCTTACTCATTCAGTCCTCGCAATAAGCCTTTGAGGTAGATATAACTATTTCCATCATTATCACCATCCCCCAGATAAGGAAACCAGGGCACAGAGAAGTCAACTGTGGAGACAGGATTTGGATCCTATTAGTGCTACAGGCCCTGGGGTACAGGGGCTGTCATCCTGGGGTCCTTTTAAAAGGCACTGGTTGGGTGAGTCTACCTAATTCTACAATTTGGTTCCACTGATCCTGCTAATGAGATTGTTCTGTGGTGGGGTGTCCTTGCTCAGAATGTGCTTGCAGGAACACGTTGGAAGACTGGAACATTTGCCTGTGGCATAGAATGGGACAGATTAAGGGAATGGAATGCCACATTTCCAGACATGTTTGGGAAAAATATTTAGAACATGAAGCTTCTTTGACCTCTTCCCTTCTTCCTTTCAACTTTGCCTTTCTGATATTCCTCTTCTCACTGATAGGCATCTTATGCAGCCCAAGACCACAAGAAAACACCCCATTTTCTCCCTAAACTTCAGGTCTGCTGGGTAACCCAGGGACTGACATGTAATTGTCTGCTGATGGCCCATCATCACGTTCAGTCATGTCTGACTGTTTTTCGACCCCAAGGAGTATAGCCCACCAGGCTCCTCTTTCCATGGGACTTTCCAGGCAAGAATACTGAAGTGGGTTGCCATTTCCTCCTCCAGGGGATCTTCCCAACCCAGGGATCAAAACCACGTCTCTTATGTCTCCTTTTTTGGCAGGGAGGCTTTTTACCACTATCGCTGCCTGGGAAGCCCCCACCCCCACCCCACATTGGCAGGTGGTTTCTTTACCACTGAGCCATCTGGGAAGCCCAAAATGTTAAAGGCATGGTTGATTTGACTTACGTGATTCAAGAATAATCTTCCTTTCTGCAGCAATTATGTAATGATCATTGTAGCCAGCATTTAACTAGTAGCCACTGTTGATGGGCCAGTATCATGTGTTCTTACTAATCTATAAGACAACCTCCCACAGTAATAGCTCCAGCTCACAGACAAGGAGATTGAGGCTTCTGCATTATCCTTGACTGTCTTAACTCCAGTGACTTTTGATTTCTCAGTCTTTTAATTTTCCCTGTTCCTTCCTGCCCCAGATCTTTTGGTACATGCTGTTCCTTCTGACTATCACACTCTTCTCCCAATCCCCTTCAAATCATAGTACAGTTTGCTGCTGCTGCTGCTAAGTCACTTCAGTTGTGTCCGACTCTGTGCAACCCCATAGATGGCAGTCCACCAGGCTCCCCCGCCCCTGGGATTCTCCAGGCAAGAACACTGGAGTGGGTTGCCATTTCCTTCTCCAATGCATGAAAGTGAAAAGTGAAAGTGAAGTCGCTCAGTCGTGTCTGACTCTTAGTGACCTCATGGGCTGCAGCCTACCAGGCTCCTCTGTCCATGGGATTTTCCAAGCAAGAATACACCTTCAAATCATAGTATAGTTTAGAACATTTCTAAGTTTGTAATTATGCACTTTACTGTCATTTGAAAATAATGTCTGTGTCCCACTTGATACTCTGAAGTCCAAAAGAGCAGGAATAACAGATGCTTTTCTCACCATCATATCATTGGAAACTGGTGCAGTACCAGGGTCATGATAGGATTTCAGTAACATAGCTGGCACTAATCAGTTTGCCCAAATTGGCA
This sequence comes from Capra hircus, assembly GCF_001704415.2. Classification (NCBI taxonomy): domain Eukaryota; kingdom Metazoa; phylum Chordata; class Mammalia; order Artiodactyla; family Bovidae; genus Capra; species Capra hircus. Next base: position 89,225,763 of record NC_030813.1, on the reverse strand, counting down.
AAGCTAAGAGGCAAACATAGTTCTGCCCTTGTGTACTGCCTTCCAGTGTATTCTTTATATTTTAATAAAAGAAATCCACCCTAAATTAATAACCTAACAAGACTTGCCAAGGAAAGGGATCCTGGCAAACAATGGCACGACCACAATTGCAAAACATCAGCCTTGGGCTGAATGACATTGGAAAGTCTTTCAACTTTTGAATTCTTGGAGACACCCTATCCTTTCGGCCTGTCTCTCGTGGTTATCTCTCCATCTGTATATCTAAGAATATGTGGCTTTGGTTTGTACCACTCTTCTTAATCTTTCCTTGTCCCAGACAATTCAAGCTGCCTTCAGTCTACGTCTGTCATTTATAGATATATATATATATATGCATATATGTATATATACACACATAGACATATAGGCATATACGTTTGTGCTTTTGGAAAGGATTAAAATGATACTTGAGTCACATTGGAAAAACTAAAACTTCAAACTAAGTTTCCTTCTAAATTTTTTTCATTAGCCACAATCTACTTTCATTTTTCCTGTTGTAACTCCATCCTTCAGATATAATACATAACTTCAGTCTTGGAAGCATCACTTTTGAGATTTTTGCCCTCTCCTGTTCAGCTCGGTTATGTCATTCAGTCTATCACTCTTTGCAAACCCATGGACTGCAGCACGCCAGGCTTCCCTGTCCATCACCAACCCCTGGAGCTTGCTGAAACTCAAGGCTATCGAGTTGGTGATGCCATCCAACCGTTTCATTTTCTGTCATCCCCTTCTCTTCTTGCCTTCGATCTTTCCCAGGATCAGGGTCTTTTCCAATAAGTCAGTTTCTCGCATCAGGATTATTGGGGCCAAGAAAATTAAAACTACAATGAGATACCACTATATATCTAACCGAATGGATAAATGTAATAAGACTAACCATACCAAGTGTTGGTGAATATGTAGAACAGTTAGGATTCTCATGTGGACAGAATGGGGGGGCAGGATTACAAACAAATCAGAGGATACTTCTGAGGGTGATGGACATGGTCATTATCTTGAGCGTGATGATGACCCCATAGTGGTATACATATATCAAAACTTATTAAATTGCATGTTTTAACTATGTGCAAATTATTATATATCAACTACACTCAATAAAACAATACATAATAAAAAAAATCTCACTGTCCAAACTGGAAATTAAAGAAATGTACTCAAAATACTCCCTTCCCTTAACTTCCACATTGCTTATGAAAAGTAACATAAATTTCACCCATGAAATCCATATAGCTATGAAATTATCTCCATTGTCACTGTCTTTACCTGCAAAGGCAAGAGGATTGGTGGGAAATGTCTGATGCCTGATAGGAGCTCCATAAACATTTGTTTATCTGATGAAGATAAATCATCAGAACCTGCAGCCATTCCAAGTAATTGTACAAGCTAAGCTCACTGTGATTGACTGCATAGATGCCATTTCAAAACAAGCAAAACTGTCTGAGTTGTAAGGAACAGATCAATACCTGTCTGTGAGTAAGAGTGAGGGACTACAAGGGGCAGGAGGGAAACGCGTGGGCAATGGAAATATTCTCTGTCTTGATTGCAGTGGATGCATGCATTCATCAAAACTCAAACCTGTACACTTAAAATGGATAATTTTTGTATTATGTATAAAGTATATCTCAATAAAATTTATTTAACTAGTCCTCTAGATTTCTGGGTTTATGAGACCAACAGAAAATAAAGCAACAAAGCTATAGAATATCAGATGTCAAAAGCAGATGTCAAATATCAGATGTCATGAATCTGTGGAAATTAGAAAAGAAATACATAGCCTAAATTACAAAGATTCAGACATAGTAATATTAATTTCAGATCAACATTCTATTCTAACTAATAAGCAGACCCTGATAGCTCAGTTGGTAAAGAATCCACCTGCAAGAGACCCTGGTTTGATTCCTGGGTCGGGAAGATCAGCTGGAGAAGGGAAAGGCTACCCACTCCAGAATTCTGGCCTGGAGAATTCCATGGAGTCCGTGGGGTCGCAAAGAATCAGACACAACTGAACAACTTTCACTTTCACACGGACGTTACTCAAGTGTTTAACCCAGTTCTGTCAATATGCTGATTTATGTTATGTCACAAGAATTTACTCCAAGAAGGATCCTTTAGCATGAACAAGATATGCTCCACCAGCTGCATGCTGTGGCTGGAACAAACACAACTCAACTGTATCCTATTTTCTGAAATTAAGAAAGCATCTATGCTTAGAGTGTATGACAGAGTTGTTGTTTAGTCACTAAGTTGATCCAACTCTTTTGTGACCCCATGGACTGTAACCCCACCAGGCTCCTCTGGCCATGAGATTCCCAAGCAAAGGTACTAGAGTGGGTTGCCATTTCCTTCTCCAGGGTATCTTCCCCACCCAGGAATTAAACCTGCGTCTCCTACATTGGCAGAAGGATTCTTTACCACTGAGCCACCAGGGAAGCTTAGAATGTATGACACAGTAGCTGGAGTTATTAAGGGTGGGACAGAAAGCAATTGTGAGCCTTCTAAGAAAAACAATAGTTAAAAATTCATAACATTTTTAAGTCAGTCATTATGTATGACATGTTTTAAATGAAAAACTTAAAAAAAAAAATACATGTGCACTTTGTTACCCGCTCCCATCTATGACTACAAATTGCTAAATGTCGTATTTAGAAATATACTCTTACATTCTGTTGAGTTTCTTTATTTTTTGTAAACAATTGTCAGTTTTCAAAAGCAGTATTGGTTTAGCATACTGGAATCCCAGCTGAGCTATTTCAAATCCTGAAAGATGATGCTGCGAAAGTATTGCACTCAATATGCCAGCAAATTTGGAAAACTCAGCAGTGGCCACAGGACTGGAAAAGGTCAGTTTTCATTCCAATCCCAAAGAAAGGCAATGCCAAAGAATGCTCAAACTGCTGCACAATTTGCACTCATCTCACATGCTAGTAAAGTAATGCTCAAAATTCTCCAAGCCAGGCTTTAGCAATACGTGAACCGTGAACTTCCAAATGTTCAAGCTGATTTTAGAAAAGGCAGAGGAACCAGAAATCAAATTTCCAACATCCGGTGGATCATCAAAAAAGCAAGAGAGTTCCAGAAAAACATCTATTTCTGCATTATTGACTACGCCAAAGCCTTTGACTGTGTGGATCACAACAAACTGTGGAAAATTCTGAGAGAAATGGGAATATCAGACCACCTGACCTGCCTCTTGAGAAACCTATATGCAGGTCAGGAAGCAACAGTTAGAAGTGGACATGGATCAACAGACTGGTTCCAAATAGGAAAAGGAGTACGTCAAGGCTGTATATTGTCACCCTGCTTCTTTAACTTCTATGCAGAGTACATCATGAGAAATGCTGGACTGGAAGAAGCACAAGCTGGAATTAAGATTGCCGGGAGGAATATCAATAACCTCAGATATGCATATGACACCACCCTTATGGCAGAAAGTAAAGAGGAACTAAAAATCCTCTTGATGAAAGTGCAAGAGGAGAGTGAAAAAGTTGGCTTAAAGCTCAACATTCAGAAAACGAAGATCATGGCATCCGGTCCCATCACTTCATGGGAAATGGATGGTAAAACAGTGGAAACAGTGTCAGACTTTAATTTTTTGGGCTCCAAAATCACTGCAGAAGGTGATTTCAGCCATGAAATTAAAAGACGCTTACTCCTTGGAAGGAAAGTTATGACCAACCTAGACAGTATATTCAAAAGCAGAGACATTACTTTGCCTACGAAGGTCCGTCCAGTCAAGGCTATGGTTTTTCCAGTAGTCAGGTATGGATGTAAGAGTTGGACTCTAAAGTAAGCTGAGTGCCAAAGAATTGATGTTTTTGAACTATGGTGTTGGAGAAGACTCTTGAGAGTCCCTTAGACTGCAAGGAGATCCAACCAGTCCATCTTGAAGGAAATCAGTCCTGAATATTCATTGGAAGGACTGATGCTAAAGCTGAAACTCCAATACTTTGGCCACCTGATGCAAAGAGCTGACTCATTGGAAAAGACTGATTCTGGGAAGGATTGCGGGGCGGGGGAGGAGAAGGGGACGACAGAGGATGAGATGGCTGGATGGCATCACCGACTCAATGGACATCAGTTTGGGTAAACTCTGGCAGTTGGTGATGGACAGGGAGGCCTGGCGTGCTGTGATTCATGGGGCCACAAAGAGCTGGACACGACTGAGCAACTGAACTGAACTGAACTGAAATCAGGGAGTATGATTCCTCCAGTTCTGCTCTTACACCACAAAATTGCTTTTGTTATTTGGGATATTTTGTGTTTCCATACAAATTTAAAAATTAATTTTTCTAGTTCTGTGAAAAATGTCATTGGTATTTTGATATAGAGTTTATTGAATCCATAGATTTCCTTAACATTTTAGCAATGTTAATTCTTTCAGTTCATGTTGGTGAGGATGTGGAGAGAAGGAAACACTTGTACATTGTTGCTGAGAATATAAATTGGAAGACCCACTGTGGATTATAGTACAGAGGTTTCTCAAAAGACTAAAAATATAACTACCATGTGTGCATGCTCAGTCACTTCAGTCATGTCCAACCCTTTGCAGCCTCATGGACTGTAGTCCTCCAGGCTCCTCTGTCCACGGGATTCTCCAGGCATGAACACTGGTTGCCATGTCCTTCTCCAGGGGATCTTCCCTGACCCAGGGATCAAATCCACATCTCTTGCATTGCAGGTGGATGCTTTACCCACTGAGGCGCCTGAAAAGCCCAGAACTACCAAACATACATGCATGTTAAGTGACTTCAGTCATGTCCAACTCTTTGTGACCCTATGGACTGAAGCCCACCAGGCTCTTCTGTCTGCGGGATTCTTTACCCAGAACTACCATAAGATCCAGCAATTCCACTCTTAGGTACATATCCAAAAAAACAAACAAACAAAAAAAAAACACAAAAAACACGAAAGCTTGAGAAAATATACGCACTCCAATCTTCATATTAATAGAAGCATTATTTAAATTACCAAGATATGGAAGAAACCTTAAATGTCTATCAGCAGATGAAATGATAAAGAAGGTGTGGTGTATATACATGATAGAATATTACTCAGCCATAAAAAGGAATAAAATTTTACCATTTGCAACAACATGGATGGACTTGGAGGGCATTATGCTAAGTGAAATTCATCAGAACGAAAAAGACAAATACTGTGTGATATCATTCATATATGGGATCTAAAACATACAACAAACTAGTGAATATAACAAAATGAAGCAATTGCTTATAGAGAATGCTTCTCTATATAGAAACAATCTATACAGAGAACAAATTAGCGGCTACTTGTAGAAGGAGGGGAAACACAGGGGTGGGGAATGGGAGGTAGAAACTGCTGGGTCAAGGTTGTAGCATACAACTATAGTCAATATTTTGAAATAACTGTAAATGGAAAATAAACTTGAAAAGTTGTATAAAAACTTTTAAATAAAGAATATACTTGTTAAAAAAAAAACCCACTGTGCCTTTTACTTCTTAAAATCTATCAAACATCTTCATGCCCTTCGTTTCTTTCTGTCACTGAATTTTGAAAGTATGTGTGCTTTGAAATCTTTTCTCTTCTGTGGCAGAGAAGACTGAATGGAGTCCATCTCAATGCTGAAGACTTTAGTTCCTTGAGGGCAGAGATTGTCTTATTTAACTTTGTAAGACCATCTCTGTACCTGCCTGACACAAAATAATTTTTCTTTTTCCTTTTCTGTTTTTTGAAAAGAAACACAGACTGCGTTTGGCAGAAATCAACACAATACTGTAAAGCAATTATCCTTCAGTTAAAAGTAAATAAATTTAGAAAAAAGAAAGACAGACTGTGACATGCAGTGCCTCATTCAGATGTGTCTGGAGTCTTGAAAGTATGACTACCTTACCTTCTCCTGCAAATGAACCTTGAGAGCTTATTGTGTAATTCCAGCAAGAAAGCACAGCTACTCATATACCCTTGACCAAAGAATGATCCACCCATGTAGGGGAAGGTCATCCTCTTTGACCTAGGGGAGCAGACAGTGGAGGAAGGACCTTCATGGAGATGTGAAGGGGGAAAGTGACACTGCCGAGCCAGCCAGGTCAGTTAAATCAAACCTTGTGATCAATGGGGTGACAGACGTCCCATCCAGATTGACCTTAATCCTAGTAATTTTTCAAAATGTGACTAAAGTGAATGCCTTCCACTGGCCTTTACGCTATTTGAAAACAGTCCCCATTGACAATTTTAAAACTGTCTATCAGAGGAGAAAGCAAATGCACTAGGAATGGAACTTATTTTATCACTTCTCAATTAATATAATGTTTTTCATTGTTCAAATTGTAAAAGCAGTTGTGTGGCAATTATTCTCATGATTAGGACAAACTGCAGTCTGATTAAAAAGTCAATATAGGTACAAAACATACAGCAACTACAGAAGGGTGAGACTTTTTAAAAAGTAAACAACTATATATAAGTTTTTAAATGACCTGTACATCAATAACAGCATTGATTTAATTAAAGCTTTAGGGGGATTTTAGAAGGGAATTTCTCCTCCCTCATCTTATTTTTTCAATATATTTTAAAGTCAATGTTTTAAAGTCTTTGTTTTCATTAAAAAAAATTAAACGTTTCTTGATTTCAACAGGAAATGGTGGTTTATTCTTCAAGTTCAGGATAAATGTTGGGATTTTCCCCTGAGAATTAATATTATAACTGTAAATTATTAAGATCTCTACAGCAAAATTACCAAATGTAAATTATATTTATTTCAAGCACATACTGGAAAAGTAATTTTTCATGTTGTCTTGTGACAACATGTTGTCTAGTGGCTTCCTTATTAAGGCAATTGCTAGTTAGGTTTTTATTGGGAATCGCCTCCTTGTTTGGAGCTAATCTGCTTCCTTTTTAAAATTTCCTTTAGTGTATAACCTTGGCTTCCAATGCAGCTTCAGAAACCTAACAAGGTATAAGGCTATGGAACAGACTGGTATGTGTGGCCCATAGCAACTGGATCACAGTGTTAAAATCAGTCAATTTGCTGTTTTCTTTCTACTTTCTTTCAGTTGCAATCGTCTCTAAATATCTTTCAGGAGTGCTTAAGTGAGATATAGAAATGACCCAATCTAATTATACCCACATCTCTTTCTTGTCCCCTTTCTGTTCTATTTCTATGGGTGATTGCATCCTGGCAGCAGAATTATATTAAGAACACATTGTGATCCTAGTATTTCTCTCACTTTCCAACTGTTAATATACTATTGTCTATGCATGTTCACGTATGTGTTCATTTGTGTATGTGTGTGAGAAAATCACACCAGATATATCAGTTAGACTATGCTCTAAAACATACCACCCAAAAACTTAGTGGCTTAATACAACAGCCATTAAAATAGCTCATAGTTCTGTGGGTTGGTAATTTGGGCTGGGCTCAGCTAGGTAGTTCTGCTGTTCTCAGCTGGACTTCATTATGGGTCTTCAGTCAACTGCAGGTTAGCTTAGTGGCTCTGCTTTTAGACTGTCAGCTGGGGTAATAAAGGAACAGAGCGAGTCAAGGGTCTCACTCATCCCACAGGCTGGCGCAGACTTGTTCATATGGTTGTTCACGACTCCAAGAGCAATAAGAGGGTATGTCCCAGTGCGCAACAGATCTTCAAGCCTCTGCTTTTACCACTGGGAACTGACCCACTGACCAAAGCAAAGTCATATGGCCAATGCCAGAACCAATGTAAGAAAGTCCTTCCAAGGGATTAAAAGAGGCAGGAACAAATCAATGCCCCAAAAGAAAGCATCAGACAAGAAAAATATGTAGTTTTAGGATCCTTGATCCCCTGGACCAGAAGTTACTGATTGTTATTATGGATGGCATCACCAACTCAACAGACATGAGTTTGAGCAAGCTCCAGGAGATGGTGAAGGTCAGGGAAGCCTGGCATGCTTCAGACCATGGTTGGACATGATTGAGCAACTGAACAACAACCTGCTGGCCTGGGAGAAAAGTATCACTTCAAATTAGGAAAAACTATGACCTATATTCGTTTACTCAACTCATATTTATTGTTGCTTTTCAGTCGCTAGTCATGTCAGACTCTTTGCAGTCCCACCGACTACAGCATGACAGGCTCCCCTGTCCTTCACTGTCTCCCAGAGTTTGCTCAAATTCATGCCCATTGAGTTGGTGATGCTATACAACCATCTCATCCTCTGCCGCTACTTTCTCCTTTGACCTTCCATCTTTCCCAGCATCAGAGTCTTTCCAATGAGTTGGCTCTTCACATCAGGTGGTCAAAGTTATTGAAGCTTCAGCATCAGTTCTATGAATATTCAGGATTGATTTTCTTTAGGATTCACTGGTTTTATCTCCTTGGAGTCCAAAGGACTCTCAAGAGTCCCCTCCAACACCACAGATTGACAGCATCAATTCTTCAGCGCTCAGCCTTCTTTATGGTCCAACTTCCATGTCCATACACGACAACTGGAAAAACCGTAACTATGACTATTATGGACTTTTGTCTGCAAAGCGATGTCTCTGAGCTTTTTTGTCATAGCTTTCCTTCCAAGGAGCAAGCCCCTTTTAATTTCATGGTAACTGCAGTCACCGTCCACAGTGATTTGGAGCCCAAGAAAGTAAAATCTGTCACTGCTTCCACTTTTTCCCCTTCTATTCACCATGAAGTGATGAGACCGGATGCCATGATCTTCATTTTTTTAACTTTCAGCTCAAACCAGCTCTTCAAACCAGCTTTTCACTCTCCTCTTTCACTTTCACCAAGAGGTTCTTTAGTTCCTCTTCACTTTCTACTGTTAGAGTGGTATCATCTGCACGTCTGATGTTGTTGATATTTCTCCCAGCACTCTTGATTCCAGCTTGTGCTTCATCCAGACCAGCATTTCACATGATGTACTCTCCATATAAGTTAAATCTGCAGGGTGACAATATACATTCTTGTCATACTCCTTTCCCCATTTGGAACCAGTCCATTGTTCCAGTTCTGGTTCTAACTCTTACTTCTTGATCCACATACAGGATTCTCAGGAGACAAGTAAGGTGGTCTGGTATTCCCATCTTTAAGAATTTTTCAGTTTGCTGTGATCCACACAGTCAAAGGCTTTCAGTTCAGATCAGTTGCTCAGTCATGTCCAGCTCTCTGTGACCCCATGGACTGCAGCATGCCAGGCTTCCCTGTCCATCACCAACTCCCAGAGCTTGCTCAAACTCATGTCCATCAAGTCGGTGATGCCATCCAACCATCTCATCCTCTGTCATCCCCTTCTCCTCCATCTTCAATCTTCCCAGCATCAAGGTCTTTTCCAACGAGTCAGTTCTTTGCATCAGGTGGCCAAAGTATTGGAGTTTCAGCTTTAGCATCAGTCCTTCCAATGAATATTCAGGACTGATTTCCTTTAAGATGGACTGGTTGGATCTCCTTGCAGTCCAAGGGATTCTCAAGAGTCTTCTCCAACACCACAGTTCAAAAGCATCAATTCTTTGGCACTCAGCTTTCTTTAGAGTCCAACTCTCACATCCATACCTGACTACTGGAAAAACCATAGCTTTGACTAGACAGACCTTTGTTGGCAAAGTAATGTCTCTGTTTTTAATATGCTGTCTAGGTTAGTCATAGCTTTAGTGTAGCCAGTGAGGCAGAAATAGATTTTTTTCTGGAATTCCCTTGCTTTATTTATGATCCAACAGATGTTTGCAATTTGATCTCTGGTTCTTCTGCCTTTTCTAATCCCACCTTGTACATCTGGAAATTCTCAGTTCTTGTACTGCTGAAGGCTAGCTTGAAGGATTTTAAGCATAAGCTTACTACCATGTAAAGAGAACACAATTCTACGGTAATTTGAACAATCTTTGCCATTGCCCTTTTTTGGGATTAGAATGAAACTGACCTTTTCCAGTCCCGTGACCGCTGCTGAGTTTTCCAAATTTGCTGACATATTGTTTCTTAAGCTTTTGTCATGTCCCTGGCATTGCTGTAGACACTGAGGACAGAACAGTGGATCTAGAAGTCAAGATTCCTATTCTCTTTGAGCTTATGTCTTAATGAGGGGAGATATAAAATAAACAGATCATCCAAAGCAATAAATACACATTCAGTAATAAACAGAAAATAAAATTCATTCAGATAGTGATGATTTCCACTAATGCAACAAAACAGGTGACTCATATAGAAAGACTAAAAGATTTATTTAAATAGAGTGGTCATGGGAAGCCTCTCTGAGAAGCATCATTTGAGAAAAAAGCAAAAAATACAAAGAAAGAAGTCATGACAAGGGCAGAGCTTTCTTGGCAGAGACAAAACCAAGTGCAAAGGCAATGATGCTGGAAGTAGCTTAGTCTCTTCTGGGAACAAAAATCAAACCGGGACAGCAAGAGTCAGTACTAAGGGAGCAGAGAATTATAAGTTCAAAGACATAGGGAAGAGCAAGGTCATGTGGACCTTGGAGGTCATAGGAAAAAGTTCAGATCTAGATTTTACTGCAGATTTAAGGGACAACCAGCAGGAAAGTTTTCAGCAAAGGAGATGAGAGGCAGCATTGTTTTTTGTTTGTCTTTTGTTTCTAGAAGGTTACACTGGCTATAGGTGGAGAATGGACTATTGTGGAACAAGAGTGGAGGCAGCTCTCTGCCTCACTTAGGAGACCATGTGTAGTATCTGAGCAAGAATCTAATCTGCTGCCTAATCTAAGGGGTAGAGGAGATGCCGAGATTAAGATATAACTTCAGGACTTGCTGGGAGGGGAAGGACTGAAAGAAAAGAATCCAGTGACTATTAAACATTTGGCCTAAAGAAATAGATTGAGGGATACAGAGAAGAAACTAGTGATTACTGGTGGGTAGAGGACAAGATGTAGGTGGGGGATTAAGAGGTACAGACTACTACCTATAAAATAAATAAGCTATAGGATGTATTATACAGCACAAGGAATATAGCCAATATTTTATAATAACTTTAGATAGAGTATAATCTATAAAAAGTTTAATCACTATGTTGTATACCTGGAATTAATATAATATTGTAAATTGACCCAATTAAATATATCAGTAAGTAAATAAGTGAATAAGTAAACAAAACTTTGACCTGAGTAACCATGAAACTGCTAGTCACTATGCTAGGATTCAGGGGTAAAATAGATCATAAGACATAGCTCTTCCACTTCTGGAGTTTACAATCTAAAACTGTTTACTAAATACTACTTGGTTAATAGCTGGTAGTTCAAAAAATCAATTTAGATTTAAATATCACAATTGTTAACATCATAAAATCCAGATGGGTTGAAATTTAAATTTAATAAACAATATCTAAATAACCTAGAAGAAAAATATATATATGTATATACTTTAAGGGAAAGCTTTTTAACATGGTGTGTGTACTCAGTCACGTCCGATTGCGGCCCCATGGACTGTAACCTGCCAGGCTCCTCTGTCCATGGAATTTTCCAGGCAAGAATACTGGAGTGGGTTGCCATTTCGTACTCACCTTCCCAACCCAGGGATGGAACCTCTATCTCTTGCTCCTCCTGCATTGGCAGGAGGATTCTTTACCACTGGACCACCTGGGAAGCCCCTTTTAACACTGAGGTGTAAGCAATGAAGGAAAATATTAATAGATTGACTGTCAAAAAATTTTAAACTTTTGTAAGTTAAAAATCTACCATAAAATTAAAATACAAACAGTCCTGGGAAATGTAGCCACAGCATATTCGATAACATGTTGATGTGATTAATATAGAAAGAGATCTTAGAAATCAATACAGAAAGAATGACCAAAGAGAATAATAAACAAAAAGCAAAAGTACAGGGTCAGTCTAAAAATGGGTTCAATCTTGCAGGTTATCAATAACATACATAGCTAAAATAGGATATGAAATTTTTAAAACCTTTCAAATTGATGTACTGTGTGTTAAGTTGCTTCAGTTGTGTCTGACTCTTTGCGACCCTATGGACTGTAGCCTTCCAGGCTCCTCTGTCCGTGTGATTCTCCGGGTAAGAATACTGGAGTGGGTTCCCATGCCCTTCTCCAGGGGAATCTTTCCAATCCAAGGATAGAACCTGCGTCTCTTACATCTCCTACGTTGACAGGTGGGTCCTTTACCACTAGCATCAACTGTGAAGTTCAAATTCATACATGCTTATAGATAAAAATAATCCAAAAGTTAGTTTGGGAGAATAAAATTGACACGAGAGAAATTCTTCAAAAATGTACATTACCTTTCATCTGGCAACTTCAGTTTTTGAAATGTCTAAAGGGTATAAGCATGGTTGTGTGTAACTACATACAAACATTTTCTGTAGCATTGTTTATACTAACATAAATTTCTCACAATAGAGGTCTGATTAAGTAAATAATGGTATATCCATATGGTGTAACACAGGGCAGCTAGTTAAAAATCACATTGCAGAAAAAAAAAGCTGACATGTGGTACATTGTTTATAATATGTTCAATGTGATAAAAGCAGACTATAAAACAATAAGGCAAGTGTAATAGCATTTTGGTAAATAGCCAAAGAGAAAGTATATCAAAAGTGACTTTTACTAAGTTGTTCTTGGTAACTATATTTCAGAGATGGAATTGTAAGTGATTTTTTTCTTCTACATGTCTGTGCTTTTCAAATTTTTCACACTGCACAAGTGAAATTATGGATTTTTATATTATAAAATAAAATTTTTTATTTGTAAAAGATTAAATACTCCAAAACAAAAAGAATCACTGAAACTAACAAAAGGAAACCAGTTGAAACCAGTCATTGGAACAAAGTCTTCAAGGATGGTTGCAGATAAAAAAGACAAAACAAGGTTTCTCTGATACTGATAATAAACAAATGTAGACAATAGGAGTGAGGCATGGATTTGGAAAAAGATGTTCTGGAGTCTAGGATCTGTGGACACTGCAGTTGCTGTTAGTTGTCATTCAAAGATCAGTCCATACCAGTGGTCAGTCACACAAGAGGGTTTGTAGAGCCAACATAGCCATCAAATTAAGATCCACAGGTAATACCAGGTCACACTGTCCTCATATACGAAGCTGTAGAAGCTTTTATTGTGATCCAATAAGCCCACATGCCTGATTCTGTTCTGCTTATTAAACTAGCCCAAAGAATGGTCAGTCTGAACATCCCTGGTCTCCACACACCAAAAGTTAACTAGATAAACTGTCTGATCTTTTGAACATAGAGAATCCTTGAAGTATTGATACTATTTCTAACTTATAACCTGCAAATCAGAGTAATACACAGTTAAATTGACATTTGCATATATAGGAAACCAGAAATCAACTCTACCTTCTGAGCTCATTGTAGGAATTATATTCAATTCCTTTTGAGGTCTCTGAGGTTTATACTTGTAAAATAACCTTTTTTTTTTTCCCCATTATCAAAGTGCTTTACGTGGGAAACAAATAAAGTACCAATGATACCAAAAAGTACATTTGTGCATGTATAAATGAAAGCATTATTTCCAGAGCATTTACTATGAGTGTCTCTAAGTCTTTGTACCTTTTGGAGGGGAGGAGGAGTCTGATTTTAATTTAAATAAGTATTAAAATTTTGGTATTTGGTAGTTTTCAACGCGGTAACTCTTTTTTAAAAACTAATTTTATTTATTTATTCAAAATTTTATAATTTTGGCTGTGTTGGGTCTTCATTTCTTCCCTGGTGGCTCAGATTGTAAGGAGTCTGCCTGCAATGTGGGAGACCCAGGTTCGATCCCTGGATTGGTAAGATCCCCTGGAGAAGGAAATGGCAACCCAGTCCAGTATTCTTGCTTGGAAAATCCCATGGACAGAGGAGCTTGGCAGGCTGCCGTCCATGGGGTCTTCCTTGCTGAGGGCTTTTTCCATTTGCGGGGAGCAGAGGCTGCTCTCTAGTTGCACTGCGCCGGCTTTTCATTGCCGCGGCTTCTCTCACTGTGGAGCACGGGCCCTAGGGCTCCTGGGCTTCAGTGCACTTTGACACATAGGCTCAGTAGCTGTGGCTCCCAGGCTCTTGAGCACAGGTTCAACAGTTGTGGCTCAGAGGCTTAGTTGTTCCCCAGCATGTTGGATCTTCTGGAATCAGAGATCAAACTCATGTCTCCTGCATTGACAGCGGAATTCTTTATCACTGAGCCATCCCCCTTTTTAACTGTCAGTTCCTTTATCCATTCCTTTCATTTTGAGATATAACTGACATATAATATAATAATGATTCAATATTTGCATATATTCTGAAATCATCACCATAATAAGTCTAGTTAATTACACTTGTGTCCTTTTTAAAATCAGAGGTATTGAGGGAAAGCAGCTTCCAAACAGAATTCTCTAGTTAGTGACTAAATTACTATTCATTTCCTCCTGTATACTTTTATTACAGTAGTTTTCAAATTCAGGTGTTCACCAGATTCTTCCATGAAGCTGATTTAACACACACCTGCCACCTGCCCCAAACCTACTAGATCAAAGTCTCATAGATGCTGAGACCCGTGAAGTCTAGCGAGATACAGAAGCGTCTCTGGTTCCCTAGAAAGTGTGAAAACCACTGCTCTGTGTCATTAGGTGCTTTTTCCAAAAGGAAGCGGCAATAAAAACAAGGGGGTATATTTCAGAAATTTCTAATTAAAAGACAAATTTTAAAAAAAGAAAGACATGAATGATGACTTTCCATCCTCGTTGATGTCATTTCTTAAAGAAGACTGTTTCTCTAGAGAGCAGAGAGGAGAGACTAGAATGCGTCCAGCTCAGAGGGTAAAGCTTCAACAAATTCACTTGTCAGTTCACCTGTCCTCAAGATGTGTGACAGGACACAAAGGAGTGTCCCTGTCAGCTGCTGGGAAGAAAGAAAGTAAACACTCCCAACATGCACTGAGGCGCAGGGAGTGGCTCAGGTTCCAACACTTCCCTGCTGTGGCGACAGGGAGTGATAATTAACAGCTTCTTAGGCTGGGTGATCGTTGGAAGGGCACTGCCAGGCGCAGAGGGCGCCCTGCCGCCCCTCCTCCGGCGCCTGGCTCCGACCTCACCTCCACCTCCGGGACAGGTGAGCGAGCGCTGACTCTCCGGCGATGATCAGAGTTTGTGACTGAGCTCGGGAACAAACTCCCCGGGGCAGGTTCGGCTCCACAACTAAGGTAAAAAGTCTCCTCGTATTCACACGGTAGGAGGTGAAAAATGGGAGAAGAGGGTGAAAAAAGCGCTCTAATCCACTCCCTGAGGTCAAGTTGAGGGCAAGTTGTTAGAAAGCAAAATCCATAGGCAGCCAGGTTTGAAGGTGTGCAGAGCAGCCTGAAACCCGGACATACTTTTCCTTTTGATTTTTACAGAACACCCCTTCCTGATCCAGGTAAGCATGGACGGGCTACGGGGCGGGGGACAGGGAAGGGCTTGAAGCTAAGTGTGGCCGCCAATCTCCCCTCACTTTTTAATAGGGAATGATCTCATGTTCTTTACCTGAAATTGTGATTTTTGCCAGGAAAAGATACTAGACTCTTGCAGGACTTACTGCTTCCTCTGAATATCCTTAGGTTTGCAATGTTGCATTCAACCAGCAGACTCAGAAGGTCTTTTTAATTGAGGGTTCAGCTAAACTTTTATTATTTTCCACAAATCAAAAGAGACTTCTCTCCTACCAAAATAAAAGTTAAAAAGGATTTCTGATACAATTCAGGACTGCACCAAACAATGAAAGAATAATCATAATTAAATAGGAGTTCATGGGTTAAGGATCCAATTCTGAAGCAGGAGAGCTTTAGGTTCAAATCTTGCCTTTGTCACTTACTGATTTGTCCCTTACTTAGCAAATGACTTAACCTAGCCAAGCCTCAGTTCATCATCTATAAAATAGTCATCATAAGAGGGTGTTCCAATAGGGCTTTGGTGGGAATTAAACACTGGGCAAGCCTTCTATAAATAGCTATAAATAATTAGCATTAAGAAATTAACAGCTCTGCCAAAGTGTCCATTCAAGCAGTATGAGCTGAGCTGGTGAGACCCGACAGTATAAGGATACTGGAGTTGAACTGGTTTCCAGTGAGTGAGTCCAGGATGTGTGAGCAGATGGCAAGTAGGCAGAGCATTACCTCTGAGAAACAATGAAATTATCTGGCTTCTTGCCACTTTTCAAGTAGAGGTTGTGGTGGCCAGTTCAAACTTCTTGCTATGCTCAATCATTTTTATTTTGAAGAAGTCATACTTATATTAATCTGTTATTTCTGACTGGAGAAGGGAATGGCCACCACTCCAGTATTCTTGCCTGGAGAATTCCGTGGACAGAGGTACCTAATGGGCTATACAGTTTATGGGGTTGCAAAAAGTCAGACATGACTGAGCAACTAACAATATTAGAAACTATAATTTTTAATGAGAGAACCATTCAATCCTATGTAGTGGAACCCATCAATTTTGAGGTTTATTTATAAAAGAGACTGCCCCTGAATAACGTTGATAAAATTAGACCATATACTCCATGTTCTAATATTGTAACACATATTGTACTGTTCACAGTAAAGTGACACAGACTTTTATTTGTGTATAGACAGGCAACATGAAACATAAAAATTGATGCCTGTGTTTTGTTGGTCTTTACCACCTAAACTTAAATTACAAGGAAGTGAATTTACTTTATGAATTTTTATTTAAAGGGTACTTTTGTTATTAATAATATTGCTGATAGGTTTATTAATGTGGATAACTTTGAGGTAGAAATAAACTTAGTAGGCATGACTAACTATTGATGACATTTTATTTCTTTACTTTATTAATATAAAACATTTAAATATTTTGCAATTGAACTTAGGTTAGTAGTATTATTGTTTTAATGAATTCTGCCCTCAAATGCTGAGTTGAAAATCTGCACTGTATTTTTTTTTTCTTGAGAGGGGAAAATAACTTTTTTATCCAGTTTTATTGAAATATAATTGACATTTAGCACTGTACGAGTTTAAGTTGTACAACACAGTAATTTAACTTACATATTCATGAAATGCTCCATCATCTCACATAGATATAAAATTAAAGAAATAGAAGGAAACTTTTTACTTGTGATGAGAACTCTTAAGATTTACGCTTTTAACAACTTTCATATAGCTCTGTTGGTAAAGAATTCGCCTACATTGCAGGAGACCTCAGTTCGATTTCTGGGTAGGGAAGATCCCCTGGAGGAGGGAAATGCTACCCACTCCAGTATTCTGGCCTAGAGAATTCCATGGACTCTATAGTTCGCAAAGAGTCGGATATGGCTGAGCGACTTTCACTTTCGTATACAACATACTTCTTTATTGTATCTGTGGCTCTGATGGGTTTTTATTGCTCTGTGGGCTTTTCTCTAGCAGCGGCAAGCAGAGGCTACTGTCTAGATGTGTGCGCAAGCTTCTCATTGTGTTAGCTTGTCTTGTTGCAACCCCGGGCTCCAGAGCACAGGCTCAATAGTTGTGGGCTTATTTGTTCAGAGGAATGTGGGATCTTCCTGGATCAGGGATCAAACCGGTAACTCCTGCGTTGGAAGGTGGATTCTTTACCCCTAAGCCACCAGGGAAGCCCTATCAGCGTTGATTATATTTATCATGTTGTATATTACATCCCTAGTACTAAATTTATCTTATAATTGCAAGTTTTACCTTTTGATACTTTTATATGATTCCCTCCCGCCCCCCTTATAATTGGATATTGACTGGAGAATTGGAAATAGAATTCTATAATCTAACTAAACTGAACTGTACCACATTACTGTCATCTGAGGTGTGATTGCATTTAGCGTAGTTTAACTAAAAACTTGCAAAATAATGCAATCTATTTAGAATAAGTTATAGTACCAGTGTTCACTAAACATTTTTCAAAAAAGAAATATGCCTTTATGCTAAATAAATATTTTTAGAATTTAAGCAAGTCATTTGACTTTTTGTTTCATAATGGGCATATATCTAAATAACAAACAGTAGTCCCAACTAAAACAAATCTATTAACCATATTTGAGATTAATTTATTTAGCTACATAAATAGGTATAAATCTCCCTAAAGATTATTTTAGTATATAAATGTATTTCTACTATTTCTAATGCCTATAAAATTTTGTGATAAACTATTAAATGTTTTCATCAATCAGAAGAGAGAAATAACCAGCAGTGATTAAAACAAACTAACTTTTCTGGTTACATTTAAAATAATGTAACATATGTGTAATATATGTATAGCATGTAATTTAAGGTTTCATATTTGATACTTATTTTAACTTCCTGAAATAAGAGGTATCCTATACTTTTAATTGAAATAGAAATCTAATGCTGTCAATTTACTTGTGCAGATTCTTTGATCACAAGGCAGACAAGGAATTTAAGATTGATAGATACATGGGCTTTATATAAAAGTTTAAATTTTTAAAAACAAGTCAAGTAAGGGTCAATTGAAGGTACAACCTCTGCAAAAGAACTTCTTTTGAATGCTCTCCTTTTCACTGAAGTCTGGACTTAGAGAAGATTGGGATCTGTTGCAAAATTTAGTCTTTTAAAGACGATCAGAGATGTTATGGGGAGGGAGGTGGGAGGGGGGTTCATGTTTGGGAACGCATGTAAGAATTAAAGATTTTAAAATTAAAAAAATAAAAACTAATAACATGTAAAAAATAAATAAATAAATAAATAAATAAAAATAAAGACGATCAGGTACAGTGATTTCATCATTTCATAACATCATCTCAAGTACCAAATGAACCAGTACTACCGCTTTCAGGAGTTGAACATGAAAGCGTCTCCTTCTTAAGGGATGAGGGTGTTATCTTAGTAGCAGAGATGGTTGAAGGACATCTCCATCATCATCCCAGAGTCTAGGAAATGGAGCTCAAGAGGAGAAAGGGATCATTCTTTTGCAGCCAAATAATGAACAGGAAAAATGAGCCTTGATCCCTGTAAAGTCAACCTTAGAATTTCCTCTTGAAAACCTAGATGAAGCAGAAAATTTGGAGCTGGGTCACAGCAGCGATTCCAGAAGATGTTGTTGGCAGACTGAACAGCTCCCTCCCAGACTAAGCAGTGGCAAGGTACTCTGAATCCTGAAGGGGCTTCAAACTAGTTCACCCCTCCTACTGTTCCTGCTTTTCTCACCTCCCTGAGGGCACTCTGGGGAGAGTGGAGCACCCAGGGTTAGCACCGTGTAAATGTGCAATAGCATTCTAATGGCTTGGCATTTCAAATTAGATTCCACTGGGACTGATTGTGGGATAGTCACATAAAAATCTGGTTGCTTGATCCACATTCTGTTTAGTCCTATCTTAAAGACTATAATACATTTTTACTTGTATCTCAAAATAAACATTCCCTAACTGCAATCAATATCACCTGATAAAGTGATAATATTTATAGTCCAAAACTCAACTTTTACTATCTCTGCAAATGAAGCACACTCCTTAGAAAAAATATGGTGCCAAGTATTTCCCAGAACCCATATTTTTCTTGACTTTTTTCCTGTTTTCTAGTAATTGGATAACCGTTAGAATTACAGATGTTGTGTTTCCTTGAAGTGATATAATTGTATATGGCTCTGGATCTGAAGGAGATCAGCCCTGGGATTTCTTTGGAAGGAATGATGCTAAAGCTGAAACTCCAGTACTTTGGCCACCTCATGCGAAGAGTTGACTCATTGGAAAAGACTCTGATGCTGGGAGGGATTGGGGGCAGGAGAAGGGGACGACAGAGGATGAGATGGCTGGATGACATCACTGACTCAATGGACGTGAGTCTGAGTGAACTCCGGGAGTTGGTGATGGACAGGGAGGCCTGGCGTGCTGCGATTCATGGGGTCACAAAGAGTCGGACACGACTGAGCGACTGAACTGAACTGAACTGCTCTTCCGTACTATACGGTTTCAGGTCAGAGCTTAGAGAAAACAGCTTTATTTTAGAGTTAAATACATATTTGTAATATTCCATTGTTTTTTCAGGCCAAAATAATATTTAAAACAAAATCCTCCATGTGTACAGCCTTTAATATAATTTTACTTCATAATTGAAATACATACTTGCTATTCTAATGTGATACTCTCTAGTTACCTTTTTTTTTTAGCAATTTTTATAACGTGTGTTCTGGAGTTAGAAATGGCAACCAGCTCCAGTATTCTTGCCTGGAAAATTCCATAAACAGAGCAGCCTGACAGGTTACAGTCCATGGGGTCGCAAAGAGTTGGACCCTACTGAGCATGCAGGCATGAATTTGGTGTGTTACATAAGATATGCTCCTCATGTATGATTTAGAAAGTACATATGAAATCAAAAAGGAAATAATTATCACTCATAATTTCACAGCTTTCAGTTTCGCTGTTAATATTTTTGTACATCTCTCCATATACTGAATGACTTTTCAAGCGGCTCAGTGGTAAAGAGTCCACCTGCAGTGCTAGAGACACAAGTTCAGTCCCTGGGTCAGGAAGATCCCCTGGAGAAGGGAATGGCAACCCACTCCAGTATTCTTGCCTGGGAAGTCCCATGGACAGAGGAACCTGGCAGGCTACAGTCCATGGGGTTGCAAAGAGTCTGACTCGACTTAGCGACTGAGCACTCACATCACATACTGAACATAGAGATAGTCATTGGTTTATATTAATATATGTTTTCTCTACATATTTCCATATATACATTCACTCTAGGAGTCAAAAAAATAAAATAAGCCATCATCCTGTTCTAAAGGAAGCTAGGTAAAATAAAATATGATTAGGGAGAGAAAGCGATTAGTAATTAAAAAGCCTCAGATATTTTGCTGTGAAAGTTCAAAGGAGAAACTCTCTTTGGCTGGAGGACCCGGGGAGTTAACACATGTATTCTTCTAGCTCATTGTAAAATTATGACTGCTCTGACATTTTTTGCACCCAATGGCCTCAGGAATCAAGGGCTGCAGATAGAGATACAAATATAGGCTATGCTTCCTGGCCTAGCACGATAGCAGGCACAGAGAAGGAACTCTTGAAATATTTGTTGACATACAGAGGAGCGAACCAAGCTTCCACTTTTAAACAAGTAACCATTTAATTAATCCATGCTTGAACCTGGGAAGGTACTTTAAATGACTGGTCCTTTTGGTGTTTTATTTGGGCTTCATCTCACATCCTTTGGCCTCATTCTGGTAACTGGCCAGTTCAGGCAAGTCCACACCTATGCTGGATGCAGAGCGGGAAGAGGTGAACCACTTCAGATGCTCTCAGATGCTTCCCATCCTCAGCATTGCCCATATACGGGTGCTGACTTCTCAGGGTCAGCACCTGATTTCCTGCCTTCTCAGCGTCTTCATCCCTGCTGCCTGCTCAGACTGATTCTATCTTCCTGGTCTTCTCTCTTCCCTGTTGTGCCTCCAAGGTCTATTTTAGCCTTGACTGACCTAGTACTTCCAGGACTGTTTATTTATCCAAGATTTAATCATTTGCTTATTTAATTCTATATTGAGCTGTACTCTATGTGGACAAAATTTTAAAATAGATAGCCAAACATTGAATAAGTGATCTTATTTCCTACACAATCAAAGTCAATAAGCTCTGGCCCTAGGATGGGAGAGCCTGTAAGATTACCTCTACCAGTAAAACACTTAGATTTTTAACAACTACCTTCCTCCTCAGTCGCTCGACTTAGCAACTAAGCACTCACATCACATACTGAACATAGAGATATTCATTGGTTTATATTAATATATGTTTTCTCTACATACTTGCATATATACATTCACTCTAGGAGTCAAAAAAATAAGTTGCTAAGTCATAGTTTGTGCTTAGTCGCTCAGTCATGTCCAGCTCTTTTTGACCCCATGGACTGCAGCCCACCAGACTACTCTGTCCATGGGGATTCTTCAGGCAAGAATACTAGAGTGAGTTGCCATGCCCTCCTCCAGGGGATATTCCCAACCCACTGTTCGAACCCAGGTCTCCCGCACTGCAGGCAGATTCCTTACTGTCTGAGCGACCAGGAAAGCCCAAAGTCATAGTTTATGTTCTTCCAAAGTAATCATGAGCATTCAAAGTAAGACCCTTAGGCTTCAGACCTGTAATTTTTCTTTTTTTTTTTTCATAAATCTTTCTGCCTATTTAATCATAACCTCTGGTTATCCTCCTCTTAAGCCTTTTGAGGAAACTAGCTCAGATCCTTAAATCTACCAAGTCTTTGTAATTTAGAGGATATTCACAAGGACACTGCTGCTGCTGCTGCTAAGTCGCTTCAGTCGTGTCCAACTCTGTGCGACCCCATAGGCGGCAGCCCACCAGGCTCGGCCGTCCCTGGGATTCTCCAGGCAAGAACACTGGAGTGGGTTGCCATTGCCTTCTCCAATGCATGAAAGTGAAAAGTGAAAGTGAAGTCGCTCAGTCCTGTCCGACTCTTAGCGACCCCATGGACTGCAGCCTACCAGGCTCCTCCATCCGTGGGATTTTCCAGGCAAGAGTACTGGAGTGGGTTGCCATTGCCTTCTCCACACAAGGACACTACCAGATTTTAATTTACGATGAATCATGGTTAATAGGAATGAAAAGGGGAAACTGTTTGAATTCATAGATCTATTTCTCACTTTAGCAATTAATAATAAGCTGGGACTTTTACCAAATCACCTTATTACCTTTCAAGTATTTCAATTGTTTGAGTATTTTGCTTAGCCAACTTTTGGATTCAATCAATATTATTTCCTATTCAGTTAGCTTATAATGCTTATCAAGAAAAATGTTACCCCATTTTCATTTTCTTTCACAGATTTCATTCAACTGTCCTTCTTTCTAAGGTCAAAATAATGAAAGGACTTTTGAATTCTTATTTGTTTGTTTTGAAATTTAATTACGTCTTCTGAAGCTAGCTACAATTTGCTTCAGCATAGGTCATGAGTGACAATATAATTACATCGCAGTTGTTTGCTATCTTTAATAATACTTTAGCTAATGTTTTTATGAATACAAACAGAGTGGGGACCAATCAGGAGGCCATTGCAATGATTCTTCAGCCCATCATTGTCAATTTGCCTTTGTACTTCAGTTCAAAATATTGTCCACTTCCAGTCCTACCTAAAATACCATATTAACTATGAGGTCAAGTCAGTCACTAAATAAATATTATCTAAATTCCTTTTACGTTCTAGGCAAAATTCTAAGAAGTGGAGGACATGATTGGAAAATGATATAAGGTATAAAATGACCATGGCAATACCAGTGGGAGGCAGAGAGTGACATCACAGCAGTGTAGAAAACAGACCATGGGGAGACTGATTTGGTTCCTTCTGAGCAGAGATAAGAAGGAAGTAGAGATCTGAATCTGCAGAGATGAGGGAAAGGGGAATGGTGAGAGGAGACTGGATGACACGTGACTCCA
The DNA here is from genome assembly GCF_001704415.2 of Capra hircus. Taxonomy (NCBI): domain Eukaryota; kingdom Metazoa; phylum Chordata; class Mammalia; order Artiodactyla; family Bovidae; genus Capra; species Capra hircus. Next base: position 89,202,466 of record NC_030813.1, on the reverse strand, counting down.
TTAGACTGCAAAGCCTGGTATTAAAGAAAGTGACTCCATTAGACTGCAAAGCCTGGTATTAAAGAAAGTTTCAGTGATGTGTTTGGAAAGGTAGGTTTCGGTGGAAATACAGAAAGCCTGAAAGTCAGGTTATGGGACTTGAGCTGTATTTGCAAAGAATGAGAGCTCGGGAATATCTGATAGCAAGATGATGTCATGATCAAAATGGCAAAAGCATAAAGGGAAATTAGTCAAGCATTCAGCTTAGAGACCATTATAATATGCCTGGTGGGACGTGCTCATAGCTTTCTAACAGATTATATAATTTCAAACTAACAATGTGCATCAGGGATGGACTAAGGGAAAATATGCATCAGGGATGGATTCTATCAAATCTCTTTTCTTCTTTTCTTTTTTTTTTTTTTGTTGGTTTTGACTACAGTGTGTGTGTTAGTCGCTCAGTAGTGTCCAATTCTTTGCGACTCCATGGACTTTAGCCCACCAGGCTGCTCTGTCCATGGGATTCTCCAGGCAAGAATACTGGAGTGGGTTGCCATGCCCTTCTCCAGGGGACCTTCCCAACCCTGGGTTCAAACCCAGGTCTCCTGCATTGCAGGTGGATTCTTTACCACCTGAGCCACCAGGGAAGCTATTCTCTTGGAAAAAGAAAACATGAAATATCTTCCACACACCTTACCCCAGCCAGAATGACCTACTTTAGAATCACCTCTCCTTCTTTTTTAAAATTTAAGAAAAAAAAATGGAATTTTTCTCTCCAGCCTATCCTTTTATTCTGGCAATAGCCCCTCTGATTCTGTAGACTTGAAGCAATGGTAATTAAATATTCAATTTCTGCAAAAGGGAATGACTAGAAAATATTATACAAAAATCTCTGGTCACACCCTAATGCCATTTATATGAAGATATAAATAAGGTTATTATTCATATCTGACCACAGTTTCCAGAGCCTGAAGGAAATCTGAAGGATGTTATGTCACACTTAATTAACCCCGCGAGTCAGAGCTTGATTTTGGCTGCCTGGCAACTTGAAATTGTGTTTGTGGAATGGGACAGGGTTCAGTCAGTTTGAATTCAATTGCTGGAACGAAAGGAATATATTCTCTTGCACAGTCATACCAAAGAGAATTCTTTCTAGAAATATTCCGAAAACAGACTTAACAAACTAGCTGATCCTTCTCTGCCTTGGGCCAGTTTTTGTAGTTTTTCAGTTTATATAGTTTTCACAGCTTCATAGTTTTCAGTTAGCATACCTTCAGACATTGCTCTAAAATTTCTTCTCTACTTTAACTAGCTTGTGTTCTCATGTTGTCTCCCAAATTTCAATGATTGCAAAATGCCTCTTTTTGGATCACATAAGCCTTTGGGAATTTAATATCTTTTTAAAGAAAATAACACTTGGCTGCTATATAAACAGAACTTTTAAACTAGATAGAAGTTTTCACAGGTGTCTAGATATTTAACTTAAAAATATAGCAAGATATTTAATTTTTTTTCAAAAATACCTGGAAATTTTACTACAAAATCTAAAACCAAGAAGACTTCTGAAATATTATTTCAACCAGGCAGAATTCCTCAAGGAGCTTCTCTTTTTTTTCCTTTTTATACTTCTCAATAAAGCATAAGCTCGGCATCAGGAAACAGCTGCTTCAAACACCCTGAGCCCATCTGGGCATTTATGAAGAGATGGAGCAGGAGGGTGACTTTTAAATCACTGAAACCTGCTAGCATCAGAACTGTGGATAAACTGAAAAAATGAAGAAAATTCTTCTCATGTATTCCAAATCAAATCTAAAAATTCAGAGTAGGGTTCCTTATAATGAGAGTTATGCCAAATTTAAACATACTGGTGGGTACATTCATTACTGGGAGCATAGCTAGGTACAGCCATCAGCTGGAAAGTGACTGTCAGCACAACTTTGATCCAGGATCTCACTTACACATTTGCAAATCATTAGCATTTACCATGGGCCAACACTGTACTTTGTATGGTCCTTTGATATCCAGCCCCTTGTTCTACCTTTCTCTCTTCCCATTTCTCTGTCACACAGTTAGTTTCTCAAATTGATCACCAAGGGGAAATCTGTATGTCAAGCTAAGTATTTTTGACTCATCTACTGTTTCCTAGTATGCCCTCTTTATCATCTTTCTTTAGTGGGTCAAAATAAAATTATGTGTTCCTCTTCCTTCACTGGCTACACTGGTGGCTCAGCTGGTAAAGAATCCTCCTGCAATGCAGGAGACCTGGGTTTGATCCCTGGGTTGGGAAGATCCCCTGGAGAAGGGAAAGGGTACCCGCTCCAGTATTCTTGGGCTTCCTTTGTGGCTCAGCTGGTAAAGAATCCTCCTGCAATGCAGGAGACCTGGGTTCAATCCTGGGGTTGGGAAGATTTCCTGGAGAAGGAATAATACCCACTCCAGTATTCTGACCTGGCGAATTCCATGGACTGTATGGTCCGTGGGGTCACAAAGAGTCAGACACAACTAAGCGACTTTCACTTCACTTCATTTCCTTTACTAATATTTTCCATAAAGTAAATGAAGAATATAATTTTCAATTTAAAATAAGAAATGGTTATCAAATAGCATAAAAATGGATTTTTTTTTCTTAAAAGCACATACTGAGTAATGAGAATGGAATGAAACACCTAAATATCTTAAAGATTATATGGAGGTGGTAGAGAGGAATGGAAGGGACAGAAGAAACATGTTATTACTTGTTCCCAAAACAAATTATTCTGTGAAAAATGGGTTTACAGGATGCTATTTAATACCCACTCAAAGTGAGTTGTAGTTAAAACTCTGAACTCTAAGTTTATTTTCTTAAAATTGAAGATTGTGGAAAACATTTCGCTTATCCTCAATATTAATTCCCTTGGATGTAGGAAAAATATATCTTTGAAAAAAATCGTAAAATAGACAAATCTGTAGAAAATCAACAATATTTAATCCATACAACCTTTTTGCAAACTTCAGAAAGAACATTGGTGAAAAGGAAAAACAGGAAACAAACATATTCAGACCTTGCTTCAAATAATTTGTTCCACTACTTTCTGTTTGAAATGGAGATAATAATGGCCCTTCCTTGCTAGGGAGGCCTGAGGAGTAAATGAGATACTACCTATCAAATGCTCACATACAAAGTATGAGATTCAAAGCAGACACATGGTAAAAAGTCTGTTTACTTCCCTCTCCAATCTAACCTTCATGCTCACATACACAAAACACTACTTAAAAACTGCCCCCAGAATATTTTTACACACTAGGGAGTTAACAAACAATTTCAATGTAAACTAGAGACTAATTTATGAATGTATCCAGGAACATACCATTAATATTATTCTAATGTTTTAGGGCAGCCTCAGATGATCTCAGAAAGGGGCAGAAGAAGACAATGATGGCTTACCAGCCTTCCTCTTGGATCTTCATCAATGAAAGGACATTCATTACTGGGTAACTATACACCTACAGCTATATACCTTATATATTATTCTGGTCATCAGTCATTTGTGGGTTATACCTTATGTTTATTATGCCTTATGTCATTCTAACCATCATTTTAAAACTTCGGCTGTATTGAAAAAAAACTGGAAAATGACATCGTTACCTTTTCTAACTATTCTCATTTTTCTATAAAAAGAACCCAGTGATATATATATTATAAAAATTATGTAAGGGCTTTGTAAAATATTTCAGAACATATGAGATTAACAGTGTCTAAATTTGGTTTCTCCACAGGAATTATAATAAAGTCTAAATGTATATCAATAAAAAAGCATGACATATGATCCACAAGATCAATGATACAAATTATCAGTTGAGACTTTGAATAACAAATTAAGTAAATAAGTTCCTGAAGACTGCAAAGCCATAGCCTATCATGGAACAATCACTCTATTTCATAAGTAGTGGTCTAATGTCACCAAAAGCTAAATTTCTATGTTCATAGTTGGCACAGTTCTCAGGAGCAGCATTCAGTAAAAGATCTAAGACTCGTCATAAATGATGTATCAAAGAATTAGCCCACAGGCCTGAACCAGACTTTCCTGTCCTGTTCTGTCCTTCCCTTCCTTGCTCTTCAGGACACGCTTCATTATTTACTATTTCCCTCTTGGTGTTAGATTATGTAATAGATGACCAGTAGCTATAGTTATTTTCTTATACACAGCAAATAGCATACATCATGTTAGTTTAGGTATAATAGAGCAGGGATTTGAAAACTTTAAGAGTAGAGATAAAAATGAACCTGGCTGAGCTAAAGCAGAAGCTGAATAAGAGAAAGACACAAAGGTAAGGAAAAAAAAAAAAGTGGCCCTGAAACATGACCCATGTCTTACAGGGAAGAGAAACAAAGCCAAAAAAATGATAAAGTAGTATAAATGGTGCAGGACTGCACAATGGGAAAGCAAAGAGAAAAATTTGGTTAAAATGGAATCGAAGCCACAGGTAGAGGATGAGCAAGAAGTGAGAAGGCAGAACACAAAAGACAGAGAATTCACTCATTCATTCCTCAGATACTAGTTAACTGCTCCCTGTGGACAGGTGCTCTTGTGGACCCTGAGAGTTCAGGAATGAATGAAACAAACCCTTGCCCTCATGGATGTGCTAAGTCACTCAGTTCTGTCCAACTCTTTGCGACCCCATGGACTGTAGCCCACCAAGCTCCTCCATCCACGGGACTCACCAGGCAAGAATACTGGAGTGGGTTGCTATTCCTCCTCCAGGGGATCTTCCTGACCCAGCAATCAAACTTGCATCTCCTGCAGTGTCAGTCACTCAGTCAGTCAGTTCTGTCGCTCAGTCATGTCCCACTTTTTTTGACCTCATGGACTGCAGTACCCCAGGCCTCCCTGTCCATCACCAGCTCCTGGAGTTTACTCAAATTCATGTCCATTGAGGCGGTGATGCCATCCAACCATCTCATCCTCTGTCGTCCTCTTCTCCTCCCACCTTCAAACTTTCCCAGCATCAGGGTCTTTTTAAATGAATCAGTTCTTTGCATCAGGTGGCCAAAGTATTGGAGTTTCAGCTTCAGCATCAGTCCTTCCAATGAATATTCAAGACTGATTTCCTTTAGGATAGACTGGTTGGATCTCCTTGCAGTCCAAAGGACTCTCAAGAGTCTTCTCCAATACCACACTTCAAAAGCATCAATTCTTCGGAGCTCAGCTTTCTTTATAGTACAGCTCTCACATGCATATATGACTACTTGAAAAACCATAGCTTTGACTAGATGGACCTTTGCTGGAAAAGTAAGATCTCTGCTTTTATTAATGTCTCAGCCTATTAATGCTGTCTAGGTTAGTCATAGCTTTTCTTCCAAGGAACAAGGGTCTTTAATTTCACAGCTGCAGTCACCATCTAGAGTGGTTTTGGAGCCCAAGAAAATAAATTCTGTCACTGTTTCCACTGTTTCCCCATCTATTTCCCATGAAGTGATGGGACTGGATGCCATGGTCTTTTTCTGAATGTTGAGTTTTAAGCCAACTTTTTCACTCTCCTCTGTCACTTTCATCAAGAGGCTCTTTATTTCATCTTCACTTTCTGCCAAAAGGGTGGTGTCATCTGCATATCTGAGGTTATTGGTATTTCTCCTGGCAATCTTGATTCCAGCTTGTGCTTCATGCAGCCCAGCATTTCTCATGATGTACTCTGCATAGAAGTTAAATAAGCAGAGTGACAACATACAGCCTTGACGTACTCCTTTCCCTATTTGGAACCAGTCTGTTGTTCCATGTCCAGTTCTAACTGTTGCTTCCTGACCTGCATACAGATTTCTCAAGAGGCAGGTCAGGTGGTCTGGTATTCCCATCTCTTTCAGAATTTTCCACAGTTTGTTGTGATCCACACAGTCAAAGGCTTTGGCATAGTCAATAAAGCAGAAATAGATGTTTTTTCTGGAACTCTCTTGCTTTATCTATGATCCAGTATATGGTGGCAATTTGATCTCCGGTTTCTCTGCCTTTTCTAAAACCAGCTTAAACATCTGCAGGTTCATGGTTCATGTACTGTTGAAGCCTGGCTTGGAGAATTTTGAGCATTACTTTACTGGCATGTGAAATGAGTGCAATTGTGCAGCAGTTTCAGCATTCTTTGGCATTGCCTTTCTTTGGGATTGGAATGAAAACTGACCTTTTCCAGTCCTGTGGCCACTGTTGAGTTTTCCAAATTTGTTGCCATAATTGAGTGCAGCACTTTCACAGCATCATCTTTTAGGATTTGAAATAGCTCGACTGGAATTCCATCACCTCCACTAGCTTTGTTCTTAGTAATACTTCCTGAGGCCCATGTTACTTCACATTCCAGGATGTCTGGCTCTGGGTGAATGATCACACCATCATGATTATCTGGGTCATGAAGATCTTTTTTGTACAGTTCCTCTGTGTATTCTTGCCACTTCTTCTTAATATCTTCTGCTTTGTTAGCTACATACGATTTCTGTCCACTATTGAGCCCATCTTCACATCAATGTTCCCTTGGTATCTCTAATTTTCTTGACGAGATCTCTAGTCTTTCCTATTCTATTGTTTTCCTCTATTTCTTTGCACTGATCACTGAGGATGGCTTTCTTATCTCTCCTTGCTATTCTTTGGAACTCTGCATTCAGATGGGTATATCTTTCCTTTTCTCCTTTGCCTTTAGCTTCTCTTCTTTTCATAGCTATTTGTAAGGCCTCTTCAGACAACCATTTTGCCTTTTTGCATTTCTTTTTCTTGGGGATGGTCTTGATCCCTGCCCCCTGTGCAATGTCACAAACCTCCATCCATAGTTCTTCAGGCACTCTGTCTATCAGATCTAATCCCTTGAATCTATTTCTCACTTCTACCATATAATCATAAGGGATTTGATTTAGATCATACCTGAATGGTATAGTGATTTTCCCCACTTTCTTCAATTTAAGTCTGAATTTGGCAATAAGGATTTCATGATCTGAGCCACAGTCAGCTCCTGGTCTTGTTTTTGCTGACTGTATAGAGCTTCTCCATCTTTGGCTATAAAGAATATAATCAGTCTGATTTTGGTGTTGACCATCTGGTGATGTCCATGTGTAGAGTCTTCTCTTGTGTTGTTGGAAGAGAGTTTTTGCTATGATGAGTGTGTTCTCTTGGAAAAACTCTGTTAATTTTTGCCCTGCTTCATTCTTTACTCCAAGGCCAAATTTGCCTTTTATTCCATGTATCTCTTGACTTCCTACTTTTGCATTCCAGTCCCTTTTAATGAAAAAGACATATTTTTTTTAGGTGCTACTTCTAGAAGGTCTTGTGGGTCTTCATAGAACCATTCAACTTCAGTTTCTTCAGCATTACTGGTCAGGGCATAGACTTGGATTACTGTAATATTAAATTGTTTGCCTTGAAAATGAACAGAGATCATTCTGTCATTTTTGAGATTGCATCCAAGTACTGCATTTTGGACTCTTTTGTTGACTATGATGGCTACACCATTTCTTCTAAGGCATTCTTGCCCACAGTAGCAGATATAATGGTCATCTGAGTTAAATTCACCCATTCCAGTCCATTTTAGTTCACTAATTCCTAAAATGTCGACATTCACTCTTGCCATCTCCTGTTTCCAATTTGCCTTGATTCATGGACCTAATATTCCAGGTTCCTACACAATATTGCTCTTTATAGCATTGGATTTTTCTTCCATCACTAGTCACATTCACAACTGGGTATTGGTTCTTCTTTGGCTCCATCTCTTCATTCTTTCTGGATTCATTTCTCCGCTGATCTCCAGTAGCATATTGGACACCTACCGACCTGGGGAGTTCATCTTTCTGTGTTCTTTGTCATACTGTTCATGGGGTTCTCAAGGCAAGAATACTGAAGTGGTTTGCCATTCCTTTCCCCAGTGGACCACATTTTGTCAGAACTCTCCGCCACGACCCGTCCATCTTGGGTGGCCCTACACAGCATGGCTCATAGTTTTATTGAGTTAGACAAGGCTGTGGTCCATGTGATCAGGTTGGTTAGTTTTCTGTGATTGCAGTGTCAGGCTGGTTCTTTACTGCTTGCACCACCTGGGAAGTCCCTACCCTCATGGGGCTGCCTCCTAAAAAAGGGAACCAGTATGTAGGATAAGTATTAAATAGCATGCACTATGAGATGCTGAAAGATATGTAGGATAAAAATAAAGCTGGAAAGGGAGTAACGATCACTGGGGGTGGAGACCAGTGAGTTAGGATTTCATATAAGATGGCCAGGAAAGGCCTCAAGGAGGAGGTAGCCTTGGGAGAAAAGCCTGAAGGAAGTGAGTGAATAAGCTGTGTTGGTATCTAGCTGGAAGGCTTCCAGGAAAGGGGATGCTAAGTTCACAGCCCTGAGGCAGTTACAGGCCTGTAAGAGTGGAGGAAGCCAGTGTGGAAAGTGAAATAGGGAGGACAGTAGGAGAAGGTGAGGTCAGAGATACAATGGGGCCAGAATACGTAGGGCCTCGTAGGCCATTGAGACTTTGTCTTTCCCACTTAAAAGATGAGACCCATTGAAGAATATTGAGTATGTGAGTTTCTGGATCAGTCTGGTTGCTCTCTTAAGGACAAACCAAAGAGGAGACAAGAGTAGGAGCAGAGAAACTATTGAGAAACTTGGAGTCCAGAGTAGAGATGATGGTGGCTTGGACCAAGGTGACAGTGGCAGAGATAGAGGGAAAAAACAGTCAGATTCTAGGTATATTTTGAAGGGAAGGACAATAGAAAATCCTGAAGGATTAGATGTGGGGTATGAGAACAATTAAGGACGATATCAAGGATTGGATCTAGAAGGATGGAGTGAACACTTGCTGACATTATAAAGACTACAAGAGGACCACATTTGGGGTAGAAGATCAGGAGTTCAGTCCTAAACATGTTATTTTTGATAATTACTAATATCACCAAGGGAATAAGTATGAACAGAGAAGATTCAAGGTCCAAGGGTAGAAAAGAGCAAAATGAAGGAGGAAAAGTAGAAAACAAGAAGGCAAGGCTTTGGATGGAAAGTGGGCAGAAGGAATGTGGGCACAGAACAGAGAGGAAGAGCAGCAATATAATGGGTATGTATATAAAGCACTTTGGGATGTCAACGCAGCTAACATTTTGATGGAGATAAAAGAAGGAAGTTGAGGAAATGGGAAATTGAAATGAAAGAAAAATTACGCTTTAAAATAAGTGCAGATGATTGATCATGAAAGGGAGACAAGGTAACATCTATATAAAACCAAAGGTGAGAGAGACAGAAAGACCCTAGAGAGAAGTAAGATGGACATTGTTAAAAGTACCTGAAAGATGATAGTTTGGGAAGAGAAAAGGGTGATGATAAAAGGATGTGAGTGATCTGCAGGAGAAGCAGGAAGCAAATGAGATTCAAGACAGAGAGATGATGGAGAAGATGGGAGATGCTGTGAATAAAAGGGAAGAAGCTCACAAGAGGGTGGGCAGAACAGGGTAAGAGCCACTGGATAGCCTCAAGAAAGCCCTCGTACACCATGTGCCTCTTCCCCCCAAAATTACAGAAGCAACAAAGAAAGTGAAAGAAAGAAAGTGAAGTCGCTCAGGCGTGTCTGACTCTTTGCGACCCCGTGGACTGTACCCCACCAGGCTCCTCCGTCCATGGGATTCTCCAGGCATGAATACTGGAGTGGGTTGCCATTTCCTTCTCCAGGGGATCTTCCTGACCCGGGGATCGAATCCAGGTCTCCCACATTGCAGGCAGACGCTTTAACCTCTGCGCCACCAGGGAAGCAACAAAGGTGTCTCCAAAGACATAGCCCTGGGTCTACACCACTGTTTATTTGTGCATAAATGCCTTTCATGCAGAGTAAGTTCAACAAACCAGGAAAACACATTTACCACACCAGGAGAGAAGTTTCAAGAAGAAACATTACACAGCATAAGAGAAGAATGTACAAACCCATGTATATATTTTCCTGTTATTCAACTCTGCCTAATTCAGGTTAGTCTGTGAAATCCTGATTCTTACCCTCCATCCACTCCAGGGCATTACTAAGCCACACCTCAGGCCACCTCTCAGTCTGAAACTACAATAATTTTCATTTTCTTCAGCTAGACAGCTGCTCTTCAACTCCTGAATTCCCAAGGAAGCAAGATCCTTTCTCACTCACAGCTTTAGATTTACCCTTGTTGTTTAGTTGCTAAGTCATCTGACTCTTTTGCGACCCCATGAACTGTAGCCCACCAGGCTCCTCTGTCCATGGAATTTCCCTGGCAAGAATACTAGAATGGGTTGCCATTTCCTTCTCCAGGGATCTTCCTGATCCGGGGATCGAACCCACATCTCCTGCATTGCAGGTGGATACTTTACCACTGAGCCATCAGGGAAGCCCAGAACCCTTGTCATGAGATTAAAATACTCTCTAAACAGGCACCACCTAACCCAAATAGGAATCCAAAGTCCCCTTCTGCATTCACTGGCGTCTCTTTGAACTAGGATCTCTCTTCCTCTACAAAACCTCAAGACAAACGTCATAGAGAAGCCCCAGTGCCCTCCCTAACTCAGGTCTGCTCTGAGGGGCAGTCCTGTTCTTCCCAGTCCTGCTATTTGTACACATGTGTTTCTCTTTATTCTCAGCCTTGAATCATCTGTTTCTCTAGAACAGCTTCCTTCCACCTTCATGAAACTTTGTTCTGTTCTAAATTGATGTATGTTAATCTCATTTGTATCTTAATGATAACTTCTCCTCCTGGACATCATGTTCCTTTTATTCATCTGTCTAATCACAGTATGAATATCAAGGATTTCACTGAAATTAACACCTATTCCATACCCTGGTTGTCACCAGGTCAACTTTGGGTTCCTTTATAATATTTTAGTTTCCCAGTCTCAGCTCCTTACTTTTTGCATGAAATCCTCCCTGAACTGCATTAAGACTTTAACTAGCCCATTAATTACTTGTGTATTTGTTCTTTGAAAATATTTCCCGATTATGGAAGTAGGATTATTTTATAAATTATTGTTTTTATATATTTATTTCATAAACTGAGAAAATATAGAAACATATAGACTGAAAGGATAAAAATTATCCATAATTTTACTACTCAAAAAAAAAAGGTTTAATTTTGTCATGTTCCTCATCTTCTAAGGATTCTGTTTTATACAGTTGACATTATACTGTGTCTTGTTTTATACACCTGGCATTACCAATATTTCCCCATACAATTAAAATGATCTTCCTGAAGATGATTTTAATGACATTATATCACTCAATAGCATATAATATGTCATAATATAATCATTCCTTTAATTTTGATCCTCAAGATGGCTCCAATATTTTGAATGCACTAGGACTAGTTCACACAGAGAAGGAAAGGGCAACCCACTCCAGTGTTCTTGCCTGGAGAATCCCAGGGATGGGGGAGCCTGGTGGGCTGCCGTCTGTGGGGTCACACAGAGTTGGACATGACTGAAGCGACTTAGCAGCAGCAGCAGCAGTTCACACAGAAGTAGAATTCCTGAATCAAAGTATACAAGTAAATCTAATATTATTGTTACAGATTAGCTTTCTAAAAATGCTTGATGAGCCTTCTCTCCCACCAACAGCTTGAGGCTTCCTGGCTTGTCTCATAATATATGCTTGGTTTCCCAAGGTAGAATGTAAACCCTTTGAAGGTAAGACCTGGTATCTTTTACAGCTTCTTTCCCAAGGTGAGATACCTAGATGACTTTGCTACATGAGATGATTTTAGGTTAAGCATAAATAATTGATTTTTATTTAAACACTTATGGAAAATATTAGAAAAATGTAATTAGCACATGAAATCTTTGATTCCACAAACATTATTTCTTAGGACAAATAAAAGCTTACTTAAACGGAGAATCAACTAAGCAGCTTAGTTGGGTGTCAGTCACACACAACCACAGAGTTCTAACAATAAAAAATACCTATCCTGAAGCACATGCTATCAGAACACTCTCACTTTATAATGCGTTATGGTTTTAAATTTTATTCTTTAAATAAGACTGAAAATTTAAGAGGAAAGGGTGGTGCTTCATATATAATTCTGAAAATATGAACTCAATAAATAATACATGATTGTTGAGTAAATATGTAAAAAGAAGTCAACTAGAAAAATATTAAGTGACAACAGATGATACTTGGGAGTTGGTCAAACTCATAAAAGCAGTACGTAAGTAATTATTTTGAACAGCCCAGCCATAGCCCTCAGCCAGAATGGAGCAATCATTTTCCCACAAAGTAGCCTTAAAGTCAGCATTTTGTAATTTTTTTAATCTCTGAAAATACTTTTATAAATGCATTCTAATAATTAGGAATATAAGAGAAAAAGAAAACTAACCATATTGGAGAACTTATATACACTCCCATTTTATAATTGGCCTATAACCGAGTATAGGTTTCCTATGTGGCTGAGTGGTAAAGAATCCACCTGGTAATGCAGGAGACGCAAGAGACTCAGGTTTGATCCCTGGGTCAGGAAGATCCCCTGGAGTAGGAAATGGCAACCTGCGCCAGTATTGTTGCCCTGGAAAATTCCATGGACAGAGGAGCCTGGTGAGCTATACAGTCCAGGGGGTTGCAAAAAGTCGGACACGACTGAGCAACCGAGCACACGTCATGATGAAATATGTCACAATGAAACCACATATTTGGGGGAGGATATTTCTGAAGAAGTGTCTGGATTTCCAGCAACCCTTATTTTGCATCGTATTTTACATTGACTAAATTAGAGACTTGCAGTTTATCTTCTATAGGCTAGAGCTCCTTTCAGGCCCTAGTATCCATGTAATACTCGTATTCTAGATGGTAAAGTAACATAGCCTTTACACAAACGCCAGACGAGAAAATAGTGTTTCTCAAAATGTAGTCATGGGCCACTTGCCTCCTGATTAAGATATTTGTTAACAAGCAGATGCTATGGTCCACCCCAGTGTTAATCAGGTGACTTTGATGCAGTACTGAAGCCTAGAAACTACTGCTTAGAGGAGGAAGAGATTAAAGTTTGAGAATTTCTGGACACCTGAAATAAATTTCTGGAATTCAGGAAAATCTTTACAAACTAGTCACCAGAAATTATAGTGATACGACTGATTACCTACAACATCCAACTTGTCATAAACCTGACAAACACCTCCATTCATTTATTCACTTAAGTAGTTATTCAGCTCCCACTCTGCAACAGGGATTGTTCTGGCAAACAAGGCAGGAGTCACCAACTTAAGGGATGTTTATTTTCATGGAGAGAAATACATAAAAATGATGAAGACTAGTAAAAAAAGTCCTTAATGAGAAATTTGCTTTCAGCAGATTTCATGAGAACTATATGTGATCTGTGAAATAAGAGGTCTTGATTTAATAGCACAGTAAGCAATAGAACATTTATGTCTTAGTATTGGATTAGAGTTTGGAAACTTCTCTGAGTGAAGGGCGTTGGCAGAAGTTAACTTCATGCTCAAGTAACTAAGGTTCCAGTTGCTATTTCCTTGCCTGGGGTTATCGCTGCTCTGTTGTTTCACCTGGTAAATATTCTAAGTGAGCTGAGTCATTAAAAAAAAAAAAAAAAGTGGTTCCATATGGTTGCTTTCAACGTGCTTTTACTTCAGGTCCTAGGCTGAAATCTGGGCATTTTAGGAGTGAGTAAATGCCTACCCTAAATTTGAAAAAAGATGTTCAAATCCAGTTTTAGGATATAGATCAGATTTCACCCTCAGAACTTGCTAGATTTTTTCCCTTCCTACTTAGGAACCTAATACAAACCCTTGCAGGCTGCAGCTCTTCCAAAAGCAGTCACAAGGCACGTGTGCATTCTTGTCCTTACCAACTAATTTTAATTAGCATGATGTAATAAATTTTAGCAGAAAGTACATCATTCCAAACAGTTTCTTTTTCCAAGGGTGTTGGCTGGCACCATTTGCTGAAACAAAGGAACCAGCCACCTACACTTCTGAGCACAAGTTCAGCACAAAAGGGCGGTGTTCCTGAGGCTGCCTCCTACCTGGCCAGCAGAGCCAGAGGGCCATGTTTTCCCAGGTCTAGTGGCCAGAGTCTTCTCTGGATCAAAGGAACTGGAACAAACACCACGAGCCCTAGCATGCCCTGCGCTAGATGTTAAAGACTGGGCACCGTTGGACTTTCGTCTTTAAGAAAGCAGAAAAGAGCCCTCCCTAACATGTTTTTATAGCAGTGAGGATTTTAAAATGAGCCAAGAAAAAAGTTTGAGACATAGGTAGGACCATCTCCTTTAAAACTGAAGAATATTTTTTTCTGTGTGGGAGTTTTCTTTTGTTTTTAATTTATGTAAAAATTTCCATTATTCATGTTTGGTGGCCTAGTAAAAATACATTTTTATCAACAGAAATTGGATATCACAGTTTCACAAAAAGGTCAATAATGTCACTCTCAGACATGTACAAATGGTCATTCAGCTTTATATCAGATATTTTTCAATGAGTATATATTGCTAACAGTCATTGAGCATACCAAGATGATTGCTATTCGCAATAACATTTATCTACTCCACATTTTACTATTTGATCACTTTGGTCCATTAAAAAGGAAGATCATCTGACTGCCCAATACACACTGAATATGCTTCAGTAGACAGTCTGATGAAGTCAAAAGTCAAAAACTCTAAAAATAGATGACACAGAGTTTACTTGAATTTCTGGTCATGTTAGCTATGCTGGAAAAAGATCATTCCTCTCTAGGCTTTCCCCAGGACACATGTTTGATCCCTTGTCCACAAGTTCCCATATGCCACAACTTCTGAGGCTGCGTTCTGGAGCCCAAGAGCCGCAACTACTGAGCCCACATACAATGAGAAGCTCGCATACTGCGACTAGAGAAAAGGCCCCAAGAGCTGCAACTACAGAGTCCGCATATAGCCACCACTGAAGCCCAAGTGCCCTAGGGCCTGTGCTGTACAAGAAAAGCCACAACAATGAGAAGCCTGTGCACTGCACCTAGGAAGTAGCCCCCACTCTCCGCTACTAGAGAAAAGCCTGTGAGCAGCAACAAAGACCCTGTGCAGCCAAAAATTAATTAGTTAATTAATGTAAAAAATTGTTCCACTTTAAAAGCTGGTCAGGATTCAGTTTTCTGCATTTTATTCCCTAAGCAAATAATTACTAAGAGCTACCGTGAGCCAGATGCTGTACTAGAAGCTGAGAAGCTGGGGTAGCAATTCTGAGTGAAAAAGACCAGAGCCCTGCTTTCATTGGAGGTTTTAGTCTGAAGCCACAAATCTCCAATTTTTGAGCCTTCATCAGAGTCACTGGAGAGCTTGGTAAAATAAAGATTGCTAGGCCTCATTCCCAGAGTCCCTAATTCAGGAGGTCTGGGATGGCTCAGGGGTTAAGAATCTACCTACCAATGCAGGAGATGCAGGAGACGTAGGTTCGATCCCTGGGTCTGGAAGATCCCCTGGAGGAGGTAATGACAACCCGTTTCAGTATTCTTGCCTGGAAAATCCCACGGACAGAGGAGCCTGATGGGTTACAGTCCATGGGGTCGCAAAGAGTCACACATGCCTGAGCACACAGGCATGAGCATTTGCACATATGACAGGTGCCCAGGTGGTACAGATGTTACTGCTCTCAGAATCACAGTGAGAACACAGCTCTAAAAGCCTGATTCAGAAGCCTAAGAACCCTTATACTCTGAGAGAATAAGGATCTAGTGTAAGCTGGAAAGGTCAGAGATCTGAAGGAGGATCAAGCTAACAAGTTTAAGGAAGTCAGTGGGAGACCACTCCTGATACAGGGGGCCAGCCCAACATCCTCAAGCCCAGAGAGAGCACAGAGTTCCAGCAAGTCCGAGTTCCCAGAGTGGTTGAGGTGCAGGACCCAAGGAAAAGTGTCTCTGTCAAAGAGGCTAAAGAGGAAGAGAGACCAAGCAGGACTTCACCTGCTGTGAGGATTTGAGGTTTTTATACCAAGAGCAGTGGAGAGATATTAAAGGATGTTCGGCAAAGTAGATGATTCGCTTACAGGTGTTCTACATAATCTGGATAGAATGCAGGAGTAGATGGAAGATGCCCAGGATAGAAACAAGGAGGTTGCTTAATATATATATATATATTTTTTTTTTTTCCAATATAAAGAGACTCTGTGGTTATAGTCTGGTGGCATTATCAAAGAGCCATAAGAGCCGGTGGATCAGGAGAGTCCTGTCTCAGTCTTTAGTTCATGCTCATGTAGGTGGCCCCAAGGATCACTGACCACTTGCCGTGTTTCAGACACTCTACTGACAGTCCTGATGATCCAAGTGGCTGAAAGATATCAGTAAAAATAATTGAAAGTCTTCATTAACTGAAAAGACAGATTATTTCCCCATCTCAAGGGAATAGGGACATCAGACTGTGAAATCAAGATAGTGAGTGTTGTGTGTGTGGTCAGTCATGTCCAACTCTTTGCGACCCCATGGACTGTGGTCTTCCAGGCTCCTCTGTCCATGGGATATTTAAGATAAGAATTCTGGAGGGGGTTGCCATTTCCTCCTCTGAGGGATCTCCCCAACCCAGGCATCAAACCTGCGTCTCCTGCATCTCCCACATTGGCAGGCAGATTCTTTACCATTGAGCAACCTGGGAAGCCCAGTAAGTACAAAATTCCCCCGCTGTTCATACACAAAGGGTGTCCTTTTACATTCAGCCTGCAACTGCTTCAATCATGACGGGTATTGTGTGGCACACTTGTGTTTACTTTTTAACTGGCTCTTAAAAAAAAAAAATCTATGGGGCATGTATTAGAATGACTTGAAAGTTTAAATCATGGAAAAATGAGAAGCAAGATCTCAACAGAAACTAGATACCAACCTCACTGTTTCATTCCCTCATTGCTACACCCAGCCCCATAGCAAGTCCCATCAGCTCCACATCCAATATCCAACCACCTCTCACCATCCAGTCCAAGCAATCACTAGCTTCTGCCAGGACACCAACAACAGCCTCCTAATCAGGCTGCCAGCTACCATTTCCTGGGCCTGCAATCCATTCTTACAGAGTAGTCACAGCATCCTGCTTGAACCCTTCAAGGTTCCCTTTCACAGACTCCTTGTCATAAGGAGTCTCTAAGACCCAATGCAGTTTGGCCTGAAGAACCTTTACAACTCTTCCTTTGTTTGTCGCCTTGAAATATGCCAAGTTTAGTCCTGCACACAGGATATGGCACTGGCATCTCTTGCTTTGGACCCTCTCTTTGACTCTTCACATGGCTGACTTCTTCCCACTATTCAGGTGTCAGTTTAATAGTTCAGGCCTTCAGATCACCTTTTCTAAAATGCCCTCTTCCATGTGCTACATCACAGGATGACATTTTATTGCTCCTATACCTCTTACCCATATGTAAAATCAGCATATTTCTATATGTAAAATCAGCATATTTCTTTATTTGTTCTTTTTTCAATCGTCCTTCTCCAGACAGTAATTCACATCACTGCAGGGGCCCCATCGGTTTAAATATTGCAGTCTTCCTAGCACCTGTTATTTTGTCTGTTACATAGTAATCCTCCAATAAATTTGTGTTGATGATGAGTGAGTATGGGAGTATCAGTCTCAAGGAACTAAATTAGGACCTTAGTATTTTGGTTTCACGTGTGTGTGTGTGTATGTGTTAGTCACTCAGTTGTGGCTGACTCTTTGCAACTCCATGGACTGTAGCTGGCCAGGCTCTTCTGTCTGTGGAATTCTCCAGGCAAGAATACTGGAATGGGTTGCCATTCCCTTCTCCAGGGATCTTCCCAATCCAGGAATCAAATCCGGGTCTCCTGAGTTGCAGGCTGATTCTTTACCTTTGGAGCCACCAGGGATGCCCTTTGGTTTGATGGGTGTTACTCTCAAACACTGTTTCATACCTAGTGGTAGGGTGATTATCTACATCAGGGTTTCTTTCCATTTTAATGTGCATGCAGACTTTCCTGGGGATCTTGGTTAAAATACAGATTGTGATTTCTAACAAGATGCCTCTCAAATGTTCAGACAATATTTGGATAGACAGAGTTACCCTTAAGTCTTGTGATAGCTAGAATAATGGATCCCAAAGATGGAGAAGGAAATGGCGACCCACTCCAGTGTTCTTGCCTGGAGAATCCCAGGGACGGCGGAGCCTGGTGGGCTGCCATCTCTGGGGTCACACAGAGTCGAACACGACTGAAGCGATTTAGTAGCAAAGATGTCTACTCCTTAATTCCTTGAACCCGTTAATGTTTTTCATTACATTGCAAAAGGGAATTAAGGTTGCCAATGGAATGGCAACCTTAGCTGTCAACTGCAGCTAATCAATTGACCTTAAGTTTGGGGGATTATCCAGATGGGCTCAATGTAATCACGTGCTGTGTGCTAAATCACTTCAGTTGTGTCTCCCTCTTTGAGACCCCACAGACTGTAGCCTTCCAGGCTCTTCTGTCCATGGGTATTCTCCAGGCAAGAATACTGAAGTGGGTTGCCATGCCCTCCTCCAGGGGAGCTTCCCAACCCAGGGATCAAACCCATGTCTCCTGCATTGGCAGGTGGATTCTTAACCACTAGCATCACCAAGAAAGCCCCAATCCTTAAATGTGGGAGGGGAGAAGAGCTATATAAGAAGATTCCACGTCAGAGTGATGGAGTAGGAAAGACTGTGTGGCATTGCTGGCTTTGAAGATGGATGGAAAGAGATCCATAAGACAACAAATGTGGGCAGGCTGTGGAAACTGCAGAGAGCAAGGGAATGCATTCTCCACCCCAAGGGCCTTCAGAAGCAATAGCCCTACAGACACCTTTGTTATAGCTTTTGACCTGTGGAGCTGTCAGATAATATGTCTGTGTTATTTAAAGCCACTAAGTTTGCTGTAGTTTGTTTTAGCAGCCATAGGAAACTAAAACAAACCTCCTCCCAGAGAATGTCTGTGGGGATGGTGTCCTCCATCCTCTTACCTCAGTAATAAAGGAGGAGCGGCAGAAGTGTTAGTAGTGGGATTTCCGGGGCGGTCTAGTGGTTAAGACTACACTTCAATGCAGGGAATATGCGTTCAATCAATGGTTGGGGAACTAAGTGTTTTTTAAACACTAAGTCGTTTCTGACTTTTCTGCGACCCCAGGAACTGTAGCCCACCAGGTTCCTCTATCTCTGGAATTCTCCAGGCAAAAATACTGGAGTGGGTTGCCATTTCCTTCTCCAGGGATCTTCCCAACCCAGGGACTGAGACCACATCTCTTGCATTTTCAGGTAGATTCTTTACCACCAAGCCACCTAGGAAGCCCGCTGTGTGGCGTGGCCAAAAAAAGTTAGTGGTCTGATTATATGTAACTATCTTAGTTTCAGTCTGAATGACCACCTATTTCAACCTGCCATCTGCCAATAGATAAACTTCCCTTCCCCTTCTTCAGCACCCTGAGCTCTAAAAGAATGGATCTCAAAGTCTCTGGATTAGCAGCATCAGAATCACCTGGGAGCTTGTTAGAAGTGCAAATTCTCAGGATACACACCAGACGAACTCAATAAGAAACTCTGGAGGTGCCACTCATGTTCCATTCCAACAAGCACTCCCGGCAACTCTGATGCTCGCTGCGATTTAGAACCATTTCTCTAACAGAGTGCAGTATCACTGCCTCTCCTGTTATCCACACGTTCGAGGGCACATGATTTTTCTGTAGTTTTCAAACCGTATTTTCCTGGGCACTAAATGTTTCCTTGTTCTCTCCTAAACGATCAGCTACAACAAGAAACAGACTATTTCATCAAAGGAGAGGTGGTCTCAAGTCCCTACTTTGGATTAGAATAGAAATCTAAAAATCAGTAGTGATTTGTAAATTGTGGCAGGGCAAGGAATTAGAGACCATACTTCTCTGTGTTTCAGGCTAGAAAAGGAGATGATAGAGCAAAGACTTCCCTCTTTCTTCCCTGTCCACACACTGCTCAGGCTGCCCCTAGGAAGTCAGCTGCATGTGACAACAGAAACTGAGGTCTGACGCAAAAGCAGTTCATTACAGCCACCAACTGGAATAACAGACAACGAATTTTTAAAAAAATTTTTCAGAAGCTTCTTCAGAAGCCAGACCATAGAAGGAAAGGGAGCAGGTATGTGTCTTCCTTTATCTGAGGTTGTTAGAAAACAAGATAATGTGTTAAAATATCAAATACTTATAAAGGTGTTTGTTAGTTCACTCAGTCGTGTCTGACTCTTTGCTACCCCAGGGACCATAGCCCTCCAGGTTGCTCTTTTCATGGGATTCTCCAGGCAAGAATACTGGAGTGGGTAGCCATTCCCTTCTCCAGGGGATCTTCCTGACCCAGGGATTGAACCCAGGTCTCCTGCATTACAGACAGATTATTTACTGCCCAAATCATCAGGGATGCCTAACTTATACAGGGATTCTCTTCAGAATCAGATGTCACCTCTAAAACACTTTCCCCGTCTTCCTCAGAAGCACAAGTGTTTTAATAAATGATACTGTCCTTCTTTGCCGCTCCCTTTTAATCCTCTTTTCCATGTCACATCAGCATCTGGTGACATTGTTCCAAGTGGCTCTAGCCCATCTCTTTAGCAGTGGACTTTTCAAATATTTGGGGTGTTTTTGTTTTGTGCCAACTCACTAGACATCAGTCACGTCAGATTTCTTTTTAAAATTGTGAAATTATACCTTAATCTTTAGTCCTTCTGTTCTCAACTGATTTTTAGGAGGAGTTAAGGACCTGGGAGAAGCCGACTCCAGGGCCACTGTTTACGGGGTAATTTTGAGATGATGAATACCCCCCAAGAGTCACAAAATGGCTAAAAAACAACCAGAGTGAGTGCTCAGTCGCTTCAGTCTTGCCTGACTCTCTGTGACCCCACGGACTGTGGCCCACCAGGCTCCTCCGTCCATGGGATTCTCCAGGCAAGAGTACTGGAGTGGGGTGCCATGTCCTCCTCCAGGGGGATCTTCCCGACCCAGGTATTGAACCTGAATCTCCTGCTGCTCCTGCATTGCAGGCAGCTGAGCCACCAGGGAAGCTCCAGAGGTAAGATCCATCTGGTTATATTACCTTATTGATTAGGTGACTAATGGATTGCAGGAAGCTCCCAGGTCCTTTTTATTATCAGTTGTCAGCACTGACAGAGTAAGTTAGAGTCTTAAGACAGAACTGCCAGGAAGAACAAGACAAGCCACAGTCACCATTCTCCCAACCACCGGCAGTAATTAATGATACTTGAGCAGAGTTGTGAGGGATGTCAGAAAGGGCAGCGCTTCAAAGGAAGTCAGGAGAGTTCAATTCGGGGCTTCCTGATCATTTTGGTTTTGCTTTTTTACTTCAGTCGAGGAGATAGCGTTCCTCTCCCCAGCCTCTCAGTATTCAAATGATGGAACCCAATCCTTTCATTTGCAATGGAAATGAATAGCCTACTTTGAGAACTGAGGAAAGTCTCTAAGCAAAGGTTGAAAAGCAGCCTTTTTCCCTCATCTTCTGAGCCAGGAGATGAGGCCCAAGGCAAAAAGAACTGGAGCCGGGCTGCTTATTGAGAAAGGACTGAAGGAGTTTGCAATTTTAATTCCAGGATCCAGCTGACGGTAATGAAGGATAAAGGAAGTTAAGAGAATCTTGCTACTTCTTGCAGATGTCAGGACTATGGAATGATGGTTTGTTTGTCTTGGCAAAAAGCTTAATGATAAGGCTTTACTTGTTCTTTTGTCCTCGTATTTCCTGGTTCACCTTTCCAAAAACATACAGGACTCTATATTACATTTTTACGGAAGTGAAATTATGAAAACATCGACTGTATTATGCACTTACTATATGGAGTTTGGAAGCATATAGAACTACCACACATAAAATAAAAAAATCCCAACCTTAATTCCCAGAAAATGATCAATTTGCTATTTTACACGTCCATTAAGTTGTTTATAAAAATCACTATGAATTAAGTTTTTAATTCAGTTTTTTGAAACTGACATTAAATTGTTAACCTCGTTGCTGAAATGTAACATTATGAACAAAATTTGGTGGAGGGGGATGACTAAATCTGTAAGAGAGCGTGCTAGCATTTTTATTCTGCTTTAATTTTTCACCTGTTTGAAGACACTGTTTCGAATGTTCTAGGTTCCTGCTCTTAAACATGGCAACACACAAGGCAGGATGCTGTCTCTACTGCTGTTGCCACTGTGATGTTCAGTGGCTGCCTGGCCAGGATCCTGAATATTTTTCAGCAAGTCTCCAAAAGGCAAAAATAACACAAACTAAGGAAGCACCGCCATGATCAAATATGTCTTTGGTGACTACACGGGATTGTATTTTCCACTGAAGTTTATTTTATGTCATGTGGCACGCTCTGAAATTTGTGTTGGACTTCCACATACAAGAGTATTTCTGGTTTTCCTTTGTCCAAAGTATAGGAATCATTAGTAACTAGTGAGATGGGGTTTTTTGATTTCCAGGAAGAGAGTTGGAGATCCACTTAATTATGCTGCAAATCATTACTAAAAGAAGAGAGAACTCAAAACTAATATTTGACTTTCAGTCTATCTATTGATGGAGGGCACAACTCACTTCCACCCATCATGCTGTCCAGTGTCAAT
This sequence comes from Capra hircus, assembly GCF_001704415.2. Taxonomy (NCBI): domain Eukaryota; kingdom Metazoa; phylum Chordata; class Mammalia; order Artiodactyla; family Bovidae; genus Capra; species Capra hircus. The sequence goes on along the minus strand of NC_030813.1, from coordinate 89,179,983 downwards.
ATTTATGGCGATTTATAAAATAAAATACAAAGTGTTTCTTCTGGCCAAGCAAATAGCGTGATAAGATTGAGGAACTCCTTTCTTGCTCAGTATATTATTCATGACAAACGTCAGAATGTGGGTAATTCCCATCTGCTGAGCAGATGCCATTCAGACCACAAAGTGCAAAGTACACCTAAGCATTTTACAGTCAGCTTTGGATCCACTATTACTCATTAAAACCGAGCAAGGAGCCTTAAAGGAACAGGGACCTTTAAAGGGACAGGAGCCCTGGCATCATCTCCCCTATACCTGTCACCCCCATGTTAAGTCTTTCCCTGGTGAGCACTTATCTGGGAGCTTTAATGACTAACTCTGGGTGTCCATCTGCATCTAACAGGGTCCACTCTCTGCACTGTCATCCACAGTACCAGCTTCTATGCTGGGGAAGCTTATGATTCTATGTGTTCATTTAGTTAGAAGTCAAGTTTATATGGAGGCTTGTTATTCCTTAGATTTGTAAAAACACTATGTAGTAGTGTTTTTTTAAATCCTTGTGATATATTATGATACAGTATTCCATGTTTGAAAAACCAAGCTTTTCTTAGAAAATCAATTCATATATCACACATAAAGTAACAGGCTTCCCTGGTGACTCAGCGATAAAGAATCCACCTGCCAATGCAGGAGGCATGTGTTCGATCTCTGGTTTGGGAAGGTTTGCCTGGAGGAGCGGAGGAGGCGATGGCACCCCACTCCAGTACTCTTGCCTGGAAAATCCCATGGATGGAGGAGCCTGGGAGGCTGCAGTCCATGGGGTTGTGAAGTCGGGCACAGCTGAGCGACTTCCCTTTCCCTTTTCACTTTCATGCATTGGAGAAGGAAATGGCAACCCACTCCAGTGTTCTTGCCTGGAGAATCCCAGGGACGAGGGAGCCTGGTGGGCTGCCGTCTATGGGGTCGCACAGAGTCGGACATGACTGAAGCAACTTAGCAGCTGTAGAACTTAGCCTTGACCCTTCACCCCAATGCCATTGCAGTGGTTCTACTCATCTTGCTGCCGTCATGTTTTTTACCCTGAAATCTGGATGGCTCAGTGGGTAAAGAATCTGCTTATAATACAGAAGACACAAGGAGATGTGGGTTCCATTCCTGGGTCAGACAGATCCCTTGAAGAAGGATATGGCAACCCACTCCAGTATTCTTGCCTGGGACATCCCATGCACAGAGGAGTCTGGAAGGCAAAAGTCCATGGGATTGCAAAAAGCCGGACATGACCGAGCGAAAGTCTAGTTAATCTACCCCGTCTACCATAAGTTCCCTAGTGGCCCTTAGAGGCAGCATATCTTTCTCTATGTGAAAGCTCCAGTAACTGCCCATTCCCTGCAGAGTGAATGCTAAACTTCTTTTAGAAGTTCGCAAGCTTCTTGCCTGCTTCTTCATCACTTACCATACCCCATCCTAAATGTCCTGTTCTCAGAATCAACTTTCTGAGCTTTCTCCACAAAAGCTATGAAAATATCTAGAAGGTCCCTGTTAATACTTTCTTTGCCTGGTGAGCTCCTCACACTCTCGCTTATTCCTTTGCCTCCAAAGTGCAAAACAGGCAGCACCAATTGCTTGAAGCTCTCACTCGTCCTCAGAGTATGACTGAGACCTCTTTATTGTGTTCACACAGCAAGTGTATGAATGAATGGCCACTAGGACGAGTCTTCTCTTAGAGAACAAAATTTGAACAATTCATCAAATAAAAAATGATTAATTTGACAATAATTTCTTCAGTCCCTTGTGGCCTGGTTGCCCAAAAAAGTTGTATTAGAATGTTGTAGGCTATATTGTATTCCCAGTATTGTATTAGGTCCATTGTTTCATCAGGTGCATAAGCTAATGATCTTTAAAAAGTTCCTCAGGTAAGGTCCACAGGATAAAAACGTGACTGAGGTGTTAATATTTGGAATGCATTCACCGTTACTATAGCTGTTCACCTAACTTCTGAATTTTCTAATTCCTCACTTTATTGCACCATTAACTTACCCAATTTTATCCCAACACTATTCTCCCAAACTCTTCCCTTATTCTGCATGCCAAAATCCTTCAAAGTGCTTGCCGTTGTGGCGTCAGAAAGATCCTGCCTGTGGTGAGGAAAATATGTAAGGTATCTGTGGTCTTCAGTTACCTTGTGTTACACACAGTTTATAGGTTGACCAAATACCTCAGTAAAGGGTCAGATAATATGTATTTTAGGCTTCGTGGACCATATGGTTTATGTCAATCAAATTATAGAAGGAGAGCAGCTTCAGACAATTAGCAGAAAAATTAGTGTGGCTGCATTCCAACAAAATTTATTTATAAAAACTGGGTGTCCTGGGAACCAGTGTGCTGACTCCTTGGGTCATATGGAAACTTATTTCTGTGGAGAAAGATTTAGCCTGGTTCTTTTCAGATATAGAAATATTTTCCAAAGAGCTTGCTCCCAGAGAATAATCTTTCTAATTAAACATGGTCCTGAGGTAAATACTTTGAAGGATACGTGTACCATTCCTTATCATGCAGTTTTATCAGAAACAGAAGCTGAGGGAACAAGATTATGTAAAAATTCATTTGCTTATATTACAATTCTCACAGCTTAGCATATCAGGATTTGCATCCCAAGTGAACTGGAAATTTCCATATGCCACCCTGGCACCATAACGAAAGCTATAAAGTGTTCAGGCTCTTTACCAGTATGTTAGTTTTTAGGAACTATCCCACAGCAATGACTTCAATGAAATAAAATCCCTTGTGTGCTCAGTGATATTTAAAACAGAAATATTCATCAACACTAGAATTCTAAAGTAAGCCAGTAGGAAGATGGTATAGTAGCATAAAGTAATTCTGCAGAAAATTTTTTGTGGTGTTTGTGTGGAGTATATTGATCCTTGGAAATAGGTACATTAAAATTACAAGTGAGAAAAGTCAAATGGAAAGTATGTTTCAGTTCAGTTCAGTTCAGTTCAGTTCAGTCACTCAGTTGTGTCCGACTCTTTGCGACCCCATGAATCGCAGCACGCCAGGCCTCCTTGTCCATCACCAACTCCTGGAGTTCACTCAAACTCACGTCCATCGAGTCGGTGATGCCATCCAGCCATCTCATCCTCTGTCGTCCCCTTCTCCTCCTGCCCCCAATCCCTCCCAGCATCAGGGTCTTTTCCAATGAATCAACTCTTTGCATGAGGTGGCCAAAGTACTGGAGTTTCAGCTTTAGCATCATTCCTTCCAAAGAACACCCAGGGCTGATATCCTTCAGAATGGACTGGTTGGATCTCCTTGCAGCCCAAGGGACTCTCAAGAGTCTTCTCCAACACCACACTTCAAAAGCATCAGTTCTTCGGTGCTCAGCTTTCTTTACATTCCAACTCTCACATTCATACATGACTGCTGGAAAAACCATAGCCTTGACTAGATGGACCTTTGTTGGCAAAGTAAAGTATGTTTATATGATCTCAAACATAAAAATCAATATACATGAATTCTGTCAATCAGTATTCATAAGAGCCTACCATGGGCAAGGCTATGCTCTAATCACTGGGAAGACAGCAATCAATAAAACAGACCAAAATCCCTGCCCTCGTGGAGCCAGGATCTTATGAGAGGGAGACAGATGTTAAAGATCAAAGGGATTTTAGCAATTACTATACCTGAAAATTTAATATCATGAGCTATCTCCCCCCCAAAACTGATGATATAAAAGAACTTTTCACAATTTGATATGTTTAGTTTTATTTTCTGAATAATATTTTTTTCTGATCATTTCATTCAACCAGTATGTGTTGAGTTCTTACTATTTGCCATGCTCTCTTCCAGGCACATGAAATATAGCATGAACAAAATATGAAAACATGCTTATTCTCTTGGAGCTACAGTCTAGTGGAGGAGATAGAATGTTAGATAAATAAGTAGAATACATACAAGGTTAGCGGAGAAGGCAATGGCAACCCACTCCAGTACTTTTGCCTGGAAAATCCCATGGACGGAGGAGCCTACTGGGCTGCAGTCCATGAGGTCGCTGAGGGTCGGACATGACTGAGCAACTTCACTTTCACTTTTCACTTCCATGCTTTGGAGAGGGAAATGGCAACCCACTCCAGGGAGAATCCCAGGGACGGGGGAGCCTGGTGGGTTGCCATCTATGGGGTCGCACAGAGTCGGACGTGACTGAAGTGGCTTAGCTTAGCTTAGCTTATACAAGGTTAGATGGTGACCAAGGGGCAGAATTAAGGAGGAAAGCAAGATATGAATGTTGGGAGAAGGCAGATTTTCAGATTTGGTTATAAGGAAGGACTCTTTGAGAAGGTGACTTTGGAGGAAATAGTTAAAGAAAATGAATGCAGGACAGTGTGATAGCAGGCTGGAGGTCATTCTGGATAAAAGTTCAACAGGTACAAAGGCTCTGGGGTGAGAATGTGCCTGGAGTACTCAAGGAACATCAAGGAGCCCAGCAGCTAGAGTGCAGTAAGTGAAGGAGGGAGAAGCAGAAATGAGGCGGAAGGTGTAACAAGAACCGGATCAAAGCTGGCCTTTGAAGTTGTTGGAAGGATATTGACTTTTATTGTAATAATGAGAAATATTAAAGAGTTCTACGCAAAGGAGAGAGGCTATTGGCTTTACATTAAAATTACTCCTGCTGTTGAGAATAGACAACAAATACAGGGAGGCTTTTAAGAGATTGCTGCCATAATCCAGGTGAGAGAAGGTCGCTTAAACCAACAGGTTGATAGAGGCCAGAGGGGGAGGTGAATGAGACAAGCATCTTGAGCCATAGTGGCCCAAAGAGAAGGATGGAGGTGTGGCAGGAACCAGTGTTCCCACTGCCAGAGCCTACCTGCCACAAAGGTGAGATGCTTGGGAGCAACGACGGCTCCTGAACCGGTGCTGTGCCCACCCGACCCCCGACCTCCCCCCCAGGGGATAGCACAAGGTCAGGCACATACTAGTTGATGAACTTAAGTTGATTAAACTGTTGTAAAACGAAAAAGGAAATGTGAAACAAAATCTACTTTATGGCTGCCTCCTGCTACAGAATACTCTCCTCACTGCTTTGTCTGGAGTTATTTTCCATCCTTTGGTTATTTATTTATTTTTCTCTTATGAAAATATTTTTATTTTAGTTGCTAGCTGTCAAAATAAAACTAATCAAAAATTTTAAAAAAGAAAAGAAACTGGAAGACCTTGACAACAGAGATGACAGTAGAAAAAATAATAATAAAGTCATCTCAAATCCTACCTACTATACTATCCTACCTACCTACTATAAATATATTGGTGTATATACTCCAGAATTATTAATTTTTTTTTGGCTGAGTCACATGGCTTGTGGCATCTTAGTTCCCCAACCAGGTATCTAACCTGGGCCCTCAGCAGTGAAAGCCTGGAGTCCCAACCACTGGACTGCCAGGGAATTCTCTTTCACTCTAGAATTTTAGACAAAGAATATTTTAAAATGTCAGTTTGTTACTGTCAGATAAAAAGAATCTATACTTAAACCATGTGGAAAATGACTCCTTCCTTGTTTATCAAGAAAATCTTTCAAAACAGCACAGAAATTAGCACACATTGTATATGCAAAACTATGTGTCTATATATAGGTTTCTTCCCCCACATAAGGAAGCCAAAGCTTTCATCAGGGTTTCAAAGGATACTGTGACTTAAATAGGTTGAGATCCACTGCTTTAGATTTTGTATTCAAGTCAAACTTTTGCAGCCAGTCATTTCTTCATTACAGAAAATTTTGAAGAACTTTTAAAAAATCAAATTCAACTTGGAAATTATTCATACATATCTTCACCAAGGGAAAATAACCATCTAAAGGTCAGATTTTGTTTGTTTTACTGTGGTTATTCATTTATGAATTAACACCTTCAACATTTGGTGATGTCCTAAGAAGTTTTCAGCTTTCAATGACGTTCATTAAAATGACAGAATAGAAAAGATCTCATTGAACCATTTCATTCTATCTCATACCTTTATGAGTTGAAAGCATCATTATTGCCTTTTACCATTAAAGAGTCTAAGACCAAGTGTAAGTGAATGTAATTTATTTTTCAGGGAACAACTTGATTCTTTACTGAAGACCTATAACATCTTTTATAGGAACCAGAAAAATCTGCATATTTTATATGGACAGGTAAGCTCGTCAAAGAAATGCAATACAGTTTGAAAGTGAAAGTCGCTCAATCCGACCCTTTGTGACTATAGTCCATGGAATTCTCCAGGCCAGGATACTGGAGTGGGTAACCTATCCTTCTCCAGCACATCTTCCTGACCCAGGAATCAAACTGGGGTCTCCTGCACTGCAGGCAGATTCTCTACCAGCTGAGCTACCAGTGAAATCCCAAAGGGTAGGCCGCATCCACTATATTGCCAGCCAGCACCCAGGGAGGTTTCTGGCACATGTATGTGTGTGTTAGTCATTCAGTCATGCTATTTTGTGACCCCCATGGACTGTAGCCCACCAGGCTCCCCTGTCCATGGAATTCTCCAGGCAGGAATACTGGAGTGGGTAAGCCATTTTCTTCTCCAGAGGATATTCCTGACCCAAGGATTGAACCTGGGTCTCGTGCATTGCAGGCAGATTCTTTACCAGCTGAGCCACCAAAGAAGATTGATTTATAGGGAAAAAAAAAAATTCCGTAAAAGTACAGAGAAGTCAGGATAAGTTGGACTCCATAATACAAGTGGTCTGGGAAAAACAGGTGGATGATTTTAGTTTTAGACTATACTGAAAATCCTAGTCCTGAAACATCTGTAAATATCTAAGTATTTTTTGGAATGAGCAAACATTTAAAGTAACTTTAATGACATATTTGTGTTCTACTTTAAAAACAGAGTATGAATATCTTTTGAACAGCAATTCCACTAGAACTCTACCTTACAAATAATTCAGCAAGGTCCTGAATCTAGCAAGCATTTTTAAGGGTGCAACTGTTAGGCTACTGTATCAAGTCACCTTAGATTTTCTTTAATATGTTATTCTCTACAGGTCACCCCACTCAGTCTTGTATCCTAATGGGACTCACTTCCCATCTTTACAATATCTTCCTGGTCTTAGGGGACATTAGAATTGTCTACCTATGTTTAGATCTTCAGATGTGGTGGTACAGCATTGACTTTATGCCACCCTTGGCATTTGGGACAGAAGGAAATTTATAAGCCTCTTTGGCTTTTACTAGTGAGCCTAAATGATTTAGTTTGATCAGACATTTCAATTCTCCTCCCAAATGTAATTTTCTACAGAAGCAGGAAGTAGCTAATCCTTTTATAAAGAAATGGGCCTAAGTTTTCTAAATGGCCTAATTTAAAATTATTTCAATGTTATCCTATATCTTAGATCAGTAAAATGCATAATTGTAAAAATATAAACTTTAGGAAAAGATCAAAACTTTAAGGAAATTATTTTAGATTGTAATTCAATAGTTTCCATGTTTCCTTTAGGAAAATTTTGCATTTTGATGTTACAAGCATATGAATTGAGGCATGTCCTTTCTACTCTGTGAACTGGTGCTCAATTTACAAAAGTCATTTGATTTTTTAAAATAAAGTCTGTGTCTTACATAACTTTTTAAACTGCATGAATTAACGTACATAGTGAGAATATCAGACTGCTTAATCTTTCATCTTTACTTGCTGACAATAAAATTAGAATCCAGAATTTTCCAAGTCTCTGACTTAGTTGTAGTGATGGACCCAGTTCAAAGGGGCAGTGCGTGGAATAACTTCAGCTTTCTTAATCTCTGATTAATTAATGAAATGACTATTTATTGTCTACAACACAGCAGACACTGTTCTAAAAGCTAGAGACAACAATGAATAAACGAGAGAATGTCCTGCATTCATGCTCATTACATTTTAGTAGATAGAAAAAAAAAAAAAGTAAATTGTGTATTAGAAGGTGAACAGGCTATGGAGGAGAGCAAATCAGGGATGAGGGCTCAGGAATCTAAGTGGATGGGTAAAGAAGATCATTTGACCAAAGGCTGAAAGGTATCAGGGTGCTAACCTTGCAGGAGTCTGTGGGACATGCATTCTGGGTACAGACAGCAGTCTGAATCAAGGTCCTGAGCCTGGCTGGTGTAAGTGAGGAGCAGCGGGGAAGCCAGTGTGCCAGGAACCTCGTGAGAATGGACTGGTAGAGAATAAGGAAGCTAGAGAAAGAACTGAGAAGGAGAAGGCGCTAGAGCATGTGGGGTCTTGTAGATTACTGCAAAGACTTCAGCTTGCTCGTGAAGAGAGATCAGAAGCCCCTTAGGTGTTGAGATATGATCTAAAGATTCATTTTAAAAGGGTCTCTCTAGCTAGTAGGAATACATAGAGGGACAAGAGAAGAATGAAGTCGACCACAGAGACACTACTGCAATAATCTGGCAAATAATGACAAGGGCATAGACCAGATTTGTGGTAATGCACATGGTGAGCATAGCCATATCGGGTATATATTTTTAAGGTCAAGCTAATCAGATTGGCTAATGTATTGGATTTGGAGATGTTCAGAATGAAAGAAAGATTACTGGTGACTGTAACAATGTTGATGTGAGCAACTTGAAGAATAGGAGTGATATTTAACAAGATGGGGAAGGCTGGGAAAGGAAAATGTTTAGGAGAGAAATTTCAAGAGTGACTAGGATCATATTAAATTTGACATCAAGTTTGAAAGCTGAAGTTTAGGGGAAAGGTTAAGGTTTGGGCTGGAGATCTAAAATTGGGAGCTACCAGTTTAGAGATGGCATGTAAAGATCATTGAGGTCACCAAGGATATCGGTGTAGACCTACATGAGAAAAGGCCTAACAATTGAGGCAATGAGACTACAGCAGTGCAACCAAACCTTCAGGGGTAATTTATGTAGTTAATTTCAAAAGAGATGTTTTCTGAAGTTAAAAAATATTCTCATATTCCTTATATGAGAAAACCTCTTTGTCTGATTATAGTTGGAGTATTTCTTCTTGAAAGCAAAAATTAGATAACCTGAGATCAGTTATTCCATGAGTTTTTGATATAAAGGATTCATGGAAGTATAATTAGGCCAAGGAAAGATATTGTACATCAATAACTAACATGTAGGCCCTGCATCATGTACTGCCATTTCAGAGAGCAAATTGTGTTTGGTTATTAAGAAATGGGGCTTCCCTGGTGGCTCAGAGGTAAAGAATCTGCCTGCAATGCGGGAAGACCTGAGTTTGATCCCTGGTTCATTCCCTTGGAGGAGGGCATTACAACCAACTCCAGTCTTCTTGCCTGGAGAATCCCCATGGACAGAGAAGCCTGGTGGGCTGCAGTCCGTGGAGTCACAAGAAGTCGGACAGAACTGAGCAACTAAGCACAGCACATAACATATTAAGAACTGAAAAGTGCCTGACCTCACAATAATCTGAAATGTGGACTCAAAAGTGGGGAAAAGAGCAAAACTTTGTTTCAGGAGTGACTCCAAAGTAGGTTTATCAGCCAAAGAAATAATAAGCAACAACATTTACTGAGCACTTTAAATATCAGTTCCTATGATTCAGGGACTGTTATGATTTAATTCTTCAGAAGAAACAGCTCAGGTTTAAAGGTGTTTGACATTTTGTCCAAAATCATACAGCTAGGAAGTAGAAGAACCACAGTTCAAACACAGGGCTATCTGATTCCACAGTCTGGAGTCTTCATTACACATTCAAATAAGAATTGAGTCATTTATGTTTTCTAATAATTGATTTTTCATAATAACAAGTAGCTATTGGATATTATAGTAGTTACTGAACAGATGAAATATCTTTCTATTTTTCAAATTTATTATAATAATATAACTCTAATAAGAGACTTTTGCATATACAAGAGAAAAATGGATTAGAAAATACATTCTATATGAATGTGCTTAGATATTAACATTTACATTCAGAGAATGAGTAAGTGTTCAATCCTGTTTACTAGTTTCTCTTTGTTTGCATGGAATTTCTTTCTTTTATTATATTTCCAACTTAAAAGAGATTAAGTGCTATTGATTTTTTTTAAAAATATCATGTCAAGCATTTTACACCTTTTTACATACATTATTTCACTTTTTCTGCATAATAAGTGTGTGAGCCAAATTTTTCCTCTTCAGAAATTAGAAAACAACTGCTAAACTGATCAATGCTATTCAGATTTCTACCCTAGTACAGCTTTTAATTTTGCTTTAATTTTAAGCTAAATAGAATTAGAGAATTAAACTTCCACTTAATTGTAGAATCAAGAGTTCAGAAAACATTTTAGCATACTGTGCCCTCTGGTGGGCATGTCATCACCATTATGACTTACATTGCTGGTTGTCACTGTTATTAAAAATAAAAGAATGTTTAAGAAATAGGATTGTTCTGTAGATAAATTTAAAAGCCAAATAATCCCACCTGGGATTTTTTTTTTTTTTTTTTTTTTAGCTGTCAGGATGTCTTACAGACTTAATTTCTACACCTTCAGATAAAACATTTACCTTCTATAAATAATACAAAAGCAGTGTTTGAGATGGTTGGGTTCTTCCCTAGACTGAAGATGGTAAGCTAATTGTTGAAGGAACGTTGGACATTTTCTGGGGAGTAAAACGGCCTATCCAACTGAAAATACAAGATGAGAAACAAATCCCTTCTTTCAGTGTGCTGGAGTCACCAGAAGATTTTTCCAAAAGGTGAGCTAGCTTTTATGGTTTTACTTCCTTAGAAAATGATTTTCATAATTATCTTTCTTGTGCACACTCTTGAAGATGAAAGCTCTAAAGCTTATATCCAATCTCATTTAATCCCCCAGCAACTCTAGAAAGTGGGTGTTCAGAAACCAGGGCTCTGAGAGGTTAGGCAGTTTGTGCAAGATACCCAGTTACCATCCAGCAGAGCTGGACCGGACCTCAGGTCTGTGGGCACCAGAGTCTGTGCCTTTGACCTCTCTGCTGTAGTCCTTCTCTTCTAGGAGCCTTCATTCTTTCACTAGAATAGAGAAGAGATACAGGCAAGATTTCATTCAGTTCAGTTCAGTCGCTGAGTCGTGTCTGAATCTTTGCGACCCCACGAATCGCACCACTCCAGGCCTCCCTGTCCATCACCAAATCCTGGAGTTCACTCAAACTCACGTCCATTGAATCAGTGATGCCATCCAGCCATCTCATCCTCTGTCGACCTCTTCTCCTCCTGCCCCCAATCCCTCCCAGCATCAGAGTCTTTTCCAATGAATCAACTCTTTGCATGAGGTGGCCAAAATATTGGAGTTTCAGCTTTAGCATCAGTCCTTCCAATGAACACCCAGGACTGATTTCCTTTAGGATGGACTGGTTGGATCTCCTTGCAGTCCAAGGGACTCTCAAGAGTCTTCTCCAACACCACACTTCAAAAGCTTCAATTCTTCGGTGCTCAGCTTTCTTCACAGTCCAACTCTCACATCCATAAATGACCACTGGAAAAACCATAGCCTTGACTAGAAGGACCTTTGTTGGCAAAGTAATTCATTAGCCCTGTGCTTATCAGCAAAAAGGAGGATGAAATTTAAATTTCCCCTTTTCATGGAACAAAGGGCTTTTCCTGCTTTCTGGAAAGGAGACTTATGTTCCATCTGATCGCTGTGTCCTGTTAAACAGGATCTGGACAAAGTACAGGTGAAGTACAATACATGCACGAAACAGTTCCCTGTGCAGGTTTATGTGACTGTGAAAGGTTGTTGCTGAATGATGCAAAGACACCGGGACCCTTGGCCTCCAGAGGAGAAGAATTCAATCTGGGGCCAGAGACGAGGCTTGATCGCTCAGAGCTTTTGTGTAATAAAGTTTTATTAAAATATAAAGGAGATAGAGAAAGCTTCTGACATAGACATCAGAAGTGGGTAGAAAGAGTACCCGCTTGCTAGTGTTAGCAATGGAGTTATATACCCTTCAATATGCTACTGGAGATCAGTGGAGAAATAACTCCACAAAGAATAAAGGGATGGAGCCAAAGCAAAAACAATACCCAGTTGTGGATGTGACTGGTGATAGAAGCAAGGTCCGATGCTGTAAAGAGCAATATTGCATAGGAACCTGGAATATCAGGTCCATGAATCAAGGCAAATTGGAAGTGGTCAAACAAGAGAGGGCAAGAGTGAACATCGCCATTCTAGGAATCAGTGAACTAAAATGGACTGGAATGGGTGAATTTAACTCAGATGACCATTATATCTACTACTGCAGACAGGAATCCCTTAGAAGAAATGGAGCAGCCATCATGGTCAACAAAAGAGTCCGAAATGCAGTACTTGGATGCAGTCTCAAAAACGACAGAATGATCTCTGTTCATTTCCAAGGCAAACCATTCAATATCACAGTAATCCAAGTCTATGCCCCAACCAGTGATGCTGAAGAAGCTGAAGTTGAACGGTTCTATGAAGACCTACAAGACCTTTTAGAACTAACACCCAAAAAAGATGTCCTTTACATTATAGGGGACTGGAATGCAAAAGTAGGAAGTCAAGAAACACCTGGAGTAACAGGCAAATTTGGCCTTGTAATATGGAATGCAGCAGGGCAAAGACTAATAGAGTTTTGCCAAGAAAATGCACTGGTCATAGCAAACACCCTCTTCCAACAACACAAGAGAAGACTCTACACATGGACATCACCAGATGGTCAACACCAAAATCAGATTGATTATATTCTTTGCAGCCAAAGATGGAGAAGCTCTATACAGTCAACAAAAACAAGACCAGGAGCTGACTGTGGCTCAGATCATGAACTCCTTAGTACCAAATTCAGACTTAAAATTGAAGAAAGTAGGGAAAACCACTAGACCATTCAGGTATGACCTAAATCAAATCCCTTATGATTATATAGTGGAAGTGAGAAATAGATTTAAGAGCCTAGATCTGATAGATAGAGTGACTGATGAACTATGGACTGAGGTTCGTGACATTGTACAGGAGACAGGGATCAAGACCATCACCATGGAAAAGAAATGAAAAAAGGCAAAATGGCTGTCTGGGGAGGCCTTAAAAAAAGCTGTGAAAAGAAGAGAAGTGAAAAGCAAAGGAGAAAAGGAAAGATATAAGCATCTGAATGCAGAGTTCCAAAGAATAGCAAGAAGAGATAAGAAAGCCTTCTTCAGCAATCAATGCAAAGAAATAGAGGAAAAGAACATAATGGGAAAAACTAGAGATCTCTTCAAGAAAATTAGAAATACCAAGGGAACATTTGATGCAAAGATAGGCTCAATAAAGGACAGAAATGGTATAGACATAACGGAAGCAGAAGATATTAAGAAGAGGTGGCAAGAATACACAGAAGAACTGTAGAAAAAAGATCTTCACAACCCAGATAATCATGATGGTGTGATCACTCATCTAGAGGCAGACATCCTGGAATGTGAAGTCAAGTGGGCCTTAGAAAGCATCACTACGAACAAAGCTAGTGGACGTAATGGAATTCCAGTAGAGCTATTTCAAATCTTGGAAGATGATGCTGTGAAAGTGCTGCACTCAATATGCCAGCAAATTTGGAAAACTTAGCAGTGGCCACAGGGCTGGAAAAGTTTTCATTCCATTTCCAGAGAAAGGCAATGCCAAAGAATGCTCAAACTACTGCACAGTTGCACTCATCTAACATGCTGGTAAAGTAATGCTCAAAATTCTCCAAGCCAGGCTTCAGCAATACGTGAACCATGAACTTCCAGATGTTCAAGCTGGTTTTAGAAAAGGCAGAGGAACCAGAGATCAAATTGTCAACATCTGCTGGATCATGGGAAAAGCAAGAGAGTTCCAGAAAAACATCTATTTCTGCTTTATTGACTATGCTAAAGCCTTTGGCTGTGTGGATCACAATAAACTGTGGAAAATTCTTCAAGTGATGGGAATACCAGACCACCTAACCTGCCTGTTGAGAAATCTGTATGCAGGTCAGGAAGCAACAGTTAGAACTGGACATGGAACAACAGACTGGTTCCAAATAGGAAAAGGAGTATGTCAAGGCTGTATATTGTCACCCTGCTTATTTAATTTCTATGCAGAGTACATCATGAGAAACGCTGGGCTGGAAGAAGCACAAGATGGAATCAAGCTTGCCAGGAGAAATATCAATCACCTCAGATATGCAGATGATACCACCCTTATGACAGAAAGTGAAGAGTTACTAAAAAGCCTCTTGGTGAAAGTGAAAGAGGAGGGTGAAAAAGTTGGCTTAAAGCTCAACATTCAGAAAACGAAGATCATGGCATCTGGTCCCATCACTTCATGGCAAATAGATGGGGAAACAGTGAAAACAGTTTCAGACTTTATTTTTGGGGGCTCCAAAATCACTGCAGATGGTGACTGCAGCCATGAAATTAAAAGATGCTTACTCTTTGGAAGGAAAGTTATGACCAACCTAGATAGCATATTCAAAAGCAGAGACATTGCTTTGCAGACTAAGGTCGGTCTAGTCAAGGCTATGGTTTTTCCAGTGGTCATGTATGGATGTTAGAGTTGGACTGTGAAGAAAGCTGAGCACCGAAGAATTGATGCTTTTGAACTGTGGTGTTGGAGAAGACTCTTGAGAGTCCCTTGGACTGCAAGAAGATTCAAACAGTCCATTCTGAAGGAGATCAGCCCTGAGTGTTCTTTGGAAGGAATGATGCTAAAGCTGAAACTCCAGTACTTTGGCCACCTTATGTGAAGAGTTGACTCACTGGAAAAGACTCTGATGCTGGGAGGGGTTGGGGGCAGGAGGAGAAGGGGACGACACACGATGAGATGGCTGGATGGAATCACTGACTGATGGACGTGAGTCTGAGTGAACTCTGGGAGTTGTTGATGGACAGGGAGGCTTGGCGTGCTGTGATTCATGGGTTCGCAAAGAGTCAGACAGGACTGAGTGACTGAACTGAAGGAATCAAGAGAGTGTCTGGTGGTTTTAAAGACCTCACAAGACCTACTCCCATAATTTACATTTTAAAACAACAGGATTAGCCAGAAGGTTTAATCCAGAGACTGTCCTCTGGCAGGATACATAATCCTAAGGAATGTAGAGGGATAAAAATGTTTGTCCTTTTTCCCTCCTTGAGAATTCCAGACCCCTCTCTCCTTGGGGACCCCTAGACTTCTTATCAACCTGCCTAGGAAATGACTCTCTCAACTGTACCTTGAAGACATAAGTAGAGTTGATAGATACTTTCATTATCCTTTACAATGTTTAGGCTTCCCTGGTAGCTGAGACAGTAAAGAACTTGCCTGCAATACAGGCAACCCAAGTTCTATCTCTGTGTTGGGAAGATCTCCTAGAGAAGGGAATGGCAACCCACTCCAGTGTTCTTGCCTGGAGAATATCATGTCAGACAAGCCTGGTGGGCTACAGTCTTTGGGGTCGCAAAGAGCTGGATACGACTGACCATCTAACACACATATAAATCTTGTTTTCTTCTTCCCTCCCTCCCTTTTTACCTTCATTTTCAATCGTTGGCTTTCTAATGCTTCTTTCTTTTATATATTCATGGAGATATCAGTCCTTCTTTTCATCCACCCTTCCATGCATAACTGGATGAGCTGGAGTTCCAGCAGGACAGAGGATGGAGAGAGAGCAGCCAGGACCTTTTCCTCAATGTGACCTTTGGCCATAACCAAGATGATACCATATCACCTTCAGGGAAGCCCTACTTTTCCCCTGGAGAAACACAGAAGTCCCACAAGTTGCACCTTGCCAGCCTTTCTCAAGTGCTATGCTCCCATAATTCTGAACATTTGGTAATTGCCTACACATGTCATATAGTTTTACTTCCTGCCTCTGCCTAGAAGCCTGCTTGCTTCTCTATATCCACTTGCTAGACTCTTCCACAACTCTTTTAAGATTCAGGTCAGTAACATTTTCTCCAGAAAGCCTTTTCTGACCCTTAGGTCTGTAGGAGGTGCACTGACAACTTTTCTATGTCACTTTCAGAGCACGCTGTTAATTGAATTTTCATATACCTGCCTCCCCCTCTAGTCTATGAGCTCTAATGGGTAAGGAGCATGCCTTACTCATCTTTATCCCCATGCTCAGCAGTGAGCCAGCACAAAGACGGGACTCAAAATATAGTATTGAATGAAACCCTCAGAATCCTTGTGGTTAAATACTTCTGCTCTGCTGTGGAACTTTCTCTCCATCTACCACTTCTGATTAGTATCCCATCCAAGCTATCAAAGGACAAAGAGTCCAGCACTTATGAAACAGCAGAAGGGAAACCACAGACTTAGGCAACCTGATGAAATCCTCTATCCTTCACCTTCAGGTACTAAGTGATTGATGGGCTGGTGGTTCTAAATGACTAGGAACATCATTTAAAAGTAGAAATTACCCTGGGTCCTACTTTTAGGAAACTATACAAGATATGAATTTGGCAAAATTAGCTATCATTCTTCATATTGCCTAAGAACTCATTGCAAAGTTCTCTGAGCAGTCAGCTCCTTTCGATGCATTTTAATTAGTTGAATCATGAAAACTTAATTAGTATGAGACATTATGGGGAGATGTCAAGGAAATGCAGTAAGCTACCTAAATTATCACATTAAGCTATCATGATCTTGAATATGTATCCCAATACATATATATTTTTTATTTTCCAAATTAAAATTCAAAACACTTATTCCTAGAAACCCTGAACTTGAGGATGAGTTTCAAGAGCCCAAGTAGACAAGATATATTAATGCCTTTCCATATTCTATGGAAGATGATAAATTAATATTCTCATGAGTTGCCTTCCATAGAATCCATTTGCTTTTTCCATTATTTATCAGAATAATGCTGTGAACCAAAGATAAATTATCTCCTGTAGGGGCTTCCCTGGCAGTCTGGTGGTTAAGACTGCACTTCCGACGCAGAGGGCATGGGTTCTATCCCTGGCTGGGGAATTAAGATCCCATATGCTGTGTGGCGTGACCAGAAAAAAAATCTACCTCTTTTTGTTTCAAGTTGAGAAAGACTACCCTTGAAAACTTTGCTTGCTCTTTACCACAGTAATGAGACTTACTGGGAGAATATTTGAGTGCATATTTGCAGGATATCAGATTTTTCTGGTGAGTAAAAATTGTCAGAAAATGACCCCACTCCTGTCCCACAAAAGAGCAAGATTAGATTCAATTGATTCAATTGTGATTAATTATCCAAGAAGTTTTTGTGGGAAGCAGCTAAACAGTTAGCTGGAATGTGCAGCACAATTTGGAATAACTGTTCCTTGACCTCTTGTTCCCTAGTGGGATGCAGACCCACCTGAAGTATTATGTGTACGTGAGTGCTAAGTCACTCAGTTGTGTCCAACTCTTTGTGACCCTATGGGCCATAGCCCACCAGGCTCCTCTGTCCATGGCATTCTCCAGGCAAGAATACTACAGTGGGTTGCCATGCCCTCCTCCAGGGGATCCTCCTGACCCAGGGATAGAACCTGTGTCTCTTAAGTCTCTTCCATTTGCAGGCAGGAATGGCAATCCACTCCATTACTCTTGCCTGGAAAATCCCATGGACAGAGGAGCCTGGTAGGCTACAGTCCATGGGGTGGCAAAGAGTCAGACATGACTGAGCAACTTCACTTTCACTTTCTTTACCATTAGCGCCACCTGGGAAGTCCCTAAAGTATTGTACTTTGTTTCAATTCAGTTCTAGACATCCTCACTCTGATTGCCATCCACCCTTTCAGTTCAGTTCAGTTCAGTACAGTCACTCAGTCGTGTCCAACTATTTGTGACCTTATGAATCACAGCACGCCAGGCCTCCCTGTCTGTCACCAACTCCCGGAGTTCACTCAAACTCACGTCCATCGAGTTGGTGATGCCATCCAGCTATCTCATCCTCAGTCGTCCCCTTCTCCTCCTGCCCCCAAACCCTCCCAGCATCAGAGTCTTTTCCAGTGAGTCAACTCTTCCCATGAGGTGGCCAAAGTACTGGCGTTTCAGCTTTAGCATCATTCCTTCCAAAGAACACCCAGGACTGATCTCCTTCAGAATGGACTGGTTGGATATCCTTGCAGTCCAAGGGACTCTCAAGAGTCTTCTCCAACACCACAGTTCAAAAGCATCAATTCTTCAGTGCTCAGCTTTCTTCACAGTCCAACTCTAACATCCATACATGACCACTGGAAAAACCATAGCCTTGACTAGACAGACCTTTGCTGGCAAAGTAATGTCTCTGCTTTTGAATATGCTATCTAGGTTGGTCATAACTTTCCTTCCAAAGAGTAAGCATCTTTTAATTTCATGGCTGCAATCACCATCTGCAGTGATTTTGGAGCCCCCAAAAATAAACTCTGACATTGTTTCCACTGTTTCCCCATCTATTTGCCATGAAGTGATTGGACCAGATGCCATGATCTTCGTTTTCTGAATGTTGAGCTTTAAGCCAGCTTTTTCACTCTCCTCTTTCACTTTCATCAAGAGGCTTTTTAGTTCCTCTTCACTTTCTGCCATAAAGGTGGTGTCATCTGCATATCTGAGGTTATTGATATTTCTCCTGGCAATCTTGATTCCAGCTTGTGCTTCTTCCAGCCCAGTGTTTCTCATGATGTACTCTGCATGTAAGTTAAATAAGCAGGGTGACAATATATAGCCTTGACATACTCCTTTTCCTATTTGGAACCCGTCTGTTGTTCCATGTCCAGTTCTAACTGTTGCTTCCTGACCTGCATATAAGTTTCTCAAGAGTCAGGTCAGGTGGTCTGGTATTCCCATCTCTTTTAGAATTTTCCACAGTTTATTGTGATTCACAGAATCAAAGGCTTTAGCTTAGTCAATAAAGCAGAAATAGATGTTTTTCTGGAACTCTCTTGCTTTTTCGATGATCCAGCAGATGTTGGCAATTTGTTCTCTGGTTCTCTGCCTTTTCTAAAACCAGCTTGAACATCTGGAAGTTCACAGCTCATGTATTGCTGAAGCCTTCTTTCAGTTCAGTTCAGTTCAGTTCAGTTGCTCAGTTGTATCCGACTCTTTGCCACCCCATGAATCACAGCACACCAGGCCCCCTGTCCATCACCAACTCCTGCAGTCCACTCAGACTCACATCCATCAAGTCAGTGATGCCATCAAGCCATCTCATCCTCTGTCATCCCCTTCTCCTCTGGCCCCCAGTCCCTCCCAGCATCAGTCTTTTCCAATGAGTCAACTCTTCGCATGAGGTGGCCAAAGTACCGAAGTTTCAGCTTTAGCATCATTCTTTCCAAAGAAATCCCAGGGCTGATTTTCAGAATGGACTAGTTGGATCTCCTTGCAGTGTATTATTTAAATTTTGAGCCTTGAGTGAAATTGTGTAAGGAAATGGATTATCACTACTCACTCCCTAAGAATTTTTATTGCTCCCTTTCCCATACTGGACTTCTGTGGGCAGAACTTATACCTCTGTTCGCTCAGGTTCACAGACTTAATATCTCCAGCAGTTGGATGTGGTACAAAAGATGTGGAAGTTGTGTACTCAGCTGCAGGAAGGGCTATAATCTTTTCTTTCTACTCACCTTTGGAGAGAATCAAGCTACTTTGTTTACATTATCTTTGAAATGAGTCACACTGAATCAGCTAAATGGGAGTGGTAACAGTTTAAAAATAAATCAGTTTGAGCTGTGACCACTTGTGATCCTTTATGGAAACACTTCCGTGGGCAGTACTTTGATATCTCATAACTGGTCCAAGTATTTTGTTTTGGAAATTTTTTGTAAAAACGACCTTACTGAGGTTATGTTTGCTGTGGCACCGGTTCCCCTTTCCATTTTCAATGTTTTTGCAAAGTCTGCTTTGACATGCTTTGGACAAGTCATGGCAGAATGGCATAAAGAGCAGAAACTGGACAGATGTCCATGTGAATAACGTCAAGAGTGTTTTTCCTTTCTTACCATTTGGGTAGAGAAGTGACCACCTTCAATTTGTCTGTCAAATGTTGACCTCCTTTTTATTTTGCAGCTCATGAGAATACTTCCCCACAGTTTAAATTTGCTAATGGTATATATCCTGAAACTTGGTCAGAATAAGGCTGACATGCCCGTGCTTGGGCAACTTAAACTATTTGATGTTACATAAAGTTCCACCAGTTTTCTTTAGAAAACTTTGGGTCACTGCATTCAAGCTTAGTCAAGTGCACAACTGTATATGGAGGCACTTCCAATTACACAGTCTAGAGCTGAAAAGGGATAGGCTGGGGGCTGGCAATTTGGGGGTGGAGGTGCTTGTTTTTGCTAAGATGGTAAGGAAGAAAAGGGGCCCAACACTGGCTATATGAAATTAAGCCATGTTGGTTCCTCTGTATTTGTGTGACCTCACTGAGCTGAGAGAAGGAGAGGACAGGTGTCAAGTTGGCAGGACTACCAAGAATTTATAGCACATCACTGGTCTGGCATGCTTGGGCTCTCTCGTCTTCCCCCAGGGGAGACAGCATTGGATTGCTTTGAGGTTTTAGTTTCTATTTTCACTGTTATTTTGTTGTTGTTTTTTCCATGGTTAACCCACTCCAGTATTCTCACCTGGAGGATTCCATGGGCAGAGGATCCTGGCAGGCTACTGTCCACGGGGTCTCAAAGAGTCGGCCACACTGAGTGACTAACACTTTCCCTTTCAACTCTCATTCTATGATAATCACATCTGCGTTTTAAAATTAATCTTCTATACATTGATAATTTTGCCTTTCAAAAGAATAACTAGAAAAGGGAACCTTCCTATACTGCTGGTGGGAATGTAAATTGGTACAGCCACTATGGAGAACAGTATGGAGGTTCCCTAAAAAACTAAAAATAGAGCCTCTGTATGATCTTGCCATCCCACTGCTGAGCATATATCTGGAAAAGATGAAAACAATAATTTGAAAAGATGCATGCACACCAGTGTTCAGAGCAACACTATTTACAATATCCAAGACCTGGAAGCAACCTAAATGTCCACTGACGAATGAATGAATAAAGATGGTGTAGTATATATATATATATATATGCATGCAATGGAATATTATTCAGCCATAAAAAGAACGAAATAAGTTCACTTACAGCAACATGGATGGACTTGAAGAATATCACACTGCCTGAGGTCAAAGGCAAATATCACAAATATCATTTACATGTGAAATCTTAAAAATGATGCAAGTGAACTTATTTCAGGAACAGAAATAGATGCATAAAACAAACTTATGGCTACCAAATGGAATCGTGCAGGGAGGGATAAATTAGGAGTTTGGGATTAACAGATAGACACTATTGCATGTAAAATACATAAACAAGGACCTACCATATAGCACAGCAAATTATATTCATATCATCTAACAATCTATAATGGAAAAGAATCTGAGCAAGAAATATATATACATATACATACGTATATCTTAACCACTTTGCTGTACACTTAAAACATTGTAAATCAACTATACTTCAATTTAAAAAAAGTAAAAGGAAGAATAACTAGGCTCTGAGTCAGGGCCGGAATTGTTCTCCTTTGAGTCAAAGTTACTAAGTAACTTTGGACTTCTAGGACATTTGTTTTGACTGGCTATATCCTGGATGGTAGAGCTTAATGGAAAATTAATAAACCAGTATATTAGGATTATCTTATCTATATCACAAGACTATTATTGTGAGACTCAAATGATATAGAAGTTGTAAAAGACTTCAAAGGAATTCAAAGGTCAAAGAAGAAAAGGATCATGTTTATTCATATTTACCAGCATTAGTATGAATAAGCACTTTGTGTTATTGTTGCTACCAGTGACATTTGGGTAGAATTAATGTCACAAACTCCCTACGGGTTGATATTTTTTGGCCATAAGGAAAACAGACATTGGAAGAGACTCTTAGTAAGAGCTAAGGCTAGTCCCAGATATGATAGTTATCTATTAACCTAGAGAGATCTAGGAGTACCTTGGATCCCTAATGGCTCCAGACCCATCATGAAATACATACAGATGATGGGGACTGTGATGAGGATGGCAATGAAGATGAAGACAACCACGGTCATTTTTTTTAACGCATCTTGAGTTCTTACTGTGTGTTGGGCACTTTTTCAAGGGTTTTACATAAATTAACTCATTTAATCTTCTCAACAGTCCTAGCCTACCTCACTCTATGTTCATCTCCATTTTACAGGTGAGAACACTAATGCACAGAGGAAATAAGTAACTTATTTAAAGCCAGAAAGAAAATAAAAAATGAGCCTTGGTCCAACTGGTAAAGATAAGCAGTGGCCCAGTTTTATTTTTTCTGGGCATTAGAATACATTGAAAATTAATAGCACACTTTGTAAATCATGATGTCCCAGAAAAGGAGTCTTTCGCAGAGATTTTCCTGCTTTATAAATTGAATTCTTTGTAGTGCTCAAGGGTCTTAAAGATAGGTTTTATATCTAATTATACTGGAATCATTTTACCTTAAAATGCTTTGAATACAATGGGAGCTCAATGCAAGTTAGAATAAACACTTTTGTATCTAAACTCACTGAAGAGCATAGTGAGGTTTCTGTATAAGAATGGATTCTGTTGGTTTCTACATATTCCATATATTTTACAGAATCTATATAATTTTGTGTTTCAGTATGTAACTAAAATATTGTGTCAAAACATGCTAAGAATCAGTACAAGAATTAATTAAAATGCATATTGACTACTCTGGTATAGATATAGATTTAATGATATAAAGATTATTATAATTTAGGCTGGTGTGTCTACCCACAGAGGCCCATGGTACTGTATTAATACTGTAAATCTGGAAACTATCATAGGCCCTTTGATAAATATAATTGATATCACTTACACAATTTATTACTTTTCAGGGGAATGACACGCTGGGGACAATTTGATGATCTTTATCGCATTAGTGACTTGGACAAGGATCAGATTCCAGTGACTGGAGGAACAGGTTCCCAAGAAGGTCAGTATCAAACTCTTATTAATGAGGAGACTTTTTTAGCTAATATAATGCATGAATCCTAAATGTTTCTCTGAAATATAACACTTTATATACCATTAGTTATTAAACTCTTATTTTATATTTTAAAAATATATCCTAGGAGCATACCAACTTAAGTCACTACAGTGCTCATATAATGTTTAAGAACCTTACTTTGCAATATAAAAGCATTATTTTAAAAAAATGTATTAAGTCACTTAGCTTTATTAGATTAGGGAGAACTAATGGTTTGAATAAAGTTTTTCATACATAAAATTGTTCAGTATTTCCTCCCAAGGATTAGGATCATTCATAACTCAGTAGTTTTTTATGTTAAGACCAAGCCCTTCAGGTTGAATTCTACATCTTTTGAGAAGCTAAACATTTTAGTTAATATGACATGACTTCTCAGAGGCAGATATACTTGGTTTGCTATATTTGATAGGGTTGTTTTAAGCATATATATGGCTGAGTTGCTCTGCTGTGTACCTGAAACTATCACAACATTGTTAATTGGCTATATTCCAAGATAAAATAACAAGTTTAAAAAAAGAGAGAAATCTACTTAAAAATCAAGTGAGTTTATATCAAATTTGACAAACCAATGGAAAATGCCAGCTCCTATGACTTGTGACATCAGTAATCATAACAACAATGGTATAATACTATTAGTTTTCTGTCATTTACTGAGACAGGCATGATATTTTGTATTTTACATGGATTTTCATTTTTATATGGTATATAGAGATCCAAGGAGGAGTTGATGACTGAGACTGGAGTGGGGTTCACATTTTTGGCATGGTGATATTACCAAGCTGATTTCAGATTGAACAAGGGTATCATGCAGGCATTATCTTCAGGAAGCTACCAGCAACTTCCAATGTGTAACTAATTTTTTTCAAAGCATTCTCAATTCATCCCCTCTACTGTCCTTTAACAACTCATATTCTACGACAAACATGATGCTCCTGCTGGGACTTCCTTATTTTTGTCTTATGGCCTTTTGGCATTTTTTATATGAGAATCCTTATATTAATAATTAATCCATTGACAACACTCATTTCAACACAGGGGAATCCCAATATCTTGACACCAAAGATATAATAAAAATCTATTTGTATGTAGCACCAGTGCTAGAGAAAGGTGAAACATCACTTGCTTATACTCTAATTACAATTAAATTAAAATTCCAACGTAAAATGGAACACAAGTGTTACCAGATGTCCCTGTTCTTAAACAAGATCATCGCTATTTTCTGTTTAGAAGAAGTTTAGTTCATTGCTTAGCCACATAATTACTTACTAATACTAATCCATCCATGATGCAAAGAGATGAGCAGCTAAATTTTATGGGTTTATAACCTTTATTCTTCCCAGACTATTTATCTTATCACAGTAGCACTCTGAAGCCTCATGCAAACGAAGAGCCTGAATCCCCATTACTCTACAGAACTATGAGTGAAGCAACCCTGGTGAGGAAAAGGATGACGCCTCCGATGATGGACAGAAAAGCCAGACAGAAGCATAGGGCCTCTATTAATGGACACTTTTATAACCACGAAGTGAGTTACAATTCCATTAATGTCATTTAAAAGAATGCTGTCTATTGTGCTAACAATATCACTGAATTGAATTTACAATTCAAACTTACAATACTATCAGCTATATTGCTATCATTACTGGGTACTCTCTTTATTTGGCATGAAATTGTTTTGCTGGCTTATCTCATTACTCACTAAAACATAATCATATGAAGCAGATACTATTCTTTTCCCTATTTTACATATGAGTTAACTGAGGTTCACAGTTGTTGTTCAGCCACCAGTCATGTCCAGCTCTTTGCAACCCCATGGACTGCAGCACTCCATGTTTCCCTGTCTTTCACCATCTCCCAGAGTTTGCTCAAATTCATGTTTATTCAGTCAGTGATGCCATCCAACCATCTCATCCTCTGTCGTCCCCTTCTCCTCCTGCCTTCAATCTTTCTCAGCATCAGGGTCTTTTCCAATGAGTTGGCTCTTCACATCAGGTGGCCAAAGTGTTGGAGCTTCAGCATCAGCCCTTCCAATGAATATTCAGGGTGATTTCAGGATTGACTGACTGCTTTGATCACCTCAGATTCACAGAAATTCACAGAGGTTACAGGTCACAGGTCACACTGCTTATAAGTACCAACTCTGAACTCAAATCCAGCTTTGTCTGATGCCAGAACCCAAGTTCTCAACCAGCATGATTGGTGAACCCTAAGTGGCAGCCCCTATGATACACACTGGAGGTACACAGATGGCTCAGCTGGTGCCTGTGTCAGCATGGAGCTCAGCACTTGGGCAAAGAAACCAATACATCCATAAATGTCCTTAGAATCATGTAAGTCTACAAAAGATATTGGTTCAAAGTACATTCAAACATTAAATTTGAAATAAAAGGATTAAGTCAGCTATAGCCCTGTTTATTCTGATCAGTTAAATTTCTAATTCCAGGTCTTACACATATAATATACATATCACTTTTTACAGAAGTGCAATTATAGTTTATATAATTTGTATTCTGATTTTTTCATTTAATATGTGTTGAAATTTTACGTGCCATTCTGTAATATTTATAAGACTTAAGTTGGCTGAAGGTAGGAAATAGATCATTCTTTTCTAGAACTCAAATTTTTTATGTCATGTATTTTAGCAATCATTCATCCACTCATTTAATAAATACTTTAAAACCACTCTATGTGAGGCACCATTTTAAGCTTTCATACAAAATATTAATTCATTCATCATAAGCTTTTTCCTTAGAAGGCTTTCTACCTTTTTCTTTCTTCCTCCCTTGGAAGGCTATCCTTATGTCTCTTTGGAGACTGGTGGGGAGAAATCTCCCTTGTGAATTTTTGATTCTAATTAGACATTTTTCTGTCTCAAGAATTTCCTCCCTGGCCAAGACATAATATTGACAGTCCCCTACAGATATGCAACTACCAATAGTCCTGGTTTCTTCTCTTCAGAATTATGCTGTATGTCATCAGCACATGTAGGGTGGTTTGTGTTAAGAAAGGCTGTGAAAGCCACATATTTCCAAATGAGCAGCTTCCAGATTGGTCTGCAGTACTAAGAACGAAATTGGCACTAGGTTGGCAGCATAGCATCATAATTAAAATTCTTGGTCTTTGCAGTTTGATGACTTGATTGCAAATTCTTGCTGAGCAAATAAAAAATCTCAATCTCTTAGCTTTCATCCTTCCTTCTTTACAAGGCTGTTCATGGGATTAAGTGGAATGAGGTGAATTTAGCACTTAGCATAGTGTCTGCACAAAAGAAGAACTGAGTTTACATTAGTGTCATTGCTGTTGATTGAAAGAGATCAAGTGAAACTAAAGATATTTCATACAAATGTCATTTACTACAGTATAATAACTAGCAGAAAATGAAACCCCAAAAGCCAAAGCACCCTATCAATGGGTAGGCAATGATGGATATCTAGGAATTTAAGTTGAAGTAGTTGTAAGATATGTTTTTATATCATGAAAGCTCTTGATAATGCCATTATTGAATAACACACTTAATAGAGGCTTAGATTGTGATACATAGTCCCAAGGGAATATGTTCCAAGACCCTCAGTGGATGCCTGAAACCAAGGATAGTACTGAATTCTGTGTATACAATGTTCATTCCTATACATACATACCTATGATAAAGGTTAACTTATAAATTGGGTAAAATAAGAGATTAACAACAATATCTAACAATAAAGTAGAATAATTATAATAATATAGTGTAAAAATGTTATGTGGATGTGGTCTTTTTTTCTCTCTCTCTCTCAAAATATCTTGTAGTACTGTATTCAATTTTATAAGGTCAGGAGATGATAAAATGCCTATGATGTAATAAGATAAATTGAGGTAAATGACATAGGCATTGTGATGCAGCATTAGGCTACTAATGACCTTCTGACAATATATCAGAAGGAGGATCATCTGCTTCAGATGATCCTGGACCATCAGGCTGTGGTGAAGTTGATAGATATCTGTCAGAAGCAGACACGGTCAGTGGTTGGGGATCTTGGGCAGGGTGGAGTAGGATGGTGCAAGATCTTATCATGCTACTCAGAATGGCTTCCCTGGTGGCTCAGATGGTAAAGAATCTGCCTGAAATGCAGGAGATCCCGGTTCAATCACTGGGTCAGGAAGATCCCCTAGAGAAGGGAACAGCAACCTACTCCAGTATTCTTGCCTGGAGAATCCCATGGACAGAGGACCCTGGTGGGCTACAGTCCATGGAATTGCAGAGTTGGACACTACTGAGCAACTAACACTTTCAACACACTTTCTGAATGCCACACAGGGACTTCCCTGGCAGTCCAGTGGTTAAGATTTCGCCTTCCAGTTCAGGGGGTGTGGGTTTGATCCCTAGTCAAGTAGCTAAGATCCCACATGCCTGTGGCAAAAAAAAGGAAAAACATAAAACAGAAACAATATTGTAACAAAGTCAATAAAAACTTTAAAAGTGGTCCATATTAAAAAAAAAAACTTAAAAAAAAAAAGAACAACACACAATTTAAAATGTGTGAATTATTTCTGGAATTTTCCATTTAATTTTTTCATCTCTCTCAGGACTTTATTTTTAAATAGGAATAAAATTCTGAGTAAAAAATTTATGGTTATATGTTTCTTATAATTTTTATGGTGCAGTACTAATCCCCAAGAGGGATGTGTCAGATTTATTGGATCATGGCAGCTGTTTACCGAATTTTATCTAAAGAGCCAACTACTGATTAGAGGAACTTGTGAGAAACATTGTTCTAAATGTTCAATTAGCAGCACTTTTACCCAAATCCTCAATTGAGATATAAGCTGAATCACATGAAATTGGCAACACTGGACCATTTCTGACCAACTGAAAAGGAATGATTTCATATGGTTCAAATAAAAGCAATTTAGAACAATTACTCCCAAACAGGAGGGAATTTTGAAATCTTAAATTACAGTAAAGAATAGCATGATTATCTAATGAAAATATTTCAAACATTCTTAAATGATGTTTTACCTAACTTACTCTAGAAACAATATGAAGCTGCTTAAAGGCATACATAGTACTCAACAACCAAAACAAAGAAAGTAAAAATAAGAAAGCAAAATTTTAAACTCATGATCTCGGATTTTTTGCGCAAAGGAAGGCCAGATTCAAGAGACAGACTCTTGTTAGTTTGTCACATATGTCCTTAAAATTACAAAAATCTTTTCTTTTTTTTTTTCTTCTTCTAGACGTCAATTTTCACTCCAGCCTTTGGATCAGAAACTAAGGTCAGAGTAAACAGTAATATGAGAACTGAAGAAGTAATAAAGCAAATTCTCCAAAAATTTAAGGTAATCTTTATCAGTGAACTGAAGTATAAATATCTTGTGTATAATTTAATTGTAAACACATAAATGGATTTTTCTGAAAAAGACATATAAGCATGTATATCTAAATTAAATATTCAGTTCCAAAAAATTCTTTCCTATGTATTGTTGACCCTTGAAAAACACGTTTGAATGCCATGGGTCTATTTAAATATGGATTTTTTGTGAACTTTTTATTTTTTATTGGGATATAGCCAATTAACAATGTTGTGATAGTTTCAGGTAAACAGCAAAGGGACTCAGCCATATATATTCATAAATATGGATTTTTTTCTTCAATGCATATATTACTGTTTACAGTACATGGTTGGTTGAATCCATGAATGCAGTCCTGAGAGTACAAAAGGCCAACTGAGGGACTAGAGTATATGTGGATTTTGGTATCCACTGCTGCTGCTGCTAAGTCACGTCCCTCGTGTCTGACTCTGTGCAACCCCATAGATGGCAGCCCACCAGGCTCCCCCGTCCCTGGGATTCTCCAGGCAAGAACACCGGAGTGGGTTGCCATTTCCTTCTCCAGTGAATGAAAGTGAAAAGTGAAAAGTGAAGTTGCTCAGTCGTGTCTGACTCTTCATGACCCCATGGACTGTAGCCCACCCAGCCCCTCCGTCCATGAGATTTCCTAGGCAAGAGCCACAGCAGATACCAAAAGATAACTGTATAACATCTTTTAGTAACTGCACTGAGAAATTACCTTATCCCCTGGGAGCAGAGAAGATTTTATATATGAAAGTGGAAAATTAAAGTGAAGAAACAGATATATAATCTGGGTCTGGTTGGCTTAGAAAACACTAACAAAGAATTCATGTCTGTTCATTTTTTTCCATTGACAGATTGAAAATAGTGCCCAGGATTTTGCACTTTACATTATTTTTGCAACAGGAGGTAAGAAAACTTGCTTATTCTTATGTGACTGCATGTGTTGTCGTTTCCTGCCCATGAATAAGGCAGAAAAGCAGTTCACCTCTTTCTGCGGAAGAAAGGGAGGAAGGGAAGAAAGAAAGAAGAGAGGTGGAGTGTTTTACATTATTCATCCTTCACAGTTTCAAAGGAAGACAACCTAAGAATAAGGGGTCCCAGAAGAGCTTAACACAAAAGACTTTGTTTGTTGCTGCTGCTGCTGCTAAGTCATTTCAGTCGTGTCCGACTCTGCGCAACCCCATAGACAGCAGCCCACCAGGCTCCCCCATCCCTGGGATTCTCCAGGCAAGAACACTGGAGTGGGTTGCCATTTGCTTGTTGGCCAGGCATTAAGCTATCTGAATGGTGATCAAAGAGCCCTGGAGAATAGGTGGAAGAGTCCCAGGAATTGTAGGCATTTCAGTTGTTGATCTTTGTACTCCTTTCCTTTTCACTTTCCCTTATCATTCTAGCTTTTACTGGAGTCATCATTACATACCATTACTCCCTGATCTCATTGGTGCCTCTTTCCTAACATTACCTCTTTCTGACACACTGTGGGAGTGTTCCCTCTTCCTCAGTAGAGAAAAATGTGCAGAGCTATGTGGTGGGGTAAAAGTTAGCATCAGGACCTTGGGAAGAGACTATGTGTGGGGCGCTAGGAGCAAAGAGTAAAAGATGGATTAGAGAAATCCTAAGGCAATATTGAAATGAAATTTCTGAAAGCCTTAAAATAGAAAACCCAGAAATAAACCCTTGCACCTATTGTCAATTAATCTATGACAAAAGAGGCAAGACTACACAATGTTGGAGACAGTCTCTTCTACAAATGGTGCTGGGGAAAAGGTACAGTTAAATGTTAAAAAAAGAAAAAAGTTAGATCATTCTTTAACCCCATATACAAAAATAAGCTCAAAATGGATTTAAGACCTAAATGTGAGATTGCATACTCTAAAACTCCTAGAGGAAAACATAGGCAGAACACTCTCTGACATAAATCACAGCAATATCTTTTTCAGTCTGTCTCCCAGAATATTGGAAATAAAAACAAATGTAAACAATGGGACCTACTTAAACTCAAAAAAGTTTTTTCACAGTAAAGGAAATAGTAAACAAAACAAAACTATAGCCCACTGATTGGGAGAAAATGTTTGCAAATGATGCAAATGATACAAGATCAGCCTCCCCAAACTGCAAACAGCTCATGATACTTAACAGCATCAAAACAAACAGCCCACTCAAAAAATGGGAAGAGGATCTAAACAGACACTCCTCCAAAGAAGACATGCAGACAACCAACAGGCACATAAAAGATGTTCAACATCGTTAATTATTTAAAAAATGCAAATCAAAACTACAATGAGATATCACCTCACACCAGTCAGAATGGCCATCATTAAAACTGAAAAATTTTGAAGTTAGATTATAGAAATGGCTGAAGTTGTAATTTAAGTGTCTGATCACTTGAGCCAGAAATTGAATAAATAAAATAATATATTTTGATACA
The DNA here is from genome assembly GCF_001704415.2 of Capra hircus. Lineage (NCBI taxonomy): Eukaryota > Metazoa > Chordata > Mammalia > Artiodactyla > Bovidae > Capra > Capra hircus. Next base: position 89,149,367 of record NC_030813.1, on the reverse strand, counting down.
GAACAACTATAAGAAAATGGAAACTGGATATCCAAACATATATAAAATTGAAGTCTTTATAAATTGAAAGCTTAAATATATATATATATATATAAATTTTTGAAAGTTCTGAGTGTGTGTGTACTCATTCTGGTTGTTTAGGAGAAAACTACAAGATAAAAATGCTGGACTGTATAAAACGTAAAAGATACAAACCAAAGATTATGAAGACTGTCAGATGAAAAATTAATACCTACAGTGTCAAAAAGTTCTTGCAAAGTGATAATGAAAAGGCAACCAGTCCAATGAAAATACAAAGAAGTATGATAAAGCAGTTCAGAGAATAACAAAATAACCTGTAAATATTTTTAGGAAAGTCTAAAGCTTAAGGGAATGCAAGTATCAAAGGAAATGCAAAGGTCAAGGATATGTATATTCAACCCACAATGCCATGTTATCTTTTATCTGATTCTACCTACTGGTTGCCACGGATAAGAGTAAAAGAGAATGTTAATGCAATTCTGCTGAAGATCTGACTCCTACTTTCTTGGAACTCGTTTTAGCAATATTTATTAAAAATCTACAGTATACATATTCCTTAGCCCAGCAAATCCACTGGTGAGAATCTGTTTTACAAAAATCAAAGCACTATTACCTACAGATTTATGTGCAAGGTTATTTATAATGATAGAAAGCTAAAGGCAAAGTTACCCATCAAAGAAGAATGATTTAATACATGATTAATATGCAGCTATTATGAAATGAGTTAGATCTGTACCAGTTGAATGGAGGGAACTTTACAATACATATTTATTAAAAATGCAACATGCCTATAAATGTATAGAACCCGGGTCTCCCATACTGCAGGCAGACGCTTTACCATCTGAGCCACCAGGAGGCCTTTACAATACATATTTATTAAAAATGCAACATGCCTATAAATGTATAGAGTATGACTTCATTTTTAAAAAAGAATTATAAATCCCTATTTAAATATGTGGTTTATATGAGTATATGATTAGGGAGAAAGGTATGGAAAGATAAATACCAAGCCATTAACATTGATTGCTTTGTTAGGGGGTTGGGGAGATACAGAAAAGACAATGGGAAGAAGAGAAAGCATAAAATAAAAAAGCAAAAACTAAACTTTGATTTTTAAAAATGTGTACAATAAAAATAGCAAGTGTGATATGACCACTTTTATGTATTGTCTGTGTGTGTAGCTAAAGAGACGTATGGAGGAGTATCCTCTCAAAGTGAAATGCTGCTTATCTCAGAGTTCTGGGATTCCAGGGAAGTTTTACTTTCTGCCTTGTTTTTTCCTCACAATTACAACAGTGTATAAGGGTTTTTAACTTTACTGATGAATAATTAGGATAATTGACAAATATAATTGAATATATTTAAAGTGTACAACCACTGTGGACCTATTGCTGTGATCAAGATAATCAACATATCTATGAGCTCACATAGTTAACTTTTTTTCCCTTGGGCTAAGAATGCTTACTACTTTCAGCAACTTTCAAGTATACATTAGATCCTCAGAATTTGTTCTTCTAATAACTGAAAATGTGTACCCTTTGACCTACGTAACCTCCTTTCCCCTCTCACAACATGCATATTATTTTAAAATCCGAAAAAAAGAAACCTATTTTTACTATAAAACTACAGTTCTTTACATTTTACCTATGAAAATCACATTTCTTATACATGAAGTTTCTTATACATGAAATCCAGAACTGAAGGTATTCATAACTAAGTCCTTTTTAGGGACTAAGAATAGGGAAAAGAATGGAGCATAGAGCACCTGTTTGGGTAGTAATGTGGAAAATAGATGACTGTACTTTTAAAACCTTTTACCTGCTAAGCCCATGATCTATAATCTCAAATTGAGGCACACTTCAGGATGACCTGAAGAGTTCATTTAAAACACAAATTCTCAAGCCCCTCCAGATCTGAGGACAGTCTGGGAATACATATTTCTAATAATTATTCCAGGTGACCATGAAGTAAGAAACATTGTTTTATATTATCAAGCATAAAACAAATTGAGGATGCAAACCCAGGTTAACATAAGATGTAAAGTTCCAAAGAGGGTTCTGCCGTATGACTCAGCAATTCCACTGCTGGGCATATACACCAAGGAAACCAGAATTGAAAGAGACACGTGTACCCCAATGTTCACCACAGCGCTATTTACAGTAGCCAGGACATGGAAGCAACCTAGATGTTCATTAGCAGATGAACGGATAAGAAAGCTGTGGTACATACACATGATGGAATATTACTCAGCTATTAAAAAGAATGCATTTGAATCAGTTCTAATGAGGTGGATGAAACTGGAGCCTATTATACAGTGTGAAGTAAGTCAGAAAGAAAAACACTAATACAGTATATTACACATATATATGGAATTTTAAAAGATGGTAATGACAACCTTATATGCAAGACAGCAAAAGAGACACAGATATAAAAAACAGACTTTTGGACTCTGTGGGAGGAGAGGGTGGGATGATTTGAGAGAATAGCATTGAAACATGTATATCGCTGTATGTGAAACAGATGACCAGTCCAAGTTTGATGCATGAAACAGGGCACTCAAAGCCGGTGCCCTGGGACAGCCCAGAGGGATGGGATGGGGAGGGAGGTGGGAGGGGTTTTCGGGATGGGGGACACATGTACACCCGTGGCTGATTCATGTCCATGTATGGCAAAAACCACCACAATATTGCCTTCAATTAAAATAAATTAATTAGTTTTCATAAAAGAGGGTTCTGGTGGGTTAATGAGAGGAGCTGAATTATCAAGGTTCCCCATTGCTTCAGAAATCATGGAGGAATTAAAGCAGCAAACACTGACTCTGTGGACACATTAATGAATCATATCACTAGCTGTGGGGAAGCTGGGCTTCTAAGTTCTGGACTCTGCCTTGCATTTTTTTTCCTGGAGAAGTCCAGTCCAGGGGACGAGAACAGTTCTGACCCTTGGAACTATGAAAAGCCCAAAGAAACACATGATACCAGAGAGGGGACTAACTGGTCTACCTTTTCCCCATCAGTCTACTTCAACAGAGCAGACAATTCTTTAACCGTGTAAGTCTGACCGTGTCACACCTCTTCTCAGATCCTCCAATGGTCTCCCTTCTCACAGCAAAGTCAGAATCTTTGTGCTGGCCCCATTACCTCTTCTCTTCATCATTCAATAGCCCTCTCCTCATCTCCATACCAGCCACCTTGTTCCCTAGGCGCTCTTCGACATCTTTAGGCATGCACTGACTTCATGGGTGCTCAATTTACCTACTTATTCTTTTGACACACACTTCCCCTAAATAGCTTCACGATTTCTCTCTCATCTCCTTCAGGTCTTTGCTCAAATATTACGTCTTCGGTGAGGCCTTCCTCAGCCATTCTAGCAATAATTTAAAACTTTTCACTTGCTTATACATATGTACACACATGCACACTTTCTACCCCCTTCCTTGAGTAACCTTCCCCCTGAATACTTATCACTACATAAGATAGGTTTTATTGCTGCATCTTTCTTATCACCATCCTCTCCATGAGTGTGAGGTCCATGAGAGAAGTGATTTTACTCTGCTTTCTTCTATAGTGTGCCCAGCACAGAGAACAAGGCCTGGTACATAGTAAGAACTCAAAAATTATTTGAGGAAAGAAAATGATTGTAAGGGCACTGTGTCCTGTTCATGCTTTATTCTGATAAAAATGATATCACAGATGTGAAACTACTTAGGCAAAAAATTAGAAATATTTTGTGGTAGAAGTGTTTATAACTTTTAGAAATTTGAAGTTCTGGGAATATACCAAATTGGAAGTTATTTTCTTTCTCATGTCATTATTATGGCTGAATGGATGAAGCCAATAGAAGAATGAAATATAAAAAAATACTGCTAATGTAAATAACAGTTCAGAATATATTTTTAAAGAAAATCCAAAGATTGGATGTGGGGTGAGAGGGAAATGAAGAATTGAAGATAATTACAAAGTTTTGGATCTGAGCTACTAGAAGGATAGAATTACATTAATGGAAATAGGAAAGATCAATAAGTATTTATTGAATGAATGTTTTTAGGTTTTGCAAAGGCATAAATGGGATGGCAGATTTGTCTGAACATCCAAACCAAAGGCAAGGTTAGAATTCTGAAATGGAAAGTCAAATCCCAAAGGATAGCAAGAGAAAGTCTATTTTTAGTTCACTTAAAGCTTTTAATTTCAACTTGCTTTTTCGAGTGAGTAAACCAACTCCTCTTCTTTATAGGTTTCACAAAGTAAGTAGAAGAAGCAAAATGAATGGACAAATTATGTTCCTTTTTTTCCTCTATGGTGGCCTCCTGACTGTAGCTGATTCTTCTTTTCATTTGCAGAGCAGAAACGGCTAAAGAAGACAGACATTCCGCTGCTGCATAGACTCCTACAGGGACCGTCCAAAACAAATGCTCGCATTTTCCTCATGGATAAAGACGCAGAAGAAATTAGCAGTGATGTATGGATGCCATTGCCCTGAATCTGTCTTTGAGCTGTCCTGACCCAGTACCTCTCACACAAATGCTCTGCCTTTTTTGTTTTTTTCTTTCAGGTGGCTCAGTATATTAACTTTCATTTTTCTCTCCTGGAATCCATCCTTCAAAGATTAAATGAAGAAGAAAAAAGAGAGATCCAAAGAACAGTAGCAAAGTAAGTCAAGAGCTTACACACTGGGTGTTTGGTTCTTTAGTAGATTCAATGCACGAAATATGTCCAGGGGTTAATATTTTTTTTCTCCTTATTTTCAGATTCCGTACAGAAAAGGCAATCATATTGAAATACCTTCGAAGTAAATGGGTAATAAAAACAGAGACAACAGTTTAGCAGTACAAGTCACTATTGCTAAGCCACTTCAACAAAATTAGAAGGTTTTGATACTATTTCAGTGCATAAATTCTATACTTGCATTAAAAAAACATATGTGAACTTGAATCTATAGTTTGTTGAATGTAAGGCTTGTCTCTCTCTGAAGTGAAGAGATTAGGTAGGATTCACAGTTGGACTAAAAGAAACTTGAATTTAGTTTCAGTAACTAAAATAAGCTTGGATACTATGTATTCCAAATAGTTTTTAGAGTAAAACACTCAGTGAACTTGAATTTAAATGGTATCTTAAGATACCATGTAGCTTAAGCTTATTTAACTTCAACTGTCAAGAGAACTATCAACTAGCTCTCAGAAATGATTCAGAAGTAATAGCTTCCAGCTCTTGAAATAAAATATCAGCCCATTATTATCCCACCAAGAAATCTGATGGTGATGGTATTTCACAGTTTCTTAAACTCTAGCCTTTTCATAAAACCTAGGAGTGTCTTTCAGTCTTTTGAGCTATCTATAACATCAGAGCTACCTGTCCTTTGGGACAGAAAACATTATGGACTCTGCTAAGAAATCCAAATCATAATTCTCTCAACCCGAGCCCCTCTTTTTTACCCCCTCTGTTCTACTGATGAATTTCAAAAGTGTTCTTAAGATTTTTCTTAAGTCAGTTGAACTAGTTTTCTTTATTTTTCCAAATAAACATATCACAGAGATTTAATGTATTTCATCAGCTAGGCTAAGACTTGATCCATGATAACCATTTGTTGCTGAATGAATACAGAAGATGATGCAAAGCTATGGGATCTGAAGTTGGGCAGGAAATCTCAAGCTCTCTTCTTTTTCTCCAAAATAACTCATTCCACAAGACAGGGCTCAGGGTCCTTCAAGTCCACTTCACCAGTCTGAAAAAGCACTGCAAATGCCACAAGTTTCACCTGTGATTTTACTTATGAACTCTGTATTAAAATGGAGATTCATGCAGCTTTTTTCCATTCTACTACTAGTTCTATTTGCATTCCTCATAAGCATGGGACTCAATGGACTCACTGACTCAATGGACATGAATTTGAGTAAACTCCAGGAGCTGGTGATGGACAAGGAGGCCTGGCATGCTGCAGTCCATCGGGTCGCAAGAAGTCGGACACAACTGAGTGACCGAACTGAACTGAATAAGTATTGGATTACATTGATTGTATTACACATACCATAGGATACGGTTGAGTGTTGTAAACCCAGTTGGAAGATCAGCTATCAAAACATGAAACATGTTTAAGACAAAGTATTACTTCCCAATGTCACCAAATCCCAAACTGGATGAAAGTAAAAGTGCGCTATGAACTTTTCAGTCCTAGGAAATCTCCTTTATTGAATAAGACAGTGGCTTGCATCTTTATCCTTTTATCTATGAGTTAATAAGAAAGTCTCAACTCACTAAAATAAAGCAAATATAGTGGTTAAAACTCAGTATACTCAAACCTACTTATTTAAAGTAGTCTCAAGTATCTGCCATAGACATGACAAAAGAGTCATCTTTAATATCTTGAAAGTCTACAAAATGGAAAAAATAATAAGTAAGAAACATGGTTTAAAAAGTAAAATTGCAGAAGAGAAAATGCAAATAGCTACTAAGTGTGTGGGAAAAGTTGTATCTTAATAGTGATCAGTGGTATTAGTCTGTGTCTAAAGAGGAGACAGAAATCACACAGTCATTTAAATGGGGGTTATAATTTAATATAAAGAACTATTTAGCTGTGATAATAGGAGAGCAACTATAAAAATGGAAAGGAAACTCTAAAAGGGACCCTAGTCTGAGGAAGAATACCCAACTAAGGAAAACTTGGGGTAAGGAGTTGAAATGCACTGAAGAAGGTGTGGCTGCAGCCCATCGCACAGAGGAAACGTCCTCTGCTCCCAGGACACAGCAGGGCCATACACATAGGATAAGCAGGAACAACCCTCTGGAGTGTGGATCCAGTGGGCAAGTGAGCACAGGGGCTGCTCTGTGGGCGCAAGGCCAGATCACAGCGTCGGTGTCTGGAGGGGTTGCAGGAAAGAAAGTCTAGAGAACAGGTAAGCTGAGGCTGAGGGGTAGGCACCCAGATGAAGCCTGGGGCGCTGCTGCCAGTGCTGCTGGGACTGTGAGCTGCGGGAACCATCTCTGCAGGAACCATCTCTGCAGGAACCTAGTACAACTCTGTGTATGCCGTGGGCTGCGGCATCTTTGAGGCTGCATGGGACAGAGATGGGGCAAGTGGCTTACTAGATAGTCAGCCCCACAGAGCACTCTCTGGGAGCGAGCACCAAGGTGAGAGGGTGTGGAGAGTAATGATCTGAGTTAGAGCACAGGACTGTAAGGGGCTCCAGGGTGTGCCACCACAAACCAAATCAAGAGCTACAAAAGGGTTTGCGGGAGCAAATGCTAAAGAAAGCTGCACCCCACAGGCAACTAGCGCTGAAGAAACCATTCTGGGAGGAGCCCCGGAGAAAGAAAGTCAGCTTCCCGGGAACCGGCCTGCCAGCCCCTACGAATCAGGAAAAACCTGCTTCCTCCTACAGTGCTTCTCCAGCGCCCTCTACTGGCCAAGCATGATATAATGTAGGCTGCAAAGGAAGCGAATTTCAATGCTCTATCCTGCAGCTGGGGCCCCACTAAAGCCTAGCCTGAAAATAAATAAATAATGGTTTCCACGTCCAGTTTCACAGAGCCAACAACAAAGAGTGAGTTTGTAACAGAGAGGCAATAAAATAACTGGTATGTCAACAAAATGCAAAGTAAGAAAGTGAAATTGGTCTATTAAAAAGGTGAAAAATGATAATATTAAATACTCAACAAATTACAGTGAGATGTACTGTACTCAGTACTTAGACTACTGGCCTTCCCTCATGGCTTAGCGGCAAAAAAATCTGCCTGCTAATGCAGGAGACCTGGGTTTGATCCTTGGGTTGGGAAGATCCCCTGGAGAAGGAAATGGCAACCCACTCCAGTATTCTTGCCTGGGAAATTCCATGCACAGAGGAACCTGGTGGGCTACAGTCCGTGGGGTCATAAAAAAAGTCAGACATGACTTAGCGACTAAACAACAAAAGAGATACAAATGAGATACAAGAGATACAAATATAACTTTTCTCGAGAGCAAATTTAGCAGTAAGTCCACCCTATAATTTTACTTATAGAATCTTATACGAAAATAATCAGATGTACAAAGACACTATGTAAAGATGACTATTATTTATTGTGATAAAAGGAAGTAAATAGCCTAATATTCAAAAATAGAAAAAAATATTAAAGAAGGAAAAACAGTCACCCATGGAATGTAATGCAGCTCTTAGAATTGTTTTCTAATAAATTTTAATTATAAGAGTAAATTCTCCTTATGTTAAGATAAGAATATAGATACAAATATCCAAAAGTGTACTATCTATAATATAGATGTTTTTATATGAGTATATCCTATTCCTGTATATATACATGTATGTATGTAGTATATATACCACAAACCAAAAGCATGTTAAATGTGGTTATATCTGGTTTGTAGAATAAGGTATGGGTGATTCATATTTTTCATATTTGTTTATCTTATTAAATAATTTAGAATGAACATGTATTACTTTTTAAACCAGGAAATAGAAAATGTATGATTAAAAAGTTACCAATGAAAAAGTAGCAAGTACCTGCAATCACAGAGTTCTACTAGATGCAAAAAAAGGCAAATAAACTCTTCAAGTGAGACATTAACATCACTGCAGTGGTAGTTTTGAATATGTCTCTGAAGGCTTTGATACTCCACCTTTCAAGAGACAGAGTCTAATCCTCCTCACCTTGCCAGTGGGCTGGACTTAGTGACTCACTTTTAAGGAACAGAGGAGAACAGAAGTGCCAGGCTGTTGCTTGGGGAGACTAGGTCATAAAAGTCACCGCAGTGTCCTCCTTGCTTCTTCTCTTGGATTGCTTGCTTTGGGGGTGCCAACTGCCACATCCAGAGTAACCCTGGGGAAATCAAGGCGTCCCCTCCACAGTCCACAGCCGTGTAAGCGGGCCATCAACTCACCCCAGTCAAGCTTTCAGATGACTGCAGCCCTGTCTAAGAGCTTGCCTGCAACCTCGTGAGAGACTTGAGCCCAAACAAAAAGAAAAAACCAGCTACGCCACTCCTGGATTCCTGATCCTCAGAACATGTATGAGATACAAAATGTTTGTGGTAATATCCTGCTACATTTTAGGAGAAGTTGTTACATAACAATAGATAACTGATATAATTTCTGAGACAAAAATCTGTTCATTTCAGAGACATCTTTCTGTCATACAAGAATATAAGCTTTTGTAACAGAACTATTCATCTTTGTTTTAAATGGTCCAAATATTTCACTACCAGTTACATATTAGTTCAAATTCAGTTCTAGATAACGTTAAACTTAATGGTAGAGGTCCTGTCACGTTCATCTTTGTATAGTTTGCTGTATTTAATATTGTGCCCTTTGTATAGGATGTGCTCAATCAATCAAAGAACTGAATACATTAATGAATGAATAAAAGAATGAGTGAATAAATTGTCTAAAATATTTTTATAAAATCCCCTGTAAGAATGCTTCCTTTTTCACAAATCTGATCTAGTAGCTAAAAATATATAGAAACTTTTCAAACGGTTATTCTCCAATATGATGGTATATTTTATTATCTCTTGGCAGTATGAAATATACAGTTAGGCAGTGTTGCTATGGAATTTTGTTTAGGGTTGTTCCACATGGCTTCAAGCACTGAAGGAGAAACAAGTACATTTGCAAGGCAGTTGATGAGGTGGAAAAGATGGCAGATGTATCTATTATACTGAGATATCTACATATGAAAGGAAAGAAAGGAAAAGGATGCAATTCAAGAGGGCAAAACCCTTCCACAGCATCCATTTGTCTTCTAAATAACAGCTAACCTATTAGACTGAGACCTTTGAAGCTGTCCATATTTGGCCTACAAAGGCAACAATTTCATATTGTTCAAACTAACCTCACTTAGCATTTGTCAAGCACTATTTTAAATGCCTTCCCTAGTTCAACTCATTTAACGTTCATTACACTTCCAAGAGGATATTAACTTTTAAGTCCAACTGTAAAGATGAGGAAAGTAAGTCATGGAGAGGTTAGGAGGTTTGCTAAACTCTTTAGTAGAAGACCAAGGCTCTAGAATCCTTGGTTCTATGGCTCCAGAATCCACACAATTAACCACAAGAGTATATCAGTTCAGTTCAGTCACTCAGTCGTGTCTGACTCTTTGTGACCCCATGAACTGCAGCATGCCAGGCCTCCCTGTCCATCACCAACTCCCGGAGTCCAGCCAGACCCACATCCATTGAATCAGTGATGCCATCCAACCATCTCATCCTCTGTCGTCCCCTTCTCCTCCTGCCCTCAATCTTTCCCAGCATCAGGGTCTTTTCAAATGAGTCAGCTCTTTGCATCAGGTGGCCAAAGTATTGGAGTTTCAGCTTCAAAATCAGTCCTTCCAATGAACACCCAGGACTGATCTCCTTCAGAATGGACTGGTTGGATCTCCTTGCAGTCCAAGGGACTCTCAAGAGTCTTCTCCAACACCACAGTTCAAAAGCATCAATTCTTTGGCACTCAGCTTTCTTTATAGTCCAACTCTCACATCCATACATGACTGCTGGAAAAATCATAGCCTTGACTAGATGGACCTTTGTTGGCAAAGTAATGTCTCTGCTTTTTAATATTCTATCTAGGTTGGTTATAACTTTCCTTCCAAGGAGTAAGGGTATTTTAATTTCATGGCTGCAATCACCATCTGCAGTGATTTTGGAGCCCAAAAAAATAGTCACCCACTGTTGCCACTGTTTCCCCATCTATTTGCCATGAAGTGATGGGACCAGATGCCATGATCTTCGTTTTCTGAATGTTGAGCTTTAAGCCAACTTTTTCACTCTCTTCTTTCACTTTCATCAAGAGGCTCTTTAGTTCTTCTTCACTTTCTGCCATAAAGGTGGTGTTATCTGCATATCTGAGGTTATTGATATTTCTACCAGCAATCTTGATTCCAGCCTGTGCTTCTTCCAGCCCAGCGTTTCTCCCAGCCCAGCATTTCTCATGATGTACTCTGCATAGAAGTTAAATAAGCATGACAACATACAGCCTGACAACATACTCCGTTTCCTATTTGGAACCAGTCTGTTGTTCCATGTCCAGTTCTAACTGTTGCTTCCTGACCTGCATACAGGTTTCTCAAGAGGCAGGTCAGGTGGTCTGGTATTCCCATCTCTTTTAGAATTTTCCACAGTTTATTGTGATCCACACAGTCAAAGGCTTTGGCATAGTCAATGAAGCAGAAATAGATGTTTTTCTGGAACTCTCTTGCTTTTTCGATGATCCAGAAGATGTTGGCAATTTATCTCTTGTTCCTCTGCCTTTTTTTAAACCAACTTGAACTTCTGGAAGTTCACAGTTCACGTATTGCTGAAGCCTGGGGTTTCACCCTAAACTACACACCTTCAGATGGCAGTCTGTCTGTCTTCATTTGTAGTAAAGAAATAATAGTACCCACTTCATTATACAGTTGTAGAAGTTACAGGAATATTACATTTAAAGGCTGACACTTTGCATGTAAGAAGTGTATGATAAATACTAGCTATTGTTATAACTAGGCTTCCCTGGTGCCTCAGACAGTAAAGAATCTACCTGCAGTGTGGGAGACCTGGGTTCAATCCTTTGGTCAGGAAGAACCCTTGGAGAAAGGAATGGGTACCCCAGTATTCTGCCTGGAGAATTCCATGGATGGAGGAGCCTGGCCGGCTACAGGGTCACAAAGAGTTGGACATGACTGCTCTACTAATACTTTTCACTGTTGTAACTAAGCTACAATGTGTTCCCATGCAGCATTGTAACCTAGGCTTTCACTGAGTCTTACTACTTTGCTCTTGTCTTAAAACCCACCACGTACATTTTCTAGTCACTGGCCAGGGTGCCTTCTTCCATGGACTTTCCTTGTCTCTGGGGTAATGTGTGATCTCAAACCCCTGGGTTTTACCTTATCAGTTAGTTCTGCTCTTAAGACACTGGAAATGTGAAATCTGCCCATTATTACAATTCCTCATGTGATTATATCTTGTTTAAATTCATTAGTGACCTGGTCGTATCATATTCATATCATTCCCTGCAATACCTAGCACAGTTTATTGAACATAATAGATACTTCAATGTTTTTTGGATTTAATTTGCTAATATATATATGAACACATTGAAATTACTGGAGTGAGGAAAAATTGAAATAAAGTATAGAGCACTGAAAAGAGCATTTAATATTTTCTCTAATCAAAACCATTCATTTAGTAAGCACTAAAATATCACTGCTTTTTTTTTTTTTTTTTTTTTTTTTACTTCATTACACACAAAAAAGCATCTGGAAAACTAAGTCCAAAGGATAAGTTCTTTACGTCTTTCTCCCAGGAGTTCTGGGGAAAAAAACTGCTGATACACATCATCATTGGAAGTTCAAGTTAATACGAACATATTGGGATTCCTTGGTGACAATGTCAGCATCACATATCCAGGGTAAAGATGAATGAGAATACTGTTACGAAAGTAACTTTCTTACAAAACCATTTCATTCAGCTCATCAATAATTATTTTCAGTAGTGGTATGGATAGAAACCCGAAGTGGCACTTTGGATCTTTTTCATTCCGGAAACCCAGCAGCCAGGTCCCAGCTTGATGTGGCATGTGGCAGCCCATTATATCCACCTGAGACCTTTGAAAGCCACACATCCCCCCACCCCACCGCCCTGCCCTTGAGTTCATGTTTCCATTGCTGCTTCTGAGAAGTAGAAAGTTTATGAGGAGAAAAGAGGTTGCAGAAGAGTTGCAATAAGTAGATTTTTCTGCTGAGTGAGAAACTAGAGATTCAGTCTAGATTGGTTAGTGTTCCTGAGTAGCATTGTGAGAAGATAAAAACTGACACTATTGATTTTTATTCTGAGTATTAAACATGGATTTCATCATTCATGAAAAACAAAATGCAGTTCTCAACAAAGATCCTATGGTGACATTTTCTGGAATCATTTAGCCTCCCAAAAGAAGCTGGCACTTTTCAATCAGTTTGGACCCCTAAAAAGAAAAAATAAAGCAAATAAGCACATCTGTGAGAAAGAGAACACAGCTAAACAGCTCTGATCCCCAAATAGAAAATCTTTAAGACTTCCCTGTTGCATGCCTGAGATATATCCCAATATGCCCATGACTCAAGGTCTTAGAATAGAATTGCTCATAGGCCTAGTCCCTTAGTTTAAGGACTTAATTCACTGCAATGACACCTACGTTCAAGACCCCAGATTTGGCTAAATAAAAATTTGCTTCCTTCTCACTAAAGTATGGCACTCTTTTGCTGCAGAGTGAAAATGAACAGTCAACATCAGCTTCACACTGCATTTTAAAACAGCTCTAGGGTAATCCCATAGTACATATGTACTCAGTCACTGAGTTGTGTCCAACTGTTGGAAACCCCATAGACTGCACCCCAGCAGGCTCCTCTGTCCATGGAATTCTCCAGGCAAGAATACTGGAGTGGGTTACCATTTTCTTCTCCAGGGGATCTTCCTGACCCAAGGATGGAACTTGAGTCACCTGTGGCTCCTGCTTTGCCAGGAATATTCTTTACCACTGAGCCACCTGGGAAGCCCATATGTGTGTCTGTGTGTGTGTATACATACATATGTATCTTTTAAAAATATTGATGTATGTATTTGGCTTGCCAGGTCTTAGTTGGAGCACACAGATCTTTAATCTTCATTGCAGCATGCAGATTCTCAGTTGCAGCATGAGAATCTAATTCCCTGACCAGGGATCAAATCCAGGCCCCCTGCTTTGGGAGCACAGAGTCTTAGTCACTGACCACCAGGGAAGTTCTCTTGTTTATTCTTTTTCAGATTCTTTTCCATTATAAGTTATTACAATACAGTGAATATATTTCTCAGTGCCATATAGTAGGTCCTTGTTTATTTTATACACAGTAGTATTTATATAATAATCTGGAACTCCTAGTTTATCTCCTTCCACCCCCTGCTATCCCCTTTGGCAATCATTGTTTTCTATGTCTGTGAGTCTATTTCTCTTTAGGAAATACATTCAATCATATCATCTTTTTAGATTCCACATAGAAGTGGTATAGAATGCTATCTGTCTTTCTCCATCTGACTTACTTCGCCTTGTATGATGATTTCTAGGCCCATCCATGTTGCTGCAAATGGCATTACTTCACTCTTTTCATGACTTAGTAATATTCCATTGTGTGTGTGTGTATATATATATATATATCACATCTCTTATCCATTCATCTGTTAGTGGGTATATTTATATTGTTTCCTTTCCTGGCTATTGTAAATAGTGCTGCTATGAACTGCAGTGCATGTATCTTTGAAAAATTAGAGTTTTCATCTTTTCTGGATATATGCCCAGGAGTGGGATTGTGGGGTCATGGTAGGTCTCCTTTTAGTATTTTTAAAGGAAACGCCATACTATTTTCTTAGTGGCTGCACCAATTTACATTTCTACCAATAGTGAGGGAGGGTTCCTTTGTTTTCTCTCCAGCATTTCTTATTTGTAGACTTTTTAATGAGGGCCTTTCTGAATGGTGTGAGATGATACCTCACTGTAGCTTTGATTCACATTTCTCTGATAATTAGCAATACTGAGCATCTTTTCCAGCTAGCCATTTGTATGTCTTCTTTGGAAAAATATCTATTTAGGTCTTCTGCTCACTTTTTGATCGGGTTATTTGATCTTTTGATATGAAGCTGTATGAACTGTTTGTGTATTTTGAAAATTAATCCCTTGTCAGTAGCATTGTTTGCAAATATTTTCTCCCAAGTCCATATGTTGTCCATATAGGAGGCTACTAACCTATCATCCGTCTGAACTTCGGAATAAATATTGCTTGTCTATTTCTCCACATCCTGTGACATACTTTTCAAGACTCTACATTCTAGGATATAGCAATTTGCCAACATCCTTTCATCTCTTTTGAAGTCCCAATTCAATAATAGTAGCAATATACCAGAAAGAATAAAGCCTATTGAAAAACCCACCATCAATGTAAGAGCTATTGATGAACTTCTGAAAAAAAAAGTCATAGATATGATATTAATCAACATCTCAAAATGCAGAGATGGGAGCTCAGAATAGCAACATGTAGAGATATTCCAGCAGTAAAAGACCAGAAAGTCACTGATTTCTGAGCTACTTCTGTTCTTACCTGCTGCTCAGTCCATTTTCTAAAGCTTCCTTAAGATTTCTGAAATCACTACTATCTTTTCAATATACTATTTTTTACTTAAGTTATCCAGAATTTGACCATATTATTTACAACTAAAGAATTCAAGCTAACATACAGCTAAAAAACAAAACTGTGTAAATATATGGATAAAATAAGAATTTAAACATATAAGGACACCAGAAGTTTTTCTCCTGGGTGCCCATTCTGAAAAAATACATAAATACATTACATGCTTAAGAATTTAGCCAAGAAAAACTTAATAGAATTCAAGAAAAAACACAAAATGGAATTTTAGAAACAGTCCATTTTACCCAAAGTTATACTAGGAAGAGGGGCTTCCCTGATAGCTCAGTTGGTAAAGAATCTGCCTGCAATGAAGGAGACCCCGGTTGGATTCCTGGGTCAGGAAGATCCCCTTGAGAAGGGATAGGCTACTCACTCCAGTATTCTTGGCCTCCCCTGTGGCTAAAGAATCCACCTGCAACGCAGGAGACCTGGGTTCAATCCCTGGGTTGGGAAGATCCCCTGGAGAAGGGAAAGGTTACCCACTCCAGTATTCTGGCCTGGAGAATTCTTTGGGCTAGTTCATGGGATTGCAAAGAGTCAGACAACTGAGTGACTTTCACTTCACTTCACTTCACACTAGGAAGAAACTTTCCATGGATAGCCAATTCTAGAAATAACTAGGTCCAAACTGAGAGAGTAAGTCAGAGGACTTTTCAAATATAGTTTTAAGATGATAGAATATTCTATTACAAAAACTGTATGATTAAGACCTGATACAACTTAGCAGTGTGATGAAAGCAGATGTTTTGTTTGTCAATATGGAAAAAGAAAGGTAATTAGAACCTCTCAAGAAAGAAGGATGTATTAGGAAATCATAGCCCAAATATGTAAAACTAAACAAATGTGGCATATTTTCTGCATTTGACAATAAGAAAAAAGACTTCATTTAATATTGGTATTTTTTAAGCAATACCAGATAAGTTGTTGAACTGATCCATTCATTGTATGGCTGTAAATAACATTGAAGTTAAACGCACTATTGAATATACTATTTATTGGTTTCCAGTTGTTAGCATCAACTATTGACAAACTGTACACTCCCTGCACTTTGCAGAAGGGCATGGCAACCCACTCCAGTATTCTTGCTTGGAGAATTTCCATGGATAGAGGAGCCAGGTGGGCTACAGTCCATGGAGTTGCAAAGAGTCAGACACAACTGAAGCAACTTAGCACACATACACCTTACATTAACAAAGCAGGATAAACAAACCTAGGGTGTGTGGAAATAATGGCATAGCTTTAAAAAGGAAAGCTGGCAAAGTAATTAAGGAAATTTAGATGTTAATTATGTTGTGGAAAATCACTAGATGCTGACTGAAGTGTAAGAACCAAGGAAAAATATAATCAATAAAAGAAAAACACTTTACCTAAAAATATATTAAAAGTCTACGAGTGGTATTGTTGAAGTCAGTGTAAACACTCTATATTCTTTAAATGATAGCAATATTTTAAGAAGTTACTAAAGTAATAACACTAATCACTAGGAGTACTAATAGGGAAGATTTAAATTGCTTATCTTTTGGGAATGGGAAATGTACCCTGCTTTTCTGTCTGAACTCTTGTTTCACTCATGTTCATGTATTACTTATAAAAGAAACTAAATACAGTATTTCAGAATGACTTTATCCATATGATCGAGATGTCACATTGCTTACTCTGATCCTTGCTTTTTCTCCAGAAATGCATCCCAGGATTGCAGTAGCTTTAATAGTAGACCCATCAAACTGTAAGCAGAGGCTACTTAAAACAGCAAGTCTTTTCACATGAACTTGTGTTGAGTCACAACTAAAAGCAGAGCACTGCTTTTTTTATTATTAAATTTTATATATTATTTTTCAAACTATCATTTCAACCTGCCCAAATTTCTGCTACTTCTTGTTAACATTTTTCTATGTTATATTCTGTTGGCTGACAGATAATTATCTCAGGCTATAATTATCATTCCCCTCTGACCTGAGTATTTTTCTTCTTAAAACTGCTGATGCCTGCAATTCACATTATTACCTCATGAAACATGAGATTCCTTTTCTTTGGAAGATTCAATTCACCTTGTATGGCTGAGTTTCTTATTTTATTCCTTCTTTTTGTTTCATTCTTATTCTTATTGACATTCCAGCATTAACTTCGGCTCACTTTTTTCTCCCTAGAATTTTCCTGCATTCTGGTTTACTTCTCAGAATGTCTTCCATCTTGTCTAAAAATGTTTTATCCTCCCACCAGTCATAGCTAGAAAGGCAATCTTCAAGCCTGCTCACTTTATCTTTTAGCAAGCAGAACAGGTTCACATAATTTACTATTCAAACAAAGAAAATGCCTGTAGGTCCCTGCAGCGGTTAGTCTAACTGGAAAATCTACAGACTGCTAATTGGGTAAGCCTCATCACCTCTAAGGCTTCACAAGTGGCACAGTGGTGAAGAATCCACCTGCTCATGGAGGAGACACAGGAGATTTGCATTCCATCCCTGGGTTGGGAAGATCCACTGGAGAAGGGCACAGCAACCCACTCCAATATTCTTCCCTGGAAAATTCTATGGACGGAGAAGCCTGGTGGGCCACAGTCCATGGGGTCACAAAGAGTCGGACACAACCGAGCACACACAGACTTTACTTGGGGGACTTTGGAGACTCCCAGAGTCACTAGGAATTATTCCTTTGCACTACAGTCAAACCTAGGCCTCTTCCACAAACAGAGACACACACAGAGTCACACAAATTCTTGCTGATAAGATTCCAAGATATTATAGTCCTATATTCTATATGTTCGATTATATAGTCCTGTATTATTGGCTAAGCCTATTCATATAAAATAATGTTATTTTTTAATATTCCAGTCTTATCTTTTTTATTTAATGTCCCCAAATTCTTTTACTTCTTTTCATAAATAGGTTACTTTTCAATTGCTTCATTATTTTTGTTACTGTCCTTGGTTCCAACTTCTCACTAGGAGTTAGATATATGAAAATATTGGGAGGGGATGGGGGACTAGTTTATGATTATCTACTTTCACCCTAAAGTGGTTCGTCAAGTGTTCTCCAAACCATAGCATCAGCAGCTCCTGGGAACTTGCCAGACCCCACCCCAGATCTATTGATCTATTGATCAGAAATCCTGTGAGTAAAAAACACTGATTTTCTTTTAACAAAAGAGAAGTTGCCCTCCAAGCAACTCTGGTGCACACAAATATTCCAGAATCACTGCCTTAGAATAATCATAAGGAGATAAAATTCATGAAACGTTATAGATGATGCATAATTACAGATAATAACCATTTTTTATCTGAAGAAGTTAATCTAGCAAATGATAGTTAATATGATATATTCTTCAGATAGCTCCTATTTGATTCCTTAATATGTGGAGAAATCCTAAAGCAGAGAGGGAAGGGAGGAAATTTGGGCTTTTCAACCATTAAGTTGAAGGTTGCTGTTCGACAAAAAGCGTCAGAAAAAGCACACAGAAATCTTCCGATCGTGTTATTGGTGAAGTAGTTCCAGCAAGAAGTATTCCTGTTCAAGAGCAAGAACATGTCAAGAAAATTCTCTAGGGAATTCTTAAGTACAGGCCTTTCTGAAAAAGGGTTTATGAGCTGACTCATTGGAAAAGACACTGAAGCTGGAAAAGACTGAAGGCATAAAGAGAAGAGAGTGACAGAGGATGAAATGGTTAGGCAGCATCACTGACTCAATGGACATGAATTGAGCAAATTCCAGGAGATAGTGAAGGACAACAGAAGCCTGGTGTGCTGCAGGCCGTGGGGTTGCAAAGAGTCAGACACGACTCAGCAACTGAACAACAAGAACAAGTGTTAATTATATTTATCATGTTGCAAATCATATCCCTGGCATTTGTTTCCCTCATAACTGATTGCTAGTTTGTACTTCTTGACCACCTTCTTCCCCATACAAAGATATTACAATATTATTAACTATAATATATATAATATATAAGATATATAATAAAACTACAATAGTTATTATTATTACTGTTGTTACTCAGGTAGCAATGTGTTTTCTAAATACAGAAAGTAAAAGGGCTTTAAAATGAAAAAATGAACATTTGTGACTGTTTTCATTTTGTGTATCAGCTAGTCTGGCAGTCAGCGAAGTTCTTATTGTGAACAGCCAGATATCTGGAACTCTGTAGTTCATTCAGTCTCTGTCACAACTACTCAATTTTACAACTATTCAATTCTGCTGTTTTAAGAAGCCATAGACAACGTGTAAATAAATGGGCAGGGCTGTGTGCCCACCCAACCTTATTTACATAAACAGGGAGTGAAGCTAAGTTAGCCAGAGGGCGGTAGTTTGACTACCTTTTTGTCAAGGCTATGAAAGTGAAAGTGAAAGGCTCTAAGTGGTGTTCAAGTCTTTGTCACCCCATGGACTATACAGTTCATGGAATTCTCCAGGCCAGAATACTGGAGTGGGTAGCCTTTCCCTTCTCCAGGGGATCTTCCCAACCCAGGAATCAAACCCAGGTCTTCCACATTGGATGTGGATTTTTTACCAGCTGAGCCACAGATTATGGCTATTATTCAGTCACTAAGTGCTGTCTGACTCTTTGCGATGCCATGGCCTACAGCACACCAGGCTTCCCTGCCCTTCACTATCTCCCGGAGTTTGCTTGAATTCATGTCCATTGAATCAGTAATGCTATCTAACCATCTCATCCTCTGCCTCCCTCTTCTCCTTTTGCCTTCAATCTTTCCCAGCATCAAGGTCTTTTCCAGTGAGTCAGCTCTTTGCATAACGTGGCCAAAATAAAGGAGCTTCAGCTTCAACATCAGTCCTTCCAATGAATATTCAGGATTGATTTCCTTTAGGATTGACTGGTTTGATCTCATGGCAGACCAAGGGACTCTCAAGAGTCTTCTCCCACCACAATTCAAAAGCACCAGTTCTTTGGCTTAGACTATAGATATGTGACTTTTAACATAAGCACATGTACAGTTTAGTTGAAAAAGTATAAAAGAGCCAGCTGGATTCTTTACCAACTGAGCTGTGAAGGAAGCCCAGAAAAGAGCCACTGAAGGTAATTAAGGCATTTGTGAAAATTGTTACCTGTGAAAATGTTTCCCTAGGCCATTGCTAAACCCCAGCCTTAACTAGCCCCAACCTGTTTTGACTGTAAAGGCTCCTTTATTATATATATATTTTTAACCATATACTTGGATTCTTCTGCTCAGATACTATAACCTACTATAACCAAATTTCTGTTTCTCACGTCATATCTGCAGGAGAATGGCCATTCCAGGTCCACTGCATGAATTTACATGAATTTTCTGTGCCTCAGAGTGATAGTAGGATCTCCATGATATTCTTAGAAATTTAAGTCACACAACTTTACCATCTTATGAAAAGTCATTTGCTTGTTAACTGTATATAATTAGATTGATAACACAAAACAATCACCTGGTAGTCAGTTTAGTGGATATGCAGAGACACTTTTTTCTGATCATAGTTTCTCTTTCTATTCTTCAACCCCCTATCCTAATGGCCTGCCACTGAGAAAATACAATCATTTTCACCTGGTTTCCTAGTTAAGCCCCAAACTACCTTTAGTGACTCTTTCTGATTGCGCCCACAAAAATTTCTAAAACAAAGCTACAGCTTGCCCAGACAGGCCTTTAAACTGTTATTTGTTCAAAATTTCTCTGTATTTCCACGGACACCTTTTCTCTACAATGACCAGAGTCTTGCTCATCCTTCTTCCCCCACCCCCAATCCAAAACATCTCAGTTCATCTGAGATCAATGACTTTCTGTTTATCTCTTTTCGTGTCTAACACACCTAGTTTCTGCAAATGAACATAAATATTAGTGTATCTTCAACAAAAATACTTAGTTACACCAGTCCGCTGAGACTGTGATTTTCTCCCAATCCATTCATGACTAGAACAGAGAATTTTTTTTAAACTTAATAACCTCTAAGAATGCTAAGAGAATAAACAAGGAAACAGGGATACCTCTTCTTGGAAACACATTTCACTTTTCTCTGCTTGGCAGCATATCTCCACCAAGTGAGCAAAATTCACAATAATTGATTGGAACTGCATCTCTGCTGCATTTGGTTTCTGCTTCACAAGGTTGCTGAGGAGTCTGAATAAGAAATGAGTGGCAAAAAAAAAACAAGCACTCACTGAGTTCTAAAAGGCCAGCTTGCAAACCTGTCCTACTTATTGAAAGCTGCACACCACCCACACCTTTGCATAGCTCTCACTCTCAAGTTTAAAGGATCTGAAAATGACCTGATGTCCTTACAGTTTTCACAATGTCTATCTCCATCTTCATGTTTATTCGACATTGTTATTCAAGCACATCTCATCAATATACCTATTATAGTAAATTTAATTATCTTTATGTAATTATTACTAGGACAAATACTTTTTTCTATTTTTATTACATTCGGTAGAAAATAGGTTATGCAATACATTAGCTTTCCCTATAGTATTTTCTTGTGAACAACATTTATCCTAAAAAACTAACTTCCCAATAAATATTTCAAATATAACACACCTGGACATTGAGGGCCCTTTATATGTTATTAATGATAAAGCCAATACACTAATTTGAAACTTTAGTAGTTTGACAGTCAACTCAGATGTCTCTTATAGAATAGTTTCCCAACAACCATATACATGTCAGTGATTCAATCACTTTGAATATCCAAAATTACAACCTAGTGTCTGTCTATTTAATAAAAGATGTTGTCTTTTTTTTTTTTCTGATCAAGAAAGATTTAACTACAAAGAAAACAAGGTGTGAAGAGTAGGGAAAATGTACCTTAATCCATATATTATGCTTACCCCCAAAAAAACCTTTGCTTGGTCTTCATTTTCAAATTCAAATTGAAAACACCTAGTGGTCTTATTTGGTGAACAGGTATAATAAAAATATCTCAAAGCTTCAAGTAGCTATTTCTATGACACCCTAAACCAGGGATCCAACAAATATTAATATTTTAGGCTTTTTCTACCAAGAGGCAAAATTAAGGATATTATATAAGTCTTCTATCACAAGACAGAGAACTCCAGCCCCACCCCACCTCTAGGCTGGGCTGCCCTGGGTGGCTGGCAGACACAGTTTGTGCCAGTTCCCATCAGCTAGAGATGGTGGTGAAGAAGGACCAACCAGCAGAAGAGCAGGTGTGCACTGCATCAGTCTCACTGTCCAGCCCAGTGACAAGCCCTTCTCTTCTCCCTGAGGTCTCAGTGCAGGCAGCTGGCCCAAAGCAAGGTGACTCTGAGTCGCCTGACTCCTGGCCTGAGATGCCACCAAGCCTTTGCTGCCTGACAGTCGTCCACAGTGAAGTCTCCAACGTGTATGTGACACCACCGCAGGCGCTGGGCAAAGCAAGTTGCGGCCCAGGCAGGGAAGCAGGAGTGCAGTTGGGAACAATGGAGAAGCTAAGGTGGCCCTCTGCAGCTCCCAGGCTTGGCTTATCCAAGTGGTGCCCACAGGACCCACAAAAACAGCTCTGGCCAGATGGCCGTAGAACTGATCCCTCTAAACAATCGGACAGATACTTAGCTTAACTGGATGGCCCTCTGAACATGCCTCTGATCTTCCCATTTCAGCTCCACCCTCTCCCACCTCCACCCTAGCCCCGCCTTGATAATGGACGAAGGTGGACCATCAGAAAGGCTGAAAAGAATAAGGAAACACAAGCCAAGTTTCTTTTCAGAAACTATTATTAATACAATAGGAGGTGGGTTTGAGAAGCACGCAATCACTATATCCTCTGAGCACCAGCAAAACACAGTCAAAGGACTAGGAGATTCTAATTAACTCCATGTTAACCCCTAATTCTAAGTCCTGGGAATCTAGAAAGAAAAATCAGAGAGGGGACAAAGACAGATGTACAAAAATATTCATTGCCACAATTTATGACACTTAAGAATTAAAAACAATTTTAATGCCCAGCAACAGGGAATAAATTCATTATTGTACCCACGTGTTCTTGCTGTCGTTTAGTCACTAAGTCATATCCGATTCTTTTGCAACCCCATGGACTGTAAGCCCACCAGGCTCCTCTGTGCATGGGATTTTCCAGCCAAGTATACTGGAGCGGGTTGCTATTTGCTTCTGCAGGGGATCTTCCCAATTCTGGGATCAAGCTCACCTCTCCTGAATTGCAGGCAGATTCTTTTTTGCTGAGTATTGTACCCACATACTGAAATATTAAAAAAAAACCACTAAAATGGCTGTTTTGAAGAGTAACGTGTACATTGTTTTTAACTACATTAAAAAAAAAAAAACAGCCAACATCTTTTGAGTGTATTGATATTTGCTAGGTTTCAGACAATGTGCTGATAATTTATAAATGCTACCTAATGTACTGCCCTCTGTCACCTCCTTAAAATAAGGCTCTTTGTCATCTCCACTTTGTAGGAGTAGTTTCAACTCCTTGGGTATAGTATAGTTTCTGGGCAAATATAAAAAGCCAGTGCAGTGAGCTTCCCTTTCAGAAAGCACTTGAGGATTGAGAACTACTTATGAGAACTTGTCCTGAGACAAGAAGTCAGGTTCACAGACTTCCGCCCGTTAAGAAAGGCCTGGGCGTAGAAGACAGGAGTGATTCAGCAGTTCGCCAGCTGGGCCTCCATTAGACTCGATTCTGAGTTATGTGGAATCAGGGTAACGCTTTGAAAGGGGGCTCTGTGAGTACTTTCACTGAAATCCTGCACACCATTAAGTCACAGTGCTGCGTCGCATCAGTCGTGTCCGACTCTGTGCGACCCCATGGACGGCAGCCCACCAGGCTCCCCTGTCCCTGGGATTCTCCAGGCAAGAACACTGGAGTGGGTTGCCATTGCCTTCTCCAATGCATGAAAGTGAAAAGTGAAAGTGAAGTCACTCAGTTGTGTCCAACTCTTAGCGACCCCATGGACTGCAGCCCACCAGGCTCCTCCGTCCATGGGATTTTCCAGGCAAGAGTACTGGAGTGGGCTGCCATTGCCTTCTCCCACAACACTGACTAAACAAGTATGATCCTGGGGTCTGGGGAAGATATTATTTTTTCCCTGAACAACAAAACATTAAGCAGCTTTGTCATCCCTTGAAAGGGATGTAGTCTGCTGCTGAACAGGAGACCACAGTACCTGGAGGGCACGGCTGATCCCAGTGGCTGATCCCACTCCCTGTGTTGGAGTGGGGCCAAGGATCATGCCTGGAGAATTCAGGGAGTGAGGCGACAGGAGTTTCCTAAGCACTCCCCTGAGGACTCAGACATAATTGCTGGAACTGAAGCTCTGTATAAGCTCTGTATAAGTAGCATGAGTGCAAAGCTTGTGTTATTAAGCATTCAAACCATAGATGGAAGGACAGAGGGCAACCACAGGAATGTGAACTTGTATACGTGTATGACATTCTATACTTCTACACTGTATATATATTTATTATGGGTATCTCTGCAGTGTTGGAATAAAAGTATGATTTTCTTCTCTTTTCTGTATTTTCTAAATTTTCTGCAGTGATTATGTATTACTTTAAAAATAAAATATATCAAAATTTTACAAAGAAATATGGCACCCCACTCCAGTACTCTTGCCTGGAAAATCCCATGGACGGAGGAGCCTGGTAGGCTGCAATCCATGGGGTTGCTAAAAGTCGGACAGGACTGAGCGACTTCACTTTCACTTTTCACTTTCATGCATTGGAGACGGAAATGGCAACCCACTCCAGTGTTCTTGCCTGGAGAATCCCAGGGACGGGGGAGCCTGGTGGGCTGCCGTCCATGGGATCGCACAGAGCCGGACACGACTGAAGTGACTTAGCAGCAACTTAGCAGCACAATAGTATAAGCATTTCTTTTCCTATCCAACTGTTCTGCATATATTTGACCTTTTTCTAAATTATTTTTTATTAAAGTATAGTTGATGTATGCACATATTCAACTTTCCCATTAGACCTAAACTTGATCCCACTTGAGAGGAAACACTGCCTTGTGTTTCTGTATCATTCAAGTCTGTGCAGTCATGTATGATGCATAGTCAAAACAGTTGATACTGTCTTTGAGTACTAATTATCAGTTTTTAACACATTGATTATTCAAAGTGAGAAATACAGGCTATTTTCCACTGGAATTTTGGTGAATTTTGTCTCAGAATATATTTTCCCACAGAACCAGTATTGCTCATGATGCTGAAATTCACTGACCAACCTATAAAAGCACAGCATAGCTTCAGCCCCAGGGTACAAAAACTAACCACCACATGTACCTACATAGAAAGACTACCCTATTTCCCAGCACCTACTGGGGCTTCTATGAATTTAGAACTCTAAGAAGCCAAAGTCAGTACAGGAGGGGCAGAGGCTTTACCACAAGTTCATGCAAAATCTGGACTTCTCTTTCCTTCCAATGTCATGAAAATGGCACAAACTTTGCAGTCAAACTTAATTCAGCTCAAGTTAGGTCCTCTACTCACTAGTGTGTCTGATGATGGGCAAAATACTTGGCCTCTCTGACCCTCATCTACAAAAAGAGAATTTGAACACCTATAGCATTCGCCTGCCAATGCAGGAGATGCAGGTTCAATACCTGGTCCGGGAAGATTCCCCCGGAAAAGGAAATGGAATCCACTGTAGTATTCTTGCCTGGGAAATCCCATGGACAGAGGAAGCTGGCAGGCTACAGTCCATGGAGTCGCAGAGAGTCAGACATGGCTTAGTGACTGAACAACAGCAAACAGTACTTTGCAAGGTTTTTGTGAAGACCAAACATTACTGTTAAAAGACTGAGTACAGTAACCAACATACTGAAGGCACCCAGTACATTAACGGCAAAAATAATATGAGTAATTATATTAATTATTTCATCAAATGATGGCAAAGATAATGAATAATTATAGTAATCGCACAACTTGCAACTGTCTGTTTCAAATTATTGGTTGTTTCCAACAGTTGTCTCCCTTCTCCCTGATTCCCACAATAAATGGTACATTGTCACAACTTCTTACCTATTTACCCATTTATTCATTCAGTAAATAATGGATGAGCATTTTTATAACTTCCCTGAGGATTTGAGCTGTAGATTTAACAATAATAGAGTAGACAGAGGAGGTAGGCAGGCTCCCTCATAGGTACCCTTCTTCTCTTTCCTCACAAGCTTTGGGATTGCAGGTGTCTTCATAGCTTGGCTCCTCCCTGCCCCTTAAGTCTCAATCCCCAGAATTTCTTTCCTCTCGTTCACCTGTGCCTCAGACACACTGAACTGTTGTGCTCTCCTCAATCCTGTTAGAACTGGACATGGAACAACAGACTGGTTCCAAATAGGAAACGGAGTAGGTCAAGGCTGTATGTTGTCACCCTGCTTATTCAGCTTATATGCAGAGTACATCATGAGAAACGCTGGGCTGGAAGAAGCACAGGCTGGAATCAAGATTGCTGGGAGGAATATCAATAACCTCAGATATGCAGATGACACCACCCTTAAAGCAGAAAGTGAAGAGGAACTAAAAAGCCTTTTGGTGAAAGTGAAAGAGGACAGTGAAAAAGTTGGCTTAAAGCTCAACATTCAGAAAACTAAGATCATGGCATCTGGTCCCATCACTTCGTGGGAAATAGATGGGGAAACAGTGGAAACAGTGTCAGACTTTATTTTGGGGGGCTCCAAAATCACTGCAGATGGTGACTGCAGGCATGAAATTAAAAAACGCTTACTCTTTGGAAGGAAAGTTATGACCAACCTAGACAGCATATTCAAAAGCAGAGACATTACTTTGCCAACAAAGATCCATCTAGTCAAGGCTATGGTTTTTCCAGTGGTCATGTATGGATATGAGAGTTGGACTGTGAAGAAAGCTGAGCACCGAAGAAGTGATGCTTTTGAACTGTGGTGTTGAAGAAGACTCTTGAGAGTCCCTTGGACTGCAAGGAGATCCAACTAGTCCATTCTAAAGGAGATCAGTCCTAGGTGTTCATTGGAAGGACTGATGCTAAGGCTGAAACTCCAGTACTTTGGCCACCTCATGGGAAGACTTGACTCATTGGAAAAGACTGGTGCTGGGAGGGATCGGGGGCAGGAGGAGAAGGGGACGACAGAGGATGAGATGGCTGGATGGCATTGCCGACTCGATGGAGATGAGTTTGGGTGAACTCCGGGAGTTGGTGATGGACAGGGAGGCCTGGCGCGCTGCGATATATGGGGTCGCAAAGAGTCCCACACGACTGAGCGACTGAACTGAACTGGCTTCTGCATGCACTTCCCCAGAGCCACCAACAGAGGGACCACTGAGCTTCCAGAGCAGACAAAAGCAGCTTGTCTAAACAAGAAACACTCACTGATCTAGGATAGCTAAGTGGGGAAAAAGGCTCCCATTATGAGAATGCAAGTCCGGGAATGAGATTTAGAACAGAGGTATCAGCATCGTGTTACCTTTCCTTGACACTCCGAATATAAAAGCTGCCTTTTCCATAGCTGGGGACTCTGTGACATTTGGAAGCTAGACGCCAACCCCCCCCATAACTTGTCAGGTACTCCTGATCTGCTTGCAGTGGATTTATCTCCTCTCCACTTCCTCCCACCTCCACCTCCCCATCTCTCTACTTCTCAACCTGACTGCTATTAAAAATTCCCCTAATTCTATGTATTCCTTCAGTTTTCAATTTTTCAATTTACCTTTTTAAATCTTAGATCCTATTTTTAATCCTCAACACCAAATTGTTTCCGGTTCTTCATCTCAATGATATTGATCTTTTATTTTCATTACATCCATCCATCCTTTCATTTGAAGCACACTCTAATCTTAAGTTTTAACTATAGTATGTCTAACCCTTCTATTTTAAGTCTTAACCCTTCAACCCTGCATTTTTCTTCACTGGATTTTAAATTCTTTTCTCTTGAGCCAGCATTCTCTTTCTATTTTCTCTATCTTATTGCATGACTTTATTTCTGCCTTCTCTTTATAATCATGCTGAACTTTGTCTTTTCCTTCCAGGAAACTCTTCTTTTTTTTTTTTTTTTCAATCTTTTCATTTGTATGAGGACTTATGCTTTGACAATCAGCCAGAACTATAGAGGAGAGAGCCCCTACCACTTCCCAGGAAATGGAAGGCTTTGTCCAGCCTGGCTCTTATTTCCCAGTATGTATTTTCCCATAATGTTCTAAAAATCTCTACATTATCAGTCTCTATGTTATTGCTTTCTCCATACAGAAAACACCATGAATTCACAGAACAGGAATGCTTCCTAGTATTTCATACTTTTTATTAACTCTTTATTACATGAAGAGTTTCAAGTTTTAAAAATTATAACCAGCATTATAACCCTTTGACAAGGACACACTAACAACTACATGTTGGTTGTTAAGCATATGTGCTCTGAGCCAAATAGCCTGGGTACCAATTCCAGTTCAGCAACTTATTACCTACTGCATGATCTCATACCAGTTCTTCTTGCCTTCTTAGCCTCAATTCCCTCACAATTAAAATGAGGTAATAATATTATCTACCTCCTAAATCTGTGATCAGGATTTGGTAAGATGATATATATAAAGGATGCCTATTTGTACCAGAAAATTTCCTCAAGGGAAAGCAAATCTTGAACTCTGAAAGTAAAGTATTATATGCTCACATTAGCCGGGACTAAAGAAAGAATGGTTAACTAAGTGTTATGATGATCATCAGATGCTTACTGAAAAGTTTTAAAGACTAGTTTGTGATCAGTTCACTTTGGGAGCTAAGAAAGGACTTCAAATGTCAGTTGGTTTATGAATTTAAGTACTGTGATAGAACAGAGCAAGTGACAACCTTGTGCTTGCTGACCACAAGAATGTGTTTATTCTCAAGGCAACAAAAACTTGGCCTCACTTGGAAAGATGATATTCTTGGGCTAATAATATTTAGACCCTGCAAGAGCAAGTCTTAGAATAAATAACTTAATTAGAAGTAAGCTAGCACTTCTGTTGATCTTGAGGGAGAAAGAACTATGAGGCCCAGTCTCCTTTCTCCTGAGGACAAGATGTGGAGCCTGTGAGAGGAGTGGGAAGGTCGGGTGGGCACTACAGGGGAAGCTGTCCCACAGTCAGGGGAAGCTGTCCCACGGTCAGGAGGTGGAGTGATTTCAGTTAATTGTGTATTCGTCATTGCTGTTGCTGTGTGTACAGAAAGATCCTTACTTCTGCTTTTCAGTTTGTAATTCCTCCTCTGGGGCTTTGCACAAGTCCTCTTTAAGGCTGATGACTTGGTCACAGGATAAAGGTGGAGAGATGTAAGTTCCATCGACTTGCAGGTCATCAAAGCAAGGCTTTCTGAAGGCGTACGAGTCATCACAGCAGTGACCCACAGCAGCATTGATGGGCTCCGCCTCGTGCCTTCTGCATAAAGCTCCAAGAATTAACTTTGCCTTCCCCAGAAAAGAATTACAATAAGAGCCATAAGTTTTGTGGTCATTAGCATTATTTTTTTTATCCATAGAAAACAATTCTCAAATTCTAGTTTTTGCTAAACTCACCTGAATTGTATCATCTGGGAAAGAGCAAGAGTGTCAGATGAAGCCTAGTTCTCAGCCTTGACCTCCACCTTCCTATTATCCTCAAGGTGAATTCCCTTGGACCCCACCTCTCAAATTCCTTCCCAGCCCAGTTTACAGACAAGTGAGGCAGGAGTTCTTTGTGCTGCATTAAGTTAAAATCAAGCCTCTGGTCAACACAACTGCTAATTTGATCCAGATATAAGATTGATGATTGGATTTCTTACTTAAAAAGCTCAAATCCAATGTGTTTCTAGGTTTTATGACTGAACATTGGTAACCACCATCAAACTTGGTATACGGCAAATCCTATATAAACATTTGTTGAATTATTGGAAAAAATGAATAAATGAATGGTGAAAGGAATCCCTGAATCTTCTTTCAGTTACCTCTTTAATTTTCTTGTCTCCTTATTGAACAATCACCTTGCTTTGCTCCCATTGTGTTGTCTGATACTTACTCTAATGCTGACTGCAAGCCTGCTCTATTCCCCGCTGAGTATGACCACACAAATACCCTGTCACTTATGTATGTGGAGAGGAAGTGGCTGAAACCACGGAGCATCAGCATTCAATTTACAAGTTTATCCATTTTCACAGTAACCAAAGAGATCACTTAAAAGCAAGGTTTTAGAAATATAAACCACAAGTTCCCTAAGGAAGGCATGATGGCTAATAACAATTTAAAATAAAAGGAAGACAGAGCTAGATAATAAAATTTTTAATTATATTTTGTCAGAAAAAATACTCATACATCTGGTGCTGAAGGTGTTGTGAGTATGATAATTGTGTGAGAGTAAAGGAGAGACACAGAGGAGAACTGGCTGTTTTTTACTACATTTTTGATTAGGATGAGTTAGTCTGAAATCAGCAAAATCACTTTTGTTGACTTGAAAATCCAAAGAATAGATCTTGAGATATGATCCAGGCAGAGGTCTGATGAATCTGACATCCCGTTTTTGCAAAGTGACGGTCTTACCACTGCTGTCAATCAAAGACAATTGGCATGAACCGACCAGAAAGAAATTCTCCCAAGGACAGAATTATTAGGGTCCAGTGGAGAATCCCAGGGACGGGGGAGCCTGGTGGGCTGCGGTCTATGGGGTCGCACAGAGTCGGACACGACTGAAGCGACTTAGCAGCAGCAGCAGCAGTGACAGGGAAGTGTCCACCGACATGAGATTGATGCTGGGGCTTGGAGTTCAGAACTTCCCTCGACAGGCAAACGCGCCGCCAAGGATGTGGATGTGCTTACCGAGTCCTCCATGCAGACAAACTGGCGCTCTTGATTCAGTGGGCAGCACTTGGCGGTGGCAGCTGCCATGTTCTTCGTGAGTACAATCAACTCCTGAGCAGACAGCTGTGGGGCTTTCTTCGTATAAAGGACTACGAGCCTGAAAGAGTAATGTTTTCTTATTCCTGGCAATGACTCTGTGCCTCAAATGAACAAAGTGTTTGTCATCATCTGATATTTGTCTCTGATGTGGGATGAGCAAGTTATTAAATTGGGCATAAGTCTTTTCTTTTAGTTCCTATCTCGGTGGTCCAGTGGCTTCTTCAGTAGACCCAGAATTATCTTTCCACATCATACATTGCTCCACTCTGATCCAGTTTTTTCTACATAGGATCAAGGATTGTATGATAGCTAATGTGGGTGACTGTAAAATCAGACTCTAAGTAAACAGCTTCTGAAATAAATATATGCACAGGTCTTTAAGGTATGTTTTGGTTGTCTATGATATGTAGGAACAGAAGCTACAGCAGCGATCAGGAAACATTTCCTGCTCTCATGGGCTCACACCCTAGTTGGGGAGATAAAACAGTATACTCAGTGTGATGAGAGGAACACAGAATGCTATAGGTATGCATGGAATGGCATCTAATTCCATCCTAGGGAGGTCAGGTAGGCCTCCCAGAGGAAATGACATGTGAGCTGAGAGCCTGACGATAACTAAAAATGACCCATGGGAAGGGGATTAAAAGTAAGAGTGGAGCATTTAGAAAGTCACTGAGTGAGATTTTGTTTTTCTTAACTGGGGGGATTGGACATTGAAGAGGGGAAAGAAGAAAGCTTAACTCTAGAGGCAGCTTTACAATGCCTTTAAGATCATTACGGTTGCTATATAAAGAACCAATTGGAGGTGGCAAGAGGCAGAGTCAGAGAAGGAAAACCCATGCCAGTAATTCAAGTGAGAGAGTGTGGTGGCCTGAACTAGGAGAGTAGTGGGGAATGAAGAATTCAGGGAAAGATTTGAATGAGAATGGCTACAAACTGGATTTGAGGACAATAGAATATCAGAATCATTTATTGCATTTACATTATAATGGAGTTAGGGAAATAATGTAGCTGCTTCTTAAAGTATGACCCCTGGATTGGCAGTATCAGTATCCTTGGGTACTTGTTAGAAATATTAATACATATTCTCGTGCACCACCCCAGATTTACTGACTCAGAAACTCTAGAGGAGAGCTGTGTTTCAACAAATCCTCCAGGTTGTTTTGATGCACTCTGAAGTTTGAGAGCCATGGGTCTAATCCTTAAACTAGACATTAACAAACACAATAGTTAAAAAAGAAAATAAAAACAGATATTCTGTCTGAAGTGAGAATAGTTTCTCTGGTTCCATTATTCCAGTCATTTACGTTCAATATTATGGACACTGTATCAAACTGAGTTTTTCCCCAGTACTCTGCTTCTAAGTAGACTAAACTAGTAAGATCTTGAACATTACTGAAAATTGGCTTATGTTTTGATACTTAATCTTTAACATGGGCTTCCCAAGTGTCTCAGTGGGTAAAGAATCTGCCTGCAATGCAGGAGACCCAGACAGACTCGGGTTCAGTGCCTGGGTTGGGAAGATTCCCTGGAGAAGGACATGGCAAACAATCTCAATATTCTTGCCTGGAAAATCTCATGGAAAGAGGAACCTGGTGGGCTACAGTTCGTAGAGTCACAAAGAGTTGGACACAATTGAAGCGACCGAGCACACAGTCTTTGACATAAATGGGATTTGCCAGGCTCTCTGCACATAGAGGTTTTTTTTGTGCACTCCCTAGACTAATAACTAAGGTACCCATTTATTTCCACTCTTGATGGTGAAAATACTGTAGTGCTATGGTGACCTGATTTGAAACTGACAAAGCAACCCTAGATTAGATCTCTGTTGCAGCCTTGACTCCAAATTGCAGGCAAAGCCCCAAGCTAAATGTACAGGTGAGAGGTAGAGGCTCCTATGAGATTGCAGATGGGGGGTCAGGGCCTGCTGGCTCCCTAACCTCTGGGCATTGATTGGAATCTGGAAACTGGACCAAAAAGCAAAGTAAAAGCACACAAGTTTATGTAAAGTATCTTATCAAGATAAGGATGGCTGGGTTAATTTGGAACTGATTTTTTCCTTGGCCTCTGAGGTTTTAAGGTTGAATATAGACTCTTAGCAACTCTTAGCAGCAAAAGTTAACAAAAACTAACAAGCATAATCTGGACAATATCTTAGAAGCATACCTGTCGTGAAAGTTACTATCTCCTAATTTCTCACGTAAATCACACTGATTTTTCACACGCTCATGGCTTTCACGAACCACTCTTTGAAATATCCCTTCCTGAAAAATAAAGATAATCAGTGTTTGCCTATTATTGCGACAATATATCTTGAGGTTAGATTGCAAAATCATCTTCTGTAATAGTTTAATGTAACTGTTTTACTAAACCCAGGGTTTTATTTACTCAGTGAGTTTGGAAATGTTGAGAAAACACATTTTGCTATAACAGGAATGGCCGTGTACTTTGTGGAGAAAAAAAGTGGGACAACCAGATTGATAGTTAGTTTCCTCTGATGTGAACTCATTTGTGGGTTTAAATGGCATATTTTACAAGCATGAAGCTAGTCTTTCATCAAGCCAGAAAGAGGTCCTTAAAAGTAATTTATAGATCAAAGTTCAATTGATCAGAATATGTGTGTATATATTGGTTATTTTTAATAACAGCATTTTTATGTAAACAGTACAGATATGGAGCTATGGATGTAGATAAGATACATATTAAGAAGTAAGGTTTATTAAAAACACATGCCAGATGTGAAGCACTCCACAAATACACATTGAAGGAAATCACATGGAATTCTCAGAGCTAAATACAAATTGAAAAAGTTCTTGAACAGTGCAAATAAAATCCCAGTGGGAAGATACAACTGGCCTTGCAGACTTAGCTCTTTGCTAGGAACACTGGTTATCATCTTAAGTAATCAGACCCAGTCCACCTGATCCTAATAAGCAGTGTTCAATAGTAAATATTTTACCCAGTTTGCAAACTGTTTGTCTGGATTTAAACCTTCTTGCCCGAGAGGCACTGAACTAGTCACTTGAACCTTCTGAAACCCAATACTTTCATCTATAAAATGTAGCTAGTACTTCTGCCATTACCTATCTTACCAAGCTGCCGTGAGGATAAAATAGGGCACTGGTTGTAAAGCTACTTTGTAAACTCTAAACGCCCATCCTCCTATAAGGGGCTATTATCATAATAAGGGTGATTATGAAATCTACAGGTGATGCCTTGAAAGGTTGCTAACTAGATCTTCCAGGATCCAGTGCATGATAATCTGAGGTGGAGCCTCATAATAATAACAGAAATAAAGTGCACAATAAATGTAGTGTGCTTTGATCATCCTAACCATCTCCCCCCACCGCCCCACCACGCCGGTTCATGGAAAAATTGTCTTCCATGAAATGGGTCCCTAGTGCCAAAAAGGTTGGGGACCACTGTTAACCTACAGAAGTCTAAATCACCTTTATTTAGCTTTCTCTCCAAGAACGGGAAGATGCCCAATGTACCTGCTTAGACTCAGACAGAACAAGAAGTGCCTTCGCCCTCTATTCCCACCTCTCTGTAAATGCCCAAGCCACTCATTAGCATAACAAAAGCCAGAACCTCCTGGCTCCTGGTAACATGTGAATGACAGATCACCTGGTCAGAGATTTGGAAAGTCACCTGCTTTTTCATGTCAACTGCACAACAGGAGCCACTGCCCGCAACAGAATGATTTCTGGCTTGAAATAGAGACAGTGTCCAGGCCTGCTTGGTGGAAATGGTCAACCTTCCCTCACCCTAACAGGCTATGCTTTCATGCTACCTGCTACCAGGCCAAGCAAAGTTAAAAGAGAAAATTGCACAGAGAATGTTTCATAAAACACAGAATTTATAAGCCAGTGACTCACACAGAGAGTTGCTGCTGTGCAATGATGTGACCTTTGGTTTAGATGGAAATCATAGTTTCTGTGTAGTGCTTACAATCAGAACATGCATAATTATCTTATAAAGCATTGCACTACTAATAGCACTGGACTTTTCTCTACTTGTAATCACACCACAAATATGAGAAATAGGTTTTTATAAAAGGAATTTACCCCATGGCTATAGCATTCCAGAGGATTTTCTAATTTACAGCATTTTCCCAGTAAACTTTGATATACTGTATCCACTCTTAAAATGACTGGAACTGCCAACTCTGGGTGTCTTCTTGAGTATTCATAAAGAAACCTGTTTCCACATGAAGCAAATTAGAGAGTAAACAGTAAGTTTCTGAAGTCATATTTTTCTTTCAAAAGCCGTCTATGCAATTTATTCAATATTTTAACTGACTTTAAGGTATCTGAAAATTTTGGGTGGCCGGCAGGGAGGATTTTCTGGCTATGTTTTGAGATAAGGAAACCAAATCAATAAAGTTACATGATTTTTCCAAAGTCACACAGCAGTGAGGGGCAGATTCAAACTTGATCCTAAAATATTTAGATAAGTTTTAGTTCTTGGCTCAGGGTCTCTCCTTGCTGTTACTAGAAATTCATTTCAAGTGTGTAGATGAAACATTTTTTCTAATGACCTTTGAGGCTAGATTTTATAAATATTACAATTTTTGTAAGTATTAAATCACCATCTTCCCCTTGTCCATAATCTATACCTTCTTCTGGGTTATAAGAAAGAGAAATTTGGACTCTAGAATACTTCTAAAGGAATCATAAAATTGCAGGAGGGACCTTTGGAGTGCCTTAAGGAGGGACCTTATCTAACTGCCTCAGTTTATAGTTGGAACCTAAAAGCCTAGGGAAATTAAATGGCTTGAACTGCATTTCAAAGCAGATACATGACTAAATTAGACTGGAACTCAGGTCTCCCAACTCACAGACTAATGTGATTTCCCCAAAGTTGTGCCTGTCCACTTTTTCAGTACCAAATGCAAGTCTAGGGTAAGTGAGTTCAGATAGTGACATTTACTTTTATAAGCCAATGTCAAATGTAATTGCAGAAATATAGCTAACGTCACTCAACAGAAAACTTTGAAGAAAACTCAAATTTTTATACTTTGTTGGAATTTAGTTGCTCCAAATAATACTGTACACAGTGACTTTGGAAATATTTCAATCACATAATAATACTATCTTAATATTGCATCTTGAAATCAGTTTGCTTTATGACCCAAATAATTTGTACTTCTTCATGGGCACCAGAGATGTTAGTATTCCATCTCTTTAATCTTGAAATGCTATGCAATGGCTTTGATAATAGGTATTAAAATAATCAGAAAAGCTGGCCATACTAATCTGAGGCCCTTACTTAAACATGACTCTAAGTCTCTCAAAGCAAAGCTTGCACACTTGACACTCACTTTGTTTTTAAAAATTCCTATATTGGTTCTCTACATTTAGAACTCAAGAGACCTTCAACTCCCCTCCAAATGCAGTTGATCCAACCACCCAAAGCCTACATTCCAGGATGGCCACAAGTAGCTAGAACCAAATAGTAGCTGCCACCTTGGACTCCACAGAGCATATCTTTTTGGCCATTTAAACTTTGACTGATATTGACTAGCCTCTGCCATCATTCTAGTTTGCAATTTCTCCCAAAGAATCCATAAATACAATATCCCTTTATTAAGGTTTTATTACCTTTGTAGGAAGAAATCTTGCTTGTCAGTGAATTGTTTGCATACAGACTGATCTTCTGTAAACCTGCGAAGGGGCAGGGATGAGAGATCAGGTTTGTCATCATTTTCCGAGTTGATAATGCATTCTCCTCGGAATGGTTCTGGCAGTTCACAGCATGGAGTGAATTTGCTAGATAGAATAGCCTGTTTAGAGCAGATGTAGTCCATAAGCTGACTCTATAAAACAGGGAAGCAGTTATTTTTGATTATTTCATTCTGAACATATTTATTTTTATTGAGAAAAGCAGAGGAAAACTTGGCCTTATATTGCTTTTTTCTTGGCAAACTGAAAGACCAGAAAGGCCATTTATACTGACTCTTTCTAATAAGAAAGCTTCTCTACTTGACCTTACTCAAGTGTCACAGCTCTCAAAGAACTTAAAAGAAGACAGATTGTATTACTGATTTCAAGTTTTGCCTAACAAAATACAAATAAAGAGTTTTATCACTTGCTGTTGTTATTGTTTTAGGATCCCACTTGAGAAAATATTTTGTCTCTGTCATTTTGTATATACATTACTATAATATTACTATTACACTTACATATTTACTTATATGTTAAAAGTAGAAGTGAAAGTGTTAGTCGCTCAGTTGTGCCCAACTCTTTGCCACCCCATTGACTATAGGCCACCAGGCTCCTCTGTTCATGGAATTCTCCAGGCAAGAATACTGGAGAGGGGCAGACATTCCCTTCTCCAGGGAATCTTCCTGATGGCAAGAATACACAGAAGAACTATACAAAAAAGATCTTCATGACCCAGATAACCATGATGGTGTGATCACTCACCTAGAGTCAGACATCCTGGAATGTGAAGTCAAGTGGGCCTTAGAAAGCATCACTATGAGCAAAGCTAGTGGAGGTGATGGAATTCCAGTTGAGTTATTTCAAATCTTAAAAAATGATGCTGTCAAAGTGCCGCACTCAATATGCCAACAAATCTGTAAAACTCAGCAGTGGCCACAGGGCTGGAAAAGGTCAATTTTCATTCCAAACTCAAAGAAAGGTAATGCCAAAGGATGTTCAAACTACCGCATAATTCCACTCATTTCACACTCTAGTTAAAGTAATGCTCAAAATTCTCCAAGCCAGGCTTCAGCAATACATGAACCGTGAACTTCCAGATGTTCAAGCTGGATTTAGAAAAGGCAGAGGAACCAGAGATCAAATTGTCAACATCTGCTGGATCATTGAAAAAGTGAGAGAGTTCCAGAAAAACTACTTTTGCCCTATTGACTATGCCAAAGCCTTTGACTGTGTGGATCACAATAAACTGTGGAAAATTCTTCAAGAGATGGGAATACCAGGCCACCTGATCTGCCTCCTGAGAAATCTGCATGCAAGTCAAGAAGCAACAGTTAGAACTGAACACAGAACAACAGACTGGTTCCAAACAGGGAAAGGAGTACATCAAGGCTGTATATTATCACCCTGCTTATTTAACTTATATGCAGAGAACATCATTCAAAATGCCAGACTTGCCAGGAGAAATGTCAAAAACCTCAGATATGTAGATAACACCACCCTTATGGCAGAAAGCGAAGAAGAACTAAAGAGCCTCTTGATGAAAGTGAAAGAGAAGAGTGAAAAAGCTGGCTTAAAACTCAACATTCAGAAAACTAAGATCACGGCACCCAGTCCCATCAACTTCTTAGCAAATAGATGAGGAAACAGTGGAAACAGTGACAGACTTAATTTTTTTGGGCCCCAAAATCACTGCAGATGGTAACTTCAGCCATGAAATTAGAAGATGCTTGCTCCTTGGAAGAAAAGCTATAACCAACCTAGACGGCATATTCAGAAGCAGAGACATTACTTTACCAGCAAAGGTCTGTCTAGTCAAGGCCATGGTTTTTCCAGCAGTCATGTATATATTTGAGGGCTGGACTCTCAGTAGTCATGTATGGATTTGAGAGTTGAGAGATTTGAGAGTTGAGCACCGAAGAACAGATGCTTTTGAATTGTGGTGTTGAAGACTCTTGAGAGTCCCTTGGACTACAAGGAGATCCAACCAGTCCATCCCAAAGGAAATCAATCCTGAATATTCATTGGAAGGACTGATATTGGAACTGAAATACTTTGGCCACCTGATGCGAAGAACTGACTTATTGGAAAAGACCCTGATGCTGGGAATGATTGAAGGTGGGAGGAGAAGGGGATGAAAGAGGATGAGATGGTTGAATGGCATCACCAACGCAATGGACATGAGTTTGAGTAGGCTCCAGGGGTTGGTGATAGACAAGGAAGCCTGGAGTGATGCAGTCCATGGGGTTGCAAAGAATCGCACACAACTGAGTGACTGAACTGAACACACACACACACGCAAATTAGTACATGTGTATATGAACAAACTAATCGCTACACTTATGGAACTCACAGGTCTAGTTGGAGAGTTTAAATAATTAAACAACAAAATAATGCATTATAAAATAACTTGTTAGAGAAATACGTATATTATACTTTGGATGAGAAAAGAGAGATTGCAATCCCAACTAGATAAGATCAGAGTAAAGATCTTGAATGATTTCAGTCTTGAATGACAAATATAAGTTAGTTGGAAACAAATGGAGAGAAAAAAAAAGCATACTAGATGTATTCATATTGATCTATAAAGAGTCTTAGAGGTGAAGACCATGACATACTTGGGAAATGATAGATTAGGATATTTCAAACTTACTGGGAATATTTAGTTGACATAAAGATCAAGAGATCAGGAGAGAAGGAGAATGTACTGAAAGTCTAAATCTGAGAGTGGTAAGTAGAAGCTGCATTATGGGGTCAGGTTGAGATCAATAGGGAGAATGTCTACATTAGTTTGGAGACAAGGCTGCCTTCAGTGGCTTACTAGGATCAAATCTGTTTCAATAAAGTCCTGTTGAAAGGGGAGGCATTGGGCCTGCGGGCAGTAGTTCTGGCAACAAGGCTGGCAAAGGCTCTGTCATCACCCACCTATAGATTCTAACATTGCCCTCAGATTGGGAGTGTTTTGGCCAGGAGATTTTATAGGCCCGGCCGAGAAATGGCATTGGAAAAGACGCACTGGTAAAGCCTCTGATGCTGTGAAAGATTGAAGGCAAAAGGAGAAGGGGGCAGCAGAAGATGAGATAGTTAGATGGCATCAGTGACTCAAGACATCAGTTTGAGCAAACTCCAAGAGCTGGTGAAGAACAGAGGAGCTTTGCATGCTGCAGTCCATGGGGTTGCAAAGAGTTGGACATGACTTAGCAACTGAAAAATAACAACAAAAGAAACGACATAAATCACTTCTGACTAGGCTCCACCTATTTGTAAGACTGGAGTAGTCTTACTCCATTTTCCAAGAACACTATCTTGGGAAAGAATAAGAAATTAA
Organism: Capra hircus; assembly: GCF_001704415.2. Lineage (NCBI taxonomy): Eukaryota > Metazoa > Chordata > Mammalia > Artiodactyla > Bovidae > Capra > Capra hircus. The sequence goes on along the minus strand of NC_030813.1, from coordinate 89,109,400 downwards.
ACAATCCTTTTGCAAAACTGATTAATTAAAGGGATAAGGAGGTATAGTTACACAATTGATGTTTTTAGTTGTCCAATAATAATATTGTCAGGCAAAACTCTATTTCTAAATGAGAAAATACTAGTGAAGGAGAAGTTTTAAAGGAAAGTGTATATTTCAAGCCCTGACATAAAAAAGGATAGTTGAGTCTCATTATTCACAGTAGTTATAAACACTGAATTCGCGAATATTGAATCATCTGCCCTAGAGGAAATAGAGGATAAAGTTTCTACAAGTCTCTGACCACGTGTTCGTCAACAAATCAAGACATAACCCTTGTTTTGTGTATGTTTCTGTTTAAAAACTCCTTATTTAATATACAGTAGTCCTCCCACCCCTGTTTACTGCAGGGGAGACATTCCAAGATCCCCTAGTGGATGCCTAAAACTACAGGTAGTACCAAACCTTCTATATTTTTTCCTGTACATGCATACATATGATAAAGTTTAATTTATAAATTAGGCACAGTGAGAAATTAACAAAAGTAACATAATAAAATTGTAGCAATATAATGTAATAAAAGTTATGTGAATGTGGTCTCTCTCAAAATACCTAATTGTGCAATTTTAATGCCTTTTCTATCTTAACTAACTAAGCACTTATCATGTACTATAGCCGAAACTTTGGCAGTTTGATGTGTGACAAAACTAACACGAATTTATTTTTCCTTCTTCACAATTTTATAGATAAAAGATTTGTTCTTACCATAGATCTTGGTGACCTCAGCATATGATTTTTTTTTCTTTCCCTATTAAGGAGAGCTTTCACCTTTCCACTTAAAGGATGCACTTTATAGCTTCTGTTTGGCCAGCATCGCCACGCTTATGCACTGAGGTCAGTGTGTGACTTGAACCCAATCACCGTGATCCCAGGGCAGCCAATCTGGTGACCATGACTAATCCACAGGAAACGCTAGGCAAAGAGATGATTCACATCCCAGATGCGATGGAACAAGACGGCACAAGATTTCATCTTGCTGATCAGAATGGTGCACAATTTAAATCTTAGGAATTGTTTATTTCTGGGCTTTTCTGTTTACTATTTTCAGATGGAATTTGACTATGGTTAACTGAAACCTTAGGAAGCAAGGCAGGAAGTAAGGGGGACTACTGAGTATTGGCAATTTATTTACATTGAACTCACAGCCGCTAACACTGTTACTCATGCATGAACAAAGCTTGTCTAAAATATATAGTCCTTCTTCAAGGCACAACACAGCTTCTTGTGCTTAGGAACACTGGGCAATTCTTCAGTGTTATATACAGAGCCATTTTAAACAGCTAAATTGTCAACAAAAAATGCAGAAATGCAGAAAACATGGCATTAAATGAACATTTCTTTACGGAACGAGAGCTACAGTGGGAAGGCGGAGAGCATCGCCTTGTTCTATTGCAGCTGGAACCTTGTGGCATCAGACAACTTAAATTTCCACTGCTTTGAACATGCGTAAGTTTCTGGGAATGACCACGGAGTGTTGTGAGTATTGATTTTGGGGTTACAAAAAAAATTTTGGCATGTAGGTGAATTCACAAGGACAGAATTCATGAATAATGAAGATTAGCTGCTGCTGCTAAGTCGCTTCAGTTGTGCCCGACTCTGGGCGACCCCATGGACGGCAGCCCACCAGGCTCCCCCGTCCCTGAGATTCTCCAGGCAAGAACACTGGAGTGGGTTGTCATTTCCTTCTCCAGTGCATGAAAGTGAAAAGTGAAAGTGAAGTCGCTCAGTCGTGCCCGACTCTTAGCGACCCCATGGACTACAGCCCACCAGGCTCCTCCATCCACAGGATTTTCCAGGCAAGAGTACTGGAGTGGGATGCCATTGCCTTCTCCCAAAGATTAGCTGAGAACACATTTAAATGAACCCATAACAAAAGAAATGGAGAAGCTCTACACCAGGTTATACCTCCATCCCTGTTCCAGCTTCACAGACAAACCCTCGCAAAATAGATATGTTACAGTAATATTTATTTCAGAGAATTCAAAAGGAAAAATATTCTAATCCATTTCTTAGAAATGAGCATAACTGGACACCAAAACCAGATAAAGTATGTGCCAAAAAAGACAGTTCCAAATCCAGTTCACATCTAAACATAAATGCAAAAATTTGACTTATATGTGTATAATATTCATAGAGAAAGGCAGAGAGAGAGAGAAAGGCTAGAGATAGAGTAAAATGAGGTTGACTTGAGCAATGTAAAGATGGGCAAAAATTAATAAATCTTTTAAGATAATTCACTAATGGATAAGTCAAACAATATAAATCAAATGATCATCTCTAGGAGATAAAAGAATATTTGCTAATGTTCAGAATCCACCCTAATTGAAACAAAGCAAAATGACCTCTAAAAAGGGATGAAATATTACATGCAAACAATTTCTTTATAAAGCCAATAACTCTAAACCTGTTACCTTTATAGTCTGGAATATGGCAAGAATGCCAGGAGTACCCATAGTTATTTTATATTGGTTAGAATACTAGCCAATACTATTAAATAACTAGAGAACGTTCTAGCACGTCTGTCACGTGGTTTCAATGGTTTAGTCACTAAGTCATGTCTGACTCTTGTGATCCCATTAACTGTTGCCCACTAGGCGCCTCTGTCCATGGGATTTCCCAGGCAAGAGTACTGGACTGGGAGAAGGAACCCATTTCCTTCTCTAGGGTATCTCTCCAACCCAGGAACTGAACCCGGGTCTCCGGCATTGCAGGCGGATTCTTTACTGACAGAGCTATGAGGGAATCCCATGTCTGTCACAATATAGACTATAATGGAAGCTGTTCTTGAGTTACCAATTTGGAATAGGTACTGTTTATGTGTTAAAGGACTTAAGCAATTTTGTCTTGTTTTAACAACCATGGATAGGCCTCAAAGTGAAAGTGAAAGTGAAGTTGCTCAGTCGTGTCCGACTCTTTGCGACCCCATGGACTGTAGCCTACCAGGTTCCTCTGTCCATGGGATTTTCCAGGCAATAGTACTGGAGTGGATTGCCATTTCCTTCTCCAGGGGATCTTCCCGACCTAGGGATCGAACCCGGGTCTCCCACATTGTAGACAGATGCTTTACTATCTGAGCCACCAAGGAAGTCAAAGTTCCCTGTAATTTCCCCCCAAATTCACATAAACTTCATGCAGACAGAAGTCTGAGAGCCTATCCTCAAGAGCCAGCGGGACTTCTAAGTGTGCAGGACAGTATTCCCTCCAGTATCAGCTGAGATTCTTGCCATACAGAAACCACTCCAAGGAACAACTTCACATTGCCTGTCTCCAGGATGGAATTCACAGTGGCAGCCACCGCCTTTACAACTGGTCAAGATGAACATGGCACTGACCTCAGCAAGCAACAGCCAACTGCAACAGCTGCCAAGGAAAAGCTATGGCCTTAGCTCAACTCTCTGTTCTGGCAAAGTAAATATTTGAGAACTAAGAATTCTAGGGATTCTGTTGAGTGTTCTAGTCAATGATTTTTCTATTTCAACTACACTTGTTACCCACATCCCTTAATCTGTTGTGTGCCTGTATGCTTCAATTGTGTCAGCCTCTCTGTGACCCCATAGACTATAGCCCACCAGGCTCCTCTGTCCATGGAATTATCCAGCCTAGAAAACTAGAGTGGTTTGCCATGCCCTCCTCCAGAGAAATCTTCCTGCCCCAGGGATTGGACCCACATCTTCATCTCCTGCATTGCAGGCATATTCTTTCCCCATTGAACAACCCAGGAATCTGTTGTGTAATGAGACTAAAATGGTTGGAGGTGGAGCTTACTGCTCTTAAGAGAAAAGGATTTCTCTCTGAAATCATGTTATTCTTACTTTGCTTCTGCCTTATTTTTTAATTGTGATGAAAACTATTAGTTTTCAAACTTGCAGAATGGATAGGAACATGACTTGTATATGATTGTAATTTACTAAACCCTTATTGGGTTTTTAACAGCTACAATATATTCCTTCTCTGGGGTTTTGAGACTTTATATTTGAACCTGGGACAGATAAATTCTATGTTGCCCATGCCCCAGCCCTTGCCCCTTGTTGCCATATCTCTGTTTTGGTGGTTTCTTCTTCCCTCCAGGCTGATATCACCTCAAGGTATAGTTTGCAATTATAAGATTTACTAGAGAGTCAAAGATGAATGAAATACAATCACAATTTGGGAGGAAATTAACAGTCAAATCTAAAAATTTAAGAATAAAATAATAAAGTAGAGTAAGACAGGTTGAGAAAGGAGGGAAAAGGAGGGAAGAAGGGTGAGGGAGGGAGGGAAAGAAAGAAAGAAAAAAATGTTGCATGAGAAGAGAAAGGAGAGGAGACATCATTCTACTGGTAATATTAAGAAGTAATAATTACTCTTTTTGCTTTAGTATATACCATATTTATATGGTATATATTATATATATATTTATTTATAATATTTATTTAAGAAATACAAATATTTTTAAATTTGAGATGAGTTTCAAGAGAAGAGAAAATCTTACCCTGCCAAGTACACACACTACTGCATTTCCTTCACAGCAGATCTGATGCAAATTTTTAATATCCATGGACAGCTTGGCAATTTCAGAAAAATTAGCTTTAGGTTGCTTTTTAGTTAACAGAACCAATTCCCTGGGGGGAGAAAAGTGCATTTTTAAATTTTTGGATTCAATTCTTTCTAAAATTAGTCCTAGTTCAATGAGTAATCAAAAGAATAGAACTACATTTATAAATGTAGGATGAAGATAGTTGCATATTATGTTTTCTATTTCTTCAGTGACAGAATCCAGAGCCATACAAAAATCTAAGTCACAAAATGAAAATTATTCAGTTCATAAATGGTTATTGTCATTATTCAGATTATTGCTTAAAGAAGTTGAGTTGCTTGGACAAGTACTTTGGGAATTTATCTGACTTATTTCCAAATAAAATTCTTTTCCATAAAGACATTAATTATAAAAGGTTTGGTTCTCCCTTGCCCCTCTCTGTTGACAACTGAACAACATCCCTGAATTTTTTTTTTGTTCTGTTGTTCTTTAGTCACTAAGCTATGTCCAATTCTTTTGTGACCATGGACTGTAGCTGGCCAGGTCCTTCTGTCCATGGGATTTCCCAGGCAAGAATACTGGAGTGGGTTGCCATTCCTTCCTGACCCAGAGAACAAACCTCATCTCCTGCTTGGCAGGAGGATTCTTTACCACTGAACCATGAAAAATAGGCTTGCCTTATAAGAAGAACTGAGCTTCCAGGCAATGTGATATTGTCCTAAAATGGGTAAGAAGGTGATATAAGGAAGATGCATGCATTCAGGGGTAAACAGAAACAAAATCTGGGCCAAGAAAGAGACATGTTGAGTAACATCAAATTCTCCTCCCACTCCACACTCCTCTATCCCCACCCTAAAAACACCACTCAATTTTTCTGTTTTTTGTGTGTGTGTGTGTGTGACATTAGAGCCAAAATCTTTCTTATCTTCCAAGAGAAAAATACCTTTTGTCCTCCAGCCTTAACCATACAGAACAACTAAAGGTATGAATCTGAATATAGAGAATTTTTTGTACACTGGAAAAAAGCCTTAAAAATTTGAGCTGCAGGAAGATATTAAGACAGGAGACGGTGAGTGGAGACGAGGACTGTGCAATGTGAAGCATAGCCCAGGGTGCCCTGTTGAATAGCCGAGTAGCACACCTGTAGAGAGAGGAACCTGGTTTGTGCTGAGACATTAGTGAACAAAAGATAGATGATTTTTCAATGAGTTCAGTCAGAGGGTGATCCAAAGCAGCAAAGTCCACAAATCTAAGTAGGTGACTTACACAGCTGTTGCTACTCTGTGGTTGAATTTAATCCCAATTTCACATAAATGGTGATGCCTCAAAGATATTTCTCTAACGTACTTTTTGATGGGTTCCAGCTGTAATTAGAAAAATGACTCATCAAAGAACTATGGTAATTTAAAAAGTTCACCTCATGGTTAGTAAAGAAGAGAAAAAAAAAAATCATGTATCTTCTCAAAATTAGAAAGTTTTTATTGTCTTACCTATAAGACCAAACATAAAAGCATGATTTGGTGAAGGTTTGGTTTTTCTGTTGTTGTTTTTTGGGTTTATTTGTTTTTTACAAAATAGCACTCACTTCTCCAGAGATTGCTTGTCCCTTAACTTAGACGTTTGATGTATAAATGAGAACAAGACTGTGTACAAACAAGAATCCAGAGAGCTGACAGAATAAATTTCAATAATGTCTTACAGTTGTATTTCAGTTTTATTCAAGTTACTAACCATGTCATGGTGAACATGTCTTTAAATGCTTATCTATAATATATGCTCCAGTTTTGCAATATAAACAATGGAGTCCCCCCAAAGCTTCATATTCTTTAACTCAGAATTTTGACTTTTAAAACTCTATTCCAAATAAATGTCTCTGAATAAACAAAAATATAATTATGCAAAAAGAAGAACATGTATGCCTTGCTATGGTAGCAAAATTTTGGAGACAAAAATGTCTCAAAAGAATAGAGATGCCTAAGTGAATAATGGCACATTGTTTTTGAAAAGATGTACACTTTTAATGTAAAGTACATATGTTTACGTTTCTATTAAAAACTATATATTCAATTTGGTCACAAGAATGTACAAAATAAAACCTGTGAATGAAAAAAAAAAAGAACAGAAATAAATATACTGAAATTAGTATCTCTGTATGGTGAGAATATAAGTAACATTTAAAATTTCAGAATAGCTCTATATATTGACTTAAAACATTATATTGACCATATCTTAATTTTACTTCGTGTATCAATATCTTACAATGCTTCTTTACAGAACAAATTTAAAAATGCATACAGAGGCAATACTCAAATCACAAATCTGACACTAAGATAATATTTATACTTTATAACTAATTATAAATATTATTTTATTTTTATTTTGTTGTGTTGCACTTCTTTGAAATCAATACAAATAAGGTGATTCTCTTCTTCACAAAAGAGTCTGTGAAGGCTTAACTCAAAAAGCACATTCTGTGATCACAGACACCACTTTAACACGATTGACTATGCAGTCTTCTCTAGGTAAGGACTAAGAACTCCTGGGGACAGACATTCTGGAGGCAAGCAGGACTGTAACCATCATAGAGCAAGGGAGAGGAGAAAAGAACTTAACTAATTCGAAAGCACCTGCTTATTTAGTAGCAGCAGCAGCAGCATGCTTAACATTATAGGGACACATAGCTGGACCTAGAGATTATTGTACAAAGTGAAGTCGTCAGACAGAGAAAGACGAATATATGACATCACTTTTTTTTTTTACATATTTTATTTTATTTTATTTTTATTTTTTTAAATTTTAAAATCTTTAATTCTTACATGCATTCCCAAACATGAACCCCCCTCCCACCTCCCTCCCCATAACATCTCTCTGGGTCATCCCCATGCACTAGCTCCAAGCATGCTGTATCCTGCATCAGACATAGACTGACGATTCAATTCTTACATGATAGTATACATGTTAGAATGTCATTCTCCCAAATCATCCCACCCTCTCCCTCTCCCTCTGAGTCCAAAAGTCCATTATACACATCTGTGTCTCTTTCCCTGTCTTGCGTACAAGGTCGTCATTGCCATCTTCCTAAATTCCATATATATGTGTTGGTATACTGTATTGGTGTTTTTCTTTCTGGCTTACTTCACTCTGTATATTCGGCTCCAGTTTCATCCATCTCATCAGAACTGATTCAAATGAATTCTTTTTAATGGCTGAGTAATACTCCATTGTGTATATGTACCACAGCTTTCTTATCCATTCATCTGCTGATGGACATCTAGGTTGTTTCCATGTCCTAGCTATTATAAACAGTGCTGCGATGAACATTGGGGTACATGTGTCTCTTTCAATTCTGGTTTCCTCGGTGTGTATGCCCAGCAGTGGGATTGCTGGGTCATAAGGTAGTTCTATTTGCAATTTTTAAAGGAATCTCCACACTGTTCTCCATAGTGGCTGTACTAGTTTGCATTCCCACCAACAGTGTAGGAGGGTTCCCTTTTCTCCACACCCTCTCCAGCATTTATTGCTTGCAGATTTTTGGATCGCAGCCATTCTGACTGGTGTGAAGTGGTACCTCATTGTGGTTTTGATTTGCATTTCTCTAATAATGAGTGATGTTGAGCATCTTTTCATGTGTTTGTTAACCATCCGTATGTCTTCTTTGGAGAAATGTCTCTTTAGTTCTTTGGCCCATTTTTTGATTGGGTCGTTTATTTTTCTGGAATTGAGCTGCAGAAGTTGTTTGTATATTTTTGAGATTAGTTGTTTGTCAGTTGCTTCATTTGCTATTATTTTCTCCCATTCAGAAGGCTGTCTTTTCACCTTGCTTATATTTTCCTTTGTTGTGCAGAAGCTTTTAATTTTAATTAGATCCCATTTGTTTATTTTTGCTTTTATTTCCAGAATTCTGGGAGGTGGATCATAGAGGATCCTGCTGTGATTTATGTATGACATCACTTTTATGTGTAATCTGAATTAGTGGTACAAATGAATTTATTTATAAAACAGAAATAGAGTCATAGATATAGAAAAAAAAACTTATGGCTACCAACAGGAAAAGTAGAAGGGAGGGATATATTTATTGGGAGATTGGGACTGACATATACACACTCAGTTCAGTTCAGTTGCTCAGTCGTGTCCGACTCTTTTCGACCCCATGAATCGCAGCACACCAGGCCTCCCTGTCCATCACCAACTCCCAAAGTTCACTCAGATTCGCGTCCATCGAGTCAGTGATTCCATCCAGCCATCTCATCCTCTGTCGTCCCCTTCTCCTCCTGCCCCCAATTCCTCCCAGCATCAGAGTCTTTTCCAGTGAGTCAACTCTTCGCATGAGATGGCCAAAGTACTGGAGTTTCAGCTTTAGCATCATTCCTTCCAAAGAAATCCCAGGGCTGATCTCCTTCAGAATGGACTGTTGCATCTCCTTGCAGTCCAAGGGACTCTCAAGAGTCTTCTCCAACACCACAGTTCAAAAGCATCAGTTCTTCAGTGCTCAGCTTTCTTCACAGTCCAACTCTCACATCCATACATGACCACTGGAAAAACCATAGCCTTGACTAGACGGACCTTTGTTGGCAAAGTATACACACTGCTATATATAAACTGGACTTTCCTGGTGGCTCAGAGGTTAAAGCGTCTGCCTGCAATGTGGGAGACCTGGGTTCGATCCCTGGGTCAGGAAGATTCCCTGGAGAAGGAAATGGCAACCCACTCCAGTATTCATGCCTGGAGAATCCCATGGACGGAGGAGCCTGGTGGGCTACAGTCCACGGGGTCACAAAGAGTTGGACACGACTGAGTGAGCGACTTAACTATATATAAATTAGATAACTAATAAGGACCTAGTGTATAGATAGCATAGGGAACTCCACTCAATACCGTTTAAAGACTTTTATGGAAATACAAAAACCTCGAATAGCCAAAGCAATCTTGAGAAAGAAGAATGGAACTGGAGGAATCAACTTGCCTGACTTCAGGCTCTACTACAAAGCCACAGTCATCAAGACAGTATGGTACTGGCACAAAGACAGACATATAGATCAATGGAACAAAATAGAAAGCCCAGAGATAAATCCACACACATATGGACACCTTATCTTTGACAAAGGAGGCAAGAATATACAACGGAGTAAAGACAATCTCTTTAACAAGTGGTGCTGGGAAAACTGGTCAACCACTTGTAAAAGAATGAAACTAGATCCCTTTCTAACACCGCACACAAAAATAAACTCAAAATGGATTAAAGATCTAAATGTAAGATCAGAAACTATAAAACTCCTAGAGGAGAACATAGGCAAAACACTCTCCGACATACATTACAGCAGGATCCTCTATGATCCACCTCCCGGAATTCTGGAAATAAAAGCAAAAATAAACAAATGGGATCTAATTAAAATTAAAAGCTTCTGCACAACAAAGGAAAATATAAGCAAGGTGAAAAGACAGCCTTCTGAATGGGAGAAAATAATAGCAAATGAAGCAACTGACAAACAACTAATCTCAAAAATATGCAAGCAACTTATGCAGCTCAATTCCAGAAAAATAAACGACCCAATCAAAAAATGGGCCAAAGAACTAAAGAGACATTTCTCCAAAGAAGACATACGGATGGTTAACAAACACATGAAAAGATGCTCAACATCACTCATTATTAGAGAAATGCAAATCAAAACCACAATGAGGTACCACTTCACACCAGTCAGAATGGCTGCGATCCAAAAATCTGCAAGCAATAAATGCTGGAGAGGGTGTGGAGAAAAGGGAACCCTCCTACACTGTTGGTGGGAATGCAAACTAGTACAGCCACTATGGAGAACAGTGTGGAGATTCCTTTAAAAATTGCAAATAGAACTACCTTATGACCCAGCAATCCCACTGCTGGGCATACACACCGAGGAAACCAGAATTGAAAGAGACACATGTACCCCAATGTTCATCGCAGCACTGTTTATAATAGCCAGGACATGGAAACAACCTAGATGTCCATCAGCAGATGAATGGATAAGAAAGCTGTGGTACATATACACAATGGAGTATTACTCAGCCGTTAAAAAGAATTCATTTGAATCAGTTCTGATGAGATGGATGAAACTGGAGCCAATTATACAGAGTGAAGTAAGCCAGAAAGAAAAACACCAATACAGTATACTAACACATATATACGGAATTTAGGAAGATGGCAATGACGACCCTGTATGCAAGACAGGAAAAAAGACACAGATGTGTATAACGGACTTTTGGACTCAGAGGGAGAGGGAGAGGGTGGGATGATTTGGGAGAATGGCATTCTAACATGTATACTATCATGTAAGAATTGAATCGCCAGTCTATGTCTGACGCAGGGTGCAGCATGCTTGGGGCTGGTGCATGGGGATGACCCAGAGAGATGTTGTGGGGAGGGAGGTGGGAGGGGGGTTCATGTTTGGGAATGCATGTAAGAATTAAAGATTTTAAAACTTAAAAAATAAAAAACTATATAAAAAAATAAAAGACAGCAGAATAAAAAAAAAAAGAAATATACGTGTGTGTGTGTCTGTGTGTGTGTGTAGCTTTAAAGATAACTATGATTATTGCATACTTAGTATATGCTAGAGACTCTTTAGATACATCATTTAATTTCTTACACAAGGTAGAAGATGAGGAGCTCAATAGGAGAAACATAGTTAAAGGAATAGAGAAATAGGGGTTGAGAGGATTATGAGAGAAATGTTCATTGAAGAGATCAAAGAAAACAGCAAGAAAACGGTGTTACTGCATTGATTATCAAACTACTATTCATTTCAGCGTGACCTTCGAAAAATCCATCCAGTGTGCCTTCTTAAGACAGTTATTTTATGTTGGTATCCAGAACCTTTAATGAGCATACATTAAAAAGTTCTTTTATCATGGAACTAATCACTTATTTATGTCTATTCAACTAAGGAAAAAAGGCCATATGGTTAAAATTAAATGTGTGGCTAATGGTATTTTCCAGGGTTAGCTAAAATAAAGTTTTCTATCTCATGTTCCTCTTACAACGAGCTTTTGTTACAGTGTATTTACTTTCTCCTTCAAAGGTTTGTAGTATTTCAGCCAATAGAGTTTAATAAAGGTAAATCTTGAGGCTTGGTCATAAAAGGCCATACAACTTCTGCTTTATCCATAAGAATACTCATTCTTGAGACTCTGTCCATATGTTAGCAGTCCAGCTGCCCTCGGGCTGCCACACTGTGAGGAAGTCCAAACCAGCCAAGTCAATGACACCATTTAATTAATTATTAAATAAGGTATATGAGAAAAAAGAGATGTTGGGGTGTTTTGCTATGCAGAAATAATAATTGAAGTATTAAATATGTATTATGAAGTGATATTTGTGCTGGATCATGCTTCTCAAATTTTGAGGACTATATGAATGGCCTGAGTATCTTGTTAAAATGATGTCTTATTGAGCAGGTCTGGAGAAGAGCTTCATTCTGCATCTTTAAGAAGCTGCAAGGTGATTCATATGCTGCTGGTCTACAGTCCACACTTCGCATAAGTTCCTAAATAACAGTTGACATAGAAATAGTTTACCTTTGTCTGGAAGCATTCAGTCTTATTTTCTTCTTGGCAACATGACTGAACAGCTGTTTCATAGCAAACAGACATGGTTAAAATAGTGGGTCCATACACGAATGGGTGCTTCCTAGAAGTTTCATAAATGTACCTATAATTTGACAAATACAAAGTCATAATAATGGAATTATTATGGAATAATATAATTTGGAATTTAAGAACATGTTCTGACACTGTTTCTTAAAATCTTATGATTCATTTAGCTTAGTTGACCTGAAACTTCTAGAATTTCATGGTGACATAAATGGGATACCACTACACTTAAATGTATCAAAGGTTCACAACAGACAGGTCATTGTGAGGTTAGACAGTGCCCAAGAAGTAATCCACTGTATCTTCTGGACCAGTGAGAAAAGGAAATCACTAATTAAAAGTGTTCATTTTTATATAAGTAGTAAAAGTAGAAAGTTCAATAGTCTAAACTGATTGTAAATGGAGGATAGTACAGCTGGTAAAGGGGAACTAAATTTAGAAGTTATTGGTGGATGAAGAGGAATCTTTCAAGATCATCTGTAAGTTCTTTCTAGACTACGAAAGTTTATGCCATTGTCCTCCAAGGTGTGTCACTCAATATTTGGGTTTATGACTAAATCTGAGTATTAATTTGCTTCTCAAATTCATTCTTTTATCTTTCTTCTTACATTTTTTAGGTCACATTTTGTAAAATGTGGGATCTTAGTTCCCCAACAGGAATTGAACCAGTGCCCACTGCATTGGGAGTTCAGAGTCTTTTTTTTTTTTTTTTTTAGTTATAAAGGTTTTTTTTATTGAAAGCCAAATCAGAGTAATAATGAATTAATCCAGGCAATGTAATTAGTCACTGTTAATAATGTTACAGTTAGTGACATCTGACAGTCCAGGAGGTGGATAAGACCTATTCTCTTCCCTAGCATCAACTCATGCTATTTTAATGAGTGGTTGGTTTTTAAGATGGAATAAAGCTCTAAATTTGGGAGAATTCACATTTTTAAAATCTGTACCTCTTGTGTTTGGTTGAAGCCAGAGCTTCAGATAGTGTTTTATTAAGTTCTTGCTAAGTAGAAATATTTGTAACAAACGAACTCAGATCATCCTGGAAGTCTCATGAAGAATGGGAAACTCTATCAAAGAAATCACAGTTTCTATTGTGATTGTTGTCATTGTTCAGCTGCTAAGTCAGGTCCAACTCTTTGGGACCTCATGAATTATAGCATGCCAGGCTCCTCTGCCCTCCACTATCTCCTGGAGTTTACTCAAAACATGTCCACCGAGTTAATAATGCTGTCAAGCCAATCACCACATAGTGCTTGTGTGCTTGCTAAGCCACTTCAGTCGTGTCCGACTCTGCATCCCTGTGGACTGTAGCCCACCAGGCTCCTCTGTCCATGGGATTCTCCAGGCAAGAACACTGGAGTGGATTGCCATGCCCTTCTCCAGGGAATCTTCCTGACCCAGGAACAGAACCCATGTCTCATATCTTCTGCATTGGCAGGCAGGTTCTTTACCTCTAGCACCACCTGGAAACCCCAGACCATCAGGGAAGTCCCTCTCAAATTCATTCTTTACACTCACTATGGAGCCTGGGCACCAGGCCTGCCTTTCACTTATCGTCATATCTCCTCACACTATTCCAAAAGCGTGCTCAAATTACTTACTCCCCACCCCTCCTCCCACACGCAAATACCCAGTGAAGGTTGACATTGCAGACAAAAACCGGCTTAAGGCTCAAACAAATCCATTTTCTCTTATAATCACAGGAAAGTTTCTTTTCAAGCCTCCCTTGCAGTTAGGTGAGAACATGTAACTGAGTTCTAATCAATTGAATAAACATGCCATATACCACTTCTAGGCTTGGCTGTTAATTACTTTGCACAGTTTTTTGTTCTTTTTCTTTTTTGAAGTAAACTTTGAAACACATGCTCCAGGTGGTATAGCTCCAAAATAGAAGCAACTTTCATTTCTGAGTTACTTCTTAAAGGAAAGTTGTCAGGAGCTGAGCTGAGCTGAGCTGGAGAAGGCCGAGAGGCCAAGTGCCAGGGCAGCTAATTAAGACAAAAGCCAAAATGAAAGTATAGTCAGGCTTTATTTACTTTCAGGGATAGTATATTCAAAGGGGGCTTCCCAGGTGGCTCAGTGATAAAGAATCTGCCTACAATGTAGGGGATGTGGGTTTGATCACTGGGTCAGGAAGATCCCCTAGGGAGGGGAATGGCTACCCACTCCAGTATTCTTGTCTGAGAAATCCCATGGACAGAGGAGCCTGGTGAGGTTCAGCCTATGGAGTCACAAAAGAGTCATTCACAACTTAGCGACTAAACAACAACTTAAGTGAAAGGAGAAAAAATGGTGTTCTCCCCACAACCTTCACCCCAGACTCAACCTACTTACTCTTGAGAGTTTAATCAACAGACTTGTTTCATTTCAGCAAGGTTTCTTAAACATAACTTGTAGGGGGAAATAAAGCAGAATTTATATTATTAAGATATAACTGCCTTTCAAAAAAAGGCAAAATTCTTGGCCAATAGGAAATCTCAGTAGAGTCATTCAGTATCTTTGCTTTCTATTGGGTACTAAGCTAAACTAAGAAAGATCTTCATGACCCAGATAATCACGATGTTGTGATCACTCACCTAGAACCAGACATCCTGGAGTGTGAAGTCAAGTGGGCCTTAGAAATCATCACTATGAAAAAAGCTAGTGGAGGTGATGGAATTACAGCTGAGCTATTTCAAATCCTAAAAGATGATGCTATGAAAGTGCTGCACTCAATATGCCAGCAAATTTTGGAAAACTCAGCAGTGGCCACAGGACTGGAAAAGGTCAGTTTTCATTCCAATCCCAAAGAAAGACAATGCCAAAGAATGCTCAAACTACCGCACAATTGCACTCATCTCACACTCTAGTTAAATTAATGCTCAAAATTCTCCAAGCCAGGCTTCAGCAATACGTGAACCGTGAACTTCCTAATGTTCAAGCTAGTTTTAGAAAAGGCAGAGGAACCAGAGATCAAATTCCCAACATCCGCTGGATCATGGAAAAAGCAAGAGGGTTCCAGAAAAACATCTATTTCTGCTTTATTGACTATGCCAAAGCCTTTGACTGTGTGGATCACAATAAACTGTGGAAAATTCTGAAAGAGATGGGAATACCAGACCACCTAACCTGCCTCCTGAGAAATCTGTATGCAGGTCAGGAAGCAACAGTTAGAACTGGATATGGAACAACAGACTGGTTCCAAATAGGTAAAGGAGTATGTCAGGGCTGTATATTGTCACCCTGCTTATTTAACTTCTATGCAGAGTACATCATGAGAAATGCTGGGCTGGAAGAAGCACAGGCTGGAATCAAGATTTCTGGGAGAAATATCAATAACTTCAGATATGCAGATGATACCACCCTTACGGCAGAAAGTGAAGAGGGACTAAAAAGCCTCTTGATGAAAGTGAAAGAGGAGAGTGAAAAAGTTGGCTTAAAGCTCAACATTCAGAAAACGAAGATCATGGCATCCGGTCCCATCACTTCATGGCAAATAGATGGGGAAACAGTGGAAACAGTGTCAGACTTTATTTTGGGGGGCTCCAAAATCACTGCAGATGGTGATTGCAGCCATAAAATTAAAAGACACTTACTCCTTGGAAGGAAAGTTATGACCAACCTAGATAGCATATTCAAAAGCAGAGACATTACTTTGCCAACAAAGGTTCATCTAGTCAAGGCTATGGTTTTTCCATTGGTCATGTATGTATGTGAGAGTTGGACTGTGAAGAAAGCTGAGCACTGAAGAATTGATGCTTTTGAACTGTGGTGTTGGAGAAGACTCTCGAGAGTCCCTTGGACTGCAAGGAGATTCAACCAGTCCATTCTGAAGGAGATTAGTCCTGGGTGTTCTTTGGAAGTACTGATGTTAAAGATGAAACTCCAGTACTTTGGCCACATCATGCGAAGAGCTGACTCATTGGAAAAGACTGATGCTGGGAGGGATTGGGGGCAGGAAGAGAGGCGGACAACAGAGGATGAGATGGCTGGATGGCATCGCCAACTCGATGGACATGAGTTTGAGTAAACTCCAGGAGTTGGTGATGGACAGGGTGGCCTGGCATGCTTCGAATCATGGGGTTGCAGAGTCGGACACGACTGAGCGACTGAACTGAACTGAACTGAGTTCCTTTCAAGAATTTTCAGTACAAACCTCCAAAGGCAAAGTTGAACTTCGTATGAAGAAAAAACTTTCTAATAATCAGAACCATTTAAAAATATAATAGAAAGTCCCATTGTAAAGTAACACAGAGTCACACTTAGTTGGAAGTTGGGTACTAAAGTAAGATATATAATAAAATTTTACCATGATCACAACTGTTTTTGAAAACTCCTTACATAATCCAAATGTACAAGAAGGTATACATGTTCAATATACTATCTTTTGATAAGACCATAATAGCTGACTTTTCTCCAGCTTTGATATAAGTTACCGTTTCTTTGAGAATTAAATAAAGTTGTTGGCTTATAATATAAAGCAAGTAATCAGAAAATTATTTTCCCTTGAATATGTATAGCTGTAGACACGACTGAAGCGACTTAGCAGCAGCATGCACCTAAGTTAAATTAGCATATAAAATAACTCCTCAATACTGACTTTGGAGAAGGAAATGGCAGCTCACTCCAGTACTCTTGCCTGGAAAATCCCATGGACAGAGGAGTCTAGAGGGCTACAGGCCATGGTGTTGCCAAGAGTCAGACACGACTTATTGGCTAAACAACAACAGTAACTGATTTAATTGTAAATGTTCAAGAAGAGATTAGATTCACTGCCTGAGTGTTAGTTAGGTTTTATAATCTCTGAATGTTCAACCCAAACCTGATTTTATAACTTTCACCTCGAATGGCTAGTAAATAGCTAACCAAGCTCATATTTAGTTTCTTATTTGGTTACCCCTCACGTTAGGCAAGTAAGAACCTGTCCAACCCGCTGTCCCTTAGTCCTTTCACCCTAAGTGAGTGGGCCATTTAAGTTCTTCTTGAAGGCTCAGTAACTCATGGGGGGTTTCTGCCTCTGGATGGTTGAATTAAAGATGTTTACATTGTTCAGCATCAAGTCACCAGGTCTGTTCACTCATTTCTGGTGCAGAGTTTAATTTCTAAAATCTGAAATTATGAATGATAGAATCAGCACCATGCTTCTTGCACTATATCCAGCACTCAGATGCTTCCTTTATTCCTGGTGTCTGTCTGTCTTGACCAAATGACCAGAGCTGCATTCCTTGAGAACTGAAGCTTTGCATTTCTCCTGTCATTTTTGTCTCTCGGTATTTGTTTCCTGCCTCTGAACCCCAGCTACTTGCTTGTAAGTCTCTAAGGATAGACATCTATGCTAACTAAGAAACCAAAATATGAGCACACCTACCCATGGGCTATAATGCTATCCACTGTAGGCAAGAATTATAGAATCAGAGTTCTTGAGTAGAAACTGATCTCTGTCCAATCTACCGTTATTGTTTATTCCTAGGTTCCCAGTGACAGAGTCTATGCCTGTCACATATCCCTCCTGTTATACCTTGGTGAACCTGTACTGGCCCCTTGCCTAAGCTGTTACCTGCACTCTGTTCCCAATACTCTGCCTGTTATGCTTTGCCTACTAGATCGTAGTTTTCAACATCATTTGCTACTGGTCTGATGAATCCAACCCTTAAGGAGATGGGTCCTTTACAGATCCTAGTCATTTTTAGTGTTTGATGACAGGCATTTTCATGCCCTCCAGGGTTCGCTAAGACCATTGTCATTCTGAAGGAAAAAAATAAATTGTAGCTCAAATTTTTACTTTATTTTTATATAATAAAGCATTGTGTACTCAGAGGCTTTATCTAAAAATCTCTCTTCAAAATTAGAAAATACTTTTTCAAAGACCTGGCAAGGAAAGGTGACTTACTGGTCTTTCACGGGCACTTGATTCTCTTTGTCCATCTCACAGATCTGCTCAGGATTTGAAATCTGGAATATTTCACTGTAACCTGCATCATCCTTTTTGTGTAATAGGAAACACTTATGTCTTGCTGTCTTATTTATATTGCAACAGTCAGAAAATACACACTTGTCAGCCATTCCTTCGTTATTACAAATATGCTCTAGGAAGGTAGTCATCTGTAGAAGGAAATAATAACATGAGGGAAGGCACGTATGGTCCATACTCCTAACCATAAAAAAGTTCAGGAATTATAAAGAAAAGGCAGCTGAGTGTATAACCTTATACTCCGTATCCAATAGTCCTTGGGCATAGCTCTTTTGAGCAAAAGTCTTTTAAAAGATTGTTAAGTCTCATGTGCTAGACATTTGGCCAAATAGAATTTATCGTTCTCTCCCTACTTATATAAGTGTTTCATTTTCATACAGCTGAGAGGTATTAAAATAAGCGTAAGCCAAAATGGCCAGGGCCTAAAGAAATCAAGGAATTTTTAATAAGAATTATCCACCAAGAAATATGTGATGGCTTGCTTTCCTTGTTTCGTGATGGCCTTTAGTTGGTTTCCATGGGGACTTATTTTAAAAATTGAGCTCTAAGGCAATGCGTATTCAGTGTCAAATATTCTAACAGAAATGCAATGATTCAGTTTTCAAATGCCTTTGGATGGCAGTAAATGTGTGGGATGCTGTAAACCTCAAATGACATTCCAGATTTAGGGGATAAAGTCAGAAAAAGGTCATCTCTTGAAGTAGAAATAAGAAGAAATCACTGTACAACAAGTGCAGAAGTATTTCATGTAAAGTGTGTTTCTAATAAGGCTAATGATTTTTCTATGACTGTGTGTGTGCCCTGCTAAGTCGCTTCAGTCGCGTCCAACTCTGCAAACACTTGGACTGTAGCCCTCCAGGCTCCTCTGTGCATGGGATTCTCCAGGCAAGAACACTGGAGTGGGGTGCCGTGCCCTCCCCCAGGGGATCCTCCTGACCCAGGGATCGAACTCATGTCTGGTGCACTGGCAGGCAGTCCTTTCACTACTAGCACCACCTGAGAAGCCCTTTCCTACGACTACTTAGATTCTAATAAAAAATAGATAGGTTTTAGCCCAAGAAGATAGAGTGGAAAAAACCTACAAGTAAAGAAAACTATTTGTATTTAAATTGTTGATATGAGAATAATTGATCCAAAAATATGTAGATTATAAGACTATGTTGATATGTTTATCAATAATTTTGGGGACTTCTCTTGTAGTCCAGTGGTTGAAACTTCACCTTCCAACGCATGGGGTATGGGTTCAATTCCTGGCCAGGGAGTTAACATCGCATATACCTCACAGCCAAAAAAACAGAACATAAACAACAAAAGCAATATCGCAACAAATTCAATAAAAAGCTTAACAAAAAAGAATTTTTATAATCACAAGATACACACTTTATAAAAGACAATAGTAATTTTCAAGATGTTCTACTAAGTGGGAAAAAAACCTATAATAATATTCACTTTCTTCTTCTTTTTTATATTCTCTTAGACACTTTTTTAAATCAGTATTTTAATTTCCCAGGAATCTTCATATGAGATGTCAGACAATAGTAGTCTCGTGACAGAGAAAGAGCAATCAACTTAGATGAACAAGCTGACATTCTATGGCATAATTCATTTTCTCAAGCCTTTGGTTCTCAGAATGTGATCTCCTAGATATGAGCTTAATATACTGTAGGTTCATAAACCTGCAAAGATTATATCTTGAGTGTGACTCATGTACATATTTTGCTTTAAAATCGCTTGCTTGATCAATCAACCCATCCCATAGCAACATCTTTCACTTGCAATTTAGTTTTAGTTTTAGTTTTTTTTAAATAGAGAGGAAAAGGCAGAACATGATTCACCTACCAACTGGTGACAGGATTCTGACGGTAATTCATGTGACTTGAGGCTCTTGCACTTTTCTGTGAGATCTAGCAACTCTTGAACTATGATTCGTACTTCTTCATAAGTCAGTTTCTGAAGAAACTGTGCAACCATAATGTTAGTGCTGAAACAGAACACTTGTGTGAATGTTGAAGCCAATCAAACCTCTTTCCTCCATTAGTCTTGTTATATCACTGCCCTACTCCCCTACAAAATAATATGAGTGTAAATTTCAATTAAAAATTTTGATAATAAAACTCACACAGCTTTCAAGTTCTCCTCTAGATAATTCTGGCCATTTGTTTGCTGCATGGCTGGAAAAAGAAAATGAGATTTCTATTTGCAAAAGAGGAAATTTTCCAAGTTGAAATACCCTCTTTACAATTCAAACCTGCATTTATTCACTCATAAATTTCCAGATCTGTTTTTGTTTACATCATAAATCAGGATAAATTTTATAAGAATATATATCTTCTTGTATTTGGGCTTCCCAGGTGTCTGTGGCAGTGAAGAATCTGCCTGCAATTCAGGAGATGTAAGAGACGTGGATCAATCCCTGGGTCAGGAAGATCCTCGGGAGGAGGGCATGGCAACGCACTCTGGTATTCTTGCCAGGAGAATCCCATGAGCAAAGGATTCTGGCGGGCTTCAGTCCATGGGGCCACGAAGAGTTGGACATGACTGAGCAACTGAGAACATTTCTTGTATTTAAGCCGTATTCTGTGAATGATTTATTTCTAGTCCAAAACATCGTGTAGTTGAAATCTGTCAAATATATATTCTTATCTGTCATTGGCCAACAAATGTTACACATATCTGTATTGACACTTCTGAGTTAACTAAACTTGACTTTTTAATTAAATAACTCTTACTAGAAGTTACTAGCTCACCCAAAGAACACTAAGAAAATCAAATGCTGGCATTAGGAACAACAATATAAACATTACTACTTTGCTAGTCTTAATGTGGCAAAGACAATATCTTATACAACTAGGATTCAGTCAACATCTTCATCACTTTCGCTCACCGTGTACACATACACATGCTCTCTATTGAAAACATGTCTTCCTTCTTATACCAATAGCTTCTGAAGAGTTTGCTATTGTTCAGTCGCTAAGTCTAAAGAGTTTAGCCACTATCTATTTAATAAAGAAACCATATCATTAGCAATATTAACAAGGAAAGGCTTTGGAGACAGTTATTCTGAGTTCAGCCTCTAGCTCTGATACTGAATATGGCCTTGAGAAACTAACTTAAGCACTCAGGGTTTTTGCGTCTTTATCAATCAAATGTTAATCACTTTTACTACACTGGATAGTGGTTAGGATTAAATGAAAGCCTATATGTGAAGCAATGAGCACAGTGGCTGGCACATAGTAGGTGCTGAATAATGTAGCTCATGATATTAGTCTATAAACACTATTGCTCAATCTAAAATAATTTATCCAATTTTAAATGCAAGTTCGAAATATATCATTCTCTCGTCTAGACTGGAAGTAAAATGTATGTGTTTCCCCGTGTGTGTTTTCTGCTTGTGTTTCCCCAATATATTAATTCTTTTTTTCTGTCTATGAAGTTTTGTCATGACGTCTCACCTCCTGGCACAAGGATGTATAGGTTATAAATAGAATTCCCTACCTGCATCTAGTAAACTTCTCTGAAGAGTCTGACATTTAATGTAGCTGAAGAAAATAAGAAAAGATATGGATCTAACAGTCTTCATTATTTCAGATAAACTTTATAGAAGGTACTCTATCACTCGAGAGAACTGAATAATCCTTTTATATTCTTTCTGAGTAATTACTATTAATAATTAAACTTCTTCTGGTGAATATTTTCCCCAGGCCACTATAACCGTGAAAAAATTACAGAAATTCATGATAATGAAGAAGCGTTTCTGATAAGTAGCATTCATTAATGAATACTGGATTTTAAAATGAGTCATGTCCATCTACTTGTTTTTTCAACATTACATCACATAGGACTTGAGCTAAAGTAATCAATAGACGTTTTTGGTAAATACCTTATTTCCTAGAAACGCCTGTTGACATGTACAAAGTTCTAAAATGGCAGGAGATCAGGTAAACACATATTAGGACTACCCTAGTTCCAGTGCTGGATGCATTTTTAGGTCCCTAGTGAGAGTGGGGAGCACAGATTTGGGAAACAAACCCATGAGAATGCAACCTATATACTGAGTGTTCGCTGCAAGTCTAGCACTTTATATGACTGTATTTAGGTAGCAGGATTCTTATTTCTTGAATAATAAGTGAAGACTCTGGGTTGAATAATTTGCTCATGGACTCACAGGTAGAAATTCAGGTCTTTCTGATGTCAGACCTCACACCATCCAAGAGCTAGTAGTAAAAGTTGAGATATCAACATCTCTCAGCTGTTTTCTGCTTTGCCTATAATCCAGGTCTTTAGCCTAGGGTAGGACACTGGTGACTATGGATTAACTTAGAAGTTCAAGCTAAACTTAAAGCCCCAAAGTTTTGGAAATAGGAGACCACTGGTTACTATTTTAACCATTCCTGTTCTCTGTTTCCTCATTTATAAATGGAGGGTTTCGATCAGATAATCTTCAAGGCTGGAAGTCCATTGCTTGATTTTGCTACCCACGTAATCTTATTTCTGGTTTCCTGGGCAAAAAAATAGATGTTTTTCTGGAACTCTCTTGCTTTTTCCATGATCCAGTGGATGTTGGCAATTTGATCTCTGGTTCCTCTGCCTTTTCTAAAATCAGCTTGAACATCAGGAAGTTCACGCTTCACATATTGCTGAAGCCTGGCTTGGAGAATTTTGAGCATTGCTTTACTAGCGTGTGAGATGAGTGCAATTGTGAGGTAGTTTGAGCATTCTTTGGCATTGCCTTTCTTTGGGGTTGGAATGAAAACTGACCTTTTCCAGTCCTGTGGCCACTGTTGAGTTTTCCAAATTTGCTGGCATATTGAGTGCAGCACTTTCACAGCATTATCTTTTAGGATTTGAAATAGCTCTACTGGAATTCCATCACCTCCACTAGCTTTGTTTGTAGTGATGCTTTCTAAGGCCCACTTGACTTCACATTCCAAGATGTCTGGCTCTAGGTGAGTGATCACACCATCGTGATTATCCGGGTCATGAAGATCCTTTTTGTACAGTTCTTCTGTGTATTCTTGCCACTTATTCTTAATATCTTCTGCTTCTGTTAGGTCCATACCATTTCTCTCAGAGCCCATCTTTGCATGAAATGTTCCCTTGGTATCTCTAATTTTCTTGAAGAGATCTCTAGTCTTTCCCATTCTGTTGTTTTCCTTGATTTCTTTGCATTGATCACTGAAGAAGGCTTTCTTATCTCTTCTTGCTATTCTTTGGACCTCTGCATTCAGATGCTTATATCTTTCCTTTTCTCCTTGACTTTTCACTTCTCTTCTTTTCACAGCTATTTGTAAGGCCTCCCCAGACAGCCATTTTGCTTTTTTTCATTTCTTTTCCATGGGGATGGTCTTGATCCCTGTCTCCTGTACAATGTCACGAACCTCATTCCATAGTTCATTAGGCACTCTATCTATCATATCTAGGCCCTTAAATCTATTTCTCACTTCCACTGTATAATCATAAGGGATTTGATTTAGGTCATACCTGAATCGTCTAGAGGTTTTTCCTACTTTTCCTACTTTCTTAAGTCTGAATTCGGTAATAAGGAGTTCACGACCTGAGCCACAGTCAGCTCCTGGTCTTGTTTTTGTTGACTGTATAGACTTCTCCATCTTTTGCTGCAGAGAATATAATCAATCTGATTTTGATGTTAACTATCTGGCGATGTCCATGTATAGAATCTTCTCTTGTGTTGTTGGAAGAGGGTGTTTCCTATGACCAGTGCATTTTCTTGGTAAAACTCTATTAGTCTTTGCCCTGCTTCATTCTGCATTCCAAGGCCAAATTTGCCTGTTACTCCAGGTGTTTCTTGACTTCCTACTTTTGCATTCCAGTCCCCTGTAATGAAAAGGACATCTGTTTTGGGTGTTAGTTCTAAAAGGTCTTGTAGGTCTTCATAGAACCGTTCAACTTCAGCTTCTTCAGTGTTACTGGTTGGGGCATAGACTTGGATTACTGTGATATTGAATGGTTTGCCTTGGAAATGATCAGAGATCATTCTGTCGTTTTTGAGGTTGCATCCAAGTACTGCATTTCGGACTCTTCTGTTGACCATGATGGCTACTCCATTTCTTCTGAGGGATTCCTACCCGCAGTAGTAGATATAATGGTCATCTGAGTTAAATTCACCCATTCCAGTCCATTTTAGTTCGCTGATTCCTAGAATGTCAATGTTCACTCTTGCCATCTCCTGTTTGATCACTTACAATTTGCCTTGATTTATGGACCTGACATTCCAGCTTCCTATGCAATATTGCTTTTTACAGCATCGGACCTTGCTTCTATCACCAGTCACATCCACAGCTGGGTATTGTTTTTGCTTTGGCTCCATCCCTTCATTCTTTCTGGATTTATTTCTCCACTGATCTCCAGTAGCATATTGGGCACCTACTGACCTGGGGAGTACCTCTTTCAGTAGCCTATCATTTTGCCTTTTCCTACTGTTCATGGCGTTCTCAAGGCAAGAATACTGAAGTGGTTTGCCATTCCCAGCAAGAGAGTTCCAGAAAACATCCATTTCTGCTTTATTGACTATGCCAAAGCCTTTGACTGTGTGGATCACAGTAAACTGTGGAAAATTCTGAAAGAGATGGGAATACCAGACCACCTGACCTGCCTCTTGAGAAATCTATATGCAGGTCAGGAAGCAACAGTTAGAACTGGACATGGAACAACAGACTGGTTTCAAATAGGAAAAGGAGTATGTCAAGGCTGTATATTGTCACCCTGCTTATTCACCTTCTATGCAGAGTACATCATGAGAAATGCTGGTTGGAAGAAACACAAGCTGGAGTCAAGATTGCTGGGAGAAATATCAATAACCTCAGATATGCAGATGACACCACCATTATGGCAGAAAGTGAAGAGGAGCTAAAAAGCCTTTTGATGAAAGTGAAAGAGGAGAGTGAAAAAGTTGGCTTAAAGCTCAACATTCAGAAAATGAAGATCATGGCATCCGGTCCCATCACTTCATGGGAAATAGATGGGGAAACAGTGGAAACAGTGTCAGACTTTATTTTTTGTGGCTCCAAAATCACTGCAGATGGTGATTGCAGCCATGAAATTAAAAGACGCTTACTCCTTGGAAGAAAAGTTATGACCAACCTAGATAGCATATTCAAAACAGAGACATTACTTTGCAGACTAAGGTCCGTCTAGTCAAGGCTATGGTTTTTCCAGTGGTCATGTATGGATGTTAGAGTTCGACTGTGAAGAAAGCTGAGCACCGAAGAATTGATGCTTTTAAACTGTGGTGTTGGAGAAGACTCTTGAGAGTCCCTTGGACTGCAAGGAGATTCAACCAGTCCATTCTGAAGGAGATCAACCCTGGGATTTCTTTGGAAGAATGATGCTAAAGCTGAAACTCCAGTACTCTGGCCACCTCATGCGAAGAGTTGGCTCATTGGAAAAGACTCTGATGCTGGGAGGGATTGGGGGCAGGAGAAGAAGGGGACGACTGAGGATGAGATGGCTGGATGGTATTACTGACTCGATGGCCATGAGTCTGAGTGAACTTCGGGAGTTGGTGATGGACAGGGAGGCCTGGCATGCTGCGATTCATGGAGTCATGAAGAGTCGGGCATGACTGAGTGACTGAACTGAACTGAACTGAGGCAAAAAAAATTATCATAAGTGAGAGAGATACATTTGCCTGAAAAACAACAACAAATCTGTCATTATTTGGTTTTGGGACATGTTAGCTTATGGTAAAGAATATGGATGACTTGTGTGGTAGAAAACCACACAAGGGAAGACTGCCTTGCCAGGTTTCCATAGGCTTTCCAGGGTTCTCTAAACAGTCCTAATGTTCAGCATCTCTTTCTGTCTTGCATCCTTAGAGTGGCTCCCTTGAGACCGTACTCTAGGTTTCCTGGGTGGAAATGGACCAGAAATGGACCTATTACTCTAGTGATGACAATGCTTTGGATGACTGCTTTCAGACGGTCACCCATTGTAGACATTACTCTTTCTCTATGACTAAGCCTTAGAATCATTCACAGCACCATGCCACAGGACAGCCACCATTAGCTGACTGGAGCTGGCACTTAAAAAAAACTGTTCTATGTGTGCTAAACTAGTTTCTCTTTAAAGAATATATTTTTGGACAAAATTAACTTCTCATGAGCATCCCTTTCTCACAGTAAGAGATTCTTTAAAACATAGAAGGAGTTAAATTCTTTATTAGTGACTGATAGTGGAATTTTAGATCAGAGGAAAGACAGGTTGTGGGGATTATTTAAGCAAAGGCTAAGGAATGGATTTTGTGATAGAATTCGAAAGATAGCACAGAATTTGTTCTTTAAGAGAGGAAGATCTCCACACTGACTTTTAAGATAAAAAAAATGGAAGGTATGCAAGTGTAAGACACAATGATGATTTTTAATAAATGTTTTTACCACAAACCTAATTCTTGTCCAAATCATGGAAATAGAGTTTGAAGGAACCTTAGGAAAACCAAGGCTGGATCCCTAGATCCTGCCGAAAACCTGGGTAGTGACTGCTCATGCATGTGCAGTCTTGGCCCTTATTATAGCACCCTGAGGCTGATGACATTTACAAACATCTCTAGTACTAGAAGTCTTCCTGCATCGACTGAGTCCAGTTATGTTCTAGTCATTGGTAAGAGCTCTGTCTGAGCCATACAGAGTCAGTATGACTTGCTTTTGTTCCAAATCCTCTCTTTCCAGGCAAAACAAGACTTTTGAAAAATCCAGTTCTCTCCCTCCTTTCTTTCCATCACACTGGTTACCCGTCTTTTATCACTGTGTTCTTTGACGCATCAGTAAAGGGAGTTGTATGGCAGTTTCCTCTATGATTATAGAGTCTTGTAAAGGCAGAGGTCCCTGGGTCTTTGGTTTCATATCTGTGGCTCTCAGCACAGCACTGGACACATAGGAGGCCACTATCAGGTGCAAAATTGAATTTGCAAACTGCACTTTGTTTCACTTCTGTTTGCTAAACTTATTATTCATTATTTCAGTAACATTTTCTTCCTTGTCATCCTTGACAATAAACAAGAGTGTTTGGAAAAATGGTAGAAAGAAAAATTAGCTTCATGACTTAAACACCTACTGTCTGCTGGCCATTGTATTTGGATACTTTATATAGTAATTTATTACATCTTTCTAAAGCCTTTTGTGATGGAGTGATTATCCTTCCACCCTACACCAAGAAATGGAGGTCTTCGATTGTAGGCAACTTGTGTCTGAGGCCATACAGCAAGTTCATAGTAGTAGGAATATAACTCCCTTCTACTCCCCTGCCACCTGCAGTTTCAGCTTGGATGGAATCCCGTTGCCACATCTTTCCACAGCAAAGCCCTTTTTCCATCCTGCACCTATGACATCATATGTGATTGCTTACTGTCTTCTCCCCTGCCCAGTAGACATAAGAACAATGCCTAATTGGCTTATATTTGGTTATATTTGCATTGTATTGGATTATATTGTGCAATGTCTAACACACAGTAGGATCTAATAATAAATATTTGTTGAATAAATGAGTAAGAATTCCAAATACTGTGCTCTAAATGATAAACCAAAAGAACTCAATATTTTCATGTATCATATCTTAGATGGTCATCATCATTTTTTTTTTCAGACACTGAAACACTAAAAAGCCTTAAAAGTTTAGAGAACAGCCAGGATCATCAAGCCATGGGCCCACAACCAACCCTCACTTCCTGGCTTCCCAGTTCCCACCGTTCCCCGTCTTTAGATGTCACTGTCAATCACTTACAGTTCCAAAATAACAGCACTTTTGATGTGGAATGGAGGGAGAAAAGAACCACTGTTGCTGATGCCTTGGCCCATTCCCCCCTTTCTGAAGAACAGATTTTATAGGGCACCCACGACACAGCCTTACCTAGGAGGTACTGTATACTTTGGCTAAGAATATTGTTCTGGAATTAGAGGGTTCGAATTTAAGCTTTTGGTTCTACTAATTACTAATTATATGGCATTGAACAAATTCAGTTATTTCCCCAAGCCTCAGTTTCCCTGTCTGTAAAACAGGAATAAAAAATGTTTACTTCATAGAGTTGTTAGGATTAAATGAGATAATACATTAGAAGTACCCACACAATGTTTTTACATTGAAAACATTCAATCCCAGCTAGTAATAGTAGGAGGAGGTGGAGGTGGAGGCATGCTACAAGCACACAACACCCCATTTTCTTCCGAGCAGCAGCAAGAACAGAATCTGTGAGTACTCTGCCCACAGAATTGCTATTTCAGAGTCCTGTCTCCCATAAAGTCATAGATTTATTCATTTTGCTGTACAGTAGAAATTAACACAACATTGTAAAGCAACTGTACTCCAATAAAAATTAATTTAAAAAGAAAAATTAAAAAAATATATATTTTTATAAAAAAAGAAGTACATTTAACCAGTGAACCAATAATGCTGATGGAATGAATGACTCGGTTGTTTCATTTTGTTAACAAGTTGACACATGACATTAGTCTTTGAGAAATAACTTTATAATGTTGTTGTTTATTGCTTGCTGCAGTAACATTATCTCAGACAACAGGAACAGAAGAATCTGTTTACTGTGTTCTTTTCAGAAAATGAAATTCACCACAGGACAGCTAGGAAGTAGGTAAGTTGATCTTCCTCTCTTTTCTCAGAAACCTGGAAAGAAAAAACAGTATCTTGTGCAGCAAAGGAATATGAAATGATAGAACGCCATATACGCAGTGAGATATCCCATATACATGGGCTAGAAAGCCATAAAAAAACTCTTAGTGGTAACTATGTTTTGCCTTTTGTAGATGTAAACCTGCCCTCTGGCTAGGTGGCGGGAAGGCAGGGGGCGGTGTTGTGGTCTCTCTTTCCCGACATTGAACATCATTGCTATATCTACTTGAGCTACAGAAACTACAGGGGGAAAGGGATCCTTTATATACCTTTTTTAAATTACAAACATATCACTTTTCTTTTATGTAAATCCTGCAGTAAACCTCTTAGAACAAGTTACTGAGGCCTGTCTGCCCATCTCAGCCCCCTCCTCCCGCTATGAACTTTCATATTAATAGATTCTTTGCCTTTCTTTTCTGGTCCAGACATCTGAGTGCAGTAGCAGGAAGGCAGAAGAGTGGATGTCTTTATATTCAGAAAACTGCTGGGACAGTAAGACAATGCTAACACGAACACAGTAGTGCCCTCCCAGGCGTCGAGAGTGACTGACACCCAGAGACACATTACAGGACCAGTACGGGGCTTGTTAGTGCAAGGCCAGGGGGATAAACCAGAAATGTTAGTGCAAGGCCTAGGGGATGAACTGGAAATCAACAGTGAAGCATAAGAGGGGAAAAGCATAAACGACCAAAGAAGCTACCAATACATTTAGCCTTTGACTGAGATAGAAGGCATTACCTTAGGTGGGTTTTACTTGATGTTTTTCAAGCAGCCTGACTTTTGGCTGCCAATTTTGGACTCTGAGAGAGAAAAAATAGAAATAAAAACATACAAGAAAATTTTTGAGAAACCTCCATACTGTTTTCCCACAGTGGCTGCACCAATTTACATTCCCACCAACAGTGTACAGGGGTTTCCAAACACTAAAAATAGAATGGTCTTATGACCCAGAGACAT
This sequence comes from Capra hircus, assembly GCF_001704415.2. Lineage (NCBI taxonomy): Eukaryota > Metazoa > Chordata > Mammalia > Artiodactyla > Bovidae > Capra > Capra hircus. The sequence goes on along the minus strand of NC_030813.1, from coordinate 89,079,680 downwards.
AAATCAAAAAAACTCCCCACTATTTTGAAAAGATTCATGCAGTCCAGGGACTTCCCAGTGGCCCAGTGACTAAAACTCTGCACTTCCAACTCAGGGGGCCTGGGTTCAATCCCTGGTCAGGGAAGTAGGCCCCACATGCCACAACTAAGACCCAATACAACCAAATAAATAAATAAAATTTTTAATGAAAAATTTCATGTAGACCAATGTTCATAGTAGCATTATTTATAATTGTCAAAATATGGAAGCAACCTTAAATGTCCGTCAACAGATGAGCGGATAAAGAAGATGTGGTATGTATGCGCAATGGAATATTAGTGAGAACATAAAAAGGGATGAAATTTTGCCATTTGCCACAACATGGATGGACTTGGAGGGAGACGTCGCAAGGAGGAAACAGGGTCCTATGGGGAGTTCTATTTTCTTTGTTTGACCAGGAATATCAGTTGAATTCCAGAGAAAAGAGCTGGAAATACCTCCTCCTTGAAGCAGGCCTCAGGCTCCTGGGCTTTGCAGCACTTCTCCACCACAGTCGTGAAATCTGCCAGCAATGACCACAGTTCCTCCCCTGCAAGTTCAGGCTTCAGTTTCACCAAGTTGACAAGAAACCTGTGACCCAAGGATGTCAAACAGAATCAATTAACAGTTTCTTTCTGGAACTGCTGTTCTCCAAAAGGCTTGTTATAGAATCATATCTTTGAAATCTCCATTTAGGTGAATGTATAAAGTTAAAATATTCTACTTTTGAAAAGAGGTCCTGAAACCTTTCTGCTAAACACATGGAAAGGATTCCATGATAACATTCTTTGGAGGCTTATGTAATTATGGGCAAAAGTGTATCAAATGTGGGAACATATAGTAAGTCTTTGCTGTGCACAATATTGTAGAATATGTGACTTTTGATGTTTCTAGAGAATTCATTTCAAAGCATTCTCTCTTCCTCAGTAACTGAATTCTGTTTCCATTTCACTTGATACAGACACTGCCTACATCCAAAAAAAAAAAAAAAAATCTGATTCTTTGGCATTTATAGCATTGCCTGAGAAAACAAAAGCAAAATTCCTATCCCTTTTGGGCCTCTCATATCTTCAAACATTAAGAGAGATTATTGGAGCAAGCATCTATGACATTCTCTCAAGAAAATCTGATTCATCATGAACCTCCTATGAGCCTTTTTATGGCCACCCTCACTCACGTTTCCAAATCACAGTCTGGACACTCCAAATGTCTAGCAAAGAAAAAGACTAAGTTTTATAACTAGATAGACTGGACAGTTTGACAGAAGGAACAGGATTATAACATCAAGATCACACATGCGTTGCAATAAACCTTCTTATTAAAACGTGATGTGTCTTCAGCCTGAAGAAAATAATGAAGAGAAGAGAAGGTTGGTACCTGTCTTTTTTCCTCTGGAGTTCCTCGTTATGAGCCTGACACAAGTCTGCGTGAAAGGTAAATAACCCTTGAGAGGTAGATGGAGGTACATATGTTTTATCAGCTTCCAAGCTCTCAAAGCAGGACCTTCTGAAGGCAAAATTTGTTTTACAACAGTGGTCCACAGCAGGGTTGATATTTCGATTTTCATTTATTCCACATAACTCTCCAAGAACTAAATCCATCTGTACCAATGAAAGTTGCAATGGAGTTTTGAAATATGGTAGATGAATTGTTAGTTTGTTCTAATATCACTGCCAACTTAGGAAAGCCTCTGCAATCGTAACATGCCACTATGCACAAAAGAAAAAAAAAAATAGAGGCTGAAGTACTAAATGGCATTATAACAAAAATTCAAGCCATAGTAATTTAAATTCCTGTAGATTAAGCTTAATGTATATACAGATTTGTGACTTCGAGCTGAGAGCTGCAAACAGCTAACTGCAAGCATCCCCAGGACACAGTGACCCTTAGATTTAGTCCCCTCCTGGGATGTCCGCCACATATGGGCCACCCCAGACCTAAAGAGATATGCTCAACCCAAACTGGACTGGAAGCAGCAATTCTCTTACTGACATGGTGGGACAAGAAGGAGAATTTACAGTGTTGCTTAAAATTATGAAGTTTTCTCTGTCATCCTGAAACAATACTATGATTCCAAGTCATTTGCTCTAACAAATTACTTCTAGTATAAATGAGAAGAAATGGGACTTGGGTGTTGGTCCAGTAGTTAAGAGTCAGCTTGTCAATGCACAGGACACGGGTTTGATCCCTGGTCCGGGAACGAACATCCCACATGCTGCAGGGCAGCTAAGCCCGTGCACCCCAACTGAAGCCCATGCTTTACAACCCCTGCTGTGCAACAACATAAGCCACCACAATGAGAAGCCCATACACCACAATTGGAGAGTGGCCCCCACTCGCTGCAAGTAAAGAAAGCTCACATGCAGCAACAAAGCCTCAGTGCAGTCAAAAAAAAGAGAAGAAATAAGAAAGATGATCTGGAGACCCCCAAGCAACTATTCAAGACATTCTCTTTAGTTCCTCAGGATTTTGACACAGAGAGCTAGAAATAAAACTTGACATTCCTTGCTTAACCATGTTAAAAATAATGGGGAGAGGAAGACAGACAATCACTTTTAAATCAATGCGTGCAGGTATCCTTTTTTTTTTTTCTGTTTAGGAACAGTCAGGTATGCAGGCCAGGCTCACCAAATTATCAACACAGGCAAACTCTTCACTCAGGGTACAGCAGGTGGTCAAAGCTATCACCATTTCCTTGCCAAGAAAGGTCAATTCTTCAGTGGAGAGCTGAGGGGCTAGCTTCGTGAGATTGATGAGGTAGCTGAAAGAGCACATGTCTGTTCTGAGCAAAAGCAGAAGCTCATCTTCCCTTGATAAGTCACCTGAAATCCCAACCCTGCAAGGCCAGGGACAACCAATGGGAGGGCAATGTGAACCTCAGCTCTCTCATAAAATGGTAGAGATCAGTCTCTTCACCCCCCCGTTTTCCTGCATCCTGCCTCCTATAGATCTCTGAATATGAGCTTCCTTCTAACTTCATGACAATTCAGAAACTATCAGATTTGCCCATCGTGTGTCATCTGTGATGATAGGAGCGCCTTGGCAGCAAGTATCTTGGCTAGCTAGTATGTAAAATCCTACTGAAATCCCTTGCACTGTAAATAAACATTTCAAAGGGAAAATTTAATAAATACATGTTGGAAAAAGATAATCTGAGATGAAGGAAGAAAGAAACAAAGATCTTTCATGGGCTGAGTTCCCAGATAACAATCCAACTAGAAATAGTGAAAACATATTTTTTTAAACTGCGTTTTGTTTTGAAGATGTTTGGTTTCCATGTACAATACATTAGAATGGTAATTAATTTTAAAAATTCAGAAAAAAACTTCATATTATTCATGAATATTCACAAAGTTCTTAAAAAACAAATATTAAAGTGTTAAGCAAATCCAAAATTATTTCTTTAAACTCCATAAAATGGGCTTAAATCTTGGGAAGAGCATCTTTTCCTTGGGAAAATATAACAACCTGAAGCTTGCTGCATTCCGTTCCCCATGCCTGAAATGGGGCAAAATCCACCAATTCTGGGTTGAGAGTAAAAAAAGATAAGTGTAAACAAAAACTAAAGCATTAGATAATCAATTTGTCCAAAATCCTATATTTCTTCCATTTCTAGCCTGGTTTCTGATAAAGTTTTAAAATGACAGCTCGATGTGAATTCTTAACTCTTGTGATATTATTCTTTCCCAGAATTTATGAATTCATCACAAAAGGGCTGAGCTAAATTTTTGGCACTTTGTCTCCATCTTTATTTCATCCTGGTCACAAGGGTTAACCTGCTTGTTTGAACAACTTACTGGTATTTCAAGTCATCCTTCCCCAAATTCTGAAAATGTTCACATTCTCGTTGTACTATCTTGAGGCTTTTCTCTGTTGTCTCATTGAATCTATTTTCCTGAAAATAAGAACAATCATGCTTTTGAAAATTTTATCTAATCATAAATTTAATCATAAGATTAATGTTGACTTGTCTAATTTCTTTTTTTTATACTTAACGTAGTATTTTCAAACTATCATTATCATAAATTAGTCACTAAGTTGAGGGTAGTTTTCTGTATATGTATGTTAGAATTTGAATCTTTTAAATTATAGTTAGATATATAGATATGGTGTTTGCCAAAATGCGGAAATTTAAATTTTCATCATCGTTACCTTGTATATTTTATAGAGCTTTAAGTCTACAAAGTGGAATTCAAATCTGATGCTGACAATGATCATATAGATTTTCCCTTTAAAGTGGCCAGAGAAGTCATCTGGTCCTGTGAAGTCAAGTGACTTGCCTAGGGTTACCCAATAGGCAAGTGTTGCTACAGAACACTTTCAATCACATATATCTTTTTTATACCATCTTTTTGATCATTTAGAATTGGAATTTAAAACCTCCAATAATTGTCTTCAAATACTTGACAAACTCTCACATAGCATAAAGTTGGACACCAACTAAGTGGCCACTGGGCAGAAAACTACACACCAGTGGATGGATGCTGAAGGATGAATTGTCTCTTCATATAACAAAAAGAATTTTCTAGCACTTCAGTTCAGTTCAGTTCAGTCACTCAGTCGTGTCCGACTCTTTGTGACCCCATGAATCACAGCACGCCAGGCCTCCCTGTCCATCACCAACTCCCGGAGTTCACTCAGACTCGTGTCCATTGAGTCAGTAATACCATCCAGCCATCTCATCCTCAGTCATCCCCTTCTTCTCCTGCCCCCAATCCCTCCCAGCATCAAAGTCTTTTCCAATGAGTCAACTCTTCGCATGAGGTGGCCAAAGTACTGGAGTTTCAGCTTTAGCATCATTCCTTCTAAAGAAATCGCAGGGTTGATTCCTTCAGAATGGACTGGTTGGATCTCACTATCCTCCATTTAAGGATCAGCAACAGACCTCCTCGTTAGGGACACTGGCAAAGCTGGATGAAACCCAAGTCTTCTTACTTCTTGCTCAATTTTGAATGAGTATAAACTGGCATTTTTGGCAAGTGGGGTTAATTTTTTCAGCAAAGCAAAGCAACACATATCAATTGAATGAGAAGCAAATAAAAAATGTCAAATAATTAATTTCTGTAATACACAAATATGCATATGAACTGATATTAAAAACACTAATTTCAACAAGAAAATCAGTAAAAGATGTGAACAAACTGCTCACAGGAAATTATAAATACAGTAGCTAAAATCATATAGGAAAATCTTCAGTTCAGTTCAGTTGCTCAGTTGTGTCCGACTCTTTGCAACCCCATGATTCGAAGATGCCAGGCCTCCCTGTCCATCACCAACTCCCAAAGTTCACTCACACTCACAGCCATCGAGTCAGTGATGCCATCCAGCCATCTCATCCTCGGTCGTCCCCTTCTTCTCCTGCCCCCAATCCCTCCAACATCAAAGTCTTTTCCAATGAGTCAACTCTTTGCAAGAGGTGGCCAAAGTACTGGAGTTTCAGCTTTAGCATCAGTCCTTCCAAAGAAATCCCAGGGTTGATATCCTTCAGAATGGACTGGTTGGATCTCCTTGCAGTCCAAGGGACTCTCAAGAGTCTTCTCCAACACCACAGTTCTAAAGCATCAATTCTTCAGTGCTCAGCCTTCTTCACAGTCCAACTCTCACATTTATACATGACCACAGGAAAAAACATGGCCTTGACTAGATGGACCTTAGTCAGCAAAGTCATGTCTCTGCTTTTGAATATGCTATCTAGGTTGGTCATAACTTTTCTTCCAAGGAGTAAGCGTCTTTTAATTTCATGGCTGCAATCACCATCTGCAGTGATTTCGGAGCCACAAAAAATAAAGTCTGACACTCTTTCCACTGTTTCAACATCTATTTGCCATGAAGTGATGGGACCGGATGCCATTCATTGTCTTCATTTTCTGAATGTTGAGCTTTAAGCCAACTTTTTCACTCTCCTCTTTCACTTTCACCAAGAGGCTTTTTAGTTCCTCTTCACTTTCCACCATAAGGGTGGTGTCATCTGCATATCTGAGGTTATTGATATTTCTCCTGGCAATCTTGATTCCAGCTTGTGTTTCTTCCAGTCCAGCGTTTCTCCTGATGTACTCTGCATAGAAGTTAAATAAGCAGGGTAACAATATACAGCCTTGACATACTGCTTTTCCTCTTTGGAACCAGTCTGTTGTTCCATGTCCAGTTCTAACTGTTGCTTCCTGGCCTGCATACAGATTTCTCAGGAGGCAGGTTAGGTGGTCTGGTATTCCTATCTCTTTCAGAATTTTCCACAGTTTATTGTGATCCACACAGTCAAAGGCTTTGGCATAGTCAATAAAGCAGAAATAGATGTTTTCCTGGAACTCTCTTGCTTTTTCCATGATCCAGCGGATGTTGGGAATTTGATCTCTGGTTCCTCTGCCTTTTATAAAGCCAGCTTGAACATCAGGGAGTTCATGGTTCACGTATTGCTGAAGCCCGGCTTGGAGAATTTTGAGCATTACTTTACTAGCATGCGAGATGAGTGCAATTGTGCGGTAGTTTGAGCATTCTTAGCTCCATTATAAAATATATTCTTAAATGTTTAATTGGATCACTATGCTATGCACCTGAAATTATCACATTTTTAATTAACTATATTCCAATATAAAATAAAAAGTTACAAAAGTCAACTAAATTCTTAAAACACAGTCATTTAGCAAAGTTAATTTCATGTGCAGTGTTGGTGAAGGTGGGGACGAAATGAAGATTTTCAACACTATATTGGACTATATGCTGATAATAACTTTCTAGGTAGCAATTTAGTCATTTGTATCAATTATTTATTTTAAAGTCTATATATTTTGATGTAGTGATTTTCCTTCTGATAATCTATCTTAAGAAAATACTCATAACTATTAATAGAGATGAATGAAATGAGATACTTAGGGTCACTTATAAAATTTTTAAAAAGCTAAATAAGTGTCCAAAATGTGAAAGATATAGTAGGAGAGCATTTAGATATATTATTATGATGGAATACCATCATGTAAAATAAAGCAAAATTTTTTGAAGTCTGTTTAATAATGTAAAATGTTTTTTATTACACTAAATAAAAACAAATCCAAAAATTTCTTCAGAAAATATTATCCCAATCTTATTTTTAAACATATGTATAAACAGATTCGTATATGCATAGAAAAAATAAAAAATGTTAATTAAAGGTATTTATTGAGGACAGAATCAGAAAGTTTTTACTTTTTCCTTTATAACTTTTAGTAATTTCTTAATCACCTTTAATAATCATTTATTATTTTTATGATCATAAAAAATCCAAGATGGCTCAAGAAAACACAAGAGCACATAAATAAAAATATAAATATTTAATCAGAAGAGTTTTTTACCTCAACACACAGGATTCATAGTTCTAAACATTATGTGTAACCCAAAGAGATGATGTTGGTCTTTGCAGTGATCAGTTTACACTGAATTTTAGATAGACTCAGATTGGTCAATCATATTTCCTACCCTCTGAACCATAATAAAATTTGATAGTTTTTAAGTGTTTGCTGTTTTGTTTGTTAACTCTCTGAGCCTACTAGGATGGAACCTACCGCACGACGGTAACACTCAGGAGGGTTTTCCATGTTACAACACTCTTTGAGGAGATCCTCATACACTTTAGCAATTCTTAACAGCTCTGGTGTGGACAGTTCTGGATGTCTCCTTGAGTACTCATAAAGAAACCTGTGATGTGTAAAATATTTTGTACATTAGAACTTCAGGAAAGAGCAAAACACCAAATCCTGCTATCTTTTACTCTGGGGAGACCTTTTATTACTGAGTCTGCCTTCAAATCCTGTTTCATCTTTCTCTGGCGAAGGAGTGGCTTAAGAGGACATTTTTACAAAAGAGACCATGTTACAAAGATTTTCTTCCATATTATGTTTTAAAATAGCAATGTCTTTTACTTGGAGGGATAGAATGGTTAGAGGTGTTTATCATTCATTGTAAAAATAATTTTATCCATAAAGCATCAGAAATAGTAGATCATGCTACCAATACTTTAGGAAATACATATCAAATATAATTCTGTTGGAAACTGCATTCGACCTCCATCTTGAGGTTTGGGGAATATGGCTTCTCCTCACTCCTGATGCACCTGGGGAGAGATTGTAGAGCAGACTTTGCCCATTACTTCATCCTGTCACTTGTCAGTTATGGGAGTAATCACCCCTGCAGGTCCAAATCATTGGCAGTCATTTCCATGGCCTCAGTGAGGTGTTATAAGGGTACAGGTGGGTGTGATTAGAGGACAAAGTGGGAAAGGGAAAGGAAGAGGCTAACACTTATTAAGCCCTTAGTAGGTGCGAGGCATTGGTTCAAGCTTTGGGCATAGGAGACAAAGATTGGCTTCCTAGCCTTTATAAAACACTGTCTCATTTAACTTCACTTAGCCCTCAAGATAAGTAGTATTTCACAGCTGAGGAAACTGTCTCAGCCCAGTAAAGCACTTGGCTATTGGCTTCCCTGGTGGCTCAGACAGTAGAGTCCACCTGCAATGCAGGTAGACCTGGGTTCGATCCCTGGGTCAGGAAGATTCCCCTGGAGAAGGGAATGGCCACCCACTCCAGTATTCTTGCCTGGAGCCTTGGACAGAGAAGCCTGTCAGGCTACAGTCCATAGGTCAGGAAGAGCCAGACACGACTGAGCAACTAACACTTTCACTTTGTAAAATTTGAACCTAGGTCCCAGAGGATGCCTACCTCATTCTTTTTAAACCAAGCCAACTCTTTTCTCAAGAGAGCTGTTTTCTTTAACTACCCTGTGCTATTTACAATTTTCTTCACAGAAATATCATCTTTATTCTTTCGAATTAAGTAAAAATGATCTACGTTTTGTGAGACTCATACGTCACAAAAGTTTTTCAAGGGACTTTTGTCATCTCTTTTTGTCCTGTAGCCTTTTTCTCTTGATTAATCTTGGCTTTTCTGACATCTCTCCTCTTCTCCATTTACCTTCTCAGTCCCAGTTGTAAGATATAGTCTCATATTCTAAAGCAGTGGTGTTTAACTTCAGAGAATCAAGGGCTCCCCTTAATATTTCATAAAAGCCATGAACTTTTCCTCAGAAATAAAATTGCACCTAAAATCTCACCACCAAAATATTGTGAACAAAAACCCCTGGAAGAAAACCCCTCGCGTGGCAGATCCGCTGAGGTCTTGCATCAAATGCTGGCATCCAGAAAAACTGCACCGTAAACTGTTTCTGGTTCAGAGTGTTCATCGCTGCTCTCATTTCTCCCCATGCTTCCCACCCGATCTTAGTTGTCATGGTGATGATGATGGAGATGATGAGAAATGAGGATAAGGATGAAAACTGCTTCCATTTAGCAAGCCTATGTCAGGTACAAGTGAAATGCACTGCATCAGTGATTTAGTTTAATTTGACTGAAAATCCATGATTCATGAGAAACAATAGAGCTCAGTGGTTATAAGAACAGGAATCTGGAGCCACACTGGTCGCATTTGAACCCTCGCTCTACCAGATATGAGTTGTGTGACTTTGGAGCAAGTTACTTAACCTCTGTGCTTCAGTTTCCTTGCCTGCAAAATGATGATTGAGGAAAGTATTCTAACCACAGAAGTTTGTTTTGAAAATTAAATTGATTAACAGATGCAAAGCACTGAAAATTTGGTTAAGTATTCAATAACCTTTATCTTCAATCCAGACATCCTTCCAGAATTCCAGGTTCATACATAAAATGCTCTTATGATATTTCCACTGCATTACCTCACAGGCACCTCAAAGTCAATGCATGTGGGCTAAGTTGCTTCAGTCATGTTCAATTCTTTGCAACCCAGTGGACTGTAGACCACCAGGCTCCTCTGTCCATGGGATCCTCCAAGCAAGAATACTGGAGTGGGTTGCCATGCCCTCCTCCAGGGGATCTACCCAATCCAGGGATCGAACCCCCATCTCTTACGCCTCCTGCACTGGCAGGCAAGTTCTTTACCACTAGCGCCACCTGGGAAATCAATGTGGTCAAATACAAATAGTTTCTCTTTCCCACAAACCTTCCCCCATACTTCCCATCTCATTGAGTCTGAAAACTACTTACCAACCACCTAAGCCCCAAACTGGGATTCATTCCAGATGAAGTTTCTAAAAGACAAAAGTGATTTTGTCCTTCCTTATTCTTCGATGAAAACCCTTCGGTGGCATCTTGTTACTTAGCATATCTGGATGATCTGACCCCATGTGCCTCTGCCTACCCTCTTCTCTCACTGCAGAAACCCTAGCACAACCACATACACACCATGCAGTCTCACACCCCTATCAGTGTTCTACCCCTTCTATCCAGACTACCAGCATTTCTTCAAGTACCTCCTCCCCGTCAAGACTTTCAGAGTTCCCAAGCACTTCCTCTTCTATCCTCTTATTGCCTGTGGCCTAGTACTTTCAGAAATCAAAGAGTGTTTCTTACACTCATATATTTATGAGGCTGTCTTTCCACATCACACTTCTATTGATGAAAGCTTATTGGAGGCAAAACCCCTGTCTAATTTGGTAAAGCCCCTGGATTATACTGAGTTGGCTAAAAAGTTCATCTGAGATTTTCCATAACATCTTACAGGAAAAAAATCCGAACGAACTTTTTGGTCAACCCAGAATTATTACTGACAAACTTTGAATGACTAAATATTCTCATATGAATTTTATATACAATTCCTAAAATATAGACAAGTTAACGTGTCCCGATGATTCTACCAGGATTCAAATCTAGTCCTTTTGCTTCCAAGTCAGCTAAACAGTGGTGGGAGTTGGGGGAGAAGGCAGGGGAGAGCATGGCAGATAAGCCTGCAAATTCTTAGGTCAGACCTCTTGGATCATATCTAGTCTGCCATATTTTAACTGTGAACCTTAAACAAATTACGTAACTTCCCTGAAACTTTCCTTAACTTCTGAAAATTGGGAGAAATCATGCTTATTTTACAGGACTGCTGTGAAAATTAAAATAGATAATCTGTACTTAGCCCACTGTCTGGCACATATCAAGTACTCAATAAATGTTAGCCATCACTGTCATAGCACAGTTGCAATTTCTAAAATAATGTAAAAAGATTACAATCTAAAATCATGATTTTAAAAATTATGTGGTATACCCAATGATTAAAATGGTTCCTATATCTTCCACCCAAGTTAACCAAAATAGATCAAGTCATAAGTTTCTGTTTGCCTTATAAATGTCAATATAGAGGTATGTTACTCAGCCATGAAGTTCGCTTGGTCAGCATCTCGTTTCTCACACACATTGTCACTTTCAATAAATTTTGCTTCTCTTAAAGATAAGTCGTTTGGTCTATCGTCTTTATTGGAGTAAATGATACACTCTCCACGCACTGGTATATTCTTTTCACAGCAGTCTTTGATTTTGCTGGAGATGGAATCTTGTTTTGAACAAATATGGCTCATAACCTTGCTCTGTATCAAATAAGAATGAGAAATGACTTTATTTTCATAAGTTCTTCAGGGCTAGATTCTCCTTCATAAATGGAATGCAGAACCAACCATAGCTATAACATCTAGAATTGTTTCATCAACTAATTTGATAGCTAATTAAATTTTGCACTGATTTAATACAGTGCCCTTTCATTTTAATGCAAGCTTGATTTCTTAGGATTTTAGATGATATAATTATGAAAAATAGACTCATACATTTATTACAAATTAGCTGGAATTTTCTTAAAGGTGGTCTAACCCCTGCTTCTTCCTCCAGACTCTGCAGAATGAGTCTGCACATTTCTCCAACTCTCTGTTCCAGCTTCACGTGAACTACAATGAGTTTCATCAAAACACTGGACTATTCCAGACACCCTGACTTTGCTCAAGCTGTTCCCCTATGTGGAATCTTATTCTGGGGAACACTGAAGGTGAGGAATGAGATGGAGCTCTAGGTTAAGATGAGAAATGGAATGGAGGTTTGTACCATGTTTCCAGCAAACCACATAGAACCAGGGAGTCCATCTTTGCAGACAAATATACATCTCACCTAAGGCCATCATTATTCGGGGCAGCACATCACTTATTGTCTGAAATTTCATTTCTGTTTTGAATGAAGTATACTATTCAATTGCTCTTATTTCTACATAAAGCCATCAAAAAAGGATATTAAAAATATAATATGATCCCTTAGTCTCAGCTCCAAACTTCACAGAAAACTCTTCAATTATATCCTCATTTAGTACACTGTATTCAATATTATAAAACCAACATCTCTATAAGTGACCAAATAATACACAAATAAACAGTGAGTGAGACTGCTTTTCATTGCAATAAATTTAAGGACAAAATAATTCTTGGGGACATCTATTGTCCATTGCTTGAAATAAAATGTATATATCTTCATACTCCAAAATTCAAGTTATCTGATGAGCATGATATTTTGTTTTGAATTTAAAACAGTAAGACTAATTTAAAAAATCACTAAAAAAACCTGATTTCAACTAAGAAATCAGGATTATTTTTAATGAAATTATGTTACCTTCGTATGCATGAACAACTTCAACTAGGTCACTATCATATTTATCAGTATATGTCCTTAGAGAATCACTTTAAAGACTACAATAAGAGTTATTTTAAATGAACATATTCACTTATTTGAAAAGATCATTCCTAAGTATCCTGAAGAAACTCAGAGAAAGCAACTCTTAAAAACATAAAGATCACCAGTTGTTTTTTGAGCTTTACTGTTAATTTCTAATATCTCTAAAAGAGTATTTGCAATATTAAAGAAAACTTTAGTCCGGCTGAATGAATGTTCACAAATTCTAAGTTCCTGGGGATTATGTCTTGTGCATTTAGTCACATAAAATAGAATCAACTAAGTAATCTAAAAGCAATCTCATTCATTAAAAACTCCAATGCTTTATTTGGTCTCATTTGTTAATACTTTATTTTTTATTTTATTTGGTTCATATTATTATTTAACAATTAATTTTTATTGAAGTATAGGTGTTTTACAATGTGTTTTAGTTTCAGTCATATATATATATAAAACTGAACATATATGTAAGAGACCACATATTATTTTTTCAGATTCTTTTCCATTTCCATTAGAAGCTATTACAAGGTATTAAATGTAGCCCCCTGTATCAAACAGGAGGTCCTTGTTGTTTATCTGTTGTATATATAGTAGTACTATCTGTTATTCCCAATCTATTAACATTATGATTTTATTGTAGTGAGTAGACACACACTAAGGCAACTTCAGAATTAAAAATAGCCACCCTGAAATCACTATTTTTGCTTGGTTTTATAGAATATTTACCCTGCCGCGGATGCACTGCACAACATCCCCTTCACAGCATCCATCATATTTGGAAGAAACATCTTCTAGAAGGGAGGTAAGTTGCTTAAATCCAATCTTGGGGAATTTTTGACTAAGTATAGCAATGTTTCTGGAAACAGAATTGATAAACCACTAAAACGACTTGAACAGCAAATAGACAAAAGGAAGTTCTTTGCTAATACAGTATAAGTAGCTGCAGTAAGCATTGGTATCCTTGTTTTTTCACCAATGGCTTTTCCAAATAACTGTTTATACATTACTTGGCCCACATGATCATTTGAAAATCCTAGGTTGATATTTTGAGTTTTAGTTCTAGGACTAGGGGGAGAAAAAGGTCTGAAAGATATGCCCTCTTCCACAATTGTTATAGCAAAACACATTTTTTAAGGACCACCATTTCTTCTTGTGAGTCCATGGCAGGCATAGATAATTCATCACAGCACCCCTTTTAACTGATCTATTTGAAATCTCAGAATTTCTCACAAAACATTGCACTAGTACCATTGCTCTTTGGCTAGGTAAGATGTGAAATAAACTGTATCCCTAGAAGATAGTTTCCTAGTTATTAAAGTCAAAGATGGGTAGATAAGTCATGTTTAAAGCACTCAGAGGTTTTAAAACTCTGATTGGGAGCGCCCAGACCCATTCAGATTCCCAACTAACCAAAAACTAACTCAGAAGTAGCCTTCTTTCTCACTGGGGTCTCCCCACCTTTCAGGGCTTCTCTCATCCTAATCTAATGTCCTGGTTCTGAGTAATCCAAGCAGATTAACCCCCACCTCAAAACCCCTGAGGGTCTAAGAAGAGAATAAATAAAAAGCCATCAATAATTTAACAAAAATGGAACACAAACAAAAAAAATACAAATAGAAACAAAAGATAGATTATAAAACTCACATAGATTGTAAGATTTGTGGTCCAAATTTCATAAGTGCCCCACAAACATTTTTTTGATAAGAAGACAATGCTTTTAAATAGTATATGAAAGGTTCTGCCTGAGGGATAAAGAGAAAATTCTGTTGAAGTAAGTGGAAAAATCCCAGTATTCTCTTATTTCCTAACCACATGTCAACCAAACAATCCCAATGTTTCCTCAGAAATAGAAAACCTATGGGGTTTTTTATCTCAGGAAATGTGTATATCAAAACAAATATAAATGCGTGGCACATTATAAGGGCAGAGGCAGTCTTCCTGATGACTAAATTACACGTGCTAGGAAGCGCCGTGTGCAGTAAGCTTGTCCCTCTCTACCAGGATGATTCACTTATATGGTTTAGGACTTGTCCAAGATAGAAGATAAAATGTAATTTTTACCCTCGTTAGTTGCTCACTAGTGTTTCCTTCCAATTTACAAGGAAGACAAAACCAGAGAGACTCTAGAAATGGGCAATTTTTCAAAGGTCTCAAGTAAGAAGAAATTTAGATCAGTTAGCAGGTGGTGAATGGGTTGAAAAAACAGTGAAAGTGACGAGAGAACTGCTGATAAGTGGTAAAAAGCTCTTTTGCTATAATTTAATTTTAAGTAAAGATCTACAGTTTTGGGTGACTCCCTGTCCTTTTAATCCGTGTAATACCTAGCTTTGTTAAATGGAATGAAAATGTATAATAGTAAATGGAATAAATGGAACGCCCACCTTTGTTTGAAAGCAGTTAGCTTTTTCTTGTTCCTCACAGCATGTTTTAGTCATCTCCTCAAAACGAGCAGCAACAGTTAGAAGTGTAGGAGCAAAAACGAAGGGGTTCCTTCTGGAAACTTCATAAATATAACTTCAAAAGGAAGGAAGGGGGGTGGGGAACAGGAAAGAAGTGAAGGAATGATAGACAAGGGAAGGGAAAGAGAAGATTAAAAAAGACAAGATCAAGTTGCGAAAGTAAAGGTGAGAGGAAGAAGGATTTCCCACTACTGAAGGACTTCCCTGGTGGCTCAGACAGTAAAGTGTCTGTCTACAATGCGGGAGACCCGGGTTTGATCCCTGGGTCAGGAAGATCCCCTGGAGAAGGAAACGGCAATCCACTCCAGGACTATTGCCTGGAAAATCCCATGGACATAGGAGCCTGGTAGGCTACAGTCCATGAGGTCGCAGAGTCGAACACGACTGAGCGACTTCACTTCACTTCACTTCAAATGAAGGCAACATTACTGAGTCTCCAAAAATGTCATACCACCGAAGTTGCCAACTCTCAAATAAGAATGACGATTGCAGTTCTAATCATGAATGCAAGGCCCTGGCTATTCTCTTTTCTTCCCCATGATGCCAGATGGTCTGCAGCTCTCCTTGTCATGCTCAAAGAACAGCTACCTATACAGACTCCATCTGAGATTCAGAGATCATAATCACTTAATGTAAAAAGAAAACTTTGTGATTTAAGCTTTCCGGAAAAAGTCTCTGCTTCTGCAACTATTGCACTGCTAAACATCCATTGACTTAATATTTATGTTTGGTAAAAGCTGCACCTTCCCTTTTGAAAGACCTTTTATTTCCTCCAGTACTGCTTTCGTACCATGCACACACTTGGGTTCTGGGGCTTATCCCATTAGAAAACACACATCATTATTGAAAGGATCTTGAAAGCAGGTTTCATATCTTGTCCATCTTCTCAACAATGACCACAGAATCTGACACACAAATGCATGTTGAATAAACTAATTGATCCGTACACCCAGCTATGTTCCTTTGGAATAGACACTGAATTTAGCCTAAGAATAATTCTTCAATTAGATGATTTTTCTACTAAAATTAAACTTACTTATTCAAAAAAGATTCCCTGTTATTTTTGTAAGTCTGGCATTTCTCTTCAGGATCCAGAGTAGGGAGAGGAGGCAAAAATCCTATATCAGCTTTCTTATTATGGAAGAAACAGAGTCTTCTTTCAAAGTCAACCTTACGACAGCAGTGTGAAAAGTTATACTTTTGCGGCAGTCCCTCCATGGCACATATATTTTCCAGTAAAACCTCATTCTGGACAATAGAAAAGGAAAAGACACATTTTATTCATTGCAACATTTTTCAGGCTTCTGAGATGACACAATGGAAACAATGAGCCATGAGTGTCACTCTTTGAGAAAGAGATTCCAGGATGTTCCCAGTATTACCAGCAGAGCATCTCTACCCACAGCCTTGACAACCATCCTACACTTTGGGAAACTCTATCCTCTCCTCAGTCCCCTTAATCTCTTCCTATCTCTCTCCTGCCTACATCTCCCTTACATAGTGGCTTTTTTTTTCTCTGTCTCAAGGTAACAGGGTCAGAGTGTAATGGGTTGGTTAACTATTTAGTGGTAATGTTTAGCAATAGCTTTCTAGAGATGCAGGTGGTTACTCTATTGGGAGGATGCCAAGAAAAGGGGGTGCGACAGTAGAGTACACATTGAGAGGCTGGTAAAGAAAGTAACTTTACTTCCGTGCTCTTTGCCAGGCTATTGGTTTAGTCTCCCTGCCTGTATACTTATGGCATGGGCTGCAAGCTCTCAGCCAAGTCCTCCTGTGCATCAGTACACAGAATTGCATCTCTCCTAAGAAAGTGCCTTATCCTAAATACTGAAGTCAGGCAAAGCAACAACAAGAACATACAGCATCTCTCTATATTTTCAAGCCAAAAATTCTCTCAGGGCTGACAAATAAGCTTGTTTGTTTAAGAAATGCAAACAATTTACTTACAGTTAATTTTGAACACTCTGGGCGTGTCCTGTCAGCCAAGCATTTATCTCTGTATTCTGCCATGGTTTTTACCAACATTTCTACTTCTTCAAAGGATGCCTCCTGAATATATTGAGCAAATGCAATGATGGTGCTGCAACAGTCCACACAGAGTACACAATGATGACCTGCAGAATTTCCAGTCATGTCCAACCAAAATCTCATAGGAACACCCACTTGCTGACTAACCTTAGAAAATTATCAAAATGTGAAGTCTCTAAGTTTTATAATTTCTTGACAATTCAATTGCTTCATCTGAATTTTTCTTTAATACTGTATTCACTTTTTAATGGCCTATATTTAATTAATATATTAGCATTAATAATTCTGGAAGGTGTCAGATAAGCTTATAATAAACATCATCATCATCAAAACAAGTTTAGAGGAACTCACATATATCCAACGTTATCCTCTATAAATTTCTGGGTGATTCTGACATCATCTGAAAGCAAAGATACTGAAGTTATTATATATCCTGGTGTTTTAATATTTTACCAATAAATTACTATATGTAACACATTTTAAAAGTGTAAAATAAAAAATGATATAGAAAAAAATAGCATATTTAGTATGAAGAAGAGACATCATATGAGCCAAATATTACATCTTAATCATAGCTGACTATGTGCTAAAAATATTCATTAAGTTGAATTGGCTTGAATTAATCTCAAACTTGGGGCTTCCCTGGTGGCTCAGAGGTTAAACATCTGCCTCCAATGCGGGAGACCCAGGTTCGATCCCTGGGTTGGGAAGATCCCCTGGAGAAGGAAATGAATGGTAACCCACTCCAGTATTCTTGCCTGGAGAATCCCATGGATGGAGAAGCTTGGTAGGCTACAGTCCACAGGGTCGCAAAGAGTCGGACATGACTGGGCGACTTCACACATACACACACACAATCTCAAACTCAAGACTTCCCTGCATCTGCCTACAATGCAGGAGACCCAGGTTCGAGCCCTGAGTTGGGAAGATCCCCTGGAGAGGGAAATGGCAATCCACTCCAGTACTATTGCCTGGAAAATCCCATAGACAAAGAAGCCTGGTAGGCTACAGTCTGTGGGGTCGCAAAGAGTCGGACACGACTGAGCAACTACACTTACACTTTCAATCTCAAACTCACCAGACTTTAGATTTACTATTGATGGCTCCCCAGCCACAACCATCAAATATAAGCACCGTTTCCATGCTAGATAACAGGTATAACTAGAAAAGTAGTATGAAGTTTCATTGTTAAGTGATATAATGCTTCAGTTGTGCCCAGCAAGAGATGCCAGGCATGCTGATGGTAGTGTGAATTATGATGATGATGCTGCTGCTGCTAAGTCTCTTCAGTCGTGTCCGACTCTGTGCGACCTCATAGATGGCAACCCACCAGGCTCCCCCATCCCTGGGATTCTCCAGGCAAGAACACTGGAGTGGGTTGCCATTTCTTTCTCCAATGCATGAAAGTGAAAAGTGAAAGTGAAGTTGCTCAGTCATGTCCAACTCTTCGCGACCCCATGGACTGCAGCCCACCAGGCTCCTCTATCCATGGGATTTTCCAGGCAAGAGTACTGGAGTGGGGTGCCATCACCTTTTCCGAAACTATGATGCTAGCCAGACACAGATATTTAGGTGATCTCTGAACTAGTCTAACACCACTGGTTCCTTTCCAATAAGCATATACTTATCAGAACACATTTGTATTTGTTCATACAGGCTATTTTCATGGAGTCTTTACTTTATCAAAGCATTGAACTGGTTACTATAAGGCAATCAATGATAACTGAAACATCTCCCCTGGACCTTGGGTTCCCAAATACTCTCATAGTGCAGGTGACTCATGAACATGACTGTAATCCAATGTAGAATGTATATGATATTCTACAGCAAAGTGAGTACTAGGCAGCATATTAAAAAGCAGAGACATTACTTTGCTGACAAAGGTCCGTATAGTCAAAGCTGTGGGTTTTCCAGTAGTCATGGATGGATATGAGAGTTGGACCATAAAGAAGGCTGAGCATTGAAGAACCGATGCTTTTGAACTGTGGTATTGAAGAAGACTTTTGTGAATCCCTTGGATTGCAAGGAGGTTAAACCAGTCAACCCTAAAGGAAATCAATCCTGAATATTCCTTGGAAGGACTGATGCTGAAGCTGAAGCTCCAAGACTTTGGCCACTTGATACAAAGAGCCAACTCATTAGAAAAGACCCTGATGCTGGGAAAGATTGAAGGTAGGAGGTGAAGGGGATGACAGAGGACCAGATGGTTGGATGGCATCATTGACTCAGTGGACATGAGTTTGAGCAAGCTTCAGCAGGTGGTAAAGGACAGGAAAGGCTGGCCTGCTGCAGTCCATGGGGTCTCAAAGAGTCGGACATGACTGAACAACTGAGCAACAACAACATATAACAAGAATGCTTATAGTCTCTGGGTGAGGAACCAGAAAGAATTATAGGAGGAGGAGTATATAAGTTGAGCCTAAAAAATGTCCAAGGTTTCAGCCAGCAGAGAAGTAAGGAAGCTCATCTTTCTGCGTGATGTGAGTCAAAGTACAAAGGTAAGGAATCCTGGGATGTTTGGGGAACATCAATTAATCAATTAATTTTCCACTTTGATGAGAAAGTGAGTCATAAAGAAAAGTAATGGAACCAGAGATAGAAAGAAGCTGGATCCAGATTATGTGTGTCTTTCATATAAAGCTGAGGAGTTTGGGCCTCAACTAGAAACCAAGAAGAGCCACTGAAAATGTTTATATAGAATAGTAATATCATCATTTCTCTAAACTAAGAAATACCAGCCAGGTAACGGTATGTCTGATGTTCTTGGATTTCCCACAGTACCCAACAAATAGAAAGTAACAAGAACTATTTGTCAAATAGATGTAAGAATGAATGGATGGAGAGGGGGAAATCAAGAAGCTCATTAGGAGACTTTTGCAACTGTCCTGTTGAGAAATCAGAAGGACGTGAATTTTGGTAGGAGTAACAGAAGTGCAAAGGAAAATGTGGATGCAAAAATATTGGAGTCAAAAATCAACAGAACTTTTTTAAAAACATGTTTTTACAAGGGGCAAAGGAGAAGGAAAACTCAAAAATGACTATCCTTCTTTAAGCCCTATGCCTGGGCTCACTAGCAGGCACTGTGGTGGTGGTTTAGTTGCTAAGTCGTGTCCAACTCTTGTGACACCAAGAACTGTAACCTGTCAGGCTCCTCTGTCCATGGGGATTCTCCAGGCAAGAATACTGGAGTGGATTGCCATTTCCTTCTCCAGGGGATCTTCCCTACCCAGGAATCAAACCCAGGTCTCCTGCATTGCAAGCAGATTCTTTACCGACTGAG
Organism: Capra hircus; assembly: GCF_001704415.2. Classification (NCBI taxonomy): domain Eukaryota; kingdom Metazoa; phylum Chordata; class Mammalia; order Artiodactyla; family Bovidae; genus Capra; species Capra hircus. The sequence continues at coordinate 89,059,369 of NC_030813.1, read as the reverse complement.
CTACAAGGGAAGCCCCAGCAGGCACTGTAGGGGGTACCAAATTAAGACATCATCCACAACTTCAGGGCATGGTAACACTTATAGCACCTTGGTGAACTGCAAAAAAGATGGTCCTTTTAGGCCAGAGGGATTACCAAAAAACACCTCCAAACAGATGAAGTTCAAAATGTTCCCTCTTTGAGTAGAAGAAATATAAAAGTCATACTTTCCTCCAGGCTGACGCTGCTTCAGCTAGGCTTGAGGAAATGTACAGGCTTGCAGGGATTTAAAAATTTGCCAAGTGTGTACAGTTGGAAGAAGCAGGGTCTGCATACTCTTAAGGTGTTTACCACATAATTAGGAAATACAACATACGACCGAAGTTCCAGTAAAATCTCAACTCTTGTCTAATGTTCCACTGTTTCCATACACTACACATATTTGCAAGAAACATTAATATTTTCAAATCCAAATTGTATCTCCCAGCAACACTTCTTATATTACTGTTATGCTGGTGACCGATTGCTGGGTGTGATAATTGTCTCTGTCAGTAGATAGGGTAATATGATCCAAAATACAATATCTGAAAAGGTTAGATCAGGGTATCTGATCAGTATATGTAAACTAGGGAGAGGGAGAAAAAAAGCAAGTGAAAATTTAAACTGAAAGAAACCAAAGTTAAAAATTAGAAATTAACCCAACTTAGTCCCTTAGGGGATAGACAAGGAAATTTCTTACCTACATCTTGAGGCTGTGTGGGCAAGGTTAGGGATTCAGTCAAAAAGAAAAAGAAAATAACAAAACCTGTAAGTTTTAACTGTTTCATTTTTTAAGAAATCACATTCACAAAAGAAAAGTAACATGAATGAGGAAAATCAAGTTTTTATATTATTCTTTGACACTATTAGTAAAAAAGTAACTTGCTTAACCTATTTCTCATATACCTCATATTTGATTTTTATTTGATCACTCTGCAGAATTTTTTGCTAATTATTAACCAGGAAAAAAAATTCTCTCAGTGTTTTACTGGAAAAATCTATTGAGTTAGAAAAAGAAGTCCACAGGTTAAGTATGCACAATACCTAGTCAAACAGACAACCAAAAAAAAAAAAAAAAAAAAAAAAAACTTAAACTATTGCAAATGCTGAAAGAGAAAGGACAAGAATAAATAATTCACCAAAGAGGAAGCATAAATAAAAAGATGCTAAATTTCTCTGGTAATCAAAAGGAGTTGAATTTACAATGAATAATTTTATATACTTGATAAAATTAGGGGGAAAATAAGATGTTATTCTGGTAAACATATAGCAAAGCAAGTACCCACAAAATAAAAGTTTCTGAACAAGTTTATTATAAGAATTAATAAACAAATTTATTATAAGAATTAATAGCCTTAAAGATGTTTGTCTTTTTCATGTTGATGTTTGACAGAAGCCAACAAAATTCTATAAAGCAATTATCCTTCCATTTAAAAATACATAAATTTTTAATGTTTGTGTTATTTCAACCAGTCACTCAAATTCTGGGAATCTATACTAAGATCATGATCCTAAATACGGAAATATTTTTAGTACGTGATATAAAAGAAGAAATCTATTTCCTAGTTATGGCCATTATAAGGACACAAAAACAATAGTTACCAGGTAGCTATTTGGTGCCCTTGGAGCCCATTTTGTGCCTCCATCACATTTTAAACACTCTTCTCTACTGTAAGAATCCTGGACTTCTAAAACTAAGGAAATTTTCAAAAACGAATGGGGACATGTCAAAAGAAAATAGAAATCAGTGGGACAATTTGACAATAAAGTAAATAATGAAAGGAATGCATAACACATTAAATTTTGTTTTTAAATTCCATGAATCTATACCAATACAAAATTAAAAGGAGAGGAAGCAAAAGCTCTTATCTCTTTAAGAAGATCAACTAATAAATGTAAATAATGATTTGTAACTCTCACAGTAGCAACTGATCTAAATCAGTTTCATGAATGGATGCCAAAGTTACTGGTGAGAAATTATCAGACAAAGGCACATTTACAGTTTTAAACTATAACTCCATAGATTGCTAATTAATTACCAAGAAAAAAGACATTTTTACAGATGGATAAGTAAACAGTGGTACAGAGAAAAAGAAGTGGGGAAAGAAAGACAGAGGCAGATAAAGTAAAAGGGAGAAAGAGAGAGAGAGAGACTGAGGTTTCTGAAACTGGCTTGGTCAGCCTCTTTGGTTGCAACCAGTAAATGTCACTGAGGAAGTGAGACCAAGAAGTGAAAAAAGCTAATAAAGGAGGTGTTGATGAGAAGAATAACCATGTAGGCAGCTGGGTGTAACCCTGTCTGAGAAGCGGAAGATTATTTCCTAGAATTGTCTCAGCCAGAGACTGGGAAGCTGGGGCATTTATAAGCGGACTGAAGGATAACCAAGTAGTATAATTATAAAAACCATAAGGAGAAACCTCGGTGGGTTTTTTTTTCCACAATTTTAGAATTTTTTTTTTTTTTGAAGTATAATTGACATACAGCGTTGTATTAGTTTCAGGTATACAACACGATTCAATATTTGTCTACATTACAAAATGCTGACCACAATAAGCCAAGTTAACACTCATAAGCATACATAGTTAGAATTTTTTCTTTTTTATATTGAGGACTTGTAGAAACTACTCTTAGAAACTTTCAAATCAGCAGTAAAATACTATTAACTATAGTCACTATGCTTTTGACCCTCCTGTTCATCTGTTCTGTGCATCTCCCCTTGCCACCCAGCAATCACCAATCTGTTCTCTGTGTCTATGAGCTTAAGCTTTGCTGTTGGTTGGTTGGTTTTGTTTTTAGATTCCATATAAAGTGAGATCATATTATTTGTCTTTCTCTTTCTGAGTCACTTCACTTAGTATGATAATCGCTAGTTGCATCCATGTTGCTGCAAATGGCATTATTTCATTCTTTTTAATGGCTGAGCAAAGCAGCGCTAATAGATAATAAAACATTCTAAACTAGCATAATAATTAAAACAGTGTATTATTGGCAATCAAGAGAAAGATCCATACAATTAAAATTTTAAAATTAGGTTCAAATGCCTAGCCATGCACTAGGAAAATTCCAAATAGATCACAGATCTAAATGTTAAAAGGCAGGGGGGGGAGAGTAAATGTACTAGAAAAAACACAGGTGAAATGAGGACAATTGTCCTGTGATACAGAATTCAGAGGCAGTACTAAATTCAACTCCCCAAAAAAGTTTTTAAGACTGTATATGGAAAAATAGTATAGGCAAAGTCACAAATGCAGAGAAGAAACTGAGTAAAGACAGCTGCAATCTATCAATATACAGAGACCCTGAAATATGAAAGAAAAAAATACCAACAATCTAATAGAAAAATAGGAAGATGATATAAACAGATGATATGCAAAAAGAAAAAAACATTTAAAAGGATATTTATTCTAAAAAAGATGCTCATAATAGGAAAAATGAACATCTAGCAATACCATAGCACAATTCCTCACCTATATGATTGGCAAAAATCTAAAAGTTTGACAACATACTTTGAGGATAAAACAGTGGGGAAATAGGTCCTCTTATCCAGAGCTTCTACAAATGCAAAATGGTGGTGCAATACCTGTAGAGAATTTGGCAATATCTAAAAAATTATGAGCTTCCCATGTGGCTGATTGTTAAAGAATCCGCTTGCTTATACAGGACACACAGGTTCAATCCCCAGGTTGAGAAGATCCCCTGGGGGAGAAAATGGCAACCCATTCCAGTATTCTTGCCTGGGAAAACCCCTGGACAGAGGAGCATGGCAGGTTACAGTTCATGGTGTCACAAAAGACCCAGACACGACTTACCGACTAAACAACAACAAAAATAAATGTATTTATCCTTTGAAATTTAGAAATTTGTTAGAAACAAATTTCTGACAGGTACCTATACTAAAAAAATAAAAAGAAAATGGGCTTCCCTGGTGGCTCAGACAATAAAGAATCCACCTGCAATGCAGGAAACCTGGATTCAATCCCTGGGTTGGGAAGATCTCCTAGAGGAGTACATGGCAACCCACTCCCAGATTCTTGCCTGGAGAATTCCCAGGGACAGAGGAGCCTGGTGGGCCCCAGTCCATGGGGTCGCAAAGTTGAACACAGCAGAGCAGCTAAGTACACCCATGCTAAAAATATGCCACCAATATGATTAAATAACTAAAGCACTAGGTTCTTCACTGTGGCATCATTTGCATTAGCAAAGGATTAGAAATTATCCAAGTCTCAATACAAGGTCAAATTAAAAACTATAGCCCTAATCACACAAAGAAATTCTGGGCAACTGCTTAAAAATTGAAGGAAAAACATATGCATAATATGAAGTGGTCACCAAGATTATATTTTCAAGTGTAAAAAGGTGCAGAATAATATATGCAAGTATGTAACCCCTTATATAACATAGGTAGAATGGTGTAACAGGAAAATTATTTACATACATATTTGCTTAACTGTTAAAAATAAAGAAAAGAATGGATAACCAAGCACTGGGAAAAGCTGTTATCTATAGGAGAAAGGGAGAACAGGGCAGAAGCAATACAGTGTCTAAGTTACTTCAAGCTGCTATAACAAAACACCATAAATTGGGGGGCTTATCAACAACAGAAGTTCATTCCTCTCAGCTCTGGAGGCCGGAAATCTGAGATCAGGATGCCAGCCTGATCAGGCTCCGGTGAAAGCTCTCCTCAGGGTTGCAGGCTGCTAAAATCTGGTGCTGACCTCACATGGCAGGAAAAGGATAGCAGGGTAATACTGGCCTCACAGAGTCAAGGTCCCTTCTCTTCAGTTTTTTGGAAAAGTTTGTATAGAATTAATATACTATCTTCCTTCAGTGTTTAGTAGAATTCACTAGTTTTCTGGAGTTTTATGGGAATGATCTTAACTAAATTTTGCATTTCTGTAATGGACATAGAAATAATCAGATTATCTTTTTGTTTTTTTAAGGGAGCGTTGGTAATTTGTATCTTTCAAGGCATTTGTTCATTTTAACTAAGTTGTTGAATTTATTGGCAAAATATTTTTCAAAATATTCCCTTATTATTATGATATCTGAAGTGATGTCACCTCTCTCATTCCTGGTGCTAGTAATTTAGGGGTTTTATTATTTTTATTATTCCTTGACAAATCCAGCTAGAGATTTATCAATAGTAGTGATCTTCTCAAAGAATGAGTATTTGGCTTTATTGATTTTATCTATGTTTTTGTGTGTTTTCTATTTTATTGATTTCTCCTTTGATCTCCGTTACTTCCTTTATTTGGCTTACCTTGTTTTAATTTGCTCTTTTTGCCTTAAGGTGGAAGCTGCATTCATTGGTTTGAGATCTTCTTTCTCCTCCAACAAATGTTAACTGAAGACAGTGGAGTGCTATAAATTATAAAACAGAGTGACTTTGATGCTATTCATTTTCTATAAGTGATATTTTAATAATATCCCACAAATTTTGATATGTTGCATTTTTATTTTAATTAAATTTAAAATATTTTAATGCCTTTTTTATTGCTCCTTTGATTCACAAGTTCCTTAGAAGTATGTTATTTAGTTCATGAACACTGAATTTCCAGATATCTTGCAATTATATATTATCAATTTAATTTTATACCATCAAGCAATTTTCTGAAATCTCCCTTAACTCTTTGAAAGTGGCATTATTGGGAAGAGACAAATTCTTTGTACAATAATCCACCAGTCCTGAGGCAGTAGGGAGAGGTTGGAAGAGTCATTTTTTTAAGAGTGACTGATCTATACTCTGGGTTTCCCTGGTAGCTCAGATGGTAAAGAATCTGCCTGCAATGCAGGAGACCTGGGTTCGATCCCTGGGTTGGGAAGATCCCCTAGAGGAGGGCATGTCCATGGAGAATTCCATGGACAGAGGGGCCTGGCAGGCTACAGTCCACAGGGTCACAAAGAATCAGACACACGGATTCAATCCCTGGGTCAGAGAGATCTTCATGAGGAGGTCATAGCAATCCACTCCAGTATTCTTGCCTAGAGAATTCCCATGGACAGAGGAGCCTGGCAGGCTACAGACCAAAGTGTCACAAAGAGTCAGACAAGAGTGAAGTGATTCAGCATGCACACACAGTCTATAGTGCTTTCAACAGTGTGTAGCCCAACAGGAAATTAGTCCTATCCTAATGTTATCTTGTAGACATTAAACGTTTGGATTTTGATGATCTGATTAAATTAAGGATCTTGAGATGAGGGTTATCCCAGTCGGGGCCTAATCTAGTGAGAAATGGTTTTAAGAGAAGAGCAGGGGGAGATTTGAGACAGAAAAGAGGAAGGAGCAGACAGACACACAGAGAGAAGATGATGGGAGAATGGAAGCAGAGACTAGAATGCAAGCCCAAGAATGCTGAAGCACCCACCAGAAGCTCAGGGAAGCACTGCCCTGATAGTGACCGCAGGCCTCTACAACTGTGAGATAGAGAAAACTGTTGTTCCAAGCCACCCAGCTTGCAGTAGTTTGTAACAGTAGCCACAAGACACCAACACATCCTCATTCTACACCCTAACCAAACCATAAGAATCTTTAACCTCCTCAATGGTTTCTTATGCTTTTAATGTCAATTTCTCAGACCCATGCTTCTCCTTCTCCCCAGTGTGACTTTTAGAAAATGGAGCTAGTGACTGCTCTAGGTAACCACCATGTAAGAGAAAACAGCCCATGCATGTGTATTCATCTATATACCCATCAAATGTGACCTAATGCCTATTATGTTCCAGGCACTATTCTTACATTGAGAATAATAGAATTGAACACAGCAGAAAAAAAGCCCTGTCCTCATGGAGTTTGCACGAGTGGGGGTAGTCAGAAAATAAATAAAATCTACTATATGTGAGAGGGTGATAATTGGTGTGGAGAATAAGGATAGGTATCTGATTTAAAATTGGGCAGTCAAGGAAGACTTTTCCAGCAGATGACAGTGTAGAAGCCTGAGGAGGTGATGGAGTTTGTCTCCCACATATCTGAGGGCACAGTTTCCAAGCAAAAAGAATCACAGCAGCAAGTTAATTGGAAATTAATCGGTAACTTGAAGAATATCCAGGAGGCCACTGTACCTGAATAAAGAGGCTCAGTGGAAAAGAAGAAAGAGAAAAGGGCAGAAATCTATGATCATGCAGAATCATTATAGAGACTTTAATCTGAGTGAGATGGGAAGCTACTTAGAGACTTTTTTTTTAATATTTTTTGATGTGAGCCATTTTTTTAAGTCTTTATGGAATTTGTTGCAACATTGCTTCTGTTTCATGTCTTTGCTTTTTGGCCCTGAAGCATGTGGAATTTTAGGTCCCTGACCTGGGACCGAAACTTTACCTCCTGCATTCAAAGGCAAAGTCTTAACCACTGGACCCCAGGGAAGTCCTGCTACTAGGAATTTTAAGTGAAAAAGTGGTATACTGCACTTCAACTAAAGATCACTACAATTACTACATTGAGCTGGCAATGAGGCAAGGGTACCTTGTAAGGAGAGCAATTAAGCTGTGGCAATAATCCCTCTGTGGCAGGACTGTGGCTTGCACTAGTGGTATTGGGAAAAAGTCAAATTTGGGGTGTACATTGATGGTAGAGTCATCAGGTTGTAGATTGATCAGTTCCTAGATTGACTGTAGGGCTGATGCAGAAGAGAGGAACCATACCTGACTGTAAGGTTTCTGGCTTGAGTAACCAGAAAGATGGACAAGACAGAGGGAGACATAGATTTGGCGGTTCAGTTTAAACTGTGCGAAGTTTGAATTGTCTTCCCATTACCAACATGGTTAGGGAGGAAGCTGACCCAAGAGCCTGGAAATTAAGGGGAAAGAAAGCTAGGTTGGAGATATAAATATGTGTTGTCAATATTTAGATGGTATGAATGTACCAAGTCTATATGAGATTATCACTCCAGTATTCTTGCCTGGAGAATCCCATGGACAGAGGAGCCTGGCTGGCTATAGTCCACAGGATTGCAAAGAGTCAGGCAGTGAAATGACTTAGCACTCAGAGAGAAATTTTATGTTTGGGAAGAGCAGCTCTGGGACACTGCAACATTGAGAGGTCAAAGAATTGCAGAAAATGTAGTGAAAAATATTAAGGAGATTAGTCAATAAAGTTGGTGTAAAATCCAGAAGCCAACAAGAAAAATGTTTCAAGGAGATGGCAGTGATCTATTGTGTCAAATTCTCGCCAGAGAAAGCAGGTAACTGATTTTATACCATGGAAGCCACTGGTAGCTTTGACTAGAAAAGTTCCTACCTAGTGTCTTTATTTATTGTTTGCTTAACTTGCTTTTTTCTAAGAGGTAGAACTGCTCTAAAATCTCCAATTTTTTGTTGTATTTGTGTCAATTAGTCCTAATGCTTCAAAAAATTTTTCTCCTTTATATATGTCCATGAAATATAATTTGGCTCATATGTTTTCCAAACAGTTTAATCTTACTTGAACTTTCCCCTTAACAATAAAAAACTATTTTCTTGTTAAATGCTTTTATGTTGAATTCTACTTTATCTTACTGTGATCTTTAAATTAATACGTTTTAGAATTACACCAAAATCAGGCAAAGTCCACAGATACTGCAACAGAATTGAAAGGAAAATGTGAATGACAAAGCAATTGAGTTAGAACCAAAAGCTCATTTTATTGCTCTGAGCAAATGTTTTCTTCAGCCGCAGAGGCCAAAACATAAATACACTTTTTAGATTTCTATTCAAAATCTAGTACAATTAACAACCTCCCTACTCACGGGCTGATCTTTTTGTCACCACTTACTGACCTTGTTCCCCACTATGCTTTTCCCTGCCCCTACTCCCCATATACTGGGCTGGATGAAGCGTAAGCTGGAATCAAGATTGCTGGGAGAAATATCAATAACCTTAGATATGCAGATGACACCACCCTTATGGCAGAAAGTGAAGAACTAAAGAGCCTCTCGATGAAAGTGAAAGAGGAGAGTGAAAAAATTGTCTTAAAGCTCAACATTCAGAAAACAAAGATCATGGCATCCGGTCCCATCACTTCATGGCAAACAGATGGAGAAACAGTGGAAACAGTGGCAGACTTTATTTTTGGGGGCTCCAAAATCACTGCAGGTGGTGACTGCAGCCATGAAATAAAAAGACGTTTACTCCTTGGAAGGAAAGTTATGACTAACCTAGAGAGCATATTAAAAAGCAGAGACATTACTTTGCCAATAAAGGTCCATCTAGTCAAGTCTATGGTTTTTCCAGTGGTCATGTATGGATGTGAGAGTTGGACTGTGAAGAAAGCTGAGCGCAGAAGAATTGATGCTTTTGAATTGTGTTATTAGAGAAGACTCTTGAGAGTCCCTTGGACTACAAGGAGATCCAACCAGTCCATCCTAAAGGAGATCAGTCCTGAGTGTTCACTGGAAGGACTGATACTGAAGCTGAAACCCCAATACTTTGGCCACTTGATGTGAAGAACTGACTCATTGGAAAAGACCCTGATGCTGGGAAAGATTGAAGACAAGAGGAGAAGGGGATGACAGAGGATGAGATGGTTGGATGGCATCACCAACTCAATGGACATGAGTTTGAGTAAACTCCAGAAGTTGGTGATGGACAGGGAGGCCTGGCATGCTGCAGTCCATGGGGTACCAAAGAGTCGGACATGACTGAGTGACTGAACTGAACTGAACTGAACTCCCCATATCCCATATCGCATGTGATATCTCCTTAAAAACTAATTACTCTGCTTAAATATTATGTTCATCCTCTGGTGCCCATAAGACTTTGTTCAAACCCTTTGTAGTAAAACCCATCAGAATCCACTCAATCCCATATAGTATGCATCTCTTGTTTGATCTTCCATGTCTAGACATTCACTGTCATGGTTTGTCATAGTTCACGTTTTCCTTTTTCATGTATTTGCCTTCTTATTTACCCGTTCATCTTCTGAGACACTTAAATGTTTGTCTCCGCCAGTGTGACTTTCCATAGTCACAACTGGTCTCACCCACTCTTTCATTCTCTCAACAATATGTTGCTGCCTCTATAATAGCCATAATCTCGTTGCATTGCTACTAGTTGCTTCCTTCTTTTCTTGAGCAACTGCAGGACAGTGACTGCACCCAGAACAGGACCTGAGACACAGCGAGAGCTCAACAAATACTTGAAGAATAAAAAGAAATAATAATAATTGGTGACAGTGTCAGTTACTGTCAATCAAAATAACTACAGTAAAACACTATGTTTTAAAAGGTCTATGAATAGAGAACTGAGCAAGATTAAGAAAAAAGTAGATGTTAAATTAGAATACTTAAGTGATATTTAATGAACAGTATGCCCTGGAAGCATGCTTTACTTGGGAACATCTTTTTGGTTCATCATATAATTTAGTTTTCAGTGTTATAAATCCATCCTTGAGTAGCTTTAATCTCCTGCAGGGACCAATACTCAGTGCTTTGTGACCAGAATCTGCTTCCGACAATGGTATACAAAATGATTTAAAGAAATTATCTACATGTTTTCATAAATAAGCAGGCTAGGAAAAAGAAAACATTTGAAGGTATTTTATTTCTGTGATAGGGAAATCTCACATAAAAGTTTTCATCATTTCTTTAATTCACAAAAAGCACAAATCAGTTAGAATTAAAGGGAAAAATGCACACCAAACAAAAATAAAGACTTGTTTTCTTCTCTTCCTCCTGTAACAAGAATAAAAATATTATATAAATATTAATTAAATTAATAGGCACAGTAACTAGTTTTATTATTTTGCATTAGGGGTGTGTATGTGTATGTGTGTGTGTGTGTATATATATATATATGTATATATACATATATCAGATCTGTATCAGATATACTGATAGGAAGGCCTCCTGATGGCATTCTCTGAAGCCTATGAAAAAGCCTAAAAGAATTTTGAGTTATTCAAATCACCAGTTTAAAATTGTGAACATTATCGTGTTCCAGGGTTTTAAATAAATTTTTTTTAACTGAATTTCCCTGGGGCTGGGAAAGATTGAAGGCTGGAAGAGCAGGGGACGACAGATGATGAGATGGTTGGATGGCATCACCAACTCAATGGAGATGAGTTTGAGTAAATTTCGGGAGTTGGTGATGGACAGGGAGGCCTGGCGTGCTGCAGTCCATGGGGTGCAAAGAGTCGGACACGACTGAGGGACTGAACTGACTGACTGACTTAAGAAAGTATTTAATGCTAGCTCTTGGGATGCATTTCACTATGGATCAATATTTGGGGAGAATCAACATTATAGTTAGCCTTTTCTGAACTTTTTGTTACCTGAAGTAATTTAGACTCCCAAAGCAGCACGAGTTTTTGAAATCAGTGCTGGACCCTGCAAATAAAAAATAAAAAAGAGTCATCAACAAACTAGTGACTATAACAAAAAAGAAGCAGATTCACAGATATAGAGAACAAACTAGTGGTTACCAGTGAGTGGGGAGGGGAAAGGAGGAGGGGAGATAAGGAAGAAGGGGAGATAAGGAGGGAGAGGAGTAAGATGTATTAGGTATAAAATAAGCTACAATGATACAAAGTACAACCTGGGGAATATAGCCAATACTATAAATGGAGTAGAACCTTTAAAAAATTGTGAATCACCATACTGTATACCTGTAACTTATATAATACAGTACTTCAACTACTAATAAAAAATGAAAAAAAATAAAAGTGAACTCAATCAATAAGACTCATCAGATTAAAAAGGAGATGACTATGCTAGTCACAGCACTGTTAACTCTCTACTACCTAGGGGTAAATTCACAGGTTTATAGATTAAACGGGTTAAAATAAAGATATGCAACTCTGATGTCAACAAACTTGGACAACAGAAGCCAGAGGTGGAAAAAATCTTCTACTCTGATCAACAGTATTTCCTATACCAAACTCCAAATTCTTACCAAGCCTCATCCTCTCCTTTCCCTAAAAATCAGTCATAGAAATCAAAAGACTTGCAGAGAAAATACCACTGTGCTACTATTTGTTAATGTTCTCTACCTGTAAATTAATGTCTTCTCAGAACAGGGGACATTAATCTTTTTGTATCATGTTTATCATAAATAGTTTACATAAAATCTATTTTACCTAGTTTTATCTGATTTTGCTATCTGTCACACCCACTTCTACCAAAAACACAAACATATACTAATAAGTACATGCATTAAAACACACACAATCATATTATCTATTGAAAAACTCAACATTTCTAAATATTATAAAATGACAAAACATCTAAACTTCTATATTATGAGACAGTCAAATAAAAGAGCAAAAGGCTGAAATATAGAATATCTTTTTAAAATATAGTGATGCTATATTCAAATGTATTTAGTAATACAAACTTGAGGCTTACAAAGTGTAACCAATTTGTAAATCCAGCCAAAATTGCTAAATAATTATATTAAGATAATCCTTAATTACTACTCTGTTAATATTCAAAGGTTTGCTCCTCATTGATTTCAATATACTTTCTATAAATATTCCCCCAATATCCCATTTGCACAATTAATTTGCAACTAAATCCTTTTCATCCATTTACTGAATTGATAAATTTTAGGCCAGAAGCCTTCTAAATTATCATCAGTTCATTATATATTCACTATGGTTTTCTCCACTAGGAAATAAATCAAAATTAGTAACTCTCATTATACATTCCAAATTACACTTCTTCCTAACATTTAGGAAAACTATGACTATTTTTAAACATTATAGTCTTTCAATCTGTTTCTAAATTAAATATAAATATTTCTGGCATTATTTTAAAATTATAAATTAGTGAGATATTCTTTTCATTTTTCATTACAGAAAATTCCATACCGAGTGTTTGAGTATAAACATGAGCTGCACCTACCTCTTCTGTAAAGCAGACTTCCTGCTCTTGGCTTTGGCAGCACTTTTCCAGGAGGCCAGAGAAATCTGCAACGACAGTCTCAAGTTGTTCCTCTGTTATTTGTGGCTTCTGCTTCACGAGGTTAATGAGAAACCTGTTTCAAAACAAAACAATATATAAGAGAAGTCTGCTTTGCGATGGTATTTTTCTAAAAACGTCTTAGCAGAGAACTTTCAGAGCCCCAGCAATCCTTGCTCTACATCCTCATTCCATCAATTATCTCCAGACTTACCACACATATTTTGTCTAGTACTTATTAGAAAGACTGAGGCTAGAACCATGCTAAATGTCCCACTGGTCTGGATTTATGCCAATTATAGATGAAACACTACTTCATAGTTTCACCATGCTTGTATATAGTGAAATACAGTCTTCTTACTTGCCTAAAATATCCTTTCTGATTGGTTCTCTCTTCTAAAATATGTCTTATCTATACTCAAAGTCTCCAACTTCCAAATCCCTGCCATTCACAGTTATCACACCCCTACCTACCTGAACACTGTCCATCCTAATTGCCTGTACTACACATTTAGTGCTGCAATGCAGGGGGTCACACAGAGTCAGACACAACTGAGGGGCTGAACAACAACAACACATTTAGTAATATATTCATGTTGAAATTAACATTAACTGAACAAGTGGGAGAAGCTTGCCAGAGGAGGCAGCATTCTTACATGCCTCAGACTGTGACAGAAAAAAGGGAAGAACAGGTTTTCCAAAATGAAGGGAGCCCTTTTACAAAGCACGGGAATATTAAAATGCATGGAAATTTGCAGAAAAGAATTCCACTCTGCATTACTATCATCATTACAGAATGTGTCCCACGACTAACTGAAATGTGCATTCCATTTCCTAACACCCATACTTCATGGTTGAATCGAATATTATGATTATTTTCTTCAAAGAGTAAATAGTGTGGAAAAAATGCAAAGGCGCTTTTTCAGTGCTAGTGTTGCAAGTACCCAAGACTTCCTATAAAGATATATCCTAATTAACCCTAAACAGATTACTTCCTTTTTCTCAAGCCCAAAAAGCATCACAACAATAGTTAAAATGGAGACTCTTTTTACAAAGAGGAACATCTGCCCCCAGTGAATTTTTCCAGACTAAAGCCTATTGAAAACGCTGAGACAAGACAATTTTGAAAGTCACTTTAAGTTCTTTGGAGTAATAACGTTCTTCTGGTGAGCCCAAGAGTGCTGGGTGCGTGAGGTGGAAATCTCCACCATTTAGTGATGTCAATCTTCTCCATAGTAGCAAATAACCATTTCTTACTGTTGCTTCATTGTCTGCAGTGGTACCCCCTGAACTTGGCACAGATCCTTATGGAAGATGAACTTGTCATCGGAGAATGGCGGAGGCACGTATGTCTCATCCACCACCAAGCTGCTGAAGCATGGCCTCCTGTTGGAGTATGAAGAGGTGCAGCACTGGTCAACACCAGGGTTTATGGGATTCTCTTCATGTCTGATGCATAAGTGTCCTATAATAAGGTCAGCCTGATTAGGAGAGTGAGAGAGGAGAAAGCAAAGAGATGGAGCATTAACCAGAGAATTGACTCAGGAAAACTGTTGCAGTAACATTTAATGCCCAGTAATATTAACATTACAGGAAAACATGTTGTCTGCATCAGCATATGTGCTGACATATTTACCCTTACCCACTTGCTTGGGATAAACTTCAGCTTTTAGTTACCTATGTTCCACACGTGATATAGAAGACAGCCCCTTCTGCTATTTGTGTCAGCTATTGAAAACACATTTTCAGTTACACACTTCCACAGGGGAAAATTCTCTGCTCTGACCCAAGAAATCATTACATTACTTTCGCCATGTATATGTAGTTGAACTTTCCATTTTCCTTTTGGAATTCAGAGAATCACTTTCTGAAGGTAAGAATAGCAAAACCTAACTTCTCCACATAGTTAATACATAAGTGTCAGTCGCTCAGTCGTATGCGACTCTTTGCGATCCCATCGACTGTACAGTCTGTGGAATTCTCCAGGCCAGAATACTGGAGTGGGTAGCCTTTCCCTTCTCCAGGGGATCTTCCCAACCCAGGGATCGAACTCAGGTCTCCCGCATTGCAGGCAGATCCTTTACCAGCTGAGTCACAAGGGAAGCTCATAGTCCTAACTGAAAAGAAATAAAGCCTGGGTGTCTGTGTGTGTGTGTGTGTGTGTGTGTGTGTGTGCGCGCGCGTGCGTGCACGTGTCCTTAAGGCTTTCTTCATGTAGAATTCACCTGCCTTCCACACTTCAGAGATACCTTTTTTTATTATTTCAAAAAAGTTTTTATATGGACCAATTTTAAAATCTTTATTGAATTTGTGATAATATTATTTTTGTTTTACGTTTTGATTTTTTTGACTATGAAGCATGTGGGATCTTAGCTCCTCAACCAGGGATCAAATCCATATCCCCTGCATTGGAAGGTGAGGACTTAACCACTGGACCACCAGGGAAGTCCCCAGAGATATTTCTTAAGCACCTTATAATAACTTGTAATAAGGGCCAACATATTTTGTATGTATGCTATGTATCACACTAGTGCTGAGCGAGTCATACTGATTATCTCATTTAAGACAGCCCTTGACAACTTCTGTTCTCAGACGTCAGATGAAAATTCTCAAGCTTAGTGAGATGACCAGCTTTCCCAGTGTGACAAGCCTAACAAGTCTTGAAATGGGACAGGAATGTAGGCAGAAGGCCCCCAGAAACAATACCCCTGAAGCATTCTACCACCCTTGTCCCTGCATCCTCCTAACATGGGATTCCATAAATGACAAAGATGACAATGCTTAGTTACAGGAAATTTTCTTTTTACTTCTAACTTTTGACAAAAAATTCCAGGACATGAAGACTTACTAGCAATTGACTCCTCATCATACAGAAAAGGAAAAATGGGGAAAAATACACAATTTTATTCATAATTGTGACTTTAATGGAAAAAATTAAACCTGTAATCATATGTATGACACCAGTGATGTTAAAAAGTAAAGGTTATTGTCCTTACTGACTGGAAAGTCATTTTATTATTCAGAACATGGGACTACCCTGTTCTATACCCTGTACCCTGTTAAGGGGGATAAATTGTCCCTAATATCATCATCATAAAAATTAAACTACAAAAGACAAAAACATTGATATGGCTAAAAATAAAATAGAGATTCTGAATCTCTCAAACCTGAAGCTTTTTCAACATTAGGTATTTGGTGAAATCATGAATCTAGTGATGTGCCAGTCTTTCTGTCATCCCTGTACATAAAGCTTGCTCAGAAATTATTGAATAGACTCATTGCCATTCTAGAAGGACAGGAAGCCTGACCACATGTCAACCATTCAGAGCTGAGTTCTTACACCCCTTCAGCTGCAACTAATCAAGCAAGTCCAGGAAAACTATCTCCACGTTGATTCTTAACCATTTCCCCCGAATGGGAACCGTAAGGCTATTTCGAGTCCAACAGAGCAGAAACAGGATAGGACCAAACAGAACACTCACCAGTCCCTCGCCACAGGCCAGCTGTTTGTCCTCACTGAGATGGCAACAAACGGCTCCTGCGTTCGCCATTTTCCTGGTCAAGGCCATCAGCTCAGGTGAGGTCAGCTGAGGAGCCTTCTTTGTGTACGCAACAAGAAACCTGAAAGAAGCATTTCCCACCAAATCTTGCTGAGTTCTTCACTTGTTTCTGGACCCCCATGCCTTCTCAAAGACCCTCTTCTGGCATCAGAAGGCATGAATTCAGCTCATTTATTTCATCCACATGGTGCCTGGACCAGTGCTGGGGACGCATTCACTCTGACGCTCACTCCCTGCACTCTTGTTACAGCAACAGATCCCAATGGGAAAATGAACACTGGGCAGCAGGCTGACTCTATTCCCACCTTCAAAAGTTTCCTTGAAATGAACTTTGATCTTTTGGTGTTTTAACTTTATGATAGAAGGGGTATCCTTAGCGCAAAAATCCGCATGGTTTGGGCAACCCAAAGCCAGACTTTGGAAGCCATCTTTACAAGCCATCTGTTGTTCCTTCAGAGAGGGGCCTGGGGAAGGCCACCTGCTGGAACAGAAAACTGGGTTTTGGACAGTGGAGCTTGGTGGCTACTGTCCCTGGGGTCGCAAAAACTCAGACATGACTGAGCGAGTGAGCACACCAGTCCAACTAGGTGATGAAATTAGCATAGCCATGGGTGGTTAATTTAGATAGATCTTTCCCTCATCAGTTAATGATTTTAAGTCACTTAAGTGTTACTCACTCAGTCATGTCCGACTATGTGACCCTATGGACTGCAGCCCACCCGACTATTCTATCCATGAGATTCTCCAGGCAAGAATACTGTAGTGGGCTGCCATTCCCTTCTCCAGAGAATCTTCCCATATATCACTTAAAATGTTGTTTAAACAAAGCATACGCATTTTGTAAGTAATATTCTCCTAATTTCTGAAAGAGACCGCAGCTTCGTTTTGCCAGGGCTTGACTCTCCTGGATATATTTCTCCAATTCTTCTTCCTGAAAATACAAGCATTATTATACACGTTTTACAAGCAACTTTATATGTAAAATTTGGCCAAATAATATCTTATTCTATTATGATACCAGTCTTAGAGAAATCTCTTTTAGAGGGTTTTTTTTTTAATATTAAAGATAAATGATGAGAATTAAAGCAAATGAACTTTAGGGATTTAAGTTTATAACTGTGTGAACCACAAGTTATTGTATGACATAACTCAATCCTTGGGTAAAAAAAATTATAATTCTTTCTATACAAATTCTTGCCTTTCTGGAGCTATTCAAAAGGAATATTATTTTTATTCTATGTATAAAAGAACTTTTGGTTAAAACATTTGCATTTCTAAAATAAGCCAAAAGTTGTTGACTACCAGTTAATCACTAGCTAGATAGCTATTTAATAGATACAACCACCTAACAACTTACTAGTGACTAGGTATTTTCAAACAAACAGCACTTTTCAATACATGATATCAATCTAGTTTTTCAGATTTTCCTTAAAAAACTAGAGCAATTTACCCCTTTATCCTGGCATTCAGAAGGGTTTTCAGACTGGGAACACTTCTCCAGTAATTCCTGATATCCTTTAGCAACTCTTAGAATTATTGGAACAGCAAGCTTAGTGTGTCTTCTTGAATATTCATATGTAAATCTGAAATATGCGTGAAAAAAACAAGTTATTGGAATTGAAACAAATTATTCCTTTGCTATATGACATGCAGGAGTTGACATTGAAGTAAATAAACCTAGAAGTCAAATATGATTTAAACTATATGCATGGCAAAATTATTCATGAAAATTATGACCCCTCAAGTTGTTCTAAAATGGTATTTTGCTTTCTCTTGCATCATTCGTTTTGGCTTTTCAATTATGGACTTTAAATGTATCCATCCAACAGATACTTTTCCACTGCCATTTCTGTGTAAGCATTTTCTTTAAGCAGGAAGGTTTCAATAATGTATAAGATAAAATGCCTGGCCTCTCAAAAGCATGCATTATAGGGAGACAGAAACAAACAAGAAATAGGTCATCTAATTTAAGTATTGCTAAATCAATGAAGAGAAATAAAAGAAGAGAGGAAAGGGTGACAATTTAGAGTGTGTGGTCAAGAAAAGTCTCTTTGAGCAGCTCTTTCAAAAGAAAAACCTAGTTGAAGGAAGCCACACAGAATGTTTGAGGAAAGATCATTCTTGGCTGAGGAAATTTCTACTGTGAAGAACCTTTCCAATTGAAGAACTACTTCTATTAAATGAACAGCTTCAGAATGTATGAATGGGTAAATTTAAAGAGAATTCTTGAATTTACTGATTGTATTCCCAGATTGTAGAAATAGGTCATATTAGTTCTGCCTCCAATAATATTGTCCCTGAGTTTCTGAAATCTAGACTTTGTTCTTGTTTACATAATTTAATTTAGCGGTGCAAACAATGTATGCCTGTCTAATTTTAAGGCAACAATAGAGTAATATCCTCTGGGATTATTAAAAAGAAAATTGCACCATTATTTTCATTACCATATTAAAAGCAGACACTTAAATTTAGAAAGACCTTTGGAGATCAAGTATAATGTCCTAAGAGCTGCACAATCCCTCCTCTAATAGTGTCTATTGATACACACTGTACCATAAAGGAAAATGTACTAACTTAGTTGCTCGTTCCCCTTAAAGGCAAATAGAATGAGAACATATCCTATAAATTACAGTTATTAGTGCCATACTGCAAATATCTTTAAATGCATTTTTATTTCCTTAAAAAATAAAACATATATTCAATAAATAGCAAATAAACTGCTACAATAAAGGCCCTTCTATCTAGCACTATCTATTAAGTTATATTTGAGGGGAAAGTTTTTAAAACATGCACAGTGAAAAAGCACATTCTTAATTATGAGCCCTTCTTATTATAAAAATATCTATAACCTATTCAGAAAACCAACGGTGATCTTTATATGAGCAATCCGTACAAGGATCATAATGCTTCTGATTCCAGAGAAATTGATACAAAACAAAATGCTTCCTCATAAGCAAGCCAGTGAGTAACAGCAAGGGTGAAAGTCTCATCAGTATAAGAGATCCCATTCTTTATTCCCTTGTTAATCTGCCTAACTATATTTTGGCTTAGAACACTCTAACATCATCCTCACATACTGAGTTCAGAAAGCATTTCAACAACACAAAGCTGCCAGTCACATCATAATTCTTACCTGTGTGAACATAACATTTACAGAGTGTGTTACCTTGCCATGGAGAGATCTTTATCCCTTGAAGAAAGTTGGTTGAAATCTCTCTCTCCTAAAAACCTATTTACACTTGGAGATAAGCCTTCAGGTTTGTCATCATTTTCTGCATGAATTATGCAATGACCAAGTTCAAGTGTGGTGGGCAACTTGCAGCACTCTGCGATTTGTCTTGACAGAATATCTTGTTGAGAACATACGTAGGACATAACTCTTTCCTGCAATAGAAAAACGAAGTCTAAGTTCTAAAAATATATTCTTTAATTCAGGATCTTAAGGCCAATCCTAGGAAGGAAAGAAGGAAGGAAAAAGACATTTGCCTTGTCTCCCCTTTTATGGTAGTGCTTTCCCCCTTCTGTCTCTCTTCATGTCTTTTCACCTAACCTTGTTTGTTCAATACTTCTTTTCATATGTGTCAGCTAAAATTTATTTTACCCTCATAGCAAATTTTTAAAAACAAAAGACAAATGTATGCCTCAAAGTGAATGACATGCATGTGGATGCACATCTTTCTATTAGTATTGAAATATGCTACTAAACATTTGTTATTGATGGCATATCATGGAGAGCAAAAGATTCATTTTTAACAAAACAATCTGCAGTAACCCATTATGACCTCCAGAGGGCAGTCTATAGACAATGAAATGTTCAGGGCATGTAAGTGACCAAGAAAGAAGCTGAGCTTACATGTCCCTCTCAAAGTCCTGAAAATTCTGTGCATTCTTATTGGGAACAATTAGAACCCATTATTCATCTGTTAAAATCCAACTAATATACCATACTTAAATTATTTTTTCCAGCTTAAAGGAAAAGTGTGGTTATGCACTCCAAAAACTGAAAAAACTAAACTTTAAGAAATGACCATACCACTTAGTAAAATTGTCAACTAAAACTGATACAAAGAGAAGATTGTTCTTATTACCATTCTTAATATGAAGGTAAGTGCTTCTAAAAGGAAAACTAAATGAGATAGGAGGCAGCATCCCTAATTCACTTTCCCCAACTCCTGACATCAAGATTCTTGGCCTGGGCTCAGAGTCAACCCTCCGGTCTCCCCAGAAGCCTTGGCTTCTTGCTGACTTCACAGTCTATCTCAGACAAATTGCCATTGGACTGGTTGAAATGAGCATTTTACCCTCACTTTCAACCTTCTGGAAACCACGTTCCAGCCCTGGTTTCAAGCCATCTAAGTATCTAGAAACAATGATTCTAAGCCTCCTTAAAGAAGAAGGTGTATCACAGGGGGACCAGAGAGGGAGAAATTTGGAGACAGACAGGCCCATTGCACAACATCTAAGAAGCCAAGTGTGGCCCAAAAGAGATCAATGCCACACTGCTTAAAGCTCAACTGACTATGGCATGCTTGAGGGTTCTGTTTTGGGTGTATTTGTTTCTGGTTTTTAATTACCTAAGAGCCCTTTATTCACACCTCTCCTTGATGGCTAGCTTTTTACTTTGTAAAACAGTATTTTGTGTTGTTTTTACGTTCCTTATATTATTTTGTTGTATTCATGTAACAGCTCTATGAGTATAATATAGAGTGCCTTCCACGTGCCAGGCATTGTGCTGGTGGCCTACAGAAATAACAGCCAACCAAAGACAGTCCCTAATCCCAATGAGGTCACATGTCTTATCTGTCTTATCAGATAGTAAATTCCTTGAAGTCAGCTTGTGTCTTCCTAATAGGTGATCCCAACAGTGGCTAGCGCATAGAAAGTATTCAATGCATACTGTCAATTGAAAGTACAAATGGATGGAAAAACAAATATATTAACAGTAAAGAATCTGCCTGCCCTCAATTCTATGTGGAGGGTTCCCATCTCCTTTCAAAGTAAAAATAAATGGTCTAGCAAGAGGAGCCTATGCTTGAAGTAAAAAACAAAGTCAGCAAAGACGGTTGTTCACTGTCAGCTAGTTACCACACCTATGACCAACTCGCAACAGCCTTCTCCCATTTAGAATGAGAGCAAAAGAAAGAAAAGAGAGTGGAAATATTTTTTTTGTAGGAGGAAAAACTCTTCACCCCATCCTGCAGACACTCCAGCACGTTTCCTTTGCAGCATTCCTCATGTATGTGGGCCACATCCATGACCAGTTTCTGAATTTCAGTAAAATTAGCTTTGGGAAACTTTTGACTCACTTTAGTAACAGTTCTAAGGGAAAAAAGAATTAGAAATCAATCATGGCTATCTATCAAGATGAAATAACATGCGCAGTTGCACTCCAAGGAGAAAAGGCCAAAACGTTCCTGTTTATAAAGAAAAAAGAAAGTGTTACACATCTTATCAGTTCTACCCCAGTCTCTCAAAGCAGTGACTCTATAAACTGTGATCTGGCCCTACAAATGGTATGGAATTAATTTATCTTTTCCTAAAACCTTTTTTGTGATTTGCAACAATATTTATCTCTTTGTTGCTGGATCCTGATGCTGAGTATTTGGGATCCTTGTTGTGAAAAGGTGGAAAAAAACTGAAAAGGAAAAATAATTAAGAAGTGGAAAATTCTTTGAGAACAGTAATCACTTTTTCGCTTGAGAGAGAAAAAAAAACCACTCCTGAGATTTGGGGAGGGTGCATATGTGTGAATCAACAGGAACAAGAAAGCAAAGCCAACTAAACACTCAGATCTCGGATGTGTCATTATGCCGAGACACATAGTATGACCCACAAAGGAAGTCAGAAATAAAAGTTCTTATTCCTTCCGCATATTTTATGTAAACTTTAAGAGCTATCTAGTTGAGACCACTGCACCCTAGAGTAACTGGTATTGTTGCTGCTACTGGTTGACCGACTTTCTTTTTTAATTGAGAATATTTAACTGTAATCATTTATGGATATCAAATGATAAATAATGTCATTATAATTATGTATTTTTTTCTTTGGTTTTTATTCCGTTTTTGGTTTTGGAATTTAAAGAATAATATGTTAACTTACATTGTTTTACTAAGGTAAGATTAAATAAAGTAGGTCATGAATTAATCTTTAAGTTTCTAATAGAGTTGGAGGGTAGTTAAAGCATAATGTGACCTCCTCCAAGAAGAATCAATCAGTCTTGGAACGAAATCCATGACTTAAAACTTTGCTTTTACTAAGTACAATATTTTTAAATGTGTCATTTAACAAACAAGCAAATCAATATACTATACATGCATGTACTTGGTACTCTTCAATTAGCAGGCCAGATGTTTTTCTATACTAGAAATGCTTCAGTTTAAAACAAGAGTACTTTGAACGAGTTATATAGTTTAAAATTTCCTAGCAACCATATTAAAAAGTAAAAAGGAACAGGTTAAATTTGCTGTAATAATACGTTTTTTAGCATAATATATAAAAAATAATATTTCAATCAATGTTAAAAGTCATTTTTAACTACTTTTTATTGAAATATAGTTAATTTTCAGTGTGTTAGTTTCAGGTGTGCTAACTGCAGAGTGACTCATTTTTATATGTTTTATATATATACATATTCTTTTTCAGATCCTTTTCCATTATAGGTTATTACAAGATATTGAATATAGTTTCCTGTGTTATACAGTGGGTCCTTGTTGTATAACAGTAAGCCTATTAATGAGATATTGCACATTTTCTTTTTCATAGTGAGTCTTTGAAATCTGGCTTAACACTTAGAGCACAATTCCTCATATACACTAGCCGCATTTCAAGTGCTTAGGAGCTTCCTGTGGCTAGTGGTTGCCTTACCGGCTAGTGCAGTGCTAAATTACTGATAATTCTGATTTCCATATTTGACCTCAAAGTCTCAGTTGTGAGGATTCAGACAATTAGAGATTACTGACATAGCAGACAAGCAGATGTGATGGAAATAAATAATGACAAGGACCTAGAAAAACTTGGTTCTGATGACCAGTAATGTGGTCTTGGGTAAACTGCTTTAATCTGACTGGACTTTGGTTACTCATGTCTGAAAATGAAGAGGTTGAACTACATGATTCAGTTGTTTGGGTTTTGTTTTTTAATATTCCTCTCATTCTAAACAACAAAAAAAATAGATAAATGCGATAAATTAGATACATGCTGCTGCTGCTGCTGCTGCTAAGTCGCTTCAGTCGTGTCCGACTCCTTGCGACCCCAGAGATGGCAGCCCACCAGGCTCCCCCGTCCCTGGGATTCTCCAGGGAAGAACACTGGAGTGGGTTGCCATTTTCTTCTCCAATGCATGACAGTGAAAAATGAAAGTGAAGTCGCTCAGTCGTGTCCGACTCTTAGTGACCAAACGGACTGCAGCCTACCAGGCTCCTCCGTCCATGGGATTTTCCAGGCAAGAGTACTGGAGTGGGGTGCCATTGCCTTCTCCAAAATTAGATACATAGATGATAGATTAGATAGATAGATAGATACACAGGTACATACATACATACAATCAAAGGAAGAAAGAGAGGGCAAATATGCTAAGTATAACAGGCAATTGAAAAACTCCCAATTTGCCTCTGAGCTTTTTTAGCAGCTGGGACAAGAAAACAGACTTCAGTGAGTTATTAACATATGCTTTCATCAGTTAGGAAAATGCATGCCAGTTCTTCAGAAATGAAAATTTTGTTTTCCTCCGGACAGTAGATTCTAATATTATTGCTTCAAGTGGATATTTATGAAAAGCAACAATTGGCATAATGGACTTTTATAGCAGAGTAGGAAGCAGAATTAACATAAAAAATGTTTTGTTAAGCCAGAAATTTTAAATGATACTTAGGAAAGGCTAATTTACTTTGTAGAGAATGCAGGAAAATAATTATAATTATGAGGCATAAATAAGTTGAAGTCCAGAACCTGAGTATCTAGAAGAACAGGTAGGTAGCATAAATCTCTGAAGCCTTCTCTAAGCATTATCTCGTCTAGACTTTAGAAAGTTTTAAATAGCAGACTGATCTGTTCTCCCCATTCCTAAGATTTCATGATTCTAATCACAGTGAAAAGTGAAAGTGAAAGTCGCTCAGTCATATCCGACTATGCAACCACATGGATACAGTCCATGGAATTCTCCAGGCCAGAATACTGGAGTGGGTAGCCTTTCCCTTTTCCAGGGGATCTACTCAACCCAGGGATTGAACCCACGTCTCCCACATTGCAGATGAATTCTTTACCATCTGAGCTACAAGGGAAGCCTACAGTAGCTCTCATCAATGGAAACTTCATTCTCTACAACAGCAATAACAAGAAAAGTGGACTCAAATTACAAACTGGAAGTTTTGCAGATGTCTTCCAGATAGAGCTCAAACTTACATGGCTCGGAAGGTCCGGGGTCCAAATTTTCCCATTACTGCACATATATGCTGATTTAACAAACTGCTTTCTCTTAATTCTTTTGTAATTGATATTACCTAGACGGAAAAACAAACAACAAAAAAAGGTGTCAAGAAAGGATGCATTTTTCCTGTTAGACTCTAATAATTAGAAAAACAACAGATACAGCTAAAGTATTTATTGTTGTTGTTGTTTAGTCACTAAGTCATGTCTGACTCTTTGTGACCACAAGGACTGTAGCCTGTCAGGCTCCTCTCTCCATGGGATTTCCCAGGCAAGAATACTTGAGTGGGTTACCATTTCCTTCTCCAGGGGATCTTCCCAACCCAAGGATCAAACCCAGGTCTCCTGCATTAGCAGACGGATTATTTATCACTGAGCCAGCCACCAGGAAAGCTCACAGATAGAACATGAAACTCTACAAAAACTTTTTGCTAAAAATTATAAATGTCATATATTTTTACAAAACTTTATTCATGCTTTTTTCTTTTAGATGTGTTTATTTACATCTATGCCAGACAGAATTATTAAAAGTAACTTGAAACAAAAACACTGCAATTTTCATACCTGAGAATGAATAAACAACTGTAATTTTGAGCAAATTGAAACCTGATCATTTCTTAAGTGGCTACTCAGTCACAAAAAGTGAGATTGCATCACAGCCTGACGTTCTAGGAATAGTCACTGTCCTTAGGAACTTTTTATTATAGGACTTTCACTTCAGTTCAGTTCAGTCACTCAGTCACGACTGACTCTTTGTGACTCCATGGACTGCAGCACGACAGGCTTCCCTGTCCATCACCAACTCCCAGAGATTGCTCAAACTCACATCCATCAAGTTGGTGACTTTAAGCAACAAGTAATGAACTGTGGATGTTATTCTAGCTCTCCAAACCTAAGAAATCTATTCACATCTCTAAATTTAAATTTCCTTGTTTGTTAAATGACAGTAACACTTCTACTTCAAATTTACCCTAAGGTTTAAAAGAAATAACAAACATAAAGCATTTATCCTACTTCTCTTTCATTTTCTTCCCTCTTTTCCTGCTCTTTTTCTCCTCTTCCTCCTGCCCCATCTTCTTTCACCTTCTACTCCTCTCTTTCATTTATGTTATCACTTCTACCTCTGTCTTTATCCCACCAAACTTACTTCCTTAATAATAAAATAATCACTGTCTGCATGAATGGATGGAAAAAGGAATGAATTTAAAAAAAAAAAAAAGCAAACCCAGGTTTTTAGCCCAAAGAATAGCAGACTACTGAAATATATCCTATTCTGAAAATGCTACTCTATACACAGAGCGTATTTCTATTTTTAAACTTTTTTTGGCTTTAGTCAGTCATAATTAGATTGAAGTTATTGGTTCAGATATCCCTGCAAATATAATACCTTTGTTTCAAAGCATTCGGTGGCATTTTCAGCTTTGCAGCAATGTGGAATAATTTTATTGTATTGAGTAGCCACAGAAAGAATTGTAGGTGCATACAGGACAGGATGCCTTCTTGCTATCTCATAGATGTATCTGAAATGAAAAGGAGCAGTAAAATTTACAAACACATTAAAATAGGACTGCTATTGCTTGGAACTGGACTCTGGAATTGTTTAAAGATTAGGAAAATCGTCATTTTTTCCACTTGCTGTCAAAATTTTCCTCACTAGAGATCCTCCAGGGGGAGGATATAATATATATATTCATACAATTATGACTGCTATACATTGATGTACAGCAGAGATCACCATAATATTGTAAAGCAATTATCCTCCAATGAAAATAAATAAAGATGCTCCAGGAAAAAGAAAAATCTGACAGCCAATCCTATATTCTATTATGAGAACAAACTAGGCAGAACCACTGACTGTGATTCGTATTAAAGTATCCTTTTCAAGAAGTCTACTCAGACATGTTTCCAGAATCAGAAAGGCCAGACTTTCACTAAAAAAAGAAGAAAGGTAAAGTATTTTTTTCTTATCAGTGCAAAATGGGATTATTATCCACCCTGGCAATCACTGTAGCAGAGATGTTCTAAGGGCAGGTTCTATATTTCTCTGGATTAGGCACTACCAGGGAAGATAGAAGTGATTAAGAATTGGACACAGGCTTCACCAACAGAGAACCTGGACTCAGATACCCTCTTGGGAACTAACCCTAACCCTCATACAATTGCCTTAATTGTCTAAGCTTCAATCTCCTCATCTGCAAACAAGAAGAAGGAAAGAAATCAAGAGGAAGAGGACAAGGAGAATTGATAGGCTGTTTGTGAGCATCAATATGATCATATGTGCCAAGCACACACGTCCCTCAGTTCAGTTCAGTTCAGTTCAATTCAGTCACTCAGTCATGTCCGACTCTTTGCGACCCCATGAATTGCAGCACCCCAGGCCTCCCTGTCCATCACCAACTCCCAAAGTTCACCCAAACTCCTGTCCATCAAGTCGGTGATGCCATCCAGCCATCTCATCCTCCGTCATCCCCTTCTCCTTCTGCCCCCAATCCCTCCCAACATCAGTCTTTTCCAATGAGTCAACTCTTCGCATGAGGTGGCCAAAGTATTGAAGTTTCAGCTTTAGCATCAGTCCTTCCAAAGAACACCCAGAACTGATCTCCTCTAGAATGGACTGGTTGGATCTCTTTGCAGTCCAAGGGACCCTCAAGAGTCTTCTTCAACACCACAGTTCAAAAGCATCAATTCTTCAGCACTCAACTTTCTTTACAGTCCAACTTTCACATCTATACATGACCACTGGAAAACCCATAGCCTTGACTAGATGGACCTTTGTTGGCAAAGTAATGTGTCTGCTTTTTAATATGCTATCTAGGTTGGTCATAACTTTCCTTCCAAGGAGTAAGCGTCTTTTAATTACACACATCCCTAAAACATACTAAAGTGAAAGAAAATGAAGTCGCTCAGTCGTGTCTGACTCTTTGCGACCCCGTGGACTATAGCCCACCAGGCTCCTCCGTGCATGGGATTCTCCAGGCAAGAATACTGGATTGGGTTGCCATTTCCTTCTCCAGGGGATCTTCCCAACCCAGGGATCGAACCCAGGTCTCCTGCATTGCAGGCAGATGCTTTAACCTCTGAACTACAGACATGCTTATGTATCTTAAACATTCCTGGATGGCTAATTTTTTTTTCAAGCAATTTGATGAACACAAAATGCCAAATGTTTGGCTCTAAGAGGAATCATTTGTGCCATAGAAAAATTGGACAAGCTAACTATTATTCTTGAGCAAGCTAAAATTAGGAAAAACAAGGTGTGTCTAAGAGACTGACAGATGGTGGGTCTCCTGTGTGGTCTACACCTATTTATTTACCTGTTGAGGAGACAAAGTTACATTTAACATTGCTCACTTAATTTCACAGGGCAAGAGTTCAGAAGATGTCACACAAAACATTTTTTTCTCCATGCATTAGACTACATTCACAAATTGCAGAATTTCTAGATTCTGCTTGGCACTGCACTCTTTCTGGGGTCTTACCTGTTTATGAACAGCTCTCTATTTTCCTTGTACAATTTACAACTTGTGACAGGTTCTGGAACTGGAAAGGGTAGAATGGAAGCTGGAGCAGCCTTTTTGTGTGCCAAGAAACAGTCCTGTCTTTCCTCTCCAGTTCGGCTGCAGCAGTCTGAAAGCCCATACTTTTCAGGAATTTCCTTTTCACGGCAAATTTCTTCCAGAAAGGCAGATACCTAGAAGATTTATTTGTAATGAAAGACAACTTTACCTAAAAATGCTGCAAAATACATGAAAAGTTTTCTAATATCTAGAATCAGAACTGTGGACTAGGAAAATAATTTCCCCCTACAAATTCCAATATATTTAGTTTCATCCTAATGGGATAGTTTTCTTTGATGTGTTTGGAAAATGGAATTTAGTTGCCAACCTTGAGTAATACACATGACAAAATTATTTTCTCTTAAAAGGAGGACATAGATACTCCATCTGATATTCTTGTGATAAGACACTGATCTAAAAGTTGGAGATTATTTTCAGACAAAAATGAAAATAATTTGAAATGGAATAAGAATAGCCTCAAATACTTTTAATGGGTCTAATTATACATTTATCTAAAATGTTTTAGGGAATTTCCTGGTAGTCCAGCGCTTTAGGATTTGGCGCTTTCACTGCTGTGGCCAGGGTTTGATCTCTGGTTGGATAATTGAGGTCCCACAGGTCCCACAGTGTAATTTAAAAAAAAAAGTTTTAAAATATACATTTTAAATGCTTAAAATCCTTCTTTGCTGCCTTAATTTTACCAAAATCAGGTGATGACACCAATAACCTGATGAATGCCTCTGAGAATTATGTGTGTTTCATTCACTTAGGGAAATTTTTTATTTAGCTTTTAAAACTACTAATATTTAGAGAATCCTAGAAATCTTAACTAAGACTTCCAATTCCAAATTTACATAAAAATTATGTCTTTAGGTTTACAATGATAAGTCACTATTCTGTAAAATCACCTTGGATATCTCATTGGATGCAAAGTTGTGATATAAAATGCATTTTGCTTATTTTACATACATTTTTAGACTATCAGGTCAAGTCAAAAATAGAGCTGCCAATCAGGGACTTTTACTAAGTCATCAATTTCAGAGTTGTAAATACTTTATATCTTTAAAAGAGCACTTCCTTTATAGTAATGTAGATGCATCTTCTTTTGGCTACTTCATTAGCTCCATCATGACAGAGGATTCTCTGGGCATTTTGTTTCATAATTGGTAGCTCTAATTATTTTAAAGTTCTTAGTTATTTTCTATATTGAGATAATAATAACCAATAATAACTGTCATTTATTGATCTTCTACATTAGGATATCCTATTCTAAAAAAGTAGTCATTGTTAATCTGAAATTCAATTTTAAGAGGGCTTCTTATTTTTTTGTTGTTATTTGTTGAATCTGGCAACCCTAATCTGTGCTATCCTCCTCACATTTGCTATAGTGTATAGTCTAATATAACGAAGCCATTGAGGATGTTAAATCCTGGTTGTGAGTTGCCTTTAGGAAAATTATCTAACCTCTCTGTGCTTCGGCTTCCCCAACTGGAAGACTTCCATCTGCCCCCTAGGATTATGGCAAATATTTAATAACTTAGCATGTGCAAGCAAAGCTGATACTCTGCCAACAAGGCCTACCCCAAATCTCTTGGCTCACTGAACATTCATTCTGATTCATCGAAGCTATGCTCCACGTCACAAAATATTTTGACTATCACTAGGTACATAACATTCCAAGAAGAATGGCTGTCACATTGTTTGCTTAATAAAAATTAACTCCTAATACTCATCATATCAATCTCCACGACAATCCAGAAATGGAAGCTATTATTATCACTCATTTTATAGATAAAGAAACTAAACTCAAAGAAGTTTAGTAATATGCCCACAGTCACCCAGATACTCTGATTTCAGAGCCTTCGCTGTTGGCCCCCATGCTTATAATGTCTCTTTACAACAGACATCCATTGTTTTCTCCTCTGCTCTCTCCAGTGAATCAGAATTAAACCTCCTCTCATAAAACGGGCTTTCAAATAATTCAATGTATCTATTTATTAAGCAGTCCCTGCATCTTCTCTTCTGCATGCTGAGTTTTAGTCAAAAATCACGACAATTTTTTTTTTAATTATTGCTATCCACTCACCTGGTTCTCTAAACACCCAGCAGGTTGCTCACTGCCAGTGGGTTTCTCTATTACAGCCAATACATCTTTCACCATTTGACTTACTTCCTCGTAAGTGGCTCCTTGAACAGACTGGGCAAAAAATATGGTAGCTCTGAAACAAAAATATATGTGAATGCTTAAGAAAGAGACTTCTTTTTCTCAAGGTTAGTTTTTTGTTTTTTGTTGTTGTTGTCTGCTATATTGTAATCTGCTTAGGGGATGACTTTTGCTAAAAACGTATGAAAATTTTAGCCATCCAGAAGAAATGCCCATCTTCTTCTTGTCCCTTTCCCCCATGAATACATATATATCTGTTAACAAAGAAAATAAGTGGATTTCCCCTAGGAATGGTTCCTCCTTCTGTGGTCATCCACCCACTGCAATGTATCCATACTTGAAGGTATCTATATTCTTTGTAGTTTTTTTTTTGTGTGTGTGTGTGTGCATGTTTTTAAGCAGAGAATTAGTCAGTAGACCTTTGCCTGAGTCTACTCCCAGGGTGATCAAGGTCTGATCATGGATTAACCCAAAGCATTACTATCACAGGTTTCTGTGTGGGTGATCAAGGTCTGATCATGGATTAACCCAAAGCATTACTATCACAGGTTTCTGTGTGCAATCGATATCTGTAACATATGCCTTTAAAATCATTATTAGAAACTTCAGAAGTATGGAACAGAAACAGCATTCAAGAGAAAAACATACCCTCTACAAGTAACCAAAAGTAGAACATTTCACCTTCTACTGTTTGTTACTAGGATTAAGCAGTATTCAGATTAGAAAATATGGTACTATCATCCTATTGGTATTGATGAGAAAAATTCTTGAATTCGTATAGAGTTACCATCAATCAGACATTATTCTTCAAGTTCTAAAATCTGATTCTGTTTGTCCCACAGATTTACAAGGAATCTAGAGGCTGAGGTTAACATCTAAGGCATAGGTCAACTGTTCAACCTCTTCAATATCAATTTGATATTCAACATAAATGATTTTTCTTAACATTGTCTCATTTGCTTTTACATATTTAAAAACTCATAGAGCTATCCAATTTTATTCAATTATCTAAATTAAATTTTCATTGCTTTACATACTTAAAGTGCATTTATACAAGCAAAACTTACAGGCCAACTAAATTGGTCCCTGAAGAACATGGGGAAGAATCCAATATGGAATCTGGAAAGCAAGATAAATTTCATGAATAATGGCGTTTTCAACTGCAGTCAGGAAAGGCATCATTATTAGGTATAATGTTTGTTTCTCAGCTAGAACTATACAGTTTTAGAACTGAGAAGACATTAGGAATCATCTATCCAAATACCTTAATTTTGTACTTGGGAAAACAAAGAAGCTAAGAAATAAAGTTAAGCAGAATAATTTATAGTAGACTTAACACTAAAATTCAGATTTTATATCTTCTAGTGTTTTAACACTATTGAACTAGTCACAGATAATGTTACACACTGCCATGATTTTGTAAAACTCTTGTACTCTTATAAAGACATAAATTTATCATTCATTTTAAGCTATTCACCAATGAAATATGCATCCTCTATGTGGAGTAATATGATAACTAATTCAAAGCAAATGAATAAATACAGATTTAAGAATTTTCATGTAGAAAAAAGACAAAAGAAAAACACAGAATATCTTACCTATTCCATATGCATTTTTATGCATTGTTCTGGAATCGCTAAAATTTAGTAGAAAAAGTAAAAAGAATGATACCACCCACTTCATGCCTGCTAGTTATTTGGTCCTCGGTGGTGATGATTGGGGCAGAATATTGAAAACTGAACTGAAATTCTTTTATAGTCTTTTCTAGCAAGGCCTGTTAACTAGTAATCTGTTGCCAGTACATCGGTTACTTTATTTCCTTACATTCCAAATAGGATGACTTGCTAATCATTAACAGCACAGGGATTATTTGCGTTTTATGTTCAAGGACACAGACCTTCTTTGGGTGGAAATAAGGGAGGAGGATGAAACTTGCAAACTCATCCCGTTTTGCAAATATAACAAATACTCTTCTCAAACTACAGGCATTCAAGAATGTGATTTTTCCCTAAGTTGCACAACACAAGTTAACAGGGCCATAGATAAGATGGCAAGGCTTTGTATGAAATTCAACTAAATGCACAAATTCATTACTGCCTTATAATCAGGAGGACAGGACAATGTCATGGTTCGACATGAGGGCTTGGGGCCAGGTTTGAATTTTTGCCCTGCTACTTAGCTACAAAACTTTGGACAAGTTGTTTAACTTTTCTGGGCTTTATTTTCATCATCTACAATATAAGGAGACTGATAGAATTCTTTCACGATTAAATAAACTACTGAACATAAATAGCTAAGAATAGGGCCTTGCGCAGAGTGGCATTTAATAGTTGGGAGTTTTATTTATTCATTCAACAAAAAGATGGAGTCAGCATACCAGGCACTGTTCTTTGGCGGGAATAATTAGCAACAAGAAACATGCACCACCCTTGTTCTCCCTGACTTCATCATCTAACGGGAGAGACAGAGAGTTATTATCAGCAGTCACAACATGGCACGATGTGCTGTGCTTCATCACTCAGTCGTGTCCGACTCTTTGCTACTCCATGGACTGTAGCCCACCAGGCTCCTCTGTGCATGGGATTCTCCAGGCAAGAATAATGGAGTGGGCTGCCATGCCCTCCTCCAGGGGATCTTCCCAACCCAGGGATCAAACCCACATCTCTTATGTCTCCTGCATTAGCAGACAGGTTTTTACCACTAGTGCCACCTTAACTTAGAGAAATTATTAAGCAGAACCCCCTGGTTTGCAAGCTTAAAGTAAGATTTATGCTGGAGGAGCTGATAGGCAGTTGAGTAGTAATCATCAGCTTATAGATGGTTATCATAGCCATGTGATGGGATGAGAAAGACATTGTAGTGAAAAGAGGTACCCTGAAGAACACCAAATCTTAAAAGACAAGCCATAAAGAGGAGCTCTGGACCACAGTTTGTCTACTAACGGCAAACAACCTTTGATGTATATGCGTCATTGCTCAAAGTGTCACCCAAGGTACACAGGTCATGTCAAATATTTCCATTGCTCTAATTTTGACTCTATTTGTTTTGTAATAAATCTATAATACTGCCCAGAAACAGCATAGCATGGTAAACTGGACTTTTGTATCAGGCAGATGATGACCTTGGCTGTAACATTTATTAGCCATATGACTTTGGGCAAATAATTTAATCTCTCTGATTCTCAATTTTCACACATATATAATGAAAATGATAATTTTTCCCTCAAACAATTTTGTGTATAGAAGGAATAATGTATTTAAAGTGTCTTATACCTAACAGATTTTTTAAAAATAATTATCATCATCATATTCACATTATGATTTAGTGTTAAATATTAGAAGCACTTTTCTTCAAAGTAGTTAAGCTGTACATGAAGTTGCTAGAAAATGCCTTCTATTCAGATGACACTGGCTACTTACTCCTTCTGGGCTCTATTTTGCTCTTTGTTGATTTGACTGGTTAGTTATTTGAAAGTTGAGGGGGGAGCTTAACCTCTCTTCCTCTTCCTCACTGATGCTTGTAAAAACAACTATTCATTCTTCAAAGTCTGTATTGGGCTTCCCAGGTGGCGCTAGTTGTATAGAACCCCTTTGCCAATGCAGAAGATGAAAGAGACCTAGGTTCGATTCCAGGGTTGGGAAGATCCGCTGGAGGAGGGCATGGCAACCCATTCAGTATTCTTGCCTGGAGAATCCTCATTGAGAGAGGAGCCTGGTGGGCTACAGTCCATGGGGTCGCAAAGAGTTGGACACGACGGAAGCAATTCAGCACACACACACTTACAAGGTCTATATCAAATAATCTTCCATGAATGTATATCTGATATCCCCCTAAGGAGAGAAGGTTGCAACCTGTAACACCATTTAGATTGTTTTCTCTTGGTACTTCTCATTTGACCTTATATCACAGGCATTTGCAAGCTTACAAAGTGGGCTTCTTGGATTCAAAGACTCATCTTCACAATTCACGCAATGCCTGGCACAATGTCTGGCACAAAGCAGATCTTCACATGTAGAAACTGAGTGGCCCGGACCCAGATTTCTGTAGTCAAGGTTTATGCACTAACTGTAGTCACTCATTTGTTTGACACGACACATCTCTCATACCCTTTCAACCAGACAGCATTACTGAAACATTTACATTCATATTTTCTCTGATGGTCAGGGTGCAGAGGCCCTGGGTCAGATCTAGGAAGAGGACAGTACCAAAAATCCTGGTGAGGAAGCTGATATGTCTGGAGCTCTTTTGTGATGACATATACTTTCTCTCGGAGAAGGCAATGGCACCCCACTCCAGTACTCTTACCTGGAAAATCCCATGGGTGGAGGAGCCTGCAAGGCTGCAGTCCATGGGATCGTGAAGAGTTGGACACGACTGAGCAACTTCACTTTCACTTTTCCCTTTCATGCATTGGAGAAGGAAATGGCAACCCACTCCAGTGTTCTTGTCTGGAGAACCCCAGGGATGGGGGAGCCTGGTGGGCTGCCGTCTATGGGGTCGCACAGAGTCGGACACGACTGCAGTGACTTAGCAGCAGCAGCAGCAGCAGCATGCTTTCTCTGATGATGAAACGCTTATGACCCATCTCTTCCCAGATGCTGTAGCCAAGGCAGAGTATGAGAAATAACAAAGGGGTTCTGACCTTATGCCATCATCCGCATAACTGCTAGACACTCCCTGTCCTTGGCAAAGTGGAGTGATGGCTCAATGTCTTAGGAGCTTCATAAAAATCCCCTGCATGGTCCACAGGCTTCACACACTCTTATAGACTGAATTTTTTTATCCTCTCAAAACTCCTACGTTAAAGCTGTAACTCACCACTCTGATCGTATTTGGAGACCCAACCTTTGGTAAGTAATTAGGTTTAGAAGAGGTCACGAGAGAAGAAGGCAATGGCACCCTACTCCAGTACTCTTGCCTGGAAAATCCTATGGACGGAGGAGCCTGGTGGGCTGCAGTCCATGGGGTCGCTAGGAGTCGGACACGACTGAGCGACTTCACTTTCACTTTCATGCATTGGAGAAGGAAATGGCAACCCACTCCAGCGTTCTTGCCTGGAGAATCCCAGGGACGGGGGAGCTTGGTGCGCTGCCGTCTCTGGGGTCGCAGAGAGTCGGACAGGCCTGAAGCGACTTAGCAGCAGCAGAGGTCACTAGAGGGCTTAGTGTCCTTATAAGAATAGACACCAGAGGGCGCCCTTGCGTTTATCGTCTCTCCCTCCCTCCCTATCGTTCTATCTGTTTCTCTCTTCTCTGTCTCCAGCTTGTGAGCATGCAGTGAGAAGGTGATCATTTGCAAGGCAGCTAGTGAGCGCTCACCTGAAACTGAAGCCTACTAAATATCTATCTTGGAATTTCCAGCAGTCAGAATTACGAGAGAATAAATTTCTGTGGTTTAAGCCACATAGTTTAGGGTATTTTGTTACGGTGGTCCAAACTAAGATAGATAACACACACACTTGTAAATATGCATTCTTCTCATAAGACATGTATAGGATAAAAGTAGAATTATTGTCTATTGTTCTTACCCCAGAACATAGACTACCTCCCTCTTAAACAGATTCTCTTTAGAGAACTGTGCCTTGCTTTTGATGTTCCTGAAAAAGAATAAAAACATATGTGCCTTCCAGTATTCTGTGGGAGCTAAGACATTTGTGAGTGGATTGTGCTGTGGACTCAACAATTTCTCTCATGAGAAAGGTAATAAAATAGGTCAGAGCACCTCTGCATTCCCATCCTCAATACCTCCTGACGGTTCTTACACTGAATCAGTTTTGCCTCAAGCCATGCATCTGTTGTCCACCCCATCACAAAGTGAGGGAACCCAGCTCTCTTTTCCAGGACTGTTCTGATGGTAGAAGAGCCAATCCCTCAGCACTGGGAAGAAGCCCTGGAGTGAATCACTGAATATGGTTAGGGTGTTCTACATGTTTTTCTTTGTTGCAGTTTAAAAAAGAAACCAAGGGAGCATCTTTCCCATAGGACAGAGGCATTCTTATTTTTTTTATTTTTTATTTTTTCAGAGGCATTCTTAGTTTGAGCACATATTCTTCTTGCCAGCCTCTCGAGCTAACTCGTCACTCTGCTTCCTTTTAACTTCTGTTCTAGTGCCTGGTGCTGAGCCCAGTGCCATGGGCTAACCCTATTTGAAACTTCGTGGTGTTCATCTGCCTTGTTGATGTCCCCTTCATCCCCGGAAGATGTTTGTGACTCCTAATACTCGAATGTGTGGCTTCTCAGATTCTTATTCCATCCAAAGTCCTGCTTTGCCTTCCCTCTGGCAAAGGGTGAGATTTGTCCAGGGTCCTGTGACTGCGGAGAGGGGACATGAGAGATGCTCAGGGCCATCTGTGGTTGAGTAGGACCTGCAGGTGACAAGGACGGTCCCCCTCAGTACTCTGCTTCCACCCCAGTGGGTGGGCACTGAAGCTGAGGGCAGAGTCTCTGGTCCCCCCTCCCGCCAGCTTTGGACCAAGGAAGTCAGCAAGGCCTGAGACCATTTCCAGAATGTCCCCTCCCCTACAGCTTTTCAGCTGCTGGCCCCCTATGATGTCCCCCACCAGGACAGACTTGACCCTACAGGGTTTTCTCTGCCATACCCCAGCCTGGCCCCACCTTGCCACCAACCTCTTGTCCCTGACCTCTGGCTCAGGGGGGTCCCACACTGGTGCTCCTGGAGGCCCAAGGTGGGAAAGCAGTGTCGGTCACCAGGGGTCCCCGGGCCAGGCTCCTACTCAGTGCTTTGTGCACCATCTTACTCAGCTGTGACACTCATCTCTGATACCAACCGGACTCATGAAGGCCGCAGAGCTGCCCCCGGTGTCCAGGCCCAAGGCTTCCTCTCTGCTTGAGGAAGAGAGGATCCTGGCCCTTCATGAGTCCTGACACCCAGAGCAGGGCCTGCAGGCACCTAGTCTCCCTCTCAGCAACATGGAGCTTACCTTACTGATTAAAGAAAATAAAACGTGTCGTGCCATTATTTTTATAACAGCATCAGTGTTTGTAATTTAACAAAGTGTGTGTTGTACAGAAAGTGTGTATTTCAACAAGTGGTGTTCTGCACATCTGGGGAAAAAAGTGCCACATTATTCTACCTGAAGTTGGTGAAGGTTCAGCCCATCCATCCATCCAAACAGGATGGACTTCTCTCTGGTCACTTACAACACCCCCTGGGCTTATTCTTTAATAATGCTGCTTCTAAATTCACTTCTCTTGAGATTTTTTAAGGCCAGATTTTTTTAACGAACTAGTTCCTAGGGTCCAGATATCAATTGACTAAGTCAGTGAATGAAGGTTCAGTATTGTGTATAACATCTTCTTTTTTTTACCAGAAAATTTCACCTTCTAACTCTTGCACTTCCTCAATCCAATATATCTCAATCATTTATGACTTGACTTTTGTCAAGACTGCCTGTCTTCTCTTCCGAAAATGCTTCTCCACACTTGTTAAACTTCTTACACACTTCTTGTATTGTCTTCCTAAACTGTCATTAAATTTCTTCAGGATCAGGTTTTTTCTTTTCTAATTCAGTTAATTACCCTAGTCCCTCATCCATGGCTTCACTTTCCGAGGTTTCAGTTACTCAGATCAACTATGGTCCAAAAATATTAAATGGAAAATTCCAGAAATAAATAATGAATATGTTTTAAATTGTACACTGTTCCCAGTACCCTGATGAGATCTCATGCCATCCTGCCCCAGACATGAATCATCTCCTTGTCCAGCGTATCCCACTGGCCATATCCCACTTAGTAACCCTCAGTTATCAGGTCAGCTTTCCTGGGATCACAGTACTTGTTTTCAAGTCACTCTTATTTTACTTAACTATCACCCCACAGTGCAAGAGTAGCGATGCTGACAACTGGGATCTGTCAAAGAAAAGCCATAAAATGATTCCTGAAAGTGAAAAGGTAAAAATTCTCAAAACGGTAAGGAAAACAATCGTATGCTGAGGGTGTTGAGATATCCGCTAGGGATATATCTTTCATCTGTGAAATTGTGAAGGAAAAAGAAATTCATGCTGGTTTTGCTGTCACATCTCAAACTGCAAAAGTTCTGGCCGCAGATGGAGAAGCCATAAAAGTAGTACAACAAAGTATTTTGAGGGGGTGAGACCACATTACAGTATATTGCAATAATTTTTCTTATTATTGTTAATCCCCTACCATGCCTACTTTATAAATTAAGCTTTATTATATGTATTATAGGTATGTAAGTACAAGAAAAAAACTAGTATATATAAGATATGTTAGTATATATAAGATATATCTGCAATTCAGTCATCCACTGGGAGTCATGGGATCTATACCCTGCAGATACAAGAGGACTTATTGTATCCTTGCAATCATCTCTGTTGTCTTGGTCTCCACATTTATTATTCAGCCCTATGCATTGGAGAAGGAAATGGCAACCCACTCCAGTATTCTTGCCTAGAGAATCCCAGGGATTGGGGAGCCTGGTGGGCTGCCGTCTATGGGGTCACACAGAGTCGGACTCAACTGAAGCGGCTTAGCAGCAGCAGTAGCAGCAGTATATAGGCAAAAGCCATGCTTTATATGCCTTCAGAGAAGGCAGTGGCACCCCACTCCAGTACTCTTGCCTGGAAAATCCCATGGATGGAGGAGCCTGGTGGGCTGCCATCTATGGGGTCACATAGAGTCGGACATGACTGAGTGACTTCACTGTCACTTTTCACTGTCATGCACTGGAGAAGGAAATGGCAACCCACTCCAGTTTTCTTGCCTGGAGAATCCCAGGGACGGGGAAGCCTGGTGGGCTGCCGTCTATGGGGTCGCACAGAGTCGGACATGACTGAAGTGACTTAGCAGCAGCAGCAGCAGTATATGCCTTACCTATACCACAGTTCCTATTCTTTTATCCAGAATTATCATAATGTTAAAATATTACTTTGAATGCTTACAATTCACAACTCAGAACAGTATTAATGCTTCTTTTATATAATTAACCCATAAGGAACTAGAAGTCCTCCATTGAAATGGGGAAAGAGAGAACAGTGGGACTTTTAAGGCACCTAATGCAATTTTCAGGATGGCAACACATCTTTGAAAAACAACACTCATGGACAGTTATATTAGAGTCTTTTCATTTTTTATTAATTGTAGCACAAACAAAAGAAGCAAAATATTTAAAGAAATTTATGTTCTTTAGAGAGGGTGTAGGTTTAACACCAACAGAAAAGAAGAACAGATGAATAAGCTCTGAGTTTTCATTTCTCTTCTTCCGTCTTACTCTCAGGGTAGGCTGAAAAACAAAAGATAAATATAATTACTGTTTATAAAATGGCATGTGCTTTTTCAAATATATTCAAATGAATGCCAGATTGCTTAGATTGTCTTTCTAATTCCATCAATGAAAACAATTCAAGCCTGTCCTTGACTCATGGCAGTTGAATTCTTCTTCCGGGCAAGGGGAAAGGACAGAGCAATAAGGTTCGTAAAGTCCTCTCTTCGTCATGATGTCAATCAGGGTTGAACACTATAACACCAGCTTTTCATCATTAATTCTCAGAGTCATTCACTTAACAACTACTCTTTTTTGTCCACACCATGCAGCACAGCTTGAGTGATCTTAGTTCCCTAACCAGGGATTGAACCTGTGTCCCCTGCTGTGGAAGTGTGGAATCATAACTATTGCATCACCAGGGAACACCTGACACCTACTTCTTACCTAAGTTAATTACAAACAAAAAGTTGTCTTCTCAAAGTTAGACCTCTAGGAAGAAAATCTTGCCATTTCAGACTGAAACAAATCACATTTTGAAATGCCCCCATTTGCAAAGATATGAAGCTGTTTCCTGCTCTGAATGCACAAAATATAGGTATTACCATATAGGCAAAGAGCAAGTAAAAATCTAATAGTGGGATAAACATCACAGTCAGTTTGAAAAATATAAAAATAATTCATGCTAAAGAACAGTTGGGCAACTTGTTTCAAAAATGAAGTTCATTTTATTTTTTAACTTCCCCCACAATACTATACTAAAATGGGTTAAACACATTTATTTATGTTCAAACATCTAAATTTTAAAGTGAGCCTTTTTGTCATAAGAGAAATCCTCTTAAGACTTAGCATCTCGACACATTGGAAACTTAGTAGCGAATTATTTCCTTGTAGTAGAAGTTCACACAAGGTAGACCTCATACTCACCAATGAAATGAATTTGTTTTTGAGCTATTTGGTTGAACCATGTGAAATCATTGGTATTCAACTGTTTTTGTACATATGAAAATGCACTTTCATACAATTCAGCCTATTACCTACAGGATCCCATTGCTGAGCCAGTACTTAGTACAATGAGTCTGTCTTCCATGTCACATTAGGGCAGAACAAGATAGCAGTTAATTCTCAAGCTCTGGCAAGAGTTTTTAATTTTGGCTCCACTTATCGCTGACTGGATGGTTTTTGGGTAAATTACTTAACCTATCCCTTGATCTATACTTCCCTTTTCTCATCTGCAAAATAGGAATAACAATGGTTTTTGACTCAGGCAACTGTTTTGAGAATTAAAGAAGTATATACATATATATAATGAGTTTAGAGTAGTGACTGGCATTAAGCAGTTGATCTTTGCTATTTTAATAACTAGGGGCTTCCCACGTAGTGCTAGTGGTAAAGAACCCGCCTGCCAATACAGAAGACATAAAGAGACGCAGATGCAATCCCTGGGTTGGGAAGACTCCCTGGAGGAGGAAATGGCAACCCACTCCAGTATTCTTGGCTGGAGAATCCCTTGGGCAGAGGAGCCTAGTGGGCTACAGTCCACGGGGTCGCAAAGAGTCGGACACGACTAAAGTGACTTAGCATGCAGGCATGCATGATAATTACTCTTTTAAACAATTCTATTATTTATGTTTGGCTGTGCTAGGTCTTTGCTGCTCAGGCTTGACTCTAACAGGGAGGAGGGGCTGCTCTCTAGTTGCAGTGTGCAGGCTTCTCATTGCAGTGCTTCTCTTGCTGCGGAGCACAGGCTCTGGGGGACCCAGGCTTCAGTAGTTGTGGCACGTGGGCTCAGTAGTTGTGGCTTCCAGGCTTTGGTGCACAGGCTCAATAATTGTGGTGCACAGGCTTAGTTGCCGCAGCATATGGGATTTTCCTGGATCAGAGATTGAATCCACGTTTTCTGCATTGGCAGGTAAATTCTTTGCCCCTGAGCCACCAGGGAAGCCCTATATAATTACTTAAAAAAAAAAAAATCTAAAGTATAGTTCCTGGAGGAGGGCATGGCAACCCACTGCAGTATTCTGGCCTGGAGAATCCCCAAGGACAGAGAAGCCTTGTGGTCTGCCGTCCATGGGGTCACAAAGAGTCGGACACGACTGAGTGATGAAGCACAGAAAAGTATAGTTACCTGAGATGCTTGTGGTTGTGTCGTGTTTAGGCTAAGGCTGCTTGAGTTGAAGCAACAAGTTTTGGACCCTAAATGCAAAGAAATGACGGATATGGGGGAAATATTAGCGCCACTGTTAGGATTTTTAAAAAGTAACATTTATACAGCCATTGGTGATTACAAAGTAATTTTTCATATATCACATCCTTTAATAACAGTTCAGTACTAGACTCTCTCTCAGAGAGTCAGACATGACTGAGTGACTGAACTGAACTGAACTGAACTGAACTGAACTGAACTATACTCTCTAGAAGGAGGCCCCTTAATATGCCCCCAAAGGAATAAAATACTGTCAAATCCTAGGGGAAAATATTAAATGATTCACACATTTAAACAGAAATTTCCCCTGTAACCTATAAAATCACTATTAATATTCAACCAAATCACAAATTACCATTTTCAAGAAAATGTTAAACTAAATTAAGTTTTGGTTTGATGATGTCTCTACCAAAAGATTTCAGGCTTTAGAAATATTTCTGTCTAAATTTATAAACAGACAACTTTGGAAACAGAACAAATATGAAAACACAACTACAGTGCAGCAAGAGATTTTTTTTTTAAAAGAGTATTTCGGTCATTTGGTAAGACAATTGTATGAAGAATAAGATTTCTGTTCCACACATACATAATTTCTTTCAGGTACTTAAACCACTAACCCCTAGCTTGACCAAATGCAACAGCAAAGGAAATTAGACATATTAAAATGAAGATAAACAACTCCAGTACCTCCAGAAGAAAGCAGCCTTCTTTGTCATCAGCTGCGCAGCACTTGTCTACAAAAGCCACAAAATTCTCCATAACGGTTTTCAGTTGTTCATCTGTTGCCTTGGGCTTGTGTTTCAACAGCTCAACAAGTGCACTGCATTTGAATAAAAACAACAAAAAACAGAAAGAAATGCACTCACTAAAGAAAAATGGAGATGGTAAGAATGGTAGCAGTGCTGCTTAATATTCTAAGTTTTAGAGCCAGACAGCTCTGGATTTGAGGTCCAGGCTTGCCATTATAAGCTTCAATATTCTCACTTGCATAATGAGAATAAAATGCACCTTCACAGGGTTGGTAGAAGGATCAAATTAAGTAATCAATGTAAATTGCTTAACATTTGTAGTGTCAGTATATCTCAACCAATGGTTCTTCAGTAAATCACTGGAAAGGATGATGTCATTGCATTCATACATTATCTGATTTGGAGAGTTATGGCATATTGAATTGTATAAATTTAAGAGCTAAAAATAATTCTTAAAAATCTACTTTATCCTTGACTCCATTTAAAAAGATTATAATCTGAGAATCTTTCTCTTGGTATTTTGTAATCCGCCCCATTCAAAGTTAATAACAATCCTGACCCAGGGATTGAACCCAGGTCTCCTGTATTGCAGGCAGAGTTGTTAACTTCTGAACCACCAGGGAAGCACTAATAATATAGAGGCCATAGGAAATAAAACTATCCAACTCAAGGGAGCTGGTGGTTCTCTTTCTTTGACATCTGCAGGCAATAGGGCTAGAGAAAGAGTCATATGGGCACAGTAGGTTTTACAATATTACTTTAAAATCTAGCTCCATGATCAGAAGCCACCAGAGGTAATAACAACTTCATGTTGCTAAATTTCTTGCAATTATAACCCCTTGTGACAGCAATAAGGAATCAAGGGAATCAAGCCTCTGAACTTGAAATGCCTGATGTTTTTAATCCAAGTTCCATTCTCAAAAGTTAGATCTTAAGGGGCTGCCTTATCTGTAGGTCGACACAGAAGAAACTGAAAGTAACTATTCATGCTCAGAATTAAATTCTCGTATGATTTCTACTGACTAATTTGCTATCTACAAAAATGCATCAGTTAATTGTTCAGCTTATTCTACAGAGCTAGCCTAAGATATAATTCTGCTGCAGCTTTTATCCACAAGATTATTCTGAATGGTTTACAGGCAAGATGATGAGGTTTTTTTCTTTTGCTAAGAAAACAAAAGGCTATCCATTTTATGCTTGACATTTTTATCTGCTTAACATGGCCAATACTTCTGTACTTCAGGTATATAATCACTATTTCAGAGAAAGCTGCTCGTTCACAGTTCTCACTATCAAGACTACCAACACAAAGTAGTGAAATATTCCTCACGTTTGTTTCTTGATTTGTTTCTCAGTAT
Organism: Capra hircus; assembly: GCF_001704415.2. Lineage (NCBI taxonomy): Eukaryota > Metazoa > Chordata > Mammalia > Artiodactyla > Bovidae > Capra > Capra hircus. The sequence goes on along the minus strand of NC_030813.1, from coordinate 89,015,224 downwards.
CAGGAAGTGTGCATATATCTGCATGGAAGGTGAAAGATTCACCATCGAAGGGTTTGGGTACATATGTTTCGTCAAGTGTCAGATCAGAGAAACATGGCCGTCTGTTCACCAATGACTCTGTGCAGCACTTGGTGACTTTTTCACTCACTGGTGTCTTCTCGTGCAACACGCACAACCGGTTCAGGATCAAGCTCAGCTAAAAACAGGCGGGAACACAGAAGCTCAAAGAAAGCATAATGAAAAATTTTCCAGGAACTCCCACCTTCCACTGGACCAAAACAAACTCTATCTTTTAACTCGCAACATTGAATCCAAGGTTGATTTGAGGCAACAATTTACTTTAGAACTACAGGTAAAAAGAGACTGAAAAATCTTCTCGATTAAATATGTCTACATTTTAGGAATAATATATTTGAGAAAATAATTGATTACATAATTTTAGAGGAGTCCTGAGATATATGTTGGAGTAGGGAAGAAATAGTCTTATACTGATACATTAAAGAGAAAAACCCCCAAAAAAGTAAAAATTTAGAAAATTCAAGGATGGAACATTAAAAATTCATGAAATTTTTTCAAAACAATTTATCACTTTTGGAATCTTATCTAAATCCTCTGATGGTCAAGATAATATAGGAAGCAAATCCTGGTTGCCACTACCATATAGACAACACACATACACACACAGACACACACACACACACACACACACGTGAAAGCAAGCACTTTCACTTGCTTCTGAAAGTTTCATCAACATCCAAAGGCAAAAATTCGTCCTTATTGACAGCTCTGTTCTAAAAGACTCACATAGTCTTCGGTACAGGGCATTCTTTCTGATTCAGGCTTTGCACAACACTTAGTGCCCACTTTTCCTAGGCTTCTTGAAATCTCCACCAGAGTTGGAGTTGACACTTGGGGTGCTTTCCTGGTGTAACGAACTATGAGCCTGTAACAACATAATCCATGTGTTTTCAGTCAGACAAGAAACTCTTTTTCTAACACATCAGGTCAAGCAGAGAACACTTGGCCCAAATCCACCAAGATGGCTTCCAGGGAAGACCTATTCCATTCATAAATTGTCTTCATCTTCACATGGGCAGAATAATGTGGGTGAAGACCTTGTCCTGAGCAACTAAGTAACCTAGCTTTGGATCCCACCTGTGCTATATAATCTTAGGAAAGTGGCTTACTTTATTATAATTCAGTGACATTAAAATACTTTTTAATTGCATCTTTCTTTCAATAAAACCTACTGAGAGCTTAATACACATCAGCACTATCCTAAATTTGAAAGATATGGATGAATTTTCTCACCTATAAAACAGAAGGAAATACACCTAACTCAAAAGGGATGGTGCAAGGACTAAACGAAAAGAAACAAAGTTGCAATCAGCCTGACATGGTATCTAGCATGTAATAATCATTTACTAAGAATGCTAATCACTATTGAAAATCAATGTATAACAATAATCTACTCAAGGGAAGAGACTATGTCTTGTTCAATGTTGTTATTCCAAGCACCTATAGTTTAAAAAGTGGTAACAGGTGTAAGCTGAAAAATGAACATCAACTAAATGATATTTAGTGCCCCTTCCTGTCTTAACTTCCACAAATAAGGCTCTATTTAATCAGAACATTAGTCTATCACCTTATTGAGCTACAGACACTGAAGACTTATTTTCTGCTCTGTAAAGCATTGCTTTTATTTTGTTCACTGATAAACTATTTCTTAACTGTCAAACAGCATCCTCAGTTCCTATAACCCAATATTTGATATTTTTCCTCCCAGATTTGAGCCCAAATTTTTAAACTGCCCTCAAATATAAGCTCTTCACCCCATCAACTATTTTATCTCATTTTCTCTTGTCTTTCTTGATGGACAGTGATCAGAAATAAGACTTTACTTTCAAAATTTAAAGTTCTATGATAAGTGGTCTATGAATATCATCTTAAATATTTACTAAATGAACAAGAAAAATTAGCCAATAAGCAAATATACTTACGCATTTTGGAATCCATACTCTCCATGTTTTTCAAATAGCTCACAGTTTTTTTTGATTAAATTCTGAGGCTCATCCACAAGATGCTTAAGTTTGTCAAACTGGAAAACAAAAGAACTGTGCTTACAACATTCTATATGAGGACCAGACGCAGGTTGCTTTTCACCCTTCTAGGTAGAATGAGATCCTTCGTCTTCTCTGCCCAAAGTCATATAAATAGCTTTTTGATGCCAAACCTATTATATGTCCAAACTGTTTATTTGGTGAGACTGTATAAGTGATTAAGAACATTCAGACTCTGGAATGCAACTCCTTGTGTTTAAGCCAGGTCATTTGACTTATTTTCTAGTTGTGCAACTTTACTTCCCATCTCAAAGCTCTAGAACCCTCACTTCTAAAATGGAGATGAAAATGATATTCACCTCAGAGAATTACTCTGTAAACCTCCTGAGCTCATGAATTTAAAACAGAGCCTGGGATATAGTAAAAACCTAATAAATGGTGGCTATGGGCTTCCCTGGTGGCTCAGTCAATAAAGAATTTGCCTGCAGTGCAGGAGACCTGGGTTTGATCCCTGGGTCAACTCACTCCAGTATTCTTGCCTGGGAAATCACATGGACAGGGGAACCTGGTAAGCTACAGTCCGTGGGGTTGCAAGAGTCGGACATGACTTAGTGACTAAAGCATCAAACCACCATGTAATTTTAAATATATTATAATTATAAATACTCATCATTATTAAGCCATCTCTGCAGCTGGATCCCGAGCTCTCTAAGATAACAGATTTTGTCTTGGTCATTGGTTCTTGTGTGGCACTTGGCATATATATAACTAGTTTCTTGATAGAGGAAAAAATGACTTTCCTCTGATTCTTAAGTTTGAAAACCACTCTACGTACTAAGTGTGCTAAATATCTCAAACATGAGGTATTTGCTAAATATTTGCTGTTGCTGCTGTTTACTCGCTCAGTCATGTCTGACTCTTTGTGATCCCATGGACTGAGGCACACCAGGCTTCCCTGTCCTTCACTATCTCCTAGAGTTTGTTCAGACTTATGTCTACTGAGTCAGTGATGCCATCCAACCATCTCATTTTCTGTCGCCCCCTTCCCCCTCTGCCCTCAGTCTTTCCCAGCATCATGGTCTTTTCCAATATGCTAAAATTTTAGCATAGCTAAATATGCTAAAAATTCTTGAAGCAGATTTCTTCTCCTTATTTAATTTCTTTCAAAACCATTCCTGAACTGTTTCAAAAGAGATTTGAAAATATTCTACATCAATAGATTTTACCATCTTCTCTAAAATACTAATTCTTGATTACTTAATAAAACTTGAAAACAGATTAACCTTCTTTATATCTAAGTTAAATTTCTTTTAATTAACATTTACATTTACCTTATTTTGCTCTCAGGAGTCTAAAAAGGAAAAAAATGCATGGTCAAGATTATGTAAAATTAAGAGAGTGCTTTCTTTGACCTTTCTTTTTATCGAAGGTTATTATTCCTATAATGTTCACAGGCACAGAACTGAAATCATCTTAAGAAGAAATCTATATTGCATGATATAATAATCCAGCATCATTTTTCTTTCCTGTTATTGGAATCATCAATCAAAGAGCTCCATACTCACCACTGTGGCATAGCATGCATGTGGATCTTCTTTAGCACAGCAGTCCTCCAGTGTGGCTTCATATTCCTTGGCAAGTCTCAACAGCACTGAGACAGCATACTCAGGATGCCTTCTTGAATATTCATACAAAAACCTAATTAAGATGATAATAAAATAGATCTTGTTAGACAAATGAGCAAAAAAACCACATAATTAACCATAAATGTAAATCATATCCTAAAGGTTTGAATCGGACTAAACCCTGTGCAGTCAAGGACTAAGGGCTTGAAGGTTCAGAGTTAAAGCTATCAAACCCTGACTCCACCACTTGTTTTATTATATCTCCTTAGGTGACTTATTACAATTACTGAGCCTTGGTTTCCTCCTCTGTGGAATGGGGATGATAATAGTATGTCTCAGAAGGTGAACTGTGAGAAATACATGATGTAATCTATGCAAAACACACGCTGTCGGGCACATATTGTTTAATGAATGGCACTTGTTACTATTAGGTACATCTTGTCTAATTCGGATTACACTTCAAAAATGTTCTGATAGATAACTAGAGACATATTCTTAATTTTTTTCTGCTCTGTATGAATAAATTCTTTATGGGTATGTAATTTTATAAAAAAGTTAGTGCACAGGATACTATGATTGAGCAATAAAAAATTAAAGTTTATCACCACGCTTACTGATTTTATATAATCATTGATTTTGTTATTTAATTGTATGCTGCCTTGCATGCTACTGGACTCCAGTCTTTTCAACCAAATCTGACTCATTTTCATTTTAAAGCACCTGGTAACAGATTCCATACTTTATAGTTCTTTGCTGGCATCAGATAGATAGACAGATAGACAGATAGAGAGGCATAAAGATGTATTACATATATTCACACATATATAAGTTCTAGAAGTACACTTTGAATGAATGCATCAATGAATAATATATATAATTTACATGTAAACAAAATATTTCCACATGTATTTCCAGAAATATTCCTAAGGAGTCAGGAATGGGAGTAAAAATAAATTTTTATTATTACATTATACTCTAGAGCATCTGCCAGAAGCATGTATTATTTTATGACAATTTTTTAAAAGCAATTTTTCCAAAAATGTTTAACGGCCGGAAGAGGAAAGAATAAAGAAACATTGCAGGCAACGTGAAAAATTGTAGCAATTCCAAAGGAAAGCCTAGAATAATTTCCTAAATTCTGAGATCATATAAAAGTATGAAAGGATCATTTTTTATCCACTTACGAGCCCAGGAAGACGTCTTTTGCTTCCTGATAGTTTTTGCAAACCTCCTTATCTTCAGCAAAGTCAGCAGTTAATGGGGGCAGGTTTTCAGGCACGGCATCTTTATCTATCTCAGCAATGCAGTGGGATTTTTCCAACACAGGCTTATCACAGCATTCCTTCAGTTTACTGGAGAGTGTGTCTTGATGATCACATATGTACTTGGCAAGATCTGCCTACAAGCAAGTAGGTGAAAAGTGTTCACTGTAAACTGACATTCCTGTGCTTCCTCCCCAGACATTTACTATGTCGACAGAACACATTCATTGTGCTCTAAGACCATACTTGTACCAATATGCCTGCTATGAAGATTTTCAACCCGTGCTGCTAAGCCTAGAGGCACAGACAGAACTACTAAAACATGATTGGAAAGAAACTAGTATAAATTGGGGCTCATGTCAGTTATTTATCAACTTTATACCTACTTTTAAAACAACACTTACGTTTTTAAATTAAAACTCATTAGTGTTTTTCTAAATATCCCCCCAAATTAAGTGCAGGCATCTTGAAACCAAATAACCAAATAAAGTGCTAAAGATTTTTGAAACGTTAGTCAAGATCATGGTCACAGACCCCACTTACAGATGTAAACTATCTGCCTTAAAGTTTTCAGAAAGTGTCCTGAGAGGTTAGGATTCTTGTATTTCATCAGTTTGAGGAAAAAAAAAAAAAGATATCATTCCAAATATCTGTATTTTTACATAGGGTGTTAATTAAGAGAGAACATAGAAGGGAAAATTGCATAATTTCCAAAGCTCTCTTCAGGTTCCAGCCTTTCTCCAACTCCCCCCACCTCCTCAAGAAATCTTAGAAATCTACCTTTGTGACTGTCCTACTTCCGCTTTAAGAATTTGATCTCCAAATTTGAAAGAAAGGGATTACAAAGTATAAATGAGTTTATTAGATCATTTAGTGAATAGGATATCAGAGAGAAAGAAAGAGGGAGAGAGGGAGGGAGGGCAGAAGGAAGGGAAACAGGGAACGGATTGAGTAGACCCAGCAGAGAAAACAATCTCAAACCGCTCTCCGTGGTTCTGATGCTACACAAGCTGAGTCTACCAACTTAAGCCAGTATGTTGCCATAAAGCATACTGAGGTTTCCTTACCCTGTCGTCTGCGCATTCAAGTAGGTCGCCATGGCAGCACTCCTTGTGGACCTTAGTGAGATCTGTCACTATCTTGGTAACATCTGTAAAGTCAGCCTTGGGAAATTTCTGGCTCAGGCGAGCTACTGACCTAAAAAGAAAATTCTCCCATCAAAATATTATTAACAGACAATGTTTTATGTGAAAGCATTACGAAAATACTACACATAACTACAAAATTTAGGCTCACATAACATACAGAAATAATTTGTAAGATATATTAGCTCTTATTTTCATGCTAATTCTGAACCAAATGGTAGAGCAAAATGTTTCCTTAGGGCAGCACATATGGAGGTTAAAAGTCCAGCAATTCATAGAAACAGAAATTAAAGAGGGATTCTGAAAAAGGTAACATGCTGAGAGGCCCCAGGTTTAGAGCCCAGGAATGACTTCCAGATCTGGCTTTATAGCTTAATAATCATGTGACCCTAGGCCAGTTACTTAGCCTCTATGAGCTTCAGGCCCCACTGAGTCACAACAACACGCTAAGTCAAAGCATTGTTGTGAGGATTAAATGAGATAATCTATATGAAAGCATTTTACGAACTGGGAAATGCCATACAAATTCCAGTTACCCCTTTTTAAAATTATTAACCAAAGTACATTCTTCCTGACTTCTAAAAGCCTCTGAGAAAACAAATTTTGTTAACTTATACAAAAATTAGAGAGTTTTGATTCAGCATACTTTTACCAAGAAATTGATTCAGCATTATCTCTATGCTCACTGATAAGATGTAAAACCTAACATCCACAAGCTTTCTCAAATCATTTCACAGTCATTGAAATCAGATAAAAGACACTTCCCCAAAACTAATCATACCCTGTTTAACTATGTATCATTTCATGTTAGGGTTGTTTTGTTTAGTGATTTTGTTGATGGTAGGGATGACAGGCAAGATAGTTCAAGCGACAGTTTGTTGACAACTTCCAAAATGTCTGTTTTCAATTGATTTTCTGCCCAATGTTGATTTATTATTGACTACAAAGTAAGGGATTGGTGGTGAGGATGGCAGGGCGTTGCAAAATGGATTCCTTGGTCCAAATACTGAAGGATGCTTCTAGAGCTAGCTGATAATATCAAAACCGAAGCCCAGGCAAAAACAAGAGATTAAGAGCAGAACTGGTGCTACCAGAAAATAAGAAGAAACTTTGATGACTGAAATTAGATATCAGAACATAAAAAGACAAGCAGACACCTTCAGATAATTGGTTGGAGGGATGGAGGAGAGATAAAATTAGATAAAAGACCCTGACTATAGCTCTATAAAAACAGTGGATTTTTATACTAAGATCACAATCATTAAAAATACATGGGAGTTTAAACACCTGTCCTGGAAGAACAAAAAAGCTGTCTTCTAAATTCTCTGACTACTTAGGGAAAAAAAGGTTAAAAATAATGACAAATTGTCTTTGATGCTCTGGTTTTCATGTCTATCAAATTTCTACCTTTTAGACAACCAAAAAGATGTATGTGAAAGCACTGTGTAAAATGACATATGATGTACAATTTTGTCAACTGAACCATCATTGACATCATGAAAAAGATGCAAACTAGATTTAACATACCATGCTTTTAAAGCTCTTTCTCCGAATTTTTGAATACTGGCACACCTGAGTCTCTGTCTGGCAGATGAAGCCAGTACTTTTTCTCTCATAGTTTCAATCTGCAAAAAGAAATAATTTGAGGAGCATTAGAAAATAAAATTTATGTACAGACCACCCCTTCTTGAGCTCAGATGAGACTGCTGCTGGTGCTCCTGCTAAGTCGCTTCAGTCGTGTCCAGCTCTGTGTGACCCCATAGACGGCAGCCCACCAGGCTCCCCCGTCCGTGGGATTCTCCAGGCAAGAACAATGGAGTGGGTTGCCATTTCCTCCTTCAATGCATGAAAGTGAAAAGTGTAAGTGAAGTCGCTCAGTCATGTCCCACTCAGCGCCCCCATGGACTGCAGCCCACCAGGCTCCTCTGTCCATGGGATTTTCCAGGCAAGAGTACTGGAGTGGGGTGCCATTGCCTTATCCGGAAATAGGGTTTACGTAAGTCAAAATTATCTCTGACAGTAGCAAGATTTAACCTTTTGAGCAAACCCCAATAGACCAGCATTACAAGTGAAATGATTAACCTAATGTGTAGTTGCTAAGTCATGTCTGACTCTTTGCGACCCCATGGACTGTAGCCTGCCAGGTTCTCCTGTCCATGGGATTCTCCAGGCAAGAATACTGGAATAGGTTGTTACTTCCTCCTCCAGGATTAATCTAATACATAATGATAAATATGAGACTATGCCAAATTAAACCTTAAAGAGAAAATTTAAACCTCAATTCCCAAGTATTTATTATTGGCAAATAATTATTTTGTTCTATAGAAAGAAGAAAAGTCAGTCTGGTCATAGTGGAATCTCCAGGTGGGTAAGAACCAGCGTGGAGGTATTGCCAGGGAAAAGGGAATGAAAAGGAAAAGTAGGACAGTGTACACTGATATCCAAAGGAACAGAACTTTGCTGACTTCTTAATTTTGCACGTAATGCATTTTACTCCTTCCTCCACAACTCCCATAACATCAATAAACTCCCTAGAAAAGAGAATGCGGTGTAAACATTTACGGGATAAATCGATAAACGTAGGCTTCTAGATGCAGTTAAATTCTCCTCCACTTTGAATTCTCCCCTCCCCAGTAAAAAAAAAAAAAAAAACTCATGAAAAGAGAAACAAAAATGGTGTCCTCTTACTGTGCAATTTGAAAAATGAGTTTCTGCATTTCACTATAGCAACTAGCACTATAGAGACAGACAGGATATTCAGACACATACACAACAGTTTCCTCTACCAGATCCACTTTGCAATTCTTATTAGAAGAAGGAAAGTGCAAGGCATAGCTCTTCAAAAAAGGTGAAAAGACATAGCCCTTAGTGAAAAAGACATAGCCTTTCAAAAAAGATGAAAAATTCCTTGACTGGGGGAAAGAGGGAGGAGTTTAAACCATGTAAAGAAGTTTCTGCTGGAGGCTTCAGTTTCCTAAATTTAGCCACAAGACGTCCCGAAACTGAGGTTTGATTATGAATTGGTTCTCCTATTCTTTCTGAAGAATACCTTTGGTAGTAGGCAGGCACCTTTATCTTCAGCTTGGCAGCATTCTTGAAAAACTCCATTATATTTATTGGCATAGTAAAGGAGTTCTGGTGCATAAAAGTAGGGATGTCTTCTGGCAACTTCGTATAGGTATCTAAATTTTTAAACAAAAAAACAGTCACTTTTCTATAGCAGGAACAAATGCATGGCAAGAACATTTGTAATCTACCTTCTCCCCAGAGCCTTCAAAATTCAGACTTCTAATTAACCAATTAAGCTCAATTTACAAATGATGAACTTGCCTTTGTCATTCTTTAAGTCAGTGAAAAGGTTAAACTCATACATATATATATATACATATAAATATACACACATGCATAAAATAGTTTAATTTCAGTGATATGTTATTGACTAATTTGAAATAAATTCTGAGAATGCTAAATATATACGTATATCTTAGTGAGTGAGTGAGTGAAGTCGCTCAGTCGTGTCCGACTCTTTGCGACCCCGTGGACTGTAGAAAACCCCCCAGGCTCCTCTGCCCATGGGATTCTGTAGGCAAGAATACTGGAGTGGGTTGCCATTTCCTTCTCCAGGGGATCTTCCCGACCCAGGGATCGAACCCAGGTCTCCTGCATTGCAGGCAGACACTTTAACCTCTAATATATGTCAACTTCAATTATTTTCATATAGATCATATCCTGTTCTGCAAAAGATCTTTGATCAATCTTTTAATCATGTAGAATGTTGTAGTATGTTATTTACTACATAAATTACTTATTTATACGTAAATAACATAATACTCTATTTCTTTGAAAATTGTCATTAGAACAAAAACTTCAAGTCTTAATGTTGATAATTTTCATAATAGTAATTGTTATAGTGAATCTTGACTTATTTCATAATTTTTAATTTTGAAGCTTAAAAATCTGATTACTTACTTTCCCCAAAACTTCTTTTCATCTGCCTTAAACTCGGCACACAAAGTATCGGGCTCTGGTTTCAGTTTAGGGAGGTCTGGGCTATCATCTTTGTGTTTCAGGAAGCATTCATTTCTTTCAGGCTCTTGTTTCTCACAGCAGTCGGCCATGTCACCATAGGTTTCGCGAAGGGTTGCAACTTTACACAATTCATCTCCAAAGAGAGTGTGCTGCATGGAAGAGAGCAGGCTTCAAATTGCTGAGCAGCATTTTATTTTCCTTATACCCAAAGAATGGTACAAGAAATTAATATCTTGGCAAACCTTGGTTAGTATGTCATATAAAAATCCACTTTTTTCTCAAATTTAGAGAGTTTCCCTTGATTTGACCATCTATGGGTGATTACCATAAGACTTAAGCGCCATGCTATTGCTTATAGTGGATAAAATAGAAGGGCAAAAAGAATGCCTTTAAGGAATGCCTTCAAAGAATGTCTTTAAGGAATGTTCATTTAAGGAATGAACAGAACTCCTGTTTCCACCTGAGGTTAAAAGCCAGGAGAGAAATCATTAAAGTAAAAACTCAAGGGAAATTATCCTCTTAGTAGCAATGAATTCACATTAGGGAGGACAGAGTTCAGATAGTTTCTCATTTGATCTGCTCCTTTTCAAGATATCCAAATTTTTAGTAGAAACCATTCAAAACTGAGGAGTAACACAATCTACTATATATTAATTGTTACTGCATTAGAATATAATTTTTTTGTTCTAGAAATATTTGCCTCAATGCACAGTCCATTAAATGAAGCCTTTCTGTATCAATTAATTTTGATTATGAAAGTAATTATAACTTCAGGGGAAATAGGCTCAAGACAAAATTTATTAATTTATTTTAAAATATATTTTTTAAAATTCATATTTAGAGTAATATTATTGTGGGTAGTTAAAGAACTGATTCTGCCTTGAGGCAGAAGTACCTATAGAGAAAAACAAGAGGAAGCCTTCCGTGATCAAAGAAAAATTGCCTTGTCCCAAGAAATGTATATATAAAGTGGTAAGAGAAATATAGACCTATCTTTGTATTAAAGATCTATCTGAAAATATCACAAGTTAAAAGTGCTGATTTTTTATTGTATGTAAAAATATGAATATCCCTAAAACAAGGAATATGTAGGCATACTGCTGTTTTTACCTAGATAACAAGGTAAAAACTATCCTATCATTATTAGTGTCTATGAAAAGAAATTTAACTTTAAATTTAAAAAAAAGAAACTTCTAAAAATAAAAAATTTCCAAAAACACTATGACCTTTGTGTGTGGTTTCAGTAAAGCAATGTTTTTTTAAAACTGTGAGTACACTAGAACATCTCTATCATCAAAGAAATGCTATACCCACTTTTGAGTGTTGCTTACAAATATAGTCTTTGATAATAATTGAGAAAACGAAAAGGAGATATTTTTAATCATTCAAGATTATGTTACAGAAATATTGCTCAAAATCAGAATATACTTACAAGTGACTTATCACAACCGGCATGTGACTCATCAGCAACACATGTTTTTGCAAACTCAGTTAGTTCCTTCACTAATTTTACATGTTCATCAAATGGACACTGCTGGAGATACTGAGAAAAGGCAATCAGCACCCTGAAATAAAGAACACAGAAAAAATGTAGTATGATAAAATTTTAACATGCTCTAGGTTGCTATGTTAGAAAACAAATAGTGTCTGTATAGGTTCTATATTTTACACACCTTTCTCACGATTATTCAGAGATCCTATTGACGTCAACTGTGTTCTGAGGCCTAACCACATGTATGTGGCTTTCTAAGCAAACAGGATGTATATTTCCACCATGTTTAAATATATGTGTGTGCAGTCAATATATGCATACTATCGCATCATCTATGTGAGCAAGCAAGCAAAATGTATTCTAAATACACCTATTGTTAACCAGGGCTTTACACAGGTCCTTCAACTATTTAAAACAAAAATCATACATACATACACAAATATCTTATTTAGTCAAGCAATAGGATGAGACAGACTTTTTGAAAAACAAGCTATTTCCTCACCTTTTACTAGATTAAAAAATTTTCAAATTGTCTCAAAAAACCTAAGAAATATTTGCTGGGTAAAGAATTTAGTAAACGAGTTGTGAAAGGAGTCATATATTAAAATGTTTTCTACCATGTAGCTTATATAAGAGTTCCAAATCTACACTGTCCAAACAGTTTTCATTAGCCACAAATGTCAATATATATTCTAAAAAGTTAAATACTGTTTAAATTTTTGATCCTCAGTTGCAATTGCCATATTTAAAGTCCTCAATAGCCACAGTGGCCAATGGCAACTATATTGGTCAACACTGATACAGAATATTGCCATTGATGCAGAAAATCCTATTGGAGAGTACTGTTCTACAATCTCTGATGACAGGACTACAAGGACTTCAAAATTACAACCAACACTATTAGAAACATTAAATTTGATTCTTCAATATTTCAACTTACAGGCCTTGAAAATTTTCTTCTCCCAAATCATTAAACCGATGAGCAATCTCACTTTTGTCTGGAGGGGAAAATGGGGGGAAAAAAAAGATTTGCTTTAAATTCTGAAGAAACAACTGGTTACGATATTATTTTTTATGTTTCTCTCCATTTGACTTGGTTTTCATTTGCTCCAAGATATTGAGCTCTGATTCCCTATAGAAAATCTTAAGATGATGATGAAATGTTTCTTCTGCATTTAAGCAGAAGTTATTTAATCACAATGATACTACTTGAAAAATCATTGAAGTCACTACATATTTATAGCTTTATAGTCAAAGTTGGGTAATATCTAATGCTCTTGCAGTGTCTATTAACTGAGAGGATAGTCTGAAATGGAAAATATAAATACAAGTTCTATTTATAAAATTAAAATCACAAATTTTGTATTTTTTATATAAATTAAAGTACAGCGAACAAGCCTTTGGAAACATGGATTTTTAAATTCTACCTTCAACTATATTTTGTGAAGTTTAAGTCACTCTGCAGAAACTCCTTCATGTGCAATAGGAAATTACAGTTACTAAACAATTCTCACTATTTTTTTTCACCTAGAATGTTAGAAATATATCAATAAGGTATCTTCCTAAGGGTTCACAAATATAAAATATAGTAACAGTCTAAAAATAAATGCTAAAAGAAAACTTTCTTCATTAATGATTCAAGGTTTACTGAAACATTCTTGTCTAGGAAAGAAAAGTTGAACAATTGAAAACTAGAATTCTTACGTGTATCTCGACGAAACACACCCCTGGAATAAGCAGAGCTGAAGAGAAGGAGAAGGGAAATAAAAGTCACCCACTTCATTGTGCCAAAGGTTTGTGGGGTTGATAGAAAAGATAGTATGAATAGAGGGAAATCAGCGCTAATATACTTCTTTAGCCAATAATTGTAGATTATTAACTAGACTCATCTCTGTATTTCATTGGTTCATAAGTGATTACAAAATTCATAGCATTCTTGCCAAAAAATTGTTTGACTGAATCCCTTGTGTATGTTTGCCATCTGGAACTGTTTTTTCCACAAGACCTTGCCAATTCAATAGTTGTGTAAAACACCTTATCAAATTTTACATAAGAGTTTGAACGATTTGTACCATTACTGTGTTCTCTATCTGTGATTTACTACTTGAACATTTTAGTTTCCAATATTTTCAAAAATTTGACCAAACTAATAACTTAGCTTGGAAATAAGATATATTAAAAGAGTTCATCTCTGAGCCACCTATGGCTGGTTCATGTTGATGTTTAACAGAAAACAACAAAATTCTGTAAAGCGATTATTATGCCTCAATTAAAAAATAAATTTTAAAAAGTTAAGCTCTTAATTGTATTATTACTAATTCAAAGTATGCTTTAACTGATAAATAATGAAAGACGTACACATACACACACGTGAGTGATTCAATGTCTTTTCATTTTTCTGAAACTGTTCTGTCTGAAAAAGCTGCTGTTTTGGTTGCAAATTAAGGAAAAGTCATAGCAACAATAGCAACTAAAATGGATACACATTTTCATCTCAGCTCTGGCCCACATGTGATTCAGTCCCTGGAGCAAAGTATTTAGAGGAAATGTGGGTCTTGCCCATGAAGTTTTCTATTAAAAAGGCATGGGGAAGAAAATGGACACAACAGCTGGAGCCATCACAATATACATAAGACAAGCTGAGCCCGACTACATCTCCAGTGGTTATAAGACTCCTAGATCTCCTTCACCAGGCATCGTATCATTTCCATTCTTATTTCACACTTTTTTCCTCCCTCTCTCTTAATAAAAAGTCACATGCTTTTCTTTAATGTTATTTTAAATTTCAGAATAAACTAAATTTGGGGTCTAAAAACAAAGCAAAGCAAAGATAATTTTTCAAAAATGTTTTTTCAAAGTTCCTTGCTTATTCTTCCCACCCAAGATTTGATCTCTACCTCTGAAAAATTATTTTCTCTGCCCTTTTGCTCTAAAGATGAAGAACTATGGATTTCAATCAGTAGGAAAAGTTACTTTCTCTGATACTACCTTCTCTAGCTCCAGTTATTATCAATCCAGATATTTCACTTAATTAAGTAACTGAGTCCATCAAAACTGTCAGTCATGTTGCCCTATTGCACATACAAGCACAGAGACTAGTAAGTACTTAAGAGAAGCGTTATTTTTCCCATTCAGTCATATGATACAAGAAATACACTTTCTATGATCTTATTTTAGTTTCAGGATACTGATTAAGTAATCAAGCACAGAAGAAGAGATAATAGAAAAACAAGTGATAGATATTTAGATACATGACAGAGATGTATAATACACATATAGATGATAGCTGGCTAGCTAGAGCTGATAAAAGTTTGCTTTAATGGCTTCAGGGAGTTCTGAAGAATGGAGCCAAACATGCCTTTCTGGCCATAGCTGAACAGAAATAAATTAATATCTGCCTGTGGAATTATTTCCACTGGAGAAAAACATTTCTTTAAAGTCTGAAAATGTATATTGTAAAAGGAAAAAGGAAACTATGATAATTTTCTAAATAAAATTATAATGCCTTTTAGGGTAAATTATGGCATCTTTTATTTGAAGTCAGTATTAAACCCTGGCCTTTTCCTTAAAATCCATCTTCTGGGAAGACTTGATCCAATACACAGGCCTTATCATTGGACATAATTGTGTTACTAATTCCCCAAATCAGGCCCTTGTCATTCACACATATACTTTGTGCATATTTTTTGTTTAAAAAATGAAAAGAATATTAGTTTCTCTACCTACTTTGCACTGTAATACTATATTGAAATATAATGGTAATATAAAAAACAAAAAAATTAAATTCATTACGATTCTGGAAACTTAAAATTGATATTCTTATATTTAATGAAAATCTCATAGTTTTCAAATAAAAACTGAAAACACCCAGATCTTTCCTTATAGTATAATAATGCATTTTCCATGTGTGTATCCTTTTGAACAATTAGCAGATGTATGAGAAATTTAAGTATTTAATTTACAACATTATCTGCTTCAAATTTATCTTGATCAATCTTAATTAATAAGCAACAGTTCCCAAAATAAGGATACCTATAGTTTTCTTTGATTAATTCTGAGGTACATTCTAAACTGAGAAGAATAAAACTACATATTTGCTAGTTATTTCTAAAAATTCTCTTCTTTGAAGCTTCTAAACTCATATTTAGTTAATCATCAAAGGAATCTGGCATGGGAGTAAATGCAAATATTTAAACCAAGAGTTATAAATATGGCTTAAAGAATCTAGTTTCTAAGTGAATAGGAAACTAGCTTCAATAATTTTTCAATGCTTTCCCATTTTTATGGAAGAAGTTTAAAGAGGGAGTGGTCAAGATTACTTCTAGACTTCCCTGCTAGTACAAAGGATAAGAATCCGCCTGCCAATACAGGTTTGACGCCTGGTCCAGGAAGATCCCATATACAGCCGAGCAACTAAGCCCAAGCACGACAACTACTGAGCCCACAGGCTCTGCAACAAGAGAAGCCACCGCAATAAGAAACCCACACACAGCAATGAAGAGTAGCCCCTGCTCACCGCAACTAGACAAAGCCTGCACAAAAGCAACAAGGCCCTGGAGCCACATGCTGCAACCACTGAAGCCCGAGCCCCCTAGAGTCTATGCTCCACAACAAGAGAAGCCACTGCAATGAGAAGCTACTGCAGCTAGAGAGTAGCCCCGACTCTCCACACCTAGAGAAAAGCCTGTGCAGCAAGGAAGACCCAGCACAGCCAAAAATAAATTAATTAAATTATTTTAAAAAGAAAGATTACTTCATATGGAAATACTAATAATGTACTGATCATTTAGAAGAGAAAAAATACTTCATTTGAAATGTAACTGGAAATTAAACCTAAGCCTTTTCCCCTTTTGTCGTTTGTTTTTGCATTCACTTCAACACGATAGAAAAAGCAGCTTTGAAACAAATGCAATCTCTCTTGAGACCAGTCCCCCACTTATTTGTCATGCTAACCATAACCTTAAGCTTACACCCTCCTGCTTACCTCGGGATTCCTGAAGCTTCTCACCAAAGTCATCCAAATCAGGTTTCCTTCCATCTGTTCATTTTCTGGGTCCAACTCATGCCGTCTCCTTTTGTGATAGATTACTACCTCTTGGCTGCCTTCTCTTAGGAAAAAAGTGAAACACGTGTATCAAAATGCAACAATAATATCTGATAATAGCCTCGGTATTTAAATAGAGACTTTCTAGAAACACTTAACTCAAAGTCGTTCCAAACAAGGGAAATTTGGATCTATTTGAAGAGAAATTTAAGAATAGGAAAATCTTTTCTTAGTATGCTTCCTACTATACTGTGGACTTGGATGTCTGTATGTATGGATAGGTGGGGGAGATCCTACCTACATCGTGAAGTCCCTGGACTGCTTTCCAAAAAATACAGAAGGGCAGAAGAGTGAAAGACCATTAAGCATCAAACTAACTAACTGAAACATGGTAAGCAATTTAACTTATTCACTTGTGAAAATACATTTCCCATTAAAAAGTAAGAAAACAAATTGTCCAGATTGCCTGAACTTATATAGGCATTTCGAATACAAACAAAAAATTGTAATAGAATCCAAATATCAATTGTCCCCTCATGGCCCTCCATAAACACTTGATTAGTAAGAAAATTCTTTGCTGAAAATTTCGTAGGGAACTAAGAAAAAAAAGTTTACATTATAGAACCCACACTAGATCACCATTGCCGGCTTGTCCCAGCTCCCAAGACTCTCCCTCTCCAAATCTCCCATGGCAGGAGGGTCCCTTGTCTCCCTATCCTCATGTTACTTTGGGCCTCTTGAATTCACTATACCTTCTTTCAGATTGCCTAATCATTTACTTCAAATTCCTCAACTCTTTACTATCGATGCAGCTTAATTCATGTTAGTGTCAATTTCTAGCTCCAAGCTTGAACGCACAAATCTGTTTATATCTTAATGCCATATGGATCAAATTGGATTAACTCATTGTTAAAGACCCTTCTACCTTGAACATTCTGTTATTCCATATAGTCAGTGAAAGAGTCATAGTGGGGCTTCCCTGGTGGCTCAGTGGTAAAGAATCTTCCTGTCAGTGCAGGAGACATGGGTAGGATCCCTGACCCGGGGAGATCCCACACACCACAGAGCAACTAAGCCTGTGCACCACAGCTACTGAGACTGAGCCCTATGGCCCATGAGCCAACAACTACTAACGCCTGTGCACTCTACAGCCCAGGCTGCACAACAAGAGAAGCCACCACAATGAGAAGCCTGCATACCACAACTAGAGAGGAGCCCCCACTCACCACCAATAGAGAAAAGCCTGCCCAGCAATGAAGACCAGGCACAGCCAAAAAATAAATGAATAAATGAACATTAAAAAAAGAAAGAAACAGTCATAGCCTGAGAAAAGGGCCTGACAGAATGGCTATAACAAGTTAGGGATCTGGGATACAAAGCTGAGAACTGGTCCATTGCTAAGCTGCCCAATGGCTCCTCAGACATTACTTTCTATCTAGTTCTCTAGATGGCTCCAGGCTGAGCATCTGAAGTTTGCTGCCTGTGAACAGATGCTCTGAGATGAAGATAATAGCAGGAGCAAGAGAGGAGCTGAACCCTGTCCAGATGAGACCACATATTTCTCCTTCTCAAGGTCAAGGAAATCTTCCCAACTACAGATGCACGGAAAGGCTCCTCAGAAGTCAAAATGGAGCGGCCATCACTTCATAGTAAGTGATGTCAACCTACCCATAGGCCGCTTTGCTAGAATCCATCTTGGCGAAGAGATACAGTACACACATGAAAGGATCCTAAGATACACCAAATACAGACTCAGAAGCAAGCAAAGCAAGATGATTGGCCAAAGGAAACCAGAAGAAACGCCCCAGATAAGTGATTCAAACTCCCAAGGGCATGACACTCTCCAAGTCCACTCATATGAGTCTATTCACATGTACAGTTCCCTCTGAATAAACACTTTACTTGTTTCACTACATCCCATCTCTTTGTAGGAATTCAATTCTACAAAGCCGACAGGTCAGGTCTTGTCACTGGCCACTGGCCCTGGTGGTCTAGTGGCTAGGATTCAGCACTCTCACTGCCACAGCCTGACTTCAATCTCTGGCTGAGGAACCAAAATCCTGCTTCAAGCCACTGCAAGCTGAGGCCACGTGAGATCAGTTCAGGTTAACATTTTTAAGAAATTAAAAGATCATTTAGCTTGTCTAAATTATAAAATGACATGTTCCCATATCTTTTCATCATTTTTCCAAACCAAGAAAAATATAGCTAATGCCTGAAATCCATGTTTATCCATTCTTCATATAGCAACAAATAGTCTACAGACATAGAAATTGAGGTGAATGCTAATAACTCCTCTGTCACAATAGTAGCTACAGATTGAAATCAAACAGAAATTAATACACTGATGAGGGTTTAATAGTGCTTACTCTCTTCATATTTTATAATTTTTTCAAAAGTAATTCAAGAGACAATATTTTAAAAGGAGATTAAAGTTATAAAATGGAACTATTTTTAACTTCCTATAAAACCACAAAGGTTGTGTAGCTAAAATATTCCTAAATTAAAATGTCAATGGATTAATATAGGAAGTTTTCATTAGAGGATAAAATTTTTTTTTGCCTTGATGTCTTCCAAAGCTTAAAATTTAGCAGATGTTTTGAAATATTGCAGGGGTGGACTTTAGCTGAAACTTCTCTGGCACGCCACCCAACTGAGCCATGAAATTTCAATCTTGAAATTGTTGTCAGCTTTTTAACCATCTGTGTATGGGTTAACATCAAGAAATAAATAATTTGACTTAAAAAATTATAACTATTAAGAAATATATCACATAAATAATTGGCCTAATTTTCTCTTTTTAAATAGAAATTCTTCTCTAGCTTAATTTTAATAAACTAATGTAAATATTTTAAATGCTTTTAAATACAATTATTGCGCATACAAGCACTGAATTGTTCAAAATTGGGTTTTCATTATGTAGATACTGAATAGAATAAAACTGTTTTGTTAGAATAATATTTATAGGTTTGGAGTTTCTGTTTGTAAAAGTAGTTATTTGATAATATATTTCAATAAAAATATTCATTCAAATGGCATAAAGAAGTAATTTCAGTAACATGACGTTGACAATGGCACTTCCTTTGCAAAATGCTCTTCATTTACAGTTGTGAGATATTTGGTATATTTAACACCAATAGTTTATTATATGAGATATATACAATTACTATTTTGATTGTAATTATATACTAGATATTCATTCATTGATTAAAATTACATAAATTGGTGTCTCAGCATTTACTATCTTAAAGGCAAATACTGTTATTGATGAGTTCAAATTTCTCTTTGTTATTACATAGAAGATTGGGAAAAAAAATACACATTGAAAATCATGGTATCTAACAGCAAACATTGTCCTAGCATCAACAAACCCATTATTTACTTAGGAACACCAACGTTCTTGCTGACAGGGCACAATTCTGATAACAATGTTTTGGACTTATTTTATTACTTATTATTTTAAGCAGCACCACCTAGTCTTTCATTTACGCTCAGAATGTACTGAGTGCTTACTAAATGTCAAACATTTCCTAGGTTACTAGGAT
The DNA here is from genome assembly GCF_001704415.2 of Capra hircus. Lineage (NCBI taxonomy): Eukaryota > Metazoa > Chordata > Mammalia > Artiodactyla > Bovidae > Capra > Capra hircus. Next base: position 88,995,022 of record NC_030813.1, on the reverse strand, counting down.
ACAAAAGATTAATAAGGATATAGTGCCTGGCTTTTTAAGTTCTTGAAGACCTCCCTAGATCTTAAAAGCCACCATTTAATAGGGAAAACTAGATACACGAATGATAATTACAATTCAACATTGTAAAGTACTGTGCATGTAGAACAGAAAGTACTCTAGAGCTGATAAAGAAGTATCAGAGAAGCGCTAAATCCAAGGGCAATCTTGTCCGTAAATATGATGTGTGGACTCTAGCCTTTGCAGGTAACTATGCAACTGAACAGACTGTAAAGCTTCAAGTTTGCATTCTCTCTGTTCATGTTTGCTTATGAAGGAAATTTGCCTGAAGAAATGGAATGAATAGGCATAGGATTGAGGGAAGGAAAGAAGGCATAAATATGTGTAATTTCTAAATGCTTCATAAAATACAAAACACAGAAAGCAAAGAGGATTCAATTGAGAAGATAATGAAATTCCCTGTAAAAGTGGAAAAGCAGGCTGGCAGTCAGAAAAGAAAAGCAGAACTTGCAATTATTTGGATTACAGGCAAAGCTAAGGATGAGATTGGTCACTTTAATAGTAACCCAAGAGAAATGTACTGTAAGCCCCAGAGAAATGTACTATCCTTGTAGAAAGCTACAAAACTTCTATGGGGAAATAGTTCATCTAAGATGATTGACAAAATTAGAAGACCTTCTAAATATTTAGTGGTAAAACAGAGTTCTTGATCCAAGTCATAGTTATTTAATAATATTGTGAGTCTGGAAGTCTGAGAGGGAGCTCCAGGGATATGACTTTTAAACTGAGAATTTTTTAAATGAGCATAAAGAAAGACGAAAGAAAATAACCATCTAGGCACAGGGTACCGAATGTGCAAATGCTTGAGGAAAGAAAGGGCATGAAAGAAACTGAGAAATGATAGGTAAAGAGTTAAGGAAGAGAACAATGTGAGATAAGATATATAAGTAGATGGTTTCTGTGTCATCTTATCTACAGCAGTACTTTTGGTTTTCAGTCTAAAAGCAATGAGATGTTGAATGATTTTATTAGCCCAATGATAAAATCTGATTTATGCTTCAGGAAATTACTCTGGTTGAAGTCTAGGGAAGAGATTAGAGAAGGCAAGAGTATTTTTAGAAAGACTAGTCTTGGAACTAATGCAATAGTCCCAGCACCAGATGGTGAGATCTTGACCTATATCAATGGTATAGAAATGGAGAGACAGGCAGATTGAAGAGATATTTAGCAGCAGTACTGGTCTTGGCCCAAGCAAGAGATCCTCTTCTCTAAAATCCATGCTTTAGAAGGCCTCCTCTTGCTTCTTCCAGCTATAGTCTGCCTCAGCTATGTCTTCCTCTTTTTCTAGACCATGATTCAGGCATCCGACCCCAAAACTCCTTGTCCAAACAGCTCTGAACCTCTTTGAGAACCAGAGAGCCTCTTACATGAGTACATCTTCCCACAGACAGACCATATCACTGATGAATTTAATCCAAGGCCTGAGAAGTGGCCAAGAGGCAATTTTTTGAAGTGGTATGGACAAAGCTGGGATATAATGAATGCCATGTCCGCATGTCGATAAGTAAGGCCCCTTCACAGAACAGGATAGGGGCTAGTTCTCTCCAGCACAAAACTCCAAAGAGATAAAATTAGCAGGACTGGATGGATTAAAAATGGGTAGTGAGAAAAGTAGAGGTGTCATGATAACTTATAGATTTCTGTCTTATATAATTCAATGATTGTGGCATGACTCACAGGTCTAAGGAGCATTGGACAAAGACCAGAGCTATGTGGGAATATCATTAATATGATTTGGACGTGTTTGGTTTCAGATATCTTTGAGATATCTAAGCAGAGATGTCAAAGACAAAAAAAATAAATATAAGGAATCCAAACTGGAAAAGAAGATGTTACACTGTTACAGTTTACAAACAATATGATACTAAACTTAGAAAATCCCTAGAATGCTACCAAAAAACTACCAGAGCTCAAGAATGAATTTGATAAAGTTGCAGGATACAAGACTAATATACATAAATTTGTTGCATTTTTATATAACAATGAACTATCAGAAAGAGAAATTAAAGAAACAATCACATTTACAATTGCATCAAAAAGAATAAAATACCTAGGAATAAACCTAAGAAGGGACCTGTGCCCAGGAAACTATAAGACATTGATGATGACATAAACAGATGAAAAGATATACTGTGTTCATGGACTAGAAGAATCAGTATTATTGAAATTATCACACTACTCCAGGAAATCTACAGATTAAATGCAATTATTATCAAAATACCCATGGCATTTTTCAAAAAACTAAAACAAATAATTTTATAATTTGTATGGGACCACAAAAGACCCTGAATAGCCAAAACAATCTTGAGAAAGATGAGAAAAGCTGGAGGAATCACACTCCATGACTTCAGACTATACTACAAAGCTACAGTAATCAAAACAGCATGGTACTGGCACAAAAAACGGACACACAGGTCAGTGAAATTGAGTACAGAGCCCAGTAATAAACCCACATACTCATGGTCAATTAATCTATGACAAAGGAGTCAAGAATATACAGTGGAGAAAAGACTGTTCACAAGAATATCACGAAGAAAACAAATGCTGACAATGAGAAAAGGGAATACTTGTACATTGTTGGCCGCAGTGTTAATGCAACCACTGTAACAGTGTGTAAGTCTTCAAAAAACTGTAGAAGTATTACATAATCCAGCAATTCCACCCTTGGGGGTGTATCCAAAAAGCAATAATGTGAAAAGATACATGCATCCCAATGCTTATAGTAACATTATTTACAATTGCCAAGATATGGTAGTAACCTAAGTGTCCATCAACAGATGAATGGATAAAGATATGGTATATAATACACAATGAAATACTACTCATTCATAAAGAAGAGTGAGATTTTGCCATTTTCAAGAACATCGCTGGACCTGGAGGGCTATATGCTTAGTGAAATAAGGCAGACAGAGAAAAACAAACACTGTATGCTACCACTTATAGGTGGAATCTAAAAAAATTAAAACAGTGAATATAACAAAAAAAGAAACAGACTGACAGATATAGAGAACAAACTAGTGGTTACCAGTGGGAGGAAGAAAGAAAGGAGGGACAAAATACGTATAGGGGATTAAGGTAGAAACTACTATGTATCAAGTAAATAAGCTATAAGAGTGTATTGTACAGTGTGATGATAATAATCCATTTTCTTTAGTAACTATAAATTGAGAACAATTTTTTAATTGCAAATAAATATGCTGTACATCTGAAACTTGTATAATATTTTAAATCAACTATACCTAAATAGATTTTAAAAATTAAAGGAACACTATAAAAAGGAGATGTCAAGTGAGACAGAGTTTAGAGGTCAGAGGCAGGGCCTGAGCTTGGAATACTGTTTCTGAGTCACAAAGCAGTGCAAGATTGAGATAGTCTGTTAAGAGAGTAACATAAGACAAGGAGGGGCACATTATGGAGTGGAAAGAGCAGCGCTCAAATAAACAGGTGGCCAGAGAAGAGGAAACAAGTCAAAGCACTGTTATACCAGGGAATGTAAGGGAAGAGAATGTTTATGTTGGAAAAGGTAGAGTCCCAAATGTTACTGATAGGGATGGTAGACAAAAATTGAAATTATACATATTGCAAGGGCTTTACTAATGTTCTTAATACAGCTGTCTGTTGGAATGAGGAGACCAAAAATCAGACTGTAGTGGCTGGAAAAGTACATAGGAGGAGAGGAATAAATAATATAGTATAGAATAAATAAATAATATAATAATAATAAATAATGTAACTCTCCCAAGAAAGTTGGATGTGAAGGGGAGCAATGGAAGAGGGTAAAGGGTCAAAGAAAATTTTCACTGATGAGCATTTAGAACCAGTGACCAGGGTTCCACTGACTGCGGCTTTTCTCCATAAGGAAAGGATTAGTGAAAACTAAAGGCTTGTAATTGAATATTTGAGGTAAATTGAGAACATTGAAGTACTCGTGAAAAACGAGGGCATGCACTGAACAGAGAGACTTATTACCTGGGGCTAAATTGAAAAGGAAGAAAAGTCTATTGCTGGCATTCACTCCCTCTTCATTCTCTCATGAAAGCTCATGATAAATCCTCTCTCCCATTACACTGTCCTCAGTTCAGTTCAGTTCAGTTGCTCAGTCATGTCCGACTCTTTGAGACTCCATGGACTGAAGCATGCCAGGCCTCCTTGTCCATCACCAACTTCTGGAGACTACTCAAACTCATCTCCATTAGATTGGTGATGCCATCCCACCATCTCATCCTCTGTCCTCCCCTTCTCCTCCCGTTTCAGTCTTTCCTGGCATGAGAGTCTTTTCAAATGAGTCAGTTCTTCACATCAGGTGGCCAAAGTATTGGAGTTTCAGCATCAGTATCAGTCCTTCCAATGAATATCCAGGACTGATCTCCTTCAGAGTGGACTGGCTGGATCTCCTTGCAGTCCAAGGGACTCTCAAGAGTCTTCTCCAACACCAGAGTTCAAAAGCATCAATTCTTCAGTGCTCAGTTTTCTTTATAGTACAACTCTCACATCCATATATGACTACTGGAAAAACCATAGCCTTGACTAAATGGACATTTGTTGACAAAGTAATGTCTCTACTTTTAAGTATGCTGTCTAGGTTGGTCATAATTTCTCTTCCAAGGAGTAAGCATGTTTTAATTTCATGGCTGCAGTCACCATCTGCAGTGACTTTGAAGCCCCCCAAAATAGTCTCTCACTGTTTCCACTGTTTCCCCATCTATTTGCCATGAAGTGATGGGACCAGATGCCATGATCTTCGTTTTCTGAATGTTGAGCTTTAAGCAAACTTTTTCATTCTTCTCTTTCACTTTCATCAAGAGGCTCTTTAGTTCTTCTTCACTTTCTGCCATAAGGGTGGTGTCATCTGCATATCTGAGGTTACTGATATTTCTCCTGGCAATCTTGATTCCAGCTTGTTCTTCATCCAGTCCAGCATTTCTTATGACGTACTCTGCATAGAAGTTAAATAAGCACAGTGACAATATACAGCCTTGACGTACTCCTTTCTCTATTTGGAACCAGTCTGTTGTTCCATGTCCAGTTCTAACTGTTGCTTCCTGACCTACATACAGATTTCTCAAGAGACAGGTCTGGTGGTCTGGTATTCCCATCTCTTTCAGAATTTTCCATAGTTTGTTGTGATCCACACAGTCAAAGGCTTTGGGATAGTCAATAAGCAGAAGTAGATGTTTTTCTGGAACTCTTTTTCACTTTTTTGATGATATAGCGGATATTGCCAATTTGATCTCTGGTTCCTCTGCCTTTTCTAAAACCAGCTTGAATATCTGAAAGTTCACGGTTCACATACTTTTGAAGCCTGCCTTGGAGAGTTTTGAGCATTACTTTACTAGCGTGTGAAATGAGTGCAATTGTGCAGTAGTTTGAGCATTCTTTGGCATTGCCTTTCTTTGGGATTGGAATGAAAACTGACCTTTTCCAGTCCTGTGGCCACTGCTAAGTTTTCCAGATTTGCTGGCATATTGAGTGCAGCACTTTCACAGCATCATCTTTCAGGATTTGAAATAGTTCAACTGGAATCCCATCACCTCCACTACTTTTGTTCGTAGTTATTCTTCCTAAGGCCCACTTGACTTCACATTCCAGGATGTCTGGCTCTAGGTGCGTGATCACTCCATCATGGTTATTTGGGTCATGAAGTTCACATAGTTTTCCTGTGTATTCTTGCCACTTCTTAATATCTTCTGCTTCTGTTAGGTCTATACCATTTCTGTCCTTTATTGTGCCCATCTTTGCATTAAATATTCCCTTGATATCTCTGATTTTCTTGAAGAGATCTCTAGTCTTTCCCTTTCTATTGTTTTTCTCTATTTCTCTGCATTGTCTTCTGCATACCTCAAATGAGTGTCTTAGAGGCACTTCCATGTTACGATTCTGTTAGGCTCATCAACCCCCAGTGGCATCCCACCTTCTCTTTGTGTGCCTCCTCTCTAATGGGCACCCCACTCTGAAACTGTCATTTGTGAACTTGTGGGCAAGTTCAGATGAGTGTTAAACTTAACTCTGTAAAATCTCAGTCTCTCTTTACCTCAACCCCATGGCTTCCCTGGTGGCTCAGATGGTAAAGATTCTGCCTGCAATGTAGGAGACCCAGGTTTGATCCCTGGGTTGGGAAGATCCCTTGGAGAAGGAAATGGCAACCCATTCCAGTATACTTGCCTGGGAAATTCCATGGACAGAGGAGCCTGGGAGGATGTGATCCATGGGGTTGCAAGGTGTCAGACAGAACTGAGTGACTAACACACACATGGTCCTAAAACCCTCAGCACTTTATTTTCTCCACAAAACTCTACATAACCTTCTGAGAAACAGTGGCATTTTAGATGACTGTTGTTCTGTCTGTGAATTTCTGAGTGGAATCTCAGACAGGTAACCAAATGGAGAACCTGAGGCAGTGGTTCCATAGTTCTCAACTCTCACCCTGCAGGTGCTATCCCGCTAGGACAGAGGTTAACTGACTCTTGTAAATAGCCTGTAAGACCTGAACTTTGGTGCATGAACTTTGAAATCTCTATTTTGTTGTTCAGAAATTTATTTTGCTCTCTCTCTCCTTTTTTTTTCTTTTTTGGTCATTCAGTTCAATTTAGTTCAGTCGCTCAGTCATGTCCGACTCTTTGCGACCCCATGAATCACAGCACGCCAGGCCTCCCTGTCCATCACCAACTTCCAGAGTTCACTCAGACTCTTCATCCATCGAGTCAGTGATGCCATCCAGCCATCTTATCCTCTGTCGTCCCCTTCTCCTCCTGCCCTCAATCCCTCCCAGCTTCAGAGTCTTTTCCAATGAGTCAACTCTTTGCATGAGGTGGCCAAAGTACTGGAGTTTCAGCTTTAGCATCATTCCTTCTAAAGAACACCCAGGGCTGATCTCCTGTTAGATCACTGTTTCCTTACAATTAAAATGCTGCAATTTGCATCCGACATGTCCAGTATAATAAGGTCCTTCAAGGCATACCCCATGTATTATGTTCACTATACCTAACACCAGATTCAGTGCATGCCTAGGGTATGGAAGCAATTCAAAACTTTCACTCCCTGTTAGTTTAATTTGACTGACAGAGAATCAAGTGCCCTCAGGTGGTAAGAGGTCATGAGCAACATGATATTGATACTGTATGTCCTCACATTTTTTTGTTTCTCATTGGAATGTAATCTGGGAGTCCGTTTAGTTGGAGGGAAAAAATGGAAGTGAACATATTAGCAGTAGACTTCAATTCTGGCCGACTGAAAAAGCTGAGACACTCTTGCCATTAGGCATGTGGAGATATAGTTATCAATAAATAGTCCAATGATATATCTCATTGACCCCGTAGCCACATTCATTGCCTGGAGTGTTGCTCAATTCTTAGCCTGTGGCTGTATGACTGACACTTCTTTGCACTCCCTATCCAAATCCAAGCCCCAAGTCACCACTCATTCCCATTCATAAACTTTTGCATGCAGTTTAGGGGAGTAAACAAACAGGGTGCTAGAAAAGTTCAAATATGAAAATCTTTCCAATGACTCAACCACCCTGTGACACAAGGCCATCTGTAGAGAGATTTGTTCAAGGCCACTTACGACTCTGGTACTATTGCTTCTTCATTAACCAAATTAAACTGATGGTTACAATAACCTAAATCGGTCTATTCAGAGGTTGCTTCTTTGGTTCATTTTGACTTTACCTTAAAATTGTGAGCATATTCCTGGGAAATATCGAATATGTGATGTGTCTGCAAGCATGAGGAGAGAAGGTATGAGTAACATTCCTTTACTCTCTAGGAAAAATCTGGTGTAGTCAGACATTAATACAGATATCCTTCTTTTTCTTTAAGGGCTTCCCTGGTGGTTCAGATGGTAAAGCATCTGCCTGCAATGCAGGAGACCGGATTCGATCCCTGGGTCAGGAAGATCCCCTGGAGAAGGAAACGGCAACCCCTTCCAGAATTCTTGCCTGGAGAATCCCATGGATGGAGCCTGGTAGACTACAGTCCATGGGGTCACAAAGAGTTGGACACGACTGAGTGACTTTACTTCTTTTTAAACTAAAATACAATTTTATATCAAAAAAATATGATTAGATTGCATGCTATTTTTAACATTCTTTGCTATCCAGATCCTGGGGTATGTCTAACTAACTTGTTGGAGTCTGTCTGTAAACATGGTCATCTAGGAAGAATTTCTGTACCCTGTGAACTTGAATTTATTTCCTAACACCTGATGGCACAATCCAAAATCAGTATTAGCTTGCTCCTTATTGCCAAAAATCTCTACAATGCACCAACTACAACAAGATCCTGATTTTCAACTATCTTTAGAACAGTTTTTCATACAGGGTCACAAAATAAATTTCATGTAGTGACCAGTATTTTTTAGAAAAATGAAATGAGCAGAACTGATCAGCGCACATTACATATTATAGGGAAAATATCATTTTGTGGAATGTTTGCTATATATGTATATATTAGTTCATTGTGTAAAATGTATTTCTTACTATGGTCACTGTTAAAACATTTGAAGATCGATTCCTCCCCTTACATAAGCTCAGTACGTATGTTCAAAATCGATTTGTCATCTTCCCACCTCATTTAATTTTTTTCCAAATTTATCCATTTGACCTATTATTCCTTAATTCTCCATGTCACTCATTTTTATAAGCTCGTAGTAATTTTAATATCTCTTTCTCCTTAACCTCAAGTATCTAATCTGTTTCTAAATAATTTTGATTCATTCTTTAAATCTCACATTTATCCTTAACTCCAAAATACTGACATAACTCTGGTTCAGGCTCTTACCAAATAATGCCTGAGTTATCACAATAAACTCTTAATTAATGTTCATATCTCATATTTATATCTTCTAATTAATCTTAAGACATTTTTTCCTTGAAATTTTTTAATGTTTCCCTGTTACATTTTAATAAATTCCAGCCTCCTTACCTTGGTATGCAAAATGTTCAGAAACTTGATTCACTAGTTTATAACATCCATGAAAGCAGAGGCTTTATCTTTCTCCATTCCTTCAATATCCTCAGGGAATAACACATGATTGGCATGTAACAGATATGCAATAATATTTGTTGAATGGGTGAGTAAATGAACAAACAAATAAATGAAAGAATGGTCTCTGTAGCATAATCTTTTACTTTTCTTTCACATATGAGTTCCCTTACTGAGTCAGGAATATTCGGTGTTACATTTTTCACAATCCTATAAAGTATTTAACACTGTAACGTGTGAGAAGACTGTGCAAGGGGCTGCAAGGTCATCTTCATCTTATCTAGCCTACCAAGTTCATGTCCAGACCAAGGTCTCTGTTTATTAGGCAGTCTCCCACCATGATGACTTTCTCTGCTTTCTATTTCCTCCTCTTCAGAGCATACCTCAGAACTTTCTCTCCCCCAGTCTTATAGTCTTATCACTGTCTTCTAATCATTTCTGCTACTTTTATTAGTTCTTAATCTACCTCTTGAATTTTATGGTTTGATTAAACTTTCATTTTTTGTAAGAGTAAAGATTTGTTCTCTGGTGGCTTAGTTGGTAAAGAATCTGCCTGCAATGCAGGAGACCTGGGTTTGATCCCTGGGTTGGGAAGATCCCCTGGAGGAGGGCATGGCAACTCACTCTAGTATCCTTGCCTGGAGAATCCCCATGGACAGAGCAGCCTGGTGAGCTACAGTCCACTGGGGCGCAAAGAGTTGGACATGACTGAGTGACTAAGCACAATGCATTCTCCACAAAATCTCGATCTAGTACTAGACACCCAGTTCAGTTCAGTTCAGTTGCTCAGTTGTGTCCGATTCTTTGCAGCCCCATGGACTGCAGTACAGCAGGCCTCCCTGTCCATCACGCAACTCCCAGAGCTTGCCCACACTCATGTCCACCAAGTCGGTGATGCCATCCAACTGCCTCATCCTCTGTCATCCCCTTCTCCTCCCAACTTCATTCTTTCCCAGCATCAGGGTCTTTTCTAATAAGTCAATTCTTTCCATCAGGTGGCCAAAGTATTGCAGTTTCAGCTTCAACATCGGTCGTTCCAATGAATATTCAGGACTGACTTCCTTTAGGATGGACTGGTTGGATCTCCTTGCAGTCCAAGGGACTCTCAAGAGTCTTCTCCAACACCACAGTTCAAAAGCATCAGTTCTTCGGTGCTCAGCTTTCTTTATAGTCCAACTCTCACATCCATACATGACTACTGGAAAAAACCGTAGCTTTGACTAGATGGACCTTGGAGGCAAAGTAATTGTCGATAAAGTAATGATGCCTCCTGCCTATAACTGTCATTTAAATTCACCAGAACAACAGGGAGAGAACACAGCCCCGCCCATCAAAGGACACCTAGTAGAGAACTGTTAAACCCATTAATTAAATTTAATTTTTAAAATGTATGAAATGATTGTATTGTGGGAAATAGGAAATGTTATTAAATATCCATCTCTAGCAAATTAAGAGATATGCAAATAATTGCATACATTCTTCCATGTAGTATTTATGAATATTCATTTGCAATGCTTGTTGGGTGAACGAATAAGTAAACAGACAAAGTTTCTAGTCTAGAGTCTATAAACCATTTGATATCCATAAAAGCATCATGCAAGTCCATAGATTTATTGTGCTTCCCTGGTGGCTCAGATGGTAAAAGCGTCTGCCTGCAAAGCGGGAAACCTGGGTTCAATTCCTGGGTCAGGAAGAACCCCTGGAGAAGGAAATGGCAACCCACTCCAGTACTCCTGCCTGGAAAATTTCATGGATGGTGGAGCCTGGTGGGCTCGAGTCCATGGGGTCGCAAAGAGTCAGACACAACTGAGCAACTTCACTTCACTTATTGTCAATACTGCAAATAATAATAATAGAAATTTTGCATTCACTCATGATGACACTTCAGATATTAAGATCTCAAGTGCCTTTACACTAGGTTAGAGCTAGTTCAACTATACTGAAGCACTGCTGGGTGTGTCAGGAGAAAAATGCAGCAGCTTATTTAACAAACATTTATAAAGTGCCTACAGTGTGCTAACCTCTGTTGCTAGCAGTGCTCAGATTAGCTCATTTGCTCCTCAGGAGAACCTTACAAGGGCAACACTGTTATTATCTTTATTTTACAACTGAAGAAACTGAGGTAAAGTAACTGAGGTTACATAACTAGCCCAAGGTCAACAGTTACTGAGCAACAGAGCAAAGATTATGAACAAAGATATGTAGAGTCAATTGGTAACGTCATTCAAAAAAATTGGGCAGTTGTCCTCCACTGATAGTCCTTAAAAACTTTCACTATACTTGCAAAGCCACATACACTGGCATTGAGAGCAGAAATATTTTTCTTTCAGTTTGAGCTGCAGAAGCTCCCATAAGGATCTACCCTTCGCGTTTTATGCTTTTTTCTTTGTTCTTCTAAAATCAAGTCTCTGTCATAGAGGCCTGGCTTTTTATCTTTCCTGGAAGAATCCCAGAGGCTGCAGCAGCAACTTAGAGAACTGGTAGAGGTAACAGTGCAAGATAAGGAGGAAAACAGAACTGGCAACCACATTGGGAATCAAACACTAAAGTATCCATAAATATTTCAAATTTCAGATGATCCAGCAATAAATTAAAGCTGGAATCTACTATTTTATTTTATTTTACTATTTCAAAAGCAAGCACACAAATCTTTATCTTAAAATATTTTAACTCATATTCTTTTCAATCACTGCTCTTCCACTTCTCGAAGACCTATAGAAAGGATACTCTTCCATAATTCTAAAAGCCAAAAGTCCTTCTAGGCCACGCAAAGTCCTGCTCATCCTAGGAAGATTAGGTTTGAGGTTATTTTCAATTTTGCTTTACTAACAATTGCCTTTCAAGCTCAGTGGATTAGATAAGACATCTGTGGAATTTGTTTGAAGACAAATGGATGCTCAGATATAAAGCTTCTGGGTTAAGCAGAAGCAGAGTGGACTGGAATGATAAATGCAAATACAAGCCATGTGAAGGTGATATAACTGATATTTGCACTTCAACTCCTGAAAGTGAAGTTTCTCAGTCATGTCCAACTCCTTGCAACCACATGGGCTGTAGCCTACCATGCTCCTCCATACATGGGATTTTCCAGGCAAGAGTACTGGACTGGGTTGCCACTTCCTTCTCCAGGGGATCTTCCTGACCCAGGGATAGAACCTGGGTCTCCTGCACTATAGGCAGACGCTCTACTGTCTGAGCCACCAGGGAAATCCAAGATGGCAACCAGAGAAAAAACACGGTATTCATGGTAATGTGCATCCTCTCAGTAATAATTATTTGGGAATTTTCTGGATGAGATCATATAACCACAACACAGAACTACTACTGTACATTTTTCCCTTTGTTATTTATTCATTCAGCTCATTCAAATGAATATCTAATGTCTCATATTTCCCACATATTTCTAGAGTCTCTGTTAGGTACTATATGGGTCAGTATTATGTATTGAGCACAGACTTGGTTTAAATGTCAGTCCCACAGTTGGTTATATGGAATTAGGCAAGTTACTTCTGCTTTCTCTACTTCGATTTTCTCTCCTCCAAACTGGGGACAACGTTAATTCATGGGATCATTATGAGCATTAAATTAGTTACTGCATGTCAAGAGTAAACAGTGCCTGGCACATATTGACACTTGATGAATTTTAGGAAAAGCAGGCTGGAACTAGCACAGGCTCTTACTTTTGAGTGTGTTCAAATGAAATTGAACCTATAGACACACATGCAAGAGCACTTTAACTAAGAAGGCAAAACAGCATAGGGCTAACTGCAAACAGGCCTTTAGAGACTCTGAAGTTATCCAGACAGAAAAGGCCACAGGGAGCTCCTCAGAGCAGGGTGATCAGAGGTATGACTTAATCTAGGTCTTAGAGTATGGGTTCCATCTGGACATTTTCCTATCCTCATTATTCTGATCATACGGTTTTGAGGGACAAAAGCAAAATCTTAGGAAAGATTCTTATCCTAGAAAAGTCCTTATAGATAATTGGTTCCATGTCTTTTGTTTTACAAAAAAGAGTATAAAGGCCAGGTAACCAGCTCATCCTGCTTCCCAAGTGGTACTAGCAGTAAAGAACCTGCCTGCCAATGCAGGAGACATAAGAGACGCGGGTTTGATCCCTGGGTTGAAAGATCCCCCGATGGAAGGCATGGCAACCCACTCCAGCATTCTTGCCTGGAGAATCCTATGGACAGAAGAGCCTGGCGAGCTATAAGTCCATTGGGTTGCAAAGAGTAGGACATGACTGAGCATGCACATACACATATATGTGACAATCAAAACCAGATTTACCTTGATAAAAAAGATAATAAATTTCTACTTTTACTTATTTGCAGTCCCACTAAGTTGCAAATGGTATTTTTGTGTAATATTGCTTGGTTATCTTTATGAATAACTCATTGGTTAGTCACATACTCTCATATAGTCATATACACTATATATCTTGACCCTACACTTTAAATATTCTTGTGCAAATAATGAGATAGATTTATAGTTGCATTTAATTTGGATGAATAGTTAATTCAAAATCTTTCTTGAGAATATATGTTGTATTATAATCAATTTGGGTCCTTTATGATATGCTCAAAAATATGACTATGCACAGAAATTTCTCCCAAGGATTTTATAAGTTAAAAAGCAGAGAAAAGCCAAAAAATCTATGACACAAGACATTTAGCAATGAGGGCTAAATAAAGATATAGGCAAAACCACTTCTGTTCATTCGAAGTTTGGTTTCACATTTTAATATGTAGAAATATCTCATCCTTTAAACTTTAGAATCACCTCTGATCATAGTTAATTTCTTTTGCATACCACAAAGCATTCTGTAGAAATCTTTCAATATACTAAAGAATGAAATCATTTAAAGATTTTCTTTTAAACTATAACATCAGGCCACATGACGTTGAAGGCCAGTAACCTGATGTTTACACTTTAATCCTTTACCACAGATAATTTGCAAAACCCAGGCAGACAGCAAATACTTTAAAACTCTGATCAAAGAGTGAACTATGTCCATTGAAAAGTATACTCTGGGCAAATGAGTTACAGAAAGTCCACACAAAGAAGTGACCTCCAGGAAGTAGCCTAGCTATGGGGAGAAGGAGAAATGCTGAGTCCAGCATTTGTGTTATCAATCAGGGAGACCTTACCTGGTAGATATTTAATAAATGTCCCATCATTCTATAATGTGGTGACAATGAACAATTGTGAAGAGCTCCAATGGGTAAATAAAACCAAACAAGCACTAACTTAAAATATAACAGTGACCTAATTTGGGGAGATATTTTAAACTATTTGTTATGTCTCACATGTTCTGCTGAGTCCCCTTAACACATCAGTTAAGAGGCATTTGTAAGGGACAACCTGGTGAAGTAAAACTAGAGATTCTAGTATCAGTTTTCTATACCTGACATCACTTTACCTCTTCCAGTACGAAAAGTCTTAAAAGTATGGCTGTGGGTTTCATGCATGTGAGAGTGCTCAGTCATGTCTGACTCTTCTGCAAGTCCATGGACTGTGGCCCTCCAGGTTCCTCTGTTCCAGACAAGAATACTGGAGAGGGGTGGCATTTCCTATGCCAGGGAAATGGGTACCATCCTACACACAAATTAGCGAAATGATTCCAGGGACATTAGACTTAGTTTGTTTGTAGAAGTTCTTTTTCCCTCTGCTGCTGCTGCTGCTGCTGAGTCACTTCAGTCGTGTCCGACTCTGTGCGACCCCAAAGACAGCAGCCCACCAGAAAACCTCATAATGTACAATATAAGAAGAACCCACAGCTCTTATAACAACACTCTCATGTTCATGGAGAAGCAGCTCAGTGCACAGACTGTCTCCGTGTGATCTTCCCTCCACCATTTACTAGTTTTTGCCATCGGACAGGTTACTTCTTTATGCCTCCATTTCCTCAACTATAAACTGGGGACATGAGTTTGTTTTAAAGGATTCAGTGATTTAATACATGTAATGTACCTAGAAAGTACCAGGCACACAGCAAGAACTCATGCTAAGTTGCTTCAGTCATGTCTGACTCTTTGTGACCCTATGGACCTTAGCCCTCTAGACTCTTCTGTCCATCGTATTCTCCAGGCAAGAACACTGGAGTGGGTTGCTGTGCCCTCCTCCAGGGGATCTTCCCCACCCAAGGATCTAACCCACATCTCTTATGTCTAACTGCATTGGCAGGCGGGTTCTTTACCACTAACACCACCTGGGAAGCCATAAGAATTCAATAAATGGTGGCTATTATTACTATATCTTTTATTATTGCTATTGTATGTTATAAACACACAAGTACATGTATATGTGGAAATTGCGGTGTCCAAAAAAAAAAAAAGAAAAGAGCAAACAAATGGGAATGAAGAGTCCAAGATGTTCAGCAAACAGGATATGCTTTAGATGTAAAGAGATAAAAAATGCACACAGCAACTCACATATAGCTTATTTTTTATTACTGATATGTGCCCAGATGACTCCAGGAAACGTTTGCTAGGTTAATTTACCAATCTTTGTAAATAACTTTTACATTCTCCTTGTTTCAAAGTCTTAATATAGTTAAAAGAAGCCAAGATTAATCTGGGATCCCGAAGGGGAAAAAGTTTTAAAAACTACTAGAAGTGTTTAAGTTTATTTCATCTTAGATAAACATGTTACATGCCTAGAATAGTGCCAGGCACTGAGCAGGACCCTGATACAAGTGTTAAAACAGGAGTTAAGAGTCAGTTTCAAACTCTGCCACTAACAGGCTATGACTGAAGTGAATTACATTTCTGTCTCAGTTTTACAGCTACAAATGCAAGAGATAATAGTTACTACCTCTTATTCTTAACTGTCCTCTGGTGTTCAGCAGAGGAAAATTTTAATGAATTTAAGATTCATTAAAATTTTTTAATGAATTGTCTCATTATTGAATAGTCTTACTTTATCATTCTCCAAAACATCACAGGAGAGATCATTTCTCTAAGGATTCTTACCTTTTGTCTTAATCTGACCAAAAATAAATTCCTCAGGATGCCCTTATTATATAGGAAAATTCCCAAAATTTGAAGGGCAGGGGGGAGGGGGGGTTGTTGACACTACTGTCACTGGTTATTTACCAAATACTCACTAACTGAAGATGGTCTGACTCCATAAAATAAAATATCTGTGCCTAGGTGATGGGAAAACATTTGATCTAGTAACTTCTCCTTTCTACATAAAATGTTGATTTTGTCAAAAGTAGTTAAGGTATTCTGTGCTAAATGCTTTGAAGGAGGGCTATAAAACGATGGACAAAGAGTTCTCTTTAATATTTGTGTGGCTTCTAAAACTTAAGCTCTTAGGGGAGTTGACACTATTCCTAAGGGAGAAGTGCTTGAGGAAGAGCAAAGGACAAGAGATGAGACAAGAAATAATTTATTAGGCTGGGGAGAGGAAACAGACATGGACACAAATATTAAAAATACAGTCCCTGGCGAATAACATATGAAAGGACTTACATGTGGAATCTAAAATATAATACAAGGACTTCCCTTGTCATCCAGTGGCTAAGAATCCACCTTCCAGTGCAAGGGACATGGGTTTGATCCCTGGTGAGAGAACTAAGATCCCACATGCCAAGGAGCAACTAAGCCCTCCTGCCACAGCTAGAAAGAAGCTAGAGCACCATAGCCGAGAGCTGATGCAGTCAAATACATAAATCTTATAAATAATAAATAAACTGTGATACAAGTGAATATACATACAAAATAGAAACAGACTCACAGAGAAAACAAACTTATGGTTACCAAAGGGGAAGGGGAAAGGGGATAAATTAGGAGTTTGGGATTAGCAGATACAAACTACTATATACAAAATTTTAGAAGTCCTACTGTAGAGAATGGCTTCATTTCATTGAGTTAGACAAGGCTGTGGTCCTAGTGGGATTAGACTGACTATTTTCTGTGAGTATGGTTTCAGTGTGTCTGCCCTCTGATGCCCTCTTGCAACACCTACCATCTTACTTGGGTTTCTCTTACCTTGGACGAGGGGTATCTCCTCACCACTGCCCCTCCTGACCTTGAATGTTGAATGGTGGAGAGGTCTGACAGAATGTGGTCCACTGGAGAAGGGAATGGCAAGCCACTTCAATATTCTTGCCTTGAGAACCCCATAAACAGTATGAAAAGGCAAAATGATAGGATACCTAAAGAGGAACTCCCGAGGTCAATAGGTGCCCAATATGTTACTGGAGGTCAGTGGAGAAATAACTCCAGAAGGAATGAAGGGATGGAGCCAAAGCAAAAACAGTACCCAGTTGTGGATGTGACTGGTGATAGAAGCAAGGCCTGATACTGTAAAGAGCAATATTGCATAGGAACCTGGAATGTCAGGTCCATAAATCAAGGCAAATTGGAAGTGGTCAAACAAGAGATGGCAAGAGTGAACGTCAACATTCTAGGAATCAGCAAACTAAAATGGACTGGAACTGGTGAATTTAACTCAGATGACCATTATATCTACTACTGCGGGCAGGTATCCCTTAGAAGAAATAGAGTAGCCATCATGGTCAACAGAAGAGTCTGAAACACAGTACTTGGATGCAGCCTCAAAAACGACAGAATGATCTCTGTTTCCAAGGCAAACCATTCAATATCACAGTAATCCAAGTCTATGCCCCAACCAGTAATGCTGAAGAAGCTGAAGTTGAATGGTTCTGTGAAGACCTAGAAGACCTTTTAGAACTAACACCCAAAAGAGATGTCCTTTTCATTATAGGGGGACTGGAATGCAAAAGTAGGAAGTCAAGAAACACCTGGAGTAACAGGCAAATTTGGCCTTGGAATACGGAATGAAGCAGGGCAAAGGCTAATAGAGTTTTGTCAAGAAAATGCACTGGTCATAGCAAACACCCTCTTCCAACAACACAAGAGAAGACTCTACACATGGACATCACCAGATGGTCAACATCGAAATCAGATTGATTATATTCTTTGCAGCCAAAGATGGAGAAGCTCTATACAGTCAGCAAAAACAAGACCAGGAGCTGACTGTGGCTCAGATCATGAACTCCTCATTGCCAAATTCAGAATTAAATTGAAGAAAGTAGGGAAAACCACTAGAGTATTCAGTATGACCTAAATCAAATCCCTTATGATTATACAGTAGAAGTGAGAAATAGATTTAAGGAACTAGATCTGATAGATAGAGTGCCAGATGAACTATGGAGGGAGGATCATGACATTGTACAGAAGACAGGGATCAAGACCATCCCCATGGAAAAGAAATGAAAAAAAAAAGCAAAATGGCTGTCTGGGAAGGCCTTACAAATAGCTGTGAAAAGAAGAGAAGTGAAAAGCAAAGGAGAAAAGGAAAGATATAAGCATCTGAATGTCAATGTATGGCAAAACCAATACAGCATTGTAAAGTAAAAACAAAAACAAAGAATAGCAAGGAGAGATAAGAAAGCCATCCTCAGCAATCAATGGAAAGAAATAGAGGAAACAACAGAATGGGAAAGACTAGAGACCTCTTCAAGAAAATTAGAGACACCAAGGGAATATTTCACACAAGGATGGGCTCGATAAAGGACAGAAATGGTATGGACCTAACAGAAGCAGAAGATATTAAGAAGAGATGGCAAGAATACACAGAAGAAATGCACAAAAAAGATCTTCAAGACCAAGATAATCACAACGGTGTGATCACTTACCTAGAGCCAGACAACTTGCAATGTGAAGTCAGTGGGCCTTAGAAAGCATCACTACAAACAAAGCTAGTGGAGGTGATGGAATTCCAGTTGAGCTATTTCAAATCCTGAAAGATGATGCTGTGAAAGTGCTGCACTCAATATGCCAGCAAATTTGGAAAACTCAGCAGTGGACACAGGGCTAGAAAAGGTCAGTTTTCATTCCAATCCCAAAGAAAGGCAATGCCAAAGAATGCTCAAACTACCGCACAATTGCACTCATCTCACATGCTAGGAAAGTAATGCTCAAAATTCTCCAAGCCAGGCTTCAGCAGTACATGAACCGTGAACTTCCAGATGTACAAGCTGCTTTTAGAAAAGTCAGAGGAACCAGAGATTAAATTGCCAACATCCACTGGATCATCAAAAAAGCACAAGAGTTCCAGAAAAATCATCTATTTCTGATTTATTGACTATGCCAAAGCTTTTGGCTGTGTGGATCACAATAAACTGTGGAAAATCTGAAAGAGATGGGAATACCAGACCACCTGACCTGCCTCTTGAGAAACCTATATGCAGGTCAGGAAGCAACAGTTAGAACTGGACATGGAAAAACAGACTGGTTCCAAAGAGGAAAAGGAGTACATCAAGGCTGCATGTTGTCACCCTGCTTATTTAACTTCTATGCAGAGTACATCATGAGAAACGCTGGGCTGGAAGAAGCACAAGCTGGAATCAAGATTGCTGGGAGAAATATCAATAACCTCAGATATGCAGATGACACCACCCTTATGGCAGAAAGTGAAGAGGAGCTAAAGAGCCTCTTGATGAAAGTGAAAGAGGAGAATGAGAAAGAAAAAGTTGGCTTAAAGCTCAACATTCAGAAGACAAAGATCATGGCATCTGGTCCCATCACTTCATGGGAAATAGATGGGGAAACAGTGGAAAGAGTGTCAGACTTTATTTTGGGGGGCTTCAAAATCACTGCAGATGGTGATTGCAGCCATGAAATTAAGTCGCCTACTCCTTGGAAGGAAAGTTATGACCAACCTAGATAGCATATTGAAAAGCAGAGACATTACATTGCCAACAAAGGTCCGTCTAGTCAAGGCTATGGTTTTTTCAGTGGTCATATATGGATATGAGAGTTGGACTGTGAAGAAAGCTGAGTGCCAAAGAAGTGATGCCTTTGAACTATGGTGTTGGAGAAGACTCTTGAGAGCCCCTTGGACAGCAAGGAGAATCTACCAGTCCATTCTAAAGGAGATCAGTCCTGGGTGTTCTTTGGAAGGACTGATGCTAAAGGTGAAACTCCAATACTTTGGCCACCTCATGCAAAGAGTTGACTCATTGGAAAAGACTCTGACACTGGGAGGGATTGGGGGCAGGAGAAGGGGGTGACAGAGGATGAGATGGCTGGATGGAATCATGGACTCGATGGACCTGAGTCTGAGTGAACTCCAGGAGTTGGTGATGGACAGGGAGGCCTGGCGTGCTGCAATTCATGGGATCACAAAAAGTTGGACATGACTGAGTAACTGAACTGAACTGATTGCATTTAGGAGCATGACAAAACTGAGAACTAAAATATCGCCTGCTGTATCAGTAAGCAAAAGATGTTGCAGCCATCAGGTCTTTAATATTACAGCCTCCAAATGGTGAGCCCTGAGGGAACTCAGGGAAGAGACAAAAGGGCTGTTCACTACCAAGCCCATCTAGCAGTCAACTACTGTAGCCACCAGCAACAGTGTGCCTGAGGAGGCTCAGGATGCTGGCCCAGACAGCTGAGGCACATTATCAAAGGAATGATCATGGTAAGCCCAGCCTCATGCATCTTCTTCTACATAGAAAAGCACTAAATTTTTCAACTTGGTATGTCAGGGTTTCTTTTATAAACTGTAATTTTTTTGATGTTCCATCTACCTGGTCTTTGTTGCACAAACTCCTATATATCCTCGCTCCTCCCTTGCCGCTTTGGAGCAGTCTCTCAGAGTTACTTGAAATGCTGTGTCTCAGACTTGAGTTATCAGATTTGTCCCCTGAATAAAACATAACTCTCAACTTTTAAGTTGTGCACTATTTTTTAAGTCAACATAACAGTAAACTCATTATCTGAAGGTCAACGAGTGACTCAATTGGCTCCAACAAAGAACTAACATAAATGAAAATCTCAGGGAGAAAAGGACTTCCCTGGTGGCACAGAAGATAAGAATCCCCTTGCCAATGCAGGGGACATGGGTTCGATTCCTGGTCTGGGAGGATTCCACATGCTGTGGAGCAACAAATTCCATGTACCACATCTACTGAGCCTGCACACCCTCGGGCCCATGAGCCACAACTCCAGAGGCCCTGTGCTACAACTACTGAAGAAAGCGTGCCCTAGAAACAGCAAGTCGCAACTACTAAGCCTGCATGTTGCAACTACTGAAGCTCACGCGCCTAGAGCCTGTGCTCCACAAAAGAAGCCACTGCAATGAGAAGCCACTGCAATGAGAAGCCTGTGCATCGCAACTAGAAAGTAGCCCCCACTCTCTGCAACTAGAGATAGCCCACATGGAGCAACGAAGACCCAGCACATCCAAAAACAAATAAATACATAAATATATCAGTGTGTACATGTCAGAAAATAAATTTTTTAAAACTGTCAGGGAAAAAAAAATCCATGTATAGAAACACTCCTTACGAGTAATAGCTTTCCCTAAATGCAATACATCTGTTACTGCCTGTCTCTGTGTGCTTCCTCCAGTGTGGCAAACAAGATTTTGCCTGGTAAATTGAATTAAATAGAATTTAGTTAATTTACACACTTGGAATAACATTGCAATAAAATTAATTTTTCCAGTGTTTTATCCAATAGAGTGAGAATACTCTTTTTTATACAAATTAAGGCAATGATAGCATATATTTTTGTTATAGAATACCATGGACTGCTACTGTTTTATCCTCAGTATTCGCTGTTTTCCATAATCCACCAATCTTCCTTTCTTGTCAAAGAGAGTAGAAATATTTCATTTAGTTGAACCTACCTTAAGCATCTGTAGCTTCATACTGTTCTCCCTGTTAACAAGAATTCTCATTTGGGGGCTCAGACAATCCACATGAAGGATAGGAAAGCAAAAGTCAGAGTAAGCCTGGGAACCTCAAAAAGCTAGAGGCTTTGAAATCTGAAATTTTGATCGTGCACATTAATAAAGTTTTCCACATACATAAAAATCTAAATGCACAAAATTAGAGCATCTTGAATCAGAGAAAGACAATAAATGCAAGTCAGGGTACTCAAGCTCTACTTAAGTTTTCTTATTCCATTTGTAGCCTTGGATAAATTCAAGTTCTTAAATCTCACTTCTACTTGGTGGGTCTTTGTAATTCAGTTCTGTTAAGTTCAGTTCAGTTGCTCAGTCATGCCCGACTCTTTACGACCCCATGAATCGCGGCACGTCAGGCCGCCCTGTCAATCACCAATTCCCGGAGTTTATTCAAACTCATGTCCATTGAGTGGGTGATGGCATCCAGCCATCTCATCCTCTGTCATCCCCTTCTCCTCCTGCCCCCAACCCCTCCCGGTGTCAGAGTCTTTTCCAATGAGTCAAATCTTCACATGAGGTGGCTAAAGTATTGGAGTTTCAGCTTTAGCATCAGTCTTTCCAAAGAACACCCAGGACTGATATCCTTTAGAATGGACTGGTTGGATCTCCTTGCTGTCCAAGGGACTCTCAAGAGTCTTCTCCAACACCACAGTTCAAAAGCATCAATTCTTTGGCATTCAACTTTCTTCACAGTCCAACTCTCACATCCATACATGACCACTGGAAAAACCATAGCCTTGACTAGACAGACTGTTGTTGACAAAGTAATGTCTACTTTTTAATATGCTGTCTAGGTTGGTCATAACTTTCCTTCCAAGGAGTAAGTGTCTTTTAATTTCATGGCTGCATTCATCATCTGCAGTGATTTTGGAGCCCAAAAAATCAAATCTGACACTATTTCCACTGTCTCCCCATCTATTTGCCATGAAGTGATGGAACCAGATGCCATGATCTTTGCTTTCTGAATGTTGAGCTTTAAGCCAACTGTTTCACTCTCCTCTTTCACTTTCATCAGAGGCTTTTTAGTTCCTCTTCACTTTCTCCCATAAAGGTGGTGTCATCTGCATATCTGAGGTTATTGATATTTCTCCCGGCAATCTTGATTCCAGCTGTGCTTCCTCCAGCCCAGCGTTTCTCATGATGTACTCTGCATAGAAGTTAAATAAGCAGGGTGACAATATACAGCCTTGATGTACTCCTTTTCCTCTTTGGAACCAGTCTGTTTTTCCATGTCCAGTTCTAACTGTTGCTTCCTGACCTGCATATAGGTTTCTCAAGAGGCAGGTCAGGTGGTCTGGTATTCCCATCTCTTTCAGAATTTTCCACAGTTTATTGTGATCCACACAGTTAAAGGCTTTGGCATTGTCAATAAAGCAGAAATAGATGTTTCTCAGGAACTCTCTTGCTTTTTCGATGATCCAGTGGATGTTGGCAATTTGATCTCTGGTTCCTCTCACTTTTCTAAAATCAGCTTGAACAACTGGAAGTTCATAGTTCACGTATTGCTGAAGCCTGGCTTGCAGAATTTTGAGTATTACTTTACTAGCGTGTGAGATGAGTGCAATTGTGCAGTAGTTTAAACATTCTTTGGCATTGCCTTTCTTTGGGATTGGAATGAAAACTGACCTTTTCCAGTCCTGTGGCCACTGCTGAGTTTTCCAAATTTGCTGGCATATTGAGTGCAGCACTTTCACAGCATCATCTTTCAGGATTTGAAATAGCTCAACTGGAATTCCATCACCTCCACTAGCTTTGTTTGTAGTGATGCTTTCTAAGGCCCACTTGACTTTGCATTCCAGGATGTCTGGCTCTAGGTGAGTGATCACACCGTTGTGATTATCTTGGTCTTGAAGATCTTTTTTGTGCATTTCTTCTGTGTATTCTTGTCATCTCTTCTTAATATCTTCTGCTTCTGTTAAGTCCATACCATTTCTGTCCTTTATCGAGCCCATCTTTGTGTGAAATATTCCCTTGGTGTCTCTAATTTTCTTGAAGAGGTCTCTAGTCTTTCCCATTCTGTTGTTTTCCTCTATTTCTTTCCATTGATCGCTGAGGAAGGCTTTCTTATTTCTTCTTGCTATGCTTTGGAACTCTACATTCAGATGTTATATCCTTCCTTTTCTCCTTTGCTATTTGCTTTTCTTCTTTTCACAGCTATTTGTAAGGCCTTCCCAGACAGCCATTTTGCTTTTTTTTTTTTTTTTCATATCTTTTCCATGGGGATGGTCTTGATCCCTGTCTTCTGTACAATGTCATGAACCTCCCTCCATAGTTCATCAGGCACTCTATCTATCAGATCTAGTTCCTTAAATCTATTTCTCACTTCCACTGTATAATCATAAGGGATTTGATTTAGGTCATACTGAATGCTCTAGTGGTTTTCCCTACTTTCTTCAATTTAATTTTGAATTTGGCAATGAGGAGTTCATGATCTGAGCCACAGTCAGCTCCTGGTCTTGTTTTTGCTGACTGTATAGAGCTTCTCCATCTTTGGCTGCAAAGAATATAATCAATCTGATTTTGATGTTGACCATCTGGTGATGTCCATGTGTAGAGTCTTCTCTTGTGTTGTTGGAAGAGGGTGTTTGCTATGACCAGTGCATTTTCTTGACAAAACTCTATTAGCCTTTGCCCTGCTTCATTCCGTATTCCAAGGCCAAATTTGCCTGTTACTCCAGGTGTTTCTTGATTTCCTACTTTTGCATTCCAGTCCTCCTATAATAAAAAGGTCATCTTTTTGTGGTGTTAGTTCTAAAAGGTCTTATAGGACTTCATAGAACCATTCAACTTCAGTTTCTTCAGCATTACTGAATTGGGCATATCCATCAGTAAAAAGCTGTAATGGGCTTACCTGCCTAATAGAAGTTTTTTAAAGTGATGTTGGACAAGCTGTGGAAAATTCTTAAAGAGACAGGAATACCAGACCACCTGACCTGCCTCTTGAGAAATCTGTATGCAGGTCAGGAAGCAACAGTTAGAACGGAACATGGAACAACAGACTGGTTCCAAATAGGGAAAGGAGTATGTCAAGGCTGTATATTGTCATCCTGCTTATTTAACTTATATGCAGAGTACATCATGAGAAAAGCTGGGCTGGATGAAGCACAAGCTGGAATCAAGATTGCCAGGAGAAATATCAATAACCTCAGATATGCAGATGACACCACCCTTATGCAGAACGTGAAGAATAACAACAGAGCCTCTTGAAAGTGAAAGAGGAAAGTGAAAAAGCTGGCTTAAAGCTCAACATTCAGAAAACTAAGATCATGGCATCCTGTCCCATCACTTCATGGGAAATAGATGGGGAAACAGTGGAAACAGTGAGAAACTTTATTTTGGGGTGCTCCAAAGTCACTGCAGATGGTGACTGCAGCCATGAAATTAAAAGATGTCTCCTCCTTGGAAGAGAAGTTATGACCAATCTAGACAGCATATAAAAAAGCAGAGACATTACTTTTCAACAAAGGTCCACCTAGTCAAGGCTATGGTTTTTCCAGTAGTCATGAATGGATGTGAGAATTGGACTATAAAGAAAACTGAGCGCTGAAGAATATATGTTTTTGAACTGTGGTGTTGGAGAAGACTCTTGACAGTCCCTTGGACTGCAAGGAGATCCAACCAGTCCATCCTAAAGGAAACCAGTCCTGAACATTCATGGGAAGGACTGAAGTTGAAGCTGAAATGGCAATACTTTGGCCACCTGATGTGAAGAACTGACTCACTAGAAAAGACCTTGATGCTGGGAAAGATTGAAGGCAGGAGGAGAAGGGGACGACAGAGGATGAGATAGTTGGATGGCATCATCGACTCAGTGGAGATGAGTGTGAGTAAACTCCAGGAGTTGGTAACAGACAGGGAGGCCTGGCAAGCTGCAGTCCATGGGGCTGTAAAGAGTCGGACACGACTGAATGACTGAACTGAACTGAACTGGAACAGCAATTCAACTTCGTTGAGTCTCTCAAGTTTCTCTTCTATAAAATGAAAGGACAGGGCTGGATGATTCATAAGGTTTTTTCTCCAATTTGGATTCCTCTGAAGCCACTATAAAGTGCAGATTTTTTTCTCCATGTCTAAAAACTAAATCCCTAAGAGTAAGGGGATATAGCACCAGCCAGAGGAAATAAATGTTTACTCCCTCAAACATTAAATAGCATTTATGATGAACCTTGCTCTAATCACTTTACCCATAAGCACACTTTTAATCCTCACAAGCAAGACAGGTATCATTATTACATCCAGTTAACAGATGAGGAGCGTGAAGCATCAGGTTAAGCAGTTCAGCTTGTTCCAGAGTACATAGCTAGTAAATAGTGGAATCAGGATGCAAACCCATGCTGTTTGGCTTCAGATTCAGTGCTCTTTACACTGGTTATTTCAGACTTGCAGAACTTTTCCAGGTTCCCTACACATTAACTAAGGTCAAGGGACAGGACTGACTAGATGTGTGTTGTAGAAGCTTTGGAAGGATATGTAACTTGAAACTGCTGATCCTGCAAATTTAACAGTGGTCAAAAGTAGCCTATCCTTGGGAAAAAAAATTATGATAACCCTGAAGTTCCACCCAACATTACAGTGATATATGCTATTAATTACATTCAATATTACCTTTAGTTGGAAACATAATTGAATATGATTTAATTTTATATACTACACTTTAAGTCTTGCCATTTACTCACAAATTAAAAAAAAAAACTTCTTAGACTAAGCATGTATTTTTGTTTGAAATATGATCCACATAATTTAATTGAGCAGGCCCTGGTCTTTTATTCCAGGACTTTGTTATAGTTGTAATAATGCTGTATATCAATGCAACATAATTTCTTATGTAATGTTAAACATAATTATTTCAATGGCTCTGGGAGACAATGAAAATAGTCCAGAGAAAAGGACAAACACATCCAAGGTTAAAATTTGGGTAAGTAATAAGTAGCAGGACATAAAACCTAATTCTTTATCCTAGTCCTCATTTAAAATACCTTAAGTAGATAATCAGTTAAAGAACAGAAAGATTTATCAATTACTATCAAAATATCCAAAAGATACATATGTCAAATAAAATATTTTTAAGGAACATTTAACCAAAGAAAACAAAACTACAACAACAACAACAACAAAAACACATAATTTATTCTGTATTTTGGAGCAGGTGAAAGAATGAAACTGGGAAATAACAATAACAATTGTGGTTTGGTTATGCATTGTAAGGTAGAAAGGCAAGCTTGTCTTTTTAGGAACTTTAAAAGAAAACTGAGAACCAATCACAATAAAACTAGGAAAGAAGAACCTAAACGAGCTTTAGGAGGTACTTACTGAGTTAATGTGCTTGCACATTAAGCATCTATTAAATGAGTTTCCATGAAATTCAATCTCAACCAATTCTGGTTTATATGGTCTCATTGAAAGAGCAGTCATTGTTGCAATGCATGAAAGATCTCTTCAATTAAAAACAAGATATCTGATTAATACTGTTGACTTAAAAAAATGCACAATGTGAGAGTTGTGAGTTAAGTTTTGGGGGGCATAAAATCAGGATTGCAGCCCAGGAGAAAGCATTTCAGATACCTCTGAGAAACTGCTCCAAAGAGGAAGGAGGGGAGGTCATATACATGTGATTAAGGTGAAAGGGGAATCTATGGAATCAACACATATTTTTCCAGAAAGTTTCTGCTACTCTGATGAAGTTTTATGCTAGCCACAAGGAAGAGTCATTACCATGAAGGATTTTAGTACTTTTCTAGTAAAAGGCAAAGGAGAAAATGAAAGATAAACCCGTTTGAATGCAGAGTTCCAAAGAACAGCAAGGAGAGATAAGAAAGCCTTCCTCAGTGATCAATGTAAAAAAAAAAAAAAAAGAGGAAAACAACAGAATGGGAAAGACTAGAGATCTCTTCAAGAAAATTACAGATACCAAGGGAACTTTTCATGCAAAGATGGACACAATAAAGGACAGAAATAGTATGGACCTAACAGAAGCAGAAGATATTAAGAAGAGGTGGCAAGAATACAAAGAAAAACTATACAAAAAAGATCTTCACGACCCAGATAATCACGATAGTGTGGTCACTCATGTAGAGCCACATATCCTGGAATGCAAAGTCAAGTGGGCCTTAGGAAGCATCACCATGAACAAAGCTAGTGGAGGTGATGGAATTTCATTTGAGCTATTTCAAATCCTAAAAGATGATGCTGTGAAAGTGCTGCACTCAATATGCCAGCAAATTTGGAAGATTCAGCAGTGGCCACAGGACTGGAAAAGGTCAGTTTTCATTCCAATCCCAAAGAAAGGCAATGCCAAAGATTGTTCAAACTACCACACAGTTGCACTCATCTCACACACTAGCAAAGTGTAATGCTCAAAATTCTCCAAGAAAGGCTTCAATAGTACATGAACTGCCAGATGTGCAAGCTGGATTTAGAAAACGCAGAGGAACCAGAGATCAAATTCCCAACATCAATCTGTCGGATCATCAAAAAAACAAGAGAGTTCCAGAAAAAACATCTACTTCTGGTTTATTGACTATACCAAAGCCTTTGACTGTGTAAATCACAACAAACTGTGGAAAATTCTGAAAGAGATGGGAATACCAGACCATCTGAGAAATCTGTATGCAGGTCAAGAAGCAACAGTTAGAACTGAACATGGAACAGACTGGTTCCAAATAGGAGTACATCAAGGCTGTATGTTATCACTCTGCTTATTTAACTTATATTCAAAGTACATCATGAGAAATACTGAACTGGATGAAGCACAAGCTGGAATCAAGATTGCCGGGAGAAATATCAATAACTTCAGATATACAGATGGCACCACCCTTATGGCAGAAGGTGAAAAGGAACTAAAGAGCCTCTTGATGAAAGTGAAAGAGGAGCGTGAAAAAGTTGGCTTAAAGCTCAACATTCAGAAAACTAAGATCATGGCATCCTGCCCATCACTTCATGGCCAATAGATGGGGAAACAGTGGGGGAATTTATTTTGGGGGGCTCCAAAGTCACTTCAGTCATGTGACTTAGCAGCAGCCATGAACTTAAAAGATGCCTCTTCCTTGGAAGAAAAGTTATGACCAACCTAGACAGCATATTAAAAAGCAGAGACATTACTTTGTCAACAAAGGTCCGTCTAGTCAAGGCTATGGTTTTTCCAGTGGTCATGTATGGATGTGAGAGTGGGGCTGTAAAGAAAGCTGACCACTGAAGAATTGTTGCTTTTGAACTGTGGTGTTGGAGAAGACTCTTGAGAGTCCCTTGGACTGCAAGGAGATCCAACAAGTCCATCCTAAAGGAGATCAGTCCTGAATATTCATTGGAGGGACTGATGCTGACACTGAAATTGCAATACTTTGGCCACCTGTTGCTAAGAACTGACTCATTTGAAAAGACCCTGATGCTGGGAAAGATTGAAGGTGGGAGGAGAAGGGGACAACAGAGGATGAGATGGTTGGATGACATCACCAACTCGATGTACATGAATCTGAGTAAACTTCAGGAGTCAGTGATGGACAGGGAGGCTTGGCGTGCTGCAGTCCATGGTGTTGCAAAGAGTCGGACATGACTGAGTGACTGAACTGAACTGAACTGACGTCTGAGGAGATATAAGAATTGGGCTCATAATATCGGCTCCTGAAAATATCTATCTAAAGATCTGTCCTACCAGTCCCCCACCACCCTCTGCCAAGCTGAGAATGCCTCATTTCTGCTCTCCACCTTGAACTCCTTTCAGGGGATGTTGAAGGTCAGCAGCTCAGCAGCTCATGATTTAATCCTTGTAAAGAAAGACGGCAAGTGCCAATTTATAGTCAACAACAGATATTTTTGTTTCACAGCTAAGAGACTAAACAAGAAACAGCCTAAACTTGAGTTCAGCAATCAAGTTGTGAGCTTAATCCTGTTGTTTGCACGGAGAATGTTGAAGACCCCTAACAACTGTATTAGGCCACCTGACATTTATTAATTAACAATTAAAATTAAACTCCAAAAAGAACAATCTAAAATTGTGGGGTATGGGAAAAAACAAACATAAAATATAGTCACCCATCTGTAGAATCAAGGAACCTACAGTGGAATATTATTACCTGAACCTTGAGATAAACATTAATGATTAAAATGTGGATGATGGGTCCCAAAAATAATAAACTTTTGCTTGCACTGAAAGAGTGTCAAGGTTATCATTGCTTTTCTCTAAACAAATTCTAAAACCCACGCATGGTAACCTTTGAAATTTTAACAGAGCATCACCAGACTTGCACTGATTGCTTCAGTTTACATGCCACTGGTCATAGAACTTTGAACTGATCATTTTGTTTGGAAAACTTGAAGATACTGTATCTCTTTAAGTTAAACAAACCCTTGGACATACACACATGCTGTTTAATGAGTGTGGTCCCCCACAAATGGAAAGTTTTCCTGATAAAGAATTGAATGGAATAGTACAAACCAAATCGAAGAGTTCCCAAGTTGTAAAACTGATCTAATTTTCCATCTTTTCTCTCATCTATATATTATATACTTATATTTTTTTAAAAAATTTGCCTTTCTGTTTCATTATTCAAAAGAATGATCCTTTGTAATCCAAAGCTATACCTATTTGGACTTAACATTACAATGTCTTATTTAGATATCATAGATATGATAAAACTTTATTTTTGCTTTACAATATCTATCAAATACAGAGATGTTTATAAGCAAATTTCTGATAGTGCGATTCTATTTTTCTGCTTAATTTCATGAAAATATCATTAGCATATTTTATAGGAAAAAGTAGAGCCCCTTGGTAAACCAAATCTACATTTAATTCAATAGCAAAGAAAGTTTAAGCCATTTAATTAAATAAATGAAAATAATTTCCCACAAACATTGACAAAAATGTTCTGAATACTAATAATTTTATTGTATCTAATTACTACATCTCAGAATAAAAATATCAAGCAGAAAATAAACAGCTGTGTTAACTCTGACAGTATTCATTTATTTTTCTTTTATTGAGGTTTTAAACACATTGGTGTTTGCTTTTTGTCTAGATTTTTCTACTGCTTCAGACTAGGCTAAAAGTGGGTGGAGGTTAGAATACTTGCTATTCAAGTACTTGCTAACAATGCAAAAATTGCCCAGTCTAAGCTCTACAATGAAGGCCGATCATAGTGACAATTCAGTGAGGTACTCCTATTGCCTTTTCATTTCCCAAACGTTTATTTCAGTCATGAGCGAAGATAACATAAGAAATCTGAAGTTCAACCCATGTATCCGTTTGCTACAGGGCCAAGTTGTATGACTAGCCCATGTGACAGGAACAGAAATTCAATGAGAGACCTTTCTTTTTATACCTCAGTTTAATAGAAGCATTCTCAAAACAGGTTGTCCAAATGCATTTAAACTCACATTGCTTATCCTGCAGCAAAGAGGTTTTTAAAAGCTTCTCAATTTGCATACTATCAGGTGGAACACACCCTATCCAGTTTACTATAGGAACATCACTCCAATAGTCTTATACCTAGCCTCATTCATGTTTGTGTTCTACCTGTCTGGTGTTGGTTGACAGTTGATTTTCTAACCCTGTGTTAATCTGGCGGGTATTCATGAGAGCCAAGAGAACTTCAGGAATGTCCTTTTTTATCATGACAAATAAAGAGAAAATGATTGTTTTAAAGTGTAGGAATATTTACAATTTTATAATTCCCCCAACTGAAAAAAAAATAAGTATAGTCAGCTGATCAGGGGAGCGTCAGGAAGCCTGGAGCTCTGTAAGCCTCATTTCTACTCTGACAAAGGAGTCCTGCTAGTACTGGATACCTGGACAGTAGCAGAGGCAGGCTTGCCTATGATTAACAGAAAGATTAAAGAAAGGGAAGTCGTGAGGCCTCCCACCACTGAGCTCTGTATGCTCAGTCATGTCCTACTCTTTGCAACCCCACGGACTGTAGTCTGTCAGGCTTCTCTGTCCATAGAATTTTCCAGGAAAGAATATTGGAGTGGGTTGCCATTTCCTACTTCAGGGAATCTTCCCAACTCAGGGATTGAACCTGTGTCTTCTGTGTCTCCTGTGTGTGCAGGTGAATTCTTTAGCAATGAGCCACCTGGGAAGCCCACCCCTGTAAGGCCTGTGAATGTAGAGTTCAGTTCTTAACAGGAATTTTCAGCACATCTTGCAGTGAGATCCAACCTAAAGAAAAGTGTGTCATAGCCATGGTTCTCCCAAGTGCAATTCCCTGATAATGACACCTAAATGAAACTACTCATTCCTCAGTTTCCTCCAAAGGCTTTCCACCTCTACCACTGCTATGAATTGAATTGCCTCTCAACTAGAGTATTCAACTGTAGTAGGAAAATATTTGCTACATGTTTCATGCATAAGAGAAGAGCAAGCCAATGGCATTTGACTGGCCTCTTTTACATTGATTCCATAAAATTACATTATTCTAGTTCCTCATTTCTTTGAGCCAATTGTTTTCTTGTTTATTTGCTTACAGTACTTTTTTTATCATCTAACCAAGGGCTTCTTCACCTTCTATTGAGTCAATCAAAAATCAGTTAGTTCTTCTTTGGGTCTTTCTATTTACTCTCTCAGTTTCATTGCAGTTAATGTATTATAGGCATACTTCAAACCACAAGTAGGACCTGCATATTACTTCCACAAATATCTTCCTAGAATATCATGTGTAATCATTACTCTCCTTTTGCTCAAAAGTTTGTAATGATCCTCTATTGCTTAAAAAATTAAATCCAAACTAATAATGTGCTGGACCCTGTGCTTGGTATACAAAGGAATTGGGGACAAGGAATGTCACCTGCAATATCAATAAACAAGGGTTGCTGTGGCCATTAAGCCATCAGCCAATGCAGCCACAACTGCACCGCATCTCAAATATGCAGAAATTAACAGAATTGCATGACAATAGAGTTCTTTAATATGATCTACAACATTGTGTCTTACTAATTTATAATCATATGTTACACAAATGAAGGTGAGGTAGGACACTAAGCTGATGGGTGTGAAGTCAGGGTGAAAGTGAAGTCGCTCAGTCGTGTCCGACTCTTTGCGACCCCATGGACTGTAGCCTGTCAGGCTCCTCTGTCCATGGGATTTTCCAGGCAATGGTACTGGAGTGGATTGCCATTTCCTTCTCCAGGGGATCTTCCCGACCCAGGGATCGAACCCGGGTCTCCCGCATTGTAGACAAACGCTTAACCATCTGAGTAGGACAACCCTATTTGGTGAATTCTGCTTTGCTTCTGAGTGTAGCCATATATGGTGCCACAGAGCTTTATCATAGTTATGTGCATACAGTTGAATACATTTTAGCATTTTCTCCCCTGTGTAGAGAGTATGCTGTAGAATCTTATAGAATAGGAAAGTTAAATACAGCAATACTGAGAAGACTACCCAATACTCCAGATCAGCGAAAGTTAAACACATATATTCAGCAGATTGGGAAAGCTAAATCTTAATCATTTCTTCAGGTTAAATCTAAATCAGAAAAGAAATGAGATGCTGAACAGTGATCATCACACTGAACTTCTTGGTCTGTCTTGTGATAAGAACATGGTATTCTGGACAGGTTGCAAGCAGAGTGGCCCAAATCGTCAGGGGGTAACAGTCCCTTTGGCAATAGTTTAACCACTAAGTTCAATGTCACATGGAAAAGTAATCTAGCACATTCACAATGTGTCTTATCTCAGAGAACCCACCCACACATGTTTGTCTATGTGCTCTACACAAAATTTTACCACTCCTGCTGAGAGCTTGTTTGTTGACCCAGCCATGAAGCATTAAGCTCAGGATTAGAAGTCACACATTACCAAGATAGAACTCACTCCCTCAACAAAAAATAACGGAAGACAAACATCCCTCCCTTCTACAATTTTCCATTCTTATTCCAATGTTTTCTCACTACTCTCAACAAAACACCATATCTCCAAAACACCAAACCAACCTTTGGCATTTACTTTCAGATAAAATACAAGAGTCACTAACTTCCTTTTTTTTTCTGACACGGGCCTCCTTCTCACTTGCATGGAGAGAATTTCTTCTTTCTAACCCTTTATTTACTTCTAAATTTGATGTTTAATGGGATTTGAAAATATCTGGCCTTGCAGGATAGAGTATAAATGGGAAAAAGCAGTATTATTTGCCATTCTGAAGTGACGAGATAAATGTGAACCCAAGAAATACATTTGAGATCCCACGACCATTCTAGGGAAGTAGGTCTCAATTACTCATGTGTTTAAAATCAGCAATGGGGTAGTAGGATATCTCTTACTAAACCATATTCTTTCAACAACATTCCACACTAAGAATGATTTAATCCAAATTTTCAAATGATAAAATTTGCACAGGTATAATTGTTATTATATGCAGATGACATGATGCTATATATAGAAAAACCTAAATATGCCCAACTATTAAAACTGATAAATGAATGCCGCAAGGTAGTAGAATGCAAGATTAATCTACAGAAGTCAGCTGCTTTTCTTTACACTAACAATGAAATATCAGAAACAAAATATAAACAACAATCCCCTTTAAAATCACATCAAGAAAAATACTTAGGAATAAATCTCACCAAGGATGTGAAAAGCTTATATGCTGGAACGACAAGACAGTAATAAAGGAAACTGAAGATGATTCAAAAAATGGAATTATATCCCATGCTCTTGGATTGGAAGAATTAATATTGTTAAAATGCCCATACTATCCAAAGCAATCTACGTATTTAATGTAATCTCTACCAAAGCATCCATGACATTTTTCACAGAACTAGAACAAATAATCCTAAAATTTATAAGGAATCACAAAAGACCCAGAATTGCCAAAGAAATCCTGAGAAAAAAGAAGAGAGCAGGAGGGCTAATCCTTCCAGACTTCAGACAATACTGCAAAGCCACAGTAATCAAAAGAGCATGGTATTGGCACAAAAACAGACACATGGGTCAATGGAACAGAAAAGGGAGCCCAGAAATAAACACACACACCTATGGTCAATTAATCTTCAACAAAGGAGCCAAGAAAATACAATGCGGAAAGGATGGTCTTTTCAGAAAGCGGTTTTGGGAAAGTTGTACAGCTGCATGCAAATCAATGAAGTTAGAAAACTCCCTCAAAGCACACACTAAAATAAATTCAAAATGGTTTAAGGACTTAAATATAAGACATGACACCATAGAACTACCACTATTGGTGGAAATGTAAATTGGTGCAGTCATTAACGGAGAACACTTACAGAATTTCCTTAAAAAACTAAAAAATAGAGCTATCATATGATCCATTAATCCCACTCCTGGACATATATCCAGACAAAACTATAAGTTGAAAAGATGCATGCACCTCTATGTTTACAGTAGCACTATTTACAATAGCCAAGATGACGTATGATTTTATGTGTGTGTGTGTGCATGTGTGTATGACAGAATATTATTCAGCCATAAAAAAGAATGAAATAATGCCATTTGCAGCAACATGGATGGACCCAAAGATTATCATACTAAGCAAAATCAGAACAAGAAAGACAAATACTGTATGATATCACTTATATGTGGAATCTAAAATACAACACAAATGAATATATTTATGAAACAGAAACAGACTCACAGACATAGAGAACAGAGCTGTAGTTGCCAAGGGAGAGAAGGTGTGGGAAAGAGATGTATCAGGAGTTTGGGGATTAGCAGACGCAAACTATTATACACAGGATGAATAAACAAGGTACCATTGTGTAGCACAAGAAACTATATTCAATATCCTGCGGCAAACCATAATGCAAAAGAATACAAAGAATATGTATATGTATAAACTGAATCACTTTGTTGAGCTGGCCAGACTCCTCTGTCCATGGGGATTCTCCAGGCCAGAATACTAGAGTGGATTGCCATACCGTCCTCCAGGGGATCTTCCCAGCCTAGGAATTGAATCCAGGTTTCCCGCTTTGAAGGCAGATTCTTTACCAGCTGAGCTACCAGGAAAGCCCCTTTGTTGTACAGCAGAAATTAAAACAGCATTGTTAATTAACCATACTTCAATAACATTTTTTAAATATGATTGTTCACATCTAAATATAACACTGCATCAATTCAATGGAATATGATGTCCCGTACAAAGAAAGAAAAAAACTCTTATAAATGCATATAAAATTATCTCTCAGGTATATTTCTTAGGAAAATAACAAAATATAATAAAATAAGAACAGGAGTTTTTACAAGTAGTGTATCAGGAGGGACATGCAGATACTGACTCATCACGGTAAAAAAGATCTGGCTTAAAGCAATCTTGAAAAAGAAGAATGGAACTGGAGGAATCAACTTGCCTGACTTCAGGCTCTACTACAAAGCCACAGTCATCAAGACAGTATGGTACTGGCACAAAGACAGACATATAGATCAATGGAACAAAATAGAAAGCCCAGAGATAAATCCACACACATATGGACACCTTATCTTTGACAAAGGAGGCAAGAATATACAATGGAGTAAAGACAATCTCTTTAACAAGTGGTGCTGGGAAAACTGGTCAACCACTTGTAAAAGAATGAAACTAGATCACTTTCTAACACCCCACACAAAAATAAACTCAAAATGGATTAAAGATCTAAATGTAAGACCAGAAACTATAAAACTCCTAGAGGAGAACATAGGCAAAACACTCTCAGACATAAATCACAGCAGGATCCTCTACGATCCACCTCCCAGAATTCTGGAAATAAAAGCAAAAATAAACAAATGGGATCTAATTAAAATTAAAAGCTTCTGCACAACAAAGGAAAATATAAGCAAGGTGAAAAGACAGCCTTCTGAATGGGAGAAAATCATAGCAAATGAAGCAACTGACAAACAACTAATCTCAAAAATATACAAGCAACTTATGCAGCTCAATTCCAGAAAAATAAACGACCCAATCAAAAAATGGGCCAAAGAACTAAATAGACATTTCTCCAAAGAAGACATACGGATGGCTAACAAACACATGAAAAGATGCTCAACATCACTCATTATTAGAGAAATGCAAATCAAAACCACAATGAGGTACCACTTCACACCAGTCAGAATGGCTGCGATCCAAAAATCTGCAAGCAATAAATGTTGGAGAGGGTGTGGAGAAAAGGGAACCCTCCTACACTGTTGGTGGGAATGCAAACTAGTACAGCCACTATGGAGAACAGTGTGGAGATTCCTTAAAAAATTGCAAATAGAACTACCTTATGACCCAGCAATCCCACTGCTGGGCATACACACCGAGGAAACCAGAATTGAAAGAGACACATGTACCCCAATGTTCATCGCAGCACTGTTTATAATAGCCAGGACATGGAAACAACCTAGATGTCCATCAGCAGATGAATGGATAAGAAAGCTGTGGTACATATACACAATGGAGTATTACTCAGCCGTTAAAAAGAATTCATTTTAATCAGTTCTGATGAGATGGATGAAACTGGAGCCGATTATACAGAGTGAAGTAAGCCAGAAAGAAAAACACCAATACAGTATACTAACACATATATATGGAATTTAGGAAGATGGCAATGACGACCCTGTATGCAAGACAGGGAAAGAGACACAGATGTGTATAATGGACTTTTGGACTCAGAGGGAGAGGGAGAGGGTGGGATGATTTGGGAGAATGACATTCTAACATGTATACTATCATGTAAGAATTGAATCGCCAGTCTATGTCTGATGCAGGATACAGCATGCTTGGGGCTGGTGCATGGGGATGACCCAGAGAGATGTTATGGGGAGGGAGGTGGGAGGGGGGTTCATGTTTGGGAACGCATGTAAGAATTAAAGATTTTAAAATTTAAAAAATAAATAAATAAATAAAACATTAAAAAAAAAAAAAAGATCTGGCTTGACTCAAACAATCTGGAAGGATATGTAATAAAATGGTAACACTTGTTGAGTCCTGGGGTGCTGGAGCTGGATGACTGTGGAACAGTTATGGAATGGATACTTTCCACCAAAATATTTGTTTATGCCTTTGTAAAAATGTGAATCATCTTAGTGTATTATTTATTCAAAAATAATTGAAACTAAAACTGAACAAATATTTAATGCATGAAGTAGTCTTATGAATCTTAGTACTGGTAAATTTTGTTGTTCTCATTGTTCAGTCACTAAGTTGTGTCTGACTGTTAACAACCTGGTGAACTACAGCACGCCAGGCTCCTTTGTCCTCCACTATCTCCCAGAGTTTTCTCAAATCATTGAGTCAGAGATGCTATCTAGCCATCTCATCTTCTACCACCCCCATCTCCTTTTGCCTTCAACCTTTCCAAGTATCTGAAAGTGAAAGTCACTCAGTCGTGTCTGGACTCTTTGTGACCCCATGGACTGTCCATGGATTTCTTTTTTTTTTTTTTGCCAAAATAAGATTTTATTTTAAAGTCATCTGAAAAACAGGTAAGGAGTAAGGAGAGAGACCTCAGACTGAATGGAGGAAGATTCCAAGTTCACACTCTTCCCTGCCCCCGCCAGGGGTCTTTTGCTGTGTCAGAGAGGTGCTTTCTTTGGTAATTCCTATTTTTAGCTTCCTGAGGAAGAGATCTTTTCCCATAACCATCTTCATTTTTTTTGTAGAGTAGAGCCTTGTTCCCAGGAAACAGTGTGTTAGCTGGAGAAGGGTGTTTCTTTAAAAACATCAAGGTAGATCTGATATGTTCAACAAAGTGGGGGGGGCTCAGGCAGAGGTGACGTGGAAAGGTTCTCTAGTATCTGCTTATCATCTTGCTGCAACCAGAAATCCACATGGGGAAATGGCGTCCAGGAATACGGTCCTATACGAAGTTGCTCTGTCTTTGCATCGTAAATGCTAATCATTGGTCCTCCTGTTAAAGCTCGGGCGGCCCGCAGCTCCTCCTCCGGACCTCGGTCTTGGAAGGAGGCTCTGTAGATTTCCGCAGTTTTGATGCTGACAGCAATGCCGTAAATTATTGGAAAGTGGCTCTCATTTTCTTCCCGGTCATTTAATTCTGTCACACACAACGTCACCAGATGAATGTCATCTTCTTGTCTGTCAAATTCACTAAGGAGCTGATGAGTCAGTTTCTGTGACAACTGCCTGTCGTCATTGAAGCCTCCCACGAGGTGTACTTCCAGCCTTCCACATTGAGTGTGGTCGGAAAAGGATTTTATGGCGTTCATGATCAAGGGGACCTCAGCTTTGGTGTCACTTCCGTCACAGTGTGTCAAGCAGGTAGCCCCATTACCTGTGTGCCTCAGGACCACAATGTGACAAGTGGTGGCATCATCAGAACCCAGAATGGAGATGGAGCCATCCTTTGGGGAGGTCACTGCAAGCTCTCTTTGCTGAACATACAGAAGGCCCTGGGGTCCCACTTGTTGAACAGACTGACCTCTGAGAAGTCTGGCTCTTTCCTCCAGAAGCGGGTGGGCTCGGACCAGGTCCCCGGCGGACTGCGGCAGCCGCACTCGCCGCCCGTCCACGAGCAGCGGCATCGCGGAGGCGGCCGCCCGGGCAGGCCCAGGGAGGCAGCGGCCTCCCCACCCCGGGGCCGCCGTCCGCCCCCCTGTCCATGGATTTCTCCAGGCTAGAATACTGGAGTGGGTAGCCTTTCCCTTCTCCAGGGGACCTTCCCAACCCAGGGATGGAAACCAAGGTCTCCTGCATTGCAGGTGGATTCTTTACCAGCTGAGCCACAAGGGAAGCCCAAGAATACTGGAGTGGGTAGCCTATCCCATCTCCAGCAGACCTTCCTGACCCAGGAATTGAACCAGGGTCTCCTGCATTGTGGGCAGATTCTTTACCAACTGAGCTATAAAGGAAGCCCTCATTTCCACTGAGTATGCTTTTTGCATCAAGTGACCAAAGTATTGGTGCTTCAGCTTCAGCATCAGTCTTTTCCATGAATATTCAGGGTTGATTCCTTTAAAACTGACTGGTTTGATCCCTTTGCTGTTTGAAGGCCTCTCAAGGGTCTTCTCCAGCACCACAGTTCAAAAGCATCAACTTTTCCACACTCAGTCTTCTTTATTATTCAGCTCTCACATCTGCATCTGTACATGACTACTGAAAAAACCATAGCTTTGACTATACGGACCTTAGGTGGCAACATGATGTCTCTGCTTCTTCTTCTTTTTTTTTTTTTTTGAACAAGCTTTATTGTTTCCATTTGGCCCAAGGCTTGAGAGAGGGCTCCAGAGTGTTAAAACACTGCCTAGTGGATGCAGAGAGGAGCTTCAGGCAGCCCTGATGTTAAGGGAGCTCCTCAAAGGGCACTGGGTTCCAGAGACTCCTAGTCATGCTTGAGGATGAGCTTTTCAAAAAGATATTCGCCCAACCCAGCCTGGGGACCAGCCAGCCCGCAGAAGTGGGTCAGGTGGTCACCCATCTTCTTGATGAGCTTCACCTCATTTGGAAGTGGTTCTCCCGGAAGTCACAGATGTGGGGTCTACACAGGCAGAACCCAGGCTATGCAGACCCAAAAGGGCCTGGTTCAGATTCTTCTCCTTGAGAAGGGCGGCTTCCATAGCATCCTAGGTTTTACCCCGCTCATCTTGAGATGCTTCTGTACGTCCAGGGAGAGGGCGCGGCCACACTGGTTTTGCATTTTCAAGAGACGCTGTGTGCCCTCATGCTTCTCCTTGACCAATTTGCAAAAAAAAAAAAAAAAAAAGTGGCCCACATCCTCCAGAACCACATCCTGGTTGAAACAGAAGCAAAGAGAGAGGTAGGTGTCGGAGACCTGCAGATGCATGTTGACCAGGAGGTGGAGGGGAGTCTCCACCTCAGTCGAATAATTCTGATGAATCTGGGAGCTCATGGTTGATCGGTAATAAGGAGTTAAGACTTTTTAAAAAAAAAACGGTGGCTGGTCCCAGTAATCATGGACAGCTGAGTGGCTGATTCCAAAGGTTGTGACTGGAAAAAAGCTTGGAGAGTGGTCGGAGCCTGAAGCAAGTGGCATCCCTGGGTCTGTTCCCTCCAAGCACTGTTGAAGCAAGAGACAGATCCACGGGACTGCTGAGCTCACTTCCGATGTCTCTGCTTTTTAATACACTGTCTAGATTTGTTTTCTTGCACCATCATAATAATCTTAGGAAAGTATAGATGACATCAGAAATCACATATTTCATATACCATCTTATATAGTTTCACAATTGGCTATAGATGCTAAGGAGAATGAGAAACTGCAGAAGCATACTTCAGAAGTTATATCTAGCTTTAAAGCTTTAAAATCCAATTAACTCTTGATCATTGCACATAGTATTTTGCACTGAAGAATAATGGAATTAATCTTAAGGAAATTAAGGAAAAGCAAAACAGAAAATGTACCCTTTGCAAATGCGATCATTTTCATACTAGTTGGAAACTAGACAACAAACTATATTAATGTACACTTTATTGAATAGCCCCTGTAAGATTATGAGGTTCTCTCAAGCACACACCATCTCTTACTGATCCTTGTAATAACCAGTATCTAGAGCAGTGATTTTCAAGTTATGTTTCTGTGGACACTGGAGTGCTTCAGATATTCTGCAAATATTTTATTTTATTTACTTCTTTTAATTATATATAGTGTTTAAACTATGTATGTGTGTATACACATATGTACACATATGTATCTATATGTGATATATATATCATACATATTAATGAAATATATATTATATATAAACTATTTTTTTTAAGATTTTATATCCAAATTGGAGACTTTGGAGACATCTAAAAAATTAATTTCTGGGAATCTCCCTGGCAGTCCAGTGGTTTAAGACTCCATTCTTCCTCTGCAGGGGACACAGGTTCAATTCCTTGCTGGGAAACTAAGATCCCTCATGCTGCATGGTGCAGCCAAAAATAAAAGAGAGAGAGAGAGAGAGAACAAAATATTAACTTCCATGACCAGGGAATCTTATTTTTAAATAAATCTAAGAAAAATCTTCTCTATGCATATATTAGAGCTTCTGAACATGTCAATGCTTAGGAAGGTTGAAACTTTGCAACTGGTATTTTTCTAACATTCAGAACTGGACACATCCATGTGCATAAAATTTTATAGATGATTCATTCTGTTCTGCTGCTCTTCAAGCTGGATTTCAAACTGATTCTTTCTAGTCCCTTTGGATGAAGAAAAATATCTGACTTCAAGTTACCTTACTCCTTAAGATGGCTAAAGCCTCCAACCTTTTGGGAGTGTGTGCATTACAAGTGTCCTGGGCCACTGTCAAGGTCACTGTCAAGCAGAAAATTATCTGAAAGGGGGCCAAGCAGAGCTTCAAAGTACAGAGGATGTCACTCCAAACTGAATAAATGATGGAGAACTGACCCTTTTTGTGGCTGGTTTTGACCAGTGGCAACAATAGAACAACATGGAATTCTTCTAGGTTCCATGAAGTATCTTGGTTCTAGAACATTTGAGGGAGGCCCTCTCTGGCTGCTTGGAGTGAAGGGGAGGGGATTGTGAAATTCTGTCTCTTCCCTCTTCTTTAGTCATGTATAATTTATACCTGTGTACATATTCTGTATATCCATGGGAAAGTTGATCTTGCCATCTTGCTGATGTCACTCTAGATACTTGGAACTATTTTCCTTGAAACCTTGCAACCTTTGTGTTAGAGACATTTGAAAAAAACTGGCCCAGGTCAATAACCATGACAAAAAGCGGGTTGAAGACAAATTTAAAATTCCCTTCTTATCCAAGTAAGACCATTTTAGCCTTAGCAAAATTCAGAGTCATATAGCACAGTTAAAAAGGAAAATTTGAGAAACATATAGGTTGGAAAGTAGTCTTGCAAATATTGTTACTTCAACCTTGAAGTAAGGAGATAACATAAGAATTATGAGTCATTGTGAAGTCATTTGATTTCAAGAACTTGATTTTAATAACCACAGATGGACAAAACAAACTTTATTCATGTAGGGGTTAGTCGTGATAAGTACATCATAAATAATAGTCTTATTTTCAATAGCTCTTAATGCTTTTTCAAATTTGGTAGAATATATTTTACCTTTTAAAAATACATGACATTAATCTATAAGTGAGAAAATGTTCACATATAGTCTTAGCAAACTGGGCTTTATAAATATAAATTCTCAATATTTCATACAGGAAATAACTTTCTCAGGTTATTTCTCAACTGTCATTGATTCATTCATTCATTCTACAAATATTATTGCTGCATATTAATTTTAAAAATCCCATTGTCATAAAATTTACCTTCTAGCACAGGGATACAAACAATATTAGCATAATAAATAAGTAAATTATATTTTAAAGGGTGCATGGTGCTATGGAAAAATTAAAATTAGAGCAAATAAAGGGAGACTCAGAGTGCAGGCAACATAAGATTGCTTGCAGTTTTAAATAAAGCAGTCAGAGTAGACCTCACTGAGAGTGTGAAAGCTGAGCAAACACTTGAATGAGATGAGGTAGGTGCCATATATGTATAAGGATAAAGAATGTTCAAGACAAAGGGAAGAACTAGTGCAAAGGCTCTGAGACAGGAGCATCCCTGATGTATGGGAATAGTGACAGTCAGTGTGTCTGAAATAGAATGATCAAATGGAGAGAGACCAGAAGAAGTCAGAGAGGTAAAGACCGCCGATCACAGAGCATTCTATTGGCCATTGAAGGGATTTCAACTTTCACCCAGAGTGAAATGGAAAGGCAATGTACGATTTGCCTATATAATATAGCAAACTTAGTATTACTCTTGCACAATAAGAATTGTATAATAGCATGAAAGTGAAAGTTGCTCAGTCATGTCCAGCTCTTTGTGA
Organism: Capra hircus; assembly: GCF_001704415.2. Lineage (NCBI taxonomy): Eukaryota > Metazoa > Chordata > Mammalia > Artiodactyla > Bovidae > Capra > Capra hircus. Next base: position 88,951,531 of record NC_030813.1, on the reverse strand, counting down.
CCCAGTGGACTGTACCTTCCTCCATGGAATTCAACAGGCAAGAATACTGGAGTGGGTTGCCATTCCCTTCTCCAGGGGATCTTCCCAACCCAGGGATTGAACCCAGGTCTCCTGCATTGTGGACAGATTCATTACCATCTGAGCCACTCTCTCTATGCATGCGTGCTCAGTAGTTTCAGTCGTGTCCAACTCTTTGTGACCCCATGGACTATAGCCCACCAGGCTCCTCTGTCCATGAGATTTTCCTGGCAGGAATACTGGAGTAAATTGCCATTTTCTTCTCCAGAGGATATTCCCAACCCACAGATCAAATCCTCATCTCCCGTGTCTCTGGCTTTGCAGGCAGACTCTGCTGGATAATGGCAAATTATGAGTTCTATGTGAATGTGTGTGCTTCATTGCTCAGGCATGTCCAACTCTGTGACTCCATGACTGTAGCCCACCAGGCTGCTTTGTCCGTGGAATTCTCCAGGCAAGAATACTGGAATAAATTGCCATTTCTTCCTCCATAGGATCTTCCAAATCCAGGGACTGAACCCGTGTCTCCTGCATTTTCAGGAGGATTCTTTACCACTGAGTCACCATAATAAATATGTAAAATTCTTCTAAAATCCTACATTCTAGGGAGATTATATTCTAAGACCCTATTATGAAAATTTTTGAGTAGTCACTATGTTCCAAATAATGTTCATTAATTAATTCAACAAATATTTATTAAGTGCCTTAACCATCTTCAGACACAGTTTTCTCATCTGTAAAAGAGAGTAATAAATATATTTCTTACACTATAAGGTTCTGTGAATGATATTCTGGTTGTTATATGGAGAGTAGATATTAGTGAGAAAACATAGGGAGAGTTATTAGGGGATATAGCAATTGTTTAAAGGAGAGTCCAGGGTAGTGGCAAAAGTGGTGAAAAATATCACCAAATTCAGGACATGTTTTGGAATTTAAGCCAACATGATATAATGATTGATGAATTCAATGTGACATGTAGGGCAAGAGATGAAACAAGGATAATTGCTATGTTTTGGCCAAAGTTACTGAATAAATCATGGGTCCATTTTATTGAGTTGTTGAGGTTGGACATTTTGGAGAAGGAATTGAGTTCTATTTTGGATATATTACATCTTGGTTACCTGATAGGCATCCAAGATTTCAAGTAGGCATTTGGATATATAAATTTAAACCTCAAAGGAGAAGCCAAGGCTGAAGATTTAAATATGGCATATACCAGATGGTAATTATACCATGAGATAAAAGTAATTGCTTAGATAGAGTAAAAGAAGATGACCAGGGACTGAGCTCTGGGGAGGAATCAAGTGAGGAAAGAGAAATGGTCAGTGAATTAGGAGAAAAACTAGACAAGTGAGATGTCCTCATTTAAAGATAAAAATCATTAAGGAGAAGGAAATAATTGGGAAATAATAAGGAAATATCTCAAAATCCCTTGAAATTTTGAGGAAATGAGACCTGAGGTTTGACCATCAGTTATAAAAAGATGAGGTCATTGTTGACTTTGAAAATAGTAGTTCCAGTAGAGCCATGTGGCTATCAGCCTGACTGAAGAGAGAATTGGGGTGGGAGTTAAGAAGTAACAGTGAAAGAGTAATTAAAGACAACTCTTTTTTCCCCTGAATTTTGCTATAAATGGGAGCAGAGAAATGAGGCTGTACTGGAAGAGGTCTTGGGCCAAGTGAGACTTCTTCAAGATGGTGATGATATTTATATCCTGATGGGAATGATCCCAAAGAAAGGCAAAACTGATGATGCAGGAGAAAGGAGCCAAATGGAGGAGAAAATCCTTGAATAGGCCAGATGCTATGGGATCCAGTACATGAGTTGAAGAATAGGCTTTCAGACAGGAGCTAGGATAGTGCAGCTACAGAACAAGAGAAGCCAAAACTTAAGAACAGGTGAAGACAAGATGGTAATTTGAGGGTTGGAAAGATGAGGTAACTGTCTTATGATTGTGTCTGTATCCTGAGTTAAGAAGGAATCCCAGTCATAGCTTAGAACGATGGGGAAGAGAGACGTGTCTTTTTCCTGATTTTCTGATACTTTTATCTTCCTGGAATCCTTGGCCGCTTCATATATGCATGTCCTGCACCCAAAAGGGATCCACATGATTTAGTGCTCTGCTGCTGCAGTCTTGAAATTCTTAATAGTATTTTTTTTAACAAGGAGCCCCATATGTTTTTTGATTTCTTGTTGAGCTGCAGAAATTAAATATTTATCCCTGCTGGAAGCTTTTGACTCGTCATCACCAGTGTTCTAGAATTTCATGAAGTGTCTGGTATGAGTTTTTTCAGCCACTGCACTGGATCATAATCCCCTCATTTCAAAACAGTCGTTACAGTTGACCCTTGAACAATAGGGAGATAGGGGTGTCAACCCTCTGCAAAAATCTGTGTATAACTTTACAGTCAGCTGTTTATAACCATGGTTCCTCATCTGCACATTCAATCCACTATGGATCATGTACCATCACTATGGAAAAAATCTGTATGTTAGTGGACCTGCGCAGTTCAAACCTGTATTGTTTGAGGGTCACTTATAATGTCCTTCAGGTCTAAGAAATTGCCTTGCATTGCTCCACTGACAATTTCTTCTCTTCAGTCTTTCTCTTTATGCAGATTTATAGTTTGATTCCTGAAGGCAGAGTGAGGAAATTAGAAAGTAAGACAAGAAAAAGAGAAAAGGCAGTGAAGGCTGTGTTGATGGGTAAGTTACTACTGTGGGCACTTGGGGCTCAGTCCCACTGGAGACTCCTTGAGGGAGTGAGTGGAGCGCAATTTAGAACCGTCAGCAACTCTATCCCTCATCAAATAAAGGGGACTTAACCTCCAGCATGCCCCCATGTCTTCTCATAGCAGACACTTAGAGGGTAGCACATTATAGGCTCCCAGTAAACACTGATTGAATGAATAAATGAAATGTAGAGATTTCTGGAGACACTGGATAGAATAAGAATAGAGATCTAAAAATATCTTTAAAGCACACTAACAATTTTTAAAAATAAAGCAATAAACAAACTAGTATTAGAGTTTGCTTCTGTTTGTTTTCCTGTATATTATTTAATGCACTAATCTTCTATAACAGAAAGACCTCGAAATACCGTGGCTTATAAAGAGGAATAAATTCGAGTCAGTTGTAGTGAAGTGGATGAACCTAAAACCTGTTATATAGAGTGAGGTGGGTCAGAAAGAGAAAAACAAATATATTAACACATGATTTTTCCAGTAGTCATGTATGGATGTGAGAGTTAGACTATAAAGAAAGCTGAGCACCAAAGAACTGATGCTTTTGAACTATGGTGTTGGAGAAGACTCTCGAGAGTCCCTTGGGCTTCAAGGAGATCCAACCAGTCAATCCTAAAGGAAATCAGTCCTAAATATTCACTGGAAGGACTGATGCTGAAGCTGAAAATCCAGTACTTTGGCCACCTGATTCGAAGAACTGACTCATTGGAAAAGACCGTTATGCTGGGAAAGATTGAGGGTGGGAGCGGAAGGGGACGACAGAGGATTGGATGTTTGGATGGCATCACTGACGTGACAGACATGAGTTTGAGTAGGCTCTGGGAATTGGTGATGGACAGGGAAGCTTGGCATGCTTGGGGAAGTCCATGGGGTTGCAAAGAGTCGGACATGACTGAGCAACTGAACTGATGTGGAGTCTAGAAGGATGGTACTCATGATCCTATTTGCAGTGCAGGAATAGAAATGCAGATAAAGAGAACAAGCTTGTGGACATGGGCAGAGGGAGAGGGTGGGGTAAACTGAGAGAATAGCATTGACATCTATTACATGTGAAATAGATAGCTAATGGGAGGCAGCTATACAACAGAGGGAGCTCAGCTTGGTAAGCTGTGATGACCTAGAGGTATGGGATTACAGAGGGAGGGGAGACTCAACAGGGAAGGGATATATGTATACTCATAGCTGATTCACATTGTTGTACAGCAGAAACCAACACAACATTATTAAGCAATTATCCTCCAATTAAAAATAAAGTACAGCGGCCTAACTAAAATGCAAACATCATTTCCCTAAAGTAACAGCCGGATATAAGCAGTCTGGGGCTGACATATTAGCCATCCTTAATCTGATGCCACCCATCTCTGGACTCAAATCAACTGTACCATGCTCTGCATCCTCCAGTGAGTGGAAACTGGCAGAGGAGCTGGGGGAAATAGGCTCATCCCTTTGAAAGACATACCCAGAAAAGGCACACCTCACCTTTTACTCACATCCTGTTGGCATATAGTCACATGGACAAACCTAATTCCAAGGAAGGATGGAAATGCAGTCATTTTCTAGGCATGCCCAGATAAACTTGGGAGTCTATTATTAAGTGGGTTCTGGTAAAGGAGGCAGTTTCTCACAAAATATATACAAATATAAATATACATTTACACATAAATAATATTTCTGGCTCATATGGTAAAGAATCTGCCTGCAATGCAGGAGACCTTGGTTTGATCCCTGGATCAGGAAGATCCCCTGGAGAAGGGAATGGCAACCCACTCCAGTAGGCTTCCCTGGGAAATCTCATGGACAGAAGAGCCTGGCAGACTATGGTCCCTGGGGTTATGAAAAGTCAGACATGACTGAGTGACTAACATACACACACAGTGATTTCTGTGTGGCGAAATGGAACTTTAGAAGCTAGATAAGGGATTAGCTTGCATGTGTGTTAAGCCACTTCAGTCACGTCCAACTCTTTGAGATCCTATGGACTGGACCCTGCCCAGAGACAGAACTAAGAACTAATGTCTCCTGCACTGGCAGTGGGTTCTTTACCACTAGCACTACCTGGAAAGCCCAGAGACTAGCTTACTTGTTTGGTAAACCATTGTACACAGTTTGAAATAATTACCAGATATGTCTATAACTGTAATGGTATTAAAAATTTATTCTCACTACACTCAGATGTATGATAAAAAATATACAGCTTTTTTGTTTTCCATAAGTAATTATGAGTTCTTTCCCCACTGGAGGAAAGGGATACATTTTTAATTTTTGAATTACAGTATCTGGAGTTCCCTGGTGGTTCAGTGGTTGAGACTCTGTGCTTCCACTGCCGGAGGCTCATGTTCAATCCCTGGTCCGGGAACAAAGATCCCACAGGCCACGTGGCCAAAAGCAATTAAAATGACCAGATGAATTACAGTATCTGTATCAGTCAGACCAGGCTGCCATAACAAAATACCATAGATTGGGAGGCTTAAAGAAAGTGTCTGTTTTTTCACAGTTCTGGAGGCTGGAAGTCCTAGATCCGTATTCCAACATGATCAGGATCTGGTGAGAGCTCTCTCTGTGGCTTGCAGGTGGTCATCTCCTCTCTGTATTCTCAATGGCACAGAGAGAAGGTACTAACTGTACTGATTCAATTACGAGGATCCCTCCTTCATGACATCATCTAAACCACATTACCTCCTAAAGTTCCCATCTGCAAATACAAGCCTGACAGTTCAGGCTTCATCAAATGAATTTTGGGGGGAGACACAATTCAGTCCATAGAGATATTTTCATCTCTCCTACTTTAAATAATCTGCTTCATAACTCAGGCAGTTTTGTTTTGATTAAGTGGCTATTCTTTCAAGTTGTGCTCACCCCAGCATTACCCCTAAATGGCATCAAGCTATACGAACAAAGAGGTTCACGTGCCCTCGTGGCCTTGGGTAAAGTTAGAGGCCTGCACATATCCTGTAGCCGGGCACTGTCCCTGAGGTGTGGTCGGCAGGAACCCATCGCTGGACACTTCACTGTCTGCTTCAGGGTCTACAGCTACAGAGAGGGAGGATTATGAGTGTGAAGCATACCGTGGCTTGGCTTCCCCACATTGTTCCACCCATTTACTCTGTTAGGGCTGCCCCATGTGGAGCAGGGTCTCCCTGCAGACTGAGGACACCCAGCTGACCAGAGGAACGGAGCAAAAACCCCTCTGCTCTCAACACCCACCCACCAAAATAAATGCACCCATGCCCTCAACAGACCTAAGAGTCGGACATGACTTAGCAACCGAGCAGCAGCAACAACAATGCCATCAGCTGACCTGACACATCTCCCCTCTAGGATTTTAGCCCAGAGAGGGGAGGTCAGGATATGTGCATCTCATGGCTCTCTTGGTATCTAATTCTCACAGTCTCCTGGGGACTACACAGGCAGATTCAGGCTCTCCTCCTTCTTCACATCCCTTTTCCACTCTAGAATCGTAAGCCTCATGGTACAGCCATCATCCTTAGAACCAATATCATTTCGAAGCTGGGAAGAAACTCCAAGATCAGAACCCCTCAGAGCTGGTTCTTGATATTCATGTGGACTGAAAACTTGGAAAACTTTCTTCTTTCTCAACCAAATCTAGATTTCAAATGTATTAAAAAAATTTTTTCTTGGCAGAAAAGAGTTGAACCACTCTACTTTGTTTTTATGTATTATTTAAAATTTGCAAAATTGCACAAGAGTACAGGACATAGTAAAATGTATGCATCAGCCACATTCAAAAATTATCAACATTTTTGGTATTGTTTAACCTACAACTCACTTTTTTCTTCTGAATTATTTTAAAAGAATTCTACATACCATGTCATTTTTTCTTCCCTTTTACATTCTTTCCATAAGTGCAAATTCTACCAACTCTTAAAAAATAGAAGCTAGGTGCCTTAGGCTAACTAGGAAAAAACCGTTTGAGCATGAAAATGCATAAGAATAAACTTTCCTAGCACATTAGGGAATCGCCAAATTAAAAGATATGTGTTTTACAGTAAGTGCTTTACATTAAAATATGTTTCATTTCATTTTTAATAGTAAGTTCTAATTCAATAATTATTTTCTCACTTTAGTTTAACAACTTTCCCTTAAAAGTCTTTCATGTTTAAAATTTAAACATCCTTTCAGTGACCAATTTATAATTGACTCACATTTAAACAAAAGTATCTGAAAATTTAAACTTTTCTTTTTATACGTTCTTATTTGAAAGTGTAATGCACATTACGTTATGACATTGAGGAAAGTCAGAATGGAAATTTTATGTGTACTGTGAGTATAATTATGTATTTTAAGTAAATACATGGAAGGAAGGAGCATAAACTAGAAAGCAGAATAGTAATATAATTACCTTTCTAGAACTGAACCAGAAATTTTCTCCTATTGAAGTTTCCAGATATTCCATAATGTAGTTATAGCACTTCTTTGGAAGAGTATTATTTTTTAAATAGAAATATATATATTCTAAGGATCTTCTCACTAAAAATTTCTCATTTTTTTCATTTTGTATGGTGTCTTGCCAAATTACAAATTATTTCCAATGTTTACCCAGTTACACAGTGTATACCAAGAGCTCCAGATGGCTTCTTACAACAAAGTGAAAGCAGTCTTGTTTCTATTAAACACACTCTATGAAAATTTTCTAGAGATAAATGACGCAAATATATTTTGATGGGGAAACCAAACACTAGAATACTTAAATCTCTTATTTGCTCTTTGGGGTACATGTGAAGACTCTAACATTACTCAGATGGTGGGAAAATTATGTTGAGTATACAAAGGGGATTGAACAGGGAGTCAGGGAACCTGAGTTATAATCTCTGGGCTGCTTTAAATTGCTCTGCAATTTGATGGTTTTCTAACCTATTTGATCCTAGTTATCATCTGTAAAACCTGAAGATTATCAGCTTCTCTCACATCATAGTGCTGGTTGGCAGATAAAGTTAGAGTACATTAATGTTACTGTAACTTAATTGGTTATGAATCACAATCCAAAGGCAACTGAAATGATAAGTGTGGCAAGCATCTGATTAGCAACAGTATTAAACAGGCTTAATTCAGTTCCTCAAACTTAATGCAAATCAGAGTTCGGGAGGAAAAAACGGGTTTAGCAAGAAAATGAGGATATGAGTTTCAGCAAACTCCCAGAGATAATGAAAGACAGGGAAGCTTGGCATGCTATAGTCCATGGGGTCACAAAGAGTTGGACACGACTTAGCGACTGAGCAACAATAATAAAGTGATAAGAAGAAAATTAGTTGGAAAATATCAGAGTACTCAAATGAAAGACATGGAATTTTCAGAAACATTCTCTTTAATTAACCAAAAAGCTCTACATTAATTATTATTAGTAAATGATGTTTGCCCACATATCTGCCCCTTTACTAAACTGAAACCCCTAATGATGGTGTAAATTCATGTGCTCTGCTATCTTTTTCCATCAATACATGCACATGTAGCCTTTTGGTTCATGGAAAACAGTCCTGTTTGTAAACCTCTGTGACCTATTTCAGGTGCTCAGATCATGTTTGTGCAACAGAATTGAATTAATTTATACAGGCCACTTAGATATTGTACAAAGAAAGCTACCCAATTTCAACAGGGGCCAAAGGCCCAAGAGAATTGCTACTTGCAAATAACTGTTTAACTGTCTAATGCAATTTGCTGCTGCTGCTGCTGCTAAGTCGCATCAGTCGTGTCTGACTCTGTGCGACCCTATAGGCAGCAGGCCAACAGGCTCCCCTGTCCCTGGGATTCTCCAGGCAAGAATACTGGAGTGGGTGGCCATTTCCTTCTCCAAATGTCCATAAATTATATAAGGCAAGATATGCATAAATTTATTTTAAGGCAAGACATTTACAAGTAATGCAATCATGTAAAAGAAAAACTAACACTGTAAAAGTATTTTTCTTTGGCTTCTAGGAACCAAAAATCTCTCAAAGTGAGTATAATTCATACACCTATGATATAAAAATATCTTACTTCCCTAATTCTTAGATACCTTAGAAAGAACTTAACAGTAAAGATATTACACATCTAGAAAGAGTATTTTGCATTGCCTTTGTACACCATTAAGCAACTTGAATTATTTTGTCAGCCAGCTAATATTTTAACCACCTGTGGCTTCCTTGGTGTTCATCCAAATATTTGTTTTTCCGCGTAATGTTCACTCCATGGCCATGGTCGCTTTCAAACATTAAGTTCTTCTACCTTTGGACTTCAGGGCATTAACAGATGTTAGGCATGTCTACTGTGTTTTCTATGAAGGGAAAAAAATATTCCATAGTGCTTTATATCATGGGGAAAATAGTCCATATTCTATAAAGGTTGGCTCTGTGTAATTACAATAAAAAGCTAGCCCTTTCTGAGTACTTATAATGTGCCAAGCACTGACTTTTACAGGTATTATTTCACTTAACCCTCACAGCAAGAAGAGGAAATGGATGCTCAGAGGAGTTAGGTAATTTACCCAAGGCCATAGATCCAGTTAGTAAGTTAGCCAGAATTCAAACCCAGATCTGACTTAAGCACCTGGCTCCTAGCACACACCATGCTGTTAGTTCAAGAGCGCTTCACTAAATCTTGCAGTAAATGTGGTGTTTCAAGAATATAATGTATCACAACATTGTAAAGTAATTATCCTCCAATTAAAATTAATTAATTTTTAAAAAGAAAGTAAATTCAATTATAAAAATAGTATTTTAATCATAGCTTTAAAAATATTACACAATAGAAATAAAGAATAGTGACAAGACTGAAATATTATATGTTTTGAAAGAAAACTCCAATTCAATATCACATTAATAAAATGTATTCATAGTTGCATATTTAATATTCATTAACCTTAAATAAGGATCTACTGAGTTACTTTTCTATAATAAAATCTGAGCAAAAAAAATAGGAATATAATGTATAGTAAAACTTAAGTAGTATAACCTTTTCAATTCCTCTACATATAATCATTATTTCACCTGTGCCTAGAGCTATAAGAAAGGAAGGAAGAGAAGGAGAGAAAAGTGAGGGGTGAATAATGTTTTTTTTATTTTTCTCCACTGGAAAACATAAGTTAAATTCCAAAAATATATCATTTGGATCATATTAGTTGATTCTTAAACAATTGCCTCTCAACTCCAAACCCATTCTTCCTTTCGGTATTTTGTAAAGCTGGGATTGAGATTCTGAAAATTGCACTTCTGTCAGCTAATCCCTGTTAAAATCTGCCAAAGGTAGCATCAGAAGTAAATGAGAAGGCTGAAGGAGGTCTGATATGTAATGCGGAGAAAAGCAGAAGTTGCTGGAATAGGAAAGATGCAACAGAGAAATTCAGTGAACACAAAACATGGTTCTTTAATGATTTTAACAGAATTTCCACACCTCTGATGTAACTGATTGAGACTAAGAGAATGCAAAATCTTATCTAACATACTTTATACTAACATAATATTGTACATCAATTATATTTCAATTAAAGAATGAAAGAGACAGTGAGAGGCTTCCCTGTGGCTCAGCTGGTAAAGAATCCGCCTGCAGTGTGAGAGACCTGGATTCGATCCCTGGGTTGGGAAGATCCCCTGGAGAAAGGAGAAAGGAGAAAGGCTACTCACTCCAGTATTCTAGCCTGGAGAATTCCATAGACTATATAGTCCATGAGGTCACAAAGAGTCGGACACGACTGAGTGACTTTCACTTCACTTGAATGAAATGTTCTATTGGTATCTCTAATTTTCTTGAAGAGCTCTCTAGTCTTTCCCATTCTTTTGTTTGCCTGTATTTCTTTCCATTGATCACTTAGAAAGGCTTTCTTATCTCTCCTTGCTATTCTTGAGAACTCTGCATTCATATCCATATAGCCAAAGCTATGGCTTTTCCAGTAGCCATGTATGGATGTGAGAGCTGGACCAATTGAAGAAGGTTTTACGCCAAAGAATTGAAGCTTTTGAACTGTGGTGTTGGAGATAATAAATTCTTAGTCACTCAGTTGTGTCTGATTCTTTGTGATTCTACAGACTGTAGCCGGCCAGAGGCGTGGGGTCCTCTAAGCAAGAACACTAGAGTGGATAGACATTCCCTTCTCCAGCGGATCTTCTGGATCCAGGGATCAAACCTAGGTCCTGCATTGCAGCAGACTAATCCTTCACCATCTCAGTCATCAGTTGTTCTGTTTTTGTTTAGTCAGTCGTGTCTGACTCTTTGTGACTCCATGGACTCCAGCATGCCAGGCTTCCCTGTCCATCACCAATCTCCCCGAGCTTGCTCAAACTCATGTCGGTTGAATCAGTGATGCCATCCAACCATCTCGTCATCTGTCATCACCTTCTCCTCTGCCCTCACTCTTTCCCAGCGTCAGAGTCTTTTCTAATAAGCCAGCTCTTCGCATCAGGTGGCCAAAGTACTGGAGTCAGCTTCAACATCAGTCCTTCCAATGAATATTCAGGATTAATTTCCTTTGAGATTGACTGGTTTGATCTCTCTGCAGTCCAAGGGGCTCTCAAGAGTCTTCTCCAACACCCCAGAGGCACCAGGGAAGCCCCAAATAAATAATAAAGATAACAAATCAGCATACTCTAAAGCAGTGTCCAGACACTAGTTATCTTTCTCCGGTTGTTGCTATACTACTTTCTGCCCTCGGTCCTATTGTACCAGCGTACTTTCTCAACACCCCCGATGGCTCTGTACCCGGTTAGCTGTTCAGCCTGTCAGGTAGTCTACCGATGGCAGTCAGATCTACCACGGTCTCCTGAAGCTGCGTATCCTTTACCTGAGGTACTGCTCTACAGGACTCACTGGGATGAGAGCGCCACCTCGTGTTGCATCGCTGACTGTTCACAATCCCCAGCATGGTTTCTTTTCACTAGAACTCTTTGCAGATGAGGGCCCTGAAGCTTCCTCCCGAGAGTAATTTGGCCACGAAAGTTGCTATAAACATTTTCCCCCCAAAACAGAAAAAGAGCCCAAGACCTTTTCAATACAGTAATGGTGCTAATGCCTGAACTTAGTAGATTGGTCCCTACATGCTGGTCCCCATATCCTTAACCTATGTCCTTTGAATATTTGCTATATTTGTTTTTCATAGATTTTTTAAAATTATGTTTTAAATTACAACTGAAATTATGATTTGAGAGCTGAAATAGGTTTGGTAGAAACCTACCCTGCTCTCCCTCATAGAGGCCCATACTCAATAATAAGTTCTGAGAAGAGTTTCCAAGAGGTTGTTTGAAAGTACATTCCTTGGTGTCTGCAGAAGAGGCTACAAGCCTTTGCAGGCAGACCAACTATTTAAACTATTTTAAAAGAATTATTAGAGAAAAAAATTTTCTTGAATTCCTGGAGAATGACCACGAGTAGACTCATTGCCGCTTCCTCCCCACAGTTTTCCACAGGCAGTTTTGCTTTACTTTTCTGCTCTTCTGGAGAAAAATGAATTTCCATTTTTTCCTTATATTTGTTTAAAACTGAGCTCCCAACACCCAGGAGCTTGTTGATGCTTTCTTAGTTAAAGTATAAACCAATATACTCTCACTGTGCCCATAACTACTACACTTTATTGCCTTTAAATATAAAATGCAAAGACTTTCCCAGTGGCTCAGCAATAAAGAATCTGCCTGTAATGCAGGAGACAGAGATTTGGGTTTGATCCCTGGACCAGGAAGATCCCCAGGAGGATAAAATGGCAGCCCACTCCAGTATTCTTGCCAGGAAATTCCCATGAAGAGAGGAGCCTGGCAGCCTACCATCCATGCGGACACAAAAGTGAGACACAACTGAGCGACTGCACATATAAAATGCAATAATTATAAGGATATACTAGTGCCCATACCTCTTAAGTAAAACCCAAGATAAACAAATTATGTATAAATGTCAAAATAAATATAAATTTGGAAGTAAGGTGATCATTCCAAACTTACCATAAAATTTAGCATCAAGACAATGTAGTATTGGCATAAGGGTAAACTATACATTAATGTAAAAGAATCAAGAGTCCAGAAATGAACCCGTATATCCATAATCAACAGATTTTAAGTAAGGTGCCAAGACCACTTATAGGGAAAGAATAATCTTATTAACAAATAGTACTGTGACTAATGATAACCACATACAAACAATGAGGTTGGACCCTTACCACACACCAAATATAAAAATTAACCCAAGATATAACAAAGACCTAAATATGAGAGTAAAAACTATTCAACTTTTAGAAGAAAACACACATAATCTTCATGACCTTGGATTAGGCAGTGATTTCTTCAATATGACACTAAAGCACTAGCAATAAAAGAAAAAATACAGTAGACTTTATCAAATTAAAACCTTTTGTTCTCCGATAAACACCCTCAAGAAAGTAAAAAGTCAACCTATAGAATGAGATAAAATTTTTGTAAATCCTATATCTGACTGGTACTAGGACATAAAAGGAACTACAAAAACTTAATAGTAAAAAAGATAAACAACCCAATTCTAAAATAAGCAAAGGATCTGAAGAGATAGTTCTTCAAACAAATATACAAATGGTGAATAAGCACATGAAAAGCTGCTCAAAATAATTAGCCATCAAGAAAAAGCATATAAGAAAACAATAATGAGATATCATTTCACACCAACTAGGATGATTATAATAAAAGAGAAAGACAATAATAGGTGTTAGCAAGTATGTGGAGAAATTAGAACCCTTATACATTGCTGGTAGGGCTGTAAAATGGCATTGTCACTAACAGTCTGGAAGTTCCTTAAATGGTTAAACATAGAGTTCCTATATGATCCAGTCATTCTATTCCTAAATATATACCTACAGGAAATTCATACACAAAAATGTACACATAAATATTCACAGCCACAATATACATAATAGCGAAAAGGTGGAAACCTAAATGTCCATCAATTGATGAATGTATAAATAAAATGTGGTATAGCCATGAATAAATAGGCCTTCACATTGCAGTTTTGGACTATTATTCAGTAATAAAAAGAAATGAAGTAATGATACATGCTATGACATTGGTGAGCCTTGAAAACACGCTAAGTGGAAAAAGTCACAAAGTACCATATATTGTATGATTCCACTTATACGAATTACAAGAATGGGCAAACTGATAGAGAAAGTATATCGCTAGGGCTGGGAAAGATGAGATTAAGGGGTGACATCTGCAGGATGTGTGTGGGGGGGGTTTGTCAGGTAAGGAAATATTCTAAATAATTGATTGCAGTGATGAATGCATAATTATGAATACACTTAGCCCTTAAATTGTACACTATTTTTTTTATGTGCTGCACAGGCCTGGGCAGTGAAAGTGTCAAGTTGTAACCACTGGACAGTCAGGGAATTCCTGAATTGTACACTTTAGGGAGGTGAATTGTATAACATGTGAATTATATCTCAATAAGATGATAAAAAATGCTAGCTGTACATGATGGTCATTAAGGAATATTTTGCCTGAGCAGAAACAGAGAATCATGTGCTGATTCTGAGAGAAGTCATAAGTCAGATGTGAATGCGAAAAACTGCAAGCCTCTAACCCTCATGTGGGCTTCCCAGGTGACTCAGTGATAAAGAATCTGCCTGCCAATGCAGGAGATGTGTGTTCAATCCCTGGGTTGGGAAGATCCCCTGGGGGAGGATAGCAACCCATTCTAGTATGCTTGCCTGGAAAATTCCATGGATGGAGGAGCCTGGTGGGCTACAGTCCAAAGGGTTGCAAAGAATCAGACATGACTGAGCATGCACAAAGCCTCACGTAGTTGCCCTTCAGAAATGTATTAAAGATATTACTGGTTTAAAAAAACAAGAAGGTTAATGAACAAGCAAAGAAAAAGTGCTTAAAGTAGTGAAATTGCTGTAAAGCTTACCTTGATGTTATTGAAGATACAAAGTCATATTGCTAAGTCATTAGCATAGATATTCAGAGCTTATTTTCAGGTTTTCTTTGCTATTGAAGCAAAGAGAAAAATTAGTCAATATTCTTGTGCAACAAATAACATATTGGTTAGCTTGGAGATTACTCAACTTCTTTAATAAATCTTAAAATGACAACAAATGGTATTTATCAGTACTTCAGGAGAAGTCCTGTTCTTGGACTAATATTTGTAAAATCATGGACTGCTAAGGAATACAGCCTTTTAGAGTAGGCATGTTTCCCCAGTGACTCAGCTGGTAAAGAACCTGCCTGCCAATGCAGAAGACACAAGAGACTTGCGTTTGAACCCCGGGTTGGGAAGATCCCCTGGAGAAAGAAATGGCAACCCACTTCAGTCTGGAAAATTCCATGGAGAGAGGAGCCAGGCAGACCATCCATGGGGTCACAGAGAGTCAAACATACTGAGCACACACACACATGTAATACCTTAATAATGAAGAAGTGCTTTTAAAAACTTCATTTTTACCTGGAAGAGCCATTCAATTCAAAGCAGAAATTTCAATCAAATATTCCAAGTAGAAATATAGGGCAATTTCTTTAATGTCAGTTCTATACTTATGTTATTTTTAGATTGCTTTATATATAATAAAACATGTATAATATTTACATATAATAAAACATGTATATCCATATATAACATGAAAGGAATAAATTACGAAAGAAAGAAGGGTTTATGAAGGGAAGGGAAGAGTGAAATTGGGGAAGATGAGGAGATTGAAAAGTGATGATCAGGGATGACTATATATGTATATTAAGATATGTATATACACATATGGGCTTCCCAGGTGGTGGTGGTAAATAATCCACCTGCCAATGTAGGCGATGCAAGAGAAGCAAGTTCAATCCCTGGGTCAAGAAGATCCTCTGGAGGAAGAAATGGCAACCCACTCCTGTATACTTGCCTGGAGAATTACGTGAACAGAGGAGCCTGGGGGGCTATGGTCCAGGAGGTCACAAAGTCAGACATGACTGAAGCAATTTAGCACAGCACAGCACAGCATATTACTTTTATGATTTTTAAATTAAATTTTAATCGGAGGGCATTGCTTTCAAGTTTTAATTTTGAACTAATATCCAATCATTGATGAATGTACTAATCATCTTTTGCTAGATGATACTGCATTAACAGAAATCTTAGTCTCTCGAGGGCTTATAGCAACAAAGATGTTATTGTATTTGTCAGCTGGGAGTTAGCTGTTTACTCTACATTCTCTTCCCTTCTCCATCCGCGTAAAGAAGCAACCTCTATGTGGAACTTCGTCATAGTTATGGTAGGTGGAAAAGAGAGAGAGTAGAACCTAGGATGACTCAGAGCTTCTGATCAGAAATGGTACACACAGATTCTGCTTATTTCCCGTTGGCCAATTTGTGTTGCCTGGTGATCCCTGATACCACTGAGCGGGGAAGTGTAATCTTCCCACAGGGAAGGGCAATCCTGGGTACATGACTAAGCCTGACATTACAGTATTGGAGATTATCAAAGTTTCACTGGAAAAAGCAACAGATACGTTAAGAACAATAATCTACCATCACCACGAACCATACAATCTGAAGAAAATCTTAGCGATCATCTATTTCATCTCATTCAGTCTCATCTGCGGATAAAAAGTCAGAGGCTAGAAAGGAAAAATTATTTCCTTAGAGCTATAAAACTAATTTAGAGTCAAATCTCTGATAAACAGTCTCACTCCCCATAGCAGAATTCACCTTTGTATTCACATGAATAATCTATAAATGAAAAATAAATAGTTGGGTAGGTCAACTTAGCTATAAATTTACACAGAAGAAAAATATGCCCAGAGTAACTATTTTCAACCAGCTCTGGGAGTTGGTGATGGATGGGGAACCCTGGTGTGCTGCAGTCCATGGGGGTCACAAAGAGGAGGACACTACTAAGTGACTGAACTAAACTGAATCAAAGGTTGTATAATTTATATTCAACAGGGCCCCTACATAGAAGAAGAGAAATTATTTCTATTTCTTGGAAACAGTACAAATAAGCTCTTGATTTGTTGATCTAAGGACAGACTTAATAAAGTTATGGAGAAAGTACTGATGATGCCAATTAAACTTTAAAGTGTATCATGCCATACTACATTGTAAGTAGCATGAAAATATTAGAGAAATTCTTTCAGTATTTTAAAATTTTATCTGACTCAGTGAAAAAAAAAAAAAGTCACACATAAACATAACTATAATACAAAGCAACAAGTAGCCAAAAAGAGTAGGAAAGGTAGTAATGAAGCAATGATGTTCCAGTGCACTTTTATCAGAAACTACAAATCTAAAACTAGGAATGATGTTTACACATTTCCAGAAATGAGAAAAGTTTTATTACAAACATAATTAGAATTAGTGCTTATCAGAGTGTTTTGTCATAGTAAGTGATCAGCACACATATTGAATTGCACTAAAGGTGAATGTGCCAGAAAGAAAAATCTGTAGAGGGAGAAAAATTGGCAAGGACTGAGTTTAAGAAGAAGCTCACTTATGATAAGGCAGAAAGGTAGCAAGGGACAGAGTAGTCACTAAGTCGTATCCGACTTTTTGCAACCCCATGGACTGCAGCACACCAGGCTTCCCTGTCTTTCGCTATCTCCCAAAGTTTGCTCAGATGCATGTCCATTAAGTCAGTGATGCTTATCTAACCACCTCATCCTCTGTCAACCCCTTCTCCTCCTGCCCTCAATCTTTCCCAGCATCAGGGTCTTTTCCCATGAGTCAGCTCTTCACATCAAGTGGCCAAAGTATTGGAGCTTCAGCTTCAGCATCAGTCCTTCCAACGAATATTCAGGGTTGATTTCCTTTAGGAAGGCAAGAAACATAGAGGGAAGTTGATATTCTAACAGTCACACCTGTGGTGAGACAGAGGGTGGAACCAGCTCATTCGGGGGTGGGGGAGCACAAGTAATTGGCATCTTCATAAGTTCTAAAGACTGGCTTCCACCTTGAACAGTATCCTCAAAGGAACAGGATTGAGGGGAGATAGATACAGATGCCAATTTACCTGTCTTTCATTTTGAGTTACCTAAAAGAAAAATTTCAGGCTTCTTTGCAGGGCTTTCAATTTTTATGCTTTATGAGATTTCAAGCATCCCATTGACTCTCTCATTATATATAGTCTCATCTCTTGCAGATTCTTTTAAAACCCACAAACGGAGAACAGGAGTTAAATGCAGGTGGAGACTGAAATTCAAATTAGCTTCAGATTAAATGTTATCAGACAACAAATAAGCATCAGTGATAGATTCTCTGATTTTCCCTGGTTTTGATGAATAAAGAGAAGGCAAAACAGATAAATGATAATAGCCACGTCTGAAGAAGGGAAAAAAACTGCAAAAAGAAAACATTTAGGAACAAGACAAAACTCTGAACTTTCACATCTTTGACCTCAGAAACAAAAATTGTGGACTAGGATATTTCATGACATAATCGCAGTTGTAGTTTAGGTTTCATAAAGGTATTTTTGCTTTAAATTATGTCTAAGTGAGAAACCTCCCTGGGAATGTCTAACTGAGGTGTCAAAATGAGTGTGTTGCTTTCATTTCCTTGATTTGCATATCAGAAGGATGTATCCATTATTTTATTTAATAATGTGGTACAAAGAAATCAGATGCCATAATCTCTATAGAGTCTACTGCATTTAAAAGGTTAACTTGAATAAGCAGAATTTTTCAACTTGACAAAATGAACAATAAAAATGGCCTTGACAGTTTAAAACACAAAAATGTAAAGTACTATAGATAGAATGTGTAGGGTACCTAGAGTGCATCTAGAGGCACATTTAAAGTCTTAACTGCATTTATGGGGGATGGGGCAGGGGAAAGGGGGGATTAAATATGTTAAGAAAATATTTAGAAGCGGAGGAGAAAAAACCTAACAAACTAGCTCCAGAAAGGAAATAATAAAACTACACTCAGAAACTGAAGAAATGGCAAAGAAAAAAAAAAAAGAATAGAAAATCTGAAAGGTAGGTATCTGAAAAAGCTGAATTGAACTAGACAAGTTTCTAGCAATCAAGGGGAAAAGACACAAAACAAAGCGTATCAGGAATGAATCAAGAGGAAATCCTTAAAATTATAAAATAATAATGTAAGTTTTGTCAGTACCTTTTTGTTTTTTATATTTTATATTTCAATAGATAGTACATTCATGTGGCTTTAAACTCAATATGCTCTACATCTATATGATAAAAATTCCCCTACCACCATATTCTCCAACTACCCACTATCTCTCCCAAAAGCACCGTCAGTTCAGTTCAGTCGCTCAGTCGTGTCCAACTCTTTGCGAACCCAGGAATCGCAGCACGCCAGGCCTCCCTGTCCATCACCAACTCCCGGAGTTCACCCAGACTCACGTCCATCGAGCCGGTGATGCCATCCAGCCATCCCATCCTCTGTAGTCCCTTCTCCTCCTGCCCCTAATCCCTCCCAGCATCAGAGTCTTTTCCAATGAGTCAACTCTTCGCATGAGGTGGCCAAAGTACTGGAGTTTCAGCTTTAGCATCAGTCCTTCCAATGAACACCCAGGGCTTACCTCCTTCAGAATGGACTGGTTGAATCTCCTTGCAGTCCAAGGGACTCTCAAGAGTCTTCTCCAACACCACAGTTCAAAAGCATCAATTCTTCAGTGCTCAGCCTTCTTCACAGTCCAACTCTCACATCCATACATGACCACTGGAAAAACCATAGCCTTGACTAGACGGACTTTTATTGGCAAAGTAATGTCTCTGCTTTTGAATATGCTATCTAGGTTGGTCATAACTTTCCTTCCAAGGAGTAAGCGTCTTTTAATTTCATGGCTGCAATCACCATCTGCAGTGACTTTGGAGCCCCAAAAAATAAAGTCTAACACTATTTCCACTGTTTCCCCATCTATTTCCCATGAAGTGATGGGACCGGATGCCATGATCTTCATTTTCTGAATGTTGAGGTTTAAGCCAACTTTTGCATTCTCCTCTTTCACTTTCATCAAGAGGCTTTTTAGTTCCTCTTCACTTTCTGCCATACGGGTGGTGTCGTCTGCATATCTGAGACTATTGATATTTCTCCCGGCAGTCTTGATTCCAGCTTGTCCTTCTTCCAGCCCAGCGTTTCTCATGATGTACTCTTCATATAAGTTAAATAAGCAGGGTGACAATATACAGCCCTGACAGACTCCTTTTCCTATTTGGAACCAGTCTGTTGTTCCATGTCCAGTTCTAACTGTTGCTTCCTGCCCTAAGGTTTATCAATTACTTATAAAAGCTGCCAGATACTTTATTCATTTATAAATTAACACAAATATGACTTCTCTTACCCCTTTTCTTGCTTGCTCTTTGGAAGAAAATCTATGACAAACCTAGACAATATATTAAAAAGCAGTGACATTACTTTACTGACAAAGGTCCATATAGTCAAAGCTATGATTTTTCCAGTAGTCATGTATGGATGTGAGAGTTGGACCATAGAGAAAGCTGAGCACTGAAGAATTGATGCTTTTGAACTGTGGTGTTGGAAAAGACTCTTGAGAGGCCCTTGGACAGCAAGGAGATCAAACCAGTCAATCCTAAAGGAAATCAGTCCTGAATATTCATTGGAAGGACTAGTACTGAAGCAGAAACTCCAATACTTTGGCCACCTGATAACGAAGAACTGACTCATTGGAAAAGACCTTGATGTTGGGAAAGATTGAAGGCAGGAGGAGAAGGGGATGACAGAGGAGGAGATGTTTGGATGGCATCACTGACTCTATGGATGTTAGTTTGAGCAAGCTCTGGGAGTTGGTGATGGACAGAGAAGCCTGGTGTGCTGCAACCCATGGGGTCGCAGAGACAGACACGACTGAGCAACTGAACTGAACTGACCACTTTTCTCATGCGTAAAATAAATTTAGTTGGTAGGTTTAAAAGATTCTTCATAACAAAAATGTACGGGTATATTTCCCAAAACCTTCAAGAAGTATATCATGTCTGCCTTATAAAAGCTATTTAAGACAACTAAGAATGGGGAAGATTTTACCAGACATCAATGTGGATTGGCTCATTCAGTACTATTCCACCTCCTTAGAGCAGCGGAAGTCATATAACGTATAGCATTTCCCAGAATTGCTCTTGATCAGATTCCAGATGTGATTTGGGCTCTGATATGCAACTTTACTCCTGTGAAACTGTAATTTGAGAGTGAATCAAATGAGGAAGGTGGCAGGTTGTAAGGCATCCATTATGCTGTGGTGGATTGTGACAAACTCACTGTGGTTCCTGAGCCAGTAACAAGCAGCGATGTCCTGACTGCAGAGGATATCCTGGCTGCAGACGACTTCCAGATTAGTAGAGGTGGTGTAATTTTGGAACTGGCAAAGCTTCTGCATACTGACTGGCAGGTAACTTTCTGATTCAGTGGCTTTCTAATCTTAGCAGAGATGGTAGCATCTTAATCTGTCAAAAAGTTTTATTACTAATTTACTCTCCTACATCCTTCTTTTTTTAATTGAAGTATAGCTGATTTACAATGTTACATTGGTTTCAGGTGTACAACATAGTGATTTAATGTTTTTTATAGATTATACTTCAACTGAAATTATAAAACATTGTTATACTCCTTGTGCTGTATATTATCTTGTATCTTACTTAATTTATGTCTATTAGTTTGTACCTTTTAATCCCCTTTCCCTATTTTGTCTCTCCCCCATCCTTATAAGTAACCACTTATAATCACTAGTTTGTCCTCTGTATCTATGAGTCTGTTTCTTCTTTTTTATATTTATCTGACTGTTCTACTTTTTTAGATTTTACATATAAGTGAAGGCATACAGTGTTTGTCTTTCTCTGTATAACTTCATTAAGCATAATACTCTGTGTCCATTCATGTTGTTGCCAAAGGCAAAATTTCATTATTTTTTTATGGCTGAGTATATTACATTGTGATATAAACCACAGCTTCTTTATCCATTCATCTGTTGTTGGATATTGAGATCACATCCTTATTTTGACTATTATAAATAATGTTGCTCTAAACATTTATATTTTCTAATTACTGTTTTCTTTTTCTTGGGATATGTACATAACAGTGGAACTGTGGATCATATGGTAGTTCTAGTTTCAGATTTTTGAGGAACCTCTACACAGTTTTCCATAATGGTTCATACCAACTTACATTCCCACTAACAGGGCACTAGTGTTCCCTTTTCTCAACATCCTGACCAACAATTATTATTCATTATCTTTTTGATGATACCATTCTGACGGATGTGAAGTAATAGCTCATTGTGGTTTTGGTTTGCATTTCTCTGATGATTGGTGATATTGAGCATCTTCTTATGTACCTTTTGGCCACCTGTATGTATCTTTGGGAAAATGTCTAATCAGGTCTTTCCATCATTTTAAAATTGAATCATTTGCTTATTTGATATTGAGCTATATGAGCGCTTTATATATTTTGTATATTAACCCCTTACCCCTTATCAGATACATCATTTGCAATTATCTTCTCCCATTTGGTAAATCGTCTTTTCATTTTGATGATAGTATCCTTCACTGTGCAAAAGCCTTTAAGTTTAATTAGGTCCCATTTCTTTATTTTTGCTTTTATTTCCTTTGCCTGCAGAGAAAGAGCAAAAAAATATTGCTAAGATTTATGTCAAAGCATATACTGCCTATGCTTTCTTCTAGAAGTTTTGTGGCTTCCAGTTTTAAATTTAGATCTTTAATCCACTTTATTTTTTATATGGTGTGAGAAAATACTCTAATTTCACTCTTTTACATGTAGCTGTCCAGTTTCACCAGTATCACTTACTGAAGACACTGTTTTTTCTCCATTTTATATTTTTGTCTCCTTTGTCATAGACTAATTGGCCATATGTGTGTGGGTTTATTTATGGGCTCTCTATTCTGTTGATCTATGTGTCTGTTTTTGTGCCAGTAGCATGTTATTTTGATTACTGTAGCTTTGTAGTATAGTCTGAAGTCAGGGAGCATGATACCTCCAGCTCTATTTTTCTTTCTCAAGATTGCTTTGGTTATTTGAGGTCTTCTGTGGTTCTATAAAAATTTAAGATTATTTGTCTTAGTTCTGTGAAAAGTGTCTTGGGTATCTTGATGGAAGTCTGTAGATAGCTTTGGGTGGTATGGACACTTTAACAATATTAATTCTTCCAATCCATGAACATGAAATATTTTTCAAGTTCTTTGCTTCATCTTCAATTTCCTTCATCAATGTTTTATAGTTTTTAGAATTTAACCTTTACCCCCTTGATTAAATTTATTCCTATTTTATTCTTTTTGATGAAATTGTAAATGGGATTTTTTTAAAAAAAACTTTATTTTGTATTGGCATATAGCCAATTAACAATGTTGTGATAATTTCAGGTGGAAAACAAAGGGGCTGAGCCATACATACACATGTATCCATTCTCCCCCAAACTCTCCTCCCATTCAGGCTGCCACATAACATTGCACAGAGTTTCTGGTGCTATACAGGAGGTCATTGTTGGTTATCCATTTAAAATATATCAGTGTGTACATGTCCATGGAATTGTTTTCTTGCTTTCTCTTTCTGACAAGTCATTCATTAGTGTGCAGAAAAACAACAGATTTCTGTATGCTAATCTGGTATTCTGCAAGTTTACTGAATTCAATTATTAGTTTTAATACTTTTTGGTGGAGACTTTAAGGTAATAATTTTTTTTAGATTTGACATCAAAAGGAAAGATAATGATAGCAAAAATAATAAGATACACTAAACTAAAAAACTTCTGCACAGCAAAAGAAGCAAACAATATATAAAGACAACCTATGGAGTGAGAGGAAAATAATTGCAAATCATATATCTGATAAAGCATTAATGTCCAAAATATATAGAGAGCCATACAACTTAACAGCTTAAAACTAAACAATCCAATTTAAAAACAAGCAGAGGAACCGAGTAGACATTATTCCAGAGAAGACATACAAATGGCCAACAGGTACAGGAAAAGGTGCTCAATATCACTAATCATCAGAAACATATAAATCAAAGTCACAATGAAATACCATCTCACAGCTGTTAACATGGCTATCATCAAAAAATCAAGAGATAAAAAGCATTGGTGATGGTATGGAGAAAAGAGAACCTTGTACACGGGGGGAATGTAAATTGGTGCAGCCACTGTGGAAAACAGTATAGAAGCTCCTTAAAAGATTAAAAATAACTATCATATAATCCAGCAATTCCACTTTGGAGTATACATCTAAAAGAAATGAAAACAGAATATTGAAGTAATGCCTGCACTCACACATTCACTTAAGCATTATTTGTAATTAGCCAAAATATAGAAACAACCTGTGTTTGTCAATGAATAAATGGATAAAGAAAATGTAAGACATATAGAATACATGCAAATATGTGTATGTAACAATGGACTATTGGTCATCCATGAGAAAGGAAATCCTGCCACTTGTGATAACATAGGATTTAAAGGCCTTATGCTAAGTGGGATAAGTTAGATATGGTGCTGGGAAAACTGGTCAACCACTTGTAAAAGAATGAAACTGGAACACTTTCCATACACAAAAATAAACTCAAAATGGATTAAAGATCTAAACATAAGACCAGAAACTATAAAACTCCTAGAGGAAAACATACGCAAAACACTCTCCAACATAAATCACAGCAGGATCCTCTATGACCCACCTCCAAAAGTAATGGAAATAAAAGCAAAAATAAACAAATAGGACCTAATTAAACTTAAAAGCTTTTGCACAATGAAGGAAACTATAAGCAAGGTGAAAAGACAGCCTTCTGAATGGGAGAAAATAATAGCAAATGAAGCAACTGACAAACAACTAATCTCAAAAATATACAAGCAACTCCTTCAGCTCAATTCCAGAAAAATAAACAACCCAATCAAAAAATGGGCCAAAGAACTAAATAGACATTTCTCCAAAGAAGACATACAGATGGCTAACAAACACAGGAAAAGATGCTTAACATCACTCATCAGAGAAATGCAAATCAAAACCACAATGAGGTACCATCTCATGCCGGTCAGAATGGCTGCTATCCAAAAGTCTACAAACAATAAATGCTGGAGAGGGTGTAGAGAAAAGGAAACCCTCTTACACTATTGGTGAGAATGCAAACTAGTACAGCCACTATGGAGAACAGTGTGGAGATCCCTTAAAAAACTGGAAATAGAACTGCCATATGACCCAGCAATCCCACTGCTGGGCATACACACCGAGGAAACCAGAATTGAAAGAAACATGCATACCCCAATGTTCATTGCAACACTGTTTATAATATCCAGGACATGGAAGCAACCTAGATGTCCATCAGCAGATGAATGGATAAGAAAGCTGTGGTACATATTACTCAGCCATTAAAAAGAATATATTTGAATCAATTCTAATGAGGTGGATAAAACTGGGGCCTATTATACAGAGTGAAGTAAGCCAGAAAGAAAAACACCAATACAGTATACTAATGCATATATATGGAATTTAGAAAGATGGTAATGATAACCCTATATGTGAGACAGCAAAAAAGACACAGATGTATGGAACAGTCTTTTGGACTCTGTGGGAGAAGGTGAGGGTGGGATGATTTGAGAGAATAGCATTGAAACATGTATATTATCATATGTGAAACAGATCACCAGTCCAGGTTTGATGCATGAGACAGGGTGCTCAGAGCTGGTGCACTGGGATGACCCAGAGGGATAGGTAGGGGAGGGAGACGGGAGAGGGGTTCAGGATGGGGATCACATGTACACCCATGGCTGATTCATGTCAATGTATGGCAAAACCACTACAATATTGTAAAGAAATTAGCCTCCAATTAAAATAAATAAAAAATTATCAAAAAAGTTAGATATGCAAAGACAGATAAATAACTGTATAACATCACTCGCATGTGGAATCTTTAACAAAAAAAAAAATCAAATTCATAGAAAAAAAAAAAGTAGAAAATTGATTGCCAGGAGCTGTGTGGGGTAGGGCAAATGGAGAGAAGTTAGTAAAGGGTACAGAGTTTCAACTGGGGATTCCCAGGTGGCACTAGTGGTAAAGAACACATCTGCTAATGCAGGAGACATAAGAGATGTGGGTTTAATCCTTGGGTCAGGAAGATCCCCTAGAGGAGGTCATAGCAAGTATTCTTGCTTGGAGAACCCCATAGACAGGGGAGCCTGGCAGGCTACAGTCCATAGGACATGACTGAAGTGACATAGCATGCTTGCACAGAGTTTCAGTTATGAGTAAAGCCTGAGTATCTAATATAAAAATGGTGATTATATAGTTGATAACACTGGATTATATTATTGAAATTTGCCATGAAATTAAAAGACGCTTACTCCTTGGAAGAAAAGTTATGACCAACCTAGATAGCATATTCAAAAGCAGGGACATTACTTTGCCAACAAAGGTGCATCTAGTCAAGACTATGGTTTTTCCAGTGGTCATGTATGGATGTGAGAGTTGGACTGTGAAGAAGGCTGAGCACTGAAGAATTGATGCTTTGTTGGAGAAGGCTCCTGAGAGTCCCTTGGACTGCAAGGAGATCCAACGAGTCCACTCTAAAGGAAATCAGTCCTTGGTGTTCATTGGAAGGACTGATGCTAAGGCTGAAACTCCAGTACTTTGGCCACCTCATGTGAAGAGTTGACTCATTGGAAAAGACTCTGATGCTGGGAGGGATTGGAGGCAGGAGGAGAAGGGGACAACCGAGGATGAGATGGCTGGATGACATCACTGACTCGATGGATGTGAGTCTGAGCGAACTCTGGGAGTTGGTGATGGACAGGGAGGCCTGGCATGCTGCAATTCATGGGGTCGCAAAGAGTCAGACATGACTGAGTGACTGAACTGAACTGAACTGAAGGGAATAGAGTTGAAATATTCTCAAAAAAATTAAAAATAATTATGTGTGGTGAAGGCTAAGTTAATTAAAAGGGAAGAATCCTTTCACAATGTATTTGTATATAAAATCATCATAGCATACAATTTAGATATCTTACAATTTTATTTATCAATTATACTTCGATAAAGCTGATTTTTTTCAATGATAGTGAAGTTGATTTACTTTTCCACCTTAAGCCAGAAAAGCTTTTGAAAATGTTGCCATCTAGTGGTTTCAAACTTAAAAGAAATAATTGGTAACTAGTAAATCTTTCAACCATGTTTCCTCAGAAAAATTTCCTTAGCAGTTTTCAAATAAACAAATGTTACACTTGTGCCTCTACCTTCAGAGGAAGTACTCTGGACTTAAGCTATTGGACTTTAAAATGTGGCTTCATCATTTACGAACTGAATGATAAATGCCATGGGCAAGATGCTTACTGTCTCTGGAAAATGCATATAATAGTACTACCTACCTCCAGAGTTGTTAAGAAAAATTAATAAGAAAATCTACATTAACTTGTTTAGCACTGCATTTAGCTCACAGTATATACCCAACAAGTAGTAATGAGTATGTTACATGATGGGGAAAGAGTTGCAAACTATTGGGCTGTCAGTGAAAATGAAGTTTGAGTGATATAGCATTTAAAACTATGGTACTTTATATTGTCAATTCTGGTTAGAGTGTTATACTCCTTTCTTAAAATAAAACATTGGTATATGGTTGCTATCTCCATAGCAGCTATTAGTGACTGGTATTCTCTAATTGTAAAAGGTCACTGAATCAAACTATAATCGTGATTTAATGTAAAAATATTTATAAAATAAAATTCATCCCTGCTTTGGCCTGTTGGCTATTTTATTTTAAAAATGTAAATCTTTCTATGAGAGCACAAATGGAAGTGGAGGAAAGGCAGCTTCATTAGTTGGTTTAAAAAAACCGAGGCTCATATAAGATGCAATCATCTCCAAAACTGCCTGTCATGAAGGCAAGGCTGATGGGACTGGTCCTTTCTTTATAATATCCTTGAGCTGTAATATTGCAATGACTTACTTTATTCTTCAAAGGCGTTTCTGCAGTTTATTTTAACTTGATTTCACCTATCCAATGATGCATAAACAGTGTGACTTTTAAAATACATTTGACCAAAATGTTTCCTGAGATCTCCAGGAATATGATGACAAAATGTTAGATCACATCACTATTGAGAATTTAAAGGTATGCCACCAGCAATATTCATAGTATTAGTGGACTAGAGTCAACCTGAGAGGAAAAAATCATGCCACGAGACTCTGTCATCAACACTTCTTTATTTTCATCAGAAACTTCATGAATAAAGCATGCTTTCTCTAAGTTGCAGAAAATTCTGGATAAATAGATATGACAGGCAGCCTCTAAATGACCCTAATTATTCCTGCCTCCTGGTATTCACACCTTTGTGTGATCCCCTCCCCTTGTGTGTGAACTGGTTCTAACGACTCACTTCTAATGAATGTAATATAGCAGAAGTGACAAGAGACGCCTCTGAAATCAGGTTATAAAGAGACTCTGGCCTCCATTTTGCATGCTTTTTTCTTCCTCTCTCTTGCTAACTCACTGTCATGCATCCCAGTTGCCCTGTGGAGAGGCTTCCCTGACTAGAAACCGAGGGAGACTTCTGGCCAACAGCCCCAAGGAACTAAATTCCACCAACAACCACACAAGTGAGCTCAGAAATACATCCTCTCTTAGCTGAGGCTTTACTTGAGACTGCAGTCTAGACGTCTTCATTATAACTTGATAAGGGACTTTCAGGCAGAGGCAACCAGATGAACTAAGCCCTGGATTCTTGACCCACAGAAACTTTGAGATAATATTTTCCCATATTGTATACCATTAATTTGTAGGGATAATTTGTTATAAAGCAATGAATAATTAATTCAGCTGATCAGGGGTCAGCAAACTGCAGCCTGGGGGCCAAATCTGGTCTAAGGTCTGCCATTGTATGGCCCTTGAGCTAAGAACAGTCTTTACATTTAAAAGAGTTTGTTTGTTAATGAAAGACTTATATGTAGAAAAGACCCAAGGCTCACAAAGACTGAAATATTTCACTAGCTTTTTCAGAAAAAGCTTGCCAACAGTAAATAATATAACCAATAGCAGAATCAAGATTCAAAATGATTACCTTCACTCCCTAAAATAAAGAAATGAAGGAAATGAGATAAAATTTAGCAGTCATTAATAAAAAGTTCTGCCCTGAATTTCAAAACTCAATCTCAGAAATATAGGATTAAAAAAATAGAAAGAAATATAGGATACTGACCGTGTGACTAGAATTAGAATATTTCAGTGGATCCCAGTCTCACAAAAAGCTAAAATATAGAGTGGATACTTAACGTTAATATAACCCAAGATTGCGTTAACATAAATACAAATCTACTTCACAGAGAAATAACTTCAAGACCACCCAACTCAACACATGTGGTCTATTTTAACATGGATCATTTTAAAATTGTTTAGAGACAATGGAAGGAGAAGGCAATGGCAACCCACTCCAGTACTTTTGCCTGGAAAATCCCATGGACAGAGGAGCCTGGTGGGCTGCAGTCCATGGGGCTGCTAAGTGTCCGACACGACTGAGCAACCTCACATTCACTTTTCACTTTCATGCATTGGAGAAGGAAATGGCAACCCACTCCAGTGTTCTTGCCTGGAGAATCCCAGGGACGAGGGAGCCTGGTGGGCTGCCGTCTATGGGGTCGCACAGAGTCGGACACGACTGAAGCGACATAGCAGCAGCCAGCAGCAGAGACAATGGAGGAGGCATTTGCATTTGTTTTAGTGGGAAAGGCTTTTAAATTTACTTTCTTAACTAGCTGCAAGATACATTTTTTTTAAAATCGACATGATAAGTGGAACTACTAGCATCCAAATTTACATATTTTATCTATATTCATCTTTCTCCATACTTTTTACTTGAATCTTCCTTTGATGCTTATTTGTATTTTATAATATTTATATTATTATGGGTGCCTTTCCCTTCCTCTAGTCAACTGGAAAAACACACACTCAGATATGCAGATGACACCACCCTTATGGCAGAAAGTAAAGAGGAACTAAAAAGCCTCTTGATGAAAGTAAAAGTGGAGAGTGAAAAAGTTGGCTTAAAGCTCAACATTCAGAAGACGAAGATCATGGCATCCGTCCCATCACTTCATGGGAAATAGATGGGGAAACAGTGGAAACAGTGTCAAACTTTATTATTTTGGGCTCCAAAATCACTGCAGATGGTGATTGCAGCCATGAAACTAAAAGACGCTTACTCCTTGGAAGGAAAGTTACGACCAACCTAGATAGCATATTCAAAAGCAGAGACATTACTTTGCTGACTAAGGTCCGTCTAGTCAAGGCTATGGTTTTTCCTGTGGTCATGTATGGAAGTGAGAGTTGGACTGGGAAGAAAGCTGAATGCCAAAGAAAAGATGCTTTTGAATTGTGGTGTTGGAGAAGACTCTTGAGAGTCCCCTGGACTGCAAGGAGATTCAACCAGTCCATTCTGAAGGGGATCAGCCCTGGGATTTCTTTGGAAGGAATGATGCTAAAGCTGAAACTCCAGTACTTTGGCCACCTCATGCGAAGAGTTGACTCACTGGAAAAGACTCTGATGCTGGGAGGGATTGGTGGCAGGAGGAGAAGGGGACGACAGAGGATGAGATGGCTGGATGGCAACACTGACTCGATGGATGTGAGTCTGAGTGAACTCCAGGAGTTGGTGATGGACAGGGAGGCCTGGTGTGCTGCGATTCATGGGGTTACAAAGAGTCGGACACGACTGAGCGACTGAACTGAACTGAAAAGTTGAGAGTTATGTTTTATTAAGTGGGAATTTTTAGGACTTCAAACCCAAGAGGCAGCATCTCAGCTAACCTAGAGAGAACAGCTCTGAGGAAGGAGCAAAGGTGGGAAGGAGTCAGGTTATATAGAAACTTGCAATGAAGAGTAAGTAGTCTGAATGTCAAAAATATTTCTGTGAATTAAAGAAAACCGGGTTATCTCAAGTTACGGGATTTAGCACTTTTCTGTTTGGGAGGGCTTCCTAGGTAGCTCGGTGGTAAAGCATCTACCTGTTAAGCAGGAGACTTGGGTTCAATCCCTGGATTGAGAAGATCCCCTAGACAAGGAAATGGCAACCCATTCCAGTATTCTTGCCTGGGAAATCCCATGGACAAAAGAGCCTGGCTGGCTATAGTCCATAGGGTAACAAGGGTTGGACACAACTTAGTGACTAAACTACCATTTCTGTATGAGAAGATGCAAGAGTCTAGGTTCACTGAGATCATTCCTTTCATAGGTATCTCAGCTGTCTGAGGCTAATATTTTGGTGAGTTTTTCAGTCACCCTAAGGAGTGACTGCAGCCTCATAGCTGCCAGATGCAACTATTCTTCTCCTTCTTGAGGGCTCTTAGGGCTGAGGAATTCACATTTGGAGTGCCAGAATCCCTGATGACTGTGACATCTTTGTTTACTGATATGGCAGAAAACACTCCATTTCTCACCTTCTATACCAAGAGCAACATACCTGTGTTTGCCTATGGAGTTGGGAGATAATTTTTGTATTTAAGAGTATTATGTCCTATGTATCTTCTATAACCTCTTGAAATTGGTCTATCCCTCTTTATCATGCTTTCATATCCTGTATACCTCTGTGCCCAGAAATGTATCCTGGGGCTTTGAGGTAAGAGTTACTGCAGAATGAAATGTAAGATCATTCATTTTAAACACTTTAAATTCACATTTTTACGTGTCATGAATAAGAAACATAGAGACTAACCAAAAATGTTTCAATTTATTTGAATTCAATGAGTTTTGAAGACTAACTAAAGATATGATGCACCCAGAGACATAATTAGCTCCACTCATTGCTTTTTTACAGTAAAATCTACTCTCTCCTGGCTATTTTTTTTACTGATGTAGCTTATTTTAACATCACAGCCTACAATTCCTTGTTTCCTTTTATTCCTGAGAAATTGCTCTGAACATAGTAAGAAGTCACTGACTCAGACCCAGTGGCTTCTTCAGCTTTCACACCAGTCAGTGGTAGACAATTATGGAAGACTGGGGATAAAATGAATCTTTGATGATGAATTCTGAGAAGCAGAATGTGGAGGAATTAACAGAGTTCCTCTCAAAAATATTTCTATCTGAGAATGAGTGAAAAGTGGCTGCTATTTTCATATTCTAGAAGGAGGTGCAGACTTACATTAAGCTGACTCAATGATGAAAAGATTAAAAGAAAGAAAACACAGAGGAGAGAATTGGAGTAATAATACTTCTGCCTATACTGAATTACTATTTGAATTAAATTACTTAAATATATAAGGTTAAAATTTAAATCTCAAACCTATATTTGGGTAATGGTCACATTGGACTCTATTTTGTTCTACCAGCCCATTACTGGTAACTTTCCACAATAAACTTAATATTTAACTTCAGTCAGTTCAGTCGCTCAGTCATTTCCAACTCTTTGTGACCCCATGGATTGCAGCATGCCAGGCTTCCTTGTCCATCACCAACTCCTGAAGCTTGCTCAAACTCATGTCCATTGAGTCAGTAATGCCATCCAACCATCTCACCCTCTGTTTTCCCCTTCTCCTGCCTTCAATCTTTTCCAGCATCAGGGTGTTTTAACTTAATATTCTCTTAATATTTAAGTCATAGATTATGATAGTCTATAAAAATCTTTAACTGCTAAGGATGTAGATGGAAACTATTATAATAAGCATCTTAATAATGAGTGTCTCCATAAAAAATGTATTACTTATAAACTTTAATTTGACTATGAGAAACTAGGAGATGAAAAAGATTCTTTTAATTTGTTTTAATAACTTGGGGAAAAGAAAGGGAAACCCAAGCAAACTGACTTGCTTGCTAAACCAGCAAACTGACTTGCTTGCTAAAAAGGAAATTACAAGCATATATAACCAGAGTTTATATTTGTAGATTAGTTATCAAGTAATTTACCAGAGATTATTCAAAGTCTTTAATATGAAAGCTTTAATAGAAGGTGAGTTTTATTGCTCAATATGTTCTTGCTTGTCTGAGAAGAAGAAAGTCACATGTCCAGAAAATACTCTTTTTGATATGAGATATATATAGTTATACGCCTATTGTACCTTTATTTTGAATTGCAGTTTTTCTGTTACCATGTATTAGCCTTAACAGACTCACAGGTCAATTAGGAATGAAAATGCCTCTAAAATTAGTGTTTCTTAATATACATTTTATCATTTAATTAATATTAAATGTTAGTATTTATATTACTAATACAATTATTACATTTTATACTTATATATCTGGAGAAGGAAATGGCAATCCACTTCTGTATTCTTGCTTGGAGAATTCCATGAGCAAAGGGCCTGGCAGGCTATGGTCCATGGGGTTGCAAAGAGTTGGACATGACTGAGCAACCATAACTCTCTCACTCACTCATATATAATGTGGAACTTCATTTTTCTCCTGATTTTTCTAAAGTAAACAAACAAAATGGCAGTAGAAAAAATATATATATTATTGGCATGTCCCACTAATACAGTCTGTTTCTTTTTCCTTGTTCCCTTACTATTGTGCCCATATTCATCTTTATTTTAAAGTATTATTTTTGTGATAGACAAAATGTTATGCTTTAACTTTTTATTTAAAATTACAGCAAAACATTTTCTGATTGCTTCATGGATTCATAATGATCATCTTAATGTGCTAATGCTCAAAGACTTTGTAAAATGAAATAGGGTGCCCCCTGTGGAAGGCCAGGTGATTAGTCATGTCCATAATGTGCCACTTACCTTGGTAAATTCTTCACTCTCTTCTTTTACAGACGGGGACACTCGATTTGTTTCCTGTCCTAGAACTGATTGAGTACAGGGTCTCGTTTATTCTAAGAAACCTTAAGGAGATTGATGTATGATGAAACTGGAATAGCAAGTTATTAATTTATAATGAGAAATAAAGCAGTAAAGGTGCAAGCAATCCTTCCCGTGTTTGCTTTGACCTGCCTATCACATTCTATCCCTTTAGGCAAACTGCATGAGATGTCTAATGGTAAGGGAGGTAGCCTGCCTCTGTGCTATACTTGGTTGCTCAGTTGTGTCCGACTAGCATTGATGATAAACAAAAAAAGAATCCTTGGGCTTTCCCTGTTGGTAAGACTCCAAACTCCCAAAGCAGAAGGCGCAGGTTCAATTCCTGGTGGGGGAACTAGATTCCAGATGCATGCTGCAGCTAAGAAGTTCGCACATCGCAGTGAAGATCCCTTGAGCCACAACTAAGACACAGCATAGCCTAAATAGATAAATAAAAGATTAACAAGAAAAAGGATCTCTAAGTAGTTTGAATGCCTATTTGCATAACCACCCTAAATACTTCATAGAAAGATGATAGTGTCCTAATCAGTGTTGAATGGGCACATATCAGTTTTGTTTTCAAGGCATCTCCTCTTGGTTGCTGTCATTTCCGTCACCAAAAAACCCAATCCTCAGCTGGTGCATTCTTTCATTAAATGTATCAATGAGTTCATTTGGGTTACAATTATATATTAATACTTTGGACTTGAAAGCCAGTCTCTTTATTTTGTCCTCATCCTTTATGCTTTGATTTTACTGCCTCCCTCTTGCAAAAAATATTTTTTTCTTAAATATTAGTTATTTAAAAACACCCATCATCCCCATATACCCCAAATATTCCTTACAAATAGCATCATAGTATTACATTGAGTTCCTTCACCATAATTTATTTAAGCAGTTCTCTGTCAATGGCCATTTGTATTTTTCCCTTTCCCAGGCTATGAAATCATAATGCCTGTCTTTTTCTTTGGCATTTCTCACAAGGATCAATCCCTTTGAGAATCAGAGATTCAAAGAGAGAATACATTGCATACATTTTTATATTTATTGCCTAATAACTTCAAAAATGATTTGCATAATTTATACTGATACTAGCAAAATTCAATAATTTCAAAACAATCTCACCATTTTAACTTTTCTGAAACTTTTAGTGTTAATAAGAATAAAATTATAATATGTTGCTATTTCAAATTACATCTCTATTACTATTAGAACTGATAATTTTTCATATCTCATTCTTAATTTTTCTTGTTAACTGAGTCAAATTATATTCTTTGTTCAATTTTTTTTTTTTCAGAATTTGGTATTTAGCTTCTCACTTTGTATAAACTGTTTAAATGACAAAGATATTGTTTCTGTCAATACAGAGCCTAATATTTTCCCAATTATTGTTTTAATTTAAAATGTTCATATATGCTCTTCTGTGTTTTATAAATCTCTTCAAATCGTGTTCAGGCCATTTAACGTATTTCAATATTTACTTTTAAAAAAATAATATCTTCCATTCATTTATTTCCCTATTGTTCCAAAGTAGTTCATTATGTTAAAATAAATGATTACATATAGCTAGTTTTTCTTTTCAACATTGCTTACAAGATTTATCAACCATCTTGAATAATGAATAAATCCCTGCAACCTCACATTTCACCAACGCTACTTAAGAGTTGCCCCTGAAAGAAACAGCTCAATCACAAATCTATGCCAAAAATCAAAACTTCTTCCTTCGCAAATTTTGACTGAGGTTCATATTTAAAGCTCCTGTTCACTTTCTTCATTCACTGTGTTTTAATATTTATGACTTGTCTCTCACAATTTAAGTAACACAGGCCTCAGTTTCAGTTGTTCTGGAGAATTACTGCCTATCTTTTTGAAGTGCTCTCTACAAGATCTCCGTAGTGATTTATTTAGATTGGGTCTTCCTGGGCTTCCTGAGTACATATCCTATCATAATATATTTATAATATCACATTATAGTAATATTAAATCACATCTCCAGTCACTTAAATTCGTTTGCATTTTGATGTGTAACTCAGTAGCCTAAGGGTGCTCTTGTTCAGTTGCTTCAGTCATGTCTGACTCCTTGCAATCCTATGAATATGTAGCCTGCTAGGCTCCTCTGTTCATGTGATCTTCCTAGCAAGAGTACTGGAGTGGGTTGCCACTTCCTCCTCTAGGGGATCTTCTTGACCCAGGGATTGAACCTGCGTCACCTGTGTCTTCTGCATTACAGGCAGATTCTTTACCCACTGAGCCACTGGGGAAGCCCAGCCTAAGGGTATCCTGAAACTAATAATTACACATGTTGAAATATGTTAAAGAAAGTATTCTTCAAAGTACAGTAAATTCTCTCTGTTACTTGCATCAGTTATCAGACTCTACAGAGAGAAAAATGGAGGGAAGTAGGGAAGAGAGAGTACAGGATACAATGAGAATAGAATTTATAGTAATACAACTTTCTTCAGCATATAAATGCAAAGATTTCTTTTATTATTTGTAAATGACTGCAGTTTTCACTTCCATGATGCAAGGCTCTCTACCAATCTTGATAATAAAAACAATGAGAAGTTCTGATCACACTATGCATCTTCCAACTTTTGTATTCCCAAATTCTAAATATAGGAATGTATAGATTTAGATATACATAGCCAAAGGCAACAAAGAGAGCCTTTCAACTATGCAAAGACAAGTATTTTCCTGTTAGTCTAGTCCTGTCTGTTTCCCTAAAACTCTTATGTGTATCTCTAGATTGTCACAATGTACATCAGTAACACAGTACCAATAGGAGGAAATAAAAGATGAGGAAAAAAAAAAATTTAGAACAGAAGACCAGATTAACAGCTTTGAAATAAGGCATTTTAGAGTGAAAACAAATAGAATTATAAGAGGGAAATATCATTATAATTCCTCACTCTGTAATATGAGTAAAAATGAGGGTGAGGTGCAGGGGATGGGAAGGAGAAAGAAATAGAATGGTATGATGCTTACCCTATTCCTGGGTAAGCTCCATGACCATGTTTAAATGATCCCTGGTATTCATCCAATGTAGTCAAATCACTTTGGAGGACAATGATTTTTAAGTCTTTACCACCCTCGGCAAACATACTTGAGGGTAGAATTTCACACTTAGAGATTAACAGCAAAGTTTTCTAGTCAAGACACTTGGCCAAACAGATGGCTTTGTTTGCAACAAAAAGTATTATTTGCCTTGTGAACATGGAACCAACAGAAAGTATTAAAAGTTATAGATTGTCACAGTTGATTTTTAATATTTTGGGTTTAACATGAACCCTAAAATCCTAATTGAAAAAATAAGATTAAAAAAAATTTTTAATATATAAAAGTATATATACATATATACTTTTTGACAGATATCTCATATATACTAAGTGAGCTTTGGTGAAGATACATAACTTAGGGCCACAGCAGAAGAGCAGCTGAGAGGGGGCAAGGGATTAAATTTTTAAAAAAAGATACATAACTTAAATTCTCAAAAAGACATGATATTCCCCCAACCATCCTATAGAAAGTAAACGATTTTTCAAAAATCTATTCATGTTTTTAAAACTCCTAATAGTCATGCCAAAAAATTATCTATAAAAGATACTTTCTGCTTCTTTAGATGTTAAAGAAAACAAACTCTTCCTTTAGATCTTATGCACTATTGAATTTTTCCATTAATATTTCATTATACCCCTTTCTACATGTTCTAATTTCAAGTTGAAGGTTGAGGCAGAAGGCATAGAGTAGAAGTTTCACAAAATGTTGCCAACCTAGTCTCCTTTTTAAAATGATTTCAACAGTATATCCTTATTCCCAACCATCTAACCTCTAAACTATTTCTCAGGGTCCTAGAGTTTCCATAATCTGTACTTAACTTTCCTACTTTATTCTTGATAACTCTGAGTATTCATCTTCTTTTCTGGTTGGACCTATTAAACTAATTCATTCAATAAATATTTATTTAGTGTTTACCTGAAGGAGGTCAGCCCTGGGATTTCTTTGGAAGGAATGATGCTAAAGCTGAAACTCCAGTACTTTGGCCACCTCATGCAAAGAGTTAACTCATTGCAAAAGACTCTGATGCTGGGAGGGATTGGGGGCAGGAGGAGAAGGGATCAACAGAGGATGAGATGGCTGGATGGCATCACGGACTCGATGGACGTGAGTTTGAGTGAACTCCGGGAGTTGACGATGGACAGGGAGGCCTGGTGTGCTGTGATTCATGGGGTCGCAAAGAGTCGGACACGACTCAGTGACTGAACTGAACTGATGTAGCAGGGGCTTCCCCTTAGTGGCTCAGCAGTATCTGCCTGTAATGCAGGAGTTGCAGGAAAGGTAACTCTTGCCTGGAGAAACTCATGGACAGAGAAGCCTGGCAGGCTACAGTGCACAGGGTGGCAAAGAGTCAGACACCACTGAAGCTACTTCGTACACACACGTGCACCATGTAGCAGATACCAAACCACAATGCAGTGGTAGCACAGGTTCCAGAACCAGACAGACCAAGTGAAAATACAGGTGGAAATACCAGTTGCTGTGAGGTTCCTTAGGGTATGAGTTCCCTTAACCTCCATTTGCCTGTTTCCTTATTTTTCAAAAGAGGGTAATATAGTATCATAATGTTATTGTAAAGATTAAAGGAAATAATACATATCAAGTGCATAGAACAGTTCCTGACACATAGAAAGCCCTCAGCAAACATTATGGTAGTGTATACTGTATAAGAAAATTTTAAAACTAAAACAAAATTTGGCAAATGCTAATCCAGGAGAAGTATAGGGTGCTTTGGTAGAGCCAAAAAAGGGAATTACATTGACAGGAAAGGTTTCCCAGGGAAGTGACATTGAAGCTGAGTCCTGATAAATGGAAGTCAACTTGGTAATAGAAAAAAGGAGTAGTCCAAGCAAGAAGAACTATATGTGAAAATGCATTAACATGGTACTTTGGTGAAACTAAATGAAATTCAGGAGAGCTGAGGAATGAGAGTTGAGTCTAGAGAAGTGAGGCAGGATCCAGGTCACAGATTCTTTGAGTTTCAACTCCATACCAAGAGTAATAAGAAGGAATTTTTGGATTTTTAGGAAGAAAGGCAATCTGACTCTATTTTAGGTTGAAAATAGGTAGCTGCAGAGTGGAGAATAAACTGGAGAGAAAAAAAAAGAACAGGGTTATCTCTTGTGTCTTACAGTTATGACAGGCTCTACCATCTTTCATAGATCATATAAACACCATAGTCATTGGAAAGCCTTTCTTCACTTCTTGAACTCTCGTTGAGTTCTAAGTCCTTCTAAACTTCCTTCCTCCATATTTTTTTACTCTGACAATGTACCTTTAATTCATAATCTTACTACAAGGCTATTATCTGAGAGGAGGAAGGCAGAGGAGGGAATTAGTCATCTGTCTTTCCAAGCATGGCTCCAAGAAAGACTCACAAGCTATTCATGTCTTGCAGGTTGGATTTCTAGAAAGCAGATTCTAAGACTGAGTTTAGTGTGCAGGGAGTACTTGTGGGACTAAGGTATACCCATGGGATTGACACCTGTGGAAGGGAAAAAAGAAAGCAGGAATGGGAAGAGGGAGGAGTGGGTAAAGCTCCAATCAACCCCTGTGGAAGCTTTGGAGCTAGAAAGGCCTTTAGATGGCAAAGCATTTATACTCAGTCCACTATTGGATGTAGGACTTCCTACATGGGTCTCTGGAACTGAGGCAATCTTCGAAGGCACTGAAAGCTAATGGCTATCTATGGATAGCCCTTCAGTAGTGGAGGCATCAGGCCTTCATTGAAGGGATCCAGGTGGTATGTCATAGTGCCACCACACTAGGTTAAGATAGCGGGGACTGCTTATCCAAGAAACTTGACCCAAAATCTTCATTTGATTTCCATACATTCCATATACCTCCTAGAAGCTATGACTTCTTTCCCAGAAGAAGGATGAGGTTTCAGTGTTGACAAGTGAAGAGGAGGACCGTGGAAGAAATGAAAGACACAAGGAAGAAGCTGAGTTCCAAACTGAGCAAGAATGTTAGGGGGAACATGTCCAGGCATATATGTTAGCTAGGTATCTGCTGCTAGAATGTGATTGTCATCAACTAACCAGAGATAGACAATGCTGTGGACTCCTAGAGCACTTAGACACTGAACTTCACTGGAGTTTAGCATTCCCACAGGCCACTGAAAAATTTTACTGCTGCTCTCATTATTGGCGATGTATATATATATATATATATATATATATATATATATATATATATATTTAAAATATTTGGCCGGTTAAATGGTGTTCTTGAAACAGGGAGCAGATAATAACTGTGAATTTACAGTTGATGGCGTGATCTATTTTGTAC
The DNA here is from genome assembly GCF_001704415.2 of Capra hircus. Classification (NCBI taxonomy): domain Eukaryota; kingdom Metazoa; phylum Chordata; class Mammalia; order Artiodactyla; family Bovidae; genus Capra; species Capra hircus. Next base: position 88,911,776 of record NC_030813.1, on the reverse strand, counting down.
CTGTGGCTCAAATTCAAAAGAGAAAAGGAAATATACTTCACTCTTAAAAAATTTCTGTCCTTTAGAATGGCAATCTCTCAACCCTCTTTACTCCTTTGCTGGGGCCCTGGTATTCTTTAAGAGAAGCATGAGAAACCCCAATTCTTCCAGGATTTATTTGCAACTTCAAAGCTGTGCTGGTATGAGATTGTCCACCTCCAAGGCTTTAGATTGACTCAAAGGGAGCATGTAATCTTATGCCACATTCAGGGAAGCATCATTAGGGAATGGTCTTCTGTATACACTTGGAGGAATTTAAGTATTTGGTGATACTCTTGAGCCATTAGAACACTCAGGTATTTTACTTTGTTTCTCCATGATCTAGATGTGTCAAAAAATATGGCCTTACATGATTGCCTGGTTTTCATGGCCCTAGGGCCACTGTACCATCTTCACCTCTGAAGAAACTCCAGCAAATGTATCTCTGAGACCTCTTAGTCTGAATGTCTAGGCTGGATTGTATGAATTTAGCTAACGCTGAAAACCACATTTCTCAAAATTCTTTTCCCCTATGTCACTAGGTTAGAGTTGACCAAAAGAACTGCATGAGGTTTATAAAAGAAAAGTGAAGCAGAGACCATCACTCTTAGGAAGTCATCATGGTCAGACACAGTGACAGACTGACACAGAGTATTAGCAAGTCCCATCCAATCTCCCCCACAGTTGGCTCATCCTCAGCTGCTGGCCCTGCTGGTCAACAGTGACCCAGGCTCTCTACCAGGTACTACACTGCTTATATCAGGTATATATAAAGCAAAAGAAATCTATGAGTGTATTGATGGACAAGGTTAATCATGTCTGGAGAGTCTTTTCTTGAAGGTTGCCATGGTCCTACAACCACAGTCAAAGAAGAAAGACTTTATCAGAGGGTATTAAGTGGCAAACATTTAAGCCACACAGAATCCAAGGAATCTCCAGAATTACTGGAAGCAGCCCTGAAGAATCAAGAAGTCGTTTTCACCAAAGTGAATCAAAGACAAATGTTGACCTGACTGGATGCTGAGCGTCATTCAAGACCCCAAACATGAAACATGATACATAAGGATATATGCATGCATGCTAAGTAGCTTCAGTCATGTCCGACTCTGAGATTCTAAGGACTGTAGCCTGCCAGGTTCCTCTGTGCATGGGATTCTCCAGGCAAGAATACTGGAGTGGGTTGCCATGCCCTTCTCCAATAATGAAACTTTTTTGATGCATACCATTGTTTATAAGACTTGCATCAAAGCAAGCTCAAAATACCTAAGAAAAATTATACCATGATCCTCAGAGCTCATTAAAAACCTGTTACAATGGTTTGTCATAACTCTTCCCCTCCACATAGATTTTATATAATTCTTAGTACTCCCACCAAGATGGGGCACAAAGTATTCTTTCCATTAGATCACATTCTGCTTCAGAGCTTTCTCCCACTTAGTTGGTAAGCTTAATAATAATAGGGGCCATGTCTGTTTTTATTCACTACTGTATCTTTATTCTAGCCCAATGCCTAATACATATATGGTAGGTGCTCAATGAGTAGCCATTAAATAAATGAAAGCTTAAGTTGACAGTCTCAAACACTAGTGAGTAATACAGAGAAAAGACTTTGTGGCTCTTCTTATAACAGATGCATACCACTTATTATTCCTATTACTACTTTCTAATCTACACAAGAACATGGCTTCTGACCCATAAAGTGGGGGGCCTTTCACTTCCAGGTTTTCCATCCCTGCATCCCAAATTCATTTGCACTAATCCTTGTGCACATGTCCCTAGAATTTCACTCTGCTGCTGCTATTGCTAAGTTACTTCAGTCGTGTCCGACTCTGTGCGACCCCATAGACGGCAGCCCACCAGGCTCCCCCATCCCTGGGATTCTCTAGGCAAGAATACTGGACTGGGTTGCCAGAATTTCACTCTACTGAACTCAAATCCTTTGCAATTTACCCCAGCTGCCAGAGACAAGGAGCCAAAATACACAGTAGAGAATGATCTGGACTTTGCCATTTATTATAGCTAATTCTGGTACTTCATCTGGTACATAGCAGAGGAAAACACCTATAAACAAGTACTGTGAATTTCTCATGTAGGTTCCAGTGGTTTGGATTGAGGTATGACTCCATGATCAGAAATGTGGGTTATGGTCCCTACAGAAGTAGGGATTGAGTCCTTACAGAATAATGAAAGTGAAGCAGTTTGAAGTGGGAGTGATTATTAGAACACTCTTTTGAGAACAGGCCAAGAATCAAAAAGAAGAGCCCAAACAACAAAGTCTAGTTCAAAGGACAGGAGGAGAACTATAAATTGGGAATGGAGCCACAGTCAAAGGCCAGATGAACTATGGAATGAATCAGTGCAGATCAGAAATCTGGGAGATGTCTACACAATAATTATAGTGAACAGATCAGAGCAGGCAAATGCCTGGGGCCATAAAGTACAAAGGTGGAATGAACTTCTTACTAAAGAAAATTGATTCCTTCAAAGGCAATCCCTGGGAAAGTCTTCCCTTCCTTGAAAGGGCAAGCTGGGGTGTTTGTATAGTAGTCAGAAGGAAAATCAACCCATAATTAATTTCCTTTCATTCAGGCTCCCCCCCCCCCACACACACACTATTCAGCACATGACCCACATTCAATAACAATCAAGCTTCAGTAATAGGCAAGCTTCTCTGGTAATTAATAGGGAGCTTCAAGTAATCCAGCTCATTTCACACTGAGACTGCTAAATCCGTTAGCCTCACTGCCATCTTACTCCTTTCTCCTACTGTTTTCTTGTGTTATGACAAATCATGACCTCTGATTTGTCTTCCAGTATTTAGCCAGTCATCCCTTGCATCTGACAACAGATTTAGTTTCACTGACTTATTCTACAGGTTTTTGACTTCAGTTCAGTTCAGTTGCTCAGTGACTCTTTGCGACCCCATGAACCATGGCACATCAGGCCTCACTGTCCATCACCAACTCCCGGAGTTTACCCAAACTCATGTCCATTGAGTCGGTGATGCCATCCAACCATCTCGTCCTCTGTTGTCCCCTTCTCCTCCTGCCCTCAATCTTTCCCAGCATCAGGGTCTTTTCAAATGAGTCAACTCTTTGCATCATGTGGCCAAAATATTGGAGTTTCAGCTTCAACATCGGTCCTTCCATTGAACACTCAGGACTGATCTCCCTTAGGATGGACTGGTTGGATCTCCTTGCAGTCCAAGAGTCTTCTCCAACACTACAGTTTAAAAGTATCAATTCTTTGGTGATCAACTTTCTTTACAGTACAGCTCTCACATCCATAAATGACTACTGGAAAAACCATAGTCTTGACTAGACAGACCTTTGTCAGCAAAGTAATATATCTGCTTTTAATATGCTTTTTTATTTTATTTTTATTTTTACTTTATTTTACTTTACAATACTGTATTGGTTTTGCCATACATTGACATGAATTATCTGTTCTTATCAGTTTAATATGTTTTTAATATCTGCTTTTAATCTGCTTTTTAATATGCTGTCTAGGTGGGTCATAGCTTTACTTTCAAGGAGCAAGTGTCTTTTAATTTCATGGCTGCAAGTCACCATCTGCAGTGATTTTGGAGCCCCCCAAAATAAAATCTGTCACTGTTTCCATTGTTTCCCCATCGATTTGCCGTGAAGTGATGGGACTGCATGCCATAATATTAGTTTCTAAATGCAGGGAAAGCATTTGACACAATTGAACATCCTTTCGTGATTAAAAAAAAAAACTCTTCACAAATTAGGTATAGAAGGAATGTTTCTCAACAATAATAAATGTCATATATGTCAAGCCCACATCATATTCAAAGGTAAAAAGCTGAAATCCTTTCCCATAAGATCAATAACTCAAAAAAAAAAAAAAACCTCATATATAGTCAGCTAATTTTCTACAAAGGCAGCAAGAAAATAAGGTAAGAATAGATTCTTCAAGTAATAGTGTTGGGAAAACTGAATATACACATGTTAAGAATGAAACTGGACCCTTATATTATACCATACAAAAAAAAATCAACTCAAAATGGATGAAAGATTTTAATGTAAGATCTGAAACTGTAAAAGTTACAGAAGAACAGGAGGGAAAAGCTCTTTGACATGTGTGTTAGCTATGACTTTTTGGATTTGACACCAAAAGTCAAGGCAACAAAAGCAAAACTAACAATATATCAAAGTAAAGAGTTTCTGCATAGTAAAGGAAACAACGAAATTAAAAGGCACCCCATGGATTGGGAGAAAATATTTGTAAACCATACATCCAATAAGGGCTTAATATCTAAAATACATATGTAACTCATATAGTTCAATAGTAAAATCAAACAACCCAATTAAAAAATGGGCAAAGGATTTGAATAGACTATTTTCCAAAGAAACATACAAATGGTAAACAAATGTATAAAAAGATACTCATATTAGTCATTATCAGTGAAATGCAAATCAAAACCACAATGACATATCACCTCACACCTATTAGGATAGCTAATATCAAAAGGTATCTAAAGTTGAGAGGATATGGAAAAAAGATCCTTTGTGCACTACTGGTTGAAATGTAAATTGGCATGATCATTATTAAAAACAGTATGGAGGTTTCTCAAGAAATTAAAAATAGAATTACCATATGATCCAGCAACCCCACTTCCGGATATATATTAAAAAACAAATGAAATCTATCTTGGAGAGATATTTACACTTCCATGTTTATTGAAGGATTATTCACTGTAGCCAAGATATGGATCACATTAATTGTAAGTGGTCTAAATAGTCTCATTTTAAAACTGGAGACTGAAAGATTGGGTAAAAAGCAAGATCCAACTATATTAACATATAGGTCTTAAAAAAAAAAAGGATGGAAAAAACCACCCCATGTTAAGATTAATCAATGGAAAGCTGGGATGATTATATAAATATTAAACAAAATAGATTTCAGAGCAAATAATATTACCTGAGTTGAAGAGGACATAAAACAGATAGGTTGCTTGAAATGCACAAACTACCAAAGCTCATTGAAGAAGAAACAGATAATCTAAATAACTTTATAGCTATTAAATAAACTGAATTTTCAGTTAAAAACCTTCCTATGAGAAAACTCTAGACTCATATAGCTTCACTGGCAAATTCTACCAAATATTTAAACAAGGAATAATACCAATTCTATACAAACCTTTTCAGAAAATTGATGAGGAGGGGATCATTTCAGTCAGTTCAGTCGCTCAGTCGTGTCCGACTCTTTGCGACCCCATGAATCGCAGCACGCCAGGCCTCCCTGTCCATCACCATCTCCCGGAGTTCACTCAGACTCACGTCCATCAAGTCCGTGATGCCATCCAGCCATCTCATCCTGGGGAGGGGATACTTCCCAAATAATTCTGTGAGGATTACATTACTCAATACCAAAATCAAACAATTACATTTTAAGAAAACTACAGGCAAATATATCTCATGCTTATACATGTAAGGACATGTAACCTTAAATGGCAAAGGGGACTTGACAGGTACTATTAAATTAAGGCTCTTGTGATGTAAAGACTATCCTGTATTATCCAGGTGAGCCAATATAATCTAAGAGTTTTGAAAAGATAAAAGAGAAAGAGAGTTAGAGAAGATGTGATGATGGAAACAGAAGTTGGAGGATTGTGCTTTAAGGTGGAAAAAGAGGTCACACACCAAGGAATGCAAGCAACTCTAGAAACTAGAAAACTCAAACAGAATTTCCCCTAGAGCAGGCAAAGAGAATGCAATCCTGACAACACTTTCCCAATTTAGCCCAGAGAAATCTATTTCAGACTTCTGATCCCCCAAATTGTAAGATGATAAACTTGTGTTGTTTTAAACAACCATGTCTGCAGTAGTTTAATACAACAGCTGCTGCTGCTAAGTTACTTCAGTCGTGTCCGACTCTGTGCGACCCCATAGACAGCAGCCCACCAGGCTCCCCCATCCCTGGGATTCTCCAGGCAAGAATACTGGAGTGGGTTGCCATTTCCTTCTCCAATGCATGAAAGTGAAAAGTGAAAGTGAAGTCACTCAGTCATGTCTGACTCTTAGTGACCCCATGGACTGCAGCCTACCAGGCTCCTCCATCCATGGGATTTTCCAGGCAAGAGTACTGGAGTGGGGTGCCATTGCCTTCTCTGAATACAGCAGCATTAGGAAACAAATACCCTTGACTTATGAGAAGATTATTTTTAGAGCTTCTATTTTTGCTTGAATAAACATATTCTGTACAAGAGTAGAATGAATCAAGAATTAACCTATTACTGTGCAACATCTAAATTTAGTATAACATTCAAAGAATTACAAGTAGAGATCATTTATTTGATGAGATTTGTCTTAAAAAGATACAATGACTGGAAGCAGGAAAGACAGTAATTGACAACATTTGGACTGAAATATTTACTTATTTAATAAAACAAAATCCAACCTGAGAAGATACTCCATTTGGCATAATTTGCTCTGAGTTTATCAGATACTTATATTAACCAATATAAAGAACATGTTTCCAAATAAAAACACTGAGGTCAAGAGAAAAGTCAACTGAGGGCATTAACAATTTAAAATTTAGTAAGTATAAAATTGCCGGGAGAAATATCAACAACCTCAGATATGCAGATGACACCACCCTTATGGCAGAAAGTGAAGAACTAAAGAGCCTCTTGATGAAAGTGAAAGAGAAGAGTGAAAAAGTTGGCTTAAAGCTCAACATTCAAAAAACGAAGATCATGACATCTGGTCCCATCACTTCATGATGGGGGGCTCCAAAATCACTGCAGATGGTCACTGCAGCCATGAAATTAAAAGACACTGGCTCCTTGGAAGTAAAGCTATGACCAACCTAAACAGCATATTAAAAAGCAGAGACATTACCAACAAAGGTCCGTCTCATCAAGCCTATGGTTTTCCCAGTCATCATGTATGGATGTGAGAGTTGTACTATTAAGAAAGCTGAGTGCCGAAGAATTGATGCTTTTGAACTGTGGTGTTCGAGAAGACTCTTGAGAGTCCCTTGGACTGCAAGGAGATCCAACCAGTCCATCCTAAGGGACTGAATATTCAGTCCTAAATATTCACTGGAAAGACTGTTGCTGAAACTCCAATATTTTGGCCACCTGATGCAAAGAGCTGACTCATTTGAAAAGACCCTGATGCTGGCAAAGACTAAAGGCAGGAGGAGAAGGGGATAACAGAGAATGAGAAGGTTGGATGGCATCACCAACTCAATGGACCTGAGTTTAGGTAAACTCCGGCAGTTGGTGATGAACACAGAGGCCTGGCGTGCTGTGGTCAATGGGGTCACGAAGAGTCGGACTTGACTGAGCGACTGAAGTGTAAAATATGTTAAAGGATTTAGAGATATTCTTATGAAAAATTACAAACATATTACCATGTTAAAAGACATTCTTCAGTGTAGCTGGGTGCCAGGGGAAAAGGGCAGATGTTGGGTGAAGGATACAAACTTGCAATTATAAGATGAAAAATTTCTTGGGATCTAAGTTACTGTATGGTGATTATAATTAACAATAGTATATTACATACTTGAAAGAGAGCACTCACTAAAGAGAGCAGATATTAAATGCTATCACTACAAAAGAGAAGGTAATTACGTGAGGTGATAGAAGTGTTAACTTTATTGTGGCAATTATTTCACAGTATATATGTGTATCAAATCACACGGTACACCTTATATTTACACAATGTTAGATGTCAATTATATCTCAATGAATCTGGAAAAAATGCATTTTTCTGAAGTGAAAATATACATGATATGAGACAAATATATTTGTGAAACTGATTAAAATACATAAATATGTATAGAATAATTATTGGCTGTTATTTTGAATGTACTAATAATCATATTAAGCCGTTTTAATATTTTCTAGCATATCCAGACTTCTTTTTGAAAGTTTTCAAATGGACTATTTTATAGGGACACCAATATAATAAAAGCAATTTGTTGGTTAATATGTAGTTTAAAAAATTATGTAAGTTTAATTGTTTACTGCTCCATTTTAGTTCTTAAGTGTCTCAGACTGGACAACATAATTTGTTGTCATTAGGTCTTAACAGTGACTTGTGCCATTCCACAGCCACCACTGTGTTCTCAGAACAACGTGCTCTGTTATTAGAATAAGTATCTGATTTCTTTAAGATAGTACTTCCTAACTTGCTTCTTAGGTCATAAGTGAGTTCAACAGTCCATCCCACCACTGTATAATATCACTGCTTTATAGTTCAGTAATCACATGGATTTATAAACCATTTAAAGCCAGTGATCACATGGTTATTATTCTTTTACTTTAGTTCATCTACATTAAAATTAGTTCTTTGGACAGATGCAATGTTGTAGGAGATTCTCTTATGCTGAATAAGCCGTTCCATTATTTTATAAATAGCATTGCTACAGGAAGTATGGCAGGCAAGAGAAATAAAGATAGCTGCATGATAATGATCCAGTCTATGTAGACAAATTGATGCAACCTATATACAGATGATAGCTCAGTTGTTAAAGAATTTGCCTGCAATGCAGGAGACCCCAGTTCAATTCCTGGGACAGGAAGATCTGCTGGAGAAGGGATAGGCCACCCACTCCAGTATTCTTGGGCTTTCCTTGTGGCTCAGCTGGTAAAGAATCTGCCTGTAATGTGGGAGACCTGGGTTCAATCCCTGGGTTGGGAAGATCCCCTAGAGAAGGGAAAGGCTATCCATTCCAGTATTCTAGCCTGGAGAAGTCCACGGACTGTATAATTTCACTCACTCACTTATATAAAGATGAAGTCAATAGAATCAACCTGCCACCAGGTGGCTGACTATTACCCCTGGTGTATCAGGTGATGTATCATCAGGTGATCAGCATCAGCTTTCTACTGCTGGAAGATTGGGACTCTCAAATATAGTAGTAGATAGATTAGTCCTGAGGAAGAGAAGTCCATGTTTTTCTGAGATCATAAATAACTTCCATCTCTGTCATCATACTTTGGTCAGGGAACCATTGACCAAGCACTGCCTAGCTGTAGAAAGAGGCTGACTAGTAGCCACAGAAGAGGTCATATCAGCTACCTTATCAATGTGATAAGCCTCCCCTGCAGAGGTGATTTCTTTTGGCTGCTGCTTTTGCTGTTATTGTTGGCATATTCATGATATACAAATATGTTCACATTCTTTTAACATTACAGGAAGTCCCAAATGTATCTATCCCTCAATCCTTGCCTCTTATTTTGCCCATGTCCCTGTATGCCCAGCCAGACCACTAACCACTACCCATAAATCGGCAAAGGACATTACTTTTCCAAATTGAAAATGAGATACGCTGACTAAAGTTCTTCCCCTTGGAGTTAACTCTGAATAAGAGTGTAATGCCACAGCAATATGCTTCTGGCAGGAGCCAACTCATTTTCCAGAACCATCTGTAAACCAGAATTGAATTTTTTCTTCCTGAGTCAACTGGTCATAGAGAATTCCCTGTTGGGTTGGTCACCACAGGGAAGTGTGGATTGATAGAATGGTGGCATTATACGCAGAGTAGGTGGTGATGTGAGCCACCTACATGGTCATATCATTTACTAGTGGCTTCAGTGACTCCAATCTTCTGTACATCACTTTGAGTCGATGTTGGAGTGATTCTGGTTATATACAGCTTTATGGTTTGTTAGGTTAGATAAAACCCAGTTTGTGTTGGTCATCCAAGATGTCAAGGTCTTAAATTCTCATAGTAAGATGTTCAGTCTCTACTAAGGCTCACAACACAAGCCCAGGAATTTTCTAAAAGAAGAACAGTTGATTATATGCAGCACGCCAGGCTTTCCTGTCCCTCACCATCTCCTGGAGTTCACCCAAGTTCACCTGAGTTCATGTCCATTGAATCAGTGATGCCGTCCAACCATCTCATCCCCTGCCACCATCTCCTCCTTTTGCCTTCAATCTATCCCAGCATCAGGGTCTTTTCCAATGAGTTGGTTGCTCACATTAGGTGGCAAAGTATTGGAGCTTCAGCTTCAGCATTAGTTCTTCCAATGAGTATTCAGGGTTGATTTCCTTTAGGATTGACTGGTTTGATCATCTTGCTGTCCAAGGGACTCTGAAGAGTCTTCTCTAGCACCACAATTCAAAAGCATCAATTCTGTGGTTCTCAGCCTTCTTTATAGTTCAGCTCTCACACATATAGATGACTACTGGAAAAATCATAGCTTTGACTATATGCACCTTTGTTGGCAAAATGATGTTTGCTGTTTAATGTGCTGTCTAGGTTTGTCAAAGCCTTCCTTCCAAGAAGCAAGTGTCTTCTAATTTCATGGCTGCTGTCATCATCCACAGTGATTTTGGAGCCCAAGAAGAGAAAATCTGTCCTTGCTTCCATTTTTCCCTCTTCTTTTTGCCATGAAGTGATGGGACCAGATGCCATGATCTTAGTTTTTTGAATGTTGAGTTTTAAGCCAGCTTTCTCAATCTACTTTACCCTCATCAAGAGGCTCTTTAGTTCTTTACTTTCTGCCATTAGAGTGGTGTCATCTGCATATTTGAAGTTACTGATATTTCTCCAGGCAATATTGATTCCAGCTTATAACTCTTTTAGCCCGGCATTTTGTATAATGTACTCTGCATATAAGTTAAATAAACAGGGTGACAATATACAACCTTGTCATACTCCTTTCCCAATTTTGAATCAGTCAGTTGTTCCATGTAAGGTTCTAAATGCTGCTTCTTGACAAACATACAGGTTTCTCAGGAGATGAGTAATATGGTTTGGTATTCCCATCTTTTTAAGAATTTTCCACAGTTTATTGTGATCCACACAGTCAAAGGCTTTCACGTAGTCAAAGAAGTAGATGTTTTTTATGGAATTCCTTTGCTTTCCCTATAATCCAATGAATGATGGCAAATTGATCTCTGGTTACCCTGCCTTATCTAAAACCAGCTTGTACATCTGAAAGTTCTCGATTTGAATACTTCTGAAGCCTAGCTTGAAGGATTTTGAGCATAACTTTGCTAGCATGGGAAGTGAACACAATTGTCCAGTAGTCTGAACATTCTTTAGCACTGCCCTTCTTTGGAATTAGGATGAAATAAATCTGTTATAGAACCTTAATCTACAACTTAGACCAGCTAAAAAGTTCTCTTGCCTTGAGGACATTTCAAAGTTGGTAACATTAAATAGATTGGAGTAGTACATTCAAATGTAGCGTGTATGTGGTAGGTCACCTCAGTTGTGTCTGACTCTCTTGTGACCCCAAGGACTGTAGTCTGCCAGACTCTATGTCTATAGGATTCTCCAGGCAAGAATACTGGAGTGAGTAGCCATTCCCTTCTCCAAGGGATCTTCCTGACCCAGAGATCGAACCTGGGTTTTATGCATTGCAGGCAGATTCTTTACCATCTGAGACACCTGGAAAGTACTAAATGGTAGTATATGTTATTTTAAAAATTAGGAAAGGCTCATCAAGTGTTTTCTTAGTGATATGGGGGAAAGGTGCACCACTTTTCTTATTGTGTTGACAGGAACACCTTGAGATGCTGAGACTACCTGATCCTCAGAAATTTCACTCAGGTCACAGCTACCTGGATTTTCATTGGAGTTTATCTCCTGCTCCCTGAAATCCAGTCACCCCTTATTGTATCATTAAACTAGTTTGCCAGTATAATGTTATGTAAAATTATAAGATGGTGAGATGTTAAAGGTCTCTGCAGTCTAGACTGTAACTGAGAGCTGAAGAATTGACACAGATCAATGGAAGTGTATTTGTGTTCCTTCAACATAAAAACAGACACTTTTTTTTGGAGTCCTAGCGGCCACAGGACTGGAAAAGGTCAGTTTTCATTCCAATCCCAAAGAAAGGCAATGCAAAAGAATGCTCAAACTACCACACAATTGCACTCATCTCACGTGCTAGTAAAGTAATGCTCAAAATTCTCCAAGCCAGGCTTCAGCAATATGTGAACCATGAAATCCCTGATGCTCAAGCTGGTTTTAGAAAAGGCAAAGGAACCAGAGATCAAATTGCCAACATCCACTGGATCATAGAAAAAGAAAGAGAGTTCCAGGAAAACATCTATTTCTGCCTTATTGACTATGCAAAAACCTTTGATTGTGTGGATCACAATAAACTGTGGCAAAATTCTGAGAGACGGGAATCCCAGACCACCTGACCTGCCTCTTGAGAAATCTGTATGCAGGTCAGGAAGCAACAGTTAGAACTGGACATGGAACAACAGACTGGTTCCAAATAGGAAAAGGAGTATGTCAAGTATTGTCACCCTGCTTATTTAACTTCTATGCAGAGTACATCATGAGAAACACTGGACTGGAAGAAACACAAGCTGGAATCAAGATTGCCGGGAGAAATATCAATAACCTCAGATATGCAGATGACACCACCCTTATGGCAGAAAGTGAAGAGGAGCTAAAAAGCCTCTTGATGAAAGTGAAAGAGGAGAGTGAAAAAGCTTTCTTAAAGCTCAACATTCAGAAAATGAAGATCATGGCATCCGGTCCCATCACTTCATGGGAAATAGATGGGGAAACAGTAGAAACAGTGTCAGACTTTATTTTTGGGGGCTCCAAAATCACTGTAGATGGTGACTGCAGCCATGAGATTAAAAGATGCTTACTCCTTGGAAGAAAAGTTATGACCAACCTAGATAGTATATTCAAAAGCAGAGACATTACTTTGCTAACAAAGGTCCGTCTAGTCAAGGCTATGGTTTTTCCAGTGGTCACGTATGGATGTGAGAGTTGGACTGTGAAGAAGGCTGAGCGCCGAAGAATTGATACTTTTGAACTGTGGTGTTGGAGAAGACTCTTGAGAGTCCCTTGGACTGCAAGGAGATCCAACCAGTCCATTCTGAAGGAGATCAACCCTGGGATTTCCTTGGAAGGAATGATGCTAAAGCTGAAACTCCAGTACTTATGCCACCTCATGTGAAGAGTTGACTCATTGGAAAAGACTCTGATGCTGGGAGGGATTGGAGGCAGGAGGAGAAGGGGACGACAGAGGATGAGATGGCTGGATGGCATCACGGACTCGATGGACGTGAGTCTGAGTGAATTCCGGGAGATGGTGATGGACAGGGAGGACTGGCGTGCTGTGATTCATGGGGTCGCAAAGAGTCGGACACGACTGAGCGACTGAACTGAACTGAACTGATGCTAAAGCTGAAACTCCAATACTTTGGCCACCTCATTCAAAGAGTTGACTCATTGGAAAAGACTCTGATGCTGGGAGGGATTGGGGGCAGGAGGATAAGGGGACGACAGAGGATGAGATGGCTGGATGGCATCTCCGACTCAATGGACATGAGTGTGAGTGAACTCTGTGAGTTGTTGATGGACAGGGAGGCCTGGCGTGCTGCAATTCATGGGGTCGCAAAGAGTCGGACACGACTGAGTGAGTGAACTGAACTGATTCTTACTGAGATGGGGCTTCCCTTGTGGCTCAGATGGTTAAGAATCTGCCTGCAATGCAGGAGGCCCTGCTTCGATCCCTGAGTCAGGAAGATCCCCTGGAGAAGGGAATGGAAATCCACTCTAATACTCTTGCCTAGAGAATTCCACATGCAGAGGAGCCTGGCAGGCTACAGTCCATGGGGTTGAAAAGAGCTGGACCCAACTGAGTGACTACACTTGCACTTTTACTTTCTTACCAAGATACAGTGAAAAAAACAATTGCCAGATTAATAGCCATAATCTAACTGCTAGAGGTTATGTTGATTTACTTTATTAAAGAGAGCATGTCTGGAATGGCAGCTGTAACTAGAGTCACCACCTGATTATATTTATAGTAGTTCACAGTTATTCTCCAACACTCTAAGACTGTTCTACTTAGGCAAAAGAGGATAGATAAACGTGAATAGAATCATAGCCACTACATCCATCAAGTCTTTTTATGGTAGCACTAATCATGCAATTTTTCCAAGAATGCAGCTTTACCTTACTTAAAAATTACATAAACAACAATTCTAATTGGTGGATCACAGTGGCACTCCAAGGCTTGAGGATTCAACTTTGCTGAGTCAGCATCTAGTAATTTCAGGGTATTCCCTTTTCCCAATTGATCAGCTATTGCTACTTAACAAACTTTCCCCAAATTCAGTTCACATCCATGGGTCAGTTTCCCTAGATTGCATTAGAAAGGTTTAAGAAGCATACACAAACGCCATGCACGCATGTGTACTAAGTTGCTTTAGTCATGTCCGACTCTGCAACTCTATGGACTATAGCCTGCCCGGCTCCCCTGTCCATGGGATTCTCCAGGCAAGAATACTGGAGTGGGTTGCCATTTCCTCCTCCAGGGAGTCTTCCCAACCCAGAGACTGAACTCGCCTCTCCTCTGTCTCCTACATTGGCAGGCAGGTTCTTTACCACTTTTCCAGGTCTGGGCCACCTGGAACGCCCACACAAATGCCATATATTATCTCAAAAACCCAAAGAGGCTCACTGGGTGTTTCTTTTCTTTTCTTTTCTTTTTTTTTTTTTTTTTTTTGGTAGCTCTGCTGATCTCAGCTGGGCTTTGACACATATCTTTAGTTGAGCTGAGGTACAAGTTTGCTAGTGTGGGTCTGTTTCACTCTTTTTCCTTGAATATGTGAAACATTAGCTAGGATTTGTTCTCATGACAGTGAGAGGCAAGAAGTCAAACAAACATGTTCAAATACCTGCCACAGCTCAGAACTGGCAAAATGTTACTTCCATCTACATGATCTGGCCAAAACAAATTATGATGCTGGGCCCAAAGTAAGGAAGCAGGAAAATACTCTGTGGCTATGGTAAGGATATAGCAAGAATGTAGCTAGAGATAGGGGTAAGGAAATGGGGTCAAGCATTAGTAAATATCCATGGGTCCCTTATAGTAAGGAGAAAGGGACTTGCCTTGTAGTCCAGTGACTATAACTCCACATTTCCAATGCAGGCGGCCCAGGTTCAATTCCTGGTCAGGGGCCTGTATTCCACATGCCACAACTAAAGATCCCACATACTGCAATGAAGATCGAAGATGCTGTGTGCTAAACTAAGATTTGACACAGCCAAATAAACAAAAATTCAAAAAAAAAGTAAGGAGAAAGATTTACAGCATGTACCTGTGATGCATGTATCTTCCTCATGTGACCACTTCTTGGGGTTCTTAGGGACTGTAAAATGACTCAGGTTGAGAGACTAGGTAACAAACTGATTTTTTAGTATGTTTTAAGTTATACCCAGATCACTATTTTGCACAATTCAGTCAGTCAGTTCAGTCGCTCAGTGGTGTCCAGTCAGACTCTTTGTGACCGCATGGACTGCAGAACGACAGGCTTCCCTGTCCATCAGCAACTCCTGGAGCTTACTCAAACTCATGTCCATTAAGTCAGTGATGCCATCCAACCATCTAATCCTCTGTCGTTCCCTTCTTCTACTGCCTTCAATCTTTCCCAGCATCAGGGTCTTTTCCAATGAGTCAGTTCTTCGCATCAGGTGGCCAAAATATTGGAGTTCAGTTTCAGCATCAGTCCTTCCAGTGAATATTCAAGGCTGATTTCCTTTAGGATGGACTGGTTGGATCTCCTTGGTGTCCAAGGGACTCTCAGGAGTCTTCTCTAACACCACAGTTCAAAAGCATAAATTCTTCAGGGTTTAGCTTTCTTTATAGTCCAACTCTCACATTCATACATGACTACTGGAAAAACCATAGCTTTGACTAGACAGACCTTCATTGGTAAAGTAATGTCTCTGGTCTTTAATATGCTATCTAGGTTGGTCATAACTTTTCTTCCAAGGAGCGAGTGTCTTTTAATTTCATGGCTGCAGTCACCATCTGCAGTGATTTTGGAGCCCCCCAAAATAAAGTCTGACACTGTTTCCATTGTTTCCCCATCTATTTGCCAGGACGTGATAGGACCAGATGCCATGAACTTCATTTTCTAAATGTTGAGCTTTAAGCCAACTTTTTCACTCTCCTCTTTTACTTTCATCAAGAGGCTCTTTAGTTCTTCCTCACTTTCTGCCATAAGGGTGGTGTCATCTGCATAATCTGAGGTTATTGATATTTCTCCTGGCAACCCAGCATTTCTCATGATGTACTCTGCATATAAGTTAAATAAGCAGGGTGACAATATACAGCCTATGTACTCCTTTTCCTATCTGAAACCAGCCTGTTGTTCCATGTCCAGTTCTAACTGTTGCTTCCTGACCTGCATACAGGTTTTTCAGGAGGCAGGTCAGGTGGTCTGGTGTTCCCATCTCTTTCAGAATTTCCCACAGTTTACTGTGATCCACACAGGCAAAGGTTTTGGCATAGTCAATAAAGCAGAAATAGATGTTTTTCTGGAACTCTCTTGCTTTTTTGATGATCCAGCAGATGTTGGCAATTTGATCTCTGGTTCCTCTGCATTTTCTAAATCCAGCTTGAACATCTGCAAGTTCATGGTGCATGTACTGTTGAAGCCTGGTTTGGAGAATTTTGAGCATTACTTTGCTAGTGAGATGAGTGCAGTTGTGCAGCAGTTTGAGCCTTCTTTGGCTTTGGAATGAAAACTGACCTTTTCCAGTCCTGTTGCCACTGCTGAGTTTTCCATATTTGCTGGCATATTGAGTGCAGCACTTTCACAGCATCATCTTTTATGATCTGAAATAGCTCAACTAGAATTCCATCACTTCCACTAGCTTTGTTCACAGCAATAATTCCTAAAGCCCACTTGACTTCACATTTCAGGATGTCTGGCTCTAGGTGAGCGATCACAACATCATGACTATCTGGGTCATGAAGATCTTTTCTGTATAGTCTTCAACTATTCTCACTTGTAGTAGGTCTTGTGTTCCAAGAGATACCATCTATATAGATGGTATACTATTATAGATGGTATTTTATTACTACAAAGTAAATGTTGCTAAGAGTTATGTGTGATGTGGCAACCCTGTTCTTGTAAACTGCCTATCTATTTAGTCCTAAGAAGCTGCATGATCACTTTGCCATTACCAAGGATCTTTCATTCTGAATTCCACTGTAGTCTTACAGTTATGCCAATCACATCTACTGTGTTTCTGTTGCTTAAATGCAATAAATTAGTCTGTATTACTGTAGGATTATCCTATTTCTATTAAAATAAGAGGGCCTCTTTTAATAGCACTCCCCCCACCCCCACTTTATCTCCAGGCTTTTGATGATGGGAACAAGAGTGTTGAGATTTTCAAGACTGCTGACACTTCTGTCACTACTTTGTCAGTATCTCGATGAGGAGAGTATCCTTTGGGCTCTTTTGGGAGACAATGGAAAGTAGGAGAAAGAGTGAACATAATAAATCACTCAAGTTTTTCTTTTCTCCTTAAATCTATTCATTCCTCTACATTTTGTTAAGGAATTTATGATATCTCAAATCCACTTAATTTTGTCCACCAGTGAAAATACATTTCAGTTCCTCAAGCCAATGAATGATTATAACTATTCCAAAATGATTACATCTAAATTAATTATTAATATAACTACATGGATGAGACTCCTATATCAATAAGTTTGACTCTAAATTTGTATTCCTTTCTTTTTCATCTTCATACGTATTTCCAGTTTTCTGAATCTTATCAAAATCTTGCCACTCTTATTCATAGACCTCTTAACAGATTATGACTCTAGTTACAGATCTGGACTGGATAAAAGTGGGAGAGATATGACATGTGATAGCTCCCTCAAGTGGGTTGCTACAAGGATTTCAGGGAGGGAAAGGATAGTCTTAACAAGAAGAGGGCCTGCTGGCAAGGAAGATACAGTGAGGTTTGATGTTTTGTGAACTTCAGAGTTATATGAATTCACCCAAATGTTCTCAGGATCCTATTATGTCCCAAATAGTCCCTGATTTCTACGTATAAATCCTGGGAATCCTCTGAATTCTCAGCCTTCATTTTAACCCTGCAATTTGGAAGATCAGATTCTATGCCTTATTTTCAGGTATGATTTCTCTGGACCTAACGATGCAAGTTTCATGTAGGGCAATTATACAAGCTCCCAAAAACTCTAATCATGCCTAGAGCTTGGAATTTAAAATCTTGGATTTGTCACGGTCTTTATTTAAGCTTTGTTTGGTATAATTAAAAGCAGTCAGCCCACCCCACAAACCTGTATTCCTCATTCACATTATATTCATATGGCTTGCCAAAGTTTTGACATCAGTAAACACTTCATTCCAGGAAATCACAAGTGATTATTTAAGCTACAGATTTTCTGAGTCCCACTCACTGATGCTAAAAGGACTCTTGCCTATTTAAAACCCACTCAGATCAGATAATTAATCACAAGTTCACATTTTCTTGAGAAAGTCACTGTTGGTACTACTCTATTGTTTAGAGTTAAGTTGAAGGGGGTAAAATATACTGTGGTTAAGCAGAAAGCAATATATTATAGGACACCAAATGGCTTATAGAATTTTTTTAATGGATAGAAGAAATGGATTTTAGGTGAATGTCCAGAATTAAGACCTAAAGCCACACCTCAAAATAAGGGCACTAAAGGAGCTATTTGGAAGGGAAAATGTAACTCCCTCCAGTGGAGAAAAATTTGCAGGGTACAGAATTCTACACTGGGGTTTTTACCTCTCAACTGTTTAAATATTTCACTTCACTCTTTCTTTCTGATTGCCTGGTTTCTGAAGAGAGTGTTAGTCGCTCAGTTGTATCTGACACTTTACAACACCATGGATGTAGAGCTCCTCTGTCTATGGAATTCTCCAGGCAAGAATACTGGAGTGGGTAGTCATTCCCTTCTCCAGGGGATCTTCTTGACCCAGGGATGGAACCAGGGTCTTCTGCATTGCAGGCAGATTCTTTACCACCTGAGCCACCAGGGGAGAGTCAGACATGACTTATCAACTGAACAACCACCACCACCAAGAAGTTAAATGCTAATTCTTATCTTTGCTCCTCTATGGGTAAGGTATTTTTTGCTTCTGGCTTCTTTCAAGATTTTTTCTTTATTTTTGATTTTCTTAAGTTTTAATATGATATGTCTTGTTGTTGCTCAGTTTCTAAGTCATGTCTGACTCTTTGCACCCATGGACTGCAGCACACCAGGCTTCCCTGCAATGCCTGCCTTAAATAAATTGATATATCCATTATATATTGAATACAAATGACATCTAATGCCATAAGAATATGCTCACATATATTAAGTAAAACAAAAGAGCATGCTAAAAAAGCAGAAGCAAAATTCTCATTTTATTTAAAAATACACTTCAATTCAGTTGCTCTGCTGTGTCTGACTCTTTGCAACCCCATGGACTGCAGCATTCCAGGCCTCCCTGTCCATCACCAACTCCCAGGGCTTGCTCAAATTCATGATCCTTGAGTCAGTGATGCCATCCAACCATCTCTTCCTGTCATCCCCTTCTCCTGCCTTCAATCTTTCCCAGCATCAGGGTCTTTTCGAATGCGTCAGTTCTTCGCATCAGGTAGCCAAAGTACTGGAGCTTCAGCTTCAGCATTAGTCCTTCAAATGAATATTCAGGACTGATTTCCTTTAGGATTTACTTAAGAGACTAGAACATCATCAGTGGCTATCTCTAGCTGATGGAATGATATGTTCCTGTGTGTGCTTTTCTATTTTGTTAATGTTCTACAATCAATATGTATTCTTTTCTTTTAATACAGATGTCAACTGTTTTCACAACTGACTTTTCACAAAGTAGAGAATTAACTCAGGTGGCAATGTCAAGCATAAAATGGAGTAGGATAGGATCAGAGACAGAGAGATTAATAGACTATTGCAATAGAATGGATGAAAGACGGTAGAAGCCAAATTAAGGCAGTGGCTGTGAGGACAAAGAAAGTAGATAATGAGAACCCAGACTGAATAAATAGGATTTGATAATCTTGGATCCATTTAGGTTGTAGATAAAGGCTGCTGCTGCTGCTGCTGCTGCTAAGTCGCTTCAGTTGTGTCTGACTCTGTGCGACCCCATAGATGGCAGCCCACCAGGCTCCCCTGTCCCTGGGATTCTCCAGGCAAGAACACTGGAGTGGGTTGCCATTTCCTTCTCCAATGCATGAAAGTGAAAAGTGAAAGTGAAGTCACTCAGTCGTGTCCGACTCTTTGCGACCCCGTGGACTGCAGCCCACCAAGCTCCTCCGTCCATGGGATTTTCCAGGCAAGAGTACTGGAGTGGGGTGCCATCACGCTAAGGAAATATTAAACACTGTAATTCCACTGGTAGCCCTGGATCTATATGGGTTGGGGTGGAGGTAAGGGTTATGAATTCATTAGTCTTAACTATAGTAAATAAAATTGTAAACTCATATGCAATTACTTAGGGACAGTTAAAATAGAAATAGGGCAATGGCCTGAATCATGGGGAACTCAATATTTAAGAGCCAGATAGAGGAAGAAAGGCCTATAAAGAATAAGTAGGATTGATTTAAAAGGTAAAGCAACTAGGTTGTCATGGAAGCTGAAGGAAGGAAGTTTCAGGCAGGAATTGGTCAATGGTGCTAGTAACGAAAGCAACCTGCTTCTAATGTTTACTCCCTGTGAAAGGACTTCAATCAGTTTTGGGTCTTCCTCTATACTTAGAGAGATTTGAATGACTTACAAATTAGTAAATTTCTGAAGAATGTCTGGTTTGGTTTTGTCCTCCAACCTCCAAGAACAAAGATGTCCAGAGACCGAATTTTCATCTGATCCTCCATGCTGTCCCTGTCAGGTGTTGCTAGGAATTGGAGACATCAGTTCAGTTCAGTTCAGTTCAGTCGCTCAGTCATGTCCAACTCTTTGCGACCCCATGAATCACAGCACACCAGGCCTCCCTGTCCATCACCAACTCCTGGAGTTCACTCAAACTCACGTCCATTGAGTCCGTGATGCCATCCAGCCATCTCATTCTCTGTCGTCCCCTTCTCCTCCTGCCCCCAATCCCTCCCAACATCAGAGTCTTTTCCAATGAGTCAACTCTTCGCATGAGGTGGCCAAAGTATTGGAATTTCAGCTTCAGCATCATTCCCTCCAAAGAAATCCCAGGGCTGATCTCCTTAAGAATGGACTGGTTGGATCTCCTTGCAGTCCAAGGGATTCTCAAGAGTCTTCTCCAATACCACAGTTCAAAAGCATCAATTCTTCGGCACTCAGCTTTATTCACAGACCAACTCTCACATGCATACATGACTACTGGAAAAACCATAGCCTTGACTAGATGGACCTTTGTTGGCAAAGTAATGTCTCTGCTTTTCAATATGCTATCTAGGTTGGTCATAAATTTTCTTCCAAGGAGTAAGCGACTTTTAATTCCATGGCTGCAGTCACCATCTGCAGTGATTTTGGAGTCCCAAAAAATAAAGTCTGACACAGTTTCCCCATCTATTTGCCATGAAGTGATCGGACCAGATGCCATGATCTTCGTTTTCTGAATGTTGAGCTTTAAGCCAAAATTTTCACTCTACATCTGTCTTATTCTGGGGATCAGTTGGCAGACCTATTTACCCCTAAGCAACATCAACCAACTTAACTTTATCAGTAATAAAGTGATATTTTGGTCCCCATTTCTATCCTTTATTTTTAACTTGTTCAGAACCTAGGCAAGACGAGGGGAATTGGTTTACTGGGACCACTTGGAAACTACAACTGATGTCACATTCCACATCAGGGAAGTCAGGGGTTGAAGAGACTAATGGCTAATGACTTTGGCAGTTAGGAAGTAATCATAAATCACTCTCTTCCTTAATGAAGTCAGTCACAGTTTCTCCAAGGAAGGCAACTGAGGAAATAGCTCCATGAGGTTTCGGCGGTATAATACTAACTACTGTCCCAATCCTTGCTTTATAAGATTCTCTAAGAATGGAACTACATCACCCAGAGGACTATAGCATTTTAGTTGCAAATATATAAAACCTACCTTAAAGTACCTTAAATGAGAATGGCAGGCATGGGAGAGAAAAAAGAACTTGGTGGCCACTTAATTAATGGACAATGGGTTAGTCTATGATCCCAGATTTCAAATGCATCTACTTTCTATTGCCAATATTGCCTTCTTCTTATTTTTCTATGGGTGTAACCTGCTTTGCTATGTTTCATTTATTGCATTTTGCAGATACTGCATTTTTTAAATAAAAGGTTTGTGGCAACTCTGCACTAAGCAAACCTATCAACACCATTTTTCCTACATCATTTACTCACTTTGTATCGCTGCCATATTTTGGTAATTCTCACAGCATTTCAAACATTTTTGTTACTATATTTGATTTGGTGATCTGTGAAAGCAGTTGTGATGCTAGTACAAATCGCTGAAGACTCAGATGATGGATAGAGTTTAATACCAATGAAGTATTTTTTTAATTTAAGGTATGTACATTTTTTAAAGACATAATGGTATTGTACACTTAATAGACTACAATATACTGCAAAAGTAACTTATAAACACTGGGAAACCAATAAATTCATGTCACTCACTTTATCAATATTTGCTTTATTGTGGTAGTCTGGAACCAAACCTGCAATACCTCTGAGGTAAACCTGTTTATGGTAAGATAGGTTTGCTCCCTGTTGTGTCAAAGATGGTGAGCGGCAGCTCTAGCCTAAGATTATCATACATCACTCTGGAGATTGGCTCGATCCATGCACCTATTTTTATGGCAGAGTAAAAGTCATATAACTGAGCGCTTCATTCCACAAAAGATAGGAATCTCCTGAAAAGACAGACATACTAAAAGTGTTGTCCACTACATTCTACCCCTTGGCTACCTGGCACCTATACTTGTGCTTTTCTCAGTATGTAGCATTTTTTTAGTATCCTGGTCTAGGACTATGTAATTATCCCAGGGACAATTGAAATACTCTCTACTCAAGTAGGAGACATGCCAAAATCTCATCCAATTTTTCATCTTGCTTGGAAACCAAGAGTTCTAGGTGATATGCATTTCTTTTAAATAGGTTTGGATGTTGCTCATCACAGTATAGCATGACAAAGATAATTTTATTAGTACATATAGGCTCCCCCGTCCCTGGGATTCTCCAGGCAAGAACACTGGAGCGGGGTGCAATTTCCTTCCCCAATGCATGAAAGTGGAAAGTGAAGTCACTCAGTCGTGTCCGACTCTTAGCGACCCCATGGACTGCAGCCCACCAGGCTCCTCCATCCACGGGATTTTCCAGGCAAGAGTATTGGAGTGGGGTGCCATTGCCTTCTCCGTAAGGATAGTAAGGACACTCTAATTAGTAGTAGGTGAGGTCCTTGGTCGGTTAATACATCTTGAGTTTGCTCTCTCTAAGATGCTCCCTGATTCCTTGCCCATACATCAGAGGGTATCAGAATTAAGCAAATATAAGTCTTTGTTTGCAAGGCTTTGTAAGTTTTGTCTGAACAAGTCTCTTAAAATCTTAGTTGGTTACTGGTCACCTTGTTTTTTGGTAACTCCATGGTTTAGAAACCAAAAACAGAGATGCTGTGTTAATTTGTTTTCTGTCCCTTAGCAATGTGTCGCAAGGCTGGAAAGCAGTGTTATCCTCTAGTCAACTAAATTAACTGTGTATTTCCATTTTGGCCTTTGTATCCAATATTATAAGCCAAGGAATGAGTTTAGGGATAATGCAGCTAGAATTTATCACTTGCCCCCACGTTGCATCTCAGGGAATGGCTACTCACAGTGGGACTAATTTGTCAACGATTGTCAGACAGGATGTACACAGCAAAATGCACGAGGTGATCAAGAATCAGGGCTTTTTTCAGGATTCCAGTTATATTTTTTACTGAGTTTTCAACTCTTTACCTCTGTTGCCCTACTTTAGCTCAGGACAGAGAATATAGGTTTTCCAAACCTGCAAGATGCAGGTTTATTTGACTCTCAATCGTATAGGTTTCTGAGTACAATCAAAAAGGGGATGTCTAAGAAATACACAATTGTTTCTCTGTCCTCAACGGGGACTGGTTCCAGGACCTGCCACAGACACCAAAATGTGCAGATGCTTGGGTCTAGTTGTCAGCCCTCTAGATCCGTGGATTCTAAATTTGTAGATTTAATCACATATGTGGAACTTGCCAATACTGAGGGCCAACTGTATTTATTTAAAAGGGTCAACTGTATTCTTTCTTCTGCATTCCTAACGCTAGCTTGAGCTGAAATGTATCCCTTTCTTGTACACACTCCAATAGAGTGTGCTAATGGACACACTCCAAAACCTGATGTTTTCCTACTAATGCCCCTAAAATGTTAACTTTGATGTAGATATTATCTAAGATCTAAATTTTAACAATTGCTTGCTGGCTGCAACACATTAAATATCAACAAACCTCCTAGCCAGGGCCAAGGAATCGTTATCAGAATGCAACCCACCCGGACTCACTAGTTTTACATTTCAGGGCATGTCAGTTGTTGACACTGGTACTATTTTATGCACTAGAAAGATTAAAAACCTAAACCTTGCCATGTTAAGATTTCTTACCCTTTTCCAGCTAAACAATCTGTTTTGAATTTCATGTCAATTTTGGATGCAAGTTTAGAGAATTCAAACTAACATATTATTAGGCTTTCTCTAAGATTTTATCCTGTTGCTGCAGGTAGGTCCTTCATTATCATGGCATTGTCAGATGGGTGTTTGGTCTCCCTGCTATCTAAATTCGGAGAAGGCAATGGCACCCCACTCCAGTACTCTTGCCTGGAAAATCCCATGGACGGAGGAGCCTGGTAGGCTGCAGTCCATGGGGTCGCTGAGGGTTGGATACGATTGAGCAACTTTACTTTCACTTTTCACTTTCATGCATTGGAGAAGGAAATGGCAACCCACTCCAGTGTTCTTGCCTGGAGAATCCCAGGGACGGGGGAGCCTGGTGGGCAGCCGTCTATGGGGTCACACAAAGTCAGACACGACTAAAGCGACTTAGCAGCAGCAGTATCTAAATTTGTTGCTCTAAGGTCTACCATTGATACAATTTGCACTCTAGTCTCTCAAAAAGTTATTGTTTTTTGTCTGCCCTTACTTTAGAATTTATGGGTGTGTCTTCTTAACAGGATGAATCCATGAACCCAGAGCCTCTGCCATGAGTTTCAATCACCCTGTACTGCAGCAAGCCTATGTAAAGCAACTGGGCTGGTGAATCCAATTTATATACCTCTTATGGAATTCTGTATCTCCTTTTCAGTTCACCAGTCAAGGAACATGCAGAAGTGGGAGTGGTTATCAATGCTGCCTGGCCCTCTGCTTAACATATTATGCTGCCATTTCTACTTGACTGAGGTTGCCTGCGTTGGGCCAAGTTCCAGGTGGGAAGCAGGGCCTAAGCCACAGGCTCCCTGCTTTTGAATTCTGAAGTCTTCCTGGCAGTATCTATCCCTTACCAATTAAGGTTTCAAGTCTGAGGAAAGAGCCAACGTGTCTCAATTCATGAGCATTTTCCCCCTCTTGCAATACCACTGAGGCTGTCTCTACTTTCTTGAAATGGTTTCTCAGACAGGTTCATGCCACTTAGCAACCAAAGGCAACAGATACTTTAAATTTTTGCTTAACTTCAGCCAGAGCGAGGTGCCTTGCTCAATAAAGCTAGCCAAAATGTGAAGTTGTCTCTGATTGCCTTCCTTTTGTTAACCTTCCCATTTCTAAACCAATCACCATGACTGAGGGATTAGGGTCCCCCCATTAGCTTGATTCACAGGCTCACCCCTCTGGTATGAGAGTTAAGACCAGGAAATGGATGGTTGCACATGGGGTAAGAAGGTTAGGTCTATCCTAGTAAGGACAAACTCTCAAATCTCAGTGGGTCACACAAAAGAATGCATATGAACTCTAACACAATAGGCAGACAGCTGCCTTCCAAGTGAAGATTCAGGAAACTAGAGTCCTTCCCACTTGTGACTTCACCATCTTTAACACATGGTTTCCAATACAAATGCTTTAAGTTGCTGGGGAATATGGAGATGCTCAAGGACTTTTCGTGTGCCATGTTTTATATACCAAAGATACAACAGGAGCACATCACTTACATTCCACTGGTTAGAACCTAACTCGCACATCTAATGGTAAGCCTAATTGCAAAGGAGGCTGGAAAATATAATTTAACTGTGTGCCCAGAAAAAGAATCTAGAACCTGTAAGAGCTCACTATTCTGATAACTAAATATCTACCATATTTTATCTCTCTTCCCACACAAAGAACACATCCTACCCCAATAAAGACAATCCAAAAGTTCTATTTAGTTACTAGGTCAGGCTTAAAGTCTAGTTTTTAGGTAATGTGCAGTCCTCCTCATAAGGTCTAGATGCAACCTATGAATTAAATGCGCAAGTTATCTCTAATATCACCCCAAGTTCCAGGGAACGATGTACAGTTTTGTTGTTGTTTGGTCACAAGGCCATGTCCAGCTCTTTACAACCCCATGGATTGCAGCATGCCAGGGTTCCATGTTCTTCACTAACTCCCGGAGTTTGTTCAGACTCATGTCTTTGAATCAGTGATGCCATCCAACCATCTCAACCTGTTACACCCTTCTCCTCCTGCCCTCAATCTTTCCCAGCATCAGGGTCTTTTCCAGTGAGTCAGCTCTTTGCATCAGGTGGTCAAAGTATTGGAACTTCAGCTTTAGCATCAGTCTTTTCAATGAATATTCAGGGTTGGTTTACTTTAGGATCAACTGGTTTGATCTCCTTGTAGTCCAAGGGACTCTCAAGAGTCTTCTCCAGCACCACAGTTCAAAAGCATCAATTCTTTGATGCTTCAAGCATCAAGAAGCATCAAAGCCTTCTTGATGGTCCAACTCTTACATCTGTACAAGACTACTGGAAAAACCATAGCTTTGCTCTTATACACAACTTTGATGGTAAAGTGATATCTCTGTTTTTTAATATGCTATCAAGGTTTGTCATAGCTTTTCTTCCAAGGAGCAAGCATCTTTTAATTTCATGACTGCAGTCACCATCTGCAGTGATTTTGGAGCCCAAGAAAATAAAATCTGCCAGTTTCCATTTTCCCCTCTTTTATTGGCCATGAAGTGATGGGACCAGATGCCATGATTGTAGTTTTTTGAATGTTGAGTTTTAAGCCAGCTTTTTCCCTCTCCTCCTTCACCTCCTCATCAAGAGGCTCTTTAGTTCCTCCCTGCTTTCTGCCATTAGAGTGGTATCATCTACATATATGGAGTTGTTGATATTTCTCCTGGCAATCTTGATTCCAACTGTGATTCATCCAGTCCAGCATTTCACATCATGTACTCCGCATATAAGTTAAATAAACAGGATGACGATATACAGCCTTAACCTACTTCTTTCCCAATTTTCAAACAGTCCATTGTTCTGTGTCCCATTGTAACTGTTGCTTCTTGACCTGCATATAGGTTTCTCAGGAATCAAGTTAGGTGGTCTAGTATTTCCATCTCTTTAAGTTTTCCACAGTTTGTTGTGATCTACACAGTTGTCTGATCACAACAAACTGTGGACCAAAATGTACAGTGGTAGACCAGAAAGTTACCAATTCTGGTAACCAGAATAAGCTCTCACTGGAAAAAGAGAAAACTGTGAGACACTAGGCAATACAGACACATAAAAAGGATGAAATATCGAGCAGCCGTTTTCTGATCCATCTCCCCTGAGAGTGGAGGAAATTTTGATGAGATCTCAACTTAGTTTCGGAGAGAAACATGTGCCCTCTGTCTTCTATATGGCCTGATATGGGCCTCTGAAATGTTCTTTGTCCATTATTCTCCATGGCCACATCCTATGTGAGTACTGGGGAGCTATAAGGCATTTATGTCCTATTTTCTTCTTATGCAAATTTGGGGTTGAACAGTTGCCTCGAGCGAATAAATATGAATTGGGTTCATGATTTGATTAGTGGTAAAATTCCTTCAAAAGTTTAGTCCTGTCATCTATTTGCTTCCAGTAACTACACCCAAAGTTCTTGCTTATGTAATTCTCAAAAATGATTTACTTCCATTTTCTTGCTCCCGTGTCAGTTTTGCAAGAACATCATCCCAGTTATCCTGAGACCATCTAAAATAATGGTCTTGGATGGAAAGGCCAAAGTCTTGATCTGATCTTTGTTCCAGGACTAAATCTTGACAGGACTGTACTCAAGGCCTCTTCTAGCTTCATATTTTACTCTTCAAGATCTAGAAAAACTGTTTTTCTAATCTTTCCAAATACTTTTGTGCATGTTCATTTCTGTAACTGTTTTCTGAGCTTATCTTACTAAAACTCAAAATACAGTATTACTTTGACTCTTTTCAACTATTTCCTCTGATTACTGGGTCACAATTTCAATAGGTAGATAACATGCTTTTCAATTATCATGGATAAGTTTAAACACCGCTTTTGCCACTGCAAAACATGGGTCTCCTTCCATTCTCTGATGCCAGTATCTCTAACATCTGCTGCATCATCACCAAGGCAATGTAACATATTTTAGGTTACTGTTTTAGCAGTACTCCACTTCCAATACCAATTTCTGGGTTAGTCACGATCATTCAAGCTCTGGAACATATAAATTCTCAAATCTCAATTTTCTCTTGTACAAGAAGTCCAAAAAAGGAGTGTTTCTAATTTGGAAGTATCTGTATTCCAAATAGTAATTTAGCCACCCATGATCTTTCTCTGGCTCTGGCATCTTCAACATACTCACTAGCTTCAGGTTGATGGAGAAAGAGTGAGGATGGAAGCGACTTCATTAAGCCTGGAAACGAGCACATCGATTCCACTTACATTTCACAGGCTAAAAGTCAATTACAAGACCACAACTAACTAAAGGGAAGTTGGGATAATTAGTCCAGCTGTATCTCCAAGAATAAATAAGTTTCATGAATGACTCTGCTACAAGGTTCTAAAAGGAAAAAAAAAATGCTAGATAAAAATAATAAAAAGTCACTCCAGAGGCTTTGTCCATTTCAGTAGGTTCAACCTTATTCTACTAGTTCCAATAAATTATTTCCTTATTATATAAAAGATAAGAATTCATTTTCTTCTAAATAATGGGATTACTTTAGAGTATTTTTGATAGTGATAGGTGCAGAAATTAGACTGCAGAGAGTTAATAAATGACATTCAGATAATAGAGACATTGAACGTAGAGTACTCTTTAAAGCTTGGTTGTGGAGGAAAGGAGATAGAGTGGAAGGACAATTGTAGAAGCCTGAAGACAGAAAAGATAAAAGGGAAATACGGGATTGGAACTAGAGGAAAGATGGACAATTCATTTTATGTAAGAGCAGGGAGTGTCTCATTCCACTGATATTGGAGGAAAGATTCAGAAGTATCTAAGTTTCTAGCATTTGGAAAACTGAAGGCATTTTTGTCTAATAGCATTGGCCTTCTAATTATATGTGGCTGGGATTTAAAGACTGCAAAAGTATTCTAGTGGGTAGGATGAAAAAGGTGCTTCAGAATATACAAGTAGGAGGGAGGAATCCACCTGAGGTTATGACCTAAATCTGTAGTGTTAAAATATACAATGTACTGGGCTTCCCTGGTGCTCAGAAGGTAAAGAAAACACCCGTAATGCGGGACATCTCGATCCCTGGGTTGGGAAGATCCCCTGGAGGAGGGCATGGCAACCCACTCCAGTATTCTCGCATGGAGAATCCCCATGGACAGAGGAGCCTGGTGGTCTACAGTCCATGGGGTCGCAAAGAGTCAGACACGACTGAGCACCTTAGCTGCACAATACTGTTCTGCGCTTAGCAACCACTGTAGAAGAGGTACAGGCAGAAGGTTAGCACTCTCTGTGTATTTACTATAACACTTATTTCACTGCAAAGCCCCTGGAAGCAGAGACTTAGATTTTAGAAACTATGCACATAGTAGGCACATGATGAATTTTTTTCTTGAATGAATCGATTCAGTCATTGCCAATTCTGCCATAGTACTCTGCAGACTACTGGCAACTGCCCACATTTCATATGGTATGCCAATGCTAAAAAGAAAAAAAAAAAGCTAAAAAAATTCAGGCACACTCAGCTAAACTTAGCAGTCTTAAAATGGCAACTATGTCAGCTGAGACATACTTTTTATCTTGTGCCAGTACATCTGTCTTTGATGTTTCCTTCATTTTCCTTATGCTGCTGTGCCCTTATTGAACCTGAAAGGGCTAATTGAGTTCAATAAGCTACGCTATTATTTCAAAAGTCCTGCAAGTTCTTCAGACATCCACAAATGAACTCACAACCCCTATCACAATATTCCTTCCAAGAGAAACACAGACAAGGATGATTACCTATGATGCTTACTTCACAGATAAAAGCCGAGGTGATGGAGTGGAAGGACTAAATTGGGGTCATTCACTAAAACGTCTGCAAAGTCAGGCACATATCCTGCTTCCTTCTCCTGTCTTCAGCCCTTTAGAGGAAACTTTAGAGTTGCAGTGATCTCAGACATCAACTAATCGAACTCCTTATGTTGGTAACACAAGTGTAAACTCAGGTTCAGGAAGTCTATGATCCAAGACTCAAACTGAGGCAAAAGGGGCTCTTTCCTTCATACTACGCCAGCTCTCAAGATCCAAAGCCCTAACTCACCATTTGGCGGTGGAAAAAATGGCCAGGAACGAAACTACGTACGGCAGTCCAGAACCAGGCCCCACCTCCCGGATCAGGCTGTCCGGGCCTCCTGCTAACAAAGCGTCTGGCCCGAGCTTCCGTACCCGCTCCCACCCGGCCCGGGCTGCTCCGCTCCAGTCCGCCCGCTCAGCCGCCCGCCCCATGCACCGCAGCACCGCCCGCTCGCGAAGGCCGGAGACCCGGCCCTCTAAGTCTCACTTTCGTCTTTCGGCCACCCGCGCGCCACCACTCAGGCGACGGCTGATGGCGTCACTTGTACTTCCGCCTGCGGCTGCGTTCTATACACCAGCGAGGAAGGAAGAAGGGAGGTCTGAAGGGTTGTGTGTGGGGGAAATAGCGAGGAAAGAGAAGCGATCCGGGTACTAGCGGGCGCTACGGCAATCACCGCGGCCCTCCTCTGTCCCCGCCGTCCCCCCCATCGGAAGTCGCCCTAGGCACACTTCCCCCGACTCTCGGTAGTCTCCCCTCTGCTGGATCTCCGGCCACCCGGGTCTCCCTCTTCGCTTCCCCCACCCCCCGCTTGCTCCCTCACGCTCCCTCCCTCTCCCTCCCTCCCATCGTCAGGCTCCCCGCCCTTAGTATCGCGAGACGAGGTGAGAGCTGGCGGAGCGGCGGCGGCGGCGGCGGCAGTAGAGGTGACCGAGGCGGTGGCGGCGGAGGCGGCACCGAGCGCTGTGTCGGCCCCGGTGCGGCCGAAGTCGCGGTAGAGCGTAGCCCCCACGCCCCTCCCCCGTCCGCGCCCTCCCTCTTTCCCCGGAGATGGAGAAGGCGACGGTTCCGGTGGCGGCGGCTGAGGGAGAAGGGAGCCCCCCGGCGGTGGCGGCGGTGGCGGGCCCCCCCGCGGCGGCGGCGGCGGCGGCGGCGGCGGCGGCAGCAGCAGCAGCAGCGGAGGTCGGCAGCGGCATTGGCGGCGGCAGCGGGGCTCGCTCGGCCTCGTCTCCTCGTGGGATGGTGCGAGTCTGCGATCTGCTCCTGAAGAAGAAGCCGCCGCAGCAGCAGCACCACAAGGCCAAGCGTAACCGGACTTGCCGACCCCCCAGCAGCAGCGAAAGCAGCAGCGACAGCGACAACAGCGGCGGCGGCGGAGGCGGCGGCGGCGGCGGCGGAGGCGGCGGCGGCGGCACCAGCAGCAACAACAGCGAGGAAGAAGAGGACGACGACGACGAGGAAGAAGAGGTTTCTGAGGCAAGGGCCTGCTTTCAAAGGAAGAAGGGAGGAAGGGAGTGTAAAGGGTCGGGGCCAAAGGTGGGAGGGGACTTGCGAGGGGACCGATTCCTGTGGGCTTGATCTGTCTTCGGGGCTGGGCTTTCCACCGCTCTCTTTCTTTCCCGGGCCGAAATCGTGAGGTGTGGACATGTGGGGGAGGGTAGCTGACACGTGGGGGTGGGAGGACCGCAGAGTCCACAGAGTTGCTGCACAGCACGTTACCCTGGCATGGTTCACACGGTTAAGGGTGGAAGGAATTGGTTAGATTGACTGTGTGCACACCCGGCGGGGTCGGCCTCAGGCCAGTAGGGCCCTGTTACTCCTGGGGCGGGGGCGGGACCAAAGCGGGAGGGGTAAGATAATAGGTAGGAGAGTCTCTTGGGGAAAGATTAAGAGGTTGGTAGATTTCTCCCACTAGTGTGGTGGAGGGGAGCAGTTTGAGGGGGAGGCAAGCTTGTAATGGACTGAGAGCTAAGTATTTGTGTATGTGAGAGACACGTGAGAAGCTGTACTTTTCCATACTGTTCTGCTGCAGGTTCCCACCCCACCCCCCTACCCCCCCCACCATAATTGTGGCTGCTGAAGTCACCTTCACGTACTCGATCTCTCAAAGATTTTGGATGAACTGATCTTATATCCATTTACATTAATATATGACTCAGTGGATGAAAAATGTATTTGATCCTTACATGTACATACTCATACATTTTCAAATGCTTCCTTGGTGAGGAAGAATTAAGCTAGGCCCTGTTGCTTTCCACAGAAATGTGGAGCAGCCTAAGAGGCTGCTTGGGAGCCAGGGTTGGTTGTGGTGAGTTGGAATAGGAAGAAGGCCTCTTGGTCTGTCCTAGTGATCTGGTTTCATAACTGTTTATAATTTTTCCTGGGTTCACAGACAGGCGGCGTTGCAGGCCCTCATTCTTCAAAGAAGGCATTTAACCAAAAGCTCAGTAAAACGTACCATACTGAGAACAAGCTAAGAGTTGGCCTTCCTAGTTAGCAGGTCTTTTGTAACTCTCTTGTCTGCTTCCTGAAATGGAAGCTAGAAAAATCTCGATCTGAAGAAAGAAGTTGTAACTTAAGGCAACAGAAGGAAAACCGCTTTTTAAAGGCTGATTATAAATTTAGTTATAAGAGAGAACAACTAAATTAAATAAAAGTACCACTTACCATTTATTCTTTTCCACAAACACAGCTTATTTTGATACAAGGCTGGGTTTTTTGAAAATCGCATTATTGGAACTTGGGTTCCCTAATTTCAAATAAAGAAATAACCTTTTGAAGAATTTGAGACTTGTCTATTAGTAGAAGACCAGATTCTCTTTTACCTCAAACTGAATGAAGTTATATCTGAGGAGATGCAATCGTTGAAGTATGCATACCAAAAAAATGGACACTTGCTACCATTTCATTTAGCCTACTGAATTCTAAGGGTAGGTTTGTACTGATAGATTTTTTATTGACCTAGTTGAATGTTCAGAATAGTGTGTAGCTCAACTTGCATATGATCCTTATTTCCAATAAAATCTGTTATGGTAGTTAGAACTCTTCAATTGCATTATTTTTACAGAGATGAGAAAACATTTTAGAAATAATCTCATCCAACCTTCTTATTTTAAAAATGAGGATAACGTTGTTGTTGTTATTTTTTTTTTTTAGAGGCAACTGACAGTGGTGATAGCAACAAAAGTGGAAATCAAAATTTTGTGATGATTCAGACCAGTATACTTTTCATGACAGTTTAGTCCCTGTATCCCCCTCCTGACCTCTTTCAAAAAAATAGGCAATCTGTTGCAAGCTAACACAGTCAAACAGCTTTTCAAAATACCCATGTTTTATTAAAATTTTAAATTCTCTAACAAAATGTCAAGCTCTGGTTTGGAACTTAATATCAAGTTGAGTGCAGTACTTACTGAAATATTATTCTTTAAACTTTACATATCTAGATAGTTCTGTCCATTGGAATTTGGCTTAATAAGCAAAACTTAGTAATTCGTTAAATCATGTAGAACAGGCTCAAGCTTATATAGGTGTGTTAGTTTTGTAAGTTGGGTTTGGTTTTCCTTGGAAGATAGTGATATATGTTGACTGATCAGTAAGAAAAGTGTTTTCTTTATTTTTAATATGCTTTATTCTGTATTCTGTCCAGCAGTATAAACAATGGGTTTGTCATTTGTTATGGAGATGAGTCAGGAAAAATAAGTGGAAGAAAGCACAACTATTAAAAATAAATCTATATAGGTACATGATGAAGGATAAGCAAACAGAAGTACAGTATGTCTCTGCACCTGCCTCCATCCTTGATTAGGTTTATTTATTTATCTGTACACTATAAGCTAAATGGATGAGTTGCACAGTGTTTTTTGTTTCACTACCATTTTATTGACATGTCAGCAGAACTTTAACTACAAAGTGAGGAAATCTTATGGCTAATAGTTGTACTTAAGTCCTTTCTCTAATTCATCCTGTTATTTGCTACACGATGAAAAATGTGGATTGCATCTTTGAGATTATCCTTCAGATACAAATCATCGAAAGGTTATAGTTTTGGGGTTATTTAACCTGAAAAAGTAGAGGATAATATAACAAAAATTATCTATGTTTACTTTGATGAAATGCTAGCTGGATATTTTGTATATTTGCTGAAAGAGGGAACATTGGAAGGAAAGGAGATTCAATTTAAATAAAAGCTTTATTTGAATGTTTAAGAAGAATCTAACTTTTTCTAAATGCTAGTGTAGGTTATTGAGAATTGGATTTTCTCTTCAGTGTTTCAGAATAGGATAACCATGTTGTAGATAATTTGTGCAACTTCAGATATTCCTTTACCCACCTCCCCAATCTGATGCAAAACCTTAGATCAAAATTGAAAATTATAAGAATTCTCTCAGCTTTCAGTGAGTGACTGACCAATATGGAAAATAGATGGAAATGTATTTCCTAACATGAAAACTCTGATGCACTTCTTTACTGACTACTGGATTAAATTAATTAAATAGTTTAACTTGAATAGTATATGAAAAAAATACTGAAATTGCAGGAGTTGATAACTCCATTTCAGAAACAACATTACATTCCGTTGAACCTATTTTTAAATGTAATTGAATGGCATCAGTGTTTGCTAAAGCAGAATTCAAAAGGGAAAAAGCTTGCTATTAAAGGTAGAACTCATGTTCAAAAGTAACATTTTTGTTAAAGATGCATAAAATTTAATACATTAGGAGTTGATCAGAATTCCATCTATATTTGGTAGGTAATTTGAGGTTTTAAATTTAAGTAACAAACCTAGTGAAGCTATTTCATACAAAGGGAGCCCAGTAAATAAGTTAGGACTTACTTATTCATTCACTTTTGAAAGGATTTGCAAGGCCGGGGAGCATCTGTTTATAGACAGACATCAAAGACGTAGGGTTGTTTCAGAAGTAGATTATGTTTCCTCAAGTTCAATTCCAAATCTTTTTTTTGTTGTTGTTGTTTCTTAGAAAAATGCCAAGTTCCTCTGTTGTTATGGTAGAATCCCAGATTAGCCCAGAGAAGCTTATCTGTTGCCCTATTTCACCTCTTAATTGACGAAGCAGTATTTGTAAATAAGATGGTAAGATCTTTGAGACAGTAATTCTGTCATAATTAATCTTGTATCCTATTCTGCTTGAGCATAGTACTTAATAAAAATTTTTTCAGTGAATAACTAATAACTAAGGAAGATCCAGAATTCATTTAGGAAACCAGGAATAGGTATAGAGTTCCTTCCTTCTTGGATCCATGGCTGTCCAACAACTGAAATTTGGATTTTAACATCGTTCAATTACTTAATTACTTCTCTTAGTAATGGTGATCTCATAGGTATTAAGGGAAAGCCATTTAAATCAATACATTGATTGATGATTACCTGATAAGTACCTAAAGATAGATTTGTATTTATCAAATCGAGTACCTTAGATATATTTACATTTTGAAAGCATAATATAAACTATTATTCAGTACCAGTCTAACGTAATGGTTAAGGGCAGGAATGGAGCTTGAATTCATACCCTTGATCCATCACACACATTTGTAATCTTGGGCAAGTTACCTAATGTCACTCCGGTTTCCTCATATTTAAATGATGATAAAAGTAGATTCTACCTTATAGCATTGTTTTAAGAATTAAATGAGTGAATTTAGTTTTCATATATTCCCATTTTCACCGTAATGCTATGATGTCATCATATTTGTTTCATTATTCATAAATGTTTGTAGTTTCTATTATATAGGAGGAATTTTGCTGTATTAAGTAACAGTGAGCAAAACTATTTTAAGACACACTGATTTAAAATGCACCAATGATTAAATACAAGTTTGAGGAAGTATGAGAGTGAAAGCAAATGGTTAAATGTATATCCTGAATAAAGTATGAGAGGTATACAAATGTTGGGAAGGGATATTCTTCATATTCATTTAAAATGCAAAGATACAGAGTTAGAAGGGTTTTAGGTAACTTCATCAGGGCCACATAGCTGATAAGTGGCAAAGTGGAACTTAACCTTTGGTTCAAAGCCTGCCTATTCATTCATATATTCACATGCTCTGCTATGCTGTATGATGTTGAGTACGACTTTATCTGATGTTGACATATCACGTAAAGTTAAAATAAATTCAGATGACATAGGGGAGGATACTTTTTGGTAGTAGGGTGGTCACTGAAGACAAATTAGCTACCCTGAACATTGCTTTTCTTGTTTTATAAAGTTGGTGGGTTGGGAGAAGAAATACAGAGATCACAGATAAGTATATTCACATTTTTACCGTTTAGAATTAGCAGTTAACATAATGAAGCTTTATAGTGAAAACCACCTCCTCTACTGGCAATCTTTTGCTTCTCCCTGCCTTTTAAGACTTAAGCATTTCAAGGTTATCTTTATTAAGCTAAGAAAAAAAAAATCCTTTTAAATAGGAGATGTTAAGTGGGGTCTGGATAAGCTAAGAATACCCTGGAGTTAAATAAACCCAAGAGTTTGTTGAAGGGGCTTATATATATATATATATATATTTTTTTTTTTTTCCTTTTCTTCCCTTCACCTATAGTATGTGTGTAAAACTTCCATTAGATACCATATTCAGAGAAGTATTTGACTTCCCTCCCTCCTACCTTGTTAGTTTGAAACATTCTCACTGCAGTGGTTGTAGGAAATCAGGCAAGCGTTTATATGGATTGTTTAGAATTGGGAAACTTGTTTCTAAGTTAATGTGGTAATGAAGAAGGCATATTTGTGTTGTGAAGTAGGAGATCCAAGATTTATTTGTTTTTTCTGGTTAATTGACACTATGCCTACTCTCCTCTTAAATCCTTATATTTTGCCTTTTAATTGATGAAACGCTTTTACCTAGTTTGCTGTGTTCTGTCAGATCTGAAGACAGAAGCCCTTGTCGTATGCATCTCTATACCTCTACTGTATTCTACCGTGCTGTACCGTGTGTGTTATATATATAATAAGTCTTAGCATCTTACCTTGGTCAGGTTTTGGTGAAGTTGGATCTCTGAAGTAAAAATAGTTTGTAAATATATCTTCTTTAGTCACTTACTCTGGAAATATTTGGGACCTCAGATCTTAAGTCTTAAGGTTATAGAACTTGGTTGCAACTATTTATGGTGGACCCTGTCAGATGCTTTTAATAGATTATAATTATTCAGTTTAGTCTCGTCATTAACCTCACCAACTTAATTGGAGTTAGTATTTTAAAATTTTCAATGTGAAATAATCATCAAAGCAGTATGTTCTGACCCCCAGAAATTCGCTGGACTATTCGCTAGTCTGCTTCTACTACTGACATCCAAAGTAAACCATCTGTTGACTAGGAGGTCAGTTTTCAGGCCCTTGAAACAGTGCGTTTGCACTCTGTAGTCTTTTCTGCATTTTTGTAAGGATAATTTAGTGGGTTAGGAAATGTGGATGTAATGAGCTTCCTTGTAATTTTTCCATACTTTATTATAGATGAGAAGGAATTTTCCCTTCATAATGATATGTGAATTACTGCCCACTGATACTACTCATATTTTTGTTAGAACCGATAGGGGGCACCAAAATCCATGGTAGCCTATGGCAAATCTGACTTCTTTCAGCTTTCACCTTTTGAAAAAGCAAGTCATTAGGAAATAGAAGGTGGTAGATAAATATGAATACTCCTTCTAGTCCCTGGAACCTTACTTCCCTGGAACCTTACCTTTATGGTAGAGTTGTACCTATCCACTTGCCACACAGAAGCAAAATACCCTTTCTGACTTAGTGTTTTTACTTCTTAACTTTTTTTTCTTTTGTCTTTAGAAACTATTTTTATCCAGTCAAAGTGGAAGTGGAATTGTGGAGCATTATAGGTATTATTTTATCATGATTTGTAATTTGGGGTTTTAATTATTGAAAGGGGACATGCTGGAGATTTTATCTTCGCCAAAAATACTGTGAAAAAGTCAATATAGACCTAATTGTTGAAAGCATAACTTCGGTTGACTTCTGTCATAAACATTATCATAAACTCATAAACATTATCTTTTTAGAGTTGGCTTTTTAAGTTTATTTCAGGGTGAAACTAGAGATAAAAGCGGGTCAAGTAGGAAAAAATGTAAAGATCATGGTACTTTACGGTTTCTTTCTAGAGCCGATATTATTGTTTTTATAAATAATTTTGACATATAATAAAGTCTCAAAGTATACAGATAATGTTGAATTGTGCTGGTGGAAATGGACAACAA
Organism: Capra hircus; assembly: GCF_001704415.2. Classification (NCBI taxonomy): domain Eukaryota; kingdom Metazoa; phylum Chordata; class Mammalia; order Artiodactyla; family Bovidae; genus Capra; species Capra hircus. The sequence goes on along the minus strand of NC_030813.1, from coordinate 88,873,355 downwards.
GACTATTGAGAATAGATTGAAAAGGTTAAATAGGGTTATATGAGTCGGCTAAAAAATGAGCTTTTTTGATTAAATGGTCTGAAACAAAGCCTGCTTTTTCAGTAAAACTGCAGCATAATGTTGAACAAGATTAAGGTTTTGGAGATAACCAAAGTCATAATTCTTATTTTAAATAATGGTAAGGTACAACTACACAAAATAGGTTATATGTATTTCTGTCTGCTGTACCATGAAAATGAAATGATGACCAAAACTAGGGAAGTTCTAGAGCGAGAGCTGAAAAATGATTGGATAGGGATGGATTCCATGATCAAGGAGGACTGCAGATTATACAGTTATATTCTCATTACTCTTGTTACTTAAAGTTTCAATTAACCAGTAACTCACATAGAGTCACAAAGTGAAGAAAATGTGAGGTGTATTAGATAGTGTTAGTTCAATTTTGAAAATAAGTAAACTCATTACTTGAGATTATTTGAAAGTATAGACTAAACATGGCAAATATATGAAACTAGTTTCTAGCTATGCATCTCTAGCAGGGCATATTCTCCTCTCAAGCTATCATTTACTCTCATTTAATCTTTCATTTTTTTTAATCCTCCCTGCCCCCAATAAAAAAAGAACAGAACAGAAAAGAAAATAAGAAAAGTGAAGAAATAAAGACCTATCCTAGAATTAATTCTTGGTCTGGTTTTTCCTTGTGAATTGTTTTTCAATTAAAGAACTTTTGAGTGAAAAATATTTCAGAGAGATCTGTAGAAAAATTGGTCTTTTCAGTTTTGAATTTGAAATAAAAAAATATTAACATGAAGTTCTATTCCTTTTCTTCTTTCTTATTGCCCTAAACCTGAAACCTGAGAAGAAAAGGAAATCTTATGTTTGTGTTATACCAGGTCTATTTCCAATTCTGTCTTTGACCCCAATATTGTCTTTTTCCTTCTCTGTGCCACGTTTCCCTCTTGTTTTTTATATGAAGTTAATAACAAAACTAGTCCTGCTGCAAAGCCTCTAGTGTAGTTCTTTCTGGTGTGAGATTCAGTATAGGAGTTAATTCTTTTACTTGCCGAACATTTATTGTGTATCTACTATGTGTGGCTGTTTTGGTCTATATTGTAATAATCTCAATCATTTCTTTCTCAGTAAATATGAAAGAGTTAGCCATATTTAAAAATCATAGTTGTATGTATTATAGTTAGTGAAACTTTTAAACTTGCATACGTGAAAACTTAGCACAGTGTTGTAGTTGTGTTTTTTATGATTTTCAGAAGGTAGGTATTGCTATTAGTATATTTTTCTAAGTTTTTTTTAAGATTCATTATTGAGACCTAGCATAACTACTTAGGGATTATGAGGATTTTGAAAACACTGAGACATTATTCCCAGCTTCATGAAATTTAAATCTCATTGAGACAAAATTAATAACAATTAAAAACTGTGAGGATGTTTTTAATCCTGTGTAATTACCTGGAAGTCTAACATTTTTCATTGTATCTGTTTGCTTTTAGAATTGGTCTCATTATAGAGATTGTTCTGTTTTTGCATACCAGTGGGGTGGACTCTACATCTTTTAGGAATGTCTCTTAGAATACTCACTATTTCTTAGTATTATGCTTTTTTTTTTTTAACAATGAGATCTATATGTGACTTTTTTTTAGAGTGTCCTAGACTACTAAATTACACCAAAGAATCATCCATTCTAATTTGACCTTGAAGATTTTGTAAGAAAAGAGGTAGCTATACTAGTATGCTTATGGTTGCTGCAGGTAGAGATGTGTAAAAATATGAAAAATTGAATTACAGGACAGTGCAGAGTGTAACGTTAAATATCTTTTAAGTTAGATTTTAAATGCAGTGTTTATATAATTGTTTTAATTTATTTCCTAAGTCGTGTCCAATTCTGCAGCCCTATCGACTGCAGCACGCCAGACTCCTCTGTTCCCCACTGTCTCCTGGAGTTTACTCAGATTCATGTCCATTGAGTCACTGATGCTTTGAGTTCCTATAATTAAGTGTACATATTTGTAGAAACTTACACGTATTTGTTGAAAGTTTGGCAAAATCAAAGAAATCTGAGAAATACAAAAAATCACTTATAATCCTGTTTCCAGAATTAATCATTATTATTTGAAATCATCTTTGTATTCTTTTTCCTTCATGTATATTAATCAAATTATCATACAAAGCAGAGCTGTCACTTACACATTTTGTCTTTTGTGTCTCATTTGTGATCATTCTTAGAGTATATCAGTTAAGGAGATGTTTTCATATAATGATTACATACTTATTTAGCTGTAAGAACTAGTGATACATGCATACTTTAAAAAAAAAAAGAGTCTTCTAATACATGAAGGTTTTATCCAAGGCTTAGAGTAAACACTGCTAGTTTGGTGTATGTCAACTGTTTTAGTTTCTTTCTTGGTGAGAGTAAGTGAATGAGAGAGAAGGGGTGAATGTGGGTATGTGTGTGTTGAGAGGTATGTCTGAGAGTATATTAAGAATTGACTTGTTTTCATTTGCTTATGAATGTTTCATAGTATGATGTTTATAATTTATTTGATCTTTTATGTTGGTAGACATTTAGACTGTTTCAGTACATGGCAATACATATACATTGTTGAAGCGAACATCCTGTTACCATTATTTTTGAGTACAAAAGTATTTCTTTGGAATGGATTCCTGGACATGGAATTTGAGGGCGAGAAGTTATTCACATACTACATTTGATAAAATTTCTCATTTTACTTCTTTCAAAAATGTGTAAGAATGATATTGGATTTGATGGTCTTAGTTTTTAAAATCTGTTAAATAAAAATTAGTGTTTTGGTTTTGTCTTCATTTTCTTTATTGACATTGGGAGGATTTTCATGGTTATATTTTATTTGGATTTATTTTGAAATTTTCCTCTTTTATCGTTATTATTCTACTAGAGTTTTTTTTTTTTTTTTCCTTCCCTGTAGTGGTATGTGGTTGTATTTATATTTATGGCTATTAATCCTTTGTGGTGTAATTTATTACACATATTCTCTATCAGTTTACAGTATTTCTACAATGTAGAAAATTTTTTATGTTTTTGTAATAAGTTCTAGAGATATGAGTTCTAGAGACCTTCTTTACTCCAGTATTTAAACAAAATTTCTTAAATAGTTTCTTTTGATATTTCTGATTTTTTTTCCCCAAAGATACATGGATATTGTTTTTGGACATAGTATTTAATTGTTTCACTAGCATTTGACCCTGTTGACCAATCCTCGGCTCTTAAAAAGTACTGTTCTCTTTGCTTGTGTAATACCACCCTCTCCTGTTTTTACATGACTAGCTGGTTATTTTGGTGTTATTGCTTCCTCCTCCCTTCTTCATTGTATATCCTTTGGTTATTTGGTACCACATTGCTCTTCCTGGACCTTTTTCATCTTGTATCTGCTCCCTTTTTAGGTGTTTTTATCTCATTTTGTGTCTTTATATATGCAGTTGCTAATGACTCAAGATTATGTCTCCGATTTAAACCTTCTTGAGTACCAGACTGAGACTTCTGACCACTTAACAGTTGTACAAACCTTTCTTCCAATGCACAGTTTTCTTTCTCAAGAGAATCTATCCAGAGTCCTAGCTGGAAACTACGTATAGGTCAGTGTAGGATATCTGCATAATGCTTTTCTCTTTAATTCAGTCCAGTTGTCTGTAAAATAAACATTATCTATCCTTCTTGTGCTCAGCCCATTCTATAGTGGTGAGTAGGAACAGGATAATCATAATAACAGCTTCTTTGGAGAAGAAAAGAAGAGGTAGACCACAGTCATTGGTCCGTAGTAATAATGAAATCCTTCTGGATAGGAGAAGACTGCCCTGGCAGCTGTGTAAAATCCTTGATTAAATTCTTGGTTTTGCTCTATAGGACGAATGCCTTTTTGACTATTGTGTGTATCCTTGGCTTTGTTCTTAGGTGATTCTTCCTTGTTATCTTCCTTTGCCGCATCTGAAGTAGTAGGTATTTGAGAGTGTGACATTCCTAAGATTGCAAAGTTTTATAGCACCATATCAGTTGGCATACATTTAGAGGCTGCAGGGTTACTTAAAGTTCAGTTATAGAGTTTTATAGGCCAGTAATGTGGTTTGATGGTAAAACTCAAACATTTATTTAATTGATTTCTAAGTCAGCACCATGTGATACTAACTACAGCAGAATATCTCTTTTTGTTATATTTTTTGAAATCAGCTCATTCTCCCCTCTCTGCTTGACTTTTTCCTTTCTCCTGTGTTAGCTGGCTTCGTTGAGAGCACCTGAAATGTTCAGCTCAGGTGACATATCAGTCAGAGTTTAACCAGAGAGGCAGAATGAGTAGATTTATATATGTTAGATAGGTAGATAGGTAGGTAGGTAGGTATTAAGAGCTTACAAGGAATTGGCTTACACAATTCTGAGGGCTGGCTAACAAATATGAAATTTGTAAGGTAAGGAGTTTGTTAAGAGCTCACCCAAGCTGGAACCCACGAGCATATGCTGCAGCTATTGTTAGAAAAGGAATATCCAGCAAAGGGATACCAGTTATAGACTCAATATTTGGAGTCACACTCGTCAGGAGGAACCCAATCTTTTACAAGCTCATCTGACTAATTCAGACTCAGTAAAGGTGATCACTCAGGCTTAAAAAAATCAACTTATTAGAGACTTTAACTATATCTGCAAATCCCCCCATGCAATCCCAAAGAGCAGTGCCTAGGCTAGTGTTTGAATAACTGAGAGAAAGTATTTACAAAATGTCTGTTGCCCTTCTTTCCTCTTAGTTTTCCCTAACCAACTTGACACATCAAAAATCATCATAGGTGGGAAAGCAACACTCTTTACCTGATCTTTGCTATATCTGACAAAGAATCTTAGAGGTCACAAAGTTAACTCGTGGTATTTGGAATGTCAAGACACTTGCCTTTCCCAAACCCAAAAGACCTCCAGATTACTGGGCTCTTACAGGGTAGAGTTTGCTACTGAGAGATCTTCTCTCAGTGGCACTATTTTTATATCTGTCTCTGCTTACAAACTGCTTAAACTCATAGGTGAGTTGCTGTTTCTAGTCATTTATTAAACAGCTAACACATCAGTGTTTTTAGTTTTTCTAACTGCTTTTCTTATAGCCCCATACCTGATAGTTAGGTGATTTGACCTACTCGTTATTGCAGGCAAGAGTTTTACAAAATGGTTTTGCTTCTGCATAACAGAGGTTGCTAGGTTCCCAGCCTGAAATATGCTTCCTTGCCACCTGTTCTTCTAAGCCTTATCAGAGTTTTAGGAATTTATTATCGTAGCATTCCACTTCTAAATTTTTGATTAGTTACAGTATAGGATAGCTTATTTGAACAAAGAGACTCCAAAATACATGAAGTTCAAGCAAGGTAGATTACGTGATAACCTGGGGATGTCACTACCTTCAGGTCATTTTGTGTATCTTAAGTTTCTGATCTTTTGTTACACCATCATTTAACCTGTACTGTCTAGTATGGTAGTGACTAGCCACATATGGCTAGTGAGTGCTTGAAATGTAGCTACTACAACTGAGGGTCTGGATTTTTAATCTTATTTAATTAAATAAGCGTTTGTGGCTACCATATTGGAGAATGAAGGTCTAGAACGTTTCTGTCATCACAGAAAGTTTTATTGAACAGCTCTGCCTTAGAGTGGTAACTTCATCTACAAGGTCTGATCATTGGCTTACCAGCATTATGTTCATGTTTCATCCTATTACTATCTGAATTATATTTCCTCAAAATTCATGCTGAAACCCTAACCCCCAGTATCTCAGGATATGGTTATATGTAAGAATATGAGTTTAAAAAGGTAATTAAAGTTAAGTCAGGTCATGTGGATGTTCTCTAATCCAGTCTGACAGGCATCCTTATAAGAAGAACTGTGGACATAAAAAGAGACACCAGGGATGTGTGCATGCAGAGAAAAGGCCATGCGAGGATACAGTAAGATGGCCATCTCTAAGCTAAGGAGAGAGGCCTTAGAGGCCTACTGACACCTTGATCTTGGACTTCTAGTTTAAATAACTGTGAGAAAATACACTGCTGTTGTTTAAGCCACCCAGTCTATATATTTTGTAAGGCGGCCCTAGCAAACCAATACATGAGAAATAAATAGAAAAATGAGCACAGATAACTTCCTTTTGAGGAATTGTCCAAGAAATTGCAAACATAACTTCATGTTATATCCTATTGGCCAGAACTTAATTATACATCTATACCTAAGACCTAGCTCTTGCTCTGTGCCCATTATACCCAGATATAACTTGTAGGAGAAGTGTTTTACTAAAAGAAAAAAGGGAATGTGGATATTGAAGATAATTAACGTCTTATACCAGTATAATTTTAGGATTACATTGTTCTTATGACTAGCAATCTAAGAAAAAAAGTCACTCCTGGTTCCTGAAATAATCTTTTTGGCCTTGCTTGGGTCCCATGTCCATTCCTGAACCAGCAACTTCAACTATGGAAGAAGATTTTTGTTCAGACCTCGATCATGTCTTTTCCACTCCATCTAAGATGTAGACTAGGAGAGGTTGTTCCCACTTGAACCTCATGAAATGGTTTCCCAAAGTGACTGTTTCTGTTGCCAAAAAGATGATGTAGGAGAATGGGAAGGGAAAGGGTATTGGACATAAGACCTCCAAATTATACCTTGAGACTTCCTACCTCACTCCACCTTTGCTGCCATTACCTTGGCACTTGCTATTTTCTTACTTAGACTTCATATAGCAGCTTCCTAATTTGATCTTGCTCTCTTCTCTTGTCTACCATATTCCACTTATTATTCATGCAACATTTAGGCTAGTCTTTCTGAAATGTAAATTATTATTTGACTTCTCATTGCTCTTAAAGCCCAAACTTCTAAGTTGGCTGTAAGGTTTTGTATGCCTACCCCTTGTTGTTCTAGCCTCATTTTGTAACACTTTCAGTGCATTCTAATCACACTGACCTTTTTCTTAGAACATGTGGACTTTCGCACTGGGGTCTATTTAGTTTCTTTCCAGCATGGTCTTCACTTGACCCTTCATTTCCTCTCATCTTTTAGGTTTCACCTTATATATCCTACTCTGTACAGGATTGTTTGCAGGAACTTTTCTCCCCTGCTTTTTTCCACCTTTCCTTTCAGTTTTTCGCATGTACCTGGGTTGATTTAACTGGGGTGAGAAATAGACAGCTCTGTTGCTCTTTGACAAAGCTTTATTAGTATTAAATACTTCAGTGGATTCATATCTGTTTCTTACCACTTTAAAAGGAATTTGTGGGTAGTAAGAGTGGGGGAGTTTGAGTGTTTTAACATCCCCAAATTCCTAACAGCTATTTGTTTTATTTGTATGTCCATATCAATTTTAGCTGTTAGGTTGCACCTTTTGGAATTGTTTTTTGCACATCACAAGTCATCAAAAATATGATTTCTGTGGTTCAGCCTAATGTGTTAACATGTCTTAGAGGCAATTCTTCCGTATTGCTCTTCAAGAATTTGGGATATTGTGTGTTTAACTGGTCAGATGGCTTTTGTAAATTGTCATTAAATATGCCTATTGAGATTTTGATTGAAATACATTGAAATTTGGATTAATTTGAGGAGAGATAGATGTATAGTATGAAACATTCCTATCTTAGAAATATAGCATGCCTGTATTTTTCAGGTCCTTTGTCTATCTTTAATAAAATTTTGCAGTTTTCGTGTAAGTTTTGCACATTTGTTGTGGAGTTTATTCTGAATTATTTATAGTTCTTATTGCTATCTTGAATGGTATTTTTTCTTCTGTTATGCTTTCTAATTTAGTTATTTTTGGAGTCTAGGAACATATTGATTTTGATATTTTGATCTTTGTGTATATGGCCACTAAACTTAATTCTTCTAAGTCAGTTTTTTGTTTGTTTTTTGACTAAAATGCTGTATTGAGTACAGTAATGATTGTCTTCTCTTTTTTAGTATGTACATCTATGGTTTTTCTTTTCTTATTACATCAGTTTTGAACACTCCCAAAATGCTGAATAAAAGTAATATAGGCTATCTTTATCTTTCCCTTGTGGGAGTGCTGTTTGGTCTCCAAGTATAATCCTTTATTAATTTTGGCTTCCTAGGTGGTGCTAGTGGTAAAGAATCCTCCTGCCAGAAGGATGCAGGAGACATGGTTTCGATCCCTGAGTCAGGAAGATCCCCTGAAGTAGGAAATGGCAACCCACTCCAGTATTCATGCCTGGAAAATTTCACGGACAGAGGAGCCTGGTAGGCTACAGTCCATGAGCCGCAAAGAGTTGGGCACAACTGAGTGACTGAGCATGCATGCACGCATACACATACTCCATTCTTCATGAGCTTCCCTGGTGGTTCAGACAGTAAAGTATCTGCGTGCAATTCAGGAGACCTGGGTTCAATCCCTGAGTCAGAATGATCCCCTGGGGAAGAAAGGCTAAACACTGAAGTATTCTTGCTTGGAGAATTCCATGCACAGAGAAGCTGAGAAGCCTGGTGGGCTACAGTCCATGGTGTTGCAAAGAGTCAGACACAACGGAGCAGCTAACACTTTCACTTGATCAATTTAGTATATCTCTTTCTCTTACCCTACTAAATAGTATCAGAAAAGGTATACTGAATTTTATCAAATGCTTTTTTGGCATCTATTGAAAAGATAATTCTTTCTTTCTTCCCCTTCCCAAGCTATTCATATAGTGAATTGCAATAATAAATTTTACTAATATTAAACTGTGTTTGAAATACTTATGATGTAGTTTTAACATTCTGTTGGGTTTGGTTTTATTAACATTTTAATTTGTATTTTCTGTGGAGATTATTCATTTCATATTAGAGTTTTAAACTTATTGGGAGAAACTATAAGTTCAGTCTTACATCAGTCTTACACAAATTGTGCTTTACAGATTTAATATATATGTAGCCTTTTTCCTTTTAACCTTATATGTTTTATTTTTAACTGTTTTGCCATTGAGCTGCTAGAAGTTTGATCAGGTGATTTATTTGATCTCTTTATAGTTAAGTAATTGTTTAGTGGGTTAAGTAATTTAGTGTGTACTTCTTAATTTTTTATAATTAAAATAATTGTGGCTACCCATGCAACATAAAATTTATTATTTTAGCCATTTACGTGTACAGCTAAGTAATGTTACGTACGTTCACGTTGTTGTGTAGTAGATCTGCCGAACTTTTTCATCTTGTAAAAGTGAAATTCTATACTCACTGGACAACAGTTTTCCATTTCCCTCTTCTCCAGTACCTGGCAGCCAGTGTTCTACTTTCTGTTTCTATGATTTTGACTAGATACTTCATATAAGTAGAATCATATGGTACTTGTCTTTTTGTGACTGGCTTATTTCATTTAGCTTAAGATTCATCCATGTTGTATCATGTGACAGTATTTCCTTCCTTTCTAGGACTAAATATTCCATTGTATATATCTACATTTTGTTTTATCCATTCATCCATTGATGGACATTTGAGTTGCTTCTACCTCTTGGCTATTGAGCCTCTTAATTTTACATTTAATTCATGTAATTCGAATTTATATTGACTTCGGAGGAAGATAGGAACTTAGTCTTACATTTCCAAATAGTTAATCAGTTGATTTAGCTATTTCATCATCTGTCATTTCATATATTTAAATAATAGAACGATAGACTGGATTATACCTGCTCAGTACGTACATCTTTATATGTGTTACATTTGTATAAGCTTAAGGTCCTTAAAATTAGTTGTTAGCACTAAGCAGTTTCTTGTACTTTTTAATAAGTAGCTAACATCCGTAGGATATTTTGCACTTTACTTAGTGGTCTTTTTAAATCCATGTGTGTGTATAAGTATGTATGTATATTTTTCTTCTGTAAGCCTGTAAGCAGGCTTGGCTTCTTTCTTCCTTTCTTCCCTCCCTCTCGTCCAAATTTCTGCTGAAGAAGTAAAGGTCCTTTCAGCACCAGCATCTATGTTGTTGTTTAGTTGCTAAGTCGCGTCCGACTCTTTATGACTCCACGGACCACTGAGCTGCCAGGGAAGCTTGCAGCATCCATGTGTGCTGTGCTTGTTTGACTTTTTGCAACCCCAGGGCCTTTTGCCCACCAGGCTTCTCTGTCCATGGGGATTCTCCAGGCAAGAATACTGGAGTGAGTTGCCATGCCTTCCTCCAGGGGATCTTCCCAACCCAGGGATCGAACCCAGGTCTCCTGCATTGCAGGTGGATTCTTTACCATCTGAGCCACCAGGGAAGCCCAAGAATACTGGCGTGTAGCCTATTCCTTCTCCAGGGGATCTTCCTGACCCAGTAATCGAACTGGGGTCTCCTGCATTACAGCTGTATTCTTTACCAGCTGAGCTACCAGGGAAGCACACCGGATCTATACCATGTTCTTATTGATTTGTGATGTTGCTAGTCGTAACTATGCTGCCTTTGGACTTGAACACCTCCATACACTTTTAGGGAAGGATCAAGAAACTATAGATGTGTTTTAGTTCTTTTGCATTATCATTCTAGTGTTCTTTAGTTTTGTTTCAATATTTTAAAAGTATATTTTCAAATAAGCCACGAATAATTTAATACTTATGCAGTTGCTGTTTAGGAAATGCCAAAATAGAAGAACTGCTATATGACCTGAGATAGACAAGTCTTAATTGTACTGAATCCTTTAAATTAAACCTTGGCTGAAGTATGCAGCCAAGTTGCTAAAACTGTGACTGATGTTTATTTTGTTTGTTTAATGTTAGTGGAATCTTAAAGGGAGATTGCATTATCTTTTTTTTCATCTTTTTAATTTTTTTTAATTGAAGTATAATTGCCTAACACTGCTATGTCAGTTTCTACTTTACAGTAGAGTAAATCAGCTATATGTATGCATACATCGCTTTTTTTTTTGTTCTCTCTTCCCCAACCCCCCTTTTTTTGGATTTCCTTCCCATTTAGGTCACTACAGAGCCCTGAGTATGCATTATCTTCTTTCTGTTTTTATTAAGTCATGTAGTAAATATAAATTATAAACATTTAAACAGTAGAGGAAAATAAAGTATGAGTCAAAGCTCCCTTCTTCTATAGCCCAAGGTATAGATTTTAGTCACCAAGTCACGTCTGACTCTTTTGCAACCCCATGGCCTGTAGCCCACCAGGCTCCTCCGTCCATGAGATTTCCCAGGCAAGAATACTGGAGTCAGATGCCATTTCCTTCACCAGGGGATCTTCCTGATGGGTGAATTCTTTATCATTGAGCCACCAGGGAAGCCCCCAAGGTATAAATTTTAAGTGTATACATTTCATGGCTTCCTATGTATTTGCACATATATGTCTGCACATGTATCTGTGTAAGCAAATTTTTGTTTTATATAAAGGGGGTCATTATATAGATAGTCTGAAATTTTCTTTTTAAAATTAATAGTCTTATCATAGACTCTTCCCATGTAAGTGCACATATTGATTATCTTATTCTTCTTAATGGCTGTGGAATGTTCCCTTGTCAGGTATCATGACTTCCATGATTTTGTTGAGTGTTTATAGTTGGTGTTTTGGTTTTGTCCTGTGTTCTTCCATTACAAATAATACTGCAGTGGATTCTTTTTGATATGTATCTCTCTGTGTGTATGTTTGTATTTTGGGATATATTTAAGTGGTGAAAGTGCTAGACCAAAGGTACGTGGGTCTGTTTCTGTAACTCACATTACATTATGTGAATGAGCTCTGTATTTTTTAAACTACAGTGGTTTTTTAGTGGTTTAGTATGTTTTAGAATGTGCTATGTCATATGTCGGGTTTTAAGCCCCATTAATATCTAGTCTCTGTGGATGTCACTCTCCGTTAACTGTTTTATCCGTTAAGAGACAGATAAAACATCACCTCTTTCCTGAAAGGATTCATAACACTTAGCACATTGGGTAATTATAACCCCAATAACTAATATTTTAATGAGTGCTTACTATATACTATAATTATGTAGTGTCTTATTTAATCCTCACAACTCTAAGAGGTAGATAATACTATTATCCACAGTTTGTAGTTGAAAAAAATCAAGGAAAAGAATAACTTGCTCAAGGTCACAGTAAATGATGGAAAAAGAATATAAACATGAGCAGTCTCACATCAAAGTCTGCTTTTTTTTTAACTGGTATAGTTCACTGGTTCCCTTCTGTTCCCTGATCTCCCTAATAATTGGCTCAAGAGATATTTGGTATAAATTATAGAACTGACTAGCTCATTTTATCTTGTATTTAGGTCTTATTTACAGATCTGTGTGAATGACGTCTTTTTCTAATTTATGACATGCCTCTGGGTCATTATACATAAGTAGTAACAGTTCTGGTACATTTCAGAGTTGGTTAGAACACCAGATTATAGAACTGCACCCCACCTCCTTAAAAAAAAAAGACTTTATTGGAGTGTAGTTAATGTTGCTTTGTTCTGTTACATTTTGTTATTCCCCTGAGTCCATCTTTAGCAAAATTCATGTGATCTTGAGATGGATTTCATAGATTGTGAGTGAATAGTATACTATTCTGTACCTTTTCTGGAACATCAAATCAAAATATATAACTTGTAGATAAGTTAAGATGTGAAGTGAGAAGTACCCTGTCTTAGACTTACCACATGTCTTAATTCGTACTGTCAAGTAAGTGTGATAGGCAAGCTGAATCTCAGAGCCTCACAAAAGGACATCATACCTTCTTTTGGGTGGGGAGTCAGATGAGATCATTGTGTCAAAACATTTGTGAACTATAACAGTCTCCATAAATACTAGTTCTTAAAACTGAAGTTTGAGGAATAATGGAGAGCATTGTGAATTGGGTTACTGTTTAATAGTATGTTTTGCTATTTTTAAAAAGTACAATTTAAAATCTGTAATTAAAACAATTTTGCCTCTTATTTTCTTTCCTAACTCCATTTAATTGGATTATTTTATTAATTCATAGATTGCCAGTAAAACTCTTTGGCTGTAGTTGTGCATATGGATTGATTTATTTTATGTAAAGTGAGTGTTAGCATAGGAAGTGGGATTCTTTAGTGAAGTGTTAGTCACTCAGTCATGTCCTATTCTTTGTGACCCCATGGACTGTAGCCTGCCAGGCTCCTCTGTCCATAGAATTCTCCAGGCAAGAATACTGGAGTTGGTTCCCATTCTCTTCTCCAATTCTGTAGTGAAGATTTACAAATAATAGTTGTATGGGTTAGATGATCTTTTAGGGTTATATTTAGAATTCATTAGATCTTTAGTGCTTAAATAGAATATATTCTTCAGTTCCTCCAGAATTTAAAATTTTTTAGTGCTTAACCATACTGTTAATAAAGAGGGAGAGATAAGAGTAATGGGAAATGTAGCATCCTTTTCTTGTTCTTATCTGCTTTTCTGGGAATGATGAAGCAAACCATATTTCGATGACTTCTCTGCTGTAAGCTTAGGTGATTCAGTGGTTCTAGATAAAATGGCAAAGGATAAAGCAAAAATCTGACTATACTGTTTTCTTAAATCTCAGAATCTTTAAAGCATAGCCCTAACTTGCTTTGTGGATTGGTCTTTCATTTGTACCTTTCCTGCTTTGCTTTTCTTACTCTGCCCAGTATTACCATCTCCCAGTCTGAGATCCTCTCCACTGTTTGACCAGCTTTCTGGCTATAACCCAAACTCTGATATTGAATTCTCTTAGTCAGAACCTAGTTCTGGAATATATTTTAAGTTGTTAATGTGTCTTAGGTATGTGGGAAGTCTTTCCATATGTAGAAGTTCTTACCTACTTTAGCCTTATCACCAGATTCTCTTACTATCTTGTATCCCAAGACATAAAAAACATGGGCTTGGTATTGCAGCTTTTTGTCTTCCATACATGAGAAACTTCATTTTGTTTCCCACAGAGCTCAGAAGAACAGAATAGCAAGAGGACCCATTCATTGAGTCTTGAATGTTAAGATTCGTAAATCTTAATCAAATACTAAGGTCTCCTGACCTCATTTCTAGAAGCAGAAGTTTCCCTAAAAATATTAATTGAAGGGTATTGCAGTTTCATTAAATCCTAGACATGTGAATACCTGACAATTTCTGTGCCAAACATAATATTATATTCCATTGTGAAATAACCCATTGCCTTTTATTTTCCAATATTTCTCCTGGGGGGGGGCATTGTATAGAAAGATTTAATTCAAGGTGAGAAACTTACTTTTGTATCCTGCTTTAATACTATGTGACTTTGGGAAAGTTACTACTTAACTTCCTTTTGTTCATCCATATTGGAACTAATAATTTTTTCTAAAGAATGGAGATAATGTAAACATCTAGTACACTATTTTATGTATTGGAGATATTCATTACTTGGAGTTTTTGTATTTAACTGTTAAGTGTAATATTTGAATGACGTTCTCATTGTTCTTTTACAATCAGGAGTGGTTTTCTTTACCTTTTATAGCTCCTGGATTTTAGTTAGATTCTCATGAAAACTGTGGACCTATGCCCCCTCACATGTACTTAAATATATTCATACAATATTTTGCAGATTTTTCAGTAGGATAAACTTTTGAGGCATAGGTCTTTGAACCTTGGATTATTTATATTAGCTGAAGAGTACCAGATTTCATCTTTCATCCATTGAGATCAATGACCTTTTGTGCTTTTGATCATCTCTGAAATTAAAAAGTAAACAACTCCTTCCATACCTCTCCCCAAATAATCATGTCAAAGATAAATAATTTTTCTTCCAGAAATTGACACTGTATAACCTTTCAAAGGATTTTCTTTGGGGATATAATAGATTAGAACATTTTAAATCACTACCAAAAATTTTCCTTCCTTGTTCTTTTTGAAATCATTGGAATCTTAACTCAGGGGAAAAACTTGTTGAGAGATAACTGGTTTTTGTATCTGCCTTTTTTCCCCCTATAGGTATGACAGATGTCTTAGGGAATGATAAGATGTACTTAATATTTATAGCTATTTCCTCATTCTATGTTTAAAGCCAAACTGTAAATTTTAATTTGACTTCTTCTGGCTTATTTTACAGTTTTTGTCTTTTCTCTTAAATATCGTGCATTGATTGCATTCCTTTAGCTTTCTTTGTTCCCAGCATCCCACTTAGGTTATTTAAAGATTGAACTAAACCACAGTTTTGAAAAGCAAGAAACAGATGTTATTACATTGGTCAAACTACCTTAAAGAGGAGCAGAAGGACCTCATTAGCTCTTTTAACTTGGTGTGTGCTCAGATGTGTGTGGGGAAGAAGGGAAAAAGATCCAACTTTAGACATAGATAAATCCAGATTTGAATAATATTATCAGTACTGGTTTTCTCACAATATTTTTAGTCTCCCTTTTCTTCTTGAATTAGTTTTATTTTCAGCTAGGCAAAGATGGCTGCCAAAGGAGAGGGGGCTGGGATATTCTAGCCAGTGGTGGCTGGGAAGACTCACCTCTACCCAAATCACATTGAATATTTTCCCCACAGACATGAGGGATTATGTTACTAGAAAAGTGGGCCGGGGATAAAGCATGTTGAATAGTAAAATTACAGTTCACAGTCCACTACAGGTACCATCAGAGGACCAGAAATTTTGAAGAAGATAGAAAGTTCACGGGATCGCATTGACAGCAAAATCTCAAAGGAAACTGGAACTCAAGATATCAGAGGTAAGCTCAGGTTTTCCTAGGGGAACCTTGGAAAGGCTCCAGGCTTGGAGTCAACAAGTACAGAGAACAGTAGTAATTGGGTTACTTTCCAGAGTGCTGGGTTAGTTGGACCTCCATCCTCCTCTTCCTCCAGTCTAAACAGCTTTGGTGACAGTGGTGCCTGCCCTCAGGCCTAAAGTCTAAGAACTGTTCTCTTTTAAGAAAGTAAGACTAACAGTTCAGTAGGACATCTGAGATCTTGGAATCTGAGAGAGTAGCAGAGGCACCGAAGCTTGCTTCTTCAGAGAAAAGCACTTTTGGTGGATCCCAGCAAGCTTGACTTCTTGTTTAGGTACCTTTCTGGGGTGCCTGCTTATCTGTATGCTCTGACTACTTAAATAGTATCACACTCCCATTTAAGTGAGATACCATTTGCAAAAACAAGTCCGAACAACATCAGAGAAAGCCAAAAGTAATCTTTTATAAGCCAATATAAACAAACAATTGAGGAGAATCAAGATGGAAGACGATTAAGAGGAATGAAAGAACACCTGACCTCAGATAAAATTCCGAAGAAAACTTCAAAGAAAAAAAAATGTAATACATATTTTACTAAGATTTAAGAACATGTTGCAATGATTAATCAGAGTTTCACTGAAAAAGTGACAGAGAACCAGAAAAAATTTTGAAAATTACAATGATAAATGTTAATGAGTGGGTTAAATAACAATTTAGCATTAATCAAGACTGAGTTATTGATTTTGCACTAAAGACGAAGAACTCTAGATATGAAGCAAAAGAAAAAAAGATCTGGGAAAATGGAGAGGTGTGGAAAATATATCACAAAGTTTTCACATCTGTAAACATTAGTTCTAGAAAAAGTGCAGGAAGTGGGAAGGAGAAAAATATTGAAAGAAATAATTGAAATTTCATGAGCCAAAGAAAGATAACAAATTTCAGATTAAAGGAGCCCATATAGTACCACGCAGGATGAATGAAAAAAGACCTACATCTAGACACATCTGGTAAAATTTCAGAATGCTAAGGATAAAAAGAAAATTCTCAGTTACTGCCAGAGAGCGGGAATAAAAAATGGAAAATCAAATAACTGAAATCTTAGCAGCCATGCTGAATGCTTGAAGACAAGCAGTATTTTCACCATTTAGGGAAAAATAGATTTGCACCTAAATTTTTTATACTTAACTATACTATTTATCATGTGAAGACAAGTAAATTTTTACCCTTAGAAAAAATGATGTATCTTACATAAATATATTTGAGATATTATTATACAATGGAAAATATAATCCAAGATAGATGATATGGTGGTAGGGAAGTGTCAAGGGAGGAAAATGGTAGCTACATTGGCAATCATGGACCTTCAAAAAGAACTAAAGAGAACTAGAAGAAAATTCTTAGACTACATGGACACTTCTCGTTCAACCAGTAATGTCTAAATAATATAAAATTGCATTTCCTTCAGGGATTAGTATTTACCTAGTCATGTTATAAATGCAGTTAATTTTTAGTTTTTAGAATCAACCTAGAAAATATATAAAATAGACTTAATTATAGTTGTGAAATAGTTAAGGAGTATAGTTATAAACTTTCATAATAAAAAAAATGTTATAACCCTTAAAAGTGGGAGATAGAGGGCAACAAAGGAAGAGTCAGTGTTCATTTCTTCAGTGGGCAGTCAGTAGATAACACATAAAAATTAATAAATCAAGAAACAAGTAACAGAAACTGAACAGATATTAAAGTTAAGCTTGTAACCACACTACAAATCAGTTACCAATGTAACAATGTATTGCTATTTTATTGCAGGCAAGTAACAAAAAGACTTAACTGTTCATCTTGTGCCTTTGCAGCCTTTGAATTTTTTAAAATCCCACTTTCCTGCATCATATTTATAATATTGAAAACATTGCAGATGTGTTATATTTACCTAGTTAGATAATAATACTTTTATTTATAAAGTAACATTACAGGACCACATAGTTTTTAGAAACTATGTGAGGTAGAAATATTGCACACATGAAATTAATTCCAGGAAATTGGGAAGTTGTGTAGAATATATGAATATTTTTATGTAAGATACATAAGTATTTCTTCACTGACTTTCCCTCTTGATTTTGTATGTCAATTCTGGACTCATTTCCATGATTCTTTTTTTAAAAAAAAAAGTTTGTTAAAAATTTAGATGTATTAGAAAATTTTGAGTCCTTCCCACCAATGGCCCTAAATAAAATGACATTTTCTCTGACATACTGAAGACCGGAATTAGAAGCATGGTTTGTCCATAAGAAGGAAGTCATGTGATCAGGGAGAGCTAGCCACTGGAGACATGATTATCTTCTGGAAGAACTGGAAGAGTTGAAAGATGGGAATAGAAATGGTCTTTGTTATCCTTCCAAAGATGGGTCTTATTTCCCTGACTGGACAATGCTTATTGAGTAAAGGAATTAATTTTATTTTGATAGCCACTTCAACTTAAAGATAGGTTGGCATCCTGTTTGTCCTGTACATAGGTAAAATGTTTTTTGAGAACCTAATTTTAGGAGTTGTTGCATCAGAAACATATTTTGGGAAGCGTATTTCTAATTGTATGTTTTTCGTATTTGATTTTAAAAATCATAAAATCTTATGCTATTATATGTCTTTAAGTATTGAAAGTGTAAAATACAAAAGACCCTAAGATGTATGTGCATTATAATGATTCTACTTAAATTACACATAGTTTTCTATGCAAGCTGAAGTGCTTAAAAAAAAAAATCAAGTTATGCAAATATATACTCTTAAAATATTTTATGAGAAGTACTTTTAAGAAGAAGCATTATACTGGAAATCAGGGAATAGTTTACCTGAGCATAATATATTTGGCAATTCTGTTATGCTTTTAAACACTTTGTAAGCTATTAGTTTTTCAGTGGCTACCATTTAAACTATTACTTTCACAGAGAGATGTTATGATATATGTTCTTGAAGAGAATGAAAATTGTCGATTGGTGAGGGAATATTATGAATGTGGGTTAAGTTTGCTTTCATAAAACTTAGTAGTAATTTCATAAAATATGCTAATGTTTATCTGTTACATACATAAAAGTTGTAAATATTAACTTCCATTTACTTATATTGTATTAGTTTTTGTTGGCGATTTGGTAGTAAAACTAAATATTCGAAATTTGTGAGAGAAGTTGAAAGTAATGGCAACATTACTTCTAACATAGCTATGTTGTGGGATATCCTCCTGATGAACAAAGAGTCACAGTTAACAGTGAATGAAATCAGTATTTTTTTATATGTATATATATATATACACACACACATATATATAAGTATATATGTGTGTATGTATGAGGGTGCTTGTATTGGGATCCTGTCTATAGATCCACCTTGGAAACTTTAGAATGTCAATTTATGCTCTGAGATTTTCCTTTTGTGAAGACCCCTGAAGATTCTCTATCTCTAGTCAGGATCAGGTTAGTGGAAAAGGGACCTTGCTTTGCAATTTTTGGGCTAGTTTTTTGAGAACATGGACAATTGAATGCAATACGTTTCTTGGGAGTTGGATTATGAATGTGAAAGAGTACTTTCAGCAGTTGCGTGCAGGCAGACCTTTCGAGATTTGCTGTGAGTAGATAGGCCAGGAACAGCAGAGCAGTAACAGGCATCATGACAAAGCAGACCGATGGGAGCTTGTTGCCAGCAACTCCAGACCGTCAAGCAACCAGGGAGAGAGATGAGATTGCAAGGTTGCCTGGATAGGTTTTACATCCTGATTATCTTCCATGCCTTTGATACTATTGTAAGTGACCTGGAACTGTTTGTTATGTCCCCTGGAGTAGAACAGTTGTCCTTTAGAAAGGTAGTAGATATGGTGACTCAGAAAATTGGGTTTGGGCTTGTCATTTGTTGTTATTTGTGTTTTGTCCTCATCCTCCCCTCTCCCCACCACTGTGTCTGTGGAGTGGTGGTAGGGAGGTAGGCCCTGTGGCCGGGGGGGGGGGGGTGGGGGGGGTGGGGGGGGGGGCGGTATTCATTTTGCAAGTAGATACTTACTCCTTTTAAATATAGGACATTTAATGTATTGCTCACCAAATTGAGAGTGCTTTGCTGTCAATAGATTTAGCCTATTTGAAACAAAACCCAAAAACATAGAACTTATTCCCATTATATATGTGCTGGTTTTTTTCTTTTTGAAATGTTGTACAGACAAATTTGGGAGGTGAACATTCTCTAAAAACAATAAATGTCATATCAATTTTATATGAAAGTGAAAATGTTAATCACTAGACCCTATTGTGAAATACTAGGGAAGAACGAATTCATGATGTGACCCATCATGGGTGGAGACAAGAAATGCAGGTGTCCAGCAGGCACAACTGTAATTGCAGATGTGAAAGGAGGGAAAGCTGCTTTGTTTTTACTTTGCTTAGTGTATCACTTACATTTGGACAAGATTGTGCTTGTATTCTGTTCTGGATGGAATTTACATCTGGATGAAATATTTGTTTAAATATAATAATACTTTTTGTACTGTTCTGAGTGGAGTTTTGAGTTTTATTTATTAAAGAAAAATGGAAAGGAACTATTTATCAGAGGAGATGGAAAAAAATCATTGAAGATTTGATTTTAAACTTTCTGAAGAATCAGGATCAAGTGTTTCTAAATAATAGACTGTTGAAGGTACAGTAACTTTGTCATTCTATATCCGCTTTGTAGTATAAAGCCTGTCACCTAGTAAACACTCAGTAAATATTTGTATAAATGAGTGATAGTTATAATGGTCTTCCCAAAAAAGTTTACTGGAGCCTTTTTATCATGTTAGACTTCAGAAAAATTTTATTTAAGAAATAAATACTCTTTGTCATGTTTAGAATATACTACTGCATGGTCTTTGCATGATTTTATGTATGAGAGTATAATTTTATATATCCTTACTTAATTCTTTGTTACCTAAGCCTTTTAGCTGTTCCTCACTTATCTAAAAACCTGTCCAACTGTTAATATTTATTTTGGAAGTTCTGGTGAAGTTTTAGTCACCCTTATTTTAAAATATTATCATCAAAATTAGACCTGGGATATATGTGAGGAGACTGTGAGAGAAGCTGTTAAATGCTGTTTGTGTTAATAAAAAACCATCTTTTTCTTAGTTTGCATTCAATTTTTTTCCCAATAATGATGGAAGGATTACTTTAGAATTTTATGCTTTTAAAAGGAATAGTTTGAACTAAATGTGGAAGGCAGACTAACACTATTTTATTAGTTTAGTAAGAACATACCCAAAGAATTATACAGAATTATTATATGCAGAATCCTTATAATACTAAATTCTGACAGAAACTTCACAACTTACTAAGGTAAAGAATCTATTAAACCTAGGTGAGATTTGTATTTAACAGTAATAGAATTTTTAGAAAATGAAATAATTTGTCAGTTTTATTTTTTTATAATTTTATTTATTTTCTTTTTGGTTGCACTGTGTCTGTTGCAGAGCCCAGGCTCTTCGTTGCTGTGCACGGGCTTTCTCTGGTTGCGGCAAGTCGCGCCTACTCTCTAGCTGCAGTGTGCAGGCTTCTCATTGAGGTGACTTCTCTCGTTGCAGAGCATGGGCGCTCTCAGTTGTGCTCTATGTAGGATCATAGTTCCCAGACCATGGATCAAACCTGTGTACCCTGCATTGGCAGGTGAATTCTTAACCACTGGGTGCCAAGGAAGTCCCAACATAAAGTTGTTGTTTTTTTTAAACTGAAGGGTAACTGCTTTACAATGTTGTGTTGGTTTTTTGCCATACGTAAACATGAATCAGCCATGGGTTTACATATATCCCCTCCTTCATGAACCTCCCTCCCCATCCCACCTCTCTAGGTGGTCACAGAGCAGCAAATTGAGCTTCCTCCATCATACAGCAATTCCCACTAGCTATCTTTTTTACACATGATAATGTATATGTTTCAATGCTACTCTTTGAATTTGTCCCACTCTCTCCTTCCTGCTCTGTGTTGAAAGTCTCTCCTTTATGTCTGCAACTCTATTGTTGCCCTACAAATAGGTTCATCAGTACCGTTTTTCTAAATTACACATATATGCATTAATGTACAATATTTCTTTTTCTGATTTCACTCTGTGTAACAGCCTCTAGGTGTATGCATCTCACTAGAACTGATTCAGATATGTCCATTTTTATGGCTGAGTAGTATTCCATGGTCCATATGCACCACAACTTCCTTATCCATTCATCTGTCAATGGACATCTTGGTTGCTTCCATGTCCTGGGTATTGTAGATAGTTCTGCACAGAACATTGGGGTACATGTGTCTTTTACAGTTGTGGCTTTCTCAGGGTATTTGCCAAACAGTGGGATTGCTGGGTCATATGGTAGTTTTATTCTTAGTTCTTTTTCTTTAAGAAATATCCGTACTGTTCTTCATAGTGGCTGTATCAATTTACATTCCCATCAGCAGTACAGAGAGTTCCCTTTTCTTTACATCCTCTCCAGCATTTATTGTTTGTGGATTTTTTGATGATGGCCATTTTGACCATTGTGAGGTGATACCTCATTGCAGTTTTGATTTGCATTTCTCTAATAATGAGTAATGCTGAACATCTTTTCACGTGTTTATTAGCCATCTGTATGTCTTCTTTGGAGCGATGTCTGTTTAGGTCTTCTGCCTGTTTTTTGATTGGGTTGTTTGTTTTTCTGATGTTCATCTGCCTGAGCTGCTTGTATATTTTATAGGTTAATCTTTTGTCAGTTGCTTCATTTGCAATTATTTTCTCCCATTCTGAGGATTACCTTTCATCCTGTTTATGGTTTCCTTTGCTGTGCAAAAGCTTTTAAGTTTAATAAGATCCCATTTATTTATTTTTGTTTTTAGTTCCATTACTCTGGGATGTGGGTTGAGTATCTTGCTATGATTTATGTCAGAGTCAAACATCAGGTTTTTCTTAAAGCCAGAGATTTATTGTTATTTTGTAATTAATAAATTGTCAAGTTAGTTATGACACTATCCCACACTGTATACCACCATTTGCTAGTGCAAAAGTTTTTAAACCATGCTGAGGCATAGGGCAGAGAGAGCAGAGACACATGAATATCATCCTTAACAACTTCCTCTTAGTCATGCCTCCGTCTTAATCTTTGTACATGTTTTCTTCCAGGGGAGAGTGTCAGAATGGTGCATAAAATAGTGGGCAACCCGCCATTTACTCTTTTAATACCAAGCAACTTACAGAAGTAATGGAATTTAGCTTGTGTTTCCCTTGATTTTACTAATCTGAACTCATTTTAGGTTACTTTAACATTTTAATTTCCCTTAACTGTACATGAGAGAATATGATGACTAAGAGAATACTCAACCAGAGTCAGCCAAATATACTACTGACCCCAAAGTTATGTTTTAATAGGTCCTAAAGGAATGTGGCTCAGATGGTAAAGGATCTGCCAGCAATGCAGGAGATTCCAATTTGATCTGTGAGTCGGAAAGATCCCCCGGAGAAGGGAATGGCTACCCACTCCAGTATTCTTGCATGGAGAATTCCATGGACAGAGGAGCCTGGTGGGCTGCAATCCATGGGGTAGCAAAGAGTCGGACTGATTGACGGACAAAGAGTCGGACTGATTGACTGACAAAGAGTCGGACTGATTGACTGACAGAGGAATGTACCACCCCAGTAGTTTGAGAGTTCAGCAATGGCATAGTTTTAAATCCATGTTTCCATCAAGAAATTTACTGTACAGTTATATTCAAGTATATGCAGAGTATGTGTGCCCTTTCGTTGGGCATATTCATTGCAGTATTACAAAATGTTGGAGCAACACAGTGAAAGTAAAGTCGCTCAGTTGTGTCTAACTCTTTGCGACCCATGGACTGTAGCCCACCAAGCTCCTCTGTCCATTGGGTTCTCCAGGCAAGAATACTGGAGTGGGTTGCCATTTCCACAAATGCACATCAAAGGGGAACTGATTATAGTACAGGATTTTATTAGTGAAATTTGAATAACTATCAAAATCAGAGAGAGATATACATACACAAATCTG
This sequence comes from Capra hircus, assembly GCF_001704415.2. Classification (NCBI taxonomy): domain Eukaryota; kingdom Metazoa; phylum Chordata; class Mammalia; order Artiodactyla; family Bovidae; genus Capra; species Capra hircus. Next base: position 88,849,715 of record NC_030813.1, on the reverse strand, counting down.
AAACAATTATGGAATATTACATTTTAAAATGGAGATGTAGGAAAGTATGTACGATATCCTTCTGGTTTTATAAAAAAAATTCTTGCACTAAGATATGCTTCATATATATAGGTTATTTCTGGAAGAATACACAAGTTGTGCCTTTTAAGGGTTGGTGAGAGATACGTTTATTTCTCTCTATATTGTCTTTTATACAGGAATGTTTTCTATGTTTGTGCATTGCTTTGTAGATAAAAACCATAGTTTAAAGAAAAAGAAAGTAACCTATGAAGGTAATGAAAAGAATATTACTGTGGTGTATTAGATATATCAGAAAGCCCCAGTCATATTGTAGCATGATTGTTTAGGAGAAATAAAAGGTAAATTTATAGAGATAGTTACATATAGTTATTTTAGTAATGTATACAGACTATCAGAAATTTGACTAGATTTTGTTAGCCTTTTAATTTAAATTCTATTTAACTTTTTAATGTATGTATGTCAGTTATGCTTGGTCCAGGCTATTTTACACTTCTGCTGAAATAGAGTAGAAAAGAGAAAAATAGAGATGTAATGACTACATTTCATACATTTTAAGAGGTGAGATTGGTTCAGATTTTCTTTTTCTAGGAGTTTGTTTTTATGTAGATGGGTGAAATAATTATATTTCTGCTGCAGCCAATTAAGTGTCTTTGTTTTGTTTAAAAATGTGGATTTTGAAAAAGTCTTGCCATTTCCTAAATAGAAAAAAAATTTTTTTTTATGGGAGCAGAACTTTACAAGGAAGATTTGATTGGAAAAAACCACAGTGTTTTATGTGGAGGAACAAAACCACACAAAATAGGGTTGCTTGCTTGTTAACAAATTTCTGTGTGTGTGTGTATGTGTGTGTGTGGTTTTCTTTTTCCTTGTTCAAAGAAATAAGTGCTGGGCCTAAATAAAACTGTAAATTTTAGAAGATTCCTTTATTTAGTCTTGCTATTTATTGAGCCTCTTCTGTCATTTTCCTCTACTTTTTATGAGAAGCTTTTCTCTTCACTTTGGACATTTGGAGTTTATTGTGTTAATTATTCTCCTTTATGATTTAAGTAGCATTTGTTAGTTTATGTTTGTTTGCATAACGGTTAGTAGGTTAACTATTATTATACTTTAATGCTTTTGCCCTAGGTGAAAATTAAAGATTTTAAAATCCATTTTAGGCAAATGGGGAAACAGGTTTTTTTGCCTTCAAGCTGATTGAACTAGAAGGAAGTTAGCTTACTATTAGGTTGTAGGATCTTACAGCAGATGTATATGAATCTCCTTTCACACACCCTTTCTCCCAAAGTAACCTGTGCTGTGGCATAGGTCCTCATATTAACAAAAGAACCAGAAAATAAAATTTAGAAGAAATTATTACTTTGCTGTATAACAAAGAATTACAGAAAGTCTCAAAAGTAGATTATGTTTAAATTCACTATTTCTGAGATCTTATTTCAATGGCCTAAAGATAATAATCACAGAACAAGTAATTCTTAGTGGTAGCAATAATTTAAAAGGGATTGGGAGAGCTTCCCTGGTGGTCCAGTGGTTAAGAATTCGCCTGCCAATGCAGAGGACACAAGTTCAATCCCTAGTCTTGGACGATTCCACCTGCCGCGGATATGCCACAGCTACTAAACCCACTGGCCCTAGAGGCCACGCTCTGCAACAAGAGAAGCCTGTGCACCGCAACAGAGTAGCCTTCGCTGACTACAACTATAGAGAAAGCCCACCACAGCCAAAAATAAATAAGATAAAGGGATTAGGATGCATAACTGGATATCAAATGATTCTTTTATTCATGCATTTGTTAATTTAATCAACAAATACTCAAGTCCTTGCACTCTGCCAGAGACTGCTGGCTCTGGGTATACATTGGCAAACAAAGCGTTGCCTACTTTCATCAAGCTTGTGATCTGTAAGGGAGAGACATGATACATGATATATAAATATCTATAATTCTGTAAGAAAGGTATAATGACATCTTTATTAGGGAAAACTTAACAGTAAAGGTCAGAAAAGCTTAAGAGCAGCACTGTATTGTCCTAGAGCAGAGGAGAAAGAGACAGTGAATGGTTTGATTGACTTGAACCTTAGAGGCCTGATGATTTGTTAAAGTTAGAAAGCCTATTCTTATCTTATGGGGAATAAGACTGTTTTAACGTTGAGTTCCTTGAATTCAAATCTGTCATTACTTGCTTCTGTTGGAAAAAGGTTTGAGAAAGAAACTTTGTTGTTGACTTCCCTTAATCTAAGGATGAGGCAATTTATTTGAGGTAAGGAACAGACTGAACTGGAAGTAGGGAAATAGTGAGAGCCAGTTTTCTAGTTCTTCATAAGCTGTGTCTCTACACTGGACATTATTTTGTTTGAGAAGCTTCCAAACAGAAATGTAAGCACTATATATGATCTTGGGATAATGTTTTTAATATCATTTGTTTTCCATTAATTTCACACATCCTTTGGAGTCAGACTGTTCTGGGTTTGAATTCCACCTGTGCTTTATAACTGTGTACTGTGTGCAACTTGATTTTCTTATCTGTAAAATGAGGACCATACCATCTGGAGGAAGTATAGTAGATGGTTCAGAGGACAAACTGGAGCCAATTACCTGGGTTGAAGTCTTAGCTTGTTAATTTAGTTGAGAGTAAGTTGGGAAAGTTGCTTAACTTCTCTGTACCTCAGTTTCCAGAATGGAGATAATAATAGTTCCTGCCTTTCTTTTATTGAGATTTAATGCGTTAATATATACAAAATGCTTAAAATAGTTTATCACATTAGGAAGCACAAGGTAGTTATTAATGTTATTAGTTTCAATTATTATCACCTAGGGTATTGTGCGGAGAAGGCAATGGCACCCCACTCCAGTACTCTTGCCTGGAAAATCCCACGGACAGAGGAGCCTGGCAGGCTGCAGTCCATGGGGTCACTGAGAGTCGCGCACGACTGAGCGACTTCACTTTCGCTTTTCACTTTCATTCGTTGGAGAAGGAAATGGCAACCTGCTCCAGTATTCTTGCCTGGAGAATCCCAGGGACGGAGGAGCCTGGTGGGCTGCCATCTATGGGGTCGCACAGAGTCGGACACGACTGAAGCGACTTAGCAGCAGCAGCAGGGTATTGTGAAGGTTAAATAACTTGTTTGTTTAAAAAAATAGTGATTTGTATATTGCCTGACCCAATAAAAATATCTTCTAAATAATCAGAAACTGAGAAGTAGATACTTTATCTCATTGAATCTTCATATATACCTGTTTAGAAGAAATTTTATCTGTCTTGTTTATTGTACCTAGGATAGTTTCTGATATACAGTAGACAGTACATTTTTGTTTTTTGTTTGTTTTAAAGATTTATTTATTTTTGGCTGTGTGGGCTTTTCTCTAGTTGCGGCCAGTGGGGGCTACTCTCTAGTTGCCTGCACAGGCTTCTCGTTCCACTGGTTTCTCTTGTTGCAGAGTACAGGCTCTCGGGTGCATAGGCTTCAGTAGTTCTGGGTCCTGGGCTCTAAGAGCACAGGCTCAGTAGTTGTGGTACACAGGCTTAGTTGCTCTGTGGCATGTGGGACCCTCCTGGACCAGGGATGGAATGCATGTCTCCTGCTTTGACAGGTGGACTTTTTACCACTGAGTCATCAGGGATGCCCAACAATCCATTGTTGAGTTAATGTTATCACATTTTACAAATAAATAAACTAAGGCCCAAGAAAATTACAAGGTGTTTATACTAAAAAACAACATCACTTTGAGGAGACATTACTGGAAAGGCCATTCATATCATCTCTTAGAGTTGACCATATGTGTTAATAATAACTCCCTCTAATTTTTTTCTTTTTCCTTCTCTTTAAAAAAATTCACTTTCTTTAGTTAGGTTAGAAAAATTTAGACTAGAGGAACTGTTCACCTTAGAGTTACAATTAAAGTTGTTAATCTAATTGAGTGATTACTTCAAGTTCAGTTTGTATGGCACTCTTAAAGTGCAGGGTTATTTTGTTAATACTACAGAACAGAGCATAAAACATTTTTCCTTTCCCATTGTGTTTTCTATATTCTAGATTATATAAGGAAGAAATTTGGCAGAGTATTGGGTTGACCAAAAAGTTCTGAGTTTTTCTGTAAGATATTATGGAAAGCCCCAAGCAAACTTTCTGGTCAGCTCAATAGTTTCACTGAACTAAGGCTCTATTACAGTGGTAAATATAATAAAAAATTAGCTCTGCCATGAGTCACCCATATTTGCTGTTTAATGATCCAGAACCAGTGTTTCTAAATTTGATGCATCTGAAATATTTTAATCTTTTGTAGTATTTATTACGAGGGAGGGAGAGGCCATTTCTTTGGTTAGTAAATAAAGTTAAAGGCATTTCTAGAAGGAGCATATAATCTTGATGTGTTATGGCTTGCTTCAATGATTGTGAATCTGTTGAATATTAATCTCACTTCTCTTTGATATTTCCAAGCAATTAGTTTATAGAATACCAGATTACCATTAAAAAGCTACATTAAATTATTATTTTAACACCTGCAAGTCCACTCCTATATGTATTATATAATGCATATGCCTGATGTAACAAATTCCTAATTTGATATCACCTTGCCTCCCTCTTTGTGTATTTAATACAGCCATTAATCTCACTACAAGGCTTTACTAAGGATAAATTGCTACGTAACCCACTTCAACCTCTTTTGTTCAACCAGGAAGCCAGATGTGTTTAAGCTTTTTAAAAAATACATTATTATTTATTTTTTGAAAATTTGAAATTGTGAAATTTGAAATGGTAAAACATAAGAGACTGTATCTATTTTGTCTGTGGAAATTACTTGACTGAAGTTTGCTTTGGAATAGAGCTTCTGTATCTTTAAAAAATACACAGTGAGTCACCCCCTGCTCTTTTGGTAGATGCCTGGCTAGTGAACAGCTAAGCTGCTTTAGGCATGTAATAGAACATTCCATTTCCTGTTCCCTTGCTGACACAGAGGAGTGTTCCTGCTGGCAATGATCTAATCATAGTGCAGTAAGAAACATGGCAGTTTGATAAAACATGGTGGAGACAGCGGCTGAAATGGAAGCATATGTTCTAGAAGACATTCTTGAGGTAGGGCTAGGTTTGTAAATGAAATGAAAGTTGAAATCTGAACAAAGAAATCTTATCTGCCGGAATTATTTTACAGATGAATAGATTAGAGGAGAGAGCAAAGAGAGGCAGAGCATAAAAGCAAGATACGGTCAGACCTTATTCCGTGTGAGAATGTGGCAATCTAGTTCACACGATTACTAAATAAGTCTAGAATTAATTTGTTTAAACTTAATGTTGTGTAAATTGTAGATATATGTTTGATAGGGGGAAAAAAGAAAGAAGGAAAGGGCTTTGGACTTAATAAAAAGCCTTGTGCTGGTGGTGACCTTTAGATTAACTCATTAGAAGGTGGGGTCTGCAAAGCAGCTTTGAGTAGGTTTAGTATCATATGTCTTAGAATTCATTTACATATCTAAGCCCACAACTCTTGCTTGTAGTTAACTATTAAAAACAGCTGCTTATTTTAGTTTCTAGGGTAAAATTAAGCATATATATCAATCTAATTGCCTAATTTAGCTGGTACATTCTGGTTCTAGGTTTTTCATGTTACTTTGATTATTATAAAATAAATTATTTAATTAAAAATTAAAAGACTGTAAAATTTAAGGCACCAGTGCTTGAGAGCTCACAAAAATCTGCATTTTGAGTCATGAAAATTTGAATTGTATTTTCTCTTTTTTCCTCCTTGTGTCAGTGTTACAGAACCTATTTGCGTATAAATCAGTGCAAGGAAATACATGTCAAAGTGAAACTATAATTGGTTTTGGCCTTGGATATAGTATACCATAAAATATTTTTATTTATAGACAAATATTTAACTCATTTTCTTATTTTGGGGTCTGTAGGGTTTTTCCCTCCTTATTAAAAAAAACTGGCTAATTTTTATGATGATTTAATGATGATGAGTGATATTCCTAATACTTAGACTGTTAAGATAATTTATTAAATATTTTACTGTCCTCAGGAAAAGAATTTGTTATGGGGAGAGGGCTTAGGAGAATAAACTGCAAAGGGAAGCCAGGCGGGGTTAACAGGAGAAAAAAGCCTATGCGCATTATAAAGTGCTGCATGATCAATGAGCATTTTCTGGAGTCCCTCAGTGTGTGCTTGGAGCTGACATTGCAGCAAGTCTCATGGTTGTTCTGCAGAATGAAAACTGATTCTATTGTGTTATCTAGCTCCTTGGCAGACACCTGCCAACATACTCTTTCCCCCTCTCCTTAGAGTTTATTGTCTGAGTTGAATTCTCTGGTTAATTTCCATTCTTTTCCTCTTTTCTTTTTTTTAATTTTGATACTATTAGTGAGTTTCCTTAGAAATGGTATGGTAAATTATTCACTTAGAAATAGTGATATATATTTTTATTGAGGAACTTCTGTAATTAGCAGTGGTCACATGACTGTTAGTAGTTCAGATTAAACAAGTCTATTTATAAAGTTGTAGGAGGACATTTTTATTTGCTTTTTAAAACTTTTGCTTTGAATTTTAAAAGAAGCATACCTTATAGATTTCAGTAAATTGATCTGACATTTTCTTTGGTCATTTTAAATTTCAGCATATAATGGATTTTAGAAGTCTTTATTTTCTGAGAAAAACCTACTTGGGCATAGTTTTGTGCCTTAAGTGTAAATTTTTCTAATACTACCTTAAAAGTTGACTTTTCATTATTCCCACTAAAGCACTAGAAGTGTTTAATGTCATGGTAAAATTTTACGTTACCTAACTTGTTCATAGTTACTAGTTAGTTGCAGAGGTTATTTACTCTCTGTAATTTTAACTGTTTGTCCTAATTTTCTCTCTGTTAATTTGATTCCTATATACCTGTCACATTACACCATACTAAGTGAGTAATTTTGTCTTTATTTCATGTTACTTTATTTAAATGAGTATTTGTCAAGTATTGGCAGACTAGAAGTGAAAAATTTCCAACTAGTAATGAAATATTCTTCTTTTCAAATATTAAAAATACTCATAATGGGGACGTCCCTGATGGTCCCGTGGCTAAGACTGTTGTTAATGCAGGGAGCCCCAGGTTCGATACCTGGTCAGGGAACCAGATCCCACATGGCACAACTAAGAGTTTGCATATCATAGCTAAAGATCCTGCATGCTACAACTAAGACCTGGCACAGCCAAATAAGTATTTTTTAAAAAAGTACTCTTGATGACCTAATGCTAATAGTAAAAGATTAAAAAGAATAAACTTCCTAACTCTGAAGCTAAATGTACCATTTTCTAAAGTACCTCATATGGCATATTTTATACAATGAGCTTCCTAGAAAATTTTAATGAGTTAACTCATTGTGTAAATGTCTAATAATGAATAATGAAGTTCATCTATATACCACAGTGATAATTTTATTATTGTATCTAATACTAAGCCATTTGAAGTTTATCACCATATTTTTTTCCATAATTTTTATCATTATGACTTATTTATTGAGCATCTGGAATTTTATGTAGATTTCTGGTTATTTACATTAAACACTGAATTCCTTTTTTTTTTCTGTCTTTGAATATAACTTCGTCTTTTGAATCATACATTTTACAAGGTACTTTTATTTAAGTCTTAAAGAGAAAACTTAAAATCAACATCATTAGTGAATTAGTGCAGAATAATTCTTGTAATGCTGTGGTTTACCTTTTAAACTGTGATTGTTTATTGTATATACCCACATGTATTTAATGTACATTTTTAAGTGATCATCAGTCTTGAGTACTGTAAGTTTCTTAAACTGATAGTACAACAGAAAAAGATTGATTTCAACTTGTATCATTGCTTCTCAGCTCTCTATAGTAATGGGTTTAATAGAATAGTTATTTAAATTATCTAGATAATCTGGTCAGTGATTTTTTTCTCCAAACCAAAGTAGTCAAAGTGTTTCTGTTCCTTTTGCCCACCTTAACTAATATTCAGGAAAATGGCCACCTACAGGTGATAGGCAGCCTACATAAATACCTTTTTTTTTTTTTTGCTTATATTATTTTTGCTGAGACATGATTATAATTTTAGAACTTTGATGTTCTTCCTCTGAGTCGTATGTAATAATGGATCTTAGTACTTAGAAAGATCAAGAGGAAAAAAAAGTTCTCCAAACATTTATTTTTGGGGGGAGGGGGGAGTGTTTCCAAGTTTGTGTGTCCAAGTGCTATGCGTATAAACCTGAGATATTATATAAGCTTTTAAAATATGAAAACAAAACATATGAGAGGTCAGATACTCAATTACTATATATTCTGGTTTTATTCTCTTTGAACCATGTTTAGTAGTTTTCTTTAAGGATTGCTTTAGAAATGAAAAAATTTTATAAGTATTTCTTTTAATTTTAATCAAGTTCAAAATACTTTCTTCAGGGTATAGCATTTGATACATTTTTGCCTTTAAAAGTACCAGTGTTTTGAAAATAAAAATATTTACATTTTTAAGAATAGTAACTTGCCCAGTCTTGTTCCTGTGTCAGCTAGATCTAGAGTGTCTAGCTTCATCTGTACTTTATTTTACAGGTTGTAATATGTAAGCTAAAAGCCCTACATCTCTGTGGTTGTTCCTTAGATATTCAGTGGGTTGAGGATTTGGCTGAACTTTTTTGGATGTAACTACATTAAGGATTTGATTAAACATATTAAGTAGGTTTATTATGGAACTATTTCTTGCATTTGTATTTATCTTGAGATTGGAGGGGTTTTAATAATCTTGAAAAAGTCACAGGGACATTGTTGTTTCTTTTTGATTTGTCACCATTATGGGCTAGTGGTAAATGGTACATTTTCATCTAAACAGGGGAAGTCCACTTGCTATTTATTTAAAAATTATTTTTAGTAATGATATAAAAGCTCTGCAAAGTAAACTCTTTTGATAGTGTCCTGTTATATTTCTTTTTATTCTGTGAAATATATTGGCTTATATAATGCATATCCTTCATATGTTATATCAGTAAGTCTTCCATGAATTTCTAAATTCTGTATCTATATAGTTAGTATAATACTGGTGACATTTTTCACTAAGAAGACTTGGAGTTACTCATATATGCGTGTGTGTGTGTGTGCATGCGCACCCCTCAGTCATGTCCGACTCTCGACCCCAAAGACTGTAGCCTGTCAGGTTTCTCTGTTCATGGAATTTTCCAGGCAAGAACACTGGAGTGGGTTCTCATTTCCTACTCCAGGGGAATCTCCCTTACCCAGGAATAGAACCCGCAGTATTTTGAAAGAAAGAAAGTGAAGTCGCTCAGTCGTGTCCGACTCTTTGCGACCCCGTGGACTGTAGCCTACCAGGCTCCTCTGTCCATGGGATTTTCTAGGCAAGAATACTAGAGTGGGTTGTCATCACCTTCTCCATCATTTCATGAGGAACCTGGTATTCTACTCATTAGCAAAAAACAGCCAGAGAGAGTCTCAGCTGTATACAAGGAAACAGTGCCCCAATGGACCTAGGCAAAACAGGAAAGCATTCCACTTGTCTCTTTGTCTAGTCTTTGCCAGGATGATTGATATAAAATGATTGATATTGGCAGGCAGATTCTCCCACTGTGCCACCTGGGAAGCCCCTGGGAGTTACTCTTGGGACATAAATATAATTTGACCTAGAGACAAAAAAGTTTAGCTAAATATGTAAGTTATTTGAATTAATAAATGTAGCATTCTCCATTCGCTAAGAGGTTTTGGAGACATTAGACCTGTTGGCTATATTGAATCCTATAATTTCACTCCAGAATTTATTGAGCATCTTCAATATGCTAGGCAGTTGAAATTCAGTGAGATTAGTCCAGCTAGCTTTGCTTCATCAAAGTAAAATTTCAGTAGACAGAATGTCTGTCATTGGTATTTAAACATTAAATTCAGGATGTGTATAGATGTATGTTTGAATGCTTGTATTTTACTTCATTTGTTTTTCTGGATAGTTTTAGCATCCTGATTTCTTTTTTTAGTAAGCAAATATTTTTCTTTAAGCACTTTTCAGTTTTGTGTGTGTGCTTGTCTAATTGTTATGCCTATTTATGAATGTCAGGCTGTCTAGAAAGTCCCCTAGATGTCATTGTCATCTATTTATTTGTAAAGATTTTGCTGTTGCCAGTTATATCAGTATGTTGTTATACAGATGTTCATATAACACGCTCACATATGCTTGCTTCCATATACTCTATGTACAGACATTCACGTCTGTGCTGTATTATGCTTTATGAATACTCTTATTTGAAAGTTGAGTCCATCTTGAATGGAGGGGCAGAAGTTGCAGCACTGCTTTCATACACCAACTTTGAGAGAATGCATATGAGAGTAGTAGAAGATGACTAAAAGATAGACTTAACGTTAGTAATCCCTCTAAAGAAGACTAATATTTTAGTGGAGTAGTTTCAAACCTTTCAAGTGAAGGTTTCAAACAGCTTGCAAAAGATAATGTAACTACAGATATGTAAATTAATGTTACTCTCACAAGAAAGTAATGTCAGGATTGTCCAAATGCTACTAGTCCCACATTAATTCAACATAGTCTGGTGGTTAAGGTGGAACATATTGTGAAACATGCTTTAGGAAAGTTCTACATCATGTGTTACCTGCATATACATATAGCAGCGCTGGCACTTTCTGTTTGTGAATTATTTGGGTCCCTGTTCTGATGCTTGACTGAATCACTCATTCTGATGTTGAAGTGACTTGATCACTACAGACTTGCTGAATATATTTTGATGTATTCTTGCTTAATCACTGGTTTGGTTTTAGTACCTAGCTTCCAGATTTGCCAAAACAAAGGTCTTTCAGGAGGTGTTTACAAATATCTTGAGGTAACTTTTGGTTTTGGTTTAATGAGTGGCTAGATTGTTGGCCATTAATATTGGTCTTGGATGGAACCATGCTTCTAACTAACTGGCTATATATGGACAGATAGATATATGTTATACGTAGAATACCCACATAATTTTATAGTGACAGTGGAAATTGACCATATTAGTTAACAATTTGTTGAAAATTTTAAGTTATTATACAGAAGGATTGTGCTGTTACAGTTTAACTTAATTTTATAAAAAATAACTTTTCCGAAAGAAAACAACTGAGAGGAATGGTGTTACTTTAGATTTTTACAAATACCTTTGAAGTCTGGCTTAATAGAAGATATGTCTGCTTTTATATTTAGTCTGTTGCAATACATTATTTTTGAGGAAGTCTAAGAAAAAATATCATCTTAACATTTAGAATATTTTAATAGCCCTTTTGATAATTGTGAATATTCTTCTTTGATACCAGTCCTAAAACTATGATGGTTTCCTGGAGATTAGTTGTAGTGTAGAATCTGAAACATTATCAGTGAATTTTTTGAACTTTGTTCAGTTAAAACCCACTGATTTTTTATGTATCTTGAGTAGATCATTTGGTGCATGATTTTGTAGCATCGTACTCTGGTCAGTTGGAAAATACTTACTTCATAAGAAATTCACCCTTAATTTTTTTCACTTAATTATGAGTGCATGGCAGACAAGATATGATGATTGGTGATATGGCCTTGATTTGTGTTAAGGGAATAGCAGTTTTACCCACCATTATTTTTGTATCATCAGTGTAAATGTCAATACAATGAAACAGGCAAATAACATTTTAGTACTGTATTATAAAAATAGTTTTGACTTCACAGACCCTCTGAAACAGTTTTGAGGATCCCTATAGATCTCGCGGATCATAATTGAGTAACCGCTAGTTTAGTATATTGCCCAAGTTTACAGTCAGTAATGGCATAAAACTAAGATTTAGATTTAAGTCTATTTGATTAAAATGTTTTCTTTTACCATATTATCAAATTTTAAAATTTATTACACAGTCCCAACTTCTCTCACTTCTTTTGTCACTCTAGGTTTCTCTATCCTTCAACTACAATATAGCAGATATAAAATAAAACGGGAAAATTTTTGTGGAAAAAAATTTAAATACTGTTTTGCAATTCGTCATTCAGAATTTATAGAAAAGGATTTCGAAGATTCCTTCGTGAAATAGTGAGTGAAGGAAGCTAGATATAAGTAGAAGTGGTTTTGCTTGCAGAATAACATTATGTAATACTTTTAATTTTGATAAAGATGAATAAAGATTAAAAACTTTTTCATCAAATGTCTTGTTATAGTTCAGAATGATTAGGAAAGGAGTTTATAAATTATAACTGTTTGAATTACTCATGTTAGCGAGTGGAAACAAATAGATGAAGTATGTGTCAAATTCAAATATTTTTCTCTTTGAAGATTTTAGGCTTCTTTTCATTTATTTGTTTATTTAGATGCTTTGGGTGTTAGTTATGGCACACAGGTTCTTTTTCATTGTGGTGCACAGGCTCTAAAGTGTGTGGGTTCAGTAGTTTTGGAGCTCAGTAGTTATGCACAGGCTTAGTTGCCCTGCAACTAAGGATCTTATCTTAGTTCCCTGACCAGGAATGGAACCCACGTCCCTGATCTTGGTTTTCCAGACTAAGCCATTTCACCTTCCTTTGCAAAGTAGCAAATTAAGTTGTTTAAAATCTACTTGATACTTTCCCCTTGTATTTGTATGTACTATGTTTTTGCCACAAATTAATTTTGAAATTGGCCCTGAAATCATGTGGTCTCATAGGAAAAGAGGATCTATAACATCTGCACATCTCTTGTCTTTATGCTTCTTAAATGCTGCATACAACTCTTCTCCCCACCTACCAAATTCCAAGTGACTGTTGGAAGATTCTCTTGGAGAAGGGCCTGGCAATCCACTCCAGTATTCTTGCCTTGAGAATCCTATGGACAGAGGAGCCTGGTGGGGTTGCTAAGAGTTGGACACGACTGAAGTGACTTAGCATGCATGCATTCATTGAGATGGGAAGCAATGTTAATCCACTGTTAATACTGCTTGTTGGTGATTTCTGTAGTCTGAATTCCTTCTTTAGTCTCAAGCCTTTTATCATTTAGTCTGCTTCTGACTTTTGATACTTGCTGTCCACTTTGTTTTGATTTCTTACGCCTGCTACAGATTATCTAGATTCTTCTCCTCCTCTTGATGTTTGGATATTTTGAACAGCCTAACTCCTTGTTTGTTGACCTTCTTATTTTTCTAACTAGTGTTTATCCTTAACTGGTTCTAACCTTGAATTTGTTCTGTTGCCATTTCTTCAGTCTTTGTCACATTCTACACTTGTAATTTATGCCCTGTCATCATACAAAGATCAACATATATTTGTATGAACTATTTGAGCAAGTTTGAGAAATAGTTTCTAAATTCTTATGTTCCATAAGGAAGTACTGGTTAAGATTTTACAAAAATTTGTGCTGGTGTTGAAGTGTTCACAAATATTGGAAAATTTTCCTTTTTATTATTTTGTCACATTTGTACAATATTATCATCTCAAAATATCTTTCTCATTTTATTTTTCCTGTTTTTTTTTTAGTTTTATTTATGAAATAAATGGAGATAGTAGTGGATAGAAAGTTACTTTCTTCTAAAAAAATGTATTTAAGAAACCAAAATATTAAGAAGGCCCTATATATGCCATATGAAAAAAGTCTTCTTAGGTAGATCATTTTGTAAATATTTTATAAATTACAAAGAATATATCTTTTATAAAGTATGATATGTGAGAATGCTAAATTACATCAACATTAACTTTTAAGTATTTCTATATTTAATAGGCTTCCTTTTTCATTGTCTTGAGCTTATAGTGAGATTGTATGATTTTCTGTGAATAGTTTTATTCTTCTTGATGTCCTCAGTGACTTAGCATTGTATCTTGAACACAGTAAATGCTTGTTTTGCATTTGGAGTTACACATGTACAGTGAGGGAATTACTGTACTGTGTTTTTATCTTGGAAAGTTCTCTGAACTCTTAGTTTTGGTTAGGTATATACATGGAATGAGGCAAAAGAGCTAACAGTTAATCATGTTATTCAAATCAACCCAGGAGATCTGTAGGTTGGAGTTCTAACATAGTCTTCGTATGTTATTTGAAATAAGTATTTTTCTTCTTGCACTTTTTGGTCTCTAAAGTTAAATTGTACTGTATAGTTTTTCTAAGATCCCTTCTATATATATTAAAGTCTTAACTAGAACTCAAGATAGTAGCTTCAGTAACTTCTAAACAAAAAGTTTGACGTGATGGTGTGTTTTACAAGTTTAAAACTTGTTTTGCTTTGTTATTTCACATTTAAGAAGCAAATACAAGTGCAGTTTTGCACCTGAAATATTATTTGACATCCTTCTATCCACCCAGCTTTATTTTTACATTTAATCTGAATTGTTGGCTTTTACATTGTTTTATAATATTCTGTTACTACTTACAGTGTTTACCTGCTACCCTCCTCAACATCTATTCATTATTCAAAGTTCTCCTTCCCTAGGGTTTTTTTCCTGTCTAGCCTTTCTTTCAAGTTCATTATCTCTTACCCTGTTCTACTCTTAAAAAGTCATGTTAGACTGTGTACATTAGAAATATTTTAATGTCTTTATAATGTGCTTGATAAATGTTGAATTCTTTAGTATGGATACCTTGACTCTCTTTTAAAAAAAATTCCTTATGCATTTATGTAAAAGATATTTCATTCCACCAAAGAATTTGAAGTATCTTGTAAGAGTATATATATTCTGAAAAATAAAAATACAAAAATCAGAAGTAGTAAGTTAATGCCAGTGGTAAAATAGACTTCAGTTCAGTTCAGTTCAGTCGCTCAGTTGTGTCGGACTCTGTGACCGCATGAATTGCAGCACGCCAGGCCTCCCTGTCCATCACCAACTCCCGGAGTTCACTCAAACTCATGTCCATCGAGTCGGTGATGCCAACTAGCCATCTCATCCTCTGTCATCCCCTTTTCCTCCTGCCCCCAATCCCTCCCAGCATCAGGATTTTTCCAGTGAGTCAACTCTTCACATGAGGTGGCCAAAGTATTGGAGTTTCAGCTTCAGCATCATTCTTTCCAAAGAACACCCCGGACTGATCTCCTTTAGAATGGACTGGTTGGATCTCCTTGCAGTCCAAGGGACTCTCAAGAGTCTTCTCCAACACCACAGTTCAAAAGCGTTAATTCTTTGGTGTTCAGCTTTCTTCACAGTCCAACTCCCACATCCATACATGACCACTGGAAAAACCATAGCCTTGACTAGACAGACCTTTGTTGGCAAAGTAATATCTCTGGTTTCCAATATGCTATCTAGATTGGTCCTAACTTTCCTTCCAAGGAGTAAGCGTCTTTTAATTTCATGGTGGCAGTCCCCATCTGCAGTGATTTTGGAGCCCCCCTAAATAAAGTCTGACACTGTTTCCACTGTTTCCCCATCTATTTCCCATGAAGTAATGGGACCAGACCAGACGCCATGATCTTAGTTTTCTGCATGTTGACGTAGATTGAATTAACTAGCAACAAGAGCCAAATTAGATACTTGATGAGTTTTGAGATGTGTGTTGTTCATAAGCTCTGTAAGCATGGTGGATGTTCTGGAGAATTGATACATTTTATGGAATTTAGATCTTAGAAAATAATTTCTCTTTGTGCCCCTGTATTAGACCTACTGCTTATTGTATTAAATAACTCCATCCTTCTAAAAGTAAACAAGCTTGATATTAGTTTCTACAAAATGTAAGCCAAGGATTTACTGATAAAATTCAGTTGGGTTAAAAAAACTAGTACTGTAGCCTGAGTACTCAGTTTTCTGGTAGTCTGGCTTGTTTCAAGGATAAAATTTAGAACACTCAGAGCAGAGGTTGCAAATTCATGGCTTGTTGGCGGTATCAGACTTAGGAATGCATTTTGTATAGCTGACATAATGTTGGCCCACATGATGGTCATTTATTTAGATTTTTAAAAAAATTCATTTCAGAAGTTCTGTGTAGTTTTCACTGTTTGGGCCTTACAGATGTTCTATTAAACTTTTCCCTGTAAGGGATGGAAGACTTCTCTACCCTCTTAGATTCAGTGGTTGAGATGTGCAAATTGAAAAGAAGTCAAAACCCAAAGAAGCAATTAAGCTTGGGACTTATATGCCTCTTTTTTTTTTTGGTTCCATAACATCTTAGTTGTGGCACATGGGCTTAGTTGCCCCATGGCATGTAGTGTCTTTGGGTCGCAGTTCCCTGACCAGGGACTGAACCATTGTCTCCTGCAGTGGAAGGCAGATTCTTTACCACTGAATCACCTGGGAAGTCCTGCTTGTATGCCGTCTTAACAAAGGATGATAAATTGTGTCCTAACTAGCCAAGGGAAAAAGAATTTGGATTTCTCTGGTGGAAAATTGTAGGAGGGCAACGATATGGGAAAACTGATTGGTAAATGTTATTGTAATTCAGTCGTCCAGTTGTGTCTGACACTTTGTGACCCCATAAAGTGCAGCACGCTAGGCCTGTCTGTCCCTCACCATCTCCCAGAGTTTGCCCAAGTTCATGTCCATTACATCGGCAATGCTGTCCAGTCATCTCATCCTCTGATACCGTCTTCTCCTTCTGCGCGCTCAGTCTTTCCCAGCATCAGCAACTTTTCCAATGAGTTAGCTATTTGCATCAGATTACCAAAATACTGGAGTTTTAGCTTCAGCATCAGTCTTTCCAGCAAGTATTCAGGTTGATTTCCCTTAAGATTGACTGGTTTGATCTCCTTACTGTCCAAGTAACTGGGTTATCTATTGAAGTTTCTTATGCAGAGTTAAGTTTGAGCCATCACCAGTGATAAGAGTCATCTCCAATGACAGTGATTAAGAGTCTTTCTCCTCTTCCTGGTTTAGGAGAGGCCAAGATGAAATACTTAGATTACTGTAAATGATAATTCTTTATATTTTATTTGTTTGTTGCTTATATATAGGAATGCAATGGCCATTTGTATATTGATCTTATATCCAGTTGGCTTGCTATATTCACTTGGTTAACCGGGGTTGTTTTTTGTTTGTTTGTTTGATGGTAGAATTTTCTACATGCATGGTCGTCTCTGCAAATTAAGTCAGTTTATCTCTGCTTCTCCCCTATTTTTTATGCCTTTAATTCTTATTTCTTGCCTTGTTGGCCTACGTAGGACCTCCAGTAAAATACTGAATAGAATTGGTGACCTATTGGACCAAGTTGCCTTGTTTCTGATCTTAGCGGGGGAAGTGTTCAATTTTTCCTAATTAAGTATGATGTTCTTTATACTTATTTCTTGCTTCCCTTATCTAGTTAAGATATCTACCCCTCAGCTCAGTTCAGTCGCTCAGTCATGTCCGACTCTTTGCGACCCCATGAATCGCAGCATGCCAGGCCTCCCTGTCCAGCTAGTTTGCTAAAAATTTTTATTATCAAAAGATACTGAATTGTAAGGTCTTTCATCTGATTCTATTGAGATGATCCTTGATTTTCCTCCTTTGTTCTGTCATTATGTGAATTATATTAATTGACTGTTGGATTTTAAGCCAACTTTGTATTCTTAGAATAAACTGCATTTGGTCATAATGTATGACCCTGTTTGGATATGGCTGGGTTTGGTTTACAATATATTATTAAGGATTATTGTTCTTCACAAGGCATATTGATCTTTAGTTTTCTTAAAAAAACATTTGGCTGTTTTGTATCAGAGAAATGTTAGCCTTATAAAGTGTTTGGAAGTATACCTTTCTTTTCTATTTTCTGAAAATTTGTTTGAGTGATTGAGTTGAGCAGTGAAGCCATCTGTACCTTGTGTTTTATTTGTGGGAACATTTTTAATGAAAAATTCATTTCCTTTGATAGATACATGGCTATTTAGCTTTTCTTTGTCAGTTTTGAAAGTTTTAATTCTTTTTGCGTAATTTGTGTATTTCAGTCTAAGTTGTTGAATTAAGTGACATAAAGTTGTTCATAGTGGTCTTTATTGTTTTAAATGATGGTAATCTGTAATTATTCTTTAGTAATTCTTTCAGTTCTGATAGTGATAATTTGCATTTTCTCTTTTGTTCCTGTAAAACCTTTATCAATTTTTTTTCTATAAACTTTAATTTTATTTCATGTCATTGACTTTTCTATGTTATCTTCATTTTCTGTGTCATTGACCTGTGCTCTTATATTTCCTCTGTAGATTTAATTTGTTCTTATTCTGGTTATTTTAAATGGAAGCTTAGATTATTGTTTTTAATGTTTCATCTTTTCTACTGTATTAAAGGCTGTAAATACCCTTTCTGTGCACTGCTTTAGGTATATACCACACATTTTTATGTGTTGTGTTTTCATTATAATACTTACTTCTAAATGCTTTATAATTTTCCTTGTGATTCCCTCTTTGATTCATTTTGCCTTTCTCAACTGGGGTTTCATGATGGGAAAAATACACTTTAATGCTTAAGACATCTCTTTCCTTGGGAGAATTGAGAAGATAGTTTCTCAAGTCATTTATGATCATCTGTCACTCAGATGAGGAACTATTTTTGAGAAAGTTTGTGGATTATTTAAAAGTCTAATGTGTGGTCAGAGAATATACTGTACTCCAATTTCAGTTCTTTTAGATATATTGAAACTTGTTTTATGGTCGAAAATATGGTTCATTTTTGACAGAAGTTCATGCGTATCTAGAAAGAATATATTTTCTGCAGTTATGGGGTGAGTGTTCCATAAATATCAATTATATTACGTTAATTAATAATGTTGAAGTCGTTTATGTTCTGACTGATTTTCCGTCTACTTGCCTAGCAAGGATTAAGAGATGAGTTTCAAAATTTAAACTATAATTATGAGAGTCTTGTTTTTTCTTTCTGATCTGTCAATTTTTGCTCCATTATGTCTTGGAGCTCTGTTACAAGGTACGTAAACATTTAGGATTATTATATATTCCTGCTAAATTAATCCTTTTATGTAATTAAATGTCCCTTTTTATCTTTGTTAGTATTCCTTGTTTTATCTCAATTCTGCTTTGTCTGATATTAATAATAGCTCTACCAGCTTTGCCACAGCTGATGTTTTCATGGTATGTCTTTTTCTATTCTTTTAACCTCTCTCTGTCTTCATACTTAAAGTATGTTTCTTTTAGGCATCATATATTTAGCTCTTGCTTTTTTATCCAGACTGTCAATCTCTGCCTTTTAATCAGTGTTTTTGATCCATTTTCACTTAATGTAGTTATCAGTATTTTATGTTTAAGTCTACTGTTTTGCTAATTTTTTTGTTTGTCCCACTTCGTTATTGCCCCTTTTTCCATGGTTCATATGTTTCAATAGATTGCGTGTTTTTACTATTCCATTTTATTACCTGTATCAGGGCTTCCCAGATGGTGCAGCGGTAAAGAATCTACCTGCCAGTGCAGGAGAGGCGGGTTCAGTCGCTGGGCTGGGAGGATCCCCTGGAGGAGGAAATGGCAACCCACTCCAGTATTCTTGCCTGGAAATGCCATGGACAGAGGAGCCTGGCAGACCGTGGGGCTGTTCTGTGAGGCTGTAAAGAGTCAGACACAACTTAGTGACTGAGTATATAAGCACAACATCCTGCTAAAAGTGACATTGCCTCTGTATTTTTTTGTTGTTGTTTTTCCCTTCAAACTTTAGTTCAAATAGTATTTATTGCTCTATCTCAAGTTCATTGGTCCTTCTGCAGTGTCATCCAGTTCATTTTTAATAACAAATACTTTATTCAGCAATGGAAATTCTCTTTGATCTTTCAATTTTATAGATTTTTATTTCTTGCAGCAATTTGGTCACATTCTCTTTGTATCTGTGAGCATTATTTTAAAGAGCTTTAAAGTTTTGTTTGCTCATTCCATTCCTGTCATTTCAAGATCTGTTTCTATTTATGTTTTTTCCCCAGTTACTGGACGTACTTTCTTTTTTGCAAGCCTAGTAATTTTGTTTGATGCTGAATAATGTGATTATTGGGCTTCGTAAAGAGTCCACTTGCTAACGCAGGAGATGCAAGAGATGTCGGTTCAGTCCTTGGGTCAGGAAGATCTGGAGAAGGAAATGACAACCCCCTCCAGTACACTTGCCTGAAAAATCGCGTGGACAGAGGAGCCTGGAAGGCTACAGTCCATGGGGTTGCGAAGAGTTGGATATGACTGAGTACACATACACTTAACTTAGTGTGATTATTACGTTGTCAAATATCTAAACATTATTGTACTTCTTTAAGAAGTATTGAATTTAATTTTGACTAGCAGATTATTTGCAAATAAGATTCATTCTTTTGAGGCTTGTTTTGAAGCGTTCTTATGGCATCTTTCTAGTATTTATACACCAAAGTTAGAGAAGCCCCATTCTTTCATATATGTGACCTTTCTGGATTCTCTACCGAATACCCGAAGTGTTCAGTGAAATCCTTTTCCTCTGGCTGGTTGAATCTCTTCTTACAGGGTTGAATCCAACCCTGTAGGAGCCTCTATAGTTGTTAGGTTATAGCTCTGTAATGATTCTGTTCCTAATTGTTCTCTCCAATTTTCTGCCTCATAAATTTTAGCATTCTCAGCTTCTCCAAGTTCTGGACTTTGTCTCCTGAACGAAATAGGGCTTGAGTTCTCTGCTTTGTTTTCCTCAAATAATGTGGATGTAGTAGAAAGATGAAGAGGTAGTAGGATTCACTTCTTTCTTTGCAGTTATCATACCCCTGTTTTGTCTGAAGAAATGGGAAGCTTAGTCAAGTACCAGTTACTTTGTTGTAACTCTAAACCATATAGTCACTATATGTAAACTGCTGGGTTGTGGAGAGAGTTACACTAAAATAGACTAAGTTGTGGCAAATTTGCAGTGAAATATCTATGGTGGCCAATGCTGCTGCTACTGCTAAGTCGCTTCAGTCATGTCTGACTCTGTGCGACCCCATAGACGTCAGCCCACCAGGCTCCCTCGTCCCTGGGATTCTCCAGGCAAGAATACTGGAGTGGGTTGCCATTTCCTTCTCCAATGAAGGAAAGTGAAAAGTGAAAGTGAAGTTGCTCAGTCGTGTCCGACTCTTCACGACCCCGTGGGCTGTAGCCCACCAGGCTACTCCGTCCATGGGATTTTCCAGGCAAGAGCACTGGAGTGGGGTGCCAATTGCCTTCTCTGTTAAAGAAGCCTAATCATGTTTAATGAGAAATTCTAAAAATTACTTTCAGCTGCCTATGTTACGAAAAGCAAATACATTTTGAAGCAGTTAAAAAAAACCTGTTTAATATTATTACTAGTGGCAAACACTCTATTTCAGGTCTTAGGAATGAGATGGAAAGCTTCATTAATTATAAAATTTTATAGAAAACTTGGAAATTTTAAAATGGTTCAAAGAAAGTTAAAATGAGCAATGCTAAATTTTGCTGTTTCCTTTCAGTCATTCTTTATGCAGATACGGTTACATGCACTTTTTTAACAAATCAGGACCCTGTTATTTTAAAATATTATATATCTTGATTTTTCCTGCCACACATTGTATCTTTAATTTATTTTTTAATTGGAGGAAAATCACTTTACAATGTTGTGTTTGTTTCTGCTGTACAACAATGCAAATTAGCCATAATTATGTATATATCCTCTCCCTCTTGAGCTTCCTACCCCGAAGGTCATCACAGAGCTCCAGATTGCGCTCCTTGTGTTATATAGTAATTTCTCACCAGCTATCTATTTTATATATGATAATGTATATTGTAAATGCTACTTTCTCTATTCATCCCACTCTCCTTCCCCACTGTGTCTATAAGTCGGTTCTCTACATCTGCATCTGCATCACTTCCCTGAAAAAAATTCATCAATTTTCCTTATTCCATATATTAATATCTGTTAATATATGATATTTGTTTTTCTCTTTCTGACTTACTTTACTCTATAACAGGCTCTAGGTTCATCCACCTCACTAGAACTGACTCAAATTCATTCTTTATATGGCTGAGTAATATTCCATTATATGCATGTACCATGCCATCTTTATCCATCCATAGATAGATGGACATCTGGGTTGCTTCCACATCCTGGCTATTGTAAATAATGCTGCAGTGAGAATTGGGGTACATATATCTTTTATAATTGTGGCTTTCTCATGGTATATGCTCAGTGGTGGGATTGCTCGGTCATATAGTAGATTTAGTCCCAGTTGTTTTTTTTTTTTTTTTTTTTATGAAATCTCTATACTCTTCTCCATAATGGCTGTATTAGTTTACATTCCCACCAACAGTGCAGGAGGGTTCCCTTTTCTCCACATCCTCTCCAGTGTTTATTGTTTGTAGATTTTTTTGATGATGGCCATTCTGACTGGTGTGAGGTAACAACCCATTGTAGTTTTTTTTTTAATTAATTAATTTATTTTTGGCCGTGCTGTGCCTTTGTTGCTGCACGGACTTTTCTCTAGCTGCGGAGAGCTGGGGCTACTCTCTAGGCACAGTATGTGGGCTTCTCATTGCAGTGACTTATCTTGTTGTAGAGCACGGGCTCTAGAGTGTGCGTGCTTCAGTAGTTTTGGCTCCTGGTCTTTAGAGCACAGGCTCAATAGTTGTGGTGCACGAGCTTAGTTGCTCCATAGCATGTGGAATGTTCCCAGACCAAGGATCGAACTTGTGTCTCCTCCGCTGACAGGCGGATTCTTTATTACTGAGCCACTGGGAAAACCCTTATCTTTGATTTCTTTCATCACTGTTTTATAGTGTTCTGCATACAAGTCTTTTGTCTCTTTAGGTGGGTTTATTCCTAAGTCTTTTATTGTTTTAGTTGCAACGGTGAATGGAATTGTTTTCTTAATTTCTGTTGTGGACTTTTCCTTGTTAGAGTGTATAGGAATGTGAGGTATTTCTGTGTATTAATTTTATATCCTGTGACTTTGCTGTATTCGTTGATTAGGTCTAGTTAATTTTCTGGTGGCATCTTTAGGGTTTTCTATGTATTAGTAAATATCATGTCATCTGTAAACAGTGAGAGTTTTCCTTTTTCTTTCCAATCTGGTTTCTTCTTATTTCCTTCTCTGATTGTCGTGGCTAGGACTTCCAAAGCTGTATTGAATAATAGTGGCCATAGTGGGCACCCTTGTCTTGTTCTTAATCCTAGAGGAATTGCTTTCAGTTTTTTACCATTGAGAATAATGTTTGCTGTGGGTTTGTCATATATCACCATTATTATGTTGAGGTATGTTCCTTCTCTATACCTATTTTCTGGAGAGTTTTACTATAAAGGGATGTTGAAGTTTGTCAAAAGCTTTCCATGCATCTGTTGAGATGATTACATGGTTACATGGTTTTTATCTTTTAATTTGTTAATATCACATTGATTGCTTTGCATATATTAAAGACTCCTTGCAGCTCTGGGATAAAGCCCACTTGATCATAATGTACGATCCTTTTAATGTGTTGTTGGATTCTGTTTGCTAGAATTCATCCAAAAACAGTAGATTGGACTTTTTACTCAATTGCACATGGAACATTCTCCAGAATGCATGTGGAACATTTTCCACATCTTGGGTCACAAATCAAGCTTTGGTAAATTTTTTAAAATTACAATCATTTCAGTATTTTTTTCTGATCACAGTGCTTTAAGATTAGATATCACCTTTGCTGACAAATGTCAATATAGTTAAGGCTATGGTCTTTCCAGTAATCATGTATGGATGGGAGAGCTGGACCATAAAGAAAGCAGAATACCAAAGAATTGGTCCTTTTGAACTGTGTTGCTGGAGAAGACTCTCGAGAGTCCCTTGAACAGCACGGAGATCAAACCAGTCAATCTTGAAATCAACCCTGAATACTCATT
Organism: Capra hircus; assembly: GCF_001704415.2. Classification (NCBI taxonomy): domain Eukaryota; kingdom Metazoa; phylum Chordata; class Mammalia; order Artiodactyla; family Bovidae; genus Capra; species Capra hircus. Next base: position 88,826,029 of record NC_030813.1, on the reverse strand, counting down.
GGAAGGAGTGGTGCTAGAGTTTAAGCTCTAGTCCTTTGGCCAGCTGAAATGGGAAGAGCCGACTCATTGGAAAAGACCCTGATGCTGGGGAAAACTGAAGGCAAAAGAAGAAGAGGGCAATAGAGGATGAGATGGTTGGATAGCATCACTGATTCAGTGGACATGAACATGGGCAAACTCCAGGAAATGGTGAAGGACAGGGAACCCTGTCATGCTGCAGTCCATGGGGTCACGAAGAGTCAGACACTGCTTGGCAACTGAACAACAATCACTGATGAAGACAGATGCAAAAGTCTCCTCACACATTATTTATATTTTGCTGTATCCTTATATTTATATTTTGCTGTATCCTTAAATATTTTCTGGAAGTATCAATTTAAATATGTCAATTTTTTCTTTTGCTGTTATAAATAATTTAGCAATGAGTATTTTCCTGTGTTTTCTGTATTTCAGAAAACTTGTAGTAGATTTCTAGATCAAAGGATATGGATTTTGAAACCTTAATTACATTAATATATATTTTGTGTAAAGATTTTGAAGAATAAGGAAAAAGCATATCTTAATACTTGTGTCTTGGTCTTTTGCTCACATCTGATATATTTTTACTAGACTTCAGAATATTCTAATTTTTAATATATATACCTTGAGCGTTCTTCTATTTTGGTGATTGCATAATATTCTAGCTGAAGAGTATAACTGACTGTGCTTTTATATTGTTGGATACTTGGGTTATTTTTAGGTTTTCTCCTGGAAGAACATTTTTAAAATGTCAGTTGGTCATTTTCTAAGGAAATGTGGCTTTATTTTTTGAAGAAATCTCTGTGTACTGATGTGAATCTTTGTCAAATGTGATCAATTTTTTTCTGGGAAATTTACATGTTATATAAGAGTATTTTATATGTATATGATTTTTATTTTACTTTTTAATTGAATAATTTCTTTACAGAATTTTGTTGTTTTCTGTCAAACATCAATGAGAATCAGCCATTAAGTATATATATGTCCCCTCTCTCTTGAACATCCCTCCCATCTCCCCCCATCCCACCTCTCTAGATTGTTACAGCACCCCTGTTCGACTTCCCCTGAGTCACACTACAAATTCCCATTGACTGTCTATTTTACATATTGTAAGTTTCCAAGTTACTCTCTCCATATATCTCACCATCTCCCTCCTGTGTATCTTTGTGAAGAATGTCTTCTTTTATATTTAAAAACATCTTTCCTCTTCTGGAGATCAGATAATATTTATCTATATATTTTTGGATCCAGCCCTACTGGAATTTATTTTATATTGTGATACATGATGTGAAAAAAAGTTAAGAATCTTAACTTTTTCCCCTAGCACTATTTAATGAGATGATTAACTAGTGAGGTCATTTTGTATTTCAGGGCACCTGTTCTTTACAATATCAACATCTTTTTGACTAGGATTGACTAACTTCTATGAATAATTCTTGAGTAAGAACAGAGTTAAACTTGAACACTAGTCCTCCAAAGGTGTACATTTGGCATTATAGTTGTTCTTTGATGGACTGATACAGTCCAACCCCTGATGGAAAGGAGAGTGTGATCATGGTGGTGGTTGAGGTGAGACCGTCTTAAAGGTAGGAGTGGATGCTTGATCACAAGAATACAGTGATCCAGCTTTATTCATCAGTGCCTAGCATAGTGCTGAGTATGTTAGAAGTATTTTGATGTGTTTAATAACTGAGAGCATGAGAAAGATTCTGACGCCCTTTATGTGATTTAGAAAATTTTTGATTGTTTTTGAATATAAACAAAAGCTAATGGCATTTAGAGTTGTTAAATGCCTTTCATTTAAGAGAAGCTGTCTTCATATATAAGCTACTTTCATGATGGAGTTAGTTAATCTTCACCTTTTGAGCAGTGGTTTAGCCTTGGTCTTGCATTTTCATTACCTAGGAGCTTTTAAAAATTATTAATGCCCAAGCCATACCCCTACATGATTAAATATCTAAGGTTATCTCCCAGGCATTAGTACTTTTTCTGTTAATTCTGTATAGCTAAATTTGAGAACCACTGCTCTAAGACTGGTTAAACAGAATATAAAGCAATATGCCCCCTAATTCTCTAGATGTCTTAGTCTATTTAGGCTGCTATAACAAAGTACCATAGATTAAGTGGTTTGTAAACAAATTTACATTGCATAGTTCTGGAGGCTGGAAGTCTGAGATCTCAGGATGCTGGCATGATGTTACGTTCTACTGAGGACCCTCTTTCATGTTGCAGAGAGCCATCTTCTTGTATTTTCACCTGGTGGAGTGCAAAAAGAGGAACCATGTTCTCTTATAAGGGCACTAATCCCATTATTGAGGGTGCCTTCCTCATGACTTCTAATCCTATTACTTCCCAAAGGCCTCACTGCAGTATCATTACATTGTGAGGTAGATTTCAACATACGATTTTGTGGGGGACACAAGCATTGTAGTCCATACTACCAAGGAAGTAAAGTTGCATCTCTTTAAATGCTGAATAGAAGCAGATCTTTGAGTTGGCTGACATTTCGTAAAAAAATTCAGAAGAGGAGATTCTCCAGTCTATTATGATAGACTTTTTCAGTGTTTAAATAATCTGGACAAAAATGTACTTTCTGTATTTTATAACATAAACCTATTTTGTTCTATAATCAGCACAGAGACAAAAGCTCTCCCATGTTTCTCTTTTAGGATTCTGAAATTCATGATGGGTTAAAAATATAAGTCAATCTCTGTTAGCACAAGACCATTTTTAGTGTTTAATATCTTTCTGGCTTCAAAAATGGATATATACTATATGAATTTTCATTGCAATTATACTCCTCTAGGTGAAAAAGATATAATTCATGGAGATACTCTGCTGTCAGAAATATTTTCAAGATGATACAAAATATGGAAAGCATGGAGATGTATTTTGGGGTTTCAAAATAAAGGACTTGTCAAAGTTAAATATCTTTAATGATATAACTTAATGACATAATTCAAGAAATATTTATTGACTGCTTCCTTGGTGTGCTACTCTTGGCTTAGACTACAGCAATGAAAAGATAGATGAAGTTCCTACTATCTTGGGACTTTTATTTTAGTTGAAAAGACTGACAGTATGTAATATGACTAGAAAATAAATAATAGAAGTTAATATTATCATTACTGCTATTGGAAAATGAAATCAAGGTGATGGGGATGAACCATTACAGAGAGAAGGAGGGTCATAGAATCATACTCTAAGGAATGACAAATTTAAGTGAAACCTGAGTGATCAGAAGAAACTAGCCATTTGAAAATCTTAGTAAATGACAGCAGAGAGGGAAATGTAATTGTAAATTTCTAGGGTATACCTCTACATTTAACTTTTTAAAAAATGTTATCTTCAGTTTTAATTTTGGCCACATTGAGTCCTGATTGCTGTTTATGGGCCTTCTTTAGGTGTGGAGAGTGGGGGCTCCTCTCTTCTTGTGGCCATGGGCTTCTAACTGTGGTGGCTTCTCTTGTTGTGGAGCACAGGCTCCGGGGTGCGCAGGCTTCAGCAGTTGCGGCGTGTGAGCTCTAGAACACAGACTCATTCGTTGTGGTGCAAGGGACTTAGTTGCCCTGCAGCATGTGGGATCTTCCTGGACCCAGGGTTGAACCCTTGTCACCGTCATCTGCAGGCGGATTCTTAACCACTGGACCACCAGGGAAGTCCTACATAATGGTACGAAGGGGATTGGAAGAGGTTGAATTAATGATTCAACCTTCTGTTTTACATAAGGTAATGGAAAATTGAGAAAATGTTTTCCTCAGAAAAGTAGATGACTTCATGCTGGAAGGTGCCGGATGTCCTATTTCTTTGTCCTGCTGGATTTTTTTTTCCCCTTTCTTTTCCCTCCCACTTTCCTTGTCTCCTCTTTCCACCCACCTTTATTGCCATAATTTGAGGCAGATGGAGCCACAAATAGAAAAAGATGTGTTGGGGAAAGAATGGGTAATTTTTAGAATGTACTATAGCTACTTTCTCTTGGATGGGCTCACAGGAAGTAAGAGTTGTTAAGATCTTTGATATCAAACTTCAAATTCTTATATATCTTTTTCATTGTGTGCTCAGTTGCTCAGTGGTATCTGACTCTTTGGAGTCCCGTGGACTGTAGCCTGCCAGGCTCCTCTGTCCTTGAAATTTTCCAAGGAAGAATACTGGAGTAGGTTGCCATTCCTTACTCCTGGGGATCTTCCAGACCCACATTTATTTATTTATTTACTTTGCTGCACTGGATCTTCATTGCTGCATGCAGGGTTTATCTAACTGTGGTGAATGGAAGCTGTCTCTTGTTGCAGTGTGCCAGCTTCTCTTGTTCTGGAGTGCTGGCTCCAGGGCATGAATGCTTCAGTAGTTGTGGCACATGGGCTCGGTAGTTCCATCTCTAGGGCTCTAGAGCTTAGACTCAGAATGCTGGAGTGGATTGTCATGCGCTTCTCCAGGGGATCTTTCCAGCTCAGGAACTGAACCTGCATCTCTTATGTCTCCTGCATTGGCAGGCAGGTTCTTTACCATGAGTGCTACCTGGGAAGCCCTACATTAATATCTAGAGTGGAGGAATTAAATAAAGAAAAAACTGACAATATCAAATGCTAGTGAGAATCCAAAGCATCCAGAACTCTCATACATTGCAGGTGGGAATGCAAAATGGTACTGTCATTTATAAAAGTCTGCTGTTTTCTTAAAAATTTAAAAACACATTTTTTTTCTCGTGTATTTATCCGTAGGAAATGAAAACATGCACACATAAAGCCTAGTACTCAAATGTTCATTAATGAATAGCTAAACAAAGTGTGATATATCCATATGATGGAATGGTATTCAGCAATAAAAGGGAATGAACTCCTGATGCGATGTGTGCTGTAGAGTAGATGAGTTTTAAAGGCATAGTGCATTTGTAAAAGAGGCTGCACTCAAAACTTTGAATAATTCCATTTCCTTCTGGAAAAGAGAAAAATGAAAGTAACAGAAAGCATGATTACTAGGGTGGTGGTAAGAGATTGCCTATAAAGGAGCAGGAGAAATATTTAAGTATAAGAAATACTGTCTATCTTGATTGTGGTGAGAATTACATAACTATATATTTGCCAATATCCATAGGTTTTTATGGGACTTCCCTGGTGGCTCAAGATGGTAAAGAATCTGCCTGCAATGCAGGAGATGCAGATTCAATCCCTGTGTCAGGAAGATCCCCTGGAGAAGGGAATGGCTACCCACCCCAGTATTCTTGCCTGGAGAATTCCATGGACAGAAAAGCCTGGCAGGCTACAGTCCATGATGTCAGAGTCTGACACAACTGAGCGACTAACCCTTCACTTGCAATCTTCCCTGCAATGGATTTATACAACTAAAAATGGGTGAACTTTATTCTAACTTATACTTTGATAAACCTAATTTTCAAAGAAACTTAATTGGCTACAGGAAGAAAAAGAATGGAGGGAAATACAGTGTTCTCCTGATTTTATTTCTCTTGGGAAAACAAGCTGTTGCTGTAACTGAATCTTAGAGTGACTTAATACTGATGTCAAGCTGTGCTGTGCTTAGTTGCTCAGTCCTATCTCTCTGTGACCCCATGAAATGTGTAGCCCGCCAGGCTCCTCTGTCCATGGAATTCTCCAGGCAAGAATACTGGAGTGGGTTGTCATGCCCTCTTCCAGGTGATCTTCCCAACCCAGGGATCAAACCCAGGTCTCCCACATTGCAGGCTGATTCTTTACCATTTGAGGCACCAGGAAGCCTGATGCCAAGACTTTTTTTTTTCTGTTTACTTAAAAAGTATTTCTGTTGCATGTGCGTTTCAGACTGAATTACATATACTAGCAAGTTAATCCTATATACCTCAAAATAATACAAATTGTTTTGATTCTTTTGTAATTTTTGTTAGAAATATGGAAAGTTATTCTTGATATTTTTGAGGATCTAGAATTTAAAGTATTAAATTTTCTTTGAAGATCTAAATTATTAAATTATTTGCTAAGATTACACAGTAGAAAACTATGTGGTCCTTTTATTGGTATTTTTATAAGGTAAGCGGTAGAGTATAGAAGAGTATAGATAAGTAAAATTCTCTTGTTGATTTCACTCCTTGATCACCACATGGGTTATATATTTTGAAATTTTTGTTTTCTTGAATATACATATATTTTGTTTTTAATCAACTTGAATAGACATATACCATGCCTCTTTTGTGAGACTTACATTTTTCACCTAATGAAATGTAGTATTGATACTTGACATCAGTGTTCGTGTATTCATTCAGGAAATATGTTTGAGTTTAAGCTTACTGTTTTTAAGGCCCTGTTCTGTTTGCAAAGCAAGGAACAAAGTATGGTCCTTGCCTAAGTGAATTTATATTCAAATAAGATAATAAACAAGTTGGAAAATGTCACTGCATTGTTAAGTTTCATAAAGATGAATAAGTCTAAAGAGATGAAAATTAAAGGGACAGAAAGAATAGAATAGGTACATTTAAACAGTCATGGTGTAAGTCTTTGTATGTAGATCTGCTTTAGTTCATTGCTTCATACCTTTATTGTTCTGTTGATGGGTGTATGGATTACATAATTTTTTCTTCTATAATCAGTTTTGTAATAAACATTCTTGTACATTTTTTTTTGCTGACATATACAAGTATTTCTGCAGTCTAAATTCCTAGAATGAAAGTTGCATTTTAAATGTTGATTATAGATTCTACCATATTATTCCCCAAAATAGACAATATCTGTCAATAGATAAAAAATAATACCTCATTTTAATTTGTATTTGCCTGATTGCCAGTGAGGTTGAGCATATTTGTTCGTCATTTGTTATGTCTTGTATAAATTGCTTACTCATATAATTTTGCCTATTGTGGGGTTTGCCCTTTTCTTACTTAAATTTTAGGATTTCATTAAAATTCTGTTTATAGTATAACCATCATATTTTATAACATTTTCTGCTAACCTGTCAATTGTCTTACTTTATGGAATCTTTGGATTTTTCATTTTTATACTGTCAAAATCTATCAATCTTTTCCTTCCTAGCTTCTAGGTTTTGTGTCTTTTCCTGAAAAGCCTTCTTAGAGTAACTTAGCCGCTTATGTTTTCTTCTACTATGTCTTCAGTTTTATTTATGTTTCTAGTAGATTTTAATTCATCTGGAATTTTTAAAATATATGTTTTATGGCTGAGACCTAACTAATTTTTCAGTTTTGTAACCATTCTCCCAACATAATTTATTGAACAATGTCTTTTTTTCCCACTGACTTGAAGTATCATCTGTATCATAATTTAAAAGTCCAAACTATGTTTGTTCTGGATTTAATACTCCATTGTTTTGATGATTATCATTTTATATTTGACATCTGGTAGGGCACCCCTCCCCGTTGTCTTTTTCAAAAATTTTTTTGGCAATTTCTGTGTATTTTCTCTTCCAGATGAACTTTAGAATCAACATGTCAAGTTCCATTAAAAATCCCTTTGGGATTTTGATTGGAAGTGCATTGAATTTACAGATTAATTTGGGGAGAATTGACATCTTTACACTATTGAATCTTCCCATCCAGGAACATGGTATGCCTCTCCATTTCTTCAGGTGTTCTTTTATGTCCTTTAGTAAATTTTATCGTTTTTATTTTTTATTTTTTTCATGTAGGTCTTACATTTTTCTTGTTAGGTTTATTCCTGGGTATTTCGTAGTTTTTGTTGTTACCGTGAATTACATCTTTTCTTCCATTTTGCACTTTGTTTTTCAATTGGTTATTGCTAGTATATAGGAAATCTACTGATTTTTGTATGTTGATCTTACCATTTACTTAATTGTCGATTGATTCTCTTGAAATTTCTAGAAGGATGATTACGTTTTCTGCAAAATGATGGCATTTTGTTGTTTCCTTTTTCAGTATTTATACTTCTCTATTTTTTGTTTTGTTTTCTGGTCTTATTGCATTTCTTAGGTTTCCAGACCTGTTCCCTACTAGTTCTGATTTGGACATCTTTTCTGATTTAAATGGAATGCTTCTAATTTTTAAACTTCTGCATTTATGTATGCCTTAGATTTCTGATAGAATACGTTGTCAGAAACAAAAGTATCCTTCTTGGGTTAAAAGTATTTCCGTGGTAATAGATAATATGTTTTATCATGCATTTCTGTTAAGATGATACATATTCTTTTCACCTCTAGCATTTTAATGTAGTGTATTACATTAATATATTTGCCTAATATTGGTAATGGTGTTTCTCATTTTTAGTATTTATTCAGCCAAGTGTTTGGATACTTGTAATATTGTATTGCATTGTGCCAGGAACTTTGCCACAAACTGGTGATAGCGCTGAGTAAGTCTGATTGGTTCCTCTCTTTTTTAAATGGAGAAGAGAGATAATAAGCAAGTACTCAAGAACAAGATAATTTTAGACTGTGGTAGTACTGTGGAGGCAATAAAGAGAATGGTGTGGTAGAGAAATGAGGAGAGTACCTCTGATATTATCATCTGAGAAGGTAAAATATAAACTAAGACCTGAAGAATGGTGAAAGCATTGGCAAAAGCATTCCAGGTAGGGGAAGATCACATATGATTGTGTTTCATGTTTTCTTGATCCCCTTTCATGTATGTGTTGTGCACTATATTTTTTATACAACTGCCAAATTAACTTTGCAAATAATATAATAATGTTATGTTGCTTCTGAAAGGTAGATATATAACTATTGTTAAGGTTTCTTCTGTGGATATATTCTATTACATTTCTACCTTTCCTTGAGGTAATTTTGATGTTTTCTTTTCTTAGAAAAGCATCCATTTTTTTTTAGACTTTCCCATTTACTGATGTATCAGTTGTGCTTAGTTCTCTAATTTTAATGATTCCTTGTATCTTTTATTCTCTGGTTTTCCATAATCAGACTTGTTAAAGGCTTGTTTCTCTTGTCAGACTTACCCAAGAAGTAGTGTTTGGTTTTATTACTTTTGTATCTCTGAATTTCATTTCTATATTTATCACTGTAAATTATATTGATATATTTTTATTTGTATTCTATTTTTGAAACTTTTTATGTGTTTAAACCTTTTTTGTGTTATACTGAACATATTTAAGGCTTTAAATTTTTCTTTAAGAATTGCTGGGACCAATTCCATTTGAAATGATATGCTCACAATGTTAGTTTTCACTTTCTCTGTATTCTAAGAGTTCATTAGTAGGCTATTTTCTTTTCTTTTAAAATTTTCAAGTGTAGTGTTATCCTTTGAAATGGCAACCCACTCCAGTACTCTTGCCTAGAGAATCCTATGGAGGGAGGAGCGTGGTAGGCTACAGTCCATGGGGTCGCAAAGAGACATGACTGAGCGACTTCACTTTCACTTTCAGTGTTATCCTCTTATTGATAATTTTTAGTTTCCTTTAGCTTTATGGACCTCAGATGTATCCTATGTTATTTTTTTAAAAAACCTGTTGAGATTTTCCTTTGCTTAAGATATAATCAGGTTTTTGCTTTCAAAGACTATGTTCTTTGTTCATATGATATACTAAGTTCTGATTCACTATGAAATATAAGTATGATTTGTTAATTCTATTTTTGAATTGTCCATATCTGTATCGTCTACTTGATTTCCTCATTTTCTGATAGGTACTTGGAAAGTTTCCCACTAAGTTGTATGAATTTTCAAGTTGCTTAAGTTTATAATATTTTTACTTTATATGTTTCTGTGTTGCATTGTCAGGGTATGTAGAAGTTGAGCTGTCAACACACTCCCAGTGTATTGTATCTATTATTATTACAAATTTTTTTTTCTGTGTAATATGTTTTGCCTTGAATGCTTCCTTTACTCATGTTAATAGTGGCACCTTTGATTAAGATTGCTTTTTTACACCTCTGTTTTCAACTTTTATGACAAAAAATTTTAGATTTTTTTCTCTTGTAGTACCATGTAGTTGAGTTTTTTCCTTTTTTCTTATTTAAATCCTAATCTATATGTCATTTTTTTAAAATAAGAGATTTTTCCACTCTCTTTTATATTAAGTTAGTCTTTGGGTTTTTGGTTTTTTCCTAATAGCGACAGTTAATGGCAAAGATGCATTTTCTTATTATCCCACACCCTGTCCCCCTTGTGTTTAACTGAATTTGAGTTTTTAAAATTGTTTCCCTCCCAGTTTGAAAAATATGTTTTCTTCCTGTTCTTCAGAAGGCATTTGATTGAATTTAAACAGTATTTATAACTTGTTGCTTCCTTTTTTATTAACAACTATCTGAAATGTTAACAATAGATTATATGCTACTAATTTCTTTTTTAACTGCTTGGTCTTATGATTTCTAGGCTGTCCTTTTTTGGATTCATTTTAGTTGTTGAAGGCATAAATTCTCTAAATTCAGAACTGTTTGTGGTTTTTAAGTTTTCAAAGTACTTGCATGTCTAGAAATTATTTTGTTCTACAGTTTAGAATTTTTTAAAAATTAATTGTGCTTCATTTCTTTTCAGATTGTCTTCTAGCATTTAGTTTTGTATTGGAGAAGTAAATTTTACCAGGTTATGACTCTAGGGGTGTGTGTGTGTGTGTGTGTGTGTGTGTGTGTGTGTGAGAGAGAGATCTGTATGTGTGTGTTTAATCTGTATGTGTATGTATATTTGCATGTACATTTTAATGCCATCTTACAAGAAATTGTTTTATTTTGAGGCTCTTTTATGATAATTGATGAATAATGATATATACCAGAAGTAGGCTAGATTTATAACTAAATAGCTTTGTACTGTTGTTATTGGATTTAAGGAAATCTTTGAAATAACATGTATCTTTAATTTTATTAGCAAAAAATCTACTTACAAACTCTAGATATGTGAATTCCATAGAATTTTTACATATTTTAACCATTACTAATTTGTCCACTTTATAAAGTTTATAATTTCCAAATTTTCACACACTAAACTGTTGTAATTTCATAGTGAGCTATTGCAGGCAGATAAGTACTTTGAAGCATAAGAAAAGAAATCATGTTGTACTACTGAGCTCTGTGATAACAGTGCTTTGTTTTTCTGTATACCACTGATTCTCAGCATATTCCCAGGTCTTGACTGAAATTTATTAGAAGGATAGATAAGTATGAATGAAAGAATGTAGATATAAATCAATCATAAATCAATGAATAGACTTTTGAAAGCTAAGTTTATTTTAGTCAAATTTTCTTTAGTTTTATTTGTTTTAATCTTAAGGTACCAGTACCGTAATGTCCGGGTCTTTGTTGATATTCTTTTTCCAGGGACTTTTAAGTGGGCTCTTATTTGTTTTCTTACTTTATTTTAATGTATATGTAAATCACTGTTCAGTGACTCTACTACTGCTGAAAAAGTGTATCCCAAATAGACTAATTTTGGAATAGTTTAGTCTTTATTAAGAATTGTACTATTTTAGCTGGATTTTACCCTATTTAAGACCATAAAAAATATACAGCAAAGAAATTTTTATTAGGCTTCAGGGTCATGTATGGAAGAGAATAATTATGATGACTATATATTTCTTATTTTATGTATAATAAATCTGTATTCAAAGAACTAAGAAGAACAAGTACTATGTTTCTCTGGGCTTGTTTGAAAGATATAGTGTAAACTATTAAGAATTACCCAATCAGTGTTATAAATTATCTTAGATTCAAATTAGTCTTTTTTTTTTATATTCACCTGTTTATGTGTGACCTTTTGATATTATTATTATCTTGAAATTCAGGTTACCAGCTTGACATTCAGTGATAAGTGGAGGGTAGTTTTCCGAACAACAAAAACAGTAATAAATTGAGATAGTGATGGCGTAGGAGGATGGGAGTGTTAAAGTTCAAGATATCCAAATTCTATAGTTGCTAGCATTCTCATTTTTTAAATTATGTTTACTCTTTAAGACTGACTCTTTTTCCTATCCCCACTTTCCATAATCTTTCATTTGATATATTGATCAAATGATTGATAATTCCTAATTGGTTTCTTTATGTCTGTTGTCCTGTCTGTTTAAAACCATCTTTCACGTGGCCTCTGTCTTTCTAAAACACTATTTTAATGCTTAAACTCTTCAGAAGCTACCGTATAAACTGTAGACTTCTCCGCATAATACTGAAAAGCTCCATCTTCTTTAAGCATTATTCTTTTTACTATTTTCATTTGGAAATGTTTTTTCCTTCCTCTTTACAGTCTCTGTATTAGCATCTGTTTAGTACTATTTTCCAATCTTGTTTGATACAGTTAGCTATTTGTACATAGAGTTGCCTTTAGAGTTGCCTTTTTTATATAATATTTGTGGGAGGCATTGATTGTTAAAAAAATCATTTTGTATTACCATTCTCCCTTGGGTGTCCTACTACTTTGCACATAGTATGTAATTGGCAGTGAATATTTGTTAAATTGAATGGAATTTGTACATATGATATCTAGTTAATCAAAATATGCTATTTTCTTATTCTTTGGCTTCCCTGGTGACTCATATGGTAAAGAATCTGCCTACAATGCTGGAGACCTGGAATCGATTCCTGGGTTGGGAAGCTCCCCTGAAGAAGGGAATAGCAACCCACTCCAATATTCTTGCCTGGAGAATTTCATGGACAAAGGGGCCTGATGGGCTGTAGAGCCCATGGGATCACAAAGAGTTAGGCACCGCTGAGGGACTAACACTTTCACTTTCACTTTATTCTTTGGCATGAATACTAGTTTATTGTACTATAAAATGGACTGCTTTTCTCTAATATAGCAGTGATAATATATTTGTTCTGAAGAGTATTTAGTTTGAAATGTTATGCTAATGTTCACAATCGGTTCAGATGACCCTTTATTTCCATGTTTTCACGTGACTTTGTGTTTTGAGTATTCAAGGACCAGGACTTCCATTAATAGCATTAACAAATTCATTCACCTCTGACCATTGTTAAAAAGACTTTGGCTTTTATTGTTTAAGCATTTGTGTTCAGTTTATTTTGAGAAGAAAGTAAAAAAATACTTTGTTAATTGGATAGTATCTAGTTCAGTTCAGTTCAGTTGCTCAGTCCTGTCTGACTCTTCATGACCCCATGAATCGCAGCACACCAGGCCTCCCTGTCCATCACCAGCTCCCGGAGTTCACTCAGACTCACGTCCGTCGAGTCAGTGATGCCATCCAGCCATCTCATCTTCTGTAGTCCCTTCTCCTCCTGACCCCAATCCCTCCCAGCATCAGAGTCTTTTCCAATGAGTCAACTCTTCACATGAGGTGGCCAAAGTACTGGAGTTCCAGCTTTAGCATCATTCCTTCCAAAGAAATCCCAGGGCTGATCTCCTTCAGAATGGACTGGTTGGATCTCCTTGCAGTCCAAGGGACTCTCAAGAGTCCTCCAGCACCGCAGTTCAAAAGCATCAATTCTTCGGCACTCAGCTTTCTTCACAGTCCAACTCTCATATCCATACATGACCTCTGGAAAAACCATACCCTTGACTAGACGGACCTTTGTTGGCAAAGTAATGTCTCTGCTTTTCAATATGCTATCTAGGTTGGTCATAACTTTTCTTCCAAGGAGTAAGCATCTTTTACTTTCATGGCTGCAGTCACCGTCTGCAGTGATTTTGGAGCCCCCCAAAATAACTGTTAAGTAATTTTTTTGAAACAAAAGCAACATCTGTAGTAAAACATCACCCTAAAACTTTTTAAAAACTAAAAGGATTTAATGTACACGAAAGTATAAAGACTAGTGAAATAAAACCTCTGTAAATCTTTTCAGATTTAGCATTATCAAGAATTTGCTATACAACTTTAGTTTTCCTGAAATAGTTTACGACAAATTCCTGACAGTATTTGTGTATACTCCCAGCATGCATCTCTAAAATATAAGAGCAGTTTCTTACCTAACCAGATTGATTCCTTTATACTATTTAATACCCAACTCATATTCAGATTTCTTGATTTGCCTTGAAAATTTCAAGTAAGGTCTATATTATTTTGCTGGTTATGTCTCTGGAATGTCTCTAATTTAGAACATTTCTTCCCTTTTACTGTCTTTCTCTCTCTTTTAAAACATGTTCTGTATTTTAGTTGTTTTTGTTTGCTTCTGTTGAACTCAGTGGTTCTCAACTTCCCATCCCTAGAATATTTTGTTTTTGTTATTTCCTCCAAGGGGACATTTGGCACTGTCTGGAGATACTTTTGGTGTTGCAGCTTGTGATAGGATTGCTATTGGCACCTAGTGGGTAGAGGCCAGGGATGCTGCTAAACATCCTGAAGCGTGTAGGACAGCTCCCAACAACAAAGAATTATCTGGCTCATAATGCCAGCGATGCCAAAATTGAGAAGCCCCGATTTAATTTGTTCCAGATACTTGCCTTAATAATTTTTATAAACTAGAAGTTAATTCAAGGAGGCAACAGTACTTCGTAGGAGGTACTGTATATTTTATGTTGCATAAATCAGGGGCATATAATGTTTAGTTGTCTCACTTTTTTAAATTGAAAATTGGGTTCAGGTGATGGCAGCTTTATCCCTTAAATACAGAATTTAAAGTTAGCTTTTCTAAAGCAAAGTGAAAGAACAGCCTCTTTTACTGGTAGGAAGAATATTGGAACTTGTTAATTGTATAAGTGATCTCTTTTTGTTAGATGTTTAGAAACTTGCTGTTTAAATACAGATCCTGTGCTTCTGTTTTCTCATCTGTAGCAGTAAACTGAACCTGGTGATTTCTAAGACTTGTGCATTTTGTTCTTTGCATTAGACAAGAATTTGATGCACACACACCATTTTATAAAATATCCAGCTGGTCAAAACCACACATCCAAAGTAGTTTAGATATAATTTAAATTGTCATGCTTTGAATATCGATAACTTTGACAGATTATTTTCTTTAGGGAAGAATGAATTTAATAAGGACATTAATTTCCTTCTGTCTCTCCCCTCTTCATGAAAGTTATTTATACATTTCATCTAAGGAATTTCAGAATATTTATGTGAATTTATTACTCAAACCATTTTTAATGTTCCAGAACTTAGCTGTGATTGAAAATGAATTTTTTATATAGAAATAATATGATAAAAATGAGTCAGGTTTGAATCTAGCCTAATTGTATTTTGGTTTTTAATCTGAGTTTCCTTAGCTAAGGACATGTTAAGGAGGTGTATGCTCATAACTTAGTTGACATTTGAATAGAGTTACTTATTTTTGTATTTTTGTGACTGCATCTCCTTATATCTACATGTTCTATAATGCCATTCAACAATCTTTTCAGGTAGGAAGAGGAATTGGTGTTAAAGGAAGGAGTTGTCTTCTACTTCCTCTTCAGAACTCCTGTGATTTTTTTTTTCTTCTCTCTCTCTCTCTTTACCTTATGTACTTCTACTCTGTATTATTGTTATTGTATACTTTTATTCTCACATTAAAGTAAGTTCCTAGATACAAGGCCTAATTTTACACATCTGATAGTAGTAAACAGCAGTATCTCTTACTCAAAGATCGTAATAAAAGTGTGTTTAATATTAATGAATATAGCATTTTGTCATACCTGCTACCTAATACTTGACTTTTCTATATCTAGAAAATATACATTTATATAACTTCCTCTCCCTTCTCCGAATACACTACAACCTTTTAGAATCTGAAAAGAAACGAGCCTCAAACCATCTCTTATTTATTCAAGAATTATTTGAGTCCTCACAATGAGATAGGCATCATTTTAGTGGCTCCATATCAGTGCTCCAAACAAATTCCCTATTTCTGTGGAGTTTAGATAGACTAATAGTCATGTGAAAAATTTATAACAATTATGCAGAGTAAGATGGATGAGATAACTTGCTTAGCTCTCATAGGTAGCAAATGAGGCAGTAATGGTACCTAGGTCTTTAGATCCTGATGGTACCCTTGAAATTAGTTTCTTCTTCATAAATTGGGAGGTAGGGCAGGATACTATAGACATCCATTCCTGTTCTTTTCTTTCATCGTATGCCTTTTAAAATTTATAGAGCATTTCATAGGCATTTGAATCTACTGTTTTTTAAAATACCAGGTTCTTCACATAGTAAAAATAGTGGGGGTTTCCCAGGTGGCTTAGTGGTTAAGAATCCACTTGCCAAGCAAGAATAGAGGCTGGATCCCTGGGTTCGGAAGATCCCTTGGAGTCTCAAATGGCAACCCTCTCCAGTATTCTTGCCTGGGAAAATCCCATGGACAGAGGAGCCTGAAGGGCTACAAGTCCATGGGTCACAAAAGAGTCAGACATAACTTAGTGTCTATACAACAACAACAAAAAATCGTGGGCTTTAAAAATCAATGTAAGAGCTTTCAAAAACACTGATTTAGCTGTTTGGCTGTGTAGGGTCTTAGTTGTGGCATGTGGGTTCTTCGTTGTGGCACACGGGCTTCTCTAGTTGAGGCGTATGGACCCAGTAGTTCTGGTGGCTAGGGCTTAGGTACTCCCCCTTCTTCAGTATGTGGAATCTTAGTTCCCCAACCAGGGATCAAGTCCCGTATGTTGGAAGGTGGGATTTTTAACCACTGGACCACCAGGGAAATCCCTGTAAGAACTTTTATGGATGGAAATTTTCT
Organism: Capra hircus; assembly: GCF_001704415.2. NCBI lineage: Eukaryota > Metazoa > Chordata > Mammalia > Artiodactyla > Bovidae > Capra > Capra hircus. The sequence continues at coordinate 88,809,520 of NC_030813.1, read as the reverse complement.
TGGGATCCAGTGGTCAGTACTCCTGGCTTTCACTGCTGAGTGCACAGATTGACTTCCTAGTCTGGGGAATTAAGATCCTTCTAGTTGCATAGCCAAAAAAAGAACTTTCATGGACTTGATTTAATAAAACATATTTCTGCATTTAGTATGCCTCATGAAAAGATTGAAGTGTATTTTTCTAAGTAAATTTTCACCAAACTTAGTTAAGATGTGGTGTGGCATAAGGGGACCTTATATCAGGAAATTGCTTTTGATGGAGATTTAATACCTTCTATGATCTAATTTGTAACTTTCTGACCTTTCCTATAGTAAATCCTATATTCTAGCATGTAGAAATTTTATGCTTGTCTACCAATACTGTATTCCTTCTCCTTTTGTCTTATACCAATTAGTTATTTTGGTCAAAGTCCCTTTGTATGTTTTTTTGCATGCATTGTCTCCTTTGAACAGTTTTAGTACCTTTGCTCTGAACTTTTGGTTTGGCACTCTGCACTGCGCTTTGGCTCAAATGGTAAAGAATCTGCCTGCAATGCAGGAGACCCAGGTTTGATCCCTGGGTCACAAAGATCCCCTGGAAGAGGGAATGGCTACCCACTTCAGTATTCTTGCCTAGAGAATTCCATGGACAGAGGAGCCTGGCAGGCTACGCAGTTCATGGCATCAATGAGTCAGACACAACTGAGTGACTAACACACTTTCATTGCTCTTTGATACCTTTTGTTTTCTAAAACATTAATTTGAAATATTTAATTTTTCATCTGTTCATTTTACCTATGTACATTTTTTCATGGTTATTTACTCTTTTTTTTTTTTGTCTTCTATTGTATTGAAAACCTGTAGATACTTTAACAGAGAAAATATCATTGGGATGCAATGTTTTCTCTAGAAAGACTCATATTCCGAACCATGGTTAAAGATAAAAAGACATAGTTTTTACCATGCTATAATTTTGAATCACATATTTCTTTGACCAAACCATGGTGAAAAGTCCACTTTCTAATATATAACACTTAGGCTTTCACTGCTTCCTTTAGAAATAATTTAAAGTTTATTTAAAAAGTTGTTTATTTTATATCAGTTGTTATAGATTTTTAAAGTTAATATACAGCAAAGTTTTGAAAAGTTTTCAAAGATTTAGAGATTATTTTCAGAATATTCTCTGTGTATTTATACTTGAAATATTAGAAATATGAAATATTATTTCATATTAAACTGTATTAGCTTAAGGGAAATTTTGAAAGAAACATTATCTCCCCCAAATTTAACATTCAGTATTAAATATGTATAGATTAAAAATAGGATTTATGTCTGATTGCTAAACAGGTGACTTTCAAAGATGGAATGATACAGTTTCTGATGTTATATTGGTTAAGAATTTATTTCATTTTAGTTATTACAGTGTTAAAAGTACTTTAAACTTGTGAAATAAATTTTATCCAATTATGTTAGTGATATTTTATATAATAACTATCACCTTTTTATCAGCAAACTAAAAAAAAAATACATCTTTCTACCTATTCTTAAGTAGCACTATGACAAGGGATGTCAAAATAAAACTTTTCCCTTAAAAGTCTTAAGAGCTGCTGTTTCTAATTCTTTACATTTCTATTCATTGAGTCTGGTATATGTTACTGTATCAGTGGTTCTCATTGTATGATCTGCAGCCCTCTCAAGTTCTCAGAAATCAGTAAGAATGTTCAAAAGATCAAAATTGTTTTCATCACTATACTAATATTTTACTTGCCTTTTTACTGGGTTGATGTATTTACACTGATGATACAAAAGCAATGGTAGGTAAAATTGCTGGCTTCTTAAGGCCATGGCATCAAATTATACTAGTATCATTGTATTTATCATTATCATACACTCAGAGTTATAAAATTAAAAAGCCATTTTCACCTGACGAATAATTTGATAAAGCAGTAAATATTAATTTTTTGAAATCTCCGTATATGATTACATATCCTATTAATGTTATGTGATCAAATGGGAAGTACACGTAAAGCACTACCACTGACAGACACACTATATCTATCAAAGTTAAGACATTTGGCAAATGTTCTCAAAAATGATCGAAGTGAGCCTATTGCTTTAAGGAAAACAGTCAGTATTTGTTATTAGTGATAAAATTAAGCTTACAGGCACAGATTAGAATTTCAGAAATTTTATTTGCCTGAGCTTCACAGCTTTGCAGTACTTAAAAACTTTTGTAATGAAACCAGTAGTGATATTAATGATGTGTTTTTTGATATTGTTGGAGAAGGCGATGGCAACCCACTCCAGTATTGTTGCCTGGAGAATCCCATGGACAGAGTAGCCTGGCATGCTTCAGTCCATGGAGTCACAAAGTTGGATATGACTGAAGCGACTAACACTTTGATATTGTAGTTTAATTTTGAATTCGGTAAATATTAGTAAATATAACCCCTAAGGGAAGTCTTTGGGAGCAGAACAGTACTTTATAGGTGTATAAGGGTGTCCTGAGAACAAAAGATTTAAGAACAGCTGATTTAAGTCTTCTACTGAAGTCAGACATGTCTAGCTAAGTATTTACATCATAACCTCCCTCATGCGCTACCCTTCCCCCATGAAAATAGACGAACACCTATGATTTCAGTAAGGAAAACAAATATCATACATATGATATGAATAATACATTCTTAAAATATTCTACAAATTTAATTTTCTACTTTGAACTGTGGGCTTATATATTCCATTGAAATTATTTAGGATTGCATTGAATTTATCATTGATACTGACATTAAAATATTTTTCTCTCTCTTTTTCCTCTGTTTGTTTCTCTTCCCACTTTCCTTTTCTCCTTTCATTTCTCCCTTCCTTCCATTTTTTGGTATTTGTTTTCTAGGTGGAGTCTTTCATTTTGGATCAAGATGATTTGGAAAATCCAATGCTGGAAACGGCTTCCAAGTTACTTTTGTCAGGTACCGCTGATGGTGCAGACCTCAGGACAGTAGATCCAGAAACACAAGCTAGACTGGAAGCTTTACTAGAGGCTGCAGGTAAGTCTGCAAACTCTATATATATAATAAGCCTACCTAATTTTCCAAAGTTCATTTGACTTAAAAATTCTAGTTATTATAAAGGTATGATCTTAGATATTTAGTGTAAAACTATTCATAACAGTTAAGGATTACTTTCTGGAGAATTACATGGAACATTTCATGAAAGCACATTTTCATTGACAGAATACAATTGACAGGTTGCTGTAAACCTTATAAACAGAAACTTCATATACAGTTAGTTTATATTCATCTTGAATTCCATTTTTGCAAATTCATCCACTTTATAAAATATATTTATATCCCCATATTAATACTCACAGCACTTTCTGTCTTTCATAGAAATGCACAGAACAGTGAAAATTTTGATTTATTCTATGTGGATGTTTTCTGCTGAGATGATGCTCTCTGCCTTCTTGTGTCAGCTCTCATAATCAAATGTCCTTTCCACAATCTACTTTGGGTTACATTTTCCACATTTTTGTGCCTTTTGTTGGTTATTTCACTGTTTAAAATGGCTCCCAAGTATAATGCTGAAGTGCTCTCTAGTGTTCTAAATGTGAGCAGGCTATGATGTGCCTTGTGGAGAAAATAGGTGTATTAGAAAAGCCTTTTCAGCTCGAGTTACAGTGCTGTTGCCTGTGAGTTCAGTGTTAAAGAATCAAGTATAGTATATTAAAAACACACATGAAACAAGTTTATATATTGACTGGTTAATACAGATGCTCAGGCCAGAGTCTTTCAGGCACCTAGCCCTATATTTCCATCTGGAGGAGTATCCATTAATTGAGTGTTCCCAGTGATTTTACAGAACATAATTACCATGAATAATAAAGATTATACTGTGTATAATTCCTTCCACTTTTGGGGTCATAGACTGTTTTTAAAACCTTTTAAAGTGAGGGAGATGAAAATTGTGAAATTATTTAAAAATATGTCATAAGAGTAACAGGGAATGATTCTCCTGAAGATGAAGAGACTTGAATTGAATATAAGAGAGCTGTTTGTTTTCTCTTGTCTGAAGAGGCAAAACCAGGTTTAAAGATGCCACATGAAAGTAGATTTCAGCTGAAAGGAGCTATCTTTGGAGATAGAATTCCTTTTTATATAATGCTAATAGTTGCTTTGTTTTTCTCATCTTTATGTTTATTCCCATTTTTTTCCCATTTTCTTTATAGTAGCTAACAATCAAGATATCAGCTAAGCTGAGTTCTCATCTGTAGGCTATAGAAGAAAATTCACTTCCAAGTTTATTATATTCGTAGTGGAATTCAGTTCCTTGGAATTGTGGGACTGAGATCTTGCTATTTGTACAAACTGTCAACTGGAACTGCGCTCCTGTACAGCAAGCCTGTTTGACTGTCCACATTTCCTTCATCTTCATATCAGCATGGCATGTAGAATCCTTGTGCTTTGAATCTCTGACTTCTTTTCTCCAACCAGCTGTAGAAATTTCTTTGCTCTTCCTGGGGTCATGTTTGATAGGGTCAGGCCCACCCAGATAACCTTGTTATCTTCAGGTCAGCTATTCCATGGGAAAAGGGAAAGTGAAAGTTACTCAGTCATGTTGACTCTTTGTAACCCCATGGACTATACAGTTCATGGAATTCTCCAGGCCAGAATACCAGAGTGGGTAGCCTTTCCCTTCTCCAGGGGATCTTCCCAACCAGGGACTGAACCCAGGTCTTCTGCATTGGAGGTGGATTCTTTACCAGCTGAGCCACAAGAGAAGTCCAAGAATACTGGAGTGGGTAGCCTGTCCCTTTTCCAGTGGATCTTCCTGATTCAGGAATCAAACTGGGGTCTCCTGCATTGCAGGCGGATTTTTTGCCAACTGAGCTATCAGTGAAGCTAATCATGAGGATAAAAATCTGTCAAATTCACAGTCCCAAAGATTATATATAGCACATACACCAGAGCTGGGTGTTCTTGGGAACATTTTAGAATCCCTAGTATACCAATGATTGTACAGAAGCCACTCCATTTCTTTGAAACCCCAAATGTCAGTATCTTTAAGTCTTTTCTCTGTGGCTGTTTAATTTCTTGCCTGTTTTTGTCTAGGCTTCCCTGGTGTCTTAGATGGTAAAGAATCTGCCTGCAATGCAGGAGACCTGAGTTTGATCCCTGGGTCGGGAAGATCCCCTGGAGAAGGGAATGGCAACACACTCTTGTATTCTTGCCTGGAGAATTCCATGGACGGAGGAGTCTGGTGGACTACAGTCCAAGAGTCGGACATGACTGAGCGACTCACACACAACACACACACATTTTTGTCTAGTGAAATAGAAATGCTGGCTGCCAGCGTTTTGAGAGCTGAGAGTAGAAAGGGGGCTAAGGATCTCACTGTTTTATCATGCATATGCTCATCTGATCCTCATTTCCAGTTTAATATTATCTCTTCTTCATCTATACTTGATGTGTCCTAGCCCAGGGTCTTTCTGGTTTAGTTTATTTAGAGAACAGTCATCTGCTGTGCAGTTTATGGATGGAGTCTTAAATGTCTAAATGCTCCTCATAGGAGTTCAGCCAGTCTCTCTGTTTTCCAACCCAAACCTTACCCTTGTACCTGGAACCTGTATATAGCTACAGGGCCGATCACCTTATTTCTCTTAATTATCTATGTTTCTGCTTACTTTGTTTTGTCAAGTCAGTTACATCTCCTCTTTACTTTATATTCATTAATATTAGCTTTGATTTACAAATTTCTTCTAATTTTATCAAAGATGAAGTTCCTGTTTTATTTTAGTTTTCCTCTGAGTAAGTTCTAAGAAGAAAAAGGGCAGAAATAATTATCTTAAAATAATCTTGAAATAAGAAAACTAATCTTTTAATTCACCTTTTCTCTGAAGTTATATGGTTCTGTTGTTCAACTGATTAAATGTCCTAACTTGGAAAAAACAATCTGGTCATGTATCTTTTATTTGATCTCAACTGATTAATATCTAATAATTGAATAAGACTAGTAAAAAAGATCACAGTAATCCAAAATGGTGAGATTAATTTTCAACCACTGTTTATTTGACAAGTTGCTATGTATTTCTTAGGTTACTTCCTAGTTATTTTTATAAAATAGATATGAAGATAGAAGAAGTCCATAATAATTTAATATAGAATATTTTGTTCTCAATGTTATTTCTTTTTAAAATGGGAATTACTTTCTATTGATCCAGATGTATTCTCTTGTTTAATGTTTCTTTTGCTGTCATTGACAAACAGTTGTTAAATAGCCGGTGAGAGCTGGCTAAAATGTTGGGGCTAATTCTCTCCTGTGAGAATGCATCTGTAAGCTTGGTCTTAATAATGTTAGGATATTTACCTAACTAACCACAGATGTCTTATTGACTAAATACTACCATAGCAGGTTTGGACTATAGCTGGCTTTTGGTATTAGTAATAGGAATTATACAGTAGGTATCTGTCTTATCAAACCAAGACTGTTTTTATTCTTTGTACATCTTGATTGTAGCAGACACTAAATTTGATTGCTCCTTACATTTGTTACATCTAAAATCAGAAAGGCTTCTTGCCAGATTTATTCCATAAGATGTTATATTTCATATCTTGGATTTTTCAGAAAGAAAAGCAAATGCATGTAAACTTTTTATAAACTTCAAACACAAACTTATATGATATTTTTGAGCCCTTCCACTATTAAAAGAAATCTGTTCAAATATGTTTATTATCATCATTTGGGAGATCTTTTTGGTCTTTGTCTTAGTTAAATAGTTTGTTTTAAAACTTATATTTGAATAATTTGGGGGTCTTCTTTAAAAATGTAGGTTATCAGTTGGTAATTTGCGGTTCTGAGATTCTGCATTTCTAACAAACTGCCAAATGACAGTAATGCTTTTTGTTTATGAACCATGTGTTAAGTAGTGGGGTTCCTTAATATCCCTTAAAACATTAGATATTTTATCTTCAAGTTAGAGCAAAGGTTCTTAAATCCTGGCTGTACATCAGCATCTCCTTAGAGTTTTTAAAATATGTAGATCCCTAGGCCTCACTTTACCTGAATTATATCTTTAGATATAGGAGAGCTCAACATCTGAACTCTTGAAAGGCTTCACTGATGGGCAGCTTGTATTAAGCACTGCTGAGTTAGAATAGTAACTAAGTTAGAGATCAGCTTGCTTTATAGTAATATCTAGAATAGCAACAAGTTATGTCTCATGTAAATGGTAACTAACTATTTCTGCTTTGGAAACTTTCCAAAAAATTTGCTATTCTAAATGTCTTTTTTAGACGTGATGCTTCTAGACATGATTTTGGGTGTGTGTATTAAGTTGTAGTTGTAATTTGAAGCAAATAGATACTCACAGGTTGGTTATCTTTTATGTAGCCTGTAATGTCTTTTCAGTCCATTTTTTTTGTCACAAGTGGTAGTAGCCCAACTAAATAGTCTTAAGCTAAAGTGGCCATATACCAAAAGTATGGGGTTGGTGCTAGCTTCTGGTACTGCTAGAATCAATGAACTGAATATAACTTTATTAGTAATATCTCCTTTGTATTTCTCTGCTCTCCTCTATATTGACCTGTTTTGGGTAGTCTTTTTCTCCTTATGGTGATAAAAGTGGCTAAATAGCGCTTGGCGATTTGGCAACCTTTAAACATAGGTTCTTCTTCTAATGTCTAGCACACCTCTATGGATACCCAGTTGTTCCAGCATATACCAGCGACCCATTTCTACAACCAGAGAGCCACAGAGTTGAGCATGTATAGACTACATAAAGGAGTAAGATTATTAGACAGTTAGAGAACAGTGCTTTCTCAAGATTCTAGCCAGACAATATATATCTGTCCTCTATATCATTTGGAAGTTAACATAAATAGTTAAGTAACTTGAATTTTGCTTTGTTTCTCCTTTTGGGTATATCCAAATTGGTGTGAAAATAATATAATAGGAATAGGCAAATTATCTACGGCTGATGGTAAAGCCTTTGCAGATCCTGAAGTGCTTCGGAGGTTGACGTCATCTGTTAGTTGTGCGTTGGATGAAGCTGCTGCTGCACTTACTCGTATGAGAGCTGAAAGCACAGCAAATGCAGGGCAGTCGGACAAGTAAGTATATTTCTACTGTGATCAGTGTAAAAATATTTTCTTAAAGATAATAAAAATAGCTAACATTTATTGAGCATATATTTTGTGCCTGACACTGTACTAAATAACCACTTTACATTTGATGCCTTGTTTATACTCAAAAAAACCTTAGGTATAGATTTTATTTTTATTTCCATTTTACTTATGAAAAACTGTAAAGAAGTAACTTAATCAAGATCAAATAAATAACAAGTAGCAGAGCCAGAACACCCCTATCTGTCTGACTACAAAACTGACTTCAAAGCCAATATGTTATAAAAGACCTGTTGCTAATTTAGATTTTGTTTTCCTTTTTTTTTTTTAATGTTTTCCTGATAAGTCAATGATTTCTAATTAGTCATACCATTTTCTACTTCATGTGCATGAGGGAGAAAAAAAGTGAAAGTTGCTCAGTCTGTCCCAGTCTTTGTTATCCCATGAACTATAGCCTGCCAGGATCTTCTAGCCATGAAATTCTCCAGGCAAGAATACTGGAGTGGGTTGCCATTACCTTCTCCAGGGGATCTTTCCAACCCAGGGATCAAACCCTGATCATTGCAGGCAGTTTCTTAATGGTCTGAGCCACCAGGGAAGCCCACTTCATGGGTATGGTGGCGGTGGTGGTGGTTTAGTTGCTAAGTCGCGTCTGACTCTTGCGACCCCATGGACTATAGCCTGCCCAGCTCCTCTGTCCATAGGATTCTCCAGGCAAGAATACTGGAGTCAGTTGTCATGTCCTTCTCCATTCATGTGCATAGTTCTGACCATTTTGAAGGGATGGTTTTTATTTGTTTTTGAATGTTCAAAAATTTTGTAGATCTAGTTTCCGTAACTTGAATGTGATTGTGTTCCAAGGATGTCATCCTTCTATGTCCTGTAGTTCCTTTTATATAATACTTCACGTTTAGTAAGAACTCAGTAAATATTTTGTGACTTGGCCTATTAAGTTTTTCTAATGATGTTATGCAATAAAAAAAAATCATATCATCTTGTATATAAAACAATTATGGATAATATAGTTAAAAATTTAGTGCCTGGGAAGCATCTGGAAAAGAACCATTATAACATGTTACTGTCTTGATTCCTCAAAGGCTTCTTTTTTTCCCTTTAATTAAAAAGAAGCCATTAAGCCATTTTATTTACAGTTGACCCTTGAACAACATAGGTCTGACTGCACAGGTCCATTTATACACAGGTTTATTTTTTTCTTTCTTTTTTTGGCTGCACTGCGGAGCTTGTGGGATCTCAGTTTCCTGGCTAGGAATTAAACCCGGGACACAGCAGTGACTGCCAAATCCTAACCTCTAGACTACCAGGGAACTCCCAGCACAGGACCTTTTTGATAATAAATACTGTACTGCTGCACAGTCTGTGGTTGGTTGAATATATAGATACAGAAACAAAGATATAGAGGAACTATAGTTACAGAGGAACTACATATATGGAAGGCTGCCTATTAAGTTATTTGCAGATTTTCAACTGAGTGGAGTGTGGTTACTTCTCACCCCCATGTTGTTCAGGGGTCAACTGCATTTTAGCCATTGCCTTTAAACAGTTGAGGAAATAGGAATATTCTTTTGTGTATGAATTTAGAGAATAAAAAATAACATTCAAGAATTGTCTTTTGTATAATAGTGTTTTTAAGACTGAAGGAGAGGTTATGTAATATTAGCAAGAGTGTGAATTTGCTGTTTGTCTTAACTCTGTCTTCATTCATCTAAGTTTTTTAAAATTTATTTTACCATCCTTCTCATTGATTGACTCTAGTCTCAGGTTCTGTTCCTTAGTTACCATTCAGTTTTACTAGCCTACAATATTATTGATATTCTTTAGATGTTTTTTAATGTGGTACCTTCTGAGACTGGCAAGAGAAGAGATTTTAAACACCTTGGAGAGTATAGTTCAAAGGGGAAATAGGAAAAATAGTCATTGATTCTTTGGCATTGAAAGTACTAGAAGTGGTCAGCAGAACAGTAGAGCATGTTTGTGACAGTCATATTTGTTCAGCAAAGTTTGAGAAACAAGGGGAGTGCAGTGATGCTATGTGCCAGATTTTACATTAGTTAAGTGTGGACCCATGTGCCAAATTTAGCATACATTTTGCATGGAAGTTCTGAACTTCAGCTATTGCTAGAGTAGTTCCCGAAAGGCTGTTTTAAAGCTAACACATCTAAGGAAATTGAGCAAAAGTTCAAATGGGAAAATAGAGGAGAATCTGTGCCTGAGGGGTAAAGAAAAAATGAGAGATCACCTGAAAGGGAGAAAAGAGTGTGTTTTTTTTTACAGGAAATGTCATGTGGGAGGGATTTGTCCTGAGCTTACTTAAAGGTGATAGAGAACACTGAGGCTAGAAACTGTCAGTGCCTGTAAAATGCAAGATTAAGAGAGAAACTTAGTAAGTGCTGTTTAAGACTTTCACTTTGGCAAGGGTCAGCACAGTTAACAAGGGACTTTGGGCAGAAAACATTGAATGGAAAAGTGCTAAGGTAGTGTTTGAGGTTGGAGGTCATGTTGCATTTTTAATAGAGTAATCAGAGAAATCCTCACATAGTAGGTGGTTTTTCAGCAAAGACTTGAAATAGATAACATCGAATTATTTGGGACTTTTCCTGGTGGCTCAGATGGTAAAGCGTCTGCCTACAACACGGGAGACCCAGGTTCAATCCCTGCATTGGGAAGATCTCCTGCAGAAAAGGCAATGATCTGTGCCTGAAAGAAGTTCTCTTGTCAGGGGGATAGCAGATACGTAAATCTTGGCCTTGCAGCCGAACTAGCATGTTTAATAAAAAACATGAAGTCCAACTTGGCTAAAGTGGAAAGAGTAAGAGTGAGAATAGTAGGTGATGAAACCAGAGAAGTAAAAGGAGTATGAGATCCTCCCACTGGACAGGATAAGAATTTAACTTTTACTCTGAGTAAGGTTAGAGGCTGGTGGAGGATTCTGAGCAGAGGAGTGACATGATCGACTTCCTTTTTAAACAGGATCTCTCTGGTACCATCATTGAAAAGAGCCTGGAGGAGAGCAGGGGTAAAAGCAGGGAGACTGCTTAGGAGACTTTACCATAATCATGGCCAAGGATGATGTTGAAACTGAGTTTTAGTGATAGTAGGGGTATGGAAAAGGCCTATAGTAATTAAAGTGACAGGGCCATGTTTTAATAAGAAGCTGTAAGAATTGAGGTTTATTTTAAATAGAATATTAATTAAGAGACTTGGATTTAGTGTTTTGCTAAGAATGAATTTTATCTGTAAGTGAAAGAATCTTTAGAAATGTCCATAATTGAAATTCTTATGGGCAATTTACAGGGCAAAAATTTACACTTTCAGTCTAATTTTCGGTTGTTCCACCACTTCTTTGACTCTCCTTTTGGCTTGAATTAAGTCTTTGCCTTACCTGCATGTTTTTCATACTTCCCCAAAATGTGATGGTATAAGTAAATACTTCGAAAAAAAGAAGAATCTGCTTATCAGTTATTTATCAGTTCAGTTCAGTCACTCATTCATGTCTGACTCTTTGCGACCCCATGGACTGCAGCATCCAGGCTTCCCTGTCTATCACCAACTCCTGGAGCTCGCTCAAACTTGTGTCCATTGAGTCGGTGATGCCAGCCAACCATCTCATCCTCTGTCATCCCCTTCTCCTTTTTCCTTCAATTTTTCCCAGCATCAGGGTCTTTTCCAATAAGTCCACTCTTCACATCAGGTAGCCAAAGTATTGAAACTTCAGCTTCAGCATCAGTCCTTCCAATGAATATTCGGGACTGATTTCTTTTAGGATGACTGGTTTGATCTTGCAGTCTAAGGGACTCTCAAGAGTCTTCTCCAGCACCATAGTTATTTCTAGATTAGTCCAAAGTATATGCTCAAAACTTCCTGTCTCATTTCCTTTTACTTAATTGTAGAACCCAGATAGGCCTTTATAATTAGTGAAAGTTTTACCCATTTCATTAAATTTTATAAAATTTTTCTCGTGGCTGAGCTTTGCAAACAGAACTGTAGTAGTAACTCAATTTTTTCTTCATGTGATTTTCTATACAATTTTATGTTTAAAATTTTTTTTTTCTACAAATAGTAAATAAGACTGTCTTTCAGCTACATGACTGAAAACAGTTTGTAATGTTGATAATTTTAATTGAGTGAGTTTTATATGTAGATTTTAAAAACTCAGGCTTCCCTGGTGGCTCAGACGGTAAAGAATCTGCCTGCAATGAGGGAGACCTGGGTTCATTCCCTGGGTTGGGAAGATCCCATGGAGAAGGGAATGGCTACCCACTCCACTCAGTGAATGAATCATTTTATTTTCTTTTTGTTTTGAGTCATATTGAAATAATCATATTTAGTGCTACTTATTTAGTGCTACTGTCCAGATTAACTTCAAAAATCAATACTTAATGTCAGGCAGTTTTTTATTTTCTTACATCCTGATATTCTTCTCCTAATAGCCGCAGTTTGGCAGAAGCCTGTTCAGAAGGAGATGTAAATGCTGTGCGAAAGTTACTCATTGAAGGGCGAAGTGTAAATGAACATACCGAGGAAGGGGAGAGCCTTCTTTGTTTAGCTTGTTCCGCTGGATATTATGAGCTTGCACAGGTTTGTATTATCCAAATAAACTTCACGGGTTTTTTTTTGTTTGTTTGTTTGTCAAAATTTGGCCTGTGTATTAAGGAAATAAAATGAAATCAACCATCAGGCTCATTTCAAGAAATAGTTTTGTTAGATATAGTTTTTGTTTATTGGCTTTTTACTGTAATATGGCTAGGTAGGTGTTAATGTAAATGTATGTTCAAGAAATATATAGTTTTCTAATATCCTTTCAACTTTCTCTTTTGTAAGGTTTTGCTGGCAATGCATGCTAATGTGGAAGATAGGGGGATCAAAGGTGACATTACACCCTTAATGGCTGCTGCTAATGGAGGACATGTCAAAATTGTGAAGTTGCTGCTAGCTCATAAAGCTGATGTCAATGCACAGTCTTCAACAGGTTATGCATACCTCTTTTCCAGTATTTAAATCTTAACACCCTCTGTTAGTAATTAATTCAGATGAAAGTGCTCATTAGTGATGCTTTTGCAGTTTTCAATACTGCAGATTTGTGTACGTCTGTGCATTAGGCTTAAAGTATATACAGTGTGTTTTGAATGAAATATCTCCTGTTTTGTGTATGAGGGCTATCTTGGCCTTGGTTCTTTTATATTAAACACTGACTGGGTTAGAAGGACCATTTTCTTAGAAATGAAGAAGTATGGGCTATACCTCCCAAACCCAGGTTTTCTATTTGTCAGGGAAGAAGGGAAGGGAAAATAGGGAGAAGCACAAGAAGGATATGCAGCAGAAGGTAGGTCTGTCATTGTCTAGTGTATTAAATTGTGGCCTAGAGGAAAACAAAGACATGCTCCACCAGAGACAGAATGTTAATCTAAATCAGTTTTTTTTTTCTTTCAAACTTGGGCATAGATGAATTTGTATCAAAGCTCTAAAATATATGAAAATATATTTTGTGCATTTCCTTCATGCAAGATTTTCAAATTTATTAAATATTTTAAATAATTTTAAAGCTCTATAGGTTCTGATTTGAGGAGGTTTTAGGATTCCTTATTTTACCCAGAAGTTAAGTTTTTTTCCCCCTCTTAACATGGGAAGTTTTTATCATTAAGAGGGAATGTTTTTGAAATTATTTTAACTTTGACTACCAGTTAATTGATGTTTAAAGTTGTAGTAAAACCAGCATGTGGTTAAAAGGACCAGAATGAGGTATATCTATATATGATGAATAATTGCAATCTAAAGAACAAATGCACTTTGGGAAACATTTCTCAGATTAAAATTAGAATGAATATGACTTTTTTCTCATGAGAAAAGTTTGCTTCAGAATTGCTCAGTTCTTTTATAACTACAGTTGTGATAAGTGTATATGATTTTCCTCATGTGTTTAACCCTGATTTTGAAATGGAAAAAAATGGGAGTTGGTTTCAGTAAGATAAAATGTAATAAAGAAAAGAATTGTATGTTTAAGTGTAATAGCTAAATTTATTAAAGTTTTATAGTCTCCTGTGTCTGAACTGAACTGAACTGATGTCAGTTTTCTCTTTGATACTAAATAAACTTGTTTTATTTTGCTATTTTATCTGAATGTCTATTTTTCTTCATTAAAATAGGCAATACAGCACTTACCTATGCTTGTGCTGGAGGGTATGTAGATGTTGTAAAGGTGCTCTTGGAATCCGGTGCTAGTATTGAGGACCATAATGAAAATGGTCATACTCCTCTTATGGAAGCTGGAAGTGCTGGACATGTGGAAGTAGCCAGATTGCTGCTAGAAAATGGGGCTGGCATTAATACGCATTCCAATGAATTTAAAGAGAGTGCCCTTACATTAGCTTGTTACAAAGGTACAGTAAAAAAAAACCTTTTTTTTTTCCTAAAAAAAAAAAAAAAAAAAAAAAAAAAAAAAAGAAGTTTTTAAACTCATGAATGTAGTATGGTTATTCACTTAAAAAATAAAAGATGGTAATAGTATGTAGTATGTCATACATAAAAGTGTTTAAAGTATTTCAGAGGTTAAAAGTTTTTAATATGTGAAGTTTATATAATTTTAAAAATATTCAATATTATAAATATTGTCAATGAAAAATAGTAATTGACCCAGTTTTTATCAGAAACATAATTTTAATATGCATTGTACTTTTTGATGTTTATGCTTGTGTTTTGCCTGGTTTACGCAAAAGGATCCTATTGAATTCAGATGTATTTAGGCTGTAAATTTAAAGTAAATGCACTGGAAGCTAAAACGATTTATTAACAAGAAGGTATGTAAGCTGTTTCTCATGAAGAAGGAGAAAAATGGAAGAGAAAGGGAGGATATATGAAAAAAAAACTATAAGTGGTGTGGAGGGGGTTTGTATTCAAAAGAACAATTTTTTAGAGTATCAACACGTGTAATAAAGGAAGAGCTGGTTAAAATTGAATCTGCCTGCCCAGATATAGTTGTACAAAGGAGTTAGTAACATAGTCTTCTAAGTGACATCAGTCAGCCTGAAAATATTGATAACAGAGTAAAATATCTTATTTTGGGGGTGAAGATAATTGTCTGAATAAATATTTAATCTTCAGCTAGCTTATGATTTAGATTCTGGATTCTAAAATGATAGCCACAGAGCCACATATTTTTCAGAATCAACCTTTATGTCTATAAATAAAGAAACTTTTCAAAAAGAAAATCTCATGAAATATTATATGTGCATAGCCATTCAATTTAATGTTTTTTACCATCTGCAGCTGTGTCTTGTTTCTGTCATAAAATAAGCGATAACATTTTTGACCCAGCGGCATCAAGAAAAAGCTCTTGAAAGGCAAAATACAAAATTTAAGGAAGCGCTCACTCTCAGTGGCTGAAGCTTCATATCCACTAGCTTGTGAGTGAATGTCTCCTTAAATTTTGCACCCAGGACTTTGATTCCCTCACTCTTGTGTTGTCCCCAATGTTGTTTTTCTATTTCAGAGCAGCCAGAGTTTTGTTAGGTCTTTTGGAATAATTTCACTTAAAAACGTGGCTAAAATAATCCTTATACAATTAAATGACTAAAATTTAAGTTAAATGTTAAAAAAGGCTCCCAAGGACTTTTGATTATCTGATGTTACAGATAATTCAGATTAAGGGTGCTTAGGAAGCCCAGCTGAGGTCTCTTAGTTCTCCACTTCTGCTTGGTAGTTAAGCAGAGGTTGATCTTCATTGTGAGGAGAGGAATTAAGCCTTGGGGCAGCCTCTAGGGCAGGCTGATTGGGTAGCTTTCTCTCACCTTTTCACAAATAGTTTGAAAGTGAAACTGGCTCCATTTTATCACTGAAAGCCACCTGGCCAGTGAGCACTGAGATGGGGTTATATATAACTACTCTTCCCTCTCTGCTTTGCTTGTAGGCCCATCCTGCTGAGGTTAGGGCTTGCAGGCTTTTATTAAAGAAACTGGGTAAAGAACTGAGCTCCTGGAGAACATTTCTACTACTTCCAGGGATCTGTGCACACTCTTAACTTTGCTTTATTTCTCGTGAGGTCTCCTAGGATACAAATTGACATGGAGGAGATGGGGAAGGGATAGAATTCAGGCCAAGACTAAACATTGATGTGGATCTTTGGGAAGGGAGAATGACAGAGAGGAAGGAAATGTAATTTGTTAGCAAAAACTAGGTATGGCAGATACACTTACTCACCAAAGTTAATTTAGTTTTAACTGTGATTCCACTATCCAGTCCTTCCCTCTATTCCCAGTTGATTGATAATTGACTGCAGCTCATTCCAGATACAGTTGGGGAAAAAATTAGTAACTTTTCTATTGTTTCTTACATGGTATCTGAAGTCCTTTTTAAAATATAATTGGTAATCCTTGTAACTACTCATAAGGTAATTATTATGTGAATTGAAGTTTATGGTTTATTTGAAACTATATAAATATATATGTATGTGTCTATATATATGTTAATATCTAAATGGAGAAATATAAATGGTGTTTCAAGGATATTTTTATATATGCCGTTTCCAACTTACATACAGCTTGTGAGTTTGTTATTGAAACTTAAAGCTCATTGCCTCATAAAAATAACTTCATTGGTGATTTTTCATCCCAGGCTGCAGTTCACAAAATCTAATTTAGTCTACAGTATAAATAACTGTGACATGCCTGGGCTTAACAAGGTTGTGGAGGGGATATTCCAGGTGCTGCATTTTAGTGCCAACCTTGTTCACCTGCAGCAAGGATTCTAGTAGCAGCATTTTCTGGGGCAAAAGGGTAAGGAGTAGAACAGCACAGATTACTTGTATAATTTGTGTTGGGCTGTCAAGGATAGCTTGTAGCTGATTTTAGTATTCTGCTGATATATTTATTACTGTAAGTTAAATACAGGTTTTCAAAATATAACTTTGCTTTTTTGGACTAATAAAATATTTTTAAGTAATCTTATAAACTTTTGGTTTAGGACATCTAGAGATGGTGCGGTTTCTTTTGGAAGCAGGAGCAGATCAGGAGCATAAAACAGATGAAATGCACACTGCTTTAATGGAGGCTTGCATGGTAAGATTGGTGAAATACATACTTAAAATTTATATATTAGGTAGAGACAGAGCCAGTGGATAATGAGTGCCATTTCCCTGGGTTCAAAGATTCTGTTTATCATGACTTACCGTGGATTAGAACCTTAGCTATCTGAGTTATCAGTCGTTTTCAGAGCCAGTTGAACAACATTAGCTTTTATCAGAGTGCTTTCTGAAGCTTTGTAGCACAACCTTCATTTTCTTGGTCTCACATAACTATACTGGTTTTATATAATTGGTGCAAAAAATGACTTTCTGACAGATTGATCAAGCATGTTAAAGATGAGATCATGATCCACAAGAGTATGTACATAATACAAAGTAAACATGTTCATCAAACCCACAATTAAAAATTTGTGAAAAATTTGAAATTAGAATATTGTTTGTGTTGCATAATTCTTCCTCTGTCGTAGTCTTTTTCTCAACCCTGAATTCCCTTCTTTAAGAACTTTAGTTTGTTCTTGAGAATGTATAAGAATAGTACTCTTAAACTTTGTATTTCAGTCTATGACTTGTGGCACAGAAATGTATCATAATAACTTTATAGAGAGATTTATGAGAAAACATACCAAAGATAAAATGACCCCAAATTAATTTGGTTTCTTGTCTCAACTTCCCTTCAGAGAATGATTATTGAAAGGATGTTAAATTTTAATTAGTAATTTAAAAAAGTAGCCATTTAAGCCATTTTTGTTTTTCTTATTGCCATACCAGTGTTAAACCATTCTTTTGAACAAACAGGTTTTCTTGGAGGGTTTAGAGTTCCCCACCTGTTAAAATGAGGATAATATCCTTCTCTAGGGTTGTTTTGAGGATTAAATGACAAAAATGTGTGTAAAATGCTCAGTAAAATCCCCATGATAAGGAACTTAAAACAGTTATGCCACCTCCACTAGAGAAACAACCTATGTGTAGATTAAATAATTAAAATGGAATATTCTGTGGACCTACTCTGCATGCAGTAGAATTAAATGTTATAAGCAAATGAAAGATATTAGTAGAGGCCATAGGTTTAGAGACTTGCTATGAGACTGAGATTTTAAACTGGACTTTGAAGGAAATGTAAGAGTTGACTGCTTATGGAGGAAGAAGTCTGAGCTTAAAGGAACAGCATGGTAACAGGAAGTAAGTAAAATAGTCATAAAACCATTAAAGTTGTGTAATATGGCAAGTACCAAGGTAAAATGGGCATGACATGTTTGAAAGAAGGTGAGATATCTGTGAGGTGATGAAGAAGGAAAAAGTATATCAAAAGAAGAAAGAATGGAAAAGTGAGCCGTGGAGTTGCCAACAGTGTGGGAAAGGGAGACCGATAAAGGAGACAGAAGATAGACCTTCTTTTTCTTAATTTTCACTGGCATTTGATTGTGAACAACAAAGGAAGTACCATGTACATACTGTACATGATGTATTCACTAATACATCATGCGGAATTCCCCCACTCGAAAAAGTATTGCATTTTTCTTTTTCTACCTAATCAGAAATTTGCTTGTCCTAAAGATTCCTATGAAAATCCTACTCTCCCCTTTCTAAACTTTATCCTTTTAGCACTTAAGCTTATACTATTCGGTATTGATGTTATCTCACAGTAATTTTTTGTTTTGTGTACTTAACTGTGTTTTTTTCTTGTTGGTAAATAAGTTTTTTGATTGAAAGTATTTTTCTACATATTTTATATCCTCAGTCTCTATTTACCACTACAATAAATACTAAAGGAATAGAAATAGGTCAACTTGCTTATTCAACTCTTAAATGTAGATGTATTAATTCTTATTTGAATTGAGATAAGTGAACTTCATTGTATAGCAGTTGAGAAGCATTTTTAACGATTTTTTAAAATGGTGCTGATTCACTTTTTTAATTGCATTGTAATCAGGATGGCCATGTTGAAGTAGCTAGGTTGCTCCTTGACAGCGGTGCCCAAGTGAACATGCCTGCTGATTCATTTGAATCGCCGTTGACCTTGGCTGCATGTGGTGGGCACGTGGAACTTGCAGCTTTGCTTATTGAAAGAGGAGCTAGCCTGGAAGAAGTCAATGATGAAGGCTATACACCACTGATGGAAGCCGCTCGTGAAGGACATGAAGAAATGGTGGCTTTACTTTTAGGCCAAGGTAACCAATACCAATCAAGACACTAAGGCATAAATGTATAACATGTAAGATGATAATTTATAAAGTTGAATTTAATTATTTCATCTTTCCAGTAGATTCATAATGAGGTGCTAAAATAACTCCCATACTGTGCTAAATAAAATTAAATATACTTCTTTATTATTTAAGAACTTTCAGAGCCTTTGTGTTCTGTGTGAATAAAAACAGAAAACTGGGAGTGGGGTAGGGTTGTAGGTTATATATTTCTAACTTTCTGTGCCTTAAAAATTATCATCTCTAGTATTATTGTGAGTTTATAGATATGTGTAAAGCTATTAGGACATTTTTGTCATATTGTACCAGTTAAGTGTTAGGTGTAGTGATGGTGGTAGTAGTGATGATAATGTTGTTGTGACCTTGGACAAGTTAATTAATCTCATTTCCTTAGATCAAAAATGGAGCTAATAAAAGTATGTAAAATGCATTAAATATTGCCTGACAAATAATAGCATGTTAAATATTATATGTTATTTTCATCAACATCTTTACCATCATTATTTTGGATCTTTATAACAAGGGACTACATTTTATTTTTCCTAAGTCCTTAAACCACATGACTTTTATCAACTCCTCTGGCTGAATCTTATTCCAGCAGTGTATATCAAATATGGACTCATGGATGTGGTTTTGATAGTTTTCTTTATTTTTAACTGCCTCTTGAAGTAGGGGAGAAGCACTTTATCATTTAGTAAAGTAATATAAATGTTCGTTTTTGAAATATAGTTTATTAGGAAATAACCATTCTTTGCTTATCTCTGGAATAAGTTAATGACTTTCTTTAAATATATTTTAGGAGCAAATATCAATGCACAGACAGAAGAAACTCAAGAAACTGCCTTGACTTTGGCTTGCTGTGGAGGCTTTCTGGAAGTGGCAGACTTTTTAATTAAGGCAGGAGCTGATATAGAACTGGGGTGTTCTACCCCTTTAATGGAAGCTGCTCAAGAGGGTCATTTGGAGTTGGTTAAATACTTATTAGCTGCAGGTAGGCATTTTTGCATTTGGGAGGTGTTTTTTTTTGTTTTTTTTTTTGCATAATTCATATAAGTAAATGTTACAATACAGATAACTTTTTTCTGATGTATGATGCACTGAATGTGTGTAGAAAAAAAGGTACGTTTTTGTGTGTATTCTGAGTAAATAATTTGCCTTATCACTGTTCAAAGTATCTGCAGTTTTAGTTTTAAGCAGTAGTCTGTTTCTAGTTTTTTTCTTTTTTGCTTTTAAACATGCAGACAATATCCTCTATTTCTAGACATGAATAAGGCTATTTTGTGTAATCTGAGGCGATATGGCTTCTCTAAAAGAAATTTCAGTATCCACATTTGTGTCTTATGATTCTTTTGTTAAGGCTGTGTATCTAACACAACTGCAGGAGCTAATGTTCATGCAACAACAGCAACAGGGGATACAGCACTAACGTATGCCTGTGAAAATGGTCATACTGACGTAGCCGATGTCTTACTTCAGGCAGGAGCAGATCTGGTAAGCCGTGGCACTTTCTAAATCTTAATTAAAGCTAAGACAAGAAATTAACTTAAAATCCTGTGGAGACTGTAGACGAAAGGTATTTCTTTACTTCTAATTTTATGTTCACCTTTTCACCATTGTTTATTCATTTAGTCATATTTTTTCCCTACGCTGTTTTGTGTCCATTCTTATTTCCTCATTAGCAGCAATATCCAGTCAAATACCCCTTTCCCCCTACAAAAAGGGGAAAATTTTGTGTTCAATATGTTAATAATTAATGGTAATAATTAGTACAAATTTTCTTTTAGGTACTTAACTATTTTTAGAAGTTTCTTTGATTTGTCGCAAAAAGGCACATATTGCTTAGGGGCATTTCACTGTAGTTTAGGAAATAAATTGTACCTGTACCATTCAAAGCATTACTGAATAAAGGAGTTAAAAAGATAAGTAATATTTTCTTTCAGATACCTTATTTTTTGTTTTAAAAGAGTTGTTTATTTAATTTTTTGGCTGTGCTGGGTCTTTTTCTAGTTATGGCAAGTGGGGGATGCTCTCTAGATGCAGCACGTGGGCTTCTCATTGCAGGCTTCTCTTCTTGTGGGGCACAGGCTCAAGGGTGCACAGGCCTCAGTAACTGTGGCTCCCTGGGCTCTAGAGCACGAGCTGAGTAGTTATGGTGCAGGGGTTTTGTTGTTCTGCGGCATGTGGGATCTTCCCAGATCAGGGATTGAATTCCTGTCTCCTGTATAGGCAAGTGGATTTTTTTGCCACTGATCCACCAGGGCAGTCCCCTCAGATAACTTTTAGTGAGAAGGGTGAAATACTGAGGTCATTCTTAGATTATAAAGAGGTGTCATAGGGAAAGGATAAGCAGAAAGCTCAGAAGAGGTGAAGACATCATCTGAGATGTTATGCTTGGGGCTGGATAAAGTTTAGAAAGATAGATACCATGATGATGTAACAAAAGAGGTTCCTCTGGTTGGAAAAATTAGTAGGAGTACAGAAAGATAGGGAAAAATAAAGCAATTCTGTGGGGGGGAATAAAGGCATTCTTCCAGTTTAACCTGTATGGGAGTAAGAAAAGTAGGTTTTAGTTAAACCATGAGCACTTGTGTGTTTTCATGTAGTAGTTGATAGCTTATAACAGAAACTCACACAGGCAGAAACAGGCTCCTCAATTAACTGGTTTCTTAAAATTTATTTAACTTCTCATTTTGTGAAAGGAAAAGATTAAATTAGACTACCGTTGTGGTCTCTTTTGGCTCTGTGTTGGTACAACTCTTGAAGAGCTTACGATTCATGTTATATTCTAGCTATAGTTATGTGCCTATTTCTCTTACTAGGTTTTGACCTACTTCAGCTTAGGGGCTATATTTCCAGTGTTGACCACAGTGACTGTGAAACATGGCAGCAGTGTAATCTTACTTAGTTAATTGCAGTTAAAACAACTTAGTGTATGACTTAAGAGAAAAATCATCAGATGTGAGTGTAAAAAGATTGACATATAAAATGCTTTATAAAAGGTAGTTTTCTCAAACCTTTATACTGTATGACCTGAAAGTTCTTCCTGTGCTGATATTCTGAATCACAAGAATGCAGTTGGTTCTCCATCCTTTTGAAACCCAGAAATCTGTAGTAATATCTTGTCATTGGTAGTATTAAAAAGATATTCAAATTATCACTGTAATATGGAAGGTAAAATAGAAATAATGAGAAGTATATAAGAGAGAGTGGTATACTTTAGAAATTGATACAGATAAGATAAAAACTTATGAAAAGAAAATTACTTGTAGTGGTTGGAGATAATGTTGATTTTGGAGAGGGCTGTGCTAGAGTGCCATTCATTGCTCAAGTTCCACAATCCCTTTTGTAGAGAGAGAAGGAAAAATTAGCTAGATGGATTCAGATAAGGGTGTAGCAATCACTGAATATAATTTCAGTTCTTAATATATATCTAAAGAGCATGCTTCTAATTTGAGATAGTTTAAAGAATATATTCCTTGATTTACTTCAGAGCACGTTATTTAATATATTTAGATTCCAAAATTAGTCCAATTCTTTTCCTTTTGATTTTCATGAAAAAGAATAATTGTTCACTGGAAATTAAATATCAAATAAGTCTGTACTTTTTAAACAGGAGCATGAATCTGAAGGTGGAAGAACTCCTTTAATGAAAGCTGCACGAGCTGGCCATGTTTGTACTGTTCAGTTCCTAATTAGTAAAGGTAGGTTTGTGTAAGGCAGTGATTTTTTCCCAGAGATGTCTATTCCCTGCCCTTGGGTATTAAGGGATTTAGAGGTAAAGGACATTTTGTGGGTATCATGTGATGGAGAAATGCTGCTGAGATTTTTGTGAGTGGGTAGTTGATAAATACACTGCAACACACAGAACCATTCCATGAAGAGTTGTCATATTGGGTAACACATTTGTTGAGTAACATTTCAATAAAGAAAAATTTCTCTATGTAAATGAGGGTTTAGATTACTTGAAGTCTGTTCTGTCTATGTAATAATTTATCTTGAAACCTGGATTTTTGTGCCAAGTTTCTGCCACTGATTAACTTGAAGGCAAGACACTTTTCTCCTTTATTTATATTTCCCTGGGCCTAGGTTTCCTTTTTTGTAAAATATAAAGAAGTAATCATAAATATAGCACAGCCCACCCAAAAAAAGCTAAAAATTGAAATGGAAAAAATATGCCAAAAATGCATTTTTATTCATGGTCATTTATTCTATTTGAAAACCAACATCCTTATTAACAAAAGTAGCATATTATTACTTTCTTTAAATTATCTCTTTGGTATTTACTATATGAGTTCAAGCTGAAACTTTTTCATAAACTTTAGTATAGGAGATTAGAGATTTTACTTTTGATTCAACATTGATAAAGAGAGACTATGTAGACGATATACAATTAAAAAGGCAATATATGCCATTTCTTTTTTATCAAAAATACTGAAGTTTGTTGATAAATCAGAAATAATTTATTGGTCAAATTATTTTAGGCAATTTAAACACTTGTGTTACATGTTTATGAATAACACATGTATTCAAGAATGAAATTATTTTCAGTTATTATCTCTTCTCTTCCTTTGTTTAATTTTAATGAATCTGATTCCAGTTTCTTCCTGCTATTTTTTCCATTTCCCACATGCCTTGCACAGTGCTGCAAATCAGAGATGAGAATTTTACTACTATTACTTCCTATTTTTTGTTAATTCCTTCCATTATTTGGCCCATAGAGGGCAGTGTGAATTATTAATTTATTTATTTATTGGTTTTTAGTCATCTTGCCCACTGAAGATACAAAAATTTAGATAAAATCTTACATTTTACTTTTATAAAACTGATTATATTGAGTAATATATATTTCTATCCTTAGTTTTTAATGTTGCATACTTATACATTTATGGATGAAATTATGTTTGGGATTTATTTTAGAATAATTCAAGATGGGAGAGGAGAATGGATGTGGGTATATGTGAAATGAGATTGGCCATGTTTATAATCATTGAAGCTGGGTAATGAATATGTGGGGCTTCATTATCCTGTTCTCTCTACTCTTTGATTATTTTATTAACATTATTTTTCATGGATTGTCTGTTTTAGGAGCAAATGTGAATAGAACCACAGCTAATAATGACCATACTGTACTGTCCCTGGCTTGTGCAGGGGGTCATCTGGCAGTAGTGGAACTACTTTTGGCTCATGGGGCAGATCCAACTCACCGTTTAAAAGTATGTAACTGAAGTGTTTCAGGTAGCACTGTGAATTACTCTTCACTCTTGAGCATAACACGTTATCTACAAGTTCAACTTGTATTGACATTCTGAATGTGTTCATTTTCTTTTTTTAGAGGAAAGTGTTCTTTACTAAAATTGAAACTGTAATGTGTCTGGGACCTGTTGGCTTTATCTTCCTTAATGGTTCTGTAAATTAATTTGAAAAACTGTTTTTTCCCTTTCCATATTCACTCTTTTAGGATGGCTCAACTATGTTGATAGAAGCAGCAAAAGGTGGTCATACAAGCGTTGTTTGCTATCTTTTGGATTATCCTAATAATTTGCTTTCAGCCCCTCCACCAGATGTCACTCAATTAACCCCCCCATCCCACGATTTAAATAGGGTAAGATTCTAAACTAAAGCATTTTATATTATATTATCTTTATCCCTTTTTTAGTCATAGTTCCAGATTAAACTAAAATGATTGTTTTTTGTTGTAATACGCAATTCTCGTTAAAGATAATGTACTCAATACGGGTAATGACCTTTCAGTATAATACTCACATTCTAGATTGGTTTCATTTTGCTTTGCTTTCTTACTATGGCCAGAATAACCTTTTGATTTCCAAGTCTGTTTAAAAAAAATATCTTGGAGGGATTTCCTTGTCCCAGTGGATGGGACTTTTGTGGTATGGCCAGAAAAAGAAAAGTCATGGAAATAATTTGATACCAGCATATTTTAAGTAAATATGTTGTTTCCTGAGATTATGTTAAAAAATACTTTGAATGGATCTTCATAACTTATTCTTCATTCTGTGGCATCCAATCGCACAGTCATATCTGACTCTTTGCAACCCCATGGATTGCAGCCCACCAGGCTCCTCTGTCTATGGGGATTCTCTGGGCAAAAATACTGGAGTGGGTTGCCATGACCTCCTCCAGGGAATTTTCCCAACCCAGGGATTGAGCCCAGGTCTCCCACATTGCAGGCAGATTCTTTACCAACTGAATCATTTAAAGCATATTATTTAATGGAAGGTATAGGAAAGGCAGAAATATAATCAGTTTTATTTGTCTTAGGCTCCGCGAGTACCAGTTCAAGCACTGCCCATGGTTGTCCCACCTCAGGAGCCTGACAAACCACCTGCCAATGTTGCCACCACTCTTCCCATCAGGAATAAAGGTCAGTTATACTTCTAAAGCCTTCAGGTTGTCCAAGTAAAAATGATAAGATTGAAAAAAAAATAGCCATTTAAAATTATTTTTCCACAAAGAAATGAATTTTACTAAGTTGGCATAAAAAATTTTTTTTAAACAATGAAAGAAGCATGTTATTGGGAAAGAACATAGTTGAGAGCACGGATTTGTGCTGGAATGAGAAATATTAATAGAAATTCAGATGCTCATCTTTGATGCAATTCTGATTATCTGTGATTTTCTCTAATAACTAGTAATTTCTATCCATGTTAAAATATTAGACTGGGTATAATCGGGTGACATTTTTGTAAATTACTGAAATTTCGATAGTGATATAAGGCATATTAATAGCTAGATCAAAATTAAATTTTATTTTAGAATAACTGGTTTAATATAGATTTTATATCTGAAATACCTTTTCTCAACCAAGAATTCAGAGTTACTTCAGATATGGTTGCTTGTTTCTTTAGAACTCTCAGGTCCATATTTTACTTGTGGATGTTACATCATGTATGATTCATAAGTCATGTCCCGACACAGCGACTAGTTTGAATCAGATTTTCTTTTTAGAAAGTTTTACCTGAAGAACCAGTGTGGCTTTAACTTTTTGGTTTTTGGCTACCTGTATTATTTTACCAACAGTAATACTAAGTATTTCCACCAGTTCTTTTCAATCACTGCTACCAGTCTAGAGCCTTGGCACCTTTTTCAGTTGGTATACCAAGCAAATGATTGCTATACCGATAGCCAGATACATTTATTCACCTGGCTGTTGGAAGATATGATGAATGTCATAGTTAAGCATCTTTTCTTCCAGGGAAACTGAATTCCAGTTGTCTACTGGCCAAGTAGCTTTATGAATATGTGAATTTCTATCTTACCTTTATCAGTCTTGAAGATGGTAGGCCCCAACAAATATTTATTTTAGTTGAATTTTAATTTCCTGGTACTTCTCAGTGGTTTGAGTACTCTTTGTGTGTATGTGTGTGTGTTTAAAAGGCACAGATTATTAAATGTAGAAAAACCTTGACTTAGAAGTTTAAGTTTTCTCTACATCATAATAATTTAGCATTATTTTTCTGTTCTTATGATAAGTTTTTACATCTTTATGATCAGATGAAGTATCTATCTACACATAGTCTTAGATTTTATTTTAATTGTACCACTTTGATATCACAAATCTGCATCCCTCTATTGTCTAATTTTAGCCATGTGATATTTTTAAAATTCTGAAATTGATTTCCCAAAGATTATTCTATGCACATAAAATACATACATTTTATATTTATGATAAAGAAGGTGGATTTGTTTTTAACTCCTTAACAATGCATTTTCACCTTCTGTGGATATAATAACTTGGTGCATAACTGTTGGCACTAAACCTCCCAACAGTAACTCTGTAATGAGGATGCCATTCATGTGCACTTCTGAGGGGGTTTCTTTTTCACACAGCTGCTTCTAAACAAAAGTCCAGCAGCCATTTGCCAGCAAACAGCCAGGATGTACAGGGTTACATCACCAATCAGTCTCCAGAGAGCATTGTAGAAGAGGCTCAGGGAAAGTTAACAGAACTGGAACAGAGGATAAAAGAAGCCATAGAAAAGAATGCACAGCTGCAGTCGTTGGAACTGGCTCATGCTGACCAACTTACCAAGGAGAAGATCGAGGAGCTGAACAAAACAAGGGAGGAACAAATCCAGAAGAAACAAAAGATTTTGGAGGAACTACAGAAAGTAGAACGAGAGTTACAACTGAAAACGCAGCAGCAGCTAAAAAAGCAGTATCTAGAGGTTAAAGCTCAAAGAATTCAACTTCAGCAGCAGCAGCAACAGTCTTGCCAACATCTGGGACTGCTGACTCCGGTTGGGGTTGGAGAGCAGCTTTCCGAGGGAGACTATGCACGGTTACAGCAAGTGGATCCCGTTTTGCTTAAAGATGAACCCCAGCAAACTGCTGCTCAGATGGGTTTTGCACCAATCCAGCCTCTGGCCATGCCTCAAGCTTTGCCTCTGGCGGCAGGTCCCTTGCCTCCAGGGTCCATCGCAAATCTTACAGAACTGCAAGGAGTGATAGTTGGACAGCCAGTACTGGGCCAAGCACAGTTGGCAGGGCTGGGGCAAGGAATTCTGACAGAAACACAACAAGGGTTAATGGTAGCCAGCCCTGCTCAGACCCTCAATGACACGCTGGATGACATCATGGCAGGTGGGTTTATATTGTTATGAGCAGGTATCAAATATGATTTGCTTAAGGCGAGTAAGAGTGTGCCAGAATTTTTTGCCGTTACCCAACTTGAGAACTATTTCTGGACTCTTGACCCATGTATATCTTTAGAAATATTATTTCGATCTCAGAAGTTCTCAGATGGATACAGGTCAAATTAAAAATTAGCTCATTCAGTGCAAGTGGCTGAAACTTTCTGGCTTAGGTGGGTAGGCTGGGAATCTAGGTTTTTTTGGTAGTCGGGTTGATGTTTAATTTTTTGTTTGTTTCTTGTTTTTTTTCTAAGTTAAGAATACTGATAGAATTTTGGCTTTTTTCCTTCTGTATTCACACAATAAACTGGGATATTGATAGAAGTTGAACTGCAAAACTAGTAGGATACATCAGAAATCTTATTTGTGAACAGAAATTCTTTATATTCTGATGGATCAGACTTCAAATCTGATGAATATATTAAAAAAGAATGTAAATACTTTTACAACACTAAAAAAGTACCAAACCAAATAAGATTTGATTATATAGTATGTCAGTGATTTATCCTTTATGAATGTTAATGTGTAGTTTCTTTCTAATTGTAATTGTATTATGGAGAGGAGTAGTCCCCTGACAGTATCATAAATGATACGTCTTTAACTGGGTAGCCAGAGAATTTTTTTAACATTTTAATTAGTGTCATTGGCAAAAAAAAATAAAATAAAATAAGTTGTTTCAGTGGTTCTAGTTCTATTTACTTATTGAATATTTTTCATGAGTTTTATAACAAACTAGTAGAGTGAGATTTCACAGGGTTATGAACCGTAAGAATACTATACTGAAAAGGACATTTTTTTCTGTTAAAAAAAAAAAAAGAACCAGAAAAGAAAGAAACGGGAAAACAAAGGGATTAAATAGGCGAATTTTGATCATTTTTATCTGCTCTCTTCTCCCTTTTTAATTCTTTGGTTTATATTTAAAGGATGGTTGAATTTTTGAAACTATGTTTAAGTAGCATTATATATGATAGTGAGATTATATATAATTTAACTTTTAATTTTTTAAAAGAATAAGAGAAAACTAAGTTGTATAGTGGTGAGATATTTAGTTGGGCCTCCTGATTATTCAGCGGTAAAGAATCCACCTGCAGTGCAGGAGATGTGGGTTCGATCCCTGGGTTGGGAAGATCCCCTGAAGGAGGGCATGGCAACCACTCCAGTGTTCTTGCCTGTAGAATCCCATGGACAGAGCCTGCTGGGCTACAGTCTGTAGGATCTCAAAGAGTTGTATATGATTGATGTGAAGAGCAGGCGTATAGGAGATATTTAGTAGGTAACATTAAGAAACTAAGAAACCAACTAATGAGACAGATTTTGTACTTAGAAATTAAAATCAAAAGTTTCCTAGTTCTCTTCTAGTATCACCTCAACAGTAATAGGTGGAATGAAAATTTCTGCTGATCTTAGAGGGTCCAGTAACTACATCATAAAAAAATGCTATTAATCATTAGTAAGAACAACAAAGATTCTTGTGTTAAGTATAAATTTTTTTATAGATTTGAAAATTACTACCAATCACCATTAGCTGTTTATAATAATTGGGAATGTAATTTTAAAAACAGTAGATATATTATGAAAACTGAAGCAAACATCATCAGCTCCAGATCCCAAATTTGATATTTCTTTCATGACCATTCATTTAGCTCGTAATGGTATTCTATTATGTAAATTGAACTACCAAAGAATGTATAGAATTATTTATTCAATTAAATGAATAATGGACATTGCATACCAATGAATATTTTTAAAATTTTGATATGCTATCAGAATTTACCTGATGTTCTTGGGCATAGTTATCAATAATGATTTGCCAATTGTATAATTTTTATGCCAGTCAGAATCATTGGAGGCTTGTAAAGTAGTTTTTCTGTGATTTGTTTACCAAACAAAAATAATTAAATTCTCCCTGTATTACAGGTATCTTCCTATAAAAATTTTTTAAAGTATAAAACTTTTCAGGAAGTATGACAAATACTTGTCATATTATAAAAATACTTTGCTTGTTTATTCTCATTTATATGGGGAGAGGAGAGATGGCCAGAATAAACAACAGGATTAAACACCACCAGCTACGTCCCTGCAACCCATCCCTGCATCATGCATGTACACATGCACAAACATACACGTATACACTCACTTCCACAGCATTTCTTTACCCTTTTTCTGTGGTAGTACTTGTTACTTCAGTTGACTAATAACCATTTCCATTTCTTTGGATTTTTAAATATCTTACAACTTCATTAGGCTTAGTCTTGTCTTTCTTTTTTCTTTATGCATAATCTCTGCCCTTTATTCATTAGTCCCAGTTTATTAAATGCTCTTATAAGGTTCAGTCACTTTTTATCTAGCACTTGGCTGGCCAAGATCATCTATCTTCTCTGGTTTCTCTACTAGCTAAAGCAAGATCAGTTCCCTGTTTAACCAGTCTTAACACCTTGCTTTGCTGTGCTCTCAAGATCTCCTCTTTCCTTACCTGTTGTTAAAACCTCTCTGAACTCTTAACACTAATGAAGTTCTACATGTAAAGATCTGATCTGTACCATAGTTCCTTCAGGTACCTACATATTTACAGTTATTAATTTTAATTGTAGAGAATGGATGAGTGACAGGCAGTTACTTAGTTTTAGTACAGCAATTTCATAGGTACCTGAAGGGAAGTGATAAGAGGAAATTGATTTTTCCTATCTCCTTGACCAAAAATAAAACCAATTTAATATGTTCTTTAGAAGAACTTACTCTAGTTGAAATATAAATTATAATTTAGCCATTTAATGATAAAGCTGAGATTTTTTTGTTGTTTAGTATCATGAAGTAAAAATTAGTTTTTTGAACAGATTGTTCATTCTGTTTAAGCTAATTTTGTGTTTAGGTTAGCATTTTCATTTGTGAATATCTAATCAAAGGAGACTATGGAATCTATTTTAAGAGCCATAGATTTTATATGGTTTTGAAATTTTTATCTAAAATGTGTACATTTGAATTGTCTTGATCTTTTTCTTAACATACAAAACTACCAGCATGGAGTAACAATATCAAGGTCATTAGGTGATTAATGAATTAGTACATACCCTTTTCTTTTGATCTGGATCCCTAAGGACTTGAAGAGTGTGTTTTGTTTGTTTTGTTTTGTTCCCTCCTTTGTTTTTCTTTTGGCTTTTAAGTGGACTTAAAAATGTATGATTATAGAATGTGTGTTGCTATAATGTATAGTGTATGTTTGTGCCTGAACTGAGGATTTCATGTAAAATAGATTTTTTTTAATTGACGGTAATGTTTATAATTATTATAATAAGGTCAATTTCAGTTTTGTTCTTGGTAGGATCATAAATAACCTCTTGCTAGTTTCAGATCCAGTTGTGAATCATGATTGTTTTCTGTCTGATGTAGTTGATAACTACGTTGGTAACTTACATCCACACTACTGTTGATCATTCAAGATTAGCATTTTCAATAAGGGGGGAAATGATTGATATTCACATGTCAACTCCAAAAGTCAGTTGAAGAGGGAGTAAAGTACCCTCAACTGCTACCATCTTGAAATTCTCCTACCTTAGTACTGACCTATTAGCCCTTCTTAATTTACTTATTTTGATGAAAATAATATCATGGCAAAATTATACTTATAAGAACTAACAATAATCTACATTTGAGGGATGGTTGCATGCATGCATTTATTTCTACCCTAATCTTTTAATTTCGTCCTTCTAAGTCCAGTGTGATTGCTTGATTGATTGGTGGGCATTTTACCTCCTTCAGAATAATTTTTGCACGTGAGAAACTGTTTCTGTGTGAGGATCAAATTTATATATATACATACTGTCATACTGAGGGCTACCCCCTGTCTACAGCTAATATAGGAAGTATTTTAAATAGTCCATAGTGCATATCCCCAGTGATATTACTTTCATTAGTTCATGAGGTGTGAAATTAGCAGGTAAAAGTTATATTTTCTCCTTCTGAACTTGACTATTTTAACTTTTATTCCTTTTCTGATTAAGAAGACATATGGATAACCGTTTGCATATATATTACTTTTAATTCATTAAAATATTTTTGTTTTCAGGGTTATTTTGAACTAAAGTTTTATGATTACATACCATAAGAGGGGAATTTGTTTTACACATGAATTATTGTTTAGCAAATGGGTTACTTTCAATATATATTTAAATTTTGCTCTGTGTCTAATGTCAGAAATAACCAGGAAAATGAGTTATTAGTGCTATGGCAGTCTCTTTGTAGATATTTTGTTTTTAAATATCTTTAACTATTTTCTAATAATTATATCTTGCTGTTACCTAACAGTGTTTCATCCTTATTAAGTGCAGTTATTTTGTCCAACAGCAGTCAGTGGAAGAGCATCTGCAATGTCAAACACTCCTACCCACAGTATCGCTGCTTCCATTTCCCAACCTCAGACTCCAACTCCAAGCCCTATCATCTCTCCTTCAGCCATGCTTCCTATCTACCCTGCCATTGACATTGACGCGCAGGTAAGTCCACACCCAGGAGCGACAGCTCTAACTGCATTATATCATTGTGAAACTTTCATCAGTGATTTAAATCGTCCTAGACTGCAATGTCTCCGGTCAAAGACTTGAGCGACAAGTATAAATTACAAAATCCACATTTAAAGCAGTAAAATTCCAAGCACAGATTATTACTGATAATTAATGTGAAGATTTGGTTTCCACAGTCATCAAGTAATCTTTTTTTCTTAAACTTTAGAAGAGGATGTTAAGAGACAGAAGATTTGTGTATTTTATCTAAACTTTAATTAGAAGCTGTACTTTAAAATGCATATTGGATTCCATTTAATATCATATATATACTCAGTTGCATTTATATTGTCTTTGAAAATTCTGATCTTGCTGACAGAAGTATGTAGTAAGTCTGTGTGTCTGTGTATATAACACCTGTTAAATTGTTTTTTTAAAAAAAGTTACTTTAAAACATTCACTTAACCATGAAACCTCAGAGCAAAGTGAGGTTGGGAAGAAAGGATAGCTTGTGTTTCTTCCTGAAGTAATGCCAAGAGGCCTAGCTTACAAGATTGCTGAAGGAGATAAGGGTATGTGGCTTTCTTCAGGACTGAGAAATGTTTGCAGTTTATTTAGTTTTGTGTCTTGATTAGTACCTGATAGAGAGACTAGTATGAGAGTGGTGGTGTACATTATAAAACTTGTTTTATAAATGATCAGTTCTTTATAAATATCAGTTTTAGGGAAGGAGACAGGGAGAGAGAAAGTGTGTGTGTGTATCATTGCACCATTAAGGGGCTGTACTATTAAGCTATTGAAAATGAAGGCTCCTTTTCATTAAAATGTTTCTTGGTAATACTGTGGAAAAGGAATTTAATTTGTTCTTACTTGCTTTTCCTATTATAAGAGCTAACTTTTTTTTGTTGTTTTGTTTTGAGCACTTAAAATTGTCAGGAGCTTTTTTTAAGGAATAACCTTATTTAATCTTCAGACTACACATATGAGTAGCTACTCCTAAAACCCCATTTTCCAGATGAAAAAATCGAGGCTAAGAGAGCCATTAAGAATTGGGCTTACAATCACTTCATTTAACTAAGAAGTGGTGGGGCTGGTAGTCAAACTTAGGTTTGTTTAACTTCAATGGTACCCTTCCAGATACCATACTATAAGCCTCATTTTTCATTAAAAAAAGAAAAAGACATTCATTTGATGAACCACAATGGTTTACATTTCTTAAGGATTGCATTATAGAATTGGATTGAACTTTTTATTGAATTTGCATTATTTTCTTCAGTCTGTTTTGCTCTGAATCTGTTAATGTTTTAACCAGAAGTATTTTTTCTAGTTTTTATGGGATCAAAAATTGGTCCATAAGTAAAAATAAAGCTTCAGCAAAATATAAAAGGATTATTTTTTAATGCTTTAAACTAAAACAGCCCCAGAAAAGGTTCCAATAAGTATGATCATAAATATTAAGATTATTATAATGAAATATCTAACTTTACCACTTAGCCAGCATAAATTAATTTCTGAGAAGCTGCATAAAAATACTTTTAAAATATTAAAATTTAAAATACAACATACATTCTAAATATAGTACACATTTTTATTTTAAAACATTTGACTATGGCGCCTTAAAAATCTGCTTCTTTACTTGAGGTTTTTCAGATGGGTTAGACTAATTTGAGTTACAATACTTTTCTTGAAGTTTATCATAACTGAATAGTTAGGTATTAGAAATTCCTTGCATTACATGTTTTGGAACACATAGTACAGAATTAATATTCAGAAATCATTGCTTACCACTTTTCCTTTAACTTTCAGTGTTGCTTTTTAAAATTTACTAGTTTTTATGATACCAAGAAGTTACTTAAAGTGGTATATATAAGATTCTTTGGTGCTTAAACCATCTGAAGTTTTTACTAGATTCTCAAATACAAATGCCATGAGATTTTACATAGTGCATATTTTGATTTATGTTTGACAGTACTGTGCTATTATAGACAGGTGATATGATGAAAAAGTACCAAGATTCTTCTACTATGAAAGATTAAAAGTTCTCTAATAATTGAATCCTTCATGTGTTTATTTAACAAAACTTAAACTTTTTGTTTTTAACACTTTACATATACTTCCTTCTTTAACTTAACCTTTATAACAGTACCATGAAGCAGG
Source organism: Capra hircus (assembly GCF_001704415.2). Classification (NCBI taxonomy): domain Eukaryota; kingdom Metazoa; phylum Chordata; class Mammalia; order Artiodactyla; family Bovidae; genus Capra; species Capra hircus. The sequence goes on along the minus strand of NC_030813.1, from coordinate 88,774,891 downwards.
TACTGTTACTATTCCCATTTTACAGGTGAGGAGAGAGGTCTTAACCTAAAAGCCAATTTTTAGTGCAGCCAGCTTTCAAATGAACAAACACTCTGGGTCTAGAATCTAAAAAATGAATCTGCCTAGATAACAAGCTGTCCTGTGTGTTTAATCTTTGGATTGTTTTAGCATATTTCTTAGGTCGTACCACATATTTATCACAAGTTTTAAGGAAGAACAGAAGAAGTTTAATTTTTAATGCTTCAGTACGTTTCATTTTGGGGCTTCCATGGTGACTCAGACGTTAAAGATTCCGCCTGCAGTGTAGGAAACCTGGGTTCCATCCATGGGTCGGGAAGATGCCCTGGAGAAAGGAATCGCAGCCCACTCCAGTATTCTTGCCTGGAGAATTCCATGGACAGAGAAGCCTGTCACAAAGAGTTGTACATGACTGAGTGACTAACACACACAAACCTTTCAAAATGCTAATGATTCTTGGAAAACGGTTGTTTAGTTGATCATTATAGTTGGGGACTAATATCTGATTTCATTTATTCACTTATTTATTTTTTGTTACGCTTGGTCTTCATTGCTGTACTATTCAGTCTTTCTCTAGTTGGAGTGATTGGGGACTACTTTTACTTGCAGTGTGTGGGCTTCTCATTGTGGTAGCGTCACTTGTTGCAGAGCATTGTCTGTAGGCACACAGGCTTAGTTGTTCCATTTATTCTGGCCCTTAAAGAGTGCAAAAGATAACAAGTTTGCATTCTTTATAAGAGTCCTCAAATCTTATGTTCTTGGTGTTTGTGCCACAGGCTCTTCGCCTCTCATGTAATGGTTTTAATGAATTGTTTGGATATTTTCCAGGCTTAAGATTACTAATACCATACACTGTCCTGGTACCAGAATTTATTTTAGCAAACATCAATAAATGATAGTTTGAAGTGATTATTTGGGACTGTTTTACTATATATTCTGATAACATAGCTCTCTGCTCTCTATTTTTATTTTGCTTAAGTGATAAAATAAAACTTATACCTGGATACTCTAGATATAGAAACATGTAGATAGGAATCCTGTAGAGATTTTTAAGAGCAATGGTTTTATATGAAACAGTAAATCTGGTTGACAGAGTTGAATCCCCTGAATTAATTAAATATTTTCTATATATTATTATATTAAATTTTAATTAACTGTGCTGCTGCTGCTGCTAAGTTGCTTCAGTTGTGTCCATCTCTGTGTTACCCCAAAGATGGCAGCCCACTAGGCTCCCCCATCCCTGGGATTCTCCAGGCAAGAACACTGGAGTGGGTTGCCATTTCCTTCTCCAAGGCATGAAAGTGAAAATTGAAAGTGAAGTCACTCAGTCATGTCCCACTCAGCGACCTCATGAACTGCAGCCTACCAGGCTCCTCCATCCATGGGATTTTCCAGGCAAGAGTACTGGAGTGGGGTGCCATTGCCTTCTCCTTAATTAACTCTACTAGACACTAAAAGTGAGAAAGAATTAGCTGTTCTGTTCATGAGTTCTAAAACCAGTGTTCTGGCATGAACTGGACTTGTGTTCCAGTTCTAAACTACTTGACACTTTTTTCTCAAATTTCTGAAGGCTTTCCTTAAACTTGGGGTAACTGATTGTAGTATATCTCAAAAACAGAAAAAGTAAAAACTTTCTAATGTAATTTTGACTTTTTTCCTGTTTTTAATAATTAGCATATATCTATTATATTTTAAAGAAGGTAAATATATACCAAGACTGAAATTGTAAAACTATGTTTTACCTTTAGTGGTATAAACATCATTTGGTACTTCTCTCTTTTTCCTGTCTTTGCATCTTGGAAAATAGTTTCATCATGATTTAATGAGAGAAATTAAGGAGACCAGAATAAAATGAATTGATAGTAATATGTAATAATCTGCCATTAAAGCATTCTACATAAAATGCACCTATTTCTACTTGTTTATATGAAATGTTTTGAGTGGGTTGTTACTATCTTACTGATTTGTCTCATTGAATGCCCTAAAGTGCTATCCTTTTTAATCTTATATATGACCCCTGATATAGTTAGAGAATGAGATGTTTGGGATTGTGGAGGTCTACAAGTGTTCATCTCTTTAAATTCTAACAGCTTTCAAAGTAATTTAATAAATTTCTTTTTTTATAGTTCAGATATATTTTTTTCAATTACATTCCAACTCATTAAAAGTTGCCTTTTCCTTTAATATTGCATTTGTCTTATGATTCTTTTTTTTTCTCTTATAAAATTGTGTAATCATTCCTGGTGACATATAAGCCTGAATCATCATAACAACATACTATGATACAGAATGGTATATTTCATGATATTATGAGCTAAATGAAAATTTTCTTTAGAATATAAACCTGGAAAGCTCTTAACAAAGCTCTTCTTTCCAGATTTCTTTCAATATATGACCAAGAATGTGACTTAGTAACCAGTATAATGTAAATTCAGTGTTACTTTACTTTATAGAAAATCATTGCCTGTATTTCATTTCCTAGATTAAAAATATTCAAAAACACACACACACACACATATATATGTATATATATATGTATATCTTGTCAGTAGCTAATTTTAACCCAAATTCCTACTTTAGTTAAATTGTTTCTTGATGTATTGCAAATCAGGATATGTCTTACTATTTTGGGAATGCGTAGGTATGTATTTGAGGGGGTGAAAGTCTCATTTCAGGACCTTTAACTTTGTTCTTCTTTATTGTTCTAATAGGTTGTTGTAAAGTATTAGCTGCTTTAAGTTACCCTTAATGTAGAAATAAAGTGAAGTGACCTACTTTTAAGTTCCCCAGGGAATTTGACTAACCAACCACCCTCCTCAGCTTTAAATATTTTTTCCTCCAACTCATAAATTATTCACATTTCTCTCTTAGTTTGAACCTAAATTTCCTTTGTACAGTACCTGTAAACTTCTAGTAAGCAGAGACTCTTTTGCCTTTGTCAGCCCTGGAGTTCCTTGTAGAGTACTTTGACTGTAAAAGGTGCTTAATAAATGTCAACTGAATTGATATTTTATAATGTGGAAAAAAAACCAATTTTACTGATTCTCTAAAATTTTTCATGTGTAAGCATACAACTTTGTCTCTTTTTTGAAACTTTGTGTCTTTTTCGAAACTTTCTCTTCATTCTCTATTAAGAGTGACACCGGTTTCCTAAATTACTCTTTAACCCCCAGAAAACTTCTAGAAAACTTATAAACTTGGTAAAGTTGACTTGTCATCATAAAGATGACTCTTCTACTGATAGTCTGTACGGTAACATAGAGAGTGCATTAATACAGTTAGACTTAATATTATGCTTCCCTCAGTTGGCTGTGCCTTAGCGCTGTGCTGTGATGTTATAGGGTAAGCAGCATTTTGTTACCCAAGATTCTCTTGTTTTTTTTAACACCAATCTTTATCACTCATTAGCCTGTGTGACCATTAGGTTATTTCTCTGACATTTGTCTCCATTTCTCTAAAGTCAGACACAATAATTCCTTCCTTATAGGCCTGAAATGAAGATCAAATACTATAACACAATCAGAGCTGTCACTCATTTAAGTATTCATGTCCTTCTCCATTGTTGTAGTTGGTGCGTCTCTCCCTTGGGGCAAGTCCATCCCTGATCTCTGCAGTCAGTAGCTCTGTTCTCTGCCAGCCTCTTTTGCAGAGCAGGTTTTGCAATCTCTGTCTTCATCCCTGACTAGTAGGCTTTTTCTTATTTCTTGATTCTATTTTTTTCCTTTTGTGTCTTGTTACTCAGTTTTTTATAATGGAGCTTGGTTTTTAGAGTTACTGAACTTGTAGGAGATTATGCCTATCCTTTTTGCATTTATTATATAACTATATATATATATCATATATGTAGTCTTATTTTAATTAGCGATAGTCTTTGATTCTATTACCCTTATAGCCACTGTCATTTGTTCAACTTATTTCTCATCTATTGTTTCCTAGGCAAGACATCACTAAGGTAGAGAATGCATAAATAAGACATATTCATTACCTTCCAGTAATAGATAGTCCCATGAGGGTGACAGATGCATAATTGCACATTTTCTGGTAGCCACATTTAAAAAAAGCAAAAAGAAATAGGAATTAATTTTAAGGCTATATTTCACATAATATATCCATAATATTGTTTAAACATATAATCAATACTAAAAAGTTACTGAGGTATTTTACCCTTTTACTTCATACTGAAGTCTTCAAAATTATTGTGCATGTTATACTTACAGGTTAGAGTGGTCAAATCATAAGTCAAACTTTCCTGACTTTAGCACCAAAAGCCTCTCATCCCAGAAACCGCCTCCATACTGGGCAAATCCAGATGGCTTGCCACTCTATTTTTAAATATATATCTCAATGTTACTTCATTGGAAGTACTTGATTTGCATTTAGATGTGATTAAATGACTGAAAAAGTAGATATCATTATTTAATTTGCCCCAGACATACAGAAAAGGTTTCTAATAACCAAATTATCAGTTTTTAAGTTAAAAAATTAAATAAAATTTAAAATTCAGTTCCTGAGTTACTCTAGCCGTATTTCAAGTACTAATAGCCACATATGGCTAGTAGTTAACTTTTTTTGTATAGCACCAGCTTACAGTAATAAAAACATGAGGACTTAACTCACTAAATAAGTATTTAAGCCATAATAGAGTATGTCCACTGGTAAATCCAATATTCATCCCTATCATTGGTAGAAGTCAGAAGTAAACTATATATTAACAGTGTCATCATGTCTCAATTATAGGTCTTTGTGTTTCAAAGTACTCTATATCTTATGTATATTTTTTGTTCCTTTGACTTTTTATGGGCTTTGTTCCTTGAATGCAGTTACCTGAAAGTAGTGTTTTCATTTCAAGACTTGTTTTTCAGCTTTCTTAGTTGAGTCCAGAGTAGCTAATTTGGCTCAATGGCTGAGGATTCTTCTCGATATTCTGTGTGTTTTGAGGGTCTTTCTGCTCTGCTGTGAGAATCAAACCATTCCCAGCCCTGTTTAACCTCTTGGTGTTGTTCAGCCCCTTCTAGTGGTCTTTCCCTGACCTCCAATAATTTTTCTTATGCACATGTGCTGATCAGAGCTCAGCTGAAGACTCGAGGGGAGCCCTCTGTGGATCTCTGGAGAACCGTCTGAATCTAGCGCCTTCCTCCCCAGTAGTCTGCTCCATGAATTCTAGCCACCTTCACTTCTCCAAACTCTTCAATTTTAGGGAGACTGCCAGATTCTTTTTGGGTATCCTTTCCCTTCACTTTAGCCTGGAAACTGTCTGCGCAATACAATAAGTTAATCATTTCTGTCTGCAGTGATCAGTGTCATGTATTGCTTGTCATTTCAAATAACCTTCCTTTTTTGTTTGGAATGGGAAAATAAATCTTGTCTGTGCTACTCCATTTATGTGTAGAAGAGAAAGTGAGTCCACAGTAGTATTTCTTAAAACATGTAGCTGAAAATAGCATTTGGTTAGAAAATCATACTTTTTTTCTTGCTTTAAGAATTGCCCATAAAATTCAAATATTAGTCTTTATTAAAAAAAAATTTTCACAAGTTAACTGCTAATGGGGAGAAAAAGATTTAATATCCAATTATCTGATACGCTAGAGTGGTATATGTGTAGGTGTGTATTTGGTATATGTACATATTATGCAATTGATGTTAACATTTTTAACTGTCTAATGAACTAATCAACAATTAATTTTTTACAGACTGAGAGTAATCATGACACAGCGCTAACGCTTGCCTGTGCTGGTGGTCACGAGGAACTGGTACAAACTCTGCTAGAAAGAGGAGCTAGTATTGAGCACCGAGACAAGAAAGGTAGACAAGAAAAGTTCATGAACTTTTTTCTGAATTTGTATCTACTACTTGTAGTCCTATATTGATGCTTAGATAGAATAGAAAATAGCACTGTTCCTTTTGCTTAGCTAAGATCTTTATTTTACTTCAGGTTTTACTCCGCTCATATTGGCTGCTACAGCTGGTCATGTTGGTGTTGTTGAAATATTGCTGGACAACGGTGCAGACATTGAAGCCCAGTCAGAAAGAACCAAGGATACACCACTATCCTTGGCTTGTTCTGGGGGAAGACAGGAGGTATTGTTGTTGCCAAGTATAATTTCTTTTCCTCCCTCCATTTAACAAATACATGGTTTAATTTATATGATTTTGTAGGAACAGTGGACAGATATTAAGATTTATCACAGTAATGAAACTATTAGCTTTTAGCGAAAGAAATAATGTTAGCATAAGCTGTCTTGCCAAAAAAAGCATACCTTGTTTATTATCCTGCTCATCTAAAAGTACTAACTGCCATGGAGATCCCTCTATACTGCATTCAGACTAATAGAATGATTAAGACATCCCAAATCAAGTCAGCAAGCTTCCCATAAGCAGGGCCTATATTCATTCATCTTTTCCTCTCCCAGAGTATTTAGTATGAAAAGTACTTAAGCTCAGCCTCTGTTGCTGTCTACATATAAGATTAGTAGGGAATTAAGAGTATTCAATTTTTAATTGTTTTAAGTAATTTTATCCTTTAATTGTTCCCCAACCCTTCTTAACTCTGAAGGTTGGTTCTTGGGTAATATTATATAATCTTTTAGCTTTTTTTTAGCTAGAACAGCTGGTATACTTAGGTGTGGACTCAAGAACTTGTAACTTTACTCACTTGTGTGTCTTCTTTGGGCATTTAACAATCAGTTGGATAACCTCGTTTTAAATCCATTTTTTAAATCCAGTTATATTCACCAGTTGTGCTGTCCCTTTGTATTGATAACTTCTCAATAAGGAATTGTTGACTCTTATATTTAGAAAGCACTCTAGGTCATTCTCTGTTTCTTTTTATTTCACCATTCTCATTCTCTTATGTATTCCACAGTGGAGGTGATTGTACCAGTCAGAATTGTAAATGTTCTGTTTTTGGAATATAATGAATAAAATTTTGACTTAACTGAAAGTTTTGATCACTATTTTATTTGAAGAGCTTCCCAGCAAATCTATATCTCAATTTAAACTTCATTGGAAATACTTGATCTGTCTGTGTGTGTGTGTGTGTGTGTGTGTGCACGCGCGCGCGTGCGTGCACACACGCACGTGCTCACTCAGTCATGACTCTTTGCAACCCTATGAACTGACAGACTGAGCATGCACACACAAACACACACACACACTTTATTGCTTAAGGGACTCCTTGTAAGATAAAATAACCTAATGCCAATTGGGGGACTTGATTTATAATCTTATTACATAAGCCACTTAGGCTTACTGACTAAAGGAAAAATCTGATAGAAAGTCACAGCTTCAGAAAAAGATAAAAATTGTATGATATTGCTTACATGTGAAATTTCAAAAAAAAAAACAAATACTAATGAACTTATATACAAAACAGAAGTAGACTCACAAACACAGAAAACAAACTTAGAGTTACCAAAGGGGAAAGGAGTAGCTGATGAATAAAACAGGAGTTAGGGATTAACATATCCTCACTACTATATATGGAATAGATGACCAACAGGGACCTACTCTATAGCACAGGGAACTATACTCAAAATTTTAGAATAACCTATAAGGGAGAAGAATTTAAAAAAAAAAACTATATATGTATATAACTGAATACATATGTGTTCAGTATATATATATGTATATATACCTGAATCATTTTGCCCTGAAACTAACACACAGTAAATCAACTATGCTTCAATAAAAAATAAAATTAAATTTATAAAAGAAAGTGGTTAAGAATGTGAACTTAAAAAACAAAAAGACAAAAAAATGGTATAGTAGATTAAAGACCCCTGGATGACACTTAAATAAATGCTAATATTCTCAGCTATCAGGGAATGTAAATTAAGACCCCAGTGAGATATCACATCTACTAGAATGGCTAAATTAAAGATTGACAGTACTAAATTTTGCCGAATTGTCAAAACTAGAAACAGTAGTGATGTTCATCAATAGAATAGATAAACTAGTGTATTCACTTAATGTAATGCTGCACAATACATACAAATCACTCTCAAACACTATGTGATTCATTTATATGAAGATCCAATGAAACTAGCCTGTGGGTAGAATTGACTGGGAAGGAACATGAGTAAATAACAAATGGGAGGGAGATTCAGAAGGGAAGGGACATGGATATACCTATGGCTGATTCTTATTGATGTTTGACAGAAAACCACAAAATTCTGTAAAACAGTTATCCTTCAGTTAAAAAAATAAAGTGGAAAAAATAGCAGATTTAAATTAGTTGTATCCATTTGTCAATACTTGGTGAATATACAGTTTAAGTTTTGTGCATTTATTTAAAGTTACAGATTTCACTTAAAAAAAAAAAACCTGAAAAAAATAAGAGGTTAGTTAATTGCGCACTTGCTGATGTATTTAAGGGAAATTGCAGGTGTCTACACCTTACTTAGAAACAAAATGCATCAATGATGGACAGACAAGTAACTGTGAGAGAAAAGTAAGCATAGTAGAATATTAATAGTAGAATCTAGGTGATGAATGTATGTAATTTTTTTCAATTTTTCCATGTGCTTGAAAATTTTTGTAGTAAAATATTGGGGAAAAATTATTGGCTTTATTCCAAAAATTTTTTTACATTTAGTTTTTAAGGACATTTACATGTACAAATGAAAAAATCTTCTATAGAACACATGAACTATAGATCTTTCAATGAAAATACTGCCATTTCAACAGACTGCAAAATGGATTTTACTTATCCCTTTGTTGACTTCTAAGACCTTTTGCTTTTCATTTGAGACTGATTTTGTGCAAAGGATGAAAGGACTTTCCCTTTCTTTTATTATAGACAATATACCAGAAAAAAAGGGAAATTGCAAATTGTCTCACCATAAGAAGAAAACCATTTTTTCTCTTTTCTTTTTCCAGGTGGTGGAGCTGTTGTTAGCTCGAGGGGCAAATAAAGAGCACAGGAATGTTTCTGATTACACACCTCTAAGCCTGGCTGCTTCTGGTGGTTATGTGAATATTATCAAAATATTACTAAATGCAGGAGCTGAGATTAATTCTAGGTAAGTTTCAGTCTCTCTTTCCAAGTCCCTTAAGAGTGTTATGTTAAAGATATTTGTAGAACAGCACATCTTTAATGCCATATATAGGAAATGCCTACATTATAAATTTAGAATTCAAATTTAAATATTTAAAATTATTGACATACAACTTCAAAAAATTATCAATTACTCTATTTCTTATGGAATTGAGTAACTTCACTTTAATAATGAGTTAATTTGTTTTTAGTCCAAGTCATTGTGCAGAAAGTATTCTGGTTCTGGGTAGTAAAGGATTTGAAGTATGTTCTTAAGTAAGTCTACAGAATAAAGAATCTTAATCTTCAATCATGAGATAGAATTCTGTTTTATCATCCAATTTTTCCAGGACATTTAAAAATGTATATTTTTCCTTCTGTTCTTCCCATACTTCCACCCCCAGAACTGGTAGCAAATTGGGCATTTCTCCTCTGATGTTAGCAGCTATGAATGGGCACACAGCTGCCGTTAAGCTCCTGTTAGACATGGGCTCTGACATTAATGCTCAAATAGAAACCAATCGGAACACTGCCCTTACCTTAGCCTGCTTCCAAGGAAGAACTGAAGTGGTTAGTCTTCTGCTTGATAGAAAAGCAAATGTGGAACACAGAGCTAAGGTAAGAAGAGGTCTGAGATTAGCCTATGGATTTATTTCTTTGACATTTAAGGTATACATTAGCAATATGCTTATTATAATTCTAGTACTTTGTAGTAATAGTCATCTCTTACATACATATTTATACATTTAAATAGAAATATGACTCGGTTAAGCATCACCTCTTTAAAATACCTTAGCAACTTTTTCTTTTTAATCTTCGAGAGAGACACTTCTTTCTTTCTTTTTTTTTAAAATTTATTTCTTTATGGCTGTGAAAGGTTTATCTGTGGCACGCGGGATACACTTTGTGGGCATGCAGGGATCTTCATTGCACGTATGGACTCTTCATTGCTACACATAGGCTTCTCTCTAGTTGTGGCCAATGGGCTTAGTTGTCCTGCAGCATATGGAATCTTAGTTCCCTGATCAAGGATCGAACCCATGTCCCCTGCATTAGAAGGTGGATTCTTAAGCCCTTGGCCACCAGGGAAGTCCCAGAAATAGATTTTTGTAGGTAATAATGACATTAGGGTTGTCAGCTAAAAACTATATTCTATCATGAAAGAGAAGAGAGGAAGAAAGCTTCCCCGGTGGCTCAGCATTAAAGAATCTACCTGCAATGCAGGAGACCAGGTTCAGTTCCTGGGTCGTGAAGATCCTCTGGAGGAGGAAATGGCAGCCCCTTCCCAGTATTCTTGCCTGGAGAATCCCACGGACAGAGGAGCCTGGCAGGTTACAGTCCATAGGGTCACAAAGAGTTGGACACGACTAAGTGACTAACATTTTTCACTTTCATATGCCAAATACTTTCATCATTTTTTTCCCCCACAAATTAACATTAGGCAGAATCATCTGCCTTCAGTAGATGTCACTGTAACTGAGAGAGGTTAGTAGTGTCAGTGTTGAAATTTAGCTGTAAATTTTTGTAACAACTCTATAATATTATTCCCCAAAATTATTGTTCTTTAACATTTTGGTACTTTCTAGTCTCTTATGTATTGTTTTTTATTTTTCACTAAACCTAGACTGGCCTCACACCACTAATGGAAGCTGCCTCTGGTGGTTATGCAGAGGTGGGCCGAGTTCTTTTGGATAAAGGTGCTGATGTTAATGCCCCTCCAGTGCCCTCATCGAGAGATACAGCTTTAACCATAGCAGCAGATAAAGGGCATTATAAATTCTGTGAACTTCTCATTGGCAGGTATGATGTTACCATACTCTATATGTGATATGGGGTTACTGATGATTACTATTCTCTGTGCAAATTGTACTATTTAAAAATCAGATGTGATTACTTCTATTAACAGTGTATTTTTTTTTAATGTTTTAAACCGACCTATGTTATTTTCCGCCCATCCAGAGCTATGCTGCATTGTTTTTTTTTCAGTGCAGCCTAGAAATACTTTATTTCCTTTCTTGTCTGGGTATACACTTTTGAAGTACTATAATAAGCTGTTGTCAGCCATAGTCCCATCTCCCACACAGTTTTGCAGAGATGTCACCCTAATTCGTGTAAGTCTGGCAATAATCTAGGCTTCACCATTGATTTTCGTGTTCTTTATGGTAATTAGGGCTTTTAAGTGAGTTATGGAACTGTTCAATATATAAGATAGAGTCCAGAATGTTTTTTATTTTAAGTCACTTAGAGGTTGCCTGCCAGTCTTTCAGAGTTGCTTGTCTGCTAAATTGGATTTCCTACTCTAACCTTCTTAAAGACTTTGGCATGGTGTCCTAATAGTAGTATTTAGTAGTAGCTACTATCAACTACTGTCATTTGCCATGAGTCTTATTCACCATGGTGCCCACTGAGTGCTAAACCTTTATGTTATTTTAGGATTCCTTCTTTTCCAAAACCGCGTAATATAAATACATGAATACAAATAATCTGAAAGATATAATCACCTCATAGGATACTGTGTGTGCTCTAGGATACTGTTCAATATATTATGATATTAACAGGATGTATCTTATTTCTCTAAAATATTTTTACATTTTCTCAGGATTTGAAATCAGAATTATACACAAAGAATGAATTATTTTTAATTTAAAATAAGAAAAGCAATTATTGATGTATGGTTAATTTTGATTTAGTGGCTTTTAATTTGATGAATGGAAGTTCTTTGTAATGTAATTTTGAGAGAAATATAATTTAGTTCTATATATTTTTAAGTAATTTTTTTCCTTTAAAGAATATTTTCACAAGTTAATAGTTGATTTTTATTATCATTTGTGTCATTTCGTTTGAAAGTGATATTTGTGTCATTCATTTAGGGGAGCTCATATTGATGTGCGTAACAAGAAGGGGAACACTCCGTTGTGGCTGGCAGCAAATGGTGGGCACCTTGATGTGGTTCAGCTACTGGTTCAAGCAGGTGCAGATGTGGATGCAGCTGACAACCGCAAGATCACTCCTCTTATGGCAGCATTTAGAAAGGTAGAAGTCTTTCATTCTCATCCACTTGGATGTTTTTCACTTAGACTAGGAAGTCCATAATTCAGTTATCACTAAAGACTCTTTTTAGGAGCTAACAGCAAGGGTAAAAGCAGTAAGATAATAAGCAAATAATCACTCTGATGGCAACATTAAAAGTTAGATAATAGGCATCCCAGAGGGGGCGGTCCTAAGATGGCGGAGAAATAGGATGCAGAGACCACTCTCTCCCTCACAAATTCATCAAAAGAACATTTCAACACTGAGTAAATTCCACAAAACAACTTCTGAATGCTGGCAGAGGATATCAGGCACCCAGAAAAGCAGATCATTGTCTTCAAAAACAGTCACCATCCGCCTGAGAATGGACGCCAGCGGTACACCCAGAAAACTGAGCAGCAGGGACGGGAAAGGCGATAAGTCGCAGCGACCACGCTCGCCAAACACCTGAGCTACTCGGACCTGGGAAGGGCACAAAACGCAGGCCCAGCCACATCTGCGCCTCTGAAGGCTACCTGAGTACGGAGCCTGAGCAGCTTAGACCGGGGACGTGCATGCAGCCTAGGGCCGGCCTCAGAGGGCTCCCCGCGGAGCAGTGTAGAGCCTGAGCCATGTGCACCGTGAGCAGGGGCAGGCCCAGCGTGGCTGAGGCACTGTGAGCACACGCCAGTGTTATTTGTAGCATCCCTCCCTCCCCGCAGCGCAACTGAACAAGTGAGCCTAAAAAAAAAAGAAAAGGGTCCACCACTGCCCCTCCTTGTGTTCGGGCAGAAATCAGACACTGGAGAGACCAGCAAACAGAAGAAGCTAAACAGAGGGAACCTCCTTGGAAGTGACCCCACACTGCCCACAACACCAGAGAAAGTCCTAGATATATCTTTACTATTTTTATGATCATTCTTTTTTGTTGTTGTTGTTGTTGATGTTGTTGTGTGGTTGTTTCTTCTTTTCTTTTTCTTCTTCTTTTTTTTTTAACTTTTTAAAATTTTTAAGTCCTCTATTTCTCCTTTAATTTTCATTTTTATAACCTACTATTACTTTAAAAAAAAAGAAAAAGACCCTATTTTTAAAGCAAACACCATATATATATTTTTTGCGATTGTTGTTTTAATAATTCTTGTGGCTTTTTTTTTCTTCTTCTTTTCTTTAATATTGTATTTTTGAAAATTCAACCTCTACGCTAGATTTTTAGTCTTTGCTTTTTGGTATTTGTTGTCAGTTTTGTACATTTAAAAACCCAATCTTCAGTACTCAATTTTACCTGAGAGCGAGATAACTGGCTTGACCACTCTCTCCTCCTTTGGACTCCTTTTTTCTCCACCAGGTGGCATCTGTCTCTTCCCTCGCCCTTCTCTTCTCTACCCAACTCTGAATCTCTATGTGTTCCAGACAGTAGACAACACTTAGGGAACTGGTTACTGGCTGGATCTGTCTCTCTCCTTTTCATTTCCCTCTTTTATCCTCCTGGCCACCTCTGTCTACTTCCTCCCTCTCTTCTTCCCTGTATAACTCCATGAACATCTCTGAGCAGCCCAGACTCTGGAGCGCCCATAAGGAAGTGATTACTGGCTAGCTTTCTCTCTACTCTTTTGATCCCACCTCATCTCATTCCAGTCACCTCTAACTACCCCCTCCCTCTTCTCTTCTCCATGTAACTCAGTGAACCTCTCTGGGTGTCCCTCAATGTGGAGAAACTTTTCATCTTTAACCTAGGTGTTTTATCATCAGTGTTGTATAGATGGAGAAGTCTTGAGGCTACTGTAAAAATAAAACTGAAAACCAGAAGCAGGAGGCTTAAGTCCAAATCCTGAGAACATCAGATAACTCCTGAATCCAGGGAACATTAATTGATAGGAGCTCATCAAACACCTCCATACCTACACTGAAACCAAGCACCACCCAAGGGCCAGCAAGTTCCAGAGCAAGACATACTATGCAAATTTTCCAGCAACACAGGAACATACCCCTGATGTTCAATATACAGACAGCTCAGTTACTCCAAAACCATTGACGTCTCATAACTCATTGCTGGATACTTCACTGCACTCCAGAGAGAAGAAATCTAGCTCTACCCACCAGAACTCTGATGCAAGCTTCCCTAACCAAGAAACCTTGACAAGCCACTGATACAATCCCATCCACAGTGAGGAAACTCCATAATAAAAAGAACTCCACAAATTCCCAGAATACAAAAAGGCCACCCGAAACGCAGCAATATAACCAAGGTGAAGAGACAGAGGAATACCCAGCAGGTAAAGGAACAGGAGAAATGCCCACCAAACCAAACCAAAGAGGAAGAGATAGGGAATCTACCTTTGAAAGAATTCCAAATATTGATAGTGAAAATGATCTAAAATCTTGAAATCAAAATGGAATCACAGATAAATAGCCTAGAGACAAGGGTTGAGGAGATGCAAGAAAGGTTTAACAAGGACCTAGAAGAAAAAAAAGAGTCAATATATAATGAATAACACAATAAATGAGATCAGAAACACTCTGGAGGCAACAAATAGTAGAATAACAGAGGCAGAAGATAGGATTAGTGAAATAGAAGACAGAATGGTAGAAATAAATGAATCAGAGAGGAAAAAAGAAAAATGAATTAAAAGAAATGAGGACAATCTCAGAGACCTCCAGGACAATATGAAACGCTCCAACATTCAAATTATAGGAGTCCCAGAAGAAGAAGACAAAAAGAAAGACCATGAGAAAATACTTGAGGAGATAGTAGTTGAAAACTTCCTTAAAATGGGGAAGGAAATAATCACCCAAGTCCAAGAAACCCAGAGAGTTCCAAACAGGATAAACCCAAGGCCAAACACCCCAAGACACATATTAATCAAATTAGCAAAGATCAAACACAAAGAACAAATATTAAAAGCAGCAAGGGAAAAACAACAAATAACACACAAGGGGATTCCCATAAGGATAACTGCAGATCTTTCAATAGAAACTCTTCAGGCCAGGAGAGAATGGCAAGACATACTTAAAGTGATGAAAAAAAATAACCTAGAGCCCAGATTACTGTACCCAGCAAGGATCTCATTCGAATATGAAGGAGAAATCAAAAGCTTTCCAGACAAGCAAAAGCTGAGAGAATTCAGCACCACCAAACCAGCTCTCCAACAAATGCTAAAGGATATTCTCTAGACAGGAAACACAAAAAGGGCGTATAAACCCGAACCCAAAACAATAAAGTAAATGGCAACAAGATCATACTTACCAATAATTACCTTAAACATAAATGGGTTGAATGCCCCAACCAAAAGGCAAAGACTGGCTGAATGGATACAAAAACAAGATCCCTATATATGCTGCCTACAAGAGACCCACCTCAAAACAAGGGACACATACAGACTGAAAGTGAAGGGCTGGAAAAAGATATTCCACGCAAATAGAGACCAAAAGAAAGCAGGCGTAGCAATACTCATCTCCGATAAAATAGACTTTAAAACAAAGGGTGTGAAAAGAGACAAGGCCACTGCATAATGATCAAAGGATCAATCTGAGAAGAAGATATAACAATTATAAATATATATGCACCCAACATAAGAGCACCACAATATGAAAGACAAATGCTAATAAGTATGAAAGGGGAAATTAACAATAACAATAATAGTGGGAGACTTTAATACCCCACTCACACCTATGGACAGATCAACTAAACAGAAAATTAAGAAAGAAACACAAACTTTAAATGATACAATAGACCAGTTAGACCTAATTGATATCTATAGGACTCAATGGAACAAAATAGAAAGCCCAGAGATATATCCACACACCTATGGACACCTTATCTTTGACAAAGGAGGCAAGAATATACAATGGATTAAAGACAATCTCTTTAACAAGTGGTGCTGGGAAAACTGGTCAACCACTTGTAAAAGAATGAAACTAGATCACTTTCTAACACCATACACAAAAATAAACTCAAAATAGATTAAAGATCTAAATGCAAGACCAGAAACTATAAAACTCCTAAAGGAGAACATAGGCAAAACACTCTCCGACATAAATCACAGCAGGATCCTCTGTGGTCCACCTCCCAGAATACTGGAAATAAAAGCAAAAATAAACAAATGGGATCTAGTTAAACTTAAGAGCTTCTGCACAACAAAGGAAACTATAAGCAAGGTGAAAAGACAGCCTTCTGAATGGGAGAAAATAATAGCAAATGAAGCAACTGACAAACAACTAATCTCAAAAATATACAAGCAACTCCTGCAGCTCAATTCCAGAAAAATAAACGACCCAATCAAAAAATGGGCCAAAGAACTAAATAGACATTTCTCCAAAGAAGACATACAGATGGCTAACAAACACATGAAAAGATGCTCAACATCACTCATTATCAGAGAAATGCAAATCAAGACCACAATGAGGTACCATTTCACGCCAGTCAGAATGGCTGCAATCCAAATGTCTACAAGCAATAAATGCTGGAGAGGGTGTGTAGAAAAGGGAACCCTCTTACACTGCTGGTGGGAATGCAAACTAGTACAAGCCACTATGGAGAACAGTGGTGGAGATTCCTTAAAAAACTGGAAATACAACTGCCTTATGACCCAGCAATCCCACTGCTGGGCATACACATCGAGGAAACCAGAATTGAAACAGACACGTGTACCCCATTGTTCATCGCAGCACTGTTTATAATAGCCAGGACATGGAAGCAACCTAGATGTCCATCAGCAGATGAAAGGATAAGAAAGCTGTGGTACATATACACAATGGAGTATTACTCAGCCATTAAAAAGAATACATTTGAATCAGTTCTAATGAGGTGGATGAAACTGGAGCCAATTATACAGAGTGAAGTAAGCCAGAAAGAAAAACACCAATACAGTATACTAACGCATATATATGGAATTTAGAAAGATGGTAACGATAGCCCTGTATGCAAGACAGCAAAAGAGACACAGATGTATAGAACGGACTTTTGGACTCTGAGGGAGAGGGAGAGGGTGGGAGGATTTGGGAGAATGGCATTGAAACGTGTATACTATCATGTAAGAAACAAATTGCTAGTCTATGTTCAATAAAGGATACAGGATGCTTGGGGCTGGTGCAGGGGGATGATCCAGAGAGATGATACGGGGTGGGATGTGGGAGGGGCGGGGTTCAGGATTGGGAACTCATGTACACCCGTGGCGGATTCATGTCAATGTATGGCAAAACCAATACTGTATTGTAAAGTAAAATAAAGTAAAAATTTAAAAAAAAAAATGCATCCCAGAAAAGCTATCAATAGTATCAGTGTTGGATGTCAAAGCTTAGTAAAGTTTTAAAAATTGTACTATGTAGATTTTTCAAAATCTAGTTACAGTCTTACTCTTTTGCAAAATATGAATCCAGCTAAGAGTAATTAATTACTTATTTACAAATGAGTGTTTTCTTGTATTAGCACACAGAAAAATTTAACTTAAATTGATTTTATTTTTAATTATTCATATTAATTTCTAGGGAAAAAAAAGAAAAATGAAAATTCAGCTGTCAATATTTGAAACCTTCAGAAGTAGAAATAAATTTTGTGAAATTGAAACTTTCTTTAGTGTATAGCATAGAACTATATATAAGAACTTGATTTAATGATTTGGTTGATCTCCTAAATGCAGGTCTGATTTGTTATTTGGAAAGCCAGTTTATTATTCCAGGGATTATAGTTTTGAGTTTTCTCATTCAATAGGTAAAATCTCTTACAGATTCCAAATTATTTTGTTGTATTGAAAAATTGTTCTTAAAAAAATCTTTTCCTTTTTTTCTCGTATTAAGTTCTCTTATTCTTTATACCATCTCTTGCATGGTGTTCCAGGCTACCTTCCCACTGACTCTGAATCTTTTTTCTTCAGTAATCATACTTATTCTCAGTGACTAGCTCCCTCTTCAAGCAAGCTAGCATATCAAGTTTATCTTCCTAACCATTTCACTCTGTTAGTATCCTCTTCAAGAAAGTTTTCCTGTCTCACCAGTCTCTGTAATCCTCTGAAATCAAATCCTAGTTGTTATTCAGAGACCAGTCCAGTGCCCTTTGAACTCATCTCCCATTGAGTCCCTCATGTGATTTTCTACTTGCTTGGTCTTTTTTGTGTCACTGTCTCATATCACATTTGTTCTCATCTCAGGAATTCCCATGTCCTTCCTCAATTTTCTAAAATTACTCATTTCTTGGATGCAATGTAAATCTTCCCTTCTACAGAAACTCTTCCCATTCCATTTGAGCTCACATTGAAATACCTTATCTCTTAAAGATTGTAGAAATTCTATAATTTGCTATTACCTGTATCATTTATTTTGACAAATATATTGTTATTACCTTAACATATAACATTCATATACCTCATGTTTCCAAATAGACTTAGCTCCTTAAGAAAGGCACTTACCTTTTATACTCTTTCGTTATTCATTTCATTACTTTTCTTTTTGCCCACTGTGTACATTTGTACAGATTCCAAATGTTGCATTTTGTATAAAATGTAATAATCAGAGATCCACAGACAAACTTAGGTAACTGAATTGTCCCATATAAATATTTTCAAATACTGTAGAAGTGTTAATGAGGCATCAAGGAAAAGTGCAAGTGCCATTTAAGGTGTTCACTAAAAGATGCAGGTAGGTTTTAGAAATTCATTTATTTAATTGGAGGATAATTACTTTACAGTATTGCAGTAGTTTTTGCCATACATCGACATGAATCAGCCATGGGTGCACATGTCCCCTCATCCTGAATCCCTCTCCCACCTCCCTCCCTACCCCATCCTTCTGTATTGTCTTAGAGCACCAGCTTTGAGTGCCCAACATCAGCACTGAACTTGAACTAGTCATCTGTTTTACATATGGTAATATATATGTTTCAGTGCTATTCTCTCAAATCATCCCACCCTTGCCTTCTCCCACATAGTCTAAAAGTTTGTTCTTTACATCTGTGTCTCTTTTGCTGTTTTGCATATAGGGTAGTCATTACTATCTTTCTAAATTCCATTATATGCAGTAATATACTGTATTGGTGTTTCTCTTTCTTACTTGCTTCACTCTGTATAATAGGCTCCAGTTTCATTCACCTCATTAGAACTGGCTCAAGTGTGTTCTTCTTTATAGCTGAGTAATATTCCATTCTGTATATTACCACAACTTCCTTATCCTTTGTCTGCCAATGGAATCTATGTTGCTTCCATGCCTTAGCTATTGTAAACAGTGCTGCAGTGAACATTGGGGTACATGTGTCTCTTTCACTTCTGGTTTCCTTGGGGTGTATACTCAGCAGTGGAATTCCTGGGTCATATGGCAGTTCTAGGACTTCCCTGGTGGCTCAGACCATAAAACGTCTGTCTACAATGCAGGAGACCCGGGTTCTATCCCTGGGTTGGAAAGATCCGCTGGAGAAGGAAATGGCAATCCACTCCAGTACTATTGCCTGGAAAATCCCATGGACAGAGGAGCCTGGTAGGCTACAGTCCATGGGGTTGCAAAGAGTCGGACATGACTGAGCGACTTCACTCATGGCAGTTCTATTTCCAGTTTTTTAAGGAACCTCCACACTGTTCTCCATAGTGGCTGTACCAGTTTGCATTCCCACCAACAGTGTAAGAGGGTTCCTTTTTCTCCACACCCTCTCCTGCATTTATTGTTTGTAGACTTTTTGATGGTGGCCATTCTGACCCGTGTGAGATGATACCACTTTGTGGTTTTGATTTGCATTTCTCAAATAGTGAGTAATGCTGAGCATCTTTTCATGTGTCTGTTAGCCATCTGTATGTCTTTGGATAAATGTTTGTTTAGTTAAAAGATACGGGTAATTTTAAAAGATGTAGATGAGAAGGAAACAAAGGCAACAGAGGAAATGTACTGACTATAAACATATGTTTATCCATCTGTTTAGAGGTGTTGTGTCAGTAATAGTATAGATTACTAGAGAGTCTCTTGAATAGGGTCTAAACATTTTTAACATAGTGAATTTTATCAACAGTAAATAATATAACCATCGTTCAAGCTTTAGGCAACTGTATCTTATTTCCTTTGCATTACCTAGTACAGTACTATCCATTCAGTTTTTATCTGAAAAAAAGAACAAAATTGTTATTTCTACTCTTTTGATGCTTAAAATTGAAATAGGATGCTAAGATCTAATGAGTTAGCTGAGACTGGGGGGAAGGTGAGGTTTTTCTTTCACACATATCATGTATTTCTTCATACTGACTTTCAGTTATCTTTTTTTAAATTCAGAATGGTTTAGACTAACACTGACTGACCAGAATTTTAGCTCAAATTATTCTGTATCTTTTCAGGAATTGGAATGAAAGTGAACAGTGTAGATTTATCTAATTCATTAAAACCAAAGCCTGTCTCTTTTTTTGTTTATGTGCTCAGTTGCTCAGTCATGTCTGACCCTTTGTGACCCCATGGACTGTAGCCCGCCCGGCTCCTCTGTCCATGGAATTTTCTAGGCAAGAATACAGGAGTGGGTTGCCATTTCCTACTCCACTTTTTTATTTGAAATGCCAATAATACCCAACTTAACTCTTTATTTTGTGGCACTAATGTCAATGAAATTGTTGTTCAGACAGACTAGATTTACTGAATTCTGATAGAGTTTGTTTTCAGTCTGACAATGATATCTGTTTTTTAGGGTCATGTGAAAGTGGTGCGCTACTTAGTCAAAGAAGTCAATCAGTTTCCATCAGACTCTGAATGTATGAGATACATAGCAACGATCACTGATAAGGTAATACACTGATTAAATTCATCCCCACTCTATGAACTTGGGATCCCATTTGGCTTTTATATATTTGTATATTCCACATTAAGAAAAGAAGCCTTAGTTTGAGCAATAATGTGTGGCATATAACTGTTTTCATTTATGTAGTATTTGGGAATGAAGTATGCTATTTAAGAAACTCTTCGGAGTATTTACTAATGAAGTACCTAATGAAGTAATAAAACATTTTCTATGATAGAGTTACTTTAGCTTTTTAGATAGTACTTAAGCTAATTTAATTTTAATGTTGATAATAAACAACCTAAAGCAAGTTATTGTTACTATTCATTAGTGATATAATCTATCCAGACTGATAACTCTTCTGAGAGGAACAAGTCAGTGAATTTTTTTTTATACTTAAACAAAAATTAGCATAGTACTTTTACTTATGGTCAAGAAAATTAACATGTTCAACATAATATAAAAATCAGACTGTCAGGTTAAGAATGAATTTGCTAGGATCTTTTTTCAGGAAAAGTAGAGAACATAAAATAAATCCCTTTAGAATTCTAATTGAAATCAAAATATTGGAATGAAATCCTAAAACATGCTTCTGAAAAATGTAAAAATGTCTTTCATTTTCTCAGTTATTGTGTGACAGCAACTTTTCTCATTAATTTTTGGTTTAACATAGTTAATCCACTGTCTTGCCTGCCTCTAGATTTTTTTCATGAGAATTAGTATTCCTAGATATCATTGGTCTCTATGTGGGGGACAGAGATTGAAAATAAGGCTTTATCTTAGCATGGAAATATCCCTTTCCTGTCAAAAAGTGTGTTCTGAAAATGAAATGAGAGAAAAGTCTATATTGTTTCTTATGAATGATTCTAGCATAAGAAGTTACAGAAACAAACTAAGTGTTTGAGAACAGTTCTTGCCAAATAAGTATTTAAAAATTTTTTAAACTTGTTTTCTTTTGTTGACATTGCCCCTTTCCTTTAGCCTGTTAACCACCTAACAGATTGTTGCAGCTCTATTTGCAGTATGATTTCTCATTTTTAAAATTATAGGACTAAATAATTTTAGTACCAGTCAAATGGATGTTATTTTGAAGAACAGTAGAGGTTCTTTGCTTATGTATTTAAAAAAACATGCCATTTAAATTATGTTTTTATTTGCACCCTTTTTGCCCTACTATTGATCTTTACTGCTTATGTTCATTCGAGTACCTTATTTAATATTTTCATGTTTTCAGGAATCTCTCTAAATTTTAATTATTTTGAGGTTAGAAACATCTTAATTTTTTTGTTTTAGGAGATGCTGAAGAAGTGTCACCTTTGTATGGAATCAATAGTACAAGCCAAAGATAGACAGGCTGCTGAAGCAAACAAAAATGCCAGCATTTTATTAGAGGAGTTAGACTTGGAAAAGGTAACCTTTCCATATGAAAAATATTATCTACTTTTTTCCTTTCTGCTTTTCTTCCTCCTTATTTGTAATCTGTGGTTTTTTGCTTTGTATTGCTTTTGCCTTAAATTATGTACGTGGTTTTCTCTCCAAGTTTGGCTCAACTGGTAGAATTTGAGTATTTTAAATATTGTTATATCATTAAAATAGTTTTCTTTATAGTTAAATTACCAAAATGTTATTGTAGAAATTGCATTGATCTGGAAGTGAGAGAGCCTAGCCTCTAGTGCTCAGGTATTTCAACAAATGTTCTGTTAATTCCATCCAAATCTCTTTCAGGCATACTACAGCATCATCCCTATTATTCCTGCAGGGAGTAAAATACTCCAAACATGGTATAGTTTGGACAGTCCCATAGCTGCTTCTTTACTCTCTGTTCTATCACGAACTATCCTCTAGAATGTAATATTATAGAAATAGTAATCATAGAAGGAAAATAATTTGTTGGTATTGAATATTATAGAATATATATTCTGCCATGTTTTATCTTTTTTAAATAGGTTAAAAATGCTATAAAGTTTAACGTGAACTTTTCAAATATGTAGTGATTGTGGGGCTGGAGCACTGACCACTCCCGCATGCAGTTGAAAATCCATGTGTAACTTTAGAGTTGGGCCCTACATATCTGCAGTTTCAAGTCCATGGATTTCAACCAACTGCAATTTGTGTAGTATTGTAGTACTTATTTATTTTAAGGAGTTCACATGAAATGGGCCTGTTGAAGCCCATGTTGTTCACAAGTTAGTTGTATATTAGAATATTTTTCATTAAAGTCAGGTACATTCTTTTTGTTTAAACTTACTATGTTAAGCTACATATTTCATCTTGCATGAAGAAAATAAAATTATTTTAAACATTTTTTTCTAAAGTCAATGTAAAAATACTCTTTATTTTCTGAAAAATATATTTAATATTAAGGTTTTTCATTTTAAAAAATTTTCTAGTTTATATTCTGATCAAATAAAAATTAGCTTTTTCTTGGCCACTTTGAGGTTTTAATTGAATATGAACATATTGTTATAATCACTAACAATTGTTATAGTGATTGTTACAGGCTATTATAAAACAATATTATAGTATTATAATATCCTGAGAACAGATTGTTATAATCTCCGTAACAATTACTTTACCTGTCTGGAAGTTAGAGAGCCTAGCCTCTATAATGCTCAGTTATCTCAACTAATGTTTTCTTAATCCTCATCCAAATCTGTACTACACTGATCCTGGACCTTGTAATTTGTTGCCAACAGATTTATCAGAAGTACCAAATGCACTAGGAAGACATACACGACCAAGGCATAACCAGCTAGTGAAATATGACCAGTTGCGTCTAGTATTTATTTAATGTTTACTAAAATACCAGGCAATATGTAGGGTCAAATTATATGAGAGAATATAAATTATTTGAATATTCTCTATAAAAGTGTTATTACCCTCACATTACAGATGGAGAAACTAATCTATGGGATATTAAGTAATTTACCTAATCTAGGATAGAATTTAAATCTACTTCTTTTTTATTCTGAATTCCCTGGTTTCCTTGCTCCCCTTAATTGAAGTCCACCTGCGTTTTAGTGCTTCCTCCTTACAGTTATTATAATATCCTGTTTTTGCATTACTCTCTCATTTTTAAATGTTAGATTCTCTAAGTATTATTTAATGATATTGTTTCTTTTTGCATTTTTATAAATCTTAGAAGGGCTTCCTTGGTGGCTTAGTGGTAAAGAACCCTCCTGCAAATGCAAAGGACACAAATTTGATTTCTGGGTCAGGAAGATCCCCTGGAGGAGGAAATGGCAAGCCACTCCAGTATTCTTGCCTGGGAAATCCAATGGATAGAGGAGCCTAGAAGGCTACAGTCCTTGGGGTCACAAAGGAGTGGGGCACGACTTAGCAACTAAACAAAAACACAGTTGTAGAAAGCATCCTTTTTCTTAGCTGACACATAGATGTCTGTTTTTAAATAAAATTTTTGTTTCATCCCTTTGTTGTTTATACATTACATGAAATACATTTAGGAATATACTGCAAGCCTGTGGATTACAAAGTCAAACAGCATTTAGGCATATGTCCAGTTGTGCATGTCTATTCTTAATCAACATGAATGGGGTTTTCTTTGTTAAAGTATGTGCAGTGTAAACTGTGAACTCTGCAAAGTTGCCTCATATTTTAGTCTCCCTTTCACATCTTTCAACTTTTCTTCCCTTCTTTATTTTCATGTTCTGATATTCTAAATACTGCATTTTACTTAACTTGTTTGTCTCTCTCTACCACTAGAATGTATGAACCACAAAATGATGCCTGGCATGTTAGTAAACATTTGTTGAACACATAAATATCCATGTATGTGAAGATAGTATACTTAAAATAAAAGAATCATGTAAACATAATACTCTAATACTTGCTTTTCCCACTCTAAATAACTGAAAAAGATTTTCAATTCATTGTGATTTATAACTGCATAATATACTACATAGTAAGTTTCCAGTATTGTCACTACACGTAATCTTGCAATAAACATTATTATACATATTTTGTTATATTTTGGCACTTTTATTGTTATGGAATAAGTTTGTTTCTTCACATGAGTCGGTATATTTTAAGTTTGATACTTCCAGAATATTTCCCTAATACCATCAGCAGTACATAAGTGTTGTTTCCTTGAATTCTTACCAGCCTTTCTTAACCTTGATGTTCATGCTTTCAAGGCCTCAGATTTAAAGCAATTCGAAAGGAACTTCTTTCAGTGTCATTGCATATTTCCCCATAATATTAATTCTTAATCATAAATTAATTAGATGTAAATTATTCCACATGCATTGATACTTTATAAGCAGTTTTGAATGAGGGTGGTATATAGATAGAATTTTAGATTATGGAGGAGACTCTTCTGCTTGAACTGCAGCTTCTTTCTAGTGTATTTGGTAAATTATCAGATTGACATGTGCTAGGGTTTGGTTCACAATTTTTTGCTTATGATTTACATCTGGAAAAACATACCTTTTTGCCATTTGAGACTTGGTACATTCTGGCTCCACCATTTCTGATTTAGAAACATCATTGAAGTTGGTCTTATCTAGTTTAACTTGGATGTTCTACATGGATAACTAATTTTTTTAATATAAATTTATTTATTTTAATTGGAGGTTAATTACTTTACAATATTGTATTGGTTTTGTCATACATCAACATGAATCTGCCACAGGTGGACACGTGTTCCCCATCCTGAACCCCCTTCCTTCCTCCCTCCCCGTACCATCCCTCTGGGTCGTCCCAGTGCACCAGCCCCAAGCATCCAGTATCATGCATCAAACCTGGACTGGCGATTCATTTCATATATGATATTATACATGTTTCAATGCCATTCTCCCAAATTATCCCACCCTCTCCCTCTCCCTCAGAGTCCAAAAGTCCGTTCTATACATCTGTGTCTCTTTTGCTGTCTTGCATACAGGGCTATCTTTACCATCTTTCTAAATTCCATATATATGTGTTAGTATACTGTTGGTATTTTTCTTTCTGGCTTACTTCACTCTGTATAATTGGCTCTAGTTTCATCCCCCTCATTAGAACTGATTCAAATGTATTCTTTTTAATGGCTGAGTAATACTCCATTGTGTATATGTACCACAGCTTTCTTATCCTTTCATCTGCTGATGGACATCTAGGTTGCTTCCATGTCCTGGCTATTATAAACAGTGCTGCGATGAACAATGGGGTACACGTGTCTGTTTCAATTCTGGTTTCCTCGATGTGTATGCCCAGCAGTGGGATTGCTGGGTCATAAGGCAGTTGTCTTTCCAGTTTTTTAAGGAATCTCCACCACTGTTCTCCATAGTGGCTGTACTAGTTTGCATTCCCACCAGCAGTGTAAGAAGGTTCCCTTTTCTACACACCCTCTCCAGCATTTATTGCTTGTAGACATTTGGATTGCAGCCATTCTGACTGGCGTGAAATGGTACCTCATTGTGGTCTTGATTTGCATTTCTCTGATAATGAGTGATGTTGAGCATCTTTTCATGTGTTTGTTAGCCATCTGTATGTCTTCTTTGGAGAAATGTCTATTTAGTTCTTTGGCCCATTTTTTGATTGGGTCGTTTATTTTTCTGGAATTGAGCTGCAGGAGTTGCTTGTATATTTTTGAGATTAGTTGTTTGTCAGTTGCTTCATTTGCTATTATTTTCTCCCATTCAGAAGGCTGTCTTTTCACCTTGCTTATAGTTTCCTTTGTTGTGCAGAAGCTCTTAAGTTTAACTAGATCCCATTTGTTTATTTTTGCTTTTATTTCCAGTATTCTGGGAGGTGGACCACAGAGGATCCTGCTGTGATTTATGTCGGAGAGTGTTTTGCCTATGTTCTCCTTTAGGAGTTTTATAGTTTCTGGTCTTGTATTTAGATCTTTAATCCATTTTGAGTTTATTTTTGTGTATGGTGTTAGAAAGTGATCTAGTTTCATTCTTTTACAAGTGGTTGACCAGTTTTCCCAGCACCACTTGTTAAAGAGATTGTCTTTAATCCATTGTATATTCTTGCCTCCTTTGTCAAAGATAATGCAAGGATTCTTCAATATCCGCAAATCAATCAATGTAATATACCACATTAACAAATTGAAAAATAAAACCATATGATTATCTCAATAGATGCAGAGAAAGCCTTTGACAAAATTCAACATCCATTTATGATAAAAACTGTCCAGAAAGCAGGAATAGAAGGAACATACCTCAACATAATAAAAGCTATATGTGACAAACCCACAGCAAACATTATCCTAAATGGTGAAAAATTGAAAAAATTTCCCCTAAAGTCAGGAACAAGACAAGGGTGCCCACTTTCACCACTACTATTCAATATAGTTTTGGAAGTTTTGGCCATAGCAATCAGTGCAGAAAAATAAAAGGAATCCAAATTGGAAAAGAAGAAGTAAAACTCCCACTGTTTGCAGATGACATGATCTTCTACATAGAAAACCCTAAAGACTCCACTAGAAAATTATTGGATAACTTATTGCTTGTGGATGTTCTACATGGATAACTTATTACTTTGATCAACCTTTCTAATTTGAAAATGTTGATTAATAGATTTGTGAAAATTGCTGCTCAATACTGCTTGTTATATTTATCAGATTCCCTTATCCTTATGCAGCAAACATTTGATTCACTGACTGTTTACTATGTGCAAGAGTTCATGCTCTGGAGCAGTTCCTCTGGTCTAACTTTGGAGTACTCGCAGTTAGTTGCTTGATCTCTTAGGACATTAACAACTAGGTTATGTTTTGGGCTGTTACAATCCATGGTGGATGTTATTGGTCTGCATTTTTAATGTTTTTACCCCTGTACTTTATTGCTTCTTATTTCTCCCCTTTGTAAATGTTCACTAAGCTTTTAGGGAATTATGTAGGGTATATTTTTAAAATATTTCTAATGGATGTTTTCTTTTTTGTTTGTTTTTTTTTTGCCACTACTGAACTGATTCATATGGCCACCTCACAATCACAGTTTTATACATTCCATTCTCTGATTATCACCTCTTTTCAGCTTTACTCTTGCTAGAGTAAAGCTGCCTCCAACAATCCTGGAAACATTCTGTCTACCAGTAAATAGTCAGATCCATTTAAAATGCCACCCTTCACTGGCCTGACTCTTCCTTCTCGTTATTCTTACCTCAAGCCTAGTAACTGTAAGTTTCTAAGAGGGGGAAAAAAAGCATCAATCTTGATGACTAATTTTACTTTAAATGTGTGACAGTGAACCCTTTAATGCTGCCCAGTAGTCAAACTATACATTTCCCTAGTTTATTCTGCCACTCATCTAGACCATTGTTTCTTTCTCCTTTATCCTGTGGCATCTAGTATATACTCTTTTTCAACCTCAGTTGATGATCTTGCATTCTACTCCAATCAGTGAGAAAACTGAAGCACCAGAAGAAAACTGCTAGAGACTTCCCCCACTCTTGTCTTCCCAACTCACAAACCCCTGTACCCATATACTTCCCAATAGTTACTGGCTAAACTTGTTGTAACCAATCCCTCCAGCTGTGAGCTAGATCCTATTTTCTGTCTGCTATGGCTTACTCAAAAACATTTTTGTAGCAATTCTCTTTTCTTCTATATCTTTCTGCTCTCTTTCCTAAATCATCCTCATCATCATGCACATTTCTTTATCCAGTCTTAAGAAAGCTTTTGATTTCTCTAGTACCTTTCCCCTGCCTCTGTTTCTTTGGCTGCAAGCCCATTTCTTTGCTCCCATTTGCAGCAGAACTCCTTGTCTACTTTGGTAATTTCCAGTTCCTTTTTTCTTGAGTCTATTCCTGCTAGGTTGTCCTTCCCTCAGCTCTACCAAAACTATGTTTTTATGATCTCCAGGGACTCTCATGTTGCTAAATCCAATGGTTACTTCTCTATCCTTATCTCACTAAACCTAGTAACACTTGATATACTCTCTTTACTTGGCCTCCATTACATTACACACTCTTGGCCTCCATTACATTACACACTCTCTTAATCTTTCTGAGTATTCCTTCTGTGTCTCTAGTTCCTCCTCATCTCTCCTCTTAGTTGCTAAGCCATTTAGCTTTTTACAGATCTTCTTTATCCATTGATCATCTCATCCTGCTTCTTACCTTTATATAATAGCTGATCCAAAATCTATATCTTTAGCCCAGACCTCTTCCCTATGCTCTAGTCTCTTATATCCAGCTAGCTACTCAACATGTCCTTGTGGAAACCTAATTAAACGTCTCATACTTAATGTCCAAATATGAACTCCTGATCTTTGCCTATTCTAAACCCACAACTCTGTAACTGCTGAGGCTAAAAATCTTGATATGATCTTTGATTTTTCTCCACTCTGTTGCAAAATCGAGTGACCTTTGCCTTGGATCTCTATCTGAAATCCTAGTCACTATTCATCACTTCTCACTCTGGTTCAAGTCACTAATATCATCTCTTACCTTTATTTCCACAGTAATCATTTAACTATTCTCCCTGATCCCATCACTGCTCTGCAATCTGTTCTCTGTTTAACACTTGTATCATCTTGTATCACTTAGATCAGATCACTCTTTTGCCCAAAACCCTACAGTACCATTTCACTCAGAGTAAAAGATAAAAGTTTTTAAAACGCCCTGTGGGATGTGTCCGGTGGTGTCTGTCCCAAAAACGACAGAATGATCTCAGTTCGTTTCCAAGGCAAACCATTCAACATCACAGTAATCTAAGTCTACACCCTAACCACTAATGCTGAAGAAGGTGAAGTTGACCGGTTCTTTCAAGACCTATAAGACCTTCCAGAAGTAACACCACAGAAAAGATGTCCTTTTCATCATGGGAAACTGGAAGGTAAAAGTAGGAAGTCAAGAGATACCTGGAGTAACAGGCAAGTTTGACCGTGGAGTACAAAATGAAGCAGGGCAAAGACTAATGGAGTTTTGCCAAGAGAACACACTGGCCATAGCAAACATCCTTTTCCAGAAACACAAGAGATGACTATACATATGGACATCACCAGATGGTCAATACCAAAATCAGACTGGTTATATTCTTTGCAGCCAAAGTTAGAAAAACTCTATACAGTCAATGAAAACAAGATTCGGAGCTAAGGGTGGCTCAGATCATGAACTCCTTATTGCCAAATTCATACTTAAATTGAAGAAAGTAGGGAAAACCACTAGGCCATTCAGGTATAACCTAAATCAAGTCCCTTATGAATCACTGCAGATGGTGACTGCAGCCATGAAATTAAAAGACGCTTACTCCTTGGAAGGAAAGTTAGGACCAATCTAGATAGCATATTGAAAAGCAGAGACATTACTTTGCCAACAAAGGTCCGTCTAGTCAAGGCTATGGTTTTTCCAATGGTCATGTATGGATGTGAGAGTTGGACTGTGAAGAAAGCTGAGTGCCGAAGAGTTGATGCTTTTGAACTGTGGTGTTGGAGAAGACTCTTGAGAGTCCCTTGGACTGCAAGGAGATCCAACCAGTCCATTCTAAAGGAGATCAGCCCTGGGATTTCTTTGGAAGGACTGATGCTAAAGCTGAAACTCCAATACTTTGGCTACCTCATGCGAAGAGTTGACTCATTGGAAAAGAGTCTGATGCTGGGGGGGATTGGGGTCAGGAGGAGAAGGGGACCACAGAGGATGAGATGGCTGGATGGCATCACTGACTCGATGGACATGAGTTTGAGTGAACTCCGGGAGTTGGTGATGGACAGGGAAGCCTGGCATGCTGCGATTCATGGGGTCGCAAAGAGTCAGACACGACTGAGCAACTTAACTGAACTGAACTGATGATTATACAGTGGACGTGACAAATAGATTCAAGTGATTAGATTTGTTAGAGGGCCTGAAGAACTATGGATGTAGGTTTGTAACATTGTACAGGAGATGGTGACAAAAACCATCCTCAAGGGAAAAAAAAATGCAACAAGGCAGAATTGTTGTCTGAGGAGGCCTTACAAATAACTGAGAAAAGAAAAGCGAGAGACTTCTCTGGTGGCCCAGTGTCTAAGACTCTGAGCTCCCAATGCAGGAGGCCTGGGTTTGATTCCTGGTTAGGAAACTAGATCCCACATGCCACAGCTAAGACCCAGTGGAACCAAAATATATATATAGATATTTTTTAAGAGAAGCGAAAGGCAAAAGTGAAAGATATATCCAACTGAATGCAGAGTTCTGAAGAACAGCAAGAAGAGACAAGAAAGAAAGCCTTCTTAAGTGAATAATGCAGAGAAACAGAGGTGGCAAGAATATACAGACAAACTGTACAAAAAAGATCTTAATGACCCAGGTAACCACAATGGTGTGGTCACTTCCCCTAATGCCAGACATCCTGTAGTGTCAACTCAAGTTGGCCTTAGGAAGCATTACTACAAACAGAGCTAGTGGAGGTGATAGAATTTCAGCTGAGCTGTTTCAAATCCTAAACTATGATGCTATTAAAGTTCTGCGCTCATGACAGCAAATTGGAAAACTCACCAGTATCCATGGGACTAGAAAAGGTTTTCACTTTCTATCCTAAAGAAGGGCAATGCCAAAGAAACTACCACACAATTGTGAAATTGTTGAAACTGCCATAGTTGTGCTCATCTCACATGCTAGCAAGGTAATGCTCAAAATCCTTCAGCCTAGGCTTCAACAATGTGAACCAAGATCTTCCAGGTATACAAGCTGGATTTAGAAAAGCCGAGGAACTAGAGATCAGATTGTCAACATCTATTGGATCATAGAAAAAGCAAGAAAGTTCCAGAAAAACATCTACTTCTGCTTCATTAATAAACTAAAACCTTTGACTGTGTGAATCACAAAAAACTGTGGAAAGTTCTTAAAGAGATGGGAATACCAGACCACCTTACCCGTCTCCTGAGAAATCTGTACGCATGTCAAGAAGCAAGTTAGAACCGGACATGGAGCAAAGGAATGGTATGGAATGGTTCAAAATTGATAAAGGAGTACCTCAAGGCTGCATATTGTTACTCTGCTTATTTAACTTATATGCAGAGTACATCATGCAAAATGCCAGGTTGGATGAATCATAAACTGGAATCAAGATTGCTAGAAGCAGTATCAATAACCTCAGATATGCAGATGACAGAAAGCCAAGAGGAACCAAAGAGCCTCTTAGTGAAGGTGAAAGGGGAGAGTGAAAAAGCTGGCTTAAAACTCAAGGTGCAGAAACCTTAAGATCATGGCATCTGGTCCCATCACTTCATGGAAGATAAGATGGGGATACAAACAGTGACAGACTTTCTTTTCTTGGGCTCCAAAATCACCTGCAGAGGGTGACTGCAGCCATGAAATTAAAAGATGCTTGCTCCTTGAAACGAAAGCTGTGACAGCCTGGACAGCATACTGAAAATCAGGGACATCACTTTTCCGACAGAGGTACATACAGTCTAAACCATGGTTTTCCCAGTTGTCATGTACAGATGTGAGAACTGGACATTAAGAAGGCTGAGCAGCAAAGAATTGATGCTTTTGGACTGGTGCTCGAGAAAACTCTTGAGAATCCTTTGGCCAGCAAGGAGATCAAACCACTCAATCCTAAAGGAAATCAGTCCTAAATATTCATTGGAAGGACTGATACTGAAGCTGAAGGTCCAGTGCTTTGGCCACCTGATTCAAAGAACCAACTCTTTGGAAAAGAGCCCGATGCTGGGGAAGACTGAGGGCAGAAGAGTAGGAGGCCACAGAGGATGTGATGGTTGGATAGCATCATCAACTCAATGGACATAAGTTTGCGACATTCCCAGGGACAGTGAAGGACAGGTAAGCCTGGTATGCTTCAGTCCATCTGGTCACAAAGAGTTAGACATGACTGAGTAACTGAACAGCAAGAACAACTACAGTGTCATTTCCAGCAGAGTAAAAGATAAGAGTCTTTAAAATTCCCTGTGGGACCTTAGGTAATCAAGACCACTGATATGCTATCTGAAAGTGATTTCCTACTATTCTCAATCAAACTGGCCTACATAAACATGCCAAAAAATGTTCAAACTACCACACAATTGCACTCATCTCACATGCTAGTAAAGTAATGCTCAAATTCTCCAAGCCAGGCTTCAACAGTATGTGAACTGTGAACTTCAAGATGTTCAAGCTGGATTTAGAAAAGGCAGAGGAACCAGAGATCAAGTTGCTAACATCCGTTGGATCAGAAAAAGCAAGAGAGTTCCAGAAAAACATCTACTTTTGCAATATTGATTATGCCAGAGCCTTTGACTCTGTAGATCACAACAAACTGTGGAAAATTCTGAAAGAGATGGGAATATCAGACCACCTTACCTGCCTCCTGAGAAATCTTAGTGCAGTTCAAGAAGCAACAGTTAGTACCAGACATGGAACAACAGACTGGTTCCAGAATGGGAAAGGAGTACGTTAAGACTGTATATTGTCACCCTGCATATTTAAGTTACATGCAAAGTACATCATGTGAAATGCTGGGGTGGATGAAGCCCAAGTTGGAATCAAGATTGCCAGGAGAAATATCAGTAACCTCAGATATGCAGATGATACCACCCTTATGCCAGAAATGGAAGAAGAACTAAAGAGCCTCTTGATGAAAGTGAGAGAGGAGAATGAAAAAGCTGGCTTAAAACTCAGGATTCAAAAAACTAAGATCATGGCATCCAGTCCCATCACTTCATGGCATAGATGGGGAAACAATGGAAACAGTGAGAGACTTTATTTTCTTGGGCTTCAAAATCACTGCAGATGATGACTGCAGCCATGAAATTGAAAGACGCTTACTCCTTGGAAGAAAAGCTATGGCCCACCTGCATATTAAAAAGCAGAGACATTTCTTTGCCACCAAAGGTCCATCTAGTCAAAGCTATTGTTTTTCTAGTATTCATGTATGGTTGCGAGAGTTGGACTATAAAGAAAGCTGAGCACCAAAGAATTGATGCTTTTGAACTGTGATATTGGAGAAGACTTGAGAGTCCCTTGGACTGCAAGGAGATCCAACCAGTCAGTCCTAAAGGAAATCAGTCCTGAATATTCATTGGAAGAACTGTTGCTGAAGCTGTAGCTCCAATACTTTGGCCACCTGATGCAAAGAAGTGACCCTGATGCTGGGAAAGATTGAAGGCAGGAGGAGAAGAGGACATCAGAGGACGAGATGGTTGGATGGCATCACTGACTCGATGGACATGAGTTTGAGCAGGCTCTGGGAGTTCGTGATGGACAGGGATCCCTGGCATGCTGCAGTCCATGGAGTCGCAAAGAGTCAGACACAACAGAGTGATTGAATTGACCTGAACTGAGAGGAAACTTGGGTACTTTTGGAAGATCAGCAAAAGTTTCTAGGGGGCAGATACTATGCAAAAAATTCTTTATCTCCAGTTTCCATTTGTGTTCTTTCCTGAAATCCATCTGCTTGAGAAAGTATCTGATTTTCTATAGATTCTCCTTAATTATTTATCTTTCCAGAAACAAAAATCTTAATCTCTTACCCAAGAAAATGTAATTATGGTGCATTGCCTCCCGATATGAAAACTTTCAAGGTGGCAAAACCTTTCAGTCACCCTGAACAGGGATTATTTCAAAAGGGAAGAGGAGTGACTATCAAAGGCTGGAGACTAAAAAAATGAAATCAGACTTTTTCTCAAGAAACTTAAATCTGATTTGGCATATAAGGTTATCTCTAAGCACTGGTTTCATTAGTTAGGCTATTGTGACATTTTCCATAAACTGAGTATCATTGTTTTGACATATATTTAAAATGCACATAAAATATATAGATAGCTTCCCAGGTGGCACCAGAAGTAAAGAATTTGCCTGCCAGTGCAGGAGATGCAGGAGAGGTGGGTTCGATCTCTGGGTCAAGAAGATTCTCTGGAGGTGAAAATGGCAATCCACTCTAGTATATCTTGCCTGGAGAATCCCATGGACAGAGGAGCCTGGTGGGCTACAGTCCATGGAGTTGCAAAGAGTCCAACCTAACTGAGCATGTGAGCACAGCTCAGTGTTCTGTAAATGTATACTGTTGTTAATTTATCCCCACCCTGGATCTCACCACATAAATTTACCTGTTTCTTTTTACTACCATAGTAATCAACTTTTGCAATGGAAAGTATTAAACCTATATTTTTCTACTAGAGGTAGACATTTTATAGAATATATTCTTAGGATAAGCAGTTTGTAATTTTCATAGAAAGCTTTTAAATTACCTTTCCAAAAACTCTAATATTTATACCAATGGCAGTGTAGGAAAGAATTCATTTTCCCAAACTTTTGCTATCTGATACCTCTTATAATTTACATTTCCTTGGTGACTATGGAGTTATATATATCTTTATCAATCATCCATTTTGAAATTGGGTTGTCTTTTGTCATTAATTTGATCTTGACATTTAAAAAGATTATCTTCTCTTTATAGTGATTTGAATATGATTTTGATCAGTGAGTTGAACTAAAATAACTTTGAATTTTATGGTATCCCAGTACCTTTATGATGAATGACATTATGTGACAACATTTTTCCAATGAAAATTCCAGTGTTGTAATTCTGTTTTATTGATTCTTTAACAGTTAAGGGAAGAAAGTCGAAGGCTGGCTTTGGCTGCCAAACGAGAAAAGAGAAAGGAGAAGAGGCGAAAGAAAAAGGAAGAGCAAAGAAGAAAACTAGAAGAAATTGAAGCCAAAAATAAAGAAAACTTTGAACTCCAAGCTGCTCAAGAAAAAGAAAAGCATAAAGTTGAAGGTATTTTCTCTAAATCATCTAATTTCTTTCATATAATGCTTTCTATTCAAAATTACATTTCATTAAATATAAATAACTTAAGATAACATTAAATATCAATGAGTCAAGATAGCAGTAGATCTTTTACGTTATTAAACCCTAAAGTATTTATATGCTCTTTTTATTTATTGACTTCATCCTACTTCTATTGTAAACAGTTCCAAACCTACACACAAGTTGGAAGAATAATAAAACAAACACCTGAATACCCTTCACTTGATTTAAAAACAAACATTTTACTATATTTGCTTTATCCTTTTCTCTAAGTATATATACATATTTTTTTCCCTAAGCTATCTGAAAATAAATTGCAGGTGTCTGACATTGCACCTGGAATAAATACATAAAATCATAAAAAAAATTATCAGTACTTCCATAATTTCATCTGCAGGCAAGACCATGTTCAGATTTTTCTTAAATGAGGAAATCACTTTTAATTACTTTCTAACTAAAAATCATTTGAGGTAAGGATATTGTTAGAAAGAACCACTGTCATTAAACCACCAAATATGTATGGTGTGTATGTGTGTATTTCCCTCTCCTCCAGTCTTTTATTTTGAAAAATTTCAGGCTACAGAAAATTTTAAGAGTTAGTATGATGAATACCTGCAAGTCACCTAGATTCATATAACATTGTGGCACATTTATATTTTTCCTCTTTTGTTTTGAATAGTCTTATATATATTGTATACATCATACAGAATCACCCCTAAATACTTGAGCAGTATTTCCCAAAAAAAGAACATTATTTTATGTAATGACAATAACATTATGACACTTGAGAAATTTATTAATTATGAATAATATGTAACATATAGTACATATTCATTCCCAAAATAATTCCAAATTTTAAAAAAATGTTTATTTATGTATTTGTTTGCAGCAGGTCTTAGTTGCAGAACACAGGATCCTTTCTTAGTTGCAGCATGTAGGGTCTTTACTTGCAGTATGTAAGATTTTATCTGTGGCATGATGGATCTAGTTCCCTGACCAAGAATCAAACGTGGGTCCCTTGCATTGAGAGTGTAGTGTCTTAGCCTCTGGACTATCAAGAAGGTCCCCTGAAATTTTTTTTTATAACTTCTAGTATATGTTGTTTAGAACTTAGGAACAGAGAGAATAGAATAATCATATCCATCTCATTACTAGTGAATGATGGAATGACTGATGACTTTATATCTAAAAGTAGTAGTAAAGTAGCCTCTCGGTTTATTTTTGTCAAGTGCTTAAAGCTAAATATATGACAAGAACACTAGAACTTGCTAATTCGGTATTACTGCTTCTACAGATGAGCCTGAAGTCTTGACAGAGCCTCCAAGTGCCACAACCACTACTACCATAGGTATATCTGCAACCTGGACCACTTTGGCAGGTTCCCATGGTAAAAGAAATAATACCATAACTACAACCAGTTCAAAGAGGAAAAACAGGAAAAATAAAATTACTCCGGAAAACGTTCAAATTATATTTGATGATCCACTACCAATCTCATACAGTCAGCCAGAGAAGGTGAACGGAGAGTCCAAGAGCAGCAGTACCAGCGAGAGTGGAGATAGTGATAACATGAGAATTTCCAGTTGCAGTGATGAAAGTAGTAACAGCAACAGCAGCCGAAAGAGTGACAATCATTCACCTGCCGTGGTCACTACCACTGTGACCAGCAAGAAACAGCCATCAGTTCTGGTTACATTTCCAAAGGAGGAGAGAAAATCTGTTTCTGGCAAGACTTCAATAAAGTGAGCTCCAATTTTTATTTTCACAATTTACAGTATCGTTATGAAACACTTTGTCGTTGAATTTTTTAGTAAAGCAGTCAAATAAAAAGGACAAAGTAAGTGTTTGTCCCTGTTCTTAAAGAAGGTACAGTTCTTTAAATTAAAGAACAACTATGTAATTTCTTCATTTGGATTGTTAACCCATGACAAGTATCGGTTGTGGTTTTTCAGAGATTGTTATTGTATTTCAGTTAACGCTATATTTGACCTCTAGATAATATCTTCTTAAAATTGCCCCTTCATATTATGCCCAGTATTGGAAAATGAAAAATAAATTTCTCATTTATTCATAATTAAAAAATAAAGAATAAAATCATGTGTTAGTTTGCTGTTATCATTAAAAAATTCTTCATCTGTTCTATAGTTAATGTGTTTTTCCTCCTTGTTAAAGATTGTCAGAGACTATCAGTGAAGTGACCAGTAATTCTCTCTCCACTTGCACAAAATCTGGTCCATCTCCCCTTTCCTCTCCAAATGGGAAATTAACAGTAGCAAGTCCCAAGCGTGGACAGAAGAGGGAAGAAGGATGGAAAGAGGTTGTAAGGAGGTAATTGATTGTTTCTTTGTTTTTCCCATTCTTTTTATATGTGCTCTATTTCACAGAGAAGTATAGTGTACCTTGTGATCAAATTCCCCTGACTATTCCAAATGCTGCAATCAAACTCGTGGCCCAGGGCTGCCAATGGAGACAACCTATACTATATTTTATATGGAAAAAAGTATATGTTAATACTTTCAACACTGGGAGATTTTACATAAAAAGTTAGGTCATTGTGTGTGCTTCACCTGCATAGATACTGGCTTTTGGTAGTGAACTAATTTCTTTAAGGTGATAGATTGTCTTATTCTTCTTGTAACCTTGAAGCCCAGTAGATAGTGTCTACCACATGCTTATAAATATTTGGAGAGTAAATAAATATTGGTTTTAAACTATTCTTGTCTTCAAATCATAGAATATTTTTACTTCAAGAGTTTTAGAACTAAAATATTTTACTGTATTTTGCTTGGGATTTTTAAAATAATGTATTAAAAGTAAAACAGTATCCCAGAAACTGAAAGGTGGTAAGATCCCACCTACCAAGAAAGGATGTGATCCAAAAAAAAGTATAATGTACATTTCTTTTCCCGTTTTCGGCCAAGACTTCCCCTCAGCCTCCCTCTCTGTCTTCATCTCTGTCTGTCACACGGCTATTGAACTAATTAAAATTGTAACACCAGAGTTCATTCTCATTGTTAGTCGCTCAGTCATGTCCGACTCTTTGCGACCCCATGGACTGGGACTCACCAGGTTCCATCATCCATGCTCTCATATAAAAAGCCAGATAATTCCATCTTCACATGCGGTCTTACTTATTTCTGGCTGCACCGGGTCTTCGTTGCTGTTGCGGGCATCTCCAGTTGCAGCACTTGGGCTCCTCTTGTGGTTTGTGGGCTTCACTTGTTACAGCAAACAGACTCTGGAGCACTCAGGCTCTCTAGCTGTGGGTGCCTGGGCTTAGTTGCCCCAGGGCATGTGGGATCTTAGTTCCCCAACCAGAGATCAGATTTTCATCCCTTCCTTTGGAAGGCAGATTCCCAAACACTAGACCACCAAGGGAAGTCCTTGCATGCATCTTATATGATAGTATACAAACAAATTCTTAACTAATTTAAAATAATGATCCCTGAGTCATGTTCTTTAAGAGAAAAGGAATTATCAGGTGAGTTAGTTATATATATAAAAGGGCAGAGAGGCAAGGTTTTTAAACACTACTATTTTAAAAAATTCTAATTTAATATTTAATCTGTTGTGAATAAATAATTTACTTATTCATTGAAGCATAATTGGCTCATTCTATTTATTGAGAGTTATACTGTTTTTCTTTTAGAAGTACTCTTTAGTTTAGACTTGTAGGAAATTTATATCTACCTTTGCTGAATCTGAGTAATTTTGTGTTAGGTGGGTTTTGCTTTTTGGAATTCCAACAGGCTTTTCTGTTTCCTCACACAACTAAACATACCTTAGCAAGTGTCCATATTTGTGGATAATCATTTGAAGGCTTCTAGAAGAATACAGGAAAACATGAATTTTTAGTATCATCCTTTCAGTTACATATTGGTTAATAAAAACAAGAATGTAAGTCAGACACCTAAAGGCACTCACAATAAATCTTTCTTAACTCCTTGGGCTAGATTAGACACCCCTATCAATGTGTCTTTATGATACCCTGTTAGAGCACTTATGACATCATGTTATAATATTCTTACTTGGTTTCTACATAGTCAATATATGTGGGTGGGAACCCATTTGTCTTATTTGCTATTAGTAGTTGCATTTACACAGTGTATGTCTGCATGGATGTGATGACTGATATTTATGATTTATCTTAATTTATTTTTCTAACCATTAAACAGGTCAAAGAAAGTATCTGTTCCATCAACTGTGATATCCAGAGTGATTGGAAGAGGAGGCTGTAATATTAATGCGATTCGGGAGTTCACTGGTGCACACATAGATATTGATAAGCAGAAAGACAAGACGGGAGACCGGATAATAACTATAAGGCAAAATTTTGTCTCTTATTTTTTTTTCCCTTTTTATTTATTGCACTAGAGCTTAAAAATTATAGATAAGCATGTGAGTTTTCAATGGAACTTTGTATTTAATAGCATACTTTTAAATGAAAATTTGATTCGTGTTGGAGAAAATAACTCTTAAAATTTGTTTTTCTAATTTATATGTTCGTATGAAGTATTTCAAAGGACTTTAAAAGAATTTTTCTTTTTTGTATGTATGACAAAGATTTGAATAATTTTCCTTATATAAACATTTAATAAGGCATTCTTAAAACTTATTCTGAGAATTTTTAAGAAGGAATGGATTTCTAACACATTTTAGTAGTTTTCCATCTTTCTCTTAAATTAGCATTTGAGATTTATTATTCTCAGATTGTATACTTAGAGTATGAGCTCAGTAATAGGTTTAAATCTAAAGTAGATATTTGTTTTAAATTGAATGTTTGAGTATTTCTAAGCTGCAATAGCCTTAAAGATGATATTGTAAGAAGTCATAAATTTGGTTGTGATAGACTGGTGCCCTTCATAATAATATAGGGGCTGATAGTTTAATAACTTGCCTCAACAGGAAGAAGGCAATTAATTCACTCTGTTTTATATTTATCCTCCTCTTCTATCTTTTTTATGCCTCTTCTGGCGTAGGTGTGGTCACACTTGCCTTATCCAGAGAAGAGGGAAAGCAGAAACCCTTTATGAGTAATTTCCACCTCGGGGTTTCCATAATGTTTTCCTATCAGTCACATATATTCCTAAACATTGAAGACTGGATTTTGACCTTATGGCCATTGTTGACATTATCAGGATTCTTCTCTCATTTTGAGACATCTGTCCAAAATAGTTACAATAATCACTCTACTTATAAAGAAACCAGTAGTAAACATGCTGTAAATAGAGTCATTTTACATGCCTGAATTTAAAATAAAAGACTGTTTTCTTACTCAGTGATATTATTGTTCTTGCTTAATTGTACTGTTTTTAATATTGATCAGTTGTTTAACTTAATGGTAACAATATGGATTATGTAGGGTTTTAAGTGCAGTGATTTTTCGATTTAGAATATATTTCACAGTAGGAAAATGATTGCTTAGCCTGAGGAAACAATAGTGAAATTAAATTTTTTGAAAAGAAGTAATTTGTTTCTCCTCTGAAAGATAGAGTGGTGTGTTGGACAGTTTATTGCTTTGCTTGCAAAATACCTCAAAAATAGAAAACTTGCTGCTTCAGCTTTTTATCTGTATATATGTGCATACATATGCAGTGTACACACAAATGAATTTAGGCCTTATATATCTTAAAAAGGGGAAATTGGACCTAATTTTTTTTTTTTTTGGTTAACTTGTAGGGGTGGCACTGAATCAACAAGACAGGCAACCCAGTTGATCAATGCTCTGATCAAGGATCCAGACAAAGAAATTGATGAACTCATTCCAAAGAATCGTTTGAAAAGCTCCTCAGCAAATTCCAAAATAGGGTCATCAGCACCTACCACCACTGCTGCTAACAGTTCCTTAATGGGAATTAAAATGACGACTGTAGCTCTGTCATCAACATCTCAAACTGCCACAGCACTTACTGTGCCTGCTATTTCTTCTGCATCTACTCACAAAACCATTAAGAATCCAGTGAATAATGTGAGGCCTGGTTTTCCAGTTTCTCTTCCATTAGCATATCCTCCTCCACAGTTTGCACATGCTTTGCTTGCTGCTCAGACTTTCCAGCAGATCCGTCCACCAAGGTTGCCCATGACCCACTTTGGAGGTACTTTTCCACCAGCTCAATCCACTTGGGGTCCTTTTCCTGTCAGGCCTTTGAGCCCTGCCAGAGCTACTAACTCGCCTAAGCCTCACATGGTGCCTCGCCATAGCAATCAGAATAGCAGTGGTTCTCAGGTGAATTCAGCAGGTTCTTTAACTTCAAGTCCAACAACTACAACCAGTTCATCAGCTTCAACGGTGCCTGGTACATCTACAAATGGCAGTCCGAGTTCACCTTCTGTTAGAAGGCAGCTTTTTGTCACAGTTGTGAAGACATCCAATGCCACCACCACAACAGTCACAACCACAGCAAGCAACAACAGCACTGCACCCACAAATGCCACATATCCTATGCCTACTGCCAAAGAACACTACCCAGTATCATCCCCATCTTCCCCGTCACCACCAGCCCAGCCAGGAGGAGTTTCTAGAAACAGCCCTTTGGATTGTGGAACAGCATCTCCAAATAAAGGGGCATCTTCCTCTGAACCGGAAGCAGGTAGTCCGCCAGTAGTAGAAACAACAAACAGTAGACCTCCAAACAGCAGCAGTTCTTCTGGGAGTTCATCAGTTCATTCTACTCAGCAACAGCCTCCGGGATCTGCTTCTCAGGAGCCAAGACCACCTCTTCAGCAGTCTCAGGTTCCTCCCCCGGAAGTCAGAATGACTGCTCCTCCTTTAGCAACCACAAGTTCTGCTCCAGTGGCGGTGCCTTCTACTGCCCCAGTGACTTACCCTATGCCTCAGACACAAATGGGATGCTCCCAGCCTCCTCCTAAAGTGGAACCACCTGCTATTAGACCACCCCCTCATGGCACAACTGCCCCTCACAAGAATCCAGCTCCAGTGCAGAATTCATCTGTTGCAGTCCTCAGTGTCAATCATATTAAAAGACCTCACAGTGTTCCCTCCTCTGTCCAGCTACCTTCGACCTTAAGTACACAAAGTGCTTGTCAAAATTCAGTACATCCAGCAAATAAACCTATTGCTCCCAATTTCAGTGCCCCCTTACCATTTGGGCCCTTTAGCACGTTGTTTGAAAATAGCCCAACTTCTGCTCATGCCTTCTGGGGAGGATCTGTTGTTTCATCTCAGTCAACACCAGAATCTATGCTATCAGGAAAATCCTCGTATTTGCCAAATTCAGATCCCTTACATCCATCTGATACTTCTAAAGCTCCAGGTTTCAGACCACCATTACAGAGACCCGCTCCAAGTCCCTCAGGTAAGATTGTATTTTCTGACATTTCTTCACCTGCTCATTTATGCAGATGATGCAAAACTCTGGTGATTTTCTAGTGCTTTTACTCTGAGTAGGCCAGATGGACAAACTGTTTTACTAAATCAGATGCTGTTGTGAGTATTGTGTATTTAGCATGGCATTATTATTTTTTTAATCTTTTTAGAAACTGCAATGGATTTTACCTTAAATTTACTGTAAGTAAATTTCTTCATCAGATATATTTTTCTCTTTCAGAATAAAAAAACAAAGTCTCTTATATTATTTTACTTCCAGTTTACAGTCAACTCTACCTTCAATCTGCAACACCCCCACCTCTGATATCCACAAATCTGATCTTTTTCAATGAGTTTGTTTGTTTTAAATTCTACATATAAATGAAAATATAAACTTTGTCTTTCTTTGTCTGACTTGTTTTATGTAGTTTGATGCCCTCATGGCACATTCATTTTATCAGAAATGGCAGAATTTCCTTCTCTTTTAATATATATATGGCTGAATAATATCCCACTGCGTGTGTTTATATGCCACACACACACACACAGTGGAATATTCAGCCATATTTTTTTAAAAAAGTGTATGTGTGCCACAACTTCTTTTCTATTCATCCATGAATGAATACTTAGGTTTTTTTCTATGTCTTAGCTATTATAAATAATGCTGTTATGAACATGGGAGTGTATGTATATTTTCAAGTTAATATTTTTGTTTCTTCTGAATATATTTCCAGAAGTGGAATTTCAGGATCGTTGTGGTAGTTCCATTTTCAGTTCTTAAGATCCTCCATCCTGTTTTCCATAGTGTCTGTAGGCTGATCGTGTTTCAAGTACTTACTTAATGAGCAGATATAGCTGGTAGCTGCCATATTGCACAGTGCAGATGTTGAACACATCTGTTAACATAAAAAGTTCTGTTGGGCAGTGCTGATATTTAAAGAAGATCTAAAGATCTGGTTTTGAGTGGTTGCTTTTTCTTTTTTAACTTTTTACTTTGAAATATTTTTTATGGAAGAGTTCTTCTATAATTACCCCAACTTCCCCTTTTTATTAAAACTAAGAAATTAATATTGGAATAGTATAATTAACTAGACTAGAGACTTTATTCATACTCCACAATTTTCCAATAATGTTCTTTTTCTATTTCCATGCTCTACTGATGTCTAAAAATATTATCTACGCCTTTTCAGAAAGGTTGCCAACTTGATGTGTGTTATTGAAGAGATGACATTCTGGGACTAATGGGAACTGATTGTTATGTTTACCTATTAGCACATAAATGTAATGAACATGATCAGTAAATATTTCTTTGCCAGGAGTTGACTGAAACATTTTTTGTGAATTTTCAAAAGCAGTTTCTCTTGAGTACTAAAACAGTAGAATCAATATAATTTTTTGTAAAGCTTCATATGCTAATACATTGTAATGCTTTTTTTAAAAAAATTTATTGGAATATATTTGATTTACAGTGTTGTGTTAGTTTCAAGTGTACAACAAAATGAATTGGTTATATACGTACATATGTCCACTCTTTTTAAGATTGTTTCCCCATATAGGCCATTACAGAGGAGTAGGTAGAGCTCCCTGTGTTGTACACTAGGTTCTTATTATTTATTTTATGTACAGTAGTGTATATATGTCAATCCTAATCTCCCAGTTTATCCCCAACCCCCTGGTACCCGTAAGTTTTATTGTCTACATATGTACAGAGCTACATCTATAACTTCATTTTTGTTTTGTAGATAAGTTTTTTTTTATTTATACTCTTTTTTTGGATTCCATTTACAAACTGTATCATATATCTGTCTTTCTCTGTCTGACTTCACTCAGTATGACAATTCTAGGTCCATCCATGTTATGACAAATGGCATTATTTCATTCGTTTTTATGTCCGAGTAATATTTCATTGTACATACATACCGCATCTTCTTTATCCATCCTCTGTTGATGCACATTTGATTGCTTACATGTCCTGGC
Source organism: Capra hircus (assembly GCF_001704415.2). Taxonomy (NCBI): domain Eukaryota; kingdom Metazoa; phylum Chordata; class Mammalia; order Artiodactyla; family Bovidae; genus Capra; species Capra hircus. The sequence continues at coordinate 88,730,115 of NC_030813.1, read as the reverse complement.
TATTGTAAATAGTGCTGCAGTGAACATTGAAGTGAATGTATCTTTTCAAATTATGGTACATGCCCAGGAGTGGGATTGCTGGGTCATATAGTGTGTTAATCGCTCAGTCGTGTCCAACTGTTTGCAACCCCATGGACTGTAGCCTGCCAGGTTCCTCTGTCCATGGCATTTTCCAGGCAAGAATACTAGAGAAGCTTGCCATTTCCTTCTCCAGGAGATCTTCCCGACCTAGGGATCCAACCCAGGTCTCCCACATTGCAGGCAGATTCTTTTACCTCTGAGCCACCAGGGATCATATGGTAGCTCTGTTTTTAGTTTTCTAAGGAACCTCCATACTGTTCTCCATAGTGGCTCTCTGAATTTACATTCTTACCGATAGTGTAAGAGGGTACCCTTTTCTCCACACTCCCTCCACTGTTTATTGTTTATGGGCTTTTTGATGGTGGCCATTCTGACCAGTATAAGGTGATACCTCGTGTAGTTCTGATTTGCGTTTCTCTAATAATTAGTGATGTTGAACATCTTTTCATATGCTTTTTAGCCATCTGTATGTCTGCTTGAAGAAATGTCTATTTAGATCTTTTGCCCATTTTTTTTGACAGAGTGTTTGTTTCTATTGAGTTGCATGGGCTATTTACATATTTTGGAGGTGAATAAGAAATGCTTTTTTAATTTAATTTTTGTAAAGTTGGAATTTAGTGAAAACACTTCACTTTTCAAAAAATGTAAAATCTAGGTAATATGTTAAGTTCAGTTCAGTTGCTTAGTCGTATCTGACTGCGACCCCATGACTGCAGACGCCAGGCCTCCTTGTCCATCACCAACTCCCAGAGTTTAACCAAACTCATGTCCATTGAGTTGGTGATGCCATCCAACCATCTCATCCTCTGTCATCCCCTTTTCCTGCCTTCAACCTTTTCCAGCATCAGGGTCTTTTCAAATGAATCAGCTCTTCACATCAGGTGGCCAAAGTATTGGAGTTTCAGCTTCAACATCAGTCCTTCCAATGAACACCCAGGACTGATCTCCTTTAGGATGGACTGGTTGGATCTCCTTGCAGTCCAAGGGACTCTCAAGAGTATTTTCCAACCCCACAGTTCAAAAACATCAATTCTTCAGTGCTCAGCTTTCTTCACAGTCCACAGTCCATACATGACTACTGGATAAACCATAGCCTTGACGAGACAGGTCTTTGTTGACAAAGTAATGTCTCTGCTTTTTAATAAGCTGTCTAGGTTGGTCATAACTTTCCTTCCAAGGAGTAAGTGTCTTTCAATTTCATGGCTGCAGTCACCATCTGCAGTGATTTTGGAGCCCCAAAAGATAGCCACTGTTTCCACTGTTTCCCCATCTATTTCCACTGTTTCCCCATCTATTTCCCATGAAGTGATGGGACTGGCTGCCATGATCTTTGTTTTCTGAATGTTGAGCTTTAAGCCAACTTTTTCTCTCTCCTCTTTCACTTTCACCAAGAGGCTCTTTAGTTCTTTCTTCTTCACTTACTGCCATAAGGGAGGTATCATCTGCATATCTGAGGTTATTGATATTTCTCCTGGCAATCTTGATTCCGGCTTGGGTTTCATCCAGTCTAGCATTTCTCATGATGTACTCTGCATATAAGTTAAATAAGCAGAGTGACAATATACAGCCTTGACGTACTCCTTTTCCTGTTTGGAACCAGTCTGTTGTTCCATGTCCCGTTCTAACTGTTGCTTCCTGACCTGCATACAGATTTCTCAAAAGGCAGGTCAGGTAGTCTGGTATTCCCATCTCTTTCAGAATTCCCCACAGTGTATTGTGATCCACACACTCAAAGGCTTTGTCATAGTCAATAAAGCAGAAATAGATGTTTTTCTGGAACTCTCTTTGGCAATTTGACCTCTGGTTCCTCTGCCTTTTCTAAAACCAGCTTGAATATCTGAAAGTTGATGGTTCACATATTGCTGAGGCCTGGCTTGGAAAATTTTGAGCATTGCTTTTCTAGCATGTGAGAAGAGTGCAGTCGTGCGGTAGTTTGAGCATTCTTTAGCAGTGCCTTTCTTTGGGATTGAAATGAAAACTGACCTTTTCCAGCCCTGTGGCCACTGCTGAGTTTTCCAAATTTACTGGCATATTGAGTGCAGCACTTTCATAGCATCATCTTTTAGGATTTGAAATAGCTTGACTGGAATTCCATCACCTCCATTAGCTTTGTTCATAGTGATGCTTCCTAAGGCCCACTTACTTCACATTCCAGGATACCTGGCTCTACCTGAGTGATCACACCATCGTGATTATCTGAGTCATGAAAATCTTTTTTGTATAGTTCTCCTGTGTTGCCACCTCTTCTTAGTATCTTTTGCTTCTGTTAGGTCCCTACCGTTACTGTCCTTTATTGAGCCCATCTTTGCATGAAATGTCCCCTTGGTATCTCTAATTTTCTTGAAGAGATCTCTAGTCTTTCCCATTCTATTGTTTTCCTCTATTTCCTTGCACTGATCACTGTGCTTTATTATCTCTCCTTGCTGTTCTTTGGAACCCTGCCTTCAAATGGGTATATCTTTCCTTTTCTCCTTTGCTTTTCACTTCTTTTCATAGTTATTGTGAGGCCTCCTCAGATAGCCGTTTTCTTTTTTGCGTTCCTTTTTCTTGGGAATGGTCTTGATCCCTGTCTCCTGTACAGTGTCAGTGAACCTCTGTCTATAGTTCATTAGGCACTCTATCTAGTCCCTTAAATCTGTTTCTCACTTCCGCTGTATAATCCTAAGGGATTTGATTTAGCTCATACCTGAATGGTCTAGTGGTTTTCTCTACTTTCTTCAATTTCAGTCTGAATTTGGCAATAAGGAGTTCATGATCTGAGCCACAACCAGCTCCCGGTCTTGTTTTTGCTGACTGTATAGAGCTTCTCCATCTTTGGCTGCAAAGAATATAATCAATCTGATTTCACTGTTGGCCATCTTGTGATGTCCATGTGTAGAATCTTCTCTTGTGTTGTTGGAAGAGGGTGTTTGCTGACCAGTGCGTTCTCTTGGCAAAACTGTATTCGCCTTTGCCCTGCTTCATCCTGTACTCCAAGGCCAAATTTGCCCGTTACTTCAGGTTTCTCTTGACTTCCTACTTTTGCATTCCAGTCCCCTGTAATGAAAAGGACATATCTTTTGGGTGTTAGTTCTAGAAGGTCTTGTAGGTCTTCATAGAACCGTTCAACTTCAGCTTCTTCAGCGTTACTGGTTGGGGCATATACTGTAAGGTTTGCCTTGGAAACGAACAGAGATTATTCTGTCGTTTTTGAGATTGCATCCAAGTACTGCATTTTGGATTCATTTGTTAACACTATGATGGCTACTCCCTTTCTTCTAAGGGATTCTTGTCCACAGTCATAGATATAATGGTCATCTGATTTAAATTCACCCATTCCAGTCCATTTTAGTTCGCTGATTCCTAGCATGTCGACGTTCACTCTTGCCATTACCTGTTAGACGGCTTCCAATTTGCCTTGATTCATGGACCTAACATTCCAGGTTCCTATGCAGTATTGCTCTTTACAGCATCGGATCCTGCTTCTATCACAGTTACATCCACAACTGGGTGTTGTTTTTGCTTTGGCTCCATCTCTTCATTCTTTCTGGAGTTATTTTTCCACTAATCTCCAGCAGCATATTGGACACCTACTGATCTGGAGAGTTCATCTTTCAGTGTCCTATCTTTTGCCTTTTCATACCGCTCATGGGGTTTTCAAGGTAGAATACTGAAGTGCTTTGCCGTTCCCTTCTCCAGTGGACCGCATTTTGTCAGAAATATGTTAAGAAAGACTAAAATTTGGAGAAGAAAATGGCAATCCACTCCAATACTCTTGCTTAGGAAATCCCTGAACAGAGGAGCCTGGTAAGCTGCAGTCCATGGGGTCGCAAGAGTCAGACATGACTTAGTGACTAAACCACCCGCCACCACAAAGTGAATATATGCCTAAAGAGAACATGTAAAAGGATATTTGCCATATACTAGCTAGTTTTGGGGGGGCGGTGGGGGTGGGAATTAACCAGGAAGTCTTGGGATTTTCCATCAACTTCCATTTTATATTTATTTATAATGACCATTATTTTTACTAATACTGTAAAACAATGAAAATGAAATGAATAAAATTACTAAATGTTAAAAAAAATACTAAAATTAAGATTTAGAGAAAAAGGAAATACTTTTTTTTTGGAAAAGTATAGGAAAAGGACACAGTCATAGGGAGGTGAAGTTTTCAGGGGTGTACAGTGATTAGAGCCAAAGTTAGCCATGAAGTTTAACTTGAGAGTCTGTCAGAGGGAAGTATTAGATTCAGGTCAACACAGGCATGTTTGCCTTCACGGCTATACCACTATTTTTACACCCTAGAAAAGGAAAATTAATTCAGTAATAGCACCCAATATGTAGAACCATCATGCCAGATATATCCTTTATGCCTATACATTGTATTTTCTCTCCTTTTGATGCAGCCATCAAGGTTCACATATTGCTTTTGGCTATTATGTCTCTTTGATCTCCTCCAGTCAAAAACATCTCACCACCTTTTGTTCTTCTCGACATTGAATCCTTTGAAGAATGTCCTACATTTCAGATTTGCCTGTTTTCTCAATCCATGGTTACATTCTGGTTAAACATTTCTAGCAGGAACATCAGATAGGTAATGTTTGAATCTCACACTACATTATATCAGGAGGCACTCAGTGACAGACTGTCCCTCAATTAGCTATGGAAGGCATGGTCACTTTAGTTAAGGTGCTGATCATCAGGTCTCTTTGTTACAAGAGTATATCTACAGTCCTTTTTTTCTGTAGCTTTTTTATTTCGTTTTTTGAGGGTGTTTTTTTTTTAAGTAGCTCTCTTAAGTTCACAGCGAAATTAAGAGAAAAGTACAGCGATTTCCCATACCATCTGCCTCCATACAGGCATAGCCTCTGTTATTACCAACATCCCACTCTAGAGTAGTACTTTTGTTACAGTTGATGAACGTACATTCACAGATCCTTATCAAAGTCTATAGTTTACTTGAGGGTTCACTCTTGTAATGCTGTACATTCTGTGAATTTGAACAAAAGTCTAGTGATGTGTATTCACCATCAATTCTATCATCCAGAGTATTTTCAGTATATTAAATATCCTCTGTGATTTGCCTACTCATCCCTCCCTCCCCTTAAATGTTTTTTAAAATATTTATTTTTAATTGATTGAATTCTATAAGTATTTTAAAGATAAAATTTGATACAACTCCTTGCCCACCAAACCTATGTAAATTCTAGTGTTATAGTAAATCTCCATGTATTCTATAATAAATAAGAATCTGTCAATTAAAATTAAATATAAAATATTTTTCATGGTAATTTCCTTTTTATGGCTATCTTTATAAAATAAAGGGGGAGGTATTGAGTCAATGGACTGGAAAAAGTAAGCAAGGAGAAATTTTTTTAATAATCCAAAATATATTTGCATTTTTTAGGCTCCTCTTGGTATTTTAGGTTTTACTAGTTATATATCTTAAGGGTAACTATTGTAAATTATGATTTATCTTCTACGTTGTAGGTATTGTCAATATGGATTCGCCATATGGTTCTGTAACACCTTCCTCTACACACTTGGGAAACTTTGCCTCAAACCTTTCAGGAGGTCAAATGTATGGACCTGGGGCACCCCTTGGAGGAGCACCCACAGCTGCTAACTTTAACAGACAACATTTTTCCCCACTTAGTTTGTTGACTCCATGTTCATCAGCATCAAATGGTGAGTAATATACAGTAATTCTACAGGAAGAGTTTGCCTTTATGTTCCCTTAAAAAAAAGTGTTAAAGTTCTTCAAAGTTTGGAATTTTTAAGTTTTTAATCTCTTAATAATTTAAAAACTATGCCTGGAGAAGGGAATGGCAGCCCACTCCAGTATTCTTGCCTGGAGAATCCCATGGACAGAGGAACCTGGTGGGCTTCAGTCCATGGGGTCACAAGGAATGGAATGGGACTGAAGTGACTTCAGTTTGGTTCAGTTCAGTCCCTCAGTCCTGTCCAATTCTTTGCAACCCCATGAATCACAGCATACCAGGCCTCCCTGTCCATCACCAAGTCCTGGAGTTCACTCAAACTCATGTCCATTGAGTCGGTGATGCCATCCAGCCATCTCATCCACTGTTGTCCCCTTCTCCTCCTTCCCCCAATCCCTCCCAGCATCAGTCTTTTCCAATGAGTCAACTCTTCACATGAGGTGGCCAAAGTATTGAAGGAGTTTCAGCTTTAGCATCAGCGCTTCCAATGAACACCCAGGACTGATCTCATTTAGCATGGACTGGTTGGATCTCCTTGCATGCAGTCCAAGGGGCTCTCAAGAGTCTTCTCCAATGCCACAGTTCAAAAGCATCAGTTCTTCAGTGCTCAGCTTTCTTCACAGTCCAACTCTCACATCCATACATGACCACTGGAAAAACCATAGCCTTGACTAGACGGACCTTTGTTGGCAAAGGTCTCACTTTTTAATATGCTATCTAGGTTGGTCATAACTTTCCTTCCAAGGAGTAAGCGTCTTTTAATTTCATGGCTGCAGTCACCATCTGCAGTGATTTTGGAGCCCCAAAAAATAAAGTCTGACTATTTCCACTGTTTCCCCATCTATTTGCCATGAAGTGATGGGACCAGATGCCATGATCTTCGTTTTCTGAATGTTGAGCGTTGAGCCAACTTTTTCACTCTCCTCTTTCACTTTCATCAAGAGGCTTTTGAGTTCCTCTTCACTTTCTGCCATAAGGGTGTTGTCATCTGCATATCTGAGGTTATTGATATTTCTCCCAGCAGTCTTGATTCCAGCTTGTGCTTCTCCCAGCCCAGCGTTTCTCATGATGTACTCTGCATAGAAGTTAAATAAGCAGGGTGACAATATACAGCCTTGATGTACTCCTTTTCCTATTTGGAACCAGTCTGTTGTTCCATGTCCAGTTCTAACTGTTGCTTCCTGACCTGCATACAGATTTCTCAAGAGGCAGGTCAGGTGGTCTGGTATTCCCATCTCTCTCAGAATTTTCCACAGTTTATTGTGATCCACACAGTCAAAGGCTTTGGCATAATCAGTAAAGCAGAAATAGATGTTTTCCTGGAACTCTCTTTCTTTTTCGACAATCCAGTGGATGTTGGCAGTTTGATATCTGGTTCCTCTGCCTTTTCTAAATCCAGCTTGAACATCTGGAAGTTCATGGTTCACGTATTGCTGAAGCCTGGCTTGGACGATTTTGAGCATTGCTTTACTAGTGTGTGAGATGAGTGCAATTGTGTGGTAGTTTGAGCATTCTTTTTCATTGCCTTTCTTTGGGATTGGAATGAAAACTGACCTTTTCCAGGCCTATGGCCACTGCTGAGTTTTCCAAATTTGCTGGCATACTAGCATGCAATAAACCATAATTAAAAAGAATATGGAAATCAGTATATATGCACATGTACCTATATGTATGTGTGTATATATATATATGGAAAGATTGAAGGCAAAAGGAGAAGAGTATATATTATACACCAGAAACTAACAAAAAGTTGTAAATCCTATACCTCAATAAATAAATAAATAATATTCCTGGCAATCTGAAATTAGGAGGAATTTAAATAGAGTCTCCAGGCTTTTAAAGTATTAGAATCAACTTCAGTTCTATCAAAGCTAGAATATTGTATTTTTGAGGTTTATTTCTAAGATGGATCATTTTTTGAGAATCGACAGTCTTGTGTTGTCACCTGTTGATTTACATTTACTTTTAGATTTGAGAATGTAGCTTCCAAGAAGAAGGATCTGTAGCCTTATAGTATAAGGCTACTTTTTTGTCTACTTCAATTCTCATCTGCTATATAAACAGAGAATTCAACTCTCATTAAGAGAATTCTGTAATAAGGGTAGTAGGTTTTTTTGTATTTGTCGTTATTTATTTAGTGAGGATAAAGACATCAAATTACTTTCACTTTGAGGAAATTTTAATAAGAATCCTTTTTTTTTTAAGTTTTAACAATTTCTTCTAACAACATTAGATATCAGTTAAATAGAGACTGGTTAACTGAGTGAAAGAATTAAAAAAAATTCATATTTGAGAGATTTGCATGTCTGCCAGTGAAAGCATGAATATATATAGTGAATTTACACATTGTATAGTTTTTCTTGTGTTTGTCAAATAACAAAACTGTCACATGGAATATTACATATCCTTGTACAGGTGTCCCTAAGTTAAAATACGTGGTTTAAGAAAGAATAAATAAGTGACTATGACAAAAACATGCCAGAAATAATGTAATAAGTATGCAAATAAAGTACCAAGATAAAAGGAGAGAAGTTCACAGCAATTCCTATTGAGGATACTTTACCTATCTTTGAAAAAGCTGAAGAAAGTTTCTTAATCATAATTGAGATAAAGTGAATATAGTATAACATAGCTATTTGCCTGGTTTATCTAAACAAACTATTAATAGAACATTGAAAGTAAATATAACTATAAGGAGTAATTGATTATGACATTTTAGTCTTAACTATCTGGCTTATAATTAAAAAGTTATAGCCTCATTTAAAGCTGTATTCAATACAATATAAATTTGTGTACTGGAGGATATTTATTTATTTAGTTCATTATAAGGAAGATCAGTGGGGCTTCCCAGGTGGCACTAGTGGTGAAGAACCCACCTGCCAATGCAAAAGGCATAAGACATGCAGGTTGGATCCCTGAGTCAGGAAGATCCCCTGGAGGAGGTGATGGCATCCCACTCCAGTATTCTTGCCTGGAGAATCCAATGGTCAGAGAAGTCTGGCGGGCTACAATCCATGGGGTCACAAAGAGTCAGACACAACTAAGAACACACACACACACACAGTTGTCCTAAAACATTTTTATAGATCTTTTCTGCTTTTGAATCATGAACCACTTAAGGTAAATGTGTTGTGTTTCATTTTTATGGTAAACATTTGCATTTGTTTATATCTCTAGGGTCCCTTAAGATAGCATAAAGGACCGTTGTGTATTTCCCCCACGCCCATTCACTACTTGTTAACATGTTGCCACATTCCTCCCGTTCAGTGTTGTATATCTGTGTGTGTGTGTGTGAGAGGAGAGAGAGAAAGTGTGTGTGTGTAGCGTATGTGTAGGAATTGTAAGGGTTTCTTACTGTATCATTTTACAGTTAGTTGCAGATACAAACTGATTTCCCCTAAATACCCCAGATTATAATATTTTAGAATCACAAGAACTTTCTCTTCCAAAACTACAATGCAGTTAGCAACTTCTGCAAATTTTAGTTTGATACATTGTTATTATCTAATATATAGTCCATACTCATATTTCACCAGTTGTCCTAATAATGCCTTTATTATCTCCTCTTTTTCAAGATTAAAATCAGTGTCACAGATTGCATTTAATTCCTATGTCTTTTTAGTTTCAAATAACCTGGAACTGTTTCCTTAGATTTTATGAATCTTTCAAAGAAAGCTTTTTTTTTTTTTAAGGTTACAGATCAGTTGTTTGGTAAAATGGTTCAATTTGATTTTCTGATATTTCTTAATTTTTAAATTCAAGTTATATATTTTTGACAGGAACATTCCTATTAGTGTTGCAGCCTTCTCACTGTATTACATTAGAAAATATAAAATGTCAGTTTGTGCTGTTAATTTTGATCACTTGGTTTCATAGGTTTCTACACTTTCAAATTGTCATTTTTCCCTTTGTAAAGTAATCTGTGGGCACTTACGTTGAAACTGCTTTTATTCCTCATCAGACTCAGGCAGAATGTAAGGAAATAGGGAAGAAGTAGAACTTATCTCTGTAGAAATAATAGTTTTTTTTTGTAACCATGTTAATATTCACAAATTTAAAACAGAATCAACCTTGATGAAGGGAAAAACACTAAAATTGAATATAAATAGAAACAAGTAAACCTATCTGCATTTTAAATTACTAACATAAACCTACTAAATGAAAAAGAAACAATCTAAAAAGTCTTGAAGACATTAGTATTTTGTAAAGACAAATAGACTACAGACAAAATCTTCACTTCTACTTAGGACATTTGTATTTTACGTTATGGATGAGCAATTTTAAACCTATGCGGGTTATATTATAGGGCTGAGCAAATGAATAAATAAGAATACTGAAAATGATGTAATCCAGGGCTCTGATAGTAGGAAGAGAAGAATGTAGAGTAAGGCAAGGAAGAATGCTATGAAATTTATTGGAATTAAAGGATCAATATGAACTGATGATTTTAAAATGATGTTATGTTTTGGATTGAATCACATAAAGTTGCCATTTTCCCCCCAGAACTATCTACTGAAAAGGGCCTAGAAGCAATGGATCTTCAGTAGCAGTAAGCACATTCAGCATCCAGATCTGTCTGTTAATGTTTTAATCCACTAAAAGAAACTAGGGCTTGTTGGGGAAATAGCTGGTTTGAGAGCTGGAGCAGGAAGAGTATAAGAGAAGTTTGCAAAAAGTCTTGTAGTGTCAGAAAGTAATTAAGTGTTTAGATGATTGGACATATCAGAGGAATGTAGCATATAGCCTGAAGGAGCTCCCACTAGCCAAATTCAGGACAATTTAACCATCAAAATGAATAATGTCAGCTTGCTGGTAAAATAAGAATCCATGGAGTATGTAATGTTTATAAATAAAATTTTACAGTGCAGACAGGGGACTTACAATGTCATTACAGTATAATGACAACTCATAAATGTAAAAGGAATTACAATTTGAGTCATCATTTTGCAACTATTAGACTGGTTGATTCAGCCAAGATTCTCAGACTTTTCCCTTTATTACTGAACTTTTAACTAGTTTGCATTTCATCACCTACCCAGGTTCGATCCCTGGGTTGAGAAGATCCCCTGGAGAAGGGAATGGCAACCCACTCCAGTATTCTTGCCTGGAGAATTCCATGGACAGAGGAGCCTGGCAGGCTATAGTCCATGGGGTCACAAAGGGTTGGACACAACTGAGCGACTAACAGTACTACTACTACTAATATAAATCTTAATACTTTTTAATGACCATTTAGTTTGTTTTACCTGACTTCTGATTCTTCTTTATGTTATCTGTTCACATAAATGTCATTTCATGGTTTGTTTATTTATGGTAGTCTTTTAAAATTTTCTTTTTCATATTTATCTATATATTTTTCATAAAAATTGCCATTCTGGATGCTGTTGGAAAACGAACCCAAGAAGCATTACTTATTCTTCACAATGTATTTATCTGATTTTAGGTATTTGAACAGGTTTTATCAACATTTGTCCATGCATTCCACTTCTCTTTTTGCCTTCTCCTCTATAGGATGTCAGGACATGATAGTAGGACTCTGGCAAATTAAACTAGGATGTGGGGGACATGGGTCCCTTACTTCCAAATAAAAAATTAAAAAAAAAAAAAAAGAAAGCAGAGAACCTTCCTGAGGCTGCAAAACAACAGACTGGTGATACCCAAGATCCTTCTGCATACAGGCTAGGCAGAGATCCCCTGAGCCCTTATCCCACCCCAACTACTAAGATCTATCCTGTCAGTGCTCAACCAGTCCATGCCTTGAGTACTGATCACTGGTGCTCTGTGAGTTTCAGGCTTTGGCAAATTTAGTCAGTGGGTCACTTTGACAGTAGAATCTTATAAGGCTCTTTTGTATCTAAAAGCAGTAAAAATAATAATAATGACAGTTTCTTTAAGGAAAAAATTAATTTTATATCACGACTCAGTATGCATATACCTGTGTGTGACTGAAATATATCTGTAAAACAATACTTACATCCTTACAGTATATGCTCATGATGCTGTTTTCTATTCTGTTTTCTTTAACCTTCAAAAAAAATTTTTGTTACTCATAACTAACCGCAGTCATCTCATGATCTACTGTAGTTCAGTTAACACTGAACTGAGGCGTGATAGTGCAGTGCAGTTTTCCTGCAGGAGCACTTTTTCCATTTGTAAGTCACATTGCTCTTCCAATTTGAATTTAGAAATAAGTGGATTTACTGAAGCTTAAGTTTTGGGGTATCTCATTTGCAAGGGGCCCTGTCAAGGTCCTGTTCTAAGTTTTGTACTTGTATTTTTTTTTTTCTAAAACAGATTCCCAAGATTGTATTCCAACAAAACCTATAAAATCTGTTTTTTCTCTATAAGTTAGCATATTTAATAACATGACTCTGAATTAGATTTTTCTTGTTTATTCTAATTAAAGAAATTATGATAATTAGGGATAAGAAGAAAAATTATAATTAGGCTCTTTTCGTAGCAAGGACTGTAGACCTGGGAATCTCAAGGAAAGTGGTGCTTACCTCAAGGCTTATGCAGGGTGATCTTTGAAACCATCGAAATTTTGAGACAGCTATTATCTCTCTCACTTTAGAGGATCTACGGTTTCTCACTCATAGTCTGTTTCTTGTCAGTCCTCTACTACTGACTCTCTTTACATATAGGCTTCTTCATAATCTCATCTTGTATGTAGCCCTCAAAGATTCAGTTCATAAACCAGTTTTTCTGTTTTCAAATAAATTGTAGCTATGCACTATGGAGGTAACTGTTTGACTTTTTAAGCTTCATGTTCCTCTTACAGTTTAAATATGCTTTATATTTAGACTTTCATAAGAAAAGTATGGTTGGTTTTGGTTTTCCTTCTTCACTATGGTGGCTTCCCTGGTGACTCAGTTGGTAAGCAATCCTCCTGCAGTGCAGGAGATCCAGATTCCATCCCTGGGTGGGGAAGATCCCCTGGAGAAGGAAATGGCAACCCACTCCAGTATTCTTGCCTGGGAAATCCTATGGACAGAGGAGCCTGGTGGAATACAGTCCGTGAGTCACAAAGAGTCAGACACTACTGAGCATCTGAGCATGTATAAAAAACAGTGAAAGAGCTTGAAATATATCCTAAGTTCTACTCCAAAGAAGGTGGTGGTGGTTGTTTTGGGCTTCCCTTGTGGTCCAACTGGTAAGGAATCTGACTGCAATGCAGGAGACCTGGGTTCGACCCTTGGTTGGGAAGATTCCCCTGGAGAAGGGAAAGGCTACCCACTCCAGTATTCTGGCCTGGAGAAATCCATGAACTGTATGTATAGTCCATGGGGTCACAAAGAGTCGGACACGACTGAGCGACTTTCTTCACTATAGTGTATAAAGAGACTAAGTCACTAATGAATATTCCCCAATTGCGTGTATTAAGAACTAGCCTTATTTTGATAAGTAAAGCTTAAATTGCCACTTCTAAGAGTGTGTTCTGTGGAATATCCACAAGATACAGTTGGGTTATGAAACATAGCCTTCTGTTGGTATTTTATCAGCATATTAAAGTTCTGTGAAGTCCTGATTTAAAGAAACTGACTTACTTACTTTTTTTAACATACAACCAATGGACAAATATTCCCAAGGAAAATAGTTTGAAAATTGCCAATACAATCAGTGATTTTCCCCACCTTCATTTTGTTGTCATTGTTGTTTCTTTTTAATTTAAACATTGTCTTCTCATTGCTCTGGTGTTATATTTTACTTATGGTCAAGGGAAAATTAATTTAAATATTAATTAGTGTGCAGGCAGCATTCATATTTCACATTCTAATATCCCAAAACTAAATAGGAAAATTGTGAGCCAAATTAAAAAATGACTGCAAAGTCACAGAACTTTAACCAGATTTTAATATACATAATTTATTATTTAAGCATTATACTCATATTTCTAAACTTTTGTTTACAAAATTACAGGGTCTATAGAGACAGTGTATATTATTTCCCAATATCTTTTCTCTAGATTCTCCTGCACAGTCAGTATCCTCTGGAGTTCGTGCACCTTCTCCTGCCCCATCATCAGTACCTTTAGGGTCAGAAAAGCCCAGCAACGTCTCTCAGGATAGAAAAGTTCCAGTCCCTATTGGGACGGAACGTTCTGCACGTATCAGGCAAACTGGAACTTCAGCTCCATCTGTTATTGGGAGTAATTTGTCCACATCAGTAGGACATAGTGGCATCTGGTCCTTTGAGGGGATTGGTGGCAATCAAGGTATGGTATGCAATTCTGCTTATTGGAAGTTAAGTTTATACATTTAACTAAAATATTTAAATATTTAAATAATTTTAATTTTAAAAGCAGTATTTAATTATCATAGGCATTCTTTTAAGAAAATATGTGTTCATATCCCTTCATTTTGACTAATCAATTTATTTAAGAGTTTGGAACTTTTTTTGTTCACCTGTGATCTCTCACTGAGTTAATCATTGCTGAGTATAGTTTAATGCAAGCATATTATTTTCTTCATTTCATCATACTAAGGAGATATTACTATTTCCTTTGGGGCTCTTTAGTTTTATCTTAGTTTTTTTTGTTGTTGTTTTGTAACACAAAGTGTTTAGGTTACATTACGAGGCTATTATTTCACTACCTACAAACATGCAAATATTGTGGTAAAGATATACAAGTAGGTCATTATTCTGAAGGAATTCACAATACAATGTAGAAAATATTAGAAATATATAAAGGTTTTTTTTTTTTTGCTGTTTTCTGATTTTAAATATCTCCAATTATTTTTTTCTGCCTCCTCCTCTTCCCTCAGACAAAGTAGACTGGTGTAACCCTGGGATGGGAAATCCTATGATTCACAGGCCAATGTCTGATCCAGGAGTGTTTTCACAACATCAAGCAATGGAGCGAGAGAGTACAGGAATTGTAACTCCTTCTGGTACATTCCATCAGCATGTTCCTGCAGGATACATGGACTTTCCTAAAGTTGGGGTAATGGTGATTTAAAAGCATGTTCATTAGTTGTAAATGATTTTCTGATTATTAGCCTTATTTTACTTACCATGTATAAGCATTTGTGAAATGGTGCTGGAGCTTTGGCTTGAAATAATAGGTGAAAATCTAGCTAAAACATACTTATAAATCCTGATTTTGTCTGAGTTGTTTAGAGAAATGTTTTTTGACAAAAGTTTTTATATGCTAGGCTTATACTGTCTTCTGTCTAATGCTGGAAGAAATCATATATTGGAAAATAATTTTTAAATCACTTAGATAACTTACATGTTCCAAAATGAGGTGGTTTCAAATACAATTTTAGGGTATTGATTATACTGGGAAAAATAATAACCGGTGACTTGAGTGTGCATAATCTTTGTTTTCTTTTTTAAGGGTATGCCTTTTTCTGTGTATGGGAATGCAATGATTCCTCCAGTAGCACCACTTCCTGATGGTGCTGGAGGACCCATATTTAATGGCCCTCATGCTGCGGACCCCTCTTGGAATTCCCTGATAAAGATGGTTTCAAGCTCCACAGAAAATAATGGCCCTCAAACGGTAAGGCTGATCATTCCATGAACATTTATTTAATGATTATGAGCTGCCAAGGGGCTTCCCTGGTGGCTCAGACAGTAAAGAATCCACCTGCAGTGTGGGAGACCTGGGTTTGATCTCTGGGTTGGGAAGATCCTCTGCAGGAGGGCATGGCAACACACTCCAGTATTCTGACCTGGAGAATTCCATGAACAGAAGAGCCTAATGAGCTACAGTCCGTGGGGTCGCAGAGTGTCAGACACGACTGAGCGACTAAGCATAGCACATAGCTGCCAAGACAAATGTAATAGAGATAAATCATGGTTGTGAGAGAGTTTGGTGAATATGGGCAGTTGGGAAAATTGAGGGAAATTTATTATAGCTGAAATATACCAGAGGGATATGGAAAAGGGTACCAAAGGTAGTGGTTTGGGGCCAAAATTAGGAAAGACATAATATATTCCATTGAGTAGCAGGTGGTAGGTAAAAGATTTTAAGTTGTAAAGTTTTATAATTTTATGTATCAAAATTTACTAGTTGTGTGAAAAGGTCCATCTAGAGGTTATTTATTAAATGTATTATAAATGTCAAAATAGTATGTAACTGTGAAAATGCTTAGAGATGGTTGTATATTTTAACTTATTGTGGTGTATATTTAATACCTGATTTTCATTCCACAATCAACAACCTGTATGTACTCAGATAATGGTTTTTTAAAAATGATTGTTTCCCAGTATGTTGCCAATTGACTAAGAAACTTAGCTGGTTTAGTTCATAAATATTCCTTAGTGTTTAAGAGTTTTATTCTAATCAAGTATATGTTAAATACATATTTAATAAAACATATGCTTTATATCCATAGGTGTGGACTGGACCCTGGGCACCTCACATGAACAGTGTGCATATGAACCAGCTTGGCTGATGAGGATCAGCTTGTTAGCCTGCAGATTCCTTTTCATTCAGAGGAAATCACAAGTGGCCGAAAAAAAAATTTATGCTCCCAAATCATTCTACTGATGTGCTTGACTGAAGTGTGTAGGCTTTTTGCAGAAGAACTTACTAACTGACCTATTTTCTGTGAACATTTGTGACTGCCCATTCCCCATCATCATCCGTTTTACCTTAGTTAGCCTTTTTCTTATCATTTTTCTTTTTTTCTTTTCCCTCTTCCCCTTGGACATAACTTTCTGTTGAAGCTGTTCTTTGGCTGGTTGGTTTTAGTACTGTAAACTGCTTCTGAGCAAACACGGAAATTTAGCAAAATTATGTAAACTTGATCCTGAAGTTTTAGAATGGCAAATAAATGTACAATTGTTTACATAACAGAAAAGGCTAAGCAGAAAGTAAATTTCAATATGTCAGTATAGAGGCTCTACTTTACGTAGACTTAAATTAATGTGAGATATGTACCTTCATATTCAGAAATCTGGATGTTTCCTTCATACATTAAACTATTAATAAGTATAACTTTTCTGCTTGTGTAATTTAAGTATAAAGTAAAACAATGGGCATTATCAGTGAATGTTTCCCGACGCTGGCTTTTAAAATACCCATGCTGCTCTCCTTTTGAGTTTGTTTGCAGCAAGGCACATATAGAGTAAGAAATTTTAACACTTTTTCATGTCTTTTTATTACCTTGTCACACTTTTAAAAACTAATACACACTTCTCTCTTCACTCTTTTGTTTCTCTCCTCACCCTTGCCACTAATACCAGTAAAATTTTCTTTCTGATCGTGAAATAATTCTATAAAGATTTTTACTCTAATGGCTGCTACAGAGAGATGGAGAATCTGCATCATCACCTGTGGTTTCTTCTAACCATAAAACATTCAGTCTTTCTGAGAATTTAAAAAGCTACCACTGGTTCCCAGTCAGCATATACAAGTTCTTAATATACTGTTTATTATGAAACAATTCAGTGTACTATTTTATATTGGATAATATTGATTCTTAACATTGGCTTTGGAGTCATCAGGAGTCAACATAAAAATTCCAGTTTTCAATAATTTAGTTAAAGTTTTTATTTTCCATATTTTAAAGTCGTCTTAATTTCTACACTTGTTTGTATATTATCAGTGAAAGGGATCAACAGCTAACTTGGGGCAAGTAATAAAATAAATTTGGCGTTTGTCATTAAGACAACTTATGGTAGACATGAATACACAGGTTACAAAATAAAGCCTCCTGTTTAACCTGTTTATGTAAGACACAGGGCCACACTAAACTACTCAGTGGGATTTATCTATTCATTTCACTTGAAAATATAAACAGTAACATATTCCAAGAAGAATATGTGTCCTACCCTGTCTCATGTGATAACAATAAATTATATGGTTGAAATATAAAAGAAAGTAAGCATAAAAGTGAAGTAATGTCTTTAAAAAATAATAGACATAATTCCTCATTGGTGAAACATAAACATTAACTAAAATTCAGATAGATCACCCAGGTTAACAATATTAATATGGTTCCTTGACTGTTCAAGTAAATGAAATGATTTCTTTTACTCTGGGTGCCTAAGTAAAGAGTAAAAAGATTTCTCAAACATATCCAGAAATTTATAAACACATTTGTATCTTTTAATTTAGAAGGTGGTCTTAAAATATATAAATTTGTTTTTCTCCCTGTCTGTGATTGATACAACCATATTTAAAGGAAAAGCTAAATGATATCCTACAAATAAATGTAGCTATGACATAAAATTATTGCACTTTACTAAGTAAGGGGTATAATGCTATTTAACAGAGTATTTTATGTATGACTTTTGCCACTATCCTATAACTTTTTGCTTAGTTTCTTTTCTGTGTTTACTAGGGTTATTTTCTAATTAAAATAATCCTGCTAGATAACAGATACCACCCAGTATTTATCACAACACATGACTTGTGTTGACTCACAAAAGTGAGTTTCTTAAGATGGGGTGTCTTGCTAAAAAACAGAGAAAAACTGTTTTGGGGGTTTTTTTTTTTTTTGGTTTTTTTTTTTTTTTTTTACTTCAAAGCTATGGGACAGGGGAATATTGATTGGAATGCTCCTAATTTAGTTTTTGGGGCCAGGCTTGTTAAATATAATACCATGGTTTTAGAAGTCTGTACTGGGAACATTTTTCAGATACATTTTTTATATTTCAGATGTAATGCAGTGCACTTTTATTTGAATAATAAAAAAAATCATCTTTTGAGACCATGCAGGTCTTTTTTTTCCCCCTTTTTGGAAAGTATGTGGTATGTATAATTGCAGACTACATAAGGTATTTCTTTTCTCTTATTCTTTTTAAGAAGCAGCTTAACTCTTAGATGTAACAGTTAGGTTAGTTCACACTTTAAATCCCAAAAGAATTAATATCCAAATTATTGTGTAATCATTTAGAAATGATTTTGTGTACTGGTGCCAAAAGAATTCCCATGGTATGCTTTTTCAACATATATTTCAACATATACCAGTATATTCCAAAAAAGTGATTTTAGTATTTATGTGAAAGGTATTTTTACCTTCTGTTTCCTGTTACTACAAAGTTAAATCAATCTACTAGTAATTGAAAATTACTTTTTGGGGGGTAATTACTATACTTATCTTACAGTCATTTTTCTTCTCAGGAGAAGGGAGGTAAATAGTTTACTAATAGTTCCTGTCTTGTTTTTCATGAAAATATTATTATATTTTTCTATTGATTACAATGACCTAATTATACATTTCATAAATATTTGTGCACATTTTAAAAACACTTTTTAAAAACAATAAAAGTGTCAGATTAAACAGATAAATCTGGCATGACATTTAAAGAATGCTAGAACTTTCATATAACAAATTTTTAACTCAGGATTATTTCAGAATGATTCAAAATATCAAAGGAAAACCATTTCACTGTTTTTCATTACTAACATGGAGATTGAGTATACCAGTACTCTGTATTTTTACTTTAGATAAATGTATCTATTCAGATGTCTTTTAATATTAATGTTTGGGATATTTACATTATAATTTGTAAATTCTAGATGCGCCTGAATCTTTTTGGAAATATATATATATCCCAGATTAAGCAAGTCACAACACTCAGTTAACTGACAGTATTGTAAATTAACTGCTGTTAATTCCAAATGATTGGAATTTATGATGAGAGCATCATTAATGCTCTAATATTTAATCTACAGTGGTACACAGCTTGATTGCAAAAACACCATCACTTATATTTTGGATAAGTGAATACAGAGAAAAATGTGTTACTGTGGCTTTGACATAAATAAGAATTTCTTAATGTGACAGTAAAAATATAGGACTAATATTTGGGTCATTAGAGGTTTCATATTAGACTTCTACCTTGAAATCAGTTCACACTTTTGAAAAGTAAAAGTCAATATTGTATACTTAGTACTTAAAGTGAAGTGAAAGTGAAAGTGAAGTAGCTCAGTCGTGTCCGACTGACTGTCAATGATAATTCAAGATAATTTTTTTTAATGAGAAAAAAAGCTAATTCTACATTAGGTAACTTTGGTTTTAAAAAGCAGTGCATTATTAGGAAAAAGAAATGTAATTCCAAGGGATCACTTTAAGTTGCTCATGAAAATATCCTTTAAGGTTTCTTTGGTTAATACTTGAGAAGGTGTATTTGGGAAGAGAGAAATTTAAATGACTGTACATATAGACTGTCTATATATATATATAATAGACTATATTCACATTTTGACCTCCATTCCTGTGTTAAGCACAGTGATGAATAAGAATTTCAGAAATTTCTGACAGTAAATATATAGTCTTTGTTTTTCCGAAGCTTTAAATAAAATTAAGAAAAAAGTTAGCTATGTGATGTAGTATGAATAAAAAGACAGGAATAAGGTAATAACAAGTAGTTGAACTTTTTAGAAATGTTAAAAAATGTTTTAAAATGAACTTTTTAAACATAATATATTCATTTGCAAAGTATTAGGGTTGACATGATTTCAGCTGGTTTCCCCAATATTTGTATAGTCACTCTGTAGTATACTTTTCCACTCAAAATACTCAGGGTATCACAATGTTTGTTACCAGTACATACATATATATTTGTATATTGTATTTGTAATTGACAAATACTTCTCCCTACATTCTATACCAAGTAGATAGCCCGTCCCGATCATCTCCATTAACCAAATTGTAAACTGTATGTTTTAAGTATATGATATTAGGTTAAATATTCATACATTTTATTTAGGTCACAATATTCAAACTTAGAGAAGTGGAACATTTTTAAATGAGACTATAACCTGTGACCCCAAAATGCAGCAGAAAAGGTGAACCTACACTCATTGAAGTTCCAGCTTCAACTCCTGAGTACGAATCCACAGAAGGAAGTCTTAGGAATTTGAGGAATAGCTTGAAAAATTGTTGATTTAAATTATCTGAATAGTGAATGCATAAACGTGGAGTTTTTATTTTAGGATCTTTTTCCTTTCATCAACTCCTTTTCTCCTACATATCAAAGGTCACAGTCCTTAAGCTTAAATGGCGCTGCGGAAAGTCCAACTCCTGATGTTATCATGTCTCTGCAGCGAGAGGAGTGCAGCAGCATAGAAGTTGTTCCTTTGCTCCCTCAACCTTCAGGCCAAGATAATTCCATGTAAAATTGTTTTCCACTTACCAATAGGTTGCTTGTTTTAACTTGACAAGTGGATAGGGAGACAGTGATACAGGCTTTTACTTTTGGAAAAGAAATTCTGTATGTAACATATGTTGGGATGTGCATGTTAACATATAAAATTTCATGAATGGATTTAATCATGCAATTTGAAGGAAGATCACTTCCTGAACCCAGCGAAAATACATCTGGTACCCCTGGGTAGGTGCACAGTGAAGCAAGAACAGTAGCTCCAGTTTGACATTACCCCAATATTGGCCGGCACCTTCGTTTTAATCAATGATTTTGTTCCTCAACACAATTTGGCCTCTAGGTTTAGCGATGATCATTATGTTAAGAAACTCCATGTCATCCCATCGTGTTCCCAGGAACACAAAGCTAAAAACTAGTCCATGTATATTTAGCCTTCTGCTTTTAACCAGAAGACACCTGATGTTGCTGTTCAGGCTCCTGAAAGTTTATGCACGATGTTAAGCCCCAATAAAGAAGTCACCGTGCTGCCAGTGATAATTTCCCTTAACTCAGGAGATGGTTCTTTACTCTTAATAAACTTTACTGCTCTTTATAATGAAAGATGAAACACTAAAACTAGTTCTGAAAATGCCTATTAGGACAAATGAGCAAATTAAATATTTATAGCACAGACTATAAATATGCTTAGTGCATAAAGACTTGATTTTAACAACACAGAAACACGCCTCTCTCCAAACTGGCATTTCAGCAACGCGTTCAAGGTAGAGTATAATCTCAATCCCTAGCGGAAGCAATCGGGGCGCGCATAAAGACGTGGAGGGCTACCGTCTGATCACAAAAAGCCCCCACAAAGCTTAAACCATGACATGATTAGCTAAGTCAAAAAGAACGGAAGATATATGCCGAAGACCAACTTTACAGGACGAGAGTTTCCTAGAGAACGCCTCGCCGCGCCCCGGGCGCCAAGTCCCACCCCCAACACTACAATTCCGGTCTAGCCTCGAGGAGCTCCACCGCAGCAGCGCAAAAGTTTCGTGTCTGCGCAGTAGGCTTGCTCAGTGCCGCGTGGGAAAGGTGGGACTTTCCTGCCTCGTGCGTCATCTCTAGTGCGACTCAGTACGTCACTGGCTTGACCGGGAAGGTCAACTGTGGCTACCCGCGGGATCCCGCCCACTCTACGCTGGGGTTGCTGGCGCATGCGCTTAGAGGCCTCGGCGGAGCGGTGTGAGCGTGCCTGGTCCGTGAGGCTGGCGTTTCGGACCCAGCCCTGGCGCGGAGATGCTGTGCCGGCTCAGCGTTAGGTGGCTGCGGCCCCGGCCTACCCTGCAGGTCCGTGTCCTGGACCCATCGCTCGCAAGGGCCCCAGCGGGCGGCGCCAAGAGCTCCGCTTTGCCATTGTGGGCGGTGGCATCGGTCTCCGCAGTTGGCCCGAGCGGCGCGGGAGGCTGGTACGAGGCCTTGGCTACCTCGGCGCCGGTGCAGAGCGCAGAGGACGTGCTGCTCTTCGCCCACACCGCCTCGGGCCTGCCCTGGTGGGGCAGCATTCTCCTCACCACCGTGGCCCTGCGCGGGGCCGTCACGCTACCCCTGGCTGCCTACCAGCACTACATCCTGGCCAAGGTGAGGGGTGCCGAGCCGCGCCTGGACCGTGCATACCCACTTCCGTGGTGAGGAGGGTCCATGTCTCACCGGGGCGTAAGGTCCCCAGATACTTCCGGAGTACTTACTGTTAATCATCAGCACCTTTAAGGCAGCAAGCTTATAGAAAGGAATTAACACAGGTAGAGGTAAATGCAGATTCTTTGGTGGCTCTGTAGCTACAAAGAACATATTAAAGACACAATATAGACTACCGTTTCTTCAGTTTATATTACTGGAAAACGCAGGGTTGAAACATTGAAAGTGTGGAGTGTAGGGCTGATTTAATCCTTAAAATAACCCTGTGAAGTAGGTGCTGTTATACATTTTATATAAGAGGGAACAAGACTTTTGTGGTTGAATAATTGGCCCAACATCACACTGGTTAAGTGTATAAGCTGGAATTTTAATTTGATTGCAATTGAGGATATCTTAAGTTAACAGCTTGTGAGCAATCTTAGAGTTTCCTGACACAACCAGTAAACTACATTTTTTTAAATGAGTTTAGGAAATAGAGAGTAAAATTATGAGTGGTTATGAATACAGATCTTTAATGTGCTCATAACAAAGTCTACTTTTTCTTTAGCTAGGTGGAAAATTTGCAGCCAGAAATAAAAAACATTGCACGACATCTTAACCAAGAAGTTGCAGTTCGTGCACATCAGTTGGGATGGTCCAAGAGAGTTGCCAGGTAAGCTAATTCTCTGCATATAAGACCATGAAAAAATATATATGTATGTATGTGTGTATTACAGGGTATGGTATTCTGTAGCTTTAGCAGCAAAGTGGTTCTTTTTAATATTTTAAAAAGTTTGTGGCATGGTAGGTTTATATACTGGACTGAAAGCAAAAAGAGAAAGCAGAGTTCCTTGATCTTAAAGGACTCCAGATTACTGAAAAAGACAGATGTGTAATCAAATAATGACTGGATTAAGTAACTAAAAAAGATTATGTACAAGGAGTTAAGTCATCATGGGAAGTTAGGGAAGGCTTCACAGGATACAGATACTGCAGATGCCAGTTTGTTGAGATTTTAGTCAACAAAAGATACAGGTTATTTACAAACTTGACCTTTTGACAGCATAGAGCAGGTAGCTGCCCAAAAGAATGAGGAGACAGAAAATGTAAATGCCATGGTAAAAGCAACTGGGTAGGCCAGGAGTTGTTACTCTGCTATAGTTATCCTGTGTTGCTGTCTCCCTGAGCTCTTTGAGAGCCCTTGCCTAAGGGTTCTTGACCATGTTGTAGTTCTATGTGGGCAACCATCCACTAAGAATTTTTAAGTCTTCTCCTATCAGCCTACCCTAGTTCTGCTTAGTTAGGTTCCCAAATTCTGATTCTTACTAGGCTGTGACAAAGTGTTCAGCAACTCATGTCCAACTCTTTGTGATCCCAGAAATTCTAGCCCGCCAGGCTCCTCTGTCCCTGGGATTCTCCAGGCAAGAATACTGGAGCGGATTGCCAGTTCCTTCTCCAGGGTATCTTCCCCACCCAGGGATCAAACCCAGATCTCCCACATTACAGGCAGATTCCTTACCATTTGAGCCACCAGGGAAGGCCCTATCCATATATTTTTATCTATATAGGTATAAATTTGCCAACTATCTTCAATATGAAATTGAGTCCCTCTTTATATAGTGTTCCCAAATTCTGATTCTTACTAGAAGTTCCCTGGTGGCTCACGTTAAAGCGTCTGCCTGCAATGCAGGAGACCTGGGTTCGATCTCTGGGTCAGGAAGATCCCCGGGAGAAGGAAATGGCAACCCACTCCAGTATTCTTGCCTGGAGAAGCCTATGGACGGAGGAGCCTGGTGGGCTACAGTCCAGGGGGTCGCAAAGAATCGGACACGACTGAGCAACTTCACTTTATATAGTGTTAAAAGGACCTGCCATTTAAAAAAAATCATTCTTATAGCTTAATGTCTTTACTTGATGAAATAAAAAGTTGATAAACCTATAATTTTGAAGTTTTACTGATCAAGGAAGTCTGAGGACTACAGCTCTGAACCAGAAGAACACATTAGTGGCTGCTCACGTGGGTTATAAATGCAGCCTAGGTAAGCCTGTGCCACCGTCCTTATGCATCCCTGGCAGGATGATTGTCCAGACACATCCTTACACAGATGAATGACTTTCTAGAGGAAGACATTATCTGAGGGTTTCCTGCATTGTCAGTGGAACTGGGTTTTGAAGAATGAAAGGGAATTTGTCAGGTGAACGAACAGCCAGGAAAGTGGACAGTCTGCAAAGATGATGTAATAACTTCCAAGGCATGCTGATGTGAAAGTCTGAGTTGTTGGATGACCCAGGTCATTCAAGGGACCAGAAAAAGAGTGACAGGAAATAAAGTTGAAAGAGTGGGTGAAGACTGAGTTACAAGGAGCCTGGAATGTCTCTGTGTACTTTCTTAATTCAGTGCATTATAATTTGATTAAATTCCACAAACCTATTGAAAACCTACCTGCCACAAGAGATTTAAAGATGAAGACCTATCCAATACTGTAGTCTAGAAAGTGGGACGTAAGAACAGGAGTTGAAAACAACAATAACAACAACAAAAGAGGAGTAACTAATATGGTTAACAGAGAAACAATGAGAAAATCTTTATGAAAGAGTTGATTGAAGAATGGAGACTGTTTTGACAGGTCAAGAGCATACATCGTACAAAACCACATTGCTCTGAAAGGTATGTTCAGGGATCAGGTGATTGAGTTTGGCTGGAGTGGAGAAATTGGAGTAAAATGTGCTTTCACCTCTAGTATTTCTGATTTAAATTGTGGTTATACCATGTTAGTAGTGAAATTTCCCTTGTTAAAGCCTAGTTTGCCTAAGACCTCCAGAAACAAAGCCTGTAGTTTGACAGTGGCAGATTTCTCACATTGTTATGTAATTTGCTTACATTGTGAACAGACTTTGAGTAAAAGGCTTTATTTTCCCTTTTTTTTTCCCGGCAACCGCTTGGTGTAACTTAGGGGCTTCCCTTTTAGCTCAGTTGATAAAGAGTCGGTCTGCAATGCAGGAGACCCTGGTTCAATTCATGGGTCAGGAAGATCTACTGGAGAAGGGCTAGGCTACCCACTCCAGTATTCTTGGGCTTCCCTGGTGGCTCAGCTGGTAAAGAATCCATCTGCAATGCGGGAGACCTGGGTTCTATCCCTGGGTTGGGAAGATCTCCTGGAGAAGGGAAAGGCTACCCACTCCAGTATTCTGGCCTAGAGAATTCCATGAAGTATGTAGTCCACGGGGTTGCAAAGAGTCAGACACTACTGAGTGACTTTCACTTCACATTGGTATAGCTTCTGACAGCCAAAAATGCATAAATCTTTTAGCCAGTAACCACAGTATGGGTGTGTTTATCCTGTAGGGATGAAGCACAACTAGTATTCAAATGATATTTTCCTCTCCCTTTTTCCCTCTTCCCTCAAACTAGGCTCACTTACCTAAAGACTATGCGGAGGCTTGTTGCAGAGCTCTATGTTCGGGATAACTGCCACCCCTTCAAAGCAACTGTGCTGGTCTGGATTCAGCTTCCAATGTGGATCTTCATGTCTATCGCTCTCCGAAATTTTAGCACAGGGGCAGCACATTCAGAAGGTAGTTACTATTGAACTGTAATTCCCCCAAGTAAGTTCTCTGACACTGTCTTGTATTCTAAAGAAAAAGCAAAAAATAAATTAAAAAACATCCATACTTTCTGTAACTGGAATACACTTTTATCATCTCCCTTACACAAGTATAGAATTTCAAATATTAAGTGTAACCAAGCTAGCTGTATTGAGAATACAAATCAGTTTAGGAAGGATGTCACTAGTACTACTTCTTGGAAGTCTTAATAAAATTAGTATTATAATTCCATAATATGGTTTCAGGGCCATGAATTTTTTCTATTTATAAATTGAAGAAGCCAGAAAAACTTTCACAGTTATATAAGTGAAAATATTAATATGAAAGGTTACAAACTAAGGGGCTGTTTTTACTTTCATTTAAAGATGTTTCTAACCATACAGTAATCTAAATTGACTTGAAAGAAAGCAGCCTATAGACAAGTAATTTTTTAAATTTCAGTCTGTAAAGGTTACTGCTACACGTCTTTAGTGTCTCCACATCCTTTTGCTCCAGAAACTTCTTACCTCTTTCTCAGTACAAGAACTAGCTTATGTTGTAGAGTGAAAATAACCTGAATAAAAAATGCAAGTCTTCAGTGTGAGGAACACCTTACTGGAATCACTCCCTCTGCTGTTTTTAGAAATTCTTTTGTTTCATCTATAAAAATGTTTCAGCAGGTTTTTCTGTTCAGGAGCAGTTAACTACTGGTGGGGTCCTGTGGTTTCATGACCTCACTGCTCTGGATTCCACTTGGATTCTGCCTGTCTCCGTTGGTGTCATCAATTTATTAATAGTGGAGGTCAGTGGTTTTAAATAAGATTTGCTTGCTGTTTAAATCATTGAGATTTCTGTTGCTGTCCCGACATCAGATATAAATGAATTTGAGTTACTGGTGATAACTCTGAGCTAACATTGAGACTACTTGGTTTTTTGTTTTTTTAGTATATATTTGTTTATTTATTTGACTGTACTGGGTCTTAGTTGTGACATGTAGGAACTTTGAGTTGTGGCATGTTGGATCTAGTTCCCTGACCAGGGATCGAACCTGGGCCCCCTGAATTGTGGGCGCAGAGTCTTAGCTAATCATGAGACCCCTTGGTTTTGGTCACAGATCAGTTGTTGATTAATTTTCTGGGGCCAGGTCTTTAACCTCTCTGGGGGATCAGAGTGCTCATAATTTAAAATAAGAGAGCTGAATTGGAACAGTTCCAAAATCTCCTTCAACTGTAAAATGGTACGATGCTAGTACATAACAGTTCTGTGACTTGCTTCTTGGTAAAGGCAGCAATTAAGATGTCAGTCTGGTCTTACTCCCACAATATGTTGATGTTTTGTGTATGTGTTTAATATGTCAATTAAACATACCTGACTGCCATTTTTAGTCATAAAATTTGTTTATAAAATGAAATGGAGAAACATACGTATAAAATATGACCTCTTAGCCATATCTTACCATTAGCTCATGCTACTTTACTCAACTTGAATTTAGGGGAAGCTTGTCTTTATTTCCATAAAGAATTGTTCTTAGACTCTTGAGAAGAATGTAGACCCTTTAACTAGAAGAAATCTTAGGAATCTAACGAAGTTGAAATTTCACAGACCTCATATCTGCTGATTGTTGTTTGGGAAATCTAATACACCCCTTATTTTTTCCAGATGAGAAATATGAAGATTCTCAGGTCTTAGGTGAAGGTTTCCTGAGGAAAGACGCTATGTGTAGTCTTAAGTGTTTTACCCTAAGAGCATCTAGGATAGTTCTGTGAACTTGGTTAGTAATTAGTATTTCTTGGGAAGAAGGAAGTGATGACACAAGGTCACAGTGAATTGATGTCAGTCCTCTCATCTTTCCTTTATTCCATCTAACAACCAAGCATGCATAAATTTAATAAAAGCCTATTCTTGCTTAACATTTACTATGTACCAGGCACTATTGTAAGCAATTCACATGAGTTAACTCATTTAATTCTTAACAATAGTCCTATGATGTAGGTGCTGTTTTTATCCCCATCTTATGGTGGAGAGTGGGAGGCACGGAAAGGTGAAGTAACTTGCCCAAAGTCACATAACCACTAAATGCAGGGCTACCATGTGAATCTCGTAATTTGAGTGTAGAATCACAGAAGCTGTGCTCATAATCATAAAGCTAAGCTGCCTTGTAAGTAATTCATAAACCATAACTCCTCTTCCTAGCCTTCTTAGTTCTTTTCTGTGGTCCATGTAACCAGATCACAAACCTTTCAGATACCTGTTAAGTTATTTCTCTGTGCCAGGCCCTGTATTTAGGTGCCAAAAAACAAGGGTAATGATTCATACATAATACCTATCTTGAAGGGACTTCAGTTTTACAATCTTTAAAAAACACTGACCTATAAAAATTATGCTTTGATCCTATTTAATACAGATGAATCTCTTTATTGCTGTTACTTAGTTCCATTTAAGAATTAAAGAGTTGATCAACCAGTGATAGTTGACCAACAAATCAGTGTTTTGTTTTTTAATTTTTATTGCTTTTGTTAAAATATAGGTAGAGGCCAGTCAAAAATCACTTTGCATTTTAAAGCTTGTCTCATTTAATGTATATTTAGATAATCAGCATGTGTGTGTTTATTTTACCCTTTCAGATTTTTGCTCTGCAAAAACTTGGAAAGTCTCGTTTTCAGACGTATATTACGCACTTTGTTCGTGCAGTGTCAGTGTTGATGATTCCAATAGCGGCAACAGTACCTTCAGTGAGTAAGCACCAACATTGTGTGAAGCATGAGCTAAATATAAATTCTCTCTGTTTTTAGCTTAGACTGACTGACATTGTGCCTCTTCTATTGTGCTTCCTGTGACTACTTAATCCTTTACTGGTTTCTGATTTCTGTAATAACAGATCTACTGACTCTATCAGCAAGTGACACCTGAACGTTTCTTGGGATTGGTTAATCTTCCTTAACGTGAATGTGTCTTAACCCTCCATTTTCCTCTTTTTTTTTTTTTTTTAATCTTGCAGAGTACTATGAACAGTACTATGAATGTAGCATTTGCTCTGTTTTATTAGTTGATATATTGAATTCTTTTTGTCTTCACAGAGGGATCCAAGGAATTTAGCATTTAAAAAAGAAACAAAAATTTTTCCCCACCAAGGATCCACATGGGTTCATATGTAATATTATTTGATCTCATAGAAGTTTTATGAGATAGGTATACTTGTCCCCATTTATATGTAATTAAACTTTTATAGAAATAGAAAAATAATGTTATATTTGCAGTTATTTCATTTTTTTAGCTTTTTGCTTATTTTTCATGGATACTTTAGTGCTAAGATGGGTAAAGCTGTGTCAGTATATCTGTCTTTGCTCGGAATCAACACGGAGACCGTAAAGTAGTGGTCATTTGTTGCTGGTAGTTCAAGTTCTGTCCCTTGTATAAAAGTACTTATAGGACTTGTCTTAAAAATCTGAAATAGTATGTTTTCAGCATCAAAAATATCTGTTAAATACTTTTCATCTGTCACTTAGACATAGTACTGTCATTAATCCTGTGGAAAATAAGTTTCCTCATTTCTAAAATAAATACCATAATGTCTATGAAAATTAATGAAATAACAAGTGCCTGTTATAGTACTTCTCATATAATAATGATGTTATAAAATACTCTGTAAAAACAGAATAATGCAAATTCACAATATTTCTAAGGAGAAATAATACCTATTGTAACTGAGGAAAACCGTAGATAAGTAAAGTAGCAGTGAAGTTCTAATGAGAAGTTGGGTTCCAAGTGAGTAACAGAGCTTTTCATATATAGGAAAGTCAGAATTAGGCATTTAATGTAGAGCTGATATGGCAGCTCTGCAAAGACGTGAGAAAGACTGCCTAGTTCTCTCTCAGTGCTGCATCGTCCACAACCTCTCATTCTTGTCTTGAAAGCCACAGGATAGTCATGATGGCCACTGAAGCTTGTTATCTTGCAAGAATAGCAAAAGGGTGCTTCAGCTACAGTCAGATGCTTCAACTACAGTCAGCCACTTAAGGACCCTTGCCAGATGCCCTACCAAACACTGGTGCTTACGTCTTTAATATGTGGCCGTACCGAACTGCAGAAGAGGATGAAAAGTATAGTCTTTTTTTTTCCAGATAGCAATATACCTTGCTGAAAATTAGGATTTTATTACTAACGAAGATGAACGATACTTATTAGGCAGTTTGTAGCCTGAAGTAGTTGGGTCCAGGGTACTGTTTGCTTCATAGATAAGTTTGATGATGGTGCTAGCTAATATTTATTCAACATGAATTTTGTGCCAGGCCCTGTTTTAAGTCATTATGTACACACACATACACACACACACGTTTTGTATTAGTACATGTATTTCTCCCAACAGTGCACTGAAGTAGGAGAGGCACAGAGAGGTTAAGTAACTCATGGTCACTCATCTGTTCAGTGGCAGAGTCTTCACCCACATCCAGGCATTTTGGCTCTTACTCTTTAGCTAATAATCTGCCTTTAAGATTTCATTACTTCCCTTAAAAACTTGTTCTGGTACAAATAAGTGCTTAATATGAGCCACTTACTGTGCTTACCACACTACATGAATTTTCTCATTTATTCTTCACAGCATCCCTGGATACAGTCTGTCCCTCATTTTATAGAAGAGAAAACCGAAACAAGAAAAAAAAGAAAAATAACTTGCCAAAAGTTAAATAAATAGATTTCAAACTCAGGCAGTTAGATCCCAGGACTGGACTCAGCCAGCACATGGTCTTGCCTCTGGGGCCTGCTTACCTTCTGATGCCAAAGAAAAGTTTAGAAAAGATGTATGTTTGTATGGATGTATGTTTGTATGTATATATGGGGATGTTTCAAGAGGCTGCAGACTAAAAGACTACCAGTTATAACTGAGGAAACCCCCAGATCAAGTAAAGTAGCAGTAAAGTTCTAAAGAAAAGTTGGGTTCCAAGCGAGTAACAGAGACCAAAAAACAATGTCTTAAATATCCAAAAGTGGATTCTTTCATATATAGGAAAGTCAGAAATAGGCAACGTAATGTAACAGCTCTGTGAAGACATGAGAAAGACAGCTCTTTGACCTAAATAACTGAATATCAGTGGTGGTAAAAAAAAAAAAGTCGAGGGTTGGGCCGAGATGCTTTGTCTCAGGAAAAGGCAAAGATAATCTATTCCTGACTATACTTAGAAACTAGTTCCTGGGAAAATTTGGAAGATAGCTGACTCTGTATAGGTGTAGGGAAGCTAAGTTTGCCATCATAAATGCCTCCAGTAGCCTGCCTGCTGTGTAGCAGTTTGTCGAGACTCTCGATGGGGAAACAGTATGCTTAATTGCCAAAGAAGGAAATGAGATCTCTCTTGGACCCCTGCCTGGGAGCAGTTCTCTGCCATCCACTGTCTGTCACCAACCTTTCCTTTTGGTTTCTTTTTGTTTGGGGGTCTTCTTTTCCACTTTCTTACCTATCTGTTAGATCTGACCCAGGTATCTATTAGCTACTGCACGTCTTGTTCAGTCCTGGTGTTCTGTTTACAGAGATTGTTAATTTTCTTTTTTATTGCCTGCCTGTTCTGGACCTTGGAGAATGGAGAGATGCTAACATTCCTGTCCTTTCTTCTCGTTGCAGTCAATTGCCCTCTATTGGTTATGTTCCAGCTTCATGGGCCTTTCACAGAACTTGCTGCTCCGTTCGCCTAGATTTCGCCAACTTTGCAGGATCCCATTGACCAAGTTAGATTCAGACACTCCTTATAGGGACCTCTTGGCTGCCTTTCACTCCAAGATCATTTCAAGAAAATCACGTACTTTCTAGTAATTTCTGAAACAATTACCGGTTTCACTGTTAATGTATTTAGAAGATTTAGAACTTCAGATATGATTTAATTTGCTTTTGTTTAAAATCATGAACTCTGTGAAGTACTGTGGATTAAGATATAATCCAGATATATATAACAATACTTAAAATCTTACAGTGTTAAACATGTAGTATATTTAATTGTATGCTAAGACTGTAAAAGTGGAATCAAAGTGTCAGGCCCTGTTTATAAAATTACAACTTGCTAGAGGTTCCAGAACTTTGGAGAACAGGACTAGAAAAGTTTATAAAATAAGAAAATCCAGTGGCGTGATTTCTAAAATTTGTAGGATGTGGAGGATCATAGACCGGTTTGATCTTTTAATAAAGCCATGGTTTTCTCTTCAGAAAAGTCCTTGAAATACAAATGGAGGCCTTTTTTGAGCCCCCATCCCAACTCCTGAAGGCCTTCTGATAATTCCTGGTTAATAAATTATTCTAATGGAACAAGTTAATGTATGATTTTAAAATGAAAGGGACTTGAGATACATACTCATGTGAAGTAGTCCACACATGTAAGAAAGTACCTAACATGGTAGGTGGTGTTGCTTTTAAGCTGTGCTCTGAAAGAGTATAAAAAGTGTACATTCCTTTCTCTATAAGTTAAGAAGTCTGCAGTAAAGGGTATAGCGCTGAGTACTGCTGGAACCCAAAGTAGAAAATCTTAAGCTAATCATATAGAATATGAAGGAACTCAGTATCTCTGATAGCCATCTTCCTTGGTGGCTGCCTGCAATGCGGGAGACCTGGGTTTGATCCCTGGGTCGGGAAGATCCCCTGGAGAAGGAAATGGCAACCCACTCCGGTATTCTTGCCCGGAGAATCCCATGGACGGAGGAGCCTGGTGGGCTACAGTCCACGGGGTCGCAAAGAGTCGGACATGACTGAGCAACTTCACTTTCACTTTTCAGTATCTCTGATAACCTGTTAAGTAAGTAAAAGTTTTGTATTAGGGTGAAGATAATGCTAGTCAAGAGATTTCTTTAGACCTGACCTGTTCGTCTTGTTGTGATAATACATAACATTAAGTTGGTCTGGGAATATCATATATGACCTAATTCATAATTTCATAGCTTAAAAAAGAGCCAAATTTTAAAAGCTTGAATGATCAGGATAGTATTTATCAAATTTTAGTAATTACTGAATACATGAAAATACATTAGTTTCAATGTTACTAGAAATTAAGCAGTACATGAAGAATCAGCTTATTCAGCCAGAAAGCATGCATCTGAACAGCATGTCTTCATTCATTAGAGATGTAATCGTTGATTACATGATTGTGAAATAGGATTGTTTTGTAGAATTCTGGAGATGGAGTTGAGTCTTTTCTGTAATCTCAAAGTATAGTAGACACTTCTCTGTTGTGGGCCCAAAGCCACAACCACTAAGAGCTTTAAACTGTCAGCAGCTGGAATCCCAACAAACAGCTGGATCAAACTTCATTAGCTAAGAACTTACATAGCCATGGGGAAGAAATGATTCCATGACTCCTGTACATAATAACTAGCCTGCCATCATTTGTGGAATACAGTCAAAAAGTAAAAAGGACTATTAAAAATATTTGAACTTTATTTGGTAGTTGTATGACCCTTGTGAGTATTGTGTCTCTGTTTTGGAACTCTTACCCTCAGATAAAGTAAAATGATATTTACTGGTATGTTTGTTTTCTGTGGATGCTGTTAACAAGATCTTCATGCTGCTTATACACCAACAGGAAGATGCTATTGAATATATTGGATATTATATATCTCTTTCAAATTTTTCTTTTAAGGGGTAGATTTAGGGATTGCCTTTGAGAAAGAAATAGGTCATACAAGAGGGTCCTCCCCACAGTTCACCACTGCTGTACTCAGAAAGCCTAGTCCTCATGTCTGTTTCACCTAAGACTTACCATAACTCAGTTAAGAATTGATAAAATTCTTGTTTTATAGCAAAATGAAAGCTAGCAGTTTTTCTTCACCTCTTTGGGCTTCTTCCCTCCCCTTTAGCCTATATTGTTCAGTTCAGTTCAGTCGCTCAGTCATGTCCGACTCTGCGACCCCATGATTCGCAGCACGCCAGGCCTCCCTGTCCATCACCAACTCCCAGAGTTCACTCAGACTCATGTCCATCGAGTCAGTGATGCCATCCAGCCATCTCATCGTCTGTCGTCCCCTTCTCCTCCTGCCCCCAATCCCTCCCAGCATCAGAGTCTTTTCCAGTGAGTCAACTCTGCATGAGGTGGCCAAGCACTGGAGTTTTCAGCTTTACCATCATTTCTTCCAAAGAAATCCCAGGGCTGATCTCCTTCAGAATTCCTTGGTAGGATTTCCTTGCAGTCCAAGGGACTCTCAAGAGTCTTCTCCAACACCACAATTCAAAAGCATTAGGCATCTGCATAAACCGGAGCTCCTTAGGAGATGACATTCCATCTTAATCTCATCAGTGGACACAAGGAGATACACGTCCTTTTTTTATTTTGTTTTGGTTTTGTGCATTAAAAGTTTTAATTAGTACTCAGTTAAAAAGCCCATACACAAACAGTTCCTCCCACACTCCTGCTCGTAAGGGACTGTGATGACATGTGACCCACTATTCCTATGGGTCTGGATTGTGTAAACTCTAAATAGCATAAACGATCAGTATCATACTGTCATTTGACATAAACCCAAAAGGCTTTCCCAGTGGTTCAGTGGTAAAGAATCCACCTGCCAATGCAGGAGACACAGGTTTGATCCCTGGGTTTGGGAAAATCCCCTACAGTACAGGGAGATAAACCCACTCCAGTATTCCTGCCTTGGAAATCCCATGGACAGAGAAGCCTGGCAGGCTACAGTCCATGAGGTCACGGAGTCAAACAACTGAGTGACTGATTACCCTTCACCAGTCCTCATCTTTGTCCCCAAAACTTTCACGCGTTGACATCTAATTGGCAGAACAGCCCCCAGAGCTTTCTGACTGTCTCCCAGATTATAATCCTCAAATTGGCTTGAATAAAATTTTCCATCTTTTTTCTTAGACTGGTAATTTTTTCTGTTGGCAAAGCTGTATATTAAAGCATTTTAATCCTGGTTGATTTCCTGTCCATAGGAACTGCAAGACCTAGCAGTTACCACAAGAAAGAAAAATTACCAGCTGAGGAATGGCAGCAAAACATTAAATAGAGGGAGCTCTTTCACACAAACCTTGCCTAGTTCTTAAAACAGCAACTTTTTGCTTTTCTGTAACTCCAACATGAGGGAAATACACAACTGTCCCAAAGGAATATATAACAAATCCCTGTTCCTTTGTGCTCTGCCACTGACTATCTCCTGACTACCTAGTTTTTGCATAACTTTTGCAAGATCTTCTAATTGATTAGGCCTATACTGCTGATTTTGTTCTATAAAATGAGGACTCGGGGGTGCTTGAGAACAAAAACATTGATGGAAAGACCTAAAATAAAAATGAATGCTTCAGGAAAGCACCCAGCCTTATTGAGTTCTAAGGCAACAACAACAACAAAATTTCTGTCCTTGAAGATCCCTACTGGACCCTAGAGGGCCAAGCACTACATGACAAAGAAGCCTCTAGGGACCATTTTAAGGAAACCGGTGGGCACGCTTTTCCTCTTGTATCCCTTGATAAGGTGATTATATGTGTTTTTCCTTAGTTGAGAAGGCAGCTTTATATTTAGCCTTGGTTTTTGTCTTCTGCCTAAGTTGTAGCTCTCCAGGAAAACTTAAAACTGGAGTGTAAAATAGACTGACCTATATCCCTTCCATTGCAGCTGCATTTCTGCATATTTCAACAGTGGTATAATTAATAACGAGGAATTTCTTCTAATTATAAGCTCAAACTTCCTGGATTTTCTGAGGGTAAAGAGTATGTAAAATACCAATTCTGTATCTACGTAAGAATTAACAGCCTCTTATTTCATGCTATTCAGAATGTATCCCATGTGTTGCTACACTTGAGAAAACTGAAGTTCCATTGCAGAAGCTTCAGTTATGCTTGTATGAAGCTTCAAATACAGATGTTCCACTTGGGGATCCAGATAAAAACTAGAAATTCCCATGTAAGATTACAGTCATGGTTTAAATGTCAAGTCCTAGTAAAAGGTAGTGAGTGCTTGTTAAAAAAAAAAAAAAAAATTACAGTCACAGGACTTCCCTGGCAGTCCAGTGATTAAGATTCTGGGCTCAATGCAGAGGAAGTGGGTTCAGTCCCAGGTTGGGAAACTAAGATTCCATATGCTGCATGATGGCCAAAATAAGGTAAAGATCACAACCAAGTACAGATTTTTGAAATAAAATATGTTCTCCCTTATCTTTGTTATTTGTTGAGTCACTCAGTTTTGTCAGCTCTTTGCGACCCCATGGACTCCAGCATGCCAGGCTTCCCTGTCCTTCACCAACTCCTGGAGTGTGCTCAAACTCCTGTCCTTCGAATTGGTGATGCCATCCAACCATCTCATCCTCTGTTGTCCCCTTCTCCTGCCTTCAATCTTTCCCAGTAAAAGGGTCTTTTCCAATAAGTCAGTTCTTCACATCAAATGCCAAAGTATTGGAGCTTCACCTTCAGTGACAGTCCTTCCAATGAATATTCAGGACTGTTTTCCTTTAGGATGGACTGGTTGGATCTCCTTGCAATCCTAGGACTCTCAGGAGTCTTCTCCAACACCACAGTTCAAAAGCATCAGTTCTTCAGTGATCAGCTTTATAGTCCAACTCTCACATCCAAACATGACTACTGGAAAAACCATAGCTTTTACTAGAAAGACCTTTGTCTAGGTTGGTCATAGCTTTTCTTCCAAGGAACAAGTTTCTTTTAATTTCATGGCTGCAGTCACCATCTACAGTGATTTTAGAGCCCCCCAAAATAAAGTCTCTTAGTGTTTCCAGTATTTCCCCATCTATTTGCCATGAAGTGATGAAACCAGATGCCATGATATTAGTTTTCTGAATGTTGCATTTTAAGCCTACTTTTTCACTCTCCTCTTTCACTTTCATCAAGAGGCTCTTTATTTCTTCACTTTCTGCCATAACGGTGGTGTCATCTGCATGAAAGTGAAGTTGCTCAGTCCTGTCAGACTGTTTGTGACCCCATGAACTGTAGCCTACCAGGCTCCTTCATCCAGGGTTTTCCAGGCAAGAGTACTGGAGTGGGTTGCCATTTCCTTCTCCAGGGTATCTTCCCAACCCAGGGATCGAACCCAGGTCTCCTGCATTGCAGGTAGATGCTTTACTGTCTGAGCCACCAGGGAAGTGTGTCTCAGGTTACTGATATTTTTCCCAGCATTTTGATTCCTGCTTGTCTTTCATCCAGTCCAGCATTTCTCATGATGTACTCTACATGTAAGTTAAATAAACAGGGTGACAATATACAATCTTGATGTACTCCTTTCCTGATTTGGAACCAGTCTGTTCCATGTCCAGTTCTAACTTGCTTCCTGACCTGCATACAGATTTCTCAAAAGACAGGTCAGGTGGTATGGTATTCCCATCTCTTGAAAAATCTTCCACAGTTTGTTATGATCCACACAGTCAAAGGCTTTGGCATAGTCAATAAAGCAGAAGTAGATGTTTTTCTGGAACTCTCTTACTATTGTGATGATCCAGCGGATGTTGGCAATTTGATCCCTGGTTCCTCTGCCCTTTCTAAATCCATCTTGAACATCTGGAAGTTCAGAGTTCACGTACTGTTGAAGCCTGGCTTGGAGAATTTTGAGCATTACTTTGCTAGCATGTGAGATGAGTGCAATCGTGTGGTAGTTTGAGCATTCTTTGGCATTGCCTTTCTTTGAGATTGGAATGAAAACTGACCTTTTCCAGTCCTGTGGCCACTGCTGAGCTTTCCAAATTTGCTAACATATTGAATGCAGCACTTTCACAGCATCATCTTTTAGGATTTGAAATAGCTCAACTGGAATTCCATCACCTCCACTAGCTTTGTTCATAGTGATTTTTCCTAAGGCCCAGTTGACTTCACATTCCAGGATGTCTGGCTCTAGATAAGTGATCACACCATCATGGTTGTCTGGGTCATGAAGATCTTTTTTGTACAGTTCTTCTGTGTATTCTTGCCACCTCTACTTAATATCTTCTGCCTCTGTTAGGTCCATACCATTTCTGTCCTTTATTGAGCCCATCTTTGCATGAAATGTTCCTTTGTTATCTCTAATTTTCTTGAAAAGATCTCTAGTCTTTCCAATTCTGTTGTTTTCTTCAGTTTCTTTGCATTGATCACTGAGGAAGGCTTTCTTACCTTTCCTTGCTATTCTTTGGAACTCTGCATTCAAATGGGTATATCTTTCCTTTTTTCCTTTGCCTTTAGCTTCATTACCGTGATTACCCCTACCATAGTCTGGCCTCAGGCCAAACAACAGAACAGGATCTGGGGTCTAGTTCTCACCTAATTGATGTGTAGTTACCTCTTTCAGCTGGGTGAGGGCCTTAATTCCTTCAGGACTTCAAAGGTATGTATCAGATTGTTATGTATGTCCCTTGAGGAAGAACTGGGACTCTGTTTTATTTTTGAACTGTTTGATTCTTGACTGCTTTTCCTTTGTTCCTGCATTCCTTTATGATAGTTGATGACCTGTTCAAGGGCAAGCACTATAGGCAGGCTTAGATCACAGAACGGCTTAGGCCAAAAATGGCTTCTCTTACGTTGGGACAGCTGTGCCTGGGTCACCCCCTACCATATCTGCTTGCAGAGTCAGTACAGATGACACAGTCCCACGAGATTGCCCCTTCCCTCACTTCACCAGTCTCAGGCACTACCTACAACTTCTGCCTGACTAGGATGCAAATCTGTGGTTCCCATTACCCTTTCCTTGGGTGTGATCATCTGCTAGGACAGCTCACAAAACTCAGGAGAGCATTTTACTAACTGTTATCTATCTATATTAAAGGATGTCATTCAAGAACAGCTATATGAAAGGACTGCATGGGTCAGTGTGTGTAGGGCTGAGAACACAGAACTCCCGTGCTTTGGAGGCTTCATTACGTAGGTATGAGTGAATACAGAATTGGTCAGTGGTGACTGAATTCAGTCTCCAGCCCCTGTCCTCAAATGGGAGGTTAAGGGATGGGGCTGAAAATTTCAACCCTGTAATACTGTGATTGGTTCCTCTTGTGATATTCAGCCTCCATCTTTGGTTATCTAGGAGAGGATTTCTGAAAATTATCTTGTTACCATAAACTCTGCTGTGTTTGGAAGGCCTTGTTATGAATAACAAAACTCACAGCTCCTTTAGGAACAGTTTCAGGAGCATAAAAGACCAAATAGTATAAGTAAAGATCCTTCTGTTGTTCTTTTCACCTAGGAAATTGCAAGTGTTTTAGGAGCTGTGTGCCGGGAATCAAGACCAAATACATCTTACATATATTACAGTATCACAGAGTTTTAGTTGATGAAATTAGTGACTTTTTAATCACCACAATGGAGATTTGAAATGGGTTCTCATTGGTCAAATTAGTTGCATGAAGGCATTTGGATTAGTTGAGATAGTTTAGAGACATTTGAATGAATGTTGTTCATTTGCTGAACAACTGACTCTTTGAGATCTCTTTTGTGTCTGACTCTTTGCAATCCCATGGACTGTAGCACTCCAGGCTCCTCTGTCCTCTACTGTCTCCCAGAGTTTTCTCAAATTCATATCCCTTGAGTCTGTGATGGTATGTAACCATCTGTACCTAAAACCTTAGTGACAGTCCTAAGGCTTAATCTGTGTTGAACAGTTCTGATTTCCTTTCAAGAATAGCAGAACCCTGCCTGTAATGAGTCTTCATGTCAGATGTGATGAGGTCACGTGAAAGAGACTGGGATCTCATAGAGCTCAGAGCACAGAGCTGCACTTTTTGTGTCTACTTGCTAATCACTTGCTAATTTTTTTCTTGTTTCATAAATGTATATGTGGTAGAAGTTAGTCTGAGACTTCTTTTCATTTTAATTTGCTAGGGAAATTGGAAAGTAAGATGCAGGAATAACTAACATTCACCCCTATCAAACTCGTGAAAGAGTTAACAAATACTGGCCAAAAAGAACCTAACAATTTGGTATATGGCCAGATTGACTTATTTGTTTCTTTTAAAACCCACTGTCCCCAAACTAGGTGTTATGGTGAGAAAACAAAACAAAAAAAGCCTTTGAAAAGACATTGTCATCAAGATGTTCTGTGAATTGGTGTTTCTAAGAAATATTTTAAGAACTTTTCCAATAGTGGTAAAAGAAAACTAGAGTGGCTGCCCTGCTGGGATTGGTCCCTGGGACCAGATTTCAGCACTGGCCTGTTCTTACGAACTAGGACAAGCTCAGAAACACAACTCTTTGTTGTTGTTTAATTTGTTGACCTACTTATTTGGCTGCACTGGGTCTTAGTTGTGGCGCTCAGAACCTCTAGTTGTGGCCTGTGGGATCTAGTTCCCTTACCAGAGTTGAACCCAGGCCCACTGCGCTGGGAGTACAGAATCTTAGCCACCGGACTGCTAGGGATGTCCCAGAAATACAACCCTTCCAGGCCTCAGAGGTGCCTCTAAGCAGACCCCAACCCCTGCACAGCTAAAGCTCTTTATTTGGGAAAACACACGGTTGGCTAAATCCATTGTGTGTGATTACTGGGTCTTTCTGTTATCTGTTCTCTCTGAAACTCTCATTCTGATCTAGGTTTCCCTTCTCTTAACTAAGCCTCCCACTGTACTCCAGTACTTTGGCCACCTCATGCGAAGAGTTGACTTATTGGAAAAGACTCTGATGCTGGGAGGGATTGGGGGCAGGAGGAGAAGGGGACGACAGAGGATGAGATGGCTGGATGGCATCACTGACTTGGTGGACATGAGTCTGAGTGAACTCCGGGAGTTGGTGATGGACAGGGAGGCCTGGCGTGCTGCGATTCATGGGGTCGCGAAGAGTTGGACACGACTGAGTGACTGAACTGAACTGAACTGGACCCCTCCTCTCCCAAACGTCTCCAGTCTGCTTATCTGTCTTATTTCCATGATAAACAAAACTCCTCAGAGTGTTCACATCCCTTTCAGCTCTTTTTTCATTTCCCTAGTGATGAGGATGGTAAATGGTGAGGGACCTCTTAACTTTTACTCATAGATTACTATTTCCCTTACTTTTTGCCAAGAAAAATAACTTTTCCTTGATACACATGCCAGCTGGGTATAGCACTCCCTACCCTCCAATTTCCTGACGTCTACTGACTGCCTCGTCACCCCTCTATTTAATGGCTTCCTCTTGTCCTCACTCCTGTCATCACACTGGGTCACTTTGGTAGCTAAACAGAGGTTCCATCAGACAACTTCACCACTCAGTTGTTCTACCTGTCTGATATGTTTGTAATTTCCCTTCCACCCTGCAGGAGTAAGATTTTTTGTTTCATAACCCATTGACAATTCATTCCCATTGCAGGCTATAGATGACTGAGTCAGGGTTGTTCAACTAGCCCAAGCTGGACTGATTAAATCTCTCTTGGAAATTTGAACTCAGATAAGGCAATCAGGCCTTCCCTGGTGGCTCAGTCAGTAAAGAAACCACCTTGCAATGCTGGAGACCTGGGTTTGATCCCTGGGTCAGGAAGATCCCCTGGAGAAGGAAATGGCAACCCACTCTTGTATTCTTGCCTGGAGCATCCCATGGACAGAGGAGCCTGATGGACTACAGTCTATGTCACAAAGAATAGGACACAATTGAGTGACCAACGCTTTCACAAGGGCTTACCAGGTGGCGCTAGTGGTAAAGAATCCATGTGCAATGCAGAAGAGGCAACAGATGTGGGTTCGATCCCTGGATTGGGAAGATCCCCTAGAGGAAGGCATGGCAATCAACTCCAGTATTCTTGCCTGGAGAATCCAATGGACAGAGGAGCCTGACTCTAGTCCACAAGGTCAGAAAGAGTTGGACATGACTGAAGTGACTTAGCATGGCAAGGAGACCAAGTCAGCTGGGGAACAGATTCATGCACAGTGAATGCTAGACCAGCCATCCACAGCCCAAGCCCACATGATGATAAAGCTAGGATGTTGCAAAGCAGGCAAGGGTAGCAGAAGAAAGCCTATAGGATAAGGGGGAGGGGGGGCAAAATTATACCATCTTACAAAAGGAAGCTGAGATTGAGCCATCTCATAGTTTCCACCCCCTTAAGAGATGGAGCAATTAGACACAATTCCAAATTTTGAAGTTCTCATCACATATTATTTTCCTATTGCTGCTATAGTGAATTACCACAAACTTAATGATTTAGTGTGTGCATAAGTCACTCAGTCCTGTTCGACTCTTTGTGACCCCATGGCCTGTAGTCCTCCAGGCTCCACTGTCCATGGAATTCTCCAGGCAAGAATACTGGAATGGTTAGCCATTCCCTTCTCCAGGGATCTTCCCGACCCATGGATCAAACCTGCATCTCCTGTGTCTCTCGCAGTGCAGGTGAATTCTTTACCTGCTGAGCCATTGGGGAAGTCCTTAAAACAACCCACAGTTGCTGTTGTACAACTCTGGAGGTCAGATGTCTGCAAGGGGGCCCCAGGGCTGCATTCCTTCTGGAAGCTCTTGGAGAGACTAGTTCTTGCCTTTTTCAGCTTCTGGAGGCTGCTCAAGTTCCTTGGCTTATGATCTCTGCCCCATCCCCCTAGCTCTCTTTCTATTGTCACATCTCTTTCTTTCACTGGGACCCTCCTGCCTACCTCTTTTAAGGACTCCTGTGCAGGCAATGGCAACCCACTCCAGTACTCTTGCCTGGAAAATCCCATGTACGAAGGAGCCTGGTGGGCTGCAGTCCATGAGGTCGCTAAGAGTCAGGCATGACTGAGCGACTTCATTTTCACTTTCCACTTTCATGCATTGGAGAAGGAAATGGCAAGCCACTCCAGTGTTCTTGCCTGGAGAATCCCAGGGACGATGGAGCCTGGTGGGCTGCCATCTCTGGGGTCGCACAGAGGCAGACACGACTAAAGCGACTTAGCAGCAGCAGCAGCAGCAGCAGTGCTTTTTTTGGGCCACTTTGATAATTCACCCTGGAGAAGGAAATGGCAACCCACTCCAGTTATTCTTGCCTGGAGAACTCTGAGGCTACAGTTCATGGGATTGCAAGAGTCGGATATGATTTGGTACTATCTTTCTTTTCTGATAATTCAGGGTAATCTTCCCATCCCAAGATCCTTAATTTAGGCATATCTTTGACCTCGTTTCTCAGGTCCATTCCCTAGTGCTTGTAGGTCAAGAGCAGTGGGGATGAATGCACTCCTCCAATGTCCATGTTGCTGTTACTCTGTCTAGATCCGAGGAGTCACTCCATCTCCCATAATCTCCTCCTTTTTTCTTCCTCTCTGTAGTCTGCTAAGAGGAGGTAGGGAGAGCAGAGTCACTCTCTGATGCTCTTTAGAAGAACCTCTCCAATTTGTGTCTTGAATGTCAATGTCAGTGCCTTGGGCAGGGTGTGTTTTCTCCTTTCCATGTTCTTGGAGGCAGGAGTTTATTAAAATACCTTACCAGGATAATCCTGACCACAGTCTCTGACTCATCCATCTCAGGGAGCCTACCCTGTCCATCACTATGTGTGGTAAGCTTCCAGTAGTCAATTTTTTGTATGTCCAAAATGCACGTGTGACATTTCTGGACCCGGTGTCTGGTTTGCTATTCTTGTTGCTGCACCTGAGTAACTGGTGTCTTTTCTGTATATCAGTGATGTGCTGAACTCCCCAGAAAGTAAGATGTTCATTCTCCCAACTCAGCCCCAGCTTAATCTGACAGCTTGTCACTTACTCTAAAATTCTTTAATGGAATCAGGGCACAGAGATCAAAAAAGGTGAGGCAGTCACCTCCTCATGGCCTCATTCCTCACGGCCTTGTAGGTATGGCAACTCACACACTAGCCCTGCTGTTTTTGTTCTATGTGCAAAGTTGCTCACATTGTCAATGAGATCCTATTAAAATTCTCAAGATTGGGATTTTTCTGAGATTAGGGATAGACTTTTTTCCTTTGAAAATTATTTTAATTGGAAAAATACCATCACTAGTATCTTTTTTTATTAAACTTTTTTATTTTGTATTGGAGTACAGCCAATTAAAAATGTGATAGATTCAGGTGGACAACACAGGCATTCAGTCATACATACACATGGGGAATAGACTATTTTTTTTTTTAAGAAGAAAACTCTGCCAAATGATACGTTTCTTTAGTAGCCACCTCTCAGTCTTTCCTTATTGACCACACAAAGTAAAGCAAAGATATTTTTCTCCATGATATTTAAGCTAGAATTTGGCCTTCATAAGTGTAGGGAGAAAAATGATTCATCAACAGAAGTGTGTATATAGGTTTTACTCTTTGATTTTATGAAAAAGCTTCATGGACATGAATTCTATGAGTTTGTTGAAATTAGCCAGGGAAGCCTGCTGTGGTGGGTAATGTATACTCAAATGAATGCACTGGCCACCAGAGTCACATTATCAGTCAAGACACTCCATTCTCTTTGTCCTGAAGAAACATTTCTGCAAGAGCTCTCGAGGTGCTCCCCAAGTGTCTAAAGGT
The DNA here is from genome assembly GCF_001704415.2 of Capra hircus. Taxonomy (NCBI): domain Eukaryota; kingdom Metazoa; phylum Chordata; class Mammalia; order Artiodactyla; family Bovidae; genus Capra; species Capra hircus. The sequence continues at coordinate 88,685,693 of NC_030813.1, read as the reverse complement.
AAGATGTACAACCTCAGCCTCCCATGGGCAGCATTTCTCAGGAGATGGCAACAGTACCCATAGCCATTTTTTTTTTTTTCCAAGAAAGATTTTATTTCCATTTCATCCTCACAAGTAAGGGCCCAGTTCTCCCCTTCACCCATGTCTGAAGCTTCAGATGTTTTAGATAAAGTTTTACCAGTTATCAAGCTCTATCTGAGATATAGACAGTAGGGTTAGGATTAAATAATTTAGGACTTCATATGTGCCCAGGGCTTCCCTGATAGCTCAGTCGGTAAAGAATCCGCCCACAATGCAGGATTCTTGGGTGTGATTCCTGGGTCGGGAAGATCCACTGCAGAAGAGAAAGGCTACCCACTCCAGTATTCTTGGATTTCCCTTGTGGCTCTGGTGGTAAAAAATCTGCCTGCAGTTCAGGAGACCTGGGTTTGATCCCTGGGTTGGGAAGATCCCCTGGAGAAGTGAAAGGCTATCCACTCCAGTGTTCTGGCCTGGAGAATTCCATGGACTGTATAGTCTATGGGGTCGCAAAGAGTCGGAGGTGACTGAGCGAATTTCACTTTCACTTTCATTTTCATATGCCCAGGTAGAGAGGCATGGATTGTGGGGGACCCATCTACTCACCACTTTCTTTCTCCTCCAGTATTCCATACTATTCTGATGATCTTGCTGGTGGACACCTAAATCTCCATGGTTACCCCAGATAGAAAATAGATGCTGAAGTTATAGTTTGAGCATACCACCTTACAGTAGTCCTGGGACATATCCAGTTTACACAAACTAAAAAAATAAGGGAGTAATGATGAACCCATGCTTGAAATTATTCCATCAATTTATATCTAATAGCCCACTCTAGTTCTAAAGTTTCTAATTTTTTTTTTTTTTTAATTTTTTTGCCCACACTACTCAGCTCGTGGGATCTTAGTTCCCTGACCAGGGATTGAATCAAGGACCACAACAGTGGAAATAGAGAGTCCTAACCACTGGACCATCAGGGAATTCCCTAAAAAATCAGATTTATAAGTGGGATAGAAAGCTCTGTAATTCCACAGACCCTCAACTAGCAAAAGCAACAAACTGTTCCTATTCTTTTCTTCTCTGGAATTGTATTACACTGACCCCAGGCCTTCCGGGACTTCCCCTATGGCACCAGAGGTGAAGAACCCACCTGCCAATTCAAGAGACATTAGAGGTGTGGGTTCAATCCCTGGGTCTAGAAGAGGAGGGCATGGCAACCCACTTCAGTTTTCTTGCCTGGAGAATTCCACGGACAGAGAAATCTGGCAGGCTACCGTCCATAGGGTGGCAAACAGTAGGACACGACTGAAGTGACTTAGCACGCATGCACCCGAGCCTTCCACACAGATGTGAGGCTGTCCTATGTAGGTCCAGTATTGGTGCAGTGACACTGAGTTACATACAGAACGCTCAGCATACAGAATGCCCACCAGAATGCTCAGTTCAGTTACATGTAGAATGCTCATCTGCAGGCTTCTTCGTCAGTACCAGTAGGGAATGGCTCCACCTCTCTTGCAGTGCCCAAGGCTGCCGAGGATCATCAGAGGAGAGAGAAAACATGGTGGTTCCCTAGCGAAAATGTAACCTCAAGTGAGAATGGTGAGAAGAATTGGAAATCCAGATCCTTTAAAACAACAGCTTGCCTGTAACTCCCAGGTATAACATCTCTAGTTCTCTACAGTGGATGGGACAAGGCCAGTGTTTGAGCAAGTATTCCAAGTGGTTGTGTTTGCTTTTGGCAGAGATAACAAGTACACACATATTTAACACAGATGCAGTGCATTAGAAGAGCTCCACGGGGAAGTTTCAGATGTGTTTCTCTAAAGCTGTCTACTGCTTTAAAGTATCTTGTTCTTCCAAAGACTTACCAAACACAATGAGATTGTCTTGATGCACCACTGTGTCCAAGGAATTTGCATTCCCCAGCACTTTCTCCAGATCAGGTGCTGAAAGGTAGTTGGGGTCCCCAAGACTTAGTGTTTTTTTTCTCTAAAATGTAGAATTAATTATTTTTTCCCTCTAAGCTAGACGTTTCCTTTATCTTAATTTTCCTTTTTCTCCCCCATTAGACGGCTATTGATTTGTCTACAAGATTTTTCTTCCCTTTTATTCCCACGTGTATTCAGATATTATGTACCCACTAGCTTCTGTCTGGGGACAGGGGTCTTCAAATGGGTATAAAGTGGTATCTGTTCAGTTGGTCTAAGGGGTCAGACTGCAAGTCTGCCACAGTCAACCAAGACTTTGCCGGCTCTGAAGGGAAAGATTCTTTCCTGCTTTTTTGGAAAAGAAATTGTGGACCTACCTGTGGCGATATTAAATCAAACCTTTCTCACTTCATGCAGTATATTAAGGGAAAGGGGCTGGTTCCCTTTCTCTTCTGTTGTACACAGTTATCACCCAGAGCAACATTAGAATGAAACTTTGCTCTAAAATACTGACCTAAGAACATTCTGACTTAAGGGAGGAAGGCAAAATTGTACAGAAGCTTGTGGGAAGGGTCATTTGACATTTCAGTTCAGTTCAGTCGCTCAGTTGTGTCCAACTCTTTGAGAGCTCATGAACCGCAGCATGCCAGGCTTCCCTGTCCATCACCAACTCCCAGAGTTTACCCAAACCCATGTCCATTGAGTCGGTGATGATATCCAACCACTCATCCTCTGTCGTCCCGTTCTCTTGCCCTCAATCTTTCCAAGCATCAGGGTCTTTTCAAATGAGTCAGCTCTTTGCATCAGGTGGCCAAAGTATTGGAGTTTCAGCTTCAGCATCAGTCCTTCCAATGAACACCCACGACTGATCTGCTTTAGGATGGACTGGCTGGATCTCCTTGAAGTCTAAGGGACTCTCAAGAGCCTTCTCCAACACCACAGTTCAAAAGCATCAATTCTTCGGTGCTCAACTTTCTTTATAGTCCAATTGTCACATCCATAGATGACTACTGGGAAAACCATAGCCTTAACTAGATGGACCTTTGCTGACAAAGTAATGTCTCTGCTTTTTCATATGCTCTCCAGGTTGGTCATAACTTTCCTTCCAAGGAGTAAGCATCTTTTAATTTCATGGCTGAAATCACCATCTGCAGTGATTTTGGAGCCCAGAATGTAAAGTCAGCCACCGTTTCCCCATCTATATGCCAGGAAGTGATGGGACCAGATGCCATGATCTTCGTTTTCTGAATGTTGAGCTTTAAGCTAGCTTTTTCACTCTCCTCTTTCACTTTCATCAAGAGGCTTTTTAGTTCTTCTTCACTTTCTGCCATAAGGGTGGTGTCATCTGCATATCTGAGGTTATTGATATTTCTCCTGGGAATTTTGATTTCAGCTTGTGCTTCCTCCAGCCCAGCGTTTCTCATGATGTACTCTGCCTATAAGTTAAATAAGCAGGGTGACAATATACAGCCTTGACATACTCCTTTTCCTATTTGGAACCAGTCTTGTTCCATGTCCAGTTCTAACTGTTGCTTCCTGACCTGCATACAGGTTTCTCAAGAGGCAGGTCAGGTGGTCTGGTATTCCCATCTCTTTCAGAATTTTCCACAATTTATTGTAATCCACAGAGTCAAAGGCTTTGGCTTAGTCAATAAAGCAGAAATAGATGTTTTTCTGAAACTCTCTTGCTTTTTTGATGATCCAGCAGATGTTGGCAATTTGATCTCTGCTTCCTCTGCCTTTTATAAGACCAGCTTGAACATCTGGAATTTCATGGGTCACATATTGCTGAAGCCTGGCTTGGAGAATTGTGAGCATTACTTTACTAGCATGTGAGATAAGTGCAATTGTGCAGTAGTCTGAACATTCTTTGGCATTGCCTTTCTTTGGGATTGGAATGAAAACTGACCTTTTCTAGCGCTGTGGCCACTGCTGAGTTTTCCAAATTTGCTGGCATATTGAGTGCAGCACTTTCACAGCATCATCTTTCAGGATTTGAAATAGCTCAACTGGAATTCCATCACCTCCACTAGCTTTGTTCATAGCGATGCTTCCTAAGGCCCACTTGACTTCACATTGCAGGATATCTGACTCTAGGTGAGTGTGAGTGACCACACCATCATGATTGTCTGGGTCATAAAGATCTTTTTTGCACAGTTCTGTGTATTCTTGCCACCTCTTCTTAATATCTTCTGCTTCCATTAGGTCCATACCATTTCTGTCCTTTATTAAGCCAATCTTTGTGTGAAATATTCCTTTGGTATCTCTAATTTTCTTGAAGAGATCTCTAGTCTTTCCCATTCTATTGTTTTCCTCTATTTTTTTGCATTGATCACTGAGGAAGGCTTGATTCTCTCTTCTTGCTATTCTTTGAAACTCTGCATTCAAATGGGTATATCTTTTCCTTTTCTCCTTTGCTTTTCTCTTCCCTTGTTTTCACAGCTATTTGTAAGGCCTCCTCAGACAGCCATTTTGCTTTTTTGCTTTTCTTTTTCTTGGGGATGGTCTGATTCCTGTCTCCTGTACAATATCATGAACCTCTGTCCATAGTTCATCAGGCATTCTGTCTGTCAGATCGAGTCCTTTAAATCTATTTCTCACTTCTACTGTAAAGTCATAAGGGATTTGATTTAGGTGATACCTGAATGGTCTAGTGGTTTTCTCCACTTTCATCAATTTAAGTCTGAATTTGGCAATAAGGAGTTCATGATCTGAGCCACAGTCAGCTCCCAGTCTTGTTTTTGCTGACTGTATAGAGCTTCTCCATCTTTGGCTGCAAAGAATGTAATCAATCTGATTTTGGTATTGACCATCTGGTGATGTCCATGTGTAGAGTCTTCTCTTGTGTTGTTGGAAGAGGGTGTTTGCTATGACCAGTGCATTCTCTTGGCAGAATTCTACTTGCCTTTGCCCTGCTTCATTCTGTACTCCAAGGCCACATTATCCTGTTACTCCAGATGTTTATTGACTTTCTACTTTGGCATTCCAGCCCCTATAAGGAAAAGGACATCTTTTGGGGGTGTTAGTTCTAAAACCTTCTGTAGGTCTTCATAGAACCGTTCAACTTCAGCTTCTTCAGCACCACTGGTCGGTGCATAGACTTGGATTACCATGATATTGAATGCTTTGCCTTGAAATGAACAGAGATCATTCTGTCATTTTTGAGATTGCATCCAAGTACTGCATTTGAGACTCTTTTGTTGACTATGGTGATATTTAGATGGTTTGAAAAATTAGTGAAGGATGTTCTCCCAAGAAAGAGGAATAGTTTGTACAAATTCATAGCCATGCTTTGGGCAATTTGGATTTTATCAAGAGGAGTGGAGAACAAGGGGCTGAGATCATATGTGGGAGGGAGTAAAGAAGAGCAGTTGCAGGGACCCAATAGAAGTTCCTCTGGGTCTCTAACACTATTTTTTTTCTCTTACTCTTTTTTTAATGCTTATATAAAGACCAAGCATGTTTTTCAGGCAAAAAGAAAGCTATTTCATAATGATTTTACAAGTATTATACATTGACTTTCCTTGTAGCATTTTGTATATTCAGAACAGACATGCAAATACCTTGTGGTAATTGAAAAACAAGAGATAATTTTCACTATCTGCCAACTCATTTGATTTCCAATGAGAATTAAGATTGTTATGGTAATAGCAGAAGGTCCCAGGGTTTTCCATAACAACAGGTCCTCTTCCGTGAAAATAGCCATTTCTTAAATTTAGGAAAAGATCCTGATGCTGGGGAAAATTGAAGGCAGGAGGAGAAGGGGATGGCAGAGGACGAGATGGTTGGATGACATCACTGATCAAAGGACATGAGTGTGAGCAATCTCTGGGAGATGGTAAAAGACAGGGAAGCCTGGCATGCTGCAGTCCATGGGGTCGCAAAGAGTCAGACATGATTGAGCAACTGAATAACAACGAATTTAGGAAAGTCACCACCACCACAGCAGATACACCATTTTGAAGCCCCAACATGGAATATTGATCTATTTTAGTCAATTTGTCATGTGCTGTATTCCACATGTCTTAATTTTGTTGGATTCCAAAATCCAGAGACTCTGACATTCAGCTCAGTTCAGTTCAGTCACTCAGTCATGTCCGACTCTTTGCAACCCCATGAATCGCAGCATGCCAGGCCTCCCTGTCCATCACCAACTCCCAGAGTCTACCCAAACCCATGTCCATCGAGTCAGTGATGCCATCCAGCCATCTCATCCTCTGTCGTCCCCTTCTCCTCCTGCCCCCAATCCCTCTGACATTAATAGTTCATTAATATAATGCTTTATGTTAGTGCTAAGTCACCTCAGTACCATAAGACTCTTTGTGACCCCATGGGTTGTAGCCCACCCGGCTCACGAATACTGGAGTGGGTTCCTCCTCCAGGGACTCTTCCCAATCCAGGGATCGAACCCACGTCTCCTGTGTCTCCTGCATCTCCTGCATTGCCAGGCGAGTTCTTTACCACTAGTGTCACCTGGGAAGCCAGTAAATTATGCTAGTAATTTTCAATAAAAAACCATTTTTTTCTAGGATATTCCCCAGTTAGTTTGATTATAAGGCTGCTTTTGATCACAGTAGATGGTGCCCTAATTCAATCTAACTTCAGAAAAAGGAGAATATATTTATTCACATTTTTAACTACAAAGTTTATAGGTCATGTTGGGTTTAAGCATGGATGGGCCTAGAAGTTTAAATTGTATCCTCAGGACCATTTCCTGTTATCTTTCAACTTTGCTTTCCCTTGGGTTGGCCTGACCCTTGAAGCACAAGTGGCAAATATGGCCAGTAGTTGCTCTAGGCTCACAATATATCTTTAGTCATTGCTTCCTCCATTTCTAGAAAATAATTCTAGGAAAGATTTTGATTGACTTTTATGGGTGTAGTATATTATTTGGCCAAATATGGGTTATGTTTACCACTCCCATAACCAAGGTTGGGGTAACTCCAGCCTGAACCATGTGAATGGATTGTTGGGAAGGAATGGATTTTCAAAGGATATGACTTCTCCATCCAACACCTTTAGCTACTCAGCAGTATGCATATGTATAATATAATTTGTTATAATATAATTAGGTTTATTTAATGTAGAATTATGTAGAATTAATATTAATTTTAATAGAATTTAAAAATTACATTTAAATTGTATATAAATATGTCATTTATGGGGTTTCCCTGGTGGCTCAGTGGCAAAGAGTCTGCCTGCCAATGCAGGAGATGTGGGTTCAATCCCTGGTCCAGAAAGATCCCCTGGAGAAGGAAATGGCAACCCACTCCAGTATTCTTGCCTGGGAAATCCCATGGACAGAGGAGACTGGTGGGCTACAATCCCTGGGGTCACAAAGAGTCAGACACAATTTAGCAACTAAACAACAACAACAGGTAATTTATATAAATATATAACTTAAAACATAACTATTCCTTCTTAACAGAAGACAACCCAAATTCCAAATTTTCTTATAGTTCCTGCATTTGCTTTTAGAAACAAGTGGTTGAAAGGCTGTAAAGACAGGCTGACAGTTGCCTTTTGCCCTGTCTTCATATTTGCCAAATCCCCCAGCTTAAGAGTAGCCTCAGAACTGCTCTCTCCTTTCGTATAACTCCTTGCCTGCGTATGCTTTCCTCATCATTTCTAGTCCACTGATGTTACCCGTCTTTTTCATCATTGCTATAGATTCTTTTTAAATCTCTCTCTCTCTCTTTTTTTTTTTTGTAACTTCTAGCAATTTGAGGAGTCAGATAGGCATCCCAATCTATTACCTGGATTCCTCCTTTCTCTTCAAACACTGTGCCAGTGCAGTAAACCTCTGCAGCCCTCCTCAGACTTTGTTCAATCCTTATTTTGCTTAACTTCTTAATTTCAACCTCTGGGCAGCATTTGGTATGTTTAACCATACTTTTTTCTTCTTTAAACACCCCTTTTTCTTTAATTTCCATGACAAAGCATGCTTGGCATCTTCTTCTCCTATTTCTAAGACTTACTTTGTGGTGGCTCAGACGGTAAAGCTTCTGTCTGCAATGCAGGAGACCCAGTTTCAATCCCTGGGTTGGGAAGATCCCCTGGAGAAGGAAATGGCAGCCCACTCTAGTACTCTTGCCTGGAAAATCCCATGGACGGCGGAGCCTGGTGGGCTACTGTCCATGGGGTCACAAAGAGTTGGACACAACTGAGCAACTTCTCTTCACCTCACTTCGCTTCATTCCTCCTAAGTCTTGACCAGTAGGGTTTTTCCTAGGTCCTCTCACTCTGCAACCTCCTCTTGGAGGATCTCATTGGTTCCTTTGGCCTCAGTCCTATCAATGCACTGATGTATTCAAAATCTGCACCTCCAGTTCTTCAGCCCTCTAGAGCTTCAGACTAACAGGGTTACTTGACTAGTGGCTGTTTCCATGTGCCTATCTACAGGCAATCAATGCAATATACTTTATGTTCAACTCATTATCACTGTCTGATAAAGCCCCTTCCTTTTTTCTATATTCTCTACTAAGAGTAGAGAAATAAGGTTTATTTGTTGTAATCAATGCCTAGCAACACTGCTTCCCTCTTCAATCATTCTGCATCTGAGGTGTCATTTCCTCTGGGAATTTTCCCTTATCTCACAAGTGATCCTCTTCTTTGCTCCATAGCGCTTACCTAATTCTACATGGCACTTATTTACACTGTATTGTAAATTACTTGGATGAGTATCCTCATTAGCATGTATCCAATATGAGGGCAGGTAGAATGTCAGGTACAAGTTTTAGCCCTTAGACCTAGCACATGACAGGTCCTTGATAAATTCTGAATGAAAAACAATAACAATATTTACCACATATTTCATGGTACTTGTGTTATACCCTGTCCTGAGTGTTTTTTATACTTTCACTTATTTACTCCTTGCCCCTTCCAGTATTCTGGCTTGGAAAATCCCATGGACAGAGGACCCTGGCAGGCTACAGTCCATGGGGTTGCAAAGAGTCAGACACGTATGAGTGACTAACACTGTCCATTGTCTACTCCTTGCAGACCCTGGTTTATAGGCTGTTATAATCCCTGATTGACCAACGAGGACATTAAGGTTTAAAGAGGTTAAACCTCAGGCTCAAGGATATGTAGTAATAAGTAATCTTATAAGTCTGCAATTGAATCAAAGTCTCTACTGAATCCTAAAATGAGAATGGAAAGGAGGAGGCAGGTGGCTGGGGAGGACTATTAACCAAATTTGTATGGGACTAGTGGATGGGGGTACATGAATCTAAGACATTTACTTTATGATTCCTTTACAGTAACTTAAATGAAAGCATTTGCTATAGGCTGAATGTTTGTGCCTCCTCCACCAAATTTACAAGTTGAAATATAACCCTCAAGATGATGTTATTTGGAGGTGGGGTTTTTGGAATTGATTCAGCATGAGTGTGAAGCTCCTGTAAGTGAGACTAGTACCCTTAAAAAAAAAAAAAAGACCCTAGAAAGCTTCTTGCCCACTTCTGCCATATGAGAACAGAGCAAGAAGATGGCCATCTATGAACTAGGGTGTGGGCCTCACCAGGCATTGAATCTTAGGGCACTCTGATCTTAGACTTCCAAGGCTTCAGAACTATGATGAATAAATATTTACTGTTTAAGCCACCCAGTCTCTGTGTTCTTTTATAACATCCCAAATAGACTAAGACAGTATCAGAGTTGGTAAAAGTCAGTATTAGAAAAGTCACTACAAGGTGTCCTCAGATACCCAGGAGTCTACTTAAAATCGCTGTCTGAAATGAATGAAGGCATCTGAATATTGAAGCATCTATAATTATTGCCTGGTTTTTTAATCTTTAGGTTATGCTCAGATATAAAAAATGTGTGCAGACACTGCTATGTTTAAAATGGATGACTGCTGAGGAACTATTATACAGCACATGGAACTCTGCTCAATGTTATGTGGCAGCCTGGATGGGAGGGGGGTCTTGTGGGAGAATGGATACACGTATATGCATGACTGAGTCCCTTTCCTGTTCACCTGAAGCTATCACAGCATTGTTAATCGCCTATACCCTAACACAAAAGTTTAAAAGAATAAAAAAACATGTACAGAGATTTATCAATAAGAATATTCATTTCAGTGTTATGAAATTAGAAACAACCTTAAGTTTCCAAAAAGGCAATTTACTTCATTTTTTCTTATGCCCATGATGTAATGCTGTGTAGACATTAACAAAGATGATGGGAAATGTAATGACAAGGATATTCATGACAAAATATATTGTCATGAATAGCTTCTTACAAACATAAGTCAACAACCAGATGGCATCACAGGTGAATTCTACCAAACATTAGAGAAGAGTTAACACATATCCTTCTCAAGCTATTCCAAAAAGTAGTGGAGGAGAGAACTATGCCAAACTTATTCTATGAGGCCAATATCGATACCAAAACCAAACAAAGATATCCAAAAAGAAAAATAATAGGACAATATCACTGATGAACGTAGATGCAAAAATCCTCAACAAAATATTAGCAAGCCAGATCCAATAATACATTAAAAGAATTAAATGCCATGATCAAATGGGTCTTACTCCAGGGATGTAAGGGTGGCTCGCTATGCACAATCAATTAATGTAATGCACATTAACAAATTGAAGAATGAAAACCATATAATCTCAATAAATGCAGAAAAAGTTTTTTGATGAAATTCGACATCCATTTATGATAAAAATTTTCCAGAAAGTGGGTGTAGAGGGAACACACTTCAATATAATAAAGGTTGTATATGATAAGCTCACAGCTAAAATCATACTCAACAGTGAAAAACTGAAAGCATTCCCTAAACAGGAACAAGACAAGGATGCCCGTTCTTGCCACTTTTATTCAACATAGTATTGAAAGTCCCAGCTGCAGTAATTGGAGAAGAAAAAATAAAAGGAGCCTAAATTGAAAAGGAAGAAGTAAAACTGTTAGTTTGTAGGGGACCTGATACTATATATAGAAGATCCTAAAGACATTACCAGAATGTTACTAGAGCTCATTAATGAATTCAGTCAAGTTGTAAGATACGAAAGTAATGCACAAAAATCTGTTTCATTTCTATGCACTAACAACAGACTACCAGAAAGAGAAATTAAAGAAACAATCCCATTTACAATCACATAAGCAAGAGTAAAATACCTTGTAATAAACCTACATAAGGAGATAAAAGGCCTGTAGTTGGAAAATTATAAGACAGTGATGAAAGAAAATGAAGATGGCACAAACAGATGGAAAGATACACTGTATTCTAGGACTGGAAGAATTAAAATTGTTAAAATGGCCATACTATCCAAGGCAATCTCCAGATTCAGTGCAAGCCCTATCAAATACGAATAACATTTTTCACAGAACTAGAGCAAATAATTTTAAAATATGTGTGTAAACATAAAAGACCCTGGATAGAAAGAACAATCTTGAGAAAGAACAGAGCTTGGAGGAATCATGCTCCTTGACTTCAACTTCCAGTACAAAGCTACAGTAATCAAAACAGTATCACACTGGCACAAAAATAGAAACATAGTCAATGGGATAGAGGACATGCAGATGGCCAACAGGCACATGAAAAAATGTTTAAAGTGGCGAATCATCAGAGAAATAAATGCACATCAAAACCACAAGGAGATACCACCTCACACCTGTTAGATGGCTATCATCAGAAGGACCACAGATAACAAATGTTGGTGAGGTTGTAGAAATAAGGCAACCCTTGTACAATGTTAGTAGGAATGTAAATTGGTGCAACCACAGTGGAAAACAATAATAGAGGTTCCTCAAAAAGCTAAAAATAGAACTACCATGTAATCCAGCAATTCCACTCCTTTTGTGTACATCCAAAGAAAATGAAAATACTAATCTGAAATGATACATGCACCACCCCAATATTTATATTAATAACAGTATTGTTTACCATAGCCAAGATACCAAAGCAACCTAAGTGTCCATCAACAAATGGGTTGATAAGATATATAGCAGAATCCTACTCAGCCATAAAAACCAGAAATTTAGCCATTTGTGAAAATGTGAATGGACTTGGAAGGTATTACACTTAGTGAAATAAGTCAAAGAAAAATACTGTTATCACTTTTGTGGAATTTAAAAACTAAAAGTAGTGGGTATAACAAAACAGACTCACACATATAGAGGACAAACTAGTCGTGATTACCAGTAGGGAGAGGTGAGAAGGGAGGGGCAATATCGGTCCAGGGAATCAGGAAGTACAAACTATATATGAAACAAATAAGCTTCAAGGATAGATTATCCAGCACAGGGAATATAACCAATATGGGGTATAATTTTTAAAAATTGTGAATCACTATGTTGTACACCTGAAACTTGTATTATGTATCAACTATACCTCAATTAAAAATAAATTTTAAAAAGCAAAAGTTGTTACACCAAGGAAAAGCCACAAAATACAAAGTGATATTTTCAAACTTTTAAGGGGCTTCTTGTTTTTTTTGTGATTTTTCTGAACAATTTCTAAAGTTAAAAGTAGTGAAACATTTGCCTTCATAAAAAAGGTAGTTATATATGTCTTTTCAGAAACATTTGGATAAAGCAAAGATTTTTATTATTATATAAATTTATATAATTGTTTTGATTAAACAAGATCTTGTCTTTTTTGAAAAATTATAAGTTTAATGAGTTAATATGATAATTTAAGTGATTAATTAAAGTTTGTGCTAAAAATACTAGAGTGGAGCCTAATGATTAACTTCTAGTGAAAATGAAATCTAATGCTGAGACTTTAATTCTTTAGACTTTTCCTGATCTATATGGTTGGTGGGTATTATAGCACAGGTGAGATAATACTGTTAGAGTAATGGACAGGTGGGTTGCTGACAGTTCTGAGAAGCTGCAGGAATGCTCTTTGCTCACCCTCCAGGTAGTTTATCTTAACCAGATAGCCCAACACTGCCCACTAGTGGTTTGTAGAAAGAATCAGTTCTAGTAAAGACCAGATGTTTTAATAGGCTTTTATTCCACAGAGGACGTTCAAATTATAAGGAAATATTTGTATGCCTTAGAACTTTATAATTCAGAAGGAACAGCTTCTTTATTTTACAGATGAGAAACTCAAAAGTTAAATGAGCAGCCATAGATTCCAAAACTAGGTAGTGATATAGAGGCTAGAACCTGGGACTTCAGTGTCTATAGCCAACATCATTTCTGCCAAGCTGAGCTCCTAAAAGTTAAAAAAAAAAGTCTGAGGTACTTGTAAAACTCAGTCCTGAGTTGCAGGCTCAGTTAATCATAGGAAACCCATGCTTGTGAATGCTAAGTCGTTTCAGTCATGTCTGACTCTGTGACTCTATGGAGTGTAGCCTGCTCTTCTGGCCATGGAACTTCCCAGGCAAGAATGCTGGAGTAGGTTGCCATGCCCTCCTCCAGGGGAACTTCCCAAGGGTTTGAACCTTTGTCTCTTACGTGTCCTGCATTGACAGGTGGGTTCTTTACTACTGGTGCAACCTAGGCCCAGGAAGCCCATAGTTCCTTATTTAAACTCTCTCCTAACTTTGCCTGGTGATTTGTAATACCTTGGGTGTAGATTAGCCTTTGAATACTGGGGACTCTGTTTATGTATTCCAGTTAGATAAGATGTGCAGGTGATCAGTTTAAAACGGTACCCAGATATCTTGTTATTGCTAATTAAAGCCGGCACATGAAAGATTAACTTTTGTGTTAATGTAAATGAAGTCCTTGTCCCTCATAGCAATGGTAACTGGAGGATCTATTAATAACATCATTTATTGCAGACACATTTTCATTGTTATAAAAGGGCATGCTATTTCTTGAGTTAAGGCTTGTGTGCAATTATTGCGCTAACGGTTTCATTATTTCCTGATCCCCCCAAATGTGGAATTGTGGGCTTTGTGTTGTACACCTTTCTTGCGGAATAGGCAGCAGGGGAAACAGGCTAACGAACGAGATGGAGACAGATAAGCCAACCATTTGACAGGGTGGGTCTCTTTGCACGTCTATTCATTTAGTCTAAGTCACTTCTCCTGACAGCCTTTAGAAATGGGAACACCTTACTTGATTAATTTTCAAGTCTGTGACTAGAGGAAGAACTCATCTGGATTTTGAACTGACTTGAATCAGTTCACAGCAGTAAGAGTCAGATGGAGGATTAATGCCTCTAGGTGGTGCCTGTGACCTACATTTGGATCTGGCGGCTTTGTCAGAGGCAGAGGAAAAACGCTGTGGGGGAGGGGGAAGGGACTTTTGTGGGTGCATGCATGCGTGTGTGTGTGTGTGTGTGTGTGTGTGTGTGTGTGTGTTTTCTCCTTTCCAAGCTCTGTGGGGAGGCAGTGTGAAAGACCCAAAGGAGCCTGGGGACCCTATATAGTCAGAGTTCTCATTTTCCCAATTCCTTTTGTTTTCTTCCCTTTTAGAACCAGAGTTCACAAAATTGATACAAATAAGACTATGCTCAAACTACCGCACAATTGCACTCATCTCACACGCTAGTAAAGTAATGCTCAAAATTCTCCAAGCCAGGCTTCAGCAATACGTGAACCGTGAACTTCCTGATGTTCAAGCTGCTTTAAGAAAAGGCAGAGGAACCAGAGATCAAATTGTCAACATCCGCTGGATCATCGAAAAAGCAAGAGAGTTCCAAAGAAACATCTATTTCTGCTTTACTGACTATGCCAAAGCCTTTGACTGTGTGGATCACAATAAACTGTGGAAAATTCTGAAAGAGATGGGAATACCAGACCACCTGACCTGCCTCTTGAGAAACCTATATGCAGGTCAGGAAGCAACAGTTAGAACTGGACATGGAACAACAGACTGGTTCCTGATAAGAAAAGGAGTACGTCAGTGCTGTATATTGTCACCACCCTGCTTATTTAACTTGTATGCAGAGTACATCATGAGAAACGCTGGACTGGAAGAAACACAAGCTGGAATCAAGATTGCTGGAAGAGATATCAATAACCTCAGATATGCAGATGACACCACGCTTAAGGCAGAAAGTGAAGAAGAACTAAAAAGCCTCTTGATGAAAGTGAAAGAGGAGAGTAAAAAGTGGCTTAAAGCTCAACATTCAGAAAACGAAGATCATGGCATCCGGTCCCATCACTTCATGGGAAATAGATGGGGAAACAGTAGAAACAGTGTCAGACTTTATTTTTTTGGGCTCCAAAATCACTGCAGATGGTGATTGCAGCCATGGAATTAAAAGATGCTTACTCCTTGGAAGGAAAGTTATGACCAACCTAGATAGCATATTAAAAAGTAGAGACCTTTGCCAACAAAGGTCCGTCTAGTCAAGGCTATGGTTCTTCCAGTGGTCATGTATGGATGTGAGAGTTGGACTGTGAAGAAAGCAGAGTGCTGAAGAATTGATGCTTTTGAACTGTGGTGTTGGAGAAGACTCTTGAGATTTCCTTGGACTGCAAGGAGATCCAACCAGTCCATCCTAAATGAGATCAGTCCTGGGTGTTCATTGGAGGGACTGATGTTGAAGCTGAACTCCAATACTTTGGCCACCTCATGTGAAGAGTTGACTCATTGGAAGAGACCATGATGCTGGGAGGGATTGGGGGCAGGAGGAGAAGGGAATGACAGAGGATGAGATGGCTAGATGGCATCACCAGCTCAACTGGACATGAGTTTGGGTGAACTCCGGGAGTTGGTGATGGACAGGGAAGCCTGGCGTGCTGCCACTCATGGGGTCACAAAGAGTCAGACACGACTGAGCGACTGAACTGAAATGAACTGAAGACTATGAAATTTAAGAAGAAAAGTTGGAATTTTAAACTCTCATGACTAAAAGTTTCTGTTTTTAGGAGTGATGAAATGTTACTTGTATGTGTACATTAGCGTATAATAGCTGTGTAACAAGCATATACAGAAGGCATTCTGTTTGAATTCTAATCTTTCTCAGTGATGTTCATGTGCAGACTGTCTTTTCCTCTTCCTTTGCATTTCAGTCTGAATGAATAGAATATCCATTGTTTTCAGCTCATCAGTGTTAATTTTATCACTCCAGTGTATTTCTCCAGATGACTTCCATGTATTAGCTTAGAAAGCAGAACTGGAAGGACCTTTAGAAATCAGCAAGGAACCAAGTTTTCAGATCTTTGGTTTATTAGATCAACAACCCTTTCCAGCAGAGAGGGTTTAGTCACATTTTGGTCACATAATCTATAATTAATAGATTCTGAGGCTTCCTTGGTGGCTCAGCTGTAAAGAATTTGCCTGCAATGCAGGAGATGCAGGTTTGATCCCTGGCTCAGGAAGATTCCCTGGAGAAGGAAATGGCAACCCACTTCAGTCTTCTTGTCTGGAGAATCCCATGGACTGAGGAGCCTGGTGGGCTACCATCCATGCAGTTGCAAAGAGCAACTGAGCATGCACACAGACACAGGTTAAAGCCTGGGTCATCCAGTTTCCGGATTGAACTGTCTTTTTGCCATACACACTCTTTCAAAAAAAATTTTTTTCAGTAGATTTCCAATGATATCAAAGGCCCCAAATTTGGGGTCAGTTTTGGGTTGGCGATGTTTTACTTAATAAGGACATTCAAGCCACCCCTAAGATCAGGTCATTATTGCTGCATAGAAGGAGGAATGTTTTAACACCAAATGAATAAGAAGATTTGTTCTCAGAACCAATGGCAATCTTTTACTTTAGTAATTTAATTTCACATGAGAAATTAAATTTCTTACATGATTTCTATGTTGTTCATTTCACCTAGAGCAAATGAACTCTTCTTTGTTGGTGTTCCAAGAGCTGTGTTAGAGAGTCACTGATCTATGACAATCTCTCCCTTTTTTCAGATGGAGAAACTGAGGCCCCAATAAATTAAGTGATATGTTTGAGGTTGTATGTCCAATGAGTAGCAGAGAACTGAGTTTTCCTTTTCAGTTTCAGTAGTTAGGAATATGGATGGTTTTCTCCCACTCTTTTCAGCTGTTGCTAAATGAAGGCCTTTAAAGGAAAGAAGAATCAGTATATGACAGGCAGATAGTAGATCTCATAATGAAAATTTCAATCCTCAACCTAGATAGCATATTTAAAAGCAGAGACATTACTTTGCCAACAAATGTCCATCTAGTCAAGGCTATGGTTTTTCCAGTGGTCATGTATGGATGTGAGAGTTGGACTGTGAAGAAAGCCGAGTGCTGAATAATAGATGCTTTTGAACTGTGGTGTTGGAGAAGACTCTTGAGAGTCCCTTGGACTGCAAGGAGATCCAACCAGTTCACTCTGAAGGAGATCAGCCCTGGGATTTCTTTGGAAGGAATGATGCTAAAGCTAAAACTCCAGTACTTTGACCACCTCATGCGAAGAGTTGACTCATTGGAAAAGACTCTGATGCTGGAAGGGACTGGGGACAGGAGGAGAAGGGGACGACTGAGGATGAGATGGCTGGATGGCATCACGGACTCGATGGAAGTGAGTCTGAGTGAACTCCAGGAGTTGGTGATGGACAGGGAGGCCTGGCGTGCTGCGGTTCATGGGGTCGCAAAGAGTCGGACACGACTGAGCGACTGAACTGAACTGAACTGTGTCATGACAGTTTGATTTTCTGTCAAATCCATTTTGTTTCTTTTTTTTTTCCTTTTTTACTGTTTTGTTTTTATTTTTCCCCAGCTTTATAATTAAAAAATAAATTGCATATTCTTAAGGTGAACAACCTGATGACTCAATATGCTAATACAATGTGAAATTCTTACCACAATCAAGATCATTAACATATCCGTCTATTCCCATAGATAACACTAGTGCATGTGTGTGAAAGGCCTATTTTGTTTCTGAACCCTAGTTAGGTTATTCTGCGGAAAGAAATAATGTTTACTGGATACCTGCTTTATGCAGGCACTTTGTGAGGTGTTCTGCATACTTGCGTCGTTGTTGCTTATCTTATAGGAAGGAGTGAAATCTTTATGAATAACATTAAAAGCCTAGGTTTTCCACACCACTGATTTTCATGATGTTTGACATTTTCTTTAGAAGTGCAAAACAATATCTTCTTGCCAATGGAATTAACCATATTATTGTCTATCTATGTGTACAAATTCTCTCTAGTTCTTTTACTATAGCTGTTGTCAAAGGAGGGGCCTTTTAGAAGCACCAAACAATAGAATTGGGGGAGGGAAATAAATTGTGATGAGCTGAATTTGTGTTCAGATTAATGAAGGAGGAAGGGTAGAAGGTTCATCAATATCATTTCATCTTTTGGAACGATTTCCAATTTAAGAAAAATGAATGAAAATCCCCAGGGCAACCAGTCTGACATGTCCACCAGAGGGCGTTCGACACTGTCAGATTGCACTGGTTCTCTCTCCAGTAAAATTATAGCCCGACAGGTTTTCTGTAATTATGTATTCTCTTTCTGTCCATCCTTACGTTTCCAGAATAAGTTCACGAGGCAGACACTTTATTCGTTAATGTCTCTTGACTTCTGATGCTCTAATAAGATTTCATGTAAAATAAATAGTCCTTTTATGAGGTTAGAGTATATACTATATATGAAGTGTTGACCTTTACCTTGAGATTGCTTCCTAGGACAAACTTTCTAGAACATTCCATCCAGACGATTCTGCAGGATGAACATGCCATTCGAATGCCCTCAGGCTCCTGTTTCCAGTTTTCTCATTCCATGCCAGCCCATCCTGTACGAATTTAAGTCAAAACTTAAATTCCTTTCTCTGATGAATTTTTTCCTGGCCCCTTGGTTATCAGAGAACTTCCTTCTAAAGAATTTTGGTGTCAGATTCAAAGTCTCCACTTAGTCCTGTGTTGTCTAATATCATTAACTTCTCAAGTGTTTCTTTCTTCCACCAAGTCGAGGACTCCTGGAGAATAAACAATTGAAAACTTTCTCCCCAGGCCACAATGGTATAAGGATGAAACTGTGGTCTCCATAACTTACCCATTTTGTGAGAATTCCAGCTCCCTCAGATTCTTCCAAACTAGTTCTGCTTAGAGTCTGCCTAGACTTTCTTCTGTGTGTTTCTCAGTCAGTTGGAGTGGCTGTCAGGGGTCCACACTCTTTCTTCCCTCTGGCAGTGACACTGTTGCTGCTGCCATCAGACGCACCTAGAGTCTCTGCTGCATGGGTGGTTCATGCCAGCTCTGCAACACTACCCGGGCTGCCCACCAAAGCAGGCCTTCTCTCTGACTTCTTCAGCAGATGTGGTCCCTTTGGCCTCCTTGCCCAGGCCTCTGCGCTACAAAGGAGATCTGAAGGGGACGGGTAGTTGTAACTGTCACTTGTGCTATGTTAGGAAGCATAACTGAATACAGTATAAACTTGCGTCATCACAGAAATCTCAGAAAAGTAGTTATTTTAGTGCTTAGTACTGGTGGCTCCTGCAATGCAGGAGACCCGGGTTCAATCCCTGGGCTGGAAAGATCCCCCTGGAGGAGGGCATGGCAACCCACTCCAGTATTCTGGCTTGGGAAACTGAGTAACTAACATTTTCACTTTTCACTCTTTGTATACCCATATCCTTAATCAAAAGCCATCCTTTCAATGTCTCCAATTTACAAAATTTGCTCTTACTTTATTTTGACCTTCCAAACCCATGTGAGTGAGATTTTCAGATTTTTGTATTTTAGACCCTCCTTGGTCACCTCTGCTATTTTGGTTGTGCTAGCTTAATAAAATGAACTGAATTACCTGCCAATGACGTTGTCTGTTCCTAAAATCTTTTATTAGAGGTAATTAGTTGATAGCATTCAATTCCTTTCAACTTTATAAATCTTTTTTGTTTGATATTTTTCTTGACTTAGTTTTTATTGTATATATGTTTCCTCTCAAGCATTTATTTTGTGGAGATTTTGGAATTTATCAGCACAGGCTTGTAGATTGTAATTATTTAATTTCAGGAAAATCCATCTCTCTTTTCAATGTAAGGCCCTCCCTTCCTTTCCCTGGGACTTAAGCATGAGTACATAGGAGCAGGACTGGAAGAATGTCTCAGAAACTGACATTGAGCTTGACTTATTTGCTCTTCTCTCATCATCTGTGAACCATACATGATTTGAGGTATGTTATTCTGTTTGTCAAAAATTAAATTATTATAGAAAAGAACCCGTTTGTTTGTTCTCCTGTATTTGTAGACTGTGATTCCTATGTACCGTTCCACAGCTAGCTTTTTTATTAGAATGAATGACTTATTTTCCAGGAAGCTCTCCAGTTCCTCCTACAAATAATACTCTAGACTGAATTCAGATTCCCTTTTTTTCAGACAATCCCAGGTATGCCTGAGCCCTAGGATGTGATCTTTCAAGATGACGTCTGCATGACATACATTGGAGCTCTTCAATGTGGCTCCAAATTGAAAAATTATCAGTAGGCAGAAGACATACAAAGCTGGACTCAGAATCAGTGTAAAGAAGGATTTTTAATAAATCGTATCCAAAGCTAGAATGGGCTTCTTGGATGGTTATATTCTCATTATTGGAGGTATCAGAAAATTGACTAAATACTCATTCAGTGAGTGTTTCAGAAGGGATTCAAGCTTTTGAGGGAAGCAGTTCAACTGGGTAGTAGTCTCATCCTGTTCTGGGAGTCTATGGTTATGCTCTTGGAATCTCCCACGGTGCACAGTTAAGTGCCTTATCACCGAGTGAGCAGGAAGTCAAAATTAATAAACTAAAAGTAATCTGCAATAATACTTCAGTATTATAGGAAGCAGAGAAACAAACATGCGTGATGGAATCTGGCTTAGGGTGTTTCTTGGGTTTAGAGAGACCATGGAAACTATAAACAAATACTATTGCTGATGTTAATAATGTTAAAAAAAAAAACAAAATTCAGCTGAGTAATTTAAAGATCATATTGCCTTTATTCAGTGATTGATGAGTTGGGCAGCATTTCACCTAACAAAGAGAAAGGAGCTCCCAGGAGGTATAAAAAAATGAAATTTTTTAAAGGCAGAAAGGGGGTGGGACTAGGAAGTTATAAATGAAAGAATTTCTTTTTTTCCCCAGCAAAATCACCTTCCTTTGTGGGAAGAGTGGGGTCTGCCTTGCAGATTACCTCACCAGTACTAATCAGGTAATTTCCCAGTTTGACTAGTTAAAGGCCACATTCCTGGGAGATAGTGAAACTGTAATTAAGTCTTGGCTTGCTGACATGGGACTCAGCATAAGTGACTCCATTTGGTGCTTGTTATTTCTTTTTGAACAATACTAATCGTAGTAACCCTTGATGATAACTACCATCAACCGAGCCCCTACATATTGACTGTCTACAGCAAGCATTTCGTCCATGATATTTTATCTATAGTTCACAAGTGCTCTGTGAAATAGACATCATTTGCCCCATTTTATGAACTGGTACCCTATAGTTAAAATAAGGAAACTGCTCTTGAGAGTCCCTTGGACTGCCAGGAGATCAAACCAGTCAATCCTAAAGGAAATCAATCCTGAATATTCATTGGAAGGCCTGATGCTGAAGCTGAAGCTCCAATACTTTGGCCACCTGATGCGAAGAGCAAACTCATAAGAAAAGACCCCGACCCTGGGAAAGACTGAAGGCATGAGGAGAAGGGGACGACAGAGGATGAGCTGGTTGGATAGAATCACCGGCTCAATGAACATGAGTTTGAGAAAGCTCTGGGAGATGGTAAAGGACAGGGAAGCCTGATGAGCTGCAACCCATGGGGTTGCAAAGAGTCGGACACGACTGAGCGACTGCACAACAACAACAAGGGTTGTGTATGCAGATGGATTGTAAGAATGCCCGCATAGGATCCTCTTAGCCCTGGAGATGGGCTGCTGCTGCTAAGTCGCTTCAGTCGTGTCCGACACTGTGCGACCCCATAGACAGCAGCCCATCAGGCTCCCCTGTCCCTGGGATTCTCCAGG
The DNA here is from genome assembly GCF_001704415.2 of Capra hircus. Classification (NCBI taxonomy): domain Eukaryota; kingdom Metazoa; phylum Chordata; class Mammalia; order Artiodactyla; family Bovidae; genus Capra; species Capra hircus. The sequence continues at coordinate 88,663,926 of NC_030813.1, read as the reverse complement.
CAAGAACACTGGAGTGGGTTGCCATTTCCTTCTCCAATGCATGAAAGTAAAAAATGAAAGTGAAGTCGCTCAGTCGTGTCCAACTCTTAGCGGCCCCATGGACTGCAGCCTACCAGGCTCCTCTGTCTATGGGATTTTCCAGGCAAAGAGTACTGGAGTGGGGTGCCATTGCCTTCTCCAGGAGATGGGTAGGAAGAGCACGAAACACTTGGATTTCCAGACCAATTTCCTTTGAGTAAGTGCTACCTCCCCCCAGTGTTCTATAGAAATATTATAATTCTCTATGCCTCCCAAGACGTGAAAATTGGAAAGCACATCAAACTACCTAGCTAAGGTGACAAGCTTTGGTAGAGCCTAATCAGAGATCTAAACCAAGGTGTGTATGACACCAAAGCTCATCGCCTCACCGTCTTTAAAGATTTGAGATGCGATGTTACAGAAATGTCAAGTCCTTCAGATGGAAGCAGAGGGAGGCAGTAGAAGATGGCTAATTATGTTACATGGGTTTCAGATAGAAGACGTAGATTTGAACACTTCAGCACCTCAGGGGCTGGACTTGATGTATGCTAGCAAATTTAAGATTGAGTTCTGTTGTCAGTCTGCCTGGATTTAAAACCAGACTCCATCGCTTACTAGCTGTTTGACTTTGGGAAAATTATTCTCCTTCTATGTGCTTCAGTCTTCTCATTTGTGAAATAAAGATTAATTTACTGAATGAGTCAAGAAATATCTGCTGAGAGACTTCTATTTGTTAGGTACTATTCTAGGCTATGAAAATGCGGCAGTGAATAAAGTACTTGATCTCTGAGTTTATCCTACTTGGAGTTCTTGGGCTTCTTGGGTGGACAGATTACTTTTTTCTTCAACTTTATTGAGATATAATAGAATATAACATTGTGTAACTTTAAGATGTACAATGCGTTGATTTGATAAGCTTGTCTATTACCATGTGATTATTATGGTAGCACTAGCTAACACTTCCATCATAGCATATAATTACCACTTCTTTTTTGTGGTGACAACATGTAAGATTTATACTCTTAGCAGCTTTCAAATATATAGTACAGTATTATATTGCATATATGGTACTATATATATATATATGTGACATCATACAGTATATGCCTTTCTCTCTCTGACTTATCTCACTTAGCTAATGTCTTCAAAGGGGCTTCCCTGGTGGCTCAGATGGTAAAGAATCTGCCTGCAATGCAGGAGACCTGGATTCGACCGCTGGGTCAGGAAGATACCCTGGAGAAAGGAATGGCTATCCATTCCAGTATTCTTGCCTGGAGAATCCCACGGACAGAGAAACCTGGCGGTCACAGTCCATGTGGTTGCAAAGAGTTGGACACGACTGATCGACTAACACTTTCAATTTCTTCCATTTTCAGTGTTGTCAAGGACCATCAATTTGGTTGCATATGCCAGTATTTTGTTCTTATGTCTGAATAATATTTTGTTGCATGAATATTTGCTATATCTTCTTTAACCATTCATACATTAACAGACACTTAGGTTACTTCCATAGCTTGGCTATTGTAGATGATGTTGCAATGGATATGAGAGTTCATATATCTTTGAGATCCTGTTTTTATTTCCTCTGGATATACTCAGAAGAGGGATTGCTGGATCATGTGGTAGTTCTTTTTTAAAAATTTTTTGAGGAACCTCCATGTTATTTTCCATAGTGTCTGTGCCAATTTATATTCCTGTCAACAGTGTGTAAGTGTTCTCTTTTCTGCACATCCTTGTTACCTCTTGTCTTTTTGATGATTTCCATTCTATCAGGTATGAGGTAATATTTTACTATGATTTTGGTTTGCATTTCCATGGTGATTACTGAGAAGGAGCATCTTTACAGGTATCTGTTGGTCATTTTTATGTGTTCTTTAGAAAAATGTCTGTTTAATTTCTCTACCCATTTGTACACTGGATTGTTTGTATTTTTCTATTGATTTGTAAAATTCTTCACGTATTTTGAATATTAATCCCTTATCCGATATATGTTTTGCAAACATTTTCTCCTGTTCCATAGATTTAGTGTGAAGTAGTTCCACTTGCTTATTTTTGCTTGTTACTTGTGTTTTTTGTGTCAGAGATTTTCTTCTATGTTTTCTTCTAGGAGTTCTACAGTTTCAGGCCCTCCATTTATGTTTTTAACCTATTTTGAGTTAACTGGTGGGGGGGAGGTTAGAAATAAAGGTCTAATTTTTCTTCTTTTGGTATGTGATTATTTCATTTTTCTAACATTTATTGAAGAAATTATCCTTTCCCCACATAAGTATTCTTTGGCTCCCTTGGCAAATATTAGTTAATTGTTAGATTAATTTTTATACCAAATCTGAGAAGTTGTTAACAACTGTTTATTCACATTTTTTTTTCTGCCACTTTCTTTTTATTCTCTACTTCCATGACTTTCACTGTGCGTATTTTGACAGCTTGATGGTTTCTCATAGGTTTATGAAACTCTTTTCATTTTCTTCATTAGTTTTTCATTCTTTTACTTAACCTACATAATCTCAATTGACCTGTTTTCTGATTCTTTTTCTTCCAGTTTGGCTATGAAGGAGCAGCAGAGAGTAATGTTTGAGGCGGTGTTACTTTATCTTTGGTGCATATGGAAGGCCTCTGAGGAGGTGACATTTGACTTGTGACTTGATGATGGTTAAATAAATGCTTCCTAAACAGGCTGAATTGTAGATTCTCATTCCATAGGTTGGAGAAGGGGATCAGTCCTTCCCTGGTGATCTCCATAAATGAATGCATTTATGGACATTTCTATGTCTCTACTTGAGCTCTCCAGACATGCAATACAAATAAATGTTCTAGTTCTGAGGGCTTTATTTGTTAAAATAACTCATTGCTGATAGTTCTAAAATCCCTTGCATTTGCTCAGGAACCTTTATTATTTAGGCAGACTTGATTTTTTTTTTTTTTTTTACATGAAGAAGTGGGAGGACTTAATTATAGTTTCAACACACATTGGCATGCTTGGAACAATTCAGAAGGAAGTAAAAAAATTTTGAGAATGTAAGCCAAGATGCTTATTCCATCTTAATAATGTTGTGACTTGACGTTTATTTTACTGCTAAATATTCCCATGAGTATCAGGTAATTGGGCTTTATTCTATGGCCTGAAGGCCAATATTTCTGAACTTGGTGAAACCAACTGAAAAAGATGAATTCCAAAGATGGAATCTCTCCATGGAAAATGTGTTGCTTCCAGCCCTTGGTATTCACACCTAAGGCCTGTTGGCAGCTGTTCTTCGACCAGCTGAAACAAGTATGCTGCTACGTAAAGGTAGTTTCTATGGAAACCTGAACTCAAATGATACTGAGGCTTTGATGATCAAGGGCAACACCCTGAATTGTTTGGAGAGCCCAATGAAGGTCTCAGAATTTTACTGTTCTCCACCGAAAACAGAACTTTATTGTTCTCTACTAAAACTTTCAAATGTTTTCTTCTCCAGGTACATTAGAGCCATGCAGACGAGATAGAATTTTGAACTTTGCTTGTGAATTTACCTTTTCTAATTATTTTACCAGCTACTTTACAACATATATCTCTGCCATAAAGAAAATTAGCATCTTCCATTTTCCCTTTCTCATCTTTATTTGATTAAATATGTGAAGCCATAAGACACATAGAATATGCTGAACTTGTACTTTTGGTCTCAGATAATGATTCCTCCCTTCCATAAATCAAGGATAATTTATTCAGTATATAATTTTTTTCACACTTTAAAAAATAAATACAAATGACCACATTGCCAGATGCACACACAGCTGAATTGCAGTTGTGCCTGTAGAGATTTGATCTACAAGGCGATGGAACCCCACTCCAGTACTCTTGCATGGAAAATCCCATGGACAGAGGAGCCTGGTGGGCTGCAGTCCATGGGGTTGCGAAGAGTCAGATACGACTGAGCGACTTCCGTTTCACTTTTCACTTTCATGCATTAGAGAAGGAAATGGCAACCCACTCCAGTGTTCTTGCCTGGAGAATCCCAGAGAAGGGGGAGCCTGGTGGGCTGCCGTCTCTGGGGTCGCACAGAGTCGGACACGACTGAAGTGACTTAGCAGCAGCAGCAGCAGCAGCAGTGTTCCCTTATATAGTGCAGTCTTTGAACTGATTCTTTTAGGACTTATGACTCAAACTCTGTTCTCACAACCTTAGCAGAAATTAAAGTACAAGAAAATATTTTCCCATGAATGTATGTTCCCAAGAGTACATTTTGTGTTTATTTTGTGGATCTTGATATAGATATGTTTCTTCTAACAAGTTCCTATTTTATAAAAGCTCTGTTGAATAACAATGGGGCATATTCTTCCTTGTTGATAGATATTGTCAAGATAAAATATCTGAATTTATGTATTTATCTTGTAGAGTGGCTGGATATACTGTGTGTGGTTAGTTACAGTATTCAAATGCACCACATTCAACATGAAGTAATAAAATGAAGACTATGTGTGTTACACCAAGATTTACAGTTAATCTATGTACATAAAATATGGAGAATGGGAATGGTACAATTTAACCTTCATGACTTCTCAGAGATGTCCAGAACCAAAGCAGTAAAGCTACCTAGACTGTATTTACTGGAGTCTAGTTTTTACAACATTCCTGTAGGAAGAAGTTACTTTTTTCCACCTTGTGAAAGCAGACCTTCTCTGTGCCTTCTCCTTGGGACAATTCCATTTTGTCTCAGCTCCATTTCCAGGTAGTTAGTTTCTATGTATTCCCTTTACTTCTCACTCTTGCTTTGATCCCTCATCTATAGAGAATCAAGTGTCCATTTGTCAAAATCTTCTCTCATTATAACTTTATTTTCTCCTTCCCTTACCATGAAGAAAGGACATTTGAGTTAGGATTGTGATATACATTAATCTGGAATTTTAACTTCTATGTAAAGCATTAGATTTCGATAGTGATTTATAACTGGGGTTTTAATCAAACTGGCAAACAGCATGTTTGCCATTTAATATACAGACTCATAGGATGCAAGATATAGAAGGGACTTTGGGGAGTGTTTGTCAGTATTTTGCCATCATTTTCCACTAAGGGATTTCTAACACAGAAGAAAAAGAGCCTATTCACCAGATGTCTGGAGGAATAGAGATAGTTCCACTCAGAATGAGCATCATATGTCTTTGAAGTTTCCTATTTTATCTTTTAAAAATCCTCCAACTTCAAAATTGACTCCAAGTTGTATCTTTCAAAATTTTTGATTTTAAATTTTGTTTTGTGGTATAGCTGATTCAAACAATGTTGTGATAGTTTCAGGTGAACAGCAAAGGGGCTCAGCCACACATATACATGTATGATTCTCCCTCAAACCCCCCTCACATCCAGGCTGTCACATAGCATTGAGCAGAGTTCCATGGCTATATAATAGGTCCTTGTTGATTATTCATTTTAAACATAGTAGAGTATACAGGCAACCATAAGTTCATTCTCTAAGTCTGTGAGTCTCTTTCTGTTTTATAAGCAAGTTCATTTGTATAATTTCTTTTTAGATTCCACACATAAGAAATGTCATACAATATTTCTCATTATCTGTCTGACTTCCTTCACTGAGTATGAAAATCTCTAGGTCCATCCTCCAATTATATCTTTATTTATTTTCTATTAAAAGAACAATTTTAAATTACTTACCAACGAGTATAATGGTTCCTACCCTTCCCCTTTATGAACCATTTAGCACTTGTCCAATATCAATATATAGACTCTCTCTCTCTCTCTCTATATATATATATAATATATCCTATAGTAAATGAATGAACTGACACCATGAAATGTAAGGAGATTTGCTTAAGATCATGGTAGAATCAGCAGAGAATTAAGGACTAGTGTCTTCCAGCCCAGTGGGTTTCCCATCAAACTCTGACAGATGTTTCTACCTGATGTCTTTTCCACATGGGTTCCTGGAAATTAGAGTTTCTGACAGTTGGGAAAATCTGGAACCTGACTGACCCCATTTAACCTGTAAGTAAAAGTAAATAAACCTAGAAAACCACTGTAAGAGTAGTGTACATCTATATATGTGTCTTATAGCAGCCTATCTCAAAAGGGGAGTTGTGGGGATGTGTGTGTGTGTGTGTGTGTGTGTGTGTGTGTGTGTGTGAGAGAGAGAGAGACAGTGGATAAGTGAAGGGTGAGAGGTAGTAGTGGCAGCAGTGGTGGGTAGCTTCCAACAGTAGATCATTATATTTTCCCATTTTCTGAAACCACAACTCTTTCCTGAAGCCCATTAGTCCAGTTCAGGCTTCAGGCTGCTGGAGGAAAACGTCATTCAGTGAGTGCTGTAGAAGGTGATTCTTGTGGAACCCATGAGAGTTAGATCTTGCTGATGTCAAAATTTTCATGGGATTTTGAATTTTCAGAGACATTTTGTACTCTGCTTGTGAGCTTGATATAAACAGTCTTGTTCGTTGTCTCCCAGATGAAATCCATGGATAAAAAGAACTTAATTTGTCCCCTATGGAAGATAGAAAATATATTTGAGTGGCTGAATAGATAAATTTTTGTCGATGATCATCACTCAAATTGAAATTGTCATTTTCTTGAAAGATGGGGAGGGATTTGTTATTTTAAACCTAGCTGAAGAGTAGAGATAGGTAATAGTGCATCCATTGAAAGACTGTAATAGAAGAAAAATGTACATAATCTAATCAATCAAACAGAAATAAGAAAAGAACTTTGCTGCTTCCTCTCACTGGTCAGACTGGAGAATTCTGGCTCCTCTCTTTGGTCAGGTGAACTACTCATGGGTATTTATTATGTGAATGCGTTCATCATTCCTTCTTGGTACCATCACTCAGGTGAAATTGGGGAATCCAAAGATGACAAAGGTCATCTGAGCCTCAAGTTTCTTACAATCCAGTGAAAAGACAACTTTGTAAATAATTAACCAGAGTACAATATAATTAACAAATTTTATGCTAGTGATGTAAACCAGAAGAGGGATTGTGTTCATTGATATTATCTTGGGATATTAAGAAGATATTACGAAGATAAATTGAAATGCAAGGATGTATAAACCTTTTTTTCCAGGCAGAAAAAGGGAAAAGGCATTGTGGAAGGAGGAGTGCAAAGGATCCCCAGCGGGTGAATGTGGAAAAGTGCCATGCTTGACCTCTTGGGGAGAGAAAATGATACAAGGTAAATGAGGGCTTCCCAGTGCGGATGGAAGCCAGCTAGGCTTTCAACCAAGAAATCCCTGATTGGACATGGACTGTTGAAAATGATATCTCTGATAGGGCCTGATATAATTAATTGGGTGGGGGCAGTATAAGGAGACTGGATACAAAGGGGAGGCAATGTTATCTAATTCTGCGACTGATTTTTTTCATATAGATTCCAAAAATGTTGCTAAAAATAGACAGGTTTTAGAAAAGCTAATTTCATCTCAAGTTGGTGCCCTAGGCAAAAGTATATACAGATAAAAAGAAGTTGCATGCAGTGAGAGAGCGGTAGGTCTAGGAACTGTACAAGGAAAGAATAAAAAGCTCTTTAGTTTTATTTATTTATTTCATTATATTGGCTGCGCTGAGTCTTCACTGCTGTGCTCGGGCTTTCTCTAGTTGCCGTGCGCTGGCCCACTTGGCAGTTGCAGCGTGCGGGCTTCTCGCGGCGGCTTCTCTTGCTGCGGAGCGCGACACGGGCTGTAGGGCGCATGGGCTCAGCCCTTGTGGTGCCCTGGCTTAGCTGCTCCTCGGAGTGTGGAATCTTTCTGAACCTGGGAGGGGCCTGTGGCCTTGCTTTGGCAGGCATATTCTTAACCGCTGGACCACTGCAAAGTCTTAAAAAACTCTTTAAAAGAAAAAATTCAGAAAATGATTTTTCTGATGTTGTAGATATATTAGAAGCAGTTACAATATTATCTTTTAGCCAAGAGAGAGGAATGAGAGGATGTAGAGAAGATATATCCATATTATGCATTTATTTATTTATTCTGCATGATTTAATATTAAAAGAAAAATATATAGGTAAGAAACTTAAAAAAATAGACATATTCCCCAACCCTCAATAGGCAAATTCCTCAGCTACCAACATCCTGCACCAGAGTGGTACATTTGTTAAACTGATGAACCTACATTAAGGCATTAACTTCACCCAGAGTCCCTGCTTCATATTAAGGTTCAGTCTCAGTGTTGTATCTTCCATGGGTTTGGACAAGTGTGTGATGTCATGTATCCACCATTACTGTGCCTTTCAGAATGGTTTCACTGCACTAAAAATCATCTGCACTTTGTAAAACTTTTTGATAATCAATTACATTTTTAAAGAAACGTGACATACATATGATACATGTATGTAAAAATTAGAATTAAATTCTGCAGCTTGTTTTTTGTTTTCTGAGTTTTTATTTTTTGGTCGCACTTAATGGCATGCAGAATCTTAGTTTCCCAACCAGGGATCAAACTTGTACCCCCTGCAGTGAAAGTGCAGTGTCAACCACTAGACTGCCAGGGAAATCCCCAGCAGCATGTTTTAAGAGTCCTGATTCTGGCTTATAGATTCAGATTTCCTGCTTACTCACAGGGCATACCACCATCCTTTCCTGTCATCTGGCCTTTTACTAGATTACTCTACACCCAGTGGGCATGTTTCATCATTAGACATAAACAATGGAGAAATTTGTGTCAGGAGACAGTTTCTTTTTTTTCATGAAAATTTGCAATAAATTATGGGGGGGAGGCGGGGAAGAGGCTCCACTTAACTCCGTGTAAGAGCAGTGAAATAAACATGCTGCTGCTGCTGCTAAGTCGCTTCAGTCGTGTCCGACTCTGTGCGACCCCATAGATGGCAGCCCACCAGGCTCCCCCATCCCTGGGATTCTCCAGGCAAGAACACTGGAGTGGGTTGCCATTTCCTTCTCCAATGCATGAAAGTGAAAAGTGAAAGTGAAGTCCCTCAGTCGTGTCCGACTCTTCGCGACCCCATGGACTTGCAGCCTACGAGGCTCCTCCGTCCATGGGATTTCCCAGGCAAGAGTACTGGAGTGGGGTGCCACTGCCTTCTCCGCTAACTGGCCTACTAACAACAGCAAAGAGAGATTCACTGAACTGGACGTTTGTGCTGTGTGTACCCTTCTAAATATACGATGCATTTAACAAAATTTACATTAAGAAATAGTGAGGAGGAGGGAGGCTAAGAAGGAGGGGATATACAGATATCTATGGCTGATTCATGTTGATGTATGGCAGAAACCAACACAATATTGTAAACCAATCTCCTCCAATTAAAAATAAATAAATTTGAAAAAAGAGAACAGAACACAACAAAACAAAAAAGAAATAGTGGGAAGAGTATTTGGGGATTGGCAGCTACCCAGGCCACTGGCGTTTAAACAGTAAAGAGAGAAATACTGATGCTGGTTTCTAGTGAAAATGTCACTTCCAGGTAGGCAATTCACCTGGAGATAGCCAACAACTGGCCCTAGAACTTGGTATACTGTTTGATTGTTCTAGGGGAGAAATGTTTTTGAGACTATCACTTAAAAAAAAACAACTAACACTCTTCATCATAGCTCCAGGGGAGTGTGTCCCACATTCCATCAGGGAGGGGGCCATAAATATTGAACTAGCAATCTGTATTTTAGTTGTCAAACATATACTTGTACGCTTGCAGATGGATGCTTGAGAATTGGAAAGAGAAATTCATCAAAGATGAGATATAAGAATTTGTTAAGAAGTGGTCCAACAATGGTGCAAGCAAGACTGCTAGAAGAATGGAAATGATAGCAATAACAAAATGAATAGAGATTTTAATCCAAGGAGAAAATGACCCCTGACCTCTCCAGGACTCAGTGATACAGGGAAGTGTTAAGGATTTGAAATCTCAGAGCTTAATATTCAAATACAGCTAGGATTCACACCTACACATTTGATGGTCCCTATAATTTCCTCCTCTCCACCCTAGCCCTGCTCCTTATAGCCCTGCTCTATGGCTTGGGGAAACAGGGTTATATTTTAATTGTCATCATATCTTGATTGTTTCTTAAATGGGAATGATTTCAAGAAATAAGGTTTACATTTTAAAATAGCTTGAGGGTGGAGGATGGACTTCATTTAAAATATGTATGTATGAAAGTATAAACCATGGGCAGAGGAGCCTAGTGTGCTACAGTCCACGGGGTTGCAAGAGTCAGACACAACTTAGCTACTAAACAGCAGCGACGATATTTAATCCTCTCTTACGGCATTACTCACGTCACGCATAGATAATAAGTAACTTGTTTATTTAGGGTATTGTGCTAAGTGACAAGTAGGGTACATGTTAAGACCTAGTCTCAGCTCTGAAGAAATTTATCAAGAGAACTGATAAACTATTAATCTGTTTCCAGGTTTTTAGTTCTAGGATTGAGTGGTGGTTTGTGTAATGAATTATTCAAGACAGGCTAATTGCTGGTAAAAACAAAACAATTCCCAACTGAGCAACTTACATGTCATAGTTTGTGGCATGTCATTGAGGGGTAGGGAGGCATGGTGAGTGAAGGATCTAGTCCATGCAGTAATTTAGAGCCCTGGATTCCTTCTGTTCTATGCCTCTGTATCACGCAAGTCTTGAAGTCCTTCCTTGGATTCTCTGCATCTGGGCTTCAGTTAGGGGCCAAGCCTGGAATATTTTTTCAGTCAGTAGGTTTGAAAGTGATGAATGTCACTTCTTCTACATTCTAATGGTCACATGACCCACTTGACTGAAAGGAGATCTGATTATTGCAGTCCTCCTGTGTTCACAAAGGAAAACAAAGTTGAGCCTCAGTGATGTATAGCATAGTCTATTACCATTGGAAGGAAACTCTCAGGATGACATTTTCTAATTTCTGGGAGCTTCAGATGGGCTTGATTATCAGTCATTAAATTTCCCACCATTTAGTGGGAAATGAATGCATGGACGACAAGGAACACATCAGTTGCCTACTGCATACCTGAGTATGTATGTGCTAAGTTGCTTCAGTTATGTCTGACTCTGTGCAACCCTATGGACTGTAGCCTGCTAGGCTCCTCTGTCCATGGGATTCTACAGGCAAGAATACTGGAGTGGATTTCCATGCCCTCCTCCAGGGGATCTTTCCAATCCAGGGTTCAAACACACATCTTTTATATCTCCTGCATTGGCAGGTGGGTTCTTTACCGCTAGTACCATCTGGGAAACACATTATGATCTCAATTAGCCCTCAAACAAGCTACTTCAATGGGTATTATTCTAGATTACATATGCAGTTGCTGAAGCTAGGAGAGATTAGGCAGCTTGCTTGAAGATAGTTAGAGAATATTGATGGAATAAGTATAGGTCCACATGGGTGTTTCCAAGGCTTTTGCGCTTTCATTATCTCTGAAGTATAAAGTTTGGTTCAGGATGAACAAATATTTGTTGAATGAATGAAAAGATGAAAGAATTGAGTTACACAGAAAAACAAAAGTAAGCAGTTCAAAAAATAATTCAAGAAACATTTATGAGGTTTAATAAAGAAGAAGAAAAAATAAAAGAAAAAGTAAAATGTATGTGCTTAGAATGATAAGAAATAGATGCTCAGCAATTAGCATCCTAATCCTAGGAGGCAGTGATGGGTTCGTTTGTTTTTAAACCATTCATTCATTCAACAGCCATTTAATGAAAGCTAACCGTGTATATAGGATCCCCTGGTGGCTCATTTAGTAAAGAATCCACCTGCAGTGCAGGAGACCCAGGTTCGATCCCTGGGTCAGGAAGACCCCCTGGAGAAGGGAATGGATAGCTACTCTAGTATTATTGCCTGGAGAATTCCATGGACAGAGGAGCCTGGCTGGCTACAGTCCATGGGGTCACAAAGTATTGGATACTACTTAGCGACTTTCTATTCACTTCAACCATGTATATATAAGATGTGAGGATAAAGAAGACATAGTTGTTTCCCTCACGAAGCAACTTTACACACACATGACATATGAATAACCACTCTTGTACAGCTTTTGTTGGATTTGGGCAGCCCTTTCATTTTTCTGCCTGTTGTGGTTGAATCTATCTAATGAGAGCTTTGTTCTTTCCAGGCAGAGGAAGAATTCCTTCTTGTAAAGCAGAGTTTTGAGAATTCTTTTATTTGAGGAAGTGCAGTAATAAGAAAATTGTTTCTTATAACTGAAGCCTTCCAACCACCAGTCTGCTTTTCTAGAAGTTGTTGGATGGCTTCTCCCAGTCGCAAAGGAGAGCATAACATTTAACTGTAATATCCAAAAGCTTCTTTGGAGCAGTGTGGTGGTGGGAGGGGGGTTCATGTTTGGGAACGCATGTAAGAATTAAAGATTTTAAAATTTTAAAAATAAATAAATAAATAAAATTAAAAAAAAATTAAATAGGTTCTTAAAGGTTGAGGTTACATCTTTTTAGCTCAGCAAAATCAGCCTCTATCAGCTTATATATGTGCATCCTTCTTAACTAAACGTGGTGATTTTTCACTTCCTAAATTGAACTGTGGCAGAAAGATCTCTGCAACTTAAGGATGTGAAGAGGAAATGTCAGGTGCTGGGCAAGACTTTTTCACTAACTCTGCAGCTGGAGAGTCCCTGAATGAAAACCATGTCGTAAAATACAATATTACCAAAAAAAACCCCACAAAAAACAACAAAAAAAACCCCACCAAACAAACCCATGATTATTTCTTTAAAAATAAGATTCTAATTATAATTTTAACACATATTGAGATGCTAAAGTAATCTATAATACAATTATTTTTAAGTCAGATTAAGTTCAGTATATTCAGTAGCCAATGAGCTAACCCTTCTCCATATATACCATCTCTTTCTGAAGTGCTCTGATATGTCAGTTTGGGGCTTTCTCCTGTTGAAGTGTTAATCAGATGTATTTAATTTTTTGGTCACTTGAAAAAGTTATTAAATCACATCAGTATTTCTTGAATGTTTCCAGGATTACTCACTTTGTTCTATTTGTATGGTTAAATTAAATTTTCTTTTTCTATCTTGCAACAAATAATCATCTAGCGTTTCTATGTATCAGGCCCTGTACTAGCAATAATCTATGAACCAACTGGAAAAAGTCCCTATCCTTGACCTTGGCTCTAGCAGAGGGAGATAGACAATAAACACTGAGTAGGACATTATGTCGTTTATGTTTTTAGGGTGGCCCTCCTTGAGAAGGTGACTTTAGAACAAAGACTTGAAGGAGATGAGGGAATAACCCTGTGTATATCTTGACAAAGAGGCTTCCAGACAGCAGGAGCACTCACTGCAAAGGTCCTGAGGCAGGATCATGCTTGGCATATTTGAGGAGCAGTGAGGTCAGTGGCTGGAGCAAAGAGGGAGGGGAGATGAGCTCAGAGGGGTAAAGTGGGCCAGCTGGCAGCAGGGGTGTAGCCCATTGTGAAGATCTTGGCTTTTGTTCTGAAGGAAGTAAGGATTTTGGAATTTCTCTCCATCTATTTTCTTCTGTTCTAACCCTCTTTTGCTGTCAGACATTTTTGTAATATTTATAATGGTGTTATTAGTAGTCTCCAATCATACATAGGACTTCCCTAGTGGCTCAGGCCGTAAAGAATCCTCCTGCAAAGCAGTATACCTGGGTTTGATCCCTGGGCTGGGAAGATTCCCTGGAGAAGGGCATGGCAAATCCAGTCCAGTATTCTTGCCTGGAGGATTCCCATGGACAGAGGAGCCTGGAGGGCTACAGTCTACAGGGTCGCAGAGTTGGACACAACTGAGCGACTAAACACACACAATCAAGAATAAATTCAAATTTTTATCTGGTACCTGTTGCTTACAGAATACAAAATAGAGACTGCTACAGCTTAGTTATGTAAACAAACAATTCTCTCTTTGTGGGATTTCAAGTGGACAGGAGATTTCTGCCTTCTGATTGACTGCTTGTGACCCAGTCAGTCCAAACATCAGCCTGGATGTACATTTACAGAGTGCAGATTTTAGTATCTAATCTTACAATGAAGTAATATTTGCACATTTTATAACTTACTGATTCTATTTCTTCTAGATGGATCTCTGAACATTTACATTTTAATGAACTTCCCCAGATGGAAGCTTTCCCCATTTATGCCATGACTCCTTTATATGTTTGAAAACAGGAGAAAGCATGTGTTTTAAATTTTACATCCTCTGCCCTTCTGTGCTGGAGGTGTGGGACCCTTCATGTGCTATGACAGAGTAGTCTGTGTTTTCCAGTTAGGTTCAGAGGGTGGTTTAGATATTGCCCCACATGCATGGTCTGGAGAGGCTGTTGCCCAGGTTGCCCAGTTCTCTTCAGGGTAACAGCCAGGTAGTTAAGTATGTGAACTCATGAAGTTATGTGCTCCTGACTTCAAGTGCTGGATCCTTTTGAGGAGAAAAGTTGTGGTTCTAGAAGAGCCACAGATTTTCCAGCTTTAAACTATTTCACATAGAAACCTTGAGAACCAAATAAGATTTATCTGATTTTGATAATAATTGCATATAAAAAAGTTTTCACAATCTATAAACTCCTAGAAGATAACATAGGAGAATAAGCTTATGATCCTTTTTTTTTTTTCAAGGAGTCCCCAATACATTTTGATTTTCAGCTCTTAGGCCTTTCTCCTCTATGTCAGCTCTCTTAGGAAACAACCAATAATTACTTTTTGGAGTCAGTAATTTAAATTGCGTACTCTTCTCAAACCAATTTTTGTCAGCATTAAATTGCTTCCTTCAACCCAAGAAAAAGATTACTTTAGTACACAAATATTTTAAGATTCAAAACAATTTTTTTGAAATGTGGAATATCATTAGTAAATGAAAGGGAGGATAGCCATAATCATTAACACTACTTTAATTAGCTATTATTTATATATGCTGTCTTCTACTATACTGAAGAATTAGTTATTTCATGATCATTCTTCATTTTCATTCAAAGTTTGAATATTGAAAGCATCATTTAAATGCTTTCTTATTTTCTTTGCCAATTCATATACATCATGACTCATATATAAAAGTTCACTGCTTTGTTTATGAAATTTAGATTCCACTGAGATTAAAGTTAATAAGAACTAAAGAGCCTCTTGATGAAAGTGAAAGAGGAGAGTGACAAAGTTGGTTTAAAACTCCACATTCAGGAAACTAAGATCATGACATCCGGTCCCATCACTTCATGGAAAGGTCCATCTAGTCACAGCTATGGTTTTTCCAGTAGTCATGTATGGATGTGAGAGTTGTACTATAAAGAAAGCTGAGCACTCAAGAACTGATGCTTTTGAACTGTGATATTGGAGAAGCCTCTCGAGAGTCCCCTTGGACTGCAGGGAGATCAAACCAGTCAATCCTAAAGGAAATCAGTTGTGAATATTCACTGGAAGAACTGATGCTGAAGCTGAAACTCCAATACTTTGCCACCTGATGTGAAGAACTGACTCATTGGAAAAGACCCTGATGCTGGGAAAGATTTAAGACAGTAGGAGAAGGGGATCCCAGAGGGTGAGATGGTTGGATGGCATCACTGACTCAATGGACATGAGTTTGAGCAAGCTCCAGAAGTTTGTGATGGACAGGGGAGCCTGGCCTGCTACAGTCCATGGGGTCACAAAGAGTCGGACATGACTGAGCAACTGAACTGAGATTGTTTACCTATCTGAAACTTCCCAACCATTAAAGTAGCATGCTAAGCTGGAATTTAATTAACACTTTTCTCATTTTCCCTTTAATAAGTTTCTGATCTTGATGTAGGGAAATATTTTTTTAAACAATACACACACACACCTTTTGGAGAATGTAATGAGCACTCTGGGCCTTCTTCTCCAGCTTCCTAAATTTTGTTTACAACATAAGGGAATTTATGGATCTTAAAAACTATTGAAGTAGGTGCCTCATAATGAGGAGACACTAGACAGAAGTCTCTGTCTCTCTATATATATCAGTCAGGATAGGTTAGAGTATTTTTCAGTAAGAAACAAAGCCGAAAATTTCATTGGCCTAAGACTACAAAGTTTATTTTTTGCTCATATTTCATTTTCATTGTGAGTCAGCTGGAGGTCTGATTCAAGTTACCCTCACTCTGGGATCAAAGCTGGAATAGCAGCTAGAATGTGGAAGTTTGCTAGTTGCTCTTGAGGGGGTCTCAGCAATAATGCAACATTCTTCCTGGAAGTGACATACATCACTTCTGCCCACAACTCTTCTATTGGAACTAGTTATTTGGCCCTGCCCAAGCAGAATGGGAAGTACAGTCATTCCATACACCAGGAAGGGGAAGGACCAGAAGCATTTCAGGAACAATACTGCTGACCATCATGTGGGACCACTCCTACCTCAACTAGGAAACAATTTTGTACTTTCTGAGATCCCATTTTTCCTTCCCACATACAGTCTTTAATATTCTTCTCCACCTTCTAACAACAGTGTCTTTCTTCCTAGGAAGGGGATATCTAAAATAATTATAAACAAATCTTAGTAACTATGAGCTGACATGAAAGGCACAGATACATTTCATATCAAAATCTAATTATCATTCAGTTGTATAAGGTGACGGGCAATTAGGACATTAAGTATGCAATAACTAGTCAGGGGAGAAGTCTGTTTGATAGCAGGAAGGAAAGGTATCAAGGTAGCTACAGACTAGACTAGCTGGTGGCTAGTATGCTCTGATTTACTTCCTGTTTACAGCTGGTATACATTCTGATTTGGCAAATACATCCATTCTGATGTATTTTTCATGTCATGTCTGTTCCAAATACTTTGAGTATCATCTCTAGTTAGTAGAAATAAGTGAATTAAATTAGCGAATTTGGGAGAAAAGACAGGTCAGCAGGAACTTATGAAGATACAGAAAAAACATGTAAGTCAGAAGAATTATGAAATGTTTTACCATCTTACGTCTATAAAATTGAGATGAGTCAACAGCATAGTTGGAATTTGATCAGTTAGAAGATCCGACTAAGGCTGACCTTATGCCCTCTTGGTTGTCCTGGCAACAGGGCCCCCTTCCCGTACTAGCAATATTATAGGGTGAGTGAAGTAAGAATTGGCGATAGAGAAATATGTGTTCATGTCAACTTCTACTTCTGGGAAAGTTAAGGGAATAGTTTACTAAAGATGAAGGATGAGGTCATGAAAGGGAAAGAATTTCAATTAAAAACTAAAAAGAAAAAAAAAATTAAGTATGCCCTAAGCCTTAAAGCTCCTGGGCATAGCACTCCATATAGCAAAATTTCTTTCCTGACTTTTGCTGAAGGCAGGTAGATAGTAAGTCATATGGTTGCATATCTACACTGTCTCTTCCACCATAATCCAGAAAAAGCACTGGATTGGAAAACTGTGACCTGTGTAAACTGGCTTTTATTGGAGCCATGTTATATGGATTGCTCTGCCTGCTCTTAATGTTCCTTAGGAAATTCTCATTTGCCTGAAAGGGTCAAGAGGGAGTCAGAACAACTTTCCCCATATTTTCTGTGAATTTATTTTGTTTTTGTTTTTACTTTTAATTTTTGGAAGTGGAAGTGAAAGTTACTCAGTAGTGTCTGACTCTTTGCGATCCCATGGACTGTCCATGAAATTCTCCAGGCCAGAATACTAGAGTGGATAGCTTTATCCTTCTCCAGGGGATCTTCCCAATCCAGGGATTGAACCCAGGTCTCTTGCACTGCAGGCAGATTCTTTGCCAGCTGAGCCACAATTTTGGCTGTGCTGGGTCTTTACTGCTTTGGATGTGCTTTCTCTAGTTGCAGTGAGTGAGGACTACTTGCTTGAAGTGTGCAGGCTTCTCATTGTGACGGCTGCTCTTGTTTCGGGGCACAGACCCTGGGCATGTGAGCTTAGTAGTTGTGGCACATGGGCTGAGTTGCCCCATGGCAAGTGGAATCTCCAGGGACAAGGGATCAAACTGCATTGGCAGGTGGATTCTTATCCACTGTGCCACCAGGGAAGTCCTAGCTAGCTTTGTTTTTAATGTTGTCCTTAGGTGTATTTTATTCTTGCCAAGTACTTTTCAAATTTTGAAAACAGAATTTTTGCATTGAAGAAGCATATTTGGGGGCAACATATTTTAGTTTCCTTTGGTGGATTGTCTACAGTAGCTTTAGAATTTTTTAAAAGAGGGTGAGAGAAACATCAGTTTGCTGATCATACAGGTCAGAGGTATAGATGCAATCCTCGAATCTTCCATAGTGTTCAGCTTTCTCACCAGAACAAGGGCTTCATCAAGGTTCCAAGACAGTGAGATGATTTCAGTTCTTTAGCCTTGTTCTCTGTGTGCATATATTTTTCCAGCCACTTAGCAGGACAGACATTATGATTTTCATGGCCATTTGGCACTATTGATTTAATTTATCTCCTTCCTCCAAAAAAGTATTGAGAATTATGTTTTATGTTGGTATGAAGTGTCTTAGCACGCATACGCATCTAGCACGTGAAGATTAATATTAAGGCTTCCCTGGTGGCTCAGTGGTAAAGAATCCATCTACCGATACAGGAGATGTGGATTTGATCCCTGGGTCAGGAAGATCCCCTGGAGAGGTAAATAGCAGCCCCACTCCAGTATCGTTGCCTGGGAAATCCCGTGGACAGAGGAGCCTGAAGAGCTATAGTCCGCAGGGTTGCAAAAGAGTCTGACATGACTTAGCAACTAAACAACAACAACAAAGACAAATATTATATTTTAAAATATTTTCTGATCTAAAAGTTTATTTTCTCTCTGCTTCCCATGTATACTGTCATGTAAGAATTGAATCGCCAGTCCATGTCTGACGTAGGGTGCAGCTTGCTTGGGGCTGGTGCATGGGGATGACCCAGAGAGATGTTGTGGGGAGGGAGGTGGGAGGGGGGTTCATGTTTGGGAACGCATGTAAGAATTAAAGATTTTAAAATTAAAAAAAAATAAAAAATTAAAAAAAAATAAAATAAATTAAAAATAAAAAATAAAAAATAAAATAAAAGAAATTAAAACATTCTCGTGAGCAGTTGGAGAGAATAGAAGAGAGAAGAGCGACCAAGCAGTTATAATATAGGTTGTCACACTTTACTGAGGGAGAAAGTGATGGTTCTGAGAAAGCTTATGGGAAGAGCACCTAACTCAGATGAAGTGAAATCACAGTTGAAGATTGTAGGGTAAGTGGAAATTAGCAGATGATGAAAAGGAAGAGGAGTGGGGGAGGAGGAGCAAGAGGGGAGCGTGGGAAGCTCTCAAGCTGCCAGAAGAGAGTGTAAACATTGGGTGGGAGGCAAGGAGGGTCACAGGGGGAAAAGAGGGTGCATTAGAGGAACCACAGAGAGTTTGGTATGGATGGGACATAGTACTATGGGGGAAAAAGGAGAATCTAGAGAGTTGGGCAGAAACCATAAAAACATGGTGTTGAAAATCATGATGAAAGTTTGAACTTTTATATAAAAGCAGCAGGGAACCATGAGGAGTTTGAAGCAGTGGAGTGACATGTTTGTGTTTGCATTTAAAGATCATCCTGATTTTAAGATAGACTGAAAAACGAACAGTGTATGTGGGGGAGAGGGAGAGATAAGGGTCCATTGCCATTAATCCAGGCAAAGAAGATGGTGAGGACTTGAGCTATACTAATGGCAGTGTCTATGCAGAAAAACAGATGTGTCTGAAAGATATCTTTCTAGGAGCTCTCATTGACAAGAGGTGTGATAGACTATGGAAGCTGAGAAATCATACCCTGGTTTGGAGCGTGCATGCTCAGGTTCTCAGTTGTGTCCAACTCTTTGTGACCCTATGGACTGTAACCAGCCAGGTTCCTGTGTCCGTGGGATTCTCCAGGCAAGAATACTGGAGTGGATTGCCATGCCCTCCTCCAGGGGAATCTTCCCCACCCAGGGATCAAAGCCACATCTCTTGTCTCTTGCATTGGCAGGCAGATTCTTTACCACTAGCACCATCTGGAAAGCCCATCCTGGTTTGGGGGCTAATACAATTTATTTGTGGTATTGTTCAACAAAAAAGAAAGACTAGAAAGTGAATTGAAATAAAAATCACAGGGAAGATCTTTGCAGATTAACACTGAATTCAGCCTGATCACATCTAGGTGTGATAATCCTATAAAACTGATGCCCGATTTGGCCTCTATCATAACCACATCCGTGGCAGCACCATTCTGTACAATCACCTTATCTTCTTGTCTTTGTCCTCTTTCTCTCATCCCATAAGCATACCATTTTTCGCTTCAACTCCCATGCCTTTGTAGAAGAAACAGCCCTAGAACGCCAGTCTCACAGTAGGGCTGTTTCCAGCAGGAGACTCAGGCAGGACCAGCAGCTCTGGCAGCACCTTGCTCTGGCTGTTGGATGAAAGCCTTAGACAAGAATGCGCTGCAGTTTATTTGGGCATCACTTGATTTTTGAACTGGCCAAGGAATCCTATTGCCTTAGCAATTTGCAGAGAAAAGCAGATTGTTACTAAATTTTCACCACACAACCTCTAAAGCTGCCAAACTTGCCTCGATCTGGACTAGAGGTGATTCCATCTTGGGTTAAAATAGGGGGAAAGAATCCTGGAGTGGTGAGTGAGTGGGTGGAAGTTTAAGGTACACATCCTATCGGATATTTTCTCTGAAGATGGTGTTTTTCTCTGAAAAAGATTATTGTTTCTTTTTCCTTTCCCCATCCTTCCCCTTTTTTGCCTCTCCCTCCTTCTTTAACACGCACTCTCCATCTCCTCCAATTGTGTCTTGCAATCCACAGATGTTTGCCTGGCAAGTATGATTAAGGCGGTCAGAAAAATGAAACAGCAGCAGAGTATGCTGTGTGCCAGGTACTGGGGCGTGAGCTTTAAAGGAGGCAGTGCTTTCCCAGTGCCTAGTGAACAGCGAAAATGTTTTACTCCCAATCCTCCTTTTTTTGGAGGGGGGCTGTTAGAAGAGGGTTGGGTGGGAAAGTTGGGTTGGACTGGAAAAAGGGAAGAAGAACGACAGAAGTATTTTTCTGTAGAATAGCTGAGGTCTTTGTACCATATCTTGTGTTTGGTTTACTTTTCATGGGCTCATAGTTTAAACACATACCAGTTAGGTGCCAAAAGAATTGAAAAGTCATTTGGAATAACGATATGAGCTGTACATGACCTCATGGGAAGAATGTTGCTCAGTGGAGACAAGTGGGAAACTTACACAGATGTGGGAGAGTGACACATTGTTCACTTTCCAGGGGAGGCTTGGTGGCGGGAGCAGGCCAAATGCTGGTAAAATGTTCTCAAGGGCAAACCTTGCATGGCCTGAGCATTGGGAATTTTAGGTTGGTTTCTTTCTATTGCTTCATTTTCCAACTCCTTCTTGGGCATAGGAAAGCTCTCTTCAATTTTCTCTTAGGTTGTTAATTCCTTAATATGTAGGCCTTTGTCTCATTGACTAAATCCAAGCCAAAGGTGAACAAATGAGAACTTATGGTCCCATAGTTCTGTGAGAATTGAGGTTATGCTGCCGTAAGCCAAGGAGCTAGCAGAAGCTGGGAGAGGGGCTTGGAACAGGTCCTTCTCTAGCACCTTTGGAGGGAGTGTGGCCCTGCTGACTCCTTGATCTCCAACTACTAGCCTCCACAGCTGTAGTAAATCTGTTTTTTAAGCCATTCATTTTGTGGCACTTTGTTATGACATCTCTAGGAAGCTAACACATACCATCTAAACCCTTTAGCAAAGTGGGAACCAGGGTCTATGCTTCATAGGCCTTCTCTCTTTGTCTCTCTCTAAAAATAATATTTATTTATTGAATTTATTTGACTGCATTGGGTCTTACTTGTTGCACACGGGATCTTTCCCAGTGGCCTGTGGACTCTCTAGTTGTGACACACAGACTCCAGAGTACGTGAGCTTCAGTAGCTGCGGTTTACAGTCTTAGTTGCTCTCCGGCATAAGAGATCTCAGTTCCCTGATCAGGGATCAAATCCATGTCCCCTCCACTGCAAGGCAGATTCTTAACCACCAAGGAAGTCCCCTCTTTGTCTCTTTCACAAACATTTTTCTCTGTCAGGAAGATATTAATACCTAGCTCACAGATGGAGTCTTTGCAATATCATTACCAGTAGTTTTGTTTCTTTGCCATTTCTGCCTATGTGGTTGAGGTGAGCATTGCTGAGTTATGTGAATTGAAGTATTTCAGAATAGACCTCAATATGAGCTCTGGATGAATACGTCCTTTATTTTTGATAGTTCTTAAAAATATTTGAAAAAAATACTTTTATATTTTTAGATGGATTTCAAGGACAGCTAACACTTCCTGCATGTAAATAACTGTTAGAATGAGTGAAGTTGGACAACCTCAGGTAAGTCATTTACCTCTCTGAATAATACTTATATTTTAAAAATGATGGTAACAA
The DNA here is from genome assembly GCF_001704415.2 of Capra hircus. Lineage (NCBI taxonomy): Eukaryota > Metazoa > Chordata > Mammalia > Artiodactyla > Bovidae > Capra > Capra hircus. Next base: position 88,641,654 of record NC_030813.1, on the reverse strand, counting down.
CAGTTTCCTGCTTATATCAAAGTGTTTCTTTAAAAAAAAAACTAAAGAGTGTGAAAGGCCTTTATGAACTATAAAATATTATACACTCTTGTTGTTGACAGTCAGCAATTATATGATTTTTGCTTTATCTATAATTTTTACTCTGCATTCTTAGACAATTAGAATGAAATTGAGGGATTGGGGGCAGAAGGAGAAGGGGACAACCGAGGATGAGATGGCTGGATGGCATCACGGACTTGATGGACGTGAGTCTGAGTGAACTCCAGGAGATGGTGATGGACAGGGAGGCCTGGCCTGCTGCGATTCATGGGGTCGCAAAGAGTCGGACACGACTGAACGACTGAACTGAACTGAACTGAAGATGATTAAAATAGAAAACAGAACTATTTAGGGAAAAGAGAACACAAATAAACCCCAAATTCTAACCTAGAATAGTGTGATGGAGATTGCCTTAGCAAAGAGCTAGCCTACAGTTCCCCACCTTCTTTGCAGTTAGAGTAGCCATGTGACTTGGTTCTAACCAATGAGTCCGACCAGATGGAAGTGATCTGTGCCAGTTGCAGACCTGACTCATAAAGCTTCTTCCTACAGGGGCTTCCCTGGTAGCTCAGTTGGTAAAGAATCTGCCTGCGATGCAGGAGACCCTGGTTCAATCCCTGGGTTGGGAAGATCCCCTGGAGAAGGGAACAGCTACCCACTCCAGTATTCTGGCCTGGAGAATTCCACGAACTGTATAGTTCATGGGGTTGTATGACTGAGTGACTTTCATAGGGTGCTTCTCGCTCCATAGCTCACTCATAAAGGATGGAGTGATGACATGAAGACCAGAGTGAGCTTGGAAGTCATACACTGAACATGGCAGAGGTTTGTTAGACTAACATGATGGTTAGAAACTTATCCTTTCTTTCCTCCACAAGGTAATCAAGAGCACCTGCCCTTGCCTGCTATCTGAGCATGTAATGAACCTCTGCTCTCAGTACATTTTGGGTCTGCTCGTTATAGAGGTTTATGCTAATATTCAGTTCAGTTCAGTCCAGTCGCTCAGCCATGTCCGACTCTTTGCGACTCCATGAATCACAGCATGCCAGGCCTCCCTGTCCATCACCAACTCCTGGAGTTCACTCAAACTCATGTGCATCGAGTCAGTGATGCCATCCAACTATCTCATCCTCTGTCGTCCCCTTCTCCTCCTGCCCCCAATCCCTCCCAGCATCAAAGTCTTTTCCAATGAGTCAATTCTTCTCATCAGGTGGCCAAAGTATTGAAGTTTCGGCTTCAGCATCAGTCCTTCCAATGAACACCCAGGACTGATCTCCTTTAGGATGGACTGGTTGGATCTCCTTGCAGTCCAAGAGACCCTCAAGAGTCTTCCCTAACACCACAGTTCAAAAGCATCAATTCTTTGGCGCTCAGCTTTCTTCACCATCCAACTCTCACATCCATACATGACCACTGGAAAAACCGTAGCCTTGACTAGATGGACCTTTGTTGGCAAAGTAATGTCTCTGCTTTTTAATATGCCATCTGGCTGGGTTGGCCCAAAAGTTTATTCACTCCATAAGATATTACAGGAAAACCCAAATGAGCTTTTGACCAACCCAATATATACAGTTATTGTATTTTAGTATTAAATTTAGCAATCAAAATGCTTGAATCACAGACTTCTGAAACTGGAAGACACTTTAGAGATCTGGTCCACTCCACTCAAACTTTTCAAGTTGCCATGTCTTTCTGTTTCAAATCCCCCAGCGTCTCTAGATTACCTTTGTAATTCAATTCAAAGTTCTTAACAGGGTTCACAATCCATGTTCCAATTTCTCCCTACTTCTCCATCTTTTTTCTTGCCACTGTTTTCTTGTAGATCCTTCTCCAAGTAAAAAGGAAAATTTGCCTTTCCTCTAGCTTTCTCATTTCTGTGCTTCTTGACTATTATGAGAATATTTCAACCTCACCTCCTTTGGAAACCTTTTCCTAACTCCCCCTGTCTCCTGACTGGTTAGATGTCCCTGTTTCATGTTTCCACAACACTCTATGTGAATGATTCCATAGAGTGGAATGTTCCATTATATGATTATATCTATGATTCCATAGATACAATGTTCCATTATAATCACTGGCTTGATTTAGGGGCTTGTTAACTAGATTAGAATTCATTGATGGCAGAAGACATTCTCTGAGACATTTTATCTCCCTAATTCCTAACTTAGTATCTGGAATGTTTTCAAATAAGTGAACAATTTATTTCAGCAAATATTTATCCAGTGCTTCTCATGGGCCAGGCACCTGGTTAAGTACTCGGAATCCAAGGGCAACCCAAAATTGACAAGGCTCAGTTGCAATCAGAGATTACATTCTAGTGAAGGAGACTGATATGAATCAAATGATCACACAATCAGAAATACAACCTTGGTAAGTGCTGCACATATATATTAACTACTAGTTCCTTTCCAGTCTGACTTCTCAGCACTTGAGCAGAATAAATTTATAATTTGGCATGCAAAATTATAAAATTTGAGTTTCAGAGGACTTCCCTCATGGTTCTGTGGTTAAGACTGCTTCCACTGCAGGAGGTACTGATTCGAACCCTGATCAGGGATCTAAGATCGTGCATGTTGCATGTTCCCTCCCTCCCCCCAAAACTGTTGCATTTTCTGAGCCTGTAGAATCATTGAATCCCATAATTGATAATCTTAACTATCACATTTGAGCCCTTTTGTGGGTAAGGCACTGAAGGATTAGCACATTAAGATCTCATTGAATCCTCATGAAAATCCTATCAGCTATTGCAAGGAAATGAATTTATAATTACTGTCTGCAGACGAGATTCAGAATTAGAACCATCCATATAGGAGTGTAGTCAGGCGCAGATAGGGGAGCTGATTATGCCTCAGAATAGCTCAGATTGAACACCCAGGGTTGTCTGGAAATTGACCTATAACTCACCTTTCTTCACAGAGGGAATTAAACAATTGGGTGCTTTTTAGACTTTCTCTAAATGAGCAGTATCATTGGCATCTATGTATTCCCATGATTCTTGGGGAGGCCTGGGAAAGTATCTCCACTTGAAAATTTACTGCATGCTTCCTCCCTCCCTCCCTCTCACCTTTCTTTCTCTTTTCCACCATTTCCTGCTTCCACACAGTTATCCCCATTTTTCAGGTAAGAAAGTTGGAACTTAGAGGGATTGTGTTATAGAGATAATAGGTGATAAATCTAGAGATGTGATGTGATTTGCGTAAATTCAGTTAGGAAAAAATAAAGAAAGCTCTGTTTTCATACATATGAGAATAAATGACCTATAGAGATAAGAAAAACTAGGTTGATAATTTCAGTTATTTCTAAAAAAAAAAAGGAAGCACTCCAGTTTTTTTGGTGATACACTGTTGGCCTTTAATTACAGAAGGAATTGTTTAGAATTTTACTATTCATTCATTCATTCACTTACTCTTTCACATATGAGAGTAAGACTGTTCCATAGAACATTGTCCTTACTCTGCAGGAAAATGAAAGAGCCATACAAGCAAACACAGGAAGGAACCGGCATTTGATCTGGTCCCTTTGTGTGTGTGCTGAGTCGCTTCAGTTGTATCTGACTCTTTGTGACCCTATGGACTGTAGTCCTCTAGGCTCCACAGTCCATCAGATTCTCCAGGCAAGAATACTGGAGTGGGTTTCCATGCTCTCCTCCAGGGGATCCTCCCAACCCAGGGATTGAACCTGCGTCTCTTATGTCTCCTGCATTGGCCCGCGAATTCTTTATCCCTAGGGTCACCAGGGAAGCCCCTCAACGCCCTCCCTTTAGTCTGAGTGAAAATTCATGAACCTGAGAGAAGAGAGAAGGTATACACTAGGTAGATGTCCAGAGTGTAAATGAGCTTGAAAGTATTACTGTGCATGTAGGCAAAAAACAGAGTTGAACATTCTTGTCACAGAGGTGATGGGAAAGTGGTGGGGGTGAGAGTGGTTGGGCTGCCAGACCACAGAAGTCTTTATAGGCTATGACTAGAAGTTCAGACATTACCTTATACGAAATAATAAAATGTGAGGTTAATTAAAATATTCGGGACAGGAAAAAGACATAATCGTCCTGGTGTTTTCAAATGATAGAGCTGAAGATAGGAACGGGGGATTGCTTTGAGGAGCATCTTTTCAAGATAAATGTAGGGGATAGAATCTATGGGACCTCATGGCAAAGATGATTTAGGTGATATGAAGGACTAAAGTTGTGCTTTCCCATTCGACAACCACATGCGGCTTAACAGTGACATGACTCCAAAACCACTGTAGATGGTGACTGCAGCCATGAAATTAAATCATATTTGCTCCTTTGAAGAAAAGCTATGACCAACCTAGACAGCATATTAAAAAGCAGAGACATTACTTTGCCCACAAAGGTCTGTCTAGTCAAAGCTATGGTTTTTCAATTGGTCATGTATGGATGTGAGAGTTGAACAAAATGACCACTGAAGAACTGATGCTTCTGAATTGTGGTGCTGGAGAAGAAGTCTCCTTGGACTGCAAGGTGACCAAACCAGTCAATCCTAAAGGAAATAAACCCTGCATATTCATTTAAAGGACTGATGCTGAAGCTGAAGCTCCAGTTCTTTGGCTACTTGAAGTGAAAAGCTGACTCATTGGAAAAGACCCTGATGCTGGGAAAGATTGAGGGCAGGAGAAGAAGGGGGCAACAGAGGAAGAGATGATTGGATGGCATCACTGACTCAATGGACATGAGTTTGAGCAAACTCCTGGAGACAGTGGAGGACAGGGAAGCCTGGCATGCTGCAGTTCATGGGGTCGCAAAGAGTTGGACATGACTTAGCGACTGAACAACAATGTGGCTATTTCAATTTAAATTAAATGCAATAGAAATCCATTTCCTCAGTCCTACTAGACATGTTTCATGTGCTCTGTAGCCACAAGTGGTTAGTACTACCATCTTGAACAGAATAGACACAGGACATTCCCATCATCACAGAAAGTTCTGTTGGACAACACCAGAGTAGAGAATTAGTCTGTTTTAAATTTGAACAGTGAATGACAATGGCACTTATATAGGGAATATAAGAGAAAGAGAAAGTTTGCAAGAAAAAGAAGAGTACTTGTATTTTGGATACCATGAATTTGAGATGCTGTCGGGCAGTCAGCTGAAGATGTCAAGTATGCTATTGGAAATCAGGTCTGGCACTCAGGATAGAGGCAAGAGTTAGAGAGACTGCAGTCTTCACTTTGTAAGTACTAACAGAAGACTTGGCAGTGGGTATGAGAAGAGAACCAGGAATAAATATCCCATGGTTTTCCTCAGCTTGAAGGGGAGCAGAGGAATAGTAGTGCCATTCAAAAAGTAATCCAGGGAGGAGCACTCTGAAAAGTCAGAGGGAGAATCCAGAGAGAGTGATAATCCTGAAGTCAATAAAGACAGGTCAGTCAAAGATGTCCAGGGCCTTGGAGCATCCAAATAGGACTGGTTCATGGAAACACTGCTTTGGTTTTTAGAGGTCAGGGAGGCATTAGTAATTTTGCCTGGAGAGGTTTCAATGAGTGCTAGAAGGTGCTAGAAGGAGCTTAATTGCAACAGAGTCAGGATGAAATTGATGTGTATGGGTAAGTGGAATGGGCTGGGGAGAGGAGGGGAGCTTGTATAAAAAGAGAGCTCTCCCTCCTTTGCTAAGTTTGGCTATGAGGATGACAAAGAGAGGTTATTAGCTTAAGGGACAGGAAAGAATAAGGGAAAGTTTATATTTTTTTTAGAAAATGTGAACTTGAATTTTCTTTACCTGCAAAGAAAGAGTGGGTGGAGTGGAAAAGACTTCAGTGAGCTTGGAGTGAAGGTGTAATTACTGAGCCAAGTGTCAGAGATAGTGGAAGAAAGGGTGGGTGTACCTCGGAAAGGGAAAAAGATTCTTCTGTTTCTCAGATCCAAGATGGAAGGAAAGAATGATTAATATCTGAGGGTTGAGGCAGAGAAACTTGGAACTGTTAACATCTTAGTTTTATAATATCTTGTTTCAACTATGATTTGTAGATAATGCAAAAACGTTGTATGTATGGATAATGTTGAACCTTGATAAAATCCAAAAGTGTGTGTTCAGCATATAATTTAATTCGTATAATTTTGTACCGTGGAAAGTTAATGAGGTCCAAATGAACGGTAGTCTAGACTGGAACGACTTGATAGTACATTCATTAGGCTATCTCTTCATATGTCAGTGTTTTAATTAGACATCCATAGACCTGATTATTAATCAGCTCAACTTTAATTTTGTGGTTAACTGAGATCCAAGGAAGACTAAATAAACAAATAAATGAATCTACACTTGGACACGTCATCATTAAACTGCACAACACTAAAGGCAGAACATAAAACCAAACCTGAAAAACTAACAGTGAAGAAAAAGCATTATCTGCAAAGGTAGATAATTAGGTTAGATTCTCAACAAACCTCAGAGGCAGAAGGACAGAAGAAAAATAGTTTTTAAAGAAATCTGAGTCGACAATCGTATACACCCAAATAAATTATGATTCAGGGGCAAAGGTAAAAGGATGACATTTAACAATAATCTTGAAGGAATTTACTATTCATTTTCATTGAAAAAATTACTCAAGAAAACACTTTAAAGGAATTAAAATATTGAAAGTAGAAGAAAAGAATGAGAAACAAGAAACAATATGACAAGAAGAAATTGGTAAATATTAGTGTATCTAAGGGAGGGAATGGCAACCTACTCCAGTACTCTTGCCTGGAAAATCCCATGGATGGAGGAGCCTGGTGGGCTGCAGTCCATGGGGTCACAAAGAGTCGGACACGACTGAGCGACTTCACTTTCACTTTTCACTTTCATGCATTGGAGAAGGAAATGGCAACCCACTCTAGTATTCTTGCCTGGAGAATCCCAGGGGTGGGGGGAGCCTGGTGGGCTGCCGTCTCTGGGGTCGCACAGAGTCAGACACGACTGAAGCAACTTAGCAGCAGCGGCAGCAGCAGCATACAACTGACAGATAAAGTGGCCAGAGAATTAAAGAACAGATTATTTTAGCGGCATTGGAAAAATTTTCACTCATAAATTTTCACTGTATACAGAGGCAATTCAGCATAAATTAAAGACATCATTGTGAAAGTTAAATCTTGTAAATCTAATAAAAAGAGTACTCATAGAAAAACATCAGCATAAACAAAAAACAATAAGAAACTCAGGGAAGAAATGGGTTGGGACTATGTAAAGGCAATGTAGACAGGGAAATCTGAATGGCTAACAAGTTCACAGAGTTCTCAAATGCTTTGATCAGAGAAATTAAAGCAACAGTGAGATGTCATGTTAGTGCTATCAAAACACAGACATTAGAAATATGCATGCAAAGTGTTGGTCAGGATATGTAGTGGTAAATACTGTTACGTTTTTCTATGGATCTGTGAAGTGGCATGTTTATTGTTATGCCCTGTGACCTAGCTTATTCTTGGGTTTTTATCTCAGAGAATTTCTTGCATGTATCTATGAAGATATACAAAAGCAATGTTAAAACATGAAATAACGTGTGTCTCAGAACTGATGAAAGTATGAAATATTGAAAGAGAGGAGAAAGTAGAGTAGATCGGTCAGATGCCAGTAAGCCTATCCTTTCTTTGGGGTTTGAGTCTTGTGGGAAGCCCATAAAGCCATCTGGATAGGTATGAAGTGAAGTGAATTCGCTCAATCGTGTCCGACTCTTTGCGACCCCATGGACTGTAGCCCACCAGGCTCCTCCCTCCATGGGATTCTCCAGGCAAGAGTATTGGAGTGGGTTGCCATTTCCTTCTCCAGGAGATCTTCCTGACCTAGGGAATGAACCCGGGTCTCCTGCATTCCAAGCAGACGCTTTAACCTCTGAGCCACCAGGGAAGCATTGGATAGGTATGAGGGAATCCTGAAGTGTCTGGATTATTTGTGCAGGTCGTTATGCAAAGCCTTGCTTTTTGGCTTGAGCCACATCTAACATGATGAGAGAAGGAAAGAAACATAAGTGGAGAGCAGTGTCTGGAGAAATAAACCAGAGGTACTGTGCCTTGTTCCACAGTGCAGAAGGCAGTGAAAGGACTGGGGACTGGACTCAGGGAAAAGAGGCAGCATTGTGTGGGGACTTTTTGAGGCCAAACCAATGGCTGTGTCCACTGGCTTCAGCAGTGAGTGGCCACAGGACGCTCCATGGGGCTAGGAGTGACTGGCCACATTTCAGTAGACATCATCATAAAATGCCCAGGGCCAAACCATGTCCAGCTGCGTCACAAACCCAGGTATACCAAGAAGAAGCACGTGTGAGGTGAGTGGCAGTTGCTCAGTTGTGTCCGACTCTTTACCCCGGAGAAGGCACTGGCACCCCACTCCAGTACTCTTGCCTGGAAAATCCCATGGATGGAGGAGCCTGGTAGGCTGTAGTCCACGGGGTCGCAAAGAGTCGGACACGACTGAGTGACTTCACTTTCACTTTCCACTTGCATGCATTGGAATAGGAAACGGCAGCCCACTCCAGTGTTCTTGCCTGGAGAATCCCAGGGATGGTGGAGCCTGCGGGGCTGCCATCTATGGGGTTGCACAGAGTTGGAGACGACTGAAGTGACTTAGCAGTAGTAGCAGCAGGACTGTAACCCACCAGGCTCCTCAGTCCTTGGAATTCTCCTGGCAAGAATACTGAAGTGGGTAGCTATTCCCTTCTCCAGGGGATCTTTCTGACCTGGGAACTGAACCCAGGTCTCCCACACTGTGGGCAGATTCTCTACTGTCTGAGCCACCAGTGAAGCCCCGATAAAAAAAAACCTATTAATACAAGTGAGGACTGTAAGCCCCCTTGCCTTTGAGGGTTAAAATCACATGAGTTCCCTTATACTTTCAGAAACTGAAGAGGAGAGAGGGGAAGAGATATTCAAAAAAGGCAGAAAACTTACTGAAAAGAGAGTTAACCTAAAAGAAATAGTTAAACAGGAAGAAAGGAGATACCTTTAATTGGCATGGAAGATTAGATCAGTTTTAAAATAAGACAAAGCTGTATTTCCCCCTGTATACCTGACATAAGTCTGTGGCATGTCCTTGCTATATTGCCATATGCATTTTCATTGCACAGCATTAAATATGTGATCCAGGCAATTCTTTTCCACATTTGATCTAGACAGATGGAAACCCCGTGGAGTAAATTACAGGATGATTCAGTGCAGGAAACACACTTTCACAAGGAAACAAGAATCATGAGGCCATGGTATTCATGTGTAATGGGTTCACCCACAACTTATTAAACAGAAGTCCTTCTGGAATAAAAGCAACGTCCATAAATCCTAATAGTTTTGACAAGCTGGGAAGCTTGAGTCAGCCTCACTCAGATGAGTTCAGGGTTCCATAAGCTAGTCCCCATTAGAAAAAAAAAAAAAAAATTGTCCTGACGGAGACTGTCCTTTGCTTAACAATCCTAACTTAAAGTCTTTATTTTCCATTCAAATGCATGCAATTCAACTTAGTGTTGATTTAAAGCAATTTTCTCCAACAGAGAGAATTAATTGTAAGATACCTGTTTCTTAGTTTTAATTAATTAAAGGGGCTTCCCAGGTGGCTTTCCACCACCAGAGGTCAAGAACCCATCTGCCAATGCAGGAGACATAAGAGACTCGTGTTGGATCACTGGGTGGAGAAGATCCTCTGCAGGAGGGCATGGCAACCAACTCCAGTATTCTAACCTAGAGAATCACATGGACAGAAGAGCCTGGTGGGCTGTACAGTCCATAGGGTCACAAAGAATTGGACACAACTGAAGCACCTTAGTATGCATACATGCACAAACAGTTTAAATTAGAAATTTTGGTTGGCATCTTGAGCTAGCTCTTATCACTTCACTTCCTTGGTATTCTCCAGGCTAAAATTACCTCCACCATACACATTTACCACTTCCAACACCTCTAAAATGGAGGCAGAGTGAACTAAGAAGCTAGTACTGTGCAGTTAGAGGGAAAGGACGTGGTTAGTTATTGAATCAGGTCACATCCTAGCTTGGGACAGGGATACCTGGCGTGCTGCAGTCCATGGGGTTGCAAAGAGTTGGATACGACTGGGTGACTGAACAACAAGATCTTAAACTGAGTCTCAGTTGTGTAAAGGAGATAATAGGACTTCTGCACTGTCGTGGGGAAATTTATTTGGTTCAATATGTGTAAGAGTTCCTTATATTTCATAGAGTTTGTCACAGTTATTCTAATTTCAGGAGTTGTTTATAAGAAAGTGGCCTAATATATGGAAACATTTATGTATACAGACCTATTTGGTAAGCATTATTTATGTATAAGTACAGTCTTTCAGTTTTGCCCTATTTTTATTTAACTTTACTGCTGGAAACAAGTGTTAGTTGTGCAGTCATGTCCAACTCTTTGGGACCCCATGGACTGCAGTCCTCCAGGCTCCTCTGTCCACGTGATTCTCCAGGCAAGAATACTGGAATGGGTTGCCATTTTCTCCTCCAGGAGATCCTCCTGACCCACGGATCGACCCTGTATCTTCTTCATTGCCGGCAGATTCTTTACCATTTGAGCCACCAGGGAAGCCCCGCTGTAAACAAGGAGGCTCTAAATAAGAATAAAAGCTAAAGTTAGTAGTTATTTAAGAAGATTTGGTGAATTCTTTGTTGGAATTCCTCCCAGAAATTGAGACAGTGAAGGACTCTAAAGTGGGTAACAAGGTTCTTCCCAGTGAACTACTTTCCAATTCTTTAACTAATCAGCTGACAGATCATTTAACAAATTTTAATTATCGAACGCTATTAGTTTCCTGGGCCCACTGTAACAAAGTACTACAAACTGGGTAGCTGAAAACAGCAGAAAGTGATTGCCTTACAGTTCTAGAGGCTAGAAGCCTGATATCAAGGTGTGAGCAGGGCCGGATCCTCTCTTAAATCCTCTTAGCCACTTCTAGCTTCCGTTGTTTGCCAGCAATCGCTGATACTCCTCGGAGTGGAGATGCATTGCTCTAATCTGTTGTCAGATGGCTATCCTCTTCTCATGTGCCTTTACCTCATCTTCCCTCTGTGAGTGTCTCTGTCTCCATTTCGCCTTTTTGTAAGGGCACCAGTCATATTGGATTGGGCTTCCCTGGTGGCTCGGACAGTAAAGGATCTGCCTGCACTGTGGGAGACCTGGGTTCAGTTCCTGGGTTGGGAAGATCCCCTGGAGGAAGGCATGGCAACCCAGTCCAGTATTCTTTCCTGGAGAATCCCCATGGACAGAGGAGCCTGGAAAGCTGCAGTCCATGGAATTGCAAAAAGTTGGATATGACTGAGCGAATAAGCACAGCGCAGCATATTGGATTAGAGGCCCACCCTGCTCCAGCATGACCTCATCTTAACCTGACTAACTGCTCCTGCAACAACCCTATTTCCAAATAAGGTCACATCTTAATATACTTGCAGTTAGAACTTCAACATATGAATTTGGGGGAGTAGAGAAGGCAAGGGGCACCATTCAACCCAGGGTTTCCCTGGTGGCTCTGATGGTAAAGAATCTGACTGCAATGAAAGACCCGAGTTCAATCCTTGGGTTGGGAAGGTCCCCTGAAGAAGGAAATGGCAACCCACTCCAGTGTTCTTGCCTGGGAAATCACATGGACAGAGGAGCCTGGTGGGCTACAGTTCATGGGGGTGCAAAGAGTCAGACACGACTGAGAGGCTAATACACTAACATACATTAACTATTCAACCCATAATGAGGAGAAAGTTAGAATTTTAGAGGAAAGAAATTGCCAACTCATAGCCAGATGATTGACCAAGAACTTTGATAATTCTGTATGTTTTATGGTCTTTTTTTTTCCCCCAGGCTCTGAGTCAATAAAATTTATGAGTTAACAGAGTCCCTGGTTGGGAAGCTCTTTGAAGGCTGTAGGTCCATCAGAAGCATAATTCTATTCCAAGGCATCTTGGTATATGGAGCCCTCATGGTTAAAGGCAGTGGTAATGTGTTGGTGAGTCAGCAGGAGAGGTGGCTGAGTCCAGACACAAGTTGAAAACAATCTGTCTACTCCAGTTTCACTTCCCAGAACGTCACAGGAAGAAATTCCCACTAGACCCAGGGAAAGCAGCTATCCTTTCAATAGAATGGTGACCCTCTCCTTCCAGAGTCTCAGATTTATGAGTTTTTCTGTTGATTTCTTTATTTTCATCTCCCTAGTTGCCTGAGAGGAAAATTGGGATAATTTTGAAAGTAGAGTTTTCAACCTGAGGTCTTTTATTGCTCCTGAGTTTGTGGTTTTGTGTATTACTCATACATTTACATCCACAAAGTAAGCCTGAGTTGTTGAAATGTGGTCATTAATTAATCAGTTAATCTAAGTAAAACCTTCCCTGTTAAGCATTTCTTACATCATCTTTCTAGTGAATTTGAAACCAGGTTTCCAATACTTTCTGATCATGAAGTGTCCTCTGGCTTAGGACTCATGGTAGAGAAGTTCATGGAAAGCCTAGGGTGTTAGCTTCTTTCCCGGCTATATTCCAGCTGGTTTTAAATCCCTTTGCTTGCTTTGGCTTTCCCACATTACCTCTTTATGTGGGTGTTATTGGAACCTTCCTCTCAGTGTCCAATAAAACTCACCCCTTCCCTTTTGATCTTGCTACAAAAGGTTGGAAAAAACCCAATGATGATCTTACCTTAAAATTAAGGCCAAAGGATAGGCAGAGGCAACTAGGAGGGTGAAGTTAGGAGTGGTTATAATTTTTCACACCAAACTGTTTGTGAGCAACAGTTAGGAAAGGGCCCCACAGAGAATATGGCCCTTTATGTAATGAGTTCTTTGGAGGAAATATGAGTCTCATGAGAATTGGAGGTTCGCCTAGAGGTTTAAGAAAGGATTAGCAATTTGTATGTGCTACCAGCCAAAGGCAAAAGGAAGTTGTTCTTGGGTAGTGGGTGGTCAAATGTCCTCAGAGCTCTGGGATTGTCCAACAGAGATAAACAGCAAAGGAGAAAAATAAAGAAGGGATTTCTTCTAAGCAGATAACTGGACTATTAAGTCATCCAAGCACTGAGCACTGAGGTCAATGCTCAAATGTGGCAAGCACCACACATTCCCAGGAACCCCAAGGATTGGGCTTTTGTGTCTGTTCTGCCATTAAGTAGGTGGAGGATTGAGTGCAATCCTTTCGTGTCTTTGAAACTCACTTTCTGAACTTAACACTCTTTACCAGTGGCTCTGGTTCAAGTAACTTTTTCATGGGTCTGTCCTTTTGCTTAAAAGCTCTTTCAACCTAAATTTTGTTTCAGTTCAGCTCAGTTCAGTCACTCAGTCTTGTCCAACTCTTTGCAACCCCATGAATCGCAGCACACCAGGCTTCCCTGTCCATCACCAACTCCCAGAGTTCACTCAAACTCATGTCCATCGAATCGGTGATGCCATCCAGCCATCTCATCCACTGTTGTCCCCTTCTCCTCCTGCCCCCAATCCCTCCCAGCATCAGGGTCTTTTCCAATGAGTCAACTCTTTTAAATACACATATATGCATTTTGGAGGAATACTATTAATATTAGTGCTTTTTAAAAAATGCTACTACTGGTATTGAGTCATGAGAGCAACTCTGTGAAAAGCACCAAAATTTGAGTTGTTGATATCTGCCACTTTCTTTAATCCTAATGGTGACCCTAAGAAGAGGTTGTTGTTCAGTCACTGAGTTGTGTCCAACGCTTTGTGGCTCCATGGACTGCAGCACGCCAGTCTTCCCTGTCCTTCACTATCTCCCAGAGTTCACTCAAACTCATATCCATTGAGTTGGTAATGCCATCCAATCATCTCATCCTCTGCTTCCCCCTTCTCCTCCTGCCCTCAATCTTCCCCAGCATCAGGGTCTTTTCCAGTGAATTGGTTCTTTGCATCAAGTGGCCAAAGTATTGGAGCTTCAGCTTCAGCATCAGTCCTTCCAATGAATATTCAGGATTGATTTCCTTTAGGATTGATTGCTTTGATCTCCTTGGTGTCCAAGGGACTTTCTAGAGTTTTGTTCAGCACCACAGTTAGAGAAGTATAATCATCCTTTACAGCTGGCTATTAACGTGTTCAAGTGGAAATGTTAGTAAAAAGCACCCAACCAGTCAATAGGTCCAGTGAAAATGGGACTCAGACTGATGAGATTGTAAAGGTGGAAAAGGCCTGTGATGAGGTTGGGGCAATAGGGGCTGCCTTATTCAGGGAAGGGGCAAAGAGAGGTGTTTGGAGGACAGCGACGGCTGCTGAGCATCTCAAGGAAGAACCAAAAAACAGGGAAAAGTACAGGAAAGGAAGATGCTAAAAGACAAGATTTTCATTAAAAACCATTTCCCCTTTTTTATAATTATGAAAATAACATATGCACATTGAAGAATAATCAGATGATACAGAAAAAATTAAGGAACTGAAGAAAAATATACTATAGACCTTCTTGCACAATTATTTTCATTGTTGTATATTACCTTATCCTGTGGATGATACCACTCTAACGGCAGAAAGCAGAGGAACTAACGAGCCTCTTGCTGAGGGTGAAAAAGGAGAGTGAAAGAGTCGGCTTAAAACTAAATATTAAAAAAAACTAAGATCATGACATTTGGCCTCATTACTTCATGGCAAATAGAAGGGGAAAAGGTGAAAGTAGTGACAAATTTCCTGTTCTTGGGCTCTAAAATCACTGTGGATGGTGACTGCAGCCATGAAATCAGAAGACATTTGCCTCTTGGCAGGCAAGCTATGACAAACCTAGACAGTGTGTTGAAAAGCAGAGATATTACTCTGCCGACAAAGGTCTGTATAGTTAAAGCTATGGTTTTCCCAGTGGTCATGTACAGTTGTAAGATCAGGACTATAAAGGCAGAGCACTAAAAAATTGATGCTTTCAAACTGTGCTACTGGAGAAGACTCCTGAGAGTCCTTTGGACAGCAAGGAGATCAAAGCAGTCAATCTTTAGGGAAATCAACCCTGAATACTCATTGAAAGGACTGATGCTGAAGCTGAAACTCCAGTATTCTGGACATCAGATGGGAATAGCTGACTCATTGGAAAAGTCCCTGATGCTGGAAAAGATTGGGGCCAGAAGGAGAAGAGGGCATCAGAGGATGAGATGGCTGGATGGATGGCATCACCAATGCAATGGATGTGAACTTGGGCTAATTTGGGGAGATGGTGAGGGACAGAGAGGCCTAGTGTGCTGCAGTCCATGGGGGCTGAAAATAGTCAGATACAACTGGGTGACTGAATAACAACAACAACGTATTACCTTCTAATTTTTGTCTAACATTCTAATTTTCCTCAGGTTGCAATCTGCTTAATATTAAATCATAAACATTTTCCTATGTTGTCATAAAATCTTTAGTATCAATACTATCATTTTACATGGTGACATACTAGTTCATATTATATATAAAAAACCATTTCTCCATGGTTGGATAATGGTAGCGATGCAATTTTTTATGGGTAAGTGAAGTGAAGTGAAGTGAAGTGAAATCGCTCAGTCGTGTCCGACTCTTTGCGACCCCATGGACTGGGGCCTGCTGGGCTCCTCCGTTGATGGGATTTTCTGGGCAAAGGTACTGGAGTGGGTTGCCATTTTTATGGGTAACTTGTGTGAAATGAAAACGTCTCTTGCCATGTCAATAAACAAGAAATGTCACAGCCATCAGTGATTTCTGTCCTCCAAATGTGAATGAGGGCTCTCAAAACTGTGATCCAGCAGATGCCACCAGCCCCCACAGAGATTGCTGAGGAGCTGGGGGACGCAAGAACCAAGGTGAGCAAGGAAACAGGATGGCCCTGATAGCTGAGTTGCATATGAAAGGAATAAAGTCAGTGAGCCCCAGAGGCTTGTGTCTTCCCATACATAGGATGCCAAATTCTTTAGATATTTGATCTTTGAAGTTCAGACTTCCTGTTCCCTTTGTTGCAAACTTGTACAGAGCCTGACTTCCCCTCTGTCTCCTTGGAGCAGTTTTCTCAGAGCTACTGATACGCTGTCTCCTGGGCTTGGAGTCCTAAACATTCTCACCAAATAAAATAACTCGACTTTCAGGTTGTGACTATATTTTTCAGTTGACACTTGAAATAAATTTTTTCATAGGTGGTACTTTGACTCATTACATTCGGAGGAATCTGGTTTCTAGGGACATTCTTGGGTTCAATGGACCTATGAATTTATTAAAAATGAGAGTTACCCAGTATCTATTCTACCAGCTGTTTGTAGAAAATAAATATTGGAAAGTTGCTAGCAGGGAATTAGTATTCTAAAAAATGATTTAAAAAGAATAAAGAAGTGGAAAGTGCTCCTTGGGTGTCAAGGAGAGTCAAAGAGTAATTTTAGACATCAATAGAGAGATTAGTGACTGTAATAATGTATTTCTGTGTTCCGTATAAGAAGGCATACCACATAGTCTGTGCAAAATGAAGCCAGAATTCCAAGCAGAAACGGAATAACTTTAAGAAAACTTTTCTTGGCACTGTAAGCTCACACATGTACTTTTATATGCTACAAAGTTAAAAAAAAAAGTTAAAAAATTCTGAAGTATTGAGGCCATAGCTATAAAAAAATTAAGGTTTTAAACTAGATTTGTGAGAGTAAGAAAATATGTGTTCTGGTATGCTGCTATTCTGTACAGTACTTTTTCATGCTGGCAAATATTCTGTTTCTGCCAATGTGAACAATTATTTTTTCTGGCAAAAACAGTTTGAATAAAAATAGTAGCAAGCCACCATTTCTTAACATAGTAAAGCTGAAAATTTTAAATACTTAATGGAAATTATTTACACATTTATTTCATTGCTATTCAAAGGAAGTAGTAGGAATTCCATGAAAGTTTGTGTTATGACAAAAGTAAATAGCTAGTGTAAAGGTATTTGGAAGCTAGAAGAATGATAAAAAGGAGATGATTTAGGAAGAAACAAGTGTATCTATTTTAAAACATTGTTAAGCTTCAACCTTCTCTGACTTGACAAGACTCCCACAGACTGGAAAAGATTGGGCATGTAGACTACCAAATATATATTCATTTCTTCTTTGTATTTAACAGAAACTGAATTTTGCTCAGTACATCCATGTTGCAGGTAAAGTACTTTCCCAGACTTGTTTGCAGTTACGGGTGACTATATGACATTTTCAGCTGATGAAATAATGGACAAAACTTGCTAGGTTCTGCCCCTTTGCTCTTTCTTTCTTCTTGTTCTTGCCTGGAAAGCAGGTAGTGAGGTTGAAGGTAACAGCCAATCTGAGACCATCTCACAGCAAGGATGAAGAATTAAGCTACCCAATGAAGACGTGTGCTTAATTGCTTAGTCCTGTCCCACTCTTTGCAGCCCCATGGACTGTAGTGCCCCAGGCTCCTCTGCCCATGGAATTTTTCCAGGCAAGAATATTTGAGTGGGGTGCCTAGGGGATCTTCCCAACCCATGGGTAGAACCTGTGTCTCTTGCATCTCCTGAATGGGAAAGTGAAAAAGAAGTAGAATCGTGTGGCACTGATGAAACCAGGGAACCACTGGGTCACTCTTCTCTGCATTTTGCTTGTGAGGCCAATTATGTGAAGCTATTCAGTTAAGCCACTGTCATCAGATTTCTGTGACATCCAGTGAACACAAATCCTAAGTAACACAAGAGCCCTTGATGTAGTCTGCTTGTAGCCTGTACTTTTATTTATAAACTGCCCATTATGATGAGTTTAATGATTTATGTTCTCAAACCGTCTGAGCTATTAATTACATCAGCAAGTTAACATTTATTAAGTATTCCCTCTTCCTCATCCTTGTATTTAATACCAAAAAGTATCTGACACAACGTGTGCACTTAATAAATATTTACTTACCAGCAATTTGGAAAGTTGTTTTGACTCCAAAGTGAGTGTGTATGTACATATATACAAGCACATATCTTTACATAAACATGTAGATGAGCAAACATTGTATATGATTATAAATTATGTGTGTAAAAATACTTATATGGATTTTAAATACACAGATATTAAAGAATTACTCTATGAGAATTAGTTCAGTCGCTCAGTGGTGTCTGACTCTTTGCAACCATCGAATGAAGGATACCAGGCTTCCCTGTCCATCACCAACTCCTGAAGCTTGCTCAAACTCATGTCCATCGAGTTGGTGATGCTATCCAACCATCTCATCCTCTGTCGTCCCCTTCTCCTCCTGCCTTCAGTCTTTCCCAGCATCAGTCTATTTTCCAATGAGTCAGCTCTTTGCATCAGATGGCCAAAGTATTGGAGTTTCAGCTTCAACATCAGTCCTTCCAATGAACACCCAGGACTGATTTCCTTTAGAATGGACTGGTTGAATCTCCTTGCAGTCCAAGGGACTCTCCAGAGTCTTCTCCAACACCACAGTTCAAAAGCATCAATTCTTCGGCGCTCAGCTTTCTTTATAATCCAACTCTCACTTCCATACATGACTACTGGAAAAACCATAGCTTTGGCTAGACGGTCTTTTGTTGGCAAAGTAACATCTCTGCTTTTTAATATGCTGTCTAAGTTGGCCATAATTTTTCTTCCAAGGAGTAAGTGTCTTTTAATTTCATGGCTGCAGTCACCATCTGCAGTGATTTTGGAGCTCCCCAAAATAAAGTATCTCACTGTTTCCATTGTTTCCCCATCTATTTGCCATTAAGTGATGGGACCAGATGCCATAATCTTCGTTTTCTAAATGTTGAGTTTCAAGCCAACTTTTTCACTCTCTTCTTTCACTTTCATCAAGAGGCTTTTTAGTTCTTCGCTTTCTGCCATAAGGGTGGTATCATCTGCGTGTCTGAGGTTATTGATATTTCTCCTGGCAATTGTGATTCTAGCTTGTGCTTCATCCAGCCTGGCATTTTGCATGATATACTCTGCATATGAGATATACTGTATGAGAATAATTGCCACTATTTCATTTCCATTTAGGATTTGTATAGGGCTGTAATAATTGACAATTTGTATTGCAGTGAAATCTAAGGTCTTAGACACACAAGAGAACTGATGTGGTAGAAAGGGAGATAAAGAAACAATGACTTTAGATTCCCTCTAGCAGCATTTGTCAGACCACCTGAACAAGCATTCTTTGTACAAACAATACAAAGGGGCTTCCTAAGTGGTGCAGTGGAAAAGAATTCACCCAGCAATGCAGGGGACATGGGTTTGATCCCTGGTCCGGGAAGATTCCATGGGGAAACTAAACCCCTATGCCACAGCTGAGCTCTTTGCTCCAAAGCCCACAAACTGCAGATAATTAGCTCTCTGTGCCGCAATTACTGAAGCCTGCACCCCTAAAGCCTGTGCTCCTCAACAAGAGAAACCACCACAGTGAGAAGCCTGGGCACTGCAACAATGAGTAGCTGCCGATCAGCACAACTAGAGAAAAACCTACACGCAGCAACAAAGGCCCAGCACAACCAGAAATAAATTAAAAAAGAAAGAAGACATGAAGTTTGGAAAAGGGAGGAAAAGAACTTTTTTTAGAGAAGACAGAAATTCTTATTTTACCATGGGGGAGAGACATTTATTTTGTTCTCCATTTTATTTTTGGTGGCCAGAAAACCTATGTAACACACAAGTGCTCAATAATACTTGGTGGAAAGGATGGCCTGATGAAGAGAGGAAATCTCCTGAGAAACCAGCACCCCAGAGAGAAACACCGTGGTAAAGCCATTCAAGAGCCATGACTTAATGAGCTTTCTGGAGATTTGAATATGCCGCATATACAGCTTTTGCTCCAAGTTCTCGCTGTTTGGAGTTTTGATATTTTTAAATATCCAGTGATAGAAAATAAATACTTGATGGCTATTAATTAAAATCCTTCTCAACACAGCACTTCAGGGAACTGCTAGCAATTGATTAGAGTAGACAAGAGACCTCATTGCTATCTGTAATATAAGATTTAATATTCTTTTTTCCAGGTCAAGTAACTTAAAATGGTTTTGTAATCATCAGGGGCTTCCCCGTTGACTCAGAGACTTGGGTTCAGTCCCTGGTTTGGGAAGATCCCATGGAGGAGGAAATGGCAACCCACTCCAGTTTTCATGCCTGGAGGAGTCCATGGACAGAGAGCCTGGTGGGCTACAGTCCACAGGGTTGAAGAGTGGACATGACTGAGCAAAGACACCATAAAATCAGCAGAATCACCTCCCTAGCATTATCTGAAGACAGGTGATTTTTTTTCTCCTCAAATACTATTGTGGTAGTTTTAAAATAGTTTCAAATTCTTTGATATTCCTCCCTTTGGTGGAGGGGAAGGAAATTCCCTTTCCATTGAGTATGAGCTGCAGTGGACTTAACGAATCTCCTTTTTGTTTTTTTTTTTGGTAAGGTGTTTTTTTTTTTCCTTTAAAAAAATGTTGTTTATTTATTTATTTGGCTGTACCAGGTCTCAGTTGTGGCATTTGTTGCAACATGCAGGTTTGTTTTTATTTTTAGTTGCAGCATGTGGGATCTAGTTCTCTGACTAGAGATTGAACCTGGGCCCCCTGCATTGGGAATCTGGAGCACTGGACTCTGGACCACCAGGGAAGTCCCATGAATCTCAGCTAATAAAAAGAATATCATGAAAGTGACAGTGCATGGCTGTGAAGACTGGGTATAAAAGGCAGTGTGACTTTCTGCTAATTCTCTTTCTCTCTCTCTCTCTGTTAGATGATTTGCTGTGGGAAAGCTGGCTGCCATGTGGCAATAAACCAAGGCCTCCTGCAAACAGACATGTGCATGAGCCATCCAACAGTGGCTCCTCCAGCTCCAGTCAGGCCTTCAGGTGGGACTGGAGCACCTGCCAACATCATAATTACAACCTTATGAGAGACTGAGCCAGAGTCACCCAGCTAATCCACTTCCAAAATCCTGACCCACAAATAGTAACTGAATATGTGTTTACTGTTCAAACCATGAAATTTTGGAGTAATAGTTCATGCATAAATGGATAACAATGTTGTTGTTGTTCAGTTGCCAATCGTGTCTGACTCTTTGTGAACCCACGGACTGCAGCACACCAGGCCCCCGTGTCCCTCACTATCTCCCAGAGTTTGTCCAAATTCATGTCCATTGCATTGGTGATGGCATCTAGCCATCTCATCCTCTGATGCCGTCTTCTCCTTCTGTCTTCAATCTTTCACAGCACTGGGGGCTTTTCCAATGAGTTGGCTGTTCACATCAGACGACCAAAATACTGGAGCTTCTGCTTCAGCATCAGTCCTTCCAATGAGTATTCAAGCATTGATTTCCTTTAAGACTAACTGGTTTGATCTTGCTGTCCAAGGGACTCTCAGGCATCTTCTCCAGCAGCACAGTTCGAAGGCATCAATTCTTTGTTATTATCTGGATAACAATGGTTTGATCCCTGGGTTAGGAAGATACCTGGAGGAGGGCATGGCAACCTACCCCAGTACTCTTGCCTGGAGAATCCCATGGACAGAGAAACCTGGCAAGCTACAGACCAAAGGATTGCAAAGAGTCGGACCCAACTGAAGTGACATAGCACATACCTATATTAAATTTTTTTTTCAAGAAATAAAACTCATTTATAGCCCCTTTTAAGACTAACAGGGGCTGTTAGACCCTGGTAAGACTATTCCCAATTTCACCACCTTGGTATTGTCAAGTTAGCTGCTTACCCATCAATACTTGCTTTATTCTTGCTTCTGCAGCAGGGTCAGAAAACCCTTTTTATACAGGGCCAGATAGTAAATAGTTTAGGTCTTGTAGGCCATGTGGTCTCTGTCACAACTACTCAGCTCTGCTCTTGTGGCAGAGAGCAGCTGTAGACAATATTTAAATGAATGAATGTGACTGTGTTCTAATGAAAGTTTATTTATGGATACTGAAATTTGAATTTCACATAATTTTCACATCATGGAATGTTATTGTTCTTTTGATTTTCTTTCAGCTACTCAAAAATGTAAAAACCATTCTTAGCTTGTAGGTCACTTGAAACCAAGCCTTGGGCCAAATTTGGCCCGTGGGTGTAGTGTGCTGATTCCTGTACTAAAGTAATGGAATTCTTGATATTTAGCTGGCACGTGGATGCCTAAAGACTTTTTTTTTCAGACAGTAGCACACTATGGTTAATGAAAAGTAGGTGATAAGTGCAAATTCTGAGTCATGCTCTTAAAGGAAAGTAGTGTACTCTCCTCTTTTATTCTTCCCTTTTCGCTGGCCAGAATGAAGATCACCTTGGACCATGTAATGGCAGAAATATCCTTGGTATGGTAGGAAAAATAGAACAAGCTTGAATTCCTGCCTCTGGACCGTGTGTGGTCATACTGCTATAAGAATGAAAACTAAGACTTATAATCGTTTTGAAAAGGGACCTCTGTTTTAGGGCCTTTTCACACTTTGCCAAATCTATATTCTAACATCATCTGGTTAGACTTTGGCTAACATCTCGAAATGTAATGACAGGTTAATGTGTTGTACTTTCAAGAAACACTGCAGAAACTTTCAAGAAACAGCTAAGTGTGGAGTTAAAAAATTCATTCTTGGTTCCTTATCAAGTCAAAATAGTCTGTATATAGGACAGCTTTAACTTTTTATTTAAAACCAGAATTTCTAAATATTGCAGGTGCTTTGTCTTTTCTTCTGATTGTTGATTTCCTGTGATTTGGAAGTGAACAAAGGTGTCTTTGTATCCTTTTGCTCCTATCTCCATCATGCTTACAGCCAAAGAAAGAACATTATTAATTGGTAGAAACAAACAAATTTACTTCTTATAATCTCTGATGAATAATTAATTCACATTGTCCTTTGCGGATTTTATTTATATAAATGAATGGATTTAAAATCTAGCATCCACTCCTACCTCCCACAAGTATCCCATGGTCCTATGGATTTTCTCATTTGTATGATAGCTGAAAGAAACTATAGTTATAAGAGACATACTTATCTTGAGAGCATATTTTATTTTCCACAGCAGAACTTGGGGGGGTCCCAGGCTGTAAACAGCAGTGGAAAAATGATCCCACAAACTACTGTAAGAATCATCAACCACCACTCAGCCGCACCAGAGTATCAGGCATTGTCCAAACACAGCTGTGCTGACCCACAGTATTTCCCATTCACCTCTCTCCCCCTCTTCCCTCCTTGCCAAAAACCAAACTAGCTTTAAGTAGGCACAGCCTTTCAAGTCCTGGCTGCTGTTGTCCCAAGAGATTTCAGGGAGAAGCAGTCTTGGCTGATCCTTAGAGCCAGAGGTGGAGCTGTGAGGGGAACAATGTCTGGCTTTTGAGAACAGCCGGAGCTTCGGCAGGAGAAAGCAGCTTGGCGAATAAGGAAAGAATGTGCTTGTCACTTCAAGAGGCAAGAAACTTCCATTCCCCCCTGTCTCTGCCAACTAGTGTTTATTGGAAAGGACAGAGTGGTGATGATGGCAGGTGACTTTGGTTTGGATTTTATGGAATTTTTCATGTTTATTTTACCTTCTCAAAGAGCAGATAAATGTACAAATCCCACAGTTAACTATTCTGACTCCTGCTTGTGTTTTTATTGGAAAACTGAGTGTTGTTCCTCAGTTATTTTGAAGAATGCCACCCCTGGCCCATTTTAAAACTCTGCTTGCTTCTCTTGTATGTAAGTTAATATTTGTTATAGGGGTTTTGGAGAGAAGTAGCAGAGGCTATTTAAGTGGAAAGTGAAGGCCAAGGGAGACAAGATCCTGCTCTGAGAACACGAGAGAATTTACGGTTGAGAGGATCAGGTGGGTCCGTGTAGACAAAATAGTTTTAGCTGAAACCAAAGGTGAGCTGATGAAAAATTTGACATGGTAGGGGGGAAAAGTTTTTTAAGGTGTCATATTCTTTGGTCATGTTTTGATTTCTTGTTGATTTTCTTGGATTCTTATGGAAATGGATAGAACAACAGAGACTATTTTCCCATTCTGAATTCCATTTGTTAGACTTGGAAACTATGACCTGATTTTGAATATCACTTTTAAAATGAACAAAAAGACATTCCAATATTAATATTTGAAAAATAATGTTGCCCTTTTAAAATCTCTAACCTCTCTCTCTGAACTCTCAACATTTCTGCCTGCTTCCAGAATTTTCCCTTTAGTTGTACCTAACTTTTATTTATCTATTTAAGTTTGGCAGTAGGAATGTTAGTTGGATCTTGGGACATAAATACATCTAAAAGTTAAAATGGAGAATAAGATGGGAGTATTGGGAAAAAATATTTCTTGGGTTCTGCCTATGTGATAGAACTCTTTATTAGGTCCTTTTCTTGTTAGATCTGTGAAGTAAGAATTATTAAGAACATTTGGTAGCTGGGGTGGGGTTGGGGTAGGGGAGCTGCACTTTGAGGCTTGCAAGATCTTAGTTCCCTCACCAGGGATCAAACCAGGGCCTTCAGCACTGAAAGTGCAGAGTCCTAACCACTGGACTTCCCTGCCAGGGAATTCCCTATTACAACCATTTTAAAGAAGGGAGACCGAGGCTCAGTAAGGGTCTTTATAACTAATATTACCTGATATTCTATTAATAGTAAAGTCAAGTTATCTGTATTTAAACATAGTTTTGGTTCCATATTCTTTCCACTGCTCTTTGTCCACATAATAATATCTACATTGATTATGTTTAAATTGATTGTTGTTTCGTCACTAAGTTGTGTTTGACTCTGCAATTCTGTGGACTGTCGCCCACCACTCTCTTCTGTCCATGAGATTCCCCAGCAAGAATACTGGAGTGGGTTGCCATTTCCTTCTCTAGGAATTCTTCCTGACTCAGGGATCAAGTCTGTGTCTCCTGCATTGGCAGGCAATCATTAAAAATTGATTGATCAGGTACTTCCCTGGTGGTCTAGTGGTTAAACTTCTGAACTCCCATTGCAGGGCCCACAGATTTGATCCCAGGTCAGGAAACTGGATTCCACATGTCTCAACTAAGACCCAGAGCAGCCATAATTTTAAAAATGGAGTGATCAGAAGAAACCTGTGTATAATTATTTAAGACTCCTCTTTTGCTAGTGTACTATGATTTTAGGGAATAAGACTTTGTTACAAGGATTCAAGGTACCGTAGAGTCAACTACATTGTTACTTTGCACTTCCAAATTTCCAAGACTAGAATTAGTACTTCTCAAGACAAAAATAATCTGATGTGGTCTCTTGTCATTACCCGTGATGAAATTCCTGGCCTGGCAAGCTTCACCAAACCATTACCGACGTGGTGACCTTCTACATGTCCTGGTTGGTATTTTGTCTTGATCATGGGCTCTCTTCACTGAAGCCAGAATAGAAGTTTCACAAGACATGTCTGGTGTGAATCATTACAACTTCTTTGTAGAAAGTATCTCTCAGAGATGCTGTTTGTACAAGTAGATTGTGAGCAAAGCAGGAACTTGGAATTTCATAGTCTTTCTCAGAACACATACAAAGAAATGAACTGTATGTAAAGAAGTCAATTAAAGAAGTCAGTGAACCTCAGAGAATATAGCAAGAGCAAGATCTACTACAGTCTTCTTTATTCACCAACATCAAGAGCATCTCCAATGGGTTGACACATTTTTCTTTTGTTTTTTTGAGGTTCTGCTTTGTGCTAATTGTGCTGAAAATATTAAGAATACTTTCAAAAGTTAGAAAAATTCTTTACTCAGAGAGATCATTGCTTTGCTGTGTTTACAAATAAAATCAATTAATCACAAACATGGCTTAAGGAGTGTCTCAGCCACTCTGGAAATGTAGAAGTATTTTTTTTAATCCATAATATTAATGAATCAGAACTTCTAGTTCCCAAGCATTCCAAGTAATTAGCATTTTCCTTTGTGATTGTCAGCTGAAGAATCATTTGCACGATGATGACATATCTAGGTTGTTTAATGCACTTTCTTCTGAATCTTTCTTTAGCATGATGTGGGATATACATAGGAAATGTACATTTAAACAGTCACAACAATGATTGTAATGATTTCCAAGTGGGACTGCATGCTCTAATGCCCATGAATTGAGGGGTAATATTTTTATCTTACTGTTTTCTATAATAAATCCTAAAACCAGCTGCATATGTTTGGCAATTTAGAAGTTTCAATATTGACGTATTTCTCCTAAGGATTAAATAAGTGGAATTAAAAAAAATATTTCTTTTATTGAAGGATATCTGCTTTACAGAATTTTGTTGTTTTCTGTCAAACCTCAACATGAATCAGCCATAGGTATACATATATTCCCTCCCTTTTGAACTTCCCTCCCATCTCCCTCCCCGTTCCATCCCTCCCCTCCCTGTTTGAGTTTCCTGAGCCATACAGCAAATTCCTGTTGGCTATCTAAAGTGGAATTTCTATTCTACAACTATTAATGCTTTTTAAAATATTGTGTAATTCTATAGAACCAATGCTATTGGTATAACAGAACTTTGCTATTAAGTTGATTGAACAAAATGTAAAAATATTTTCTCTTCTCCAGTGCTCTCTGTTACAAGGCAAAGTGGATCACAATAGTTGTGCAGGATGATGTAACTTCACAGGTTTCACATTGCTATTGTCTTTATTATAAAATTGAAAAATTTTAAATATGCTTACTTCTATGGGGTTCCCTGATAACTCAGTTGGTAAAGAATCCACCCGCAATGTAGGAGACCCCATTCCTCTATCGGGAAGATCCCCTGGGGAAGCGATAGGCTACCCACACCAGTATTCTTGGGCTTCCCTTGTGGCTCAGCTGTTAAAGAATCCACCTGGATTGGGAAGATCCCCTGGAGAGGGAAAAGGCTACCCATTCCAATATTCTGGCCTGGAGAATTCCATGAACAATATAGTCCATGGGGTCACAAAGAACCAGACAAAAAATTGACAATTTTTAAATATGGATACCTCTGTGTGTGAAAAATTGAAGAACCTATTTCTAGATATTATAATCTGATATTTTAATGATTCACTAAATAGATTAGTAAATTAAAATGTTTATTAACGGGTAATTTTTGATAATTTTTCTAGTTTAGGTGTATTATTTTTAATGTTTTAAAAGCTCATGTGATTAAAATTAAAGAACAACTGGATAGAAAACCAGTCCCTCCTAAAGGAGATCAGTCTGGGTGTTCATTGGAAGGGCTGATGTTGAAGCTGAAACTCCAATACTTTGGCCACCTGACGTGGAGAGCTGACTCACTGGAAAAGACCCTGATGCTGGGAAAGATTGAGGGCAGGAGGAGAAGGGGATGACAGAGAATAAGATGGTTGGATGGCATCACCGACACAGTGGACATGGGTTTAGGTAGACTCCGGCAGTTGGTGATGGACAGGGAGGCCTGGCGTGTTGTGGTTCATGGGGTCGCAAAGTGTTGGACACGACTGAAAGACCGAACTGAACTGAACTGAACTGGAGAGAAAACATTGGGTATATCAACTAGCCCAGTCTGGGCTTTTCCTAGGACTGACTCTGGGCTAGTGCTACCACTGGACGTAAGCTGGCCTCATCTTTTGGCCTGGGTGCCCAGATTTTAGGGGCTTGAATTATCAGGCATCAGCGAAACTAAACAGAGCTTAGCACACCTCTATTTATGTATAGCAATTTAGCTCTATTTAAAGTTTTAGCAATTTAGTAGAGAGGTTAATCACATAGGTTGCTGGAGACAGACTGCTTGATGAAACCCTGGCTTTGCTTTTTACTAGATCTTCACTCTGACCTCTGTCAGTCTCAGTGTCATCATCTGAAAAATTAGGAAGATAACAGTACCTCATTTGTTACTATGAATCATGAATGAGAAGATGCTTGTCAACCACTTAGCCCAACTCCTGGCAGTGCTAAAGACTCAATAAATATTGGATGCTATGATTATTGTTGATGATGAAGTTACTATTGTGGTTCTTCATCTTTTTATTACTAGCATAAGGGTTTTTTAAATTATATAAGCCAGAAAGTTAATCAATGAATTTATACCGAAGCATGAGATAGTGCCTGGAATGCTTGTGTAACCTCTCTTCATTTCTCGGTTTATAGGTAATTTAGATATAGAATGAAAAGTTAGAAAGCTGCCTGATTACTGAGGAGAAAAATATCAGTTTACAGACAAATTAAAGCATCTTTTTGTTTTTGCTTGAATTAATCTTACGATAGAAGTCCCTGTCTCTGTTGATAGAATGCAGGTTGTCAGTATATTTACTTTTGCTTAATTCTTTTTATTGAGGTGAAATTCACATAACGTAAAATTAACCATTTTGAAATGTACAATTCATTGGCATTTATGACATTCACAGTGTTGTGCAAGCGCTCCCTGTGTATAGTTACAAAACATTTTCATCACCCCAAACAAAAGCTCATACCCATAAACCAGTCACTTGTCATTTCCTGCCCATCCCCAGCTCCTGGCAGCCACCAATCTACTTTCTGTCTTTATGGATCTACTTATTTTGGGTACTTCATATAAATGGAATCATGCAATATCTAATCTTTTATGTCTGGCTTCTTTCACTTAGCCTAATATTTTTGAGGTTCATCTATGTTGTAGCATGGATCAGTATGTTATTCCTTTTTATGGTTGAATAATATTCCATTGCGTGTGTATATATATATATATATTTATTCATTTATCTGCTGATGGTCTTTGATTAATTTTTAAAATGGAAAATTACTTAATAAATAGAGCTCAATAAAAAAACAGTTTCAACCTGGGATTCAAAAGGGAAAATATTAAGATTAGGAGACATAAACTCTACATTTACATAGCAACCACTGGATCTCCAATGACTAGTATAGTTTGTGGCACATAGTAGGTACTCAACAGTTATTTATTGTGTGAGTGAATGAATAAACCATTGTAATATGGTGTTAAAAACTGACATATATAGAATCAATGCTCTCTATCACACAAACCCAACTGAAAGGCAGAGGGCAAGGAAGTTCCATGAAAGCATTCAAGCAGGTCAATCATAAGGGTACAGAGCAGAATGGAGAAGGGTGGATCTGGAACCGCACACTGAGAAAGCCAGCATACACATCAAGAATCACTCAAGTCATATGTGGGCAAGTGGCAGCATCTCATCTCATTCAGGTCCATATAAGAATTAGTGTTAAATACCACAGACATGGGGCTTCCTTGGTAGCTCAATTGGGAAAGAATCTGCCTGCAATGCAGGAGACCCAGTTTCAATCCCTGGGTCAGGAAGATGCCCTGAAGAAGGAAATGGCAAGCCATTCCAGTATCCTTACCCAGAAAATCCCATGGACAGAGAAGCCTGGTGGGTTGCAGTCCATGTGGTCATGAAGAGTCAGGTGCAACTGAACAGCTAACACTTTCAATTACTTCCCATAGACATATGGGCTTCCCTGCTGGCTCAGTGCATAAAGAATTTACCTGCAATTCAGGAGTTACAGGAGACTCAGGTTTGATCCCAGGGTTGGGAAGATCCTCTGGAGGAGGACATGGCAACCTACTCCAGTATTCTTGCCTGGAGAATCCCATGGACAAAGGAGTGTGGTGGGCTACATACAGTCTATAGGGTCACAAAGAGTCGGACATGACAGAAGCGACTAAGGAGGCATGGACATCACAGACCTAACACCTCACTCTTGTGCTTTCCCTCACTAAACATCTTATGTTCTGGTTATTAAGGTAAGGAGTTAAAAAATAGCATAGAAAAACCAATGATTTTGATTGATATTCAGTTACATTTTTGGAAACTGGGGAATTTTAAGATCCACAGAGTGACAGTAATGTGAAACTTTAAGAAAAATGGAAAGTTACTACACGATGAACGTCATATGTCCTAGATTGCATTTCAAAGAAGCAAAATGAAATTAATAGAAATTTTGCCAGTTTAAGAAGTCCAGGAAAAGATCTTGTGCTGAAAGAACTCACTACATTTTGCAAACATAAATCAGTCTTTAAAAAACAATTTGTTTATTTGGTTACGCTGGATCTTAGTTGTGGCACTCAGACTCTCTAGTTGCCCCACAGCATGCGGGATCTTAGTTTCCCTACCAGAGGTTGAACCCTTGTCCCTTGCACTGGGGGCTTCCGTGGTGGCTCAGATGGTAAAGAGTCCACCTGTAATGAAGGAGATGTGGGTTTGATCCCTGGGTCAGGAAGATCCTCTAGAGGAGGGCATGGCAACCCACCCCAGTATTCCTGATTGGAGAACCCCATGGATAGAGGAGCCTTGCTATTGAATGACTAAGCACGGCCCTGCCTTGAACGGTGGATTCTTAACCACTGGCCCACCAGTGAAGTCTCTGTAACTCAGCTTTAAGACATAATTTTCCTCGAATGGCTAAAGAATACATGTCCTTCTTAGCCTATTTTATAGGCATAATCAGGATACTTTCATTCAGAAGATTGAAATAAATTTGCTCTGCCTTAGAATTGCCCAATGTCCCACATGGGCTTCCCTGGAGGCTCAGATGGTCACATCTACTAAGCACGTATGAATGTCCTACATTCTATAATTTTTTAAGCTTTTATTTAGCTAGCTTAATTCAAGATTTAAACGTAAATGCTTTTATATAATTGTTAAATAGTAGTTTTGTGATTTATGAATTTTCCAGGAATTAGATGTAGTCTATATACAGAGCAGTTTGACGTGTTTCACTGAGAAATAAAAAGTTAAGAGATTGGGGGGAGAGAAACATACATGAGTAAAAGACAGGAAAATAATAAATGGGAAATGGCTAAAGAAATGGATATAATTTAACTTAAATAAGGGATGTTTGAAAAAGAATTAATATGGAGAGTGCTGACTAGCTAGATCGTTCTCTTTATTAAGGACACAGGATAATGAACTTAAAAAATATAAATTAAGGATATGAATACTGGATTTAAAGAGACTTGGGTTAGAGTCCTATTTCCAAACACTTGCTAGCAGATTATAACTTGGAATTAGTAAAATCACTCCAGACGGTGATTGCAGCTATGAAATTAAAAGACGCTTACTCCTTGGAAGGAAAGTTATGACCAACCTAGATAGCATATTCAAAAGCAAAGACATTATTTTGCCAACAAAGGTCCATCTAGTCAAGGCTATGGTTTTTCCAGTGGTCATGTATGGATGTGAGAATTGGACTGTGAAGAAAGCTGAGTGCTGAAGAATTGATGCTTTTGAACTGTGGTGTTGGAGAAGACTGTTGAGAGTCCCTTGGAGTGCAAAGAGATCCAACCAGTCTGTTCTAAAGGAGATCAGTCCTGAGTGTTCTTTGGAAGGAATGATGCTAACGCTGAAACTCTAATACTTTGGCCACCTCATGCGAAGAGTTGACTCATTGGAAAAGACCCTGATGCTGGGAGGGATTGGGGGCAGGAGGAAAAGGGGACGACCGAGGATGAGATGGCTGGATGGCATCACTGACTTGGTGGATGTGAGTTTGAGTGAACTCCGGGAGTTGGTGATGGACAGGGAGGCCTGGCGTACTGTAATTCAAGGGGTCACAAAGAGTCAGACACGACTGAGTGACTGAACTGAACTGAACTGAACTGATTGATTCTTTATTGTTATAACTTATTCCTTAACTTTCTGACTTTCAGTTTTCCCATAAGAAAACTACAGATAATAACAGTAATTACTTTATTGAGAGGATTAAATGAGCTCAGATCTGATGAACAGTAAATAATCCTGTAAATGTCAACTACTTTTATTGTTCAAAGTCAAGGACAATTTAAATATTGGAGTAGATCATCAAAGAAGTAAATTCTTCCCTTGAGTACAGCTGAGAATATGAGAGGGTCATCTCTGTCTGCAAGTGGCTTTCTTCTCCAGATGACCCATTTATGTATTTTTCTAGCCCACAATCCTAGAACTAAACTATAAATAAGAAGCAACTGTTGTAAAAATCCTTTTTATACTCTTTCAGTATTGGCTTGCTATCTTTGGGAAGAAAAATTTTGCTACTGAAATTTCATGTTCGTCCTTCTGAAACTGGGTTAGAATCTGACGGGACTATACCGAAGCTTCCAGCTGGTAGTCAGTGTCAGAGGCATAGGCTCCCATTTGTGGCATACTCTCATTTCTTGGGCAAGCCTTGCTATTTTAGACCAGCAATATCTTCCCAATGTTTCTTCCAGAGCCAAGGACATCTACTTTGCCTGGGCATGTGGCAGGTGAATGGGCCAGGGAAGTGACACCTCCAGAGCAGCCCTCACCAGTGCCTACTGGAGTTGGTAGATGAACTCTTCTTTCCGAGGGAGAAAATATTCATTTATACTGTTTTCTCATGAGAGCCCATCCCAGACACTCACAGAGGATTCGCTTGATAATTCACCTTTATTGGCTGCCTCGTCTTCCTTGATTCTTTTCCCCTACCTCTTCCTCTAGTGTTTGGGGTCATCTCTCAAGTAAATTGCTTGTATTCAAAATCTTTGTTTCAGAGTCTGCTTTTGGGGGAGCCAAACTGAGGTAGGGTGTCAGTGACTTTGGTAATTTTATTTATTAATTTTTCTAGCTTGAGATATAATTGACACGTAATTGTGTAAGTTTAAGGTATAAATGTATTGATTTGACACACACACATGTAAGGCCGGACCCCGGAACCATGATGGGCCGCCCCTCCTCTCTCCTAATGGAAGTCCCTAATGGAAGGAGCCTCTCAGATCCCGGGGACCAATGACAGCACACTTCACCAGCTAAAGCCGCCCCACCCCAGCCACATAGAAGGACCTGCCAGCCTGCAACACCTCGGCCTGGTGACCTATCCAAACCCCCATTCACTAACCGTACCTTTTTTGGGCGATCTACCCTGACCATCCCCCACAACGAACGCATATAAACCACTCCCCAGCACGGTCTGGGCGCGGACTTCCTCGACCTGCCTCCTTCGGGTTGGGAACCCCGCCCTGGAGCACTTCCCCATTAAAGCCTGTTAGACACTCTTTTAGGTGTCCTGGTCTTTTACCTAACAATACATATTGTATCTTTCATGTTTTCATCACAATACAGATTATAAGAGATTTGATGGGAATGGGAAAGGATGGGATTTATGGGGGGATTTGGAAAGATGAATGTCCATTTATTTTAGTTACAAACATCTTATTTAATACAGGCATACCTTGTAGATATCTCGGGTTTGGTCCCAGTTCAGTTCAGTTCAGTTCAGTCGCTCAGTTGTGTCCGACTCTTTGCGACCCCATGAATCACAGCACGCCAGGCCTCCTTGTCCATCACCATCTTCTGGAGTTCACCCAGACTCACGTCTATCGAGTCCGTGATGCCTTCGAGCCATCTCATCCTCTGTCGTCCCCTGCTCCTCCTGCCCTCAATCCCTCCCAGCATCAGAGTCTTTTCCAATGAGTCAACTCTTCGCATGAGGTGGCCAAAGTACTGGAGTTTCAGCTTTAGCATCATTCCTTCCAAAGAAATCCCAGGGTTGATCTCCTTCAGAATGGACTGGTTAGAGCTCCTTGCAGTCCAAGGGACTCTCAACAGTCTTCTCCAACACCACAGTTCAAAAGCATCAATTCTTCGGCACTCAGCCTTCTTCACAGTCCAACTCTCACATCCATACATGACCACAGGAAAAACCATAGCCTGGACTAGATGGACCTTAGTCGGCAAAGTAATGTCTCTGCTTTTGGATATACTATCTAGGTTGGTCATAACTTTTCTTCCAAGGAGTAAGAGTCTTTTAATTTCATGGCTGCAGTCACCATCTGCAGTGATTTTGGAGCTCAAAAAAATAAAGTCTGACACTGTTTCCACTGTTTCCCCATCTATTTCCCATGGAGTGATGGGACCGGATGCCATGATCTTCATTTTCTGAATGTTGAGCTTTAAGCCAACTTTTTCGCTCTCCTCTTTCACTTTCATCAAGAGGCTTTTTAGCTCCTCTTCACTTTCTGCCATAAGGGTGGTGTCATCTGCATATCTGAGGTGATTGATATTTCTCCTGGCAATCTTGATTCCAGCTTGTGTTTCTTCCAGTCCAGCGTTTCTCATGATGTACTCTGCATATAAGTTAAATAAGCAGGGTGACAATATACAGCCTTGATGTACTCCTTTTCCTGTTTGGAACTGGTCTGTTGTTCCCAGCTCACCACAATAAAGTGAGTCACACAAATTTGTTGTTTCTCAATGCATATAAAAGTTATGTTACATTATAGTCTACTAAATGTGCAATAGCATTATATGTAAAAAGAACATACATACATTTAAAATTACTTTATTGCTAAAAATTGCCAGCCATTATCTGAACCCTCAGTGAGTTCTCATCCTCTGGCTGGTAGAGGATGTTGCCTTGATATTGGTGGATGCTGGTTGATTAGGGTGGTGGTTGTTGAGGGCTGGGGTAAGCTGTGGCAACTTCATCAAATAAGACAACATTGAAACTTGCTGTCATGATTGACATTTCCTTTCACAAACAATTTCTCTGTAGCATGTAATAGTGTTTGACAGAATTTTATCCATGGTAGGACTTCTTTCAAATTTGGAGTCAATCCTTTCAAAATGTCTGCTTTATCGACTAAGTTTATGTAATATTCTAAATACTTTGTTATCGTGTCAGTAATCTTCACAGCACCTTCCCCAGGACTGGATTTTATCTCAATAAACCACTCTCTTTGCTCATGTTCCTCCATTAAAATTTTATCATGAGATTGAAACAATTTAGCCACATATTCAGTCTCTTCCTTCACTGGAGTCTTGAACCCCTTAAAGTCATCAGTGAGGGTTAGAATCAGCTTCTTCCAAACTCTTGTTAATATTGATATATTGACTGGTTCCCGAGAATCACAAATGTTCTTAATGGCATCCAAAATGATGAATCCTCATTGGAAGGTTTTTCAGTTGACTTTGCCCACATCATCAGAGAAATCACTTTTTACAGCAGCTTAGCCTTAAGAAATTTATGACTTAATAAAAAGACTTAAAAGTTGAGATTATTTGTGGACCCATGAGATGCAGAGTGCATTTTTATTTGTTACTAGTAATAAGCAGGAAAACAATAATCCAATCGAACTCTTGGGTGATCACATAATTGAAGAGAATTAGGGCTTTGCTCTGGATAGGCTTTGACTTAAAGAAATGTTCATGGCCACAAACAATTCCAATAGTTAAATCAGACTCAGTGATCACAGATGACCATAACAACAAATACAGTAATAAAGAAAAAAATTGAAATATTTTGAGAATTGCCAAAATGTGAGAAAATGCTGTAAAAATAATGGCACTGATAGACTTGCTTGAAGCATAGTTGCCATTAACCTTTGATTTGTTAAAACTGAAGTACAATAAAGCAAAGTGTAATAAAATGAGTCATACCTTTACCAAGTCCCAGATACTGGGCTAAACCCTGGTGGCAAAAGAGATGGGTCCTGTCCTAGAGAGACACACATTCAACTGGGAAAGACAGACATAGCAATTTATTAAATCCAAAGTGATCCACGACTTGAGCAAACTGAGGGCAAGGTGCTATGGGAGTACAGATGGGAGAGAAGCTCAGATGGCTGATGGAAGTGTACTTCAAATTCAGTGATATTTGTACTAAAGGACTAGTAAGACTTTGGTAGATCAAGCTTGAGAACAGCCTTCTAAGCAGGAAAAACATCCTGCATGGAGTTTGAAGTTGCATGGAATATTTGGGTGGAAAGCTGGAGAAAAATTCATTGTGGGGTGGAAAAGTTCATTGTGGGGTAGAAAACCCAGGAGATGGAGTTGAGGGAGTGGAAAAGCCTGAATGTGAAAAGTCTTCTTAAATTGTAGAACAGATGATAGAAAGAGGAAGTACTTGATGCAGCAGAAAAAGCAAGTGTGATTATGCTTTGTCTTAACTCTTCCTTTTCTGTACCTCTCCAGGGCAAGGAGAAAGGGAAGAGGAGAAGAAACTCAGAGAAAGGGTGTGTATTTTCAGCTACCATTCATGACAAGTGAAGTCGCTCAGTCGTGTCTGACTCTGCGACCCCATGGACTGTAGCCTACCAGGCTCCTCAGTCCATGGGATTTTCTAGGCAAGAGTACTGGAGTGGGTTGCCATTTCCTTCTCCAGGGGATCTTCCCTACCCAGGGATTGAACCCAGGTTTCCTGCATTACAGGCAGACGCTTAACTGTCTGAGCCACCAGGGAAGCCCATTCATGAATGATGATCATTTGCCAGGTCCATCCCAAAACTTATCCCACTTCAATCTCATGATAAACCTGTGAATGAAGTGAAGTGTTAGGTGTTCAGTCATGTCTGACTCTTGGGGACCCCATGGACTGCAGCCCACCAGGCTGCTCTGTCCATGGGATATTCCAGGCAAGAATAGTGAAGCGGGATGCCATTTCCTTCCTTTCTCTTGTCATGAATGGTAGCTGAAAATATATACCCTCTCTCTGAGTTTCTTCTCCTCTTCTTTTTCTTCTTGCCCTGGAGACATACAGAAAAGGAAGTGTTAGGACAAAGCATGATTGCCCTTCTCCAGAGGATCTTCCTGACCCAGGGATCAAACCTGGGTCTCCTGCACTGCAGGCGGATTCTTTACCAACTGAGCTATGAGGGAAGGCCAACCTGTGTGATAGGAATATTAATCAGTGCAAATGTCACCTTTTACTGATGAGGACACTGAGGCTCAGAAAAGAGCTAAGTTTTTTTTTTTTTTTTTTTTTTTAAACTCAGAGTTTACGATTGCCTGATTCCAAAGCTATTACTCACTGCATTATACTACTTCTCTTTTGAAAGAAGCAAGTGTGGGGTGGACAGCAGTTACTGTGACTGTTATTATCTGGACTGGTACAACAGCTAGGAGGAGTCCACTGAAGGGAGAAGCCCAAGTGCTGAGTTCTGCTTACTTGGGGCATCTAAAATCAGAAGAAACCAGAAGGAGCAGTCATCATACTGAAAGTCATTTGTTTTTATTATTGACTTTGGTGAAGTCTCCAAAAAAGTATTTTGGATTTGGACTATTATGTTCAGTAAATTGATCCTTAGCAGCTTCTAAGAGCATCCAACAGAGGAAGAAAGAATAAAAAATTAATTTAAATCACAACAATACCAATGCCAGAGCTATAGAGTAAGTGTTTTGGCCTGTGATTAATCATTTCCTCTAAGAGTCCCCATGCTGCTGCTGCTGCTGCTAAGTCGCTTCAGTCGTGTCCGACTCTGCGTGTCCCCATAGACAGCAGCCCACCAGGCTCCACCGTCCCTGGGATTCTCCAGGCAAGAATACTAGAGTGGGTTGCCATTTCCTTCTCCAATGCATGAAAGTGGAAAGTGAAAATGAAAGTGAAGTCGCTCAGTCATATCCGACTCTTAGCGACCCAATGGACTGCAGCCCACCAGGCTCCTCCATCCATGGGATTTTCCAGGCAAGAGTACTGGAGTGGGGTGCCATTGCCTTTTCCATATAGTACCATCATAATTCTATAGTACTTCAAAGTTTATCCTTTTAAATAAAAGATAAACTTGAATAAACAAAATCATAGCTTTTCTGCTATGCTCCCAGCATTTTTGAACTGTTTAGTTTTTTTGAAGTTTAAATTTTTTTTTCTTCATAACCTAGTTGCTTGAATGAAAATGTTTGTCATTAAATTAACAGTTGGGGAGAAAGTTGGCCTAATTGGCATGACTTTTTACTTTTTTTTCTATAAACACCATTTTAAATCTAGATAGATGAAAAAATGGACCATATCTTTTTATAAATCAATAATGAAAAACTAGACATTTAAAAACCAGACATTTAAATACTTTTGAAAATGTTAAACACCATGCATTCTCATGCTATGTCAGAACAGAACAGGTAAGGAGTACACAGACAAGCTAGGAAATGGGATGTGTGTGTGTGTGTGTGTGTGTGTGTGTGTCTGTGTGTGTTCAGTTGTGTCTGACTCTTCTCTACCCCGTTTTCTGTAGTCTGCCAGGCTCTGCTGTCCATGGAATTTTCCAGGCAAGAATACTGGAGTGGGTTGCCATTTCCTCCTCCAGGGGATCTTCCTGACCCAGGGATCGAACCTGCATCACTTGCATCTCTTGCATTGTCAGGCAGATTCTTTACTGCTGTGCCGCCTGCCAGGAAATGGGATGGTCTGTTTTAAACATGTGAGCTCAGCATTAATGAAAAAGCTCTGCAAATTCCATTATAATCCATCCTTAATCTTCTTCTTGTAGACTAATAGTCTTATTTATACTCAAAATCTACTATAATCAGTGCAATGTTAAACTTTTTTTCAAATAAAACATCATTTGAAGCATTCCATCTTTATAATAGATTTAAAAATACCCACATCGTCAGGGGCCCTAAAAATATCGCTCCAGAGATAAAAGAAGAAGATCATAGATTGCAGTGACTGGACGTTTTAAGCAGTGATTGTTTCAGATAACATTCTTATAATCAACTTTTAGACATTTTCCCATCAGCCACTTGAAACCCTGTTTCCCCTTTAGACCTGGAACAATGTTTACTCTATACCGCAGACTCCCAACGGCCTTTGAGAAACAACCTGGAAATGTTAACTTGCTGCTCTTGGTGATGGCTGATGGTAATTCCTCTTTAGGCTGAAGAGGAAAAAACCTGATGCGTTCATCTAAAAACTTTATTTGCTATGGGAATTGCTTTGGCTAATGCAACTTTTAAGACCTGTTGGTTCACTCAAAGGTCAAGGAACATTTATATAAGGAATCTTCAATAACATTCTTTCAGCTTGGCAAGCAGTGAATGCCCTGATGCCAGTTTTTCCCTCTTCTGAGTACTAAATTTGTGTACGCCTTCATTTGAATTCCCACTAAATCGTTTTCAAAATATGCAGATAACTTCCTGCAAAGTTAGAGACAGTTATTCTACCTTTGTTCTTTGTAGTTGTTGTTCAGTCACTAAACTGTGTCTGGCTCTTTGCAACCCCATGGACTACAGCACGCCAAGCTTCCCTGTCCTTCACTATCTCCCAGAGTCTGTTCAAATTCATGTCCACCGAGTTGGTGATGCCATCCAGTTATCTCATCCTCTGCCGCCCTCTTTTCCTCCTGCCTTCAGTCTAACCCTCCTGAATCAGTCACTCGTAAGAGTCCCTCTGCCTGGTGTCAGTGTTGTTTGAGCTAATAGAACAAGACTGCGTTCTGTTCAGAAGCAAAGGCAATCTTTCTTCTTTAATCAGAGGATGGAGTGGTCTGAGCTTGCCCTGTGCAGCACAGCTCTGTCCCACTCTCCCTGCTCTACCTGGCAGGCCATGAGCGGGGCTGCTCTTGATGTATCTCGCGAGTAGAGTGGAGTTCTAGTGGGGCCAGCACAGCTGTGCCGCCTCTCTGCACACAGCCTGCCGCAGCCATCTTGAATTGCCACGTCATCTGCAGAGCTTTTGCACATGCCCACCAAGCTACAGTGTCGGGCACAACAGTTTTGCACTAGGAACTCTGGTCTGAACTACCAGGGGCAAGGTCTCTGCCCATGGCCTCCAGGAGCAAGTGAAACTAAGAAGCACAAAGGAAAAGGAAAAAAAAAGAAGGTTAGACTTTATTTTATT
Organism: Capra hircus; assembly: GCF_001704415.2. Taxonomy (NCBI): domain Eukaryota; kingdom Metazoa; phylum Chordata; class Mammalia; order Artiodactyla; family Bovidae; genus Capra; species Capra hircus. The sequence goes on along the minus strand of NC_030813.1, from coordinate 88,602,347 downwards.
ACTCAGATTCTATTTTGATTTCCCGGAAATTGCTAATGGGCTTTGTTGGTGACAAATCCCCCCACCCCTACCCGTCTTGTGTCTTGCTCTCATTCTTGAGGTGCACAGTTCTTTCTGTAGTGGCTTCCTGATGGTTTGGGGGTGACTGTCGTCATGACCCCAGGGAAAGAAACAGAGCCTCTCCCCAGCAGCCTTTACATGTTTGTCCCCAGACCTTAGCCCTGATTGTTTGCATCCCTGAGAGACCACCTTTTGGAGACCGAGGACACACTGGTCGATTTAAAAGATTATGGCTCCAATATTAGCGAGAGAAAAGTGATCGCTTGATAAATTATCCTAAAAACGTAGGTATCTAGGTCTTCTGCCTGTAGACACAAGTGTGCCCTGATGGGGAGGCTCACTGCCGTGGCCTGAAGACCCGTGCTCACACTCCAGTTGTTTTTCAGAAGCAAAGAGAGGTTTGCAGGAGTTCTTCAGGCGGCCCATTGCCCCAGGCTGTTTCTCCACTGTTTGGGGCTTAGGGGCTTTCTTTCCTGGAGTGTGATGCACCCACAAAGTGAACTACTGCAACTTGAGGGTAGAATGAGCAGTTGGGATCAACAAGTAGGGTCAGTTCCCCATAGGAGAGAGCTGATCTTGGAGGCTGCCAGCTTTCCAGGTTTTTAGGTTCACTGTCTCCTTCTGGCCAGAAGTGGTGGGGAGGCAGGTCAGTGGGTGCAGGTGGCATGGTTACCAATATTCCGTGAAGGCTTTCATGGTTTCTCCCACCTGGATGGCACACTTGAGTGGTTCCATTTTGAGGAGTAAAGTGTCCCTTCTCTTGGGCTTGGGGAATGGGTCTACCATATATAAATTCAAATGCACTTTCTTTTTAAAATACTTACTTTTATCTTGCGACATTGGGTCTTAGTTATGGCCCATGAGATGTTTTCATTGTGCCATGCAAACTCTTAGTTGTGACATGTGGGACCTAGTTCCTTGACCAGGGATTGAACTTGGGCCATCTGCATTGGGAGTCGGAGTCTTAACCACTGGACTGCCAGGGAAGTCCCTCAGTTCAGTTCAGTCACTCAGTCATGTCAGACTCTTCACAGCACGCCAGGCCTCCCTGTCTATCACCAACTCCCAGAGTTCACTCAGACTCATGTCTATCGAATCAGTGATGCCATCCAGCCATCTCATCCTCTGTTGTCCCCTTCTCCTCCTGCCCCCAATTCCTCCCAGCATCAGAGTCTTTTCCAATGAGTCAACTCTTTGCATGAGGTGGCCAAAGTACTGGAGTTTCAGCTTTAGCATCATTCCTTCCAAAGAACACTCAGGACTGATCTCCTTTAGAACAGACTGGTTGGATCTCCTTGCAGTCCAAGGGACTCTCCAGAGTCTTCTCCAACACCACAGTTCAAAAGCATCAATTCTTCGGCGCTCAGCTTTCTTCACAGTCCAACTCTCACATCCATACATGACCATTGGAAAAACCATAGCCTTAACTAGATGGACCTTTGTTGGCAAAGTAATGTCTCTGCTTTTGAATATGCTATCTAAGTTGGTCATAACTTTTCTTCCAAGGAGTAAGCATCTTTTAATCTCATGGCTGCAGTCACCATCTGCAGTGATTTTGGAGCCCCAAAATATAAAGTCTGACACTATTTCCACTATTTCCCCATCTATTTCCACTGTTTCTCCATCTATTTCCCATGAAGTGATGGGACCAGATGCCATGATCTTCATTTTCTGAATGTTGAGCTTTAAGCCAATTTTTTCACTCTCCTCTTTCACTTTCATCAAGAGGCTTTTCAGTTCTTCTTCACTTTCTGCCATAAGGGTGGTATCATCTGCATATCTGAGGTTTGCATTGATATCTCTCCCGGCAATCTTGATTCCAGCTTGTGCTTCTTCCAGCCCAGTGTTTCTCATGATGTACTCTGCATATAAGTTAAATAAGCAAGATGACAATATATAGCCTTGACGTACTCCTTTTCCAATTTGGAACCAGTCTGTTCCATGTCCAGTTCTAACTGTTGCTTCCTGACCTGCGTACAGATTTCTCAAGAGGCAGGTCAGGTGGTCTGGTATTGCACACTTAACTTAAATTTATCCCTTGGGGCCAACTGTGCACAGAGCAGGACAGTCATCAACAACTTACACCAATTTTCTGGAGTCTTCTAGAACAGCTTGGCTAAGGCCTGTTTCAAGGTCTGATTCAGTCACTACTTTCCTCAATGACTGGGGTCTCCTGGCTGAGTGCAAGGTCCACACTGCTTTTAACAGCTTCAGTAAACACCTGTTTATTCTCTGCAGTAAGAATACCTCTTTTTTTCCAAATAGCTCCATGTACATGTAGGATGCATATGCATACAGGGAATCTGTGAAAACATTTATAATTTTCCTTGTCCTGAGCTCTAAGGTTTGATTGAAGGCCACCAGCCCTACCTTTTGGGCAGCTTCTTGCTGGGGATAAGCTTCTTGCTTTTATGACTTGGTCTGGGAGGTTACTATTAATATGTATCCTGCTAGCCTTTCCCCTTCTTTCATAAAAATCCCTTTGTCTCTGAACCATTTCTCTTCAGCATCTGGGAGAGGTTCCCTTCCTAGGTTGTGAAGTGAAGTTGCTCAGTCATGTCCGACTCTTCACAACCCCGTGGACTGTAGCCCACCAGGCTCCTCTGTCCATGGGATTCTCCAGGCAAGAATACTGGAGTGGGTTGCCATTTCCTTCTCCAGGGGAATCTTGCCAACCAATGGATTGAACCCGGGTCTCCTGCATTGCAGGCAGACGCTTTAACCTCTGAGCTACCAGGGAAGCCCAGGTTGGGGAGACTGGAATAGATTGTGTCTAAGCCTCCCAGGCTTCCCAGGTGGCACTAGTGTTCAACAATCTGCCTGCCAATGCAGGAGATGCAAGAGATGCGGGTTTGATCCCTTTGTCCAGAATATCCCCTAGAGAAGGAAATGGCAACCTACTCCAGTATTCTTGCCTGGGAAATCCCATAGACAGAGGAGCCTGGTGGGCTATAGTCCATAGGGTCACAGAGTTGGACTGACTTAAAGACTAAATAGCAACACTCTAGAGGATTGCCATTCGATTCCCTTAGAATGTATAGCCTGAAGCTATGTGGAGTCTATATAATGATTGGCTGACCAAATGTTAATTTTCAGCCTCCTTTAGCAGGGTTCTAGAAGCAGCTACTGCCCGTAAGCAAGGAGGCCATTCCTTAGCAGTTGATCTAATTGTTTATGGAAATAAGCAAACACCTGAGTAAGAGGCTCCAGTTTTTGAGCTAATATAGCTAAGTTGGTAAAGAATCCTCCTGCAATGCAGGAGATCCTGGTTCAGTTCCTGGGTTGGGAGGATCCCCTGCAGAAGGGATAGGTTACCCAGTCCAGTTTTCTTGGGCTTGACTTGTGCCTCAGCTAGTAAAGAATTCACTCGCAATGCAGGAGACCTGGGTTTGATCCCTGGGTTGGGAAGATCCCCTGGAGAAGGTAAAGGCTACCCACTTCAGTATTCTGGCCTGGAGAATTCCATGAACTGCATAGTCCATGGGGTCACAAAGAGTTAGACATGACTGAGTGACTTTCATTTTCACCCAAAGGGCAATAGCCCTTCTCTCAATAACATAAAGGATGAAGAATTTAGTTAAATCTGGGAGGGCTGTGATAGGGACTTTCAGTAATTGCTTTTTCAGTTCTTGAAAGGTCCCTTTGCATCCTGAATTCCGTTCAAAAGGATCATGATTTTTTCTTTTCAACTTTTTCATGTAAAGACCTAGCTATTAGACCATAGTTAGGGATCCAGATGTGGCAGACCCAGCCACCCCCAGGAAACCCCATAAACTGTCTTCTGGTTTCAGGAGAGTCAGGGCTGCAGATGGTTTCTTTCTCTCCCTGAGGTTAGGCTTCTCTAACTTGCTATGTTAGAACTGGACATGGAACAACAGACTAGTTCCCAATAGGAAAAGGAGTACGTCAAGGCTGTATATTGTCACTCTGCTTATTTAACTTATATGCAGAGTACATCATGAGAAACACTGAAAGAAGCACAAGCTGAAATCAAGATTGCTGGGAGAAATATCAATAACCTCAGATATGCAGATGATGCCACCCTTATGGCAGAAAGTGAAGAGCAACTAAAAAGTCTCCTGATGAAAGTGAAAGAGGAGAGTGAAAACAGTGGGTTAAAGCTCAACATTCAGAAAACGAAGATCATGGCATCTGGTCCCATCACTTCATGGGAAATAGATGGGGAAACAGTGGAAACAGTGGCTGACTTTATTTTTCTGGGCTCCAAAATCAGTTCAGATGGTGACTGCAGCCATGAAATTAAAAGACGCTTATTCCTTGGAAGGAAAGTTATGGCCAACCTAGACAGCATATTAAAAAACAGAGACATTACTTTGCCAACAAAGGTCCGTCTAGTCAAGGCTATGGTTTTCCCAGTAGTCGTGTATGGATTCGAGAGTTGGACTATAAAGAAAGCTGAGCGCAGAAGAATTGACACTTTTGTTTATTTATTTATTTATTATTATTATTATTTTTTTTTAATTTTAAAATCTTTAATTCTTACATGCGTTCCCAAACATGAACCCCCCTCCCACCTCCCTCCCCACAACATCTCTCTGGGTCATCCCCATGCACCAACCCCAAGCAAGCTGCACCCTACGTCAGACATGGACTGGTGATTCAATTCTTACATGACAGTATACATGTTAGAATTCCCATTCTCCCAAATCATCCCACCCTCTCCCTCTCCCTCTGAGTCCAAAAGTCCGTTATACACATCTGTGTCTTTTTTCCTGTCTTGCATACAGGGTCGAGAATTGACACTTTATCCTAGAGGAGATCAGTCCTGGGTGTTCATTGGTAGGACTGATGTTGAAGCTGAAACTCCAATACTTCGATCACCTGATGCAAAGAGCTGACTCATTTGAAAAGACCCTAATACTGGGAAAGATTGAGGGCAGGAGGAGAAGCGGACAACAGAGGATAAAATGATTGGATGGCATCACTGACACAATGGACACAGGTTTGGGTGGACTCCAGGAGTTGGTGATGGACAGGGAGGCCTGGTGTGCTGTGGTTCATGGGGTCACAAAGAGTCAGACATGACTGAGTGACTGAACTGAACTGAACTTGCTATGAGAATGAAGTCTAGGAAGGTCACCCTAGTTTGTGATATTTGAGCCTCTTTCTTGGATACCTTATATCCTTTATCAGCTAGAAGGTTCAGGGTGGTTACAGTATTTTTGTCAGAGGCCTCTTTAGTATGATAATGTCATCGGTGTACAGGAGGATATCTGGTAGGTAGATCTTTAGCTAAAGTTTCACCAAAGATAGTGGGGGAGGTAAAATTTTTGAACCATTGGGACAGGTCTTTTGTTGTATGCTTGAATCCTCCACTCAAAAGCAAAACATTTCTCATGACTCTGGGGCTAATGGAATGCAGAGTTATGGGTCTTTTAAATCTAACACAGATATCAGCTCCTGGTGGATAGTAGAGCGGCCAGTAGAATTTAGGGATTAGGTACTATTATTATGTATGTCCTAGTGGCTTCATTAACTGCCCCTGAGGTCTTGTACCACCCAGTATTCCCCATTGGGTTTCTTTACCCTTTTGGGGTATTACAGGCTGACTGGTATGGTCTAAGAAGGCCCTGGTGAATTAGATCCTATCTAACAGGGGCAATGCCCAACAGGGCCTCCTGATAGAGAGGATACCATTTTCTATTGAGACACATAAGGTTGAATTTTAGATGGACTATCAGGGGACTGGCTCCATCAGCTTGTTACACCTGTTCCTGGGCCCAGACCTTGGGATTTATTTTATTGACTTATTTTTGAAAATAGTTTTAAATATTTAGTATATTAGGAAATGACTTTTTCTTTGTTAGGCTGCATTGGGTCTTAGTTGTGGCATGCAGGATCTTCATTGTGTCCAGCGGTATCTTTCACTGTGGTGCATAGACTCTCATTGTGCTGGCATGGACTCGTAGTTGTGGTGCAAGGGCTTAGTTGCTCTGTGGCATGCGGGATCTTAGTTCCCCATCCAGGGATCAGACTTTCATCCCCTGCATTGTAAGATGGATTTTTAGCCACTGAATCCCCAGGGAAGTCTCCAGACCTTGAGGTTTACTCCAGGCAGATTGACTTGCTCTATTTGTGGAGGTTCGTCCTCAGCCATTAACATTATCAGGGCTTCCCAGGTAGTATAGCGGTAAAGAATCCCACCTGCCAATGCAGGAGATGTGGGTTGGATCCCTCGATTGGGACGATCCCCTGGAGAAGGCAATGGCAACCCACTCCAGTATTCTTGCTTGGAAAATTCCATGGGCAGAGGAGCCTGGTGTGTTATAGTCTGTGGGGTTGCAAACACTGGGCACAACGGAACACAAGCACACACACACGTGAATATTATCACTTGTGCACTTTGTCTAAGGAGATGTCCATCTCCAGTTTGTCTCCTCTTTGGTGGATAGCAGTCCCCAGTTTATGTAAGCTGTCCCTTCCTAGCAAGAGTAGAGAGCATTCAGGAATGCATAGGAAGGAATGGATGAGAGTGTATTCATCTGATTTGCATTCTAATGGCTCTATGAATGCCCATTCTTGAACCTTTCTTGATATCCTCATAATTCTGTGACTGAGTTTGCCTGATCTGCTGTTCAGAACTAACTAAGCTCCACCAGTGTCAACTAAGAATTTGACAGGCTTTCCCCCCGTGTCCAGTGTCAGCTGGATCTCCTCGAGGGTCATTTGGAGTGTCAGCTTAGGAGCTTACTGATCCATCATTCTTCATCTGTTTAGAACATCTGCCATCAAGGCTAGAGGTTAGGATCTGCCATTTACATCCTTCTTTGGGGGCACTGAGGACATTCTCTTTTCCAGTGTCTCTCTTGTTTATACGGGGTACACTGACTGGGTCCTAGTTTCCTTGGTTTGCTATCCCTTGGAGGGGAGTGGAAGGGGGTCATCCACCAGAGTTGAGAGTCTTTGTGAGCAGTGAGTCCACATTCCCGTGCCAAGGGTTGACATAGGAAGGCAATAGCTGGGAGGTGGGCTTGCTGCTGGGCCTTTTTATCTGGGCCTTTTTATCTTCTACCTTTTCTCCCTCTATATCTTGGTTATTGAATACCTGGTAAGCAACCTCAATTAAGTAAGATGTAGGTTGCGTTATCTGGGTCTATTTCCAGTTTCTGAAGTTTATGCCTAATGTAGGGAGCACCTTGGGAAATGAAATACAACCTCAGGATTGTGTTCTCTTCCAGTGACTCAGGGTCAATGGTAGACCAACTTGGTCTGTTAGGTAAGTGGCACAGCTGTCTGAAACAGGGTCTTCTTTTTCCTCCTTTTGGACAAAAAGGAGGAGTTTTCAGTCTTCCTGCCAGGTGAGGGCTAAAAGCATGAGGGATTCCCATGGGGTAACTCACCAGATTGCTGGGACAGCTGGTATTGCATGCCGATAGCAGGAGAGGAACCCATGGAACCTTGGTTGATAAAGAATCACCCAAGGTTCGCCAGACAAGCATGAAGCGGAGGGGAGGTTGGGTGGTGGGTGTTTCCTGTTCTGTTCACCATCTCACAGGGCTTCCTGAAATGGGGTTCATGGTTTTGTGGGCGGTTCATAGGGCTTCTCAGCTCATTTCAGAGAAACTAGTGTTGACAGGAAGAGGTCAAGTTGCTACCTTAAAACACTTCTGCACTTAGGTGTCCCAGATGCTTTTTCCTGAACTCAGATCCTGCAACTTCATTCATTCATTTTGTCATTATCTGGACCTTTTCACTGTTTGGCTTCTTGGCTTACAGGGGCGGCCTTTTTTATCCTTACCAAACAGAAAGTGACTATGGAGAATGGTACTGTTGACCTCTAGAGGTCAGAAAGAAGAGCAAAAAGCCTTGTAAAAAGTGTGGCTGCTACTGCCTTGTACAGGGATCAAGAGGATGGCCCGACTGGCAAGAGAGCAAGCAACACCACCAGGGCTCCCTCTTTTCCATAGGTCCTACCATCCCTGAGCATCTGGCACCGTGAGCTAGCAGCAAGAGGCAGTAGCAGACATGTACGATTTTTAGTTTTAGACTCCCAGTGATGCCACAGTGTGATCTCCTTGGGGGTCACGGTCCAGACTGCTCTGGGAGCTATACTGTGGAGGCACCACACCCAGGTACTGCATTGCTGGGTTGTATTTGGTTGAAGGCTGTTGCTGTTCTGCCTCATCAGAGTGTCCTCAGAGAAGAGAGTGGATCCTCACCGAAACCTTCCGAAGTCTCTACTGTCCTCCTGCTAGAGCAGGGGCAAGTCCAGACTTTAGTGGGCAGGTACTAGTGAAAAAGGCCATCTGGGTTGCCAAAATTTGTTATTAACCTGCTTGAGTTGGGCGCCCAAAAGGGTCCTCCTGCCTGGTGTTGTTCCAGGCAATAAAATAAGACCAAGTTCAGTCCAGAAGTAAAGGAAATCTTTCTTCTTTGATCAAAGAATAGAGAGGTGTGAGTTCATGCTCTAGAGCATACATTCTCCCTGAAAGGCCATCAGCAGGGAAGCTTTATAGGGTTCTTGTCAGCCGGGAGAGGGAAGGGCAGAGTTCTTGCAAGTCAGGTGCAGCTATTTTTCTCACAGCGCAGCACTCCAGATTGCAGAGACGGGTACACCATCTCTGTACAGTCCTGCCAAGCTAGAGTATTAGGCACAATCATTTGACACTAGAAACTCTGGTGTGAAGTGCCAAGTGCAAGGCCTCTGTACACAGCACCCTATGAGCAAGTTAAATTAGACTAAGCACAAAGGCAAAAAAATTAGATTTTATTTTATTATCCAGATTCTATTTTTGTTTCCTGGGAAGTGTTAATGGGCTTTACCAGTGACCCATCTCATGGGTTTCTTTCTTTATCAAAAGCATTTGCTTTTGCACATTGATCACAAGAAAAACCTGCTTTATATTTATTTCGCCAATCAAATCAGTTTGCATTAAAGATGCTCCTTAATGGAGTGCTTAAGTGCATATCCCAAAATATGTTCTGCAAATCTTTAATTCTGAACACTGGTTTTTAGGATGGGAATAGTAGTTATTTAATGAAGATCTTTTATGATTATGTAAGTTTAAGTGATTCTAGGAATGTAGAATGTCTTTCTCTTGCTTCCAATTTAAAGTTACTTTAAATATCTCTTGAGTTATTTGAGTCTCTTGAGCCATGTATCTGTTGGGCATGTTGGTCCTGGGGTACAGGTGAGGCTCTAAGCACTGTTTGGTCCTTTTGGTGAAAAGTGATTCAGGGTTTGCTTGGATTACAGAGTACTTTTTAAGTACTTTGTCTGAAAGTCAGGCACTCAACCCTGGAAAATTGTGGGAGAAGATCTACCTTAATTTCAGGTGAGTGTGCTAAGTCTTCCCTCCCTAAGTGTCCATAGAACAAGAGAGAGCTGAAAGGCTAATCTGCACTGGACCTGCCACTCAGGGCAGGAGGTTGCAGAGAAATTCTGCATGGCTGGTGCCCTGCCTTTTCTTTTCACTGCAGGCCCCTGGTCTTGAGAACACTTTGCCTCTCACTGCCTGCGAGTCTCACTGTCCTTTATGCTATCTCAACAATAAAATCTAAGTCCCAAAAAAGCTACAAAGAAAGATAGCAGCCCAGTCAAGAGGGACCAGCTCTCCAAGAGGGAAGGAACAAGTTGAACATACCATGGACATATAGAAATAGAATTACTAGGGAGGAGATTTCAGTTCAAGATGGTGGTGTAGGAAGATCCTAGTCTCACTTTCTACTGGGAGGATACAGGAAATCTGTAGCTATATATGGAAGGGCATTCCCTGAGCTACTGAGCAACTCCCACACATGTAGTGAATGAAGGAGGGCCCATATCAGAGCTGGTAGGAGAAGCTGGGACACAGTATTGCCATAAGCCCCATAGCCAGTACAGCAACCCACAGCTGGGGAGAAACTCAGAACCTGGAGTTTGCCCCTGAGGAGTGAAGGCTTTGAACCCCACTTTAGGTACCCCAAATTTGAGACCTACACCTAAGAGATGAGCCCCAAGGCATTTAGCTTTGAAAATCACCAGGGCTCATGTCCACAAGACTCACAAGGCTATGATAAACTGTGAAACAACTCTTAAAGGTCTGGCACACTTGGACTCATCTGCACCAGGGCTCAGTGCAGAGGCAGCCCTTTGAGGGGCCCTGACTGTATGAATGAGGCTCATTTAGTAACTTTGAAGTGTCAACCTGAAGGGCAGACGTCTAACTCAGTACACATCTAGGGGCTTGCTGGCTGGTGGGCACCATCTATATGCTCTCCCTCTGCTTCATTCCAGGTGATAGGCACCTCCATCTGCAGCTCTCCCATGCTCCAGAATACCTGTATCTCTCAGAGGGGAGATTTATATGCTTCTGGTTTATATGCCTTGGTTTTTGTGGCTGCCACTCAGGGACAATTTTTGACTGCTTGTCTTTGGAGGCCAGGGGTCTTATGGTCTTAGGTCCCACAGGACTGTAATAATTGGAGAGACAGTTCTTGACAGACTACCATACCACTCACAGCACTGCATAGATTGCAGACTGAAACACACTCCCAGTCTTTCTGTGAAAGAGACTTATTTGCTTATCCAGGATCTTGGGTCTGAAGGGTAGGCTTCTGGTTTAGCATACATCTAGAAATCTACAGAGGTGCCCTCAGGAAACAGAGGCTGGGGTACATCATTTTTGCACCCTTCTTCTTAAATATAGCTCTCTAGTCTTTCCAGAAAGGAGCTTACACACTCACCTGTAGCCCCTGTTTTTGCAACTGCTAAACAGGTGATGTCACCAGATTGCCTGGGTCTAGTACCGACAGTTCCACAGGATTGTATGTAATATTTAAAGTTGCTGCCTAAGAGTCTGGTTTCCTATCAGTCTTAACCTAGATGCTGACTGAGATCCTCCCTCTTTGGGACATTGACAGGTCTTGGCCTTCCTCAATTACTGGGAGCTATTAAAAAATAAATTAGGCTGCTTGGGAAATCACGAAGGTTTGAGAGACAGCCAAGATCAGGGCAGAGTTGAGTAATAAGGTTCATCTACTACACAAGGCCAACCCTTCAAGACTGGGCAAGGTGACTGTTTTAGCTAATGCATAGAAACCAACACAGAGATTCCAAAAAATGAGGATGTAGAGGAATATGTTCCAAAGGAAAGAACAAGGTAAGACCTCAGGAAAAAAACCTTAATGAAAGTTCATTACAGTTTAGTCACTCAGTTTTATCTGACAATTTGCCACCCATTGCAGCATGCCAGGCCTCCCTGTCTATCACCATCTCCCGGAGTTCACTCAAATTCATGTCCATTGAGTTGGTGATGCCATTCAGCCATCTTTTCCTCTGTTGTCCCCCTCTACTTCTGCCTCCAATCTCTCCCAGCATCAGAGTCTTTTCCAGTGAGTTAACTCTTCGCATGAGGTAGCCAAAGTTTGGAGTTTCAACTTTAGCATCATTCCTTCCAAAGAACACCCAGGACTGATCTCCTTCAGAATGGACTGGTTGGATCGCCTTGCAGTCCTAGGGCCTCTCGAGAGTCTTCTCCAACACCACAGTTCGAAAGCATCAATTCTTCGGTGCTCAGCTTTCTTCACAGTCCAACGCTCACATCCATACATGACTACTGGAATAGCCATAGCCTTGACTAGATGGACCTTTGTTGGAAAAGTAATGTCTCTGGTATTTAATATGTTATGTAGGTTGGTCATAACCTTCCTTCCAAGGAGTAAGTGTCTTTTAATTTCATGGTAGCAATCATCATCTGCAGTGATTTTGGAGCCCCCAAAAATAAAGTTTGACACTGTTTCCACTGTTTCCCCATCTATTTCCCATGAAGTGATGGGACAAGATGCCATGATCTTTGTTTTCTGAATGCTGAGCTTTAAGCCAACTTTTTCACTCTCCTCTTTCACTTTCATCAAAAGGCTTTTGAGTTCCTCTTCACTTTCTGCCATAAGGGTGGTGTCATCTGCATATCTGAGGTTATTGATATTTCTCCCGGCAATCTTCATTCCAGCTTGTGTTTCTTCCAGTCCAGCGTTTCTCATGATGTACTCTGCATATAAGTTAAATAAGCAGGGTGACAATATACAGCCTTGACGTACTCCTTTTCCTATTTGGAACCAGTCTGTTGTTCCATGTCCAGTTCTAACTGTTGCTTTCTGACCTGCATATAGGTTTCTCAAGAGGCAGGTCAGGTGGTCTGGTATTCCCATCTCTTTCAGAATTTTCTACAGTTTATTGTGATCCACACAGTCAAAGGCTTTGGCATAGTCAATAAAGCAGAAATAGATGTTTTTCTGGAACTCTCTTGCTTTTTCCATGATCCAGCGGATGATGGCAATTTGATTTCTGATTCCTCTACCTTTTCTAAATCCAGCTTGAACATCTGGAAGTTCACAGTTCATGTATTGCTGAAGCCTGGCTTGGAGAGTTTTGAGCATTACTTTACTAGCATGTGAGATGAGTGCAATTGTGTGGTAGTTTGAGCATTCTTTGGCATTGCCTTTCTTTGGGATTGGAATGAAAACTGACCTTTTCCAGTCCTGTGGCCACTGCTGAGTTTTCCAAATTTGCTGGCATATTGAGTGTAGCACTTTCACAGCATCATCTTTCAGGATTTGAAATAGCTCAACTGGAATGCCATCACCTCCACTAGCTTTGTTCCTAGTGATGCTTCCTAAGGCCCACTTGACTTTCACATTCCAGGATGACTGGCTCCAGGTGAGTGATCATACCATTTTGTTTATCTTGGTTGTGAAGAACCTTTTTTGTACAGTTCTTCTGTGTATTCTTGTTACCTCTTCTTAAAATCTTCCGCTTCTGTTAGGTCCATATCATTTCTGTCCTTTGTTGAGCCCATCTTTGAATGAAATGTTCCCTTGATATCTCTAATTTTCTTGAAGAGATCTCTAGTCTTTCCCATTCTGTTCTTTTCCTCTATTTCTTTGCATTGATTGCTGAGGAAGGCTTTTTAAAAAATCTCTTCTTGCTATTCTTTGGAACTCTGCATTCAGATGGTTATGTCTTTCCTTTTCTCCTTTGCTTTTTGCTTCTCTTCTTTTCACAACTATTTGTAAGGCCTCCCCAGACAGCCATTTTGCTTTTTTACATTTATTTTCCATGGAGATGGTCTTGATCCCTGTCTCCTGTACAATGTCACGAACCTCAGTCCATAGTTCATCAGGCACTTTGTCTATCAGATCTAGTCCCTTAAATCTATGTCTCACTTCCACTGTATAATCATAACGGATTTGATTTAGGTCACTTGAATGGTCTAGTGGTTTTCCCTACTGTCTTCAATTTAAGTCTGAATTTGGCAATAAGGAGTTCATGATCTGAGCCACAGTCAGCTCCTGGTCTTGTTTTTTTTGACTGTATAGAGCTTCTCCATCTTTGGCTGCAAAGAATATAATCAATCTGATTTTGGTGTTGACCATCTGGTGATGTCCATGTGTAGTCTTTTCTTGTGTTGTTGGAAGAGGGTGTTTGCTATGACCAGTGCATTTTCTTGGCAAAACTCTATTAGTCTTTGCCCTGCTTCATTCCATATTCCAAGGCCAAATTTCCCTGTTACCCCAGGTGTTTCTTGACTTCCTACTTTTTCATTCCAGGCCCCTATAGTGAAAAGGACATCTTTTTGTGGTGTTAGTTCCAAAATGTCTTGTAGGTCTTCATAGAACCGTTCAACTTCAGTTTCTTCAGCGTTACTGGTTGGGGCATAGACTTGGATAACTGTGATATTGAATGGTTTGCCTTGGAAATGAACAGAGATCATTCTGTCGTTTTTGAGATTGCATCCAAGTACTGCATTTCGGACTCTTCTGTTGACCATGATGGCTACTCCATTTCTTCTGAGGGATTCCTGCCCACAGTAGTAGATATAATGGTCATCTAGTTAAATTCACCCATTCCAGTCCATTTTAGTTCGCTGATTCCTAGAATGTCAACGTTCACTCTTGCCATCTCTTGTTTGACCACTTCCATTTTGCCTTGATTCATGGACCTAACATTCCAGGTTCCTATGCAATATTGCTCTTTACAGCATCGGACCTTGCTTCTATCACCAGTCACATCCAGAGCTGGGTATTGTTTTTGCTTTGGCTCCATCCCTTCATTCTTTCTGGAGTTATTTCTCCACTGATCTCCAGTAGCATATTGGGCACCTACCAACCTGGGGTGTTCCTCTTTCAGTATCCTATGATTTTGCCTTTTCATACTGTTCATGGGGTTCTCAAGGCAAGAATACTGAAGCAGTTTGCCATTCCCTTCTCCAGTGGACCACATTCTGTCAGACCTCTCCACCATGACCCACCCATCTTGGGTGGCCCCACATGGCATGGCTTAGTTTCATTGAGTTAGACCAGGCTGTGGTCCTAGTGTGCTTAGATTGACTAGTTTTCTGTGAGTATGGTTTCGGTGTGTCTGCCTTCTGGTGCCTCTTGCAACACCTACCGTCTTACTTGGGTTTCTCTTACCTTGGACGTGGGTATCTCTTCACGGCTGCTCCAGCAAAGCACAGCTGCTGCTCCTTACCTTGGATGAGGGGTATCTCCTCACCACCACCCCTCCTGACCTTGAACGTGGAGTAGCTCCTCTCGGCCCTCGAATTAACCTGACAAAGAGTTCAAAGTAATGGTCATAAAGATGAACACAGTGTGAACTTCAACGAAGACATAGAAAATATAAGAAAGTACCAAGTAGAAGTTACAGATATGAAGAGTACAATAATTGAACTGAAAAAATACACTGAATGATTCATTAGGAGACCTGCTGAAGCAGAAGAAAGAATCAGTGAACTCAAGGACAGGACAGTGGATTTTACCCAATCAGAACAGCAAAAAGGAGACAGAAAAGTACTAGAAAGGAGATAAACATCTGAATTAAATTATTAGGGTACTTTGGGTGATCCGTATGCTATATAGAAAATAATTTTATAGCTTAAAAATATGACTTAAAAACAAAAATATTCAGGACTTCCCTGGTGGTCCAATAGTTAGGAATCTGCCTGCCAATTCAGAGGACAGAGGTTTGATCCCTGGTCTGGGAAGATTCCACATTCTGTTGGTCAGCTAAGCCCATGTGCCACAACTACAGAGCCTGCACTCTAGAACCCATGAATCCACTACTGAACCTACATACTGCAACTACTGAAATTCACATGCCCTAGAGGCTGTGCTCTGCAACAAAAGAAGCTACCACGTTGAGAAGCCCATGCACTGCAACTAGAGAGTAGCCCCCAATCACTGCAACTAGTAAAAGGCCAGAATGCTGCAACAAAGACCCACCACAAACAATAAATAAATGTTAACAAAAAAACAAAAAAATATTCAGTATATGAATAATGGTCCCTGTTGAGACACAGGTTAGTGGTTTAGAAAACCAAGTGCAAGAACTAATATCAATACACAGAGCAGAAAGCTAGAAGAAAATTATGAAGAAAAAGATAAGCAATTGGAGGGTAAATCTTGAAAAATGAACATATGGATAATAAGCATTGAGAAGGGGAAAATCTGTTCTCTTTTCCCCTTCTCAATGCTTAAACAGATGGAGGAGAAGTGGGATCCTCCTGTTTCTGAGATCTTCCCCTTTGAGACATCGATGCTGCTGCTAATGCTAAGTCACTTCAGTCGTGTCCAACTCTGTGTGACCCCGTGGACTGCAGCCTACCAGGCTCCTCCGTCCATGGGATTTTCCAGGCAAGAGTACTGGAGTGGGTTGCTATTGCCTTCTAGATCTTAATTAAATTCTAGGGCTGAACTAAGTCTTTAAGATTTAAAGCACACAAGGTTCTAGGATGGACTGATGAGAAAAGATACTCACCCTGTTTTTTTCTGATAAAACTCCTGATACTCTAATAGATAAAGAAAAACAGTTTATAATCTTTCAGGAAGAAAGATTAAATAATAATATCATCTGTAAACAAAGGAAACTAAAAGACAAATGAGTGACATCAGAGGAAAATGATAGAACCTCAAGAATGCCATATCCAGCAAAAGTATTCACCTGCATAAAAATGTTTAAGAATAGGTGACAAAGAAGAATCATTCAAGAAACTCTGAGCAAAATACTTGAGCTAATCTGAATAAAATACAGATGAGTCCAAATTAAGAACTCAAAGCAGAGGAAAGATGAAAAGGACAGAAATAAAAGATGAATAATGAGTTTTGCCATATGAACAGATTCATTCAGTTACTATTTATTGTGTTCCTAATATATGCCAGCATGACTCAGCCACTTGGTGGCTCAGTTGGTAAAGAATCTGCCTGCAATGCAGGAGGCCATCTGCAGTGCAAGAGACCTGGGTTCAATTCCTGGGTTGGGAATATCTCCAGGAGAAGGAAATGGTAACCCACTCTAGTATTCTTCCTTAGAAAATCTCCTGGACAGAGGAGTCTGGTTAGGCTACAGTCCATGGTGTTTCAACAGTTGGACACAACTTACAGACTAAACCACCAATATATGCCAACATAGTTTCTGACAATTAGGATACTGTTGTGGATAAGATAGATAAGAAATAAATCTTAATGGATGAAAGTGATTTGTCTGGGAATAAAATAATGTTAATCGAGGATGACTGAATCACAGGGAACACATTATAATGAATATTTAAATAAATGCTAAAATATGCCTGTAAAGCATGAGAAAAGGGGTGGCGATGAGTGAATGCGTTCCAAAAGCTTTGTGGAGAAGAGGGAAATGACAGGTGTTGAGGATTGGAGAAGTGGAATTAAAAGTATTCTAAAGAATGTTTTCAACTGGGGAGAAGTGGAAAAGTAGTTGTTTTACTTGCAGACATCAGCTGCGGGAAGCTGAAATCTAAAGCTGCCCCCTCACAATTTCTTGCCCTAATCCCCAGGACTGTAAATATGATAGAATATTATGCAGTTATCTTGCACGGCCAAGGAGTTTTGCAGAGGTAATTAAAGTTACTAATCAGCTGAGTTTGAGTACCTTAAAAAAGAAATCATGGGATAGACCTAATCTAACCCCTCGAGTACCACAAAAGCAGAGTTTTCTGCGCTGGTGGCAGAAGAGGAGGTCATTCAAAACACAAGAAGGATTTGATGCACTGATGGTTTTGAAGATGGAAGGGGCCACATACAAGAACTGGAGAGTGGCTTCTAGTTGTTGAGAGCAACCTCTGGGCAATAGACAGAAAATAAATGAAGATCTCAGCCCCACACATGCAAGGAACTGGATCCTAAAAGTAATGTGATTGAGCCTGGAAGTGGATTCTTCTAAAATCCTTCAGGTGACTCTGCTATGGCCAACCTCTTGATTTTGGTCTGTGATTGACTCCAACTGCCCAGACGTCTGACATACAGAACTGTGAGCCAATGAATCAATGTTGCATTATACTGCTGAGTGTGTGGTAATTTGTGGTACATCAATACAAGACTAATACACCAGTTTCTGAAAGGATTAACTGACATTTGATTTTTATCACATATTTGAATGGTGAACTGTGGTGTTGGAGAAGACTCTTGAGAGTCCCTTGGACTGCAAGGAGATGCAAACAGTCCATTCTGAAGGAGATCAGCCCTGGGATTTCTTTGGAAGGACTGATGCTAAAGTTGAAACTCCAGTACTTTGGCCACCTTATGTGAAGAGTTGACTCATTGGAAAAGACTCTGATGCTGGTAGGGATTGGGGGCAGGAGAAGGGGACAACAGAGGATGAGATGGCTGGATGGTATCACTGACTCGATGGATGTGAGTCTGAGTGAACTCCGGGAGTTGGTGATGGACAGGGAGACCTGGTGTGTTGCGATTCATGGGGTCGCAAAGAGTCGGACACGACTGATTGACTGAACTGAACTGAACTAATAATAATTTTCTAGTTAAAATTTAATAGCATTTAAATAATTAGTTTGCAATAACTAATATCTAAACTGAAATAAATACTAAAGGAAATAAAGTATTTGGAAGCCCTTTGTAGATCAGAGAATGTAATGTATTCTGTAGAGTGTATAGAGAACTTTAGGGGATGAATACAGAGCATTATTCTTCAGTTCGTTGACTTACTCCTCAGTATGTCTCTTGTTAACATTAAATGTGTTAACTCAAATAGAAAGTAACCTTTGACTAAATTAATATGAGGCTTTTTTAATGCAAAACTTTAACACAAAAAATTACTATATGTCTTTTACAGAGATTTGTCTGGTTAATAATTTTAATCATGTTTTATCACTGTAACGTTTTACATTTAGGTATGTATTTTTTAATTTAAATTTTCTTCATGGCATTCTCTTAACTTCAGCTTTGTTTTCACTTTTATAGTTTATATCCTCCTCAACTTTTACAGGGACTTCCCTGGTGGCTCAGATGGTAAAGAATGTGCCTATAATGCAGGAGACCCAGGTTTGATTCCTGGGTCGGGAAGATCCTCTGGAAGAAGGAAATGGCAATTCACTCCAGTATTCTTGCCTGGAGAATTCCATGGACAGAGGAGCCTGTCAGGCTACAGTCCATACAGTTCATGGGGTCACAAAGAGTTGGACATAACTGAGCTACTAATACTTCCACTTTTCTTTCAACTTTTACAAATGCAAATTAACTGTGTTATTCCTGTCTGTGGAATACATAATATAGTATTTCTCAAATAACTAAGATATTATTTCTGGGTTTATTTAATCTCATGGTTTCTTACTTAGAAGATATTTCAAAGTTATGCAAAGCTGGAGAGGCAGTGTGAAACAGTGGAAAGAACGTTATACAGTATTAGAAGCTGGAGAACTGAGTTCAGTCTTCAGAATTCCATTAGCTAGTACTGCATACTTTTGACAAATTTCTTCTCTTCCCTCTCAGGCTCTACCATTTAAATCTGAAACTGAAGGGAGTGGTTTTCATGCTGCAGAACCCTGATTTTCCCCAGTTTCGCTCTAGAGATAAGAAATCAGGAACCAGCAGGGTAGCTTTGGGTTGGCTGCTGCTAAGTCACTTCAGTCGTGTCCGACTCCGTGCGACCCCATAGATGGCAGCCCATCAGGCTCCACCGTCCAGGCAAGAACACCGGAGTGGGTTGCCATTTCCTTCTCCAATGCATGAAAGTGGAAAGTGAAAAGTGAAATTGAAGCCGCTCAGTCATGTCCTACTCTTAGCGACCCCATGGACTGCAGCCTACCAGGCTCCTCTGTCCATGGGATTTTCCAGGCAAGAGTACTGAAGTGGGGTACCGTTTTAATTGATGTAAATTTTCAGTTCAGTTCAATTGCTCAGTCGTGTCTGACTCTTTGCAACCCCATGAACCGCAGCATGCCAGGCCTCCCTGTCCATCACCAACTCCTGCAGTCCACCCAAACCCATGTCCATCGAGTCAGTGATGCCATCCAATCATCTCATCCTCTGTCATCCACTTCTCCTCCTGATCTCAATCTTTCCCAGCATCAGGGTCTTTTCCAATGAGTCAGCTCTTCGCATCAGGTGGCCAAAGTATTGGAGTTTCAGCTTCAACATCAGTCCTACCAATGAACACCCAGGACTGATCTTTAGGATGGACTGGTTGGATGTAATTTTTAAAAAGCTATTTTATATAGTGGCTTCTGTATCCTATTGGCTTCCCATAACTCAGTTGGTAAAGAATCCACCTGCAATGCAGGAGACCTCAGTTTGATTCCTTTGTTGGAAAGGTCTGCTGGAGAAGGGACAGGCTAACTACTCCAATATTCTTGGGTTCCTTGCGGCTCAGCTGGTAAAATATCTGCCAGCAGTGCAGAAGACCTGGGTTCGATCCCTGGGTTGGGAAGATCCCCTGGAGAAGGGAAAGGCTACCCACCTCAGTATTCTGGTCTGGAAAATTCCATGGACTGTATAGTCCAAGGAGTTGCAGAGTTGGACATGACTGAATGACTTTTACTTTCACTTCACTTTTCTGTATCATATTTCAAGAAATAGCTGTATGGCTTATTAAATATGAACACATGGGGATTAAATGGTTTCTAAGATTTGCCCTAGTTTAAATATAGATTTCCTTCTCAACTGAAATCTCTTTAGAATTCAGTAAGTTGAACAGATCAAAGGTAAGGGAATACAACATACTATGTATTAGTCATACTCCATAAGAATAGACTCAACAGGATATGTTTATTTTAAGGATTTGACTCATGTGATTGTGAAGGTCTTTAAGTCCAAATCTTCAGGGTAGGTAGGCTAGAAACTAAGGAAAGAGTTCCCTTTTGAGTCCAAAGGCCGTCTGCTAGTAGATTCTCTTCATGGTTTTCATGGGCTGTTTTTGGTGATGATGTCTGTCTTTGTTCTATTAAGGCCTTCAAATGATTGGATGAGGCCTACTCATATTTTGGAGGGTATCACAAAGAAAGGCAATGCCAAAGAATGCTCAGATTACCAGACAATTGCACTCATCTCACATGCTAGTAAAGTAATGCTCACAATTCTCCAAGCCAGGCTTCAGCAATACCTGAACTGTGAACTTCCTGATGTTCAAGCTGGTTTTAGAAAAGGCAGAGGAACCAGAGATCAAATTGCTAACATCTGCTAGATCATCAAAAAAGCAAGAGAGTTCCAGAAAAACATCTATTTCTGTTTTATTGACTATGCCAAAGCCTTTGACTGTGTGGATCACCACAAACTGTGGAAAATTCTGAAAGAGATGGGAATACCACACCACCTGACTTGCCTGTTGAGAAATCTGTATGCAGGTCAGGAAGCAATGGTTAGAACTAGACAAAGAACAACAGATTGGTTCCAAAAACCAAAAGGAGTATGTCAAGGCTGTATACTGTCACCCTGCTTACTTAACTTATATGCACAGTACATCATGAGAAACACTGGGCTGGATGAAGCACAAGCTGGAATTGAGATTGTCAGGAGAAATATCAATCACCTCAGATATGCAGATGACACCACCGTTAAGGCAGAAAGTGAAGAAGAACTAAAGAATCTCTTGATGAAAGTGAAAGAGGAGAGTGAAAACAGTGGGATAAAGCTCAACATTCAGAAAACTAAGATCATGGCATCTGGTCCCATCACTTCATGGCAAATAGATGGGGAAACAGCAGAAACAGTGGCTGTTTTATTTCTCTGGGCTCCAAAATCAGTTCAGATGGTGACTGCATCCATGAAATTAAAAGACGCTTACTCCTTGGAAGAAAAGTTATGACCAAGCTAGACAGCTTATTAAAAAGCAGAGACATTACTTTGCCAACAAAGGTCCATCTTGTCAAGGCTATAGTTTTTCCAGTAGTCATGTATGGATGTGAGAGTTGGACTGTGAAGAAAGCTGAGTGTTGAAGAATTGATGTTTTTGAACTGTGGTGTTGGAGAAGACTCTTGAGAGTCCCTTGGACTGCAAGGAGATACAGCCAGTCCATCCTAGAGGAGATCAGTCCTGAGTGTTCATTGGAAGGACTGATGCTGAAGCTGAAACTCCAATACTTTGGCCACCTGATGCAAAGAGCTGACTCATTGGAAAAGACCCTGATGCTGGGAAAGATTGAGGGCATGAGGAGAAGGGGACGACAGAGAATGAGACGGCTGGATGGCATCACTGACTCGATGGACATGAATCTGAGTGAACTCCGGGAGTTGGTGATGGACAGGGAGGCCTGATGTGCTGTGGTCCATGGGGTCGCAAAGAGTCCAGCATGACTTAGCGACTGAAGTGAACTAAACTGAATCTGCTTTACCCTAATCCACCAATTTAAATGTTAATTTTGTTCAAATCACACCTTCACAGAAACATCCAGAATAATATTTGATCAACTGATGGGCACTGTGGCCCAGTCAAGTTGACAAACACAATTCACCTTCATATATTATAAAGAGAAAAAAAAAATGTAGCTCTACAGTTATTCTTACGCCATTAGATGAGAATATGTACTGATTAGATAAAATACTAAGTGGGTTTTATTTTATTGAAAAAAACAAAATTAGAAAAAAAATCAAATTTTTTTTTCCAGAAAGAAGTAAAGTACACTATTTTGTGAAGCTAAAACAGTTTCAGATTTTTTAGGTAAGTTTCTTCGAAAAAAAAATTTTCTCCTTTAAGTAAACTGTGGACATAGTATTATAGAGAAATATCTGCTCCCCAGTGAGACCTACTTCTTCAACCAAAGAAATATCTCTATGGTCCTTAGAGGGCCGTGGATTCAATTTCCCAATCTTAATCTCTGCTCCTTTCTGAATCTTTTCTTCTCATATCTATTTAGTGTTTCCGTTTGTGCTTCCCTGGTGGCTCAGAGGTTAAAGCATCTGCCTGCAATGAGGGAGACCGGGGTTCGATCCCTGGGTTCCATCCCTGGGTCGTGAAGATCCCCTGGAGAAGGAAATGGCAACCCACTCCAGTACTCTTGCCTGGAGAATCCCATGGACAGAGGAGCTTGGTGGGCTACAGTCCACAGGGTCGCAAAGAGTCGGACAGGACTGAGCGACTTCACTTTCACTTTTCACTTTCACTTTTTGTTAAGCACCGGTGACTGCGACCGGTGCACTAAGCGCGGGTGAGAGGAGCTACCCCACGTCTGAGGTCAGGGGCAGAAGCTGGGAGGACTCCATGCCTTAAAGGGCGGCGGCCAAGAGGAGCTACCCCGCGCCAGAGGTCAGCGGTGGTGGCTGGGAGGAGCCACCCTGCGCCTGAAGCCAGGGGTGGCGGCCAGGAGGAGCAACCCCACGTCCAAGGAGCGGTGGCTTGGGGGTCGCAGGAGGGCCCAGAGGAGCTATCCCACTTTGAAGGTCAGGAAGGGAAGCGATGAGGAGATACCCTTCGTCCAAGGTAAGGAGCAGCGGCTGCACTTTGCTGGAGCAGATGTGAAGAGATACCCCACGCCCAAGGTAAGAGAAACCCAAGTAAGATGGTAGGTGTTGCAAGAGGGCATCAGAGGGCAGACACACTGAAACCATATTCACAGAAAACTAGTCAATCTAATCACACTAGGACCACAACCTTGTCTAACTCAGTGAAACTAAGCCATGCCCGCGGGGCAACCCAAGACGGGAGGGTCATGGTGGAGAAGTCTGACAGAATGTGGTCCACTGGAGAAGGGAATAGCAAACTACTTCAGTATTCTTGCCTTGAGAACCCCATGAACAGTATGAAAAGGCAAAATCATAGGATACTGAAAAAGGAACTCCCCAGGTTGGTAGGTGCCCAATATGCTACTGGAGATCAGTGGAGAAATAACTCCAGGAAGAATGAAGGGATGGAGCCAAAGCAAAAGCAATCCCCAGCTCTGGATGTGACTGGTGATAGAAGCAAGGTCTGATGCTGTAAAGACCAATATTGCATAGGAACCTGGAATGTCAGGTACATGAATCAAGGCAAATTGGAAGTTGTCAAACGAGATGGCAAGAGTGAATGTTGACATTCTAGAATCAGCAAACTAAAATGGACTGGAATGGGTGAATTTAACTCAGATGACCATTATATCTACTACTGTGGGCAGGAATCCCTCAGAAGAAATGGAGTAGCCATCATGGTCAACAGAAGAGTCCGAAATGCAGTACTTGGATGCAATCTCAAAAACGACAGAATGATCTCTGTTTGTTTCCAAGGTAAACCATTCAATATCACAGTTATCCAAGTCTATGCCCCAACCAGTAACACTGAAGTAATTGAAGTTGAACGGTTCTATGAAGACCTCCAACATCTTTTAGAACTAACATCCAGAAAAGATGTCCTTTTCATTATAAGGGCCTGGAATGAAAAAGTAGGAAATCAAGAAACACCTGGAGTAACAGGCAAATTTGGCCTTGGAATGCAGAATGAGGCAGGGCAAAGACTAATAGAGTTTTGCCAAGAAAATGTACTGGTCATAGCAAACACCCCCTTCCAACAACACAAGAGAAGACTCTACACATGGACATCACCAGATAGTCAACATCAAAATCAGATTGATCATATTCTTTGCAGCCAAAGATGGAGAAGCTCTGTAGAGTCAGCAAAAACAAGACCAGGAGCTGACTGTGGCTTGGATCATGAGCTCCTTATTGACAAATTTAGACTGAAATTGAAGAAAGTGCAGAAAACCACTAGACCATTTAGGTATGACCTAAATCAAATCCCTTATGATTATACAATGGAAGTGAGAAATAGATTTAAGAGACTAGATCTGATAGACAGAGTGCCTGATGAACTATGGATGGAGGTTCCTGTCATTGTACAGGAGATAGGAATCAGACCATCCCCAAGAAAAAGAAATGCAAAAAAGCAAAATGGCTGTCTGGGGAGGCATTACAAATAGCTGTGAAAAGAAGAGAGGTGAAAAACAAAGGAGAAAAGGAAAGATAAAAGCATCTGAATGTAGAGTTCCAAAGAATAGGAAGAAGAGATGTGAAAGCCTTCTTCAGTGATCAATGCAAAGAAATAGAGGAAAACAACAGAATGGGAAAGATGAGAGATCTCTTCAAGAAAATTAGAGATACCAAGGGAACATTTCATGCAAAGATGGGCTCGATAATGGACAGAAATGGTATGGACCTAACAGAAGCAGAAGATATTAAGAAGAGGTGGCAAGAATACATACACAGAAGAACTGTACAAAAAACATCTTCACGACCCAGATAATCAAAATGGTGTGATCACTCATCTAGAGCCAGACAGCTTGGAATGTGAAGTCAAGTGGGCCTTAGAAAGCATCTCTATGAACAAAGCTAGTGGAGGTGATGGAATTCCAGTTGAGCTATTTCAAATCCTGAAAGATGATGCTGTGAAAGTGCTACACTCAATATGCCAGCAAATTTGGAAAACTCAGCAGTGGCCACAGGACTGGAAAAGGTCAGCTTTCATTCCAATCCCAAAGAAAGGCAATGCCAAAGAATGCTCAAACTACCACACAATTGCACTCATCTCACATGCTAGTAAAGTCATGCTCAAAATTCTCCAAGCCAGGCTTCAGCAATACCTGAACCGTGAACTTCCTGATGTTCAAGCTGGATTTAGAAAAGGCAGAGGAATCAGAGATCAAATTGCCATCATCCGCTGGATCATGGAAAAAGCAAGAGAGTTCCAGAAAAACATCTATTTCTGCTTTTTGATTATGCCAAAGCCTTTGACTGTGTGGATCACAATAAAGTGTGGAAAATTCTGAAAGAGATGGGAATACCAGACCACCTGACCTGACTGTTGAGAAATCTGTATGCAGGTGAGGAAGCAACAGTTAGAACTGGACATGGAACAACAGACTGATTTCAAGTAGGAAAAGGACTATGTCAAGGCAGAGTACGTTATATGCAGAGTACATCATGAGAAATGCTGGACTGGAAGAAACACAAGCTGGAATCAAGATTGCTGGGAGAAATATCAATAACCTCAGATATGCAGATGACACCACCCTTATGGCAGAAAGTAAAGAGGAACTATGGAGAAGGAAATGGCAATCCACTCCAGTACTATTGCCTGGAAAATCCCATGAGCAGAGCAGCTAAAAAGCCTCTTGATGAAAGTGAAAGCGGAGAGTGAAAAAGTTGGCTTAAAGCTCAACATTCAGAAAACAAAGATCATGGCATCTGGTCCCATCAGTTCATTGGAAATAGATGGGGAAACAGTGGAAACAATGTCAGACTTTATTTTTTTGGGTCCAAAATCACTGCAGATGGTGACTGCAGCCATGAAATTAAAAGACGCTTACTCCTTGGAAGAAAAGTTATGACCAACCTAGATAGCATATTCAAAAGCAGAGACATTACTTTGCTGACTAAGGTCCATCTAGTCAAGGCTATGGTTTTTCCAGTAGTCATGTATGGATGTGAGAGTTGGACTGTGAAGAAAGCTGAGCACCAAAGAATTGATGCTTTTTAACTGTGGGGTTGGAGAAGACTCTTGAGAGTCCCTTGGACTGCAAGGAGATCCCACCAGTCCATTCTGAAGGAGATCAACCAGGGGATTTCTTTGAAAGGAATGATGCTAAAGCTGAAACTCCAGTACTTTGGCCACCTCATGCAAAGAGTTGACTCATTGGAAAAGACTTTGATGCTGGGAGGGATTGGGGGCAGGAGGAGAAGGGGATGACAGAAGATGAGATGGCTGGATGGCATCACTGACTCGATGGACGTTGAGTCTGAGTGAACTCTGGGAGTTGGTGATGGACAGGGAGGCCTGGTGTGCTGTGATTCATGGGGTCACAAAGTGTTGGACAGGACTGAGGGACTGAACTGAAGTGAACTTTGTTATTCTTCCTGTTTTTGTTCATATGTTGCTATCATCCTCATAAAATTTTACAAGAAATAAATAAACATGATCTTGGTAGATTGTATTATATAAATAGTATATCTTTTTTTTTTAATATTCATTTTTTATTTGGCTGCACCTGGTGTTAGTTGTGGCACTCAGGATCTTTGATCTTCGTTGTGACATGTGGGATGGTTAGTCGCAACATGCAAGACCTAGTTCCCTGACCAGGGATTGAACTCAGGCCTCCTCCATTGGGAGCTCAGAGTCTTAGCTACTGTACTACCAAGGAAGTCCCATTTGGAAATCTCATTTTTAACATTTTTTTCATCTGGTAATTTTTCAACAGGAAAGGGCAAAGTACATTCATTTTACAGAACAATAGAGAAATGAGGAAGTTGTTCAGATTTACTGATAAACATTATGATTAATGAAGTTTCCTTTTTCTCTGAGGTAAATGAAATTTACATAATTTAGTAACATGTATCATAGAATAAAAATAGCTTGTGTAGTGCTGTAGTTTCCCTTGAAATAGATATTCCAATAGTATATTTTTATTGCTTATATAATCATCTTGTTATCTGTGTCTTAAGAATTCCAGAGCTATCTAGATGTTAATATGCCTTTTTTTAAAAAGGAGCATTTCATTGTGAAATGACATGCACGATGCATTTGCTTATAATCACACCATACTGCCAACTTCCCACAGCAGCAACAGCAAAGTTTCTCAAGACCTCCTAACAACTCATTTGTATTCTTTCAACATGAGTCCTTGATTAAGCACTATTTCCTTGTTTTGGGCCAAGGTTATAACTGATTTATAACCGATTTTGAAGCCTCAGGAAGAAACCTGTATTTTATCTCAGGAAAAAAAGTGATGAATGAGAGTTTCAATATTTTTTAACACTGAAAAGATCTGACATAAAACTCTGGAATAGAGAGTAAAGATTTTTCATGCTCCCAAAGTAACTAAATTCAAGGAAAAAGGAATTGATCAGGATGAGCAGTGAAGACAACAACATAGGAAGTGGTCAAAAGGTACTCAAAATATCACCCGATTTTTGGAAAAACATCACCTCCTTCCTAACCACCCTGGTTTGGGTCACTTTAGAAAAGAGAATAGTGGCTCTGAGTTGCCCTTGGAATTGTTCTAGAAAAAACATTCACTTACTGCCAGAGGTTAAAGGAGAAAGGAACAGATTTTAAAAACGTGAAAATAGAGTGTTTTACAGTTGAGTTACTATTTCTCTTGCAACAGGAATATTTCCTTCCCTTCTGCTTCCCAGATTTATTAAGACAAGGACTGTGTTTTATTTATTGTTGTGTATCTGGAACCTCACATCGGTGTTGGGATAGGATTGAATGCTAAAGAAACATTTATTAAGTTGAGCGGACCAAACTCATTTCTTACTATTTGCATGTTGTATTTTTTCCAAATTTGCTTACTCTGTTCTACTGAGGGATCATAGAATCACTATGTCATTCTTTTAAAACTCAGAACGTAGCAACTAAACAGCAGTGTCATAAAATAACACCATTTGCTTTCATGAATCAACATACAGAAGACGACTTAGAGGCAAATTTCAGGCTTAAATATAGATGTTCATTTCGAGTGAGTTCAGTCCATTACTTCCTCAGAATTTCTTTCCTAATCTTTCTCTTAAAGCCAACTAATGAATAGCTGTGCCCCCTCTGTACTTACTCATATATTAATATCTTGCTGTATCACCTGTGTTTGGTTATTTCTAACGCTAACCTTATGAGCAGATAGAACTAGAAGCAGAAATTGCAAAGTGATGGTCTGCACCCAAATGTTGCTTTCATAGTTGGTTTTGTTTTGTTTTTTAAAAATTAGTATTTGTATTTGGAGGGGTTCCTGAAACCACTCTCAGGTTCTGTGAGTGACTTACTAGGGTTTACAGAACAAAGAAAAACTGTTATACTCATGGTTATAGTTTATTACATCAAAAGGATTAAAGATTAAAATCAGCAATGAAAAAAAGTGTGTAGGACAAAGGTCAGGAGACACCAGGCACAAGCTTTTAGTTGTCCTTTCCCAGTAGTCATGGGGACAGTGTTCAATTCTTCCAGCAACAACTTATGACAGCCTGCTTGGTATATTGCTTTGTTGTTGTTGTTCAGTTGCTCAGTCATGTCTGACTGTTTGTGACCCCACAGACTGTAGCACACCTGGCTTGCATGTCCTCCACCATCTCCTGGAGCTTGCTCAAACTCATGTCCATTGAGTCAGTGATGCCATCCAACCATCTCATCCTCTGTTGTCCCCTTCTCTTCCTGCCTTCAATCTTTCCCAGCAACAGAGTCTTTTCCAGTGAGTCAGTTCTTTGTATCAGATGGCCAAAGTACTGGTGCTTCAGCTTCAGCATCCGTCCTTTCAAAGAATATCCTTTAGGATTGACTGGTTTGATCTCCTTGCAGTCCAAGGGACTCTCAAGAGTCTTTTCCAACATCACAGTTTGAAAACATCAATTCTTTGGTGCTTAGCCTTTTTTATGGTCCAACTCTCACATCCATACATGACTACTGGAAAAATCGTAGTGTTGACTATGCGGACATTTGTTGGCAAAGTCATGTCTCTGCTTTTTAATATGCTGTCTAGGTTGGTCATAGATTTTCTTCCAAGGAGCAAGCGTCTTTTAATTTCATGACTGCAGTCACTGTTTGCAGTGATTTTGGAGCCCAAGAAAAGTGTCACTGTTTTCCATTGTTTCCCCGTCTATATGTCATAAAGTGATGGAACTAGATGCCATGATCTTAGTATTGTAAATGTTGAGTTTTAAGCCAGATTTTTCACTCTCTTCTTTCACCTTCGTCAAGAGGTTCTTTAGGTCCTCTTCACTTTCTGCCATAAGGGTGGTGTCATCTGCATATCTGAGGTTATTGACATTTCTCCCGACAATCTTGATTCCAGCTTGTGCCTCACTCAGCCTGCATTTCGTATGATATACTCTGCATATAAGTTAAATAAACAGGTTGACAATATTTAGCCTTGACACACTACTTTCCCAATTTAGAAGCTGTCTGTTGTTCCATGTTCGATTCTAACTATTGCTTCTTGACCTGCATACGGGTTTCTCAGGTGGCAGGTAGGATGGTCTGGTATTTCTATTTCTTGAAAAACTTTCCACAGTTTGTTGTGATCCACACGGTCAAAGGTTTTAGTGTAGTCAATGAAGCAGAAATAGATTTTTTTCTGGAATTCTCTTGCTTTTTCTATGACCAATGTATGTTGGCAATTTGATCTCTGGTTCCTCTGCCTTTTCTAAACACAGCTTAAACATCTGGAAATTCTCAGTTCACTCTTGGTACTGTTGAAGCCTAGCCTATATTGAGTACAGCACTTTCACACCACTATTGTTTAGGATTTGAAATAGCTCAGCTGAAATTCTATCACCTCCACTAGCTTTATTTATAGTGATGCTTATCAGCATAGTTATCTGAACCTTGGTATCTAGTGCTTTTCTTGGGTGGTCATGTAGGTATGACTGACAACCTATGTGGCAGGCCTTATTCTCCATTCTGTCTAGAGGTCAAGCTGATATCACATGACCCTAGGTCCCTATCATAAATCATATTGTTAGCATGGACTATCTGATGTGGTCCAAGATCCTTAGATAAACAAAGCAGTTGTATCAGACACAGTATTTCAAAGCTTAGAGGTTACTTTCTAGGAGCCAAGGGAAGCCAGATTCTTTTTTGGAATGTAGAGTATAGTCATCCCAGATCTGTTGACTCAATACTCTGCTGCACAGTATTAATTGTAAACATAGGAGCTTCAAGAAATTTCACATTAAGTATGGATTTTTGTACTCTCTTGAAAAACCAGATGATCTGGCCCATATATTAATCTGGATGCCACTGATGGGAGCTGAGCCACATTTTTTGCTTTGGAAAAGGCATGTGCTTTCTAAAGATTACCAGAGTCTTTCAGTATTACACACAGTTTGTTTCACAGGACAGTATTGTAACTGAAAGTGGGGGCTGACTGCTCACTACTCAAAAGCCGATAAAGAGGCAAGCATGGTGGAAAAGAAAGTTTGCTTTATTTTGGATGCCAGCAATCAGCAAGGAGGGAAGATTTGTATTCAAGGGCTGTTCCCCTACCTGATAATCACTTGGGAAGAGCTTTCATAGATGGAGGGAGGGGCCATATGCAGAAACAGCACAACCAGTTCTGACGGTCATCTTGAAATTGGTCATCGGTGGTCTGACAAGCATCACCTGATGGTTTTAAGTACAGTTAATGTTCAGTTCCATGGTTGGAAAGTGTTCCCATTTCTTTGAGGCGAATTTTCAGAATGGTGGCAGATTATGTCATGGCTTCAGTCTGGTCATCATGTAGTTAACTTCTTCCACGTGGTTGGGATTTCAGTATCCATCCAGGATATGGGTCAGAATGAAATCTATTGCCCCTGGGAGGAACGAAAGCTCCTTGACTAGGCTTTATGACCATCTATTATAATTTAGTCTTGCTGAACTGTTTTCCTTTGTTTCTGCATTTTTTCACTTCTCTGATTAAATTTATTCTTTGGCTATAGTTTTTCCACAGACTAGGCAGGAAGAGGACTTGGGGGAAGGACCAGAGGGTCTTATTCCATTTCAACATGACTTGCTTGGCTCTTAAAAGCATTGGGTTATAGATGGTTTGCAAACTAAGAGATTTGTTGAAGATTGAGAATCATATAAATATTATTTCTTTTACCTCCTGGATTTGTCATGCATCTCTTCAGGGTGCTTTTCTATGCTACTCTGTTCATCATTTCTTTGCTTAACCCATAGGTAGATTGTTATTCTGAGAATATTGTCATTATCCAAATAAAAGAATCAGAAGATTAGAGTAATAGTGTAAATCTTTTTTTAATCTGCAGAATAAAAATAGTTTCTTTGCAGTTGTCTATTTTTTCTAACTCATTCATTCCTTTCTCTTACTAAACTACTCTTACCAGAATTAAAGAAATCAATCTTGTTGCTTATTTTAGTCAATATCACATAGAAGTTTTAGCTTGGGAACCAGGACATCAATTTTAGATTGCATATGACCACTTGTAACACTTTTTGAGAAGACCTGTTATAAGTTCAGTTCAGTTCAGTAGCTCAGTCGTGTCCAACTCTTTGCTACACCATGAATCTCAGCAAGCCAGGCCTCCCCGTCCATCACCAACTACTGGAGTTCACTCAAACTCGTCCATTGAGTCGGTGGTGCTATCCAACCATCTCATCCTCTGTCGTCCCCTTTTCCTCCTGCCCCCAGTCCCTCCCAGCATCAGGGTCTTTTCCAATGAGTCAACTCTTCGCATGAGCTGGTGAAAGCATTGGAGTTTCAGCTTCAGCATCGGTCCTTCCAAAGAAATCCCAGGACTGATCTCCTTTAGGATGGACTGGTTGGATCTCCTTGCAGTCCAAGAGACTCTCAAGAGTCTTCTCCAACACCACAGTTCAAAAGCATCAATTCTTCAGCACTCAGCTTTCTTCACAGTCCAAGTCTCACATCTATACATGACCACTGGAAAAACCATAGCCTTGACTAGACGGACCTTTGTTGGCAAAGTAATGTCTCTGCTTTTGAATATGCTATCTAAGTTGGTCATAACTTTTCTTCCAAGGAGTAAGAGTCTTTTAATTTCATGGCTGCAATCACCATCTGCAGTGATTTTGGAGCCCCTCAAAATAAAGTCTGACACTGTTTCCACTGTTTCCCCATCTATTTCCCATGAAGTGATGGGACCAGATGCCATAATCTTAGTTTTCTGAATGCTGAGTTTTAAGCCAGCATTTCTCCTCTTTCACTTTCATCAAGAGGCTTTTTACTCTCTTACAGTCTGGCTGCTGCTGCTAAGTCTCTTCAGTCATGTCCGACTCTGTGTGACCCCATAGATGGCAGCCCACCAGGCTCCACTGTCCCTGGGATTCTCCAAGCAAGAACACTGGAGTGGGTTGCCATTTCCTTCTCCAGTGCATGAAAGTGAAAAGTGAAAGTGAAGTTGCTCAGTCGTGTCTGACTCTGAGCTACCCCATGGACTTGCAGCCTACCAGGCTCCTCCATCCATGGGATTTTCCAGGCAAGAGTACTGGAGTGGGTTGCCATTGCCTTTTGCAGAACAAACATACCACACATTGAAGTATTTGTTAAATAGGCATTCTTCAGAAAGTAGGCACAAAACGATTGTTTGGTGAACTTGATGAGTTCCAGCTCTGTGTTCTTTCAGATTCTTTTGTTGCCTTAATCATGAGAACATTTTGTTAAGGCACACACCCATCAGTACAGAGGCAGGAATAAGGCACCTGAATTCCTTCTAATCCAAGGCATCCAAGCAGGACATTTAGGGACCAAGACTGAGCCCTACTCATAAAGGTGCAGGCCAGAAGCTTCCAGGATTCTCAGTCTTTGTTCAAGTATGTCTGAGGGTCATGAAAATAATTTAGTTAATACACATGTCTTGAATACCTTGAGCTTCATTTCTAACATTTGTCTTCCTAATTAACAAACCAGTAATTTCTCCAATAAAAACCATTTCCGATGCTTACTTCACTAGTTAACAAAGCCTCAGCTGTTGACGGAGATGCGGCTAACCAAATTGCCTCTAGTGGAGTGTGGCTTTTTTGAAATAACACTGACTGACTCTCCTTATAGTCTGAATTTTACAGAGTGATTGTAGAATTGAAGCTTGAATTGACTGGCACATTCATAAGAGTACACTGTCTCTGCTGAATTATTGTAAAATAAATTACAAATATCTTAACACCTTTCTAGATTTCTAGTGGTAATGATTTCTAGATTACTCCTTGAAAAAGAGATATGACCTGTCTGTCCCCTACTCTGAAGCAGGAGTTGCACTTAAAATATTCACATCTATAGATGTCTGTCATATTCTTAAATTCTGGGATCCTTGTGAAGAAAGGAGAGACTGTGTTAGTGAGTTGGTGGTTTTTACACTTTAACTATTTTGCTGATACTTATTTTAAGAAAAAAAATGCCAAATTTTTAAACTTAAAAAGTAATGATTAATAAAGGAACATGACTTATATTACATAGAGCTTAAGGTTGTAAAGCAGTAACTCATAATGAAAAACTAGCACCCAGGATGTAAGGGTAAAAAACTAACAGGTTGCAGCAGCTTATATGACTGGCTTTGAGATTTGCTCTTCATAACAATGGGCAAAACAATTATTTAAAAATCTAAGAAATATTGTATTAATCTTAGTGCAGTAACGTAAAAGCAAGGTCTTTCCCTTGAGTTAGTAATTATTAAGAAATGAAAGTTCCCTTTATAGCTATGTCCTTAGAGCCATTAAAAAGTCAGCTTTATTACTGAAAGTCCTGCAGGAAAGTTAAATTTGTTATTAAGGCTCTGGAATTCTCTAGCTCTCAATCTCTTTTTCCCTCCATTAAAACCGTTATTTTTACAGCATGGTTTTGGATAATTGTTTTTTAGGAACATAAGGATCACATTATAGCAGAAAAGATGGTATTTAATGCAACATTAACAGTATATATGGGACTAGAAAGAAGAGGAGGATTTCTGAATATTTAAGTCATTTCCTTTAAACCTTGTGATTTTGTCTTTCAAGTAGACTTTTATCTTATTAATGGTTCATTCTTTTGATGTTTAAAAACAGAATGATTTTTCTTTCTTAAAACTTATATCACACGTGGGTACTTGAGCTTACTCTTTGTTATAAACACAGTATTAACTATTTCATTTTGTATATTTGTATACTCAATTGTGTATAATACACATATAGTTATACCCTTGCATATACCCAGCTGTGAATCTAGCTTTCTTCTCCAAAGAGTTCTTCCTTCACATGTTCAAATTAAATCCATTTTAGTATTTCTCCTCTTTGCCTGCTCATTCAACAGCATTCACATTGAAAGATAAAAGTGATTTGGAACATATATAAAATACAGTGGGTAAAGGAGCAGTAAAAAAAAAATTGGAAAGAAATTCTGTCAGGAAAAGGGATGTTTTATGTGCAGGAACTCCAGAAGGCAGTAAGATGTTGGGTAGTATTTCTCCATCATTTGAAGGAAAGTCATAAAATGTGTTAATCATTAAGAGAACCAAACCCTTTTGGATACCTCATTCATGTGCTATCTTTAAATAAATCTGAAGCTGGTGCTTGTTCTGTTAGTGATTTCCTGTCTACAATGGGGAAAAGAGGTACTATTTTAAATTATATTATAGTGAAAACCATGTTGGTAGGGCACATTGCCTTCATTTGAGAACCACTTTACTATTTTGATTTCAGGGATGTTAACAGTGTATTTTATCAATTTTGAAAGGTTTCCAGTTAAAGGTTTAATGAGGGTGAGGCTGAAGGGTGAAAGGGACAAAATAGAATAGGTCCCCAAATTCTCTTTCCAATGCTAGCTAGAAAGCGCTCTGTACTTTGAATTCTCCCTTTAGGAAAAAAAAAAACAAAAACAAAAACAGAGAAACTGTGATATGTGTTTTTGTGTTTTTTTTTTTTTTTAATATTCATCAACTGAATAGGACAAAAACTCATGGAATTCCAGTTTTTTTTTTCTTCATATAAAGCTGTAAAGTCCCAGTATTTAGAAAAAAAGCCTCCAAGTTCATATTTAGATTAAGCCCAATGAATATATATCCATTGTTTGTATATTAAATTTTATTACTCTCCCAAATACATCCCTTTACATAATCAGATACATTTCCTGAAAACTTCTGGCACATACATATAACTGGTAGACACCTGTAGGATGATGATGATGATGATGATCTGAAATTTTATTTTTATAGGCGAACCATTGTAGAGTCTGGTGATTATTCAATAGGTGATCCACTGTAGAGTCTGGTGGTTATTAAGCTACTTATCAGTTTCACAAAGGTTGCGGAGAAGTGAACAAAACTGTGAGCTCTGAGATCTTCATCATCTTCATCTTTGTATGATGAAGATACCCTGGTATGGTTCCTGGTATTTACATAGTAGGGATTCAATAAATGTTTTAGCTTGAGTAACTGGAAAAGAGGACTTC
The DNA here is from genome assembly GCF_001704415.2 of Capra hircus. Classification (NCBI taxonomy): domain Eukaryota; kingdom Metazoa; phylum Chordata; class Mammalia; order Artiodactyla; family Bovidae; genus Capra; species Capra hircus. The sequence continues at coordinate 88,567,209 of NC_030813.1, read as the reverse complement.
ATAAATGGTGATCGACACCAGCATGAGACAAAAGCTTTGTCTCATTGAATGCTCAAAACTTTGAGGCAGATACCATTTTTATCTCAGTTTTATTAATGAGGAAACCTTGACTGGTGAGTTTCTGTAGCTTGTGTAGCATCACATAACATAAGAAATGGTAGAGCTGAAATTTGAAGGCACGTTCTCTAACTGCCTGTTACACTAAATTGCTTTTGCCATGGCATTCTGAGTACTTAAAAATTTTTAGAAGGAAAAAGTGAAAGTGGAAGTTACTTGGTCATGTCCGACTGATACAGTCCATGGAATTCTCCAGGCCAGAATACTGAAGTGGGTAGCCTTTCCCTTCTCCATGGGATCTTACCAACCCAGGGATCAAATGCAGGTCTCCCTCATTGCTGGCGGCTTTTTTTTTTTTTTTTTACCAGCTGAGCCACAAGGGAAGCCCAAGAATACCAGAGCGGGTTAGCCTATCCCTTCTCCAGTGGATCCTCCCGAAAAAGGAATCAACCGGGGTCTTCTGCATTGCAGGTGGATTATTTACCAACTGAACTATCAGGGAAGCCCTTAGAATGAAAGGAGAATTTCAAAGTTGGCCCTGAGAGTGCTTTTGAGACCTAGTCGTTCTGCTATCCCAGCACGGTGATTGGTGCAAAAGATTTTAAATGATGTTTGAATGCTTTGAGTTTTTGCTTTGGGCAGGAGTTTTTTTCCTTTTTTAATGCAAACATTTCCAAATGGGAAAGGCAGAAAAAAAACTCAGAAATATTTATTCTTTCTTGAAGAGTCTTTTGGAAACATGGGAAGAAAATTTCTAGCCCTGTGAGGCAGGGGCTTGCATGTAGATATCAGCTGACTGTTAGAGCCAATTACCTCATTATGCTAATAATGACATCGACTTTTGTCTTTCAAATTTCTACTCAATTTTCTGTCTAAGTTTAGATTTTTGTTACATTAAACTGTTTCTGAAGCAGTTTCTAAGGAAACTTCCCAGGCAAGGCACTTTGATTAATAATTAGAAAGTCATGATGTGTAAATGCCGTGAAACAGGCTGGGTGCCTAGAGGAAAATAGACAGGAAGGGGCAGTTTCAAAGTATCAGCTAGAGTGGCTGCTATGTTTGATCCCTTTCCCAACAGCCCTCCTGATAAACAAGTTTTCCAAGGTCCCCACAGATGTTTAAGGTCAAAATATAGGAACAGTTTTTCAGTTATCAAAATGTGCATGCCAGCTCTGACCCACAGTGATCTTGGAGCCTCGCTTCATCCCTGAACCCTCTCTCTTTCGGTCATCCCCTTCCTCCCCCTCTCCCCGCCCCCACACTGCACACAGGTGATTTCAGCAGTGGGGATGGGGAACATGTGAGAGTGTCAGGGCTTGGATATTCTCCAAGTACGCCAGCTCTGGGATTATTTTATCTGTTAAATTTCACTGAAATGCATGCAATCCCCCATTCTTTAACCTCACATCTTATGTCTGGTGGGGATGCAAAACAGTTCCTAATGTTTTGGGCAAATTTTTTTTTTTTTTTTTTTTTTGTTACCGGGCAACAGGATAGAGGTTTCGATATCCCTGATCACCGCTAGCTCTGAATTCCTGCCTCTACCCTTCTGAACTCTCTCTGCTCTGTATTTTGCTAATCTCCACTCTATTCTTTGCTGACTTTCCCCAGATCAAAAAACTACATCCTATTCTGTCATTCACAGCAATTCAATTTTCTGCAGCCATGACTGTGAATGTAACTCTAGACCTACTTACGCATATTTTAAAAAAATATTAACAAATCTTGCTAACATAACTTCTGTGCTGTTAGCAGCATGAAGCACCCTCAGAAGCTTTGACATCACAGCTTTTCCTTTATCTTGGGCCAGCTCAAGTTCTTGGGCAGGACTTTCTCCTCCCTAGGAAAGCAAAAGGCCACAGTCAGTGTTGTTTATTTTGTTAATAAAGAATACTTATTTCCCAGGTTTCTTGTTTCCAAGCAGAGAAACATTTAGTACTGCAGGGGAGGAAGTTTTTTTCCTCTCCCTTTCTTTGGCTGGTGTAATAATCAAATTAACAGAACAGTTTGGACTGATTAACAGGACCAAACCAATTTAATTACATGTGTACAAGGCCTCATAAAAATATATGACCCTCGGGTAGTCAGACAGTTGAGGCTTATATGACATCTGGAGCTAAGGGAAAGTAAGTAGGGGTCTGGGACCTCAAAATGGAAGAAGACAATTCACAGGGAGATGGGAAGAGTAAATGTTTGGTCAACACATATTTACCATACCATGCAGAGACAATGGAACACAGAGAGAAATTTGATCTTGACACTTAGCCAGCTCCCTCCAGCTTACCACATCTAGCCCGTATTCTTAGTATTTTAGTTATCTATGGTGATAGTGCTTTTCCTGGACCAGGCCTCCTATCTAAATTCTAGGCAGTTAATGGAGAGGTAAACGTTTTTCTCGAATCTGCTGGGTCTTGGTTATTTTCAGCTCAAAATAGTCTACATACCAAAGTGACACATTTTGGGGAGACTTGTTCTGATCCTCGTAATTATGGTAATACATTTGACCTCTCTTTGTCCCTTCATTTTGTTCTTTGGTGAATCTGGGACAAGCAACTGGGCTTGAGTGGCCCACATCCTTCCTCTGAGTCTTGGTGTTTGTGTTTGCCTGCCCAGAAGGACTGTACATCCTGCACTGGTCCCTCACCACTGATGTCATGTTCCATGTTTACCAATATCCTAAATCCCGAATGCCGTTCTTCTCCCCTTTCAGTCTCAGAAGACAATCTAATCTCCTCTTTCAAAGGGAAAATCAAGCCAGCTGTGTCTTCCTTTGCCTTAAGTCATAAAACTCCTTCCCTTCTTTCTGCTAGCCTTCAAAGAAGGAGCTGCTCCATTCTTGGTGTAACCACTTTACATTGCTTTTAAGTGAGGTTATTGATTGCTTTAAATTAATATTATTTAAAGCAATAAATTAAAGCTGAGGTTATTGATACTGCTTCTGGCAGTCTTGATTCCAGCTTGTGCTTCATCCAGCCCAGCATTTCTCATGATGTACTCTGCATATAAGTTAAATAAGCAGGGTGACAATATACAGCCTTGATGTAATCCTTTCCCAATTTAATATTTAGAAATTAAATATTTATTTCTTTAAATAACCTCATGCCCTCAAACTTGCCCTCAATAATAGGACATTACTCCATCTAGACAGTATATTAAAAAGCAGAGACATTACTTTGCCAACAAAGGTCCATCTAGTCAAGGTTCTGGTTTTTCTAGTGGTCATGTATGAATGTGAGAGTTGGACTGTGAAGAAAACTGAGCACTGAAGAATTGGTGCTTTTGAACTGTGGTGTTGGAGAAGACTCTTTAGAGTTCCTTGGACTGCAAGGAGATCCAACAAGTCTATCCAAAGAAGATCAGTCCTGGGTGTTCATTGGAGGGACTGATGTTGAAGCTGAAACTCTGATACTTTGGCCACCTAATACGAAGAGCTGACTCATTTGGGAAGACCCTGATGCTGGGAAAGATTGAGGGCAGGAAGAGAAGGGGATGACAGGATGAGAGGTTGGATGGCATCACCAACTCGATGGACATGTGTTAGGGTGAACCCTGGGGGTTGGTGATGGACAGGGAGGCCTGGCGTGCTGCAGTTCATGGGGTCTCAAAGAGTCGGACACGACTGAGTGACTAAACTGAACTGAACTACTCCATCTGTTAGTACCTTCTCTGTTGAACCACTAACTTCTCTCCTGCTTATTCCTTTTTGGTGACTCAGATGGTAAAGAATCTACCTGCAATGCAGGAGACCTGAGTTTGTTCCCTGGGATGGGAAGATCCTTGGGAGAAGGAAATGGCAACCCACTCCAGTATTCTTGCTTGGAGAATTTTATGGACAGAGAAGCCTGGCAGGCTACAGTCCATGGGGTCCATAGAGTCTGACATGAATGAGTGACTTTCACTTCATTTCATCTCCTTTTTTTTGCCTATAAATATACTTAGGTGTCCTTCATTTTAGAAGTCTTTCCCAGTACCCTGTCTCCTTCTTTTTATTTATTTGTTTATTTGGTTGTACCAGGTCTCAATTGTAACACATGGGATTTTTCAGCTGCAGCATGTAGGATCGCATTCCATGGCTAGATATCAAACTTGTGCCGCTTATATGGGGAGTGTGGTGTCTTAACAACTGAACCACCAGGGAAGTTCCCACCCTATTCCTTCTTGTGCCATATCCCTCTTTCTTCCCTTTACAAACAAGAGCCTTTGAAGAGTAGTCTATCCTCATTGATTGCTTCACTAGGTCCATTTTTTTTATTAATAATTCATTAAAGTCAGGCTTCAATCCCACCAGGCTAATGGTACTAACAGAAGCAGAAGATATTAAGAAGTGGCAAGAATACACAGAAGAACTATACAGAAAAGATCTTCATGACCCAGATAACCATGATATTGTGATCACTCACCTAGAGCCAGACATCCTAAAATGAGAAGTCAGTGGACCTTAGGAAGCGTCACTAAGAACAAATCTAGTGGAGGTAATAGAATTCCAGTTGCACTATTTCAAATCCTAAAAGACGATGCTGTGGCACTCAGTAAGCCAGCAAATTTGGAAAACTCAGCAGTGGCCACAGGACTGGAAAAGATCAGTTTTCATTCCAATCCCAAAGAAGGGCAATGCCAAAGAATGCTCAGACTACCACACAATTTCACTGTCTCACATGCTATCAAAGTAATGCTCAAAATTCTCCAAGCCAGGCTTCAACAGTATGTAGACAGAGGAACCAGAGATCAAATTGCCAACATCCGCTGGATCATGGAAAAAGCAAGAGAGTTCCAGAAAAACATCTACTTCTGCTTTATTGACTATGCCAAAGCCTTTGACTATGTAGATCACAACAAACTGTGGAAAATTCTTAAAGATTTGGGAATACCAGACCACCTTACCTGCCTCCTGAGAAATCTTTATGCAGGTCAAGAAGCAACAGTTAGAACCAGACATGGAACAACAGACTGTTTCCAAATTGGGAAAGGAGTACATCAAGGCTGTATATTGTCACTCTGCCTATGTAACTTATATGCAGAGTACATCATGAGAAATGCTGGGCTGGATGAAGCACAAGCTGGAATCAAGATTGCCAGAAGCAGTATCAATAACCTCAGATATGCAGATAACACTACTCTTATGGCAGAAAGTGAAGAGGAAATGAAGAACCTTTTGATGAAAGTGAAAGAGGAGATTGAAAAAGCTGGATTAAAACTCAATGTTCAAAAAACAAAGATCATGGCATCCAGTCCCATCACTTCATGGCAAATAGATGGGGAAACAATGGAAACAGTGACAGACTTTATTTTCTTGGGCTTCAAAATCACTGCAGATGGTGACTGCAGCCATGAAATTAAAAGATGCTTACTCTTTGGAAGAAACACTATGACCATCTTAGACAGCATATTAAAAAGCAGAGACATTACTTTGCTGACAAAGATCCATCTAATCAAAGCTATGGTTTTTCCAGTAGTCATGTATGGATGTTAGAGTTGGACTTAAAAGAAAGCTTAGCACTGAAGAATTGATGCTTTTGAACTGTGATGTTGGAGAAGACTCCTGAGAGTTCCTTGCACTGCAGGAGATCCAACTGGTCAATCCTAAAGGAAATCAGTCCTGAATGTTCCTTGGAAGGACTGATGCTGTGAAACTCCAATACTTTGGCCACCTGATGTGAAGAACTGACTCACTGGAAAAGACCCTGATGCTGGGAAAGATTGAAGGAGGGAGAAGAAGGGGATGATAGAGGATGAAATGGTTGGATGACATCACTGACTCAATGGATGTGAGTTTGAGCAAGTTCCGTGAGTTTGTGATGGACTTGGAAGCCTGGCATGCTGCAGTCCAAAGAGTGGACTAGGGTCGTGTGCTGGGGTCGTAAAAAGTTGGACACAACTCAGTGACTGAACTGAACTGAATTCATTTATTCTGATAAAGGTATCCACTGAATTCTTAATTACGAAGTCCAGGGAATATTTTCCATTAATCATTTAACTTTCCTCTCTGTATCAACTCATTTACCAACTCTTTCTTGAAATCCCTTCTTGGGTTTCATGGCACTGCTCCACTGTGTATTTTCTGGAATCTATTAGACTGGGGTTTCCATTCTACCTCTACCACTTGTTGTGAGGCTTAACCTTTCAAAAACTCAGTTTCGCCATTTGTAAAATAGTGGTAACAACAGTATCCTTCTAATAGAATTGATGGGAGAATAAAATTGAAAACAATGCACGCTAAGCTGTCACCCTAGTCCATGGTACTAAAAATCTTCGGTCCTACTGCTCCATTGAAATGGTACAAGGCGGGGCTCTGTGTCATTGAATCCCACACATTTTTCATGGTTGGAATTACCATAATATTCAATGCTTTTGTCTACCTTTAAAACATTCTCTTCTCTTGGTTTCCTGGATACCATATGCTCTTGGTTTTCCTCTGCACCCACTCCCACCTTCCCCTTCCACTCATCTTTTCTGACTCATTTATTTAATATTTAAGTGGTTACAGTTTCTTTTTTGCATGTATTATTATTATCATTTTGGCTGTGCTGGGTATTCATTGCGGCATGCAGGCTCTTCATTTCTGCCTGTGGGCTTTTCCTAGTTGTGGAGAGGAGGAGTTACTCTATAGTTGAGGTGCAAGGGGGGTCTCTGGTTGCACAGGCCCTAGGGTAAGAGGGTCAGTAGTTGCTGTACACAGGCTTAGTTGCCTCATGTCACGCGGGATCTTAATTTGTGGACTAGGGATCTAATATGTGTTTCCTGCATTGTCAGGCAGATTCTTAACAACTGGACCACCAGGGAAGTCCTTGCTGCTACTGCTGTTTAGTCGCTAAGTTGTGTCTGGCTCTTTGCAACCCCAAGGACAGAGAAGCCTGGCGGGCTACTGTAGCCCACCAGGTCCCTCTGTCCATGGAATTTCCCAGGCAAGAATACTTGGATTGCCATTTCCTTCTCCAGGGGATCTTCCTGCCCCTGGGATTGAACCTGGGACTCCTGTGTCACCGGCTTCACAGGCAGATTCTTTACCACTGTACCACTTGGGAAGTCCCAGGGAAGTCCCCAGAGTTTCTTACAACCCTGTTGTCTTCCCATGCTCTCTTCTCTACCAAGGTGATTTCATCCATATTCATACAATCTGTTCTCATCTATCCACTGATGACTCTTAAATTTATTTTTTTCTAGCTAGCCCTGTCCTCTGAGTTGTTCAGCTATATATCCATCCATGTACTCCTGTATATGACAGGGTGTCCACAGACTCTCCATGCCTCAAACAAAACTGAAGTTTTTCTCTTCCCTCACCTGACTTATCCAGAGTTTTCTAATATCACTGTTTTTCTCCAGGAATCTTTCCCACACTCATTAGTCTAGGTCAAGCTCCCTGTTTCAGTGTTCATAGCATCCTCTGCTTCTCTATCATAATATCATTACAGTCTTAATTGCATAAATAGTCATGTGATGTCTTCTTTCCCAGATAGTACAAGCTGTTTGACAGCTAACGTGTCTTCTTGTTAACAACTAAACAAACAGCTTGCAGCATTTTACCTTATATAGACATTTTTTTAAATTTGAAGGATAATTGCTTTACAGAATTTTGTTTTCTGCCAAGTATCAACATGAATCAGCCATAGGTATACCTATGTCCCCTCCCTCTTGAACCTCCCTCTCATCTCCCTCTCCATCCCACCCATTTAGATTGTTACAGAGCCCCTGTTTGAGTTCCCTGACTCATACAGCGAATTCCCATTGGCTATCTATTTTACATAAGGTATTATATGTTTCCACTTACATAAACGTTTAATAAAGAGGTGGAATAATAATATGTGAAAAGAAATTTACTGTTTCCTGACATACAGCTATTACTCAAAAATGTCAGCTATTACAATTTTAGCCCCCATCTTTTTTTTTAGCCCCCAATTTTTAACTTCTCTTTTCTTCTCTAGCCCTTTAAATATCGGCATTTTCCAAAGTTTTTTTTTTTTCCCTCTTATTTGATACTTTACATGTCCTTTCAAAGCAGTATAATCTGCTCTGTGGTTTTTCTCTGTCCCCATTGTGCTGATGTTATGATAAGGCACTTAATTTATACTAAAAGACCAGGGAGAGATCTCTGAGGAGTGACAGTAAGTGCTGAGACCTACAAGCCAGAGGGTGTACAACCACTGTGGGAATTAGTAGCTCCAGAAAAGGCTGCTTTAAGTTAGCCACAAAATATGAGGATCTGAAACTCGGCATTCCAAATAAATCCCCCATGTACTACTACTGCTGTTTCTCCTTGTATTAAATTCCCCTTCTTTCTGATTTGCTGAAGCAGTGCCACTCAGCTTGACTCTGGCTTCATCTTCTGTTGTTTTCCAGGCAGGTCATTCATTAAACTGCAGTGATTCTTCAAGATGCTGAGAGGAAGAATGCATCTCACCCAGGCTCAGTGTTGTAAACAGTTAAGATGAGACACACCTATATGGTTCTGGGCTCCCACTGTTAAATCTCTTTTACTGGAAGTCACTCATTCAACCCTTTTAACAAAGCAAAAATTATTAATAATATTTCCTTTCACTCTCACAAATGTCTAGATTTGAATGATGCGTTATATGGACCACCCTCCTTAAAGTCCACCCAACCTAGAGTGGTTGGGTGATTGATTGAAGAAAGAGAAGGGGTTCTATTTCTAGCCACTTAATATGCCCAAACCTAACCTCCCTCATACAACTGAGGTCCTGGCATTGAGCCAAGTTCATCAGTCTTTGACCATTTCTTTTGTTAGTTTGAATGCCTTCTTCAGAACCTTTGGTATACTTTATAGACAGTTGGTGTCATCAGGGACCTCATCAGTGCTCTGCTTACATTCAATCCTAAAAGATGGGGAATAAATTTCAATCTCTTTCATACATGGGAGCTCTCAATCTCCTAAAGTGAATTCAAACACTTTTTTTCCCCCTGGAATCCTTTAATTCTGCATACCTGGAAGCCTAGAAGTTCTAATTTTACCTTCTACTTATAAAACATGATTAAAATAGTCCACTGATAAGGTTCAGTTAAGAATGAAGATCTGTCCAAGGTTACAGATTATCATTACAGAGAGACTTAGAAGTGACTTACAGCTTTTAAATGGCAAATTCTTGAGATTTTATATATGCACATATATTTATATACCGTACATGCACACATTCATGTATATAAGTATAGAAAGAAGCTTCAGGGTTATTTATGAACTGGTAAACTGGAAAAGCTGTTTTCAAGTCAAACTAAAGAATAAAGGCACACATAGAGATCATCCTGGTTACATTTTCCCCAGCAAACATTTTCTGAATACCAGCTACATGATTGCTAGGCATTGTGTGAAGAACTGTCTTTTAAATAATATAAGTAATAAAATGCTGTAATTTGGAGAAAAGTTGATCTTTCTGACCAAATGCTTCTGCTGCTGCCAAGTCATTTCAGACGTGTCCGACTCTGTGCGACCCCATAGACGGCAGCCCACCAGGCTCCCCCATCCCTGGGATTCTCCAGGCAAGAACACTGGAGTGGCTTGCCATTTCCTTCTCCAATGCATGAAAGTGAAAAGTGAAAGTAAAGTCGCTCAGTCGTGTCCAGCTCTTCGAGACCCCATGGACTGCAGCCTACCAGGCTCCTCTGTCCATGGGATTTTCCAGGCAAGAGTACTGGAGTGGGTTGCCAATTGCCTTCTCCATCTGACCAAATGAATTGCACATTTATTTTTCTCCTATAGAACATCATACTCACTCCCAGGATAACACACATCACAGTGTATTACAGCTATTTTCTTCCATTTCTGTTGCCTCTGCCAGTCTGATCTTCTTGAGTAGAAACTATCTTTTCATCTTTATAATGCCAACTACGGGCTCAGTTTCTGGGCTATAATAGGCGCTATTTTTTCCTCTTGATGCTAGATTCTTAACTTTTCTTTATATAAATCAATTTACAGATTAAATAACTGAGTGGAGTTGAAAACTGTGTGGAAAGTTAACTGAATTGAAAATAAACATATAGACCTTGATGTAAAATTAGTTTGGAGGACAATGGGTAAGTTTCAAAATAATGATGAAAAGTGTAAGTGTTAACTGCTTAGTCACATCTGACTCTCTGTGACCTCTTGGTCTGTAGCCTGCCAGGCTCCTCTGTCCCTGGAATTCTCCTGGAAAGAATACTGGAGTGGATTGCCCTTCTCCTCTCCAGGGGACCTCCCTGATCCAGGGATTGAACCCGGGTCTCCTGCAGATTCTTTACCATCTGAGCCACCAGAGAAGCCCCAGAATGATGACAGGTTCCAACACATTTATTAGAATTGGTATATGATGAGCTTTATTTTGAGTAAGAACCATATTTTATCATATCTGTCTAGTCCATCTAGATAATACCTTAAGGTAGGTGCTAAATAAATGCTCATAGAATAAATTGGCATACATGTAAAGAATTTGCATTAAATGTTCTGCTACAAGTAGCAATTGTTTTGGTGTTAAATACTAATCTAATAATAAGGAGTGCTAATGTTGATTATTAGAAGATGCTTTCTCCTTGGAAGGAAAGTTATGACCAACCTAGATAGCATATTAAAAAGCAGAGACATTATTTTGCCAAGAAAGGTCCGTCTAGTCAAGGCTATGGTTTTTCCAGTGGTCATATATGGATGTGAGAGTTGGACTGTGAAGAAAGCTGAGCGCTGAAGAATTGATGCGTTTGAACTGTGATGTTGGAGAAGACTGTTGAGAGTCCCTTGGACTGCAAGGAGATCCAACCAATCCATTCTGAAGGAGATCAGCCCTGGGATTTCTTTGGAAGGAATGATGCTAAAGCTGAAGCTCCAGTACTTTGGCTACCTCATGCAAAGAGTTGACTCATTGGAAAAGACTCTGATGCTGGGAGGGATTGGGGGCAGGAGGATAAGGGGACGACCAAGGATGAGATGTCTGGATGGCATCACTGACTCGATGGACGTGAGTCTGAGTGAACTCTGGGAGTTGGTGATGGACAGGGAGGCCTTGCGTGCTGCAATTCATGGGGTCGCAAAGAGTCAGACACGACTGAGTGATTGAACTGAGCTGAATGTTGATTATAAATAAAGCATATACTTAGAAGTTAATATTTCCTTATGAGCAGAGCAATTATTAAGCAATTGTTTGGCAAAATAAAAATATCAAGTGACCACAGCGCTCTTCTCTGTGACTGGTCTAGCGAAATTGCGTATTTTTCCTATTGTTGTTTCTTAATTTGTGTCTATTGTAGTTTTTATTTTTATGGCCAGTATTGCTTATACAGTAGTCCCCTCATTATCCATAGGGGATTATTCCAAGACTCCCAGTGAATGCTTGAAACCTTGGGTAGTACAAACTCTCCATATCTTTTCGGGTTTTCCTATACATACATACTGAAAGTTTAATTTATAAATTAGACACAGTAAGAGATTAAGAACTAATAAAATAGACCAATTATAACAATATACTGTGATAAAGGTTATGTGAATGTGGTCTTTCTCAAAATATCTTATTATACTGTACTCACCCTTCTTGTGATAATGTGAGGTGACAAAATATCTGTGTGATGAGATGAAGTGATGTGAATGGCATAGGCATTTTGACTAGTTTTAGGCTACTATTGACCTTCTGAAAATGTGTCAGGAGGAGGATCATCTGCTTTGAGTGATCCTGGATCATCACACTATGACAGTGTAAATGGGCTCTCAGGAGCTGACAATGTCAATGGTGGGGAACCTTGGACAGAACAGTGGGAGAGCAAGAGATTTCTGCACGGTACTTAGAATGGCATGTAGTTTAAAACATATCAATTGTTCATTTCTGGGATTTTCCACTTAGTAGTTTTGAACTGCAGTTAACAAGTAACTGAAACCTTGGAAAGTGAAGCCAGTGGATGGGGTGGGGGAGGAATCTGCTGTAGTTAGTTTTCTCACCTGTTGACCTTCTCCACTGTGGGCCCTTCAAGGGGCCAGTGTGCAGCAGCCTGATACTGTAAACCAGCTGCATCCTGGCTCTACGTCCTTTGATTCATTATTCAACTTCTGAGAGTCTCAGTTTCCTTGTCTATAAAGTAAAGTAAATAATACCTTACCTCATAGGACAATTTTGAAGATTTATTGGGATTTTATGAATAAGCTGCTTCATGTCACCTGGATTTCCACATATGTGAAGTCAGGTTTTCTACTGAAGTACTGACTCCTGTCAGATAAAGTAGGAAAACCAATGGGTTCCTAATATTTCTGTGCATTCCCAAGCAAGGTTTGAGGAGGAGCTTCCATTCTCCTTCTGACATTTGAAGTCTGTGCTCTAGGCTTTTCCCCCATCTTAACTTCAGCTACTATTCGCTGTCCTTTTCCTCAAGTTGCTGACCTCTCTCCATCCCTATATGAACATCTTCCTTTTTCTCCAAAACACCATTCATATGTCAGTATTGCAAATACCAGATTTTCAGATTTTCTTGCTGATTTGGAGATAATAGGACTGGGGTGTTAATTTTCATGCAGAATAAGAACAGCAAATTCAGTATCAGTTTTCACTTCCTAGACTCTGATCACCTTTCTTCACCCCAGGAAATATCTGATGTACTATTCCTGCCTCTCCTTAGGTGTTGATCTTTCACCAAGCCACAGGATCCACAGCTAGAAAGTGTGTGTATACGTGTGTATGTGTGTGTGTGTGTGTGTGTGTGTGTGTGAGTCTGTGTGTGTTGGGTGTGATGGAAGGAAAGGATGACTTGTTATCTTTTAATAATCTCACACTTGGAATTTAACTCTGCCTTTGTATAACCTTTAAGGCAAATTCTTCTACTTCAGTGTGTAGTCTTATATACTGTTTCTTTAATCTTCTTAGGTATTCTGTGAGTTCCAAATATTTTTTACAAAAACATTTTCAGATCAGTTCAGTCACTCAGTCGTGTCCGACTCCTTGCGACCCCATGAATCGCAGCACGCCAGGCCTCCCTGTCCATCACCAACTCCCGGAGTCTACCCAAACCCATGTCTATCGAGTCGGTGATGCGATCCAACCATCTCATCCTCTGTTGTCCCCTTCTCCACCTGCCCCCAATCCTTCCCAGCATCAGGGTCTTTCCCAGTGAGTCAACTCTTCACATGAGGTGACCAAAGTACTGGAGTTTTAACTTCAACATAAGTCCTTCAAATGAACACCCAGGACTGATCTCCTTTAGGATTGACTGGTTGGATCTTCTTGCAGTCCAAGGGACTCTCAAGAGTCTTCTCCAACACCACATTCAAAAGCATCAATTCTTCAGCACTCAGCTTTCTTTACAGTCCAACTCTCACATCCATATATGACCACTGGAAAAACCATAGCCTTGACTAGACGGACCTTAGTCAGCAAAGTAAGGTCTTTGCTTTTTAATATGCCATCTAGATTGGTCATAACTTTCCTTCCAAGGAGTAAGCGTCTTTCAATTTCATGGCTGCAGTCACCATCTGCAGTGATTTTGGAGCCCCCCAAAATAAAATCTGACACTGTTTCCACTGTTTCCCCATCTATTTCCCATGAAGTGATGGGACCGGATGCCATGATCTTCGTTTTCTGAATGTTGAGCTTTAAGCCAACTTTTCACTCTCCTCTTTCACTTTCATCAAAAGGCTTTTTAGTTCCTCTTCACTTTCTGCCATAAGGGTGGTGTCATCTGCATATCTGAGGTGATTGATATTTCTCCTGGCAATCTTGATTCCAGCTTGTGTTTCTTCCAATCCAGCGTTTCTCATGATGTACTCTGCATAGAAGTTAAATAAGCAGGGTGACAATATACAGCCTTGACGTACTCCATTTTCTATTTGGAACCAGTCTGTTGTTCCATGTCCAGTTCTAACTGTTGCTTCCTGACCTGCATACAGATTTCTCAAGAGGCAGGTCAAGTGGTCTGGTATTCCCATCTCTTTCAGAATTTTCCACAGTTTATTGTGATCCACACAGTCAAAGGCTTTGGCATAGTCAAGAAAGCAGAAATAGATGTTTTTCTGGAACTCTCTTGCTTTTTTGATGATCCAGCAGATGTTGGCAATTTGATCTCTGATTCCTCTGCCTTTTCTAAAACCAGCTTGACATTTTTATTGAGATGTGGTTTACATTCGGTACAATTTATGCATTGTAAGCTTACAGTTGATGGATTTTAACTGGGTACCTGTGTGCAATCACCAACAGGATCAAACTATAGAATAGTCTGTGATCTCCAGAATTCCCTTGTGCCCCTTTGCAGACAGCCCTCTTCCACCCACCCTCAACTCCAGGCAACCACTAATCTGCCTCCTGTCATTATAGATTAGATTTCCCTTTTTAGATATTTATACGAATGGATTTTTCTGGCTTCTTTCTATCATTTTCGAAATTAATCCACAGTGTTGCATATTTCAGGAGAGCATTCCTTTTTATTCCTGCATAGCATTACACTGTATGACTATACTAAATTTTATCTATGCATTCACTTTCTGATGGACATTTGAGTTGACAATTTTGGACTATTATGAACAAAACTGCTATGAACATAAACTAGTATAAGTCTTTACATAGCAAAATGTTTTTATTTCTCTTTGTCAAATATCTAGGCATAGAAATGCTGAGCTATATAGTAAGTATATATTACACTCTATGAGAAACTTTTTTTCCCACAAAAGTGATACAATTTTAAATCCTCACTAGCCACATATGAGAGTATGGTTTCTCTGTCTCCTCACCAATCCTTGACATGGTTAAGCTTTTAAATTATAGACATTCCAGTGGGCATAGAGTGGTATCTAATTTAATGGTTTTAATCTGCATTTTCCTGACAACCAAAGATGTTGAGCAGCTTTTCATATGGTTGCTGGTGATTCTGCATATTCTGTTGTGAAGTGGCTACACAATCTCTGTAAAAACCAATTGGCTGCTTTTATGTGTCTGTCTGCTAATTCCATTAACTCTGTTATTTCTCTATTTGTTTCTGTTGATTGTTGATTTTCCTGCTTATAGGCCATATTTTTCTGCTTCTTTCTATGCCTGGTCAATTTTTTTGTTGTTGTTAATGTAAGACATTGTGAATATTTTCTTGTTGGCTGTTGGATTTTGTTATATTCTTTTATATATCAATATTTTGGGGCTTTGTTCTGAAAGGTAGGTAAGTACTTGGAATCTATTTGACCCAGTTAAAGCTCTGTTTGAAGTGAAGTCGCTCAGTCGTGTCTGACTCTTTGCAACCCCATGGACTGTAGCATACTACGCTCCTCCATCCATGAGATTTTCCAGGCAAGAGTACTGGAGTGGGTTGCCATTTCCTTCTCCAGAGGATCTTCCTGACCCAGGGATTGAACCCAGGTCTCCCACACTGTAGGCAGATGCTATACCATCTGAGCCTCTCTGTTTGGGTGTGTCTAAATGTAGTCTTTAGAAAAATAGTCTATGGACTGAAAGTGAAAGAAGTGAAGGTGTTAGTTGCTCAGTCATGTCCGACTTTTTGAGACCCCGTGGACTATATATAGCTTGCCAGGCTCCTCTGGCCAAGGAATTCTCCAGGCAAGAATACTGGAGTGGGTAGCCATTCCTTTTTCCAGGGGATCTTGCTGACCTGAGGATTGAACCAGGGTCTGCTGCATTGCAGGCAGATTCTTCACCATCTGAACCACTGGGGAAGCTCAGTCTATAGACTAATGCTATAAAAATATACTTATGAGGAGTCTACCTGTGGACCCCTTTATTATGAAATCTTTTCAGTCTGTCTTGTGGGACAAAAATCATCCTAGCACTGGGTGAGATCTGAGAATTGTTAGATTGTGTTAGAACCACAGCTTTTCGGTCGTCCTTTACAGCACTTATGGAGTGTGAGGGTTCCCTGGTGCCTCAGATGGTAAAGAATCTGCCTGCTATGCAGGAGATGCAGGTTCAGTCTCTGGGTCAGGAAGATCCCCTGGAGAAAAGGAATGCAGCCCACTCCAGTATTCTGGCCTGGAAAATTCCATGAACGGAGGAGCCTGGCAGGCTATAGCTTGCGGGGTCACAAAGAGTTGGACACGACTGAGCGAAAGACACTTTCGCTATGGAGTGTGAATCCTGGTAGACACAGACCAATAGTCAACAAAAGATTTAAGGTGAACTCCCTCCTCTTCTGTACTCTGTCCCACAAATTTTAAATGCTTTCACCTTCTCATATTCTGATCTCTGTTTCCTCAGCTTAGTATGGTGGCTCTCTGTTTGTGCCTCCTCTCCCCGTGCTGAGGCATGGAGACTTTTCCGGGCAGGAAACTAGGGCTTATTTAATTCACTTCTGTTCTATCAGAGATCTCAGTGGTGTACTCTCAGTTCTCCAGTGTCTGAAAGCATTTGTTGATACAGTCTGTCTCGTTCTCTAGTTGTTTCTTGAGGGAGGGCAAATTTAGTCACTGCAGTTTCTTCGTGGCTAGATGCAGAGATTTATGTATCAATATCATCGACAAGCTTGAGGGCTGTGATAGGATTAAGAGATTAAGAATTTTTAATTTTCTAATTAAGCAAACAAAAGGAAAATGTATACTTATTATCACCATCCTTTCATGAGAAAAAGCATATTTAATGGTAAAAAGATAAGAAACAGTTATCACTATGTGAGACAATCCTTTCTATTATATTAAATAAATTAACTTCATGAAAAAATTACATTATTAATTTCCCTCATTTTGTCACATGGGAGTAGAGTTTACTTATTAATCAGCTATAATCTGTGTGATTAATGTTCAGAAACCACTGATCCAGGCCAGGCCATCCTTTTCTTATATTCACTTTATAGAAAAAGCACTGAGATTCAGATAAATTAATGAGAAAGTGATAAATATTGAGCAATATAGCCAGGTCTAAGACTCAGATTTCCTAGGTCTTAGTTCAGTCCTTCCTTTCTTGCATCACAGTGAGGTCTTCCTGTATGTGTAAAGATAGTAAAACTGAACTGCTAGACACTCTAGATATTATCTTTCCATTGAAGTATAACATCTCATAAAATTATCTTGATCCTTTGTTACTATCCTTTAGTCTGAGTTAAGTACAGTTACTATTATGATAAAAATGCCATCTATTATTGTGTAGTGCTTTATACTGCTTATACTGAGTACATGTTATTATTGGCTTCTAGAAAGTATGCTCAATGAAGCAATTAAAATAAGAACCTTAATACTGAATAAAATACTTAAACATATTCAGATAATATTTACTGAATTGAATTGCATTTGATAAATACCAAACTGAAGACTATTAAGCTTGAAGACAATAATTCACTAAATTCTATTCTTTTATTTTTGATTGTGCTGGATCTTTGATGATGCACATGCAGGCTTTCTGTAGCTGTGGTGAGAGGGGGCTACTCTCTAGTAGTGGTACATGGGCTTCTCATTGCAGTGGTTTCTCTTACTGCAGAGCACAGGCTCTAGGCATGCAGGCTTTAGTAGTTGCAGCTGTGGAACACTGGCTGGAACTTGCAGCTCTGGAACACTGGCTCAATAGTTGTAGCACATGGGCTTAGGTACCACACGGCATGTGGAATCTTCCTGGAGCAGGGATCAAACCCGTGTCCCCTGCACTGGTAGGCAATTCTTAACCACTGAACCACTAGGGAAGCCCCCTACCCCACATGTTCTGTTTAATAAATTACTGAGAAGTTGCCTAAAGAAATGGCTTTATCTTACAAAGCACTTGATGTTTTTACTTGGATATCTCCAGGAAACTAGGATTTATATTTTCTGAAATGAAATTTATTTTTCCCCTCAAAAATCTCTTTTTTACCACTGCTCAATTGCTCATTTCAAGATCTTAGAAAGTATACCTGATCCTTCCTTCTCCCTCAACTTCTACAATCAAGTCTCTAAATTTTGACAGCTTTACATTCAAAATGCATATCAAATCCTTGTATTTTTCATCTTCATTACAAACCACCATCATTTCTCACTTTTAGATGGACCTCAACTATTTGATTTCATCACATCTATGTTGATTCCTATTCTTTACTCAGCAGACAAGGGGATCTTTAAAAGATTCAAAACTGTTCATGTAGCTGGAGTTCACAAAACCCTCCATTTGCTCTTTAATGATTATTAGCTTCCTAGATTTAGACCCTGATGCTTGGAAAGACTGAGGGCAGGAGGAGAAGGGAGACAGAAAATGAGATGGTTGGACAGCATCACTGACTCAATGGACATGAGTATCAGCAAACTCCAGGAAATAGTGAGGGGTGGGAGGCCTGGTGTGCTGCAGCCTATGGGGTTGCAAAGAGTCGGACAGGACTTAGCGACTGAACATCAAGAGTTAGGGAGGCCATGTGACTAGTTGTAGCCAACTGACTGTGGGTAGAAGTGATGTGTCAGTTTTAGGCAGAAAAATAGAAAAACTGGAGTCTGACTCATCAGCTGTCTTTCCTCTGCTGTGGGGACCATGCTGTCAGCACATTCCTGATGGTGAAGTTACCAGTCAGTCAGGTTTCCTTCAGCCTGGATTTTTTAATGACTCTGGGGAGAATAATCCCTGTCAACCTGCAATAGACATATAGTATGAATTAAAAATGAACATTTTTTCCTTAAGCCACTGGGATTTGGGGGTTACTACGGCGTAATTCAGGGCTTCCCTGGTGGCTCAGATGGTAAAAAATCTGCCTGCAATGTGGGAGACCCGGGTTTGATCCCTGGGTTGGAAAGATCCCCTGAAGGAGGACATGGTAACCCACTCCAGTATTCTTGCCTGGAGAATCCCATGGACAGAGGAGCCTGGTGGGCTACAGTCCACGGGGTCACAAAGAGTCGGACACTACTGAGTGACTAACACAACACACAGTATAATTCAGTCTATATTGCATTCTCAGTGGTTATAGGATACAGTACCGGATTCCTAACGAAGCCTTGAATCATTCTGAACGTACCTGCCACTCTCCATCATCATCACAGTTTAATCACATCAGTTTTTCTCTTTTTTGTTAAATATTCTTTTCTCCTTAAGCTACTGCACATCCTGGCAACTTTGAGGGTAACCAAATGTTATCTTTTGTATACTGCCAGTCACTGTGATTGTGCTAATAGATTGGGTACATTATAGCATGTCAGCATACATTGGGTGAAATTTTTACTAAATAGAGTATTTTTCTTAGCTGGTATAGAAGTGGTCTCATCAGGCCATGAATCGAATTAGGGGTAAATGGGAAGCACAGTGTAATATTAATTTTTAATAAAAAAAGACTAATCTGAAGTAATTTTAAAAGTCAATAACATTAAGTAATATTTATTGGAAAGATATTTGGGTATCTCAGGGAGGATATTTGGGTATCTCCTAAGAAAGTAGACTTCCTTGGTGGCTCAGATAGTAAAGCATCTGTCTACAATGCGGGAGACCCAGGTTCGATCCCTGGGTCAGGAAGATCCCCTGGAGAAGGAAATGGCAATCCACTCCAGTACTATTGCCTGGAAAATCCCATGGACAGAGGAGCCTGGTAGGCTACAGTCCATGGGGACGCAAAGAGTCAGACACGACTGAGCGACTTCACTTTCTCACTCACTTTTCCTAAGAAAGCTATTTGGGTATCTACTAATGTACTGGGATAGAATCAAAAAGTACATCTTATCTTAGGCAATACATTTTCCCTTCAGTCTCTGGTCTCTGATTTACTCACTATACTGCTTTACTCTTTTCTGTCAAGTGAAATTATCTGCTTCTTTTTGTGCATGGGGTGGATGGCTACCCCTGGTTCTCAGGTTGGCATTATCTTGGTTCTGGTCATGTAGCCGAAGCTAATAAGCAACCTCTGAGCCTTTTCCCCAAATTCCTAAGAAAAAGATGTTTAGCCTAGTTAGGGTCAGTTGTGTGTGCTTGGGAGGGGTATGTGTGGTATGGAGGTAGTTCTTAAAGAAATGGACTTATTGTGAACTAAGCAGAGACCCTAAAGTTATTTCCATCCATTTGAAATCTGGGAAGCAGTGTCAAGAGCAGATCAAATTGTTGGAAGGTAAAATTCATCAAGTTTTATCTAGGAAAAATAAACAATCTAAAACCAGAAAGTTTAGTTAAGAATCAAGAGAATTACTCTTATTTTTTAGGCTGTTTATTTTGCATTGTAGTTGATTAATGATGTTGTGCTAGTTTCAGGTGTAAGGCAAAGTGATTCAGCTACCCATATACCTGTATCTATTCTTTTTCAAATTTTTTTCCCATTTAGGTTGTTACATAATATTAAGCAGAGTTCCCTGTGGTATATAGTAGGTCAAGAATAAAGAGAATTATTGATTGAAGATATGAACAGAGGATGAGAAAAATGGTAGATTTTGCTTAATTTTTAAAGGCTTATTTTGATTAGCCAAATGCTTATTAATTTAACGAGCTATAATACACAACATGGACAGCATTCAGGAAGCACTGATTAATTCCATCTCCTCTCTCATAGGTTTCCAATTTCAGTTCAGTTCAGTCTCTCAGTCGTATACGACTCTTTGCAACCCCTTGAATTGCAGCATGCCAGGCTTCCCTGTCCATCACCATCTCCCGGAGTTCACTCAGACTCACGTCCATTGAGTCAGTGATGCCATCCAGCCATCTCATCCTCGGTCGCCCCCTTCTCCTCCTGCACCCAATTCCTACCAGCGTGAAAGTCTTTTCCAATGAGTCAACTCTTTGCATGAGGTGGCCAAAGCACTGGAGTTTCAGCTTTAGCATCATTCCTTCCAAAGAAATCCCAGGGTTGATCTCCTTCAGAATGGACTGGTTGGATCTTCTTGCAGTCCAAGGGACTCTCAAGAGTCTTCTCCAACACCACAGTTCAAAAGCATCAATTCTTCAGCGCTCAGCCTTCTTCACAGTCCAACTCTCACATCCATACATAACTACTGGAAAAACCATAGCCTTGGCTAGATGGACCTTAGTCTACAAAGTAAGGTCTCTGCTTTTGAATATGCTATCTAGGTTGGTCATAACTTTTCTTCCAAGGAGTAAACGTCTTTTAATTTCATGGCTGCAGTCACCATCTGCAGTGATTTTGGAGCCCCCAAAAATAAAGTCTGACACTGTTTCCACTGTTTCTCCATCTATTTCACATGCAGTGATGGGACCGATGCCATGATCTTCGTTTTCTGAATGTTGAGCTTTAAGCCAACTTTTTCACTCTCCTCGTTTACTTTCATCAAGAGGCTTTTTAGTTCCTCTTCACTTTCTGCCATAAGGGTGGTGTCATCTGCATATCTGAGATTATTGATATTTCTCCTGGCAATCTTGATTCCAGCTTGTGTTTCTTCCAATCCAGCGTTTCTCATGATGTACTCTGCATATAAGTTAAATAAGCAGGGTGACAATATACAGCCTTGACGTACTCCTTTTCCTATTTCGAACCAGTCTTGCTTTAAAAGAAATGCATAAATTCTTGAAAGGTTATTGGTTATATAAAGAGTAAAAATCAAGGAGATAATAAAAAAGACTAAAAGTTTTCAGAATTTCCAAAAAAGGAATTCAAGGTATCTCACAGGCAGCAAGAGTGTTGTCAGAGTGAAGGAGAGCTTGATATCTTATCCAGAGGGCTCCAAAAGGCATGCACACTCCCAAGGATGAAATGCTGGAGTGCAGAGACAGAACATAATTTCTGCTTATACTTCTTCTTTACCTAAAAGTTAAGAAGGAAATGGAACTTTGTTAATATTTCATATGCAGATCAAAGGTAGTAGCCGAACTTGAACAGTATGTTAGACTAGAACTGCCATGTGTTATACATGATAGAAAGAAAGGGGATAGGCAGTATGGCAAATATTTTGAACTTTGCAATCATACTCCCTGGGTTAAGTCTCATCTCTTAGACAAACTGTCTGTGTGACTTACATGAATTACTTAACCACCTTCTGCCTCTTTTGCCTCATGAGTGAAATAGAAATGAAAATAATATCTCAGAATAAATAATATCAAAATAATATCTCAGAGAATTGTTCTGAAGAGAAATGAACCAATGGGTGTAAAGTGCTTGGAAGCATTGTTGATACACAAAAGCATGATATGAGTGTTAGGAACAACTATGAACCTGAGAGAAGAATGGGGTTCTGTGCCATGGAGAGGCTGACAGTGGCACCTTCCCTCTTCTGTTCACTTCCAACACTATGTGATATATTGTGATTCAGATGCATTTTATCAAATGAAATCACACAGATTACATCATTTTCTTTTAGTGAGAATAGAAGGCTCCTTGGTATCTTTAACATATAGAAATTAGTAACAAATTATTAATTTTCATGTAAATGTAGAATAAGAACTCTTGATTTTGGCTCTCAGTGACTCTAAATTCTTTTCTTCTTCGAAGTGATAGTTTCTTGGCTATTGTTTGTTATCCACATCCAATTTATTTGAGCCATTTTAAGGCCTTTAACTTAATGCAAGAAACTGAGCTGAAAAGTACTATTTGATTAATTCTGCTGGGCATTGGCACTATGATGGGATTTTCAATTGGAGTCAAATTAAAGAACCAACATCACCTTTAACTTGAAAAATAAAAACAGACCCCAAAGGTAGAATGTGTGCTCATAATTGTTATAATTATTAGAAGGCCCTGAATAGGTTGGATTATTCAGATTGTTCGGTCTGTTTGGGAACAGGAGCAGGTGACTGAGAGAATCTTCTTAGAGGATGAGTTAGATTAGATCAAGGAACTAATCATGCAATGAAACGTGTACATACAAAACCCTCTGGGCATCTGTGGCATTGTCACATAGAAGGATAGCTGAGAAAGCATTTCATGTTTTGCAGAAAAGGCGAAAACACAACTGAACTGATATTGAGAATGTTTACAAACAGTGGAAAGAGTTTTCACATGATTTCCTAGGATTTAGAACCAGGAAGACCATCCTTAGTTGTGGTCCCTTTGGCCTCCTTCCATTTTCCTTCACTATGCTTGGAGAGTCAGAATTTGGAGAAGAAAAACAACCACATTGAAGGATATGCTCAAATTATGTTATGGTTAGTTTCGTGTGTCAACTTCACTGGTCCATATGATACCCAGGTATTTGGTCAAACATGTTTTGGATGTGTCTGTGAGGGTGTTTTTGATGAGATTTACATTTGGAAATGGCAGCCCATTCCAGTATTCTTGCCTGGAAAGTTCCACAGACAGAGGAACCTGGCAGGCTACAATCCATGGGGTCGGAAAGAGCCAGACTAGACAGAGCAAGCATGCACACACACAGTTGAAATTTGTAGGCTCAGAAAAGCAGGTTGCCCTCCCTAAGTGGGTGGCCCTCATTCAATCTAGAGACTTGAAGAGAACAAAAAGACTGATGATTCCCCAAAATAACAGAGAACGTTTCCTACGTGAGCTCTGAGCTGGGACAATGGTCTTTTTCCTGTCTTTGGATTTAAATTAAAACATAGGTTTCTCTGGGTCTCAAGCCTACCAGCTTTCAGACCGGAGCTCTCACCAGACTCTTATGAGTCTGCAGCAGAGTGCAGATCCTGGGACTTCTTAACCTTATAATCATATGAGTAAATGCCTTTATATGATAAAAATACAAATATAAGCTGGAAAAAACCTCCTATTGGTTTTGTTTCTCTGGAAAACCCTAATACAAGTTTCAATAGAATTAGAAGTATCAGAATGAATAAAAATGGCCCACATACAGGCTGAGGCAATATACACTTAAAAACTGAATTCAGTGGAGGAAAGAAATGTAAGTCAAACTTAAACAAAGTTTATATGCATATAAAAAGTGAACAACTGCGTCTTTTAATAAGACAGCCTACTCTTCAGAATCATTCCTTACATTTCTGGTGTATTTTATGGAGCTGAACAGTAACAATAATGTTTTCAAGGATTTTAAACTTGTCTTTGTCTTCTAAACTTTAATTAACACAGACTCCACCATTTACTTAACAATGTGGCACTGTGATTTGGCAGTGCAGGAAATAAACACTTGTAGCATGGCTTTTTATTATTCCCTAAGCAGCCATGAAGCCAAATAAAGAAAAGATGAAACCCAGTGTTTTGAATTTCACTTCTTTTCCTGTGTGCAAAATAGTCTGAGTTTGGTGAGAAAACATTCCCTTAAAACCTTAGAAAATGTTTACTTGGACTGAACCTCAAGAAAAATTAGAGTTGGAAAAATGAGAAAGATGCATTTAAATTTTCTGAATTAAAAAAAAGAAAGCATAGGTATGATAAGCTCTCAAGTGGGACACACTGCATGTTTGTGATGAGTTCTGTTATCTTGGCCTTTGAAATAAACTGGGTAGGTGCCTTGAGAAACAGGGGGACAATGGTATTAGTGAAAGTGGTCAAGCGGCACTGGACCTAGCTCTGGCTTTACCAGTCTGTGTTTGCCTAGGCTTTCCACCCGTCTCAGGTATGCTTAAAATAGTTGGAGATTCTGGGATTGATTTCCCTGGGCTTCAAATAGCCAAAAGTCAAATACTATTCATATTTCATTCCCAGTTTCACCACAAGTCCAAGCTTTTGCCAAATATCCCAGTGCTTGAATCCAGAATATATTCCTTACACACTTCTTCTCATAAGGTGTTTTTTATGGGACTGTCTTGGGATCGTATAACATGACTTTTGATTTAACCAAAAGCTAATAACAATGCACTAGATGCTGCTTTGAGACAGTGTCTGTATGAGAACAGTGGTCTTTTGAGGAAGAATTAGATGTGCATGTATGGGAAAGCCTGCCAATTTCTAACAATAAAATCAGACTTCTTGGCAAAACAAGTTCTGGGTAGTATGTAGCTCTTACTTACAGATTGGAGGGGTCCAGCTCTTGAGCACTAAGGAAAATAAATCCAGGAAGGTGGAGTGTGAGGGAGATTGTTACTATTTTCCCCAGACAAGCAATTTTCAGTGCCAATAGGAGTGCACAGTTCTGAGAACTGCTTTGGTTTCTTGGTAGGGGCTAAGAAAGGAAGGTTAGATAATGTATTTTGTGTCAACATATAAAATGAAGCTTTTAGACTGAAGTTTAACAGTTAGGTTAAACCTTATGGGGAAGGGGAATCGAGGGGTTTCAGTTTCATATGTTAGAGAATTCCAGCCCTGTCTTTAAAAGCATGATATTTGTATGAAGCCAGAAACAATAAAGTCACAGGTAAAACACTGAACTGATCAAGTAATTTTCCCATACTTCCTTCTTCTTCTTTTGCCAAGCTGCTCTCTCCTTTCCTGTTACCCAGAGTCTTTATCCTTCATCATAATTACCCTTCCTGTGTCATTTCCCCTGAGGCTCTTTCAGAGTCTAATGGTAAAACTAAAAATTCTATTTGGGTGATAATTCCAGTGACCAAATTTGCTACCCCTCCTAGGTGATATTTGTAGTTTAAATAATAGTTTTCTGCATCTCTATCTGAAGGAGCAACCCATGATAAACAGTTTAGGCTCCTTCCTGTTATTTTAAATACTACTCTTTGACTCAAAAAGGCAGGTAGGTTAAAAAATCATTCTAGGTCTTAGAATTAATTCAACATATATTTAATAAAAGTCTACTACTTGCCAGGAACTGTTCCAGCTCCTGGAGAACTAGACTGGAGAACATAGGAGAACCAAGATGATAAAATACAATGCTTGTCCTCAGTGAGCCACTGTTAGTGGAAGGAAAGAGTTAGAGTCCCCAGGTGAGAGGAGATTGTGCACTGTGAGGGTGTGATGCACCCAAGTTAGAGGTAAGACTTGGGAGACTCCAAATGCCTTGGACAGCAAGGAGATCAAACAGTCAATCCTAAAGGAAATCAACCTTGAATACTCATTGGAAGGACTGATGCCGAAGTGCCAATACTTTGGTCACCTGATGCAAAGAGCCAACTCTTTGGAAAAGACCCTGATGCTGGAAAAGCTTGAAGTGAGGAGGAGAAGGGGGTGACATAGGATGAGATGTATGGCGTCACTGACTCAATGGCCATGAGTCTGAGCAAACTCTGGGAGATGGGGATGGAGAGGGATGCTGGCATGCTGCAGTCCATGGGGTCGCAAAGAGTTGCACAGACTGAACAACAACAAAAGTGATACAGGAATCCACCCTTTTGTCTCCTGCTGTACCACCCACACCTTGCCTTCCTGACTCCAGTGAGGTCCTTGCTCAGGACACAAGTCTATCAGTACTTGTAGTCAGGAAGCCAATCAACAGTTCAGATTTTGCTACTACAACCTACCGTGACCTGGAGCACATTCGTTTACCTTCTCAAGCCTCAATTTCCTCATCTGTTAAAATGAGGGAACAGTAATTCTTAAATTGCCTATCTAGGGAAGGTTTTAATTGGATAATTCATGCAAGGCATATAGTGCAGTTCCTAGCACATATTAAGCCTTCAAAAAACATTGTCAAATGTAACATAAATAAAAACTGATGTATCACAATAGCAGAAGATATTAAGAAGAGGTAGCAAGAATGCATGGAAGGAGTGTACCAAAAAGATCTTCATGACCCAGATAATCACGATGCTGTGATCACTCACCTAGAGCCAGACATCCTGGAAGGTGAAGTCAAGTGGGCCTTAGGAAGCATCACTATGAACAAAGCTAGTGGAGGTGATGGAATTCCAGGTGAGCTATTTCAAATCCTAAAAGATGATGCTGTGAAAGTGCTGCACTCAATATGCCAGCAAATCCGGAAAACTTAGCAGAGGCCACAGGACTGGAACAGGTCAGTTTTCATTCTAAACCCAAAGAAAGGCAATCCCAAAGAATGCTCAAACTACCACACAAGTGCCCCCATCTCACATGCTAGCAAAGTAATGCTCAAAATTCTCCAAGCCAGGATTCAGCAATACATGAACTGTGAACTTCCAGATGTTCAAGCTGGTTTTAGAAAAGGCAGAGGAACCAGAGATCAAATTGCCAACATCCGCTGGATCATCGAAAAAGTAAGAGAGTTCCAGAAAAACATCTATTTCTGCTTTCTTGACTATGCCAAAGCCTTTGACTGTGTGGATCACAATAAACTGTGGAAAATTCTGAAAGAGATGGGAATACCAGACCACTTGACCTGCCTCTTGAGAAACCTATATGCAGGTCGGGAAGCAACAGTTAGAACTGGACATGGAACAACAGACTGGTTCCAAATAGGAAAAGGAGTATGTCAAGGCTGTATATTGCCACTCTGCTTATTTAACTTATATGCAGAGTACATCATGAGAAACGCTGGGCTGGAAGAAGCACAAGCTGGAATCAAGATTGCCGGGAGAAATATCAATAACCTCAGATATGTAGATGACACCACCATTACAGCAGAAAGTGAAGAAGAACTAAAGAGTCTCTTGATGAAAGTGAAAGAGGAGAGTGAAAAAGTTGGCTTAAAGCTCAACATTCAGAAAACTAAGATCATGGCATCTAGTCCCATCACTTCATGGCAAATAGATGGGGAAATAGTGGAAACAGTGGCTGACTTTATTTTTTGGGGCTCCAAAATCACTGCAGATGGTGATTGCAGCCATGAAATTAAAAGATGCTTACTCACTGGAAAAAAGTAATGAACAACCTAGACAGTATATTGAATAGCAGGGACATTACTTTGTCAACACAGGCCCGTCTAGTCAGAGTTATGGTTTTTCCAATAGTCATGTGAGAGTTGGACTATAAAGAAATCTGAGTGCTGAAGAATTGATGCTTTTGAACTGTGGTGTTGGAGAAGATTCTTGAGAGTCCCTGGGACTGCAAGGAGATCCAACCAGTCCTTCCTAAAGGAGATCAGTCCTGGAAGAACTGGAAGTCCTGTAAGATCGTTGGAAGGACCTATGTTGAAGCTGAAACTCCAATACTTTGGCCACCTGATGTGAAGAGCTGACTCATTTGAAAAGACCCTGATGCTGGGAAAGATTGAGGGCAGGAGGAGAAGGGGACAACAGAGAATAAGATGGTTGGATGGCATCACCGACTCAATGGACATCAGTTTGAGTAAACTCTGGGAGTTGGTGATGGACAGGGAGTCCTGGTGTACTGCGCTTCATGGGGTCGCAAAGAATCGGACATGACTGAGCAACTGAACTTAACTGAACCACATGGCTCAACCTTTACAAGGGTTGAGAAGGGAATAGAAATCCAATCCCAGAAGCCATGATGAATAATGTAGAGCTCTAATGTCATTTCCTTAAAGAAGCTGGTTCAGAGATTTTACAGAGTCTAATCGAGAAAAAAAACTTCCAAAAAATATGCTGGAGTAAGTCTATTCATTTGTTCCATTGTTGCCCGAAATTCCATAGCATTCATGACAGTTGCTAAAACTTCTCTCTCTTTCTTAGGTAAATTTGTCTTCCCATTACCTTCCCCCTCCTCTCTTCCCTGAAGAGCCAACTCAACATTCATCCTCATGCCCACACTTTCCACTCACTTCCCAACCCAGAAGTATGACTAGCTCCACTATGCTCACATGTGCGTGCTCAGTTTCTTCAGTCATGTCCGACTGTTTGTGACCCTATGGACTGTAGCCTTCCAGGCTTCTCTCTCCATGGGATTCTCCAGGCAAGAATACTGGAGTGGGTAGCCATTTGCTTCTGCAGGGAATCTTCTAGACCCA
This sequence comes from Capra hircus, assembly GCF_001704415.2. Lineage (NCBI taxonomy): Eukaryota > Metazoa > Chordata > Mammalia > Artiodactyla > Bovidae > Capra > Capra hircus. The sequence goes on along the minus strand of NC_030813.1, from coordinate 88,538,717 downwards.
GAGATTGAACCTGCATATCTTGTCTCCTGCATTGGCAGGCAGGAAACTAGCCCCACTTGGGAGGTTTTCTCTTATATGAATTTGTTTTGTCATAAGCATTAGTCCTCCTGGTGAATCAGTTGCTACGTCTTGTTGCATAATACTAATAACTCTATCAGTAAATGAATAACCAACTTGTGTCTGCTGTTGTAGAATGAAAAGAGTCCTAGATAATATGGAAACAGATCAGGTGTGGCTGTGTCCCAAATAGAAAACACATTTTTACAAAGCAAAATCAGGTGACTTATAGTTTACTGATATCTGATGTAGAAGTTTGTCAACCACTGTAAGGACTTTGGGTTTTACTCTGTCGACAAAGGATAACGTTAGAGGGTTCAGGGCAGAAGGAGGGCATAATCATACCTTGAAAAGGATCCTTTGGGTCTGTGTTGAGAATTAGCTATAAGGAAATCCTCATATAGGTAAGGGGACTATTGCAACAGAGAATGATGGTATGAAAGTGAGAAGTTATGGGATACTGGGGATATTTTGAAGATAAATATTACAGGATTTGCTGATGGATTGCATGTGGGTTGGTGATTTAGCTGCTTAGTCGTGTCCCACTCTTGCAACCCCATAGCCTGTGGCCTGCCAGGCTCCTCTATCCATGGGATTTCCCAGGCAAGAGTACTAGAGTGGGTTGCCATTTCCTTCTCTAGGGGATCTTCCTGACCCAGGTGGGTGCTCCTGCATTGCAGGCAGATTCTTTACTGACTGAGCCATACTTAAAGTCTAGCAGTGGGATGGTTGTTTAGAAAGAAGTTCAGGAGTCAAGGTGAGGCCTGATGTTGGCCTGAACTAAGGCAATGGCTTATTGATTCTATGCAAAAAGCTGGCATGGTGTAGTTGTGAAGGGGTGTGGGTGGGGCAGATATTTACTCATTGATATTCTTATGACATGGAAAACTATTGATCTGCCTCATTTCATGTCAACACATTTCTTCTGGGCTGCTAAAGCAACTTAAACTCAAGAGAAAATATGAGAGGTTGTGGATAACCTCCCTCCTCGCTGTGTCTGAATGGTGAGTACCCGCTCAGCCTCTAGGGGGTGATGGTTGCATGCCTAATACAAAGGCTAATATGTGACTTGGTTTCAGTCTTTATTCTACAATGTATTATGTGAGAATTTGAGCCTTGGTTATAATCCTAAGAAGTTTTCCACATATATTATCAGGTTTATAATCACCTTATTATTTAACACATATTTTTTATATTTTATATAACACACTTTTTATATTTTTATTTTGTCATATACCATAAAAGGAAAAAAATAATCACTGCCATTTGAAACACCATGCTCTCTTCACCTCAGCTGTGAGACACATCCTGATTTTAGAGCTGTTAGTCAGTCAGTTAGTTCAGTAGCTCAGTCGTGTCTGACTCTTTGCAACCCCGAGGATTGCAGCACACCAGGCTTTCCTGTCCATCACCAACTCCCGGAGCTTGCTCAGACTCATGTACATTGAGTCGGTGATGCCATCCAACCATCTCATGCTCTATTGACCCCTTCTCCTCCCACTTTCAATCTTTCCCAGCCGTAGGTTCTTTTCAAATAAGTCAGCTCTTTGCATCAGGTGGCCAAAGTATTGGAGTTTCAGCTTCAGCATCAGTCCTTCCAATGAATATTCAGAACTGATTTCCTTTGGGATTGACTGATTTGATATTTCCCCTGCAATCTTGATTCCAGCTTTTGCTTCATCCAGTCCAGCATTTCGCATGTTGTACTCTGCATATAAGTTAAATAAGCAAGGTGACAGTATACAGCCTTGACATACTCCATTCCTGATTTGGAACCAGTCTGTTGTTCCATGTCCAGTTCTAACTGCTGCTTCTTGACCTACATACAGATTTCTCAGGAGGTAGGTCAGGTGGTCTGGTATTCCCGTCTCCTTTAGAATTATTCACAGTTTATTGTGATCCACACAGTCAAAGGCTTTGTCATAGTCAATAAAGCAGAAATAGATGTTTTTCTGGAACTCTCTTGCTTTTTCCATGATCCAGTGGATGTTGGCAATTTGATCTCTGGTTCCTCTGCCTTTTCTAAAAGCAGCTTGAACATCTAGAAGTTCATGGTTCATGTACTGTTGAAGCCTGGCTTGGAGAATTTTGAGCATTACTTTACTAGCATCAGATGAGTGCAATTGTGCAGTAGTTTGAGCAATCTTCAGCATTGCCTTTCTTTGGGATTGGAAGGAAAACTAACCTTTTCCAGTCCTGTGGCCACTGCTGAGTTTTCCAAATATGCTGGCATATTAAATGCAGCACTTTCACAGCATCAAAAGATAGAGCTGTCAGCATGTTAAAAATATGTATTTTAAAAATCAATTAAAAACTGCAAAACAATGTAAACTGAAAACCAAATGAATTATTCTTTTGCACTTTTGCCCTGGGCACCCACAATGCATCAGAATGCTCCCAGGAAACTCTAGTATTAACCATATCTGAATTTCCAAAATAAAGTCTTAACTTATAGACTTATAAAGTCTACAAAGTCTACTTATAAATTATGAAGTCTACTTAAATTATATTTTCAGTTCAGTTCAGTCACTCAGTTGTGTCTGACTCTTTGTGACCCCATGAACCACAGCACACCAGGTCTTCCTGTCCATCACCAACTGCCAGAGTCTACCCAAACCCATGTCCATTGAGTCGGTGATGCCATCCAACCATCTCAACCTCTGTCGTCCCCTTTTCCTCCTGTCCTCAATCTTTCCCAGCATCAGGGTCTTTTCAAATGAGTCAGCTCTTCACATCAGGTGGCCAAAGTATTGGAGTTTCAGCTTCAACGTCAGTCCTTCCAATGAACACCCAGGACTGATCTCCTTTAGGATGGACAGGTTGGATCTCCTTGCAGTCCAAGGGACTCTCAAGAGTCTTCTCCAACACCACAGTTCAAAAGCATCAATTCTTCCACACTCAGCTTTCTTTATAGTCCAACTCTCACATCCATACATGACCACTGGAAAAACCACAGCCTTGACTAGACAGACCTTTGTTGGCAAAGTAATGTCTCTGCTTTTCAATATGCTCTCTAGATCGGTCATAACTTTCCTTCCAAGGAGTAAGCGTCTTTTAATTTCATGGCTGCAATCACCATCTATAGTGATTTTGAAGCCCCCCCAAAATAAAGTCAGCCACTGTTTCCACTCTTTCCTCATCTATTTGTCATGAAGTGATGGGACCAGGTTCCATGATCTTCATTTTCTGAATGTTGAGCTTTAAGCCACTTTTTCACTCTCTTCTTTCACTTTCATCAAAAGGCTTTTTAGTTCTTCTTTGCTTTCTGCCATAAGGGTGGTGTCATTTGCATATCTGAGGTTATTGATATTTCTCCCGGCAGTCTTGATTCCAGCTTGTGCCAGGCCAGCGTTTCTCATGATATACTCTGCATAGAAGTTAAATAAGCAGGGTGACAATATACAGCCTTGATGTACTCCTTTTCCTATTTGGAATCAGTCTGTTGTTCCATGTCCAGTTCTAACTGTTGCTTCCTGACCTGCATACAGGTTTCTCAAGAGGCAGGTCAGGTGGTCTGGTATTCCCATCTCTTTCAGAATTTTCCACAGTTTATTGTGATCCACACAGTCAAAGGCTTTGGCATAGTCAAGAAAGCAGAAATAGATGTTTTTCTGGAACTTTCTTGCTTTTTCTATGATCAACAGAAGTTGGCAATTTGATCTCTGGTTCCTCTGCCTCTTCTAAAACCATTTGAACATCTGGAATTTCACGGTTCCCATATTGCTGAATCCTGGCTTGGAGAATTTTGAGCATTACTTTACTAGCATGTGGGGTGAGCCCAATTGTGTGGTAGTTTGAGCATTCTTTGGGATTGCCTTTCTTTGGGTTTGGAATGAAAACTGACCTTTTCCAGTCCTGTGGCCTCTGCTAAGTTTTCCAGATTTGCTGGCATATTGAGTGCAACACTTTCACAGCATCACCTTTTAGGATTTGATATAGCTCCACTGGAATTCCATCACCTCCACTAGCTTTGTTCGTAGTGATGCTTCCTAAGACCCACTTGACTTCACATTCCAAGATGTCTGGCTCTAGTGGATATTTAAAAAATTATGCATTTTAAGAGACATCATTTGCTGACAAAGGTCTGTATAGTAAAAGCTATAGTTTTTCCAGTAGTCATGTACAGATGTGAGAGTTAAGTACCAAAGATGAGGCTTATAAAGTGTGTACTTGAGAATACTGTTGAGAGTCCGTTGGACAGCAAGGAGATCAAACCAGTCAATCCAAGGAGATCAACCCTGAATATTCATGGGAAGGCTAATGCCGAGGCCCCAATAATTTGGCCACCTGATACGAAGAGCTGACTCACAGGAAAAGACCCTTATGCTGGGAAAGACTGAAGGCAGAAAGAGAAGGGGGGAGGCAGAGGATGAGATGGTTGGATGGCCTCACTAACTCAATGGACATGAATTTGAGCAAGCTCTAGGTGATAGCGGAGGACAGAGGAACCTGATGTGCTGCAGTCCATGGGGTCACAACGAGTTGGACAGGATTTAGTAACTGAACAACAGCAACAACAAAGTCATGATTATCATGGCCATTTGTGTTTCAGATACCATTCTTTATGTTTTATTCCTACACTAGTGGCTTCTCTGTCTCCTTTGCCAGTTTTTTCTTATTTTCTTATATCCTAAACTTTCAAGTGCCCTGGGGCTCAATCCTTGTGTATCCAGTCTTCTCTTTCCATACTTGGTCCTCAGGTGAGCTCCCTAACATCCTGGTTTTAAACATTTTAAATATCACCATCAGCACCTCCTTCTGGACTTCTTTCCCGTAACCAAATTATACAGTTGTCTCTTCCACTTGAATGACATCTCCAAATGAATCCCTCATTTTCCTTCTAAAAGTTCTTCCTCTGGACTTCCTTGGTGGTCCAGTGGTTGGGAATCTACCTGCCAATGCAGGGGACATGGGTTCATTCCCTGGTCAGGAAAGATTGCACTTGTCATGAAGCAACTAACCCGTGTGCCACAAGCCCAAGCTCTAGGCCCCACATACTGCAACTGCTGAAGCCCACACACCCAGAGTCAGTATTCCACAACAAGAGAAGCCACCACAATGAGAAGCCTGTGTACCATAACTAGAGAGTAAGCCTCACTCTCTGAAACTAGAAAAAGCCTCCATACAACAAGGAAGACGCAGCACAGAGATAAAAAAACAATAAATAAAAGTTCTTGCTCCTGCAGTCGTTTTTATTTTAGCAAATGCCCTTTCCATTTTCCTGTTCACTTAGGTCAAAAACTTTGGTGTCCTCTTTGACTTCCCTGTTTCTCTCATCTCGCACAACTAAGCCCTCAGTGAGCTCTTCTTACTCTATCTTCAGAATACTTTCAGAAGCCCACGTGTCTCCATCTCCACCATGATGACCACTGCTCCTCACTTGGAGCTCAATAGCCTCTCCTTGCTTCCACCCCTGCCTCCCTAGTACCCATTCTCTAGCTGGTGATTTTTGGTGGTCAGGCCTTTAAAAATGTGATCAGCCTGTGTCACTTCTCTGGTTAAACCTCTCTGATGGCTTTGAAACTCTTTCAGAGTAAAATTCAAAGTCCTTACCATGATCTACAAGGTCCCACGTGGCCTTGGCCTCTGCCTCCTCTCTGACTTCATCTTCCATCTCTCTTGTATTGTCCTACACTGTTTTGTCACAGGCTTCCCTAGTGTGTTCCTAATACACTCTCCAGGCTATTGGCATATGCTCTGCTGTGGCGGGGGAGGGGGTTGCTCTGTACATTGCAGAGTGTTTGATAGAATCCCTAGGCTCTACTGAATAGATGACAGTAGCAGTCCTGCACTGTGATGATAAAAAAAAAATCCCCAGACTTTGCTGGATGTCCTCTGGGGGTGGCGGAGCAAAATAACCCTGGTCAAAACCCACTGCTTTGACATATCAAGAATGCTTCTTCCTCAGGACCTTTGTATCTGTTCTTTCTGCCTTCTCCCAGGTACCGCAGGACTAGTTCCCTCACTTGGGCAGGTCTGTTTCAAACACCATCTGAACATAAACTCACTGTTTATGTTCCTGCCCTCATTCCTTATTGATCTCACTTTGCTTTATTTTCCTCTGTTCCACTTACTGTTGCCTTATTTTAGCCATGTGCTTTACCCAGGGGTTTCCTTCATTGTGCAGGAAGCACAATTAGTAAAGCTCTTGGCCTCTTTGTTCACTCCACCCCAGGAAAATGGATTGATTTATTTGATTGGCCTATTGGGTAAGAACAAAATGGGTGTTTTTGGCTCATTGTTCTTTTTTTTTTTTTTGCCCCTTGGAGGTGTATCTCCCTCCACGGCAGGTGAGAGGACCTGCTCCACTTATGCTTTCTGTGACAGCGTGGGTAAGTTTTCCTCAATCTGAAGTTCAATGATATTTAGCGTTTTTAGCTAGACTATCCTATTTAGCCTTTATCAGTAACAAAGGTGCTATTTTATGCTCTTTATTCTATGATATCTTACATCTCAGTTTATTCAGAACTGAGGGATGCAGTTTTGATCTCTGGGTTGGAAAGATCCCCTGAAGAGGGAAATGGCAACCCACTCCAGTATTCTTGCCTGGGAAATCCCATGGACAGAGAGGCCTGGTGGGCTACAGTCCATGGGGTTACAAAGTGTCAGGCACAACTTAGCGACTAAACAAACAAACAAGAGATCCCTGTGCCCTTGCTGAGGCCCAGAATCCACAGTCTTGACCCTGTGGAAACAGAGTGGACTATGGAAACATCTGTCCGCAATGAAGTCATCACCAAGGGTAAAATATTGCACGGCCCAAGGCTTAAAGCCTCTTGTCCAGGCCACAGTAATTAAAAACTGCCCAAGTATAATCCTCTACAAATGGCTAAAGTCAGTATACCTACCCTCACAATAAAATCCCAAACCAGAAGCTGCATGCTCTCACCACACCAGAATCCTCCCTTGCTCACAAATTATTGCACTTCCCCAACTTCCAATCCTTTCTTTATTTTTCAGTGCATCAATCATTAGGGCCTGAAGGGATCTGGTAAATATCACTCCTTTTCCCTAGTGAAAGTGAAACTGTTAATTGCTCAGTTGAGTCCGACTTTTCATCAAAGTGAGTTCCTTCTCACTATGTGGTCTTGAGTTGGTTCTTGATTGGTTAATTTTGTATGAGGGAGAAAATGACAGCAAGCTGGGGTTTTAGTTCTAAACAATCTCTTGATGAGTAGAAGAAACAGCCATTTTAGCCTTGAACCAAGAAGTAGCTACTGTAGCCTCGAACCACATTCACATTGCAAGGGATGTGAGCCTGATGATCATGAATAGAGCCCACACTCGTTTTTCAAACGAAGTGCTGGGACAGAGAAATGGAAATTGGAGATGCACAGTGGAAATGTAAGGATCCTCGACGAAGAACTGGTGAGTGGTGCTCTCACCAATGTGAAATTTCAGTCTTGTAAGAAGACAGCAACTTGTCAATGCTACATACTGAAAGGAGACACAAGAGGGAGGTGGAGCCCTTCCTCCACTGCATGTTGAATGTTCAGCTAACTTCTTACTGAAATGAGTGAGTGAAAGTCAGCCAGTTGTGTCTGACTCTTGAAACCCCATGGACTGTAGCCCGCCAGGCTCCTCTGTCCATGGAATTCTCCAGGCAAGGATACTGAGTGTGTTGCCCTTTCCTTCTCCAGGGGATCTTCCCAACCCAGGAATCAAACCTGGGTCTCTTGCATTGCAGGCAGATTCTTTATCAACTGAGCTATGAGGGAAGTCCTATTCTAATCTTAAGTCCGCAGACTTCTCTGATGTCTCAGCAGATAAAGAGTCTGTCTGCAGTGTAGAAGATGCAGGAGACTCTGGTTCGATCCCTGGGTTGGGAAGATCCCCTAGAGAAGAAAATGGCCATCCCCACTCCAGTGTTCTGGCCTGGAGAATCCCATGGACAGAGGAGCCTGGAGGGCTACAGTTCATGGGGCTGCAAAGAGCTGGACACAACTGAGCACGGCACAGCAGCAAGATGAGTCCCAAGGTATTGGGCTTTGGGCATCTGGTTTAGACTGACTGACATTCTGGCAAAGCTATCTATCCTCAGTATTTGAAAAAGATAACATTGAGTCTCTGCAACACTAAATATTTGGTTTAAGATACATGGTTTTTCCTGAGATAATAGTTTTGGAGGGACTTGTTTATCTTCTAATTTAGTGGGTTCTGGCTGGTTCTGTGTCATACTTATGTGCCCAATTAACTTTTGGACTCTATAGTAAGGGAACTGCATCAAAGACTTGGCAGTGGACTTATGTAGCCCCTAGGCAACCACTTCTTATAAGAGAGAGCACACACTGCAGCTGATTAAAGGACCCCCAACTATACCCTGACTACTAAGAACCCCTTTCAAGCAGAGTAAGAGACTTTGGTGAAAAATTTGGATCTGAATTTTATTGACCTTTAATTCTCATGGGCAACAGTGTTTGATTCCATTGAATTTTAATCCTTTTGGACATTAAATTGCAGAGATTTAATCTTTGAGCTTTTAATTTTTCTCTGAAATTAGATAACAGAAGAGAGTTTGCATCTAATCATGGATCATCTTTATTGGGCATGTTATTATAGACTGTCTTAAATTGTTTATTTTTACTACAGAATCTCTGGTACGCTATTTAGGACAACATGGTTTATCACAGTTGGGCAGGAGAAATAGGTTACCAACCTTGGTATAGAGTGACCTTGGAGTTAGTTTAAATAATTTAGGGTGCCAGTAGCTATCTCTTGGTGATATTCTTTTTTTGTTTTTAAGAAAAAGCTTTTTATTTTATTTATTTTTTATTTTATTTTGTAAAAAGCTTTTTATTTTATATTGGAGTATAGTTGATTAACAATTTAATGGAATATATTTATGGGCAAGATATCCTTACCCCAAATATATTTACCTATCCACCTTCCTGGGCACCCGAGGACTTTCTGAACTAATCTAAGGGAATCAATTTTAGCTACAAAAAATACTTTAGGGTTTTTTTTTTTTTTTGGGAGCAAATTCTAAACCTCCCAAGAATATACTCCCTAAAGAAGTTAGGGTATTAGAGCAGTTGCTTCAGGAAGACAACAGCAGGATTATTCCAATAAATTGCTTTCTTCTCCTCTGAGATGGATAGCAAAACCCATGTTTAGTCATAAGCTTAACGGTTAAGCCCAATGGATTAAAAAATCAAAAGTTTGGTGAATGTTGAAGAAGAGGGTAGAAGTACTTCTTCAAGGCTTCCATGCGGAGGGAGTTAGATAGGTGCAGTACTAATGGTGTCTCCTTAGTCCTTTTCTCAGTGAGCACCTAAGGATGAGAAACTGACTTATCCGATTTAAATGTTTGGGAAGAACACATTGTGCACATTGGTGTTCAATTCTTCCATTTCTCTCCTGAGTGGTCGGTGTCCTCCTGGTTTTACATGCCAGAAGTCTTAGCCCAGGCTGTTCCTCCTAAGAGGTCTTCCTTGTCTGGGATTGCCTGTGACTGGGTGGGAAAGTCTGTCCAAGTGGTGGGTTCCGAATTACTGGTTAACATACTTGTCAGGCACATCCCTCAACCAAACCTTTGTCAGTAATAAAGGTGATACTTGATCTATTCATCTGTCTTTCACTTTAATCTTATTTTTCAGTTTGCTTGGAATCAGAGCAGAGAGATGTTATTTATTGAACTCCCACAGTTAGCACTCCCTGTTATATAAACTATCTTTTTTTTAATGTCTCTCCCTGGTAGAATCCAAGTTCCAGGATAGGAATGTGTTTTAGTCTCTGGCATATACACAGTGCCTAGGACTGTGGATAGGTGTTCAATAAATATATATTTATGAGAATATCAACTCTTATTCCATAACAAACTAGAGTGCTAACCTCAGGGATGGCTGGGGTATTTCTGTATTAAATTTCTCATTTGTATTGTGGATTGTTAATCTTCTATCTCTTCTTTCTCATGAGTAATGTGAAAGTACATTCTTGCTCCCTACCATCTAATTTTCTAAACTTCTGTGCACTTAGAATAAATAACTTTAAATATGAGCCTAACAATCTTTCCTTCAGTTCAGTTCAGTTCAGTTGCTCAGTTGTGTCCGACTCTGTGACCCCATGAATCGCAGCACACCAGGCCTCCCTGTCCAACACCAACTCCCGGAGTTCACTCAGACTCACATCCATGGAGTCAGTGATGCCATCCAGCCAGCTCATCCTCTGTCGGCTCCTTCTCCTCCTGCCCCCAATCCCTCCCAGCATCAGAGTCTTTTCCAATGAGTCAACTCTTATTGAGGTGGCCAAAGTACTGGAGCTTCAGCTTTAGCATCAGTCCTTCCAAAGAAAAGTACAAGGACCTAGTGTATTAACAGAAGCTATTTTGTAGTAATTCTCTTTCTGACATTTAGTTGAGTTTCAATGACTTCAATTTGCTGGGTTAATGACATCTGGATAAATGAGTTGCTATATCTCATTATTATGAAATCGATAATGGTGTATACATGATTTGAAGTTGACAAGAAGGAGTTTCTGTTTTCCCTCCATCAAGGCCAACGAACAGGCATGTTATCATATTTACATATTCGGCTTTAGTTCACACTGGGCTTTGTCTTTCAGATGTCCTCTTAAAACTCTCTTTATTCATAGGACTCATTTCTTCCTTTGCTTTCTGGATTTAGGCATGTATACATTTGGGCACTCTCGTGTTCATTCTCAGGCACTTTCATTTCTTTAGTTTCCTTTCTTCCTATGTGGCCAGCCCTTAGTAATGTTAGAGTTTTGAATTAGGAGTGATTATGAGCCAAAACCACAGGCTTAAACTTAATTTTGTGTATGCATATATATGGGTTTCAGTTCAAGCCCAGCTAAGAAAAAAAGGTTTGTGTTGCCTTTTTGTTGTTGTTGCTGTCCCTCATGCATAAAATTCCATTTGGAACCTCAGGAAAGGGGTAGCTCTGTTAGAATTCTGGTATCCATGCATTTCAGTGGTCATAACGCTAACTTAATATCATCAAAACTTTGCGGAAAACTCAATTAGAACTCTTTCTGTTAAAGGCAACAGAAACCAATCTGTGGTAGGCAACCACTGAATGTTCCCACGGACCCCATCTCCTGGCATTTATACCTTTCTGTGGTCCCTTCTTTTCAAGATCAGGCTAATTCTAGTGACTCACTTCTAATGAACAGGATGACAGAAATAGTGGGAATCACTTCTGAGGCTAGATTATAAAAGACTGACTTCCACCTGCCACATTCCCACTCTCCCCTGCTCACTCTGGTGAAGGCGGTTGCCGTGTTAACAGCTGTCCTGTGGAAAGGCTCACAAAACAAGGAACTGAAGCAGCCTCTGGCCCACAGCCAGTGAAGAAGAGACCTTGAGTCCAACAGCCTGCGAGCGACGAAGTCTTGCCAATAACCACTAACAGCACAGAAGTGGATTCTACCCCCGTTGAATTTCGAAATGACATTAGCACTGCTGATACCTTCATTGCAGCTTCTTGACATAGCTTCACCTGGAGGACCTAACTAAGCTATGCTTGGACTCTGAGCCATAGAAACCATGAACCAAGAAATGTGTGCTGTCTTAAGCTACTAAGTTTTGATGAAATCTATCACCCAGCAATAGATAAAATATACATTCTAAATCTATTATGAAAATTGATATTTAATGATTTATTAATTTGCATCTTCTTTCATTTTAATTAAAAGCAAAGAAAAGGAAATCATTTGACTTGTAAAAGGATTTGTTAATCATTAGAATAGTTTACTTTCTCACTTTCTGGGAATCATACCAAAATGGTTTTATCAAGACTTAACAAATAATTATGGGTAATATGTGCTGCTTTTTAACTTAGAAGCTCCTTGTTTAATTCAATATACTAAAAAAAGTGGGAAATTTGGAATGGTTATTTTTAAATCTTTGTCAGTTTAGCATTTTATATATTTTTAATCTTTTAACATTGCCTTAAGTATATTTTTTCTCAAAATATTGAAGTTGCAAATTTAGCTCATTCAAGTTATAGAACATATCTGCCAAAAACCTAATTTCCAAAGTCATATTTTATGTTCAAATTAATTAAGCAAATTGGATTCATGATCTGTTGGAAAGAGCCTGAATTTATTTAAAAATTTTAAGCATGATAACACATATTTTAAGATTATATAAACCATTAAGAAGTAAATTGTGTTACACATCATTTAAGATCCTCTTCAAGAATCAGCTAAAGAGTGCTGGGTTTATTTTTGTCTCAAACAACAGAAAGACAGTCTCTGATGGAAGAAAGAAGAAAGTATGTTTTTGTCAGGTGTTTACCTGGAAAAATGGGCTCTGGGAAGAATTTCTCAGTTGAGTAGTAGAGAAGATTAAGTTTCATTCCTTATGACAAGTGTCTCAATATATAACTTTCTTAGTGGAGCTCAAATCTCATTTCTGGGTTTAGGGAAGATGAAATTGTTGTGTAAAAATAATCTTATTCATAAAACTAAATTATTAGAGTTATTCCATGGAGAAAAAATCCTCCATAGAATAGAAAGACATCCTCAAGAAAATATATATATTTACATTTTTTTCACATTAAGTTGTAGGAATTTGATGGGATGCTCAATGTGAAGTTGTCTCATTAAGTCCCAAAACTTTGTAGATACCAATTTTGTTTCATTTTGTTATTTAATTCATTGATTTAAGGCCATTAGTTTGTGTTCTGCAAGTAAAGACAGATGGCAGAAAGTGATTAGGATATCTAGAAATCAAGGGTTTTGAGCAAAACTTAGAAGATGCTGATGATATTTCAACTTTCATCATATATATGTGTTTATGTTTATATATAAACATATAAATATATGTGCAAACATATAAACATACTATCTATCTATCTATCATGTCAGGAGCCTAGACTTTTTTTCTAGAAAGAACACAATACTGGCCCTTAAGACAATATGGGAGGGAAAACTGGGTGACTGCTTAACTTTGGAATGGACTACTAAATGAGATTGTGAAATCTCTTCCTCTGGCTGCCTACAGAAGTAGTATTTTCTCATCTGTCTGGTATGTTAAAACAGAGATGGGATAGGCTTGCAGGAAATGGAGATGACCTCTCAAGGTCCATTGAGTCCTAAAAGTCCTAAAAGACTAATTTTGCAAAAGAATGCATGGTGTTGGATAATGGGGGAATAAAAACATCTATCTAGAAAGCATGTTATAAATTAGAATTTGTAATTCTTGGGAATTTTCTTAGGAACTGATTAGTAAAATTTTTTGTAATCTTAATTTTAAAATGATAGTGAGACTTTCCTTGTGGTCCAGTGGTTAAGACTTCACCTTCTAATTCAGTGGGTACAGGTTTGATACTCGGTTGGAGAGCTAAGATTTCATGTGCCTGTCTGCCAAAAAAACAAACAAACAACAGAACATAAATAGCAGAAGCAATATTGTAACAAATTCAATAAAGACTTAAAAAAAGATTTCTTTAAAAAATAAAATGATGGCGCCTACCTTTATACTTTGCACATTTTATATTTACATAGGATTTGTATATAAATATAAAATTCCTTCCCAGTTGGTGCTAAAGAAGGCACCTGTCCAATGCAGCAGACATATGAGACACGGGTTTGACCCTGGGTTGGGAAGATTCCCTGGAGGAGGGCATGGCAACCCACTCCAGTATTCTTGCCTGGGGAGTCCCAAGGACATAGGAGCTTGGCAGGCTACAGTCCATGAGTCGCAAAGAGTCAGACACGACTGAAGTGACTTCACTTCAGTTCACGCATATATATGATTTGTATAATGCATCCTTTTGTAAGCAGTATGTACACAGATGCCTTTTTTCTATTAGCTTGTGTGCCCTTCTAGGCAGACACCATGTGAACTTTATCTTCATGTGCCTAGAACCTGGCACAGTGCTGGAACTTAGTAGGGCCTAAATGAACTTCTGATGGACCAGCTGACCTGGACAGACCTCTCCTGCGCCTTCCCCTTTAACACTTTAACTGCCTTTCCTTGTAGCATTTATTTTATTCATATTGGGGCATTATAATTTTAATTTACTTTACCTTCAGCATTAACTTTTGCTCTTCTTTTGTCTAAGAGAAATACTGTATTTTAGTGGCAAAGGCACATACTCTACCAGACTAAAAATATCTCAGGTAATCTGTTGTGTAACCAGTGGCACATTCCTTAATTTCTCTGTGCTTCGGTGTCTTCATCTGTAAAACGAGGGTGTTGACAATAGTCATTTCAGGGTTTCTTTTTCTTCTTCCAGCTTTATTGGGCTATAGTGTACATACAGCACTGTGTAAGTTTAAGGTGTGCATTGTAAGACTCTGACTTACACACATCATGAAATGATTCCCAAAAGGAGTTTTTAGTAAACATCAATCACCTCATATACATATAACAATAAAGAAATAGGAAAAAAAAATTTCCTTGCAATGAGAACTCAGGATTTACTCCACACCATTTTTTTGTATGTATATAACATACAAGTGTTAATTGTATTAATCGTGTTGTTCATTATATCCCCAGTATTTGCTTATCTTTTAATTGAAAGTTTGTACCCTTTGACTACTTTCATACCATCCCCTCACTTAACAGCACCTCAGGTAACCACAAAACCTGACTTCTTTTTCTATGATTTTTTGTTTGTTTTTATAACTGACCTGTAACACTGTGAGTTTCTGGTATACAATGTATTGATTTGATATTTCTGTATATTTCAAAATGATCATCATGTTACTTCCTGTTGTCATCTATCACCTAAAATGATATGACATTATTATTGACTATATTTCCACATAGTATGCTTCCTACCTGTGACATTTATTTTGTAACTGAATCATAAGGTTTTGTGGAAGACTAACTGAGATGCCTCTCAGGTGGCGCTAGTGGTAAAGAATCTGCCTGCTGATGCAGGAGACACAAGAGACAGAGGTTGAATCCCTGGATCAGGAAGGTTGATCCCCTGGTGTAGGAAATGGCAATCCACTAAGTATTCTTGCCTGGAGAATTCCATGGACAGAGGAGCCTGGCAGGCTACAGTACATGGTGCTGCAGAGTCAGACACAACATGACTGAGCACCTGACGCTGATGCAGTATGTAATGCACTTAGCATAATACCTGCAGGTGGTAGTTGAGTTGGGTTGAGTTCAGTTCAGTTGCTCAGTCGTGTCCAACCCTTTGCAACCCCATGAATCACAGCACGCCAGGCCTCCACTTCCATCACCAACTCCCGGAGTTCACCCAAACTCATGTCCATCGAGTCTGTGATGCCATCCAGCCATCTCATCCTCTGTCATCCCTTTCTCCTCCTGCCCCCAATCCCTCCCAGCATCAGAGTCTTTTCCAGTGAGTCAACTCTTCACATGAGGTGGACAAAGTATTGGAGTTTCAGCTTTAGCATCAGTCCTTCCAATGAACACCCAGGACTGATCTCCTTTAGGATGGACTAGTTGGATCTCCTTGCACTCCAAGGGACTCTCAAGAGTCTTCTCCAACACCACAGTTCAAAAGCATCAATTCTTCGGTGCTCATCTTTCTTCACACTCCAAATTTCACATCCATACTCGACCACTGGAAAAACCATAGCGTTGACTAGATGGACCTTTGTTGGCAAAGTAATGTCTCTGCTTTTTAATATCCTATATAGGTTGGTCATAACTTTCCTTCCAAGGGGTAAGCGTCTTTTAATTTCATGGCTGCAATCACCATCTGAACTGATTTTGGAGCCCCCAAAATAAAGTCTGACACTGTTCCCCCATCTATTTCCCATGAAGTGATGGGAACAGATGCCATGATCTTTGTTTTCTGAAAGTTGAGCTTTAAGCCAACTTTTTCACTTTCCTCTTTCACTTTCATCAAGAGGCTTTTGAGTTCCTCTTCACTTTCTGCCATAAGGGTGGTGTCATCTGCATATCTGAGGTTATTGATATTTCTCCTGGCAATCTTGATTCCAGCTTATGCTTTTTCCAGCCCAGTATTTCTCATGATGTACTCTGCATAGAAGTTAAAAAAGCAGGGTGACAATATACAGCCTTGATGTACTCCTTTTCCTATTTGGAACCAGTCTTTTGTTCCATGTCCAGTTCTAACTGTTGCTTCCTGACCTGCATACAGATTTATCAAGAGGCAGGTTAGGTGGTCTGGTATTCCCATCTCTTTCAGAATTTTCCACAGTTTATTGTGATCCACACAGTCAAAGGCTTTGGCATAGTCAATAAAGCAGAAATAGATGTTTTTCTGGAACTCTCTTACTTTTTTGATGATCCAGTGGATGTTGGCAATTTGATCTCTGGTTCCTCTGCTTTTTCTAAAACCAGCTGGAACATCTGGAAGTTCACGGTCCACGTATTGCTGAAGCCTGGCTTGGAGAATTTTGAGCATGACTTTACTAGCATGTGAGATGAGTGCAATTGTGTGGTAGTTTGAGCCTTTTTTGGCATTGCCTTTCTTTGGGATTGGAATGAAAACTGACCTTTTCCAGTCCTGTGGCCACTGCTGAGTTTTCCAAAGTTGCTGGCATATTGAGTGTAGCACTTTCACAGCATCATCTTTCAGGATTTGAAATAGCTCACCTGGAATTCCATCACCTCCACTAGCTTTGTTCGTAGTGATGCTTCCTAAGGCCCACTTGACTTTCACATTCCAGGATGACTGGCTCTAGGTGAGTGATCACACCATTTTGATTATCTTGGTTGTGAAGAACATTTTTGGTACAGTTCTTCTGTGTATTCTTGCCACCTCTTCTTGATATCTTCTGCTTCTGTTAGGTCCATACCATTTCTGTCCTTTATCGAGCCCATTTTTGTATGATATATTCCCATGGTATCTCTAATTTTCTTGAAGAGCTCTCTAGTCTTTCCTATTCTGCTGTTTTCCTCTATTTCTTTGCATTGACTACTGAGGACAGC
The DNA here is from genome assembly GCF_001704415.2 of Capra hircus. Taxonomy (NCBI): domain Eukaryota; kingdom Metazoa; phylum Chordata; class Mammalia; order Artiodactyla; family Bovidae; genus Capra; species Capra hircus. The sequence goes on along the minus strand of NC_030813.1, from coordinate 88,521,814 downwards.
TTTCTTATCTCTCCTTGCTATTCTTTGGAACTCTGCATTCAGATACTTCTATCTTTCCTTTTCTCCTTTGTTTTTCTCTTCTCTTCTTTTCACAACTATTTGTAAGGCCTCCTCAGACAACCATTTTGCTTTTTTGTATTTCTTTCCCATGGGAATGGTCATGACGATGTCTCCTGTACAATGTCACGAACCTCATTCCATAGTTTATCAGGCACTCTATTTGTCAGATCTAGTCCCTTAAATCTATTTCTCACTTCCACTCTATAATCATAAGGGATTTTATTTAGGTCATACCTGAATGGTCTAGTGGTTTTCCCCACTCTCTTCAATTTAAGTCTGAATTTGGCAATAAGGAGTTCATGATCTGAGCCACAGTCAGCTCCTGGTCTTGTTTTCGTTGACTGTATAGAGCTTCTCCATCTTTGGCTGCAAAGCATATAATCAATCTGATTTTGGTGTTGACCATCTGGTGATGTCCATGTGTAGAGTCTTCTCTCGTGTTGTTGGAAGAGGGTGTTTGCTATGACCAGTGCGTTCTCTTGGCAAAACTATTAGCCTTTGCCCTGCTTCATTCCGTACTCCAGGGCCAAATTTGCCTGTTACTCCAGGTGTTTCTTGACTTCTTACTTTGGCGTTCCAGTCCCCTATAATGAAAAGGATGTCTTTTTTGGGTGTTAGTTCTAAAATGTCTTATAGGTCTTCATAGAACTGTTCAACTTCAGCTTCTGTGGTGTTACTGGTTGGGGCATAGGCTTGGATTACCATGATATTGAATGGTTTGCCTTGGAAATGAACAGACATCATTCTGGTAAGTACTCAACAAATGATACCTAATTTTACCTTATTGTGCATCTAGTTCTCTGAGTTGGAGACATGCAGTCCAAGCTGCATTGAAGTAAGTCAGGATTTGGAGGAGGAATAACCAATGGCAGGAGGGAGTGGAGATTTGTAAGAGATGATTACTAAGTTAATGTTTGACTTAATATTCAACATATTTTAAATAGATATATTTTAATTATTATCATAATTGTTATTTTTTTAAGTTGACCTTATGTAAATCTTCCTCAATCTACATTTTTCAAGTTATGTACAACCTCATTTAATACCATGTGTTTCCACATGAGTTTTATGAAGTTAGTACCTTATGCATTAGTGAACCCATTCTCAGAGGTGCTCATGGGATGCAAGGACTTCATTTCAGAAAAGCATAATTGCTATAACATATGGGATACACTTATGATGGTATAAAAAGTGCTAGTGTATATGTTCTCATGGCTGCACTCTAGGAGCAGCTTTAAAACAGTTTTTGTTTCTAAATTAGGAGTAATTCATTTAGAAGGACTGCCACTATTCATCCATTAATCTTCAAATGTTAACACAGCTCTGTATGTCTCATTGTGTTTTATTGTCCCCAAAGGCATTAAAAAAAAAACTGTGATAGTAAGGTGAGATGATTTATACCATGAGAATATTATCAATAATGAGCTACTCAGAGAGGCTTATTTGCTCTCAGATCCATTTCCCAACTCCTCTCCCACTCTTTTTTTTTTTTTTTTTTGACTATCTTGAAAATGCTTTCTGGCTAGGTTTGGCCAATGGAAGATCTTGGTGGGAGACCAGGGGACAAGATGCCTTTCATCTGCTTGAATTGGAAAGTCTTATCTGACAGTGGCTGTGTCTCATCACGGTTATAGGCTCTGCAGGACTGGACTCCATCATTGTTCAGCTGGTATTTCAGCTCTTGCCTCACAGTTTGGCTTTTGAGGTTGGTCCCTTCATCTCCTCCTCTTTTAATCAGTCTAGACCTAGAAGTTATTAAAGATTCTGTTACTCATTACTAGATTGCCCCAAGCACCCACGTTTGGTTATTCAGCTCTTTCAAACACCTTTCAAATCTTTCTGTTAAATTATTCGACATGAACCTTGATGTTCACAGTAGGCTATTCAGGGACTTTAGCAATTTGGATAGTTAAACAGAGACCCTTGAGTTTTTATCTATATGTAGCAGATACATAGTCAATGTCTTAGTCCATTTGGGCTTCTATAACAAAATGCCACAGATTGGCTGGCTTATAAAAAAAGCAGAAATTTATTTTTTACAGTTTTGGAATCTGCAAAGTCTGAGATGGTCCTGCATTGTCATGTTTTAATGAGAGCCTTCTTCTAGATGGTTTATAAGCTAATACCGTCTCATCATGTCCTCATGTTGTGGAAGGAGCTAGGGAGCTCGTGGAGTCTCTTTTATGCTCAGACACTCAGTTGTATTTGATTGTTTGTGACCCTATGGACTGTCACCTGCCAGGCTCCTCAGTTCATGAGATTTTCTAGGCAAGAATACTAGAGTGGGTTGTCATTTCCTTCTCCAAGGGATCTTCCTAACCCAGGGAGCGAACCTGGGTCTCCTGCATTGCGGGCAGATTCTTTATCAACTGAGCCACCAGAGGGCCTCTTTTATATCAGTACTAGTCCCACTCATGAGGGTTCCACCCTCATGACCACAGTACCTTCCAAAGGATCCATCTCCTGATAGCATCACATTAGGCATTAAGACTTGAAAATATGAATTCTGGGGGTACACGAACATTTACCCTACAGTTACCCTACAGTTGGCATTGCAAAAGTTTCTGGAATCTTCCTTTGAGTGCAGGGGATAAAATTTTGTTTCTTAGATCCTCTTCAAAGGACTTGAATGCTTTAGACAAAGATTTATTAGTCTGTAGCTCTTCCCTTATTGAAATTCCTGTACTACTTCTCTGCAGCTAAAATTTGCATAACCATTTTTTTTTTTTTAGTTGATAAGCAGAAGACAGAGGAAAGAGAAGGTGGAGGCTCTATACAGCCCTCCTGTCAGCTCAGAAAATTTATTTCAACTTCAGGCTCTTCTGTGCTGATCTTTAACTTCCAGTAAATAAAGAATAATTCTTTTCAAAAAGAGAAAGAAGGGACTTCCCTGGCAGTCCGGTGGTTAAGATTCTATGCTTCCATTGCTGGGGGCATGGGTTAAATCCCTGGCTGGGGAACTAAGATCCCACATTGCTGTTCTGCACGGCAAAAAGATTGAAAAAAAAAATAAGAGTAGTGCTGATGGATTGGTTGGTGCTGGTGGGTGTAATACCTAGGGAACAGGCTCATCGTAGATATGAAAGATCTTTCTCCTCCTGCTCTGTTATTCCCTTTCACAGGGAGGAATATGAAAAGTATTGACTTATACCACATGAATGTTATCAATAATGAACTGCTCAGATTATTCTGGATATATGTATTAGTCTTAAGCGAAAGAAAGTGCCAGAAGCAGTGTTGAAGAATACTATTAATAGGTTACTACTTAGTCAAATAATTTCCTTATTTATTGTTATTTGATTGATGTAGTACCCAGGGTTGAATTGAAAACATTTGCTTCTTTCAGACTCTATTAAAATTTTTTGTTAACATTTTTTTATTTTAATAAAAATAAAATAAAAATTTTATTAAAAATTTTTTTGCTGTTATTGAAATTTGTTCAAGTGTTTTTTTCTCCCAGTTTTATTGAGATATAATTGACATACAACACTGTTTAAGTTTAAGGTGTACAGAATAATAATTTGACTAAGGTACATCATGAAAAGATTACCACATAAGTTTAGTGATATCCAGTATAAATATAAAAGAAAATAAAAAGAAAAAAATATTTTTCCTTGTGATGAAAACTCTTAGGATTTACTCTCTTAACACCTTTTGTATATTGCATACTGTAGTGCTAATTAATCATGTTATGCTTTACATCCCTAGTATTAATACTTATTTGTCTTATAACTGGAAGCTTGTAACTTTTGACTGCCTTCAGCGTAGCACCTCCCTACCCGCCACTCCCTCTGGGAATCTTAAATCTATCTCTTTTCTAGGAGTTTATTTATTTTTTGAAGTTTAATTGTCCTACAGTGCTATGTAGTTTCTGGTGCACAACATAATGATTCTATATTTCTGGGCATTTCAAAATGATCACCACGCTAAGTCCAGTTACCTCTGCCCCCATATAGACATCGGTCAGTCAGTCAGTGTTAGTTGTCTTAGTTGTGTCCAACTCTTTGCTACCCCGTGGACTGTATCCTACCAGGCTCCTCTGTCCATGGAATTCCCCAGGCAAGAATACTGGAATGGTATCCATACTGTTCTCCAGGGGATTTTCCTGATGCAGGGATAGAACCCAGGTCTCCTGCATTACTGGTTTATTATTTACTATCTGAGCCACCAGGGAAGCCCCAATATAAAGAGAGTACATTCTTACTGACTGTGTTCCCCTCACTGTACATTTCATCTCTAAAATTCATTTGTTTTGTAAATGAAGTTGTACCTCTTAATCTCCCTCACCTATTCCCCTATCCCTACCCCCACAGCCTTTGGCAATCACATGTTTGTTCTCTGTGTTTATGACTGTTTCTATTTCGCTTAGTTGGTTCATTCCAGGTTCTAGCTTTGATTGCTTCTAATTCCTTTGAAAGAACACAAAGTCAAATATCCAAATGATGATTATTTCAACCAGAAGAGAATTAATTTCTTTCATTTAATAGTATTATTTCCTAATAGAAAAAGATGCTATTTGGAGATAAAAAGCCAGAGACAGCATTTATTAATTCCCAAGATGCCTGAGATTCATAGCCCAGCACATAATTTCTTGTGGTAAAGAGAAACTCAAAACAATAACTACAACAACAAAAGCTATGTTTCAATGAGAGACTATCCCTGCCAACAACTTCGTGACCTTCACATAGCTTAAATTTATGGTTAGACATAATGTTTTTGAAGGGAAAAATAAATTGGCACTAAGTTATGGCATTGGCTCCATGTTTTTTGGACATACTCTGTAAACATTCTTATAAAGCTTATTTGGAAAAGTTCTTCACAATTTTACATATGTATATTCTTCTTACTAGTTTCATTGCCAAAATAAATACGTTCAGGGTCAATGATTGTCTTTTAGTCTGTCTTTTTCTTTTTAAAACATTTGAGAATTTTCTCTGGGGAAGTCAGCCAGAAGACTAGTGATGTTTGTACTGAATTAAAGGCTTAGAATCTGAAGTTTGGCTCAGTGATGATTTTTATTATCTACTTTGTGATAGGAGTAAGGCAACTCCTGAGGACAGTAGGTTCTCACATAATATCAGAATCACCCTGAGATCTTGCTTAACCTCTCCCCTCCTCACACAGTGTTTCTGATTCAGCATCTCTGAGTCGACAACCCAAAATTTAAACAGTTCCCAAGTGATACCAATACTGTTGGACTGTGGATCACAAAAAGAACATAAAAACGTATGATTAAAGTATGATTTACATGCTGAAGAATCACAAGGATACACAAAGTGGTATTAATTAGAAAATAATTAAACTCACTGTAGGAAGGAGGGAGGTTGAAAGTGACTTAGTCTGTCACTAAGTCATGTCTGACTCTTTGAGACCCTATGGACCAGAGCCCGCCAGGCTCCTCTGTCCATGGAATTCTCCAGGAAAGAATACTGGTGTGGGTTGCTATTTCCTTCTTCAGGGGATCTTCCTGACCCAGGGATCAAACTCGAGTCTCCTGCATTGCAGGCAGGTTCTTTACCAGCTGAGCCGCCAGGAAAGCCCTAGTGATGAGGAAGAACTTTAGCAAAGGTTGGCAGTTGAACAGGATTTGATAGCATGAATGACAATTCAAAGAGAAACAATGGGGACTATGGGAAATCCTATTAAGTATCAACACACTGAAATGCACTGAGGCATGTCAGAATGTATGTTATTCATTCCCCCTTGATAAGCCCACCACCAATCACCCTCTTCCATTAGCATGTTAATTGTTTAAAGCCTAGGTGATTAGCTTTTTATCAAATGTTCTATACACACTGATGCAAAGAGCTGACTCATTTGAAAAGACCCTGATGCTGGGAAAGATTGAGGGCAGGAGGAGAAGGGGACAACAGAGGATGAAATGGTTGGATGGCATCACCGACTCAATGGACATGGGTTTGGGTGGACTCTGGGAGTTGGTGATGGACAGGGAGGCCTGGTGCACTGCAGTTCATGGAGTCTCAAAGAGTTGGACATGACTGAGCGACTGAACTGAACTGACTATACACATGGGCTCACTCAGTATGCAGGAACGTTTATTCTCGTGTAGCTTCTTAAACAAGTTCAGTTCAGTTCAGTTCAGTCTCTCAGTCGTGTCCGACTCTTTGCGACCCCATGAATCGCAGCACGCCAGGCCTCCTTGTCCATCACCAACTCCCAGAGTTCACCCAGACTCATGTCCATCGTGTCAGTGATGCCATCCAGCCATCTCATCCTCGGTCGTCCCCTTCTCCTCCTGCCCCCAATCCCTCCCAGCATCAAAGTCTTTTCCAATGAGTCAACTTTTTGCATGAGGTGGCCAAAGTACTGGAGTTTCAGCTTTAGCATCATTCTTTCCAAAGAAATCCCAGGGATGATCTCCTTCAGAAGGGACTGGTTGGATCTCCTTGCAGTCCAAGGGACTCTCAAGAGTCTTCTCCAACACCACAGTTCAAAAGCATCGACTCTTTGACGCTCAGCCTTCTTCACAGTCCAACTCTCACATCCATGGGGTAATTCAGACAATTGGGAAAATGCAATTTGGTATTTATTGAATATCTTAAAAATCATCTTTAAACAAGTTATTTCCTGTTACATTCTTGTCTCTAAGTTTAGTTGGTGGCTCTGTTGCTGTTCCAAATTTAAAACTTAGATGTTATAGAATAGCTTAGAGCATTGGTAAAACTCTATGTAGAGTACAGAATACAGAGCTTGTTTTTCCTTCTGCTAACTTGAAGATGATGGGACTCATACAGGAGACCTTCCTCAAATCCACATTCTTCTAGGGCAATGCATGTCTTACATTATATATTCAGTTCTTGCCATGCTAAAATGACCCACTTGATGAGGACATAACTTAAATATTTGTGCTAAGCAGAATTTCTAAATGGCCTGCCAAAGATGCCCCCCACTCATCTCTGGAACCTGTGAGTAGAGTTGTCACTCTCACAGTTATGTTATATTATACAGCACAGGTGACCTAAAGATAGGGAGGTTTTCTTTCTGGATATAATATAATCACATGACCCCTTAAAAGGCAGAGCATTTTCTCCCATTGATAGCAAAATGGAAAGTCAGGGAGACTCGAAGTATAAATACTCAAGGACCCAAGGCTGTCTTCAGGACTAAGGGAATCAGGTGAAAAGGAACAAGGGTAACTTCTAGAATCATAAGTGGTCTCCTATTGACAGCCATTAGAAAAAAATGGGTCTTCAGACCTACAACTGCAAAGAACTGAATTCTATCAGCAACCTGACTGAGCTTTGCTATAGACTAATTAGTGTCCCATAAAATTATATGCTGAAGTCCTAACCCTCAGTGCCTCAGAATGTGACATATTTAGAGACAGGGTCTTTAAAGATGTGACTTAATTGGAATGAGGTCCTTAAGGTGGGTCCTAATCTGATATAGTGTTCTTGTAACAAGAGGAAATTGGTACACAAACATGCACAGAAGGAAGACCAAATAAAGACAGAGAAAAGATGGCCAACTGGAAGTGAAACAGAGAAGCCTCCAAAGAAACCACCCTCCTGACAGCAAATCTTGGACTACTGGCTCCCAGAACTGTGAGAAAATTAATTTCTGTTGTTTAAAGACATTTAGTCTGTGGATCTTTATTATTGCTGTGGTGTTGGAGAAGACTCTTGAGAGTCCCTTGGACTGCAAGGAGATCCAACCAGTCCCTTCTGAAGGAGATCAGCCCTGGGATTTCTTTGGAAGGAATGATGCTAAAGCTAAAACTCCAGTACTTTGACCACCTCTTGTGAAGAGTTAACTCAAAAATGGAAAAGACTCTGATGCTGGGAGGGATTGAGGGCAGGAGGGGACGACAGAGGATGAGATGGCTGGATGGCATCACCGACTTGATGGACGTGAATCTGAGTGAACTCCGGGAGTTGGTGATGGACAGGGAGGCCTGGTGTGCTGCGATTCATGGGTTCGCAAAGAGTCAGACATGACTGAGTGACTGAACTGAACTGAACTGAATAAACTTGGGAAAAGATTTTTACCCTAGCTAAACTGACATCATGATTTTGGTTTTGGGATACCATAAGCAGAGATCCTATTTGAGTCTGTCTGGACTTCTGACCTATGGAATTGTGAGATAATATTTGGATATTTTAAACCACCAAATCTGTGGTAACCTTTTACCCAGTAATAGAAAACTAATATCATATCCTAAATCACTAGCTTCTGAATGTGTCATTTACATATTTTTAAGTCTTAAAATATTCATAAAAGTAGTATTCATTTCAAGTGGAAATTTGGCTGGTTTTAGATTAATGGACTTTATCAAATTCAAAAATATGTTGACATTTTTCTCTCTGAAGAGACCAAAGGGAATACACCTTGCAACCTTTGTTGCTATGTACCAAGTTTGCTTAGGCTTCTTACTGAAGGTGGTGATGATAACCACAAATCCAGGTTGAACTGATATAAGTCAGGATTGAGGTAGAAAGAGACAATGGTTACAATTGGTAGAGTTTTGTACTACATGATTGCTAAACTAAAATTTAACACTCTGTAATTCAACATATTTTAATTACTATCATCATCTAACTGTTACTTTTAAAAGACGAAACTCAGAAAAACCACAAACGACTGGATAAATTAAAAGCATATAATTGATACCCTGGAGTGAGCAGCTTTCCCATGGCCCATGAACCTCAGGGATAGCTGAGTAAAGTCATACAATGAAATGTATCACCAACAACCTATAGCTTTCTGAGTATTTCCTTCAATAATGTATCACAACCATGAGGGTTAAAGTGGCCCTTCCTAAGTGGTTGACTGACCACACCAAGCTAAACATAAATTTGCAGTTTTAGACATGAAAACCAATAATCAAGGCATACTTTTATTTCCAGCATAAATCACCATTGCAGAGAAGATAAATGGGGTCAAGTGCAAAGTTTGTAGGACTGTGGGGAATATTTGAACGTTTGTCGCATACCTCAATTTCCTCTGAATAATTTTGAAGTTGGAGTAAGCAAGACATAAATTAAAATAGCATATCTGTCTCATTTTTTCCCCTAGAAAATGACTTATTTTTTGACTTATATTTGGGAATAACTAATTTTTTCACTTCCTGACTATTGTTCACTTACTCATTAGGTTGCTACATTTCACATAACTATTCCCATATGCTTATCTGCTTTGTAGATTATTATGCATAATTGCTCATTTCTAATTCTCTGCATTTTGAGTACTTTCTTGATCATGCAATTTTCTTACCAGATTTCAGGCAAGAGAAAAATAGTGAGTGAAAAATACACCTGGCTGTTGTGAGGATTAATGCCAACCTTAGAGAAAGTTTGAGATGATAGCAGAACAATATCAATGACTTATCTTTGGTCACTAATGTGCTATTGTTACCTAAAAAAGCACACAGAAGGCACATGATATTTATGGCACAAATGAATGGGAATTCTGGATTACTTGTGGGCTTTTTTTCGTTATTGAGTGAGCTTAAATAATTTCTCATACGTATATTGGCTCATATTTTTTTTTTGTGAGTCTTCTATTCATATCCTTTATCATTTCTTGATTGATGTTTTTATTATTAACCTGTAAAATGTTTTATATATGTAAAATAGTACAATTGTGCTATAAATTCTGCAAATATTTCCTTTAGCTTATGGTTTATATACTGATTTAAATTATAAAGCTTTTTTATTCATGCAAAACTTTTTTACTTAAAATGCCAAAGAATTTTTCTAATCAAAGACAGATATTAACCTACATTTTCTTCATTTTAGATATATTGTTTCTTATGACTTAATCCACTCATCCATTTGGCACTTCTTTTGTTATATACTTCAATATTAAGGTCTTAATTAAATCTCTTTTGGTAAATTAGCTAATGTTTTTCAGTTCAGTTCAGTTCAGTCACTCAGTTGTGTCCGACTTTTTGTGACCACACGGACTGCAGCATGTCAAGCTTTCCTGTCCATCACCAACTCCTGGAGTTTACTCAAACTCATGTCCATGGAGTCAGTGATACCATTCAACCATCTCATCCTGTGGTCCCCTTTTCCTCCAGCATTAAAGTCTTTTCAAATGAGTCAGCTCTTTGTATCAGGTGGCCAAAGTATTGGAGTTATAGCTTCAATATCAGTCCTTCCAACAATAAATATTCAGGACTGATTTCATTTAGGATGGACTGGTTGGACGTCCTTGCAGTCCAAGGGACTCTCAAGAGTCTTCTCCAACACCACAGTTCAAAAGCATCAATTCTTTGGTGCTCAGCTTTCTTTATAGTCCAACTCTGACATCCATACACGACCACTGGGAAAACCATAGCCTAGACTTGACCTTTGTTGACAAAGTAATGTCTTTGCTTTTTAATATGCTGTTGAGGTTTGTCATAGCTTTTCTTCCAAGGAGTAAGCGTCTTTCAATTTCATGGCTATAGTCACCATCTGAACTGATTTTGGTGCCCCCCAAAATAAAGTCTGTCACTGTTTCCTTTGTTTCTCTATCTATTTGCCATGAAGTGGTGGGACCGGATGCCATGATCTTAGTTTTCTAAATGTTGAGCTTTAAGCCCATTTTTTCACTGTCTTCTTTCACTTTCATCAAGAGGCTCTTTAGTTCTTCTTCACTTTCTGCCATAAGGGTGGTGTTCTCTGCATATCTGAGGTTATTGATATTTCTCCTGGCAGTCTCGATACCAGCTTGTGCTTCATCCAGCCCAGGATTTCTCATGATGTACTCTGCATATAAGTTAAATAAGCAGGGTGACAATAAACAGCCTTGATGTACTCCTTTTTCTATTTGGAACCAGTCTTTTGTTCCATGTCCAGTTCTAACTGTTGCTTCTTGACCTGCATACATGTTTCTCGAGAGGCAGGTCAGGTGGTCTGGTATTCCCATCTCTTTCAGAATTTTCCAGAGTTTGTTGTGGTGCACACAGTCAAAGACTTTAAGTAGATGTTTTCTGGAACTCTCTTGCTTTTTCGATGATCCAATGAATGTTGGCAATTTGATCTCTGATTCCTCCGCCTTTTCTAAAACCAGCTTGAACATCTGGAAGTTCATGGTTCACATACTGTTGAAGCCTGACTTGGAGAATTTTGAGAATTACTTTACTAGCATGTGATATGAGTACAATTGTGCAGTAGTTTGAGCATTCTTTGGCATTGCCTTTCTTTGGGATTGGAACGAAAACTGACCTTTTCCAGTCCTGTGGCCACTGCTGCATTTTCCAAATTTGCTAGCCTATTGAATGTTGCACTCTCACAGCATCTTTTAGGATTTGAAATAGCTCAACTGGAATTCCATCGTCTCCACTAGCTAATGTTTTTAGTTAGCAAGAAATTCACTCTAGCTTTGGGCAGAAAAGGAACTTATTAAATGGGTATTGGATAAATCAAAACAATAGAATGGGAAAGACTAGAGATCTCTTCAAGAAAACTGGAAATATCAAAGGAACATTTCCTGCAAGGATAGGCATGATAAAGGACAGAAACAGAAAAGACCTAACAGAGGCAGAAGAGATTAACAGGAGGTGGCAAGACTACACAGAAGAACTGTACAAAAAGGTCTTGATGACCCAGAAAGCCATGCTGGTGTGATCACTCACCTAGAGCCAGACATCCTAGACTGTGGCATCAAGTGGGCCTTAGGAAGCAATACCACCAATAAAGCTAGTGAAATTGATGCAATTCCAGTTAAACTATTTAAAATACTAAAAGATGATGATGTTAAAGTGCTGTTCTCAATATGTCAGCAAATTTGGAAAACCCAATAGTGGCCATAGGACTGGAAAAGGTCAGTTTTCATCCCAACTTCAAAGAAGGGCAGTGTTCAAACTACTGTTCAAACTACTGGACAATTGCATTCAGTACCAGTGCTAGTAAGATTATACTCAAAATCCTTCAAGATAGGCTTCAGTAGTACTTGAAATGAGAACTTCCAGATGTACAAGCTGGGTTTAGAAAAAGCAGAAGAGCCAGAGACCAAATTGACAACATTCATTGGATTGTAGCAAAAACAAGGGAATTCCAGGAAAAGATCTACTTTTGGTTTATCGACTATGCTAACGCCCTTGACTGTGTGGATCACAACAAACTGTGAAAATTCTTAAAGAGATGGGAATACCAGACCATATGACCTGTCTCCTGAGAAACTTGTATGCTGGTCAAGAAACAACAGTTAGAAGCTTACATGGAACAACTGACTGGTTCAAAATTGGGAAAGGAGTACGACAAGGCTGTATATTGTCATTCTGTTTATTTAACTCACATGCAGAGTACATCCTGTGAAATGCCAGGCTGGATGAATCACAACCTGTATCAAAATTGCTGAGACAAATATCAATAACCTCAAATATGCAGATGATATCACTCTAATGGCAGAAAGCAAAGAACTAAAGAGCCTGTTGATGAGGGTAAAGGAGAAGAGTGAAAAAAGTCACTTAAAACTCAACATTCAAAAATCTAAGATCATGGGATTGGGTCCCATCACTTCATGCCAAACAGAAGGGGAAAAAGTGAAAACAGTGACAGATTTTCTTTTCTTGAGCTCCAAAATCACTGTAGATAGTGACCACGGCCATGAAATTAGATGTTTGCTTCTTGGAAGGGAGGCTATGACAAACCTGGACAGTGTGTTTTACACAGACATCACTTCGCTGACAAAGGTCCATATAGCCAAAGCTATGGTTTTTCCAGTAGTCATATATGGATGAGAATTGGACCATTAAGAAAGCTGAACACCAAAAAAACTGATGCCTTTGAGCTGTGGAGCTAGAGAAGACTCTTGAGAGTCCCTTGGACAGCAAAGAGACCAAACCAGCTAATCCTAAGGGAAACCAACCTTGAATACTCATTAGAAGAACTGAAGCTGAAGCTCCAATACTTTAGCTACCTGATGGGAGCAGCCAGCACATTGGAAACAACCCTGATGCTGGGAAAGATTGAAGGCAAAAGGAGAAGCAGGCAAGAGGATGAGATGGTTGGATGGCAGCATCGACTCAATGTACATCAGTTCAGTTCAGTTCAGTCGCTCAGTCATGTCCGACTCTTTTCGACCCCATGAATCGCAGCACGCCAGGCCTCCCTGTCCTTCACCAACTCCCGGAGTTCACTCAGACTCACATCCGTCGATTCAGTGATGCCACCAGCCATTTCATCCTCTGTCATCTCCTTCTCTTCCTGCCCCCCAATCCTTCCCAGCATCAGAGTCTTTTCCAATGAGTTAACTCTTCGCATGAGGTGGCCAAAGTACTGGAGTTTCAGCTTTAGCATCATTCCCTCCAAAGAAATCCCAGGGCTGATCTCCCTCAGGATGGACTGGTTGGATCTCTTTGCAGTCCAAGGGACTCTCAAGAGTCTTCTCCAACAACCACAGTTCAAAAGCATCAATTCTTTGGCGCTCAGCCTTCTTCCCAGTCCAACTCTCACATCCATACATGACTACTGGAAAAACCATAGCCTTGACTAGACAGACCTTTGTTGGCAAAGTAAAGTCTCTGCTTTTCAATATGCTCTCTAGATTGGTCATTACTTTTCTTCCAAGGAGTAAGCGTCTTTTAATTTCATGGTTGCAGTCACCATCTGCAGTGATTTTGGAGCCCAAAAAATAAAGTCTGACACTGTTTCCACTGTTTCCCCATCTATTTCCCATGAAGTCAATGTATATGAATTTGACCAAATTCTGGGAGATAGTGAAGGTCAGGGAAGTCTGGTGTGCTGCAAGCCATTGCATTGCAGAGTCAGACACAACTTAGTGACTGAAGAACAAAGTCACAGAATCACCAAGAAATTTGGGAAAACAGTGAGGAGACTGTGCAGACAGCAGGTCAATTTCAGGCTTCATATTTGACCTTGAGAACCCACTGTTGCTCTGGCTGAATTCTGAAACCTGTCCTTTACACAGCCGAAAACAATGGCTTTGGGCATTGGACATTCCAGGCACGTGCAGCCCATGCCACTCAATCTTTCTGCCAGAACCACTGCCCCCAGAAAGAATTTTCCATGTTCCTTGCTTCTCTTGTCTGCAAAGTGGAAATGAAAGCTTAAGTGGCTCAGCCATGCCTGACTCTTTGTCATCCCATGGACTGTAACTCACCAGGCTCCTCTGTTCATGGAATTCTCCAGACAAGAATACTGGAGTGGGTAGATATTTCCTTCTCCAGGGAATCTTCCCAACTCAGGGATCAAACCTAGGTCTCCTGCACTGCAGGCAGATTCTTTACCATCTGAGCCACCAGGAAAGCCTGGTCCCCAATTTGGAGTCTAGAGCAAGTGTGTTATCTGCTAGAATGTAGAGTAGAGCTCATGACCTAGCTCAAGGGAAACAGGTAATAAAAACTTCATTTTTAATCACAATGGTAGAAGGCAGGTTTTTTTTTTTTTTTTTTTTCTGCCTCCAACGCTCTTGAGTAGAGAGATTTAGATCCTGGGTTATATAGTTTTCTTTCTTGCTGCATATCACACAGGGAAAGCTCTGCTCAATATTCTGTTGCAACCTAATTGGGAACAAATTTGGAAAAGAATAGATACAAGTTTGTGGACAACTGAATCACTATGCAGCACACCCGAAATGAACACAACATTGTTGACCAACTATACTCCAATATAAAATAGAAAGTTAAAAAGAAACTATAGAGGAGTACATCATTATATACCTTAATCATGCTTGCAATGAACTCTGTGATTTATGGAAAGTATTGGGTTGTGGGGAATGGGGTCATGGATATGAGTACATACTGATCCTGGTGTAGAATTTAAAATATGATCTTTGTGATGTAACTGTTGGATTTGAATTCTGTGTTCTAGCTTTGTGATCTTAATCAGAATAATTAACACCTCTCTTACCCTTGTGCTCAGTCGTGCCTGACTCGGTGACCCCATGGACTGTAACCCACCAAGCTCCTCTCTCCATGGAATTTTCCAGACAAGAACACTAGAGTGGGTTGCCATTTCCTACTGCAAGGGATCTTCCTGACTCAGAGACTGCACTCAAGTCTCCTGTGTCTCTTGCATTAGCAGGTAGATTGTTTACCACTGCACCACCATTCACTATGTTGTGATGATTATAATTGAAATGGAGGTGAAATGCATAACACAGTGCCTAGCACAAAAAAATGCACTAAAAAATGTTACTTGTAAATTCAGACTCAAATTGAAGAAAATAGGGAAAACCACTAGACCGTTCAGGTATGACTTAAATCAAATCCCTTATGATTATACAGTGGAATTGAGAAATAGATTTCAGGGCCTAGATCTGATAGATAGAGTGCCTGAAGAACTATGGAATGAGGTTCGTGACATTGTACAGGAGACAGGGATCAAGACCATCCCCATGGAAAAGAAATGCAAAAAACAAAAATGGCTGTCTGGAAATAGCTGTGAAAAGAAGAGAGGCAAAAAGCAAAGGAGAAAAGGAAAGATAAACACATCTGAATGCAGAGTTCCAAAGAATAGCAAGAAGAGATAAGAAAGCCTTCTTCAGTGATCAATGCAAAGAAATAGAGGAAAACAACAGAATGGGAAAGACTAGAGATCTCTTTAGGAAAGTTAGAGATACCAAGGGAAGATTTCATGCAAAGATGGGCTCAATAAAGGACAGAAATGGTATGGACCTAACAGAAGCATAAGGTATTAAGAAGAGGTGGCAAGGATACACAGAAGAACTATACAAAAAAGATCTTCATGACCCAGATAATCATGATGATGTGATCACTAATCTAGAGCCAGACATCTTGGAATGTGAAGTCAAGTGGGCCTTAGAAAGCATCACTACAAACAAAGCTAGTGGAGGTGATGGCATTCCAGTTGAGCTGTTTCAAATCCTGAAAGATGATGCTGTGAAAGTGCTACACTCAATATGCCAGCAAATCTGGAAAACTCAGCAGTGGCCACAGGACTGGAAAAGGTCAGTTTTCATTCCAATTCCAAAGAAAGGCAATGCCAAAGAATGCTCAAACTACCGCACAATTGCACTCATCTCACATGCTAGTAAAGTAATGCTTAAAATTCTCCAAGCCAGGCTTCAGCAATACGTGAACCGTGAGCTTCCAGATGTTCCAGCTGGTTTTAGAAAAGGCAGAGGAACCAGAGATCAAATTGCCAACATCTGCTGGATCATCATTAAAGTAAGAGAATTCCAGGAAAACATCTATTTCTGCTTTCTTGACTATGCCAAAGCCTTTGACTGTGGATCACAATAAACTGTGGAAAATTCTGAAAGAGATGGATATACTAGAGCACCTAACCTGCCTCTTGATAAATCTGTATGCAGGTCAGGAAGCAACAGTTAGAACTGGACATGGAATAACAGACTGGTTCCAAATAGGAAAAGGAGTACGTCAAGGCTGTATATTGTCACCCTGCTTATTTAACTTCTGTGCAGAGTACATCATGAGAAACGCTGAACTGGAAGAAACACAAGCTGGAATTAAGATTGCCAGGAGAAATATCAACAACCTCAGATATGAAGATGACACCACCCTTATGGCAGAAAGTGAAGAGGAACTAAAAAGCCTCTTGAAGAAAGTGAAAGAGGAGACTGAAAAAGTTGGCTTAAAGCTCAACATTCAGAAAACGAAGATCATGGCATCCGGTCCCAGCACTTCATGGGAAATAGATGAGGAAACATTGGAAACAGTGTCAGACTTTATTTTGGGGTGCTCCAAAATCACTGTAGATGGTGACTGCAGCCATGAAATTAAAAGACGCTTACTCCTTGGAAGAAAAGTTATGACCAACCTAGATAGTATATCCAAAAGCAGAGACATTACTTTG
Source organism: Capra hircus (assembly GCF_001704415.2). NCBI lineage: Eukaryota > Metazoa > Chordata > Mammalia > Artiodactyla > Bovidae > Capra > Capra hircus. The sequence goes on along the minus strand of NC_030813.1, from coordinate 88,505,003 downwards.
CTGACTAAGGTCCTTCTAGTCAAGGCTATGGTTTTTCCTGTGGTCATGTATGGATGTGAGAGCTGGACTGTGAAGTAGGCTGAGCGCTGAAGAATTGATGCTTTTGAACTGTGGTGTTGGAGAAGACTCTTGAGAGTCCCTTGGACTGCAAGGAGATCCAACCAGTCCATTCTGAAGGAGATCAACCCTGGGATTTCTTTTTAAGGAATGATGCTCAAGCTGAAGCTCCAGTACTTTGGCCACCTCATGTGAAGAGTTGACTCATTGGAAAAGACTCTGATACTGGGAGGGATTGGGGGCAGGAGGAGAAGGGGACGACAGAGGATGAGATGGCTGGATGGCATCATGGGCTCAATGGATGTGAGTCTGAGTGAACTCCAGAAGATGGTGATGGACAGGGAGGCCTGGTGTGCTGCAATTCATGGCATCGCAAGGAGTCAGACACGACTGAGCAACTGAACTGAACTGAATTGAACTGAACAGTTATCTGATAATAGTTGTTGTTAGTTTAATTTTTTCCACTGTAGCTGGGTTATTGTCTCTGATCATCTACTTTGGCCTCTTAAGTTTCTGAGAAAGATGTATTTCTTACTGTAAGAAGCTGGGATCAACTCCAATAAATATCATAGTAAAAAGTCATCCCTCTCATAATGTTTTAGGGTCTGCGTAGCCTCTTTTTACCTACTAAGGGGCCGTATTTTGGGGGTTTACAATATATAGGAATGTAAGAGAACATGTCGATTCTGTATGATGGTTGATTTCAATTATAAAATTTTCAGATATACACAAAATTAGAAAAAAATAGATCATTTACTCCGTCTGTACTTTGTAGCCAGATTCAATAACTATCATAATTTTACTACATTTGTTCATGCCACTTAAGTTAATGTAGTACATTTAATTAGAAGTTAGCTCTGGAAGTTTTAATAGAAGCTTGTTTAATTTTTTTGGTAAAAGTATCTTTTAAAGGTAGAGCTGAATGCTTCATATTATATCACAGCAGGAAGCATACAACATCTGGTTGTCCCACTTTTATGATGCTAAGATTGATCATAGAGTTCTGGTGGTGACAGGCCCACCACCCAAAAATTCCTCATGAACACTTTCATCTAATGCTTTCATCCACTGATAATGTTTTCCTGACTCAAATGCTACATTCAGTTCAGTTCAGTTCAGTCACTCAGTCCTGTCCGACTCTTTGTGACCCCATGGACTGCAGCATGGCAGGCTTCCCTGTCCATCACCAACTCCCGAAATTTGCTCAAATTCATGTCCATCAGGTCAGTGGTGCCATCCAGCCTTCTCATCCTTTGTTGTCCCCTTTTCCTCCTGATTTCAATCTTTCCCAGCATCAGGGTCTTTTCAAATGAGGCAGTTCTTCACATCGTTTGCCAAAGTATTGGAGCTTCAGCTTCAGCATCAGTCCTTCCAGTGAAAACTCAGGACTGATTTCCTTTAGGATGGACTGGTTTGATCTCCTTGCAGTCCAAGGGACTCTCAAGAGTCTTCTCCAACACTGCAGTTCAAAAGCATAAATTCTTTGGTGCTCAGCTTTCTTTATGGTCCAAATCTCACATCCATACATGACTACTGGACAATCCATAGCTTTGACTACATGGACCTTTGTCAGCAAAGTAATATCTCTGCTTTTTAATATGCTAAGTTGATCATAGTTTTTCTTTCAAGGAGCAAGTGTCTTTTAATTTCATGGCTGCAGTCATCATCTGCAGTGATTTTTGAGCCCAAGAAAATAAAGTCTGTCACTGTATTCATTGTTTCTCCATCATTTGCCCTGAAGTGATGGGACCAGATGCCTTGATCTTAGTTTTTTGAATGCTGAGTTTTAAGCAAGCTTTTTCACTCTTCTCTTTCACTTTTTCATCAAGAGGCTCTTCAGTTCTTCGCTTTCTGCCATAAGGGTGGTGTCATTTGCATATCTGAGGAGTTACAAAATGATAATTTTTCTAATGTTATGATTTATTGCACATTTAATACTCAGAATTTTCTTATCAGTTAGGGCAATTTGGCTACTCTGAGATACAGGAAAGCCAGGAATAAGGCAAAATAAGTGTTCAATATTTTACTTTACTAGCTAATATTCAGAATAAGGAGCTGGCATCCTGGTCAGTTTCAATGGCTACTGGTATGGTTTTCTTTTTTTAAATTTTAGTAGGATATATTAATAATGGAATCTATTGGCAAGTCAGATTAAAACTCTGAGCAAATTTTTATATTTTTCTTTTTCCTGGTTTTTATTTTGCTTTCCAGTCTTATGTTTATTCACATACATGTTGTGTTTTAGTTGCTAAATTGTGTCCAACACTTTTGCAACCCAGTGGATTGTAGCCTGCCAGGCTTCTTTGTCCATGATATTTCCCAGGCTAGAAGACTGGAATAGGTTGCCATTTCCTTCTCCAAGTGATCTTCCTGATCCAGGGATCAAACCCATGTGTCCTGCTTGGCAGGCAGATTCATTACCACTGAGCCACCTGGGAAGCCCCATTCATATGCATATACACATACATAGTCCAGTAGTCATGTAAAGATGCGAGAGTAGGCTCATGAAAAAGGCTAAATGGTGAAACCTTGGTGCTTTCAAATTGTGGTGCTGGAGAAGACTTTTGAGAGTCCCTTGGACAGCAAGGAGATCAATTCAGTCAATTCTAAAGGAAATCAACCCTGAATATTCACTGGAATGACAGATGCTGAAGCTCCAATATTTCGGACACCTGATGCAAAGAGCCAACTCATTAGAAAAGACCTTGATGCTGGGAAAGATTGAAAGCCAGAGAAGAAGGGGACAGTAGAGGATGAGATGGTTAGGTAGCATCATTGACTCAAAGGACATAAATTTGAGCAAACTTTGGAAGATGATGGAGGACAGAGGAGCCTGGTTTGCTACAGTCCATGGGGTTGCAAAGAATTGGGTACAACTTAGCAACTGAACAACAACATTCATATACATACTATAGATCTTTTTTATTGAGATATAATTAGCACATTAGTTTCAGGTGCACAACATAAGGTCAATATATGTATATATTGTGAAATGATCACTATAATAAATCTAGTTAACATCCATCATCACACATGGTTGCAAATTTTTTTCCCTTATTATGAGAACTTTTAAAATCTACTCTTTTAACACCTAGTAAACATAAAATACAGTATCATTGACCATAGCTAACATGGTATACATTACATTCTCAGGACTTATTTACTTTATAAATCAAAGTTAGTACATTTTGACCACCTTCACTGATTTTGCACACCCTCCACAAACACAATCCCCCCCCCCCCTTCTCTGGCAACCACTGATGTGTTCTCTATATCTATAAGGGTTTGGTTTTTGCTTATTTTCTCTATAAATTCTACATATAAATGAGATAATACTGTATTTGTTTTTGACTTATTTGACTAAACATAATATCCTCAAGGTCCTTCCATGTTGCTGAAACTGGCAGGATTTCTTTTTTTATGGCTGAATAATATTCAATATTCATGAACAGTATGAAAAAGCAAAAAGATAGGACATTGAAAGATGACTTCCCAGGTCAGTAGGTGCCCAATTTCTACTAGAGATCAGCGGAGAAATAACTCCAAAAAGGATGAAGAGACAGAGTGAAAGCAAAAACAACACCCAACTGTGGATGTGACTGGTGATAGAAGCAAGGCCTGATGCTGTAAATAGCAATATTGCACAGGAACCTGGAATATTAGGTCCATGAATCAAGGCAAATTGGAAGTCGTCAAACAGGAGATGGCAAGAGTGAACGTCTACATTTTAGGAATCAGCGAACTAAAATGGACTGGGATGGGTGAATTTGTTATGCCCAAGTCGCAAAATCTCCCAGTGACCACCAGGGAGCCGATATCTGATACAAAAGCAAGAGAGTTTTTATTACCAAGCTCGAGTTGGGGCTCCCACCATTACCGACGCAGCGGCTAAGGAGAGGAGCCCTGAGTTTTGGGTTATAATGCTTTTATAGGGAATATTCAGGTAAAAGGGTAACAAAAAGGGGTGTTCAGGCTGAAGGACTACTGATTGGTTACCCTCTCTATAGGGTTGTGTGTGGATTTCTGATTGGTTTTTTCACTTACACAGTGAATTATTCTTTCACAAATGTAAATGATTACTTTTACAAAGGTAAATCACAAATGTAAATCATTACTTCCAAGGTAAATCACAAATCCTTGAACTTAAAGTCAGGAGGTTTAACCTAAAGGCTGATTGGCTCGTGCATAGCTGGGCAAGTTTAGGCAATATCCAAAGTCTAAGTCTGTTTGTCTGGTACCTTTGCAAAAATGGAGGAGTTCTTTTATAAGATAGAGCAGCTCAGGCTCTACAAATTTAACTCAGATGACCATTATATCTACTACTGTGGGCAAGAATGCCTTAGAAGAAATGGAGTAGCCATCATGGTCAACGAAAGAGTCCGAAATCCAGTAGATGGATGCAATCTCAAAAATGACAGAATGATCTCTGTTCATTTCCAAGGCAAACCATTCAATATCACGGTAATCCAAGTCTATGCCCCAACCAGTATTGCTGAAGAAGCTGAAGTTGGATGGTTCTATGAGGACCTAAAAGACCTTTTAGGACTAACACCCAAAAAAGATGCCTTTTTCATTATAGGGGACTGGAATGCAAAAGTAGGAAGTCAAGAAACACCTGGAGTAACAGGCAAATTTGGCCTTGGAGGACAGAATGAAGCAGGGCAAAGGCTAATAGAGTTCTGCCAAGATAACGCACCGTTGGGTGATAGCAAACAACCTCTTCCAACAACACAAGAGAAGACTCTACACACGGACATCACCAGATGGCCAACACCAAAATCAGATTGATTATATTCTTTGCAGCCAAAGATGGAGAAGCTCTATACAGTCAGCAAAAAAAAGACCAGGAGCTGACTGTGGCTCAGATCATGAACTCCTTATTGACAAATTCAGACTGAAATTGAAGAAAGTAGGGAAAACCACTAGACCATTCATGTGTGACCTAAATCAAATCCCTAATGATTATACAGTGGAAGTGAGAAATAGATTTCAGGGACTAGATCTGATAGACAGAGTACCTGATGAACTATGGATGGAGGTTCATGACATTGTAAAGGAGACAGGGAGCAAGACCATCTCTAAGAAAAAGAAATGCAAAAAAGCAAAATGGTTGTCTGAGGAGGCCTTACAAATAGTTGTGAAAAGAAGAGAAGAGAAAAGCAAAGGAGAAAAGGAAAGACATACCCATTTGAATGCAGAGTTAGCAAAATGGCTGTCTGAGGAGGCCTTATAAACAGCTGTGAAAAGAAGAGAAGAGAAAAGCAAAGGAGAAAAGGAAAGACATACCCATTTGAATGCAGAGTTCCAAAGAATAGCAAGGAGAGATAAGAAAGCCTTCCTCAGCAATCAGTGCAAATAGAGGAAAACAGTAGAATGAGAAAGACTAGAGATCTCTACAAGAAAATTAGAGATACCAAGGGAACATTTCATGCAAAGATGGGCTCAATAAAGGACAGAAATATTATCGACCTAACAGAAGCATAAGGTATTAAGAAGAAGTGGAAAGAATACACAGAAGAACTGTATAAAAGAGACCTTCCTGACCCAGACAGTCACGATGGTGTGATCACTCACCTAGAGCCAGACATCCTGAAATGTGAAGTCAAGTGGGCCTTAGAAAGCATCACTACAAACAAAGCTAGTGGAGGTGATGGCATTCCAGTTGAGCTATTTCAAATCCTAAAAGACGATGCTGTGAGAGTGCTGCACTCAATATGCCAGCAAATTTGGAAAACTCAGCAGTGGCCACAGGACTGGAAAAGGTCAGTTTTCATTCCAATCCCAAAGAAAGGCAATGTAAAAGAATGCTCAAACTACTGCACAATTGCACTCATCTCACACACTAGTAAAGTAATGCTCAAAATTCTCCAGGCCAGGCTTCAACAATACATGAACCGTGAAATTCCAGATGTTCAAGCTGGTTTTAGAAAAGGGGATGAACCAGAGATCAAATTACCAACATCTGTTGGATCATTGAAAAGGCAAGAGAGTTCCAGAAAAATATCTATTTCTGATTTTCTGACTATGCCAAAGTCTTTGACTGTGTGGATCACCACAAACTGTAGGAAATTCTTCAAAAGATGGGAATACTAGACCATCTGACCTGCCTCTTGAGATATCTGTATGCAGTTCAGGAAGCAACAGTTCGAACTGGACATGGAACAACAGACTGATTTCAAGTAGGAAAAGGAGTACGTCAAAGCTGTATTTGTCTCCCTGTATAGAGTGCATCATGAGAAACACTGGGCTGGAAGAAACACAAGCTGCAATCAAGATTGCCGGGAGAAATATCAATAACCTCAGATATGCAGATGACACCACCCTTATGGCAGAAAGTGAAGAACTAAAGAGACTTTTGATGAAAGTGAAAGTGGAGAGTGAAAAAGTTGGCTTAAAACTCAACATTCAGAAAACGAAGATCATGGCATCTGTCCCATCACTTCATGGGAAATAGATGGGGAAACAGTGGAAACAGTGTCAGGCTTTATTTTGGGGTGCTCCAAAATCACTGCAGATGGTGACTGCAGCCATGAAATTAAAAGACGCTTACTCCTTGAAAGAAAAGTTATGAACAAGCTAGACAGCATATTAAAAAACAGAGACATTACTTTGCCAACAAAGGTCTGTCTAGTCAAAGCTATGGTTTTCCAGCAGTCATGTATGGATGTGAGAGTTGGACTATAAAGAAAGCTGAGCACCAAAGAATTGATGCCTTCGAACTGTGGTGTTGGAGAAGACTCTTGAGAGTCTCTTGGACTGTGAGGAGATCCAACCAGTCCATCCTAAAGGAGATCAGTCCTGAGTGTTCATTGGGAGGACTGATGTTGAAGCTGAAACTGCAATACTTTCGCCACCTGATGCAAACAGCTGACTCTTTTCAAAAGACCCTGATTCTGGGAAAGATTCAAGGTGAGAGGAGAAGGGGACGGCAGAGGATGAGGTGGTTGGATGGCATCACCGACTCAATGGACAGGGATTTGGGTGAACTCCGGCAATTGGTGATGGACAGGGAGGCCTGGCGTGCTGCAGTCCATGGGTTCGCAAAGTGTCAGACAGGACTGATTGACTGAATTGAACTGAACTGGCTATTCAATTGCAAATATATACACCACATTTTTTTTATCCATTCATCCACCTCTAGTCACTTAGATTGTTTCCATGTCTTGGCTGTTGTAAATGATGTCACAACGAACATGGAGGAGCAGAAACATTTTCAAATTAGTGTTTTCATTTCCTTTGAATGTGTATGCATGCCTGTTCAGTCACTCAGTCATGTCCTCTTTGCAACCCCATGGACTGTAACCTGCCAGGCTCTTCTGACCCTGGGATTTCCCTGGCAAGAATACTGGAGTGGGTTGCTACTTCCTTCTCCAGTTAATCTTCCCAACCCAGGGATCAAACCAGTGCCTCCTGCATTGGCAGGCAGATCCTCTACCATTGAGCCACCTGGGAAGCCTACCCAGAAACAAAATTGCTGGATCATATGGTAGTTTTATTTTTAACTTTTTGAGGAATACTGTGTTCCATTGTGGTTATATCAGTTTGCATTTCTACTAACAGTGCATGAGGTTTCCTTTTTCTCCACATCCTTGTCAACACTTGTTATTTGTGTTCCTTTGGTAATAGCCATTCTAACAGTGATTTGCATCTCCTTGATGATTAGTGATGTTGAATACCCTTTAATATACCTATTGAACATCTGTATGTCCTCTTTGGGAAAACAACTAGTTAGATCTTCTGCAAGTTTTTAAATCAGATTGTGGATTTTTATCCTATTGAGTTATATGAGTTCTTTATATATTTTGGACGATAACCCTTTATCATTTATGCGATTTGAAAATATTTTGTTCCATTCTATAGGTTGCCTTTTTATTTAATTGATGGTTTCCTTTATTTAATTGATGGCTATCCAGAAACTTTTTGTTTGATATAGTCCCACTTGTTTATTTTTGCCTTTGCTTTTGGTGTGAAATATGAAAAGCCATCATCAAAACCGATATCAAGGAACTTACCTCCTATGTTTTCTTCTAGGTAGTAGTTTTGTGGTTTCAGATCTTCTTATGTTCAAGTCTTTGATCCATTTTGAGTTGATTTTTTGTATGGTATAAGATAGTGGTCCACTTTCATTCTTTTCCCTTGTCCAATTTTCACAGCACAATTTTAAAGAGATTGTACTTTCCCCATTATATGTTTTTGGCTCTTTTGTTGTAAATTAGTTGATCATATATGTGTAAGTTATATATGCTGGGATTATTTCTGAGCTCTCTATTCTGTTCCATTGGTGTATGTGTCTGTTTTTATGCCAATGCCATCCTCTTCTGCTTACTATAGCTTTGTAATATATTTTGAGGTTAGGACCTGTGATGTTTCCAGCTGTATCCTTTTTACTCAAGAACTGCTTTGCCAAATTGGGGTCTTCTGTGGTTCTATACAAGTTTGGGGACTGTTTTTTCTGTTTTTGGTGGAGAGGGAGTAACTTTCTCTCCTTTACAAATAGTTGGTATGTTTAGTCATTAGCACTGAAAATTTTTATCATGCTCAGATTGGTCTATCTTTAGTTAATGGGAACCTCTTCATATTGGCTTCTGTGTTTTGTTTTTTTTTTGATGTCCTTTTGATCATAAATCACACTGTGCAGTATACTAGAACTCATCAGCTCAGTAGTGAACTGAACTAGAACTCATAGGAAGTTGTAAATTCTGAGTATACAGTAATTTTCAATAAATTATACTAAAGTATAAAATCATACAACTAAAAAGAAATATAGTGACATGTTCAGTTCAGTTTAGTCATTCAGTTGTGTCCAATTCTTTGCAACCCCATGGACTGCAGCACACCAGGCTTCCCTGTCCATCACCAACTCCCAGAGCTTGCTCAAACTCATGTCCATTGAGTTGGTGATGCCATCCAACCATCTCATCCTCTGTCATTCTTTTCTCCTCCTGCCTTCAATCTTCTTAACAGGCAATAAAATATAATAAAGTTATTGGTAAATTGAGCTCCATACCACACATGACACATGCTGGCACTGTACTTCAATAAACACTGGGGACTGAAAATCAATCCACAGATAAACTAAATGTAACAAAACTGAGGTAGATAATCCAGGGGAGAAAATATCTCAGTAAACATTGGTACAAGTTAAAATAGTAAATTAAATACATTTACATGAATTCCTGCACAGGTAACAAAAGTACAATATGTGAAAATGAATCATTTAATTAAGTAACTGGTACAAAATATAAAGCAAAAAATGCTATTGAAGGAATCACAATACATTCTCAGACATACGCTGAAGACAAAGTTTTCAAGATATATCAGAATATTTCATTATTGGTATGCAGCCAAAAGAGAAAAAACATAGAATTCAATTGGAAATTTATGTTCAAGGAAGACCATACTATGTAGCAAACATAAACAATAAAAATTTTAACTATCTTTAAAACCTAGAACACAATAATCTTCAAAACTAGATATAATATCAATTATAAAGCTTGATAATCCATCATCTTTGTAGAAATTCTACACTTATTTTATTAGACTCGAAGTCATAACTATCTTTAAACTGTTGTTTTATAAGTACTGTTACTATGTTCATTTGAGGAATCTGTGCCTAATTTTAGTAATATCTCATTATTTTGAGAGATGGATTATAGAGATAATAAATATAAATGTAGGAGAATATATCAAAATCGAATTCTAATGAGTGTTTGGTTTGCGGCTTGCCGTTTTTCATGAAAACAATAATACAAATCTTGTTAAAGAGTGTGCATTTCTTTCTTTGTTGGGATGCTTTCCATTGCTCTGCTCCACCTCTAGTGGTAACATTACTATTGTTATTTTGGAACTAGTGAACTAATAGTCTTGAATAACCATTCTAGACTTGTCACCTATGTTTGCCCTTCCAACCATAATATGGACTTTTCATATTCAGGTTAACTTGCAATTTTGTTGTTGTTGAAAAAACTATGTCTGTATGCTGGAAGGTAAAATTTTCTTTGTAGTCAAATGCAGTCATATATATCCTGCTGCTGCTGCTGCTAAGTCGCTTCAGTCGTGTCTGACTCTGTGCGACCCCATAGATGGCAGCCCACCAAGCTCCCCGTCCCTGGGATTCTCCAGGCAAGAACACTGGAGTGGGTTGCCATTTCCTTCTGCAATGCATGAAAGTGAAAAGAGAAAGTGAAGTCGCTCAGTCGTGTCCAACTCTTCGTGACCCCATGGACTGCAGCCTACCAGGCTCCTCTGTCCGTGGGATTTTCCAGGCAAGAGTACTGGAGTGGGGTGCCATTGGAACATACAAATTAGGTCCTATGTAAATTTTGGTTTATTCTCCTATATTTAGGTTTGTTATTTATTATCCCTAATCCATCTCTCAAAAGCAATGAGATATTACTATAAAATTAGGTTCAAGTTTATTGGTATAGATTCTTCAAAAGAACACAGTATGAAGTAAGTTTGAAAGTCAATATTCTCCAGAGAAGTTTTAAAACAACTTGAAACCTATGAGTATTTAAAACATTATTATGTAATCAGGACATTGATGAGACTCAGCTTGAAACCATTTTTTGTACTTCAGTGACTGTCTATTCACTTTGATTTAGAATAGGCTATCCTGAGGAATTTTAAGCTCTTGGATGTTTGCTAATAAATTCTGAAGCTGTAACCCGTCCTAAGCATCAGGACTTCTTTGCTCTCAGTACCTTGCAAACATGGCATTCTAGGGACACCCAGTGACTTATCAACTTTTGATGCAAGTTGAGTGTTATGAAATTACCAGTCTATATAGTGCTAATTTTTATATGTGTATCAGGAATAGTAGATTAAGGGAATTCATGTATTTCATCTTCATGAAGTTTACATCACTTTGGTTCTCAACTTTCTTTTGCATTCCAGACACATGGAATCTAAAAAGACAAAACATTTTTTCCCTAGAGATTATTTTCATAAGTATATAAAGTCAAGTTATAAAACAGTTCAGTAGCTTTGTGGGAGTATATGCATTCTTCTGGGGGTGGTGGAACGTCATGCAAAAGTCAATGACTTCTCAATGCAAAAACATGGAATTAAATTCAAATTTTGTAAATGAAACCAAAATAAAAAAATAAATATTAGCAGTATGTTTCCAAAATAAGGCAGATACTATTTAGTTTAGTGCAACGGACTCTGACATAACAACTTATAAATCATCTTTGGCCTTGAATTAATTATGAATATATGTTTTTTTAAAGTGAATATTTCTGACTCTCAATTGTATATAAAAGCAAACTGAATCAAATTTTCTTCTAAATTTTGCCTTGCTCAGGTATGGTGAGTTGGTGTTGGAGCATGAAAACTGAATAAGGCACTTCACGTTGAATTTGGGTCACTTCATTCCTGAGTTCTCAAGGTGATGGAGTCATTTTTGATAAAATTTGCACTAATGCAATGTAAGCAAAGGATGGATTTCCAATGCCTATTTTATTACTAAGGTCCAAGAAGCTGAAGAAACCCTTGGAAAAGTTCTGCAGGATTTCCAACTCTGCCAGCTGAGAAATTGATGATTATCAGTCTCAACCTTATCCTGCGAAGCTCTTCCTTTGGAGTCTTGGTAAAAGCTTACTTATGGTTTTTCAGCCACAAGGCCTTAGATCAGATTTAACCTTTTGCGCATGACCAAAAACATTGGCCAAGCAAACCAAGCAATGAATGAATATCTCCCTTCCAGATTGTTCTGAGTGGACTTTTTTCTCTTTTTCTCTGAAATTTAATCATGTACATTGACTTGTCCCCTTGAATACCTATGAGTGTCCATACAGTAGAAGAAAATTATAATCTTATTCCACTTTCGGACCGAATTTCTTTAGGGGCTGGCTCTGGTGAAGTTGACAACTTTCACAGCAGCAGAAAAGACTTCTTTCATTGGTATTGGCCGAGTCTTTAACACCAAAACAAGCCAGTCTGCACAGCAATGCAGTCCAGTGTCAAGGGATGCTTCTCCTTCACCAGAGCAACAAAACTAGATGCATGTCCATGCATCACAGCTGTTCTATTTTGCACAAAATATCGGAATTTTCTTTCAGTTGAAGTGTTTCTTGGCAAAGAAATGATGTTGACAGACCCTAGGATTTCTAAAAGGTGCTCACAAAGTTCTTAAAAGAGCTCATACGGAGTGAGCCAGATAAAGCTTTATCTGGCTGAGTGCTGAAGGAAAATAATTTCTTTTCTACCATGACTAGATTCAAAACCAATGACATTCGAGGAAATGTCAGTGATTTTGTACTGAATAATACCATTTTACAACGATAGACTTTTGATTTTAATTCCACAGATCAGCTCAACAATTGTGTGGTACAGTTGGTCAACACAGCCTCTTTAATCATGTGGGAGTGTTTTCTCAGTCGCTCAGTCGTGTGCAGCTCTGCAGCCCTATGGCCTGTAGCCCGCTAGGCTTCTCTGTCCATGGGATTTTCCAAGCAAGAATAGTGGAGTGAGTTGCCATTTCCTGCTTTAGGGAATCTTACCCAGGGATCAAATCCATGTCTTCTCTGTCTCCTGCATTGGCTGGTGGATTCTTTATCACTTGGAGCCACCTGGGAAACCCCTCTCTAATCACATTTCTGTTTCTGGATGTGTGTTCAATCATCCAACTCTTTGTGACTCCATGGACTGTCACCCACCAGGCTCCTCTGTCCATGGGATTCTCCAGGCCAGAATACTGGTGTGGGTTGCCATTTCCTCCTCCAGAGGATCTTCCCAATGCAGGGATCGATCCTGAGGTTTGAGTTCTTGAGATTCCTGCAATGGGAGACAAGATTCTTTACCACGGCACCACCTGGGAAGGCCCTCTCTAATCATGTTGTGTGGTTATTACCTGTTAGTGTGATCAGTAATCTTTAGGTTGCTTCAATAAAAGCTTTCAGTGATAGAGGAAAATGGATATTTTGATAAAACAGCATCCTTTTAAAATTGAGCCTTCTTTTCATGATGAGGGCTTCCCTGGTAGCTCAGAGGTTAAAGCGTCTGCCTGGAATTTGGGAGACCCAGGTTCAGTCCCTGGGTCGGGAAGATCCCCTGGAGAAGGAAATGGCAACCCACTCCAGTACTCTTGCCTGGAAAATCCCATGGAGGGAGGAACCTGGTAGTCTACAGTCCATGGGCTCTCAAAGAGTCAGACACGACTGAGCGACTTCACGACATGACTTTCATGATTAAAATCTCTGGAGGCCGTGGAGGATCATTTCAGTTTCTTTGACTAAGTACCACCATTGGCAAGAATCCTGGCATGTAAGGCCACTGAAGTTTTATGTTTCATTAAGTGCTAAAACTAAACCAAAGGATATATAAACATCACTTTCCTTCCTTCTCTCCTCCACCCCCTTCATCATTCCATTCTTCTTTCCTTACTTCCTATTTTTAATTAGGTCTAATCATTTTCATCATAAGCATAATAATGGTAACTATTATTTTGTGTGTTCTTAGTTACCCTTGGTTAGGTATTATTATCACTACCATTTTACTGATGAGGAAAACAAAGTATAGAGATTAAATAGCTTGTGGAAATTATGCAGTTAGTGAGTAATCAAGCCAGTATTCCATCCAGGTTGTCTGGCTCCTAATCTGAGCTGCTAACGTTTCTGCAAAATCATTATTATCTTGTCATGTATAGTAGCATCCTCAGCTACCCTCTATGTGTTTGGAATAAACATTATGGTAGAAGAGCAATTTACTTTAAAAGAGTTTTTCTAACAAAACAAGTTTTAAAGTAACAGGTGGGGGAAGGTATTTGTCTTTTTTTGTGTGGGAATCGCTATGGATTGCAGATTAGAATTTTAATGCCATAGAACTTTTCTTTCGGAATATTCTCTTATTAATTAGCCTATCTTAAGGTACAAGATTTTCTTGCCTGGAAAATCGCATGGATGGAGGAGCCTGGAAGGCTGCAGTCCATGGGGTCACTGATGGTCGGACACGACTGAGCGACTTCACTCTCACTCTTCACTTTCATGCATTGGAGAAGGAAATGGCAGCCCACTCCAGTGTTCTTGCCTGGAGAATACCAGGGACGGGGGAGCCTGGTGGGCTGCCATCTATGGGGTCGCACAGAGTCGGACATGACTGAAGTGACTTAGCAGCAGCAGCAAGGTAGTGGAACCATGCAATGTTTTGAGATATGGCTGTGGACTTTCAAAAATCATGGTTAATTAGCAATACATTTCCACTGTTTGCAATAGATATTTTGTGATATTGCCTTTCTGACACTGATTCGCCTTCAAATGTTTTCATTTATTTTTTGAAAAAAAGGCAATCCTAGGGAATTCCAGTGGTTAGGACTCTGTGATTTCATTGCCAAGAACAGGAGTTCAGTCCCTGGTCTGGGAAACTAAGATTTTGTGAGCTGAACAACCAGGAAAAAAAAAAAAAACAAACAGTCCTAGTATTCCTAACGAGAATTCAGATGTCTTTATCCTAGAGTGAAACAGTGTGTGAGCCTGTCTGATAAGCATTAGCGCATACGGCTTTCCCTGCTTCTATCTGTCCAGTAAGAAATGCCAGGGTATTCTCACATCCTTGTTACATTTTTGTCATAGATCCCACAACTGATTTGATACAATCTGGAACAGAACCCAGTAAATAAGTACTGGTTCATGGAAATGTTTTTGTTTTATTAAAACGATGACAACATGCATTCAATTCTTTATCGTCTGAGCCACCAGGGAAGCCCATTTTTTAATAAATGTCTTCATAAATAAATTATGTCTACATTTTTAAAGAGGCCTAAATATTTCCTGCCTCTTCTAATTTTTATAGGTTAGGCAGTTCCAAAGTTGATGTGTTTCATCCAGTTTGTCCTTCATGAGTTTCATCCAGAACTTTATTTTTAAACAATATTTTGTCATTCTCTTTATCAGGGTGCTTTCATTTAGCAACTACATTTTCATAGACTTTGGCCATTAAACCAGAAGAAATAAAATGTCCAAAACTAAAGTGTTGACTTTTGTCAGACTCTTGCTCCCACTGTGGTCTCACCCATCTCAGTTGATGGCAGTTGAATCTTATCTGTCACAATTTACATCTAATTCATTAGTTAATTCTGCTGCCTCCCTGCTTCAAGCTGTATCCAGAATTTAACCACTTCCCTCTTCCCCACAGCCACCTTGAACCACGTCACCAAAATATCTTGCTTGATTTAAGTTTCAGTTCAGTTCAGTTCAGTCGCTCAGTCATGTCCGACTCCTTGCCACCCCATGAATTGCAGCATGCCTGGCCTCCCTGTCCATCACCAACTCCTGGAGTTCACTCAGACTCACGTCCATCGAGTCAGTGATGCCATCCAGCCATCTCATCCTCTGTCATCCCCTTCTCCTCCTGCCCCCAATCCCTCCCAGCATCAGAGTCTTCTCCTATGAGTCAACTCTTTGCATGAGGTGGCCAAAGTACTGGAGCTTCAGCTTGAGCATCATTCCTTCCAAAGAAATCCCAGGGCTGATCTCCTTCAGAATGGACTGGTTGGATTTCCTTGCAGTCCAAGGGACTCTCAAGAGGTAAACTCTTAAATCATGTTCCTGCTTCCACTGTTATCATCTTAGTCTCTTCACCCACCAACAGGATTACACTTTTTTTTTTTTTTAACATAAACCATATCATACCATTCTTTTGCTCAAAAACCTCAGTGTCTTCAGGCACACTTTAGTATAAAATCCAACATTCTTAGCAAGGAGTCATATATGTTCTTTCCCCTGGTTACTTTTTTAAATTAAGTTTCCACTGGGACATTACCATATAACAAACAAACTTCAAAATTTCCCAAATTGTAGCTCACCAGTTTCTGTGGGTTTTTCTCCTTCACAGATATGCAGGACTGCCGAGGCAGTTCTATTGCAGGCTATGGGGTAGATTTGGCTCTGATCTAAATGTCCCTCATTCAGAGATCAGTGCCTCCCCAGGGCCTGAACATTTTATGGCAGATGTAAGGAGAATTGGAAGCCAAAACAAACCTTGAAAGCCTTTTAAATCTTCTGCTTAATTCTTGCTGGCTAATGTTCTATGACTTCACCTCTTAACACTTCTTTTCTCCTTTTAGTTGCCTTAATTAATTGTTTTAATTAATGTACCTATACAGTAAGTTCTTAAAATCAAATAGTGATTCCTCCTACTTTATTCATTTTCAAAATGTTTGGGCTGTTTTAGTTCTTTTGTTTTTTAATATGTGCATTAATATAAATTTTTGATAAAAATTGCATTGAGTACATCGATCAGTTGAGAGAAATGACATCTTTATTTTGTATTATTGTGTTATGTACTAAGGTATCCATTCCATGACAAAATTCTCTGATTTCTCTCTTCAGGATTTTGTAATTTTTGGCATACAGATTCTATTTGCATTTGGTTAGATTTATATCTAAGTATTATTTCTTTGAAGTGACTGTAAATGATATTGTTTCCAGGTTTCAATTACTTAGGAGCTTGTTTCTTAAAATTTTAGGATTTAAATATCATCACGAAGGATTTTAGTCATTTTCTAGGTATGAGGAGATATAAAAATTGGGTTCATATAATCAGCTCCTGAAAATATTTAACTGTCTGAAGACATATCCTGCCAGTTTTCCCTTTAGCACAGAGTGCCTCATTTCTGCTCTCCACCCTAGACTCCTTTCAGGGGGTGTTGAAAATCAGTAGCTGCAGCAGCACATGATTTAATCCTTATACAGGTAGATGGCAAGTGATGATTTATAGTTACAGGTAGAAAGAGGAACGATTGTTTTTTTTCTTTCCTTAGTTCTTTAGCAGCAAGCAAGGCTGTTTTAAACACGATCTCTCACACACACGTATTATTCATGTTAGCCGTTTATGAACTTATAGAATGGTCCATCCACCTTAGCAATGAAATATGAGTTTTTATAATCCAAGAAAGGCTCTATTTCTCAGCATAAAGAGATGTTCAAGCAACACATAGCAAAAGTAAAACAGGCCGTGTGATTCCTTCCTATGCCTCTGTTTTGAATGTATGCATGTACGTGCTCGGCCGTGTCTGACTCTCTTGCGACCCCATGGACTGCAGCCCATCGGACTCCTCTGTCCATGGGATTTTCCAGGCAAGAATATTGGAGTGGGTTGCATTTCCTCCTCCAGGGGATCTTCCCAGTCCAAGGATTGAAGCCACATCTCTTGTCTTGTACATTGTCAGGTGAATTCTTTACCACTGAGCCACTTGGGGAGCACTCCGTATAGAAAGCTATGTTCTTCTCTACTTTAGTCCCTTCTTGTTACACTAGTGAGTGTGCTGTGTGGCATTGGCAACAACCCTAACTTTCCCTGTTGTCTTAAGCAATGCTATTGCCTGAGTCCACCTTTATTTATGTGTTAGCTAGCAATTGCAACGAAAGTTAATTGGACTGACTAACAGACTAGACTGACACCCCCACCCCCTCAACTATGATTATAATTGGGACTTCTTTTTTCTTTTTTAAAATTAAAGTATAATTGATTTATTAATAATATATTGGTTTCAGTATATGACTAGTGATTCTATTTTTATAGGTTGTACTTCATTGAAATTTATTACACAATAATTACCATATTTCTTTGTGCTTTACAATATATTCTTGTTGCTTAGTTACTGTAACCACAGGGGTTTGTGTTTCTTAATGCCATACTCCTGTCTTGCCTCTCCTGTCTTACCTCTCTGCACTGGTAACCATTCGTGTCTTCTCTATACCTGTGAGTCTGTTTCTATTTTATTACATACATTCATTTGATTTTACTCCTTATGTCATCTTACTTTAGAGCATTTGCATGACACTGTGATTCATAAGAAATACATATTAGGGTTTTTTTTGTTTTTTTTTTTGTTTTTTTTTTCATTTCTGGCACAAAGTCCCTAAAACTTTGGAATTTTTTAAACGAAGAGAGCAAAGTATCTTTTGTTATGTTAATGAGGTAACTTTCAGGAAAACATCTGAAAATGAGGGCTGGTTGATAGCGGAGCCAACCAGGTCTTTAGAGGGTTGGAAATTTCAGTCCTATCCCGCAGCCTCTGGGAGGGAGAGGAGGGGGTCTGGAGGTTGAATCAGTCACCAGTGGACAATTATTTTACTCAAATCTCACCTGAGTATTGAAGCCCTCATAAAACCCGAAAGAACACATTTCAGTGACCTTCGCAACTAGTGAAAACATGGAAGTGTGGGCAGAGTGGTACACTTGGAGGGGGTGTGCAAGTTTAGTGCTTCTTCTCTGTATGTTGCCCTGGGCTTCTCTTCAACCTACTTGTTCCTGAATTTTATCTTTTTATAGTGAACTGGTGGTCTAGTCACTAACATGTTTCTCTGAGTTCTGTGAGCCATTCCAGCAACTATTTGAACCCAACGAGGGGATCATGGGAACCTCTGATGTATAGCTAGTTTGTCAGAAGTATCGGTAACAGCCTGGACATGTGACCTGTTTCTGAAATTCAAGGAAGAGGTTCATTGGAACCTACCATCTATAGCTTGTCAGTCAGATACAGTGATAACCTGGGCTTCCAATTGCTGTCTGAAGAGGGGAGGGTCTTGTAGGACTAAACCTTTAACGTGTAAGATCTGGTGCTATCTCCAGGCAGATAAGATCAGAATTGAGTTAAATTGTAGGACACCCAGATGTATCAGAGCATTGCTTGCTTTATGTTTTGGTGGGAAAAGCCCCACCTCCATACACTTGAATTGGTGGCCAGAACCTTTTTAACCTGCCTTTGCATTATCCTTCTTTGTTGGGACCTGGTGGCTGAATACTGATTAACTAGCAGCTTAATAAGGACCAACACCTCACGTATACATTTGCATCCTGGCTGAGACAGACATCTCCGTTAACTTGATGGTCAACCACTGCCTCCTTCTTGAAACTTGACTCTTCTTGTTTCCATGATGCTGCATTCTCACGGTACGCCACTCACCAATAGGAGCATTTTTTTTTTTAAACATGTTTCTTTCCTTAAACATTGGTGATTCTTGGGGTTTGGGGAGTGTTACTCATGTCTTTTTCCAACGTGGCTTCTGAACCAATGGAGAAGTAGACACAGGATGCAGATAGAGATCAACATACTAGTTGTACTACAGTAACGCTGAATTGAAGAGTGCAACCTGGACCACAAATGGATGACTCAGTTTTTTGACAGAATTGGATGGGCTTTTTCACCCAGTTGCAGGCAGTGAAGCAGGAAACCCTTAGGCCTCCCCATTCAGGGCAGAGCCTGCTTCAGTAGCTTCCTGCAGTAGAAATAAGAAAATGAACCCACAAGGTAGGTCAACTAGTCTGAAGTTGAAGGGCCACACTTGTGCAAACACATTTTTCTGTTTTACCAATCTAATAAGTCACTCTTCTTTCCTTAAAGGCCTGAGTGTTTGAAAATATGTTTTTTACTTTGTAGGCTGTCCAGACTGATATGCAGATATCCTCCCAATATCTGATTAATTCTCCTCCTGCATAAATAAAAAGTCATCAGTTCTTCAAATGTTATTAATGATGGTGACTGCCCTAGCCCTAACTCCTCATGTCTACACCTAAGCCTTGATTACTGTTCCTTTAGTTCTTGTATGCTTATTTAGTTCCCATTCCAGATTTTAGGGGAAAAAAATTAAAAAAAAAAAGATTACAAATACTCATTCTACAGGAATTCTTTTAGGCTTAGAGAAAAAGATGCATTTTGAGACTATTTCTTAAACTTAGAAGGCATTCTCTAAAGTTGTACATATACTTAGGGGTGTCATCAGGATGTTTTCTTATAAAATTGTGCTGTATTTTCCTTGTGATCCTTGTGCTAGGATTTTGAATAGAAATAGAATCTCACCTGGCCCCAGAATACTAGTGTTGATGAGGCCTTATATTTTACATGAGTCTGAAGATTGATTCAAGAGTAATATTCTGAAATCTGGAAAGATTTGTGACTCAGAAGGCGATAAAACATCTAAGATATCTTTTAGTATTCCCAAATGAGTCTCAGCTGAGTTGGGGAAAGAGTTATGAATGATCTGTTTCTCCAGGACTAAGAAACTGCATTACATTTTAACCTCTTTGATTATAAGGCTTAAAAAAAAAATCCTCAAACCTGAGCACATCCATGTGTATATAGGACTTGAGTTATTTCTTCCATGAAGGCTTCCCTGATGGCTCAGACCGTAAGGAATCTGCCTGCAATATGGGAAACCTGGGTTGGATCCCTGGGTCGGAAAGATCCCCTGAGAGAGGAAATGGCAACCTACTCCAGTATTCTTGCCTGGAAAATCCCACGGACAGAGGAGCCTGGTGGGCTACAGTTCATGAGGTCGCAAAAAGTTGGACATAACTGAGCAACTAACACTTAGTCTAACACTAGTGGCAATGCCCTTTCCAGTGTGAGATGATTCTCTTGACATTCATGAAAGTAGAGACCTGCTTTGACTTGGACAAAAAGGAAGAGACAACAGGGAGTTCAGACCTAGAAGGCAGGGAATTACTTACTGTATTAATCAACATTTGATAAGCACCTCCTGTGTGCAGAGACTGATTCAAGCACTGTGGAGAATAGAAGACATTTTTTTTAGTTCACATTATCATTTTGTTGTCATATGCCTGTTTTCTGCTTGAATCTTTAACATAACAGAGCAATTCTTGTGCTTCAGTCTATTAGTCTGCCTAGTAATATTTTCAGATTTGGGTTAATTGTTCTAACTCCTAGGACATGTATGTCATTTACCCAATCTACAACACCACTCAACTTGTAGTATTCAGGATTTCCCCCTTCTAGATTCATACATGGTTCCTAGATGAGCCACACAAACAGATAACCAACCTGAGTGTCTCTTTTTCCAATCTTGGGCAAAGAATATTTACAACCATGGGGAGCGAGGATCCCCACAGGGTCCTGCTTGGTTTTACTTCCTTTTCTTTTGCCAAGAAATCCATTAGAATATTGACAAACATGCTGAACCATTTACTGATTTCTTCACTCATTTATTCAATAGTATTTATGGCTGGAACACCAGGTTTACAAAGATGAATAATATAGGTCTCTTGACTTTGAGACACCAAATGTCTATTGGGCAAAAGTAGAAATCAGCAGTGACAGGGCAATTTAATGTGTGAACTAACAGTATTACCAAACTTAGGTTTGGCTGCTCGCTGCTCAAAAGCCAATAATTGAGAGGCAGATATCAGTAGAAAGGAGAGATGAAGGAAAGATGCTTTAACAAGAAAAGTCAGCAATCTAGGGAGGAGGGGAACTCATGTCCCAAGACCAGCTCTGAAGATTCTATTCAGCCATGATAGTTTTCAAAAGGTAAAAGAAGCAAGAATCTCAATGAACTGAGATAGGAGGTTGGGTTCTGCATCATTCTCCATTGTCTGAAGACTGGCTGATGTTATCTTGCTTGAGTGATCTACCTACAGGATATCTAAGGAGGGTGTTGAGGGTAGAGAGCAAGTTCATTTTTAAACTACTTAATTCTTCATTCTTCTTTTTATCTAGGTAAAGTCAACAGGTTAGGTAAGACATGGTGTGTGTTCAGGAGAGCATAAGACAGGAGTTAGTTTAAATTGACTATCAATCAATTGTAAAGGAAATCAGTCCTGAAGGACTGATGCTGAAGCTCCAATACTTTGGCCACCTGATATGAAGACTGACTCGTTGGAAAAGACTCTGATACTGGGAAAGATTGAAGGCAGGAGGATAAGAGGATGACAGAGGATGAGATGGCATCACCAACTCGATGGACATGAGTTTGAGCAAGCTCTAGGAGTTGGTGATGGACAGGGAAGCCTGGCGTGTGGCAGTCCATGGAGTCACAAAGAGTCAGACATGACTGAGCAACTGAACTGAACAGAACTGAGTGATCTCATTCCTATAATTAAGTTCTTTTAAGGTTATAGGGGGACACAAGTGGGCAAACAGGAAAGGGGAAAAAGAGCTACGTTCAACAGGAGTGGGTACAAAGCTGAAAGAGTCAGTTGCCTTGGGATGAGAAGAGGAACGTGAAACACTTTAACCTTGTCTTAGATCACCTGTGGAGAGTTCTCCAGGTAGAAGGGGAGCCGACAGAAAAGAATATATGCTCTGCTGCTGCTGCTGCTAAGTCACCTCAGTCGTGTCCAACTCTGTGCAATCCCATAGACAGCAGCCCACCAGGCTCTGCAGTCCCTGGGATTCTCCAGGCAAGAGCACTGGAGTGGGTTTCCATTTCCTTCTCCAATGTATGAAAGTGAAAAGTGAAAGTAGTCATTCAGTCGTGTCTGACTCTTCGAGACCCCATGGACTGCAGCGTTCCAGGCTCCTCCATCCATGGGATTTTTCAGACAAGAGTACTGGAGTGGGGTGCCTTTGCTTTCTCCGAATACATGCTCAGGAATTGTAATTATTTCACCTGTCACAGTATTGTTTATTTGTGGGTAAACAATCGGAGAAGGCAATGGCACCCCACTCCAGTACTCTTGCCTGGAAAATCCCATGGACCGAGGAGCCTGGTAGGCTGCAGTCAATGGGGTCGCTAAGAGTCGGACATGACTGAGGGACTTCCCTTTCACTTTTCACTTTCATGCATTGCAAAAGGAAATGGCAACCCACTCCAGTGTTCTTGCCTGGAGAATCCCAGGGATGGGGAGCCTGGTGGGCTGCCATCTATGGGGTCGCACAGAGTCGGACACGACTAACTCGACTTAGCAGCAGCAGCAGCAAACAATAAGGTTTAATGTAGGAATTGATTAACATTGAAGGACTGGTTTTCTTCTGAATAGAGTGAGGTTCCTGGAGCAAAAGAGAGGAGAATCATTCTTATACAGAGAACCATTACAAAAGCAAGTGGGCTAAAGACAATTTTATATTCATGCATTTGGATACTTGCTTTTCACATTGTTTGTTTTGTTGTTGTCGTTTAGTTGGTCAGTCATGTTCGACTCTTTGTGACCCTGTGGACTGCCACATGCCAGGCTTCCCTGTCCTTTACCATTTTTTTTCTTTTTTTAATTTTAAATTAATTTTTAAATTTTAATTAGAGGCTAATTACTTTACAATATTGTAGTGGTTTTTGCCACACATTGACATGAATCAGCCATGTGTGTACATGTGTTCCCCATCCTGAACCCCCCTCCCACCTTCCTCCCCATCCCATCCCTCCGGGTCATCCCAGTGCACCAGCCCTGAGCACCCTGTCTCATGCATTGAACCTGGACTGGTGATCTATTTCACATATGATAGTATACATGTTTCAATGCTATTCTCTCAAATCATCCCACCCTTGCCTTCTCCCACAGAGTCCAAAAGTCTGTTCTTTACATCTGTGTCTCTTTTGCTGTCTCACATATAGGGTCATCGTTACCATCTTTCTAAATTCTATATATATGCATTAATATACTGTATTAGTATTTTTCTTTCTGACTTACTTCACTCTGTATAATAGGCTCCAGTTTCATCCACCTCATTAGAACTGATTCAAATGCATTCTTTTTAACGGATGAGTAATATTCCATTGTGTATATGTACCACCGCTTTCTTATTCGTTCATCTGCGAATGGACATCTAGGTTGCTTCCATGTCCTGGCTATTGTAAACAGTGCTGCAATGAACATTGGGGTACACGTGTCTCTTTCAGTTCTGGTTTCCTCAGTGTGTATGCCCAGCAGTGGAATTCCTGGGTCATACGGCAGTTCTATTTCCAGTTTTTAAAGGAATCTCCACACTGTTCTCCAATAGTGGCTGTACTAGTTTTCATTCCCACCAACAGTGTAAGAGCGTTCCCTTTTCTCCATACCCTCTCCAGAATTTATTGTTTGTAGACTTTTTGATAGCAGCCATTCTGACCAGCATGAGATAATACCTCATTGTGGTTTTGATTTGCATTTCTCTGATAATAAGTGATGCTGAGCATCTTTTCATGTGTTTGTTAGCCATCTGTATGTCTTCTTTGGAGAAATGTCCTTCACCATTTCCTGGAGTTTGCTCAAACTCATGTCCATTGAATTGGTGATGCCATCCAACTATCTCATCCTCTGTCATCCCCTTCTCCTTCTGCCTTCAATCTTTCCCAGCATCAGGGTCTTTTCTAATGAGTCAGCTCTTCACACCAGATGGCCAAAGTCATGGAGCTTCAGTTACAGCATCAGTCCTTCCAAAGAATATTCAGGGTTGATTTCCTCTAGGATTGACTGGTTTGATTTTCTTGCAGTCCAAGGGACTCTCAAGAGTCTTCTCCAACACCACATTTTGAAAGTATCAATTCTTTGGGCTTCAGCCTTCTTTATGATCCAACTCTCACATCCATACATGACAACCAGAAAAACCATAGCTTTGACAAGATGGACCTTTGTTGGCAAAGTAATGTCTCTGCTTTTTAATATGCTGTTTAGGTTAGTTATAGCTTTTCTTCCAAGGAGCAAACATCTTTTAATTTCATGGCTACAGTCAGCATTTGCAGTGATTTGGAAGCCCAAGAAAGTAAAGTCTTTCATTGTTTACATTGTTTCCCCATCTATTTGCCATAAAGTGATGGGACCAGATGCTATGATTTTAGTTCTGTGAATGTTGAGTTTTAAGCCAGCTTTTTCACTCTCCTCTTTCACCTTAATCAACAGGCTCTTTAGTTCTTTCTCATTTTCTACCATAAGGGTGGTTTCATCTGCACGTCTGAGGTTATTAATATTCTCCCAGTAGTCTTGATTGCAGCTTGTGATTCATCCAGCCAGAATTTCACATGATGTACTCTGCATATAATTTAAATAAGCAGGGTGGCAACATACAGCTTTGACATACTTCTTTCCCAATTTGGAAGCAGTCCTGTTGTAGCCATGCGTTCCAGGAAACAAACTCACTCAGAAGGACAATGCAGATAGTGGAGGTCAGTTTATTACACAGGCAGGCTCCTCTTAGCCAAGGACCCCAACCAAATTTTGTGAAAATCTTATATACCTTAAGTGTACTGCTCAAGCCCACATCTCCAAATTCCTTAAACCTAGCTTGGAAAGTGTTAAAGGGAGATAGTATCTGGTTACAGCCATGATTCATAATCAGAAGGGTTAGCTGGTTATACATTGTAGCCTACACCAACGGGTCCCATAAAGATTTCAAAGGTGATTGACTACATAGGCGATTATTACATTCTTTTTGGCGATGGGAACCTTGGAATGGAATCTGGTGTTTATCAGTCCAGGAGGCCAGTTTGGCCATAGGTATGTTATCCCCATGACTACCAGGCATATAGTCCAAAGCTCACTGAAAGTGCAAGATGGAGTTTCCTTCTTTTTCAAGACAGAGTCAGCTCCGCCTGTTCCTTTCCTGCCTCAGTCTATTGTTCCATGTCTGGTTCTAACTGTTGCTTCTTGACCGCATTTGGGATTTGCATATGTACGGTGAAAAACGTTATGGGTAAGGTGGTGTATTAAGTAAGGTGGTCTAGTCTTCCCATCTCTTTAAGAATTTTCCACAGTTTGTTCTGATCCACACAGTCAAATGTTTTAGTATAGTCAATGTTGCAGAAGTAGATATTTTTCTGGAATTCCCTTGCTTTTTCTATGATCCAATGGGTGTTGGCAGTTTACCTCTGGTTCCTTGTTTGTTTATAAAGTTCTAATTTAAAATTACTTCAAGATCCAAATATTCCTTTGATTGTGCATATATTATTGAACTGGGACAGCATGACTAGAATAATCTTGGTGTGACCATATCTTTATTTGATTTTTCTCCCCTGCTTCCAGGATTATCCACTGATTGTGAGCAGCCAGACCAAAACCTCTGTGGCCAAGAACAAGGGCTAGGTGAGCCAAGAGTGAAGGGGCAACAGATGTTAGATGACTCTGTGGTCAAGGCAACAGCATGTTTGGCCTCATTGCCATGAATGATTACTGAATTTTTTAGAATAGGGGAACTCGGGTAAATGACTGCTCTTGTACTCAACTGACCACACTGGAGATTTGTGTGCCCACTAGCCTGCAACTTGTTTTGGAAAGACTAAGCAACCCAGGGGGCAGAGGAAGCTAGAACTTAGTGCTGTTTTGGCTCTCTTTGTAGAGTGAATTTGTTGTTGCTTTAATTTATTTTTAAATATCTTTCCATTCCTGAGATTTCTCTTCATTTTCCTATTCAAATGGAAATCCTCCACATAAGTGCATAGTTCTTTGGTTGCTGCTGAAGGAAAAAAGAATGGAGAGTTTACTTTTTAAGGCTTGTTATCATAAAATGTATTATAACTAATATTTTAGGTGGTGAATGAAGTGGACTCACTAACACACATGTGAACATCTTTGCTTTTAATGTGTTAGTTGAAACAGAAATATACTATGTCAGAGTATATGTGAGTTGCCTTTACCCTGGAAAAGTTGTTTGTGCACTGACTGCACTGGTAATATCAAAACCAAACATTTCATGTAAGGTGTTTTCTAGTCCTTCCATCCCCTGTATCTCTAAGCACATTTTTGTTTACCTTGCATGATTGTAGTGGCACTCCGTAATCCACCTTTGCTTCCATCAGCCACAGATAAAAATCATTGTCAATAATCCATGGTAGCTTTCACTTAATAAATCATATATTCTGGACTTTTTTACTCTTCTCTTTATTTGGGCAGCCATTATTTCTACTCACTAAGAAAAACTAATATAGAAAATGAGAAATAAGATTCAAAGTGCTTTGCAAGACCTGCAGTGTGAATATATATTTCTTAAGAAGCAGGATCAGATGCCATACTGTTAGAAGAACTCTACACTTATTAATTCAGTTTCTCTAACAACTGTAATTCCCAATTTATAACTCAGTTTTCAGATGAGCTAACTGAAGCCTAGAGGTTTTAAGTAACTTGCTCAAGACCTAATTGAGTCACTAGAACCGGAATTCAGGTACTGTGTGCTGTTAACCATTTTGCTACAAATAACTTTTGAGTTAATGGAAAAAAAAAATCAGTTTTCTTGATTGAGTTTACTTGGTAAAAGATAATTATCATATGAAATCGATTTTTATTTCAATTCTCCTGATTTTATAAAGAGGACTCATTTAGTGGCACTGTACTTAGTTTCAAAGATATAAAATCAGGTGGCTGTACTCTGGCACACTAAGCAGCTATATTGAGACTCATATGACTAACACTTGGCTGGACCCCTCATCTGGTACTGGGCCACAGTAAGCACACCCCCCTGGCTGAACTCAGAGATTCAAAACATTCAGTCTTTGCACATTAGCAGACTTCTGCTTTGTTCATAATAGAGTGGATTTTTCTTAAAGTACAAGGCAAATATGCATGAGGCTTTCAGAGGAAGATTGTATTTGGAAGGGTATTTCATCCTCAGGTTATTTAAATTGGACGTTGTTAAGTAGTTAGAACAAATGAAAACCTCCATATGCTATGTAAATTAGAAATTAAGCAAAAGAATACAATAATAGTGGCTATTGGTGGTGGTGGTGGTTTAGTTGCCAAGTTGTGTCCAATGCTTGCCACCCCATGGACTGTATGTAGCCTCCCAGGCTACTCTGTTCATGGGATTCTCCAGGCAAGAATACTGGAGTGGGTTGCCATTTCCTTCTCCAAGAGAGGCTATTGCAACTTCCATGAAAAGAGAATATTGAGCAGTAAGTAGTAAAAGATGCTATGATTGGAAGCTTAGGTTCAAAGATCATCTGATACTTACTAACTATGTGATATTGAAGTCATTTAACTGTCTCTGACTTAGTTTCCTCATATATAAAATGATGATGATAATGGCATCAATGTCAGAATTATCATGAGTATTATGTCAGGTAATAAATAAAGAGCATATACAGAGTGCTTGTCACAGAGTAAGCCCTCAATGTTTGGAGTTACTGCATTCTTGAGAATGTGCATATGAATTGTTATCTGTCTCAATTGGACCATGACTGACTTCAACCAATAAGAACATGTTAATTAGCCATTTGTTTATACCAACTATCAATACCCAACCAATTAAATTGAGGTGATAGTTGATGTCATATATGTTTGTTTATAGAGTGAATTACCATGGTGGCTGGCTTATGATACAATTAAAAGAATATAGAGAATGAGGGAATGAGATAGAGATAGATAAAGTTCTAAGAATGGGTGAGTCCATGACAAGTCCAGAAAAAAATTGAATCAGTGTATGTATAATCATACATACAGGCTGACTCCCTTGTGGCTCAGAGGGTAAAGTGTCTGCCTGCAATGTGGGAGACCCAGGTTCAATCCCTGGGTCAGGATGATCCCCTGGAGAAAGAAATGGCAACCCACTCCAGTACTCTTGCCTGGAAAATCCCATGGACAGAGAAGCCTGGTAGGCTACAGTCCACGGGGTCGCAAAGAGTCGGACAGGACTGAGAAACTATCTATCTATCTATGCATAATCAAAATGTTTATCAACACTCTATGAAAAATATAATAGATTTATTTATTTGTTTAAATCCCTTAATTAAAAGTGAATTAGAGGTGACTGAACCAAAAAATAGACTACAGTGTTGTATATTTTGTGAACTGGTAATCAGCCCACTTTAAAACATCAGATTTCTTGTTAAATTCTCCATGTATTATCTGATATTCATTAGCATTTACAAATGGTTACTAAATAAATTTTAAAATGTATGAAGAAACCAAAGACTTCATATGCCACAAGTGTATTCTGGAAAAGCTGGCCAATTTTCCCAAAAACTCAGACTACTAATAGAAAGTATTAAAAATAATAAACTTTTATAGAATTCTTGCTTTACTATATGTCTATGACTTTTTACTGGAATGCTTGCCACATGTAACTTGCTAGAATCTCTGGGTTTTAATCAGTATACTGATTTTTCTCTTGTATTAGGAAGCTACCCAAACACCCAGGTTGGTATAACTCCTGCTTATTTGAATGTCTCAGAATTAAGTGTGTATAAGCTGTGAATTTATAGCTCTTCATCAGATTATAGGAAAACATCTGGAATACAATAGCAAAGTGATTTCTGTGATAAAATTGAGGAGTCTATTGGGAGTGAGAATGGGCTGGTCCTTTGTAGGACATCCTAGACTTGGAATGTATACCATGTGCCTTTACAGGGTGAGCTTAAACACATCTTTTCCAGGCCCCAATATTGTTGTGTCTGTTGATGTTTTAACTGTTGTCCATCTTATGGGTGGGGGTGGGAATATGCTAATTTGGAGACTAGAGAAACTAAGAAACCATTTACACCATGTAAGCTAATGCATGCTCCATAAATATTATTCTTGAAAGGAGAGATGAGGACTAAGTTGTACCAAATGGAATTTACAATGAAGAAAACATCCTGCTGAGCCAATTGTTTCTGTGTTCTTTAGTAAACAGAAAAGAAAAATGAAGACTTTCTTTCGTGCCAAACTATTTAATTGCATACATAAAACTTGCATGAAATATCAACAGCATTAGCTTTAATAGACTGATCTGTAAAAGGGATAGAAGCCCAAAGTATGTGACTGAATGATGGGAGAAACTCATTAAGGACTGTTGCTCACTCTTAGGAAGCAGTAGGAATATTATCTAGGTTTCTTTGGTAAATCTGTATTCACTTGAAGAGAAAAAGTGCCGTTTTACAGTCATACTTCTTATCATGTATAATTGTGTATTTTCACTTTGCATGAAAGTGAAAGTCGCTCAGTCATGTCTGATTCTTCGCAACCCCATGGACTGTAGCCCACCAGGCTCCTCTGTCCATGTAATTCTCCAGGCAAGAATACTGGAGTAGGTAGCTGTTCTTTTCTCCAGGGAGTCTTCCCAACCCAGGGATTGAACCCAGATCGTCTACACTGCAGGTGGATTCTTTGCCATCTGAGCCCCCAGAGAAGCCCTTCACTTTGTATGCACACAACCAAAATGGGGTCACAAGGACTATCTTACACTGAAAAACTAAGGAAAAAGGGGGAAAAAAATCTACCAATTGTTTACCTAATTTGTGTCAGGCACTGTGCTATGTCAGTATATCTTTTATTTCAATATGCCCCATTCAACCAGCCCATCCTAAAGGAAATCAGTCCTGAATATTCATTGGGAGGACTGATGCTGAAGCTGAAACTCCAATCCTTTGGCCACCTGATGTGAAGAACTGACTCATTTGAAAAGAGCCTGATGCTGGGAAAGACTGAAGGTGGGAGGAGAAGGGAACGACAGAGGATAAGATGGTTGGATGGCATCAGTGACTCGATGGACATGAGTTTGAGTAGATTCTGGGCATTGGTGATGGACAGGGAAGCCTGGCG
The DNA here is from genome assembly GCF_001704415.2 of Capra hircus. Lineage (NCBI taxonomy): Eukaryota > Metazoa > Chordata > Mammalia > Artiodactyla > Bovidae > Capra > Capra hircus. Next base: position 88,474,787 of record NC_030813.1, on the reverse strand, counting down.
TGCTGCAGTCCATGGGGTCACAAAGAGTAGGACACGAGTGAGCACCTGAAATGAACTGAACTGAATTGATTTAAGCCCTATCAAAGCCAATTGGGCCTCCCAGGTGGCACTAGTGGTAAAGAATCCACCTGCCAATACAGGATATGCAGGAGATGTGAATTCGATTTCTGTGTCAGGAAGATCCCCTGGAGGTGGAAATGGCAACCCACTCCAGTTTTCTTGCCTGGAGAATCCCATGGACAGAAGATCCTGGTGGCCTACAGTCCACAGGGTTGTACAGAGTTGGACACGACTGAAGTAACTTAGCATGCATGATTTTTTTTTTTAGTTCAGAAAATAATTGTATGGGCTGTATAATGTTATCCTGTGCAGAGAAAGCTACTAATAATCAAATTTTACAAATGAAGTCACTGAGACTAAAAAAAAATTGAGTAAATTGATTCCATACCTAGTATTTGATTCTGAGAGACTGAATGTATCAATGGACAATGGCCAGACCATATATAAAAATTGATTTCTGATCTATTAATACAACCTGTAGCAACCAGCCCAGAAAGCCAAGCCACTCTCTGCAGTAATGTAGACTAACAGAGATTTGCTCTCATATTCTATTTAAAAGTTTTGTGTCTTTAGCATTTATAGTTATATCTATGATATATTTAGTCAATTTTGTGTGTGGTATTAGGAAGTGTTTCTTTCTTTTTTTTTTTTTTTTTGGCATGTGGATATCCAGCTTTCTCATTAGAATTTGTTGAAAAGAGTATTTTCAACTTGCTGAAAATCAATTGACTGCAAAATTGAGCTTTTAAGTCTGATCCATGATCATGAACTCTCTTTTCACTTATTTATGTTTTTATTAATTTCTATCTGTAATGTTTCATAGTTTTCAGAACATAAATTTTACATGTAACTTGTTAAATTTGTTGCAAAGAATTTCATTTTTTAATGCTGTTATTAATAGAATTATTTTCTGGATTTCACTTTAAGGCTGTTTATTGCTAGATAAAGAAATTCAGTCAATATTTGTGTATGGATACTTTACCCTGTATGCTTGATAAACTTGTTAATTCCAATTATGTTTTTATGGATCCCTTAAGATTTTTCATATAAACAATCATGTCATCAGTAAATAGAGATATCTTTACTTCTTCATGTCAAGTCTGGATGTTTTTTATTTCTTTTTCTTGTCTAATTTCCCTGGCTAGGACTTCTAGTAGAATGTTGATAGAAGTAACAAGAATAGGCATCCTTGTTTTGTTCCTGGATGTAGTGTAAAACATTCAGTCTTTCAACACTAAGTGTGACATTAGCTCTGTATTTTTCACGGATTTTCTTTATCAGGTTCAGAAAATTTCCTTCTTTTCTGGTTGAATTTTTTTCTCTTTGCCCATTAAATATCATGGAAGACTGTTCAGTTCAGTTCAGTCACTCAGTTGTGTCTGACTCTATGACCCCATGAACCATAGCACGCCAGGTCTCCCTGTTCATCACCAACTCCCGGAGTCCACCCAAACTCATGTCCATTGAGTCAGTGATGCCATCCAACCATCTCATCCTCTGTTGTCCTCTTCTCCTCCTGCCCTCAATCTTTCCCAGCATCAGGGTCTTTTCAAATGAGTCAGCTCTTTGCATCAAGTGGCCAAAATATTGGAGTTTCAGCTTCAACATCTGTCCTTCTAATGAACACCCAGGACTGATCTCTTTTAGGATGGACTGGTTGGATCTCCTCGCAGTCCAAGGGACTCTCAAGAGTCTTCTCCAACCCCACAGTTCAAAAGCATCAATTCTTTGGCGCTCATCATTCTTCACAGTCCAACTCTCACATCCATACATAACTACTGGAAAAACCATAGCCTTGGCTAGACAGACCTTTGTTGACCAAGTTATGTCTCTGCTTTTTAATATGCTGTCTAGGAAAAAGTTGGCTTAAAGCTCAACATTCAGAAAACGAAGATCATGGCATCCGGTCCCATCACTTCATGGGAAATAGATGGGGAAACAGTGGAAACCTTGTCAGACTTTATTTTTTGGGGCTCCAGGATCACTGCAGATGGTGACTGCAGCCATGAAATTAAAAGATGCCTACTCCTTGGAAGAAAAGTTATGATCAACCTGGATAGCATATTCAAAAGCAGAGACATTACTTTGCCAAAAAAGGTCCATGTAGTCAAGGCTATGGTTTTTCCAGTAGTCATGTATGGATGTGAGAGTTGGACTGTGAAGAAAGCTGAGCGCCGAAGAATTGATGCTTTTAAACTGTGGTGTTGGAGAAGACTCTTGAGAGTCCCTTGGACTGCAAGAAGATCCAACCAGTCCATTCTAAAGGATATCAGTCCTGGGATTTCTTTGGAAGGAATGATGCTAAAGCTGAAACTCCAGTGCTTTGGCCACCTCATGTGAAGAGTTGACTCATTGGAAAAGACTCTGATGCTGGGAGAGACTGGGGGCAGGAGGAGAAGGGAACAACCGAGGGTGAGATGGCTGGATGGCATCACTGACCCAATGGACATGAATCTGAGTGAACTCCAGGAGTTGGTGATGGACAGGGAGGCCTGGCGTGCTGCAATTCATGGGGTCGCAAAGAGTCGGACACGACTGAGTGACTGAACTGAACTGAGGTTGGTCATAACTTTCCTTCCAAGGAAGGAGAGTGTTAGATTTTGGCAAATGCTTTTTCTGCATCTATGGAGATAATCATGCAATCTTTGCCCTTTGCTCATATGTATTATTACATAGACTAATTTCTGGCTATTAAATAAAGCTTACATGTATTGGATAAATTTCACTTGGTCATAGTATATAATCATTTACTTAAAGTAAGAATATATTAATGTATAATAATTAAACTATGTTGCATTATATGTTCATTCCCTTTTAAATAATCTGATGTTATTGAGGCTTATTTTAATTTAATTAATTATTTAATTACAGACAGCTGAGTAAGGACAAATCAAATTATTTTGTGTCATGTGTTTTTGAAAGCATACTTTAGAGAGTAGGAGAGATTTTAAGCCTAAAATGAAATTGAAACTCCTACTCTAAGGGAATACTTCTTACATTGTTAATGTACTGCTGTGGATCATGAGCCTACAGATGATCAGGTGGAACATTCAAATAGAAAGAAGAAATAACTGAAAAGAGTGCTGGAGGAAATATCAGGTGTTGCTGAGTAACAAACTATGCCAAAACCCGGTGGTTTAAAACAATAGTTAGCTATTATTTTTCATGACTTTGTAAGTCAACTTATCTATGCTAAGCTTAGGTGGACAGTTTTGCCAGTCTTAGATGAGTTCACTGCAGTTGGCTGGCTACGTGGCTCTGCTCAATGTATCTCTGATTGTCCTCTTCCTATGACCAACAGATAGCATCAATATGTTCTTACGATGAGAGAAGAGATGTAGGAGAGAAATTGGGAATGTGCAAGGCCTCTTGAGGCCTAGGGTTGGAACAGGGCACTGCAACTTCTTTCTTCTGGCCAAAGTAAGTCACATTGGTTGTGGAAATAAACTTTGCTTCAGTGGGAGGAATTTGAAACTCACATAATAAAGTAAAGAATTAGGATCAATCATGCAATCAATCTACCACAAGGAATTAGGGAGGAAGTAAAGTTTAGTTATTTCTGTCAAATGTAAATTGAGTTCTATTTTTGTTAGACTAGAAAAGAACAATCTTTTGAAAAATATACTAATTTTGTCTTGTTGAGGGAGTGTGTACAGTATAAAAAATTACAGGAACCTAGGATGGAGTTCACCAGTCATTTAAGTAAGCAGACTGGTCCTTACAATATGTGCCGTTTCATGATATGTGTGTGTGTGTGTATGTTAATTGCACAATCATGGCCAGTTCTTTGTGACCCCATGGACTGTACCCACCAGGCTCCTCTGTTCATGGAATTCTCCAGGCAAGAATACTGGAGTAGCCATTCCCTTCTCCTAGGTATCTTCCTCACCCAAGGATCAAACCCAGGTCTCCCACAGTGCAGGCAGATTCTTTACCATCTGAGCCACCAGGGAAGCGCCACCCGCCACCCCAACTTTCATGATAACAGTGCTTATTCTGTCCTTTCTTATTTGCCTGTCTCTTGTATGGGTATAGAGGAAATTATTCTAGAGAGCAGGTAACTAAGCATTTCTAGTTCTTGGGAGGTTTAATCTTTACTTTTCCCTGGAATGTGAAGCATCAGCAGGTTTTGTTTGTCTTTAAAATGAGGAGGATTCTAGCGAAGCTGACTTGTTACTCCATAAATATCTTAAAAGTGTGGAACTTTCCCTCTGGAATTATTATATGTGAATGGATTCCTACATTTTACAATGGAAAAGCATGAAATCATAGCCGGCTTGGCTACTGCTATTATTCATTTAGCAGCTTTTATTCTTTTAACAGTTAAACTTCCATTATGTTTTACTATTTGTTACATACCATTTTTGTGTGTTTTATGCATTTTGCAGTTAACTATTTGAAAGAACATTTAGTCCTTGAAAGTAAGAGTGATTTACCATTCTCATGCTTTTGTCTTTTACCAATGCCATGTGTATTTTTAAAGATAATAATAAGTTCTGCTATTAAAAAAGCCTAATAACATACTTTATTTTTCTTGCTACCTACCTATAGCAAGTCCTAATGTTTGAAATGTTGGGGCATGTGCTTGGGAATGTATTGATGTTCAACATATATACCTACAAATATTAGATGCTGCGTCAAACAAACTGACAAGAACAGGTGAAAAGGAATAGAAAGCTCTGGCACTCAGTACACAGATTTTTGGACACATATACAAACAAAAGGCTAAGTTGAAAATAGTAAATGCTAACTTTTGCAGAAAATATATGTAATTTGAAAGAGTTCTTTGTTATTTATCAGAAGTTTTGTTTATTATTCATAGTGAAAACCAGACAATTTTAAAATCACATTAATTCTGGTATTAGGAGTTTATTTACTTGAAGAATATATGTTTCTATGCATTTGTAACAATGATTTGCAAAATTATAAGAAAGTGAAGTGATATTTTCTTCTATTAGATTTATTTCTATATGTTTATATATATATTATGACTTTAAGATAATGCGAATATTGTACATTGAAAGGAAACAGTTAAAATGTATGGAATGTATACTTCAAAATACATATTGTCCATCAGGTCATCAAAGGAAGTTGTTGTTGTTCAATCACTCAGCTGTGTCTAACTCTTTGTGACCCCATGGATTGCAGTATGCCAGGTTTCCCTGTCCTTACCTATATCCCAGAGTTTGCTTAAACTCATGTCCATTGAGTTGGTGATGCCATCCAACAATTTTGTCCTCTGTCATCCCTTTCTCCTCCTGCCTTTAAGCTTTCCCAGCATCAGGGTCTTTTCCAATGAGTCGGCTTTTTGCATCAGGTGGCCAAAGTATTGGAGCTTCAGCTTCAGCATCGGTCCTTCCAATGAATATTCAGGGTTGATTTCCTTTAGGATTGACTGGTTGGATCTCTTTGCAGTCCAAGGGACTCTCAAGAGCCTTCTCCAACACCACAGTTCAAAAACATCAAATCAAAGGAAGAAGTCAGATCTTTTTTGAAAAAAATTTACAATTGCTCCATGATGATTAGCCTGGGTTTTATAAGAAAATCACTCTCATTTCCTTATTTTCACTCTTACCCGCAACTATTATTCAGCTTGTTTTTTCTTCAGACTTGACTTGTAAAATAAATCTATTTTGTTAATAGTGAATATATTCACGTGATTCTCTGACTCAGAAGCTACCATAGTTTCCCTTTTGTGGATATCTTTCAGATATAGTTTAAGAAAATAAAATTATATGTGTGTTTATTTCTCTTGCATTTGTCAACATAGTAAAATGCTCACAATTTCTCAACTTACTTTTGTTTTATTAAGGAATCACTTGATCTCCTGATGCCTGTGATTTTTCCTCTGCTAAGCAGGAAATCAGCCCTGCAACCCAATTTGTGCAACATCATTATGACAGAGAAAGGAGATGACAGCAAGAGAATTCCATCTTGGCCTGCTAAAAATATAGAAAGTCCATCCCTTCTTTGAGGCAGACTTTGGATATGTATCCCAGTTCAGAGACTTTTCCAAACTAGGAAGAATGGCGGAGCAGTTAAGTACATGGGCTCTACCACAGGGCAGTTATTCGCATTGCTTTCTACTACAGGCTTACCCAACTTAGCTTCTTATTGGATAGGTATCTTCAGACAAGTTATTTTAGTCATTCAGAACTTATTCCCCCTCTTTAAAATGAAGTCTTTAAAATCATCTTTATAATGATGCAAACGTGGTAGAATTAAATGAACTAAAAAATAATATACTTAAAACAGGAGTTAGAACATAGTAAGTGCTATAAACATTGTAGTTTCATGCTGACCGTAGGACTTCTGCATTTGAACATCCAGAAACCTCTATTTATACCTCTGCAGCAGTATTTATCTTTGTTTCAAAGTAGTGTTTTGATTTATATTAGAGCTATTCTTGTTCTTGCCTTATTTTTTCCAGCAGATTTAATGAAGATCCTGAGGGCAGGAATTGTTTCATTCAGTTTTGATTCCCTAAACACTTAGGCCGGCTTCAGAGTAGCTGCTTAAAAGTATTTACTGAATAGTGTTGAAAAGTCAAAAGTACATGTAAAGTGTATAACATATAATGAAATTAATTTCTGTATGTGTTGTGGAAATTCATATCATTGCATTCTTCTTTATAGAATGGTGTCATAGATAGAGACTGAGCTTTGGAATTAGATAGTCATGAATTCAGTTTTCATTCTTCTGCTGTCTTTGCAAAAGAGACTTTACTTTCCTTAACCTGTTATAAAACTCAGGAAATAATAAATACTTTACAGAGCTATTCTGAGGGTTGGAGATAATATATTTAAAGCTTCTAGCATGATAGTAGTGGTCACAATATATGGGTAGCTATTATTTTAGTTTTTGGCTTTACAAACTTTGAAGTTTATTTTGTATTAGAATAGCCTATTTACACATAAAATAGAAAAAAATTCCACTGATGGAATCCAAATACATGACTTCAATGAAAAGTAAATCTCAAAAACTTTTAAGTCAGCCAAAGTGAATACTTCAAAAGAAATGAAGCAAAATGGCAGCCAGGAGATGGTTCCATCTGTTTATCTGAGAGAGCTTATATCCTGAAGCCAATCTGAAGGCTTTCTCTATTTAAAACACATGGCTTTAATAGACCGAACTCTATGGTTCAAAAGGAATCAAGATCTCCTCCAGGGATTAGGGTGGTGGGGACGACAAATGGAAGCTTTCAACGAGTATGAACTAGTATGAAGAAATAATCTCTCCGTTAAGTCACTGTTAAGGGACTGTTTTAGGCTAGAACAGCAACACAGCCTGCAGAGAAACATAGAATTATCAGTGACCAGAAGGAACCCACACTACCAAGGGTGCCTTACAGAAGGATGATGTAATAATTAGGAAGATCTCTAGCATCCAATGACAAGTGGAAGACCCAGGTTACTTATTACAAACTGAACATTAATAAAGAGCTTATTAATAAAAATTTGCCAATATGTAGTTTTTCAAAATAGCTGATATCACATCCTTAAGTTTCCATATGGGCTATTGAAAGGGCATTCTTTTCAAGTCATGAATCAATGGGTATGAATAATGACTGATTAAACCATTATGTATTAATCATTGCATATATGGGTATAAAATGGCTTAACTAAGAGTTTTCTAAGAATTTATTTCACAAAATTGTAATGCATGCTTGATTTGCATGCAATACTTAATTCTCACCCAAGAAACCTTGGCATAAGCTTTATCCCATTGGTATTAATGACTCAGTGATTTTTTTTCTTTCAGTTGAAAGGAAGAGGAGGAAGCCAGCTGCAGCTTTGGCACTTATAATTGTGCCCCATATAATAGCAATAGTTATGTATGAGCTGTTTAATTTGAAAGTACCATCAGCCATGCAAATTTCACATCAACTAAAAGTAGAGGGAGAAAAATGTCTGTCAAATGGAAAAGGGTTAAATTACTAGGATTAAAGGAAGGAAATTATTTCTAATATTCTATGAAAGTACAGATAGGAAGTAATGCAAAAAATTGAAACATATAAAGTTAAAATGTTACTTAAGTACTATTGGATTCATTTTCACTTAGCATTTCAGAAAGATCTGGTAACACTCTGGGTGGTGTGTGTAGCAACTTTCAATGAAAATTTTAAAATTTGTTTGGGAAAATACCAGTTGTAATGATGTGACTCCTCAACCTCAAATGGCTGTGGACCATAAGGTTCTGAAGTTGGCTCAGCCTACACTGATGTGAGAGTGATTGCTGAGGACATTCCATTGTGCTCTAGGGGTTGAAAAGTGGTAGTAGCATGCATCTGTGAATCAAGTTTATACGTCCTGGTATGCAATTTTTTGCTTCCTTGTTCAGAAAGATAACTCTAGTCTTCCAATTTTATAAGTGCATTTAGTTGGGCTAAAATTATTACATGTATCTGTAATATTCTTACAGGAAATCAGATCATCATCATAATAATAATGATGATGAAATCTGAGAGCTAACTTTGGAAAAACCAAACCTAGTACAAGTACATGGCTCATTCAAGGTCACTGAGCTCCTTAGCATGAAGGTTAGGTCTTAAAGTGAGAGGATTTGGTTGCAGCCTCCCAAGCCTTTTTTTCCTCTTTGCTACATGAACACTGAAGTCCTTTCTAGCTCTCTAATACCACAGCTCCCAAAGTAAATGTCTCCATTGTTTTATTTCTTCAAAATTTTATTTTGGAGGGAAATTGTTTTGAAAAAATTTTTACTTAGACTGTATTTACTATAAAATAATACTTCAGGTTTTATAACTTAAGAAATAGATTGAAAGGCTGGTTATTAATTTTGGAACATAGAATGTGCAACAAACCAGTGTCCTGTATTTAGAATACCAAAGCTAGTCACATAATTCAGCATAACCAAGGAAATCACTTTATTGGTGCTATCAATATCTAGGTGATACTAAACTGAAGGAAACTCTAAATAATTTTTCTTAGAAACATGATGGTTTAGGAATATTCATTCTGGTTCTACAAACAAAGACTTTGTTCCTTTTGAAAATCATTTCCTAATAGCTCAGTTGGTAAAGAATCCACCTGCAATGCAGGAGACCTGGGTTCCATACCTGGGTTGGGAAGATCCCCTGGAGAAGGGAAAGGCTCCCCACTCCAGTATTCTGGCCTGGAGAATTCCATGGACTGTATAGTCCATGGGGTCGCAAAGAGTTAGACATGACTGAGTGACCTTCACTTTCACTTTCTAAACTGAGGGATGTACTTTCTTCATTTGTAAATGGAGTCTCACATTACTTGACTTTAATCTCAAGGTAAAACAAGACACTCCCCCGCCCCCCACCCCACTCTCACACCCTCCACCCCCCAAAAACCAAAACAACAGATTTCACTTTATCAGGATTTATTAGCAGGGTTTTTGCTTTTGGGATGATGGAGACATACTTTCCCCTATTTCTCCTACTAGGTACAACTGAAACTTCTACATGTTATAAATAAAACAAGCTCTTGCACATTACAAATAAAATGAACCTAAGAAGATTCTGATGGATGGAAAGAAGAAGCCAGACAACCTTGGACATTAAGACCTAAGAAAGGACACATTAGTGAATTTCCTAAATTTTGTTTTTGCCTCATCTCAGATTTGGAGCAGAAGCCGGCAATCCAATAATGCCAGTCAATGGCTGCAGATAAACACAGCTCCAACCAACACCTTCTTTCTCTAGTCAAAGAATCAGAAAAGAGACTGCCAGTCAAGAGTAAAGCTTTTAGACAGTATAGCTCTCTTCTAGCCACACACCACAAAAGACCTCTGGTTCTTCCCGCTATGTATGCCAGCAAAAGTTGAATGAATTAGACTTTCAGCCTAATGAGGCTATCATGAAGCATGACCAAGAATCAGAAAAGGCCAAGTAAGGAACAGGGACTTTCATCCTTAAGGCAGATAATGGGTCCACCCACTGTGATGACAGTGGGTCCCCTGTGGTGAACCTACTCCATCTCCACCCAGCAGTGAGGAGGCACCCTTCACCCTCTCCCTGGGGTGTCAGAGGAGGCCTAGTAGAGACTCAGAACTTTTATAGTCACTCGTTCAGCACTAACAAGGCCACCCCCACCTAAGAGTCAGTGGAGGCCAAATCCCACCCCTGCCCAGCAGTAAGGAAGAGCACCACCAGCACCACCATTGTTGGATATCAACAGGGGCCAAGTGGGGAATTTGAGCTTCTCTCTCCTTCTGGCCTGTGATGAGGTGGAACCATCCTCCCATGCTAGAGCACTATCAAAAAAGGTCATTTAAAACAGGTTTAAAATTAAAAATACACTTTTTTACAGAAAAAAAAAAACAAAGAGTAAAATCAAAAATATTAAAAAACTTTAAAAAGTGGCTTTGTTTTTCATAATTTAAAAACTTGCTTCTCAAAGACACTTCCAGGCTCAAGTGTTTTCACTATTAAATTCAACCAGTTATTTAAAGAAATAACATAAAGCAGATCTGGAAGGAACATTTATAATATCTCTTTTCAGAGGTAAAGACTTTTAATTTTTTGACTATTTTCATCATATCTACTTTTAAAATACAAAACTGGAATTATGCCAAGTGTATTCTTATTTCATTTTTTCATTAGTGTTGACATGCAAATAATTTCCTCCTTCTCTAAATGTGCTTGTAGATTATAATTTAACTGCTTGTATAGATTTTATTGAATAGATATACCATAATTGATATAATTAATTTCTTATTGTTGGGTAAGTGGATTTTTTTTCATTACATTGTAATTCATGGCAAATAGAAGGGGAAAAGCAGAAGCAGTGAGATTTGATTTGGGTGCTCCAAAATCGCTGCCAATGGTGACTAAAGCCATGAAATGAAAAAGATACTTGCTCCTTGGAGGGAAAGCTATGACAAACCTAGACAGCGCATTAAAAAGCAGAGACATTGCTGACAAAGGTCCATATAGTCAAAGCTATAATTTTTCCAGTAGTCATGTATGGATGTGAGAATTGGACCATAAAGAAGGCTGAGCACTGAAGAACTGATGCTTTCAAACTGTGGTGCTGGAGAAGACTCTTGAGAATACTTTGGTCAGCAAGGAGACCAAAATAGTTAATCCTAAAGGAAATCAATCCTAAATATTCATTTGAAGGACTATTGCTGAAGCTGAAGCTCCAATACTTTGACCACCTGATGCAAAGAGCTGATTAGAAAAGACCCCGATGCTGGGAAAGATTGAAAGCCAAAGGAGAAGCAGGCAGCAGAGGATAAGATGGTTAGACAGTATCATGGACTCAATGGACATGAATCTGAATAAACTCTGGGAGACAGTGGAAGACAGAGGAGCCTGGCTCCTCTGTAGTGCTAGAACCATGGGGTTGCAAAGACTCAGACACGACTTAATGACTGAAAACCAACAATAAAATATGGTTATTCATATTCCAAAATGTAAGCGTTAATAAGAAGGAGGTTTGATCTAAGCCTGATTTATGTCTCTTAAAACTGAAATTTCATCTTTTCTGGTGTTCTGGTTCACTCTGATTATGGCACTTTTATTTTCATCAGAATGTGACTCTGAGTACAAATGGAAAGAAATTAGTTTTAGCTCTGCTCTCCCTCACCTCTTTCTTTCCCCTTTATCTCCCTCTGTCCCTCCTTTCAGAAATGTTTAAAGGCAAATAATTGATTTCTGTTGTCAAAAATCTCAAATGAAGAAAGAGGAAGAGATAGAATTTTGGTTGTCACAGTAACTCATCTTGGAATCAGGAAATAGTACTTGAATTTCTTGTCTCCAACTATAAAGTGAAAAAATTGAGTTAGTAGTTGTCTAAGGTTATTCCCATCTGCTATATTCTTATGTTTTCCTTTCTTCAGGCTATCATAATGTTACTGAAGTCACGTATTCATAATTTTTCCATTTTTTTCCTGTTCTTTTGCATGATTTTTCAGGGGTTTATTGTTTATCTTTGTTTTATTATTACTTTAAAATTTTCTGGCATTATTGTTTGGTGTGTAAAGAACATATGTGTGTGTGTGTTAGTTGCTCAGTATATGATGATATTTTCTAAATGGCATTTATTTATTTATTTATATGCTTCCCAGGTGGCTCAGTGGTAAAGAAAGTTGATGATGACAATGCTAAGTCAATTCAGTTGTGTCTGACTTGTTGCGACTCTATGGACTGTAGCCCACCAGGCTCCTTTGTCCATGGGATTCTCCAGGCAAGAATACGGGAGTGGGTTGCCATTTCCTTCTCCAAAAAAGAACATGGGGGGGATACACTTTTCTATTGCCATAGATTTCTCTCTGTTTTTCTTCATCTATGCCGGGTGGGTGGGAGAGCCAATCACTGCTCTGAATTTCTCTAAACACTAAGTACAGGCTAGCTTACAAGGTATAGAATATGTACCAGCTCTTACTTTTTGTAGCCATCTAATCTATCTGACTCTTAGTTTCCTGATCTGTAAAACAGAAAATGATCTACCTCACAGTTTCCCTTGAGAAGGATTCAATAATGTGGTAATGAGCCAGAGTGTCCTCTGTGGAGTAGAAGTCCGTCCGTCTGAGTCACAGACTACAAAGGGTCTCTCACCACTAGATGGCAGAGTGAAGCACAGTCTGCCCATCCTCCACCGAAGTCAGTTGGCCTCTTATGCCAAGCATCTAGTTCTTTGCCATTTTCATTAATCTACCCTTCTGATTCTACTCACTTAGCTCCCAAGACCTCCAGACTAATATTTTGAAGTTCTTCTTTTTTAAGCTGTCAAGAGAAGAATTTTTTGCCACGTGTTTTCAGTTGTCCATCCCCGGTCCCTAGCTACTTGTTGGCTCGCTAGCCTTGACTACTCAGAAGGGAAGGAAAGCATCTTGACCTGGAGAGTTTGGTCATTATCTTATCACGTTAGGAGCCGATAACATAAAATTTTCTTACATATGTCCATATGGCTTGTCACTGTTTGAAGGTCTGACATCAAGGACATCCTGAGGGACTGAGTGTCAAGATAAAGAACACTGTACCCAGCCCCTGGGGAGTCTGTTCACATTCACCCTGACCTCCCTGGAGTGGGGTGATTTAATACTTTATAATGGACCACAAAATCTTGTATAGTTTATGTCTGATCAGAATAGTTACAAATACAGTTCTTCACTGTTTGCTTTGTTTTCTTTAGATAAACAACATTGAAATCCATACATAAAAAAGAAATGAAGTTGTTTTCCTTTCTACTATGGTTAGAAAACTTGTGGTAACTCTGAGTCATGGAACAAGATTGAACACTCACAAGATTACTCCAAACACAGGGTTTTCCTTACAAACAGGCGGAGTAGATGGTACCTCAAAGATATTGTCTACAAAACAAATGTTGAGAATTTCCTTTCTAAAAGTATCTTCCTCAGAGTCCAGCTGGGATGTTCAAATTTCCCTTGTTTGGGTTTAAGGCATTATTACTCTTTATGTGCCCCAGAAAAGTGTGTGTCCCAGAGGGTTATAATTTGATATGACTTTGTTTTTAGATTTACTGTGTTAGCATGAGGAACTGGATCCCATGGATCTAGTAGGCTAAGTAAACTAAGCTAAGTAATAGCTGAGTTCAAGTTAAGATTCCTTAAACATAGTTAAAGTCTGTGTTTTGTTGGAGTTGGAGCACAGCATACCTCAGAGGAAGAAGAGAGATCAGAGCAGCAGGTGGTATCCAAAAGCACTGAGTTTCCACAAGGAGGAAGAGTAGTGTAGGCTTAAGGGTTAGCAGAAGGTTAAATCAGATAATGTATATGAATTTTTTAGCCCAGAGCTTGACTCAAAGTATATCCTCAACAGTAAATAGAAGAGGGACTTTTATTTAAAAAAAAAAAAAGAACAATAAAATCAAGAGAAACTGAGAAAAATATTGCAATCACTACAATGTGCCTTGCAGATTGATGCTGGGCCACAAAAGAGAACAGTACAGGCTTGGTTCTTGCCCTCAGGGAACTAAACTTGGGTAGATGGGCAATTAACTACGAATTATGAGAGAGTGTATGGTAAATGCTGTGCTGGAGAAAGGTCAGAGCAGGGTATTTGAGGCATGTTTAGAGTTTTCTAGAAAAGGTGATTTTGTCTTCTTGACTTGAATGAGGAATGGGTGGTGTGGGGAAAGGAGGAGAGTTTCAAATAGAGGAAACCTACATGAAAATCCAGAATGAAGACTGGGAAGGAAGGACATGTGCTAAGAGCTGAAAAGAATGTTATTGTTGGAGGGTAGAGTACTAGTGGGTCACTGTTTTGAAATGACGCTGAAGAGATTGACGGAAGAAGGTAAAGTGGAAAGTGGGCATAAAAGACGTAGCTATAGCTGTTTGAAGCTGCAACTAGCTCCTCCAAAGTGAGAAAATCCTTAGCAGTGCAAATCTGCTAATTGCTTTTGAGGCATCGATGCTACAACCAACTTTTGATAAGTTTGGGAGAAAACTGAACATTCTTATGACCACTTTCATGCTCTGAATCAAATACAATTGGAATGCTGCTGCTTCTCTCCTTACACTCTTTTTCCTTCAGAAGGATCAGAGTGGTCAAAGGTCACTTGCATTTCCTGATATCTACCACTGTGTGGCGCATCGGATGGAAAAATTTTAATCTCGTGAGACTTGCGATGTCTTCAAAGGAACCACTGATGCACATGTGGAATTTTTTTCACACACACGTGGAATTGTTTTTTTTTGAGGGGGCTTCCTTGGTGGCTCAGATGGTAAACCGTCTGTCTGCAATGCAGGAGACCCAGGTTCGATCCCTGGGTTGGGAAGATCCGCTGGAGAAGGAAATGGCAGCCCACTCCAGTATTCTTGCCTGGAAAAACCCATGGACGGTGGAGCCTGGTAGGCTACTGTCCACGGGGTCGAAAAGATTTGGACACTACTGAGCGACTTCACTTCACTTCACTTCCACTGTGTGGCACCACAAAGAACAAGCAAGGGCCACTGGGCATAGAATAGAAAAAAGCTGAATAAACAGGGAGTTCAAAATTTAAAAAAATTAGAAGTATACAGGACAAGTAAATAATACAATTCATGTCACATCCTCTCCCACTCTCTTCCCAGATAACCAGTGTTAACAGATTGGTGTATGTCCTTTTCTACCTTTTGCTAAGACCAAATACAAGTAAAGCTGTGAAGTGAAGTTGTGAAGTTGCACAGTCGTGTCCGATTCTTTGCGACCCCATGGACTGTAGCCTAACAGGCTCCTCCATTCATGGGATTTTCCAGGCAAGAATACTGGAGTGGGTTGCCATTTCCTTCTCCAGGAGATCTTCCCAATCCAGGGATTGAACCCAGGTCTCCCACGTTGTAGGCAGACGCTTTACCATCTGAGCCACCAGGGAAGTCCAAGTAAAGCTGTACATACATACAAAGCTGTCCCCTTGTTTTTAAAAGGGGCTGTACTTCACACATTACTTTGAAACTTGCATTCTTATTTAATAATATATTATGGACAACATTTCAGTTTTAGAAACATAAATTATTAATCGAATCTTTAATGCTGCGTACTCGGTTCAGTTCAGTCGCTCAGTCGTGTCTGACTCTTTGCAACCCCATGAACCGCAGCACGCCAGGCCTCCCTGTCCATCACCTTCTGTAGGATATTGTGCTGTAATTTAACCAACTGCTCCACTCTTGAGGGGGCTTCAGAATGTTCTTAGGTCACACTGTAAACATGCTATAATAAATGTGCCTATATATTTGCCAGTTCTTATGTTTTCTATGGGTTGTCATAGTGGACGCCAAAAAGTGGGTTGAATGAATCAACGTGTGAATATGACTCTGTATTTTCTCTTTTGAAGATACCAAATGCTTTCCTTTTTTTTCCTGAATCCTGGAAAGCAACCAATTCTCAAATTTTGGGTAGAGAGAGTGGTGATTCTTAGCTTTAATGCTCTTCTTATCAAGACCATCAGCATTCAAACTTGTTGGTCTCAGGAAACTTACACTACCAAATATGATTGAGAACCCCAGAGAGCTTTTTCAGTAATAGAAGTTGTCTCTAGCAATATTTACTGTACAAGCAATTAAAACCGAGAACTTTAAACATTTATGGTTTCCTTCAAAAATAGCAATAATAAATGCATCATATATTAATACATAATCTATTTTATAAAAAGCATTTATTATTTCCAAGACAAAAAATTATTGGAAAGAAAAGCGTTGGTTTTCTTTTTTGCCCATTTCATTAGTATCCAGCTTAATAGAAGACAGCTGGATTCTGATATCTGCTTCTATATTCTAGCAAGTTGTTTTAGTTGAATGATACAAAGAATACTGTGACTTACAAATATGTAGATGGAAACAGGAGTATTTTAATAGAATTTTCAGATAATTGTGGTATTCTTGGATACTATATAAAACTTGACAAGAGGTAGTTTTATAAAGGTTATATGCAATTTGGAACATAAAACCATATCAATAAATGAATATTCTTAATACATTACAGTTCATTGTCCTATCTTGCTTCTTGAATGAATCTTTTTACTCATATATTGATCATTTAAAAAATATTGATTCTGTGAATTGTATAGGGTTTTCAAATGCAGTTGTTAACTTCACCAGCAATCTAATCTTTCGGTATTAGGAAAATATGAGGACCTCAGTGGTAAATACTAGTTTTCTAAAATCCTAATTTCCACTTTTAATCTCAAAGGTTATCATTGGAAACATTGTTAATTATTTTCCTTGAAGTGACAGATTTACTTCATTGATTTTGAATAAAGTATTTCCGGCTCAGCTGATAAAGAATCCACCTGCAATGTAGGAGACCTGGGTTTGATCCCTGGGTTGGGAAGATCCTCTAAGAAGGGAAAGGCTACCCACTCCAGCATTCTGGCCTGGAGAATTCCATGGACTGTATAGTCTATGGGGTCGCAAAGAGTTGGACACGACTGAGAGACTTTCACTTCACATTTACCAAATACTCAGTTATGAATAACCATAATTGCCTATAATTAGTCTCTCATGAAAAAGAGCCTCGTTTAGCTTATAACTCAGTCTCACAGGTGTTTTTCTTGAGTCAATGATTTATACCCAAAGGTATACCTAATTTATTTATTCCCAAACGATACTAAAAAAAAGTGCATTCAGTGGTCAGGATTTAGGAAATTCAGAATGTTTTCCTGTATCATCAAAAACAAAAACATTTTTTAAATGTAACTGGACTCTTTTTTTTTCCTCGCAAGTGACAGTGTTACAGTGAAGAAACTAATGATGACTTCTACATTTTGGTTCCGGTGACTTGATTCAAACTGCTGCTGCTTAGTCACTTCAGTTGTGTCGGACTCTATGTGAGCCCATGGACTATAGCCCACCAGTCTCCTCTGTTCATGGAATTCTCCAAGCAGGAATACTGGACTGGGTGGCCATGCCCCTCCTACAGGGGATCTTTCAAACCCGGGTTTCGAACCTGGGTCTCCTGCACTGCAGGCAGATTCTTTACCACTGAGCCTCCAGGGAAGCTGCCAAAGTTTTATCCTCCATTGCTTTTGTACCGTCGGTGCAAATGCCAACACAGAGAAAAAGGCAAAAGATTTTGGTTTTATTTTGAAACTATTTTGACCCCATTAGAACCGTGAAAACGTTTCAGATAATTTTAGGGGTACAACCAATGCTGAGGATGACTCTTTTGGATTCATGCTTCTTAAATGTTAATGCACACATAAATGACCTGGGGACCTTATTAAGATACAAATTCAAATTCAGTAGTCTTGAGGTAGGACCTGAAAGTTGCATTTGTAGAAAGTTCCCAGGTGAAGATGATGCTTTCTGTAGGTGGCTACACTTTGAGTAACAAGTCTCTAGACCTGCATTATCCAAACAGTAGCCACTAGCTCCATGCGACTACTTTAATCTAAATTTAAAGTAATTAAAATTAAATAAATACTCATTTAGTCAGTCATATTAGCCACATCTTGATCACTCAAAGCCACCTGAGGCTAGTGTGTATCATGCTGGACAGAGCAGAGATTTCCATCCTCACAGAAATCCATTAGACAATGAGTTCTGGACTGTTTACATGGAGTTAATAATGACAAGCCCATGTAGCTGAGCTTATTTAAATATTCATCAGAAGCTACACTTCAAAATATGTAAGCATAATTTATGAATAACTTCATTTTTCTGATCAGTCCTAAAAAGACAAATGATTTAGAATTTTAAATAATGTTTAGATTCTGTAGTTTCAAGTTGCCCGACTAATTTCTTGTAAATTTCTTAATGACATGTCTTTATGAGTTATATCAACTGATATTGCCAAGGCCATTGCATGATATTCTATTTTTTTGTGGAAGAAAGCATTCTACTTAAAAGTTTAAAAGATTACGAGTGACTGATATGGAGATAGAAAAATTCATACTCACTGTAAATGATTTTTATAATCAAAACATAGTCTTCCACGCAACTCACAAGGAACAATTTTGGTGAAAAAAGCTCCACTGGGGAGAATAAAAGGTTATGCCTCAAAGGTTAGCAGGACGGATAGTGTTTCTCCTGGGCACACGCCAGTGCAGACAGCGTGCTGAGAGGCATTCCTTGGAGTTCTTGGGCAGTTCTTGCTCCGATGAGAGCTGGCCAAACTGCATACTCCACCTGACTCAAGGAAACATTCCAAGGTAGGCTTTCCAACAGCATTCCTCGTCTGCAAAGTTCACAAGCTGAGAGGAGCCTGGTTGGAATGAAGAGCAAAGTAAAAGCTAACAAAAATAAGAGGAAAGTGGAGAGGGCATTCTAGACTGTCCTGTGGGTTCTTCCTTAGGCTTTTTTCAGTCACCTCTCTATCCATAAGTACAGTCTGCTGTATACTGGTAAAGAATAGGTCATAAATGAGACACACCTGAAACAGGCTTTTCTTTGTGGCTATGAGAATATGTCAGTGGCCATGCACAAAGTCTTTGTCGAGCATTCCAGTTTTAAAAGTGGATGTGGTGCTGGATGCTTTGGGAGAAACGAAAAATTCCTACCCTGTTAATGGTCTCTCTTTATGTACGTAACATGCTTCCATAAAATTCTTCAGTCAGAAGACAAAGAGTGTTTCATCACTCTTGGCCACTGGTTTGCCACTGCCCAGAAGCACAAGATTAGCAGCTCTTATAATTTCATCTCCCAGGGTAGGTGTAGATGCTGTTCTTGTCAGTTGAATTCTCATCTGAGTCGATGTATCTTGGCTTTGAAACTTTCCAGATATTAGTGAAATACCACACAAAGGAGCAGAGTGAGGAACTCCATTGAATTCCCACGTGAGAAACATGTTTTCCTGTTGCCCCATTAGCTGTCCATCTGTGGTTTTCAGTCTGTAATTGACCATCTGCTCAGCCTGCCAGGTCCCATGTTCATGTCAGAGTCACGTCTTAACTCTGTGCTCTGTCTTGGACCCTGGAGTCAAACCCCAGGGGTCGCCATTATTGTGAGGGATCAGGCGAGGGGCATTGTTTTTATTGGTTTGTTGAGATAAAATAGGGACATTTAAGGTAAAAAGCAGAATTTTCTTTTGCTCTTTGATGTGGAGGTGGGGCAAGAGGGGAGGCTGATGTGCTGCACTAGGCTGGCATTTTTACAGACAATATTCTGTAGGAGCTCAGTGCACAGTGCCTGTCACTCTCAGTCAGATGTGGCCTCTTCCATTCATACTGGTCCCTACCCGGGCAACTTACCTCAGTCATTCCACCTGCCTAGGTCCTACATTTGCTTGTGCAACTCATTATTTAGGGCATAAATCTCTTGTCAGCTTCATAATCTAATATACCTCTGGACATCAGAGTGATAAGTGCTCAGAAGCACCATGGTAAGCAATGCAAGTTTGTAAAGGCTGGGACCTGGTAGCCAAGTTCCCCAGTACAAATTCTCAATGCACAACCATATTTATCAAAAGAATACTATGTGCCAAGCTATGACAAACCTAGACAGCATATTAAAAAGCAGAGACATCACTTTGCTGGCAAAGGTCCATATAGTCAAAGCTATGGCTTTGACTATTGGTTTTTCCAATAGTCATGTACGAATATGAGAGTTGGACCATAAAGAAGACTGAGCGCCAAAGAATTGATGCTTTCAAACTGTGCTCCTGGAGAAGACTCTCGAGAGTCCCTTGGACTGCAAGGAGATCAAACCAGTCAATCCCAAAGGAAATCAATCCTGAGTATTCATTGGAAGGACTGATGCTGAAGCTGAAGTTCCAATACTTTGGCCACCTGATGCAAAGACCCGACTTATTGAAAAACTCCCTGATGCTAGGAAAGATTGAAGGCAAAAGGAGAAGAGGGACAGCAGAGGATGAGATGGTTGGATGGCATCACCACCTCAATGGACATGAGTCTGAGCAAACTCCAGGAGATAGTAAAAGGCAGAGAAGCCTGGTATGCTGCAGTTCATGGAGTTGCAAAGGGTTGGGCACGACTTAGTGACTGAACGATGAACAAGAACAACTGTGTGTCAGGCCACAGGTTAGGTGCCAGCAGATAGTGGACTTCCTTAAGTTATTTGTCAAGACAAGATAATAAAAAGGATATCATATGGAATTTTCACAGCAACCAAATCTGTTAATGTGTATTAGGACTTGAGAGGCTTAATATTAAATACAATGGAGTAAACCCTGAAGGTAAGCAGGAAAGATTTTTAGAATCTTCCATCTATCCTTACTAAAAGGCAAAATGATTTGAGATGTGTGCACTGAGAATTTTCTTTTGTTTCTTGCTGGTTTCAACACCATTATCTCAAACCTCAGTATGCTTAAAATGTGTATAGAACTGTATATAAAACCATAGTTTCTCAGATTTTATAGTTTACTTAAAATTTTATCCAAGGGTAATTTTCTCCATAAATCAGTTTTGCCTTAGAAGCTAATTTGCATAACTACCTGTGGGAAAGATGAAAGATTTAAGGATTAACATTACTTCAAAGCTGTATTTTGGAGAAATTAGACAAGAATCTTGTACTAGGTGAAATTTTAATCCTGAGTAGTTTGAAATGAGACTGCGTTCCCACTTTGTTTTTTTTCTAAAGTTGACATCTTTGGGGAAAATTATTACATAAATGAAGTGCTTGTTTTCTAGAAAAAGACCTACAAGGACACAGGTTGTTCTCTGTAGTTGCAACTTGGCTTTATTTTTTCCAGTTCAGAACAAATGTAAACTACCTGTTCTCAGAAAGAGAAGTTTATCATTAGCTGTAGAAAAGCAAAGATGAAAGATATCTATAAATGTTAAGTGGCTATTCTAATCTATTCCTGCCATAAAAGCAATGTATTCAACAATTTAAGAGTGTATTTTGTAGTTAGCTGTCTTCAAAGATGAACTTCTACCTAAATTTGGAAGTTCTCCAGGAGGTACTGTTGAGGTCATTTTGGATAATGTAGTTGATTAGTTGTAGAAACCCTTAAAATATTCCAGGTGAAACCTGCCCCTTACAGTAGATTGCAACCAAATACTCGTCTACCACTTATTCCACTCCAGGAGCTCATTTCTTAGTGATGGCTTTGTGTTGTAGGTTGAGATTAATCTGATTTTACCTACAGGATCATCCCTGTAGTTGAGACAGTAAAGTATCTGCCTGCAATGCAGGAGACCCAGGTTTGATCCCCATCAGGAAGATCCCCTGGAGAAGAGAATGGCAACCCACTCCCATATTCTTTCCTGGAGAATCCCATGGACAGAGGAGCCTGGCACAGTCCATGGGGTCACAAAGAGTTGCGCATGAATGAGGGACTAACATTGCCGCTACACTACTACGCTCTACAGGAGTACTTGGGGAGCACCTTTATGTAGTAGTCTGTTAACAGTGGCCTAGCCAAGGGTGTACCAGGACGGCCTCCCTTTTAGACTTTCGCTGTCATCTTTAAATACTGTTGCACATTATTTAAATGAAATGAATGAAGGTGCATCAGTTTGTACTTACGTCCTTTGAGTGGGTAATATTGTCTAAGATGATATTGACCTTTTCTCTTAAAACTTGTAATCGGCTTATAAAAAAGCAATTATTTTGCATTGTGTCTTTCTATGCTAAAGATGTTATTTTGTCTAACATAAAGACTCAGATAACAACTTTCAAATCTTGTTTTCATGCTTCTTCACTGAGAAGTAAAAGCATATGTAAATACGTTTGATCCTTGAACAACACAGATTTCGCCTGCCTTGGCCCACCTATACAGGGATTTTTATTTTTATTTTTTCAGTAATAAATGCTACAGTGCTACATGACCTGAGATTTGTTGAATCCAGGGATTCAGAACTATGGATGTGGAACTGAAGATAGTGTGTGAGGGCCAATTATAAGTTTCAAGCAGATTTTGGACTGCTGGGAGGGTTGATGCTATAAGACACCTGAAAAAGCAGAAGTGCCCTGAGCCCCTCTAGGCCTCTAAGAATTTCTGTTTGCAATGTAAATCACATGAAGTTATTTTTAACTGACAACTTAGAATATTACTTTATGTGGTACAGTTAGATAATTCAGCCACAATGAATTGCAATCTAATTCTTCCCAGAAACTCTTTTGGAGGCAGCCCAATTAACATGTTAACTTTCTTCTCTAGCTTTGGCCCTGTGTTAACCTGAGTAATGGTGCTAGTTTGCTAGGTTCTTAGTCAGGCTGTTATTCAGGCTCCTGTTGTCACTGTTAAAATTTCCCCTTGGCTCTAAGTTTTTATAAAAGGCTAGAGACTCAGATTTATTTCAGGTATCATTTACTCTGGTTCCTTCATTTTAGGAGCTTCCCTTGTGGTTCAGCTGGTAAAGAATTCTCCTGCAATGTGGGAGACCTGGATTCAATCCCTGGGTTTGGAAAATCCCCTGGAGAAGGGAAAGGCTACCCACTCCAGTATTCTGGCCTGGAGAATTCCATGGACTGTATAGTCCATGGGGTTTAGAAATGAAGAAATTGAAGCCCAAAGAAGTTAAAACACTTGCTCAAAAACACAAGGATAGTAAGTTGTAGAATCAGTACTAGAAAACAATGTCTCTTTTCCTTTATGTGGCAGCCCATTGGCCCTGGCAGTCTCTCCAGCCCTCGTCCTCTGTGTGTCTTTTTTCCTACAGCCATCTTATCTTATCTATAGCTTCTGATTTTGACCACCTGGGTGAGCAGTGATGAGTAGAAAACATTCATTCTGCTGAATATTTAGGAAATTCTTTTAGATGATAAACACACCCATATTTGTTCATTGCCAACAGTAGTGCTTCCAAAACGAATCCACATTCTGTACACTGAGGGCAGAGTTTTGACTGGAAGAGTCCATGCTGGCCAAGTTCTATGCAATATGTTTCTTTGCATACATTCTGAAATTAGGCAGAAGTAAACAAGGCATCAAATTTAATATCACCATTGCTTGTGTAATGAAATTACTCTAATATAAGCACCAGGACCAGACTATGTGGCTTCAAATATAGTCTACCACAGCAGTTTGGGGACCCTGAGTAAGTAACTATGACTCAGTTTCCTCATTCATAAAACTGGGCTATTAATAGTTTTTACAGAGTTTCTGTAAAAAATAAATGAAATATTACATGTATAGCTTTTGGAATAGTGCCTAGAACCTAGCCATTATTGGTATTTTTATAGTTTAATCTGTTTTCTTACTAAAAGGTATGCATGATGGGAATTTGGGAGCATGCATCTCAAATAAATGCATATTTCTTTATGTTATATTTATATCACCGTACTATTACATATGGGCTTCCGTAGTGGAACCAGTGGTAAAGAGCTCGCCTGCCAACACAGGAGACATAAGAGACAAGGGTTCCATCCCTGGGTCAGGAAGATCCCTTGGAGGAGTGCATGGCAACTCACTTCAGTATTCTTGCCTGGAGAATCCATGGACAGAGGAGCCTGGTGTGCTACAGTCCATAGGGTTGCAAAGAGTCAGACAAGACTGAACCAACTTAGCACACTCTCGCACTATTACATATCACATGTAAACTATAGAAATAGAAATTAAAATTGATGAGATAAAGCATTAAGACTTTTTGGATGCCAAGATACTGTTGCATATATATCTCCACTGGAAATTCTGGATACCACTGGTCTACTCTCACGCCCTATATTTTCTGCTATTGCGTCCTTCAGTTTTATTTCACAGTCTACCATCAACCACAAAATGAGTGAAGGACAAGTTTCTTTCCTCTCCCAAAGCAATCATTCCTATGATAACACTGCTAACTTTAATTAAATTTAGTGGTTTAAAGTTCTGGTAAACTTACGACACGTATCTTCAGTAATTAAGGATTTCCCCCCTATCTGGCACCAGTGAAACTGTTCTGTGGTCTTTAGTCTCAAGCTGTAACAAATTATATTGTATGCTCAGTAGTTAGAATTTTCTTATTGCTTAAATCTGAAGGCCATAATAGTTTTGCAGTGTCTTTGGTTTTTTTTTTTTTAATGTTTTGTTTATAGATGGAAATGCATCAAGAAGTTTTTTTCTTTTCATACTTTTTAGTTTGTCAGTGGAGACTTTTGCATGTGGTCCTAGTTACCATAGGGAACCAGAGACATTCCACTGAAGTCTTGGATTTACCATATGTCAGAGTCCCAGATGGGCTGCAGATGATGTTTAAAATGAAGGTTGTCTTTGGATGGCTTTACACTGAGACATATCAAACACGATTTATAAGATGATTAATGCAACAGGGATAATTTTTCTCAATTTTATGTGGTTACAGAAGTTGTTGAAGCACCTCCAAGATGATAAGCAATTATGAAAATTCAAATCAATTTTTTAATTTAAAGATTTAAGTTGGTTAACCCTTTTTCATTTTAGTGCTGGTTCAGTTAACAATGACACAATAGGCGTGAGTGTATGCTGGGATTGTTAGCAAGTTTATTTTGTAACTTGTCTCAGATATAATTTTATTACAAAAAGCAATTATTTTGGAAACTAGTCCCTGTCAGTCTTTGTTTGCAAATACTTTCTCCCTTTCTGTGGGTTGTCTTTTCATTTTGCCTATGGTTTCCTTTGCTGTGCAGAAGTTTTTGAGTTTAATTAGGTCCCATTTGTTGATTTTTGTTATTTCCATTACTCTAGGAGATGGCTTGAAATGATCTTGCTGCAGTTTATGTCAGAGTGTACTGCCTATGGTTTTCTCCAAGAGTTTTATAATATCTGGTCTTACATTTAGGTCTTTAATCCATTTTGAGTTTATTTTTTTTTGTATTGTGTTGAAGAATGTTCTAATTTCATTCATTTATATGTAACTGTCCAGTTTTCCTAGCATAATTTATTGAAGAGACTTTCCCTTATTGTATAGTCTTGCCTCCTTTGTTATAGAATAGGTTTGCTGTACACCTGAAGCGAGCACATTTTTAATCAACTCTGCTCCAATATAAAATAAAAACGTTAAAAGTAATTATTACCTTTATTATGTGAAAAAGTGACAGTGAAAGTCACTCAGTTATGTCCGACTCTTTGCGACCCCATGGACTATACAGTCCATGGAATTCTCTAGGCCAGAATACTGGAGTGGGTAGCCTTTCCCTTCTGCAGGGGATCTTCCCAATCCAGGGATCGAGCCCAGGTCTTCCACATTGTAGGCAGATTCTTTACCAACTGAGCCACAAGGGAAGCCCAAGAATACTAGAGTGGATAGCCTATTTCTTCTCCAGCAGATCTTCCCAACCCAGGAAATAAATTGGGATCTCCAGCATTGCTGCTGATGCTGGTGCTGCTAAGTCGCTTCAGTTGTGTCTGACTTTGGGCAACCCCACAGACGGCAGCCCACCAGGCAGATTCTTTACAAACTGAGCTATCAGGGAAATCTAACTATTATGTGCTGCTGCTGCTGCTGCTGCTAAGTCGCTTCAGCCATGTCCGACTTGGTGTGACCCCATAGACGGCAGACCACCAGGCTCCCTTGTCCCTGGGATTCTCCAGGCAAGAACACTGGAGTGGGTTGCCATTTCCTTCTCCAATGCATGAAAGTGAAAAGTGTACTGCACTAGAATTATTCTATAGTTTACCTATATTACTTAATAAATAGTATTCTGCTACATGTTACTTTAGATATAAAAATTTATATCTTTCATTTCCAAGTGTTAGTCCCTCAGTCATGTCTGACTCTTTTGTGACTTCATGGACTGTAACCTGCCAGGCTCCACTATCTATGGGATTTTCCAGGCAAGAATACTTGAGTGGGTTGCCATTTCCTTCTCCAGGGGATCTTCCTGACCCAGAGGTCAAACCCAGGTCTCCTGCATTGCAGGCAGATTCTTTACCATCTGAGCCACCAGGGAGGCCCTTAGTTAGCAAAGTCTCATTCAATTATTGTAATTTTAAATATCTGGGGGTTAAAGCATGAGAATTTATTAAAAAGGTAAAAGACATAGTACACAACTTATAAGTAAAAATAACACAGAAATAAAATTAGGGATAAACAACTAATCTCGAAACATAAAAGTAAGTACACATAGCAACAATTAAGTGCAAAAATCAGATGGGTGGTTGATTTAAAAAAGTGAGTGGAGACTAGTCACTGAAATATCTGAATTTAGCTATGATTAAAGTAAAATGACTTTATGATTAAGAAGGATTTTTTATAAGTATTATCAAGGTTTAGAGGAGAGGAAGAAACACATTTTCCCACCCTTAAGAGAGTTAACATGACCTACGAGAGACTAGAATTAGGAGATGTCAGAAGGCTTCTTGGTTCAAGTCTTAAATTTGAGGAGACATTCATGTGTTGGATATTATTGGGTGTCAACTTGTACAAGCAAGCAGAAGTAAGCTATCTCACAAATGTTGATATTAGCCTGGGATATTCTCCAGTTAATTGTCTAGGTACCATATTGCAAATAGTTTTGGGGGTTGCTGCTAAACATAATAACTAACCATAAATGATGAGCCAATTTTGTTGGAGGAGATTAATGTAAGCCTAGGTCTGACTCAGATAACCACAATGATGTGATCACTCTCCTAGAGCCAGACATCCTGGAATTTGAAGTCAAGTGGGCCTTAGGAAGCATAACTATGAACAAAGCTAGAGGAAGTGATGGAATTCCAGCTAAGCTATTTCAATAGTGAAAGTGCTGCACTCAATATGCCAGCAAATTTGGAAAACTCAGCAGTGCCCACAGGACTGGAAAAGGTCAGTTTTCATTCCAATCCCAAAGAAAGGCAATGCCAAAGAATGCTCACACTACCACACAATTGCACTCATCTCACATGCTAGTAAAGTAATGCTCAAAATTCTCCAAGCCAGGCTTCAACAGTATGTGAACTGTGAAATTCCAGATGTTCACGCTAGTTTTAGAAAAGGCAGAGGAACCAGAGATCAAATTGCCAACATCCGCTGGATTATCGAAAAAGGAAGAGAGTTCTAGAGAAACATCTACTTCTACTTTATTGATTATGCCAAAGCCTTTGACTGTGTGGATCACAACAAACTGTGGAAAATTTTGAAAGAGATGGGAATAGCAGACCACCTGACTTGCCTCTTGAGAAATCTGTATGCAGATCAGGAAGAAACAGTTAGAACTGGACATAGAACAACAGACTGGTTCCAAATTGGGAAAAGAACACATCAAGGGTGTATATTGTCACCCTGCTTATTTAACTTATATGCAGAGTACATCATGTGAAATGCTGGGCTGGATGAAGCACAAGCTGGAATCAAGATTGATACAATAACCTCAGATACGCAGATGACACCACCCTTATGGCAGAAAGCAAAGAAGAACTGAAGAGCCTCTTGATGAAAATGAAAGACAAGAGTGAAAAAGCTGACTTAAAACTCAACATTCAGAAAACTAAGATCATGGCATCTGGTCCCATCACTTCATGGCAAATAGATGAGGAAACAATGGAATGAGCGGCAGACTTTATTTTGGGGCTCCAAAATCACTGCAGATGGTGACTGCAGCCATGAATTTAAAGATGCTTGTTGCTTGGAAGAAAAGCTATGACCTAAACAGCATATTGAAAAGCAGAGACATTACTTTGCCAACAAAGGTCTGTCCAGTCAAAGCTATGGTTTTTCCAGTAGTCATGTATGGATGTGAGAGTTGGACCATAAAGAAAGCTGAGCACTGAAGAATAGATGCTTTTGAACTGTGGTATTGGAGAAGACTCTTGAGAGTCCCTTGGACTTCAGGGAGATCCAACCAGTCAGTCCTAAAAGAAATCAGTCCTGAATATTCATTGGAAGGACGGATGCTGAGATGTAGCTCCAATACTTTGGCCATCTGATGTGAAGAACTGACTCATTGGAAAAGACCCTGATGTTGCAAAAGATTAAAGGACTAGAAGAAGGGGATGACAGAGGATGAGATGGTTGGATGGCATCACTGACTCGATGGACGTGAGCTTAAGCAAGCTTCAGGATTGCTGATGGTGATGGACAGGGAAGCCTGGCATGCTGTGGTCCATGAGGTCTCAGAGAGTTGGACACGACTGAGTGACTAGAGTGAACTGAACTGAGGTCCCACTTTAAGAATAGTCTGTGTGGTAATTGTGTCAACTATGCGCTTGGTTGTTTGTCAAGCACCAGGTATTGCTAGACATTTTTTGATTAACATTTAAATCAGCAAACATTGAATAAAGCATATTATTCTCCATGAGGTGAATGGGTCTCAACCTATAAGTTGAAGATCTAATGAGGAAAGACTGAGGTCTCATGAGGAGGACGGAATTCGACCTCTGTATGGCCTTTGGACTCAAGACTGCAAAATCAGCTCTTTCCTGGCTCTCCAGCATGCCAGCCTGCCTCACAGATTTTGGGCTTGCCAGCCTCCACAATTGCAGGAGTTAATTTCTTAAACTAAATCAATCTCTCTCCTCCCTTCCTGCCTCCTTTCCTTCTTCTTCCTCTTCTTCTTTGACTCCTCTTTCTCCTCCTCCTTTCTTTTTCTCTACTCTCTCTTTTTCTCTCTGTAAATACATCCTAATTGGTCTGAGTCTCTCAAGAACTTTGACTAATACTGTTGCAGGAAGGGGGACCCCTTCCATGTCCTGAAACTGGGTTCTTGTCTACACTCGGAAATGAATTGTCTGAGGAAAC
The DNA here is from genome assembly GCF_001704415.2 of Capra hircus. NCBI lineage: Eukaryota > Metazoa > Chordata > Mammalia > Artiodactyla > Bovidae > Capra > Capra hircus. The sequence continues at coordinate 88,445,784 of NC_030813.1, read as the reverse complement.
ACATGTGCTGACAAAGCAAGAGATTTTATGGGAAATGGCACCCAGGTGGAGAGAAGTAGGGTAAGGGAACCCAGGAGAACAGCTCTGCCACATGGATTGCAGTCTCGGGTTTTATGATGATGGGATTAGTTTCTGGGTTGTCTTTAGTCAATCATTCTGACTCAAAGTCCTTCCTGGTGGTGCAGGCCTTGTTCAGCCAAGATGGATGCCAGAGAGAAGGATTCTGGGAGGTGGTTGGACATGCGGTGTCTTATTTTGACCTTTCCCAAACTCTTCTGGTTGGTGGTGGCTTATTAGTTTCATGTTCCTTATTAGGACCTCCTGTCATAAAACAACTCATGCAAATAGTTACTATGGTGCCTGGCCAGGGTGGGCGGTTTCAGACAGTGTGCTTCCCATAACAATACAGGATGTCAACATTAGCTATTACTCATGATGATTAATATTTCCTCAGAGGCACAGTAGAACTTTATCTTTCAGTAACCATACATGCTGCTACATCTATCTATTTGAGAAACAATGTCAAAAATGCAATCACAAAGTCATCTCTAAAAAAAAAAATATATGTGTGTATGTGTGTATTTTAACGAAATTTCTATATTTATTCATAGCATGGTCCATAAAAATTAATTCCTGGGAATTAAAAAAATATTTTTTATTGTCTACCTATGTTTTTGTTATGTTTAAACTTGTGTGACACAGAGTAGAAGCATGTTATATTAATATTCACATTTTATTTAACTATGTAAAACTATTTTTTTCTCCTTTCCTTTCCCTATGTCCCCTTCCCTCCTTCCTTCCTTCTGTCTTTCCTTCCTTCCTTTCCTTTAACCAGCTCTCTAATAATATTTTGAGGCCTATTCATAATATTTTAATATAAGACTATTTTCACTTGATATTAATAGAAAACAATTTATTTTAATCACACAATTTCCCAATTTTAGCTTGTATTTAAGAAATAGTTCAGGAAAAGTGTAGAAGTACAGGTGGTCAAGCTTCAAAATTTTTATTCTACTAATATTATACAAGGCTCTGATTTGCTGTGTGTATGTTAGCCATTCAGTCATGTCCAACTCTGCAATCCCATGGACTATAACCTGCCAGACTCCTCTGTCCATGAAATTCTCCAGGCAAGAGTACTGGAATGGGTTGCCATTTCCTCCTCCAGGGGATCTTCCCAACCTAGGGATTGAACCCAGGTTTCCTGGCATTGAAGGCAGATGCTTTACTATTTGAGCTACTAGGGAAGCCCAGTCTCTGATTTGCTACTTTATCCTTTATCTTCAAATTTATTATGTCTAACAATAGGAAATTGCTTATTTTCAGTGATTTCTGATCTACAAAATCATTTTTGATTACAAAAAGCCACTTGTGATCCACAGATATGTTGATTTTATCATGGAGCCCATCCAAACCTAAAGAAACTTCATTGACATCTAGGATTACCTATGTCCTAGCAAGAAAAGGGATAATAGCAAGTGGCCTTAAAACCCAAAGGCTGCCTGGGTTTCACTGAGCCAGTTAGGGAAGGCTTCTGCCTTGGGTGGCTCAAGTATAACAGAGATCAGTCCTGCAAGCTGAAGTATCAGGAGGATACTTTAAGCATGCTATAAAGAAGACAGTTCAATGAAAAGGAGTTTTATTGATGAATGTTAATGCTATAATGATGGAATTTGTTCTTTAAGGACAATCTTTTCAGTGATAAGGAGAACAAAATTACCATAATTCCATTCATAGCTAGGATAATTATTTCTATTTGGAAACTTAAAAAGAGAAGATGATGAAATAAAGGAAGAGAGATTCTTTTATAAAGTACAATAAAAGGGCCAAGACTGGGTCATGGCTCTGAAATGCATGGGAAAAATTAGAATCAGAATCATGAAAAATTTGGCAGTCTATACAATATAAGTAAGAAATAGGAACAGATCAGTGTAATATAATCATAATGTACTTCGGTACCATTAATGTGGGTTTCCCAGGTGGCACTAGCAGTAAAGAATCTGCCTGCCTATGCTGGAGACATAAAAGATGAAGGTTCAGTCCCTGGGTCGAGAAGATCCTCTGGAGAACGGTATGACAACCTACGCCAGTATTCTTGACAGGAGAGTTCCATGGACAGAGAATCCTGGCAGGCTACAGGGTCTGGGGTTGCAGAGTCAGACACGATTGAAGTGACTTAAGACGCACACACACACCATGAATGTGTCATAAAAATTTTAAACAAAGATGACAAATAATGCTTTAGAAAAGTTATAAATTGTTGATTTTGAAAAGTATTTTCAAGACTTCTAGAATTCCAAATATTCTGCTCTCAGTTAGTTTTTCTGTACTAATTGTTGTCTTCTGCAACTTAAACCACGTCATTAGTTTGTACACAAAATGAATGCCTTAAAAACATAAATGAGGTAGGACTGAAATAAGAAAAAGAAAATAAGTGAAGTATAATGTTTTATTACTTACAATGGAGTATAGGGCTACTTCTCTGAATAAGTAGGTGAGCTATAATCCTTGAGTTAAAACAGCACTCTGCATTTTGCTGCACTAGAACTTGTCATATAACATGTGGTTCACTGAAGGTCATTCCCTCAAAGTACATGATGTGCTGTGTGAAGTTTGAAACTAGTAATCTTGACGGTACATAAAATGGTAGGATTGAAATGTGGTCTGAACAAGATGCCACAAGATGAAATACCGAAAAAAAAAAAAAAAAAGACATTAGCACAGTGCTGTTTGCCTTGGAATCATTTCTATATCTATTTGCTTTAGTTTTTTTGTTTGTTTTCATAACCCGAATACTTGAGTTAATTCAGTGGACTCTGCTTATTTGATTTTTGCAATATAAATAATTATAGCATAATTTTAAAATGTTTAAATTAGCCCAATAGGTGCAGATTAAGAAAATTTAAGGAAATTTCCTAAATATCTTTAAATTTTACACCTTCTAGTAGAAGATGGAGGCTTCTTCCATGACGCTTTAGACTAGAGATTGATCAACCAGCAGTCTTCAAGTATAACCATGTAAGACTTTTAAAACAGAAACATTCCACATAAAAGTCTGTTTTTCAAGCTTCTCTTGAAAACTGAGGACACCTTGGCAGCATCAGGCCTGCTTCCTCCCATGGCAACAGTCAGTCGTGGAACAGTAAGTCGTGACTGCTTTTAGACTAGGCAAGAGTTCTTCCACTTGCCACAGTACCACCTTCCCCCACTCCTGGCCCACCTCATGTAACTCCTATTTACTTTATTTCTATTGGTTTCTGAATTTGTGACTCAGTAAAGGGACATGTTTTAGTTCTGCATCACAAGCTTTTTGAGGTAGAGTTGATGAAATACCAGTTTCAGGTGTATAACGTAATGATTCAATATTCGTGAATATTGTGAAGTGCTCTCCGCAGTTAGTCTGGTTAGTATCTGTCACCATACATAGTTTTTTCTTTTCATGAGAACTTTTAAAGTCTACTCTTTTAACAGCTTTCAAACGTAGTCCCCAAAGCATGACGCCATTAGCCTTCTAACAGTGAGACAGGCTGCCTCATGAGGTGGTGGGTAGCCTTGCTCCTGAAGTGTTAAAGACGGTCTGAGTGTAGAGGGAATCAAGGAAAGTAGGTGTGAGACTTGGCTAGATGGACTCTTAAAACTCTTTTCTTCTCTGTACTCCTTTGATTTCCTTCATTAGCATAGCATCATTTTCTGAGAAGTGTTAGTTTTTACAAATTTCATGTTTTTAAAATTTTTTTGCAAGAAAAATAGCAATTTTATATAATAAGAAATCAAGACATACAACTGGCATGTTTTAGATAATTAATGGAAGATGTCTATTCCTGGACCAAACGCCTCTCTGTATAATGTATCTGTTCTTTCAGCGTTTGTTTATTGAGCTCCTTCTATGTGTTCAAGATTTTGGCAATGTAGGCTACAGTGAACAGACAAAATATATCCTTTTATGGGAGTTTGTATTTGGACTTTAGAAAATAAGTATATAATTTCAGAGAGTGGCAAGTGCTGTGAAGAAAATTGAAACAGAGTGAGGTTGTGTGTGCTCTTTAGAAAAGGTGACTGAAAATACTTCCAAGAAAGAAATATTTGAGCAGCAAATGAAGGATTAGAGTGGGTTAGCTATGCAAGGACATAGGGTTAAGGAACAGGAATGAATCTGACTTCTTCAAGATACAAGAAAGCTATTGTAAATGTAGCCTAGAGAGCAAGAGAGAGGGGGCAAGAAATGAAGTCAAATTGTAGGGAAGGCTCTAAGTACAATGGGAAAACATTAGGCGATTTTAATCTGGGGAATGATGTGATCTGATTCAGGGTTTGAAGGGTTTCTATGGCAGATTTGGGAAGAAGGGACTGCAGGGGCAGAAGAGGACACAGAGACCCAGCAACCAGGCAGATGCTCCTGTAATCGAGTAACAGTGAAAGTCCCACAGTCCTGTCCATTTGTGACCCCATGTCCAAGGAATTCTCCAGGCCAGACTACTGAATGGGTAGCTGTTTCCTTCTCCAGGGGATCTTCCCAACCCAGGGCTCAAACTTGGATCTCCTGCCTTGTAGGCAGATTCTTTACCAGCTGAGCCACCAGGGAAGCCCCTTGTAGTCTAGGGTGGGTGGTAATGGTGAAATGGTGGGAAGTGATGATACAAGGTTTATAGTGGAAAGAGAACTGACAGGATTTGATGATGGGCTGAATCAGGAAGAGGGAGAGAGAGAAGAATCAGGACTGACTCCTACATTTTTGGACTGAGCAACAGGAGGAATGATTACTGGTAACAGAAATAGTGTAGACTGGGAGAAGCAAGTTTTCCCAACAAAAACCAAGAAACACATTAAATCTTTCCTGAAAAAATCAGGGCATAAAAACACAAGAGAAATATACTGAGTACTAAGCATCAGTATACGTATTTTCACATGAAATAAATATACACACTCCCTCATCGTGGAGGACTCATAGTCTGGTAGGGAAAGCACATGTCAAAAAAGTCATAAAAATTTATATCCAATGAGCTAGAGATATGAACAAAGTAGGAGAGGAGGAGTTTTCAGATTCTCATTTCCTTATGATCAAGAGTTAAATAGCTCTAACATGGGCTCACTTGTATGTCTGGGCATGACTTATGAACATAAAAAGAAAATTTTAATCACTATCCATCTATTCTTTTATGGGGAATAGCCTGGGTTTTATTTAACCTTTTCTTAGAGGTCTTATTTTCTCACATTTTAATCATTCCTATAATTCTCTGGGAAATCACCCCTTTACATCACATGATGGAAAGAATATGGAGCATGAAAGAAATTTACCTCACTCTGTCTCTTTCTTGTACAAATTCTAATCTTGTTTTCACTCCCTTATCTCTCTTCTGTCTCAACAGCAACCAAAACCTACCAAGTGTTTCTTAAGAGTCTGTTCTGAGCCAAGTACTTGTTTCTTTCCACATTCTCTTTACTTTCTGGCACTTGAAACTTTGAGTATGCTAAAATTTCCAGCTGTTATTTTAAAAGCATTCTTAGACTTCCTCTCTTCCTGACTCAAAGTTTTATTTTCTTCACCATCTCCTATCTGTCTCTTTCATCTTGTTCTCCATTTCCACCTTTTTGCTCAACTCACTAGTAACCTGACAGCCTGCCATGTTTTTACTTCCTATGATTTAGCTCCCTCCCACCTCTCTCCCCAGGCCTCTTTCCCATTTCTTCTTTAATTGGAACTTCCATATCTTTCTTGGTGACCTTTTTTATTTGTTTGTTTTTTCCCTAGGCTGTTTCCTGTCCATATCACTTAATTCTGCTTTCTCTAACATGGTCTGCTGCCTACCATTTCTTCAGTAAGTCCATATTAAAACAAATTTAATGTTTGAACTTCTTATGTAGCTTAAAATAGTTTGACAATGTTGATTAGATTAAAGATGTTCCAAACATCATTATGAATGGTTAATCCTGCCAAACAGCAAAGCCTGCATTTTTTCCCTTCTTGCTCACTGGGGTTTCCATTGGTGTGCTTTCTTAAAGAAAAAAAAAAAATTGTGAACAACTGATCTACTTGTCTACTTGCCTGGTTTTAGTTGGGCAGTGACTGAGTAAAGACTGTAATTAAGTATGTGCTAGAAGTCCCAAATAAAAATCCAACTAAGTTAGATTTAGAGAAGATAATGAGACAAAAATGAAGATTCACATGAAGAGAAAAGCAAAGAATATAACAGATTTCCAAGGTCCTTACATGTCAATAGATATTTAAGAGCCCCTTATTGGAAATTTCTGTCATTACAGATTCAGTAGGAATTATACTTCTTTGAAATTGAACAAGTTCCCTTTTCCCCTATCCACTGTTGGAAAGATTGAAGTCAAATTTGTGGCCTAAAGTAACTTCTCTTTCTTTCTTTATTCTTCGACCCACTATCAGAAAGAACTGTTCAGGCCCCAGAGTATTCCCTTTCCTTATCTACTGCCTATTTTTAATTTGTCATCTTGTTGCTTAATATTTATCTTTGTAAGCCACCCCAATTGTTTCTGATGGGAGACTGAGAGATGAGATAGAAACCCTTCCTTATAAACACACCCTTTCAAACCATTTGGTGTCGCTCTTCACCCTGTTTCTACCTCAGTCTTAACTGACTAGAATATGAGCCATTTGGTTAGAAAAGCTGTCACATTTGGAAAGGAGCAGCCAGTCAGAGAGAAATTAAATTGTTTTTCTTTGTCTGCCTGCTGTTCCAAGTTTCTGCTGGCGTTGCCAGTCATTTGGAGAGAGAAGTGTGGGGCTTGTTCAGCTGTCAGTGAGTGTGAAGGAGGTTGGGTGGATGCAAGCCAGCCTCTCCTTTTTGCGGTGGAGTCAATAACTAAAGGCTGGGTAGACCTAGGATAGGCTCCACCAGGTCACCCTAGAGGAAACAGCCAATACTTCTGAGGAAAGAAAGCTTTGTCACTGTTGGGAAGCTGATGGCATTGCTCTCAGAGGCAAAGCTCATATTTCTCACTTTGATATCTCTGACACTAGGAGTCTTTGTGGGCAAAACAACTTTATTCTATTCACCAAAGCTGAATTTGTCATAAGGTTAGTTCAGGCATTCAATAGGGGTGAGATGCTGAAATAGTAAGAATTTCTCTGTGTGAATCAGTCTCTTGAGACGGCCCGGTAGTGTTGGGTCAGATCGCTTTGTATTTGTCTGAGAGTGATGGCGGAGATATTGAGAGGTGTGGCTCTCAAGTGTGGTGCGAATGAAGAAGGCGTAGATGGAGTGAATCTATACTTGCCTGAGAAAAGTTATTAAGGAAAAAAACTAATCCTAAGAATGGTGAAAGATATATAAACCATGGAGCTCTCTATAAAATACAGAAAGTTAATATGTGATGTTTGAATTCAGAAGCCAGCTTGCCAAACATTCAGTGTTAATAAGGATATATTTCCAGACTTATAGCAGAAATAAGTGACTCAACTGATGAGACATTTATTTAATGGCCTTAGGACTATGACTCTTGGGAAAAGCACATGTTAGAGACGATAATCGGAAGAAATTTCTCTTCCCCCCATTTTGCTGTTTATTTAGTGATTGCCTGTGTTACTATCTATACTAAGGGCTTTGACTGCATTGTACTATTTACTACTTACAACAAGTTCATGAAGGCAACTCTTTATCACCTCTGCTTTCTGAATGGATTTCTTCACTGAGACTGAGAAAATTAATGAAAAAACTTGTCCAAGTTTATGCAGCTAGAAAATGGTACAGCGAGATTCAAACCTAGGCACTGCTCAAGTTATTTACCATTATACTGTACAGATTTCATTCAGGATGTGTATGTGTGTTCACTCAGTCATGTACAGGACTTTGCAACCCCATGAACTGTAGCTTGCCAAGCTCCTCTGTCTATGGAATTTTCCAGGCAAGAATACTGGAGTGGGTTACCATTTCTTCCTCCAGGGCATCCTGCCGACCCAGGGATTGAACTTGAGTCTCCTGAATCTCCTACATTGGCAGGTGGATTCTTTACCACTGTGCCTCTGGGAAGCCCTCATTTAGGATATAGGTACAAAAAAAAAAAAAAAAAAAAGTGGAAAGTTATCTTATCTTCAAATCTGTTATCCATATACAGACTAACATTTGAAAGGAATTATTGAGCCATTGACACATTTCTAAGGAACAAAGAAAACAGAAATAAATGCCTCCAACATAGAACTTTGCAAGAGGAGGTCAAACGTAACTGCAGCATAAAAACAGTTTTTGAGCAGATGCTGGAGATTAGTAAGGTACCATATGATGTTTAGTGAGACCTAGTCATGTACTGGGCTAATTTCATCATATGTCACTGGTTTAAAAATAAATTTTATTAGTTATTAATTTAATTCATTTCTCTGGATTTAATTTTTCTCTTTTAAAAAATAAAGACAATAACTGTACCTACTTTGTAAATTGTTGTGATGATTGAATGAGTTCATATAGTAAAAAATGGTCTGGCATGCAGTGAGTTTTCAAGTGTTAGCCACCACCACTGTTAGCATCATCATCTCACTGAAATCCTTTTATTTCTCACACCCAGCTCTTACTACATGACAGGCAGTGTTGTAAGTACTTTATTAACTCAGTTCATGTTTGTAATGTACTTGTGGGCTTGTTATCATGTCCAGCTTAGAGTGAGATCACTGAGGCAGGGCTTAGACTCAGGATGGTGGGCTCTGAAGTTGGCTTTCTTCATCATCACCCAAAGGCTTCTACATACTGTAAGCAATCAGCCCAACTTCAGACAGCTACCAAGGGCCAGAACTGGAATTGGGACTAGTACTTTCCCACCATACGTCTAGTTCTGCAGTTTTGGGGAGGTGTAACTTGGAGACTGATTAGAGCTGAAACATTCTGAAGATTCAAATGGGAAATGTCAGCTCAATTATCATTCACTGAATGTTCAAAAGACTCAAAATTTCATACCTTAAATAAAGTATGTATACAAACCAATAATATGTGAATACGATTTTTTTACTCCAGGTTTCTGCCTCTCTTTCTTTCTTTGCCTCTCACTCTGCAAAACCAGGAAAGACTATTTATTAGGCCTTTTCCTTTGGATTGTTCTAGATGCTGAGGATACAGTGATACAAAAATAAAGGCAAACTAACTACCTGCTCTCCTAAAATGGAGAAAAATAAAACAATTACAAATGCCTAAATGCAAGATACCAACAACAAAAATGGTTGTAGTCATCTTTTTAATGCTGTAACTACTACTGAAAATGAGCTTTCCTAAGTGGCACTGGTAAGGAACCACACTGCCAATGCAAAAGAAATAAGATATGCACGTACTGTCCTTGAGTCTGGAAGATCCCCTTTAGGAGGGCATGGCAATCCAATCCAGTATTCTTGCCTGGAGAATCCCACGGATGGAGTTGCCTGGCAACGTACAGTCTATAGGGTCACAAAGAGTTGGACATGACTGAAGCAAGTTACACACACACACACACTACTGATAATAATAAAAGTAATAGTAGTGATAATGATAATACATGATAGGTAGTAGTAATTGAGGACTTATTCCTGTGAAATACTGCTAAGTATTTTATCTGTATTATATCTTTCAGTTCAGTTCATTAGCTCCATCATGGTGATACTGCAGATGGTGACTGCAGCCATGAAATTAAAAGATGCTTACTCCTTGGAAGAAAAGTTATTACCAGCCTAGATAGTATATTCAAAAGCAGACACATTACTTTGCCGACTAAGGTCTGTCTAGTCAACGTTATGGTTTTTCCTGTGGTCATGTATGGATGTGAGAGTTGGACTGTGAAGAAGCCTGAGCGCCGAAGAATTGATGCTTTTGAACTGTGGTGTTGGAGAAGACTCTTGAGCATCCCTTGGACTGCAAGGAGATCCAACCAGTCCATTCTAAAGGAGATCAGCCCTAGAATTTCTTTGGAAGGAATGATGCTACAGCTGAAGCTCCAGTACTTTGGCCACCTCATGCGAAGAGTTGACTCATTGGAAAAGACCCTGATGCTGGGAGGGATTGGGGGCAGGAGGAGAAGGGGACAACGGAGGATGAGATGGCTGGATGGCATCATGGACTCAATGGACGTGAGTCTGAGTGAACTCTGGGAGACGGTGATGGACAGGGAGGCCTGGCATGCTGCAATTCATGGGTTCGCAAAGAGTCGGACATGACTGAGCGACTGAACTGAACTGAACTGAACTGATGGGGAAGGAGAGTTAATTTGGAAAAAAAAAAGATGAAAATGTTAGTTTAGAATAGGTTGAATTTGAGGTTATAACAGGTCATACAAATGGAAATGCCTAGTTCAGTTCAGTTGCTCAGTTGTGTCCGACTCTTTGTGACCCCATGAACTGCAGCACGTCAGGCCTCCCTGTCCATCACCAACTCCTGGAGTCCACCGAAACCCATGTCCATTGAGTCAGTGATGCCATCCAACCATCTCATCCTCTGTTGTCCCCTTCTCCTCCTGCCCTCAATCTTTCCCAACATCAGGGTCTTTTCAAATGAGTTAGCTGTTTGCATGAGGTGGCCAAAGTATTGGAGTTTCAGCTTAAACACCAGTCCTTCCAATGAACACCCAGGACAGATCTCCTTTAGGATGGACTGTTTGGATCTCCTTGCAATCCAAGGGACTCTCAAGAGTCTTCTCCAACACCACAGTTCAAAAGCATCAATTCTTTGGTGCTCAGCTTTCTTTATAGTCCAACTCTCACATCCATACATGACCCCTGGAAAAACCATAGCCTTGACTAGATGGATCTTTGTTGACAAAGTAATGTCTCTGCTTTTGAATATGCTATCTAGGTTGGTCATAACTTTCCTTCCAAGGAGTAAGTATCTTCTAATTTCATGGCTTCAATCACCATCTGAACTGATTTTGGAGCCAAAAAAAATAAAGTCAGCCACTGTTTCCCCATCTATTTGCCATGACGTGATGGGACCAGATACCATGATCTTAGTTTTCTGCATGTTGAGCTTCAAGACAACTTTTTTGCTCTCCACTTTCACTTTCATCAAGAGGCTCTTTAGTTCCTCTTCACTTTCTGCCATAAGGGTGGTGTCATATGCATATCTGAGGTTATTGATATTTCTCCCAGCAATCTTGATTCCAGCTTGTGCTTCTTCCAGTCCAGTGTTTCCCATGACGTACTCTGCATATAAGTTAAATAAGCAGGGTGACAATATACAGCCTTGACATACTCCTTTTCCTTTTTCGAACAAGTCTGTTGTTCTACATCCAGTTGTAAGTGTTGCTTCCTGACCTGCATACAGATTTCTCAAGAGTCAGGTCAGGTGGTCTGGTATTCCCATCTCTTTCAGAATTTTCCACAGTTTATTGTGATTCACACAGTCAAAAGCTTTGGCATAGTCAATAAAGCAGAAATAGATGTTTTTCTGGAATTCTCTTGCTTTTTCCATGATCCAGTGGATATTGGTAATTTGACCTCTGGTTCCTCTGCCTTTTCTAAAACCAGCTTGAACATCTGGAAGTTCACGGTTTACATATTGCTGAAGCCTGGCTTGGAGAATTTTGAGCATTATTTTACTAGTGTGTGAGATGAGTGCAATTGTGCAGTAGTTTGAGCATTCTTTGGCATTTCCTTTATTTGGAATTGGAATGAAACTGACCTTTCCAATCCACCACTATAGCCACTGCTGAGTTTTCCAAATTTGCTGGCATATTGAGTGCAGCACTTTCACAGCATCATCTTTCAGGATTTGAAATAGCTCAACTGGAATTCCATCACCTTCACTAGCTTTGTTCATAGTGATGCTTCCTAAGGCCCACTCAACTTCACATTCCAGGATGTCTGGCTCTAGGTGAATGATCACATCATTGTGATTATCTGGTTTGTGAAGATCTTTTTTGTACAATTCTTCTGTGTATTCTTGCCACCTCTTTTTAATACCTTCTGCTTCTCTTAGGTCGCTACCATTTCTGTCCTTTATTGAGCCCATCTTTGCATGACATGTTCCCTTCGTATCTCTAATTTTCTTGAAGAGATCTCTAGTCTTTCCCATTCTATTGTTTTCCTCTATTTCTTTACATTGAGTGCTGAGGAAGGCTTTCTTATTTCCATGCTATTCTTTGGAATTCTGTATTCAAATGGGTCTATCTTTTCTTTTCGCTTCCTTTCTTTTAACAGCTATTTGTAAGCCCTCCTCAGACAGCCATTTTGCTTTTTTGTTTTTGTTTTTTTTCTTGGCGATGATCTTGATTCCTGTCTCCTGTACAATGTCACAAACCTCCATCCATAGTTTTTCAGGCACTCTGTCTGTCAGATCTAGTCCCTTAAATCTATTTCTCACTTCCACTGTATAATCATAAGGGATTTGATTTAGGTGATACCTGAATGGTCTAGTGGTCTTCTCTACTTTCTTCAATTTCAGTCTGAATTTGGCAATAAAGAGTTCATGATCTGAGCTACAGTCAGCTCCCAGTCTTCACAGTGGCTGCGATGGCCCAGAAGTGCTGTGGAGAGGAGCTACCCCATGCCCAAGGTAAGGAGCAGCAGCTGCGCTTTGCTGGAGCAGCCATGAAGAGATATCCCACGTCTAAGGTAAGAGAAACCCAAGTTAGATGGTAGGCACTGAGAGAGGGCATCAGAGGGCAGACAGACAGAAACCACAATCATAGACAACTAGCCAATCTGATCACATGGACCACAGCCTTGTCTAACTCAGTGAAACTAAGCCATGCCGTGTGGGGCCACCCAAGACGGATGGGTCATGGTGGAAAGGTTTGACAGAATGTGGTCCTCTGGAAATGCGTAGGGCCATTTATAAATGGAGAAGAGGCTGATGGGAAATAAGAACTGGAGAAGGATTATCTGGTGATCCAGAGGTGATTATCCTCTCAGGAGACAATGGAAGCGGCAGCATTTATAAACTCACTGACTAAAAAGAGTATAAAAATATGATGAGCAGAGGACAGACCCTTGAGACACACAAAAGGGCAGGAATGATGAGTAATAGTTACCTACGAAGAGAGAAACAGGGCCGTCAGAGAACAAGAAGAGACCAAGAGAGTTCTAAATGCAGCAAGGAGCTCAAAGTAAAGGCAGAAGGTATATTTCGGCAGGAAAATGGCTACTGGTATCAAAAGAGTGCTTTATGTAGAGTGGAAGCAAAGAGAGTGCAGAAACCAAATGCATGGGATGGAGCAGGGTGGGCAGGCAGAAAGTGGCCTCTGTCAGTACAAGAAAGCAGAGATAGGATAATAGCCAAAATGGCTAGGGGGCAGTTCCAAGAACAAAGTGGCATCACTCAGTTCATGTCTAGTCTCTGGGTTCCAAAGAGAAAGAAACTGGTATTAGCTCAATGAAAAATTTCTTATGAAACACCAAAAAGATAACCCATTTTTCTACACAGTAGTTGGCTTTCAGCATACAGCCTAACACCCACAGGAGACCTTGGTATTGTTTCTTGAATATGAAGTGAGAAACTCGTGCCCTCCAATGTGAACATTTCATTTTTCCATCTCCCTTCACTTAGGGATTTATTTTTGCTGTCAGTCAGAGGGGAACATTATCTGCTGGTAGGTAGTAGGGTTTGATGGAGAAGGGAGAAGATGAGACATACTCTGTCAGCAGGTTACATTTGTATTAGGAAAATATCATTTTGGCAGGAGAGACACTGTAATTTGTCAAGCAGATTAATCTCTGGAGTGGAAAGTCCTAATCAAATGGTGAAGATTTTAATATATCTCTTGGATAGAGAGGTTGGCTGCAGCCCTGTAACTGCTATGGGTGTGAAAAGAGACTCAGACCATCTGCAAGAATCTAATGGATGGAAGTCATGATAAATTTGGAGAATCTGTATAATTAGGTTTGCTAAGTGTTGGCATGTTCCCACTTTTAGCAATGCAGCAGAATAAGTAGAAAATGCTCATTTAGAGCATAGCAGTCTATGTATATTACATTAAGATTCCTTTAATCTATCTATAGGTTGTGAATGGCTAGAAAACTAGAGAAATAATCAGAGTAATCTTCCTCTTTCACTCTAATTATATTTGTTATATTTTCAAAATAAACAAAAAGGAATTGACAGGCAGAAAATTCACAGCAGTACACAAGAGGTAGAATTTTTCTTCAAACTTGTAAACGGCATTTCAGTTGAAACCATATTTAATGGCAAGCTAATTCCAATTATACTCCGGAATTCTTGTCCCATTAGGGGGTCCTTCAGGAAATATATATTTTTTAATTAATTTTTTTTCTTACTGAAGGATAATTGCTTTACAGAATTTTGTTGTTTTCTGTCAAACTTCAACATGAATCAGCCATAGGTATATATATGTCCCCTCCTTTTTGAACCTCCCTCTCTTCTCCTTCTCCATCTACCCTTCTAGGTTGATATAGAGCCCCCTGTTTGAGTTTCCTGAGCCATACAGCAAATTCCTATTGGCTATCTATTTTGCATATGGTAATGTAAGTTTTCATGTTACTTTTTCCATATGTCTCACTCCTCCCCTCTCCCCATGTCCATAAGTCTATTCTCTGTGTCTGTTTCTCCGTTGTTGTCCTGTAAATAAATTCTTCAGTGTATTTTCGAACTGATAGACGTACAAAAGCTGTGCTTTACATGCTAATACTTCTCCATATATTTAATTACAAGAAAGGTGGTAGAAGAAAGTGGTTCTAGAACACTGAGATATTGGCTTTGGTAAAGCTTCATTTCATTACTGCAAGGTTAGTACCAACTTCTATGTATCCTCATGGTAATTAGCAGAGTGCTCTAAGGGTAGTAAATAGTCATAAAACATATTTCAGCATATGAACATAAAGAATATTTTCATATTTTCAACTATAGTAAGAGCGGTTTAAAAATTCCATAAAAAGAATTGGACAGAATTTAAGATTTCAACGCCTGTGTGCTTAGTTGCTCAGGGGTGTTCTACTCCGTGAGATCCCATGGAGGTCTCAATGTATATTGCTAATTACAGAATGATTATTATCCAATTTCTAGCTATTGATGACTTGGGTATATCTTGAATTACAATTTTTAATGATAAAAGATTATATCCAGTGTTTCCAGCTCAGTATAGTCAGAAAGGGGCCTCCCAGGTGGCGCCAATGCAGGAGAGTTGAAAGACATGGGTTCAGTCCCTGGGTCTGGAAGGTCCCCTGGAGAAGCTCATGACAACCTACTCCAGTATTCCTGCCTGGAGAATTCCATGGACAGAGGAGCCTGGTGGGCTATAGTCCATGGAGTTGCAAAGAGTCAGACATGACTGAAGCTACTTAGCACACACACATGTGCAGTAAGAAAGATGACCCTATTTGAGAGAGTAACAGAGCTTCTGTTGGATATGAAACAGCCTAGGAAAATACAATACATATGGCTGGATGCTGCCTAAAGTGTATGTAAACTGCCATTAGTTTATCAAGTTGTAGTATCTCTCCTTTCAAAATCTTAGACAGCTTGTGTGTACCATCTGCTGTTTGTCTATATTCCTTCTGAGCTTTTCTTTATCTGGAAGAATGGTTCTTGAAATTCTTACAGTACTCTTCATACCGTTTGCCACATATTTTGAGAAGCATCTGGTTGGAAGAAGTCCTACTTTCTGTATCTGTTCCCAGCTGTCTAGTGTGTGCCATGTTTCTTGTGAATCTAGTTTTGTTAACTTTGGGGGTAAATGCTTTTGCATTTCCTTAAGTAAATATTTATGGTGAGACTAATAGCCCAAAGCAAGTTGCTAAGGGTTGTATAAATGAAAGACTCAGGATCAGGAAAACTTGATTAATTTACCTGACATCTAATTTGCACAGGTTACCTGAAAATTGGTGTTTGTTCCTTTTGCTTGATGATTTCAAGATGGACCTTGTCTCTTTAAGGGAGCCTGGATACCTTGACTACTTTCTCAAACATCTGCTCCAGTTTCATCAGGAAGACTTTGGGCTAGCTATAACTCACATAGCTTTCCCTTCAGCAAACAAGGCACCTACCTGTTAGTAAGACAAATTTTCCAAGGAGCTAAAAAATGAAGAGTGTTATAAAGAAGCTCTGAATGTTAATAGGGACAGAACTTTCAGTTAAGTGAGCTGTAGGATTGTTTGTTGCTATCTACTTTTTACTTATTTTTTTAGCTTTTTAAAAAAAATAACACTCACATTAAAATTTGGAAATTTAAAACACACAAAGAAGAAAATTAAAATCATGCAAAATGCCTAGAAATAATCTCAAGAGCTACCACTTTTGTGGTGTCACTATGAAATCAGTACCGTTTTAAATGCTTCACTTCTATTAATTCTTTTAACTCTCATGTTGATATAATGATGGAAACTATCATACTCCTTGTTGTAGAGATGAGGAAACTGAAGCATAGGTTAAGTTACATGTCCAAAGTCAATTTACTGAGAGGTGGCAGGGAGATACTGGCAGCCTAAGTCCAAGGTCTAACTCTTAACTGCGATGCTGCATCATCAACTCTTATTTATTCCTATTTACACTTAAATGAAATTCCTTCCAGATTACTTCCAATCAAGTTTTTAAAACAAAATTGAAATGAGACCATTTTTAATTGTTTGCCTTAATTTTACTTACCTAACGTTATAAAAAGTGTTACACCACACTATCTACAAATGTTTGGTAGGTATCTTTGTAGTGAAGATGCTTTAAATTAGTAAAGGGCTTCCCTCATAGCTCAGTTGGTAAAGAATCCACCTGCAATGCAGGGAGACCCCGGTTCTATCCCTAGGTTGGAAAGATCCACTGGAGAAGAGATTGGCTACCCACCCCAGTATTCTTGGGCTTCCCTTGTGGCTCAGCTGGTAAAGAATCCACCTGCATTGCAGGAGACCTGGGTTTGATCCCTGGGTTTGGGAGATCCCCCGGAGAAGGGAAAGGCTACCCACTCTAGTATTCTAGCTTGGAGAATCCCATGAGCATCTTTCACTTTCATTTCAAAGTTGCTGAGACCCCTGACTTCATTTATCACCTATTTCCAAAAATTTGCTTTGCTTATAGAGCAGAAACATAGTACAGAAGAAAAAGTGCAGGAAGCCAAGTTGGTGCAGGTCTGAGTGAACCACCTTTGGTCAGTCCCTTAGCCATTTTAAGTCTCAGTTTCTTCCTTTATAAAATAAGGATAAGTATATTGATATAGGGCTATAGCATTGCTATGATGACTAAACATTATGCATGTGAAGTGTGCTTACTAGGGTATATATAGCCATTTATAGATGTCAGTGGTTGCTTTTAATGGTAACAATAATAATGATCATGTCCAGCTATAAGTGTCAATCCCTAGAGGAAATTCTTAGTGGAGGGAGGAGATAAGAGAGGTTTATCAAAGAAATGAACACAGAACTCTGTCACTGTCAGGAATTATTGAAAAATCCTTTAATAATGGTGATAGAAACACTGAAAAAATTACCAGCAAAATAAGATTTCCATGTTACTTCCTTCTAGACTTTTGTCTATTAAGTTTTCTGTTTTATTTTTTTAATTTTGCCATTTGACTCCTTTCTATCCTAAGGTCAATGAATTGCTAAGTCAACTGCTTTCATTCTCCTCCCCGTTCTTTTTTTTTTTTTAAATTATATGTCTATACACAATTAAATATTTATATATACATTTATATATAAATATATATTTATATTTAACACCAAAAACGTTTTATCCTAGTATATAGCTGATTAACAATGTTGTTGATAGTTTCTGGTTCCTCCCCTTTCAATTCGCTACTTATTCTTTCATTTCTCTCGCTTCTACTTGGTTACTTGCTTGCTTCAGTTCAGTTGAGTTCAGTTGCTCAGTCCTGTCTGACTCTTTGCGACCCTGTGAATTGCAGTACGCCAGGCCTCCCTGTCCATCACCAACTCCCAAAGTTCACTCAAACTCAGGTTCATCGAGTCAGTGATGCCATCCAACCATCTCATCCTCTGTCGTCCCCTTCTCCTCCTGTCCCCAATCCTTCCCAGCATCAGAGTCTTTTCCAATGAGTCAACTCTTTGCATGAGGTGGCCAAAGTACTGGAGTTTCAGCTTTAGCATCATTCCTTCCAAAGAATACCCAGAACTGATCTTTAGAATGGACTGGTTGGATCTCCTTGCAGTCCAAGGGACTCTCAAGAGTCTTCTCCAACACAATTCAAAAGTATCAATTCTTCGGCACTCAGCTTTCTTCACAGTCCAACTCTCACATCCATACATGACCACAGGAAAAACCATAGCCTTGACTAGATGGACCTTTGTTGGCAAAGTAATGTCTCTGCTTTTGAATATGCTATCTAGGTTGGTCATAACTTTCCTTCCAAGGAGTAAGCGTCTCTTAATTTCATGGCTGCAATCACCATCTGCAGTGATTTTGGAGCCCCCCCCCCAAAAAAAGTCTGACACTGTTTCCACTGTTTCCCCATCTATTTGCCATGAAGTGATGGGACCAGATGCCATGATCTTCGTTTTCTGAATGTTGAGCAATGTCTCCTTTTCCTCTTCTCTTTCCCATGTCATTGTACTAAGTGCTTCTGCTTGTAGACAAATCCAGTCCTGGATGGGGGACTGGAGTCTGCCATGCACCTTTGAGAGGTGCCTGTTTTCCTCTATTCTCTCCCTTTGCACAGAACCACATCTGCATGGTTTCAGGCACAGAAACTTGGACACTTAAGGTCGAGCCCTTCAGACAAGGAGATCCTGATTCCATATTCACAATACTGCAGCAATCTGCAACCTAAAACCATTAAGAACCAAGTTGCTAAATGAACTGCTTTGTAACTGACCCCGGTTAACCACTTAAGAAGGAGATAATATCCAAAATGTGAATAAAATGATAAAGAGGGTAGATTGTTTTTAAACTCCCAAGCTCTTCTAAAATTGGTTGAAAATGTCTACAAAAATTGCACTGATGATATTTTATATGAAACTCTCTAATTCTGCAGCTTTTGCCATCTTTGGAAATTGTTGGTAGTAGCTCAGCACATACTGACAAATTTTTGTATTTTCTTTTAATTTGGGGCTTGGCACTTACATTAGAAATCTTAGCAAGACTGAAAGGCAGATCCAGCTGAGGTGGAATACCTGCCTTATATACTCTTGCCTGAAAAATCCCATGGGCGGAGGAGCCTGGTAGGCTGCAGTCCATGGGGTCACTAAGAGTCGAACACGACTGAGCGACTTCACTTTCACTTTTCACTTTCATGCATTGGAGAAGGAAATGGCAACCCACTCCAGTGTTCTTGACTGGAGAATCCTAGGGATGGGGGAGCCTGGTGGGCTGCCGTCTATGGGGTCGCACAGAGTCGGACATGACTGAAGCAGCTTAGCAGCAGCAGCAGCATACTTGTTATGGAGATATTCTTGAAAATATGTGAAAAAAGTACCTATATTCTGAAAAGATATCATCAGCCCCTGCCCACTGCCTTAAATTCATGTTGCCCTGTCCAGGGAAAGTACCATAGAAAATTCTGCAGTGGATAAGTCTAGACAAAATATTTTTGGACAATTTGAGCATATCCCTCCAGATTAAAGAATGTTGCAAGGGGTTAATTTACTCAAAAATCCCTCCCCATGAGGTTTGAGAGTCTGTGATATAAATTCCATCTGTTACTTGAAGGAGTTTATGGGTTTGGCAATATGATGTGTTGGCTTGACAATTGTTTAAAAAATCCCTCTTAGTCTGATACAGGTATAATTTTTTTTATAGTATCCAGATTTATTTTCCTCAACATCTAATTTTAAATTAGAAACCACTCCAGCTCCATGTCTGGGATACCAAATTTGTTCTGAATGTGAATACTACATAGCCATCTCTTGACCAAAGAGGTGTAACTTTCATACTGTAGTGGGAGTACAACATTCTTCCCCAAGTTTAATGCTATGAGAATTGGAATGTTATAAATAGTGAAAGTCAGACCTGAAATATTTCCTGACTATACTTTCTCTGATTCAAGGGATTGTCTACAAACTGCCTTCAGTTTGCAGAATCTGAGATGGTCTCTAGGCTTATGTAGACCGTGTGCTCATTTTCCAGGATTAATTTTCATAGAGATAAAACCAGATTTAAGAAAGAAGAGAAGTAAATACAGTCTTAAATAATTAAAATTGGGAAAAGTCAGCTTTCACCTCAAGAGGGTGAATGTTGTCCTAGTCATGGAAAGGCGGGATCTGCTTCCCTCTGGCCCTTTCCTCATCCACGACCCTGGTTTTGAATTTTATAGAAACGGCTTGTTGTTGTTGTTTAGGTCCTAAGTCATGCCTGACTCTGGGCAACCCCATGGACCATAGCCCGCCAGGTTCCTTTGTCCATGGGGTTCTTCAGGCAAGTGTACTAGTGGTGGTGGTGGTGGTTTAGTTGCTAAGTCGTGTCCAACTCTTGTGACCCTGTGGACTGTAGCCTGCCAGGTTCCTCTGTCCATGGGAATTCTCCAGGCAAGAATACTGGAGTGGGTTGCCATTTTCTTCTCCAGGGAATCTTCTGGGACCAGGGATCAAACCCACATCTCCTACACTGGCAGGTGGATTCTTTACCACTGAGCCCCCAGGGAAGCCCACAGAAAGGGCTACGTTGGCTATATTCATTCATGGATAGGAAATGCCTTCAGGTCTGTCTGCTTTAGCTTCCTGATGCTCTATGAAATAGTTGACTTTTTTTTTTTTTTTTTTTACTTTACAATACTGTATTGGTTGACTTTTTATCATGCCTCCTATCCTCTTCTATAGACCTGTTTGGTTACATGATTAGGTTATAAACTTTTATTCTGACCTGCTTCCCTTTAAATTCCACTTCTAATCTAATAATTTTCCCTGGCTCCACACTCCACCACTACTGGCAAGGAAGGGTCTCTGTTCCTCCAGTCTGCACTAACTGCTTAGGAAACTTTCTATCTGGGTGGATATTAGTACTTTAGCTTCACTTGTATGAAGAAAGAGATTGGACAACTTTCTCTGATTGTTGGTCAGCTCGCAGAGAAGACAGAATTCTTGGTCTATGAAGACATTACACCTACTCTACACTTGCCCAGTCTACCAACAGGAAATAAGAAACCTTAGGCCTTGCTCTGCATGGAAGGAGATGTCATTTCCCATTATTTAGAACTAAGAAAGCAGATTTCTGTCTCCAGAACAAGATGATGATGACCTCAGTAGCCTTAGCTAGTTTTGTGGACCAAGTAAATAAACCTAAAATATCAATTTCTGGGAAAAAAAATTTGACCCTAACCTTTACAGACACATAGGGAAACCCTATTTAGGACTAGTGCCCATGGCACTCTTGTCCCCTTCTGGTCATTTTGACTGACCTTTTCTTCTTTAGATTTTAATTTGACACTAGAAATATTTCCTCGCCCTTTGTTCCAGAATTCCAGATTAGTAGGTTTGGACTGCTTGGAAAAAGAAAACAGAGTGTCCTTAACTCTATGAAGACTATGAGTTAGCATCTGGAACTGCTCCTTGCTTTTGTGGATGCCTGATCTCTTGGGCTAATGTTTATTCCACCAGCTGCCCTTTTTCAACATGACCAGCCTCCCAAGAGCCAGATAAAAAAGCTCTATGTCCACCTGCTTTTCCACTCAGAACTGTCTCCTGGCTCCATTTCTCATCATCTCCTCCAAACTGCTTTCTTATTCGCTATCAGTCTCCATGTTCTTTAAATGTCACTAGGCTCCCATCATTGCTAGTTCTCCTTTGAAATGGCATCTTGATTTCATGCTGGATCTCATTAAATATGCCTTTGAGGGAGTGTTTTGGTAAATACCTCCATCAACAGGCTTCAGATCCATGACAATATAGCTATGTCTTTGGCTTTCCTGTGATTTTAGACACTAACTGAATGCTGTATTCTCTACTGGTTAACTAACAAATTCTAGAGCTGAAAAGTCATGTGGCATTTCCTGCCTGTAGATCTAAGTGCCTATGTAATCCAGGGCACTGATTCCATGTGATGAGTTGCATCTAGTGTGAGCAGACATTAAGCTTCCATGTGGCAGGGACTTCCTTCCTTCCTTTCACTTTTAACTAACTTAATTCCTCTGTTTTTAAAAATTGAAATATAGTTGATTTACAATATTATATCAGTTTCAGGTGTATTACATAGTGATTTCACATTTGTATACATTGCACAGTTAGCATCAACCTAGTTATCATCTATCCCCATATAAAATGATTACATTATTAACTGTATTCCTTATGCTGTGTGGGCTTCCCTGGTGGCTCAGAGGTTAAAGTGTCTGCCTGGAATGCGGGAGACCTGGGTTTGATCCCTGGGTTGGGAAGATCCCCTGGAGAAGGAAATGGCAACCCACTCCAGTACTCTTGCCTGGAGAATCCCATGGAGGGAGGAGCCTGGTAGGCTACAGTCCATGGGGTCACAAAGAGTTGGACACAACTGAGCAACTTTACTTACTTACTTTACTTATGCTGTATATTACATCCCATGGCTTACTTATTTTCTAACTAGTAGTCTGCATCTCTTAGTCCTTTTCACCTATTTCACTCAACTCTCACCCCTCTTCTCTCTGGGAATCACCCGCTTGTTCTCTGTATCTATGGGTCTGGTTTTGTTTTCTAGATTCTACATCTAAGTGGTTATATTGTATTTTTTTGTTTGTTTGTTTTTTGGTCTGGTTTATTTCACTTAGCGTAATACTGTCTAGAGCTATTTATGTTGTTGCAAATAGCAAGATTTCAAGTTTTATGGTTGAGTAATATTCCATTGGGCTTCCCTTGTAGCTCATTCAGTAAAGAATCTGCCTGCAGTGCAGATAACCTGGGTTCGATCCCTGGGTTGGGAAGATCCCCTGGAGAAGGAAATGGCAACCCACTCCAGTATCCTTGCCTGGAAAATCTCATGGACAGAGGAGCCTGGTGGGCTACAGTCCATGGGGTCGCAAAGAGTCAGGCATGACTGAGTGACTAATACTATTTAGGACTTCCCTGGTGGCTCAGACGGTAAAGCATCTGTCTACAATGCGGGAGACTCGGGTTTGATCCCTGGGTCGGGATGATCTCCTAGAAAAGGAAATGGCAATCCACTCCAGTACTATTGCCTGGAAAATCCCATGGACAGAGAAGCCTGGTAGGCTACAGTCTGTGGGGTGGCAAAGAGTCAGACATGACTGAGTGACTTCACTTCACTTCAATATTCCATTTATATATATGTAAATGTATTTTATTGGGTGTTGAAGAGCATTTCCCAGGTGAATAGTGATGCTGAATATCTTTTCATGTGTGTGTTGGCTGTGTATATGTCTTCTCTAAAAATTTCTGTATTCAGATCCTGTGCTCATTTTTCAGTTGGATTATTTGGAGTTTTTGATGTTGATTTATGTGGATTCTTTGTATATTCTGGATATTAATACCTTATCTGATATATTGTTTGCAAATTTCTTTCATTCAGTAGGCTATCTTTTCATTATTTTGATGGTTTCCTCCCCTATGAAAAAATGTTTAATTTGATGTAGTCCCATTTATTTTTGCTTTTGTTGCCCTTGTCTGAGGAGATATATAAAAAAAAATATTGCTAAGACCAATCGGTGCCCATAATTTCCTCTAGACATTTCATGGTTTCAGGTTTTACATGTAAGTCTTTAATCTTTTGAGTTTATTTTTGTATGTGTTATGAGAAAGTACTCCAAGTTGATTCCTTTGCATGTAACTTTCCAGTGGCATCCCAACACCACTTATTAAAGAAGTTCTCTTTTCTCTATTGTATATTATTGCCACCTTTGTCATAGGTTTAATTGACCACATAACTATGCGTTTATTTCTATTCTTTTCCACTGATCTATGTGTCCTTTTTTTTCTTTTTTGGTGCTAGTACCATAATGTTTTGATCACAATCAGTTCAGTTGAGTTTCTCTTTGCGACCACATGAATTGCAGCACTCTAGGCCTCCCTGTCCATCACCAACTCCAGGAGTTCACTCAGACTCATGTCCATCAAGTTGGTGATGCCATCCAGCCATCTTATCCTCTGTTGTCCCCTTCTCCTCCTGCCCCCAATCCCTCCCAGCATCAGAGTCTTTTCCAATGAGTCAACTCTTCACATGAGGTGGCCAAAGTATTAGAGTTTCAGCTTTAGCGTCAGTCCTTCCAAAGAACACCCAGGACTGATCTCCTTTAGAATGGACTGGTTGGATCTCCTTGCAGTCCAAGGGACTCTCAAGAGTCTTCTCCAACAAAACAGTTCAAAAGCATCAATTCTTTGGCGCTCAGCTTTCTTTACAGTCCAACTCTCACATCCGTACATGACCACTGGAAAAACCATAGCCTTGACTAGATGGACCTTTGTTGGCAAAGTAATCTCTCTGTTTTTTAATATGTTATCTAGGTTGGTCATAACTTTCCTTCCAAGGAGTAAGCATCTTTTAATTTCATGGCTGCAATCACCATCTGCAGTGATTTTGGAGCCCCCCCAAAATAAAGTCTGACACTGTTTCCACTGTTTCCCCATCTATTTGCCATGAAGTGATGAGACCAGATGCCATGATCTTTATTTTTTTTAATGTTGAGTTTTAAGTCAGCTTTTTCACTTTCCTCTTTCGCTTTCACCAAGAGGCTCTTTAGTTCCTCTTTGCTTTCTGCTATAAGGGTGGTGTCATCTGCATATCTGAGGTTATTGATATTTCTCCTAGCAATCTTGGTTTCAGCTTGTGCTTCATCTAGCCCAGCATTTCAGATGGAGATTCGTGACATTGTACAGGAGGCAGGGATCAAGACCATCACCAAGGAAAAGAAATGCAAAAAGGCAAAATGGTTGTCTGAGGAGGCCTTACAAATAGCTTTGAAGAGAAGAGAAGTGAAAGGCAAAGGAGAAATGGAAAGATACACCCATTTGAATGCAGAGTTCCAGAGAATAGCAAGGAGAGATAAGAAAGCCTTCCTCAGTGATCAGTGCAAAAAAATAGAGGAAAATATAATTGGAAAAACTAGGGATCTCTTCAAGAAAATTAGAGATACCAAGGGAAATTTTCATGCAAAGATGGGCACAATAAATGACAGAAATGGTATGGACCTGATAGAAGCAGAAGATATTAAGAAGAGGTAGAAAGAATACACAGAACTGTACAAAAAAGATCATGAATCAGATAACCACGATGGTGTGATCACCAACCTAGAGCCAGACATCCTGGAATGTGAAGTCAAGGCCTTAGGAAGCCTCACTATGGACAAAGCTAGTGGAGGTGATGGAATTCCAGTTGAGCTATTTCAAATCCTGAAAGATGATGCTGTGAAAGTACTGCACTCAATATGCCAGCAAATTTGGAAAACTCAGCAGTGGCCACAGGGCTGGAAAAGGTCCATTTTCATTCCAATCCCAAAGAAAGGCAATGCCAAAGAATGCTCTAACTACCACACAACTGCACTCATCTCACATGCTAGCAAACGCTCAAAATTCTCCAAGCCAGGCTTCAGCAATACGTGAACTGTGAACTTCCAGATGTTCAAGTTGGATTTAGAAAAGACAGAGATCTCAGAGATTAAGTTGCCAAGAACTGTTGGATCATCGAAAAAGCAAGGGAGTTCCAGAAAAACATCTATTTCTGCTTTATTGACTATGCCAAAGCTTTTGACTGTGTGGACCACAATAAAGTGTGGAAAATTCTGAAAGAGATGGGAATGCCAGACCACCTGATCTGCCTCTTGAGAAATCTGTATGCAGGTCAGGTAGCAACAGTTAGAAGTGGACATGGAATAACGGACTAGTTTCAAATAGGGAAAGGAGTACATCAAGGCTGTATATTGTCACCCTGCTTATTTAACTTCTATGCAGAGTACATCATGAGCAATGCTGGGCTGGAGGAAGCACAAGCTGGAATCAGGTTGCTGGGAGAAATATCAATAACCTCAGATATGCAGATGACACCACCCTTTGTCAGAAAGTGCAAAAGAACTAAAGAGCCTCCTGATGAAAGTGAAAAAAGAGAGTGAAAAAGTGTCGGACACAACTGAGCAACTGAATTGTTACTGATACTGACTGCTGTTAAAAATGTAGTGAAATAGGTATTATACTTATGGGAGTATCAAGTGATATATGAAAATATTGATCACACAGGTTTGGAAATGCAGACAAGTAATTATCTAAAGGAGACGGACATTAATTTTATATTCAGAAAAAATAAAGGAATTAGAAAATTTTTCAAATGAAGTAGAACTTAAACAATATTTTAATGTGTAATATGATTATTAAAATGTAAAATACTTGCTTCTTGTAACAGCTTAGTATCTGAGGCTTTTCTTTAGTGGAAAAACCTTTGCTATCCCCACTAAAATCTTAAAGCAAACTATGGATACATTTGATATAAAAAACTAACAAATATTGTAGAACTGTTAAGTCTGTCTATAATCTTTGAATTCCTTGATGTAAACTTAGAGAAAGCAGGATAGGGCAGTGAATGGTGGCTGGTCTCTAAGGCAGGAAATATGAGTTCTATTCTAGTCTGCCACTTATGGTATTACCTTGTGCATATCAATTTCTCACTCTGAACTCTAATATACAGCCTAGAAGATCATCAGTAAATGTTTCTTGCACAACTTACTTGTCCAAGGCCACACAGGCATTGAATGTTGGAACATGTGAGGTTTGGTGGATTTAGGCTGGCTGGAATATAATCAAATTTAGGAAGGGAGAAAATTCCAGTTAGAGAGAACAGTGTGAAGAAAAATGATGACATTCAGACCACATGTGAAGCTGGTTTATGCAGCCAGTACAGACAAATAGACATAATATCTCAGCATATTAGTAATATTTTATAATATTATATTTATAATAATATATAATATCTCAGCTTTCTTTTTGTGTATTATAATATATGATACTAAGCTTTCTTTCTATTACTGTTTCATAATCTAATTGCTTATGCATTTTCTTATTTGGTCTTCTTGGAAGATCTTTGGAGTTTGAATGAACACTTACTATCATCCTCTCACACTCTTGAATTAAAATAAAAAAATTTAAGATACCCTTTCCTAAGTAAGTATTAGGTCAGGAAATTCAGATAGGCACCTCATGGTAATTTGATGGAAAATATTGAAACCGATGGAAAGCAACTTGAAACTCAGCACATGAAGGTAATGGAGAAGCAGTGGCATTCCCCAGAGAAGTGATTGACAGAGGAGACTGTTAGTGCAAGTTTATATTTTTGTTTTTGTTTTGGCTACACTGTATGGCTTGAAGGATCTTAGTTCCCCAGCTAGATTCTGAATCTGGGCACTTGGCAGTGAAAGCCCTGGGGACTGACCACTGGACCACCAGGAAACTCACTCAGTGCAGATTTATATAAAAGATATTTGGATACAGGGGGCTCAAGGTCAGAATCTAGGACAGTGGATAGTAGTAAAGGAAAAAGATAATCTCCAAGCAGCATCTAGAAACTGGGTGGTAAATTTATCTACCACAGTTCAGAAGGAAGCAATGAAACACGTAGAACACTGAAAAAGAGGATTGACTTGGCACTGTTGTAAACCTCAAACTGATGATTTTGCAAGATTTCGTGTCTACCTTAAGGCAAGACCACACCTCAACCACCTCATACAGACAAAAATCTTCCCTTAAAAGACATCAATAAGAGGTTTCTCAATTGTATACACCTCAAACAAGTCTCTGTTGGGCCAAGATGGGGTTGGAATGATCTGAGTTCTGTCTGCCTTTTCTGCCTGTTCAGCCAAGTACGATTTTGGAAACTGACTCATGTATGGTTGCTGCTGGACATCAGAGCCTTGTCGAACCAAGAGAGCTCTGTTGGAGGCTCCAGGGTAGAGCAGGGTGGACCATGTCTCTGGTTCCTGGAGGCACAGCTGATACTTCTGTATATATATAAAAGGAACCTCAGTTATCTGAGATCCTCTAATTCCCCAGTCTAAGGCTTATCCACCCCCTTGGAAGGTACTTTAGCAAAAAGTTGTTTAGTTGCTAAGTTGTGTCCAACTTCTTTTGCGACCCCATAGATTGTAGCCCACCAAGCTTCTCTGTCTCTAGGACTTCCCAGGCAAGAATACTGGAGTGGGTTACCATGTCCTTCTCCAGAGAATCTTCCTGACTCAGGGACTGAACCAGTGTCTGCTGCATTAACAGGTAGATTTTTTACCACTGAGCCACCAGGAAAGCCCCAACAATATGGTCACTTAATTCTACAACTGGGCAGAGAATGCCAGGTGATATTATAGACATGTTTTGAAAATATGGTTTTTAAAAAAATTTAAACATATGTATATATATATTTGCATAGAGTGAAAAAATCAATAGGGATGAAATAAACTTTTAAAGTGAGCTTTAATAATTTATTTATGACTATTTATATATACAAAGTACACACACACACACAGATTTATTAGAAAGAGGGCCCACCTGTGTGCTAATTGGTCATGTGCTCAGTGATCTATGAGATCATCTCCTATTTTTGTATTAACTTGGGGGCAGATAGGGTGAGATTACTGGTGTTATGCCACCCATGAAATCCTTGACGAATCGTATAGGAATTCTCTCAGTCTCGTTTCCTAAGCTAGTAGAAACTCACCAAGCAGGTGATTTGACAACCAAATTTCTCTTTTCCTTTAGGATCACTCTTATCCTTTACTCAAAAATCTCTGGAAACATTCCTATTTACTTGAAACAACAGTCTTTTCATTAGTTGGCTCCTGGATGAAGAAATACTCTTCCTGGAGTAGAAATAAATTAGTTATGTTTTTATTCAACACCAGAACCAAAGTCATATTAGGATTAAATAGCCAAGCAATAGTTCTTACTGATGACCTAATTCTTTTGAGATTTCTCAAGTAATTACATGTTGCTTCGTATTTCCTCAAAAAAACCATTTATCCCACACTTTATCATGGGCCAGAGATTGAGAATTCTTTGGAAATTCTGTAGCTACATGTAAGTTTTAGTATTAATTCCTCATTATGATGTATAAGGGATCTGAAAAGTTTTCACGTGGAAGTTTTATTATTTCTGATGATTAAAAACATTTTACCATGCAAGAGACAACAATCATACAGAAGAAATGTAAGTGGTTTTGTCTGCTTATTTCTGGATATTTTTTTTAGAGCTGGAAGCAACAGAGTACATACAAACTTAATAATTCTCTCAATGTTTTCAGAAAGTTTTTATAGTTTCTATGAGTTTTCTCAAACTCTGTATTTCCCCCAAACACAAATAAAGCCCAAATTACTAACGAGTTAGAACTAGCTGTGGATTTTTTCCTTCATATGAGAGGCTCTTTCATTCTCCATTTAGATCCTTCCAAAGGACTTATAAATATCTGTGCTGTGGCTAGCTACCAGTATAACGTTCTGTATGGCAGCATAAGTAAGGAGGTAGAGAGAGAAAGTATATACAAGTTGCTCTGATGTGGTAAGAATGGCTCAGGCAACTGCATTAAGTGAAGTTCCTGTTCATCAGGTGATGAAATAGCATTTACCCTTTAACTTTCCCTATAAATAGGTTAGCTATGAGTCAGTTCAGGTCAAAGCCCTACTGGGTCTAGACTGACATCCTTTCTAACTAAGGTTTACTATAAAAGTGGTGGCTCTATAAAAGTCCTTTAATATTGATTTATTTGAGTAGTGGACATTGGTGCCTAATTTCCTAGAACATAGTTTTTCTTTTGCCATGATGTCTGCCCAGAGTTGTTTGGCCATTAATTTTATTTTGACCATTTTTCTCAAGTTTGCCCTCTTCCTATCTGAGGTCATGTGGTGCCATTGTCTTTGATTTCTTGGCAGTCACATAGGATAGTAAAGAAAATATTGGATCAGAAACTGGGAGACTTGAATGTCCCTTCAAGTTTTGCCATTACCAACTAGGTGAACTTCAAGGTAAGCACCCAATTCTCCTGTGTCTCTAATGAGGATGTTGAACTAGATGGCTTTCCCAGTAATCAAGTTCTATGAGCAGGCACTATTTTACACCACTCTTTGTTTCCATGCTTTGTGCTGTGGCAAATTTTCTCTTATTATTTTTAAAAAGGAAGATGATAAAAGTAATGCATATATTTAGCATAACAGGTGGCACCCTGGTAAAGAATCTGCCTGCCAGTGCAGAAGATGCAAGTGATGCACGTTCCACCTCTGGGTTGGGAAGTCTTCTGGAGAGGGAAATGGCAAGCCATTGCAGTATTCTTGCCTGGGAAATCCCATGGACAGATCCCATGGATCCCTGGAGGGCTATAGTCCAGGGGATCGCAAAGAGCTGGACATGACAGAGCACACACACACACACACACACACACACACACACACACACACACAGAACAATTAAAGAAGGCAATTACCAAAATAATTCCTACCCCATCCAAAGATAACTACTGTTAACATTTGTTGTACTGGGTGTCAGTGTTTCTCTTTTACATATGTATGTATTTGACTTCCATTTTATAATATATGTGTAATTATAAGCATATTTTGTAGGTGAATAAAAATATATTTACAAAATGTGTGATAATACTAAAATATATAGTCATATATGCTACTTATTTCACTTAACAGTACATTATGACTGTTATTTAATATTCTTCAAGAACATTATTTTTTCAAAATATTAATTTTAATGTCTACAAAGTATACTGTGTCTCAATAGAAAAAAATCTAGTAAGTTTTCACTTTATGATACTACTATATAAAAAATTCATTAAAATTCATTTATATTTAGGTTAGACACTTAGGTTATTTCAATTTCTGTCTATTATGAATGAGATCAATTAAATACTGTACTGAACCTACTCACAATGAATGTCATAACCTTCCTGATGATTACTTTAGGAGAATGTATTAATTATCTTTTGCTGCATAACATATTATCCCCAAATTTGATGTATTAAAGTAGTTAAAAATATTTACTGTCTCATAGCTTTTGTGGTTAGGAGTTTGGGAGCACCTTAGCTGGCTGGTTTTGTCTCAAGGTCTCTAAATGATTATAGTTAAGTTGTCAGCTGGAGCTGCAGTAATCTGAAGGCTTGACTAGGGCTGGTGGATTTGCTTCCAAGGTGACTCACTCTCATCACTGGCAAGTTGATCTTGGCTGTTGACAAAAGGCCTTGTTCTTCATTAGTGGGACTTTTCATGGGCTGCTAGAGTGCCTTCACAATGTGAAAGCTGGCTTAGGCAGGACAAGTGACCTAAGAGGAAGTAAGGCAGAAGCCACAGTGTTTCTTATGACCTAACCTCAGAAGTCATGCTCCATAATTTCTTCAATATCTCATTTATCACACAAATCACTCTGTTTAATGCGGGAAGACATCAACATCAGAAGATGAGATTCACTGGAAGCCATTTTAGAGGCAGGTTACCATAGATATTAATAGATGCCCTGAAGTGCAATTATGGGATCATAACTTAGTAGAAAAAAATAACTTTTTAATTGATCATATTATTTAATATAAATATTATTTAATATTTATTCAATATAAATATTTAATATTATATAATATTTATTTAATATAAATATTATTTAATATTTATTTATGCCAGTGTAACAAAAGTATGTGCCATCTTACATTCCCTTACATTCCCAAGTTCTCTAACCTTCCTGCGTCAACTTGTCCTATAATACTTAAAAGGAGTGATTGAATCTCCTGTAGTCACAAGGATGTTTTGAGAAACTCAGAATTCTTCCCTTCCCACCAACTCAAGGATTTTGCAAGTTTTATATAGCTCTGGTTACCTTTTTCTGTAATTTTGCAAGTCCACTGAATTTTCAGTCTCTTCTCTGCATTTCTCTTCCTAATGTTGCTGTCTTCTCAGACCTCTATGTCCCATGTATATGACCTTCATTTCTATTTCAATCAAAGTGTTTTAAATGAAAGTGTTATAAATATGTAGCAGATTTTTGTTAAATATTTGGGGATGGTGAGGAAAATCAGAGTGCAGCATAGTATAAAAATAAAATTTAGTATTAGGCATTGCTGTCCAACAATTTCATCAGCTACTTCCCCTCTAGAAATTTCTTGATGGCTATCTCAATTTAAAACTTCTTGTGTTTTTCCTTCCCTATTGCCGATTTCTCTTTACTCCTGAGTCCCACCCCCAGTTTGTCTGAAGTTAGTAAGATTTCTTTTGCTTCATTATGCAGAATAATCCAGCTGTCTCTCTACTATACCGTTTTCTTCCAAAGTCTACCATGAGAAATACAAATTTGACACCAAGGGGCATATAAATAATTTTCCTGAGCAAAGAACTTTCTTTCTTGATGTGAATCATACCATTCCTGTAGCATGTTAATTTTCCTTTCTTAGAAATATTACTTAAATTTTCTCCTTGCTTTCTTCTTTTAACATTTTTATTTTGATATAATTTCAGACCCTACAGAAAAGCTGCAAGAATAGTAGAAAGAGTCCCTATATATACCTCCCCAAGTTTTCCCACAGAATAACCTTTTACCACGTTTGCTTTATATGTCTTTTTCTGTGTGTGTGTAAGTGTTCTTCTAAACCATTTGAGGGTAAGATGGAAACATGATTCCTCCTTATCAGTAAATTCTTCAGTGCGTCTATTCTAAAAACATTTGCTTGCATAACTCAAGTGCAATTATCAAAATTAGACAAATGACAAGTAATATTGATATATCATGGCTTCCCTGTGGCTCAGAGGGTAAAGCATCTGCCTGTGATGTGGAATACCCAGGTTCGATCCCTGGGTTGGGAAGATTCCCTGGAGAAGGAAATGGCAACCCACTCCAGTATTGTTGCCTGGAGAATCCCATGGACAGAGAAGCCTGGTGGCCTATAGTCCATGGGGTCGCAAAGAGTTGGACACGACTGAGCGACTACACTTAATTACTTACTTACTATCATAATTGTTTAATATACAGCCTTTATTCAGATTTTTCCAGTTGGTCTAAGAGTATCATTTTAGCAAAACAAAACCCAGGATCTTGTGTTTCATTTGGGTGTCATGTCTTTTTAGTTTCTTTCTATCTGGAACAGTACTTCAGTCTGTGACACCTGTGAAACGCGCCGGTCAGTTATGTTGCTGAATGTCTTTCATTTTGGGTTTGTAACTATTTCCTCATGATTAGATTCAAGTTGTGGGTTAAGAGATGTGCTGTTCTTCATGAACCATATCTGGAATGCATGGTAACAATTTGCCCCATTGCTAGTGATCAGGGATTTGGGTTTAATATTTTTTCTTGATACTCATAGCATGATTCTAAATATTTATAATGTAATGGCATGGAGCTTTTGGAATTTCTTCACAAAGTAACTTTATTATAGTTCTGTTTTCTATGTCTATGACATAGACATATGTCTATGTCTAAAAATCAAAGAAAATTAAGCTTCCTTCCTTCATTCTTTCTTTTTTCCTATATAGGTTAAGCCTTTCTAGGTTTAATTCAAGTTCTTCCTCCTCTGTGAAGTCTTCTCTGTCAGCCTATGCAGAAGTAATTTTTCCTGAACTTAAATCTATTAAACATAATGAGCCTAGTATGAAGTCTGACATTTTGTAAGAACTCATTAAACATTGTCTCCTTTCTGCTTTTCGGCTTCTTATCTGATATCTCACATTTATTGTATTTTAAATATTTTATTTAATTATGAAATTTTAGATATGAAAGCAAAATCAATAATAAGTTAATATCATTTCAGTTTATGTATGAAGAAAGGTTATATTCCTCTGGAACTGATATTGGGAGTTCATAGAATCTCAGAATTTTAAAACCCCTAACAAGTTTTGTTTCATGGAGATGGTACAGGGACAAAGTGGGTGGTTTGGCAGTTGCAGATCTAGGTTCCTGCCAGCCAATTCAACAAAGTTTCTCTGATTTTGTCTGTTTTATATGTTGCATTTCTACATAATAATTTTTACAAAAAAAAGGATTCAGCTACTAAAAAGAAAGCAAAAAATAAAAATATGAAAACAGTTGCTCTATCCCATATCAACCCAATGTACAA
Source organism: Capra hircus (assembly GCF_001704415.2). Classification (NCBI taxonomy): domain Eukaryota; kingdom Metazoa; phylum Chordata; class Mammalia; order Artiodactyla; family Bovidae; genus Capra; species Capra hircus. Next base: position 88,411,999 of record NC_030813.1, on the reverse strand, counting down.
CCTCTGCTAGGGGTCGTATAAGCTATACTTTTGATCCTAGATACAAGGAACTTACTGACTCCTCAATCACTGAGCACTTTTCACATACCAGGCATCTTGTAGGCACTGATCATACAAAGATGAACAAGATATACACAGATACTGCTCTCATGTAGCTGATAGATTTAAAACTTAAAAAACACCTTTTTATATCAAGTTGAAGTCTACTTACTTGTGAGGTGAGTGTGATAACACTACATTATGGAAACAAGTCTACTGACTTATCATTTCTCTCTTCAGGGTCTATAAAGAAAAAAACTAGCTGCCTAATCGACATAAAGCTCTTAATTTTACAAAGATAGGTTAATTTTTCTTCTCCAGGGTAAAACTTCCAAAGCCCTTCAACTAATTTTCTCGTGTGTCTATTTTTTTTTTCTTTTTTGTAGGACTTCATTTTTCAGAGCAGTTGTAGGTTTACAATAAAGGAGAGTGCTAAGATTTCCCATGTACCCCTAACGCCCTGCTGTGACACAACTTAGCTTTCCCCATTATTAACATCACTCCCCAAATGGAACTTTTATATATATTTTTTCTTTTTTAAAACTTATTTATTTTCAGTTATACATATACATGTATCTATTGGTACCTTTTTTTAAAAACCAGAGATGAACTTATGTCAACATATCACAATCACCCAAAGTCCATAAGGGCTCACTCTTGGTATTGTACATTCACTGTGCTTTGAAAAATTATGGTATATTTTCATCATTATAATATCATTTACAGTATTTTCACTGCCCTAAAAACCCCCTGTGTTCTGCTTATTCATCTATCCCTCCAACTATCTTCATCTCACCCCTGGAAATCACTGATCTTTATCTTGCCCATAGTTTTGCTTTTCCAGAATGCTATGTAATTGGAATCCTACAGTATAGTAACCTTCTTAGATCGCCTTTTTTTCACTTAATAATATGCATTTAAGGTTTCTCCTTGTCTTTTCCTGGTTTGACAACTGAGTTATTTTTAGCACTGAATAATATTCTGTTGCCTGGATGAGCCTCAGATATTTATCCATTCACCTAATGAAGGATATCTTGGTAGTTTCAAGTTTTGGAAATTATAGATAAAGCTACTGTTGACATTCATGTGCAAGTTTTTGTGTAGAGATAAGTTTTCAGCTCCTTTGGTTTTTTATCAAAGAGGGAAATTATAGGATCATATGATAAGTGTATGTTTAGGTTTGATGAGAAACCACCAAACTTATCTTCCAAAGTGGATGTACCATTTTGCATTCCCACCAGCAATATGTTTGCATCCTTTAATTACATGGAGTTTTACACATAGTAAGTGCTCAAACATAATTTAACAATAAATATTTAAAAGAGTAACATTGATATTCAGTCATAAGTTGTGGAATTTTGGTTGTTTCAGCTGGAATTATTATAGAGGCATTTGTTAGATGAGGAAATGCTATGTGCAGATAAGAATATTTCCTTATTTGTCTCAACAATTACATCATAAATCTAAGGTATATATGAAAGTCAAAGTGTCGAGAGAAGTTAAAGGAGAAAAATATGTGGTTAAGCATTTATTAGAATGTCTAATTTCTCCTTATATAATTGCAATTTCTTTGAATAATTGTAACAATATTTTTCCTACTTCTGTTGGAATGAGCAAAAGTACTTTTCTACCTGAGTTGCACAGAAGAGCAGTTTATCATCTTTCCCAGAAATGGTTCTTTATATGACTCATAATTTACCATTCAAATTGGAAATGACTATTTTGTTCAGTCTGAAATATAGCTTTTTGTATACTAAATGGAAATAAAGAGATGAAATATCTGCTTTGTTTTATAATGCTTATATGATATAGTAAAAGGAAAATGAATTTTTCCTAATGTTTCTAAAACTGTTTGCTTCTTGTGGATTATGTTAAAAAATGAACTTTTTTTTAAAATAAATACTGAAGGCAAAAGGATGACAGGAGCCTTCTCTTCTTGCTCTTCTGCTTTTTAAAGGAAAAACAGTTATAAATGAAAAAGATTAATAACAAAATTATTTAATTCCATTTTCACAGACTTGTTTCACCTACTCCTTCATACAATTGCCTCACCTTCCTTCCAGAAAACATATATTACTTCTTTTAATTTGAGCTTTCTCATCTCAAAATATTAAGTTATTACTTTATGCTTTGGTTAAGATATAAGGCAGTGGAAGCCAAAGGGGAAATCTATACTTGAGTAGGAATTTGTCCAACAAAAAGTGATATGTTGGAGTCCTAACCCCCAAGTGTCTCAGAATGTGAATTTATTTGGGGATAGAGTCTTTACATAGGTGATCAAGTTAAAAATGAGGTCTTTAGTGTGGGCCTGAATTTGATATGATTGATGTTCCTGCAAAAGATGGGAGTGGAATATGGAGACAGTGATAGAAACACTTAGAGGGAAGATCACATGAAGAGACAGGGAGAAGGCTGCCAGCTACAAGCCAAGCAGAGAGGCCTGGAAAGATCTTTCCTTCAAAAATGCCAGATGGAGCCAACACTGCTGACACCTTTGATTACAGACTTTTAACCTCCCAAACCGTGAGACAATACATTTCTGTTATTTAATCCTTCCAGTTTGTGGTGCTTTGTTACAGAAAATATATGGAATTGTTCACAAGCATAAGAATATTATAAAGTCAGACAAAGACCAATACTGTATGATATCACTTGTATGCGAGATCTATAGAGCAAACTAGTGAATACAATGAAATAGAAACAGACTAGAGATATAGAGAACTTCTATGTGCCAAGTTATTATAGTTCTAAATACAATGTAACTGCTGTGTAAATAGTTGCCAGCAAGGGGAAAATTCAAGGTTTGCTTTTTAGGTACTTTTTGGAATTGTTTTTAAAATCAGCATTTGTCGCGCTGGTTGCCCGATGTCCTCTGCCAGCATTCAGAAGTTTTGTGGAGTTTGCTCAGCGTTGAAATGTTGTTTTGAGGAATTTGTGAGGGAGAAAGTGGTCTTTCCATCCTATTCCTCTGCCATCCATAAAATCAACACACAGAAATCTTTTGCATTCCTATACACGAATAATGAGAAAGTAGAAAAAGAAATTAAGGAAACAATTCCATTCACCATTGCAATGAAAAGAATAAAATACTTAGGAATATATCTACCTAAAGAAACTAAAGACCTATATATAGAAAACTATAAAACACTGATGAAAGAAATCAAAGAGGACACTAATAGATGGAGAAATATACCATGTTCATGGATCGGAAGAATCAATATAGTGAAAATGAGTATACTACCCAAAGCAATTTACAAATTCAATGCAATCCCTATCAAGCTACCAGCGATATTTTTCACAGAACTAGAACAAATAATTTCAAGATTTGTATGGAAATACAAAAAACCTCAAATATCCAAAGCAATCTTGAGAAAGAAGAATGGAACTGGAGGAATCAACTTGCCTGACTTCAGGCTCTACTACAAAGCCACAGTCATCAAGACAGTATGGTACTGGCACAAAGACAGACATATAGACCAATGGAACAAAATAGAAAGCCCAGAGATAAATCCACACACATATGGACACCTTATCTTTGACAAAGGAGGCAAGAATATACAATGGAGTAAAGACAATCTCTTTAACAAGTGGTGCTGGGAAAACTGGTCAACCACTTGTAAAAGAATGAAACTAGATCACTTTCTAACACCCCACACAAAAATAAACTCAAAATGGATTAAAGATCTAAATGTAAGACCAGAAACTATAAAACTCCTAGAGGAGAACATAGGCAAAACACTCTCAGACATCAATCACAGCAGGATCCTCTATGATCCACCTCCCAGAATTCTGGAAATAAAAGCAAAAATAAACAAATGGGATCTAATTAAAATTAAAAGCTTCTGCACAACAAAGGAAACTATAAGCAAGGTGAAAAGACAGCCTTCTGAATGGGAGAAAATAATAGCAAATAAAACAACTGACAAACAACTAATCTTAAAAATATACAAGCAACTTATGCAACTCAATTCCAGAAAAATAAACGACCCAATCAAAAAATGGGCCAAAGAACTAAATAGACATTTCTTCAAAGAAGACATACAGATGGCTAACAAACACATGAAAAGATGCTCAACATCACTCATTATTAGAGAAATGCAAATCAAAACCACAATGAGGTACCACTTCACACCAGTCAGAATGGCTGCAATCCAAAAATCTGCAAGCAATAAATGCTGGAGAGGGTGTGGAGAAAAGGGAACCCTTTTACACTGTTGGTGGGAATGCAAACTAATACAACCACTATGGAAAACAGTGTGGAGATTCCTTTAAAAATTGCAAATAGAACTGCCATATGACCCAGCAATCCCACTTCTGGGCATACACACGGAGGAAATCAGAATTGAAAGAGACACATGTACCCCAATGTTCATCGCAGCACTGTTTATAATAGCCAGGACATGGAAACAACCCAGATGTCCATCAGCAGATGAATGGATAAGAAAGCTGTGGTACATATACACAATGGAGTATTACTCAGCTGTTAAAAAGAATTCATTTGAATCAGTTCTGATAAGATGGATGAAACTGGAGCCGATTATACAGAGTGAGGTAAGCCAGAAAGAAAAACACCAATACAGTATACTAACACATATATATGGAATTTAGAAAGATGGCAATGACGACCCTGTATGCAAGACAGCAAAAAAGACACAGATGTGTATAATGGACTTTGGGACTCGGAGAGGGAGAGGCTGGGATGATTTGGGAGAATGGCATTGAAACATGTATACTATCATGTAAGAATCGAATCGCCAGTCTATGTCCGATGCAGGATACAGTATGCTTGGGGCTGGTGCACGGGGATGACCTGGAGGGATGTTGTGGGGAGGGAGGTGGGAGGGGGGTTCATGTTTGGGATCGCATGTACACCCGTGGTCAATTCATGTTAATGTATGGCAAAACCAATACAGTATTATAAAGTAAAAAAAAAAATAAAAAAAAAAATAAATAAAATCAGCATTTGGTGGAATTCATGGATGCAAAACCTAAAGGTGAAGAGGGCTAACCTTACTCTTAACACTACATTGGATACTACACATTGCCTAGAGAAAGTTTGTCATACATACTATGTAGAATTTGACAAATGAGTAATTTCTTTACCTTTTCAGAACTTAGGAAGATTCCTTTTTTAATTGGTGAGATTTTTCAGTATTAGTGCTTATGTTAGTTTTCTGTGGTGGCCATAACGAAAGACCACAAACAGGTTATTTAAGGCTACAGAAGTTCATTTGCTCACTGTTTTGAAGGCCCAAAGTCTGAACTCAAGGGCCGCAGTCCCCTCAGGGACTCTATGGCAATTCCATTCTCTGCCATTTTCAGCTTCTGGTGGCTACAGTCCCGCTCTGGTGCTTCTTGGTCCCATTACTCCAGTCTCTGTCTCCATGGTCACACTGCCTGCTGCCCTTCCTGCTCTGTTTATTTCCTCTGTGTGTCTCTTATAGAGACTCTTCTGGTTGGATTAGGGCCCAGATAACCCAAGATGACCTCATTTCAAAATCCTTAACTTAATTACATCTGTAATAACTCATTTTCTGAGTGAGGTGACGTTTAAAAGTTTCAGAGATTTGATTTAAAATACAAACATCTTTTAGAGGGGCCACCATTCAACCCACTACAATGCTGTCTCATGTTTTAAATTCAGTGTGCTTTTCTTGTGGTCATAGTGAACCAAAATATTTTCGGGAAATTAATAACAAAGACAAGAAGGAGAGGAAGATGGGAGAGAGAAAAAGCTTACTTCTATGGAAAATAACCATCACAAACCTTTATATGTTTCAACATTTGCTACTAAAGGTTAATCCTCATTATTTGAGAGTAGTTTAAAATAAGTGAAAAAATTGGAGATTTCTTGGGGAAAATAAATGCAGTTAAGTACTTGATTAAAAATATGGGGAGAAAGAATTTTTAAGGCACTTGAGATGGACTATTTTAGATTATAAGCCACTCAAAAAGGCATTGTCATAAACAGAAATTTAAGTCATGATCTTAATCATCATCATCTTTAATAGATCTATCTTCCTGTGTCTGTTTCTGTAGTAAACAAATAACATTTCAGCATAGTTTTGTATGATTACCACGAGACTAAGAAACAATTTGTCATTGGCAAGTCTGGTGAATGCAAGACGTTAGTGAGTCCTTGACATGTGAGTGTTCATAATAACTTGCCAACGCCTCAATTAAACCCAGAATTTTAAGAAACTGAAATGTTATTCTTAATTAAAATGCTGTAACATTAAAAAAAAAACTTTTCACAGCCTAATAATAACAAAACAATAAACATGAGCAGACAATTCACAAAAGAGACCTTATAAATACTAAAAATAAAGTTCAAACTCAGTAACAATCAAAGAAATTCAAGTTGCATATTTTTACCCAATAGAGCAGCAGTGATTAAAAAGAATAACAATATCCAGTATTGTAAACTGAATGAATAAAAGGGCATTTTTGTAATTACTGATGAGATGTAAGCTAGGACCAATTTTCCGAAGGGCAAGTCTTCAAAATGTGCAGATAGTTTGATGCAACATTTCAGTTCTAGGCAACATACTCTAAAGAAATAAAAATACATGCACTCAAAGATGTATGCACAAAGAGGTTTATTCTAAGGTGTTTTCATTAATTATAAATTAGAGACAATATATGTTTCCCATGTTAAGATATTGGCTAAATAATAATGTATCCACATGATAGAACCTATCCATTGCTGGGAATGATGATGAAGATCCATGTTTACTGGCATGAAAATGAATTGTGTTAATGATAAATACCTTTGCACATGAAAAAAGGTTACAAAAGAAGATAATACCATTTTTGTGAAAAGCGCATTTTAATCTATTTTATTCAGGTATATATTTCACATATTTATTACATAGAAGTAACTGGCAGCAAAAAAAAGTTAAGAATCTTGTCTATTTGATAATAAGATTATGTGAAGCTTTTAAAATATGTATCAGTTTCATAAATTTTTAATAGTGAATTTAAACCACATGTAAAATAGACAAAGTATTTTAGAGGTATTTATTTTATTTTTTAAATTTATTTATTTTTAATTGAAGGATAATTGCTTTATAATATTGTGTTGGTTTCTGCCATACATCCACATGAATCAGCCACAGGTATACATATGTCCCCTCCCTCCCCCCTCCCTCCCTGTCCCACTCCTCTAGGTTGTCACAGAGCCCTAGTTTGAGTTCCCTGAGTAATACAGCAAATTCCCACTGGCCATTTTACTTATGATAGTGTATATGTTAGAGGTATTTAAATATACTCTTTAAATATGTTTGGCAATGTTTCACAAGCACATTTTGGTGATTTGCCTCATTACAGTTTGCATTGTGGATATACATACTTAATAGAAAATACACAGGGTTTTGTTTTGTTTTGTTTTGTTTTAGGATAAAAATTAGAAATTTGTTGCCATAGAGAAAAATAAATTTACAAAGCTAAAAAAAATGATAGTATGTTTCTGTTTGCTTCAATAGGACAGACAGTCAAAATTTATGATAGATAGTTAATTGGAGAGTTAAGAATGCTCAGGGCTCAAAGAAACAACCCGAAAAGAGGAGAAATTGGCAAGCATTAAAAATTAGGTAGATGTTTTCTACTATTCTTACTACTGCCTCCTTTATAGCCTAGAATCAAGTATTGCGAGGACATTTCTTCACATTCACTTCCATCCAGGAAATATTTATTGAGCTCATAGAACTCACTGTGTTCAAGAATGAACAGATTAAGAAGACACAGTTGCTTCAGGAGATCAAGTCTGGAAGCTCTCATATTCAAGTAATTTCCTGGTTCATGCAAAGGAGAAACTTCGCTAGTAGCACTCAGAAATACAACCTGGCAATATGACTGTGAAATTCAAAATTTTCAATTGTTAGTTTTCTTTCCTCCATGCTGTACTGAATGCCAATATAAGCAGAAGACTGAGGCTAAAAATGATTACTTCTTCAAAGTAAACATCATAAACTCTTTGTACCTTTTCCTTCTTCTATAGCAATTTGCTAATACTCTGTCTTTGTTTGGGTTGCTATAACCAAATAACACAGACTGGGTAGCTTATAAACAGCAAAAGTTATTTCTCTTAGTTATCGGGGCTGAGAAATCCAAGATCGGGGTGCAAGATCATGGTCATGTTCTGGTGAGGGTGCTTTTCTTGCTTCAGAGCTGGTGTATTTTTGCTGTGTTCTCACTTGGTGGAAGGAGCTTGGGAGCTCTCTGGAGCCTCTTTCATAAAGAATTAACCCCATTATCATAACATGACTCTTATGATATAAGCATTTCTCAAAAGTTTCCACCTCCTCAAACCATTATCTTTGGTGATTAAGCTTTCTTTCTTTTTTAGTATTTCAACATAGGAACTCTGGAGGGACACATTTGGACCATAGCATGTTTCAACAAAAACTATAAATAAGACAGATTTATTTAAATATATTTAAAATATTTATTAAAGATACACACACATTAACAAGTGAAGTAGAACCCAAAAAGACTTAAAACGAGAGGGAAACATTCACTCTATTTCTTACTCTTTCCCACCCCCAGTGCAGTTTCTATAGAGGCAACTATTTTAAATTATTTTCTTACAAATTCCTCCACATTGCTAAATAATGCATCTATACTGATTGCATTTTGGGGGCTTCCCTGGAGGCTCAGATGGTAAAGAATCCACTTGCAATGCAGGAGAACCAGGTTTGATCCCTTGGTGGAGGAAATCCCTTGGAGAAGGAAATGGCTATTTTCCCCGGTTATTGTATTCTCTGCTTCCTCTTAGCATATAGAGATTTACTCTCTCACAACACCTTTTGGCTTTACACTTATCCTTACAAAATCATCATAAATCTTCAGTTTAGTTCAGTTCAGTCACTCAGCCATGTCCGACTCTTTGCGACCCCATGAATTGCAACACGCCAGGCCTCCCTGTCCATCACCAACTCCCGGAGTTCACTCAGAGTCGCGTCCATCGAATCAGTGATGCCATCCAGCCATCTCATCCTCTGTCGTCCCCTTCTCCTCCTGCCCCCAATCCCTCCCAGCATTAAAGTCTTCTCCAATGAGTCAACTCTTTGCATGAGGTGGCCAAAGTACTGGAGTTTCAGCTTTAACATCATTCCTTCCAAAGAAATCCCCAGGTTGATCTCCTTTAGAATGGACTGGTTGGATCTCAGGTATGACCTCAATCAAATCCCTTATGATTATACAGTGGAAGTGAGAAATAGATTTAAGGGACTAGATCTGATAGATAGAGTGCCTGATGAACTATGGAATGAGGTTCATGACATTGTACAGGAGACAGGGATCAAGACCATCCCCATGGAAAAGAAATGCAAAAAAGCAAAATGGCTGTCTGGGGAAGCTTTACAAATAGCTGTGAAAAGAAGAGAAGCGAAAAGCCAAGGAGAAAAGGAAAGATAAAAGCATCTGAATGCAGAGTTTCAAAGAATAGCAAGAAGAGATAAGAAAGCCTTCTTCAGCAGGCAATGCAAAGAAATAGAGGAAAACAAGAGAATGGGAAAGACTAGAGATCTCTTCAAGAAAATTAGAGATACCAAGGGAACATTTCATGCAAAGATGGGCTCGATAAAGGATAGAAATCAACTAACAATATTTGCATTAATAAGAAGAAATAAGTGATTTTTGTAGTGTCAAGAATTGACCTTAGAGGATGTCCACTTTCACTGCTACTATTCAACATAGTTCTGGAAGTTTTGGCCACAGCAATCAGAGCAGAAAAAGAAATAAAAGGAATCCAAATTGGAAAAGAAGAAGTAAAACTCTCACTGTTTGCAGATGACATGATCCTCTACATGGAAAACCCTAAAGACTCCACCAGAAAATTACTAGAGCTAATCAATGAATATAGTAAAGTTGCAGGATATAAAATCAACACACAGAAATCCCTTGCATTCCTATACACTAATAATGAGAAAGTAGAAAAAGAAATTAAGGAAACAATTCCATTCACCATTGCAACGAAAAGAATAAAATACTTAGGAATATATCTACCTAAAGAAACTAAAGACCTATGTATAGAAAACTATAAAACACTGATGAAAGAAATCAAAGAGGACACTAATAGATGGAGAAATATACCATGTTCATGGATTGGAAGAATCAATATAGTGAAAATGAGTATACTACCCAAAGCAATTTACAAATTCAATGCAATCCCTATCAAGCTACCAGCCACATTTTTCACAGAACTAGAACAAATAATTTCAAGATTTGTATGGAAATACAAAAAACGTCGAATATCCAAAGCAATCTTGAGAAAGAAGAATGGAACTGGAGGAATCAACTTGCCTGACTTCAGGCTCTACTACAAAGCCACAGTCATCAAAACAGTATGGTACTGGCACAAAGACAGACATATAGATCAATGGAACAAAATAGAAAGCCCAGAGATAAATCCACACACATATGGACACCTTATCTTTGACAAAGGAGGCAAGAATATACAATGGAGTAAAGACAATCTCTTTAACAAGTGGTGCTGGGAAAACTGGTCAACCACTTGTAAAAGAATGAAACTAGATCACTTTCTAACACCCCACACAAAAATAAACTCAAAATGGATTAAAGATCTAAATGTAAGACCAGAAACTATAAAACTCCTAGAGGAGAACATAGGCAAAACACTCTCAGACATCAATCACAGCAGGATCCTCTATGATCCACCTCCAGAATTCTGGAAATAAAAGCAAAAATAAACAAATGGGATCTAATTAAAATTAAAAGCTTCTGCACAACAAAGGAAACTATAAGCAAGGTGAAAAGACAGCCTTCTGAATGGGAGAAAATAATAGCAAATAAAACAACTGACAAACAACTAATCTCAAAAATATACAAGCAACTTATGCAACTCAATTCCAGAAAAATAAACGACCCAATCAAAAAATGGGCCAAAGAACTAAATAGACATTTCTCCAAAGAAGACATACGGATGGCTAACAAACACATGAAAAGATGCTCAACATCACTCATTATTAGAGAAATGCAAATCAAAACCACAATGAGGTACCACTTCACACCAGTCAGAATGGCTGCGATCCAAAAATCTGCAAGCAATAAATGCTGGAGAGGGTGTGGAGAAAAGGGAACCCTCCTACACTGTTGGTGGGAATGCAAACTAGTACAGCCACTCTGGAGAACAGTGTGGAGATTCCTTAAAAAATTGCAAATAGAACTGCCATATGACCCAGCAATCCCACTGCTGGGCATACACACCGAGGAAACCAGAATTGAAAGAGACACATGTACCCCAATGTTCATCGCAGCACTGTTTATAATAGCCAGGACATGGAAACAACCCAGATGTCCATCAGCAGATGAATGGATAAGAAAGCTGTGGTACATATACACAATGGAGTATTACTCAGCCATTAAAAAGAATTCATTTGAATCAGTTCTGATGAGATGGATGAAACTGGAGCCGATTATACAGAGTGAAGTAAGCCAGAAAGAAAAACACCAATATAGTATACTAACACATATATATGGAATTTAGAAAGATGGCAATGACGACCCTGTATGCAAGACAGGAAAAAAGACACAGATGTGTATAATGGACTTTTGGACTCAGAGGGAGAGGGAGAGGGTGGGATGATTTGGGAGAATGGCATTCTAACATGTATACTATCATGTAAGTATTGAATCGCCAGTCTATGTCTGACGCAGGATACAGCATGCTTGGGGCTGGTGCATGGGGATGACCCAGAGAGATGTTATGGGGAGGGAGGTGGGAGGGGGATTCATGTTTGGGAACGCATGTAAGAATTAAAGATTTTAAAATTAAAAAAACAAAAAACTAAAAAAAAAAAAAAAACAAGTTAAAATCAATAGAAATAAAAATATTGTAAAGAAAATACTTCTGGCATGGCCAGTTGTCCTACCAAGAATTATAAAGGTGATGTTTGACTGAATAAATGAAATTTGAGAAAAAAAAAAAAAGAATTGACCTTGGATTGCATTTTATTTCTGTTAAAATTTTGTTTGCTGTAGTTGAGAATTGTTTTACATCTTTTTAAAGGAATTTCTTATAGAAATGCTTATTTTTCCAAACTGTATCATCAAAGCTGTTTTTCTATACATTAAAAAAAAAGTGGAGCTCAATAATATTTTGTTGCACTCTAGGCCAGTGGTCATGATCATAGTCCTAGGAGTTCCTTTGTGTAGGACCCTGAATAGAATCCACTATGTCCGAGGTCATAAGACTTCCTTCTTGGCGTAGTCCTTGGTATGGTAAGAATTACAATAACCTTACATGTTTCTAGAAAGAGTGCATAGAAGGTAAATATATGTATCAATGCATGTCTGAAAATGCCTTTATTTATCCCACATTTTGACTGATCATTTTTTAGGACACAGAGACAAGCAAAGAGCTCTAAAATATAAGAAAAAAGTAAGAGACAAACTGAGGTATCTAACATTTGACTAATAAGTGTCCCAGGAAAGAGACAAAGAAAACTTAGAACAAGATACAGTTAAAAAAAAAAAATTAAAGGGGCTTTCCTGGTGGTTCAGTGGTTAAGACTTTGTCATCCAATTCAGGTGGCATGGGTACAATTCCTGGTTGTGAACCTGATTACCCCATGACTTGCAGTCAAAAAACCAAAACATGAAAAATAAAAGGAATATTATAATAAATTCAATAAAGATTTTTAAACGGTCCATGTGAAAAAAAATGTCAGAAAAAGAAACACAGTAGAGAATGATAAAGCTCCAGATTGAAAGAGAAAGCTACAATTTTTCCACAGACTTTGAAGAAACTGTCTAATGCCATCTTACTTCCAGTGTTGTAGAAGACAAGTCTGAAGCAATTCAGGTTTTCATTTTTGTAGGTCCTCCTACCCTGTGGAAGTTTTTAGGATTTTGAAAAAGACTTCTAGAATTCTAAAATTTCATAATGATATGCTTTTCTCTCAATATCTTTAAAAATCACTTTTCTTGATATTTAGTTTTCTCCTTCAATGTGGGACTTTATGGTTCTTTAGCTTCAGCAAGTTTTTATTTTGTTTTGGCTTAATTTGGCTTTTTTCCCCTCCTTTTTATTTTCTGAAACTCAGTCAAATATTAGATTGTCTAGATTTGTCTTTTGTGTCTCTTGCATTAAATTTTTTTTCAATTATTTGCTGTTTTTTTCTGTTTTTCTAAGAAATGTCCTTTACTTTCTAAACCTTACACTGATTTTAAATTTATATAGTCAAATATTTAGTTCCCAAGAGCTCTTTGTTTTCTTTAATTGCTTATTTTTGAAATGGCATCATTAATGAAAGTTAGTTTGATTTACAAACAGGAGAACATTATTGTTACAATTATTCTCCTATCTCCTAGGTTTTCTCTTTTTCTTCTGAGATAGTTCTCCTCATTTATTTTCTTTGTCTTTTACATTGTGGTTTTATTTTTTTTAAGTGATGATTTTCAATCACCAATTACACAGTTGACTTCAACCTTTGCATCCAATTTAAGTTTCAGTTGGAAATTCTGCCTCCTGGTGATCAGACAGAAAGCCAAGGTTTCACAAAATGTCAAAACATTAAACATCTGTTCTCTGGATTTCTTCATTTTCCCCAGAGAAAAAGCCTTTACTCTCCTAAGAATAAGATTTCTGACTACTGCCTTTCTGTCTCTTGTGCCTAAAGTGGGATATGGCAGAGTAGACCAGGAATTGGAATGACCATATGCAGACCATATGTCAGCTCATCATTTCATTACCACTACCAACATTAGCTTTCTGTTGGGTTGTCCAGGACATGTTGCTTCTTTTATTCTGTGCTTTCTATAAGCATTCTAAGGTAAGGTTTTCTCTAACATGCTACATCCATTGCCATTATTCTACTTGCTTCCCATTTTCGAGAGATGTGAAATATGTTATCTTTTGGTAGCTCCTTTTGTATCTTTTGGTCATTCTTGGTTTAATTGCATGTGTCTTCATTCATTAAATACCTGCTTTGTGCTTGTTGCTGTGAGAGGTATACTCTGGCTTGAAATTTCTTCAGGAGGAGAAATTAAATACACAATTTAATAGGCAGATAAAAGGCTGATACAAGTGACAGTGAATAATTGAGTACTATTATATAGCACTGAATCACACACCCCAGTTTTATGACACTGTAGGGGTTCAGGGCACTTGGAGTAAGCTCTGAATGCAGAAATATTTTGAACTTGTAGAAAAATGAAAATTTGCTGCAAGTATGTGTCATTGATCTTTCTGGGTCTTTACTTAGATATGTGGCAGTTCTATAGACTATTAAGGAGGCTGACTGGCTAGTGCAAAAGTAAAGTACTGAAAAGTAGCAGGAGTGGATATGTGACAGTAATGATGATAATAAAATAAATAAGAATGCATACATGGCATGGCAGTTAATGTCCTCTAACTCTATTCTATAGATATAAGAAGCAAAGGTCTGACGATTTAATTTGGTCTTGAGTAACAAAGGAAGAGATCTTGGAATCTAGGGCAAAGATATAGAACCCAAGCTCTCTAATGTATAGCCAGAGGCCTTTATTACTGCACATGGTGTAAACCTAATTTTTTGTGATAACTCTTGAGTTTTGCTTCTTTCGTGTAAGAAAATCCCATACATATCCTGAGATGTTACCAGCTGACCATATAATGCATAATTATAAAGCAAAATACATGCTTTATACAACAATATTTGAATAATGTTTCTTGTTGTCTTCATTCATTTATTCATTAATTCATTCAATATTTTATTCATTCTTTCCATGAAGGTCCTGAGTGCCAGGAATTCAAGTCCAAGTGAGCCATTTATTTCAAACGGCTCATTTTGTGGATGTAAAGGGACAAATTTATGTTGCTTTGTTTTCTTGTGATTCAGACAACTAATTTAACTCCTTGGATTATTAGGATTATTTCTCACTGATGCTAGTATTTATGTGTATGTGTGTGAGTGTGTTTTCTTTCATTGTAAGCCACCCACAATCTGAAAAACAGAGTTTAGTTTCTCCTCTTCCAGATAACCCTCAGCAATAAGGACACTATGGTCAGGTATTGGATTTAGCAAACACATCTGCAAAGTACTTTTTCCAAAATAACTGAAAAAATATTTTGGAGTTTGTAGAACCTGAAATGCAACATATTAGAAAACTTAGCTTTTTGATTTCTAAATTCTGACTCATTTACATGTAACTCAGCTCAATATTATTTTGTGAGAGTGGTTTAAAGCTCAAGAATTTTCCGTCCTAACCCCAACTTAGCCTCACATTCAAACAAGGACATCCTGCTCTATCTACACAGCCCTAAATAGTCAAGTTCTGCTTAAAATTTAAAAAAAAAAAAGTCAGAAAGTCTTCAAATTTATATGCCCATGACCCTATGGCATATCTATTCCTCCTCTGGGTGAATATTTTTCAGAAGAAAAATATGGGAGGTAGGGGAGCAAGGAAAGGGCAATTTCTTTCCGCCAATGCTTTGGCATGTTCAGTTCTGCTGGATCTTACCCACATGCAAGTGTAATCATGAAGACAGATGGGACATTCTTTTTCCTTGAAGAATATACTCGCATGAGCATTTTTTTGTTGGAATGTGGACTTTAGTGAGAACCATGCTGAATCAGAAGAAGAAAGGAACAGTGATGGAAAGTTTCAGCATCATTCTGCCTTCTCTTCCTTTTCATCCACAAGAAAAAAAAATCCCACAAAGAATATGCAGCACATTCCAAGAGAGTTGATTATTATTTTGTTTCAGCAAATTTTGGACTTTATAAACAAACATCCAGATTAACCTGGTGGAGCCTGTAGTTTCACATCGTTTTGCCTTCCAGTTGCTCCCATTATTACTGTGGCCATTACCATTATGATTAATGCAGGCATCTTACTGTGTTTTCAAACAAAAGGCTGGCTACCCTTTCTGAAAATTTCATAAAGACTAAGCTCCCTATAAAATGTTAAGGAAACATTTTAAAGCTAAAACCGCACAGGTTCAATCTGAACTTCATTAGTGGCCTCCTTGAAGCCAAACGCAGTCTTGCGAGGCCTATTAGCGTGAGCTGGAGACACTGAAGGCCCACATAGTTTCTTAGAGTCCAAAAATGCCTCACTCGAGCTGGCATCCTTCCCTGAACTGTGCTGTTTGAGGCATTCACTGGATCCAGGTAAATTCACATCTTGTTTCTTTCTCTTGATTCTGTCACCTAAGAAGAAATCTAAGATAGTGCTAGCCCTGCCTGGAGAATTAGCAGCTAGGTGAAGGGCTGTCTTTCTTGGCAGAGCTGAGAGAGCTTTTCTGCTTGCTGCATTCATTTCACAGAATAGCCTGACGTTGCTCTGTGGCATATGCATTTATGGGTCCTTAATTAAAAATGCACATTTTCTCATTCTATGGTCAAATATGTAACATGGCATCCATGGGAAATAGCATTCTTCATAGGGTCTGAAATGTATTTGCACTTTTCTGGAAAAATGAATCTATGAAGGAACTTCTGGTCCCTAGTCTTGAAGATTAGATCTAGTGCTGAATAGGCTCACTTTTGAATGGTTTACTTTCAATTCTAATAAGAATGATTTTAATTTGCCCATTCAACTAATACTTGTAGACAATTCCTTATGTACCTGACACAATCCTAGGTACTAGAAAAATAATGATGAACAAGATAGACAAAAGGGATCCCTTAAAGAACTGGCTTATGTTTGGGAACGCATGTAAGAATTAAAGATTTTAAAATTTAAAAAAAAATTAAAAAAATTAAAAAAAAAAAAAAGAACTGGCAATAAAATGATGGAGACAGACAAATACACACAACTTTTTTTTTTTTTAACATAATGCTTTGGATAACTCTTTTTAAAACAAGTAAAGCAAGATAACAGAATGGGAAATAATGGGACATGTGCATGTGTTGTAGCTATTTTAAATATGGTAATCAAGGAAAGACTTCCAAAGGAGATGGCATTTAAGAGGTACCTAGACACAATGAGAGAATGACTCCCTTCTCTCATGGGGTGTCTGGGAGAAACCTATTCTGGGGAGAGAGAACTCTAAAGGCAGTGCCCTGAGGTTGGGATGAGCCTGTACACTTGGGGAGCATCAAAAATCCCAGTCTGGAAAGCAAGAGTTAAAGTAGAGTAAGTATTAGAAGATGAAGTTAAAGTATGTGGTGTATCAAATGACTGGTCTCAGTTCTTTAGCTGTCTCATCAGGGTTCAAATGTATCTCTTGCTCTTTGACCTTGAGGTCATGACCATGATGTTCTGTGGCTAAAGGCAAGTGGGCAGAGTTGACAGGATGGTATTTCTGACCAGAGGATTTGAGAGGCCTGCCACATTTCTGTTTCTACCACAGCTAGTTTGTTGGACCCAGGAGGTGGATGAGAAAGGCATACAGAACCTTCTACACTATTGCAGCCTGAAGATATTCTACTCCAGGAATGACTGTGAGGTCAACTCAGCCAACTGAAAATCTATGGGAATAAATGATTCAAATTCTTGAGTTTTGTGGTTGTTTTTAAAGCATTATTGATGTAGGCACATGATCATTTAGGATCTCAAGGGTCTTGATAAAAAGTTGGACAGTCTTTTAAAAGTAATGGAAAACCACCAGTTGGTTTTAAGTTGAGAAATGACACAAATTGAATTAAAATTTTAAAAGATCACAAAGGTTTAAAAAATCATCTCTCTTTGAAGAATAGACTGTAGAAGAAAAATGATATAAGGAAGTTTGGGAGTAGTGAGTCAAGAGAAAGATGGTGGTGGTTGAGATATTCCCTTGTTTATTTAAAAACAGTAAAAATGATAAGTTATGATTTCTGTTAGAAATTAGGTAGTTATTTTATTTTAAAAATATTTATTTATCTAAAGTCTACAAACAATAAATGCTGGAGAGGGTATGGAGAAATGGGAACACTCTTACATTGCTCGTGGGAATGTAAACTGATACAGCCACTATGGAAGACAGCATGGAGACTCCTTAAAAAGCTAGGAATAAAACCACCATATAACCCAGGAATTCCACTCCTAGGCATATACCCTGAGGAAGTAAAAACTGAAAAAGACACATGTACCCCAATGTTCACTGCACCATCACTTACAATAGCTAGAACATGGAAACAACCTAGATGTCCATCAACGGATGGATATATAAAGAAGATGTGGTACGTATATACAATGGAATATCACTCAGCCATAAAAAGGAACACATTTGAATCTGTTCTGATGAGGTGGATGAAACTAGAATACATTATACAGAGTGAAGTAAGTCAGAAAGGGAAATATAAATATCTTATACTGACACATATACATGGAATATGAAGATGGCACTGATGAATTTATTTTCAGGGCAGCAATGGAAAAACAGACAGAGTACAGACCTATGGACAAGGTGGGAGAAGAGGAGGGATAAGGGGAGATGTATGGAGAGAGTAACATAAAAATTTACAATACCATGTGTAAATTAGATAGCCAATGGGAATTTGCTGTATGATTCAGGGAACTCAAACAGGGGCTCTGTGACAGGCTGAAGGGTGGGGTGAGGAAGGAGATGGGAGGGGGTCATGGAGGTACCTATGGCTGTTTCTCATTGATGTATGACAGAAAACCACAAAATTCTGTAAAGCAATTATCCTTCAATTAAAAAAATTTTTAGTTATTTATTTATTGCTGTGCTGGGTCTTGAACACTGTGCAGGGTTTCTCTAGTTGTGGCACATGGATTTCTCATTGCGATGGCTTCTCTTTTTGTGAAACATGGGCTTTAGGGCACCAGGGCTTTAGTAGTTGTGAAGTGCAGGCTCAGTACTTGTGGTGCATGGGCTTAGCTGCTCTGTGGCAAGAGGGATCTTCAGGACCAGGGATAGAACCCGTGTACCCTGCATTGCAAGGTGGGCTCTAAACAAATGGACCACCAGGGAAATCTGGTAATTATTTTATACTTGGTGAAATCAAAAGTGCTTATTTGTTTTGTGTTAAATAAGGATCTGTACTTTGAGCCTTGCTATAACATAGTCAAATCTAGTAGAATTATTTATTATTTATTTCTTTTTTCACTTGTGAGTCAAGGAACACAAATCTTGAAATTTGAAAGAATCTCTTCTGATGACAGTTTTTAAGGATAAAAGGGAGAATCCAGAGAATGGAGAGAAGAAATCAAATGTCTCTTTAGCCCAAATTTAAAGATTGCAAGAATTATTCAGATATAATGTGGTAAAAAGGAAAAAGATTCAAGAGAAAGA
Source organism: Capra hircus (assembly GCF_001704415.2). Lineage (NCBI taxonomy): Eukaryota > Metazoa > Chordata > Mammalia > Artiodactyla > Bovidae > Capra > Capra hircus. The sequence continues at coordinate 88,392,774 of NC_030813.1, read as the reverse complement.
GTACGTGGATAGTCAGTAAGTCAGGATAGTGAACATTTTGCTATTGTCTCTAAATAATCTTGAGCAAGTGGAAGTCAAGGTTTCCATTTAGCCACAGAAAAATGGGGAAATAACCACCTAATCTATGTATAAGTTTTCCCGAGGATGATGTGTGTGCTAAGGCACTTTAAAAGAAAGCATAAAGTGCTATTGCTATGGAAAGTGCAATTACACAACTTGAAAACCAGTCAAGGTCTTTTGTAATGGAAGGTCATTTATATTATACGTAGAAAAATTCCTACTAATTTACTGTAAATGTTGTAATTACTAACATATATGGGGGATTTCCATTTTTATTGAATATAGGTTAGAGTAAATCTGAGCAAATGTGGCCCACCATGTCTGCTCTTACATTTAAATATTGAGCTAATATATCTTGACACTGTAGTCAAAACAACAACAACAACAAAAATGCTAAACTTAAAAGTGCTTTACTATTGCAGAGGTATAGGGAATGATGTAAACTTTTTTTTTTCTGTATTAAAAGAATAATTCAATGAAAAGGCAATTAATTTTTTTCTTTTCTCTCAGGGAGGGGGAAAAAAAAAAAAACCACCAAAATTACTGATACTTCCCCAAGTCTAGCAGTAACTTCACCCACGGCACATGAATTGTCTGTTGTAATGTTTGTCCTGAAAGAGAAAACCAGAAATCATGACCGCTCCTGTGTATGCTTTTTCAATCTCCCCTGCCCACCTCTCTGTAATCCCTGTGTCATTTGAGGAAAATTCTCCTTTATTTACAAAGACAACTGTAAAATCTTCATGTGAACTGACATTTTAAAACCAAACTGCCCACTTGTATTTTATAATTTGGTCAGAAATATTCTTCATCTTGTGTTCCAGATGAAACCAAAATGAGGCCGCAAGTGGGACAGTTGGGTGAGGTGGTGAGTACACCATCCAGAGGAGATGACCTGGCCAACTGGCTTTCCTTCTCAGGTAACAGGCAACTGAGGACTTGCCAGCTGAGGTGACCAAAAGGCAGGAGTTTTTCTTCCTTTCCTTCACCCCTTCATGTGCTATGGAACCTACACTCCAGTTTGGGATTGAGCCCTGCCCTTTGGCACTGTATTTATGACTGTCACTGAGATTCCCCACTAAGGACTCAGTGGCTGTGTGCTAGCTGACAGTAGACTCCATGTTAGTTTCAACTGTGAAATAGCAACAAATCCTTCCTTTCATTAATTTTCTGGCCTTCCTGTCATCAGATGTGGGAAACTGTGGTGTGTGTGTGTGTCTGTGGTGTGTGGTGTGTGTGTGCATGTGTGCCAAATTGTGTCTGACTCTGCCTGTATCCCACTAGGATACATAGACTGTATCCCACTAGGCTCCTCTGTCCATGGGATTTCCAAGGCAAGAATACTAGAATGGGTTGCCATTTCCTACTCCAGGGGATCTTCCAGACTCAGAGATTGAACTAGCATCTCTTGTGCCTCCTGCGTTGGCAGGAGGATTCTTTACCACTGTGCCACCTGGTGTATGTAAATCAGACCATCCTCCTGAGAGCTGAGAGACATGCTGCAAGTGTTGCCATGACTATCATTCCTCACCAGCAGCTGGGAGGGAAAAAAAACTAGGGTGCAGCTCCAATTGCTTTTTCTTTCTGATTAATGGTTTAACTATTGCTAGTTTAACTCCTGTTTCAACTTAGTTGTTTCTTAGTTTCATGGATTTTTTTCTTTTTTGCATTAATATTGTTTGTAGCACTTCATCTAAGGAGAATGTACACAAAATTTTGTGTGTAAAAGAATATGTATATTATGGTAGATTAAGTATCAGAAGCTTTCATGATATCTTCAAAGAAGTCTGTGATGCAAAAAATGGGTTAAGTACTATTAAACTTGCTAGTAGGTCTTCCCTGGTGGGTCAGCAGTAAAGAACCCACCTGTCAATGCAGGAGACACAAGTTCGCTCTCTGAGTTGGGAAGATTCCCTGGTGAAGGAAATGGTAACCTGCTCCAGTATCCCTGCCTGAGAAATCCCATGGTCAGAAGAGCCTGGCATGCTTCTGTCCATGGGGTTGCAACTAAACAACAACAACAGACCTTGATAATAAAGATATCATTCCTGTAATCAACTTGAGGATGTTAGCCTTGAACCATTAGGGTGCCATCTGACCCATCGTCTAATGGTATGTGACAAAGCTCGGCAGCTATCCAGTTTGCTCAGTAAATTGCTCCAGATTCTATCACCCAATTACTCTACTTCCTCTTTTCTTTCATAGTTTAGAATCCTTTGCTTTAGAACCTGGATACTTTTTTTTTTTTTTAAAGCATATTACCTTGTTAATGTTAGGTTGTTTGAACAATCTGTCATTTTGATTTGTACCTTACACCAAACTCAAAAGAGGTAACTGGAATTGAGAACGGATAGTAGAGGGTTGATGAGAAGAATGAGAAACTGTAAACCTTTTCTTTGTTCTTAGTTAAGCTTTCTTGATGTCAATTCTAAATTCTGAATCCAGAACCGTTGATTTTAGGGTCGCAGGCCTGGGAAAGAAATTTTGACATGTAGTAAAAGTTTTGGTGGTTCTAAGAATAAAAAGGCTTTCCAGAACTGTTTTCCTTCATCTAATTCAAGGATTCCATTCCAACCACTCCTACCCTGTGGGGAATGTTTCTTTCAATGTCTAGCACACAAATGGGTTACCTCCTTCTCTTTACTTGAATTGACTGGATTGGCTCCAGAAGCCATCTGCAGCTGGTTTGGAGTTTCTTGTTGTCTGGTTTCATGAAGATGATCCTTTCTTTCCAGGGCTACTTGGACTATAGGACGGTTGTATCTTGGCTCATTTTAATCTTCATTCTAACTTCCTCTTGAAGCGCTTCATCAGACAGGTTCCAAGATAGGTCTCTTTCTGATCTCCTGAAATATGTCTATTTAGCAGGTTTTAACTTTTCTTGAACCTATATGCAGGTCAGGAAGCAACAGTTAGAACTGGACATGGAACAACTTACTGGTTCCAAATAGGAAAAGGAGTACATCAAGGCTGTATACTGTAAACCTGTTTATGTAACTTATATGCAGAGTACATCATGAGAAACACTGGGCTGGATGAAGCCCAAGCTGGAATCAAGATTGCTGGGTGAAATATCAGTAACCTCAGATATGGAGATGATACCACCCTTATGGCAGAAAGTGAAGAGGAACTCAAAAGTCTCTTGATGAAAGTGAAAGAGGAGAGTGAAAAAGTTGGCTTAAAGCTCAACATTCAGAAAACTACGATCATGGCATCTGGTCTCATCACTTCATGGCAAATAGATGGGGAAACAGTGTTAAACTATTTTTTTGGTCTCCAAGATCACGGCAGATGGTGATTGCAGCTGTGAAATTAAAAGACACTTACTCCTTGGAAGGAAAGTTATGACCAACCTAGATAGCATATTAAAAAGCAGAGATATTATTTTGCCAACAAAGGTCCATCTAGTCAAGGCTATGGTTTTTTCAGTGGTTATGTATGGATGTGAGAGTTGGACTGTGAAGAAAGCTAAGTGCCAAATAATTGATGCTTTTGAACTGTGGTGTTGGAGAAGACTCTTGAGAGTCCCTTGGACTGCAAGGAGATCCAACCAGTCCATCGTAAAGGAGATCAGTCCTGGGTGTTCATTGGAAGGACTGATGCTGAGGCTGAAACTCCAATACTTTGGCCACCTCATGTGAAGAGTTAACTCATTGGAGAAGACCCTGATGCTGGGAGGGGTTGGGTGCAGAAAGAGAAAGGGACGACAGAGGATGAAATGGCTCGATGGTATCACCGACTCGATGCACATGAGTTTGGGTAAACTCCTGGAGTTGGTGATGGACAGGGAGGCCTGATGTGCTGTGGTTCATGGGGTCGCATAGCGTTGGACACGACTGAGCGACTAAACTAAACTGAACTCAACTTTTCTTGATCTTCTCTTTGAATGTAATCCTGGATGAAAGAACTTCAAGATATTTAGGTATTTCTTGACTTCAGACATTCTAAGAGTAAGCTGCTGATCATTAATTTAGAGCTTCTCAATCTTGTTCAAAAATTGCAAATACCAAAACATGCAAAGTTGGAATAATAATAAATAAAGATTGTTGTGAACCTAGGAGTAAAATGAAAGTAACACTAGAAAATCAACGGTGAAATTTGGCCATATAATTTATTCTCCAAAGGAAAGCAGGTTATACATCCTATGTAATGACTCCAATACTTTGGCCACCTGATGTGAAGAGCCAACTCATTGGAAAAGACCCTGATGCTAGGAAAGATTGAAGGCTATTGGAGAAAGGGGTGGCAGAGGATGAGATGATTAGATATCATCACTGACTCAATGCATATGAATTTGAGCAAACTCCAGGAGATAGTGAAGGATAGGGAAGTCTGGTGTGCTTGTAGACCATGCGGTTGCAAAGAATTGGACACAGCTTAACAACTCAACAACAACAACAAAATGACTCCCTGATCTCTGAGGCTGACCTAGAAGTAATTTATATTCTGATTCTAATCCTTAACTCAGTAATATTGACTTTGTGGTCACATTAGGCCTTAATTTTTAATGATTTGGGGGTCTTATGATTGCTTACCTATAGTAACTAGCTACTATAAAGTTTGCATCTTTTAAATATTCATTGATACAGAAACACACTCTTAAACACATAGAAAACTTCATATAGCCAATAAAAATCATATAGAAGGTACATTTTAACATCATCTGTAGATCTAAACTACTTTATAGGAGTGAGTAGCTTTTTGAAGTTAGTGTTTCCAAGTTCCTAGGTTGACATTAGGACACTGAACCAAGAGTAACAATTTGGTATTTATAAGAAGCCAAAACACCTGGAGGCAGAAGGAAACAGAAGAGTGAATATGTCAGTGGTAACACAAATTATCCTGATGACATGTCTTAACAAAACATTAACTTCAGAGCACTCTGTTCAGCTGAACTGAGTTGAAGGTTGCCAACCAAAATGGTTAATTAGTGTTTAATCAAGACAGCAAAAATGAATAGTTGGTTCCTATGTGGCTCAGCTGGTAAAGAATCTACCTACAATGTGGGAGACCTGGATTCATCCCTGGGTTAGGAAGATCCCCTGGGGAAGGGAAAGGCTACTCACTCCAGTATTCTGGCCTGGGGAACTCCATGGACTCTATAGTCAATGAGGTCATAATGAGTGGGACATGACTGAGAGACTTTCAGTTCACCACTATCTTTGAGCATGTATCATGTCTAAAGCAGAGAAGGCAATGGCACCCCACTCCAGTACCCTTGCCTGGAAAATCCCATGGATGGAGGAGCCTGGTAGGCTGCAGTCCATGGGGTTGCTAAGAGTCGGACATGACTGGGCGACTTCACTTTCACTTTTCACTTTCATGCACTGGAGAAGGCAATGGCAACCCACTCCAGTGTTCTTGCCTGGAGAATCCCAGGGACGGGGGAGCCTGGTAGGCTGCTGTCTCTGGGGTCGCACAGAGTCAGACAAGACTGAAGTGACTTAGCAGCAGCAGCAGCACGTCTAAAGAGTGTTTGAATGAGTCTGACTCACCTGACAGATGTCAACTGTGACTAGGTCACTTGTAAGACTACAATAAGTAAAGGGACAGCAGGCTGTCTAGAACCTCAGACTGAACTCATCAACAGAACCAGATTTTTCCAGAACTCAGAGGTGCTGCTCCTGCACGAGGATCTGGTATTCTGGCACTAAGGTCAGAGGTTCCACTTACAAAATCTGAGCTTACTTCAGGATTTTGGAATAGTTAGCACTTCTTGATATTCTTTTAAGGTACTCTTCTTTTAGCAGAATTTTCTTTTTCCTTCTTTCATCCATCCCTCTTTTTCTTTCTTTCTTTTTTTTTTTTTTTTTGACACCTATCCTAACATTTATATTTTTCTGTAGCTAGATTTGGTTTTTTCTTGTATGTTCAGGATAAAGCATAAGAACCTGTTTTAGAGGTACTGTATCATATTTGTTCAATAGGAAGGTCTCCAAGATACAGAAAACAGACGGAGGAGGCAAACTGGGGGAAGGTTTTAGTATATTTTCAGGCTGCTAATAAATGTTTTTACTCGCAACATTTATTTTTCCTTGAATAATCAAAACCAGTATTGCTCAAAATCCAGCATCTGTTGGGGCTCTGTGTTTAATTAGCTATCTGTTATAGTGGCCATTAATCTTTGCCTTTATGTTTCCCTTTTCAAATATCCTTGCTGATCTGTTATATTTTTCTTTAGACCACTCTCCTTCCTAATACCTCAAAAGTAGAAATTAATTTCACATTTGTAGTAATCTGTATTCACTATAAAATATTTTTTCTCAAATTTATTTACTTAAAATCTAGTTTATCCATGGATTCTTCACTAGCCAAGCCGTACATCCCTACCTTTGTCATGGTCTTTCATGTCGTTCTCATGTCTTCTTGGCTCATGTTATTTCTTTACTTTATGTGCTTCTCCAATAGGTACGACTACACCTACTCCAATAGGTATGTCTTGCAGCTGGCTTTCTCCAGGAGATTCCCATCAACACTCTTTATACACGAGGTCTATACCAATTTTCATTATGTGGCAGAGTTTATGTATCTGTGACTCACATGATATAGTGACTATGTTAATAGCTAACATTAGAGGTAATTCTCTTCTTCAACTCCAATGCTTATAACAGGGTGGATTTCCAAAATATATACTGATTAAATACACTAACATTAACTTTCTTTTCTTTCTTCACATATTTCTTTGTGTGATAAACACAGTGGTATACTGCAGCTGACTCATATTGGATTGTGACAGCTGATGAATAACTTTTCAAGAACTTTACAAACTTGTTATTAAAACAAGTCATACAGATGTGCCATTAAATAAATTAAATTAAAAGTAATATGTAAAACTCATCACTACCTAATTATTCCACTGTCATTTAATCACTAAGTCATGTCTGACTCTTTTGTAACCCCATGGATTGCAGTTGGCCTGGCTCCTCTGTTCATGGAATTTCCCAGGCAAAATTACTGGAGTGGATTGCCATTTCCTTCTCTAGGGGATTTTCCCAATTTAGGGATCAAACCCCCATTTCCTGCATTGGCAGGCAGGTTCTTTACCACTGAGCTACCAGGGAAGCCCAATTATTTCACTATCTTTTACTATTGTCTATTTACTATTTATACTATTTACTATTATCTCTATTCTTGAGGTTATTTACACATAGTGCATCTGTATGGTAGAAATCTTGTGTACAGTCAGGCTTTCTCATTTGTGGGATCCATAGCCACTGGGTCCACATCTGTGCATTCAACTAAATATGGATGAAAGATTCTCCAAAAAAACTTCCAGCAAGTTCCAAAAAAGCGAAACTTGAATTTGCTGCATGCCAGCAACTATCAATATTTATATAGCATTTACATCTACTAAGGTATTTTAAGTATTTAGTGAAGTCTCTCCGTCATGTTCAGCTCTTTGCAATCCCATGGACTGTAGCCAAACAGCCTCCTCCGTCATGATCTAAAACATACAGGGCTTCCCTGGTGGCTCAGCTGGTAAAGAATCTACCTGCCATGTGGGGGAACTGGGTTCAAGCCCTGGGTTAGGAAGATCTCCTGGAGAAGGGAACAGCTGCCCACTCCAGTATTCTGGCCTGGAGAATTCCACGGATTGTACAGTTCATGGGGTCACAAAGAGTCAGATGCAACTGAAAGATTTTCACTTAACTAAAATAATTGAGAGGGTGTGTATAGGTTATATACACATACTATGTCATTCTATGTAAATAATGTGAGCATCTGTGGATTTTAGTTTCTGAAGTGGTCATGGAACCCATCCCCTGTGGATACAGGGGACGAATGTAATGATGTACATCTCTTCTCAACACTAAGGTTGAAATTGACCACAGTGGGCATATTCTGACCACAGGAATTGGCAAGTGCAAATCAGGTCATAATTTATTGTTTTGTTGATTGTTTAGACATAAAGTGTTGGAGAAAATGTTAATAATGGTGACCAAACTTAAAAGTGTGCTATGTCTATAGTCATTACAACATGAATAGCACCATAAGTTGAGGAAATATTTTTCCTGTGTTCAAAAATTATCATCTAATGCAACCAAAACATTTCTTGCATAGTTGGTGAGTGAGTGAAGTTCTAATATATGTTTTTATTTTTTCATTTTTGTTTTATTGATGAAAATGAAAATATCCACCTTAAATCATGTTGAATTACACTTACTTATCAATTGCAATCATGGGTTGGCTACAGAAACAAAATTTATCCAAAAATCAAAGAAAACATTCATTCTGTGAGAATTAATTGGCTATATATAATTTAAAATGAAAACTTATGTATTTAATATTATTTGTAAATTGTTCAGTTCAGTTCAGTTGCTAAGTCATGTCCGACTTTTTGTGACCCCATGAATCGCAGCATGCCAGGACTCCCTGTCCATCACCAACTCCTGGAGATCACCCAGACTCATGTGCATTGAGTCAGTGATGCCATCCAGCCATCTCATCCTCTGTAGTCTCCTTCTCCTCCTGCCCCAAATCCCTCCCAGCATCAGGGTCTTTTCAAATGAGTCAACTCTTCGCATGAGGTGGCCAAAGTATTGGAGTTTCAGCCTCAGCATCAGTCCTTCCAATGAACACCAAGACTGGTCTCCTTTAGGATGGACTAGTTGGATCTCCTTGCAGTCCAAGGGACTCTCAAGAGTCTTCTCCAGCACCACAGTTCAAAAGCAACAATTTTTTGGCACTCAGCTTTCTTCAGTCCAACTCTAACATCCATACATGACCACAGGAAAAATCATAGCCTTGACTAGATGGAACTTTGGTGGCAAAGTAATGTCTCTGCTTTTGAATATGCTATCTAGATTGGTCATAAATTTCCTTTCAAGGAGTAAGTGTCTTTTAATTTCATGGCTGCAGTCACCATCTGCAGTGATCTTGGAGCCCCTCGAAATAAAGTCTGACACTGTTTCCACTGTTTCCCCATCTATTTCCCATGGAGTGATGGGACCAGGTGCCATGATCATAGTTTTCTGAATGTTGAGCTTTAAGCCAACTTTTTCACTCTCCTCTTTCACTTTCATCAAGAGGCTTTTTAGCTCCTCTTCACTTTCTGCCATAAAGGTGGTGTCATCTGCATATCTGAGGTTACTGATATTTCTCCTGGCAATCTTGATTCCAGCTTGTGCTTCTTCCAGCCCAGCGTTTCTCATGATGTACTCTGTATAGAAGCTAAATAGGCAGGGTGACAGTATACAGCCTTGAAGTACTCCTTTTCCTATCTGGAACCAGTCTGTTGTTACATAACTTTTGCTTCCTGACCTGCATATAGGTTCTCAAGAGGCAGGTCAAGTGGTCTGTTATTCCCATCTCTTTCAGAATTTTTCACAGTTTATTGTGATCCACACAGTCAAAGGCTTTGGGATAGTCAATAAAGCAGAAATAGATGTTTTTTTGGAACTCTCTTGCTTTTTTGATGATCCAGCGGATGTTGACAATTTGATCTCTGGTTCCTCTGCCTTTTCTAAAACCAGCTTGAACATCTGGAATTTCACAGTTCACGTATTGATGAAGCCTGGCTTGGAGAATTTTGAGCATTACTTTACTAGGGTGTGAGATGAGTGCAATTGTGCGGTAGTTTGAGCATTCTTCGGCATTGCCTTCCTTTGGGATTGGAATGAAAACTGACCTTTTGTGGCCATTGCTGAGTTTTCCAAATTTGCTGGCATATTGAGTGTGGCACTTTCACAGCATCATCTTTCAGGATTTGAAATAGTTCAACTGGAATTCCATCACCTTCACTAGCTTTGTTTGTAGTGGTGCTTTCTAAGGCTCACTTGACTTCACATTCTAGGATGTCTGCCTCTAGGTGAGTGATCACACCATCCTGATTATCTGGGTCATGAAGATCTTTTTTGTACAGTTCTGTGTATTCTTGCCACCTCTTCCTAATATCTTCTGCTTCTGTTAGATCCATACCATTTCTGTCCGTTATAGATCCATCTTTGCATGAAATGTTCGCTTGGTATCTCTAATTTTCTTGAAGATATGTCTAGTCTTTCCCATTCTGTTGTTTTCCTCTATTTCTTTGCATTGATCGCCGAGGAAGGCTTTCTTATCTCTCCTTGCTATTCTTTGAAATTCTGCATTCAAATGGGTATATCTTTCCTTTTCTCCTTTGCTTTTTGCTTCCCTTCTTTTCACAGCTATTTGTAAGGCCTCATCATACAGCCATTTTGCTTGTTTGCATATCTTTTCCATGGGGATGGTCTTGATCCCTGGCTCCTTTACAATGTCACGAACCTCCATCCATAGTTCATCAGGTACTCTATCAGATCTAGTCCCTTAAATCTATTTCTCACTTTCACTGTATAATGATAAGGGATTTGATTTAGATCAATTTTTACTATTTAACCATTTATATCAATTGTTTTAGATATATTGCTATCTTTTTTCATGAATAAATAGGTTTATATGAAGGGTAATAATTGATATAAAGGATATAAATACATCTATAATAATTGTATATAAGTATATATATTTTTATATATGCATATTTTTTCTGAGCTTCCTTGGTGGCTCTAAAGGATCTGCCTGCCAAACAGGAGATGCAGGTTAAATTCTTGGGTTGGGAAGATCTGCTGGAGAAAGAAATAACAACCCATTCCAGTATTCTTGCTTGGAGAATTCTATGGACAGAGAAGTTTGGCAGACTACAGTCAATGGGTTCACAAAGAGTCGGACATAATGACTAAACAACAGTGACAATAATACTTTTTCAAGAGATTTCCTCCATATATATGACATTTAACTACTGATTTTTTCTTCCAGTTATTACCTGATCTCATTATCTTTTTGTTATTTTCAGTTAGATTTTTCCATTTTTCTTGTGATTTTAGCTATTTATTTACAATTGTGCAAAGAATCAATCAGTTGTATAAGGAAGGCAGTAAGAATGGCAATATATTTTTCAATGGCAATGTATTTTCCACCCTTTGGACAGTAGACAGTGAGGCTCCACTGTCCATGGGATTTTCCAGGCAAGAATATTGGAGTGGATTGCCATTTCTCCCTCCAGGGGTTTTCCCAACCCAAGGATCAAACCTGTATCTTCTGAGTCTCCTGCATTGCAGGTGGAATCTTTCCACGGAGCCATTGGGGAAGTTCATTTTATACATGTAGTGTATGTATTTTAATCCCAAGCTCCTAATTTATTCTCCACCTGCTTTCTCCTTCAGTAACAAAAAGTTTGTGTTCTATGTCTGTGGGTCTACCTCTGTTTTATAAATAAGTTCATTTATATCTTTTTTTTTTTTTTAGATTCCACATATAAGCAATATATGATATTTGTCTCTCTCTGTTTGATTTACTTTACTTAGTATGACTATCTCCAGGACTATCTCCAGCATATATATATACTTTATCCATTCATCTAATGATGAGCACTTAGGTTGCTTCCATGTCTTGGCCATTGTAAATAGTGCTGCTGTGAACATTGGGGTGTGTATTTTCAAATTATGGTTTTCTCTAGATATGTGCAGAGAAATAGGATTGCAGGAATATATGATAACTATATTTTTTAGTTTTTTTTTAATATATTTAACACACTTTTTAGGATATTCACAGACATTTATTTGAAACTATAGGTTAGTGTGTAGGGGTGTGTGGGTGTGTGTGTGTGTGTGTGTGTGTGTGTTACACTGACTGTGCTCAGTCAGTCAGTTCAGTCATTCAGTGATGTCCAACTCTTTGCAACCGTGTTGATTGTAGCACATCAGGCTTCCCTGTCCATCACCAAGTTACCAACTCCCGGAGCTTGCTCAAACTCATGCCCATCGAGTTGGTGATGCCATCCAACCATCTCATCCTCTGTTGTCCCCTTGTCTTCCCATCTTCAATCTTCCCCAGCATCAGAGTCTTTTGTAATGAATCAGTTTTTTTCATCAGGTGGGCAAAGTATTGGAGCTTCAGCTTCAACATCAGTCCTTCCAATGAATATTCAGGACTGATTTCCTTTAGGATTGACTGGCTTGATCTTGCAGTCCAAAGGATTCTCAAGAGTCTTCGCCAACACCACAGTTCAAAAGCACAATTCTTTGGCGCTCAACTTTCTTTATGGTCCAACTCTCACATCCATATGTGACAATCAGAAAACCATAGCTTTGACTAGATGGACCTTTATCAGCAAAAAGTCAAGTCTCTGTTTTTAATATGCTGTCTAGGTTGTTCATAGCTTTTGTTCCAAGGAGCAAGTGTCTTTTAATTTCATGACTGCAGTCATGATCTGCAGTGCTTTTGGAGCCCCCCAAAATAGCCTCTCACTGTTTCCATTGTTTCCCCATCTATTTGGCATGAAGTGATGGGACTGGATACCATAATCTTAGTTTTTTGAATGTTGAATGTTAAGCCAGCTTTTTCACTCTCCTCTTTCACTTTCATTAAGAGGCTCTTTAGTTCCTCTTTGCTGTCTACCATAGAGGTGGTGTCATCTGCCTTTCTGAAGTTATTGATATTTCTCCCAGCAATCTTGATTCTAGGTTGTGCTCAGTTGCATCCAACTCTTTTTGACCCCATGAACTGTAGCCTGCCAGGCTCCTCTGTCCATGGAAGTTTGCAGGCAAAAATACTGAAGTGGGTTGCCATTTCCTACTCCATAATTTTAGTTTTTTAAGGATCCTCCATACTGTTCTCCATAGTGGCTTCACCAATTTATATTCCTACCAGCAATGTAGTAAATTCCCTTTTCTCTACACCCTCTCCAGCATTTATTGTTTGTAGATTTTTTGATGATAGTCATACTGACTGGTTTAAGGTAATACCTAGTTTTGGTTCTCCTAGAATGATTGTTTAAAGTTTCTTTTAATTACTGACAAAGTTTTCCTTCAGCTCTAAAACTTATTTGAAACGTCATTTCATTTTTTAGGATTGTTGCCAAATTTGTAAAAATCTTTTTCATATTTCTTTTATGTGTGAAGTATAAGATTTTCAGGTGTTTTTTTTTTTTTTTTGGTGTGTATGATGATTCATGATAATTACATTTTTAATTCATACTCATTAACTGATGTGTCATTGATCTTCTCATTGTTGCTGCTGCCGCTGCTAAGTTGCTTCAGTCTTATCCGACTCTGCGACCCCATAGACGGCAGCCCACCAGGTTCCCCCGTCTCTGGGATTCTCCAGGCAGGAACACTGGACTGGGATGCCATTTCCTTCTCCAATGCATGAAAGTGAGAAGTGAAAGTGAAGTCACTCAGTCGTGTCTGACTCTTAGCAACCCCATGGACTGCAGCCTACCAGGCTCCTCCACCCATGGGATTTTCCAAGCAAGAGTACTGGAGTGGGTTACCATTGCCTTCTCCACTGTAGTGACATGCAAATTTTCTTATTAACTTAGTCAAGTCACTGTTTTATGTTAAGTCAACCAGAACCAGTAAAATAAAATAATTAGTTAAGGGAAGAGAATGAACAAAGTTCTTTCCCAGCAAGCATAAGCAATCCAGTTTGGATAAAGTATGCTATGCTGGTAAGATAGGAGGGGGCAAAAAGGTTAAAAAAAAATTATCAGAGTCAGGCAGCAGTAGGAACGTACTATCACTTCCTGACAGGAGCTTAAAGATAGATAATCTTAAGACGCTCTGCTGCTGGATCACTAAACACATGGAGGGCAGGCTAATGGAAGTGTTAAGTGCATTATTTAGTCAGACTAAGACAGGTCTGAGTCTTAGCTCTGCCATCTACAAGCATATGATACCTTGCTACCAATTACTTGAGTATATTTTCTTGGGCTTCAAAATCATGGTGGATCTTTACTGAAGCTATGAAATTAAAAGATACTTGATCTTTGGAAGGAAAGCTATGACAAACGTAGATAGCATATTAAAAAGCGGAGACATCACTTTGCTGACAAAGGTCTATATAGTCAAAGCTATGGTTTTTCCAGTAGTCATGTACAGATGTGTGAGTTAGACCGTAAGGAAGGGTGAGCACTGAGGAATTGATGCTTTCAAGTTGTGGTGCTGGAGAACACTCTTGAGCGTCCCTTGGACTGCAAAGAGATAAAACCTGTCAATCCTAAAGGAAATCAACTCTGAATATTCATTGGAAGGACGGATGCTGAAGCTCCAAAACTTTTGTCACCTGCTGCAAAAAGCCAGCTCACTGGAAAAGACCCTGAGTTGGGAAAGATTGAAGGCAAATGAGAGGAGGATGGCAGAAGATGAGATGGTTAGATAGCATCACTGACTCAATGGACAATTTGAGCAAACTCTGGGAGAACAGAGGAGCCTGGCATTCTGTGGTCCATGGAGTGGCAAAGAGTCAGACATGACTTAGCTACTGAGCAACAACAATCCATGGAAATGACTATACATCATATACCTGTATCCCACTTAACACCAAACTAACACTGCCCTCAAATCTCCCTTAACCAACTCCTCCAAATGCTGTGGTTCTTCCAACATCACTTAGTATAAGGGGAAGTATGGCAGAGAAGTAGCAGTGAAAAGAATTAGTGGTATTAGCCAATTGCAGTAAAAATACCTTATATTTTGCAATTTTTAAGAAATCACAATTCTGGGGTCCCTCATGGTACCTTAGAATGACCTATGCAAGTGAGAGGCCCAAAAAGTTATGCTTCATCAGCTTCACAGTAAATGAGCCTCTGCTGAAAATGTTATGATGGGAACCACGTTTTGGATGTTTCCCACACAACCAGGATAACCACAAGTCAAGGAGAAATTGAAGTTAGTTTGAAGAGGCTGTCACGTTTGCATTGTTCTTTTCATGCATTTATGATAAGATCACCTTTCTCTGTTTGGTAGTGATCTGTCTTTTAGCTGCTGCAGAAAATGAGAAGTGGGCAAATGAGAAGTTACTAGGCAACTGGGAAGAACTTTCAGAAATCATCATATTTATTTGCTGCTTCTGGTAGATCTCAATTTCTTGGAAAAAAACAAGAAAACAGTCAAAGACAAAGGACTATACTAACATATTGTTTAATATACTGCTCCTCTTAAAAGTTCAACCCATTTTAGGCTTGAGATAGAGGCTGTTTTAAAAAATGAAATTTTTGATTTTCCAAAAATTAGGCAAAGAACCAAGTTTTTATAAATGAGAAACATTGTGTTTGCAGTTCATAGTTCGTGTTATTGTATTAAATGCTTAAATTCACAAACGTTTGTTATAAAATGCTTTTATTTTATGATATTACTGCCTCTCTATAGTTTTACCTCTGAATGTGTCTTCTCTACCAGGTCAGTGGTTATTAATCTTGGCTGTAAAATAGAATCCTTGGAGTACTTTAAAAATATATATATCCATTTCTTGGCACATCTCAAACTATTTACAATTTTAAAAAACATCATAAATAATTCTGATGCACAATGAAGGCTGAGAACCAATGTATCAAACAAATATCAGAGTAAGACAACTCTAGTCTAAGCTTCAACAGTTCCATTACTGTGCTCAGATTTAGAAAGAGGAAACAGAGTCAGGATGGATTGTCCCATTTTAAAAGCACTATACCATTTCACACCAGTCAGAATGGCTGTGATCCAAAAGTCTACAAGCAATAAATGCTGGAAAGGGTGCGGAGAAAAGGGAACCCTCTTACACTGTGGGTGGGAATGCAAACTAGTACAGCCACTATGGAGAACAGTGTGGAGATTCCTTAAAAAATTGCAAATAGAACTGCCTTATGACCTAGCAATCCCACTGCTGGGCATATACACTGAGGAAGCCAGAATTGGAGGAGACACGTGTACCCCAATGTTCATCGCAGCACTGTTTATAATAGCCAGGACATGGAAACAACCTGGATGTCCATCAGCAGATGAATGGATAAGAAAGCTGTGGTACATATACACAATGGAGTATTACTCAGCCATTAAAAAGAATACATTTGAATCAGTTCTAATGAGGTGGATGAAACTGGAGCCTATTATACAGAGTGAAGTAAGCCAGAAAGAAAAACACCAATACAGTATACTAACACATATATATGGAATTTAGAAAGATGGTAATGATGACCCTGTATGCAAGACAGCAAAAGAGACACAGATGTATAGAACAGTCTTTTGGACTGTGGGCGAGGGGGAGGGTGGGATGATTTGCGAGAATGGCATTAAAACATGTATACTATCATGTAAGAAACAAATAGCAAAATAAATAAATAAATAAATAAAATAAAAAATAAAAGCACTATAGCACCACCTACTGGGAGATTTGGCCGTTAAAAATGAGTACAGCTGACCCTTGAGCAAGGTGGGTTTGAACTGCCCAGGTCTTCTATACCTGGGAGTTTTTCTATAGTAAATACTACAGTACCATGTGACACTTAGTTGGCTCAATCAAAGAATATGGAAGTATGTAGTATATTGAAGGTGACTGTAAGTTATAGGTAGATTTTTTGACTGAGTAGAGGGTTGGCACTCCTAAACCCAGCATTGGTTGAGAGTCAACTGTATTCTGGTTCCTATGAATATCATTGATTTCATTTTGGTCATTGGCAAAATAAATTTAATCTTGATTAACAACAACAAAAGTTAGTTTCCAAATACTATATTTTAAAATCAAGTAAAATTCCTAATTTCCTTGTCATGGTGTAAGGTACGGCAGATGTGGATAAACATATCAACATATTTGTTCAAATATTGAGGATTATTAGAAAGAAAGGCATTGCAGTCTATCTTTACTTCACAGCTCAACTTAATATTTATTCTGGAGAATTTCAACCAAAACTTACTGATGCATGGAACAACAATTACCTCTTCTCTTTCATTCAGTGTTTGGGCACCATGCAACTTGAACTAATCATCATTGCCTTTTTTTCTCTTTTTCCTTTTTTCCACTTCTATGGCTGCCATGTTCCTTGAATCTGAAGTTGTGGATGAGTAGGGAGGTGTTTTCACCTTCCTTTATTCATCAAGTAGATATTAAGTGCCTTCCATGTGCCAGACACTATGCAGGTGTGGTAGGTTTGTTGGGGGGCAGAGATGTGGGAGGTTATTTCAGTTCCTTTCTTCACAGTTTAGGCCCAGAGGGATGATGATGAAAAAGTTTAATGAGATATTGGAAACAACTCAGAAAAATCCATTTCTATGATGACCTGATCATTTGGTGAGGGAATGAAGATGAAAGAGTAGTATTAATGTAATGTTTAGAATACAGCACATTAAAGCTCTCCCAAGGCAATATAAGGCAGGGGTGGATGATTTCCATCCCACTTTGAGCCCAAGTTGCATATACCACTGAGACTCATGCAAACGCAGGAAAATGTAATGAGCTAATATCTTGGGTGGTCTGAAGATATGTTTGCATAAATTGATTAGCACGGAACAGGGTGACAGCCAAATAAGAGGAAAGTGGAATAAAATGGAGATACAGAAGGCAGCAAGGTATCTGTTGAAACATTAGCCTCTTAACATGGGGTCATAGACTCATGCCTAAGTCTTATGGAAAGATAGACTTCAAGCAAAATCTTAACCTTGAGATGAGGTGCACTTTGCTGGCAGCACACAGGCGTCTGGGTAGGAAACAGGAGTAGAAAGAATATTCTGCTCCCCACACCTGCTCAAGTATAGCACTCCAAGGGCAAATAATATCAAGAGAATCAAGTGCTAATAGTCTTGCCAGAATCACCAGAATTCTTTCTATGCTTCTCTCTATAGTTTCAAAGTTAAGGCAGCCTCAAACAACTTCACAGGCAGTGACATCAATGAATGAGTAGGAGTAGGAAGAGTGGGTAGATTCCAGGCAGTTAACATGACTGACAAAATGGTTGTGATACATGTGACATACCTGAGCATTAGTAGATGAATAGACGAAACTTCACGGGCGCATGGATCTTCTTTTAAGATATGAGTCATTATTGTTGACATGATCGTGTGCTCAGTCATGTCTGACACTTTGCAACCCCATGGACTGCAGTCCACCAGGCTCCTCTGTCCACGGAATTCTCCAGGCAAGACTGCCAGAGTGGGGTTGCCATTTCCTACTCCAGGGGATCTTCTTGACCCAGGAATTGAACCCGCGTCTCCTTCATCTCCTGTATTGGCAGGTGGATTCTTTACCACTGTGCCACGTGAGAAGCTCCATTAACATGATTACACATACCTCTATACATCCTACTTGTATCACTTCAGTCACTCAGTCGTGTCCGACTCTTTGCAACCCCATGAATCGCAGCACGCCAGGACTCCCTGTCCATCACCAACCCCCGGAGTTCACTAAAACTCACGTCCATCGAGTGGCTGATGCCATCCAGCCATCTCATCCTCTGTCATCCCCTTCTCCTCCTGCGCCCAATCCCTCCCAGCATCAGAGTCTTTTCCAATGAGTCAACTCTTCGCATGAGGTGGCCAAAGGACTGGAGTTTCAGCTTTAGCATCATTCCTTCCAAAGTACACCTAGGACTAATCTCCTTTAGGATGGACTGGTTGGACCTCCTTGCAGTCCAAAGGATTCTCAAGAGTCTTCTCCAACACCAGAGTTCAAAACTATCAATTTTTCAGTGCTCAGCTTTCTTCAAAGTCCAACTCTCACATCCTTACATGACCACTGGAAAAACCATAGCCTTGACTAGACAGACCTTTGTTGGCAAAGTAATGTTTCTGCTTTTCAATATGCTATCTAGGTTGGTCATAAGTTTCCTTCCAAGGAGTAAGCGTCTTTTAATTTCATGGCTGCAATCACCATCTGCAGTGATTTTGGAGCCCCCTCAAAATAAAGTCTGACACTGTTTCCACTGTTTCCCCATCTATTTCCCATGAAGTGATGGGACCAGATGTCATGATCTTAGTTTTCTGCATGTTGAGCTTTAAGCCAACTTTTTCACTCTCCTCTTTCACTTTGATCAAGAGGCTTTTGAGTTCCTCTTCACTTTCTGCCATAAGGGTGGTGTCATCTGCATATCTGAGGTTACTGATATTTCTCCCAGCAATCTTGACTCCAACTTGGGCTTCTTCCAGCCCAGCGTTTCTCAGGATGTACTCTGTATAGAAGTTAAATAAGCAGGGTGACAATGTACAGCCTTGACGTACTCCTTTTCCTATTTGGAACCAGTCTGTTGTTCCATGTCCAGTTCTAACTGTTGCTTCCTGACCTGCATATAGGTTTCTCAAGAGGCAAGTCAGGTGATCTGGTATTCCCATCTCTTTCAGAATTTTCCACATTTTATTGTGATCTACACAGTCAAAGGCTTTGTCATGCTCAATAAAGAAGAAATAGATGTTTTTCTGGAACTCTTTTGCTTTTTCGATGATCCAGCAGATGTTGGCAATTTGATCTCTAGTTCCTCTGCCTTTTCTAAAACCAGCTCAAACATCTGGAAGTTCACAGTTCACATATTGCTGAAGCCTGGCTTGGAGAATTTTGAGCATTACTTTACTAGCATGTGAAATGAGTGCAAATGTGCAGTAGTTTGAGCATTCTTTGGCATTGCCTTTCTTTGGGATTGGAATGAAAACTGACCTTTTCCAGTCCTGTGGCCACTGCTGAGTTTTCCAAATTTGCTGGCATACTGAGTGTAGCACTTTCACAGCATCATCTTCCAGGATTTGAAATAGCTCAACTGGAATTCCATCACCTCCACTAGCTTTGTTTGTAGTGATGCTTTCTAAGGCCCACTTGACTTCACATTCCAGAATGTCTGGCTGTAGGTGAGTGATCACACCATCATGATTATCTTGGTCGTGAAGCTCTTTTTTTGTACAGTTCTTCTATATATTCTTGCCACCTCTTCTTAATATCTTCTGCTTCTGTTAGGTCCATACCATTTCTCTCCTTTATCGAGCCCATCTTTGCATGAAATGTTCCCTTGGTATCTCTAATTTTCCTGAAGAGATCTCTAGTCTTTCCCATTTTGTTCTTTTCCTCTATTTCTTTGCATTGATCACTGAGGGAGGCTTTCTTATCTCTTCTTGCTATTCTTTGGAACTCTGCATTCAGATGCTTATATCTTTCCTTTTCTACTTTGCTTTTCCCTTCTCTTCTTTTCACAGCTATTCGTAAGGCCTCTGCAGACAGCCATTTTGCTTTTTTGCATTTCTTTTCCATGGGAATGGTCTTGATCCCTGTCTCCTGTACAATGTCATGAACCTCTGTCCGTAGTTCATCAGGCACTCTATCTATCAGATCTAGGCCCTCAAATCTATTTCTCACTTCCACTGTATAATTATAAGGGATTTAATTTAGGTCATACCTGAATGGCCTAGTGGTTTTCCCTACTTTCTTCAATTTAAATCTGAATTTGGCAATAAGGAGTTCATGATCTGAGCCACAGTCAGCTCCTGGTCTTGTTTTTGTTGACTATATAGAGCTTCTCCATCTTTGGCTGCAAAGAATATAATCAATCTGATTTTGGTGTTGACTATCTGGTGATGTCCATGTGTAGAGTCTTCTCTTGTGTTGTCGGAAGAGGGTGTTTGCTATGACCAGTGCATTCTCTTGGCAAAACTCTATTAGTCTTTGCCCTGCTTCATTCTGTATTCCAAGGCTAAATTTCCCTGTTACCCAAGGTGTTTCTTGACTTCCTACTTTTGCATTCCAGTCCCCTATAATGAAAAGGACATCTTTTTTGGGTGTTAGTTCCAAAACGTCTTGTAGGTCTTTATAGAACCATTCAACTTCAGCTACTTCAGCGTTACTGGTTGGGGCATAGACTTGGATCACTGTGATGTTGAATGATTTGCCTTGGAAACGAACAGAAATCATTCTGTCATTTTTGATATTTCATCCAAGTACTGCATTTTGGACTCTTTTTTGACCATGATGGCTACTCCATTGCTTCTAAAGGATTCCTGCCCAGAGTAGTAGATATAATGGTCATCTGAGTTAAATTCACCCATTCCAGTCCATTTTAGTTCGCTGATTCCTAGAATGCTGACATTCACTCTTGCCATCTCCTGTTTGACCACTTCCAATTTGCCTTGATTCATGGACCTGACATTCCAGGTTCCTATGCAATATTGCTCTTTACAGCATTGGACCTTGCTTCTATCACCAGTCCCATCCACAACTGGGTGTTGTTTTTGTTTTAGCTCCATCCATTTATTCTTTCTGGAGTTATTTCTCCACTGATCTCCAGTAGCATATTGGGCACCTACTGACCTGGGGAGTTCATCTTTCAGTGTCCTACCTTTTTGCCTCTTCATACTGTTCATGGGGTTCTCAAGGCAAGAATATTGAAGCAGTTTGCCATCCCCTTCTCCAGTGGACCACATTCTGCCAGATCTCTCCACCATGACCTATCCATCTTGGGTGGCCCCACATGGCATGGCTTAGTTTCACTGAGTTAGACAAGGCTGTGGTCTGTGTGATCAAATTGACATTTCCAAGGCACTGTCAAAAACCGAGGAGTGGGTGGTCCCCCAATTGTTGGAATGGTCCTCCCCCTCATTAGCATTTGAAATCACCCAGCTCTCAAAATCTAACTACACCACATTCCGTGGCCACCTCGCTTGCCCTCTGTGATGGTCCACACACTGGAGTGTGCTTCTCGAAATCTGAACAAATCCACCTCTTACCTATCACTTTGTCTCTCACCTAATTTTTTTGCAATGAGGCATCAAGAGCCCAAGTTTCATTAGGTCCTAAAACCAGGCACCATGGGTTCTGGCCAGGCTCAAGTTCCAAGAGAGCCGAGCTGAAGGATGGGAGGAATAAACAGTGGGAAAAACGTGCTGAGGAGTCCCCCTCCATAACCTGCTGGAAAATTTGCTAAATACCTGACCTCTGCTCACAGTTTTCATTGGCCTGATCCTTGGCACAAAGAAGATTAAGGACAGAAGAACCCTCACTCACTTGGGCAATAGCTACTAGGGCACAGCAGACAGTGGAGCCTTCAGGACACACTGGGGTGTAGCCCCTGCCATAGTCCCTCAACTGCACCCACTGCCACTTACCTGTTCACAGGGGGTTTGAGGAAACAAGAAACGAGAGATTGTAAAGGAATTAAGATTTTGTTAGCTATATATCCTTCCAGCCGTGAGGGCGAGGACTTCCTACCCCAACCGAAGGTCTTCTGAAATCTGAGACTGAGCTGCGTGAGCTCTCTGCTGAGTTTGTTTTTGCTATCCTGGTTTTCCAGGGGTTGCTGGGCTTTTTGTCGCTTCCCCTGTGCTGGGTTTTCTTCGCATTCATCTTCCACCGTGGGAGCTTTTGCTGAGTTGGGCTTCTGCTGTGCTTGCCCTCCACTTTACAGGGGCCAAGCAGAGGTTGTTTCAGCCACGTTAAGTCTGAGAAACGGTACCATAGATGTTGGGGGAGTTTGTAATTTCCTTGGTTCTGTCTCCCCGCAGCATAAAGTTGAAGCGATGGACTGATTGGTGTTACAGCTCAGTTTTATTTGGCAAGTAAAGGAAAATACATCCTTGAGGCCTGAGGGCTGGCTGACCCAAAAGATTCAAAAAGAAGAGAAGCCCGGGGCTAATTTTGTCTCCTCTTTTTCTGTGTTATTTCTCCTCCCCCTGAGCCTGTCCTATGTAAATTGGGCTAGCCAGGAGGGCTGTTTGTTTTACCTTCCTTTGTTCTATTTTTGTGGTTTTTTTCTTTTCTTTGTCTTTTAGACACCGCCATTATGGACTCTTTTTTCCTGTTCTAACTACCTAACATATCTATTCTATCCTGTCCTCTTTACTGAGCATTTTTATCCATTTCTTTACCATACAGCATAATAGTTCTGCCATTTATAATTTCCTGATAGAGAGCCATTGCTGTTTTTGTTTTCAAGAGCCATGCTGGTAAAGTAGAAACTGTAAGTCCCAGAGTCTTTGCCTGTGTTATTAAATTCGATATTATGACAATTTTATGACAATTGAGTCTCTCTTATCCAATTTAATGCTACACTCCCTTGATCTAGAACCACCAAGAGACAGTTCATTGCTTAATTTCCCAAGTTCCTTCCAAGATGTGTTAGCCAAATATTCCTTTATTTCAAATTAGGCTAGGCTGGGGTTTTATCCTTGTTATTGGCTTGGAAATGATATGAGGATAGATCTTGAGGGGACAAGAATTATCTTGTAAGACTCCTGTCTTGTTTGAGACCTGTGTACAATATTAAGCAGTGGCCTTTAAAGCAATATCTTTGTATAAGATGTAGATGACTGTTTATGCACGTACAGCATGTTTATAGTTATTTGGGAGGTTAATGATCTCAGTGCATCCACCCAGATTTCCCCAACCTAAGTCTCAATTTCCTTCTCCTACATGATTTTGGCCTTGACATGAAGGACCTGTTAGTGCTGAGAATTCAGCCTTCCAATGAAGCTCTGCTACTCTTATAATTGTCCTGAGACTGTTCCCAATTCTTTCCCTCATCTACAAGAGATTATGGGTTTTATTAAATGGCATTAGGACACACTCTGGCTTTTGAATTTTGCCTTGTTTTAATTTATTACTCTATATCTCTCATTATCTCTCTTCAGGGATACAGTGATACTTAGTAACAGCTACTCAGTTCCACAGTTTCATCTTTCCCTCATACTTCAAGCATCAGAGAGTGAGACCTTGCAACCTAGGTGAGCCACGTAGTCCAATCATGGCTTGGCATGAAGTGGGGGGCAGGGAAGAATATGTTTGGTGCTAAGCTAGTCCACTGAGATGTCTACTGATGCTCCCACACCCAGTTTTAACAGTGAACAATCAAAAAAACTGTTGCTATGGCCTTCACATGGCATGGTAACCTGGAGTTCAGACACCCTAGGGGCTGAGGCTGTGGGTTGCTTCACCAGCAAAGGTGCTAGCTGGAAGTAAGGGAATCTAGATTAAGTGGAGAAAAGAGGAGAATGATAAATACTGATTACTGGTTGGAAATCAAGCACCAACTTGAAATGTAGTTCCTATCCTTGCTAATTCTCTTTTTATGTTTCCCCTAAGAATGAGAGCAACTGGCATCTTGGAAAAGCTGTTCCCAGTTGGGCATACACTCCTGCAGTATATACTGTGACATTTAGCCCAGAGCCCCTCCTTAGGGTGGCATGCCTATTACTACCTGCCAATAAGTACAGCTATTGATTACTCATATATACGCCCCTCACTGGGAATAGCTCTTGGCTGGAAGGAAGATTATGTCTAATATTATGTTACTTCAAAGGGTGTGGCCATCTGTCAATGACTATCTGATGTGGGGACACAAAAACCCAAGCTCTTTCCCTCAATTTGGGACAACTCTGAGAAGTCATCATAGCTCCAGAACTTGCTGTGGGACTAGCTGAGGCCTTAGTTGTAGAATACTGTATATGTGTTTCTTCTCTGCCCAATTTTGCCTTCCTTGCTGTCTTATAGCTGTGTGTCCTGAGAGGACTTCCCAATTTATCTTCCAAGTGCAGCTCTCCATCTCTGAATATGTTTCTAGGGAACCCAACTCAAGACTCTGTTTCATTAGACCAGTATAGTCAGATTTCTGTGGATGCAGCCAAGTGCTATCCCCAATGCAAATACAGTCTAGGAAAGATTCCTGAGAAATGAGGTTTTTATTGGTTCATTCCAAATCAGATATATCCCTTTCATTCTTATTTTAACAAGCAGCATTTAATTAAAAGAGCCAAATCTCTTGTTTAAGTGGCAGGTAATTGGTAAACTGAAGTATCACCCCACTGAGAAAATGCATAAAATATCAAGACAGAAACAAAGCAAACATCAAACAGAAGAAAGAACCCATGACTTTCAGCAGATTTCTTATAGACTTTGAACAGACACACCTTGAGATAACTATGATCTAATTTGATTGTTTTTTCTTTTCAGTTAACTTAAACTAACTTCTGCTTTTCTACTTATGAATTACTTCTTCCTGTTTTACAAAAAAAAAAAAAAATTTTTTTTTATTTTTCTAGTTCTCAAGTTGAATCCATAAAGCATTTATTTTCATTCATATGTTGGGAAAAATCAGAAACAATTTTTTGGAAATCAATTACATTTTATCTTCAGTCTTTTCCAATGAGTCAGTTGTTCTCGTCAGGTGGCCAGAGTACTGGAGTTTCAGTTTCAGCATCAGTCCTTCCAATGAATATTCAAGACTGATCTCCTTTAGGATGGACAGGTTGGATCTCCTTGCAATCCAAGGGACTCTCAAGAGTTTTCTCCAACACCACAGTTTAGAACCATCATTTCTTCAGTGCTCAGCTTTCTTTATAGTCTGCCTCTCATATCCATACATGACTACTAGAAAAACCATAGCTTTGACTAGACAGAACTTTGTTGGCAAATAAAGAAACTGAAGAGCCTCTTGATGAAAGTGAAAGAGGAGAGTGAAAAAGTTGGCTTAAAACTCAACATTCAGAAAACTAAGATCATGGCCTCCAGTCCCATCACTTCATGGCAAATAAATGGGGAAACAGTAGCTTTATTTTGGGGGGGCTCCAAAATTACTGTAGATGGTGACTGTGGCCAGGAAATTAAAAGACACTTGCTCCTTGGCAGAAAAGCTATGACCAACCTAAACAGCACATTAAAGCAGAGACATTTTATCTTAGAAAACACTAAACTGACTCTTTCAAATGTAACTGAGACAGGTTATATTGGTGGAACCTAGGAAAAAAGTTTCTAAGCTCTTAATTAAAAAAAAATTACTTCTGTAACCTGACCACAACATCCATATCTCAAAAAGATATTCTATTTTATGTTTGCTATTTTTTGCCCTGTTTTTATTCCCACTGCAATTTAAGCAGTACAATCACTTGAAAAGGTTTCTCCATTATAAATGGAATTAATGTTTCAAGTATTTGAAACTTAAATGTAGTACATAATAAATCTAAGATTTCTAGAGTTTTTGAAGTTTGGATCTTAAGACAGTATCTCTAAGTTTGCAATCTAAAAATAATCTTGATTTCAATCGGGTTATTTTAGTGCATTCACCTAATCATCATTTTTCAATTTTAAATTGTAGTGACAAAAATATTGGATATAAAATACTTTAAAGGAAAACATCTGCAAAAGTCTGAAAATACTACATTTAGTATTTGTTACATAACTTCTTACAAAGCAGTGATTGAATCTAAGATGCTTCTTATTACAAAAATATCTATGAATCCATGTGTTCATAATCTCTGCATCTTCCTTCTTATTTCCTGTTCAATGTCTTTCCTCAGCTTTTGATTGTCTTTTCCACTACAAGCTATGTTAATTCTACTCTTTGAGTTCTAGGCTTGTCAATTCTATGGTACTTTGGTCATATCTTTGGTAGTGAAAGTGGAGGGTAAATATCAAATGGAAGCAAACGGGAATGGTGAAAGTAAGACAAAAGACAAAGGTCTCTCCTCGTATATTTTTATCCATAAATGTATCATCTTCATTAACTTCAATATCCCTTTTTCTATTATGAGATCCTTTATTTTCTAGGTTCAAGAACCAAAGAATCTGACAAAATATGCAATTTGATGTTGGATAGGCATAGACTTGAATCCAAATGTTAAAACTTTGCTAGTGATACGACCCTGGGCAAGTTTTAGTAACCTCTCTGAAGCTGTTTCCTCCTTCATAAATGAAGAGAATGCCTACCTTGCAGAGTGTTTGTAACAATTACACATACACACATAACATACCTCCGTGTTCATTTGCTCATTCTCACAGTGGACAAATATGTAATAAACATCTTTTATGTGCCAGGCATTATACTAGACTCTGGAGTGTACTTAAGTTTTTGAGAAATAAAAAGAGCACATTTCAGGCATAAAATGAATGATAACTATTAAAAGACAAAAATGTACTCCAGAAAGAAGCTTAATGACTCCAGGAACAAGTAACGGTATATGAGACTTGACAGTGAACAGAGACATTATACAAACTTATTCATTCTCCTCAAATATTGAATGGAAAAAAAAAATGAAGAACAAATAAGGAAAGTAAAAGATTTTTCAAGTTGTTGACATGTTCTGGGGAAAGTCATAAACATCTATACACTCTAGATATTAGAAAATATTAAATTTGATTATAAATATTCATCCTGGTTTAACAGTAGATATGAGGAGAATAAAAATTAAATATTACATATTCTCCATCTAGTAAATGATAGAATAGAGATAATCTTTTGACCAAAGAAAGAGGGTAGTTAAAGCTAGTGGGAATAGAAAACAGATTAAAATGTCAGATATAAAAGGGCATAATATGAATCTGGCAATAAATGAAAAATTTTAAATTCAAATACCTGATGCTACAGCAGTGTTTGATAAACATGAGTGAAGACAAAGAGAATCCTGGCACTGCTTGCTTTCACGTTATGGATTTCCTGAGCTGAAATAACAAATATCTTTCTAGGTTTGCTTTGATAGTTGATTTTTTTAAATTCATGGACAAAACTATTCTCCAAACTGTTTTATATAATAAGAAATAACTGAAATGTATATAAATTTTCATAAGATATATTGCAATTTATTAGTACATTCTCACAACATTTTTACCTACTCCAAATTAAGTTTCACTTAACTTACTTTCCTTTGATGTATTTCATACAGTAACCAACATTCTTCATTCCCTATGAAAGGTACAGTCTCAACCCTGTAGCCTTCTGAGTGCTTATGGCCTGTAATTTATTTTGTTGTATTTTTATAAATGCACTGTAGCTCCCACTTGTTGAAGGATAGTTTTGTTTATTCCAAAACATTTTATGCTAGTAGTATTTAATATTTTAATGACAGAATTTAATTAAATATCTTGGAAAAAGAAGTGAAATATTTGTATGAAAATTAAATTCATGCTCTGGAATGTCCCAATAAAGAGAAACAGCTGAAAATGATGTCAAATTAGGTGTCAGCAAGATATTTAGAAAAGATTATAAAACCATGGAAATCTAAAAGGATTTAACATGTTTTTGCTTCACTGAAGAATTTAAATTCTTGAACCTTTTAAAAAACTAAAACTGGAAATCTTAGTCAATGTTATGGATGTGGTTTACACAGAGAAGGCCAGATGGAATTCCCATCAATGGATATATTCTCAAGGGAGTAGCTTTCTTCTCACATCAAAAGATTAGAACTTGAATACATATTTAACACAAAATAGTTATAATACGTCTAATTTTTATTTTTGTTGTTCCCTAAGTTAACTACATATCCAGTTAATTAGCTAACTACCATACTCAATTGCACTGACTGAAAGTATTTCTGTTGCATGTCACGCATTTATTTTGCTTATAGTATACAAAGCTAATGAATTTCTGGGCTAATACATTAGTTGCTTTTGCTTCTGATGCAACTGGATTTCAGGCTTCTGGTTGAACTTTAGATGATTTATCTGAAGATGGGACAGAACTCTGACTTAACATGAATGTTAAGTCATAGACCCCATAGACTGTAGCCCACCAGGCTCTTCTGTCCATGAGATTCTCCAGGCAAGAATACTGGAGTGGTTAGTCATTCCCTTCTCCAGGGGATCTTCCCGACACATGGATCAAACCCAGGTCTCCTGCATTGCAGGCAGATTCTTTACCACTGAGCCACCAGGCTAGGGCATCTTATTCACAATTCAGAAGGTTAATAGCAAGCATGTGGGTGCCATTTGTTGTGGAAACCAAGGGGCTAAGTTATTAAATTCACCATAATACATACTTAGCCAATTATGGTATTACAAGAAATCCTGACTTCTGGAAGGAGGCTTCACAGATTTTATAGCCAAAACTAGATATGTGGTGGGAGGATTACCAAACGGTGGAGTGTCAGTTTTACAGTTTAACTCCTCAATTACCAGGCTGCGAATAGCTCTACCAAGTTTCTGTCTTCATTTCCGTGTTGATATAACAGTAAAAATTATTCTCAGATGACCCAACTCCAGTCAGTTCTGAGAGTTGGAGAGCTAAAAAACTGGCATTTATAACTATCTCACATTATCATATTTTCTCAAAAATTAGCAGAATTTTGACTTAATTTTTGGAACAGAATTATACCTGCCATATTAATGATTCTTACACCCTCCTTTGTTTGTACAAAAGGGCAAACCATTGTAAGGACCTCCTATAAGAGATCCTCTGGTATCCTACAGATATTTATCATATTATTATAAATTTTTTCCTTTTGAAAAATTTTAAAAATTTGTAAAAATAATCTGACAGAGGTCATGGAGCTGACTTCATGCTCTGCCAGTATTTAGACAGGCTGCTTTGGTACAGTGAATATTGGATGGAGGTGAGGAAGATAAGAGTTCTAGAGTGCTGCTTGAGATGTTTTTATAGCTCTGGCGCCTATGACTTTTCCATGCCTCATTTTTCTTAACTGTAAAATGGGGAGTAATCATGTAGCTACCTTGTAGATTGAGGTGAATCACATGTGTGTATGTGATGCATATTAGACATAGATAACTGCTCAGTGCCTCTCAGCTATTGTCTTGTGTGCCTGTTTCTTCTGCTTGGGACTAGGCTGTGAGGTTCTTTTGGAAAGTTGCCCTGCAAATACTTTATTTATGTTCTCAGTGAATTGTACAAGCATAAAAGAGTTTTGTCATTAATTGGGAAGACCATCTTGTATTGTGGGTTTCCTTTCCCTTTTTGGCACTTGGTAGATAAGCGGTGTCATACTGGGGCTAGTGGGGGAGAAGTGGATCAGAGTGATATGGCAGGAACAGGCTGACAGCTTGAAAAGTTTTCTGTTTTCTGTCTTCCTCCTCCGCATGCCTGCTGTGCAACTCAGAAAGAATTAAAGAATAAAAGGCGAAGGACAGTGGCCTCTGGGTTGGAACTGAATGCATGGGAACACGGGGGGTAATGTGAGAAAGAGAATGGGGAGATTTGGCTGTTTAAAAATCTACAAAATGAAATTGTGGAAGCATTATAGCTATTGATTTCTCATTTAGCCCTAGGGACCAATTAATCTTGATGAGATTTCCCAGTCGGTTTGGGGTAATGGGTCCTCACAGAACTCAGACAAATGGAATCAGAAAATTGCAATTAAATACCAGGCCTCCACAGCATCTGTTGTATGATCCTGCATGCCTCAATAGTGTTTTCTTTATCTATCATAAATGACATATTGTGACATAATCTGTACTGTGTCATTGATTCTTTTGTAATTATTATAATGTGCCACAACAGATATTATGGGATCATGACTTACTCATCTTTTTATTCCCAGGATCCAGCATGATATCTTTCATATAATATGTATACAATATCTTTAAAGAGAGAAAAATAAGAGGAAAGATAAAAAAGGAAAAGAAAGAAATGAAGGAAGGCAGGAAGAATGCTTATTCATATGGCTATTGTAAATGACTCCAGACAAATTTTCTTCTTGAAGAGCTCTAAGAAAGAGTATCATATAATCTTTACCAGTAATATATTCCAGAGAGTAGCAACTATTTGAGCAGAGATATTATGAAGACATAGATCTTTACATAATTGAATCTTTACTCTAGAAAAGTAAGTTTTAGAGATATAAGAAATATACTAAAGAGAAGCTAATCTGATTAAATTTAGACAGTACATATATCAAAAAAGTCATGTGCTATAGTTAGTGGGTAAAGAAGGTGATGTGATCCAACAAACATTTTACATAATGCAATTGAAACGCTATTGTATTACTCATCAAGAATCCTTCTGAAGTGCAAATATGAACTTTTCACCTATTATTAGTTCCCTGGTACATTTTATAAACTAAACGATTTCACTTCTGTTAAACCATAATACCTTTCAAAATTTTCTTAGCCTCTTGAGGTTGATGAATTATTTATTGTTAAGCAACTTGGTTGCCAAAAGGAGACAGTCTAATGAGATTTTGGAAGCTAAATATGAATAGTCTCATGATTTTGAAAGAAAATAGTGCACTTGTTGAGATGTGGATTACTCAGATTCAACGATTAGTTTGGCAATGTGCCATTTTTCACATATATTGCTAACAATTCTAATAACTTCAACTTATAAGGGGGAAGTGGCACTTTCCATTGTTGTTTCTATCAGCAAGCATGGAAAAATATCTTTTTTAAAAAGTTTGATATTGTAAATATCTTCCAGAGTTAAATTGATGTTGAGAGAGAAAGCACAATTCTTTCATAAATGCATTAATTCAAAATAAAATGTCAAGGGGATGAGTGGCCAAGAGAGTAGACTAGGAGGACCCTGAGCTCACCTCCTGCCATGGGGACACCAAAATTACAGCTATTTACAGAGTACCTATCAATGGAAAAATCAGAAGACTAGCAGAAAAGATGTTATACAACTAAAGATGTAAAAAAGAAACCACAAGAAGATAGGTAGGAAGGCAGAAATGTGGTAGAGTCAAGTTCTAGGGTGGGCAACCCACAAAAGGGAGGACAATTATAATTGCAGAGAAGCACAAGTGGCAGTTTTAAAAGTGGCACGTTGCCGCTAATTCTCTGGAGAAATGCAGGGGCTCATATGGAAAGCTACGAAGAAAGACAGGCTCCAAGTTGGGTCACTCGAGTTATTTGGGATATTCAGAAGTGCTGTTTTTGCCTGAGCAGAAACCAGCTGTGAAAGTACTATCAAAACCAGAGAGGGACAGAGGTTAAAGTGGTGATGGCAAATTTTATGCAGGACTATTGCAATTACAGAGGGGAGACACTAGTATGAAACTGGGCTTCCTTCCAAATACAAGAGAGACAAGGATCTAATGATCTGAGTCTCACGTCGAGCTCCTCAGCTCTGGGGTTCTGCACACAGAAGATAAGCTCCTAGAATGTGTAACTTGGCTTCCTTTTGGAGAATCAGAGGGCCGTGGGAAATGGGGACTTCACTCTTAAAAGGCACACACAATATCTCATATGCTGTGAGACCCAGGGCAGATTAAGTCATTTGAAAGAAGCTTACATCAGAACCACCCACTGATCTTGGAGAGCCTCCCAGAGAGGGGCAAATGGAGCTCACCCTGGAGACATAGAGCCTGATAGCAGCCATCTTTGGGAGCTTGTTCTATCACATGTGTTTGGTGCTGCCAAACACTGTTTTGAAATCCTCCATCAAGCTTATTAGTGCCAGGACCTAACCCCACCCACCAGCCTTTTGGCATCAGTACTGGGACATTCCAGGCCAAGTAACTAGCCAGGCAAGGAGAAAGCTCCACTGACCAGAGACCCTGATGCTTTAAGACCCCCTGGGCCTACAGCTGTCCCAAGACCTGGCCCTGTGCATCAGAGAGCCCAGATCCCAGCCCCCTATACTAGTATGCTCTCACTAGCCCTGGAACCCACAGGGTCCTGCAGTCAGAGACCCTGTGACCTAGTTTCACCCATCAGTGGGACCAGCCTCACCCACCAGCAACTAGGCACTGGCCCTTTTGCCCACTGTTTTGTCCACCAGAGAGCTGAAGCACTAAATCTAGGGCCCATGCAGTCCAAACTGGGGGCACCTGCTAGAGCAGATACCTCCTAGAGATCAGAGGGGAATGAATTTTGGGGAAGCAAAGGACATCTTCACAAAAAGCCAATTCTCCAAGGTCAGAAAACATAATGAATCTACCATATACAGAGAAATAAAAGCAGAAAATTAGGTGACTAAGAAATATCTTTTAACCAAAGAAACAGGATAAACGTAAGTGAAGTGAATGTAGGCAATCTACCCTATAGATTATTTAAGGTAATGATCCTAAAAATGTTCAAAGAACTTGGGAGAAGAATGGATGTGCACAGTAAAAAGTTAGAAGTTTTTAACAAAGAGTTATAAATATAAAGAAGATTAACACAAAGATAAAACAGAGTTGTAATATAAAATAAAGATATTAATATAAAGAAGAACCAGAAATGAACAAAGCAATAACTGAAGTAAAAAATACACTAGAAGAAATCTACAGTAGATTAAATAATGATCCAGAAGACTGGATCAGTGCCCTGGAAGACAGAGTAGTGGAAATCATGGAAGACAGCTGACTAGAAAAAATAGTAAAAATAAATGAGGACAGTTCAAGAGACATTAGTGATAACAAGTATATTAACATTTGAATTACAGGGATTCCAGAAGGAGAAGAGAGGCAGAAAGTGTAGAGAACATATTTGAAGACATAACAGCTGAACACTTCCCTAACCCAGGAAACATCCATGTCCAGGAAGCAGAGAGTCCAAAACAAAATCAACCCAAAGAGGAACACACCAAGATATACTATAACTAAAATGGCAAAAAGTGAAAGATAAAGAGAATATTAAAAGCAACAAGGGAGTTCCCAAAAGGCTATCAGCTGACTTTTCAGCAAAAATTCTGCAGGCCAGAAGGGGGTGGCATGATATCTTTTAAGTGATGAAAGTAAAAAACCTACAACTGAGATTACTCTACCTAGCAAGGTTTCCGGAGAAGGCAACGGCATCCCACTCCAGTACTCCTGCCTGGAAAATCCCATGGGCGGAGGAGTGTGGGGCCCTACATGGGAAACCTTAAAGAAGATGGGTTAGCTTTGCTGTGGAAAACTAAGATGGCACCTGGCGGAAGAGATAGGGGCGTGGTCTATGTTAAAGTTGTTGATTGGCTCTCTTGATTTCCCTGCACAGCGCGTGATCACCATAGACTCCCGTTATAATGAAGGCACATGACAGTTTGACCTTTAACAAGATTGGTGCAACTATGGCATATTACGATTTGACCTTTAACGTGATTGGTGCAACTATGGCATACTACGATTTGACCTTTAACGTGATTGGTGCAACTGTAGAAAGTCCCTGGCAAAACCCCCTTGCTTGCCTATATAAACCAAGAGTTTGTGGCAATAAAGCAGAACTGCTTAGATGGAACCCTTGTCACATCTGATTGTCTCTCAGTCGCTGAGGGGCTGGGTTGGCGAACAGGAGGCTCATCTCTCCTCGGGACCCCTCGGCTTTGCTGAGGGAAGTTCCACTGCCTCTCTCTCTCTCTGCAGAGTGCCCGCCGCAGAAGAGCGTGGTAGGCTGCAGTCCATGGGGTCGCTAAGAGTCGGACACGACTGAGCAACTTCCCTTTCACTTTTTGCTTTCATGCATTGGAGAAGGAAATGGCAACCCACTCCAGTGTTCTTGCCTGGAGGATCCCAGAGACGGGGGAACCTGGTGGGCTGCCATCTATGGGGTCACACAGAGTAGGACACGACTAAAGTGACTTAGCAGCAGCAGCAGCAAGGTTTCCATTCAGACTTGATGGCAAGATCTGGAATTTTACAAACAAAAGTTAAAGCAGTTAGGCACCACCAAGCTAGGTCTACAAGAAATGTTACAGTGACTTGTCTTAGGTGAAAAAGAAAAGGCTGCAACTTGAAATATGAAAATTATGAAAGGAAAAACCTCTTGGTAAAGGCAAATGTACAAAGCTAGTAGGAAGGTTAAAAAGACAAAAGTAATAAAATTATTTGTATCAGCAATAAGTAGTTAAGTGATACACAAAAGAAAATGGTATAGAATGTAACATTAAAACAGTAAACATGGTGGGTAAAAATGCAAGGTTGTTAAAATGAGTTTGAATTTAGGAGATTAACTACTTAAAATAATCATATATACATATATTGCTAATAATCATGTAACATCTTTGTATAGTGACATATCATAGCTAGACTCATTGTGATGATTTTGAAATATAATAGAAATACAAATCACAGTGTTGTGTAACAGAAACTAACAGTGTTATAGACCAATTATTGTACAAAAACAAACAAAAAATAAAAACTCTGAAAAAAAGAGAACCAGGTTTGCAGAGAGTAAAGAGAGGGGAAATTGGATGAAAGTAGTCAAAAGGTACAAACTTCCATTTTTAAGATAAATAAGTACAAGGGATGTAATGAGCAACGTGATAAATACGGTTAACACTGCTGTATGCTATCTATGAAAGTTGTTAAGAAAGTAAATAAATCCTAAGTCTTGTCACAAGAAAAGAATTTTTTATGTTTCTTCAATTTGTATGTATAAGAGATGATGGATGTTCACTGAGCTTCTTGTTATCATTTCATGATATGTGGAAGCCAAATCATTATGCACCTTAAGCTTATGCAGTGCTGTATGTCAGCTATATCTCAGTCAAACTTAAAGAAAAAAATTAGGATGTCAAGATTGTAACTATACCCAAAGCAATCTATAGATTCAATGCACTCCCTATCAAGCTACCAATGATATTTTTCACAGAGCTAGAACAAATAATTTCACAATTTGTATGGCAATACAAAAAACCTCGAATAGCCAAAGCAATCTTGAGAAAGAAGAATGGAACTGGAAGAATCAACCTGCCTGACTTCAGGCTCTACTACAAAGCCACAATCATGAAGACAGTATGGTACTGGCACAAAGACAGAAATATAGATCAATGGAACAAAATAGAAATCCCAGAGATAAATCCACGTACCTATGGACACCTTATCTTCGACAAAGGAGGCAAGAATATACAATGGAGAAAGATAATCTCTTTAGCAAGTGGTGCTGGGAAAACTGGTCAACCACTTGTAAAAGAATGAAACTAGAACACTTTCTAACACCATACACAAAAATAAACTCAAAATGGATTATGATCTAAATGTAAGACCAGAAACTATAAAACTCCTAGAGGAAAACATAGGCAAAACACTCTCCGGCATCAATCACAGCAGGGTTCTCTATGATCCACCTCCCAGAATACTGGAAATAAAAGTAAAAATAAACAAATGGGACCTAATTATAAAAGCTTTTGCACAACAAAGGAAACTATAAGCAGGGTGAAAAGACAGCCTTCAGAATGGGAGAAAATAATAGCTAATGAAGCCACTGACAAAGAATTAATCTCAAAAATATACAAGCAACTCCTGAAGCTCAATTCCAGAAAAATAAATGACCCAATCAAAAAATGGGCCAAAGACCTAAACAGACATTTTTACAAAGAAGACATACAGATAGCTAACAAACATGAAAAGATGATCAACATCACTCATTATCAGAGAAATGCAAATCAAAACCACAATGAGGTACCATTTCACGTCAGTCAGAATGGCTGCGATCCAAAAGTCTACAAGCAATAAATGCTGGAGAGGGTGTGGAGAAAAGGGAACCCTCTTACACTGTTGGTGGGAATGCAAACTAATACAGCCACTATGGAGAAGAGTTTGGAGATTCCTTAAAAAACTGGAAATAGAACTGCCTTATGACCCAGCAATCCCACTACTGGGCATACACACTGAGGAAACCAAAATTGAAAGAGACACGTGTACCCCAATGTTCATCACAGCAATGGTTACAACAGCCAGGACATGGAAGCAACCCAGAGGTCCATCAGCAGACGAATGGATAAGAATATACACAACGGAGTATTACTCAGCCATAAAAAGAATACGTTTGAATCAGTTCTAATGAGGTGGATGAAACTGGAGCCTATTATACAGAGTGAAGTAAGCCAGAAAGAAAAACACCAGTACAGTATACTAATGCATATATATGGAATTTAGAAAGATGGTAACAATAACCCTGCATGCAAGACAGCAAAAGAGACACAGATGTATAGAACAGTCTTTTGGCCTCTGTGGGAGAAAGCAAGGGTGGGATGATCTGAGAGAATACCATTGAAACATGTATATTATCATATGTGAAACATATTTCCAGTCCAGGTTCAGTGCATGAGACAGGTGCTCAGGGCTGGTGCACTGGGATGACCCAAGGGATGGGATAGGGAGGAAGGTGGGAGGGGATTCAGGATGGGAAACACATCTACACCCACAGCGGATTCATGTCAGTGTATGCCAAAAACTACTACAGTATTGTAAAGTAATTACCCTCCGACTAAAATAAATATTTTTAAAAAGTTGTAATTATAAAGGAAAAATGCCATTTAATTCAAATTCCCTTGGATACCAGGACAGAAGTAATATGTTCTAGCTTTTTATAGTGTTTACTTCTAGCTTGACTGAACAAAGGTGAATGGACTCAAAAACATGTTAACAAACTCTTAAATGTAATGTTTATATCTTTGGAGGCTTTGAATACAAATGGCCCCCACAACTCCTTTAGTTTTCCTATTTTAAGGTAGAAACTTGAGGCCTTTCTGTGACAGGGATCTCCTAGGTATATACTATGGCGTGTGACCCTGATCCATATACATATTCTACATAATAGATGCGTCAACACCCCAGCAGTGCCAGGCACACAGGCAGCATTCAATAAATGTTTGCTGAGCTGAAACTAGTAGTTAGCACTTGGAAATCTCATTTGAATGAATGAACAGATGCTGACCCATGAGTAATGCACCTCTTGTTGACTGTCACCGTTATTTAATGTGTATTAGCAAGAAATACCGGAGAAGGCAATGGCACCCCACTCCAGTACTCTTGCCTGGAGAATCCCATGGATGGAGGAGCCTGGAAGGCTGCAGTCCGTGGGGTCGCTAAGAATTAGACACGACTGAGCGACTTCACTTTCCCTTTTCACTTTCATGCATTGGAGAAGGAAATGGCAAACCACTCCAGTGTTCTTGCCTGGAGAATCCCAGGGATGGGGGAGCCTGGTGGGCTGCTGTCTATGGGGTCGCACAGAGTCGGACATGACTGAAGCGACGCAGCAGCAGCAGCAGCAGCAGCAGCAGCAGCAGCAAGAAATACTGAAAATTCAGTCTTGCTCTGGAGATTTGTTCAGAGAAATAAAGTTTCTTTCTTTAAGTTCAGTAAACATCCC
Organism: Capra hircus; assembly: GCF_001704415.2. Lineage (NCBI taxonomy): Eukaryota > Metazoa > Chordata > Mammalia > Artiodactyla > Bovidae > Capra > Capra hircus. Next base: position 88,355,268 of record NC_030813.1, on the reverse strand, counting down.
TATTTAAAGGACTGCAAATATATACTGTATAGAGCAAATAACATGTAATGAATAAAAGCAGAACACACAATCTTTACAGCAACCGAGTAACTGCTTTTCTTAAGCAGAGAATCTTGTATATGACTTCTTACATTGATTGAAAGAAAGAAAATGGTAATTTGTTATTTTATAATGGTATAATAGAAGTCTATTTCATTTTCTTGAAACAACATTTTTTCAAGGATTTTGCTTACACTCTTCAGTAAAACGTGGACAGGGATTAAACATGGAATGTCTTTACTGTGATTTTTTTTTTCAGGAGTAACAGCCAACTATGCAAAAACTATGAGAATGGAAATTACATCCTCACCTCACCCGTGTCTTTGTATGAGGCTGTCTTTGACTCCTTTCCTAGGAAGACTTCATTGGGGTAGACACATTTTTGTTTTGAGATACTTGGGTTAGTAATTGCCTTAGATGGGGTTCAAACTGAGCCTAATATTGATTTCTATTGTGTGGCAAAGGGTATTGTATCTCACGTTCAGACTACTAGTAGCAATATTTTTAGTTCCTCAGCAGATCCCACAGAATCCTAAGCAGGCTAAGATAAGTTACTCGAACAAAACCTGGCCAGAAGATGCTTCCTGAAAACAGGTTTAGTTTATACTTTGAAAAGAATGTGTAGAAATATTCTCAATTTTACTGTTCAGTAAATTTTTTTAAAGAAATCGACAAAAGACGGTTTAAAGAGAGAAAATTTAGTGATGAGAATAGTGAGTCTATTCCTCCATGCAGAGGGAGAAGACTCAAATAAACGGAGAAATATTAGAGTTGGAAAATTCAGTGGAGGTAATGTATGTGCATTTTACCTTCTCCATTATGTAATTCACCAAAACGAGTTCTAGGAAGACAAATATAACTCATTCTGTGTTGAACAGAGCCAGGACTTCAATTTGAACTTCATGTTACTTGTCTATAATAGGATACCTTAAATGAACATAACCCTAAATATCTGGGATTTTGAAAGATTTATGCGACACCGAGTGTGAGCTATTTAGTACTGCAGAGAAAATGGAGCCACTCTTCAGTATTCTAATGCTAGTGGGGGAATGCCTCAATTGAAACTTGTCTCCATATAGATGGCATTTGGAGGCTAGTAGAGGGGAAATGAGGGCATTTACATGATTTTCATTAACACCAAAGTAGAGTAGATGTGTTGAAACATGGCATTCAGTGAAGAAAAAGTTAGACATAAAAGAGCACTGTATGTTGTTTAATGCCCATATAATGGTAAATAAAGAATTCCACAGAAATAATGGACACTCAAGCCAAGATATTGATTACTTTAAGGATGAGAGAGGGTGACAAGCCAAGAGGGGTAAATGAAATACTTTATTATAGCAATATTTTATTTTAAAGCTAACAATGTTATTCTTTAAACCTGTGTATATCTTAAATATCACATAACTCTTTACAAGATTGTATGAGAGTAACCTTTAATATAGGATATGGTTATAAACTTTATGCATGTCTATGCTGATATACATTTCATTTCCCATCACACGTCCCAAATATTGAATGAAGATTAAAAGTTATGATAGTCACATTGTTTCAGTCTCAAAATTTAACATTTCACTTTATGAGCCTAATTTTCAGACTCTCTATTAGGTGGCGAGAAGAGAGATTTTCTTCTCTCTCACGCTTCACTTCTCACGGCCTATTTCCACAAGATATGTTTCTACCTGTCCTGCCTGAACCCTGGCACTCTTATGCCAACATACTCACCATCTTTTATAAATTCAGATCAGCACACTATCAGGCTTGCTTGCCTGCCTGTTTCCCTTCCTCAGTGGTGGGGAGAATACATTTTACTAGGTTCAGTGTTCTGAAAGTCTCAACTCTGTACTATGGACATCACTAAACACTTTCTCCTAATTTTTTCATAACAAGAATAGAGGCTGCTCCCTATCCTCATCACCTGGCTCCTGTAACATTTGAATCTGAGAAAAAGCAAAAGAACTTCTACTTAGATGCAACCAAATGTCCATCCAGGCTTAAAGATCTGATAACGCAGCTTGGTGCCTCAAAAATCTACCGGGAGCGATCATGAAGTATAAAACTATGTGAAAACGTATGGCACTGCCTTGCACTCCAGGTGCAGCTCATGATGGTCTAGCTTCTCAGGAAACCTCAAGGGTGTGCATAGGCAGGAGTGAAAGTGAAGGCCAAGTTTGTACCATGTCAGAAGGAAAAAATCTAAGTGCCAGCAGAGCAGTGAACAAAAGAGACACCGAACCTGAACTCTTATTTTCTTTCTCTCTTCTATCAAATCTATTGCTGCAGCATGTGTCATGAGGCAAACAAATACCATTTGGAGAGAGAACTTGTTTGCAATTTTAACTATGAGAAAGCAAGATACATCCAGTGTCAGGCCAGATGTAATCAACTCTGGAGAATCCCAGGGGTACTTGTTCTGATTTGAGATTGTCCACTTACGAAGGACTTTAAAGGTTTCAGCTTTCCTGGTTGGCCTCCACTACTGACCTTGATGTTAACAAGAAAGCAGATGCCCTCATTTGCCTTCTGCTGGTCTCCAATGCCATGTGTATGGAGACAATTTTTGCAGGAAGCATTCCTCTTTTATGACCCCATGACATTTTGATTCAGCAGCCTGTGGTACCATAAAAGTCATTACTCAGAATAATTGGTAGCTAAACCACAGAAGTATAGGTTTTTCCACATTGCCAACTGGGAGGGGCAGTTGAGAATTTGGCCAAAACTGGACTTCTGATGAGATTGTGCTGGACAGACTAGAATATTTCAGCTACACACCCGTTTAGCTCCACAATAGCTCTTTTAGCTTGAAAATTGGGAGAATCATTCCAGGAGCAGTAGGATCTGAGAATGAATCCAGTGTCACTCTGGTTTCTTCGATGCCACCTCAGGCTTTAGGTGGGTGATAACTGAGGCAAGGAGATTTCCAGATGTCTCAGTGGTAAAGAACCTGCCTGCCATTTCGGGAGACACAGGAGATGCAGGTTTGGTCCCCGAGTCAATCCCTGGGTTGGGGAGATTCCCCTGGAGAAGGGAAAAGGCAACCCACTCCAGTATTCTTGCCTGGAAAATCCCATGAACAGAGGAGTCTAATGGGCTGCAGTCCATGAGGTCACAAAGAGTTGGATACAACTGAACTTGCCCATACACAACCAAAGCAAGATTCCTAAGAAGCTTCTCAAACAGTAGTTTGGTTTTCAAATGGCACCAAGTAGGGACTGTGAAGGAGTTTCATGATGATGTTAGGAGGGATAGTTTAGACCATGTGAAATGTAATTTTGGTTTCTGAAAACAGGCCTCTTAAAAAATTGCCTCTTTGTGAGTTACCTATTTCTTCCCTTTAAGTTTCTGTTTCCTCTTGATTTGAAGAGTTATGGTGTATCTATGAAAATGTGTTTACTACTCTGTAGTTGTAACTCAACCCAAAAACAAGTGGACTAATTTAGTTCTCACAAAAATCTCAAGAAAATGGTGCTATTATCATCACTACTCTATAAATGAAATTGACTCAGGGAAGTTAAAGAAATTATTCAAAAACACATAGCAAATATACCAACTGCTGTATTGTAACTAAAGGGACTTAATTCTTGTTTGGTTAAAATTTTAGCCTTTAAAACACCTGGATATTTGAGTTCAAGCAAACATACCTGTATATGTCTAAGGCTTTTTTTCTTTTTCTCTCTATAATGTAAATAGAATTAAGTAGTGAGTAAAATGTCTGAAGAATGGATAATTTGAAAGCTCTACTTTCCAGTTTCTATCAACCCATGTGTAATTTTGTATCTAAATTCCTTTTTTTAAACATTATATTACAAGCATTTTCCATATTGTCATAAAATCTAAGTAGTGTTTGCACCATATTCCATCACATAGCTGTATTACCAGTTACCTAGGTGTTCTGTTCTGCAAATGAAAGCAGGTTTGAATTTCTCTGTAGAACAAATAATGATGCAATAAATATTCTTGTGGCTAATGTTTCTTGTGTTTTTATAATTACTTCCTTCGTACAGATCCACAAGAATCAGTCAAGGAGTATAGCATTTTTTAAAACTATTATTGTACACACTAAATAATTTTATGTTATAAAAATAATATGTGGGTGTGAGCTATATTATCTGTACAATTATATATTTATGTGTGTATATATATCAGTGTATATATGAAAAATATATATACTATAAATACATGTGTGTATTATATTATCCATACAATTCCAAATCAATGTAAAATTAGAAATAATGTTGTCAATATATTCCGATTTAACTAACAGAGTCAAATGTTGACTGATTGAAGAAATCCATGAAATATTTTCTAATCATTGAGGAGGTAGAAAAAGATACTTTTGAAAAATTTTTCTTAATAGATACATTGCTTTATAAAGGCATTCATAGCATGGACCAAGGATCTATTTTTATCAAATTAAATGTTTATATACTGTATTGGTAAATAAATGTGAAGTAATAGCAGTAAATTAGAGAAGACTTTAGAAATATTGAAAGTCAGGCCACAAAATGTTGGGCCACAAAAGAGAAAATAATTTGAGATGAAGCAAGAATTTTAAAAATGTGACCTACATTGAACCACCATGGAAGTCATTCCCTAGCATTTTGTGGTCACCCTCATTCATCAACTTCTAAATATGCTCCAAACAGAGGAGTTCCCGGGTATGTGACCCTGAAACTGTCTGAGCAAACCCAACCACCGTAAATGATCCTTAAGCTACTAAATTAATTCTAATATATAATAAGAACTGTTTTCAAAGATGACATGTCACAGATTTAAGCAAATTTAGTGACTAAGAGGATGCCTCAATAAAATGCCAAATAAGTGAGAAAGAATGTAAAAATAAGACAGTCTAGTTTTTTGTGTGTTACTTTACACAAATTTTATGAACCGTAATAAAATTAATACAATCCTGATTTCCAGAATTTTCTTTTTCATTTCAACATCTAGATTTTTCTCAATTTCAGACCATATAGGGATATTATAAATCAAATCTGAAAATCACACAACTTATATAACTTAAGAGTGATTATAATAGCATTCAGAAGTTGTCAGTCATTGTCAGTTAAAACGACTTCATTATAAAGAGGTCCTTCATCTTCTCTAGGGAATAGTTATGTTTTGAATGTTAATCTTGGTCCTTTCTGAGTTCCCACAGACTGAGTTCCCTGTTAGCCTCCCAGTTATGCCACTCCACCATGTTTACAGGGATCCAAGGATCTTGCTCCCATTTCTAGGACTCTCCCTGAAAGGGAGAGCAGAGTTAGCTCAGGCCTTATATTGCTACACTTACATGTGTTCAGTCATCTCCCCCATAACACACACATATACACATTCTGCCTAACGTGGCAGATGGAGTCCCTGTCTTTCCAACACTCAGTTTAGTTCAGTTCAGGCACTCAGTTATGTCCGACTCTTTGTGACCCCATGGACTGCAGCACGCCAGGCCTCCCTGTCTGTCACCAACTCGCAGAGTTTACTCAAAATCATGTCCATTGAGTCGGTGATGCCATCAAACCATCTTATCCTCTGTCATTCCCTCCTCCTCCTGCCCTCAATCTTACCCAGCATCAGGGTCTTTTCCAATGAGTCAGCTCTTTTCAACAGGTGGCCAAAGTATTGCAGTTTTAGCTTCAGCATCAGTCCTTCCAATGAACACTCAGGACTGATCTCTTTTGGGATGGACTGGTTGGATCTTGCAGTCCAAGGGACTCTCAAGAGCCTTCTCCAACACCACAGTTCGAAAGCATCAATTCTTTAGTGCTCAGCTTTCTTTATAGTCCAACTCTCACATCCATACATGACTACTGGAAAACCATAGCCTTGACTAGATTGATCTTTGTTGGCAAAGTAATGTCTCTGTTTTTAAATATGCTGTCTAGGTTGGTCATAACTTTTCTTCCAAGAAGTAAGTGTCTTTTAATTTCATGGCTGCAGTCACCATCTGCAGTGATTTTGGAGCCCCCAAAAATAAAGTCTGACACTGTTTCCCCATCTATTTCCCATGAGGTAATGGGACCAGATGCCATGATCTTCGTTTTCTGAATGTTGAGCTTTAAGACAACTTTTTCATTCTTCTCTTTCACTTTCATCAAGAGGCTCTTTAGTTCTTCACTTTCAGCCATAAGGGTGGTGTCATCTGCATATCTGAGGTGATTGATATTTCTCCCAGCAATCTTGATTCCAGCCTGTGCTTTATCCAGCCTAGCATTTCTCATGATGTACTCTGCATAGAAGTTAAATAAGCAGGGTGACAATATACAGTCTTGACATACTCCTTTCCCTATTTGGAATCAGTCTGTTGTTCCATGTCCAGTTCTAACTGTTGCTTCCTGATCTGCATACAGATTTCTCAAGAGGCAGATCAGGTGGTCTGGTATTCCCATCTCTTCCAGAATTTTCCACAGTTTATTGTGATCCACACAGTCAAAGGCTTTGTCATACTCAATAAAGCAGAAATAGATGTTTTTCTGGAACTCTCTTGCTTTTTTGATGATCCAGCAGATGTTGGCAATTTGATCTCTGGTTCCTCTGCCTTTTCTAAAACCAGCTTGAACATCTGGAAGTTCAGGGTTCACATATTGCTGAAGCCTGGCTTGGAGAATTTTGAGCATTACTTTGCTAGCATGTGAGATGAGTGCAATTGTGAGGTAGTTTGAGCATTCTTTGGCATTGCCTTTCTTTGGAATTGGAATGAAAACTGACTTTTTCCAGTCTTGTGACCAGTGAGTTTTCCAAATTTGCTCACATATTGAGTGCAGCACTTTCACAGCATCATCTTTCAGGATTTGAAATAGCTCAACTGGAATTCTATCACCTCCACTAGCTTTGTTTGTAGTGATGCTTCCTAAAGGCCCACTTGACTTTACATTCCAGGATGGCTGGCTCTAGGTGAGTGATCACACCATTGTGATTATCTGGGTCATGAAGATCTTTTTTGTATAGTTTTCCTGTGTATTCTTGCCACCTCTTCTTAATATCTTCTGCTTCTATTAAGTCCGTACCATTTCTGTTGAGCCAATCTTTGTATGAAATGTTCCCTTGGTATCTCTAATTTTCTTGAAGAGATCTCTAGTCTTTCCCATTCTTTTTTTTTTTTTTTCTCTCTCTCTCTCTATTTCTTTGCATTGATCACTGTGGAAGGCTTTCTTATCTCTCCTTGCTATTCTTTGAACCTCTGCATTCAAATGGGTATATCTTTACTTTTCTCCTTTGCTTTTTGCTTCTCTTCTTTTCACAGCTATTTTTGTAAGGCTTTCTGAGACAGTTGTTTTGCTCTTTTTCATTTCTTTTTCATGGGTATGGTCTTGATTCCTGTCTCCTGTACAATGTCATGACCTCCATCCATAGTTCATCAGGCACTCTGTCTATCAGATCTAGTCCCTTATATCTATTTCTCACTTCAACTGTATAATCATAAGGGATTTGATTTCAGTCATACCTGAATGATCTAGTGGTTTTCCCTACTTTTTTCAATTTCAGTCTGAATTTGGCAAGAAAGAGTTCATGATATGAGCCACAGTCAGCTGCCAGTCTTGTTTTTGCTGACTGTATAGAGCTTCTCCATCTTTGGCTGAAAAGAATATAATCAGTCTGATTTCAATGTTGACCACCTAATGATTTCCATGTGTAGAGTCTTCTCTTATGTTGTTGGAAGAGGGTGTTTGCTATGACCAGTGCATTCTGTTGGTAAAACTATATTAGCCTTTGTCCTGCTTCATTTCTTACTCCAAGGCCAAATTTGCCTGTTACTCCAGGTATTTCTTGACTTCTTACTTTTACATTCCAGTCCCCAGTAATGAAAAGGATATCTTTTTTGGGTGTTGGTTCTAAAAGATCTTCATAGAACCGCTCAGCTTCAGCTACTTCAGCATTACCGGTCTGGGCATAGACTTGGATTACTGTGATATTGAACGGTTTTTCTTGGAAACACTAACCACCTCTTACTCTGTTTCAGTTTTCTCTTTCATCCTTAGTGAATAGAATCCTAAGAAAGTTCTCTCTCCTTTTCAGTACTTCCCTGCCTTGGCCTTTTGTTAGTGATAATGAAAGGCAAACTTAGCATATTTCTTCAGTTTCAAGCAAACCTTTCTCTAGGGAATTTAAGATTCAAGTCCACCGTAGAGTGTGGGGAACAGATGTAAATCATATACTCTCCATCCACATTTTTCATAATGGACTGAAATGAACTTTGAAGGCACATTGAAGTGGGAGATACATTTTGTTTGATGGTGAATGGATATGGTAAACCATAGAATTAGTTTAATCAGATAAGTTCTTGATTGACCACTGTCTACCTCACTCTAAAACCTAAATACTGTATTGTATTGCAATGAAATTTGTATGTGAAGCTGAACTTCTCCTCTGCCAGTTTACAAACCAGAGAAGGCAATTGCACCCCACTCCAGTACTCTTGCCTGGTAATTCCCATGGACAGCAGAGCCTGGTAGGCTGCAGTCCATGGGGTTGCTAAGAGTCAGAAATGGCTGAGTGACTTCATTTTCAATTTTCACTTTTATGCATTGGAGAAGGAAATGGCAACCCACTCCAGTGTTCTTGCCTGGAGATTCCCAGGGACGGGGGAGCCTGGTTGACTTCCGTCTATGGGGTCACACAGAGTCAGACACAACTGAAGTGACTTAGCAACACAGCAGCAGTTTGTAAACATCTCAAGAGGAAGATGAATTTTTTCTTACTCACCTCTCTAACCCAACTAGAAATGTGTCTGACCCATGAAAGTGAAAAGAAAGTGAAGTGTTAGTTGTTCAGTCATGTCTGATTCTTTGTGACCCCATGGACTGTAGCCTACCAGGCTCTTCTGTCCATGGAATTCTCCAGGCAAGAATTCTGGAATGGGTTTCCATTCTCTTCTCCAGGGGATCTTTCTGACCCAGGGACTGAACCAGGTCTCCCGCCTGACAGGCAGAGTCTTTAGCATCTGAGCCATCAGGGAAGTCTTAGTAGTAGTAGTAGCGTTAGTCACTCAGTCATGTCCGACTCTTTGCAACTCCCCAGACTGTAGCTCACCAGGCTCCTCTGTCCATGGGATTCTCCAGGCAAGAATGGGGGAGCGGATTGCCATTCCCTTCTCCAGAGGATCTTCCTGACCCAGGGATCGAACCTAGGTCTTGTGCACGGCAGGCAGATTCTTTACCGTTAAGAACACTTGGTAAATGCTGCTGCTGCTGCTGCTGCTGCTGCTAAGTCTCTTCAGTCTTGTCTGACTCTGCGCGACCCCAGAGACGGCAGCCCACCAGGCTCTTCCATTCCTGGGATTCCCCAGGAACACTGGAGTGGGTTGCCATTTCCTCTTCCAATCACTCAGTAAATACTTATGGGATAAATGAAGTTTTGGTCTCAGGGATTGAACTACCTCAGTTTTACCTGATTGACAGCATCTGTGAATCACTGTAACATAGCCTGGCTATAGCATAAAAACATCAAAATGCTAGACCAATGATTAGGAAATAGGGAAGGAGGGCTCATCAATTTTAATGACAAAATCATATTTTAATTTTTCCTCTTTTCATGAGCAAGTCCAATTTGGGGGTGTCCCAACTGTGAAACAAGCTGGTCAGGTATGTGAGGTCACACAGAAGAATAATCTTTCCAGCAGTGTCAAGAAATGTATTTACTTTTTCACCATCAATAATTTCATTCATGATATATTATTAATTTATTAAATTAAATAAATTGTATTATATTTTATATAACATAAAACATATTAAATTATCTTAACTTTTGTAGTTTAAGTGATGGCTTTCATGCCATTATCACATCTAATCTCTAAAAAATATATTGAAATTTAGGAACTGATAGCTTTTGACCACAGTGACACAGCATAAAGAGGTAAATTGAATCTAAATCTTCCCAATCCAGGTGTTCTTTCCATCATGTCATAGATGTACAACATTCTGGTGGAGAACTCACAGCTGAATCAGTTAGAAACTGTCCAAGTATAGCATCCACATAATTGACCATTATTCAAATAGAAATTTGAAGTACCATCAGAGAAACCAAGTAACTTGCAATGGGAGGATAAAAGAGAGAAAGCTGATTTCCCTCTGGGGGAAGGGAAAAGTCTTCCTTGACTGGTGGATGAATGGGACTTTTAGGATGCCAAGAATTAGGATTGTAGGGAAAGATAATTTTTAGTTGGAGAAATTGCATAAGCAAGCACAGAACTTAGGTTGAAGATCAAGGAACAGAAAGTGGCTTAGTTTGGCAGGACTTGAATGGGTGTAGAGCATAATATGGTAGGAAAGGTCAGCTGGGGCCAGATTGTGAGGAACTTGAATTCCAGACTAAGGCATTCAAATTATTATCGAGACAGTGATCACTGAGGATGCAGGTTTTCTGAGTGGACCATTGAAATTGTTAATGGGGAAATGTTATGCTTGGACTCTAGCCACTGTACTCGTATCCTCCATTTTTAAAAAAAAATCAAATCTAATATACGTGCACCTGTTTCTTTGGCTGATGTCAGGAAATCCTTTGCTATTTCCCCAGGGTAATATTTTCCTTGTATACCTCAAAAAGGGAAACTGAAGATCCTATGAGCATTTCCAAGAAATAGGCTGTCCCAGGGCAGTGAGCCCTGACTTCTGCCCGGAAAAACAGGCCTGCTTTGAGCAGGATGTGCACTGCACACATTCAGTTGATAGGAATGGGAAAAGCAGATATTCCGTCTGCCAACAATCAAACACATAAAATCACACAGGAATGTACAGTATGCTGGTCTGAACTACATAGGCGTTTGCCCCAACCAAAGAGAAAAGACCTGCCTATTTATGTCCCCTGGTAAGGACATTAGGGAAGAAAAGCTTTGATGTTTAAGCAATCATTTAATTGACTCTACTGTTGGATCCAGAAGTCCAGGGTTGGTTTCAGGAATGAACACTGAACATTTTTAATGGCACTATGAATAAACAGAGGCGTGTGGTTGAAATGGTAAGTAGATAGACCATTATCTGTAAAATATTCAGAGTATGCAGAATTTAAACTTTGCTTTTCAAAATTTATACTGCCAGTTTTGTTGAATTTAGGTTTTAGGTACTGCATCCCTGGGAATCTAAAAACACAACATGGATTCTCAAATGTGGTTGTGTGAGTTTTGTGAGGACAAGGTCAATGGAAAGGATTTAGATGACTACATCAGTCCTTGGATTTTTATGATTAGAATTGGAGTCAATTTCTCATCCTTTTACTTCACCCTGTACATCCAACAAATTTACCCCGTCATATCAACTCATCTTTGACAAACATACATCATTTGCCCCTTTTATATCAGGAGCTGACTCTAGGACCTCATCACCTTCTTCCTGGGTGAATGTAATGGCTTCTTAACTGCTTTTCCTGCCTCCAGCCTCTTCTTTCTCCTATCCAATCTGTGAACTATGTCCCTTTTCCCCTCTTTCCAACCTGCAGTCATTCCAAACTATCATTCTTAAAATACTGCTGTTGTTCTCTCACTTATCTGTTCATACCACCTTATGGTTCCTCACTGCTTTCTATACAGCTGGGCATTCAGCATTCTCCTGATTAATATACACAACACAACGGATACTCCTTGATTCCAGTATCCATTCACACATGCCCTTCACTATGCTACACTGTTGACATTTTTCAATTTCATGTTCTTCTGAGATTTCCTCGCCACCTCATCTTTTGATTAATATACTCTTGCCTCTAATCTTCCTCTTTATCTGCCTAAATCTCAACTTTTCCATGGCAACAACTTTTCTCATTGGTTTCTAAGTTTTTAGAACATCTTTCCAAATTTATGTCTCAACTCCTAACTCTAGCACTAAATTATAGGCTGCCTTATTTGGTTATTTAACCACTTTTCATCTGAGTCTTGTCCCCCAAAGTGATTTTATGTGCCAAGAAGGTGAGGATCATTTGTGGTTTCACTTTTGTAACCTCCAGTGTTCAGCATCTTTGTAGACTGACTTCAAAAAAACTGCTTTAAAAATGAGTTTGATAGAATTGAACTGAATTATTTTCTCACAGACAAAGTAAATGAACGGCAAAAAGCTTAACTAACTTATTTTATCCATAAATCAGAAAAATAATTTAAAAAATAAGATAAAAAGCAATAACTAACAATTAAGTTACTGTTTATTTTGTTCCACATACACTTTTATGAACATTTGATGCCTGATTTTATTTAATTTCTTCACCAAACTTGTTAAGTAGATACTAACATTATTCTCATTGTATAGAGAATGAAACTAAAACTTATTGGGATTAAGACACTTATCCAAGGTCACACAGATGGTAAATGATGTTTAAGCATATGCTGTTCACATTAGAAAGCATATTATTAATTACTCCTTGCTATGGTCTGAATATTTGTGTGAGTGTATGTTAGTTGCTCAGTTGTGTCTGATTCTTTGCAACCCCATAGGGTGTACCTTGCCAGGCTCCTCCGTCCATGGGATTATCCAGGCAAGAATAGTGGAGTGGGTTGCTATTTCCTTCTCCAGGGGATCTTCCTGACCCAGGGATCTAACCTGGGTCTTCTGCATTGCAGGCAGACTCTTTACTGTTTGAGCCACTAGGGACTTAATATTTGTGTCCCCTCAAAAGTCACAGGTTGAAATCCTCTAAAGTGATGGTAATAGGAAGTGGGAACTTTGGGAAGTGATAAGGCCTCTAACTATAGGAAATAAATTTCTGTCATTTATAAGCTACCAGTCTGTGGGATATTGTTATAGCAGCCCAAACAGACTAAGACACTCCTATAGCCTAGATTTCTTAGAGGAGCATTAACTCACCATATGTGGTTTATTAATACAATTATATTTTTATGATAAAACATGTTACCCATCTAACATGTGAGACTACTGGTACTAGAATGAAAAACAACTCTACTCATATAAGGGCTTCCCAGGTGGCTTAGTGGGTAAAGAATCCTCCAGAAATTCAGGAGACAAAGGAGATGCAGGTTCAAACCCTGGGTCAGAAAGATCTTCTGGAGGAGGGTGTGGCAATCCACTCCAGTATTCTTGCCAAGGGAATCCTATGCACAGAGGTGCCTGGTGGGCTACAATCCATGGGATCGCAAAGAGCAAACAAATGAAATGACTGAACATGCACATGCCCTACTCATATAAAGAAAAAGTGGAAATGACTTTATGAAAAACAAATATATTCTGATTGAGATGGAAAAAAGTCATAGAGTAAGGTAAGAAGCATTAATACAAGCATATAACTTATGCATTATGATTTATATTTTGTAGTCTGAATATATATCGCACTGTTACTTATAATCAATAACCATTATTTTCAGTAAGAATTGACTATTATTCTGCTGACTTTAGCCATAATTTGTCTTTCATTGGAATTTTTTGTTTAGTTTGGAGTTTGATGGCTGAAATTAGTTGTAAAGATAATAAAGTCAGGAAAAAACTTCTAAAATTAGAATTATTTCTCTAAAGACATATTGTAGAATTTTATGGTAAGCAAGGCATTCCAGCTGATATAAATTTTCAATGAAAACACATAAATGGAAAAATCAGTATTCTTCCGGCAGAAGTAAATATTGTGAGTTTGGGAAAAACAGCCTTCTGACTAAGAATTATCATTGCATAACATCCGTGTTTAATATATAATGTTTTATGTGAATGCTATTAAAGTAGTGAGAGCTCCACCTTGCCCTTGGAAATGTCTACACATGTCTTCAATAGCAGAGACATTCAAAAACTGGTTACAAATGGTGACCAAAAGTGTCTCATGACATCAGTCATCTCCACGAATTAACTTAGGGCTGAAGAATCTCAGACAGGAAGCAGGGCATTGTGGGTGTCCATAATGTGAGCAGGAGCTTGGAAAAAGGAAAGATTGTGCTACTTTGGCTAAAAGACTTTATGTAATTCTCAGTCGTTTCTGTTAGATTACCTCTAACAGCAAGGCCATCTAAATAGCCTAGTTTAGGACAAAGTAGAAGTCAAACACTCTGGAACCAATAGTGATAAAGAGTACTGAATAATTAATTTATTGAATAAATCACTCAAAAAATAGCTTTTATCCAACACCTTTATACAATAAGCACTCTACTAAGCACAGAGGTTATATGTCTTCAAGGAGGTCAGCATAATTTTGAACCAATAATCTGTAAAAGAGAAGTAGGCTATGACTGACATTTAGGGCCCTGGAGGTATCATGGTGGCTGGGGACTGAAATAGATGCTGCAATATTACTTGAAATTTTTCTTCATCTCCCCAGACTCACTCTAGGTATTTCAAGGGGAAAGCAAAGGTACTTATTCACTTAGTTCAGTAGAGACAGGAGTCATTTTGTCCCAGTTGGCCCAGAGAGCTTTGACCTGAGCCAAGCTCAGCTTCAGACCTGAGGCTCATCAGAGATCTTGCAGTATGTTCTAATCCTGGAAAAACAGAATTGGGGCTGGGGATAAAATCTACAGTATATCTCATCTGGACCATTACCTCACAAAGAACCTTACTTTTAAATCAGCATCTTAACTGAGTCTTGTGTTCAGTAAAGTTCGAGAATTTCTATCTTAGCATAGAGCAGTAGTTCTTAACTGGAAGCGATTTTGCCCCTAAGAGGACACAGAGTAAGTGGATGCTGCTGGTGTCTAGAGGGTGAAAGCCAGGGATGTTGCTCAACATCCTGCCATGCACAGGACAATCCCCAGAACAACAACAGAAAAATTATCTAGCCCAGAATAATATCCATGGTGATGTAATCCTGGTGTAGAGCAAACAACATCATGCCCATGTAGGTAATCATTAAAGGTGAAGTGGGTAGAGAAAAGTAAAGCTGAGTGCTCTTTTTGAGGACTCGGGTGCATTTCTTCTGGGACACGCCTGGTGGGGGTGCCTCACAGCTTTGTAACCTGTCCAGGTGTGTGGGGAAACAGAGGCTCAGGACCTCTGAAAGCTCATCCATTGCAGTGACTATACATCACATTTAACAACCTATAAGAGAAACGGACTTTTTCTTTTTTAATGTTCCAGGTGTTCCAGACAGTAAAGAAATCTGCCTGCAATGTGGAAGACCCAGGTTTGATCCCTGGGTTGGGAAGATCCCTTGGAGAAGGGAATGGATACCACTCCAGTATTCTTGCCTAGAGAATCCAATAGACAGAGAAGCCTGGTGGATTACAGTCCATAGGGTCACAAAAAGTTGGACATGACTAAGCAACTAGTACTTTCACTTTTCATTTTACACATATAATTATATAATACTTGGACTGCAAGGAGATCCAACCAGTCCATTCTGAAGGAGATCAGCCTTGGGATTTCTTTGGAGAGAATGATGCTGAAGCTGAAACTCCAGTACCTTGGCCACCTCATGCGAAGAGTTGACTCATTGGAAAAGACTCTGATGCTGGGAGGGATTGGGGGCAGGAGGAGAAGGGGACGACAGAGGATGAGATGGCTGGATGGCATCACTGACTCGATGGACGTGAGTGTGAGTGAACTCCGGGAGTTGGTGATGGACAGGGAGGCCTGGTGTGCTGCGATTCATGGGGTCGCAAAGAGTCAGACACGACTGAGCGACTGAACTGAACTGAGTTAAGATATATAAATTAAATATAATATTTAGATAGTTATTTCTAGCTCTTTTTTTTTCCAGTACAATTTCTCTCTTTTGAGTTTTGGCTTAAAAGGTCCCCCAGCTCTGTGTTGAGGTTCTCTGGCATAGATAACACTTTGACTGACTATATAGCATCAAGAAAGAAAGAAAGAAAAAAAAAAAGAGTATTCAATGATTCAGTTATAGTTGGGCTTCCTTGGTGGCTCAGACGGTAAAGCGTCTTCCTGCAGCACAGGAGACATGGGTTTGATCCCTGTGTTGGGAATATCCCTTGGAGAAGAAAATGGCAGCCCACTCCAGTACTGTTGCCTGAAAAATTCCACAGATGGATGAGCCTGGTAGGCTACCTATAGCCTACTATGGGATCACTAAGAGTCAGGCATGACTGAGCAACTTCACTGGTTCATTTGTTCCATCTTAAAATCAATTCTTATTTTTTTAAAAATATTTCTTTATGCAGGAAGTTTTAGGATATATAGAAAATGTTAAAACAGTATAGATTTTTCCACAAGTTCTGTGAAGAATTTGGACACAGACTATGTTATTTTCCTCTTTTTGAAAAATATTTTAGAAGTTCTAGTCTGTTCAGGTCAGAAGTAAAAATGAATTTGAAAGACTGGAAAGTCTTTAACAGAATATAAAAATATTTTTCTTGGGTGGTCTCCCTGTAACTCATCTTTTTTTTCTTTTTCTTCTTCTTATCACCTATATTTTCAAACATATTTCAGTATCAGACAAGCGAATTAAGAGGAAATAACTTCTTTTAAAACCTACCTAAAGAAAGGAGAAATACAAAGACTAATTAATAAGGGTGTCTTACACTTTCTCTTCAGCATTTAGTATGAAGCTGACTTTCACTGCTGTCTAATAAAATGAACAGAGAGTGAAAAGTTCAAATATTGGGCTTTCCTGTGGAGTTTCTTTCGTGAGGTCTTGAGAGCCAGCATTAGCAGAGTGACAGATGGGCGTTCATGTTCCTGTCTCGTCTGTGGTGTACTGCTGAGATGGCTACCTGAGGCAAATAAAACTCTCCAAGCCAAAATGTAACTGCATCTCAGAAGTTCAGTGACCTAAGGTGAAAGAACTTTGCTTCGTCTCCACTAACTTCCTCTGCCCTTCACCAACCCCTCTCCCCAGATTGCCTCCTTAAAGCTAAACAAACAAAAATGGCAAAACTCTAGACTTCTCAACAAAAGGCATTTTGTGTTCTACCCAACTGTTGTGTACAATATATGAAAGTCTCAGTCATGGCAAAAGGAAACTTACATTAAATTAACATTCCCCCAAACAACTTAAAATCAATGGATGTGTTTTTCTCCAGAGAAATCCATAATTACCTTGGCTTCTGCACAGCAGAAAATAACAGAGTTTCATAGACAGTTTTTTGAGTTGACTATAGTTCAGATCAAGGCCCACATATGCTATAAATCTTTGTAATAGCAAGTAACTATCAGGGACTATCAGTAACTACTGAGCCATTTAGCAATTTAAGTGGTCCACACCAGAATGTCCAAACAGATTGCAACAAGTGTTCATTTCTCATGGAGTACCCTAAAATAACCAATAGACAAAGTTAAGGTAGCATCTTAGAGATTTAAGCCTGTCTGTGTGGAATAAGGGTGCCAGATAAAATACAGGGCACCCAATTTACATTTGAATTTCAGAGAAACAATAGATAGATTTCTTTTAGTATAAATATGTCTAAACATTATATAGGACATACTTATACTAAAAAAGCATTTATTATTTATCTGAAATTCAGACACAATGAGGTATTCTCTATTTTTATTTTGTATTTGCTAAGGCTGGCAACCCCACCTACGAAGAATTTCAAACTTTAATTTTAGAAATCCTGTTATTAAACACTAAACAGTTGGATAAATATATACTACTATATATAATTTTAAACTATGTAGGTATATGAAATGTAAGAAATTGAATGCCAGTACTAGCAGGTACAATCAGTGTAAAGATAGTTAATGAATAATAATATAAAAAAAGGTTGGGGAGTTTTTGTAAACCTCAGACATACTTCACCCATCTCACACCCAGGTTAACCCTCTTGATGCTTAATAATTGTGATGTTTTGGGTCATGGGCAGCCACCTGTCCAGAGATTATCTGATAGAATTGGATATTTAATTTACCTTTGACACCATCAATTTACTCAATCTAAATTTGACCAAAGCAGCATTATTCTCTATCTGCCACTAAACAGTTGTTCTCAGATGATGTGTAGGTCCCAGAGTAACATTTTCTTTCTATGGGTTATAGATAAATGTATTTTTGTGGTCAATACAAGATTTTGCTTCAAATACTAGTTCTGCGATTTGTTTGTTGCATTAATTGCATTAACTATCTAAACCTCCGTTTTTCTAAAAAAATTTATTTATAGAATGAAAGAAAAACACTAACTCTCAATAAGCTGTTGAGATTACAAACTATTCAATGAGACCGTGCAATCAAAACAGTGACTGACACTTATTAATGGTTAAGCTATCAAATCCCTGTATACCAGGAGTTTCTCTGTCTTATTCATGATATAGCATCAGTACCAAGTGCATTGCTTAAGACATAATGGGAGCTCACATATTTTATGAAATAATACTTCTATATATAATTGTAGTAATAGAGATAGTCTTAGTCAGTCAGTCAGTTCAGTGGCTCAGTCGTGTCTGACTTTGCGACCCCATGAATCGCAGCATGCCAGGCCTCCCTGTCCATCACCACCTCCTGGAGTTCACTCAGACTCATGTCCATTGAGTCAGTGATGCCATCCAGCCATCTCATCCTCTGTTGTCCCCTTCTCCCCCTGCCCCCAATCCCTCCCAGCATCAGAGTCTTTTCCAGTGAGTCAACTCTTCGCATGAGGTGGCCAAAGTACTGGAGTTTCAGCTTGAGCATCATTCCTTCCAAAGAAATCCCAAGGCTGATCTCCTTCAGAATAGACTGGTTGGATCTCCTTGCAGTCCAAGGGACTCTAAAGAGTCTTCTCCAACACCACGGTTCAAAAGCATCAATTCTTCGGCACTCAGCCTTCTTCACAGTCCAACTCTCACATCCATACATGACTACTGGAAAAACCATAGCCTTGACTAGATGGACCTTAGTCGGCAAAGTAATGTCTCTGCTTTTGAATGTGCCATGTAGGTTGGTCATAACTTTTCTTCCAAGGAGTAAGCGTCTTTTAATTTCATGGCTGAAATCACCATCTGCAGTGATTTTGGAGCCCCCCAAAGTAAAGTCTGACACTGTTTCCACTGTTTCCCCATCTATTTCCCATGAAGTGATGGGACCGGATGCCATGATCTTTGTTTTCTGAATGTTGAGCTTTAAGCCAACTTTTTCACTCTCCTCTTTCACTTTCATCAAGAGGCTTTTGAGTTCCTCTTCACTTTCTGCCATAAGGGTGGTGTCATCTGCATATCTGAGGGTATTGATATTTCTCCCGGCAATCTTGATTCCAGCTTGTGTTTCTTCCAGTCCGGCATTTCTCATGATGTACTCTGCTTATAAGTTAAATAAGCAGGGTGACAATATACAGCCTTGACGTACTCCTTTTCCTATTTGGAAGCAGTCTGTTGTTCCATGTCCAGTTCTAACTGTTGCTTCCTGACCTGCATACAGATTTCTCAAGAGGCAGGTCAGGTGGTCTGGTATTCCCATCTCTTTCAGAATTTTCCACAGTTGATTGTGATCCACACAGTCAAAGGATTTATCATAGTCAATAAAGCAGAAATAGATGTTTTTTCTGGAACTCTCTTGCTTTTTTGATGATCCAGCAGATGTTGGCAATTTGATCTCTGGTTCCTCTGCCTTTTCTAAAACCAGCTTGAACATCAGGAAGTTCAGGGTTCACATATTGCTGAAGCCTGGCTTGGAGAATTTTGAGCATTACTTTACTAGCGTGTGAAATGAGTGCAATTGTGTTGTAGTTTGAGCATTTTTTGGCATTGCCTTTCTTTGGGATTGGAATGAAAACTGATCTTTTCCAAATCAGACTGGTCATTACATAAAGCATAGATTTTTTATTGAATTGTAAATGTGCCTCATATGGTGCTGTTTAAGATTAAAGCAACATTCAGGAAATATTCTATTTACCATTATTATTGTCCTAGATAGACTCTAGGTCACATTCCATGAGTAGAGAAGGGTTGTGACTTTTTTGAAGAAAAGGATATTCCAAACTACAATTTTCCCTGGGTGGTGGAGGAGGAATTTTTAACATGGGAAGAGGACCTTCCATTCTGTAAGATTAAGAGTTTCAAGATCAGACTTGGAGACATGGAAATAATCCAAAACACAAGCACCATGAAGGATAAAGCTGGTGGAGGTTAATCTGGTAACTGCTGTGGAAAAACTGGTTAGGATCTTAAGGTATGTTTAATTCCTATAATTTCATGCAGCCATAAAATTAAAAGATGTTTGCTCCTCACAAGGAAAGGTATGACAAACCTAGACAGAGTATTAAAAAGCAGAGATGTAACTTTGCTAACAAAGGTCCATATACTCAAAGCTATGGTTTTATCAGTAGTCATGTACTGATGTGAGTTGGATCATAAAGAAAGCCATGTGCCAAAGAATCGATGGTTTAGAACTGTGGTGCTGGAGAAGTTGGCAGAGGAATAGGATGGGGAGACCACTTTCTCCCGTACAAATTCATCAAAAGAACATTTGAACACTGAGTAAATTCCACAAAACAACTTCTGAATGCTGGCAGAGGACATCGGGCAACCAGAAAAGCAGCCCATTGTCTTCGGAAGGAGATGTTTTATCAACGGTGCTGTATAGATGAAGTCTTGATGCTACTGTAAAAATAAGACTGAAAACCAGAAGCAGGAGGTTTAAGTCCAAATCCTGAGAACACCAGAGAAATCCTGACTCCAGGGAACATTAATCGACAGGAGCTCATCAAACACCTCCATACCTACACTGAAACCAAGCACCTCTCAAGGGCCAACAAGTTCCAGAGCAAGACATACCATGCAAATTCTCCAGCAACGCAGGAACACAGCCCTGGGCTTCAGTGACAGGCTGCCCAAAGTCACTCCAAACCCACTGACATCTCATAACTCATTACTGGACACTTCATTGCACTCCAGAGGGAAGAAATCCAGCTCCACCCACCAGAACACCAACACAAGATCCCCTAACCAGGAAACTTTGACAAGCCACTCATCCAACCCCACCCACATTGAGGATACTCCACAACAAAGAGAACTCCACAAACCGCCAGAATACAGAAAGGCCACCCCAAACACAGCAATATAAACAAGATGAAGAGACAGAGGAATACCCAGCAGGTAAAGGAACAGGATAAATGCCCACCAGAGCTGTGGTGTTGGAAAAGATGCTTGAGAGTCCCTTGGACTGCAAGGAGAACAAACCAGTCAATCCTAAAGGAAATCAACCCTGAATGAATATTCATTGGAAGGACTGATGCTGAAGCTAAGGCTTCCCAGGTGCTAGTGGTAAAGAACCTGCCTGCCAATCCCAGAGACATTAGAAACGTGAGTTCAATAGTTGGCCTTGACTGAAGCGACTTAGTACACATGATTTTGAAGTTGAAGCACCAATACTTTGGCCACTGATGTTAAGAGTTGACTTTTTGGAAATGACCTGGGAAAGATTGAGGGCAGAAGTAAAAGGCCCTGGATGAATTGGTGTTACGGCATCACCAACTCAATGGGCAAGAGTTTGAGCAAACTCTGGGAGATGGTGAAGGACAGGGAAGGCTGGCATGCTGCAATCCATGAGTCGGAAATGACTGAATAAGAACAATTATTCCTATAAAAGTCAGGAATAGCCATGTAAGACACTGAAACTTATACTTCCATCATTCTTTAATATTTAATGAAATTTTGCAGAACACCACAGGAAGGATATAGACACGTTTGGAAAATTAATCAATGGCTTTGTGTCCCTGCTTGGAGAAGGTTGGGCTAAGGAGTGAGCTCGCAGAATCCGATTATGAGATGATGTGATGTGACCTGCAAGGACTCTGAAACAAAGGTTGCCAGTCCAAATGTCTGGCTGAGCTGAAAAGAGACCACCAGGATGGATTCGTAGAATGTGTAAGAATTCCTCAGCAATTCCCGATTCCCAGAAATCACTTGGGGAGAGGAACACAGCACAGAAATGGACTTCCGGAAATTGATTTGGAGATTACAAGAACCGTAGTTTGATTTTGCATTACAAGTAGGTGAGGTCTGGGGACACACTGCCTGCATTATGTTCATCTTGGCAGCCAGAAAGCTTAGAGTGGAAAGTATTGCTTAATTATAATAATAATCTCACCCGGAATTCCTAAAATCATTAAAAGCTACCAGGAAGGGAAATCCAACTACAACACCTTGTCTCCTCTTAAGTGATTTGTGACCTTTCTTTTAATCTTTATTATTATAGCAACGTTTTGTGTGTTTACTAAGGGGATCTGACTTAAGCATAAGCTGGGATTTAGATCCGCCGAGGCATGTTCAGTGAACCGGAAGGCAGCCTGCCAGGAGTCTGGTCAGATGAGTGACTAGGAAGACTGCCGAGGAAGACAGAGTCACTCACAAGCCTGGTTCCAAAATAGGCCCACAGGGTTGGAGGGGAGAGGTGACTCTGTATCATAATTTTGTCACTTGTGTTAGTCATTGGCTCTGCCTCCACGGATGTATGTCTAGGTTGTCTGGGAGGAAGTGGAAGTAAACTAGAGGAAAAAGTTATTTTATTGAAACTTGCACACAGTCAGAAGCAACATTGCTTTAGGTCTCCTTAAAAAAAAAAAAAGTTAGATCCCCCTACCTTGGCCCTTTTGAGCATTCACCATAGCGTCAACTGAGAGACTTCGGTGCTTTGTGGAAGATGGCTTTGGAGTCTGGTGACAGAAACTAATGGGTGGAGGAGGAATAGCTGGGCAAAGCAGCAGGAGGAGTGCCCGGCAGGCCCAGAAACACACAGAGGAACCAACAGGTAAATGGAGCAATTCTCTGGCAAGACTCTCTTCTGGATTAAACTTCAGTCAGCCTCCTCTATACCCTCTAGGCCTGAACTTTGGCATTTGTCCTTATAGGGCCCGAAACACCCAGTTGTAGAAACAATCGTGCAGTTTTATAAGAATTTCCACCCTCAAATCTGTCTGATCAAATTCTTCATCTCTCATCTTTGGCCTCTGGTCACTTGGGCCTACCTTCATCAATAATCTTGTCAAATTGGTTTAACCAAAGAATTCCTCCTTGCTTACCCTTGATGTTTCCTCTTTGTAATTTTTCATCCACTGACCTCCATTCTGCCCCTTGGCTATGCCTCATTTGTCCATGTTGTATTCGAAATTGAGCCCAGCTCTATATACCAAGATCTCCTTTTCTTCATTGCAATAGTTCCTTCCAGAGAGAGAGCTACTTTCACTGCTTTGACTTGTCTGGCTCCTGTTTTCTTTATGAGAAGTGATGCTTAGTTGATCCGGCATCAAGTAGATCTTGGCAGTACCTAGCGTAAGGGGTTATGGTACCCAGAAATGTTGACATTACCAGCAGTACCAGCAGAGGCAAAAGTGTGTTCTGAGTGTATAATGACACAGGTGACTGCATACTTGGTGAGCACATTTGAGACGTCCCCTGATGAGTCTCAGAATGCAGGGAGGGAATCTTTCCAAAGAGAAAGCCAGAGAAATGGAGATTATATTCAATTCTCATAATATACAAAGCATTCATTATAAATAAAATATCATGTGCTTAGTCACTCAGTCGTGTCCAATTCTTTGTGACCCTATGGACTTTAGCCTGCCAGGCTCCTCTGTCCATTGCGATTCTCCAGGCAAGAATACTGGAGTGAGTTGCCATGCCCTCCTCCAGGGGATCTTCCCAATCCAGGGATCCAACCCAGGTCTCCCGCATTGCAGGTGGATTCTTTACTCTCTGAGCCACCATATTTGTATCCTTATACTAAGTCACTTTAGTCATGTCCGACTCTGCAATCCCAGGGACTGCAGTCCACCAGGCTCCTCTGTCTGTGGGATTTCCCAGGCAAGAATACTGGAGTGGGTTGCCATGCCTTTTTTATAGTTAATAAAAACTGACTCTTAGAAAAGCGACTTTCCCTTATAAAAGGCAGAATTGGGACATAAATCCAAGTGCTCTGATGTATTTTCAATGTTTATTCTACCATAATACAGCTGCCCCTCATTTAAAGTATTTCCTATACAGATTTTGATGCCCTTGTCTTTAAAAAAAATTATATGATGTATGAATTAATAAATTTCTTTTTTTATATGCCAGATAGAATAAATTTCATACCTTCCTATAATTGACTTATTAAAATTTAAAATTGAATTTATTCATTAAAATGTGTTGACTTTTATTCATTAAAAAGATGCTTCCCCCATCTGTATTTAAAGAGAAATTTACTAAATTTAAAATTAGGATTTATCTTCCAAAATCTGGCAAAGAGTAAGAAGATACACTCCTTAAAAAAGAAAAAAGTGACTGGAGATTCTGAAGAAGCATTGAAGAGTTCTATCATTAGTTTATAAAAGCTGCTGTTGAAAAGGTAGTTCAAACAAGATGGCGACATGGGGCTACACTGGGTCAAAATTGTAGGGCTTGCCCGTCAGTCCAGGAAAACTAGAGCAGGCATCTGATTCAATCCACCAGCAATGAGGCAGTCAAAGCCGGGCACTGGAACCCTGCCAGAGGCTGAGCAGGGTGGATGTGGAGGAGTAGCCAAGAGAACAAGCCAAGGATTAGTTAGTAGAGAAAGCAGCAGAGGTAACAGGAGACGAGAACACAGGAAGCAGGTCTTAGGGCTATCTCCTTCGCTTCTGGACAGTGTCTCTTTAGCGAGATAATGCCTCACTTCATGCTCCAGGCATGAGCTCACTGCATAGTGGCTTCAAGGTAATTTTCTACACCCGATACCACACACTCCAATCTAATCTTCTACCCTTTATAATACAGGATTTTTGTGTGGAAACCAAGAAACATGAGTGTCCAAATTTATCTGGGTTGCCATTAAGGTGTGCAGCAGTCTTTCTGGTCAATTTCTTGGACCTGTGATCATCCATGTCCCCCAGCCACCACCTTGGCACTGAATAGTGCCTGATAGAGTCTGGAAGATATATTCACATTTCCAGTCTATTGTTTTGGAAGTAAGAGAAGTGAGGTTGCAGATGGACTGTGGAGATAAAGAACCTGACGGACAATGTGTTTCCCTCAAGCCCGGAGAAAGTCATGGAAAGGAATCCTTGGTATTAAAATCTTGGGATTCAGGGAGGGTTGTGGAAATTAACATAGCTTTTAAATAGCCAAGTAAAGGGATTGGTCAGCAGGATTACTAGATATGGTTCACTACTCCGAGGGATCCTGTGGTGTCATAATATCTATGAATATCATCCTTGCAGTGAGAAGTGTGTGGTCCTGAACTTGTGGTTTGAAAATTTGTGAGCAGTGCTTTCTCCTTTTTCTTTGAGTCAGAGCTTTTCTGTGGTTGTTTTTTAGTCGCTAAGTCACGTCTGGCTCTTTGCAACACCATGGACTGTAGCCCACCAGGCTCCTCTGACCATGGGATTTCCTCCTCCAGGAATCTTCCTGACCCAGGGATTGAATCTGTGTCTCCTGCATTGGTAGGCAGATTCTTTGCCTCTGAACTGTTGGGAAATAGTCCCCAGAGCTATTTTATTTGACTCTAAAATGGATGATGCTCAGGATAACAATTCTCACAATCAATATTTTAAGCAAATAAACCTTCAGTCTTTATTTACTTTTCCCCAAAACCAGACTAAACCCCAGAAAGCAGGGAAAGAGTGGAAGGCAAAGCAACAGGAATAGCAGAAATAAAGTCCTACTACTCTGAGAATCTGGTGGGGGGCATGTCTGAACCACTTGTCTTCTTCAGACCAGTGACTGGGCATAGCGGTTGTGGAGGAAACTGGAGAAAATCAAAAGACATACCTCTGCCAGAGAAGCATGGGTTTATCAGACTTTTGCTGAACTTTTTGCTGTATTATATTTCTCAAGGTGCTGTGAAGGCATGCTATTGTTTTGAACTTGCTTTCTTAAAATCTTTTACAACACCGGCCAAATAAGCAATGGGGGTCTTAAATCATTCTTCCTACAGTTTTAGTGCTTAAAACTTTGTTAAAAATGAAGAATACATGCCCAAAAGAAACTTTAAAAAAATACTTGCATGAAAAGAAGATAATTTAATAGAAAATAAGAAGCAAAATAGAACAAAAGAGAGGCAAGGACAAGGTGAATTCAATCATTCTCTACAGAAAGAATATTCGAATTTAAATTTTTATATAATTTGAACCTGTTGGAAGGAAAGAGTCAACTGCATTGCCTGGTGTTCATCAAGAAAATTTTTCACATAGCAACTGGCCTGTTCACAGTTCTGCTTCTCAGCTATTTATGATACTTGTTGTGCCAACAAATCTGGGTGATATGGTCCAAAATGAAAATGCCCAGTGACCGTAGCCTAGGTGTTCTTGGTGTAGGTACAATTTTTAACACTATGCTATAACTCCGCAGGGAGGAAGAAGGATGACAGGGATTAAAGTTGATTCCTGCAGCCCTGTCGGTGCTGATCCAGCATGTACGTTTCCTATTTGTCCTCTTTTTTGGACTATGGATAATAGCAGAAGACAAGTGCATCTTCATTTGAAGA
This sequence comes from Capra hircus, assembly GCF_001704415.2. Lineage (NCBI taxonomy): Eukaryota > Metazoa > Chordata > Mammalia > Artiodactyla > Bovidae > Capra > Capra hircus. Next base: position 88,329,019 of record NC_030813.1, on the reverse strand, counting down.
TATTGCAGCAGATACAGCCTAGGTGTGCCACTGAGTCACACCCTTTCCTTGAGTGTGAGTGGACACTGTCGTCCCCTTCCTTGAGTGTGAGTGGACACTGCGGTCCCCTTCTAACCAATGGAATATGGCAGAGATAAAGGGATTTTTCATGTATAGATCCTTAATCAGTGGATAGTAAGTTAATCAAAAGAGTGAGAATCCTAGATCAGACTGAACTAATCAGGGGAGCCTTAAAACACCAGAGCCTAGGCTTTGCTGAAGGTGAAAACTACAAGCAGCAGTTTTTCTCTTTTTCTCCCGGTTTCGGGTCTTCGTAAAGAGTCAGACTCGACTGAATGACTTTCACTTTCACTTTCTTTCAGGTCTTCAGGAAGCAAACAGAGATGCAGAACACTGGAGTGGTTGCCATTTCCTTCTTCAATGCGTGAAAGTGAAAAGTGAAAGTGAAGTCGCTCAGTGGTGTCTGACTCCTAGCAAACCCATGGACTGCAGCCTACCAGGCTCCTCCATCAATGGGATTTTCCAGACAAGAGTACTGGAGTGGGGTGCCATTGCCTTCTCCGTCAAGGATGTAAACCCTGTCCACAACCTGCCAGAGCTTAGATGCTCTTCCATTCCTGGCAGAGCCTGCAGATGAGAATGCAATCTGTCTAGCACCTCTATTTCAGCCTTACGAAGCCCTAAACAGAGGACCCAGCTTAAGGTATGGTCAGACTTTCAACCCACAGAAGCAATGTGCTCATAAATGAATACTATCTTAAGTGTCTAAATTTGTGGAGATTTGTTATGCAACAAGAGAAAACTAATACAGACACTGATCCTTCTCCAAGGGGAAAATGAGCAGAGGCCCACAGTTCAGGATTACCTGACCTTGGATTGCGGAACTCTAGATATTTCTCCTTAAAAGGGTAGCCATGTTGAACGTGGTAAAGGGCAGGGGGCAATTTTATGCAGAGAAAAGATCATTCCTTTTTGTGTATATGAGCACATCTACAATGCAAAGGATGATGCCACAGCCCTGGTCAGCAGTAAAGCCCATCAAAACAATTTCCTAGAGTCCGTTTCTGTTTTGCCATATTTGTTCATTTATATTGTCTTTTTAGCTTCCACCTATACGTGAAAGTATACTGCAGTTGTCTTTCTTTGTCTAAATTATTTTGCTTAACATAACAGAGAAAAGAGAACAAATTAGTAGTTACCAATGAGCGACTTCCCTTTCACTTTTCACTTTCATGCATTGGAGAAGGAAATGCCAACCTACTCCAGTGTTCTTGCCTGGAGAATCCCAGGGACAGGGGAGCCTGGTGGGCTGCCGTCTATGGGGTCGCACAGAGTCGGACACGACTGAAGCGACTTAGCAGCAGCAGCAGCAGCAGAAGTTACCAAAGAGAATAAGGTAGGGGGAGGGGTGAAATAGGTGAGAGGAATTAAAAAGTACGGACTACCAGTTAGAAAATAAGTTACTGGGCCATAAGGTATAGCACAGGGCATGCATATGTGCTCAGCTCCTCAGTCATGTCTGCCTCTTTGCCACCTCACCGACTGCAGCCCTCTAGGCTCCTCTGTCCATGGGATTTCCCAGGCAAGAATACTGGAGTGGGTTACCATTTCCTTCTCTAGACAATCTTCCTAACCAGGGATCGAGCTCACGTCTCCAGCATTGACAGGCAGAATCTTTACCCCTGAGCCACCTGGGAAAACACAGGGAACACACTCAATATTTTATAATAACTTTGAATTGTATATAAAATATGAAAATATTAAATCACTTGATTGTATGCCTGAAACCAATATAATGTTGCTCCTTGGAAGAAAAACTATGACCAACCTAGACAGCATATTACAAAGCAGAGACATTACTTTGCCAACAAAGGTCCATGTAGTCAAAGCTATGGTTTTTCCAGTAGTCATGTATGGATCTGAGAGTTGGACTATAAAGAAAGCTGAGCTCTGAAGAACTGATGCTTTTGAACTGCGGTGTTGGAGAAGACTCTTGAGAGTCCCTTGGACGGCAAGGAGATACAACCAGTCAACCCTAAAGGAAATAAATCCTCAATGTTCATTGGAAAGACTGATGCTGAAGCTGAAGCTCCAATACTTTGGCCACCTGATGTGAAGAACTGACTCATTGGAGAAGATCCTGACGCTGGGAAAGATTAAGGGCAGAAAGAGAAGGGGACAACAGAGGATGAGATTGTTTGATGGCATCAGCGACTCGATGGACATGAGTTTGAGCAAGCTCAGGGAGTTGGTGCTGGACAGGGAGGCCTGGTGTGCTGCGGTCCATGGGGTCACAAAGAGTCGGACATGACTGAGCGACTGAACTGAACTAAACTGATACTTGAATAAATATTCATAGAAAAGTAATTCCCTAGACAGATGTAAACTTACAACATGAGCATGAGATGCCTCATTCTACCTTAGAAATTTAGGAAGAGGTAAATACTGAGCCACCAGCACTCTTGCCACATTGAAGGGACAGTTTCATGATGTCAGGCCCATGCTCGTGAGGACTGGCGCAAGGGTGCAACTGAATGAATGAATGCATGAATGCATGTGCCCTGGTAGGTGGAAACAAACATATAGCAGGTCTTCACTAAGGGAGGCCTTCTCTAGGTACACACCTAGGATGACAGATGCTTATGAGATGGCATGGGCCAGTGAACCAGCTGCTAATAAAATGAGCTTCAAGCAGGCAACAGGCTGAGGAGGACAGCACAAGGTTCTTAAACAGGGTGAGTGTTCCTATGGTGGATAACAGTAACTAGAATTTGAATCACTATCTGAGGAAAAACTAGATTCTGGACCTATGCCTTATAATGGAACAAACATGACCTTTCAATAAGGTCAGTGATTTGCTTTTCCCACAAAGGCTGTCTGCTGAGATAGTCCAGCTCTCTGTCTTCTCTAAGAGATAGTGATAAATAAGGGTTTGTGACCTGGACAGCACCTGTATCCTTGACATCTTTCATGCAAGTGCTCAGCTGAGTTACAGATCTTGTTACCAGTCCTTGAAACACACAGAGCTCTGGTTTGAGGAAGCAAATCCATCAGATGTGATGAAGAGCCTTTCCCAGCCTCAGAGGTGGATGCCATTCCTACTGTGGTCTGAGGAATAGATCCTTCCGCCCCACCTAGTTCACAGTCTGCACGAGTGTACAAGGGAACCCGTGTGTGCGTGTGAGCCAAGATGCTTCAGGCATACTTGACTCTTTGTGACCCTGTGGACTGTAGACTGCCAGGCTCCTCTGTCCATGGGCTTCCCCAGGCAAGAATACTGGAGTGGGTTTCCATGCCCTCCTTCAAGGGATCTTCTTGACCCAGGGATCAAACCCACATCTCCTGGTGGCTCCTGCACTGTAGGTGGATTCTTCACCTCTGAGCCACTGGGGAAACCCCACATGGAAACCCAGGTGGTGTTAAAACCAATGGCCAGCTTGGTCCATTGTTCAGAAGCAAAGGTGAATATATGGTTCAATCTGTGATCTGAGCAATGCATCATACTGTCTGTCAAGGTCAAGTTCCTGGGAGTCACATGGAGATATTATTAGAGAATGTGACGCATTAGAGTTTGTTTGCGTGAAACTCACTGTAGGGATATAGTAAGCAGTTGCTAAGGCAATTATTAAAATATTAGATGTCGTCTGATCAGTATGATTGTAACAAAACAGGCACGCCAATATCTGATTCAGTGAAAGGATTATAATATAGTCAAATCTAAATAATACAAATATTTGAATTTGTTTGCATTTTGTTTGTCATCAGTCATATATAAAACATGGACCATTGACGTTTTTAATGCTGAGAAACAATGAAACATTGGAAAAGTGGTGAATTTTTCTCTCTAATCACAGAATTCTAGAATGTGCTGTTTGTGTAGGAGCAAAGAATGAGTTACCTTACTTTGGACATTTCTCAGGAAACAACCAAATTTCCCTTTCCCAAAATAAACATTTTAGGTGTTCTGAAATTCCTTCTTTTATTTAATAAGGTTAAATTTGCAACAATCCTAATGAAGCTATTTTATTCTAGATTTTAGCAGGTAGGTAATGATATCTTGGTCATAACCTGGGTGCATGCATGCATGCTAAGTCACTTCGGTCGTGTCCAACTCTTTACAACCCTACAGACTGTAGCCTAACAGGTTCCTCTGTCCATGTGATTCTCTAGGAAAGAATACTGGAGTGCATTGTCATGCCCTCCTCCAGGGGATCTTCCTGACCCAGGGACTGACCCTGCATCTCTTACATCTGTTACATTGGCAGATTCTTTATGACTGAGCCGCCGGGGAAGCCCTCCTTGGCCATGACATCATGTTTGAAACATCCTATAGAAAGATTTGGTTGTCTTTTCTGAAAAGAAGGCCTGTATAGTCTTCTTTTTCATAGTGAAAAATGAAACCGAAGTGCCATTGCTTGTACAGTATCAATAATTATATTTACTTGTGAAGATGATACAATAAAATAAAAAAATATTAGCTTTGGAGGGTAATTTATTATCTATGCTTTTTCCCTCTGTTCGTGAAATATGAAAATATTCACACATATCACCCACTCCCAATAATAATAAAGCAAACTCCCAAGAGACCAGCATGCAGTTTAAGAAACAGAACCTGTAGGAGTTGAGATTTATTTTCTTGGGATCCAGAATCACTGCAGATTGTGACTGTAGCCATGAAAGGAAAGCTATGACAAAACTGGACAGCATATTAAAAGCAGAGACATTGCTTAGCCAACAAAGGTCCATATAGTCAAAGCTATGGTTTTTCCCATAGTCATGTATGGATGTGAGAGTTGGACCATAAAGAAGGTTGAGCACCAAAGAACTGATGCTTTTGAATTATGGTGCTGGAAAAGACTCTTGAGAGTCCCTTGGATTGCAAGAAGATCAAACCAGTCAATCCTAAAGGAAATTAACCCTGAATATTTATTGGAAGGACTGATGCTGAAACTGAAGCTCCAATATTTTGGCCACCTAATATGAAGAATTGACTCACTGGAAAAGACCGTGATGCTGGGAAAGATTGAAGGCAGGGGAAGAAGGGGACAATAGAGGATGAGATGGTTGGAATGCATCACCAACTCAATGAACATGAGTTTGACCAAACTCTGGGAGATGGTGAAGGACAGGGAAGCCTGGCATGCCACAGTCCATGGGATCGCAAAGAGTCAGACATGACTTAGTGATTGAACAACAAAAGCAGCAAGAAATGACACATCAGTGTTCATTTTATCAATTTTTTTAAAAAATTGAAATTGAGGTTTACTTATGTGAAATGCCTCCCTGGCATATGTGGACATGATCATATAAATTTCTCTTCCATCTATTAGTAGGATTAATTTTTATTGATAGCTCTCCTAAAGTTGAAATGTCCACTTGATTTTGAAGTACTGCTGGATTCTGTTTACTAATATTATATTTAAGCTTTCATATTTACATTTAGAAATGAGATTGACTTTTAGTTTTGAGTGTGTGTTTTATAACAATGTAAACTCATGTAATGAAAAGAATTGAGAAGAATTTCTTTATCAGGGGCTTCCCAGGCAGCACAAGTGGTAAAGAACCTGCCTGGCAATGAGGGAAACATGAGGTTCAGGCTCGATCCCTGGGTCAGGAAGATCCCCTGAAGGAAGGTATGGCAACCCACTCTAGTATTCTTGCCTGGAGAATCCCACGGTCAGAGGAGCCTGGTTGGCTACAGTTGATAGGGTTGCAAAGAGATGGACACAACTTAAGTGACTGAGCATGTGCACACTCACTGCTTTATCAATGCTCCAGCATAGTTTAAATCATCAAGGTTATTTGGTCTTCACGGTTTTGTAGAAGTCCTCTTTCATACCATTTGTTTTGATGGCTTCTTGCGGCTCAGTGATAAAAAAAAATCTGCCTGCAATGCAGGAGATGTGAGTTTGATCCCTGGTCTGGGAAGATCCCCTGGAGAAGGAAATGGCAACCCAATCCAGTATTCTTGCCTGGAAAAGCCCATGTACAAAGGAACCTGGTGGGCTACAGTCCATGAGGTTGCAAAAGACTCAGACTTGACTTACCAACTGAACAATAACAACAATAGGATGGAGAGGCTCTTTGACAACTTATTTTTTTTCATCTATGAAAATTGGACAGATAAAAACATCTTCATCTATTGAAGCTTGTTTTTATAAATTATATCTTCCTAACAAGCTGTATATTTATCTAGTTTTTAAAAATTCATGTGTACTACACTTGATCTTACACATGAAAAGATGCTCAACATCACTCATTATTAGAGAAATGCAAATCAAAACCACAATGAGGTACCACTTCACACCAGTCAGAATGGCTGCGATCCAAAAATCTGCAAGCAATAAATGCTGGAGAGGGTGTGGAGAAAAGGGAACCCTCCTACACTGTTGGTGGGAATGCAAACTAGTACAACCACTATGGAGAACAGTGTGGAGATTCCTTAAAAAATTGCAAATAGAACTACCTTATGACCCAGCAATCCCACTTCTGGGCATACACACGGAGGAAACCAGAATTGAAAGAGACACATGTACCCCAATGTTCATCGCAGCACTGTTTATAATAGCCAGGACATGGAAACAACCTAGATGTCCATCAGCAGATGAATGGATAAGAAAGCTGTGGTACATATACACAATGGAGTATTACTCAGCCGTTAAAAAGAATTCATTTGAATCAGTTCTGATGAGATGGATGAAACTGGAGCCAATTATACAGAGTGAAGTAAGCCAGAAAGAAAAACACCAATACAGTATACTAACACATATATATGGAATTTAGGAAGATGGCAATGACGACCCTGTATGCAAGACAGGAAAAAAGACACAGATGTGTATAACGGACTTTTGGACTCAGAGGGAGAGGGAGAGGGTGGGACGATTTGGGAGAATGGGAATTCTAACATGTATACTGTCATGTAAGAATTGAATCGCCAGTCCATGTCTGACGTAGGGTGCAGCTTGCTTGGGGCAGGTGCATGGGGATGACCCAGAGAGATGTTGTGGGGAGGGAGGTGGGAGGGGGGTTCATGTTTGGGAACGCATGTAAGAATTTAAGATTTTAAAATTTAAAAAAAAAAAATAAATAAATAAATAAATAAATTAAAAAAAAAAAAAATAAGTTGAAAATAGGTAAAATTCTTTGCCTGAAGTCATAGAGGTAGAGGAGAATTTTAGAAATTATGTGATAAAGCAGATCAACAATAAATAATCTTTTAATGTTAAAAAAAAAATAAAAAAATAAAAATTCATGTGTATACACTTATGCAAGATAATCTTTAAAAAATTTTAAATATTTGTGTTTTGGATATTACCCCCTTTTCATTTCTTATTTTGCACATTCACCATTCCCTCTGAGATGTCTCCCTTTCTCAGCTAGTAAACTTGTCTTATATTTTCAAGAATCAACTTTTTGTTCTGTTTTCTAACTCAATATTTACCTTTAGTAATTTCTTCCATTTACATAATTCTGCTTTACTTTCTTGGTCTTTTCCTATTATTTTTGAATTACATGTCTTATTGTTTTCATTTTATTGCTACATGTATTAAATGCTGTGAATTTCTTCAGATGGCTGCTTTAGCTATGTCCCATTACTCTGAATCTATATGCGGATTTGAACTCCATTCCTGGTACCAAAATATGTAACAGATTTCTATTGCTACCTATTTTGCCAAAGTTTTACTTTCATTTCAGAGTCAAAGGGTTCATTAACAAATCACTCATTACACACAAATAAACAATTTCAATATTTAGTAGAGGACTAATTAGCTTAATTTCAACATACAATTATTAAAAGAAAAGAGAAATTGAAATAATAGAGAAGAGTAACAGCACATATATCACCAAATTGTGCTGACCAACATCCGACTTAAACAGCACTGTGAAGTCCTGATTAACAGCAATCTGGAGTCCCAATTCTCAAAGGGTGCTGGGCAGTGCATACCCTCCAGGGGTGAGACTTTAAATTGCAGTTTTGGGGGCTCCCCTTATAATCCCAGGCCAAAACTGACATCATCATCAATTTATGTGCAAAATGCAGCTCTGATTTTACTTTAACATTTTTACAATGTTGTTTGTTTTATCTTGTTAATCATAGGATTTCCTTAAACCCTGGGCACAGTTGGCCAGGCCTCGAGGGGCTCAAGAATTCTAAGACCTACCTCCTTTCTAAAGTGCTGCCTGACTAACTGTGCTTGTGGGCAGGCATGGAATCAGGGCAGTGTCCAAGAAAGTCAGAAGCAAGGTCAGAGGCCTGCTCTCCTGCTTCTAAAGGCTGAACAACACTTGTTCCATTTTAATTTCTCTAACAGTCAGCTTCAGGATTGTTTAGGCTGAAGGTCATAGGAATAAGGCAAAATAACATGAGCAGTCTTGTTAATTCTATAGGTGAAATAACAATTTCAAAAGGTAAGAAGCAAGATAATCAAAGAAATAACCAAGAGGTTAAACAACACAGAAAACAATTTCTGAGCAGTAAGGGATGTAGTAAAGAAAAAGTCCCACCATAAATGAGAAGTATGTTTTTGTACACTAACTCCTATACCTATTAACTTATCAGCTGCAATAGCAGTAATAATAGAATGTTCTATCAAGGTATGGTTACATTTTTCTATGAAATTTTGTAATACTTGGGTTTCTTGCAAAATTTTATATAGGGGTTCTAAGAAAAAGCTAATATTAGGAACAAAGTAGTAAATAGCATTTGAGTTGATAACACCTGAGTATTTATGGGGGAAAAATAATAGGTGGTCCCCTAACACTTCCACACTTCCACTTCCAATATAAATGATCAATATGTGTTAAGCTTCCAGAAAAAGGGGTTCCTAAGATAGCATATTCAAAAGCAGAGACATTACTTTGCCAACTAAGGTCTGTCTAGTCAAGGCTATGGTTTTTCCAGTAGTCATGTATGGATGTGAGAGTTGGACTGTGAAGAAGGCCGAGCGCTGAAGAATAGATGCGTTTCAACTGTGATGTTGGAGAAGACTCTTGAGAGTCCCTTGGACTGCAAGGAGATCCAACCAGTCCATTCTAAAGGAGATCAACCCTGGGATTTCTTTGGAAGGAATGATGCTAAAGCTGAAACTCCAGTACTTTGGCCACCTCATGCGAAGAGTTGACTCATTGGAAAAGACTTTGATGCTGGGAGGGATTGGGGGCAGGAGGAGAAGGGGACAACCCAGGAGGAGATGGCTGGATGGCATCACTGACTCGATGGACGTGAGTCTGAGTGAACTCCAGGAGGTGGTGATGGACAGGGAGGCCTGGCATGCTGCAATTCATGGGGTTGCAAAGAGTCGGACACGACTGAGTGACTGAACTGAACTGAACTGATATGTAGTAGTTCCTACATCATTGGCTACAATACGTACAAATTGAGAGGTTATTTCAAAAAACAAGATTTGGGGAAGATAGTCCATTCACAATAGTTGGTAGAGTTCTCCAATAAGCAGGTTTCCGCAAATGCGAGAAGTTGGTCCATATAGTGATCCCTCAGTAAGTGGATATGACTGTTAAAGTAACACATGAAATTGGCACATAATATCTGTGTTCAAGTATTGAGTTATATCTTTACCAGTGCTTTATAACCTAGCAGATGGATAAATTTTGTCCATAGAAAGTCAAAATTCAGAAAGGACAGGCTTTATTTGCTGGGCAGGTGATGTAGTTCCAAGTTTAGGTCCAGCTCATGTTTCTCCAGCTGAAGATTCTCCAATAGCTTTCTTCATATTTTTCTTTTCACTGTAACATATCCTTCAAAGCTGAGGTGTGAATGACAACCCACATTACAGTCAGGCTTTCAAGAATAATCTACTCATGAGAATAGCAGTGAGTTCAGTTCAGTTCAGTCGCTCAGTCGTGTCCGACTCTTTGCGACCCCATGAATCGCAGCACGCCAGGCCTCCCTGTCCATCACCACCTCCTGGAGTTCACTCAGACTCACATTCATCGAGTCCATGATGCCATCCAGCCATCTCATCCTCTGTCGTCCCCTTCTCCTCCTTGCCCCCAATCCCTCCCAGCATCAGAGTCTTCTCCAATGAGTCAACTCTTCGCATGAGGTGGCCAAAGTACTGGAGTTTCAGCTTCAGCATCATTCCCTCCAAAGAAATCCCAGGGCTGATCTCCTTCAGAATGGACTGGTTGGATCTCCTTGCAGTCCAAGGGACTCCAAAGAGTCTTCTCCAACACCACAGTTCAAAAGCATCAATTCTTCAGCACTCAGCTTTCTTCACCGTCCAACTCTCACATCCATACATGACTACTGGAAAAACCATAGCCTTGACTAGATGGACCTTAGTCGGCAAAGTAATGTCTCTGCTTTTGAATGTGCCATGTAGGTTGGTCATAACTTTTCTTCCAAGGAGTAAGTGTCTTTTAATTTCATGGCTGAAATCACCATCTGCAGTGATTTTGGAGCCCAAAATAATAAAGTCTGACACTGTTTCCACGGTTTCCCCATCTATTTCCCATGAAGTGATGGGACCAGATGCCATGATCTTCATTTTCTGAATGTTGAGCCTTAAGCCAACTTTTTCACTCTCCTCTTTCACTTTCATCAAGAGGCTTTTGAGTTCCTCTTCACTTTCTGCCATAAGGGTGGTGTCATCTGCATATCTGAGGGTATTGATATTTCTCCTGACAATCTTGATTCCAGCTTGTGTTTCTTCCAGTCCAGTGTTTCTCATGATGTACTCTGCATATAAGTTAAATAAGCAGGGTGACAATATACAGCCTTGACGTACTCCTTTTCCTATTTGGAAGCAGTCTGTTGTTCCATGTCCAGTTCTAACTGTTGCTTCCTGACCTGCATACAGATTTCTCAAGAGGCAGGTCAGGTGGTCTGGTATTCCCATCTCTTTCAGAATTCTCCACAGTTTATTGTGATCCACAAAGTCAAAGGCTTTGGGATAGTCAATAAAGCAGAAATAGATGTTTTCCTGGAACTCTCTTGCTTTTTTGATGATCCAGCGGATGTTGGCAATTTGATCTCTGGTTCCTCTGCCTTTTCTAAAACCAGCTTGAACATCAGGATGGCTGAAGCCTGGCTTGGAGAATTTTGAGCATTACTATACTAGCATGTGAGATGAGTGCAATTGTGTGGTAGTTTGAGCATTCTTTGGCATTGCCTTTCTTTGGGATTGGAATGAAAACTGACCTTTTCCAGTCCTGTGGCCACTGCTGAGTTTTCCAAATTTGCTGGCATATTGAGTGCGGCACTTTCACAGCATCATCTTTCAGGATTTGAAACAGCTCAACTGGAATGCCATCACCTCCACTAGCTTTGTTCGTAGTGATGCTTTCTAAGGCCCACTTGACTTCACATTCCAAGATGTCTGGCTCTAGATGAGTGATCACACAATCATGATTATCTGGGTCGTGAAGATCTTTTTTTGTACAGTTAGTGGCACATATTTCTATGTTTTCTGTCCAGGAGTCATCACTAATAAGGTATTAGTCTTCCCCTGCAAAATCACATCAGCAGCTATGGGAGGACCATTAGGCCCCTTTACTTAGACTTTACTCCAATTGCATTATTTCATTTGTGGACCCAAACCCTTCATCATCCCTCACCATTAATAAGATGGGAGGTTCTCCTTCTTGCACTTTGCCAGTTACACATGGAAGAATCAGAAGTTGAGCAATTCAATCATGTTTATTAATAAAGAGATCATACTTTCCTTCACTTTGTAACATTACTCAAATTTCTCCTGGGTAGTATGAGCCTATAATTCCCCTACATACATAGTTCTCTTTATATGCTAAACTGGAACAATCTTTGATTAATCCAAAGTGTCCAGGAGGCATTTTGATTCCAACACCAGTTGCAATATCACATATCAATCTTTTAGTAAATCTGTGTTCAAATATAGAGTACAAATCCAGTCCAGTGGCCTCAGGAGTAGCTCAGAAAGGAGCTAATGCTCCTGGGCTAATTTCCCAATAATCAATCGTTTCAGTATAGAAGTCTATTTTTATGAATCTTTAAGTTTGGAATAGTCATTCTCTTTAAAGGAGGTTATTTTTATTAAAAAAAAAAGAAACAGTGAGTTAATGTCAATTTGTTACATGCATAATGTCAGCGAAGATTTGTAGGATAATATGATTTTAAACAAGTGCAGAACACTTAGTAATATGCTATATTTATCAGATATCTGCTACTACAACAAAGTTGCATGATAAAGGACTACAAAATCTCAGTGGTAAAAGACACTAAACATTTATTAACCGCTGAGTCTCATTAATCTGGGCTTAATTAATCAGGCTGGGCTCACGTGTGTGTGTGTCTGTATGTGTGCTTGTGCTCAGTCATGTCCAGCTCTTTGTGACCCCCATGGACTCTAGCCTACCAGACTCCTTGGTCATGGGATTTTTCAGAAAAGAATACTGGAGTGGGTTGTCATTTTCTTCTCCAGGTTAAGGAGGCTCTGATTCTCCTATTGTTCAGTCACCAAGAGTCTGACTATTTGTGACCCCATGGACTATAGCATGCCAGGCTCATGTGTTCTTCATTATCTCCCTGAGTTTGCTCAGACTCATGTCCATCGAGTCAGTGACACCATCCAACCATCTCATCCTCTGTTGTCCTCTTCTCCTCCTGTCCTCAATCTTCCCCAGAATCAGGGTCATTTCTAATGAGTCAGCTCTTCACATCAGCTGGCACAAATACTGGAGCTTCGGTTTCAGCATCAGACCTTCTAAAGGATATTCAGGGTTGATTTCCTTTAGGATTGACTGGTTTGATGTGCTTGCTGTCCAAGGGACTCTCAAGAGTCTTTTCCAGCACCGTGATTTGAAAGCATCAGTTCTTTGGTGCTGTTTTCTTTATGGTCCAACTCTCACATCCATACATGACTATTGGGAAAACCACAGCTTTGACTATATGGACCTTGGTTGACAAAGCAATGATGTCTCTGCTTTTTAATATGCTGTCCGGGTTTGTCATAGCTTCTCTTCCAAGGAGCAAGTGTCTTTTCATTTCATGGCTGCAGTCACCATCTGCAGTGATTTTGGAGCCCAAGAAAATAAAATCTGTCACTGTTTTCTCTTTTTTTCCCATCTATTTGCCATGAAGTGCTGGGACCAGATGCCCTCTAAAGCACCCCAAAGTCATCTAGATGTCAAGAGAAATCATTAGACTTTTATTTTAAGATGTTCTGTCAAAAATATCAAAGGATTTAGACCATTAGTCAGATAAGATCATAGGTCACCATGAAACAACAGTTGTTTACTCAGCCAAAGTAACAGTAAAAGATTTCAGAAGCAAATCACTTAGGAGGTAAAGAAACTTAATATCCGTTATCAAAGGCAGTTCAACATCCCAAGAAAACTGCTACCATGCATAAAACTCTTTTCTCAGGATCCACTTTCTACTGATCTTTCTTATCACTTTTTATATTTATCACTTTATTTTCCCATTCAGAAACAGACACCTCTAAGTCAGGCCTATTGTACTTCCTTTTCCCTTCAGTTCACTTCAGTTCAGTTCAGTTCATTCGCTCAGTCATGACCGACTCTTTGCAACCCCATAAATCGCAGCACGCCAGGCCTCGCTGTCCATCACCAACACCCGGAGTTCACTCAGACTCATGTCCATCAAGTCAGTGATGCCATCCAGCCATCTCATCCTGGGTAGTCCCCTTCTCCTCCTGCCCCCAATCCCTCCCAGCATCAGAGTCTTTTCCAATGAGTCAACTCTTTACATTCCTCATAGTTTCTTTACTAAAAACACACATCCTACTTTCCTTAAGCAACCATGAACTCTCCTTTATATTAGCATTCTGTGAGCATAAATATCATTGATAATTTCTAAAAAGTTTTAGTTTCTTTGGTATCATCTCAAGATGGTACCAAATATATTCATTAGTAATTTTAAATCTTTTTGCTTCTCCGTATTAAAAAAAAAAGTCAGTGTTTAGTAATTACTGTTTTAGCATCTTGTTTTATTTGGAAATGACCTAATTATTTAAAATTCCATCATTTAACTTAATTAGCACAACCTTATAAATTCAGTTTATCAAAACCTGGGGAAACTATTTTAGGTAGACGTTCCTAAAGCATAATTATTCTTAATTAACTTTATCTAAAAGCTCTTATCTCATTTACTTTTTCTTTCCTTAAAAATTTCTTCCCATCAAGTTACTTTGTAAAGCAGACTCAAAGTCTGGCCCAAATGTGAAATATGCTGTCACCAGAAACCAAATATCCCTATAAAGTTTTGAGCCTCCTTTTTGTCCTGGGATTTTTAAATTCCATTATCTTTGTGTGTGCGTGTGTGTGTGTGTGTGTGTGTGTGTGTGTGTGTGCTTAGATGCTCAGTTCTGTCCAACTCTTTGCAGCGTCATGGACTGTAGTCCACCAGGTGCCTCTGCCCATGGAATTTTCCAGGCAAGAATACTGGAGCTGGTTGCCATTTCCCCTTCCAGAGGATCTTCCCAATCCAGGGGCTGAACTTGTGTCCCTTGCATCTCTTTCACTGGCAGACAATTTCTTTACCATTGTGCCACCAGTGTCTTTGGTAATATCTCTCCGTGTAGTAGAGAGATATAAGTCCCCAAAACTTTACAGTCTGGGTGGGTCCCTAAATTTTGGAGGAATTAATCTCCTTTCCCAATCTATCCTTGCTTTAACTATTACCAGATGAACTTTCTTTTTGTTAACCTTGCCTCACCACTTTCAGTGTCTAACTTGTGTAAACTTTATAGCAGTTCTTTCAGCTACCAACTGGAAAGTGGAGACTTGGTCAGCTGAAGTGTAATTTTGACATTGTAACATGGACAATTGTCCTTGCATGTCATATAATTATATCTCCAATTGTGACTTCTCTTCAATCAATTTTAATTTGGTTTCATTGTAGGCAGAGAAGAGGATCCAACCTCTTCAACCTCGAGTGGTACATTTTTGTCCTTTCTCAATTGGCACCAGCCATAGGTATTCAAAATTTTGGTCCGCTTTAATTTAGGGTCCCATTTCTCATGCAGTGCAGTGTATATGCTGCATCCAGTAACTAACAAGCAATAAAGAGGAACAGCTATGACATACCTAGACAGTGTATTAATAGCAGAGATAATACTTTGCCAACAAAGGTCCATATAGTCAAATCTATGGTTTTTTCCAGTAGTCATGTATGGATGTGAGAGATGGATCATAAAGAAGGCTGAGTGCCAAAGAATTGATGCTTTTCAACTGTGGTGTTGGAGAAGACTCTTGAGAGTCCCTTGGACTTCAGGGAAATCAAACCAGTCAATCCTAAAGGAAATCAACCATGAATGCTCATTGGATGGACTGACGCTAAAGCTGAAACTCCAATACTTTGGCCACTTGCTGCGAAGATCTGACTCTTTAGAAAAGATCCTGGTGCTTGGAAAGATTGAAGGCAGGAAGAGAAGGGGATGACAGAGGACGAGATGGTTGGATGGCATCACTGACTCAATGGACATGAGTTTGAGCAAGCTCCAGGAGATGGTGAAGGATAGGGAAGCCTGGTATGCTGCAGTCCATGGAATCTCAAAGAGTCTCACATGACTGAGTGACTGAACAACAGCAACAGCAAGCAATAATGCCAATCTTCCCATCTGAGAAATGGGAAGCTTCATTAATCTTAACCTCTTTCTTCTTAGAGTGGCATTTTGTTTCACAAATCCTGCTCACAGCACCAATTTATGTTTTCCTGAAAATTTTACTTCCATTTCAGTTTTGAAGGCTTCATTATCAAAAGGTACCACTCATTGCACACAAACAATTTCAACATTTAATAGAGACCTATTTAACTTAATTTCAATATACAATCCTTAAAAGAAAATGTTGCACGAAAGGCCCCTTTCACGGCCTGAAAGTGGGTTCTTGTCTAACAGAAATGAATTGTCCAAGGAGACACACGTGCTGACAAAGCAAGAAACTTTATTGGGAAGGGAAACCCAGGTGGAGAATATTAGAGTTAGGGAGCCCAGGAGAACTGCTCCATCACATGGCTTACAGTCTTGGGTTTTATGTTAATGGGATTAATTTTTGGGTTGTCTCTGGTTAATCACTCTGACTCAGGGTCCTTCCTGATGGCGCACACATTGCTCAGCCAAAATGGATGCCAATGAGGATTCTGGGAGATAATAGAACACATGGCACCTCCTTTTGGCCCTCCTAAATTCTTTTTGGTGATTTTTTAGTTCTGTGTTCCTTACCAGGACTCCCTGTTATAAAATAACTTATACAAATGTTTACTATGGTGCCTGGCCAGGGTGGGCAGTTTCAGTCAGTGTTTTCCCCCTAACAAAAAGAGAAATAGAAATAATAGAGTAACAGCACAGACATCACCAAATTAGGCCGACCAACATCCAGTCTTAAACAGCTTGCTAGGAAGTCCCTTGTTAACAGCAATCTTGTATCCCATCTGGGAAAAATGTCCTAGGAAATGTGTCCACTCCACCGGTGAGATTTCAAATTGTAGTTTTTGGGTCTCCAACTTATAATCCCAGGCCACAAACTGATATCATCATCAGTTTGTATGCAAAGATGCAGCTCTGGTTTTACTTTAACATTTTTACAATGCTGTTTATCTTGTGAGTCATAGGATTTCCTTAAACCCTGGGTGCAGTTGGCCAGGCCTCCAGGAGCTCAAGAATTCCAAGACCAAATCCTTTCCTTATCTAAAGTGCTGCCTGACTAACTGTGGTGGCAGGCAGGCATGGAATCCGGGCAGTGTCTAGGCAGGTCAGAAGTAAGGTCAGAGGCCTGTGCTCCTGCTTCTGAAGCCTGAACAAAACTTCCTCCATTTTAATTTCCCTAACAGTACCTAGCATGGAGGTTTTCCAGGCAGCTCAGTGGTTAAGAATCCGCCTGCCAATGCAGAAGACACAAGAGATGCAGGTTCTGTCCCTGGGATTAGAAAGATCCCCTGGAGGAGGAAATGGCAACCTGTTCCAGTATTCTCATCTGGAAAATCCCATGGACGGAGGAGCTGAGCTGGCTACAGTCAGTTTGTCACAAAGAGTCAGACACAACTTAGTAACTGATCATGCAAGCACAAAACTGCCTAACAAGTTAGCACCAACCAGTGGCTTAGAATAGCCTATATTTGTTATTTCAATGGTTTCTGTGGGTCAGAAGTTCAGGCATGGCTAAGCTGGGTCCTCTGTTTAGGGTCTCTTAAGCCTGTTATCGGACTTCCCTGGTGGCTCAGACAGTAAAGCATCTGTCTACAATGCAGGAGACCGGGGTTCGATCCCTGGGTTGGGAAGATCCCAACCTGGAGAAGGAAATGACAAGCCACTCCAGGACTATTGCCTGGAAAATCCCATGGATGGAGGAGCCTGGTAGGCTACAGTCCATGGGGTCACAAAGAGTCAGACACCACTGAGCGACTTCACTTTCCTTTCACTTTCCTAAGCCTGTTATCAAGGTGTCAACTGGGCTGCATTCCTTCCTGGAGCCAATATTATGTAATGAAATTTATTCAAGAGAATAAATACCCCATCACCTTTGTCATATTCTGTTGGCTAGAAGCAAGTCACAGATTCAGCCTGAACACAAGGGGAGGAAATTAAAGATGTAACACATTAAGGGGTCACATTTTAGGATGTGTCAATCATATCCTTATATGACTTTTCTCTCTAGCTGATCTTAAGAGTCTTTATTTGTCTTTGGTGTTCATCAGTTTCACTGTAATTACTGAGGTATGGATCTGGTTTAATTTTTTGTATGCAGCTTATCATTATGCTTCTTATAAATGCATTTATATCTTTTGATAATTCTGAAAATTCCCAGGCATTTATTTTTCAAATGTTGCCAGGGGATTTCTATCGATCTGAGACCAGACAAATTTAATTCCTCAGTTTGGATTTTCTGTGAATACATGGAATAATGTAAATTTGAATCCTAGCTATGCATGTGAGGGAGAGGTTTTGAAATTTTTAAATTTCAGAGGAGAATATATTATTTTTATTTTTTGCACTCAGAGTTCCAGAGACAAATAAACTTCCTCTTAGTTCCTTGACCTGTTATGCCAATTTTTCTCAGTCAACATTTTCACAGAATAAATAGTTGGTTTGGTTGTACTAGCTTTTTGTGGGGGTTTCAGTTCAGTTACCCTATTTTGCTTAGAGCCTAGGTTCTGTTTACTGTCCCTCCACATACGCCATTGGGTCCCAATGATATACGATGCTGATGTTGTCATTCAACCCAGGTTAGCCTTGTTTTCAGTTTCTTCTTGCTGTCTTGGTCTCAGCTTATGATTCATTTGTTTGTTCTTTCGGTTGTTCGCTTGGTTTAGTTTTGTTTGATCTTTGGTGATTTTGTTATTCTTTTGTTTTATGGTGATTGAGAAATTTATTTAATGCTATTTTTGTCATTGTTTACCTAGTATCTTCATGTTTACGTGGAGGTGATATTTTAGGGCACAGCCACATTGCTGATGTGGAAGTGAACATTTTTTAGCTGTCTTTAACCATCACTCTTCATCTAAACTTGGTTTTCCTCTGAGAATTAAGTAAAACACTTCTCTCTATCCACATGGACAGTCATCTGGATTTCTAAGCTGTTCTCTCAGCTGGCCTGTGTCTTTCATGTTCCAAGCATTCAATCACATGAGAAAGACCTTTCTTTTGTTCATTTCTTCAAAGAGTGTGAACATCTTTTAGCAATAATTTTCATGATGAACCCTTTAGTATAAAAGTAGGGGTGGATTGAAAATTGATTTGGTACAGTCAGCAGTTAAAATGTTTTATTAGAAACAATCTAAAATGTTTTCTTATAACTTTTAACAAAGATTTAAATTTATTCTATGTTTATAACATCCACTCTCTACCTTATAAATCTGAAAATCAGAATAACTATTTTTACCAACTGACAAGAAAACTTTGTTGTATCTTGAGTTATGATGGGAATTGGTCTGTAAAGAACTTTTTATCTGTGATCTTTTCCCATCTCCTATGCTAGGAGCTGCTTCTACCTTCACAATTAAAATCTTAGAAGATACTCAAACTTTAGTGTACATAAAATTGGTGTGCTTGATGAAATTGTTTATTCTCTACCCACATATCTGTTTTGCTTCTATAAGGTGAATAAGACTATATTTTTTGCATTTTAAACCAGAACCCTTGGTGAATCTAATACACAAGGACTAAGGATCATAATCTAAGCAACCCTGTAGTGTATTGATTCAACAAATCATTCTAAAATCACTTTCGTCTCTTTTATGTGTATCTGTCACAGTGCTTTCAACTTTAGGTGGTATCATAAAACCAGCAAAATACTGAATTTAACTGGATTTAAAACAGTAATTTATCTACATGGTGATTAGTTCCAGACCTAGATGAATTTGTTTCATGTTCTGGGTCTTTTCTAACTTGAACATTTTCATTTTATTATGTTCTTAGTATAAATGATAGTTTTGACATTTGATAACCTTCTTGGAGATATTTAAGTATCTCCTTTGGCTATACAACTCTACATTTTTTCTCAGTTCACTATCAGTACTTATTTTCCTTTTCCTCTTCTCTTTTTACACTCATACTGTTTAGACTACAGGCATCAGCATTTCCCACTGAGTTTCCTTCTAGTCATGCTAATTAGATTTTTTACTGTGATTTCCTTTAATTACCCAATTATTTGCTTTATCCATTTATTCCAGTAAATATCTCACAATAACATTATGTGTTGTGTTCAAATTTTACATAAAATGCAACTGATGGGGATAATTTATAAAATTTATAGATTTATTTTATAATCAGATTTATCTACTTTTTGTTTAATACAATTTATCACTTTAATAACATACTCTTATATTTTCTTGAATTCATATCCATCATTTATCTAGTGTTAAACTAAGAGGATTACAATTTTATTCTCAGAAAAGAATTGACCTTTTTATACAAAGTGAGTAATTTACTATAAGGGTGATATAAAATATTCATGAAAAATATCTCAAAGTAAGTTATATCTGACCACTGTCAGGACCATAGCAAAATATCTTATACACTTAAGAAGGAGTTTGTTCTCTAGAAGGGAATAGATTAAGAGCACATGGAATCATTCATATCTTAGGCCTTTATTGTTCAAAATTAAGCCTAGGGTGATGATTTGCTAGGAAAGCTCAGCAGACAATGAGAAAATCAGAGTGGCTAGATATATTAGATCTAGTGGCTTAAGATGTCATCCTACTGTAGAAGGGGTTAAGCCCACACAAAACATCTAAACATGAACAAGATGAACCAAGAACTATTTTCTTTGTTAAAGTTTTCTAGCAAATTTACCTCATAGTGAAAAGAAGAAATACGGCTACCCAGGGGCTTTCTTGAGCCTGCCTTCTGCTCTCCAGTGGCCACAATCAGGTATCTTGGAGATTTCGCTACACTGCTTAGGCATTTAGGGCCAGAGCTCACCCTCTGAGAAATGTGGTAATATGTGCTGGGAAGCAGGAGAGATTAGAGGACAATAGCCTCAGAGTAGCCTTGACACAGCTGCAACCATAGAGTTTAATTGGAAAGGAGAAAAAAAAAAATATATATATATATATATATATATGTATATATGATCTAGAAGACTTTAAGCCTTACTTTTTTTCTTTATTCAAAATTTTGTTTCATCATATTTAATAAACCTACAGTTCAACAGGCTTTTGTACCAGAATTGATCATTCTCATAGCTTGTATGGGTTTCTCATAAAATGATACAATATTTATTCACTTGGATCAAGGAAATTAAATATAGCATGTCAGTTATAAGAATCATTTAAAATACATACATAAATACATACCTAATTCAAGAATGACAAATTCCAAACCACTGCTATATTTTTTTTCTGCCTTTCTGATCACTTTAAAATGTTTACTATTAGAAAAATTTTGGACAATTAGATCTCTTCAGTCTTCAGCTGTCATATATTTGCTGTACTGCTCTCCACCAGGGATCATGAAAGTCACGATTCATTATAACAGTAGCAAATGTATTATGGAATCTTTTTGTGGAGGAGATACTCTTAATATCTCAAGTCTTCAGGATTTCTCTACAGTTCTGTTTTGGATGTGTTCAATGAAACTCATTGATTCTGTTTCCTGAATCTCTCACTGAAAAACATTTGCCAGAGTGTCTGTGGATATGTTGAAACCAATTTACTGTGACTAAAAAACTATGTTTTTCAAGTGAGAAAAAAAATATATGCTCTTTAGATGTGTTACTATGAATGAGAGCTCAAATTTGAATATTAAATCTTTAAGTTGAATAGTTTGCTCATTTTATACTTTTTATGTGCTAAGATAATACTTGTTTATTTATATCTCAATGCCTATGTTGAAATTCAGAAAGTATTCCTTTAACAAGTTTATTTATTTATTTAATATTTGGTCACACCCTAGGAGAAGGCAATGGCACCCACTCCAGTACTCTTGCCTGGAAAATCCCATGGGCAGAGGAGCCTGGTAGGCTGCAGTCCATGGGGTCGCTACAAGTCGGACACGACTGAGTGACTTCACTTTCCCTTTTCACTTTCATGCATTGGAGAAGGCAATGGCAACCCACTCCAGTGTTCTTGCCTGGAGAATCCCAGGGATGGGGGAGCCTGGTGGGCTGCCGTCTATGGGGTCGCACAGAGTCGGACACGACTGAAGCGACTTAGCAGCAGCAGCAGCAGCAGCACCCTAAGGCATGAGACCAGGGAAACCACATCCCCTTCATTGGAAGCTGGAGTCTTAACCACTATGTATTTTAATGATGATGTGCTTTTTCAAACTATATATTCCCTTCTTAGAAAATAAGACATCATAGAAAACAAGGGCCTGCATCATTAGCAATAGCATAGAATGAAGAATAAAATTTAGATTTGTTTCCCCAAAATGTAAAGAATCCACCTGCCATGCAGAGGACCCAGGTTTGATCCCTGGGTGGAGATCCCCTGGAGAAGGAAATGGCTACCCATTCTAGTATTTTTGCCTGAAAAATCCCATGGACAGAGGAGCCTGGAGGGCTACAGTCCACAGGGTTGCAAGCAGTCAAAGATGCCTGAGTGTCTGAGCATTATTATTATCCTCAAAATATAAAGCTTTTAAGTGGAATAAAATACTGGAAAGGAGATGGGTGGAACCTTGGTTTTGCTCCATGCCATGCCTCATCAACTCTGCCTAATGTTTTTAGAGTCTGAGGTGCTCTCTGCTTATCCTACGGAGACCTTTTCTGGGCAGAGCAGTGGTGAGGAAAATGGGTCACAATGTAGAGTTTGCCTTCCAAGTATCGTACTTTTTTTCCTCATGTACCAAGCTACATGTCATCAAATTCATTAAAAAAAATATATATCAGTCAAGCTGCAGTTCATGGGGTCGCAGAGAGTTGGACATGACTGAGCAACTGAACTGAACTGAACTGAATGTCTTTTTAATATCTTCATTCTCAAAGTCTGCAAAAAATAGGTTTGTCACAATAGACTTAGAAGTAAATTCATATTTGTCATAGATTTCAAACAGCAAAAACATGTCAATTCAAATTCTTTCTCTCTTGCTCTGTCTCCCTCTGTTCTTTGTCTCTCTCTGCATCTCTGTCTCTCTCTTTCAATCAATCTGTCTCTCTCCTGTCTCAATGTCCCTGAATACATTACTTCATGTGTCTAAGCCTCAATTTTCACATCTATAAAAGCAAGTATGATAATATACTTCCTAGTGTGTTTTAGGAATTTAATTTGATGATACAAGTATTACTCAGATTGCCTCTTACATAATGCATTGTTTTCCATTTCCTCCACTCAATCTCCTCATGATAAAGTGCTGATATTTAGAAATCCCACACTTTATGAATGTTAATTTTTTAAAAAATCTCAAGTGGGCTTCAAATGGCAATTTTTGTATAATATACTCATTACCAGGAAACCAAAGTAATGTCAGAATATATACTGTAGGTCATGAAAGAACTATGAGATATTAAATAATATTTCAATACTTTAAAATGTGATACATATATAAACAACTTGGCAGTGAGATGACATTATATAAAGTTATATTGACATAGCGAGGTGCTAAATTATATGTGGCCAAGAGGAGAGCAAGATAGTGTAAAAGTGCTAGTTGTTCTGCAGGGATTAAAAAAAAATTTAAGGGAATAAAGGGCCTGAGGCTTTTAGAGAAAGTTTTGAGTAGGCCCTAGAAGGATAGGTGTCCTATGAGCATATGGGCAAGAGAAGGAGGGAATTCTAGACAAGGAAACACTTGAATTAAGGTATAAAAATAGGGGTAATTGTGTGCGTGTGTGTGTGTGTGTGTGTGTGTGTGTGTGCGTGCGTGCATGGTGTGAATATGTGCGGGCTGGGGTTATCAGGCTGTCTGGATTACAAACTTCTTACTTGTCATCAGCAAGAAATAAGATTGGATGGGTTTTCAGTTCAGTTCAGTTCAGTCACTCAGTCGTATCCGACTCTTTGTGACCCTGTTGACTGCGGCACGCTTCCCTGTCCATCACCAACTCCCGGAGTTCACTCAAACTCATGTCCATTGAGTTGGTGATGCCATCCAACCATCTCATCCTCTGTTGTCCCCTTCTCTTCCTGCCTTCAGTCTTTCCCAGCATCAGGATCTTTTCCAATGAGTCAGTTCTTCGCATCAAGTGGCCAAAGTATTGGAGTTTCAGCTTCAGCATCAGTCCCTCCAATGAATATTCAGAACTGATTCCCTTTAGGATGGACTGGTTGGATCTCCTTGCAGTCCAAGGGACTCTCAAGAGTCTTTTCCAACACCACAATTCAAAAGCATCAGTTCTTCGGTGCTCAGCTTTCTTAAAATAGTCCAACTCTCATATCCATACATAACTACTGGAAAAACCACAGCTTTGACTAGACTGACCTTTGTTGGTAAAGTAATATCTCTGCTTTACTGAGGCAGGATTATGCAATCCTGAACTCTAAACCCAACAAGCAGTGCTTCACCACGGGTTTGGCATGAAGGTTCGCAACAATTTCAGTTAGCAATGTTGATTGGCCACATATCCCCAATCTGTGAGTGTGAATACTGAGCCATTTTCTCCACTTATTTGTGTATTTTCTCAACTTTTAATGTATTTTATTAGCATTGATTTTATTTCTATTAAAGGTAAAGTATATTTATGCATTCTGCCTCAATAGGCACCAAGTTGGTGATACTAGGAAGAAACTGAATTAAGGTCAAAATACTTATTGAGTACCTATCACTCTGGGTGAAGTGCTGAGGAGACAGCAGGGAATGAGATACAGAGAATGTCTGTATCCGCACAGTTTACAGTCTAACAGAAAAACCAGATGTTGATTTTTTTAAAAAAAAGAATGCAAGGAGAGTTTTGAGAGAACAGACATCTAAAGTGCTATAACCTAGTCTAGAGAATAAGTGAAAACTCACAAAGGAGAGAAGGACCAACACCTTTTCTTAATGGAGTTACACAAAAGTTGAGCACATCTTTTCATGGTCTCCTCACTCTCTTATGGCAAGTTAGGTACTTAGAGGGATAGTGGGTCTTTATTCATACAAGTTCCTTTGTGTCTTACTTACTATCTGTTAAGTGCTTTTGAGAAGAGGCAAACTTGTCAAGAAAGCCAAACAGCTCTTAAGGAGTTGTTGAGAACTAAGGTAAACACATTAGAGAAAGTCATTAGTAATGAGATGGAATTCCCCTTTATTTCAGAGATTCAAGGGATAAGATCTGATAGACAGAGTGCCTGAGAACTATGGACGGAGTTTAGTGACACTGTACAGGAAGCAGTGATCAAGACCACCCCCAAGAAAAAGAAATACAAAAAGGCAGAATGGTTGTCTGATGAGGTCTTACAATAACTGAGAAAAGAGGAGAAGCTAAAGGCAAAGGAGAAAATAAAAGAGATATCCATCTGAATGAAGAGTTCCAAAGAATAGCAAAGCACGGTAAGAAAGCCTTTCTCAGTGATCAATGCAAAGAAATAGAGGAAAACAATAGAATGGGAAAGATTACGGATCTCTTCAAGACAATTAGAGATACCAAGGGAACATTTCATGCAAAGATGGGCTTGATAAAGGACAGAAATGGTATGGACCTAACAGAAACAAAAGATATTAAGAAGATGTGGCAAGAATACACTGAAAAACTATACAAAAAATATCTTCATGGCCCAGATAACCACGACTATGTGATCACTAACGTAGAGTCAGACATCCTGGAATGTGAAGTCAAGTGGGCCTTAGGAAGCATTGCTACAAATAAAGCTAGTGGAGGCGATTGAATTCCAGTTAAGCTATTTCAAATCCTAAAAGATGATGCTGTGAAAGTGCTGCACTGAATATGCCAGCAAATTTGGAAAACTCTACAGTGGCCACAGGACTGGAAAAGGTCAGTTTTCATTCCTATCCCAAAAAAGGGTAATGCCAAAGAATGTTCAAACTACCAAACAATTGCACTCATCTCACATGCTAGCAAAGTAATGCACAAAATTATCCAAGCAAGGCTTCAACAATACGTGCACTGAGAAATTCCAGATGTTCAAGCTGGTTTTAGAAAAGGCAGAGGAACCAGAGATCAAATTGCCAACATACGCTGGATCATAGAAAAAGCAAGAGAGTTCCAGAAATCATCTACTTCTGTTTTATTGGCTATGCCAAAGCCTTTGACTATGTGGATCAGAACAAACTGTGGAAAATTCTTTAAGAGATGGGAACACCAGACCACCTTATCTGCCTCCTGAGAAATCTGTATACAGGTCAAGAAGCAACAGTTAGAACGGGACAAGGAACAATGGACTGGTTCCCAACTGGTAAAGAAGTACATCAAGGCTGTATATTATCACTGTGCTTATTTAACTTATATGCAGAGTACATCATGCAAAATGTCGAGCTGGATGAAGGACAAGTTGAAATCAAGATTGCTGGGAGAAATATCAATAACCTCAGATATGCAGATGACACCACCATTATGGTAGAAAGCAAAGAGGAACTAATGAAAGTGAAAAAGGAGAGTGAAAAACCTGGCTTAAAATTCTACTTTCAGAAAACTAAGATCATGGCATCTAGTCCCATCACTTCATGATAAATAGATGGGGAAACAATGGAAACAGTGAGAGACTTTATTTTGGGGTGCTCCAAAATCAGTTCAGATGGTGACTGGAGCCTAAAATTAAAAGACACTTGCTCCTTTGAAGAAAGGCTTTGACCAACCTAGACAGCAAAGAAACATTAATTTGCTGACAAAGGTCTGTCTAGTCAAAGCTATGGTTTTTCCAGTAGTCATGTTGAATCAATCATAAAGAAAGCTGAGTGCCAAAGAATTGATGCTTTTGAACTGTGGTGTTGGAAAAGACTCTTGAGAGTCCCTTGGACTGCAAGGAGATCCAACCAGTCCATCCTAAAGGAAATCAGTCCTGAATATTCATTGGAAGGACTAATGCTGAAGCTGAAACTCCAATAATTTGGCTACCTGATGCGAAGAACTGACTCATTGGAAAAGACCCTGATGCTGGGAAAGATTGAAGTCAGGAAGAGAAGGGGACAACAGAGGATGAGATGGTTGGATAGCATCAGCGACTCAATGGACATGAGTTTGAGCAAGCTCTGGGAATTGGTGATAGACAGGGAAGCCTGGCATGCTGCAGTCCATGGGGTCACAAAGAGTCAGACAGGACTGAGTGACTGAACTATAATGATCTCAACTGGGCTCAGCCATCATTTGAGGTGATGGTTGTTTCTAGGTATACCACAGCTCATCTGTGCTACTAGGTTAAACTCCAAGAGCAGGGGTCCCCAACTTCCAGGATCTAATGCCTGGTGATCTGAAGTGGAACTGATGTCATAATAGAAACATAATGCACAATAAATGTAACGCACTTGATTTGTTCTGAAACCATCTTCCACCTTTCCTCTATCCAGGTCAGTGGAAAAAATTGTCATCTACCAAACTGGTCCCCAGTGCCAAAAGGGTTGGGGATCACTGTCCGAGAGGACAGCCATGTTGACTTTGATGGTTAAGGCAGATCAGTGGCTGCCGATCCGGATGTTAACATTTAGGGTCTGGAGCAGCCATGGGCCAGAGCATGCTGGTAGGGCAGAGACTCGGTGTCACAAAAGCCTTCAGTAGCATTGACTTTTTGGCAGGTGTTGCTGTCAGATTATTCTTCAGAAGGTGAAGCAGGGGCCTCATCTAAGCTTTCAGACAGAATTCAGACGATGCCCAGAAGCTGCAGAAAGTTCTCATGTAAAATACCCCTGCCTGAGACATGCTAATAGGTATTCCTTAGGAAAAAAAAAAAAAAAAAGATCAGGGGAGGAGAGGCTTTTCCTTGTTTTTGTCAAATAGGGAGACTCAGGATAAAAACAATCAGGATTTTTACACAGTATGTTTATGTGAGCTGTGACTCTGGAGTGGGTGATGGCATGGGACACTTCTCCAGGGTAGTTCATTATAAGCCATCATAACAACTTGATATACCAGTGTTCATGCCTGGTTTAGGAAAGTCTATAATAAACCATAGCAGCTTGATCTTGATCATGGTGACATTTTTATTCTTAGACATCTCTGAGATCCAAATCAGTCTTTCCTCATTTTACACCCCTGACACAGTGCCTTTGGCCTAGAGCTGAAACCAGTCCTGGCTTGTCAAAGGAACTGACTGAAGCCAGATTGAGTGTTTTTTATCAAAGGATGCCACACACAAGCTTTTAGAAACTTGACTCTCAGGAAGTCCTTAAATACTACATCCAAAACAAATTAAATGCCTCATGCTCTAGCTTCAGTCATGTATTTCTTGTTCAAACCTCAGTGGAAATTCAAAGCAGCTGATAACTATTATATAATCATTCTCATATATTTATTTACTGTTAGCAGATCATTCCTTAGTTGTTTCCTTTTAAATGATGAATTATCCTAGTTCCTTTTAAATGTGTCACATTGAAACAAACATTTGTTTCATTTCTGGCAAATAAACTAACCCATGTCCTATTGGTGGTAAAACCCTGTAAGGAAGGTCACTGTTCAGAAATTTTCTACAAGACTTTTTGGAAGAAATTTGCATATTCCGGAAACACTTCCTTAGCTGTACTTAAACTTTAGTCCATTTGTGAAATGGCCACCAATTTCTGTGACTAACATTATTGTTTTTACTCCTGAGTTAGGATTGCCAGACAAAATACAAATGCCCACTTAAGTCTGAATATCAGACAGATAATGAATAATATAGTATGTCTCATATATTAAAAAATTACTTAGTGCTTATCTAAAATTCAGATTTGACTAGTAATCCTGTATTTTCGTTTGCAGTATCTGACAACCCTAATGAGAGACTTTATTTTATTTTATTTTTTTTTCTAATGAGAGACTTTAAAAAGCACACATGAAAACTGTATTTTCACTTTAAAATGGAGCACACCTCTTTTCTGCGTATATCGGAAGCAGAAAACATTCCAGAATTCTTGAATAATACCTCTTGTTGGCTCTAATGTTGATAATTGACAACTGATGTCAGTGTTTGAAAGAGTTTCTTACCTACCACAGTGGAAAGCTTAGGCATCGTAAATGCAGCCATGACCGCGTAATCTTAGACAAGTTCCTTAATGGCTCTGAATGTCAGATTCCTCAACTGTTAATGAAGATGATAATAACTACCTTATAGACCTGTGGCAAAGATGACAGTAATGTAATTCTTGTACCAGGCCTGAAACGACACATGGGGCTTCCTTCTGCAACATCCCACAAGCACTGGGGCCCTGACAAGATGTGGTAGGTGTAGTCCTAGGCACCAGGGGATGAGAGTGAACTAGACAAGATCCCTGTCAGGTAATAAAGAAGCCAAGAAACAATGAAACGAGGGGAGTTTAAATAATGGTCAGAGCTAGGCAAAGCACCAGCTGGGTGACCCTGAAGCCATTAGATGGAGGCCCACGGCTTACAGTGGAGGTTGAGGGAGCGTTGCCAGGGCTGCGCTGAGGTGGTAACACTGAGACTAAAGGAAAGAAGGAGCAGGAGAGACCTGTGGGCAGGGCGTTAGGGGCAGGAGGAGTTCTGAGAGTAAAGGCAGAGAGAGCTTGTCTTGCTGGGAAAGTTAGGGTAGCAGAGGGGTGGGCGGAAGAAACAAAGAGCAGGGCTGAGGCATGAACAAGGAGCAGGTTTCCAGAACAGTGTTTCTCAAACTATCTGTGGTGAAGGGCAGTTTTTAAAAAATTTGCCCTACTTTTATAAAATACAATAAAAATTACCATGAAAATGAAATGAAGAAGGCCACATACAAAATACAAGCTCATGTTTCTTAATTAGATTCAGCAGCATAAGAGCATATTTCATTAAGTGATATGAGAACAAGGACAACACTAAGAAATTTTAAAATGGTTACACATTCACTGACAGTGTGCAATTAATACATACTGTTCATTTAGCTTTGCCCAGCAATCATACGTATGAATGTGGAATCCAATGCTGTATAAGTTTCTTAGCCTCACTCTTGCAGGTGGGCTTTGGTGCAGACACCACACTTTGCAGAAGTGGTGAACTGTTCTTGACTAGAAAGGCGGAAAGGCAGAGGTCAAAATGACTGTGATAAGAAGTCAAGATTTAAGTGTTAGCCAGACAGAGTGCTGATAACGAAGATTTGGTTTTCCAGTCAGCTGTGAAGAAAATGGGATCCCCTTTATCCTAAACTTCCCAGAAGTTTAGATCTGAGCAGGGTGAGTTCATTATAAAAAATGTCCACATTGGCAAAATGTCCACATTCTTCCGAGGTTCCTACCATTTCCATAGCATCGGGTGGTCCCTCCCTTCAGCGGCGTGCTGGATCTAAATGGGGAGACTAGATAAGTCAATTTCAGTCTAACTAATAGGAGGCTTGAGAAAGTTTCTTAATATTTCCAGGTCCTAGTTTTCTCATGTGTAAAAAACAGGACTAGTTAATATCTCAGGTACTTCATAAATTTGAAAATTTTATAAATCTCTGATTCCAGTTGAGTCTTTTCTCAACAGAATAAACTTTTCAGAATGAAAAGAACTTGCTAAATTGAAATCAGATTAATAATAATTTTGACTTTTTAATTGAAACAAAATGATTTAAATCAAATTAATCAAAGCTAGAATCAAAACAATAATTTGATTTTAGTGAGATGAAACTACTAGAAAATACCTGAATAGCTAAAATTTCTAATATTTACCATATTTTGTGGGCTTCTCTGGTGGCTCAGAGGTTAAAGCGTCTGCCTCCAATGCGGGAGACCCGGGTTCAATCCCTGGGTCGGGAAGATCCCCTGGAGAAGGAAATGGCAATTCACTCCAGTATTCTTGCCTGGAGAATCCCATGGACGGAGAAGCCTAGTAGGTTACAGTCCACAGGATCGCAAAGAGTCGGACATGACTGAGCAACTTCATCTCACCTTGTTTCTGAACTCGATTTGTTATCTTATTTGGAAAAGTCTCCAGCATACGCTGGTCAGGCTGTCTATAGATTGAGAAGTTAGTATTCATTCACTTTCTAGCTTTTTTATTCTTATGCCATGGTACTCTTCACCATAATTCAAACTTTAGTTTTATTCATTTCTGTTTACTCTGTGGTACTGTAGGGAGGTATCAAAAATAATAATTCACTCCTAGAATATTTTAAATGTAAATTTAGAAGTGATAAATAAAGCTGTTCTGGAAGCTATCCCTTCATCAATTAAATGTTTATTGAACACTTCTTTATTAAATATCTGAATAATATAAAAACAAATGGTACCCAACCATGCCCATGAGAAGATTATGATTCATTTGGGGAGAAATTAAATGGGTTGTTGTGTTTGGTTGCTCAGTTGTGTCCAATTCTTTTGCAACTCCATGGATTGTAGCCTCCCAGGCTCCTCTGTCCATGGGATTTTCCAGGCAAGAATACTGGAGTGGGTTGCCATTTCCTTCTCCAGGAAATCCTCCCAACCTAGGAATCGAACCCGTGTCTCCTGCTTCGCAGGCAGATTTGTTACCATTGAGCCACCAGTGAGGACTGAAGAAAGTACAAAGTGCTCTGAGAACCCAAGGGCTGTAATGACTGGCTTCCTGGGAGAAGTAAGACAGGCGGGTTTGAAAACATTAGGATGAGATCTTGAAGAATCACTAGAAATCTGTATTTCTATCTCTATCCAGAGGACACACTTATGCCCAGGTGCAGGAGGGAGAAAGGTGAGTGCAGAGGCGGGGCATTCTGCGAAGCATCTGGAAGCAACAGATATGTGCTGCTAGCATTGTATTTTGAAGGTCCTCCATCATGTTATAAGTTTGGAAATTATTTTGTAATAAACTATAATACATTTTACAGGATTTAAATCGAAAAATAAGGAATAGAGTCCTTGAGAGCCAATAGTGTCTGGCATTTTTCCTTCCCTTAATCAGGACCTTTCTTGGCTCACAAAATGAAGGAACTGACACTCAGAGAGGGTAGTTAACTTCCCCAAAGTAACAGAGCTCGTAAGTGGCAGAGCTGGCATTTGAATCTAATTGTTTGACTTCAAAGTTCCAAAAGCCAGCATTTTATCCTCAGCACCAGGAACCCAAAAGAGGCAGACGCGTCCTTGGTGGGAAAAGCTCTCATCTGTCTAGTCTCTCAGGCCACCCAACTTCCAGAGCTCTCTACAAAATGTTCTCCCCCGGGGCATTTTTTGTGCGAGGGGATGGGAATTTACCTAACTGCAGAATGCAGAGCCCCTCCTTATCAACAATGGCCTCACGGGGTCTGCCTTCAGGCTTTTCATCCCGTTCAGGCAGGTCCGGCAGAGCAGTTCACAGGCGACTCGGACAAACTTAATTAAATTCAAGTGAGTGTTGTTGCGAAGACCTGACAGGCGCAGTTGTGTGGAGCTGAATAATTGAGTTGTGCGGAGGTTTTTTTTTTTTTTTTTTTTTTTTCCTTTGCCTTCTTGGTGGTAGGCTTTTTTGGGGGGTTTTGTTTTGTTTTCTTCGGGTTTCTAAAGATGACCCTGACACTTTTCATAAAGCTGTTTTCTAGTCGGAACGCCCTCCATCAAAGAGACGCAGTCTGGTTGCCAGGCTACCGTGAGAAAAGAGAAGTCCGATGTGACAATGCCGACCTTTTCTTGGAGTATCCAGGGTCCATACTTTTTAGTACAAAAGTACCTCCCATAGACCTCACAGCTAGAACTCCACAGTGTCACTACCTGAGCCCCAGACGGTTAGGACCGCACGGCGTTGCCTGACTAAGCTCACAGCGAGGATTGAAAAACAAACCATATCAAATCGGTAGAGGGGAAAAGAAGAGGTCATTTAGAGATTCGTTTCAAAAATATCACTCATTATAAGCACAGATGAAAGCAATTAAGGAGTATTTTCTCCATGCAGCCCTCTGGCACGGGGAAAGATGACGCCTGGTTGAGAAAGGCAGCAAAGGTTTTGCAGCTGATTTGCTTACATGTTTCAGGGTAGATGGCTTGCAGTCAGTGCCTGGATTGTAGGAGACTTCCCTACCTCAGATTTTGGCTTCCAGGTTTTTTTTAACATAATCTTTTTCTTTTCCTACTGGCTGTTTAAATATCTCAAAGCTTACAACTCAGGGGTTCCTCAGTTCCTGCTTCTCACTGGTGAACAGTAATCATTTAGTCTTTATATTAATTTCTAGTATGGAATACAGATATAAATGAAAAGGAATATTTGTAAAATTTCTGTTGTTCTTGACATGTGTCTTTGTAAATCAATATTTGAAAGCATTATGGACTGGTAGACATTTTTAGTTTTTAATCACCATATAGGTTTTTATCCTAGTGGCTCAGAGAGTAAAGAATCTGCCAGCGATGCAGGAATCCTGGGTTCGATCCCTGGGTGGGGAAGATCCCATGGAGGAGGGCATGATAACCCACTCCCGTATTCTTGCCTGGAGAATTCCATGGACAGAGGAGTGTGGCAGGCTACACAGTTCATGGGGTCCTGAAAAGTGGGACATGACTGAGTGACTAACACTTTCATAGATTTTTTAGATAGGGTTTTTGGTTTGAAATACTTCAATATAGTTCACTACAGTAGCCCATGCTGTCATCCAAAGTCATTTGAGTGTTTATAAATGAGATGTGCACAATATATTGAGTTTTCTTCTTTTCAAAATATTTTGATGGTATGGAACTTGACAGATCATAAAATGCTATCTTTCACAGAGAATTTTTAGATGATTTTATCTTCTCCAACTCCTGTGATGTAGCTTAGGGTGAATATTGTTACCTACATATCACATGGGATGAAATGGAGCTTAAGTCACTATCCAAAATCATATCCTTCTTTGCCAAAACTATATTGTTTCTCAAAAGTCTCCTAATTTTTGTGCTAGAGCCGGTAAAGGGGGAACTTCTGACTCTCAGAGACTCCATTCCAGTCTCTGCTTTTTAATTTTCATTTTTGTAGTGGTTTTAGAAAAGCTCCTTCTCTCCTTCTCTGATCTCTGAAGTTCTTTTATTTTCAAGACACCTCTAAAGTAACACAAGATATGGTCACTGCTGGCCAAGGATCAGTTCAGTTCAGTTCAGTTCAGTTGCTCAGTCATTTGTTACCCCATGAATTGCAGCACGCCAGGCCTCCCTGTCCATCACCAACTCCTGGAGTTCACCGAAACCCATGAGAGTTGGTGATGCCATCCAGCCATCTCATCCTCTGTCATCCCCTTCTCCTCCTGCCCCCAGTCCCTCCCAGCATCAGAGTCTTTTCCAATGAGTCAACTCTTCACATGAGGTGGCCAAAGTACTGGAGTTTCAGCTTCAGCATCACTGCTTCCAGAGAACGTCCAGGACTGATCTCCTTTAGAATGGACTGGTTGGATCTCCTGGCAATCCAAGGGACTCTCAAGAGTCTTCTCCAACACCGCTGTTCAAAAGCATCAATTCTTTGGCACTCAGCTTCCTTCACAGTCCAACTCTCACATCCATACCTGACCACTGGAAAAACCATAGCCTTGACTAGACAGACCTTTGTTGGCAAAGTAATGTCTCTGCTTTTTAATATGCTATCTAGGTTGGTCATAACTTTCCTTCCAAAGATAAATTCAATTCTGTGGTTTTCTGTCTTCAGTCAGTGAATATTCTGTAGAGTTTTAACTATTCATTTAAAAAGTATCAAAAAGTGGTAAATTGATTCATTTTCAACTCTATCAAAGATATTGTGGTGGAAATCCTCTGAAATGTATAGATGAAATAACTAAAGCAGCTACTAGGTGCTTAATTTAACAAGAGAGCTGATGAGCATCATTCTAAAAGGTGGAATTCTAGCAGTAAGCAAAGAAATCACCTGCCCTCATAGGTTGTTGGATATCGATTTCAAACAAACATGTGGCATCAGGGCTCCAAGAGTGACACAGTAATAGTTCTTGGATAGTGTTGGCATACTTTTTAAAATGTCTGTAGGTGATTCTGATTGGAGAAGGAAATGGCAACTCACTCCAGGATTCTTGCCTGGGAAACTCCATGGACAGAGGAGCCTGGTGGGCTACAGTCGTATGGGGTCGCAAAAGAGTGAAACACGACTTATCAACTAAACAGCAACAACAAAGGTGATTCTGGTGTGTTACCATTTGTATTTGGAGTGTGATGCAAGGCTTTCCCCTCATACTAGGACTTTATTTTATTTAAAATGGTCTGCAGAGTTTGGGGATATAAATATAAACATTTATTTTATAAATGTCAATCAAAAAATATTGTTTTGAGAAATTCATATAATCTATGAAGTTTGGATATAAAGACCAGTAGGCAGTCTTCTGGGAAAATTGTAACTGAGAAGATGTTTTGTGTAAAATGTACATATTTGAAACAGGGAATTTAATCCCTAGAATTGGTTAAACAGATCAAGAAGGAGCCGAGAAGCCAAACAGAGGTCACTGAGGCAGAGATTAGCGACAAGAAGTTGTGGAAGCCCTGGCTGAAAAGGAAAAGCAGAAGGTCCAAGGGAGCCAGGGCCACATAGCAGAAGCTGGAACCAGGCTGGCTCAGCCTAGCAGCAGCTGGAGACCCGAGTCAAGAGGCTGCCGACAGCAAGAGCGAGGGATCTTCTCTTTCTCCCTTCTTCCCCTCCTCCCTGATTCCACTAGTGCCTTTCACTGGTCGAACTCAAGCAAATGAGTTAAGAAGGGAATGTGAGAAAAACAGGCGTGAGGAGAGCAGACAGAGAAGAAATGAGTCTGACGGATACTGATCCAAGACCGACACTTTTAAAGACTTTTCTTTGTTCAGAGAAGGTTCTGGAACCAAACTGCTTGGACTCAAAGCCTGGCTTTACTACTGATTCTGTGTGTAATCTTGGGTAAATTATTTAATCTAAGTCTCATCTTCCCCAGCTGTAAAATGAGGACCTCGTAGGAATGGCATTATATACGTTGTAAGGCTGTGGTGAAGATGAAATAATGTATTTAGCATGTTATTATTATCGGTATTACTGTTTAAGACATTGTACCAGGTGACATGAGAAATGTAACAAAGCCATCACCATCCCCAAAGTCATGTGTAATCTACTTGAAGACGAAAATACATTGATAAATAATAAAAGGGAATGTACCATACAGAGGGGGGAGTGAATGTTGTACACAGTTGTACCATGTTTTATTGTGCTTCCCAGACATTGCAGTTGCTGCAAATTGAAGTATTGTGGCAACCCTACATGGTCAGATGATGATTAGAATTGTTTAACAGTAAAGTATTTTTTTTTTAGTTAAGGTATGTACATTTGGGGGACTTTTTAAAGACATAATGCTATTGCTCATTTACTAGAGCACACTATACTATAAATATAGCTTGCATGCACTAAGAAATAAAAAAATTCATGTGTTCTGCTTTATTGCAATGCTTGCTTCATTGTGGTGATTTAGAACTAAAGCCACAATATCCTCAAGGCATGCCCTGTGTCAGCTAAGAATGGAACCACTCTATTCAGCTTCCAAGTTGCAAACTGAAAGGGATGGTACTGTGTGAAATTACCTGTAAGTCCTTGCAGTATGATTAATGTTTAAATGTACTATCTAGATTTGCAGGCAAGAGAGTACTTTGTTTTTTATATTTATTTATGTATGGATTTAAAAAGTAATAATATTCATTGTACAGAATTACAATGATATAGAACAATACAAAGAAGAAAACAACAATTAGTGGTACATGTAACTTTAGGAAATGGTCCTATATATTTGACATATTTTCTACCAGTCTTTAAATAAGTGTATTTAATGTATGTATATGTTATTTCACTTATAAAACTTAAAACATAATTATATATAGCTATAGAGTAATGGCCCCAGGTGGCTCAGTGGTAAAGAATCCACCTGCTAATGCAGGAGACACAGGAGACATGGGTTCGATCCCTGGGTCAGGAAGATACCCTGGAGTAGCAAATGGCAACCTGCTCCGGCATTTTTGTCTGGAAAATTCCATGGACAGTGGAGCCTGGCGGGCTACAGTCCATGCTGTCACAAAGAGTCCAATATGACTGAGTGACTGAGTATGCACATGTACAGTGATACCTTTTCCATTATTACATTGGAAGGATTTCCATATATTATTAAATATAATTTACAAAAATAACATTTATCTATTTAATGTTGCATATTATATCTGAACCTTATTTTATCTATTTTTTTATATTTGGATCTTTGAGAAAATTTGTTCACAATTAACTGTAGTGGTGAAGTGGTGTCACTCTAAACCAGGAAAGTCAAGCTCAAGTGCCTGCAGGACCAGGTCAAGTCTCTACAAAACCATTAAGCCTGGGACAATATCGAGTCATGAGGTCTGTGGTAGGTACTGGAGAATGCATGCCCTGCAGAAGGGTATTCAAACCACAACCACCAAAACAGCAACAGCAATAGACAGGAAGAATTGGACATTGTTGCTAGTTTGACCACTTCTGGACATTTATTAACATTTTCCAGAAAAGTGAAATACCTACAGGAGATTGAATGCTTGGCTCCATTCTTCCTCCTTCACTAAATCCATGACCCTGTGGTGGTTTCATTTGGATGGAGCATGTCTTTGCTCTTGGGCTCACAGTAGGTCTTGTGATTCACTTTGCTTCATTCTCTGTGCTGAGCCTGAGTCCTAAGGTTGCCCTTCTGTACCTCTCTCTTTACTACGAGAAAATCTTGCTCTGGCGAGCACATTTTAGGAGAAAAATGAGATGTATGTTTGAGGAGACCACACCAACAGGAATTTCAATATGGAGCAGAGCCATCCTTGCTGCCCCAGCAACATGTAAGTGAGAAATAAATGCTTATTTTTGAAAGCCACTGAAATCTTAAAGGTGTTTGATATGCAGTGATAGTCAAGCAATACAATATCAATTTTTTCCATGAAAAGTATAAATTCACATTCCCATAGCATTATATGAGGTAAAAGTAGCTCATGGCTTGATTTTGTATTCATTAAAATTTCACTTTTAAATTTCACAGCTTTTTAATCATTTGTATTTCTCCTTTTGATCATATCCTTTGACAATTTTTCTACCATATTTTTATTTATTTGTAAGAGCTCTTTACATTATATATTAGAAATCCAAGGCTGTATTCATTTATTCAGCAAATCTACTATGTGTCAGGCACTGTTCTTAATCTGTAATCCTTGTTAAGATTTTTTCTGCAAAGTTCTATTTGCGTTTTATTTTTAGTCTGAGATTATTTTTACCACATATGATCAGATTTTTGCTTCCCTGTTTCTCTTTCCCCTTGTCTTTAATGCTTAGGAATCAGAAGATAGATTTCCGATCTTGATGTTTCACTCTGCTGATTTTGCAGTGCTTCTGCCTGTGACATTCAGCCTTTCTTCCTCCTGCTCTGCCTGGTTTTCCCTTCCTTATGCCTGTTTTCTTACCTTTTCTGATTTTCTCACTTTCCAATACCTTTTTCTCCTGTCACTCTAAATATTGTTGTTCAGTTGCCAAGTTGTGTCCAACTCTTTGTGACCCCATGGATAACAGCACGCCAGTCCTCTCTGTTTACAGAGGCAAAGCGTGTGCTCAGTTGCTCAGTTGTGTCTGACTCTGTGTGACCCCATGGACTGTATCCCTCCAGGCTCCTCTGTCCATTGGATTTTCCAGGCAAGAATACTGGATTGGGTTGCCATTTCCTTCTCCAGGGGATCTTCTTGACCCAGGGATCAAACCCATGTCTCTTGAGTCTCCGACACTGGCAGGCGGATTCTTTACCACTGTACCACTTGGGAAACCCCTCCCTATTTATATATGACTCTAAGTATAGTCATATATAAAAGTGGAGGTTATTTTTTTAAAGTCAAAAAAAATTTATTGCATTTATTTATACAAGGCAATTTTAAAAAGTTAAATGACACCATAATATTATCATAAAACATGACACTTATAGGAATACATTGAACAAAAGATGACTAAGACCTAAAAAGCACAAAACATTACTGTAAGAAATTAAAGGCAATTTAAAAGATACCTATTCTATGTTCATAGATGGAAAGATTCAATATTATTAAGATGTCTACTCTCCCTAAACTGATTTACACATTCATTGTAATACCAAACAAAATACCATCACAAATTGACAGACTGATTTGAACATTTATATGAACATCTAAAGAACCTGGAGGTTAAACGAAGGCTATTTTAAAATATTTTAATCTATTATTAAAAATTTGGATTTTCTGTTCATACTGTATGAATACAGCAATTAACTAACTATTACTTTTTAAAACTATATTAAATTATTTTTAATTACTAATGGCTCTAAATTAATTATTTAGATACATAAATCTCCTACTTGAAAAACATTCAGGGCTAAAGAACAATTCAATTCAATAAATACGTAATTTCTATTATGCATTCAGTGACCCATGAGCAATTCATTAGAATACTGTAATAAACAATAAAATGAGAGTTGGAGGAAAGGAGTCTAACATGATCACAGAAATAAATACAATACAATATAGAATATGGCAGTTGGCATAGAAGAGATACAAAAGGTACGGACTGGGAATTTAGAGAAGAGAGAAGTCACAATCAATTTGGGATGTGAAAGCTTTTGATGATGCAATCTATTTGAGATATACTTTGAAAAAGATGTCAATTATATCTGTTAATTTCATCAGCTCAAAAAAGCATTTTCTTGTCTTCTGATATTTTCGCCTTGATTTTCATCCAGAGATAAGCTATCTTTCCTCTTTTCAGGCTATGTGGTTGGATGAGGTTGACCCCATCCTTGTTTCAGGATTTGCATGTGGGCCAAACTTGACCAATCAGATAGCAATGAATACCTTGAAGCTATGTGATCCGATACAGTGGAAAGTGAAGTGAAGTCGCTCAGTCGTGTCTGATTCTTTGCAACCCCGTGGACTGTAGCTCTCCAGGCTCCTCCGTCCATGGGATTCTCCAGGCAAGAATACTAGAGTGGGTTGCCATTTCCTTCTCCAATACAGTGGAAAGGCAGTTTTTAATTTGGAGGCTGCTGAACTTGGAGTTACAGAAGTTAAGTTACTACTCTCCAAGTTACAACTCTCCTCAAAACTCAGTATGTATTTTCCACTTCCAGCTCATCTCATGTGTTTTGTTGAAGTATAATTCATTCACAATGTTGTGTTAATTACTGCTTATAGCAAAGTAACTCAGTTATACATACATTTTTTTTCATGTTCTTGTCTGTTATGCTTTATCACAGAATATTGAATGTAGTTTCCTGTGCTGTATGGTAGGACCATGTTGCTCCAAGTTACTACATAGAGAGATTTTGAAAGTAAATTGAAACCAACACAAAGGAAAGAAGAGGTGAGGGATGAAGAGAAAGAAATGAACAGGCACAGAAAGAGAAAAAAGAAAAAGGTAGGGAGGATGAGAATGAACTTCACATCTTGATAACATTTATCCAAGCCTCCGTGTGCAATTGTTTCTCATATTAATATCTAGACTTTTCAGCTACACAGCCAGTAAAATGTGTTTTTGCTTATAGTTTCTTGAATTAGGTTTTAGTTATTCATTAATAAAAAGAGTCCTAATGGGCAGGAATAGGGGACAGGAAACTGTATTAGAAGCAAACAGAATGAGCAGAGGCATGAAAGTGGTAACAAGTGGGGGCATGATAGAGAACAGGCTTATGGATACAGAGGGGGAAGGAGAAGGTGGAACAAAGGGAGAGGGTAACATGGAAATATATACACTACCATATGTATAGATAGCCAGTGGGAACTTGCTGTATGATTCAGGGAGCTCTAACCAGCGCTCTGTGATAACCTAGAGGTGTGGGATGGGCTGGGAGGTGGGAGGGAGGTTCAAGAGGGAGAGGACATATGTATACCTATGGCTGATTCATGTTGATGTATGGCAGAAACCAACACAAATCTCCTTCAATTAAAAATAAACAAATTTTTAAAAAATGACGGCATGGTTAGGGAATAGCAGTCATCTACTGTTGGAAATTACAGTGGATTTAGCATGAAAATCTGAACAGTGTACGACTAAGTGCCTGAGCCATCACTGTCTAATAGAAACATAATGTGAACCACATACACAATTTTTAATTTCTATTACTCACTTAATAAAGGCAAAATTAATTTTAACAATGTGCTCTAACACAACACATCCATAGTATTACCGTGTAAGCATGTAATATATTCAGTTCAGTCGCTTAGTCGTGTCTGACTCTTTGCAACCCCATGAACCATAGCACGCCAGGCCTCCCTGTCCATTACCAGCTCCTGGAGTCCACCCAAACTCATGTCCATTGAGTCAGTGATGCCATCCAACCATCTCATCCTCTGTCGTCCCCTTCTCCTCCTGCCCTCAATCTTTCCCAGCATTGGGGTCTTTTCAAATGAGTCAACTCTTCGCATGAGGTGGCCAAAGTATTGGAGTTTCAGCTTCAACATCAGTCCTTCCAATGAACACCCAGGACTGATTTCCTTTAGGATGGACTGGTTGGATCTCCTTGCAGTCCAAGTGACTCTCAAGAGTCTTCTCCAACATTACAGTTCAAAAGCATCAATTCTTCTGTGCTCAGCTTTGTTTATAGACCAACTTTCACATCCATACATGACCACTGGAAAAACCATAGCCTTTGGCATAGTCAATAAATATAATATAATATATATATATATATAAAAAATCATGAAGATGTTTTATAATGTCTGGTTCTATCCTCAAAACTCAGTATGTATTTACTCTTCCAGCTCATCTCACATTTTTTATTGAAGTATAATTGATTCACAATGTTGTGTTAATTACTGCTGTACAGCAAAGTAACTCAGGTATGCATGGATTCCTTTTCATGTTCTTTTCCATTATGTTCTGTCACAGGGTATTGAATACAACTCCCTGCGCTGTACGATTGGACGGTATTGCTTATCCATTCTATATATACCAGTTTGCATCTGCTAATCCCAAACTCCCAGTCTATCCCTCTTCCACCACCAGTCTATTCTCTTATGTCCATACCTCTGTTTGTGTTTCATAGACTAATTTGTGTCATATTTTAGATTTCACATGTAAGTGATATCATATGGTATTTGTCATTCTCTTTCTGACTTACTTCACTTAATATGATAATCTCTAGTTGCATCATCTCCCTTTTTAATAACCATGCTTCGGGCTCAATAGCCACAGGTGGTTAGTGGCTAGTGTACTGAACTGCACAGGTCTTGTATTGAATTGCAGGTGTTTTGGTTATGGGGAGCCACTGATAGTTTTTGAGCCACCTATCACAGTACTCATACAGTGTTGCTTTTCAACAGCTTAATGTGTTATGGTTTTCAAGATTATTTGGGGAAGAAAAAAAACTGAAGTCGAAGGCTGTTTATTGTATTGTGTAAATATTCCAGGCATAATTTTACAAAGCTTAAACTAGAGTAACAGAAATTGGAGTGAAACAAAGAAATACTAAAGACCTCAGGGGTAAAAATGTATAGAATCTGATAAATAGTTGATATAAGGGTGATAGAAATTTAAAAGAAGATTAAAATAGGTAACAATGATTTGTTTCCTAGCAAGAAAACTGAGAATGTTAAAAGGAATACTTTAGTGGTAAAAATGACGACTTCCACTTTATAGATGTTGTTCAAGGTAGTTGTAGGACATCAAAGTAAGAATTTTCATTAGGTAATTGAAGCTGTGAGCCTGTGGCTCAGAATATGGAGTAGGTAAGATGTACAGATCTGAGAGAAATATATATGACTGCTGGGGTCATGGGAGACAAAATAGTTAATGAAAAGAGATTAAGCATAGTTAAGG
The DNA here is from genome assembly GCF_001704415.2 of Capra hircus. Classification (NCBI taxonomy): domain Eukaryota; kingdom Metazoa; phylum Chordata; class Mammalia; order Artiodactyla; family Bovidae; genus Capra; species Capra hircus. The sequence continues at coordinate 88,286,899 of NC_030813.1, read as the reverse complement.
GAATCACCTTGCTGAATGTTTATATGTAAGAGAAGAAAAGAAACTAGCTATGATCAACCTAGTTAGCATATTTAAAAGCAGAGACATTATTTTGCCAACAAAGGTCCGTCTAGTCAAGGCTATGGTTTTTCCAGTGGTCATGTATGGATGTGAGAGTTGGACTGTGAAGAAAGCTGAGTGCTGAAGAATTGATGCTTTTGAACTGTGGTGTTGGAGAAGACTCTTGAGAGTCCCTTGGACTGCAAGGAGATCCAACCAGTCCATTCTGAAGGAGATCAGCCCCGGGATTGCTTTGGAGGGAATGATGCTGAAGCTGAAACTCCAGTACTTTGGCCACCTCATGCGAAGAGTTGGCTCATTGGAAAAGACTCTGATGCTGGGAGGGATTGTGGGCAGGAGGAGGAGGGGACAACAGAGGATGAGATGGCTGGATGGCATCACTGACTCAATGGATGTGAGTCTGAGTGAACTCCGGGAGTTGGTGATGGACAAGGAGGCCTGGCGTGCTGCGATTCATGGGGTCACAAAGAGTCGGACACGACTGAGCGACTAAACTGAACTGAACTGAAGAATGTGGAAAAGGTTAAGGTTGGATACATAGTAGAAACATAGTTCTTTCCTTGTGGCTCAAACTATAAGGAGTCTGCTTGCAAAGCAGGAGACCTAAGTTTGATCCCTGGGTCAGGAAGATCCCCTGGAATAGAAAATGGCAACCCGCTCCAGTATTCTTGCCTGGAGAATTCCATGGACAGAGGAGCCTGGCAGGCTACAGCCCATGGGATCATAAAGAGTTGGACATGACTGAGTAGCTAACACACACAGAAAACATAGTATAAAATAGATGTTGCAAAAATTAAAAAAGGAAGTTTGAAAAAGGAATGTTTAGCAACTTCATATGAAACAGAGGCCCATAGGGATGAAAACACAAAGGGCTTTTTAAAAAATAACTGGTTATGTGTCCTTGGCACATTGTGAAGCATTGCGTCAACCTTCTCATCTGTACAAAGAGAGGGTGAATGTATATGTCTGTCAAACTCCCTTTGGTGCTATCACTCTGATTAGGTCAGCAGGAATTCACAGGCAGAAAGGGAGTCAGACTTTAAAGCATTATGAAATGAGTAAATGATTATAAAGAGGAAATAGATATGAATATTATGTTAAAATATAATACCTTGAAAGAGAAGACTAATGAAGGGAAAATTCTTTTTTCCTTAGGAAAAGATCTAAGTACATTTGTAGGCAGAAGGTAAGAAACTTGTAGAAGTAAGAACAAAAGGTAAATACCAGAAGAAATATAATAAGTAGAGAAAACTTGCTATGGAGGAAAGAGGTGATTCAGATACACAGATTTCCCCAACATTTACTGAATGTCCCTCTACACTAAGTACCATGTGAAATGTTCTTGTAGATGATATTCCATTTAATTCTCATTACAGCTCTGTAAGGCCAGAATTATTATTTATATCTTTTATAAAGGCCGTTGTGGTATTGCTGTTAAGACCACGAGTTTTGTAGTTAGACTTTCTAGGCTCAAACCTCAGCATATCTAGGTAGCTAGGAACACCTGAGAAAGTTTTTTACTTTTTCTTTCACTTTCCTTATCTGTAAAATAATTTCAATCTCATGGGGGTTTTGTAAGCACTAAAGAAATAATGCACCTAAAGTCTTTAATTCCTGAGAATATTCTGCTGAAGCAGTTTTAAACTGGGGTAGTTTTGTTCCCAAGTGGATATTTAGCAATGTCTGGAATCATTTTTGACAGGAGTATGCTACTGGCATCTAGTGGGTGGAGACCAGAGATGCTGTTAAATATTCTACAATGCACAGGATGGTGCCTCACAACAAAGAATCCTCTGACACATATGTCAATATTGCAAGGCTAACAAACCGTGTTTTACAGATATTAGCTATTATTACTACTGCTTATATAGAAGGAAATGAAGCATCCTAGAATTTTAGTAACATAGGAAAAATTACACCGTTAAAAAATGATAGAACCAAGTTTGAATCTGTTTTTCCCTCACTCCAAGTTTGAATCCAATTCAAATGCACTTCCCACACTATATCACAAATGGCACCTAAAAGTAAATTTGTACCTATCATCCAGGTCTCAATTTCTTTCTCTTTTTTAGGGAAGAGGGTACATTGTGTATTTTTTCCAAGTTTACTGGGAAATAATTGATGTGCATTAATACATAAATCCAAGGTACAGTATAATGGTTTGATTTTGATTTATACACACTGTGAGATGATATTAAATCAGGTTTTAGTTTCTAATACCATTTTCTAGTAAAAGGAACCAAAGTTTTTTGGAGAAATAGCTGATTCCAGGGCTCAGGTAGGAGATATACAAAATGATCTTGGAATAACATATAGTGCCAAAAAAGTATGGAAGTGCTGAAAAAACTAACCCAACAAAAACACAGATACCAGGGATGGGAGTATGTCTAAGGGCACCAGATTCAACTGAAGAGCTCCTGATGGCCAGAATTGGAACAGTTTGAACAATGACAAAACATAGTATTGGATTATAATACAGAGTATAAAATAAATACCTGTGAGTCCATGATGCTATAAATAAATGATTATAAAGAAATAATTTGGGGAGAACAGACAAATCTCCTAAGCAGAAGAATTCCAAATGATTTATGTAACTACTCTCCCCCTCAAGAAGCAGGAGACTAACTCCCTACTTCTTAAGCGTGGGATATGTCTAATGACTTCAGTCCAAAGAGAACAACCTAGAAAAAAATAACTTCACAGGAGAGAAACTTGAAGACACTACCTCAGTAAAGGATCAAGACTAATATCAAGAATAAAGTCATAGTGACAGCATGTACCCTTGACATAATGTGATGAAAAGTACTTTATCTTTGTGGTCTTCCTCCCCAAAGTTTATAACCCCAGTGTGATCATTATCCATCTCAGAGATATTTCACCAAATTACAAGAGGAATCTAAGCAGATAAGACAACTAACTGTAATGTGGTATTCTAAATGTGATTCTAGAAGAGAAAAGGGGCATCAGGTAAAAACAAACATGAATAAAGCATAGACTTTAGTTAATAAAGTATTGAAATTCCCTAGTGATCCAGTGGTTACTGCCAGATCCCAGGTTTGATTCCCTGGTAGGGGAACTAAATCCTGCAAGTTGTGTGGCATGGACGGAAAAAAAAGGAATAAGTTAATAAAATGTCAATATTGGCTCATCAACTGTGACAAATGTATTCTACTATGGGCTTCTCTGGTGACTCAGTGGCGAAGAATCTGCCTGCAATGCAGGAGATGTGGGTTTAATCCCTGGGTCATAAAGATCCCCTGGAGGAGGAAATGGCAACCCACTCCAGTATTCTTGCCTGGAGAATCCCACTGATAGAGGAGCCTGGCAGGCTACAGTCTGTGGGGTTGCAAAGAGTTGGACATGACTGAGTGACTGAGCATGGCTACATGCAAGATGTTAATTACAGGAGAAACTGAATGGGGTTTATGGGAATTCTCTGTACTATCTTTGCAAATTTTCTGTAAATCATAAACTACTGTAAAATAAGATGCTCATTTAAAAAAAACAGCAATTTTTAAAAATTACTGTTAAAATAAAGATCTGGTCCTTTTTTCCTTTCTTGTGGACAAAAGGCTAGGTCAGTTCAGTTTTTGAGGAGAAGAGCTGAACTTACAGGAGAAGAAATGGCTAGAGTAGTCTCAGTAAAGTAGACATCAAGTGGGATATTCTGAGATATGATGGGTTTGGAGGAAATTGTGTTCTTGAAAATGATGTGAAAGATTTGAAGTAGTAAATTCAATAGAAATTTTAGGGTGAATATCAGTAAGTACATTGTGTAAGTTTTTTAAATTGTTTATGTGAAGAAGAAGTATTTAAATTGTTCATGGGACAAAAGTTATTTCTGTGATAATTTAAAATAAGCATAATATTCACGTTGTTCAGATATTTATAGAGCCATTACATACAACTCATGTAACTAGTAGGAATCAGCTGTTATAGAACCAGTCTCTAGAAATACACTATTTAGACCAAAGAAGATGCTTCTGTCAGAGAAGGCTGTTCAGCAGACAATGTTCTTTGTCTATTCAATGTCTGTGGCTTGCTTCTGTTATTGAAAGGTCCTCAATTTTGTTAAGGGAGGCAATGACCCACCTAAAATAATTCAATATGCCGACATACTTGAAACTAGAGCTGGCTATGGAATACAACTGTGGCCAGTTAGGATTACAGTGAAAGTTGCTCAGTCATGTCTGACTCTTTGTGACCCCATGGACTATACAGTCTATGGAATTCTCCAGGCCAGAACACTGGAGTGGGTAGCCGTTCCCTTCTCCAGGGATCTTCCCAACCCAGGGATCAAACCCAAGTCTCTTACAGAGAAAGTGCAAAATATTATCTTCATTGTTTCTCGTTTATCCTTCCTTTCTGTAACACCAATTCTAAACCCAGAGTGCAGGAATAATCCTGTGACTATGAGGGCATAATTGTAGGGCTGCAGCTTACACACTAGGGAGAGTAGGATAAAGAGAGGCACAGCCACATCTTCACAATATTTTCCAGTGACTATGCTAGCCTGGGCATATTACTACCAGATTTCTAGTTATCTGAGGAAAATAGCTTCACTTAGTAGTCTGTGAAGTCAAAAGTGACCCTTACTGAAATAGCTCCCTGAACTGATCCTGTGACTTAAAGAGTGAAAGAGAAAGAGAATATTGATTTAGCTCTTAATCAATCAATGGGATGGCTAATGGAGAAATATCAATTGCATCAAAAAGAATAAAGTATTTGAGAATAAATCTAATTAAGGAAGTAAAAGACTCGTACTTGGAAAAGTAGGAGACACTGGTGAAATACATTGAAGATGATACAAACAGATAAAAAGATACATCACACTCATAGACTGGAAGAATTAACATTGTTAAGATGACATTCTATCTGAGGCAATTTACAGATTCAGGGCAATCCCTATCAAAATACCAATGGCTGGGAGAATGGCACTGAAACATGTATACTATCGTGTAAGAAATGAATCACCAGTCTAGGTTCAACACAGGATACAGGATGCTTCAGGCTGGTGCAGAAAGATGATATGGGGAGAGAGGTGGGAGGGTGGTTCAGGATTGGGAACTCATGTACACCCATGGCGGATTCATGTCAATGTATGGCAAAACCAATACAGTATTGTAAAATAAAAATAAATAAATAAATGAAAATGAAAAAAAAATACCAATGGCATTTTTCACAAAACTAGAACTAATAATTCTAAAATTTGTTTGGAAACAAAAGACCAAGACAATCTTAAGAAAAAAGAACAAAAGAGGATATACCATGCTCCCTGATGTCAAACTATGCTACAAAGATATAGTAATCAAAACAGTATGGTACTTGCACAAAAGCAAACACATAGATGAATGGAATCAAACAGAGAGCCCAGAAATAAACCCATATTTATAAGCTCAATTAACCTGCAGAAAAGTAGTCAGCAATGGGGTAGAGACAGACTCTTCACTAAATGGTGTTGAGAAAAGTGGACAACTACATGTAAAAAAATCAAACTGGATTACTTTTTCACAACATATACACAAACTCAAAATAGATTAAAGACTTAAATGTATTAATAAGACCTGAAACCATAAGACTTCTGGAAGAAAACAGAGGCAATACACTCTTTGACATGAATCTTAGCAATATTTACTGTATATGTCTCCTTAGGCAAGGGGGAAGAAAGCAAAAATAAATGAATATATCAAACCGAAAAGGTTTTACACAGCAAAGAAAACTATCAACAAAATAAAAACTCTGCCTACTGAATGGCAAAGATTTGCAAATGGCATATCCAACAGGGGTTAATATCTAAAATATACAAAGAACTGATACAACTCAAAATAAAACAAAAAGGCTGATTAAAAGATGGTAGAAGACCTGAATAAATATTTTTTTCCAAAGAAGACAACAGATGGCTAACAGACACATGAAAATATGTTCAACATTGCTAATCATTAGGGAAATGCAAACTAAAACCACAGTGAGATATCCTTTCATACCTGTCAGGATTGCTATTATAAAAAAGACAACAAATATTAAGCATTGGCCAGACATGGAGAACAGGAAACCCCTGTGCACCAGTGGTGAGAATGTAAATAGATGCAGCCACTGTGGAAAACAGTATTCAGTTCAGTTTAGTTCAGTCACTCAGTTGTGTCCCACTCTTTGCGACTCCATGAATCGCAGCACGCCAGGCCTCCCTGTCCATCACCAATTCCTGGAGTTTACCCAAAACTCATGTCCGTCGAGTCGGTGATGCCATCCAGCCATCTCATCCTCTGTCATCCCCTTCTCCTCCTGCCCCCAATCCCTCTCAGCATCAGGGTCTTGGAGATTTCTAACAACAAAAAAAATTAAGCTACTGTATGATTCAGCATTTCTACTCCTAGGTATTTAGTCTATAGAAAAGGAAAACCCTGATTAGAAATGATTAATGTATGCCTGTGTTTATTGCAGCACTATTTACAATAGCCAAGTTATGAAAGCAATTAAGTGACCATGGATAGATGAATGGATAAAAATGTGAGATACACACCCAGATACACAGTGCAGTATTACTCAGCCATAAAAAAGAATGAAATCTTGCCATTTGGGACAACACAGATGGACCTAGAAGGTATTATGCTAAGTAAAACAAGTCAGACAAGGAAATAATACTGTATAATTTCACTTATATGTGGAGAGGAGAAGGGGACAACAGAGGATGAGATGGCTGGATGGCATCACTGATTCAATGGACGTGAGTCTGAGTGAATTCCGGGAGTTGGTGATAGACAGGGAGGCCTGGCATGCTATGATTCATGGGGTCACAAAGAGCTGGGCACGGCTGAGCGACTGAAATGAACTGAACTGAACTGACCTGAATCAAATAGAAATAGAATATGGATATAGAGAACAAAAAGTAGTTGTTAGAGGGGAGATGGGTGAGGGAGGAGAAAAGTAAGTGAGAGAAATTAAGAGGTACAAAATAAATGTCACAGTATGAAATGGGAAGCACAGAGAATGTAGTCAATAATTATGCAATATCTTTGTATAGTGGCAGATGGCAACTAGAATTATCATGGTAATCGTTTTGAAATGTATGGAAATATTGAATCACTATTGTATGCACCAGGAAATAATATAGTGTTTTAGGTCAATTAAACTTCAATAACAAATGAACAAAAACATCTCATAGGAAATCACATCATAATTTGTGGCTACCAGAGGTGAGGGGACGGGTTTCGCATCCTCCTGCCAATGCAGGAGCTGCAGAAGACGAAGGTTTGATCCCTGGGTGAGGAAGATCCCCTGGAGAAGGAAATAGCAACCCACTCCAGTATTCTTGCCAGGATAATCCCACAGGCAAAGGAGCCTGGCGAGTTACTGTCATTGAAGTCACAAAGAGTCAGACACAGCTGAGAAACAGGGCAGGCATGCAGAAGGTGACGGGACAGGGAAGGGGAGTTATATGAAGGTAGTCAAAGGTATAGAATTTCCAGCTATAAGATAAATAAGTATTAACGACGATAAGATAATTAACCCTGCTCTACCTTATAAAGGAAAGTTCTTAAGAGAATAAATCCTGAAGAAAAATATTTTTTCTGTTTCTTTCATGTTTATATGAAATGATGGATGGTCACTAAACCTATTGTTATGATCCTTTCATGATATATGTAAGTCAAATCATTACGTTGTGTATCTTAAATTTATGCAGTGCTGTACTTCGATAAAACTGGGGCAAAAAAGTGAACCTCCAACATAGCCTACTCTTTAGATTTAAAGTGAAAGAAATTTGTTATGCAAAATGAAATGGATTATTGTTAATCCATGGAGGAAATATATTTGCTCTGAACAAAATGGCTAAAGGAATCTCTGAAGTCCTGGAACAAAACTCTCTCTGCAGCTGTTTTAGACCTTGCTGGAAGCCGGGGAAAATGTGAAGAGAGCAACATAGACTTTTCTTCCACTCATGGACAAAAGTAAGTCTAGTATTTTCCCAGATGTCAAAGGACAAACTGACTCAGTTGTTGAGCACTGTTTTCAGAGACTTCATAATTAGAGGAAGAGATAAAACAGAAAGCATAGAACCACATTGTGGAATGTCAACAGAGGCATTTTAATGTCAAAAACTGACAGAAAAGTTCTACATTAACAAAGAGTGTTAGTTAAGCATATAAGACTAATGATCATACTACTTGAAATAAAATTACCAATGAAATATAAAAGTAAGGAGTAACTTCATTAAATCTGATAACCCAGGAAGCAGTGATTTTTTTTCCTCTCAGAGAAACTTTGAGGAATTTTGAGTTGCTTGAATAAACAGGATTGAAATAAAGAAATGGTGGATGGAACACATGATCCTCCACAGGTGAAGTACTGAGAGCAAATGCAGAAGACCTGGCAAAATCCATGTGAGCCACCAGCCCTTTCCCTTTTCCACCATCCAAAGTCAGTGGAACAATGTGGATCCTATTACCGCTTCTGGGAAACACAGTTGGTTCCAGGAGGTCATGGCAAGCAGAGGCGCCCAAAGTGGCATTTACTCCCTGCCTATTTGGCCCACTAGGTAAGGAATGGGGCTCTTCATTGGCTAGCTTCTAACAGATGCAATGTGCCAGGCAAAGAATGGTGGTCCTCTGCCAGCTAATTCCTGGCCACTACTTGCTGTCTTTGGCTTCAGATACTTCCTATTTCTCCCCAGGCCACTGTACCTCTGAACTAGCAAAGTATGATTACAGTAAATCTTAACTCTTGCTATTTGTGTGTTTTTATGCTAGAAAGATTTTGAGCAGAGAAACCCACATAATCCTTGATAGTTCCCTATCAGCTTCTATTTGCGGGTAATAAGAGAATTTTCTTTGTCTCAGATGTGTCTGAGGAGACAGGAAAATCATTAGGCACATCAGTTATTTTTAGGACAAAGGAAGGGGACAGCTCTGAAACATTAGAACTTACTCTAAGAAGTAAATTTTCAAACTTTGTTTACTCAGTCAGATTCTAGAATGTACTACATTATGTAACCAACTATGGTCAGTGATGAAAAAGCCCAACCATGGGCAACTCAACTATCATTTAAAGGAGATTAAAAAAAAAAAAAAGATGGCTACCAAATAAGAAACAGTGAAAGACCTCTTGAAGAAAAGTTTGCGCATTTTAGCAAAGTAAATTTTGAGAGTTTGACACGTTCAATAAATTGTCCAAGAGCTCGAATAAAGAGAAACATTAAAATGATGAAAGAAAAGATGAAGTACAGACACATGAAAGAATTTCAATCTAAAATGGAACGGGAGACTCTGAAATGGAGAATCTCACACGTGCACCCTCAGAAGAATGGTACTTAAGAACTGCCAGACTGCCTTCCCATAAATGCCTCATTTACAAATGACTAGGGATTATCTCCTGACCAATGAACATCTGCTAAAAATCCCTGGCCATTCTCAAGCCAGGGAACTTCCTGCTTGGTCTCTGGCTGGACTTCTCTTTTTGCACTCCTTGCCCATAACAACAACCCATCCCAAACCCTCAACAGACTTGTCTGTAGCTTGCCACAGCATGTATTTCCCAAATTGCTATTCCTTTTCCATTCTTGAATAAACTCAGTGCCTTGTAATTTGAGCTTGTCTCAATTTATCTCTTCATTTGGGTTGACAGAAGGAAGGAATTCAATATGCCTATATTACTCAAAAAGAGAAAAAAAGCCAAAGAAGTACTAAGGTAAACATAAAGAGAAGTGTTAATCGGATGAAGAAAGTCTGAGTCTGAAACTAAAATGGGTTCCCTGAACACAAGGAAAAATAAATGAAAAGAGAGATTAATAGTGTAGGTTTAAAGAAAATAAGTTCAATTATTTCTAAGCAACTCATGAATGAAGAGAAAATTTACAGATAGTAAAGACAGTTGAAAGACTACATAGAAAATAAGAACAATGAAATTTTAGTGTGTTAAAACTTACAGTAAAGCATCAAAGCCAATCTAGAAAACACTAGCCTCTGTGTTGTTTCTATTATTAAATACAAACGAATGAAAAGAAATGATTTCAAACCTCAAAACATTTGAAAATGAGCTGTAAAATTTAAGGAAAGCAGGAGAAAGAAACTAATAGAATACATAAAATAAGTAACTGCAAATTAAAGATCTATAGACAGTGTTAAAAGCTAGGAACTGGACCTTTCAAACACATCAAATATATAAAACATGCTGGTAAATCTAAATAACAACAAAAGGAATTAGCATGCTAAAATGAGATATCTATAAACATTTTTAATTAGCTATTATATAACTATATTGTGTGTGTGTGTGTGCGTGTGTGTGTGTGTGTGCTCAGCTGTGTCTGACTCTTTGTGACTCATGGACTATAGTGAGCCAGGTTCCTTTGTCCATGGAACTTTCCAGTCAAGAATACTGAAGTAGGTTGCCATTTCCTACTCCAAGGGATCTTCCTGACCCAGGGATCAAACCCATGTCTCTTGTGTCTCCTGCAATGTTAAAAAACTTAATGATATATATTTTATAGAAAATATAAATTGATAAGATAGATTCTAAAATAATTAGAAAACCTCAAAAAACCTCCAAGCTGAGAAATAATTTAAAATTGTGTTATTTTTTTAAGGTTTCCATTTTGATAGTTTTACAGGTGAATTCTTCTAAACATTCAGAAAAGAGAAAATACAAAGCGCCTAGGAAAAGAAGAAAATTTTCTAACTCAGCTAATATAAACCTACTAGCAAAATCTTCGGAGAAGGCGATGGCACCCCACTCTAGTACTCTTGCCTGGAAAATCCCACGGACGGAGGAGCGTGGTAGGCTGCAGTCCATGGGGTCGCGAAGAGTCAGAGACGACTGAGCAACTTCACTTTTACTTTTCACTTTCATGCATTGGAGAAGGAAATGGCAACCCACACCAGTGTTCTTGCCTGGAGAATCCCAGTGACGGGGGAGCCTGGTGGGCTGCTGTCTATGGGGTCGCACAGAGTCGGACACGACTGAAGCGACTTAGCAGCAGCAGCAGCAACAGCAAAATCTTACAAAGTATAGAAATCTGCAGTTGTTTCTCAGTTAAGACAAACAATGTAAACATTCTAAATATACAGCAAATGTAATACAACATGATTTTAATATAATAACATATCATGATTGAGTATGAACTATACTAGAAAATAAGAATGGCTTAAAGTCAAGAAATTAATAAAGCAGTGCATAGCAACCATTGGCCTAGGAAGAAAGGCTACATAAATATTTATTGGTCTTTGATGTGGGGTGGTGGGGAGAGGGCAACAAATGACTTTTATTATCTTACTTGCTACTCCTCCTATGAACCAACTGAGATGTAGGCAAAGGACTCAAACAAATGGAGATTAAAATATAGTCATCACTTCATATCCACCAGGGCCTCTCCCCACCTCCCACCCATGGATACCAAAGTCTACTGATGCTCAAGTCCCTTTTATAAATGTCCTGTATTTGCTTATCCTACTCACATTCTCTCCTAAATGCTAAGTCATCTCTACATTACTTATAATACCTAATACAATGTGAATGTTATGTAAATAACAGTTTGGATCCTGGACCCAATTCCAATATGTGTGTGTCAACAAACAATTCTCAGATGAGAAATCAACTCAATTCTATCCAGAGACAGCATCAGATTCTACAAGTAAAGGGCAGGACTGCCTCCACTTCAGGCACCAAACGCAAACCTGAGTTGTAACTGCTCCTGACCAACCAGCTTCAACCGCCTCCAATTCAAGATGCCAACCGCAAGTCCAGGTTGTTACTTATACTTCTGAGCAACTGGTTATAGATCAGACATTCCTATGACACCCTTATCATTTTGAATAATTTGCTAGACTGTTTCACAGAACTGTGGAAACATGTTTACTCGCTAGATTACGAATTTATAAGAGGTTAAGAAGAGGTGGCAAGAATACACAGAGGAATTATACAAAAAAGATCTTAATGACTGGAATAACCACGATGATGTGGTCACCTAAAGCCAGACATCCTGTAGTGTGAAGTAAAGTGGTCCTTAGGAAGTATTACTATGAATAAAGCTAGTGGAAGTGATGGAATTCTAGCTAAGTTATTTCAAAACCTAAAAGATGATACTGTTAAAGCACTGCAGTCATTAGGCCAGCAAATTTGGAAAACCAGCAATGGCCACAGGACTGGTAAAGGTCAGTTTTCATTTCAATCCCAAAGAATGGCAATGCCAAAGAATCTTCAAACAACCATATAATTGCACTCATTACACATGTTAGCAAGATAATGCTCAAAATCCTTCAAGCTAGGCTTCAATAGTACATGCACTGAGAACTTCCAGATATACAAGCTGCATTTAGAAAAAGCAGAGGAACCAGAGATCAAATTGCCACAATCTACTGGATCATAGAAAAAGCAAGGGAATTCCGGAAAAACATCTACTTCTGCTTCATTGACTATGTTATAGCCTTTGATTGTGGACTGTGTGGATCACAACAAACTGTGGAAAATTCATAAAGAGATGGGAATGCCAGACCACCTTACCCATCTCCTGAGAAACCTGTATGCAGGACAAGAAGCAGTAGTTAGAACAAGATATGGAATAACCGCTTCCAAATTGGAAAGGAGTACATCATGGCTGTATTTTTTCATCCTGCTTCTTTAATTTATATGCAGAGCACATCACATGAAATGCCCAGCTGGATGAATCACAAGCTAGAATGAAGATTGCCTGGAGACATGTCAACAATCTCAGATATGCAGGTGATACCACTCTAACGGAAGAAAGTAAAGAGGAATTAAAGAGCATCTTGATGAAGGTGAAAGAAGAGAGTGAAAAAACTGTCTTAAAATTCAACATTCAAAAAACAAAGATCATGACATCTGATCTCATCACTTCATGGCAAATGGATGGGTAAAAAGTGGAAACAGTGACAGATTTTATTTTCTTGGGCTCCAAAATGACAATGGACTGTGACTGCAGCCACTAAATTAAAAGATGCTTGCTCCTTGGAAGAAAGCTATGACAAACCTAGACAGTGTATTAAAAAAGCAGAGATATCACTTTACAGACAAAGGTCTGCATAGTCAAATCTGTGTTTTTTCTAGTAGCCATGTATGGATGTGAGAGTTGGACCATAAAGAAGGCTGAGCACCGAGGAATTGATGCTTTTGAACTTTGGTGCTAGAGAAGACTCTTGAGAGTCCCTTGGACTGCAAGGAGGAGATCAAACTAGTCAATCCTAAAGGAAATAAACCCTGAATATTCATTGGAAGGACTGATGCTAAAGCTGAAGCTCCAATACTTTGTCCAGCTGATGTCAAGAGCCTATTCACTGGAAAAGCCCTGATGCTGGGAAAGACTGAGGGGAAGAAAAAGGGATGACAGAGGATAAGATGGTTGGATAGCATCACTGACTCTATGAACATGAATCTGAGCAAACTCGGAGATAGTGAAGGACAGGGAAGCCTGACCTGCTGCAGACCATGGGGTAGCAAAGAGCTGGATACAACTTAGTGACTGAACAACAACAACAACAAAGGCTATTAAAGGATATACAGATCCACAGCCAGATGAAGGGTTTCATAGGGTGAGATCCCAAACAGAAGAACTTCTGTCCTCAAGGAGCTTATATGGTCCAGCACTGTAGCATATGGAAATGTTCTAATTCCCCAGGTTGGAAACTCTCTCAACCTCCTCCTTTGGGTTTTTTTGGAGTCCTCATTACTTAAGCATGATTGATTAAATCATCAGTCAATGATGATTGATTGGCCAAGCAATCTAGCCCTCCTTTCCTCCCTGTAAATCAACCCCCTTTTCAAGATTGGTCTTCCGTGCCACCAGCTCACTTTCTGAGGTGTTTTCAAAAGCTACCTTAATTAAAGTAAATCAGTTATGTGGAAAGGGACTTCTGAATAACTCAACACTCACTTCACCTTTGTGGCTCTGAAGCATTTTCAAGAACTGAGGACAAGAGACAATGTACAATAATAAAAGATGCACCCATTGCTCAGGAAATTTGGGATTTGAGAGCTGTGAGCCTGGAACTGTGGATGAAGACCAGATATATATGAGAAATATTTTGATCATCTGAGTAACCAAACATATATATTTCTTATAAATCACAATATTGCAGATAATATATAATCTGGATGTTTAACTATGGTAGCATTATAATGTTATTATTCAGTTTCTAAGTCATGTCCAACTCTTTGAGACTCCACGGACTGTAGCCTGCCAGGTTTCTCTGTCCATGAGATTTTCTAGGCATGGGTTGCCATTTCTGACCCAGGGATCAAACCCGCGGCTTCTGCATTGGCAGACGGATTCCCTACCGTTGAGCCACCAGGAAACCCACATATAAATATATAAAAGTAACAGTATAACACAAATATTACACAGTAAAAAAGATAAAAGAATTGACTTTAAAGTCAAGTTAGCTTCCTTTCAAGATTCTGCCTCACTGGAAGGTTAGAGCTAGAATGGAAACAATTCCATGACTGAGAGGGAACAGCATAGAGTACCATCCAGACCTAAAAAGATTGGGAGAAAGTGAGTTTGATTCAGATAAAATCTTAACAGTTTTCCTTAAAAAATTGTTTGTTCGGTTGTGTTGTCTTAGTGGCAGCATGCAGGATCTTAGTTGAGGCATGCAGCTCTCTGTTACGGTGCACTGACTCAGCTGTTCTGCAGCATGTGGGATCTTAGTTCCCTGACCAGGGATCAAGCCCCCAGCCACTTCATTGCAAGATGGATTCTTAATCACTGGACCACCAGGGAGGTCCCTGTCTGAGAGCTTTAATTTCTAAAGTAAATCCATGCTGCACTCAGGTACGTTTGTTGTTTACCAAATTAAGCAGCCTCTGGTTTGCATAGTTGTAAGAATTTTGTTTTGTTTTGTTTCCCCCAGTCTTCCTGAGTCTAAAGGAGTTGTACTCACAGAGCATTTGTTAGAATATCCATATAGAAAGTTCTACTTATGTTAATGTAATAAATAGCTTTTCAGAAAACTTCCTAAGATGGTTCATTATTCATGCATGGCTTTGAATAGTGGGCTTTTGTAATAGTGGGTTTTCTCTGATTAAAATAAGATTTCACTTTTGAAGTCTCTGACACGTATGGGAAAATATTTAGCAATAGACACATATGTAGTATAATAAATTAAATATATAGTGTTTTTAAAGAACAATCTATAATACTTGAAGAAGAGGAGTTTAGACTATGTTATTGAATTGGGCCTAGATGAGGTATTCTATGAAAAGCATTTTTATGAAGTGGTAAGTAGATTTTTCATGGTTAAAAGTTGATTATCTGCCAGTGATATTTTCAGCTTATCTTTGCTTATAGGAAATGGAAGTTTATTTACGTATTTGTTTAGCTTCATGTACACATTACAATACAAAGTTTAAAGGAAAACACACGGTGGAAAAGTGAAGAGTACCTTGGTAGTCCATGTGATAACAGCTCCAAGTAAAAACCTTCACATGTGAAAAGTCCCTGTTATGGAAGTTCAGTTCTTCCTGAAAAAGAATTGCTTTGAACCTGGGATTCTGAGCTGGAACTGATTCTTTCTACCAACTGGAATTTCAAGTGTCCCTCCCTCCGCCACAACAGGATGAAGGGGCCCCAGGCTAGAATGCACCAGGGCTAAGTTCCTAGACATCTCTCCCAGAAGGAAAACAATAGACTGCTGGCATTTTTTAAGTCGATAAGAAGGAGGAAACCACTGGAACTCAAGAGAAATTAGTTGGTAATGATCTTAAAGGTGGCCGTGAACCTTTGCAGTTGCAAAGCAGAACATCTTTCAGCAAAGAGGCTCTTGATAGAGGAAGTGACTGGTCACTTTGAACAAGAAGCAAAATCGGCTTGATTCACACGAATAATCAGCCAAGCTTGAAAAATGCAAGGAAGTAAATCCAGACCCAATTTAATGTTAAGGTAACAGCTGCTTAACCACTCCAGAGAGTCTCACCAATTCCCTAATTCAAAGCAAGAGCAGTTTGTTCTATAGTTGTTTGTTCTTACATAACCACGAGGTAAAATACATTTGAACTTTCCCTTTCTGTCCATTGTAGGGGTTTGATTTCTCTCAATAATTTTTTTTCTCTAAATTTTGCAAAGTCTCAACTTAGAAGCTTTCCTAAATATTGTTATAACCATAGGTGGATACATCTTATTATAATCTCATGCCTGGAATGGACAAATGTAAGTTCACCAGGTATAATTTTGCAGCAATTGGGGTGTTCAAGAAATGTTACTTTTGTTTGATTTAAATTTAGCTAAAATATATTTAGGGCTTCCTTACTAGCTCAGACGGTAAAGCATCTGCCTGCAATGCAGGAGACCCAGGTTCAATCCCTGGGTCGGGAAGATACCCTGGAGAAGGAAATAGCAACCCACTCCAGTATTCCTGCCTGGAGAATTTCATGGAGAGAGGAGCCTGGCAGGCTACAGTCCGTGGGGTTGCGAAGAATCAGAAACTACTGACTGACTAACACACAAAAATATTTTTAAATCTCCAGGTATCAAGGCTGGCAGGAAATTCAATCTCAGTTACTTGGTCCCTCACTTCCTGGAATTCCAAACTCACCAAAATACAGAAAGGGATCCCTCTTGGTTTGGGCAGCAGAGGTTACCTTTGTGATGCCCTGTGAACCAGGCTCTGTGACATGGTGAGCCACCCACAAGCGCTGGGTTTTAGCTTCTCCAGGCCCAGCTGGGGCCTCGTTAACTCTGTGGGCCGCAACTCCCCAGGCCTTATGGAAATGAGATAGCTCAATATCTCTGATTCTGTCTTTTTCACCAATTATGAGAAGTCACCCACGTCTGTCCCTTTAAGCTGGGGAAACAAAAACACAAAAGAAAAGCTGTATGTGGGTTATATTTCTTTTTCTTTTTGGTCTTTCCTCAAAGCAAAGAAACACAGAACTTGGTGTATGTGGCAGGATTGAGGGTGGAGAGGATATAGTAAAAAGAATAGTGATAGAACAAAATAAAGCAGTATGTGCTGCTTCATAGGTAGTTAACATCTTTTACAGAACATGCTCCTAACAGGACTTATCTGTATCTGCATGTTAAGTTAATAATGAGAACACTTCATCTATTCCCATAGAAGATTAAACAAACAGCATTTTCTAGAGTGATCAAAGGGATTAAAGGGACATTTTTTTTTTAATGGGACATTTTTATACCCAGAATCAGGTTTAATGAGGCCCTATTCTATGGATATAAGAGATTCGCAGGTATCAGGACTCTAAGAAATTGTATGTGGCTTCAAGTATACGCTAGAATATTAGAATTACTTAAAAGTGAGAGTGAAAGTTGCTCAGTTGTGTCTAGCACTTTGCAACCCCATGGACTATACAGTCTATAGAATTCTCTAGGCCAGAATACTGGAGTGGGTAGCCTATCCCTTCTACAGGGGATCTGCTGGACCCAGGAACCGAACCAGGGTCTCCTGCATTGCAGGCGGATTCTTTACCAACTGAGCTATTAGAGAAGCCCAGAAGTACTTTAGACTTACTCTTATAAGTAATTAATCTAAGAGTAAGAGTAATTGAAGTCCCTCAATTACTGCAGTGGCAGATGGTAACTGCAGCCACAAAATTAAAAGATGCTTGCTCCTTGGAAGAAAAGCTGTGACCAACCTAGACAGCATATTAAAAAGCAGAGACATTATTTTACCAACAAAGGTCTGTCTAATCAAAACTATGATTTTTCCAGTAGTCATGTATGGATGTGACAGTAGGACCATAAAGAAGGCTGAATACCAAAGAATTGATGCTTTTGAACTGTGGTGTTGGAGAAGACTCTTGAGAGTCCCTTGGACTGCAAGGAGATCCAACCAGTCCATCCTAAAGGAAATCAGTCCTGAATATTCTTTGGAAGGACTGATGCTGAAGCTGAAGCTCAATACTTTGGCCACCTAATGTGAAAAGCCGAGTCATTGGAAAAGACCCTTGATGCCGGAAAAATTGAAGGCACGAGAAGGGGACAACAGAGGAAGGGATGATTGGATGACATCACTGACTCAATAGACATGAGTTTGAGCAAGCTCTGGGGGATTGTGAAGGACAGGGAACTCTGGCGTGCTGCAGTCCATGGGGTGGCAGAGAGTTGGACACAAATGAGCGATTGAACAAAAACAGCTACAGTCCTAAAGAGTGCCTTGCAGTTAGTCTTTCAACATCAGCATCAACTAAGTCTTTCATCTTCATGTTCCTAAAGATGAATGATCTCAGACCGTTCCCTGAATTCTGATGCTCATTTTGGGTAAAGTGCTAATGGAGAGCTCATTGTGAGCATTTCCCCATGCTTGGTTGTAGGCTGTTCAGACACTGCAGAAGGAAATGTCGGTCCCGAGTTCCTGTGGGCACCAAACATTTCTAAGCATCATCATAGACTGTGGACTGTGATTTTTTTTTAAATTAATAATTAAACTTCCTTAAACTGGTTTTATTTAATGTGCAAGAAAGCACATGGTTCTTGAGTAAAAGAACATTTAATTTTCTAATCAATGCCACAGAGATGTTTTCTTGCATTTATTTCTACCCAGTTCTGAATTATATGTTGATTGTGTGTAATGGATGTTTAGTAAGGAATAGGGGACAAAATTAGATGCTATTCTAAATAGCTCATGCCTGGTTTTAATGTCAAATGGCTTCTATTTTCTGTAATTATCTATGAATAGTAAGTCATAGGGTCTGTCAGTTCAGTGTTTTCTGAAGAGCAGCCATGTCACCATCACTGGGGAACTTGTTAGAACTGACCCAGCCCAAACGTACTGAATCAGAATCTGCATTTATTAGGTACATAAAGTTTAAACAGCATGTCTTCGGAAACAGTTTAGACTGAATTATTTGTGAAACTTTGGAAAACTATGGATGCCAAATTTCCATAGTAGATCTATTGAATCAGAATAACTGGAGTTGCATGCAACGTGCATTAAAAAAAGAAAAAAGAACTCACAGGTCAAATTTGTATGTGCTTCTAACATTTCTTCTAATAGTGGGAAGAAAACGACAATAGTAAACGGAAACATGCTTTCAGCACGAATTGTTATCAACAGGTATTCAGTTCAAGTGGTGCAATTTTTTTTTTTTTAACTAAGGCAACAGATTTGAGGATTAGCTAGAGTTTATAGATTCATGTTACTCTTTATGAATTAACAATTTGAATAATTGGAAAATAAATTGGGGAATAAATATTTTTTATACTTTTTTCCTAATGTGTACAAAGCATTAAAATATCATTAGAATATTTGATTCTGTATTGTTACATTGATGGCAAAAGTTTTTTCTGGGATGGTATATAACTACTAAAATGATTGTGTAATTTCACATTTGAACTGTCTCTAATAAGCATTTATGGGCTTCCCAGGTGGCACTAGTGGTAAAGAACCCATCTGGCAATGCAGGAGACATAAGAGACGTGGGTATGATCCCTGGGTCAGGAAGATGCCCTGGAGAAGGAAATGCCAACTCACTCTAGTGTTCTTGCCTGGAGAATTCCATGTACAGAGGAGCCTGGTGGGCTACAGTCTATGGGGTCTCAAAGAGCTGTACACAACTAAGGGACTAACACTTGGGGCTCAGAGGTAAGGAAACCACTTGCAATGCAGGACATGTAATTTAGATCCCTGGGTCAGGAAAATACTCTGAAGAAGGAAATGGCAAACTTGCTTGGGAAATCCCACAGACAGAAGAGCCTGCAGGCTATAGTCCATGGGGTCACAAAGAGTCAGACATGACTGATGCGAGTTAGCATAACATGGTAGATAGTAAGAATTTATTATTGGAATTTTCCCGAATAGTGGTAACTTCTGGGTTCTTGCTTTGTTTAGTGTGAAAATAACAGAATAAGGACCCTAGACATAAATTTTAGTGAATTTTTTTGGTCTTAAGAAAGTGAACTTTTGTAATAATAGCAGCCAAATAAGAGCAGTAACAATTTCTAGCTTGATTACTCTGGTTTTTTATCTGGCTAAAATCCATTTGAATAAAAACGCAAAAATTTCAGACCAAAGTTCAAGTTCGGTTTTGTTTTGATTCCTAAAAATCTAGATTCTAAGATTGTATGTTGTGTTTTTTTAAGGAGAGACAGTTTAGGATTATTGATCATAACCATTTTTTATCTGCTTTGGTGTATTGTTTTATTTTGCCCCTTTGTGAAAATTATTTCTAATTTAGTCTGAAACATTAATTGATACTTTGATGGATACATATGATACTCTGAGAACTAAACAATTGATTTTATTGAAAAGTTTTGCAAGATAAAATTGGGGATGACTTTTGGCGACTCAGTGGAATACAAAATTTGTTTGTTCTTTCTCTTCAAAAAAAAAAAAAAAGAGACAAAACCCTCATAAACATTTTGTGAAGACTTCCAGTCAATGGATAAATAATATGAGATTTCAGAAAATTGGTAATAAAATATAAACTCTCCCTGTTAGTTTAAACTGTAAAGATGTGCAAAATATATCGTGCCTCACAATATAGCAGAATTGTAGTTTTCTGTGTAGTCATTGGATTAAATACCCAGAAGACTTCTGACTCTCTGCTTTCAGACAGCATGGAAAAAAGTGGAGTATCCTAATCTCAAAAATCTAATCAAGTTTACTACAGAAATTGCTTTGTTAACTAACGGTAATAAGTCTTAAGTAGAAGGGTTCTCTCAAATGTAATTTTAATATAGTTTTGCTCCCATAGAAACCCTTTTCATCTTGCTTTGACTCTAGTGTAAATGTAGAACACTTAAGTAAATTTCTGACTGGAAGGTAATCTACATTCTCCTCTTAGAAGAGAATCCAATTTATGAGCAGTAACTGCTAATTTGCTAAGTCTCTCCCTCAGTAAAGGCTACTAAGCCTCATTGAAAACGGTGAATCCTATTCTAATATTTTAAAATGGTAATTAATTCACAGTACAAAGGGTATTATGAGGTACCTCCTAAATGTTTTGTAGAATTGAATTGACAGTTATATAAAAAAAAAAAGCACAATTCTGAAGTCAACAAATCTGATGGCACTTCAAAATACAAGTGTTGGTATAATTAGTAGGAGTCCGTTATATAAGTTTATTGTACATTTATGGAATGGTCTGCCATGTGAAAAGCACTTTGCCACATCTCTGATTTTGAACCTCTGTCTTTCCATGAGAATACATCAACTCTGTTCAATAACTTTACATACTCATCTGTTTTATCTCAAATTCTACTATTTTAGAATTCCTTGAGCTACCAAGAGGAAAACCATGGAATCAATGCAAAGTAATCTGATGATAATTCTGAAGGCTTCAGTAATAAAAAACAGCTATAACTACTAGGTCATGTCATTGCTGAATTGTAATTTACAGGGGAAATGTGTATTTGGTCCTCTCACATATATTTGGTTCTCATCCATAGTTCCTGGCTTATAGCTTTCAAAACCCTTGGGATTTTCTGAGCAAAAGGAGCAATGAAATAATATTTAGTCTCTTGTACTTAGTTCCTCAGAACACTTCTGGAAAGGTGACTTTTTGATCCCGTTCAAACGTGGGGGCCAGTTGCCAGGAGAACCATGTTATTAGAGAGGAACTTTCAGTCTTGCTTGCTCCACCTGTGGGAGTGTGGGGGAAAGGCCTGGAGGCTAAATCTATCACCAACGGCCAATGATCAACCATGCCCATGTAATGAAGTTTCTAGGGTTTGGAGAGCTTCTGAGTTGCTAAACGTGGAGAATGGGGAAAGTGGTGGGTCTGAGGGGGACTTGGAGGCTCTGCCTTTTTCCTGTGTTTTCTCCTAGGATCTCTTCATCTGGCTACTGATTCCTGTATTTTAGTATCCTTTTTATAAAAAATTGGTAATCTAGTAAGTCAACAGGTTTTTCTGAGTTCTCTGAGCCATTCTAGCAAAGTATTCAAACCTGAGAAGTGGTGGGAACCTCTTGATTTATAGCAAGTCAGTCAGAGGTACATGTAATAATCTGCATTTGGGATTGGCATACTGAGTTGGAGGGGGTCATAGTTACCTCCAGTTTTAGCCCATCAGTTAGAAGCACAGGGCTTCCCTTCTGGGCTTCCCTTTGGTGTCTGAAGTGGAGAAGAGTATAGTAAGACTGAACTCTTTACCTGAGGAATCTGATGCAACCTTTAGATGCATAGTGTCAAAATCGAACTGAATTCTTGGACAGCCTGCATGTGCCCCGGAATTGCTTGTTGATGTGGGGAGGCCTCCAAACACACGCTAGTTGGAATTGGGTCCAGGAACCCTTTTGGAATCATATCAAGGAACATTTGGAAGAATTTTAAGTTTTAATTTCTCCCTTATTTCTGCTTAAATCCCATTTTCTATTATCATTCAGAATTTCCAAGGACAAATATTCCACAGACTTGAGAAAAAAGAGGAAAATTATAAAAACAATGGAGGGTAGACAAAGTTATCTGTTTATGTTAGTTGAGTATAAACAGTTAAACATGTTAATTGATAAGCCAAACTTTAACAAGGAAAGAGGCTAATTATGGTGACAGTCAAAGATAAGGATGAAATGAATATTCTTAAATCAAGAAAAAAAGGGAAAACCAAGACAAATGATAAATATTTTTTCTTCACGTTTTGTCCCATAGTGAAATTATTTTTCTAAAAGCAAATGATTGAATAAAAATCCCGAAGTCCCAATTTACCCTTGTAAGATACTGATTTTCCTCTGTAGGAAAAGGCTGTGGGAACAACATTGCCTCAGCTGCTAGCCAAAGGACAAATTAGGTTACCTAGTAAAGCTTCTCCATTTCTAATTTCTAGACTCTTATATTAATAAATTTTCCTATTTAATTTTTGTGCTCTCAGTGGGAGTATCAAAACTCTGGTAAAAAAAAAAGGTCCAAGATGAAAACTGCTTATTCTGTGATAGTAAGAGGAAACTAAAACCTGTTCATTTCACTCTGTTAAGTTAGTTATTGTTAGTCACTCAGTCATGCCTGACCCTGCAACTCCCTGGACTGTAGCTCACCAGGCTCCTCTGACCATGGGATTCTCTAGGCAAGAATACTGGAGTGGGTTGCCATTTCCCTACTTCAGGGGATCTTCCGCATGCAGGGATCAAACACAAGTCTTCTACATTGTAGGCAGATTCTTTACCATCTGAGCCACCAGAGAAACTCCTGTTAAGTAGATACAGTAAATATTCACTCCCTCATTCATACAATAAATATTCTTTGAGTGTCTGCTGTGTGCCAGGCTCTATTTTATATGTATGAAATGTTGGCATTTTAATTCCTAATCAATCTAATGCCATGATTAAAGAAATAATAATATTAAGAGTAATGTCTAAAGCTCAACATTCAGAAAACTAAGATCATGGGATCTGGTCTCATCACTTCATGGAAAATAGATGGGGAAACAGTAGAAACAGTGTCAGCCTTTATTTTTCTGGGCTCCAAAATCACTGCAGATGGTGATTGCAGCCATGAAATTAAAAGACGTTTACTCCTTGGAAGAAAAGTTATGACCAACCTAGATAGCATATTGGAAAGCAGAGACATTACTTTGCCACCAAAGGTCCGTCTAGTCAAGGCTATGGTTTTTCCAGTAGTCATGTATGGATATGAAAGTTGGACTGTGAAGAAAGCTGAGCACCGAAGAATTGATGCCTTTGAAGTGTGGTGTTGGAGAAGACTCTTGAGAGTCCCTTGGACTGCAAGGAGATCCAACCAGTCCATTCTGAAGGAGATCAGTCCTGGGTGTTCTTTGGAAGGACTGATGCTAAAGCTGAAACTCCAGCTTTACTTTGGTGGCTTTTACTTTGGCCACCTCACGTGTAGAATTGACTCATTGGAAAAGACTCTGATGCTGGGAGGGATTGGGGGCAGGAGGAGAAGGGGACGACAGAGGATGAGATGGCTGGATGGCATCACCAACTTAACGCACAGGAGTTTGGGTGAACTCTGAGAGTTGGTGATGGACAGGGAGGCCTGGCTTGCTGCAGTTCATGGGGTTGCAAAGAGTTGGACACGACTGAGCAACTGAACTGAAGTGAACTGATACGTAGTGTGCTTTCACATTGTGAAAAGTCCATATTAATTACATAAAACAAGGAAGGAGTCTATATGAGAAAAAGATTCTTGTCCTCAATTATCAACAGTCATTGTATATGTGCTGCTACCCATTCCATTTCCTCATTTTGCAAGTCTTATAGCTGTGCTGTTTGAGGCTATAAAGGGTGGAGTGTTGGAGGAGGTGGTCTAGTTTTCATGGTCAGTCCCCTGTATCTGCTTTAATATTTCCCTGTGTTAGTTCTAGGTAACAAGATCCCTAGGACCTGGGATACAACTTAACACTCAGTTCAGTCACTCAGTCCTGTCCAACTCTATGCAACCCCATGGACTGCAGCACATCAGGCCTCCCTGTCCATCACCAACTCCTGGAGTTTACTCAAACTCATGTCCATTGAGTTGGTGATGCCATCCAACCATTTCATCCTCTGTTGTCCCCTTTTCCTCCCACCTTCAATTTTTCCCAGCATCAGGGTCTTTTCAAATGAGTTGGTTCTTCGCATCAGGTAGCCAAAGTATTGGAGCTTCAGCTTCAGCATCAGTCCTTCCAATGAATATTCAGGACTGATTTCCTTTAGGATGGACTGGTTGGATCTCCTTGCAGTACAAGGGACTCTCAAGAGTTTTCTCCAACTTAACACTAGATTGGGAAAAAAGGGCATGATTTTCCCCAGACTTGCTTGGGATATATTAGTTAAAGCACTCTGCAACTTCTGTGAGATGGAAATGTGCCAGAAGTAATTGAGAGTGAATAAAGCAGAGGTCAATGCCCTCAAGGATCTTGCAGTTTAGAGAGGGAGGTGGATATAAATCTAGTCAACTATGATGTAGTAAAGTTATGTACTTACATTTGGGACAAAGTTAAGTAGTGAGTTTCTCATATTTATTTGACTATATGAAAAAATGAAAAAAATATAATCTATTTAATCAATATTGCCAGAAGGTTACTAAATATATTAAAAGTGTGGGAAAGTACTTCATTAAAAATAAAAACTTCTGCTCTGTGAAAGTCAAGGTCAAAAGGATGACAAGACAAGCCACAGACTTAAAGGAAATATTTACAAAAGTCTTTTTTGGTGCAAAAATAAAGATAAAGTACTGCTATCTAAAATATACAAAGAACTTCTAAAAATGCAACAAGAAAACAAAAAACCTCTATGCAAAAATGGCCCAAAAACTTTTAAGAGACACCTCACCAAAGAAAATATACAGATGGCAAATAAGCATGTGAAAAGATGTTCTTTTTCATATGTCATCAGGGAAATACACATTAAAAAAACGAGATTCCACTACACACCTATTACAATGGCCAAAATATGGAACAGGATGCACCAAATGCTGGTGAGATGCAGTACGAATAGGGACTCTCATTTATTGCTGGTGAGAGTGCGAAATGGCATTGCCACTTTGGAAGACAGTTTGGCAGTACCTTACAAAACTAATAAAAATACTCTTAGTATATGATGCTGTGATCATGCTCCTTGGTATTGATCCAAAGGAGTCGAAAATGTACATCCACATGAAAACCAGTTCATGGATGTTTTTAGCAATTTTATTAATAACTGACAAGACTTGGAAGCAACCAAGTTATCCTTCAGTAGTTGAATAGATAAATTATGGCAGTACATTCAGACAATGGAATATTATTCAGTGCTAAAAAGATATGAGCTATCAAGTCATGAAAAGACATGGAGGAAAATTAAATATATATTTCTAAGTGGAAGAAATCAATCTGGAAAAGATCCACACTGTATGATCTCAACTACATGACATTCTGGAAAAGGCAAAACTATGGAGACTATAAAAGAGATCAGTGGTTGCCAGGGGTAGGAGGGATGAATAGGTGGAGGATAGATTTTTAGGGCAGTGAAAATACTCTGCAAATATTATAATGATAGAGACGTGTCATTAGATATTTGTTCAGATACATACAGTGTACAAAGATAAAGGTGAGCCTTAATGTATACTGTATAATATTATAATGATGGATACGTGTCATTATATATTTGTTCAGATACATACAGTGTACAAAGATAAAGGGGAACCTTCATGTATACTGTAGACTTTGGGTGATTATGTTGTGTCAATGCAGGTTCATCAGTATTAACAAATGTACTACTCTTTTGTTACATTTTTGGGGATGTTGATAACATGGTAAGCTATGCATGTTCAGAGGCAGGGAGGGTATGGGAAATCTTTGTACTTCCCCCTCAGTTCTGCTGTGAACTTTAAACTGCTCTAAAAAAACTCTCAAAAACAAAAAAGTGTGGGAAAGATAAACAGCAGAAACAACAAACCTATAAAAGAATTATTCACTGTAAGAAATAATAAATTTTATGTTTAATATACAATAAACATTAAGTATTAAAATGTTAAGTTATGAAAAGATAGACAACATTGACTTGTCAGTATCAAAAACAGAAAATACACACACACACACACAACTCTCTGCTTAGTTATTTGTTGCCAATATAAGAATGAACAGGTTAAAATATCCATGTATCAACTGATTTCATGAAACTTCAGTCCTAAAAAGGATGACTTCACAATTAGGGAGACTACATACACACGGTTACTTTTTCAATTATTTCTTTACTTAAAACATATTTTGAGGGTTTCCCTGTGGGCTGAGTGGTAAAGCATCCACATGCCAATGCAGGAGACATGGGCTTGATATCTGAGCCAGGAAGATCTCACATACTGAGAAGCAACTAAACCCATTCACCACAGCTATTGAGCCTGCTCTCTAGAATCTGAGAGCCACAACTACTGAGCCCACGTGCTGGAGTTACTGAAGCCCAGGCTCCCAAGAATCTGTCCTCTGCAACAAGAGAAGCCTCTACACGAGAAAAGTTTCTAGTGCAGCAGTGAAGATCCAGCACAGCCAAAATTAAATAAATAAAATGATTTTAAAAAACATATTTTGGAAGGAAACATACTCACAAGTATTGCTTTAGTATTTTATGGAGCACATATTAGCATCTCCTGCCTAACGTGCCTTTCTTTGACTTGTGGACAGGAAGAGGAAGGGTCTTAAAACTGAAAAATCAATATAAGCAAGTGTGTGGGTGTGCAATGTGGCACGTGGTGAAAAGGCACTGCTGCTGAGGGCAAAGAAACGTGCGAGGAACGGCAGAGATTCGACGTGAGGCAGGCAGGCAGGGGTCAGTTTGTGACAGGAACTCGATAACTTCTTTGTCTTTTATTCCTAATGCTATCTCTGGTAAACTTAAAAGTTCATAATATTTTAGCTGTTTATATTTTTCTACTTTTCTTAGAACTTGCCATATTTCATTATCAATGAGCTTTCTATATGTAGGCCACACAGTTTCACCTAACTAATCCTTCATTTAAGTCCTTACTAATCTGGAAGAAACACAAGCTGGAATCAAGAGAAATATTAATAACCTCAGATATGTAGATGACACCACTCTTATGGCAGAAAGTGAAGAGGAACTAAAAAGCCTCTTGATGAAAGTGAAAGTGGAGAGTGAAAAAGTTGGCTTAAGGCTCAACATTCAGAAAACTAAGATCATGGCATTCGGTCCCATCACTTCATGGGAAATAGATGGGGAAACAATGGAAACAGTGTCAGACTTTATTTTTCTGGGCTCCAAAATCACTGCAGATGGTGACTGCAGCCATGAAATTAAAAGACGCTTACTCCTTAGAAGAAAAGTTATGACCAACCTAGATAGCAGAGACATTTCTTTGCCAACTAAGGTCCATCTAGTCAAGGCTATGGTTTTTCCGGTAGTCATGTATGGATGTGAGAGTTGGACTGTGAAGAAAGCTGAGCACCGAAGAATTGATGCTTTTGAACTGTGGTGTTGGAGTAGACTCTTGAGAGTCCCTTGGACTGCCAGGAGATCCAATCAGTCCATTCTGAAGAAGATCAGCCCTGGGATTTCTTTGGAAGGAATGATGCTAAAGCTGAAACTCCAGTACTTGGGCCACCTCATGGGAAGAGTTGACTCATTGGAAAAGACTTTGATGCTGGGAGGGATTGGGGGCAGGAGGAGAAGGGATCGACAGAGGATGAGATGGCTGGATGGCATCACGAACTCGATGGACATGAGTCTGGGTGAACTCTGGGAGTTGGTGATGGACAGGGAGGCCTGGTGTGCTGCAATTCATGGGGTCGCAAAGAATCAGACATGACTGAGCGACTGAACTGAACTGAACTGAATGTTCTAGACCATGTTCTCCATAGTTTACATGCAAAATTATGCTAATTTTCACAAATTTTGCAAAAGCAGTATTAGTAAATTGGTTTTAGAGTTGAGAACACTAAAATGGAATCTGTATGTGAATCCTACCTATCTCAAAGTTCACTTTACTCTAGTAATTGGTCTTTGTGATGATATTTCTGCAAGTGAGTTCCTCAGAGGATAAAGCATGAGGAAAAAGCATTCTGTGATTACGTCAGTAAGAGGACCAGAGCACCCTCCCTCTCTTGAAGACTCTCTATGAGCTTAGGATGTTAAAGTCCCTATGTATTTCTGAAACAAAGAAACCCGTTTCATTTTCTTCATATGAGCATTTTACAAACTGTCAGAGAATTCTTTTTTTTTTTTGGTAAAACATCTAACATTCCAGGACATACTTTGGGAAACTTTGTATATTGGAAGAAACTTATTAATAAGAATTCAACTTATTTGGAATCCAAGAAATATAAACCTTATTATATACTCTCAAATTAATGTTTGTCACAATCAGGGTCATGAACTCATTGGGTTGTGAAATCAATGAAGTGGATCCCAAACAGTATGTGGGAAACAAAGTAAAACAAATAGGATAGAAAATATCAGGGTTGCCTGCAGTAAGCACTGAATCGTGAAAATTTTTACTGGGGCACAGCGTAGAATACATTTCTTTCCATGATCTTGGCCAAGAACATCTAAAGCCATTCCTTTTATGAAAGTCGCATGAATTGCTTGTTATGCAGGAATTATGATGATAACAAATGCTTGAACTGTAGTAAATTAACTGTAATCCCATGGCTAACTAAAATACTAGTTATTACTTAAAATTAGATAATTTTAGAGCTGAATTATCTTGTAGAGGGAACACCAAAATAGAGTTTTAGTGATTTGTCAAGGTCAGACAGCTGTAAGCTGGGCCTAGAACACAGAGTTTCTGATCTGTACACTAATATACTTGTTAGCATGTGTGTGGTGTGCGCGTGTGTGTGTGTGTGTGTGTGTATGCCCACGCGCTCAGTTGTGTCTGACTCTTTGCAACCCCATGGACTGTAGACAACCAGGCTCCTCTGTCCACGGGATTTTCCTGGTAAGAATACTGGAGTGGGTTGCCACTTCCTCCCTCAGGGGATGTTCCCAACCCAGGGATCGAACCCATGTCTCCTGGGTCTCTGGCATTACAGGTGGATTCGTTACTGCTAAGCTACTAGGGAAGCCCCAATTGTCAGCATAGTGAAGTCACTCAGTCGTGTCCGACTCATTGCAGCCCCATGGATGGTAGCCTACCAGGCTCCACTGTTCATGGGATTTTCCAGGCCACAATACTGGGGTGGGCTGCCATTTCATTCTCCAGTGGACCTTCCCAACCCAGGGATTGAACCCGGGTCTCCTGCATTGCAGACAGATGCTTTACAGTCTAAGCCACCAGGGAAGTTCATTGTCAAGTATGCTGCTGACTCTGTGTGACCCCATAGACAGCAGCCCACCAGGCTCCTCCGTCCATGGGATTTTCCAGGCAAGAACACTGGAGTGGGTGCCAGTTCCTTCTCCAATGCATGAAAGTGAAAAGTGAAAGTGAAGTGGCTCAGTCGCGACCCCATGGACTGCAGCCCACCAGGCTCCTCTGTCCATGGGATTTTCCAGGCAAGACTGACATAATTTTTATTTATAGATCATGAGATTATCTTTTTAATAAGTAAGAAAAATAGGCACAGAATTCAGCAAATCATTCCCAGACAGTAAGTCAATGATAGGTTGCAAAAATGCTTAAGGCTTTAATTGAAGGAAAAAGTAATTTAGAGATACTTCAGTGCTGCAGTCTAATTATAATTCACAGCCAATCACTAACTAATTAAGCCATTACTGGTGGGGCCATTCAGTTGTTTGGTTTCTCACCTGAACGTGTGAGTGTCTGAGAAGACTTAGTAGATAACACAGCAGTAAACACAAACCCCTCCGTGTGTAAGCTAAAGATGCAACCTTTAACTAATGAATTTGAAGTATTCCCTCTAAACTCACACCATGTTTTCTGGTGTGAGGAAATGGTGAAAAGGAATATGACTTACCGAAGCATTTCTTAGCAAAACACCCAGTAACTTCTACACATGTTATTTTAGACAAGTCTCTGTGAGACTCCTTCCAGTGGAAGCCTTGAAAATTATACCTAAATTTGTGCCTATTCATTCTTCTCCCATGGTCTGAGCTGGGGAGGGAGTGTCAGAAATCAGTCAGTAGAAGTTGGAAATATTTCCTTTTCCACCTCTCTTGCTCCCTGGAAAGCGCCCATGAGAGTCTGCCCTAGGAATCCTAGGGCCTGTCCCTGGATTCCAGCAAACCCTTCTCAAGTCTCTGGAGCTCAGGTTGGCGCTATCTCCTCCCAGAAAGGTCCAGGCCACAAAGGGCAGAAATCATTTGATAACTTAATCTTGTTGAGAGGAAGAGACGCCTAGGCCTGTGTACTCCAGTGATAAACGGAAGCACCCGGGTGACTCAAGGAAGAGACATGGCAACGTTTAAAACTAATACAAACGAATACGGCGTAAACAAGAACTGAACGGGGGTAGGAACCATCCCCACCAATCGTGGTAGGGGGCTGGTGTGCGGAGGGGAGACAACTGAGTCGTGACAACCTGGAGGTTCCGGGGCGCGGGCTGGGCGGTGGGGCGGTTCTCCCCGGGAGACCTAGCTGGGAGAGCAGGCAGGGTAGCAGGAGATGAATTTCCTAAAGCCCAGGACCGACCCTCGGACCCTCCCAATTCCTAGAATGAACTCAAAGCCGGTCCCTCCAGGCGGGGCCACCGAGATCTGCTCCGCTCCGTTGCGGGGAAGCAGAAGATTCCGGGATGGGGAACGGTGCCGGCGGTAAACCCCGGCCACTCAAGCGCCCCCCGCGCCCCCGCCCTGCCTCCCCACCCGGCCCCCGTGCGGCTTCAAAGCCCGACCCTGCCTGGGGCCGGCCGCGGGCACCGACCGTTCTCCCCACGCCCCCCCGCGCCTGCAGCGCCCGCCCCGGGCCGTCCCGGCGGGCGCGCGGGGGGCGCGGGCCCGGGCCCCGCGTGACGTGGGCGCCGCGGCGGGAGGGGCCGCCCGGGCGCGGGTCGAGGGGGGTGCTGCGGCGGACTTATTAGCGCCCCGCGGGTCGCCGGCAGCGAGCAGACGACCGCTCGGCGAGCCACGGGAGCCGGCGAGCGGCCCACTCCTCCCACTCCTCCGCCTGCCTCCTCCCCTCCGGCTCCTCCCGCCCCCACCTCGGAGCGAGTCGCGGAGGCGCCGTCTCCCTGCCTCTTTCTCCCGCTCCCGCTCGCTCGTCCGTCTCTCTCGCTAATACTTCCCCCTGCCGTGCTCCCGGGGACCCAAGCATTCTCAGCGCTAACCTTAGGGACCCACGGTGCGCGAAAAGCCTAGAAAAAAGCCGCTGCGGACAGAGATAGTTGGAAGCCCCTCGTCCCTCCCCCCCGCCTCTGCCGGCGCAGCCCGTGCCCGGCTCGCAGCACCTTCTCTCCTGAACACTCTGTTTGGGAGGACGGGGTGAGAAGGTGAAGTGGAAAGAACTGCAGAGCAGAGGGGGCCAGGCTCAGAGCTCAGATTTCATTTTCATTGAAGCCAAGCACGGAAGATCAGGTTTTTTTTTTTTTTTTAATTCTGCTTTTTTTTTTTTCCTTTTTTCCAAGAAACTTACTTTGGGGGGGAAGGTTTTGCTCTGGGCATTTGCTTTGCCCAGCAGTTGAAAAGTGAACTCGACTCGTGATGGTTCTCCTGTCACTTTGGTTGATAGCAGCCGCTCTGGTAGAGGTTAAGACTTCAGCTGATGGACAAGTAAGTGGAAAATAATAACAATAAAAAACTCAGACCCAACCTTTTCCCCGAAACAGTTCCTCCCCCTCTTTCCCCTCCTCTCTCTCCTCCTCCCCGCTCCCACCCTTTCCCTGTTATCTGGTGCCTTCACGGTCGGTGTTTTAGAGGGCTGGGCGCAGCGTGCGGGGCTTTCGGGGGTGGAGGGGGTTACATTGCATGGGAGCCCAGGCTTGTCACCCCTCGGGCTTCACTTTGCGGCATTCCGAACAATTCCCGGTGACCCGACTGCAGCCAATTCGCATCCTCGCCGGGCCATCTGGGTTTCCCTTTTCCGGAGGGCGGTGTGGGCGCTTGAATGAAGTTCTGGACGCTGGGTCCAGGATCCCAGGGCTCCGACTGCAGCAGCCGGAGTCGAGTTCGCGGGGCTTTCTCTCCTGCTTACTGAGTCACAGCTTTTTTCGGGCAGCCGGAGGCGGGGGTTTCAGGAAATCCTTGGGCCGGACAGGGAGCGATCCAGTAGACACGTGTCCTGGGAGTACCGCGGCCGGGCTGGGGTTTGACAGTTGGGGAGGGGGGCCCCCGGGGACGTTTCCTGCCCTGCGTTTTCCTGGGCAGAGAGGCTGGAGGCGCCGGCAGCTCTTCTCCCCTCCCCCTCTACACAACTCCTCCTCTTTTTAAAGCGAAGTTGAGTACTGCTCTGTTTCTTTTCGGCCCAGCCCCCACCCTTTGGAGCCTCAAGGTGAAGCCCGATGCTCTCAGAAGAGTCCTTGAGAAGGCTCGGCGGGACGAGCCGAGCTCTGTGTAGTCAGTCACAGCGGCGCAGGGCCGCTGAGGCTCTGGGTACAGAATTTCTCCGTGAGTTTTTTGTAGCGTCTCTTGGTCTGCTTGGTCTGACCATAAGGTGAAAAAGTAAGAGACTCGTTCTAGTTGCTGCCTGACCTCAAATCTGATCAATCAGGATTTAGACTTCTGTTTTGCATGTATAAATTCGGAGACTTTCTTTTCTACTCCTGACCCAATATCTGGAGTTTTCCAAAGAGAATATTGAGTGTCAGGATTTATTTTTGCTGGCTTCGTAAATGTTAAAAGTTAAAACGAGCAAACGACACCCTGTCCCAAATTGCTGTTGCATTGGCTCGTGCTCCCCGGCACAGGAACCTTCTACAAACCAGGGTGCCGCGGTTAGGCACCAATCCCAGTCTCCGGCGTCGCCTGATTAGTCAGCTCCTGAAAAGCATTAATGGTAGAAATAAAACGCATGAGGTGATAAGATGAAACCCAGTAACTGTTTCTTTTTCTTACTTTTCCCCCTCCTTTCCAGGCTGGTAATGAAGAAATGGTGCAAATAGGTAAGCCTTATTCTCAGATGTCACTCTTATCTTGGTAGGGAATGAAGTAAGCTAAGCAAAATATTGTCTCTGAAATTTCTCCCATTGATGGTTAAAGAAGTAGTTGGTGGTCCAGGAACATTTCTATTCTTCTCTTCCTCTTTACAGAGGAAGGAGTCACTTTCCTCAGGCTGAACTGTAGTGATGTAAAAATTGTCCTGCAGTTGGACTTTTCAGGTGTCAATTTATTATCTGTCTTTGGACAAGCCACTGGTAGGTACTTGAAAGGTGATGGAGGGACTGGAAGAAGATACAGAGATAATCAAATGAAATCAACTTCTGTAAGGTTAAGTGGAACACATTTGATTAGAAGAGAAAGTGTAAGAATGCTACAAAAAAGAGAAAAATAAAGTGCAGATGATGGAAAGTTTTCTCTTAAAATTTTTTCCAGCTTTGAATAATCCCTCTGATGACTTTTCTTATACCATCTGCTTTAAAATCATTCTGCTGTTGTGTAAGATATGTTAGGCCTTTTGCAGACAACATCTAAAACCTCAGTTTTGCCTGATGATAAAGGACTTATTCCCATTTTATGGGTGAGGAGACTGAGGCTCACAGAGGGTGTCTTGTAAAATGTCCCTCCAAAGTCCATGGTCTTTTCTTTGAAGCTGTTTATAATAATATATTCGTTCTGAATTCAGAGACTGAAAGTCGTCTGTCAAGAAGCTGGGCTCCATTCAGTCTTTTCATACACATTTAACTTGAGTTACTTTAAAAGATAATTTTCTTTTTGGCACAGTAGTCTGTGTATTCTGTATTTGTCAAGTGATACTGTAAAGTCATCTTTTAGATGGAAAGTTTTTATTACTGCAGACTTAGTTACAAATTGTTGCCTATGTGCTGTGTGCCAGGCACAGTGCTAATTGCTTGATGTGCCTTATGTCATCTATTTGTCACAACTGCACTAGGAGGTTGGGACACATTTGTGCCTATTTTAGATTTGAAGGAAATGAAGCTTGAGAGGTTATACAACAACCTGCTATAGTGCATAGTGGAGAGATGGGGGACTCCAGAGGTGTAAACTAAATGGAGGGGCCCCAAGATCCAGGCCCAGAGGCATCTGTATGTAGCTACCCGTCATCCTGTGTCACAGTGCTCCCTTCCTTCAGTGCCTGGCATTGTTGGAACTCCTCCCCAAGCTTAGACCTCCACAGGAAGAGGAGAACAGATGGGGGGAGATGGACTGAGAACTGCATTGAAAATACAATGTCTATGAAGAGACATTTGTCGTTTGTAGTTGATAGCATTCAGCCATCAACATGTTATCTTTCTAAAGAAGGAGTTTTTCCTTTCTAACCAGTCTTCAAGCAAATAGGGAAAAGAAAGCTGTCTTACTTTTTATGTCTTAAACATTTGATTACTTATATGTCCTAACATTTCAATATGTAAATTAAAAAACTATTTTAAGATTACTCATTCTACAAGGAATAAGATATATTGCTTTGATTAAATTTTCAGATAGACTCAGCATGCTCATATGTAAGAGGCCCTGGTTGAGACAGTGGTCCAATCCTTTAGCTAACAGAAACTACTTTGGTAGCTCTTGTCCTCAGGGAAGAAAGGAGTACCGGTCTGCTTTATTTTGATAAGAGGGAGATGAGTAACAGCGCAGAAGAGAAGAGGTCAGGGCACTCTTAGGTTGTGTTGCTGGAGATTTATTTTCTCCTCTGCAAGTTTATTTGCTCTCAGCAAGTGCCTCTGCTTTACGAGATTTCTCTCTTTGATTATTATCAGTTTTACTTACCATTTTCAAATTGAGTTGAAGGGAAGAAATATAGATGAAAAGAGACTTGACTCATGAATCCTGTGATAGCAAAAGTGTATCATTTGGCTTTGGGTTATAATCATTTGTGTTTTCTTAAGAGGGATTTAAAATTTTATTTGTAAAATATATTTTAAAAGTTTGATGTGCAGTAATGAGATTCATTCTCCTGTCCCTGTGCATCAAGGGATTGCTAACCTGGAGGTTTGGTAAAGCGTACTTTTCTACATATAATTAAGTAATTTTTTTCCAATAATTGATTGAAAAGTAGTTTTGAACAACTTATTAGGAAATTAGAAAAATTAATGAGTTTATATTTATTGATCTACAAATTGGTTGGGTAAAATTCCATGTTTCAGAATAATTTGTGAATGTCTCAGGAAGAGTCAATATAAATTAATAACAGATCACAAATTGTTAGGAAGCTAAATTTAAAGAATACTTTCTCTATATATATACACACACATGCAGGTGGTGAATATAAGTGTACACTTTGCTGATTCTTCACGAGGGGAACACTTCTAGGTGACCAGCACCTGAATCAATAAGAACATTACTAGTGCTTTGTGTCACTTTCCTGCAGGATTCCTGTATGAAAGGTGACTTCTAATAGGATAGCTTAATTTTGCCAGTTTTTAAATGCTTTTTATAAACAAAAATAATGTACACTTTTTAGTATTTGCCTTAGGAAACCAATTTTAAAAATATATATCTGATGTGCTTCAATCCCCTGGACTAGGAAGGCTTTTATTTAGTTGAGGAGAGGGCAGTCTGTGATGGGGGCAGGTTGGAGTGTATACAGATGTCACCCATAAAGTGTGGAGAGGGCAGTCTGTGATGGGGGCAAATTGGAGTGTATACAGATGTCACCCATCAAGTGTGGAGAGGGCAGTCTTTGATGGGGGCTGGTTGGAGTGTATACAGATGTCATCCATTAAGTGTGGAGTAGGAGATATGGCTTCTTTACTTTTTCCTCCACCCAGTGGAAGAATGCCCTTTTGGTATGTGGGAAAGTATGTTTGGCTCTCAGGAAAACAGACAAATAAGTTTTGATCTGTGATCTAGTTCTCTTCTCTTTTGTTCATCAGAGAGGAGCTGTCCACCTGGTGGTATAGTTGCTAAGTCATGTCCGACTCTTTGCGACCGCAAGAACTATAGCCCGCCAGGATTTCCCAGGCAAGAATACTAGAGTGGGTTGCTGTGTCTTTCTTCAGAGGATCCTCCAGATCTAGGAATAGAACCTTCATTTCCTGCATTACTGGTAGATTCTTTACTGAGCCACCAGGGAAGCCTCATCTACCTGTCTACACCCATGTATACATTTATACACCCATGCATACATGCATACACAGTATATGTGTGTGCTCAGTTGCTCAGTCATGTCTGACTTTTTGTGACCCTTTGGATTGTAGCCCACCGGGCTCTTCTGCTGTGGAATTTTTCAGGCAAGCATACTGGAGTGGATTGTCATTTCCACTTCCAGAGGATCTTCTCGACACAGGGATCGAACCCGTGTTCTCCTGCATCGCAGGCAGATTCTTTACCACTGAGCCATCAGGGAAGCCCATACACAGGATATACATACATCCATATATACCCATACATACATACATCCACCTATATGCACACACACATACATTTGTGCACACACATACATATAGGTGCATATGTGAAAGTGTGTGCACTGTGTATACATGTGTAAATGTGTTTCATGAGATAGGTAGCATGCTTCTGTGACATAGCAGGGAACTCATTTCTGACTCAGACTATGACCTTGGTAGGTTGCCTAGGGTAATTGTGGGTAGCTCGCTGCCTGGCCTGATGGGATAAGGAGGTTTGCTCTGTGACACATGTGGCTTAGGAAATAAATCATAGTTCTGTATAAATTGGAGAATCTGCAAAAGAACTCTCTGAGTCTTTTTGTTTCATAAACCACCGCTTTGAGATCACTTGAGTATCATCAGAGGAAAAATCACTGTGAGGCTTTGGTGTTCAGCCACCTTCCCTCTCCCCCCCATCCCATCCCACCCCCTCCCCTGCTCTTGGAATTGGGACATGTCAATCTTTTTCTGCCCTATTACTGTTTCCGGTTTCAAATTCCATTGCGTTTCATTCTTAACCAAACGAAGTTGCTAATTTATACTCTCAGCTATCTGGTTTCCTGAGAAATAACTTTTCATTATTTACAGGTACTCATTTCAAAGTGAAGTGTGAGTTACTCTACCTTCTCCTTGGCATAGAATAAGTAGAATAAGTGTTTCCACTAATGTAGACCTTGAGAGAGCAAAGACTGTCTTGACGACTGCTGTGTCTATCTCCTGCACGTAAACAGGGCTTGGTACCTTGTGACTCTCAAATATCTGTTGTCCAGTGCATAGATCTAGTAACCAGGTTATTAACATATTAGGATTTGCCTGTGTTCTGGTTTTCTTAAAATATTCTTGTTCTATGCCCCTCTCCAGGTTTAATTGATCCCTAGGAAAATGAGGATAGAGACAATGGATGTACAATTAATCATTCAGTGCTATCAAGGCTCCTTGTGACTTCCTTTTTCATTCCACAAAGCCAAGGACTTAGGCTTATTGTTTTTTTATGTTTTTGTGTTTGTGTTCCACAAGTATTTGTCAAGTTGAATCGAATTATGTGCAAGTTTGAAATGTCCGCTAATTTTGCCCTGAAGTCTATTTGAGATAACTTTCCATGTTTCTGGCATCAGTGCAAATAAGATAAGCAATGATCGAAATCTGTCAATCCAGTTTGCCAGCAGCAACACTAAAAATGTGGTCTAAAGGAAGTTTAAAGGGATCCCGTGTAAAATTTAGAACTTCAGCCACCTAAGCCATTGCTCTTCTCTATAACTAAAGATCATACACTTGACTTTACTGATTTAGCTCCTATCCCACCATTGAGCACCATAATGATCTAAGTTAAGCACTTTAAGTGTCTTATGTAAAGATGTTATTAGATGCAGTATGTTGCTTATCACTGGCAACTTATTGCTCTTTAGCTGAACTGTTTCTTCCCCATACTTCACTGTTTTCTTTTGTCATTGTACCATATAATCATGATATTGCTCAGAAATGTTATGAAATCTCCAGGGTCACCTCTGTTTCCAGGATGATTATCTTTAAGCACTCTTTGCTTATGGGTAGCCAACCCAGATTACCTTGGAAATCCATCAGGGACAGTTCCAAATTGCCTGCTGAAATCATGAGTGGTTTCAATATGAAGATTGTGGTTATACTGCTTGGACTGGATCTATTGACAGTGAGGACTTAATGGAATCCCAGTGCTTCCTCAAAAAGGATTGTTATTACCAGAATTTGGGGAACTCTCATCTTACACTTCCTCTAATAAGAGATCAGCTTTTACTTTTAAGCTGTACTCCTTCTATTCTAAGTTGTTGAATTGCGCTTTTTAATTAATCAGTTATGGTTCTGATTGTAGATGCTTTACACATGCCTCTTGTGGTTATCTTCTTTTTCTGTATTCCCGAGGTTTTAGACAATCATTCCAGATATCAGCTCTTGTTATAACTTAGAATATTCTTGTTCAGTCTTCTTTTAATAGACAGATTGTGGGGATTTTGTATACCTGTTTTTGTTGTTTAATATTTTAGTATACTTTTCCATATCATTACAAACCCCTCATAAGCATCATTCAGTTTAGTTCAGTTCAGTTCAGTCGCTCAGTCGTGTCCAACTCTGCAACCCCATGAATTGCTGCACGCCAGGCCTCCCTGTCCATCAGCAACTCCCGGAGTTCATGCAAACTCATGTCCATCGAGACGGTGATGCCATCCAGCCATCTCATCCTCTGTCGATCCCTTCTCCTCCTGCCCCCAATTCCTCCCAGCATCAGGGTCTTTTCCAATGAGTCAACTCTTCGCATGAGGTGGCCAAAGTCTTGGAGTTTCAGCCTCAACATCAGTCCTCCAGTGAACACCCAGGACTGGTCTCCTTTAGGATGGACTGATTGGATCTCCTTGCAGTCCAAGGGACTCTCAAGAGTCTTCTCCAACACCACAGTTCAAAAGCATCAATTCTTCAATGCTCAGCTTTCTTCACAGTCCAACTCTCACATCCATACATAACCACAGGAAAAACCATAGCCTTGACTAGACGCACCCTTGTTGGCAAAGTAATATCTCTGCTTTTTAATATGCTATCTAGGTTGGTCATAACTTTCCTTCCAAGGAGTAAGCCTCTTTTAATTTCATGGCTGCAATCACCATCTGCAGTGATTTTGGAGCCCCCCAAAATAAAGTCTGACACTGTTTCCACTGTTTCCCCATCTATTAATTAACCTTAATTTATGTGATCATTTCCTAATGGCCTCCACCTTCTTATGATAATGAATGTTGCCACACAGTCTTGCATGTAGATTATTGTTCACATTCCCAGTGACTACTTCTGGAGAGAGTCCTAGAAGTTGATTCCTGAGTAAAACCAAATTAACAGGGTGCATTTTGACAAGTGACTTTTGAAGAAGTTTCTAAGACCTGAATTCTGACTAGCAATATATAGGAAAGTGTTGATTTAAAATATTTTAATTTTAGATGTGGTTCTGCTCTTCTAGATGTTTGAACATAATTTTTAAGTATTTAGTTATTAGTCTCTGAAAGATGAAATGAATTAATCAGTTTTTTAGTTATCAAGTACATCCAAATGTGAACCATTATGGAGAAGGGAAAGGCTACCCACTCCAGTATTCTGGCCTGGAGGATTTCATGAACAGTATAGTCCATGGGGTTGCAAAGAGTTAGACACAACTCAGCGATTTTCACTTTCGCTTTCATATTATAAAAAGGTTTTGTAATTTTATCAGTACTGGAGGATGACTTGTCCACCTCCTAGAACAGAATTTGAGAGATGTATATTCTTTAGAATGGCTAGTAAAGAGTGGGGAGTTTCCTAGCCTAGGAATCTCTGTTCCCACATGTAATTGATCCATCCTGATTTTCCGAATATGTTTACACATTTTGCTGACTCACTGTAAAGCCCTAGGAGAGATTTGTGGTAAAATGTCGGTATCTTGTGTATAAAAATGAGTGCCACAAATTCAGCATGATGAATCTTTTTGGAATTTAGAACAAATTGTGAGCAGCATGAAATAGTCAGTCTTGTTCTCAAAGTGACTGATAAAACAAAAAGAGTATTTAGGAAACTTTTAGAAAGAAAAGTAGGATTAAACATATGGATCTTCAAATACTTGAATGATAAATCACATTGCCTACAATTGTTTCATATTTAATATATATAGTTTTGTATGTACTAATGCACACAAATAAAGATAAAAGAATGATTGAAATGATTATTCATGTGAATTTGCATTCTCTTTCTTTTATATGTAATATCCTTTGTTTTTTACAAGTAGAGTAACATTCCTTAATCTAAAATCTAACCAGTGTATGGATTTGTTGGTCAGTCGCTCAGTCTTTCCAGCTTTTTGTGACCCCATAGACTGCAACACGCCAGGCTTTCCTGTCCTTCACCATCTCCCAGAACTTGTTCAAACTCATGTCCATTGATTCAGTGATTCTCAGAGATGATCCAGCCATCTCATTCTCTGACGTCCTCTTGTCTTCCTGCCTTCAATCTTTCCTAGTATCAGGGTCTTTTCTAATGAGTGGGCTTTTCGTATCAGGTAGCCAAAGTATTGGAGCTTCAGCTCTAGCATCAGTCCTTCCGATGAATATTTAGGATTGATTTCCTTTAGGATTGACTGGTTTGATCTCTTTGCAGTCCAAGGGACTCTCAAGAGTCTTCTCTTAGAGGACCAACTAATATTAATTTCCTCTCCTCTGTCAAATGGTCAGCAGCACAGATGCTTTTCACTGTGTGGTTGTGGTTTAAAATCCTGACTGTACCACTTTCTAGCTGATGACCTGAACCTGTAAAAGTGTCCTTGTCTTGCATGTGACTGAAGTATTCTATTTCATAGAGTTTTAAAGGATTCCTATAATGCTGCCACATGGTGAGCCAGCTAGAATAATACATATTATCATTACCTATTACCTATGGGTATGTCTTAGTCTTGTGCTTTTTAAA
The DNA here is from genome assembly GCF_001704415.2 of Capra hircus. Taxonomy (NCBI): domain Eukaryota; kingdom Metazoa; phylum Chordata; class Mammalia; order Artiodactyla; family Bovidae; genus Capra; species Capra hircus. The sequence continues at coordinate 88,245,672 of NC_030813.1, read as the reverse complement.
AAACACTTTTACTCAAGGAGAGCTGCCTCGCGCTAGTCCCTACATTTCTGATAGGTCTGCCTGCCACCATGGCTTTCCAGGTACCTTAATTTAGTGTGTCATGGATTTGTATGCTATCCAGCCACTCAACTTACCATGTGACAGCTCTTTAAGAGTTCTGTTTTCACGTATTAGCTTCATGTTGGCATTTCAACATAGTGTTGCTTAACTCATTGGAATATAGTAGTTGAGGGAGGAGTTGAATAAGGAATAGTGCAGAAACAGTTATTCCATGTGGATTCCATACCAACTATATTGTGTTTATACTGGACATAATTCTTTCTTCATTTCACTTTATTTATTGAAACCCCTTTTTTCCATTTCACTGAGCAAAAGTTCTTATGTTAATCATAACTCCTTGGGATGCAAAAAACAGGAACCCAGTTGATAGTGGTTAAGGAAGACAAAATTGATCAGATAATCAAAGTCAGGTATAGCTGGATTTAGGTCTCAAATAATGTCAAAAATCAATCTCTCTCTCCCCCCATTCCTCCTTTGCCTCTCCTTCTCTCCTTCTCCCCTGCCCCTTTTCGCTCTTCCTCTCTTTCTTCCTTCTCTCCTTTTGCTCTCATTTTTCCTTTGCGTTGGCTTTATTTCTCTAGTAGCATAAGATTGTGACCATCCAAGATCCAAGCTGTGGCAAAGACCATCACCAGCAACTCTAGGCTATCATCCTCCCTTTCACCCCACTAGACAAGACACTTCTGTCCTGGCAGCTCCAGTAGTAGTTCCTGGTAGAGCTTTGCCTGGCTACTCGGCTTGAGTCATATGTCATTTTTTTATCATTAGGTGTGGGAAACCGTTCAGTGAATGTGTGTCCGCCAGAGCTGCCCCTGTCACGACAGTCCACTCGGTTTCCTGATTTACATCCCAGCTACCTAAGCCTGGAGCCCTCTCCTGAACCCCACGCTTGCAGATCCTTCACCACAATGTTACCTATTGACAGTCCTTCTCCTTGGGGATTGGCTGTAACATCCCAGAGAAAAGAAATGGAACAGTCAAAAAGAGTCTAAAATGTTATATCTTGGGATGGAGGGAAGTTGGTTGCTGCTGACACATGGAAAAGTTCCTTTTTTGTTGTCTTTACCAATATTAATTAGATGTGCACGTGCCAGGCTCTTGCAAAAACAAACAAACAAACAAACAAAAAAACAACATTTTCAAGCCATGCCTGGTGCTCAGTGAGACAGTGCTCAGGTTAGCCTGGATTAAGATGTTTCATTCTTGATGTACAGGGACTGAGGGTGGAGTGTGAGACAGTTAACCTGAGGGAAAACTGAGGTTCAGTTAAAGAATAAGAGGGGATGGATGCTAGGAGTCACAAATGTCCAGTAACACCACGGCTGTGAGGACTTCCAGCACCTTGATGGGAACTGGTGGCTGTGGCCAGCAGAGGAATGGACCCCCAAGATGTCTGTGTCCAAATTCCTGGAAGATGTAAATACATCACATGGCAAAGAGGGATTAAGTCTTCAGATGGAGTTAAGGTTGGTTATTTCATATCAGATGGCTTTTTGTACTTTTTGTCAAACCATGAGCCAGACTATTTTAGATTTGGAAAAAATAATTACCACAAGTAACATTTCAGTGAAAACCTTTAAAGCTGCTATCCACATTTCTTATCTGTCATATTTTCCTCAGCCTTGGCCCTGGGGATAAATGCTACTTTTCCTGGCTTGAAATTCTAGACTCAATATTAGCCTCTGAAAGTATTATCCATCAAAAAATTGTAAGACGTACGAGAAATATTAATTTTTAGAATGTTTGATATTTCTCTTGCATCTGTAAAGTTTCCAGTGATGATAAACGTAACCAGTAAAAGTGCTTCTTAAAAACTGAGATTGAAATGTTAAGATTTTGGCACTTGGGCCTCACTTAATAAAGTAAAGGAGCATCCCAGGTGACGCAGTGGTAAGGAATCCACCTGCAATACAGGAGACCCAAGAGCCGGGGGTTTGATCCCTGGGTGGGAAGATCCCCTGGAGGAGGAAATGGCAACCCACCCCAGTATTCTTGCCTGAAAAATCCCATGGACAGAGGAGCCTGGTGGGCTACAGTCCTTGGAATCTCAAAGAGTTGGCCATGACTGAGTAACAGCACACACACAGCACAGCACCAAAAAAAAAACCCCCAAAAACTCATTAGCCTGTTATTGATTATTTGATTATTTTAAGATGTAGCAAACAAAGAAAATACTTGGATGTATTTCTGTAAAATAGTTGTTCTTTTCTTAAAAGAGCTCCTCTTACCTGATTTCATGTTCTGGAATGTTAAAGAATGTGCTGTTCTTTCCTAAATGACTCTCTTGAACATAAACATTGTGCAATTGCAACAAATATTTATGGAAAAGCCAGATTTTTTTAAAAATGAGAAGAATTTTGAAGTTCACAAGTATTTGTTCTTCCTTAATAATGAGTATAAAAAAAAGCAACCCCCCACAAGAGTTGTGAAAATAGGTTTGCAACTAAAGTAAAAGACATCAAAGTGTTTCTCTGCCTTGTGGTGGTAACAGCTTAGAGGAGATGAAGTGAGGAAAAAGGAATTTGGCTGCATTCAGAATTTCAGCCTGTTATCATGATTAATTTTTAATTGCCTTTGAAAGAAGATGTGTCCCCATCTCCGTTGGTGTTTACAGCCTGGGTGAGGCCTCTGGCATGTGATGTCCTCTTAATGTCCACTCTTCACCCCACTCACATCTCTCTTGGAACAGCTGGTCCCTGTCGTTTCTAATGAAATTCATTCTCTTACCCTTGGCTCAGGATTTGGAAATGTTGTTGTTGGAGCGGCTTCTTGAGCCAATCTTGAAAATGCTTATTTGATTTCATTCTTGTGGCCAGATTGTTGCATACTGAGAATTTATACCTGATAAAGGAAATTGCCTGTGTGACTGCCTCTATAGTAGGGCAATCAGCCAATTCGTGGGAGAGAATCCCAGTCTCTGACTTGGGTAATGGAGCATGTGTTCATAGAGCCAGTCTGGACTTCAGGCCATTTGGTGTCATGGTGTTCAAGATCCCACCTAACCACCAGAAATAATAGCTTGGGTTGGGGATGGAGAGGGGAGAGGCCTGAGGGGAGCTGGGACACAAGTGACTTCCTTCTTGTACAGCTCTAGCTGGATGAGGATAGTAGGTAGCAGCAGCTAACTTTACATTTACTGAGATGTTCTTAGATGGACCAAGCCCTTTATGTGGTTTTATCTCTTTTTATTTTACAGATAACCTGTCTGAGCCTTGTATTTTTGTAATTTGTTCACAGGATGCCAAAGAGCACATCAGCTTGAAACCAGCATTCAAATGCAGTGCTTTTTGACTTCAGACTTTTCGTACACAACTGTCATACCCAACCTCCTGCTTTACTTGGGAACTAAAGCCACGTTGGGCTTCCCAGGTGGCACTAGTGGTAAAGAATCCACCTGAATGCAAGAAACATAAGAAACACGGATTCGATCCCTGAGTTGGGAAGATCCCCGGGAGAAGGACATGGCAGTCCACTCCAGTATTCTTGCCTTGAGAATCCCATGGACAGAGGAGCCTGGCAGGTTGCAGATCATAGGGTTGCAAAGAGTCAGACATGACTGAGACAACTTAGCATGCAAAGCCGCATTGCATCAATCACAAGTATTCCAATATTCTGTGTGCCTGGGGTAGCTTTGGTTTTAATTAGATCAGCTAAAAATTGCTGTGATACATGAGAACCTTATTCTGCAGCCATTCTTGGTCCTAGCACGGTTGATTGTACTACCCAAGGCTCGTTTTTTCTTGCTCTTCTAGATGGCAGTCTTGGTAATATGCTGGGGACATCTAGGCTCCTCTGGGAGATGCTACACACTACATTTGTGTAGCATCCTAAAACATATTTAGAGGGATAACAAGCTGCCTGTCCTCAGGTGTGAGTGCATGTGGCCAAATATGTGAAGGCGTTAAGATGATCTCAAAGCCTGGGTCATGGGGTCATGCTGTGAGAGCCCTCTCCCCAGGAATTCCCACTTCCAAAAATAGATGTTAATTTCTTTTTTCCTCCAAAACTGGTGTACACTGGGGATATTTAAACACATTTAACATCACACTTCTGCCCCCAAATTGCTTAAAATCGCTGAAAGGACATGACATCAGCATGTAACTTCTCACCCGTAGGGATTTATTTTATAACTGTTATGCAGACAGTGTATGACAGAGCTAGGAAGCTTAGACCATGAAGTCTGTACTTTAAGGCAAGTAAGCAGGGAAGTTTTCTTAGAAAAGCTGGGGCTTGAGAAAGGCCGTGAGGCTTGGGTTAGCTTTGAGTAGATGGAGAGAAAGCAAGAGATCTTTCAATGCAGTAGAGTGGCAGGCGTCTCTAAAGGCAAGAGTGATTAATCAGTTGTGTGATTAAGGTGTAGTGAGCACATTAGCATGTTGCTTTAGGTGATATGGGAGATGATATCAAAAAGAAGTTAGAGGCAGAACGCAGAGAGCCTTAAATGACGGCTTAACTTTTTGATTCAGGCTAAATTACCTAACTTTGAGTTTCAGTTTCTTATGTGTGAAGTGAGGGGATTTGATTAGTAGATAGTATCCTAAGCAATTTTCAGGTCTGACTTAGAAATAAAGATAACAGTTGAAAGATAATAGTTGAAACTATTACTGCAGCAGCAGCAGCAGTCAAAACTATTCAGGAAAAAATAGCAGGGTAATATTAATTATTATTAACATTTACTGAGCACTTACTAAGTGCTGGATACTGTGTTCAGCACTTTGGATTAGGCCATTCAATTCTTACAGCAAGTCTGTGAATTAAAGTCTATTGCTCTAATTTTTTCAGGTGAGTGATGATATCAAAAGTTTTAGTGTCCAGAATCACAATTAAACATACTCTGACCTGCCTGGTCTGAACATGTTGAGAAATAGCAAATCTGAAAACATGGTTAAAAGGTCTCTTACAAAAGAGGCCAGGGTGGAGCCCAAGGCTCTTGCACGGGCAGGCAGTGGGCCAGCTGACAGACACCTCAAGCCATGTGAGTGTGTCAGGACTGCTGGGCTGAGACAGGGCCTGAACCGGGGTGTAGGGGCGTGAAGTGAAAGAGAACAGGGTCCTTATCAGAAAGGACACAGTCCTTAACAGGGTCCTTCCTTCCTGGGAAGAATGATGGTGAGGGCATGCTGAGCTTCACAGGCTGCTTGTTTTTCCCAGACTGGCTATTCACATCCATCATGCCTCTTCACTGGGGAAGAGTGAGTTAAGGAGGGCAGAGAGGCCAGGATATTCGGAGAAAAATCTTCCCTTACAGAGAACGGGAGCAGGTGAAAGGCACTGCACCCCTACCTTAAGAAAACATTATGTTTTCTATTTGAGATACCTTAGTTGTAAGAAAGAGGCAAGGATGAGATGGTTTTTCAAGGTCTTGTTTATTTTTTGACTGTGTGGTTATAATTCTATGAATATCCAAAGGGATTGCAGAGGAGGGGCTAATTTCCTGCCTCTGGTTCCTCAGTATGAGGGGGCTCTGTGTTTGCATTCCAGGAGGTCTGTTTTCATGATTAGATACACTTTTGTTGTTGTTCTTAGTGGCTTAAAATGTAAGTTCAGGATATTGTGAAATGTTTGAGTTTATAGGCCAGCAGACACCGTGAGAAATATCCCCCACATTTTCAAGCAGATTCAGGCTATAGAGGTTTATGACAACTTGTGTGGTTTGCTGTCATCAATCACTTGATGATAATTACTGTTTGGGGAAAAGAGGACACATTCTAATTTTTGGTGCTTCTTTAGGCTCAAGTTGCTCTCATTTATTCATTCACAGATATTTATTGGGTGACTTTAGAGTTAGTTTTAGGCACTGGAGAACTATAGTGAGGAGAAGCTTCAAGCTTCCCCTTGAAGCTTGGATGCTAGCAGGTATAATAAAGAAACAAGGATTTTCTTGGTGGCTCAGATGGTAAAGAATCTGCCTGCAATGCAGGAGTCCCAGGATTGATCCCTGGGTTGGGAAGATCCCTTGAGAAGGGAATGGAAACCCACTCCAATATTCTTGCCTGGAGAATTCCACAGACAGAGAATCCTGGTGGGCTATAGTCCATGGGGTTGCAAAGAATTGGACATGACTGAGCGACTAAGCAGGCACATTAAGAAGTGATCAAACAGACATATATAAAATATATAGTATGTGAGATGGTGACAAGTTTTATGGAGAAAAGTAAAATGCAGAAGCAAGATAGTAATGAGACGGTTCCTGGGGTCAGGAAAGACAGTGGGAGGGCCAAGTTTAAGTGAAGACCTGAAGGCATGGAGGGCTGAGCCATGCAGTTGTCAGGGGAAGATATTTCGGCAGAGGAAATGGTGAGCACAGTGACCTTGAGATATGAGATTTCCCAGTGCTGGACCTTGCAAGCCATTTTACTCTGAGCGAAATGAGTTTTGAGGAAAAGGGTGACATGATCTTCCATTTGTATCCCTCTGGCTCTGGTTTGAGGATGACTTGTGAAGGGGAGCATGGTGGTGTGGACTAGGGTAGCAGTAGGGGAGGTGGTGAGCGGTCATCAGAGTCTGGATGTATTTTGAAGGTAGAGTCAATAAAATTTGTTAAAAGATTTTGTGTGTGGTGTGAGAAGAATCACGGATGATTTAGTCGAGTTTTTGGTCTGAGTAACTGGGAGGATGGAGTTGCCATCTACTGACATGGTGAGGAGGTGCAGTTTGGGAGTGGGGAGTTTACTTTTGGAGGTGCTGATGTGCCTAGTGACTATGCACAGGGAGAGGATCCAGGGGCAGCTGAATTGATGAGAGGAGGACTTATGGAGGAATCTCGGGCTGGAGGTATACAATGGTGAAGGCATTCGAAGTCATGGGACAGAATGAGTACACCACGCTAGGGAGGGTACACGCAGAAGAGGAGTCTGTGACCGGGTCCTGCAGCACTCCAGTGTGTATCAGTCATGAGAATAGAGGGATGTGAGAAGGGAGAATGGAGGAGACCACCGAGAAAAAGATGAGCACCAGTAGAGAATGGTGTTTTAGAAGCTAAAGAAAGGGGGTGTTTCTTAGGAAAGAGAAACAGAGCAAGTAGGAAGATGGAGTCTGGACCATCGGTTTTAGCACTGCGGAGTCACTAGTGACTTTGGCAAGAGCATGACTGGGCTGGGTTCAAGAAAGAACAAGATTGGGAAGAGAGGATTTGGAGAAATCTAATACAGTCAATTTTTTGGAAATTTTTTGCTGTAAAGGGCAGCGAAGTAATAGGGAATTAGCTAGAGATGGATGTGGCATCAAGAAGGTTTTTGTGTGTTTGTTAAAGATGGGAAATATGGCAACTTATTTATTCACTGGTGGGGACAGTCTAGTGATGGGGAAAATTGATGAGGAAAGAAGGAGAGGACAGTTGCTGAAGCTGTCTTGCAAAGGCAAGAGGGACTAGGTTGTGTACACGAGTGGAGGCTTTGCTCCTAAGTAAGACCACAGACAGTTCATCTATACTGGGGATAGGAGAGCAGGATGGACCAGGCATGCAGAGATGCCAGTGCGTTGAATCGAAATTCACTGCTTCTGAGTCATTCTTGAGTAATTAGTGACCACAATGTGGCTTTACCCTGGCCCTGGCTCTTTGGGCTTATGGAACTTATGGCTCACAAAAACCTTTACATGTCTGTAACTGTGGCCCTTCAGCCATCCGGAATGACAGTTGTAGAGTTTTGCACTTTATTTTATTCATACTTTTTTGGCTACATCTCAGGGATGTGGGATCTTAGTTCCCAGACCAGGGATCAAATCCATGCCCCTTGCACAGGAAGCTCAGACTCTTAACCACTGGACCACGAGGGAAGTCCCTAGTTTTGCATTCTGAAATTCCACTTGTGTAATATTTTAATGGTTTGCCTTGGACACGAACAGAGATCATTCTGTCGTTTTTGAGATTGCATCCAAGTATTGCATTTCGGACTCTTTTGTTGACCATGATGGCTACTCCATTTCTTCTGAGGGATTCCTGCCCGCGGTAGTAGATATAATGGTCATCTGAGTTAAATTCACTCATTCCAGTCCATTTTAGTTCACTGATTGCTAGAATGTCGATGTTCACTCTTGCCATCTCTTGTTTGACCACTTCCAATTTGCCTTGATTCATGGACCTGACATTCCAGGTTCCTATGCAATATTGCTCTCTACAGCATCAGACCTTGCTTCTATCACCAGTCACATCCACAGCTGGGTATTGTTTTTGCTTTGGCTCCATCCCTTCATTCTTTCTGGAGTTATTTCTCCACTGATCTCCAGTAGCATATTGGGCACCTACTGACCTGGGGAGTTCCTCTTTCAGTATCCTATCATTTTGCCTCTTCATACTGTTCATGGAATTCTCAATGCAAGAATACTGGAGTGGTTTGCCATTCCCTTCTCCAGTGGACCACATTCAATATCACATTAATCCAAGTCTATGCCCCAACCAGTAATGCAGAATAAGCTGAAGTTGAACGGCTCTATGAAGACCTACAAGACCTTTTAGAAATAACACCCAAAAAAGATGTCCTTTTCATTATAGGGGCCTGGAATGCAAAAGTAGGAAGTCAGGAAACACCTGGAGTAACAGTCAAATTTGGCTTTGGAATATGGAATGAATCAGGGCAAAGGCTAATAGAGTTTTGCCAAGAAAATGCACTGGTCATAGCAAACAACCTCTTCAACAACACAACAGAAGACTCTACACATGGACATCACCAGATGATCAATACCGAAATCAGACTGATTATATTCTTTGCAGCCAAAGATGGAGAAGCTCTATACAGTCAACAAAAACAAGACCAGGAGCTGACTGTGGCTCAGATCATGAACTCCTTATTGCTGAATTCAGACTTAAATTGAAGAGAGTAGGGAAAACCGCTAAACCATTCAGGTATGACCTAAATCAAATCCCTTATGATTATACAGTGGAAGTGAGAAATAGATTTAAGGGACTAGATCTGATAGATAGAGTGCCTGATGAACTATTGACTGAGACTTGTGACATTGTACAGGAGACCAGGATCAAGACCATCCCCATGGAAAAGAAATGCAAAAAAGCAAAATGGTTGTCTGGAGAGGCCTTACAAATAGCTGTGAAAAGAAGAGAAGCAAAAAGTAAAGTAGAAAAGGAAAGATATAAGCATCTGAATGCAGAGTTCCAAAGAATAGCAAGAAGAGATAAGAAAGCCTACTGTAGCTATCAATGCAAAGAAATAGAGGAAAACAAGAGAATGGGAAAGAGTAGAGATCTCTTCAAGAAAATTGGAGATACCAAGGGAACATTTCATGCAAAGATGGGCACAATAAATGACAGATGGTATGGATCTAACAGAAGTAGAAATATTAAGAAGAGGTAGCAAGAATACACAGAACTCTACAAAAAAGATCTTTGAGACCAAGATCATCACGATGGTGTGATCACTCACCTAGAGCCAGAAATCCTGGAATGTGAAGTCAAGTGGGCCTTAGAAAGCATCACTACGAACAAAGCTAGTGGAGGTGAAATTCCAGTTGAGCTATTTCAAATCCTGGAAGATGATGCTGTGAAAGTGCGACACTCAATATGCCGGCAAATTTGGAAAACTCAGCAGTGGCCACAGGACTGGAAAAGGTCAGTTTTCATTCCAATCCCAAAGGAAGGCAACACCAAAGAATGCTCAAACTACTGCACAATTGCACTCATCTCACACACTAGTAAAGTAATGCTCAAAATTCTCAAAGCCAGGCTTCAGTAATACATTAACCGTGAACTTCCTGATGTTCAAGCTGGTTTCAGAAAAGGCAGAGGAATGAGCTATCAAATGGCCAACATCTGCTGGATCATCGAAAAAGCAAAAGAGTTCCAGAAAAACATCTATTTCTGCCTTATTGACTATGCCAAAGCCTTTGACTGTGTGGATTACAATAAACTGTGGAAGATTCTGAAAGAGATGGGAATACCAGACCACCTGACCTGCCTCTTGAGAAACCTATATGCAGGTCAGGAAGCAACAGTTAGAACTGGACATGGAACAACAGACTCGTTCCAAATAGGAAAAGGAGTACGTCAAGGCTGTATATTGTCATCCTGCTTATTTAACTTATGTTCAGAGTACGTCATGAGAAATGCTGGGCTGGAAGAATCACAAGCTGGAATCAAGATTGCCGGGAAAAATATCCATAACCTCAGATATGCAGATGATACTACCCTTATGGCAGAAAGTGAAGAGGAGCTAAAAAGCCTCTTGATGAAAGTGAAAGAGGAGAGTGAAAAAGTTGGCTTAAAGCTCAACATTCAGAAAACGAAGATCATAGCATCTGGTCCCATCACTTCATGGGAAATAGATGAGGAAACAGTGGAAACAGTTTCAGACTTTATTTTTTGGGGCTGCAAAATCACTTCAGATGGTGACTGCAGCCATGAAATTAAGACGCTTACTCCGTGGAAGAAAAGTTATGACCAACCTAGATATCATAATGCAAAGCAGAGACATTACTTTGTCAACAAAGGTCCGTCTAGCCAAGGCTATGGTTTTTCCAGTGGTCATGTATGGATGTGAGAGTTGGACTGTGAAGAAAGATGAGGGCCGAAGAACTGATGCTTTTGAACTGTGGTGCTGGAGAAGACTCTTGACAGTCCCTTGGACTGCAAGGAGATCCAACCAGTCTATTCTAGAGGAGATCAGACCTGGGATATTTTTGGAAGGAATGATGCTGAAGCTGAAACTCCAGTACTTTGGCCACCTCATGTGAAGAGTTGACTCATTGGAAAAGACTCTGATGCTGGGAGGGATTGGGGGCAGGAGGAAGAGGGGGCAACAGAGGATGAGATGGCTGGATGGCATTACCAACTTGATGGACATGAGTCTGAGTGAACTCTGGGTATTAGAGATGGACAGGGAGGCCTGGCGTACTGCGATTCATGGGGTCTCAAAGAGTTGGATGCGACTAAGCAACTGAATTGAACTGAACTGAATACTTGAATGGACTTCCCTGGTGGCTCAAAGGTTAAAGTGTCTGCCTGGAATGTGGGAGACCTGGGTTCGATCTCTGGGTTGGGAAGATCCCCTGGAGAAGGAAATGGCAACCCACTCCAGTACTCTTACCTGGAGAATCCTAATAAGTAGCTAATTTACATTTAAGTTAAAATAGTTAAAACTTACAGAATCCTTTAGTTTTAAATTTTAATCTCATTTAAACCTCTCCTATGACATTATAACTATTACTAACTTCTAGTTAACAATTGTGGAGAAGGCAATGGCAAACCACTCCAGTACTCTTGCCTGGAAAATCCCATGGATGGAGGAGCCTGGTAGGCCACAGTCCATGGGGTCACTAGGAGTCAGACAGGACTGAGCGACTTCCCTTTCACTTTCACTTCCATGAATTGGAGAAGGAAATGGCAACCCACTCCAGTATTCTTGCCTGGAGAATCTCAGGAACGGGAGAGCCGGGTGGGCTGCCATCTATGGGGTCGCACAGAGTCGGACACGACTGAAGTGATTTAGCAGCAGCAGCGTCAGCAGCAGCAGCGGTTAATAATTGAGGAAGCTGAGCCTTTAGAATAAAGAACTTGCTCAAGTTCCCGTGTAGACTTGCTGCTTTCTGACACTGTAATCTGTTCCTTGACTATACGCTGTGTTGCTTTGTGGAAGTATTTGGTGCTGTGAAATGTATCATTTCTGAATGCAGTAAATTAACGCTGGTTGCATATGTGATTGTAGCATGAGATTACCATTGATAACTTTGAGCTTCACCCACCCGTCCCTTTATTTTTCTCCCCAAGACCTAGAATTTAAGAGCCTTTTACAAAGTTTTTGAAGCTGCAGTAGAGGAAAAATTGGTTGGTTGGCTGCAGATAGGCCATCATCATTCTTGTTTTCCTTTATAACTCAGTTCTTCAATTAGGCATTGCCAGCAAGATGTTCCCTCTATTATGAATGAGTGTGATCTTCAGTGTCAAGGTGATCAGAAATGAATATTATCTTTGGCTCCTTGTTTGCTATGTGTTAGGCTTTCTTGGTCTGCTTTCTCATTTATAAATTAAGGGTAATAATACTTACCAACTGTGATTGTTGTAAGAACTAGAGAAGGTTTATTCCCCAGGACAAAGCACAGTGCCTGGTATTTATTCTGTAATACATGGCAGGTGACTGGGTAGCTCCTTTGTCAGTTCCATTAACTCCTGTCCTACGGGGTGGTAGCTTGAGGGAATATTAAATGCATCTTTTTCTTTAATTCCCACCTGGAAAATGACTCATTCAGAGTTTAATTTCAAAAGTGTTTCTTATGTGTACATTTTAGGAATGGTTTATTATTTAAAGTTGGAGAAGACAAAGCTCTATACAAACATACCATTCTTATTTTGAATAAAAGTTCAGAACATATTGTCTGACAGTGGAAAAATGGATTCGCCCTAGAAAATCTAGGATGTATGGCTTACTGTCAGTATGAAACTCTGGGTATCCTCTTAGGTGTGGAGGAGATCCCCTGCATTTTTCCTAAATTTTCTAGTTGTTCAGTTGCTTAATCCAGGCATCAGTATATTGTCTAGATTTTGGTTGCGTGAATTCCCTTCAATGGAGATGAGAAATCTATGCATTAAAATGAAATGTTGTTCTTTCTTTCCCTGAAACAGTAAACCGATGGTTAAAGAATGAGTTACAACTGGAATCATTGGTGCGGCGAGATGCTCCTGGGCCATGGATAGTTAAGTCAGTGTTGTGGATCAGCAGAGACAAAGCAAATGTTCTCCAGTTACCTGCATTACTAACTCGTACATAGTAAACACATCCTACTGATAAGAGACCCTGGCGAGGACAAAGTCGTGTATGAGATGATATTGGGAATACTGAGTTAAATGGGGAATTACTTATCCTCCAGGAATTAGTTTGGGGTTGGCTGTGTCAGTCCACCTCCAAGAGCCCAGTTCATCCCTTCCTGTGGAAGCTTCCCCCTCCATCACTCTACTTCTGTGACCCTTGAGTGCATTCTCTCAAATTTAAAAGTTCTTTCTCTCAGCCAGAATTTATGAAAGTGTTCTCGTGGATTTGGTTGTAAGGGAGACTGAATCTGTGTGTCTGTGCATACACCAACACCTATGCAGGTCTTCATGATATAGAGAGATTGTAGAGGCAGGAATTGGGTTGCTTCTGCTCCCTGGAAGCAGGCTTCACTTTACTCTGTGATATGACCCTCCTCACTCCTTCTCTGCCTAGTGAATATGTACAACGGTGTCACTTGCTGTATACACTTGATAAAAACAGGTATTATGTTTAAATGCACTGGTCATTATAAGTGGTGTAATGGTAACAAACATGCACTCAAGGAATTTCCAGGTTGCAAAATACCTTCATTTGTCTTCTGGTACTTTACGTGTTGTTTGAGTTATTTAAAAAGTAGGAAAATAATGAAAACTTAGTGATTGTTGGGACTTCTCTGGTAGCTCAGCTGGTAAATAATCTGCCTGCAGTTTGGGAGATGTGGGTTCAATCCCTGGGTTGGGGAGATCCCCTGGAGAAGGGAAGAGCTACCCACTCCAGTATTCTGGCCTGGAGAATTCCAAGGACTGTATAGTTTGTGGGATCACAAAGAGCTGGACATGACTGAGTGACTTTCACTTTATGGGATTCCCTGGTGGCTCAGATGGTAGAGTCTGCCTGCAATGTGGAAGACCCTAGTTTGATCCCTGGGTCAGAGCGATACCCTGGAGAAGGAAATGGCAACCCACTCCAGTGTGGAAAATCACATGGATGGAGGAGCTTGGTGGGCTACAGTCCATGGGGTCTCAAAGAGTTGGACACAACTGAGTGACTTCATCTTTCACAGTGATTTTATAAAACGCTTTAAGAACATAGGTTGTAGATTCATTTATGGGTCCCATATGCTAATGTATTAGATAACATCATGAAGCTTCCATAGGTGAGGAATCTTTGTGAATCATATAGTTTTTTTCATACCTACTTTGTCATACCTATAGGGCTAGTCTGAGGCTAGAATTATGAAAGTGGAGAACTTTTAAATTCATGCTCTTAGATTTTCCTTTCCATGTGTTCTTTCTTCATCCTTGTTGCCCTACTTGTTTCCTTCTGCCTTCAAAATTGTTTCTGTTAAGGAAGAAACGGTTCATTTAATGTATTGTCTTTCCCAAGGATGTTTGCATCTCAGTGGACACAATTCTCACATTTGGCTAAACTTGGCCAAACAGTTACGTTCTAATTGTGCAATTCAGTTAAACGTGTGAGTGACCACCCATGTTATAAAGTGGACCCTTAATATTGGATTTGTATTCAAATGAGGATCTTTCCCGTGCAAGGAGTATGGTGCAAAATAACAGTGCTGTTTGCTCTTGACTAACCAGTACTTGTGTATTCAACTTATAGATGGTTCTTTTTACTCCATTCTCCTCATTTGCTGAAAATGTTCTGTGATTTATGGGACACAAACATGATAAAGCAGAGGAAGTGTATGGGCTTTGGAGTGCGATGTGAAGATGTAGCTGAGCTTCACAGTTATGTGACCTTGGACACACACCTCCTGAATCTCAGTTTCCTCACCTGTGAAGTATGCTTATTAGGGTTGGTATGGTAGAAAAATACGTATCAACTGCAGCGCCATAAGCTGCAGTGTATAAATTACAGGCCAATGGTAGATATAGTACAAAGTACATTGTGTTTAATACACAAAACTATTGTGATAAGTATAAATTCTAGGATTCTTACAAAGAAAAAATAAAAGCAATTAGGAAAAATATCTTCTACATAGTAGCAAGCTTGTTAAAAGTCTGTAGCATTTATTAGTTATGTCAATGATATATTAATTGAGTGTATGTCTTGATTATAAGCAAGCTTGATACAATTTATGGAAAGTTATTTTATTCATATTCTTAAACACATAAATGACGTGGTATTCATATGTAGTGAAATTTTTTAAAAATTAAAAAAAAAATGATTAACACAGAGTTACCTAAATGTGTTTGAGAAATGATTTGAGTTCTCACAACCTACTGCTTATGAGACGATTCAAGAATATATTTATTGTGCAAGTTGAGGTGTGGTCTTGTGAGCTGGGCCCTTGACGCCTGTGTTACATCCTCCTGTGTTCTCTTGTTACACAGGATTCTACAGTTATGTTTTTTCACCCCACAGATTTACCAATAAAGAGACAGAGAGAGTATGAGCTGGTGACTCCTGTCAGCACAAATTTTGAAGGACGTTATCTCTCCCATATTCTTTCTGCAAATCACAAAAAGAGGTCAACGAGGGACGTGTCTTCCAACTCTGAGCAATTGTTCTTTAACATCACGGCATTCGGAAGAGATTTTCATCTGCGACTGAAGCCCAACACTCAGCTGGTAGCTCCTGGTGCTGTTGTGGAATGGCATGAGGCATCTCCGGTGCCTGGGAATATAACCGACCCCATTAATGACCATCAACCAGGAAGTACTTCGGACAGAATCTGGAAAACAGAGCCTTTGCAGACCAACTGTGCTTATGTTGGTGACATCATGGACGTTCCAGGAACTTCTGTTGCCATTAGCAACTGTGATGGTCTGGTAAGACCCCTTGCCTTTTGTGTCTGTGTGTTTGCAGGTGTTTGGGAGTGCAGCATGGCTTCAGCATGGTTTGGAAGGTGGAGGTGGAAAGAAAGCCTCATTATTATATTTCAAGTTCAGGAAGAAGCATTAGAAAGCATTTCACTGTCAAAGATGTGTGCTTTGGCTTCATTTTGACATGAAGACATTAGCCTAAGAAACCAAAGACAACTATTTTAGCATTCTTTGCTTATATGTCCACTTGCGTCCCATTGGGAATTTTATTTCCGTATTTCTTTAAAATCATCCTGACAACTTTTTAAAGAAGCATAGATTCCTTCAAAATGATAGTATTTCCCTTCTTGTGAGGAAACATTAGGTATTTTATTAAAGAAAATATTTAGCAAGCATTCTTTTGCACACCCCTCAGAAGAAGCGAATTAGCCGCAGCAGCAGCAGCAGCATGCTGAAATGGGAAACGGTGCTTCTCTGGCAGAATTTGTTCAAATGGCATTAGTGTATGAACCTGAGGTGGAGTTCTCTCTCTGTGGTGGCTTTGATTCGTTTTCTCTTGCTTTTGAATGAAATAGCCATATATTGTTCTTCACTTTTGTGGTTGAGGCTAATAGTAACTGACCCTTCTTCACACGCTCTGAAGATGTGAAATATTTTTGTCTTCTATCTCCAGATGTTATTTGAGAAGTGTGTCAATGTTTATGCCTCTTCCATTCAGAGTTGACTCCAAGCCTTTGTTCAAAAAGAGCAACCATTTTTCTTTCTGTGGTTGCCAGGCTGCTGTTTCTTGGGAGTTCACAGCTATTCTCTTTGTTTTGTCTCTCTTCTGGGAGTTCTCAAAACAATCCTTGTATTCCTTCTGTCTTGGCTGGTCCCCTAACAGTACCTTGAATCTTCTGCTACTATCCCTTTAATGCGTAAGCACAACCCAAAGAAGTTATGATGCCATATTTTTTACTCAAGGCCTGGTGGGTTCATGGTTGCAGGCTTTATTTGGAGGTCTTGTACTGCCTCCAGAGGTTCTATAGGGCTTTAGAAGCCTGAATGGAAAACTGAGTAGAGCATGTGTGGCAGGTCTCCTAGCTGGATCCTTTGATTAAGATTCACAGCATCACATTTGGTGCTAGACCATGCTATAGGGTTTGAAGGCACAAGGAATCTCTGAGATTCTTCTCATGCCACACAAATGTTTAATAGATCTGACAACTAAATTACTGACGAAAACAATAGAAAGAAAACATCTTCTAGAAGACAAAGTTTAAAATATTCACTAAGATCTTGATTCAACACTACTAGAGTATAAGAGGAAATAAATTCTATAAAAGGTTCTATTTTATAATACTTCTAAGTAACGTATATTGAGTATAAAACTTAATTCAATGTTATTTTAAAGTACTTTTTATCTCCCTGGTTAAGACTGAAGCTTGGACTAGGAGATTTGAAACTTGAAAATCAGTTTAAGGAAGGCAAAAGGCAAGAAAATTATTTTAATAGTGAATTTTTAAACCTGACTTAGCAGTCAATATTTTTCTTACTGTACATGTCAAATTATCAAATCATAGATACAGAAATATAGGGCAATAGTTGTAAGGAAGAGGAAAATAGGTATAAAATATGAATATACATTAATTATTAGGATTGATTTTTCATCTTTAAGGTATGGTGCTAACTGTTGACATGTGTACATTGACACAGTGTGTCTGTTTGTGTGTGTGTGCACAGCTCAACCAGTGTATTTATTTGTTCTATTCTTTGATCCTTTAATTAATTAGAACACATTTCTGAGAAGTCAATTCTGGGCAAGTGCTGTTCCAGACATTGTGAAATGATGAAAGGAGTGGTCATGATTACCATTCTCATGGAGCTCAAAGAGGTTAAATTTGCCATCAGTTTTAAGTGTCAAAATATCTGGTATACATGTATGTGTACACACACACACACATATGCACACTAGAATTATGTTCAACTTAAAAAAGTTGTGATAAAGGGAAGTATCTTCTGGAGAGATTTTATGAATGGAGACAGAGTTTCTAAGTAGGCATACATGGCTCAGGCCTTGAGCTTGACCTTGGAAAAGAGAAGAGTCCAGCCTATAGCAGGCAGTGCTAACTATGCGGGTGTACCTGAACAGAGGCTTTTTAGAGTTTCCAGCTCATAGCAGCTATGGAGGAAGAATGAAGATGATGGCGGGACTAAAGCTCAGTAATAGAGAGCAGATCAATAGAGTGATGACTATTACTTCATTAAGCTGGGGACAAATTCTTAAAATTGCATTGGATAGAATAAGCACCTTAGCTGAAATAAAATAGGAAGTAAAACTGATGTGAATGTAAATAAACTTGGCTAATTAGCAGATTCTTAAACCCTTTTTTATTCCTTTAACTTGCTGTGTAGGGGATTTAAGTTTGACCTGCTTGACCTTAGGAAGAGAAACAGGGATGCTGAGATCACATAGATGCCTGAGGATTAAGCTGATGGGCTAGAAAGCCATTTCCCTGGGAAACTCTGGGATTATAACCAAATCTAAGTTGTCTTAGCAGAAAGCAGAGCCCCTGCTGGCCTAAAAATGCCAATGGGACCATCTCTGCTCAGCAAGATGCAGTGAAGTCTCCTGCCATGGAAGAGAATGCCAGTGAAGCCCTATCTGGATGGGTCTACTGTAGATTATTGTTGATGGGATTCCTGTGATCTGATTATCTGCATGGGTCTTTTGAAACTCTTAGTCATAAGGAGCAGCCACAGGTATTTATTTTTCACTGAGATTGGGAAGCTCTTCCCATGGCCTTTTCCCTGAGTGAAACTCCTTACCTCTTTTTCTCTAACGCTACCTTGCGGCAAACTATATATATTTGAAATAGATAGCAGTCTGAGACAGAATTAATTTATATTAAACAGAAAGCTGTGATTTTTAAAAAATAAAAAATAAAATAAAATAACAGTACTGCTCAAAGAGTGTCCATACACCCAGGTCAAGATAAATACTGAAGGTGAGACTATATAAAGAAACTTTATGACACTTTGACATAGTTATTATATTTGTGTTGGACCTAACAGTAAAAAAAAAAAAAAAAAGCTGAAGCTGCTATTTTGTGCCTTTTTTGTTTTTTCCTAGTAATTAGTTTTCCTTGTATTTTACAAAATTATCAGCCCAAGGCCAATCGGGGAGAAAAGAAACAATTTACCCCAGATAGTTTGAAAAGCAAGTAGTAATACTTAGCTGTTCCTATTCCTCTGAACATCAGACACTTGACTGAATACTACTTATTCCAGGTAACTATGAAATGATCTGGAGAAGGCATTGGAGAAGGAAATGGCAACCCACTCCAGCGTTCTTGCCTGGAGAATCCCAGGGACGGGGGAGCCTGGTGGGCTGTCGTCTATGGGGTCGCACAGAGTCGGACATGACTGAAGCGACTTAGCAGCAGCAGCAGCAGAAGCGTGAAATGATCAGAGGAAAGCTCCCTTAACTTGGACATTATGGGGGAAGAGGGAAAATTGCCTTAAGTGACATATGCATAGCCAAGGTCTAGAATGTGATATAAAAAAGATGTCAGAATAGTGTCTGACTCTATGACCCCATGGACTGTAGCCCACCAGGCTTTTCTGTCCATGTGGTTCTCTAGGCAAGAATGCTGGAGTGAGTAGCCATTCCTTTCTCCAGGGGATCTTCCCAATCCAGGGATCAAATCTAGGTCTCCTGCATTGCAGGCAGATTCTTTACCACCTGAACCACCAGGGAAGCCCAGACATAGATATACATGATATCTAAAATATTATTCTGTGCGTTTCTGAAATCAGCATCAAAGTGTTCTGCATGAAGGAATTAACAGTGATTTTCACCCACTGTGGCCAAGAACCGTATCTGTTCTGTCTAGCATGACCTTTTTTGAGTTTTTGTCAAGGTTATCTTTTATGAGTGATAGCTAATTCTTTACCAATTACAGCTTTATGTCTGCCCTAGTATACCCTACTGTAAGTGAGAATTGTTATGATATTCAGTCATGGAGTTGTCCTTGTTTTCTGACAGCATCCAATTTTTAAAAAGCCCAATTCTCTAGATCCTCCTCCAAATTATCCTGCCAAAGCCTAAATCCTGTTAATAGGTTCTTTCTAAAGCTCTCTTACTGAGATGCTTATACTTCCCTCTGGTGTGTGTTCTGGCTCCCGGCAACATAATAAACCCAGCTTGTCAACTGCAGATGAGTTCCTAGTGGTCTTTGGCTGGAGGCCATTGACGTGTGTTACCTTTCTGCTTCTGCATCTCTGCAGTGAGAGTCCAGTGGTCAGGAGTCATGGTGATGGCAAGTATTTCACACACTTCTGAGTGGGAAGATGCTTCTGGCTGAGAATTCCAGCTGAAAATAGATTTCTTTATTCCACAGAGCCCTGGCATTGGCCCTGTAACACTATTAAATCTCCCCTGTGAGTAGTGGCGGCTCACAATCATATTTTGTGGTCTTCAAATTTGCCAAAATAAAGGGTTATTTGGTTAGTAGTCTTTATGTCATGTGTTCATAGCATAAGGGAACTGGATTTTTCTAGACTTATGAGAACAATATCCCTTTGTTAATTGCTCTGGATTGTCATCAGAGGAAACTGGTTGAGAATGGAAGAACTGACTGGTGACGGCTATTTTGGACTATCCAACTCAGTGATTTCCTTGTGGGCTGACTTTATGATCAAGGCAGCTTATCAAGGACAGAAATTTTCAATATTTTGCAACATTTGAAATCCTTCCTCCAAATGAAATCACTGTGTGTGCGTGCATGCTAAGTTGTTTCAGTTGTGTCTGGTTCTTTGCAGTGCTATGGACTATATCCTGCCAGGCTCCTCTGTCCATGGGATTCTCCAGGCCAGAATACTGGAGTAGGTTGCCAGGTCCTTCTCAAATGAAATCAATAGGGGTTATCTAATAAAATAATATGTAAAATGGATAAACTCAGGAAAGGCCAGTAAAACATAGTTGTTGTTTTTTTTTTCTTTCCCACCTAACTCCTGTTTATCCTGCCTTGTTCTTATTCGAAACCACTCTTAGCCATCCTGAAGCTTCTAATAGGAAATCTCCACTGTTGGGTTAGGGAGTCTTGGAAGCTTAAAATTTGGGAGCTATAGGCAAAACCTCTTTTCTAAAATATGTGATAGTCACATCTGATTAGTATTGGAAGTAATTTACCCTTTTTAGATTTGGGGCATGGCCAAATGAAGTCTTTGTGGACAACCACAAACTTATAAAGAAAATAGCCTTCAGACTTTCGTGCCTTAAGACTTCTGCTTTGAGATTTGGTCCCTTCAGAAACATGTCCTCTCTATGCCTATCTCAGTAAGTCTAACTGCAGAGGCACTTTTTAAAAAAGTCTATTTTAAAAAGTATTATGAGCCAGTGTGCCTGGGATTAAGAATATTTTACTAGTGATTATAAATACAGTTCAATCTGGTAGAAGAAATGTTTGATACTAAAAGTAGATACAAATCCGTAGCTATTTATAGTAAGTTTAGAGTTTTTAAGGACTGATCTTTAGATGTTGACATTTGAACGTCTGCTTTTATGAGGAGAACCTGATCTCTAAAAGCCAGTCCCCTCCCACCTTTTTTCCCCCCAAGGAACTTGTCTATGGAAGATGTATATTTTCCTGATGGGACAGAGGGAGTTTTGTGTCTTAACCATGTACATGTTGATTTAAGACACTTCAGTAGACCTGGGGAACAAAGGACTGAAACCTTGTTTCACTTCCAGCCCCCTACACTAGGCTGTTTTTAGCAATGCAGGGTTAGAAGATGCTCAGAGCACCTATACCTTTTTATTTTCATAAGTAGAAAGGAAAAAGTGGTTATAAGAACTCTAGTTTATTTAGTTTGGGAGAATCAGTACCATGATAAGCCTCATTGCTTCCTATCTGAGATTTGGCCCCATAGGAGCTGACAGTATTAATCCTGCCTGTGCTGGATCTGGGCTGTTGGTTAGTTACATTTCCTACCCTGCCTTCCTTCTCAGATAGGCAGCCTGGTTATGCTTATCTGTGGTGAAGTGGAAAGATTTAGCAAAGTCTTTGATCATTTTCACATTTTGCACTTAATTTGTATAAATCCAGAATTATACATATGTCAAGCCTTTGGCAAAATTTTGGCTATATTTCTTTTGTGTGA
Source organism: Capra hircus (assembly GCF_001704415.2). Lineage (NCBI taxonomy): Eukaryota > Metazoa > Chordata > Mammalia > Artiodactyla > Bovidae > Capra > Capra hircus. The sequence goes on along the minus strand of NC_030813.1, from coordinate 88,223,990 downwards.
TTTTGAAAATACTTCTTTTTAATAGTTATTTTGTAGCTGATATAAACTATTCATGTTTGTGGGTACCACTTGTTCATCTTACGTTTATTTCTGTGTATTTTCGGCCGCACTGGGTCTTCGTTCTCGCGAGCGGGGCCTGCTCTCTAGTTGCAGTGCTCAGGCTTCCCGCGGCAGTGGCCTCTCTTGTCGCGGAGCACAGGTTAGAGTGCTTGGGCTTCAGTAGCTGTGGTGCGTGGGTTTAGTTGCCTCATGACATGTGGGATCTTCTCAGACCAGGGATCGAACCAGTGTCCGTTGCATTGGCAGGCAGATTCTTAACCACTGAACCAGCAGGGAAGCCCCTTCGGCTTATGATTTTATTTACATCAATTTGATTATGATTTATTTCCCATTACTGTCTCTAACTTTGATATAGTACATTTTTAAATTAAATTTAAGGGTGAGCTAAAAATTGGGGAAAAAATAAATGTGGTATTTCACATCTTTCTTCGTATAAGAATGGAAAACAGAAAATAAATAAAAGGGGAGGGAAAGTTGACCTGAGAAGTAATGCTTCCTATACTTCTCAGTGCCATGGCAACTAGGACTTCATTATAACTTTAATATAGATTTTTAAAGATACTCAAGATACTTTAAGAACTGTGAAAATAGTGCTGACGACATCTTTCATTTCCTCTTCTTCTCAGTAAATTATCATTAAAACAAGAACAAAAGCACAGCAAGATATTGATATGACACCTTTGTGCATAATCAGGCTTTGAAGTCACAGAGTTCTTACAAACTAAACCCAGCCTCAAGGTCCTCGACTGCAAAAACTGTTAATTGTGTGGCTGCATCTTTGCTTCTAGGAATATTGATAAAGTTAATAAAGCTTTTGGAAGAGCTAGGATATGTAAAGGGCTAGATTGATTGCTGTGGGCAATACTGAGGTAAACTGGGCATAACCTTTGTCTTCCAGGAGTACTAGATATAAGATATGCAAAAATAGAACTAAAGTACAAGGCATTCGGAATGTTTTATATGCTCTAAAACTAGAGTAGATGAAATGTGAGAATCTAGGTGGTGAAAAGATTATTTATACCTGGAAGGATCATAGAAGGCTTCCTGGAGAAAGCAGTATTTGTGATCCCAGACATTGGAAAGATAACCATGTATGTTAAAGTGACCACTGATGATGGCAGAGGGTGGGATGGCTAAGAGGAAGAGCCTGTGAGGAAAGTAGGAGATATTTGCGATGGCCATAAACATGAAGAGAGGATGGGGTAAGAAGATTTCATGAACTTTGTAATATACATAATGAATACGTGGGCAAGCCAAAGTAGTCTTGGTCAGTATTTAGCTGAATGAAGGAGCAAGTGCGGCTTCCCCTGTGGCTCAGTGGTAAAGAATCCACCTGCAGGGCAGGAGACACAGAGGATGTGGGTTCAATCCCTGGGTCAGGAAAAACCCCTGAAGGAGAGCATGGCAACCCACTCCTGTATTCTTGCCTGGAGAATCCCATGGACATAGGAGCTTGGAAGGCTACACTCCATTGGGCTGCAAAGAGTCAGACACGACCAAAGCGGCTGAGTGTGCATGCACGCACAGGAGCAAGTTTAATGCACGAGGGAGAGAGAGACAAAAAAGGAGGGCAGATCCTAGAGATGGATATGAAGACCAAATTCAGTGCTTGCATGGATATTCCGGATGAGAGGAGGGCAAGGTTCATATTCCTTAATTATGTTGCTTTTCTTTATAGAAAGTTTTTGTTGAAGTCATGGAGCTTTCTCTCTGGAGTTTAGAGAGATTTTTCTCAGTAGCTTTTTTTTTTTTTCCTAGAATTTGTTCCCAAAATTTTTTCTAAGAGGGTTAAGAAAGTTGATTTTTAAAAAACTGACTTCTCCCGTCATCTGGGTCCTTCAGTCTTTCAAGTTTGGTGAATTAAGTGCCTCATTTAACCTCCTCCTATTGGAGAAGAAAATGGCATCCCACTCAAGTATTCCGGCCTAGAGAATCCTGTGGACAGAGGAGCCTGGTGGGCTGCTGTCCATAGCGTCGCACAGAGTCAGACACGACGGAAGCGACTTAGCAGCAGCAGCAGCATAGCTGTAACTTCTTCCATCTGAAGTGTTCTCCTCACTTTCTTACTGTGTTGATTGTATGTTCCTATCCCTACAGTTCAGTTCAGTCGCTCAGTCATGTCTGACTCTTTGCGACCCAAATAATCACAGCACACCAGGCCTCCCTGTCCATCACCAACTCCCGGAGTTCACTCAAACGCATGTCCATTGAGACGGTGATGCCATCCAGTCATCTCATCCTCTGTTGTCCCCTTATCCTCCTGCCCCCAATCTCTCCCAGCATCAGAGTCTTTTCCAATGAGTCAGCTCTTCGCATGAGGTGCCCAAAGTATGGGAGCTTCAGCTTTAGCATCAGTCCTTCCAATGAACACCCAGGACTGATCTCCTTTAGGATGGACTGGTTGGATCTCCTTGCAGTCCAAGGGACTCTCAAGAGTCTTCTCCAACACCACAGTTCAAAAGCATCAATTCTTCGGTGCTCAGCTTTCTTCACAGTCCAACTCTCACATCCATACATGACTACTGGAAAAACCATAGCCTTGACTAGATGGACCTTTGTTGGCAAAGTAATATCTCTGCTTTTGAATATACTATCTAGGTTGGTCATAACTTTCCATCCAAGGAGTAAGCGTCTTTTAATTTCATGGCTGCAATCACCATCTGCAGTGATTTTGCAGCCCTCCAAAATAAAGGCTGACACTGTTTCCACTGTTTGCCCATCTATTTCCCATGAAGTGATGGGACCAGATGCCATGATCTTCGTTTTCTGAATGTTGAGCTTTAAGCCAACTTTTTCACTATCTACTTTCACTTTCATCGAGGCTTTTGAGTTCCTCTTCACTTTCTGCCATAAGGGTGGTGTCATCTGCATATCTGAGGTTATTGATATTTCTCCCGGCAATCTTGATTCCATCTTGTGCTTCCTCCAGCCCAGCGTTTCTCATGATGTACTCTGCATGTAAGTTAAATAAGCAGGGTGACAATATACAGCCTTGACGTACTGCTTTTCCTATTTGGGACCAGTCTGTTGTTCCATGTCCAGTTCTAACTGTTGCTTCCTGACCTGCATATAGATTTCTCAAGAGGCAGGTCAGGTGGTCTGGTATTCTTATCTCTTTCAGAATTTTCCACAGTTTATTGTGATCCATACAGTCAAAGGCTTTGGCATAGTCAATAAAGCAGAAATAGATGTTTTTCTGGAACTCTCTTCTAGAGTTTTCTGGAACTCTCATCCAGCAGATGTTGGCAATTTGATCTCTGGTTCCTCTACCTTTTCTAAAACCAGCTTGAACATCAGGAAGTTCACGGCTCAGGTATTGCTAAAGCCTGGCTTGGGGAATTTTGAGCATTACTTCTTTCTATTCTTGAAGGAGTATTTCTAATGTTGTTTTAGTGATTTTTGCTTATAGCCTAAACAGTAATTTGATCAAGTTTACCGAACTTTCAAAATACAAGACACACCAAGATAACCCTGTCAATGAATGAATTGATTTCAGTGTTAAATCTCATTTTATGTCATTTATCATATCTACCAAATGTATATGTGTGTGTATAGAAATATATGTATGCATGCATATATGTTTATATACATACAAACATACATATTTGCACCCATATATATGAAAAACCATAGAAAATGTTGAGAAAAATCAATGTTTAATTAAATATTTTGATTCAATGACCAGTGGCAAAATTTGTTTTTAGGTGTTTAGAGTTGGTGCAGAGCTGGATGGCACTCAGGTCTGTCGACAACAAAACTTAACAGTTCTATCACCCCAAGTTACCTAAATATGCTCCTCACAGTGTGGGTGGTAAACAGAGGTCATGACATGAATTAGCTTGTAGATTTTTAATATTGTTAGAAACAGAGAGAGATTAATCAGAAATATAATTTAAAAGGGCAGTTTTATTATTGTCAGTCTACAACAGTGAACTTGAAAAAACTGTTTAGAATAAAAAGCTCAACTATGCTTTTTGTATTATGATTAAGTTTGCAAAGTTAAAAAAAGTGCTGCAGTTACTCAACTCAGCCTGTCTGTGAAATAACATGTGGAAAATAGTCTTCTATGAAGTGAATACTCTAGTAAAAATCCTGTAACTTTTAGATGACCTTCTCCAACTGAGGCAGGGCTCCTTTAGCATCGTCTTCTCTGAGGGGTACTCTAATCTGTGCTTTCTTGAAGACTTCTAATGATAAGAAGCTCACTACTTTCCATCTTGTTAATATATAGCTCTGCCATATAGAAAGTTTTTCCTTAGATTCTACTTAGAAGTATAAAGTGAAAATATCTTATTCCATGTATTAGATTCTTTGCAGTTGACACAGGCATACTAACTGTGATGGACTTCTTATTATTATTATAAAACTTCAGTTTCTTGCACTTGAACACTCAGTCATTCAGTGCATCCCACAGTACACTCCTGCTTTAGGAAACAGTTCCCTTTAGTGGTGTTATAGAACCCATACCCTGGCTGGAATGGAGTTAATGAGGCATAGGTCATAATTTTAACATACCTCTCAGGCTTTTCATTTTGGTCAGTATTTTAAATTATGAATCTCAGAGTAAGACATTATGGGAATAGCAATAAAGAGTCCATGGCATTAGATGGTATATACTGCTGTTGTTTAGAGTCTAGTTTTCATATCTTATCTCATATCTCTTTTATTTGTTGATGGTAGTTAATATGCTGTCTTATATCTGTTTTTGTTTCCAGTCCAAAGTTTTACTTGGAAAAAAAAAGCATACAGCATTTTCTACAAGTCCATGGAGGCAACTGTGGGGGGTGGGGGTGGAGATAAAGGTGGCATGGTGGGTCCCTGGCTCCAATTGCTAAAAAATGCATTTTTAAACTTAAATGGCATTATCAGAGTAGACTTTGGGGGTCTTGAGTTTTCTGATTAGCTGATAGGACTTTCCAACTCCAATATAAAACATTTCTGGAAGGCCTACTTCTGTCCGGTGATATCTCTAAAAGTGGATGCTTGGTGTCATAAAAATATAGCAGGACCCAGTCTGAGCCTAAGAGAAAATGAAGTAAGAGATTACTTAGTGAGTAAGAGATCACTTAGTAAGAGATTCTGTAAATGTTAGCAACCCAAACACAATGTGAAATGTTTTATTTAGCATTATCTGTAAAACAAGATGCATTTAACATAGTGATTAAAATCTTGGAGTAATACTTCCTTTGGGCTTGCAGGATATTTGATCTCATTTATAGGGCGCCATTATATCATGCTATCCTGCTTGGCTTCATATAGTCCTTTATTTTTCATACATAGCTTTGAGGATGATATTAACTGGCTGCCCAGACAGAAAAGCAGACCAATCATAGTGATGTGTATCCAGATAAAATTAAGTCACTGCAAGATCTCTGTTTCTGTTTGGTCAGCTGCATGTCGTGGTCACCTTTGGCTTAATCTATGGAACCACACCCAGACTTAGCATAATGATGTAGGAAGTCTCTGAACCTTTTATATTGGTCCTAGATCCTAACCACTAATCTAAAATTTTCAAGGATAGGCCCATTTTTATATACAATGCTTGGAAAAGGTTTAGAAACATGTTAACCTATGAGGATGGATGTTTTGAAATTTGAACTATACCCATGAAACTACCTTCTTAATCTTCCCCATACTTAAAAACTAGGGGTTTGAATGACATCCGTGATTCTTTTTGTTCTGCCTGTTCAGTCTAATGTTTTGAAATACTTTGTAAACCAGATAAACTATTTATTAAGTAATTAATGATTTTACATGTTAACTATCAAAAATATACAAAATTGCTCATCAAAGTTTCCAGTAAGTATGAATTATAGTCTCTTTATACTGGCTGATGATGTTTTCCAGTAAAAAGGTTTGATTATTCATAAACCTGTACTGTTTTGTTCAGCCTTATGACACAGTGACAGTCATTGCCAGATCTGAATTGTTGCTGCCACTGGTTCCTAGAAGCCCAGAGATCTAAAATTAGGAAACTGTTGACTCTAAGTTTCCAGAGATTCCTTCTAGAACTAATGTTCTGTAACTCTGTAACTAAGTTTGTGTTCTCTTTATCCTTGTGGACAATGCATTCCTGGCCAATGAAGAAATCATTGCTTCCTACTCATCATTATTCATTTATCACGGTTGGGAGTGTAAATTGCATGTATGAGTGCCACTTTTGAGATATGATTACTCTCTGATATGCTCTTTCTGTTTTTTTAAATTTATATTAAATCCATGAACTATGAACAAATCCTGTGTTCTAGAAGGCTCCAAAGGACCCAACTTCTAATACCATTTGGGGAGATTAATAGCTTAACTCCTAATGAAATGTGGAAATAATCAGTGTAGAGAGAAATCTGTCTATCTGCCTACCTACCTATCTCTCGATCTACATATGTATGTGTATATGTATGTATATGTAGAGGGAGAAACAATTATATTTTTATAAAATATTAAGAGCAGAAGAGACTGTACCTTGGCTGTGTTGTAGGAGGAGTACTGAATTACCCCAGGATAGGAATGTGTGACGGCTCTGTTGATGCAGTCATTTCCCTGGGACAGTTCCTCATAGGTTACATTTGAGGTATATGCAAAGTTGAGAGTCATTGTTTTCCCCAAGGGGCCTCTAATCTTACTGTGTATCAGGATCTCCTGAGGGTTTGTTAAAACATAGCTTGCTTATAGCCACCTCAGAGTTTTTGATTTAGTAGGTCTGTAGATGGACCTGAAAGTTTACATTTCTAATACGTTCCCAGTTAGCGCCAGACACCATAACTCAACTGTCTGTTTCTTGTTTGTGTGCAGTGATTCTGGATACTGGCTTTTCCCAGCTGACTTGCTTTCTCAAGTAAGGAATTGGAACTTTTTTTTTTGGTCTGTAATACTGTCTTGGCCCTTGCCCACAGCCCAGTTATCATCCCAGCCAGTTTGACCCAGCACCCATCAGTCCCAGATTGAATTAACTATGCACAACTGCAACTTCGTCTTTTGGTCTCCTTGCCCAGAGGCGACATATACATTGGACATCTTGGAAGGCCATTTTCCCAGGTCAAGTTCTGGCAGAATACAGAAACTTAAAGAAACTGTGAACTTGGACAAACACCTTAATGTGTCTGATCCTTATATTCCTTTTTTGATTCATGCCAAGATTTTCCAATGGTAGGGGGAGCTTTGAAGTGTATCCTCGTTTTAATTTCTTCAGTAACCAATAGTCACTACCAAGTGCTTGCAATTTTCTAACATGACTTTGCTTTTGCAAACTGGTTGGGCTTCCCTGATAGCCCAGTTGGTAAAGAATCCGCTTGCAGTGCAGGAGACCCTGTTCGGTTCCTGGGTTGGGAAGATCCACTGGAGAAGGGATAGGCTCCCCACTCCAGTATTCTTCGGCTTTCCTGTGGCTCAGCTGGTAAAGAATCCACCTTGCAACATGGGAGACCTGTGTTCGATCCCTGGGTTGGGAAGATCCCCTGGAGAAGGGAAAGGCTACCCACTCCAGTACTCTGGCCTAGAGAATTCCATGGACTGTATAGTCCATGAAGTCGCAAAGAGTTGTACACGACTGAGTGACTTTCACTTTTCCCTTTGGTGGTAGGATTGTGCTGTGGGGCAACATGAAGACCTTGAGTTCTCCAGTTGTCCTGAGCTTAAGCCGTCTAGGGCCATCACAGTTTTTGAGCTCTCGTGAGTCAGTCCCATACTCTGTCCATCCATACACCATCTCAGTACTACACTGAGCTGTATCTACACTCTCAGCCTAGACGATCTCTTGTGATTTCATGGCTTCTAATACCATTAAGCAGTAACGGCCCTCTGCGTCTGGCCCTGACCTCTGTTCTGACCTCTGGACTTGGATATATGTCCTGCTGTCCTTTCAGCTTCTCCACATGGATGTCAGATAACCATCTCAAATTTAACATGACTGAAGATGGTCCCTTGACAGCTACCCCGTGTGATTTTGTCCACAAAGGAAAGTTTGGACCCTAATTCTCTAGCCAGAAACCTAGGCTTATGCCAGATTCCTCTTATTCCTCATTTCTTTCACAAAATCCATAATGTAAGTCTTGAAGTTGTTTTATAAAACATGATCTGAGAGTTGTTTTATAAAACATGTTATGAATCTACTTACGAAATCTCCAGTGCTACAACTTTGATATAAACCCCTGTCATCTCTTCCCTGGATAGTACAGTGACCTCCTATTTTTTATTTTTGGCCTATTTTTGCCCCTCTTCATCCTTCACATAGAAATTGAGGTGACCTTTCTAAATCTGATGAATTTTTCTCTATTTAAAACCCTTTGCTGCTAAGTCACTTCAGTCGTGTCCGACTCTGTGCGACCCCATAGACGGCAGCCCACTAGGCTCCTCTGTCCCTGGGATTCTCCAGGCAAGAATACTGGAGTGGGTTGCCATTTCCTTCTCCAATGCATGAAAGTGAAAAGTGAACCCTTTAGTCACTTCTAATTAAAATTCAGAATTATTACCTTGACTCTTAAGACCCTATGTCAGTTGTTCTAATAATCATTATGTCTCATAATCACCTAAAGAGCTATTTAAAAAATAAAGAGGCCTAAACAGCAATTCTGAAATACAAATTCATTTGTCTGGGGTGGTGGTGGTGGAGATTTAGCCACTAAGTCATGTCTGACTCTTTGTAACCCCATGGACTGTAGCCCACCAGGCTCCTCTGTCCATGGGATTTTTCAGGCAAGAATACTGGAGTGGGTTGCCATTTCCTTCTCCAGAGAATCTTCCCTACCCAGCGATCGAACTGACATCCCCCAAGCTAGGCAGGTGGATTCTTTACCACTGAGCCACCTGGACTTCCCAATATGTAACTAGACTTTAGAATCATTGTTCTCTCCAAAAGGCCTTAGCGCGGATGAGAATCCCATGAAGGGATTGTTGCACCATAGACTTCTAGGTGCCATTTTGGGGTTTCTGAAGAAGAGCCTGAAAATTTGCATTCCTAACAAGTTCCAAACACTACCTTTGGAAACCACTGTATTACAGGATCTAGTCTCAGCACACTTCTCTGGTGCCATTCCCTTGTTTATTATATTCAGTCTCTCTGGTCTTCCTTTTGTTTTTCAAATCCAATTATTTTTCTGTCTCTAACCTTTTGGAAATGTCTGTTCAGCTCAGAACATTCTTTTCTAGATCTTCAAATAGAGATTCCTTCTCATCCTTTGGGTGTTAAATTCCATTTCTTCATAAAATATTTTTTGGTCATTCTAGCCAGAACAGAAACTTCAACCAGTCTATAGTATAGTAGTGTTTTTAGTCTATTTGTAGCCATTATTGGCATCTCAAATTTATCTTGAATTTATTTTTTACGTTTATTGTTGGGGGACTCTCTCTACTGAGGATGAGGACTGTTTTTCCCTGGATCTCTAGCAATGTTTGGTACACTGTGTGCTCAACAAGCCAATGCTGACAGATTGAATGGTGTGAATATTAGAATAGGAGATTGATTGCTGCTCGCAGTGTGAATTAGAGACCTCTCATTGGTGTCTTCAAATTTTCCAGTGTGTGACTTTTGCATGACTAAGTCAGTGAGTTTATTTCTGCTTTGCAAACAAGTTCATTTGTATCTTTTTTTTTTAAGATTCTGCATATAAGAGATATTGTACAATACCTCCCTCTCTATCTGACCCACTTCATTCAGCTCGACAATCGCTAGATCCATCCATGCTGCTGCAAATGGCCCTATTTCACTCTTTTTAAAGGCTAATATTCTATTGCATGTATATGCACCACCCTGCCTGCCGATGCAGGAGACGTGAGAGACGCGGGTTCAATCCCTGGGTCGGGAAGATCCCTGGAGGAGGGCATGGCAACCCACTCCGGTGTTCTTGCCTGGGGAATCTAATAGACAGAGGGACCTGGCAGGCTACAGTCCATAGGGTCACACAGAGCTGGACACAACTGAAGTGACTCAGCATGCACACACACACCACATCTTCTTTATCCATTCATCTGTGGATGGACATTTAGGTTGCTTCCATGTTTTGGCTATCATAAACAGTGCTGAAACAAACATTGGGGTGTAGTTATCCAGGCCCATATTTTTGTTCAATAGCATAGTAGAAGTATAGTATGTCTCTAAAATTGATTTACTCCCGTTAAACAAAGGAAACAGATACAAATCAGCATGTCATCATGTTGCCAAAAAAATATAGAATTAAAATAAGAGACGTTGTATAAATGTCATACTTTGGACTAATTCCTTGGAAGAAAATAAACACATTGACTTTCTTGTCAAGGTTGTTACTGCAGCAGCCTATGGTTCTTCTTTCTGAGCACTGATCACGCATGAATTATTTAATGCTTTCTCACCCTGCTAAACTGGAAACTCCATGAGAGTTGGAATTGTGTCTGTAGTGTTTACTCCTATGTCTTCAAAACCAGGCAGCATCCCTTACAATAGCAGGTGCATAGTACACATCTGATGAGATACACAATGAATGAAGACACAGGACATTAGTTCTATGTCACATGCTATGATCTGCTCACTATCATCTTCTAGGTTTTATGAACTGTAACTGAATAAATGCTTTTGTACAGAATCTCCCTCCACCCTCCTCTTTGGTACCCAGAACTCTGCCTGGTAACCTTTCATTTTTTTCCATGGTTTCTCCGTGATGGAAGGTAAAAATTACAGAAAACCATTCTTCTGTTTGACTTCGTTTAGATAAGAAATGTATTTCCCCGACTTTTGTGTCTCTTGGTAACTCTCAGTCTTTATATCCCTGTGAGTGAGTTTTCTCTCTTTTTGCCTCCTGCATGCGTGTGTTCTAAGTTGATTCAGTTGCATCAACTCTTTGTGACACCATGGACTGTATCCCGAAAGGTTCCTCTGTCCTTGGGATTGCCCAGGCAAGAATACTGGAGTGGGTTGCCATGCCCTCCTCCAAGGGAACATCTGGACCCAGGGGACCTGTGTCTCATGTCTCCTGCATTGGCAGGCAGGGTTTTTTTTTTTTTTTTTTTTTACCACTAGTACCACCTGGGAAGCCCCTTCTTGCTTCTTGCTGTATGTGCTTAGTTGCTCAGTTGTGTTAGACTCTGTGTGACCCCTTGGACTATAGCCCACCAGGCTCCTTTGTTCATGGGGATTCGCCAGGCAAGAATACTGGAGTGGACTGCCATGCCCTCCTCCAGGGGATCTTCCAAACCCAGGGATCGGACCCAGGTCTCCCGCATTACAGGCAGATTCTTTACCACCTGAGCCCCTAGGTTGCTTCAATCATGTCTGACTCTTTGCAACCCTATGGACTATAGCCTGCCAGGCTCCTCTGTCCATGGGATTTCCCAGGCAAGAATACTGGAGTGGGTTGCCGTGTCTTCCTCCAGGGGAACTTTTCAACCCAGGAATCAAACCTGTGTCTCTTATGTCTCCTGCATTGACAGGCAGGTTTTTTCTTTCTTCTTTTTTTTTTTTTTAACCATTAGCACCACCCAGGAAGCCCCTTTCTGCTTCTTCAGTTCAGTTCAGTTCAGTCTCTCAGTCATGTCCAACTCTTTGCTACCCCATGAATAGCAGCACGCCAGGCCTCTCTGTCCATCACCAACTCCCAGAGTTCACTCAAACTCACATCCATCAAGTCGGTGATGCCATCCAACCATCTCATCCTCGGTCATCCCCTTCTCCTCCTGCCCCCAATCCCTCCCAGCATCAGGGTCTTTTCCAATGAGTCAACTCTTCTCATGAGGTGGCCAAAGAGTTTCAGCTTCAGCATCATTCCTTTCAAAGAAATCCCAGGGCTGATCTCCTTCAGAATGGACTGGTTGGATCTCCTTGCAGTCCAAGGGGCTCTCAAGAGTCATCTCCAACACCACAGTTCAAAAGCATCAATTCTTTGACACTCAGCCTTCTTCACAGTCCAACTCTCACATCCATACGTGACCACTGGAAAAACCATAGCCTTGACTAGACACACCTTTGTTGGGAAAGTAATATCTCTGCCTTTCAATATGCTATCTAGGTTGGTCATAACTTTTCTTCCAAGGAGTAAGCGTCTTTTAATTTCATGGCTGTAGTCACCATCTGCAGTGATTTTGGAGCCCCCCAATATAAAGTCTGACACTGTTTCCATGGTTTCCCCATCTATTTCCCATGAAGTGATGGGACCAGATGCCATGATCTTCGTTTTCTGAATGTTGAGCTTTAAGCCAACTTTTTCACTCTCCTCTTTAACTTTCATCAAGAGGCTTTTGAGTTCCTCTTCATTTTCTGCCATAAGGGTGGTGTCATCTGCGTATCTGAAGTTATTGATATTTCTCCCAGCAATCTTGATTCCAGCTTGTGCTTCTTCCAGCCCAGTGTTTCTCATGATGTACTCTGCATAGAAGTTAAATAAGCAGGGTGACAATATACAGCCTTGACGTACTGCTTTTCCTATTTGGAACCAGTCTGTTGTGCCATGTCTAGTTCTAACTGTTGCTTCCTGACCTGCATATAGGTTTCTCAAGAGGCAGGTCAGGTGGTCTGGTATTCTCATCTCTTTCAGAATTTTCCAGTTTATTGTGATCCACACAATCAAAGGCTTTGGCATAGTCAATAAAGCAGAAATAGATGTTTTTCTGGAACTCTCTTGCTTTTTCGATGATCCAGCGGATGTTGGCAATTTGATCTCTGCTTCCTCTGCCTTTTCTAAAACCAGCTTGAACATCTCGAAGTTCACGGTTCATGGGAGGATATAAATAGATTAACATCTGGCTAGAACTTGGCTGAGTCATTCATTCATTCAGTGAGTACTATGTACTTTCTGTGCTAGGAATGCAACAGCAAGTCATCATATTTACTCCCACAGAGTTTTTGATAAAGTGGAAAACACAAACTTTACTTTTTGTAAAGTTATCCAACTGAGTGAAGATAAACTGGCATAAGTACTATTGAGAAAAGGGACATTGTGTCATGAAATAAGTAACAGTCATGTGACCTAAAATAGGGAAAGTTTTCCTGAGGTAATGGTATTTGAGCTGAGTCTTTAAGGATAAATAGGAGTTCCCCAGGTATGTGTTTGTTGAACACACTTTTTGGAAGTAGGGGGGCAGAGAGACCACAAGATCAGATTAACCAGGTTGACTGAGATAAAATTTAACTTTCAGAAGGAAAATAATCTGTCATGGTTCTCCTGAGCTACCCTAGGTGTTTTATCTTAATACTCATACTAATTAAAATTTTATGAGCACCAATTATTATGTGCCAGACAGAGATCTGTCCTTTACAGGAATTATCTTAATCCTGACGACAGTTCCCACTTACGGATTAAGAACCCAGGGAAGTGAGCATCTTGTCCCGTGTCTCACGGAAGACCCAGATACCTGCATTCATAACCTGTACTTTTGTCTGTTATATTATTCTAGTTCTCAGAAGATATTCCTAATATTTCAGAAAAATTGGGCAGCTTGAATTCCAACATAGACACATGTATGGCTATCTCTTTATATATGTATTTCCTGTACACATTCGTATACAATGGTGTATGTGTGTGCGTTATATAAGATATAACCTTGCGGATTACTGAGTGGCATATATATAGCAAAAATGTATATATGTTTCATCAGTATATTTGAAGCTGACAATTGAATCTAAGGATTTGAAATCAAGCAGTTTAACCCTGAAAACAGATGCCAGTTGGGAGAGATAGATGAGTACCAGTAATTAATAAATGCAGCTGAGCTGTTTTCTATCAGATTTGGCAGCCTGCCCCCAGCAGGTGTGTGAATTTCATTAGGGCCAGTGAAAATCTTCTGTGTCTGGCCTTATCCTCTGCCACTAAAGCAGCTCATCCCCTTCCACAGTAGCTGCTTATAGCTTTAAATAGCACAGCCCGGACTCTCTCTGCCAACTTTTGTCAAGCCAGCCAGGGTTATGGTGGGGCCAGTGTTGCATGGATGATGCTGTCTGTATGAGGCCAGAGAAGGGGATAGCGAATTGGCCAGCTGCCTGGGCACCGGTGCAGGGAAGCCGTGGAGCAGTGCAGCAATTTCCTGCTTGTGGTGAAGCCCTCGAAGGCTGGTCCTGGCTAATCCCAGACTCTGAAATTCTTTTGTGATACCTCACTGTCCTCCTTTCCACACCCCTGTGTTTCTCTGGGGGTGGGGGGGAATTGGATTTGTGCTGTTCGCAAGTACATGGGGGATGATTTAAGGGGATCATTACCCCAGCCCCTCCGTATAGTCATTTTGCTTGGAATTTTCACTATTAGAAAATACAAATGTCATATTCTCTAGTTAGGAGTTTCTAACTTAAATTGCATTAGCAGTTGAGCAGACTTGCTCCTGCAGGACACCAAAGGGTTGGGAGAAATGACAGGTGAGGGAGACTGAACATGAAGCTTCGGTCAGGGAAGGTGGGAAGAATTGGGCCATGCCTGGGAAAATAGACCCTCAGGGAAAGATGAACAAAAGAAAAAGACCACACGTTTTTCCCTTCTTTGCTATTTTACTTAAATCTGATCTTGACTTAAGAGCCCATTTCTCTTTCTTTGGAACTTGCAGCCAAAATGATATCAGCAGATGTATTCCTGTAAGTTCTTCCCTGGGGGCTTCCCTGGTGGCTCAGAGGTTAAAGCGTCTGCCTGCAATGCGGGAGACCTGGGTTTGATTCCTGGGTCGGGAAGGTCCCCTAAAGAAGGAAATGGCAATCCACTCCAGCACTCTTGCCTGGAAAATCCCATGGATGGAGGAGCCTGATAGACTACAGTCCATGGGGTTGCAAAGAGTCGGATACGACTGAGCGACTTCACATAGCCAAAAATCACATAGTCTATCAAGGTGATGGACACTTCCACACTGAATATGGCTGATAACTGGCTTGTTTTCTGAGTTATTCCAATGGCCTTACTGATGGTTTCATTTTCTTTTGATTTTATTATATTTTTTAACCTCAAATAGCCCTCTAATAATTTAGGTTTCAGGCAGAAATTTGACAGTTCTTTTTCCTAAGTTATATTAGGGGTGATGGAGCACTTCTTAGTGGGAGGGGCAGCTGGTCATGGCTTGCTTCTTGTCCTTTATCCAGGGCTTGTCTAGTATGGAGTATTCTGCCTTGTGAAGGGCCACCGCTCAAAGGAGAGGCATTGACGCTGACTAAATAGCAGTGGGGGCCTGTCCTGAGACTGTTCTGACACTCAGTGAAAGTTGCTCAGTCATTTCAGAATTCTCTAGGTCAGAATACTGGAGTGGGTAGCCTTTTCCTTCTCCAGCAGATCTTCCTGACCTGGGAATCAAACCGGGGTCTCCTGCACTGCAGGCGGATTCTTTACCAACTGAGCTATGATGCTGAGCAAATGCACTTCTCAGGATGGATTGCCCTGGAGCTGTGAGCCACTTGACCCTAAGGGGAGTGTGATAAAGGCCTGTATATCCTCGCAGGATTCTGTCAGCGGGCTGCAGTTACGAAAACATTTCCCTTGTGTTAGAGATGAGGAAACTAAAGCCCAGGGGAATGGAGTGGTGATATCAGTGCCCACGTTTCTAATTAGCAGCGGGGAAAACTGGTTCCCAGTCTCACCACCATTTTCCCTGTCTAGCATTGGGTTACAAATCCAGAATACTTATTAGAGTTTTTAGGGTAGCTTCCTATTTTATCCAGTTCTAACTTTTCCTTCTGCTCAGCTTACGTGGATATTTGGTTTGATAACAATAAAATGATTATCCATTCCAATATTTATTCACATTGGCTGCCCCATACTTACTTCTCTTGAACCATCATGCCAGTTCTGTACTTCTGAAAATATATACCAGACGAGCAACATGCATTTTATTTAATAACCATGAAGAGAGCATGCTGGCTAAGGGCGCAGACTCTGGAATTAGCAGTGTGAGTCCTGGCTTTAGCACATACTAGGCATAAAACCATTCTAAGTCTCATTTTCTCATTAGTAAATGAGACAATAAATAATAAATTAATAGTAATAATAAACAGTTTCATGGGTTATTGTGAGCAATATAAATTCCACGTAAGCACTTAGTTCCGTGCCTGGGACACAAATATTCAATCAAGTTAACTATTATTGTTCTTTTAAATATGTTCAGTTTTTATTGTTTATTACTCCTATAGGTCGTCATCACCTCAGCTTTAAAAACCATGGAACACTGTCAACATTTACTTGCTCAGGAAGAATCTGGTGTTATTTTGGCAGACAGAGCACAGATCTGTGTCAGTTCTGAGGATCAGGTGTGTGTAGGTGCCTGGAACCTTCCCTCCTCTCTCCTGGCTCTCCTCCTCCTGCCTCCCTATCCCACTGCCCGTTCTCCTTTTGTTGAAATTTCAGTTTTTACTGGGTTTTGAAAAGACTCGAGGAGATCACGTATTAGGACAATGCCAGCTAAGCATTTAAGGAAAGACAAAACAAAGACTATGTGAAGGAAGCTAAAAGGACTCTTTTCAAGTATCTGAACAAGATTAAACACTTGGGAAATAAAGGTTGTTCTCAACTTTCTGACAGTTAAAACTTAAAAGGAAATATATTAGTTTGCACAGTTCTCATTTCTTGACAATAGAAAAAGAGATATATTAAACCTTCAGAGGCAAATGATTCCTACCCGCCCCCCCCAGGGCTAAACTCAAGTTATAACAATTGTAGACAATTGTGTAACAATTATAATCAGGTTATATGTTAAAGATATTGCTCAGATTAGGCATGGAAGTAATTCAGTGTCAAATGAGTCACTTTGAGTGGGTTGCATTTTGATAGTTTCTAAATTTTTTAAATTAGCAAAGGTAATAGAGATGAGTCACGCAATTATTTCAAAAATGGTTTAAAAGTTTTCAGTACAGATTCTCCATATTTAATTTTAATGAAAATTCAGTGTGATGTGTAGACTTGCTTCACATATTACCCCAAGTTTTCTAGTGTATTTCTGATTTTAATCTGAGAGTGATATTTGCATAAAATTTTACCATTTGGTTTAATTTGTTTCCACAAATTGAAAAACAAAATGCTTATAAAATATATGGGACAACATTGTCCTCAGATTTTTTTAATGTCAATTGTCAACATTAATGTTAATTAACATTAAATTAATACTTAATGTTATTGCTAACATTCTTACCTGTTAATTTAAACAGGTAAGAACACTAGAAACTGTGCTTTACAGGATAAAAAGGACTTATTACTCTGGGTCTGTGTTATCTTTCTGAAATTGTAAAGAAATTTCCTCAAAATTTATTAGAAACTTTCTTTTTTCTTTCAATGCATGTATCAAATATGAATTGAATAGACACTCTGTGCTTGTTTTCTTCTCATACTCAAGTTTTAGAATAGTCAAGCCTTTACTCTTTGCAAAATGAGAGATTATTGGGTAATGCCCCAGACTCCTGTAAAAGTAAAAATTAGATTATTAAATTCAGGCATCATTATCCTACCCCCATTCATTTTGATGAAAAGAGCCCTGTCTGAAAATAAAGTGATAAAATATTATTTTCGATCTGGTGGGGTTATGGTTGGAATTTTTTATTTTAAAACTTAAAACAGTTCTGTTAAACAGTTGCTAGTGTTAGGAAATTATCTCACTTTGATATTTGCTTAGCCTTAGATGTGTCTTTATTCCTTTTATTAACTTCATCCGACATTAACGTTTTAAATTTTGTAATGGTTTTAACCTTTAAAAAATGTCTTAACATTTTAACATTGTCAGAAATGAAGACTGTTCTCTCTCTCTCTCTTTTTTTTTTTTTTGGTTATGATTCATTTCTATACCAGTTTCCAAAAAAAGCTGTTAGACAAGGTGTAGTGATATAGAATAGAGCCTGTGTGAGGGAGACTTAAAGGTTCAATTTAATAAGTAGAATCATCCTATATTTATTCTAAAGTTATTGTCATGTACAAATGTTTGAGTTGGACCATAGAAAAGACTAAGTACCAAAAAAACTGATGCTTTCAAACTGTGGGACTCTTAAGAGTTCCTTGGACAGCAGGATCAAGCAAGTCAATCCTAAAGGGAATCAACCTTCGATATTCATTGGAAGGACTGAAGCTGAAGCTCCAATACTTTGGATACATGATGTAAAGAGCTGACTCATTGGAAAAGACCCTGATGCTAGGAAAGATTGAGGGCAGGAGGAGGAGGAGGGGGTGACAGAGAATGAGGTGGTTGGATGGCATCGCTGACTCAATGGACATGAGTTTGAGCAACCTCCAGGAGATAGTGAAGGACAGGGAAGCCTGGTGAGCTACAGTCCGTGGGGTCGCAAAGAGTCAGGCACAGCCTAGCCACTGAACAACAGTGAGAACGGTCTGTTTTCTCATGAGGATTACTGTTTTTCTCACTGTAGCACATGCTATGAATCACCAACTTTGTAGGTAGCTTAGTTTCCCTTTCTGTTTCTGGCATCTGAGTCTCAAGGAACCTGAGTGTTCTGTGAAGTGTCCTCAGAGTGAAATGTTCTATCATCTTGAGAGGATGAGAACCAGGGCACGTAGGAGGTGCGGCTTTGTTTGTTCTGAGAGAGAGAGGATTTCGTGGAAGTGAAATGTAAGTTGAATGGAGAGAAGCTAACTGGAATAAATTGTGACTTAGTGACCCTGCAGACTGGACCAGGTGTTAAACAGATCAGAATCTCGGGGGAATGTTGAGGGTGAAGTTCAGCCCACCACACCTACTCAGAAGGGCAGTTGTGGGAGGAAAGGTTTCCAGTCGTTTTTTTCCAATCATGGATTTCTGTGTAGGAGAAATGATGTTCCATTTCCTGGTTTATTGTGAAATGTTCCTCCTTTGAGGTCTTCTTTTATTGTATTGATTCCAGCAATTTAACCTGCCATCTCGCTTAAGCTTTGTTTCTGTAGAAGTCTCCACTTTTTTATGTTTTTACTTGAAATTGTTGAGTTCATCTTCCCAGTTTGGTTAAGAGGACATTGAAAGCTCTGATTTTAATGGCAAGTTTTGGGGCCATCTCAAATAAAAATCAAGATATTCTGACATTATTTCTGAGATCAAGGTAGACCAGGGCTATAGTTAAACAGCCTGGAAACATCAAAATCATTTTGTTTGCTAGAAAGCATTCATTTGTATATGGTTACTATGGCTTGATTTTTCTGGGAACTGCTCTTTGTTATAGCAATGGACGTAGATAATAAATGCTATATATAACTTCAATTGCCATTTCTTCCTCCAGGGGCTCTTCGCGACCCAGAGATCCAACCTGTGTCTCCTGCATTGGAGGAGAATCTGCATTGCAGATTCTTTACCTCTAAGCCACCAGGGAAGCCCATTTATTATAGTAATGGAAGTAGATAATAAAAGCTATAAATAACTTCAATTTAAATAGAGGGGACTCTCGACAAACTTAGAGTTTAACATAAACTGTAGGCAATGTACAGTATGTGCCGTTTAAGAAATAGTCAATTTTGAGAGTTTCTCTGTAGAATTTGGTTTAGGAACAATTATAAGTCAATCTAGCTTTTACAATGAAAACAATATAAACAAAGATTTTTTTTGAGTACTGATTACATTGCAGACACTCCACTAAATACTGTATATATATTATGCTTAATAACAACCCTGTAAACTGTGTACCAGGTTCTCAATCTTACCCTTTTGAAACTGATTTCAAAAGACCTTTGTTCTTTTAAGGGAGTATAAGCATTGGAAAGATAGGTAAGAGAGATTGTTCACTATATAGAATTAGGCTCACATACTTAAGACTTTGGTTTATCTGATGTAAAGGTTATAAATATTTGGATTGATTTTTAAATGTTGCTAAATTATCATTAACTTAAAATCTTTGTTTTTTTTTCTCTTCTAATTTATTTTGTAATTAAGGACTGATTGTCTATATGAAACTGTGAAATGTTTTGGTGAGGATGAATATAGATTATTAAAACATGGTCTTTGAGAGTTTACAGTACAGGAAGGAACAGTGGCTATAGTTTGAGTCTGGGCAGAAATACAGACAGGTGTGGAGCACAGCTGGTGGATTGGTTAGGTGAGTCAGGAGCAACCTGGTGCATGAAAATCTGATGAGTCTCCTGAGAGTCTCCCTGAGAGTGAGCTTACCTCAGGGAAGAAAAATCCAGCTGTTCTAAGCTTGGCTTGGTCTTGGGCATTGAGGGACGGAACAATTTTGAGCATAGAAAATGTTTGGTTGTTTTTTTTCTTCTTTTTCTTCTTCTTTTTTTTTTTAACTGCTGTAGCTCTTGATAGATTTATGTCTGAGTTCCATGGAAATGTAGGAGGACATTTAAATAAAAACTTCAGTGAGAGAAGGCTTGTTCACAGGTATATGAGAAATATTTCTTAGAGTCTTCCAGAAATATCTGTGACTTGTATGGACCTAGAAATTCCATATTAGTAGGTACACACGTTGGTGACATTTAAGTGATTACTGTTAAGACTCATGTGTCTGTGCCCATAGCTTGGCGTGCATGTGTGCTAAGTTGCTTCAGACTCTTTGTGACACTATGGACTATAGCCCACCAGGCTCTTCTGTCCATGGGGTTCTCCAGGCAAGAATGCTGGAGTGGATTGCTGTGCCCTCCTCCAGGGATCTTCCCAACCCAGATATCAAATCTGGGTCCCTTACATCTCCTGCATTGGCAGATGGGTTCTTTACCACTAGCGCCACCTGGGAAGCATGGGCAAGGCCTGATAATATAGGAATTATAGAAATAACTGTCATATGAATGAAAATGAAATGGATATCTATCTATCTATCTATCTATCTATCTATCTATCTATCTATCGCATATGGAGATGGACAAATGGCCATTCAGAGGACAGAATGATAACAACGATTATACCCATTTCTCATTCTGTCAAGGAAGACTTTAGGGGGCTGAGCCTTATAAAATATTTAATACTGAAGCATAGAGAAACAGAAAGAGAGAAGCCAGTCCATAGGGAGGAAAATATAGAAACAAAGACATGGACATAAGTATGGGGAAGGAAGGAGGATAATGAAAACATTAGCTGCCTTCATCATGGAATATTGTAAAGAGCTTTGAAGTGGCAATAAACAAGTGTCCTGATCAGAACTGCATTCAGAAAATAAAGAATTGCATTCATGAAGGTTCGTTAATTACATAGGTTACATGATGTCGAGTGAAATAGAAGTAGAGGGGAAATGGTGGAAAGCAGTTGTTTGGAAGGCTAATGCAGTAACTAAAATACAATAACAGTACAATAATAGGTAGTATAATTAGAAACTAGAGAAGTAGCTGTGGACAGATGAAAAGGGAAAGTTTGCCTAACATTAATGAGTAGGATTTTTACAATTTGGCAACCAATATAGATGGGAAGGAAAAAGAGAGTGTGTGTAGGGGGATCAAAGATGAGCTGAAAGTTCTGAGCAGGCCAATCAGGAAATCTGGAAAACAGAAGAATAGGAGAAAACGTTTGATAAATTCTCCCTAACACACACTGAATGTGAACTGCCAATAGGATGTGCAGATGTAATGTTTAGCTGATAGCTGGGAGTTGTGGGAACTCTGGAGGCAGTGCCATAGCCAGGGAGGAATTTGGAAGACAAGGACAGAAAGGAGGTAACTGAAGCTCAGACAGTGGACAGAGTTGAGGATGTATAGATAGGAGAGCTGAAGAATAGAGCTTTGGAGAATTCCTATCTTTTATTTTTATTTTTTAATATATATATTTATTTGGCTATACCAGGTCTTAATTGCAGCATGAAAACTCTTAGTTGTGGCATGTGGGATCCAGTTCCCTGGCCTGGGATTGAACCCAGGCTCCCTGCATTAGGAGCATGGAGTTTTAGCTACTGGACCACCAGGGAAGTCCCAAGAATGCATCTTTTAAATAGATTTTTTAAAAAGCAATTTTAAGTTTATAGTGAAATTGAGCAGAATGTACAGAATTCTCCAAGTACCCCCTCACTCTGAAAATGCAGAGAATAATGTGTTTCCAGAGCAAGAAGAGTAGGAACCAGAGGAAGAGACAGAAATGTTGGAGAAAAGGAAACAAACTCCAAGGGTAGAATGTTTATAGGGCTTCCCTGGTAGCTTGGCTGGTAAAGAATCTGCCTGTAATGCAGGGGACCCTGATTCGATTCCTGGGTTGGGAAGATCCCCTGGAGAAGGAATAGGCTACCCACTCCAGTATTCTTGGGCTTCCCTGGTGGCTCAGATGGTAAAGAATCCTTCTGCAATGCAGGCGACCTGAGTTCGATCAGTGTGTTGGGAAAATCCCCCTGGAGGAGGGCATGGCAACCCACTCCAGTATTCTTATCTGGAGAATCCCCATGGACAGAGGAGCCTGGCAGGCTACAGTCCATGGGGTCACAAAGAATTGGGCACAACTGAGTGACTAGGCACACAGAATGTTTATAGAAACCAAGTGATTTAATTTAGGGTCAAGTTTAAACTGGTAAAAAATAAAATTGCTATTATTCACTCAAATAATGCCAAAATAGCATTCCTGAGAAGAAATTCTTATAGAATCTACTGATAAATAGCTACGAGTGATTGGATTTATATATTAAAAGTCTCATGAAATATATTTGTTCATGGTTGGATCCACTGAATATTTCCAAGTTTCTATATTAAAAACGTAAAATGTTTTCCCAATGGTTGTTTTTCTCAGATATTGGAAAATCAGTTAAATCCTTTGTGACTGATATCCCCCATGTTAAATAGGACCATACTCATTTTCTACAGTTGCCTTGAAAAATATCCTATAAAAGTAAAATTTTAAATGACTCAGTTTTTCAGTCCAAGAGTTAGTGGTGGAAGATTTTGACAAGTACTCTGTTTTAATCTTCATATTCAATCTGCCTCTCGACTTCTTCAGAAGCATTACTATGGTTGAGTCATTGCTGAGGTGCAGAATGGAAGCTAACACCCCAACTTAATAGCAGAGAGGAGATTTGGAGGACGAGTGAAGTGTGTCTGCATGAGGGGCCTCCCCTATTGTACTTTAAAGGCTTATATGTATTTTATAATGCACATGTGTTTGTTTACTGCAGTTAGTCGACACGGCTTTTGAACTGGGCATGTAACTATGCATACTATCCTGCATGGTGTGTGCATTTCCATGTTATTACATTGCTTGTGTGTTCTCTAAGCTACAAATTATGTGCCTGATGTGAATAGGGGCATATATAATATTAAAAGATAAGCGTATATACATGGGAATTTATTTATATTACCCTGTGGATGGGCAATAAAGTATTTAACATGCAAGATAAAAGAGATAAAGGCATTTAACTCTGTACTGGGCATTAGTACCAAGAGACCTCAAGTTCTCAGGCAGAGAATAAAGTGCTTATGGACAGTATAATGTTGGTAATGTTGGGCTAGTATGATAAATGCAAGAGTGACTTTTGATTTTCTGAAAGGATTTCATTCTGAAAGGATTTCATGGAAAAAGTGTTGGAATTGTGTGAGTGTGTGTGTGTGTGTGCACGCGCGCGCGCGCGCGCCTGCGCGAGCGCTCATTCACTCAGTCGTGTCCAACTCTTTGTGACCCCATGGACTGTAGCCTGCTAGGCTCCTCTGTCCGTGGAATTTTTCAGGCAAAAATACTGAAGTGGGTTGCCATTTCCTCCTCCAGGGGATCGTACCAACCCAGGGACTGAACCTGAGTCTCTTGTATCTTTTGCATTGGCAGGCACATTCTTTACCACTGAGTTGGTATTTTGTAGTGGTTTAAATACTCATTGAGAAACAGTGCCCTCCAAATAGTGGACCAAAACAAGGTGTGTGCTCAGCATATCCCATCCTTATCTGTGTTTTTTTGTTGTTGTTGGCAAGAGAAATAATATTGATTAATATGGAATAATGGAAAATATTGGAATCATATTAGATAACTCACAAAAATTGAAGGAAAAGCCAAAGAGCCAAATTTCAGGAAAGCAGGACCCAGGACAGCTCAAGAACTCAGTCAAAGTCTGTTTGGGGGAGGTTGGAATGATTGGGTTTCGGCCATCATCATTATGCATGGCTTTTCTCTAGATTCAAATTTCCAGGAGTGAGATTCCAGTTAGGTCATCTTGGATTGGGTCAGTCTTTGAAATATGGCGTGATAATTGATGGCCTACTGGAGCCAGATGGACCACAGAGGGGTTGTTCTCCAAAAGAGGGAGGAGGCATGGTTACCGAGAGATGCACTTCTCTCACAAGGGAAAAGAGATGCTCGACAGGCACGCACAAGAAGCCTGCCCTAGACAGTGATGGTGCTTTGTAGTTCTGAAAAAATAGTGAAGAAATGGGCTCCTTAAGAGCTCTCTGAAACTAAGTCTAGATTAATACACACTTACATATGCAGATATACACACCCACACGTGTGTGTTTTATACACTGCTTGTGGATGATGTTTGCCACTTTTTTCCTTTATTCACTACTCTTGTGGTTGACATATTGAGTAACATACTACAGGCTGCTTTTCTTCCCCAAATAGAACATTTAAAGAAATACAAGAGTTCCCCAAAGATACATTATTATAGAGTGTAAGATGACAAGTTCTGAGGTCAGCTTAATATGGAAAGTCATTTTTGGGGTTGTTAATAAAGGCAGTTTATATTTTTAGGCAAAGAAGTATGTTCTCACATCATTTTGTCTGAGTACAATTTATACTGACTTTTATGAGTATTCCTGTATATTAGTAGGCGTAGATTCTCCTCCTGAAATAAGCTTTTTCTTCTGGTATACTGTTTGGCTTCTAATCCAGAACCTGCTTTACTGTAATTAAAAACATGTACGGCGCTGGCAACAAAAATCTAAAACTTGCCACTTACATTATGAATTGATCATTTGCAATAGTCTCATTATACTTTAAGCATGGGAAGACATTTCTCATTGTAGTTCACACACTGTAGACAAAAGAATAAAAAATATCTCTGAAGTAATTTACAGACCTTCCAGGTTCTGGATCAGTGATTCTCAAACATCATTTGTATGAGTCTCCCCTAGGTTGATTGCTGAAAGTATAGATGTCTGGATTCCCTTCCAGAGGGGACGTTTGGATTTGGATTTGATAGGTCTTGTGGGGGCTCAAGATTCCAGTTTTATCAGATATTCCAGATGATCATGATGTCTGTGGACCACACTTTTGAAAACCCTGCTTTAAACGATTTTGTATTAGCTTGTGAATATTGTCAAAGTACTAAGAATTATGTCTAATTAGTAGAGGTTTGGAGTTGAATTATTGTAACATTGATCATTCATATCATTTGCTTTTGGAAGCACATTCTACATAAGTGGCTAAGAATTCTATTCTTATTGAAAATATTAGGGGTCTTTATATGGAAGTTAGTGAGAAAGGAAAGTCTATGAGTAAATTTTATATCTTTGAGTAACATTTCAATTCTGGATACATCTCATGTATTAATAACATTTTTCTTTGTATATGAGAATTTTCCAAGGTACGTTGGAACCCTCCCTTCTCCTTGGTTTTGTGACAAGCCAGAATTCTCTGATAAATATAGCGTAGTATGTGTACCAAGACTGTAGTTTCATCCTGTATTCCTTTGAAAGTTGTATTCTCATGCATGTACTTTTTCTTCTGAAAACAAAGTAGTTTTTGTCAGGCTTTTCTAGCAGAAAACCTTTATATCACACGTGTTTCTCTCAACATAAGATGGTTTGAGTTGTGATGTCATTTTTTTTTTTTTAATTAACTACGAGTGGATCTGACACTGTCAGTGATCCAATGCAAGGATGCCAGGAAGTCAGATCGCAATTGCCAGAGGC
This sequence comes from Capra hircus, assembly GCF_001704415.2. NCBI lineage: Eukaryota > Metazoa > Chordata > Mammalia > Artiodactyla > Bovidae > Capra > Capra hircus. Next base: position 88,198,293 of record NC_030813.1, on the reverse strand, counting down.
ACTGTGGATCATATAAAAAAAAATTATAGGGAGCAGTTATACCAGGATAGAGCCCAGCAATCAGAAACAGGGTCTTCAATTTTGAGCAAAATTATAAATATTGCCAGCCTCAGCATATACTGATTAACTCCATAAAACAAAAGACATATTTTACTACATGTAATATAGAAAAATTGGGTTACATACTGGTCCTTTTAGTTATGTCTGAACTTACCGTGGGCTTCCCTCATGGCTCAGGGCTTCCCAGGTGACTCAGTGATAAAGAATCTGCTTGCCAACACAGGAGACACCAGAGATGCGGGTTCGATCCCTGCATCGGGAAGATCCCCTAGAGGAGAAAATGGCAACCCACTCCAGTATTCTTGCCAGGATAATCCCATGGACAGAGGAGCCTGGCGGGCTATAGTCCATAGGGTCTCTGAGAGTCAGACATGACTGAGCAACTGAGCAGGCAGGGACGTACATATTGTAATCATCTGCAGAAGCATCTCTGTGTATAAACAACAGACGCTAGACAGCTAAGGGCGGCACAAATGAGACCTCAATTTTTAAATAACCATAGGTCTCACAGAGAAGGCAATGGCACCCCACTCCAGTACGCTTGCCTGGAAAATCCCATGGATGGAGGAGCCTGGTGGGCTACAGTCCATGGGGTTGCTGAGGGTCGGACACGACTGAGCGACTTCACTTTCCTTTTTCACTTTCACACACTGGAGAAGGAAATGGCAACCCACTCCAGTGTTCTTGCCTGGAGAATCCCAGGGACGGGGGAGCCTGGTTGGGTGCTGCCTATGGGGTCACACAGAGTCGGACATAACTGAAGCAACCTAGCATAGCATAGCATAGCATAGGTCTCAAGTAGGAAATGCGAATCTAGTAGATTTTTTATCTTTTAACTGAGTTGAAAGATTCTCAAAGCATAAATAAAGGCTTATCTTTAATTATGTGAATTCAATAATGTGTTATAATCTTTTTGCTCAAATTATTTAGACAGATTTCTGGGTAGTGAGTCTAGCTGGTCAATTTTGATGTAAATAGACATTGTTTTCTTGATGATGATTGTTAACCTGTAACAAGGAAAGTTGAGATTTTGTTGGAGGAGACTGCCATGTTTTCAGTATTCGTGCTGTGATTGTAGAACACTTGAATATTTGTAGATCCTATGATTTATATTTGAGTATGGAAATAGATTTCTTTAAAAACTCAGCTGATATTTTGATATTCTTTGGGGTTAATTATTTTTGAGCTATATTCTTTAAGTTTTTTATTTTTCAATTTAACCAATTTATGTATTTTTGGCTGCACTGGGTCTTCATTGCTGTGCACAAGTTTTCTCTGGTTGCAGTCAGCAGGGACTGCTGCTGCTACTGCTGCTAAGTCGCTTCAGTCGTGTCTGACTCTGTGCGACCCCATAGACGGCAGCCCACCAGGCTCCCCCGTCCCTGGGATTCTCCAGGCAAGAACACTGGAGTGGGTTACCATTTCCTTCTCCAATGTGTGAAAGTGAAAAGTGAAAGGGAAGTTGCTCAGTTGTGTCTGACTCTTAGCGACCCCATGGAATGCAGCCCACCAGGCTCTACCGTCCATAGGATTTTCCAGGCAAGAGTGCTGGAGTGGGTGCCATTGCCTTCTCCGAGCAGGGACTACTCTATAGTTAATGTGTGTGGGCTTTCTCATTGCGGTGGCTTCTCCTTTCGCAGAGCACAGGCCCTAGGGTACGTGGGCTTCAGTAGTTGTGATGCATGGGCTTAGTTGCCCCACAGCATGTGGACTGAATCCATGTCTCTTGCACTGGCAGGTGGATTCTCAACCGCTGGGCCATCGGAGAAGTCCTGAGCTATATTCTGATTAAGTATTTTGTTGTTTAATATAATATTAAATGATATATAGTAAGTGAAAGGCTTCCTTGGTAGTTCAGTGGTAAAGAATCCGCCTGTCAATGCAGGAGGCTCTGGTTTCATCCCTGGTTAAGGAAGATCTCCTGGAGAAGGAAATGGCAATCCACTCCAGTATTCCTGCCTGGGAAATCCCATGGACAGAGGAGCCTGGCAGGCTACAGTCCATGGGGTCGCAAAAGAGTTGAACATGACTTAGAGACTGAAACCACAGCAGCATGCTGTGCTGTGTTTTCAGTAATAGCATTCCATAATGTAAGAGATAGACAGGAAAGTGTTTTGCCAAGTTCTCCAAAAGAGTGTGCCTATAGTTACATTCTATAGAACAGATTTGTGACCCCATAGACTGTAGCCTGCCAGGTTCCTGTGTCCATAGGGTACTCCAGCCAAGTATCCTTGCCATTCCCTTCCTCAGGGGGTCTTCCGGACTCAGGGATTGAACACGGATCTCCTGCATTGCAGGCAGATTCTTTATACTCGGAGCCACCAGGGAAGCCTCTCTAGAGGAGAAGGAATAACTTACTAAACTAGAAAAAAAACCTGGAAAAGAAGTGCTAATTCTACTTCATGCCAAGGTCTTACTGTTTCTACTGTTTTCATCATGGTACACAACATATTCTGGATTTTGTGTTGGTATCTATATACTTATTTGCAGAGTAGAAGTTTGTATACCCTTAAGTGATAGGAAAATATATATTTACATTTGTCATTTTTTTTTTTTTTTGGATTTCAAGTCTCTTTTAATGTAAAACAGACCTCTTTCCCTCTTTCTTCTTTCTTCACATGACTTTGTTGTTGTTGGTTTTTTTTTCTTTTGTTTTACTTTTTCAATTGGAGGAAAACAGCTTTACAATGTTGTGTTGATTTCTGTCATACAATGCAAAGCAGCCATAATTAGACATATATCACCTCCCTCTTGAGCCTTCCTGTCCTCCACCCATCCCACCCCTGTAGGTCACCACAGAGCATGAGGCTAGGCTCCCTGCGTTATATAGCAACTTCGCACCAGCTATCTGTTTTACACACTTGTGCTAATTTACTTCAGTCATCTCAGACTCTTTAAGACCCTACGGGCTGTAGCCCCTCCCAGGCTTCTTTGTCCATGGGATTCTCCAGGCCTGAATACTGAGTGGGTTACCTTTCTCCGGGGGATCTTCCTGACCTAGGGATCAGACCCGCATCTCTTCCACGTCCCCTGCACTGGCTGGCAGGTTCTTTACCACTAGTGCCTCCTGGGAAGCCCCAGGGTAGTATATATACATTGATGCTCCTTTTTCCATTCACCCCACGCTTTCCTTTCCCCACTTCCAAGGCCTTTCTTTATATCTGTGTCTCTATTCCTTCCCTGCAATAGGTTCATCAATGCCATTTTTCTAGATTCTCTCTCTATATATGTGTTAATATGCTATATTTGTTTTTTTCTCTCTTCACTCTGTATTATATTTGTCTTTATGATAAAACATTTCCTAAAGCTTTGCTTCAATTTCATTTTTTTAAATTTGTGGATTATATAAGAAAGAAACCTTCGATTGTTTGGTTTATGCATTTGCTATCTAATAACTTCCCTTTAGACAAGCAAAGTGTCAGGGCTGGGACAACCACCCAAGGTGGGAACTGGAATGATGCCAGGAAGAAATACTGGATATTAGAAAGTGCTGCTGTGCAAAGTGAGGGGCAGGGGAATGGGAAGAGACATGTCTCTTTAGGTTTTGAGCTTTCAAAAATGTGGGAACAAAATGGAAGATGATGTGTGGCTGAGTATTGTCATAGTGTGTGTTATTCCCTAGGTGTATTTGAGTTGAAGTATATAGAATCATGATTATCATCTTCAGAAACTGAATGAAAGGAGAATGTGCAAAAGGACAGAGTGGAGAAGCCATTGGGCCGCCTCTCCCATATTTCAGCTTTAAAGAACCTTCCTCACTCTGTTTAATATCTGCCCTCTTAGGAATTTCAATCATTTAAAAATCAATAGGGCTGGTGTGCAACCTCCAACACTAAGCAATGCTGGTGTTGGTGGGCTGGAACAGCCAAGCTCAGTTATGGTGGTAGGAGCGGTGACGGCAGGTGTGGCAGGAACTTTACACACCTTTGCAGTACAGAGGGGTGCTTGTGATGATTAAAACCCAACAGGGAATGAGTATTCCGCAGATTGTGATGATTGTAAGGGATCAAGGCGATGCAAGCTCTGTTGCTACAGGCTTGAAGAAAGGTGAGATCTGAATGCCATGGTTATGACAATCCACAAGATGGAGTTATTTTCCACTGGTAAAACGTTTCCAACGTGAACTCTTGCGTGAACAATGCTGCTTTCAGCAAGATAAAGCACAAAATAAGAACACTTGGTTTATTACATTCAAAGATGTGGCTAGAAAGCCACGTGAAAACTACTGCTTTGATGACCCCTTAATCATTCCAGAGTTGATCAACTCATTTTGCCAAGCCTGTAGGTTGAAAATTTCCTATGTTGGGTAAAATATGCTCTTTTCTTATGCCATGCTTATAGGAAATACAACTTGATCTTGGTAAGAGTCTAATGACTTTCTTTTTACGAAATTATAACTCATGTCAAAAGATTAAATGGAAGAGATGAGAATAAAGCTTTCCCATCATAGTCATCATCTATCCCTAGTCGTCAGCATAACGATGAGAACGTGGTGGGCTCATCATGTGTTTGTGGTGAACAAGATTACTTCTGTGGGAAGAGGTAGGACAGACATAGTGCTGAATTGAACAAGGAAATAATGTTTTAATTTGTCTCCATACAAAATTCCTGCTATTTAGTAGGTCTGGTTTATGCTTTTTCCTTTTTGTTTTTTTACCATGCTGACATATATATTCCAAGGAAAAGTCTTTTCACTAAATTGTAATGTTCTCAAGATCTGGGTTGACAGCACACCTAATAGATGAGAGTTATTATGGGAAAGCTGTGGGGTGTTTTTTTTTTTTTTCTTTTTTAAAAATTTGCTGAAGGTAATTAAATAATTAAACTAAAATGAGTAGGTGTGACTAGATTATTTTCTAGGTATTTACTTTCGAGTTGTTATTACATGCATTGTAACCTCAACTGGGGTATTTCTACCAAACAAAGTTTTGAAGCAGTTTGACAAAATTTCCTTTCTCATTTTTTTTTTCCTTCCCTTTTGTAACAAAAGGTAGTGAATGTCACCAGCATTCTTTCTAAATATATAGATAATAATGTATAAAGTGTAAGTGTCTTAACAGTGTAAACATAGCCTTTTCAATTTGAGTAATAATAAACTGAATTGTGTAACTTTTCTAACTCTAGTAATCTGAATAAAAATTTCTTGACTCAAACACAAAGTGCATAAGTTTGGATAGTTCTTTACATTTTTTTTCTCTACTTTGAATATGGCCAAGAAAATAGATAAAGAAAGGGCCAAAGTTTTTACAAATCAAACTTGATGACCTCATTGAAGTTCTTATTGATGGTAGTGCTTATTTGGATCATAAAGTCTTTTTAGCAGAATAGAACTCTTTACTGATGTATTTTGGGTTTGTTTGGTTCTGTGCTTGTCAGCATATAAAACCTGACTTTACGATGATATTCTTTGGACTGTATGTAAAGGGAGAAAATAAAACACTGAATATGGAGGGAAAGGTATTGTTAATGAGTCACTGTCCCATATAAGACTGCTCACTCAAAGTAAATCTGGAATCAAATGTGATAGTTACAGAAGGATGTGACTGATTATCTGTGTATGTTGCCTGGGCTTCTGTCTCTCTGAGTACCTATTAAAATTTTGATTTGCTGGATAGCTCTGTGACTCTTTCTTTTACTCTCATCTAGTGAGTTGTTTTGGCTCCAAGACACCTTTTAAGAAGGTCATTGATTCTTGTGATGAGTGAAATTACTTCCTGCAAAATTTTAAGGACCTATTTTAAGCACAGGCATCATTTTTTCCTTCTCCAGAGAGAAGAAAATCTGCTAGCCTTTTCTTCCTTTATTGTCTTCTGTTTACTTTTCTGGACATCGAGTCAATATAACTTACTAGTGTACATATATATACTGAGTCATGTTTTCTGTGAAAAAGACAAAGATCTGAGTCAACATACTTTTATAAAGAATGTGAAACCTCTAGACCAACATCTGACAGAGTAGGCACTCTGCTTCTCCTCTTGTGACTTTGTGAAAATTTCAACTTCTCAGTATCTTTTTAAAAAAATTCTTATCTATAAAAGTGGTGAATGAGCACATTTTTCATGAAATCTAGTCAACAAACAATGATAGCTTATTGAACACTTATTATTTGCAAGGCTATTCTGTCCTACCATATTTTTAAACTAACAACACTGAGGGGAATTGAGAAGTAACAGCAGATGAGAAGTGAAAAGCGTCAGAGAGCAGGGCTGAAGTTTCCCATTCAAGCTGTCATGCCAGCTGTTCTAATGAGTGCATTGACCATCAAAAGCCTAGATTCTTGCCTCAAATTATGAACTTGACAGTCTTTTCTTAAACCTTTTCTTCCATCTGGTAATTCAGTCTGTTTTGGAGATACACATTTTTTTCTCCAGCTTTTGATTAGACTTTTTGGGTATCAGAAATCTGCCTGACTTAAAATTTAATTTACTAGCTTTTGGTTCTCTTGATGCAGTCTAAAAAATACATGTCCAAAGCCATGAATTTATTAACATTGGAGGGCTACTGATTCAGAGACGCAATGGAAAGCTAGATTGTCAGTAGTCTTTGTGAAATAGACATAGAACCTCTGATTCAAAAACTCATATTTGCAAATAGGAATCGGATAAGCTTTTCTGTATTTGACTAAGCATCCTGGGATATAGACAAAGTATATGAATATCAAAATGTGGTAGTTTAACTAGGTTGGTCTATATTGACCATGATGATGAAGATAAGTACTAGATTTTGAAGTAAATTAGAACTGGGTAAAACCTGACACTGCCATCTAGAAACCTTGTTACGCTGGGCAAGTTTAATTGATTTCTGTAGCTCATAGTTTCCTCATTTAGGAAGTAGGAATAATATTTACTGTAGAGGTTTTTTGGTCTGGCTTAAACTAAGATAATGTGTAAATCCTACTGCACAAAGTGCTTTCATGAAGTTAGATACATAGTTGCTAATTTTATTAGAAATATAGATGATATTAAAAATGTAAATATAGTTAGGATCAGCAAATATATCTCTAAGGAGAAAAAGAAAGGTTAGGGGTTAGATATTAAGGAAACAAAAAATGGAAAATTGGGAAGAAAACTTGTAGAAAGATAGTCTTTGAATGATTTTACTGTGAACATGTTTTCTCAATGATCTTTTTAAAAGTCCATAACCGGAATGCAAATAATTAAGATTTGAAGATGATCCAGGCAAACTTAGTAATGTTTTGTGTTAAAACGTAAGTTTGATTTATTGTCTTTTTTTTTCAAGATTTGTTTAAATTAAAAAAAACATTTGTACCAGATCTGAAATTACTGCTTGATAACTGAACTTTAGCCCAAACTATAAAAAATTTTAGCTTAAGCCCTTTGTGAATGAATGGCTGTGATTAGCATGTCTGCAGAGGTTCAAGACATGGAGTAATAGAGTTGGAAACAAAATATGCAACAGAAATGTATTGGACTGTGTGGAGAAATTTTGAAAGATTGCATTTCTTTAACACTACGCCCAACCCTTAATGAAAACCTGATGACTACGGAAATAATCAGTTTAACAGGCTGTATTTCTCGTTTTCACCCATTTCATCCAACTTAACAGAGGGTAAAGCGTCTGCCTGCAATGCGGGAGAGCTGGGTTCGATCCCTGGGTCGGGAAGATCCCCTGGAGAAGGAAATGGCAACCCACTCCAGTACTCTTGCCTGGAGAATCCCATGGATGGAGGAGCCTGGTGGGCTACAGTCCACGGGGTTGCAAAGAGTAGGACATGACTGAACAACATCACTTACACTTTTCACTTTAACATTTCACACACTATATTCAAGAATTATTGAGATCCCATGCAGTCCCATGCAGACACATTTTTTTTCTAATTGTAATGTTGATATTCATTTGCTCAGTCATATCCGACTCTTTGAGACTCCATGGACTGCAGCACACCAGGCTTCCCTGTCCTTCACCATCTCCTGACTCATGTCCATGGAGTTGGTGATGCCATCCAACCACCTTGTCCTCTGTTGTTCCCTTCTCCTCTTGCCTTCAATCTTTCCCAGCATCTGGGTTTTTTCCAGTGAGTCAGTTCTTTGCATCAGGTGGTCAAAGTATTGGAGCTTCAGCTTCAGCATCAAGGCCTTCTAATGAATGTCCAGGCCTTCCAATGAATATTTCCTTTAGGATTGACTAGTTCGATCTTCTTGCAATCCAAGGGATTCTCAAGAGTCTTCTCTAACACCATAGTTCTGAAACATCAATTCTTCAGCACTCAGCTTTCTTTATGGTCCAACTCTCACATCCATACATGACCACTGGAAAAACCATAGCTTTGACTAGATGGACCTTTGTTGACAAAGTAATGTCTCTGCTTTTTAATATGCTGTTTGTCATAGCTTTTCTTCCAAGGAGCAAATGTCTTTTAATTTCATGGCTTCAGTCACCATCTGCAGTGATTTTGAAGCCCAAGGAAATAAAGTCTGTTACTGTTTTCACTGTTTCCCTATCTATTAGCCATGGAGTGATCGGGCCAGATGCCATGATCATTGTTTTTTGAATGTTGAGTTTTAAGCCAGCTTTTTCACTCTCCTTTTTCACCTTCATCAAGAGGCTCTTTAGTTCTTTGCTTTCTGTCATAGGGGTGGTGTCATCTGCATACCTGAGGTTATTGATATTTCTCCCTGCAATCTTGATTCCAGCTTGTGCTTCATCCAGCCTGGCATTTCGCATGATGTACACTGCAAATAAGCTATATAAGCACAGTGACAATATACAGCTTTGATGTACTCTTTTATCAGTTTAGAACGAGTCCATTGTTCCTTCTGGTTCTAACTGTTGCTTCTTGACCTACATACAGGTTTCTCAGGAGGTAGGTAAGGTGGTCTGGTAATCCTATCTCTTTAAGAATTTTCCACAGTTTATTGTGATCCACACAGTTAAAGGCTTTAGCATAGTCATTGAAGATAAGTAGATGTTTTTCTGGAATTATCTTGCTCTTTCTGTGATCCAGTGGATGTTGGCAATTTGATATCTGGTTCCCCTGCCTTTTCTAAATCAGTCTTTGAACATTTGGAAGTTCTCAGTTCATATACTAGAATTTTGAGCGTTATGTTGCTAGTATGTGAGATGAGTGCAATTATGCAGTAATTTGAACATTTTTTGGCATTGCCTTTCTTTGGGATTGGAATGAAACCTGACCTTTTCCAGTCTGGTGGCCACTGCTGAGTTTTCCAGATTTGCTGGCTTATTGAGTGCAACACTTTTACAGGGTCATCTTTTTAGGATTTGAAATAGCTCAGCTGGAATTCAGTCACATTCACTAGTTTTGTTTGTAATGATGCTTCCAAGGCCCACTTCACTTTGCACTCCAGGATGTCTGGCTCTAGGTGAGTGATCACACCTTTGTGGTTATCTGGGTCATGAAGATCTTTTTTGTATAGTTCTTCTGTGTATTCTTGCCACCTCTTCTTAATACTTTCTGCTTCAGTTAGGTCCATACCATTTCTGTCCTTTATTGAGCCCCTCTTTGCATGAAATGTTCCCTTGATATCTCTAATTTTCTTGTAGAGATCTCTAGTCTTTCCCATTCTATTGTTTTTCTCTTTTCTTTGCAATGTTCACTTAGGAAAGCTTTATTATTTATCTTTGCTATTCTTTGAAACTCTGCATTCATATGGGTGTATCTTTCTTTTTCTCCTTTCCCTTTAGCTTCTCTTCTTTTCTCAGCTATTTGTAAGACCTCCTCTGACAACCATTTTGCCTTTTTGCATTTCTTTTTCTTGGGGATGGTTTTGATCACCACCTCCTGTACAATGCTGTGAACCTCTGTCCATAGTTCTTCAGGCACTCTGTCTATCAGAGTCTATCTGTCTGATCTCTTGAATCTATTTGTCACTTCCGCTGTAAAATTGTAAGGGATTTGATTTAGGTCATGTGTAATGGCCTAGTGGTTTTCCCTACTTTCTTCAATTTAAGTCTGAATTTTGCAATAAGGAGTTCATGATCTGAGCCACAGTCAGCTCCTGGTCTTGTTTTTGCTGACTCTATAGAGCTTCTCCATCTTCGACTGTAAAGAATGTATCAATCTGTAAAGAATATAATCAATCTGTACTGACCATCTGGTGATGTCCATGTGTAGAATCATCTCTTGTGTTGTTGGAAGAGGGTTTTTGCTATGACCAGTGTATTCTCTTGGCAAAACTCTGTTAGCCTTTGCCCTGCTTCATTTTGTACTCCAACGCCAAAGTTGCCTGTTACTAAATAAAAGAAGGAGGAATAATCCAGCATTTTTCAAGTTGAAGAGAACTGTTGGGGCTTGTACTTTTAGAAATCTATTCCTAAGAATTGTCTGTAGCTACTGTTTGACAGAGAATATAGGCAGAGTACATCATGCGAAAAACTGGACTTGATGAAGCGCAAGCTGGAATCAAGATTGCAGGGAGAAATATCAATAACCTTAGATGTGCAGATAACACCACCGTTATGGAAGAAAGCGAAGAACTAAAGAGCCTCTTGATGGAGGTGAAAGAGGAGAGTGAAAAAGCTGGCTTGAAACTCAACATTCAAAAAACAAAGATTATGGCATCCAGACCCACCACTTCATGGCAAGTAGATAGGGAAGCGATGGAAACAGTGACAGACTTTATTTCCTTGGGCTCCAAAATCACTGCAGATGGTGACTGAGCCATGAAATTAAAAAATACTTGCTCCTTGGACGAAAAGCTATGACAAACCTAAACAGCATATTAAAAAAGTGACATTACTTTATTGACAAAAGTCCATCTAGTCAAAGCTATGGTTTTTCCAGTAGTCATGTATTGATGTGAGAGATGGACCATAGAAATGCTGAGTCCTGAAGTATTGATGCTTTTGAGCCATGATGTTGTAGAAGACTCTTGAGAGTCCCTCAGACTGCAAGGAGATCAAATCAGTCAGTCCTAAAGGCAATCAGTCCTGAATATTCATTGGAAGGACTGATGCTAAAGCTAAAGCTCCAGTACTTTGGCCACCTGATGCAAAGAACTGACTCATTGGAAATGACCCTGATGCTTAGGAAAGGATGAAGGCAGAAGAAGGGGAAGACAGAAGATGAGATGGTTGAAAGGCATCACCAACTCGATGGACATGAGTTTGAGCAACCTCTGGGAGTTGGAGATGGACAGGGAAGACTGGCATACTGCAGTCCAGTTCAGTTCAGTTGCTCAGTCGTGTCTGACTCTGTGACCCCATGAATTGTAGCATGCCAGGCCTCCCTGTCCATCACCAACTGCTGGAGTCTACCCAAACCCATGTCCATTGAGTCGGTGATGCCATCCAACCATCTCATCCTCTGTTGTCCCCTTCTCCTCCTGCCCGCATTTTTTCCCAACATCAGAGTCTTTTCAAATGAGTCAGCTCTTCACATCAGGTGGCCAAAGTATTGGAGTTTCAGCTTCAACATCAGTCCTTCCAATGAACACCCAGGACTGATCTGCTTTAGGATGGACTGATTGAATCTCCTTGCAGTCCAAGGGACTCTCAAGAGTCTTCTCCAACACCACAGTTCAAAAGCATCAATTCTTTGGCGCTCAGATTTCTTTATAGTCCAACTCTCACATCCGTACATGGGTGGCTTCCCTGGTAGCTCAGACGGTAAAGCATCTGTCGACAATGTGGGAGACCCGGGTTCAATCCCTGGGTTGGGAAGATCCCCTGGAGAAGAAAATGGCAATCCACCCTAGTACTATTGCCTGGGAAATCCCATGGACAGAGGAGCCTATGACTACTGGAAAAACCAAAGCCTTGACTAGACGGACCTTTGTGGACAAAGTAATGTCTCTGCTTTTTAATATGCTGTCTAGGTTGGTCATACCTTTCCTTCCAAGGAGTAAGAGTCTTTTAATTTTGTGGCTGCAATCACCATCTGCAGTGATTTTGGAGCCCCCCCTACCCACCCAAATAAAGTCATCCAGCCACTCTTTCCATTGTTTCCCCATCTATTTGCCATAAGGTGATGGGACCGGATGCCATGATCTTAGTTTTCTGAATGTTGAGCTTTAAGCCAACTTTCTCACTCTCCTCTTTCACTTTCATCAAGAAGCTCTTTAGTTCTTTAGTTCTTCTTCACTGTCTGCCATAAGGGTGGTGTCATCTGCATATCTGAGGTTATTGATATTTCTCCCAGCAATCTTCATTCCAGCTTGTGCTTCCTCCAGCCCATCATTTCTCATGATGCACTCTGCATAGAAGTTAAATAAGCAGGCTGACAATATACAGCCTTGATGTACTTCTTTTCCTATTTGGAACCAGTCTGTTGTTCCATCTCCAGTTCTGTTTCTTCCTGACCTGCATTCAGGTTTCTCAAGAGGCAGGTCAGGTGGTCTGGTATTCCCATCTCCTTCAGAATTTCCCACAGTTTATTGTGATCCACACAGTCAAAGGCTTTGGCGTAATCAATAAACCAGAAATAGATATTTTTCTGTAACTCTCTTGTTTTTCCGATGATCCAGCAGATGTTGACAATTTGATCTCTGATTCCTCTGCCTTTTCTAAAACCAGCTTGAACATCTGGAAGTTCATGGTTCACGTATTGTTGAAGCCTGGCTTGGAGAATTTTGAGCATTACTTTACTAGCATGTGAGATGAGTATAGTTGTGCAGTAGTTTGAGAATTGTGTGGCATTGCCTTTCTTTGGGGTTGGAATGAAAACTGACCTTTTCCAGTCCTGTGGCCACTGCTGAGTTTTCCAAATTTGCTGGCATATAGAGTGCAGCACTTTTACAGCATCATCTTTCAGGATTTGAAATAGCTCAACTGGAATTCCATCACCTCAACTAGCTTTGTTCATAGTGATGCTTCCTAAGGCCCACTTGACTTCACATTCCAAAATGTCTGGCTCTAGGTGAGTGTGAGTGATCTCCCCATCATGATTATCTAGGTCATGAAAATCTTTTTGTACAGTTCTTCTGTGTATTCTTGCAACCTCTTCTTCTGCCTCTGTTAGGTCCCTACCATTTCTGTCCTTTATTGAGCCCATCTTTGCATGAAATGTTCCCTTGGTATCTCTAATTTTCTTAAAGAGATCTCTAGTCTTTCCCATTCTATTGTTTCCTTCTATTTCTTAGCAGTCCATGGGTCACAAAGAGTTGGACATGACTGTGTGACTGAACTAAGTGTTTGACAGCCTTGTTACTTGAGTATCTTTCAGGTGCCCACCTTAAATCTAGGATATAATCATAACAACAACAATAACCCTTACATCACTCTTTGTCCACTTCCTGCCAGGATGCCTATCTTTATCATCTGGGGAAATTGCTGATTTTCCCTATAGGAAACTCACAGCCAATTTGCTGTGAGTAGCTTGGGAGCTCCACCCCATTTGCCCTAAGGTGAGTATAGAAGTCATGAGAATTGAATTTTCCCGACTGCATCTCTGGTCTTTTGTAGAAATGTAGAGCAGATGCAGTGATTCAGATCTAACTCCATCTGTGCCTAGATGAGATTCAGACACACTCATCTGTCTCTTGGTCTTTTGTTCTTCTGCTTTAAGCCTGCTTCACTCAGGAATATTCTATTCAGACATGGAGGGTCAGGTTTCTGAGATTTGAAAAGCTAAAGGTAGATATTTGTTTAATGAATAATAATGAAAAATACTTTAAAAGGAAGAAGAAGACTGATAGATTTCAGGACATCCCTTGAAGAATTTCACATGTGAGAGAAACTAGGATGGTTCCTTTATGTGTAACATGTTGTATAATTTATTGTCAGGTTTTTAAGGATTGGTTATTCTTTTGCCTTCCTTTTTTACACATTACAGTAATTCTGATGTGTTTAAGGGAGAATGGAATTAGGATAAATTGTGTGGGGAAGGGAGAAGGAGCAAAGGTTATTTTAAAATAGGAATATAGCATAGGAAATGCTATCCTAATGAAATTTGGGCACTCCTTGCCTGCCCCCCTCCCCTTTATGCCAATCAGTATATTGTTTTGCATGGAGAATGCACAGTAGGGGCAGTGTAAACTTTTCTGAGGACCACTGTTAACAACATTTATTCTCCATCTGACTCCAGGATAGACCAGGTATATTTATATGTCTACCTTGGAGACAAATGAAGAGGGTGTTTCTTGGAATTCATTGTTGTGGGGTTGGGCTTATTATTTTGGGAAGAGGAGAAATAAATGAGGGAGGGGTTTACTGGAAACAGAAACAAAAATAAAACATTTCTTATAAGATTAATCATTGATACTGCTAACCAAGACTAGAAGATTTAGTTTAGCTAGAGAATCTAAAGACTCAGATTTATTGAGGCATAATGTAGATAAATGAAATCCACCAATTTGAGGCAAAATATTTGATAACTTCTGACTATTGTATACAGGCATAGAGCCATCACCACACCATGATTTTAAATAGTTCCCTCGTGTGCCTTTGCAGTCAGTTGCCTTCCTAGAGTTCTAGCAACTGCTGATCTGCTTCCTTTCAGTATGATTTTACCTCTTCTGGAATTTTATACAACTGAAATCGTATAGTGGGTATTGTGTGTGTGTGTGTGTGTGTGTGTGTGTGTGTGTGTGTATTTGGCTTCTTTCAATTATAATGCTTTTGAGATTCAGCCATGTTATTACTGAATCTATAATTATTGTAATTTTATTGCAGAATACTTACTATTCCACTGTATGGATACATCAAAATTGGTTTATCCATTCACCAGTCAAAAAAGACCTTTGGATTTTTCCAGTGTTTTTGGTTATTCCGAATAAAGCTGATATGAGCATTAGAGTAGAAGTCTTTGCATGGATAAATGTTCAATTCATTCAAGTAAATATTTAGGAGTATATTTGTCAGATCATATAATAAGTATATTTTTAACTTTATAACAAACTGCCAGACTGTTTTATGAACTGGGCCTCACCACTTTTCATTGCTCATAGCAAAGTAAGAGAGTTCCAGTTCCTCTGAATCCTTGCCAACATTAGGTAATGTCAGTCTTTTTAATTTTAGTTGCTCTTATGTGTGTAAGGCTATCTCATAAAGATTTTGATTATTTTCATTGCTGTAATTATTGGTGGTGTTGAGTATTTTTTTCCTGTGTGTGTATTTGTCATTCATATATCTTCCCTTTGAGATGTGCAATTTTTTTGCTGATTTTAAAAAATTAGTTGTGTTCTAGAGTCTAGGAATTCTTTTACTATTCTGTACAATAATATTGTATTTTCTTCTGTCTGTGGCTAGCCTTTTCATTTCCATAGCTTTTTTTTTTTTAAGAGTACAGTTAAAAAAAATTGTAGTCTGATTTTTTGATGTTTTCTTTTATGTTCATGATCTTTGTGTCCTAGATTAAGCATTTTGAGTTTGTCAAAGTTTGTAGCTTTACAGTATATTTAGTCTAATCTGTTGAAACAGATTGGGCTTCTCAGGTGTGTCACCAGTAAAGAATCCGCTGCCAGTGCAAGAGATGCCGGAGATGTGAGTTCGATCCCTGGTTAGAGAAGATCCCCTGGAGGAAGAAATAGCAACCCACTCAAGGGAAATTACTGTGGAGAGTAGCTTGACAGGGGGTCACCAAGAGTCAGACACGACTGAGTATGCACCCATGCATGAATTTAGACAGATTCAGTTAAGTGCAGTTGCTCAGTGGTATACGACTCTTTGTGACCCCATGGACTGCAGTACGCCAGGCTTCCCTGTCCATCACCAGCTCCCGAACCTTGCACAGACTCATGTCCATCGAGTCGGTGATGCTACTCAATCATCTCATCCTCTGTTGTCCCATTCTCCTCCTGCCCTCAATCTTTCCCAGCATCAGGGTCTTTTCCAATGAATCAGTTCCTCGCATCAGGTGGCCAAAGTATTGGTGCTTCAGCTTCAGCATCAGTCCTTCCAATGAATATTCAGGACTTATTTCCTTTAGGATTGACTGGTTTGATCTCCTTGCAGTCTGAGGGACTCTCAAGAGTCTTCTCCAACACCACAGTTTAAAAGCATCAATTCTTCATCACTCAGCTTTCTTTATGGTTCAGCTCTCACCTCCATACATGACTACTGGAAAAACCATAGCTTTGACTGTATGGACCTTTGTCTGCAAAGGTCCATATAACACCTCGACTTTTCAATATGCTGTCTAGGTTTGCCATGGCTTTTCTTCAGGGCTGCAGTCACCATCTGCAGTGGTTTTGGAGCTGAAGAAAATAAAGCCTGTCACTGTTTCCATTATGTCCCCATCTCTTTTTCATGACGTGACTGGACCAGATACTATGATCATTGTTTTTTGAACGTTGAGTTTTAAGCCAGATTTTTCACCCTTTTCTTTCACTTTCATCAAGAGACTCTTTACTTCCTCTTTGTTTTCTGCCATAAGGGTGTTGTTATCTGCACATCTAAGGTTACTGATATTTCTCCCTGCAATCTTAATTTCAATTTGTGCTTCCTCCAGCCCAGCATTTCACATGATATACTCTGCATATAAGTTAAATAAGCAGGGTGACACTGTACAGCCTTGACATACTCCTTTCCCAATTTGGAACCAATTTATTTTTCCATGTCCAGTTCTAACTGTTGCTTCTTAACCTGCAAACAGGTTTCTCAGGAGGCAGGTAAGATGGTCTGGTATTTCCATCTCTTTAAGAGTTTTCCACAGTTTGTTTTGATCCACACAGTCAAAGGCTTTAGCATAGTCAATAAAGCAGAAGTAGATGTTTTTCTGGAATTCTCTTGCTTTCTCTGTGATCCTGTGGATGTTGGCAATTTGATCTCTGGTTCCTCTACCTTTTTACAATCTAGCTTGTACATCTGGAAGTTCTCGGTTCATATACTGTTGAAGCCTAGCTTGGAAAATTTTGTGCGTTGCTTTGCTAGCGTGTGAAATTAGTGCAATTGTGAGGTAGTATAAACATTCTTTGGCATTGCCTTTCTTTGGGATCGTCATGACAACTGACCTTTTCTCAGTCCTGTGGCCAGTGCTGGGTTTTCCGAATTTTCTGGCATATTGAGTGCAGCACTTTTACAGCATCACTTTTTAGGACTTAAAATAGCTCAGCTGGAATTCCTTCACTTCTACTAGCTTTGTTTGTAGTGATGCTTCCTAAGGCCCACTTGACTTCACACTCCAGGATGTCTGGCTCTATGTTAGTGATCACATCATTGTGGTTATCTGGGTCATGAAGATCTTTTTTGTATAATCCTTTGTGTATTCTTGCCACCTTTTCGAAATATCTTCTGTGTCTGTTAGGTCCATGCTGTTTCTGTCCTTTATGGAGACCATCTTTCCATGAAATATTCCTTTGGTATCTATAATTTACTTGAAGAGGTCTCTAGTCTTTCCCATCCTATTGTAATTGTCTTTTAGACAGATTACTTCCACATTATTCTTTCTGAAATTGCTTCAGCTATCGAGTTCTAGGGTATATGAATCAAGAATTTCTGTTTAACCCTAACTCTGAGGTCCATTAGAAAAAGAGTTGGTTTTTTCCCTTTTAGGGGATAGAGGTTAGGGCAAATTGGGGATCTCTTCTTGGGCGGGGGGCTTCCCTGGTGGCTCAGAGGATAAAGCATCTGCCCGCAATGCAGGAGACCCGGGTTCGATCCCTGGATTGGGAAGATCCCCTGGAGAAGGAAATGGCAACCCACTCCAGTACTCTTGCCTGGAGAATCCTATGGACAGAGGAGCCTGGCGGGCTACAGTCCACGGGGTCGCAAAGAGTCGGACACGACTGAGTGACTTCACTTCAGCTATCCCAGTTCTTTTTCCTTTCTCTATACGTTTCTGAGTAATCCTTTCTGCATCTATAAAAATCTTGCTTGAATTTTGGTAGGAATAGTATTAAACTTATATGAAAATTTGGGAGGATTGATGTCTTTGCCATGTCAAATCTTTAATCCATGATTGTGTATTAGATCTTCACTGATTCTTTGATCAGCATGGTGTAGTCCTCAGCATATAAGTCCTGCACTTGTTTTCTTAGATTTACACCTATGATTTCATCTTCTTCCCCCTGAAAGACTGTACATGGTGTTGTTTTTTAGTTCATTGTATTCCCTTATTCGCCTTTTGATGTCTATGGGATCTTGAACAAATCTCCTGTTTCATTCTTGATATCAGTAAGTAGTCTCTCTTTTATTTGCTATCAGTCTTTGTTAGAGACTTGTCAATCTTATTAAAGTTTTCAAGTGGCCAGCACTTTGTTTCATTGATTTTCTCTATTATTTTTCTCTTTTCTGTTCATTCACTTAAACTCCTTATTATTTTTTTTCTTTCTATGTGTTTTGCCTTTATTTTGCTATTCCTCCTCCCAGTTTCTTCAACTGGGGACTTAAATTATTGTTTGAGACTTTTCCTTTTTCCAATGTATTCATTTCATATCATCAATTTCCCACTCTATGCTGCTTTTGGTGAGTCCACCAAATACTGATGTGTTGTATATTCATTAAATTGAAAAAAATTTTTTTCCTTGAAAATTCCTTTTGACTCATTACTTAAAGTAGTTGTTTAATTTCTCAGTGTTTGGAGGATATTCCTATTATTCTTAGTTTGATTCCTCTGTAGTCAGAGAATATACTCTGTCTGATTTCAGTTATATTAAGTATGGGGAGATTTTTTATGGCCAACAATATGGTCTGTTTTTTGTGGGCTTTTGAAAATATGTGTATTTTGTTGTTCTTGGGTGGAATGGTGTATAAATACTGATTAGATCTTATTAGTTGATGGTGTTGTTGAGGTCTTTCATGTCTTTGCTAATTTCTGTCTAGCGATTCTATCAATTCTCTTGTGAGGCATGAGGAAGACACCAAGTATAATTGTCGATTTGTCTATTTCTCCTTTCAATTCTGTCAGTATTGTGTAACATATTTTTTGGTCTGTACACCTAAGACTGCTGTATCTTCTTGGTGGATTGATGATTTTATCATTATATAGTATGTCTTTCTATGTTGGATACTTTTATTTATTTGCTCTGAAGTCTATTGTATCTGATATTAATGTGGCCACTTGTGATTTCCTTTGACTGATGTTTAGAGGGCATATCTTTTCATTGTTTGATTTTCATCTTGAATTATATTGTTATATTTGAAGTGAGTTTGTAGATTGCTTGTAATCAGCACATAGTCTGATCATGTGCATAGGAATGGATGCTTCTTTCTTCCCGGCAGTGGTGGGACTATTGGCTTTGCATGGAAATCTTCACTGGTAATACAGGAGACTGTGGAAAGGCTGGTTACTGACTGGTAGGGATAGAATTTCCAGCTTCCCACTTGGCTTTCCCTCACACATCAGCCAAAGTGTTGGGGTGACTCATTACAGCATTGAGAGAGTGGAAGTCTAGGTTCTTCACTTGGCTGATGCTGATGTGGGTGTGGATGGAACCGTAGTTTTTTTCTGTGGTGTTTGGCTGGAGTAGAGCTGTTATTGTCTAAGACTTTCTATCTTCAGAGGCTGGCCCCTTCCTGGTCCTTTGGCTAAAGAGTGCAGTCTTTTGTTGGAGCTTTTGTTTTTTGTCTGAGCCTGTTGTTATTTCTGACTTGCCAGCTTTTCCCTCTCCAAGTCTGGAGAACACGAGGCAAGAAGAAAAGCCAGTATCTCACAGCAGATCCTGGGGTCTCTAACCACTCTCTCTTCTCTGCCTCTTTAGAGCCATATGTCCTGTGTGTATATATGTGTGTGTGTGTGTGTGTGTGTGTGTGTGTATAAAATGTATGTATAATGTCCAGCATATTCAGCTGCACTTACTGGAAAGAAATCCTCGATGGAGTAAGAGTAGGTCTATCTTTTTTTCCTGGATGTGGGAGTCTACCACCTTCAATTTAAATAAGATCTCAGAGCTGTAGCTTAGGATAAGCATGCAGATAAGCAAGGTTCTTCATACATTAGTTATCATTGTTTTTATTAATACTGACATTTTATTCTTTTTTTGAAGTTCAGAAATAAGGTACCACATTTTTTTTTAATGTAGTTTATTTTGTGTAAGCTGTCAAACTCATTTTTGTGGAGTTCGTTGTATTCCCTTGCTCTCCTTCTGATGTCTGCAGGGTCTTGAACAAATCTCCTGTTTCGTTCCTGATCTCAGCAAGGTGTCTTCTCTTTTATTTCTTGTCAGTCTTGCTAGAGGCTTGTCAGTTTTCATGCACGTTGCTTTGTTGCAAGTTTCCGATTTTGTTTGCTATGCTTCCTGCTAATTTTGAGATGAATTTCTCCCTCACTCATATTAATGATTATAAAATATTACAATTAAGTTTGAGGCAACTCAGATTAACAAGTGTCTTAACATTAAACAAATCATTAGCCGAAGTTTTCTGGGACACGTAAGTTATTCTATAGCTGTCAGCATGAGGTATTTATAAAAAAAAAAGAATCACTTTTACCCTTCATGTTGACTGTCTTTTATGTGGCATATCCATTAATAGCACCATGAGAACACTTGATACACACCTCCGATTTTTCTGTTATATATATTGGGGATTCACTAGAACTGCAAAATGAAAGAATCAATGCTTCCTTTGAGTGGAATCCCACTTTTATGCCTTCTTTTCAAATAAATGTTGGGGAATGGACAAGATGACATTGTTAGATTCTTCATGAAAGCAAAAGCTTACAAGTAACTTTTATGTTCAACAGCATCATTTTTGTGTCCTTACTATATTGTATAAACCTACAGTGAATGCTCTGCATGCTGTTAAAAAGATATTTCACCGGGGATCTTTCTGTATCTGGCATGTATTCTGCCATAACAGAGGATAGCATTTTATTTTCAGGAGAAAAATGATCAGTATGTAGTTTGTTTTTTATAGGCTTCTCTTCTCCTATGGGGCATGATTTTGGCCTTGGCAAAAACAAGAGATGCAGAGGAATTGAGAATGTATGAATATCTGAATATGTATAAAAACATTATTACTTTTTCTATTTGTCATTTATATTGTCAAGTCCCATCTCATTTTTTCCTGGACCAGGATTTCCAGATGTGAAATAATATCACTTTCAGAAACTCAGTTCTCATTTCTAGTTCTTCTTTGTGTTTATCTTAGGAATTTAAAGTATCTGCTTTATGTTGCATAATTTTTGACATTCCAGCTTCAAACGGAGGGAGAAGTGAGCTCTACTGATAGCCTTCTTCAGTGGGGGATTGTTGATTTCTCTAAGACAGCACTTCTCAAACTTTTTGACCTTGGAACTTTTATATGCTGAAAAATTATTGACAAACTCAATGAGGTTTTATTAATACAGATTATTTCTGTCTATGTTTACCATATCAAATTAAAGCTGAGACAGTGTTAAAATGTTGATTTATCAGTTTATTTAAAATACCAACAAAAAGCCCATTATATATTGTTAAAATGAAAAACTCTTTACAAAAAAATAGCCATCAAAATATATTAGGAGGATGGCATTGATTTTTAAACTTCACAGACCTCTTTAATATCTGACTTAATAGAAGATTACTGGGTTTTCATATCTGCTTTTGTATTTTATTTAGTGTGTTGATTTTGGTTGAAGTGTTTGAAGAAAACTTGGTTTTATGAACATATGCAGTTAGAAAGGAAAGTATGTTAATCGCCTTTTCAGATAATTGAGGCTATTCTTTTATCCCATCCTAAAACTTAAGAAATGGTAACATTTTAAAGGTTAGCTGCAATGTGGAATCTGAAATCACATCAAATATTTTTGTAATCTGTTACACCAAAATCCATGTTGTACCTTCAGTGGATCATTTAGCCATGTATGATTTTGTAATTTCATGTATTGGTCATTTGGAAAATATTGGTTCACTGAGTTATGAAATATTGCTATATCAACCTTTGTTAATATATTCATAGAATCAGAAGTAATTTTAGTGTTGGGAGCTGTCAGGCTTACAGTACTCCCAAATTCTAATTTTCACTTAAAAGCTTGAATTTAATCACTGGCAACAAATCCTGTGAGTTGTTTTCCTTGAAGAGGTAGGCTCACTTTATTCATTTTCAAGATGTTTGCCAAATACCCAAGTCTGAATAACCATAATTTATGTAGGCTGTTACTTCATGAAATGATGTACCATGAAAAAAAAGTGGCTAGTTCAAGTCACATACCTTAAACAATTGCATAAGTGATCTTCCTTGAGATCTCCCTTATATTTTGGTATGCAGTAGAAGTGTGATTATGGTTGTGTATTTCCAGTATGTCACAGAGTATTTAAAATTTTTTACTTAAGACTAAAGATTTAATAAAAATGTTATGGCTTTACAGGACATTGTTAAGTTCAGCTGGCTTTTTAAAATTATTATTATTATTTTATTATAAGTGTACTGCAGTAAAGAACATCATGATTGCTAAGACAGCTTGGTCCCAATGCCTAGAGTTACACTAAGGGACCAGAAGCTTCACTCACAATTGCTTTTGTGCCATCAGTGCAAAGATCAACACCGTGAAAAGGCAAGAACGACTGCATATTAAGATGACAATAGTTTTGACCTTGCAAAACTCCTTTAAGAGCCTGGGTCTCAAGACCCCCAGGGATGCACAGAACAAACTTTGAGAACCACTGCTCTAAGTCAATATATAGGATAAAACATATGTTGTTTAAAAAATGCTTACTGACACATAATTTTTTTTCATTTGTTGCTTTGAAATTGGAAGGGACTTCCAAAAAATAGCATTGGTAGTCCTCATGTATCCTTGGGGAGAAGGCAATGGTAACCCACTCCAGTACTCTTGCCTGGAAAATCCCATGGACGCAGGAGCCTGGTGGCCTGCAGTCCATGGGGTCGCTAAGAGTCGGACATGACTGAGCGACTTCACTTTCCCTTTTCACTTTCATGCATTAGAGAAGGAAATGGCAACCCACTCCAGTGTTCTTGCCTGGAGAATCCCAGGGACGGGGGAGCCTGGTGGGCTACCGTCTATGGGGTCGCACAGAGTCAGACATGACTGAAGTGACTTAGCAGCAGCAGCATGTAGCCTTGAGAAGTAGGTGGCAGTCAGAGTATCGGCCTGAGAGGTGGAGAAATTCAGTCAGTATAGCTAAGCCATTTTGTCTGTATCCAGATGATATCCTGAAAGGTGTGGGATCCTGAGTCAGAATGAAACCAACAGGAGAGCCAATGTCTGCTTGGACTAAAGTGATACTGAGTGTGAGTGGAAACCAATCCACTCTTCTCATCTTGTACACAGATTTTAAGTATTTTCTAGAGGCTCAGTGGTAAAGAATTCGCCTGCCGTGTAGGAGACACAGGTTCAGTCCTGAGATTGGGAAGATCCCCTGGAGAGGAAATGGCAACCCACTCCAGTATTCTTGTCTGGAGAATCCCATGGACAGAGGAGCCTGGTGGGCTACAGTCTATGGGGTCATAAAAGACTCAGACCTGACTTACCAACTGAACAACAACAAGAAAAACTATCTCAAAAAATATGGCCCATTCAGAATATTGGAAGGAGTAGGCCTGAGAAACTTGTGTATGCCAACCGTTGAGATGTGAGGAGTGAGAAAGCAGTGAGGGGGAAGCGGAGCTGATTTTATTAGTGTTCCAATGTGTGCCATGTACTGTGCAAGGCACTTTATGTTACCTCACAACAAGCCTGTGAAGTCACTGTTATCAGACTCATTTGAGAGATGATGATATGGAGCTTCAGATGTTGAACAGCTAGCCTGAGATGACATTGCTCCTATGGGTTGGAGTTGGAATTTGAACCATCTCTTTTTACAATAATATGGTTCTTTCCCATCAGTCTGTGTGAGTCTCTTGGACTACACTGTTAACTGGTGAACAGTTACTCTTATCTGTCTTCTAAGCATATTTTTGAATATATAGTGAGCCCTCTATATCCACAGGTTCTGCACCTGCAGGTAAAACCAACTGTGGATAGAAAATATTCTAAAAAATATTTCTAGCAAATATTCTCAAAAGCAAATATTCCCAAAAGCAAAATTTGAATTTGCCATGTGCTGACAATTATTGACATAGCATTTACATTGTATTTACAACCATTTACATGGAGGGAAAGCTATGACCAACCTAGATAGCATATTCAAAAGCAGAGACATTACTTTGCCAACAAAAGTCCATCTAGTCAAGGCTATGGTTTTTCCAGTGGTCTGTATGGATGTGAGAGTTGGACTGCGAAGAAAGCTGAGTGCCAAAGAATTGATGCTTTTGAACTGTGGTGTTGGAGAAGACTCTTGAGAATCCCTTGGACTGCAAGGAGATCCAACCAGTCCATTCTGAAGGAGATCAGCCCTGGATGTTCTTTGGAAGGAATGATGCTAAAGCTGAAACTCCAGTACTTTGGCCACTTCATGTGAAGAGTTGACTCATTGGAAAAGACTTTGATGCTGGAAGGGATTGGGGGCAGGAAGAGAAGGGGACAACAGAGGATGAGATGGCTGGATGGCATCACCAACTCGATGGATGTGAGTCTGAGTGAACTCCAGGAGTTGGTGATGGACAGGGAGGCCTGGCGTGCTGCGATTCATGGGGTTGCAAAGAGTCAGACACAACTGAGTGACTGAACTGAACTGAACTGAACATAGCATTTATGGGAATTCCTATCTGGTGCCAGTGGTAAAGAACACACCTGCCAATGCAGGAAATGTAAGAGAAGTGGGCTGGATCCCTGGGTTGGCAAGATCCTCTGGAGGAGGGCCTAGTAACCCACTCCGGTATTCTTGCCTGGAGAATCTCAGGGACAGAGGAGCCCAGAGGGCTATAGTCCATGGGGTTGCAAAGAGTCAGACACAACTGAAGAGACTTAACTCTCATGCATGCAGGCAGGCACATAGCACTTATGTTGTAGTAGGTGTTATATGCTGAAGAACTGATGCTTTCAAACTGCAGTGCTGGAGAAGACCTCTAGAGTCCTTTGGACTGCAAGGAAATAAAACCAGTCAATCCTAAAGGAAATGAACCCTGAATATTCATTGGAAGGACTGATGCTGAATTTGAAGCTCCAATACTTTGGCCACCTGATTCAAAGAGCCACCTCGTTTGAAAAAATGAGATGCTGGGAAAGATTGAGAGCCAGAGGAGAAGGGGGCAACAGAGAATGAGATGGTAGGATTGCATCATTGACTCAATAGACTTGAGTTTGAGAAAATGCCTGGAGATAGTGAAGGACAGGGAAGCCTGGGATGCTGCTGTCCATGGGGTAGCAAAGAGTTGGACACGACTGAACAACTGAACAACAAAGGTATTATAAATGCATGCATGCATATTCAATTGTGTCCGACTCTGACACCGTGAACTGTAGTCTGCTGGGCTCCTCTGTCCATGGGATTTCCCAGACAGGAATACTGGAATGGGTTTCCATTGCTTCCTCCAGGGGATCTTCCTGACCAAGGGATCAAACTTGCATCTCTTGTCTCCCACATTGATAAGTGGATTCTTTTACCACTGAGCCACGCCATGTGGCTCAGCAGGGTATTGTAAGTAGTCTAGAGATAACTATTCATCTCTGTATGGGAGGATGTTTGTGGATTATATGCAGACTGCATTTTATATAAGGGACTTGAGCATCCACAGATTTTGATATCCACGCAGGGGACTTGCAATCAATCTCCCCCTCAGATACCAAGGAATGGCTGTACATGCATACGCTTCAGGCTTAATGTGGGAAAAATAAACACAATTTTGTATTCATTTATCCACTAGGGGGGGCAAGAGTGCTAACTTGTTCTGTAGGTAATAACTGATGAGTAGGGTTTAAATTCAGAGAAGGCAATGGCACCCCGCTCCACTACTGTTACCTGGAAAATCCCATGGACGCAGGAGCCTGGTGGGCTGCAGTCCATGGGTTTGCTAAGAGTCGGACACGACTGAGCGACTTCACTTTCACTCTTCACTTTCATACATGGGAGAAGGAAATGGCAACCCACTCCAGTATTCTTGCCTGGAGAATCCCAGGGACAGGGGAGCCTGGTGGGCTGCCGTCTATGGGGTCGCACAGAATCGGACACGACTGAAGTGACGCAGCAGCAGCAGCAGCAGGGTTTAAATTAAGTTTTAATGATTATAGAATGATTTATAATTTTATGTATGTATAGGTTATTGTATATGGAAAAGTCTGAACAATTATCTGATTATTGTTCCTGGTAAGAAACATTCTCTGTGTGTGCTTAATTGCTCAGTTGTGTCTGACTCTTTGCACCCCCATGTTATGTAGCTTGCCAGGCTCCTCTATCCATGGGATTTTCCAGGCAAAAATAGTGGAGTGGGTTGATATTTCCTTTTCCAGGGGATCTTCCAGACCCAGGAATTGAACCTGGGTCTCCTTCCATTGTAGGCAAATTCTTTATCAGCTGAGCCACCAGGGAAGTCTAAGAAAGTGCTGTGCTATTTTCTTACTGAAACCTAGGAGACTACACTTCTCCTTTGCCCTCCAAGTGGGAAAAATAAATGAAGTATAGTTAACTTACAAGTGTGACTGGCAGTTAAAGGGAGGGATCAAGTGATGTAGATTGGCAAAATTAGCAGTAATCCAAGTCAGGAAGATTCAAAATCTGGTCTCAAATTTGTTTGTTTGAATACCTGAAAATTTTAATGACATTAGTTTAATTTTCTTATGATCTGTTTAATGCAGTGGTATGTGAAAGAAGTGATATGACTTTCCTAAGTCATTATTTAAGCCTTAAAGGATAGTATTAGGTGCCTTTTTGCATTTGGATAATGCTTTTGTTAAGCATTAAGAATCCACCTGCAATGCAGATGATCTGGGTTCGATCCCTGGGTTGGGAAGATCCCCTGGAGGAGGGCATTGCAACCCACTCCAGTAGTCTTGCCTAGAGAATCCCCATGGACAGAGGAGCCTGGCGGACTACAGTCCATGGGGTTGCAAAGAGTTGGACATGACTGAGTGACTAAGCATAGCACAGATACGAAGAGTTCCTTAAAATATGTGGTATATCTAGCTCCTCACTTATATAATTGCCAAGTCGGTAATTTATAGTAAAATTATGAAGTGCTTTTTTTAAAAAAATGAAAACTGTGAACTGTGAAATAGTTACATATATTTGCTATTAAATATTCATCTTTGAAAATAAATTTTGACTATTGTTCTGATTTATTGTTTGTTAAGACTCCTATAACTTTTCCTTCCAAGGAGGAAGCATCTTTTAATTTCATGGCTGCAATCACCATCTGCAGTGATTTTGGAGCCCCCAAAAATAAAGTCTGACACTGTTTCCACTGTTTTCCCATCTATTTCACATGAAGTGATGGAACCAGATGCTATGATCTTCGTTTTCTGAATGTTGAGCTTTAAGCCAACTGTTTCACTCTCCTCTTTCATTTTCATCAAGAGACTTTTTAGTTCCTCTTCACTTTCTGCCATAACGGTGGTGTCATCTGCATATCTGAGATTATTGATATTTATCCCAGAAATCTTGATTCCAGCTTGTGCTTCTTCCAGCCCAGCATTTCTCTTGATGTACTCTGCATAGAAGTTAAATAAGCAGGGTGACAATATAAAACCTTGACATACTCCTTTTCCTATTTGGAACCAGTCTGTTGTTCCATGTCCAGTTCTAACTGTTGCTTCCTAAGAATTGATGCTTTTGAACTGTGGTGTTGGAGAAGACTCTTGAGAGTCTTTAGGACTGCAAGGAGATCCAACCAGTCCATCCTAAAGGAGATCAGTCCTGGGTGTTCATTGGAAGGAATGATGCTAAAGCTGAAATTCCAATACTTTGGCCACCTCATGCTAAGAGCTGACTCATTGGAAAAGACTCTGATGCTGGGAGGGATTGAGGGCAGGAGGAGAAAGGGACAACAGAGGATGAGATGGCTGGATGGCATCACGGACTCGATGGATATGAGTCTGAGTGAACTCCGGGAGCTGGTGATGTACAGGGAGGCCTGGCATGCTGTGATTCATGGGGTCGCAAAGAGTCGGACACGACTGAGCGACTAAACTGAACTGAAGACTCCTATAAACTTTGGATGATGATTACTGTGAGAAAAATTAGAATTTTCCTGAGCATCATAACCATTTTAATTGTGAAGCTTTGCCAACCAGATTCTTATCTGTGTACTGTTCGTATGTTTTCATTGAGTTGTTTTTGTCATTCAGTAGCTATGTCATGCCCGACTCTTTGCAACCCCATGAACTACAGCACGCCAGGCTTTCTTGTCCTTCATTATTTCCAGAAGCTTGCTCAAACTCATGCCCATTGAGTCAGTGATGCCATCCAGCTATCTCATCCTCTGTTGCCCTCTTCTCTGGCCCTCAATCTTTTTCAGCTTCAGGGTTTTTTTCCCAGTGAGTTGACTCTTTGCATCAGGTGGCCAAGGTATTGAAGTTTCAGCTTCAACATCAGTCCTTCCAATGAATATTCAGGTTTGATTTCCTTTAGGATTGATTGGTTTGATCTCCTAGTCCAAGGGATTCTCAAGAGTCTTCTCTAGCATCACAATTTGAAAGCATCAGTTCTTCAATGCTCAGCCTTTTTATGGTCCAGCTCTCACATCCATACATGACTATTGGAAAAACCATAGCTTTGCCTATACAGACATTTGTTAGCAAAGTGATGTGTCTGCTTTTTAATATGCTCTCTAGGTTGGTCACAACTTTTCTTCCAAGGAGCAAGTGTCTTTTAATTTCATGCTGCAGTCACCATCTGCAGTAATTTTGGAGCCCAAGAAAATAAAATCTGCCACTGTTCCCACTTTTCCCCCATCTATTTGGCATGAAGTGATGGGACTGGATGCCATGGTCGTAGTTTTTTGGATATTGAGTTTTAAGCCAGATTTTTCACTCTCCTCTTTCACCCTCTTCAGGAGGCTGTTAATTCCTCTTTGCTTCCTGCTGTTAGTTGAAGTTGTAAATTAGATGATCTAAAATAGTTTATCATTCAACTATTTTTAGCTACAATGAAGACTTTTCTTGAGCTCTACATATTGAGATTTTTTTCTAAACTCTGAAAATCTCTGAAGGATTACTGAAATAATGCATCTTTACATAATTCTGATTTTGAAATATGGCTGTTGGAGCAAAATGGGCCAGGGATCATAATCTTATTTGTTTTGGTAATTTAAGACATGTGGAATGTTGGAATAGCTACAAATCTTTAATGTTGGGATGTAACTGGACTGTAAAATTGCTGTGGGGTGGTAGCTTCTGAGGATAGAAAGATGAATCGCTAGTTATTTCTTCAAAGATGACAGTCCAGCAGGAACTCTAATAGTGAGCAAATAATTATAATGAGATGTGGTGAGGGTAGTAAAAATGTGATGCAAACTTGCTACTATGGTATCACCAAAAGAGATACCAACTTCATCTAGGACACATACCATGAAGATGCTGCAGAGAGCTGGAAGGAAGGGAAAATTTTGAGCAGAGGAAAAAACATGGAACAAATCGAATGTAAGAGGACGTTATTGTTAGTCACCTAATCGTGTCCGATTCTTTGCAACCCCATGGACTGTAGCCCACCAGACTCCTCTGCCATGGAATGCTCCAGGCGAGAATACTGGTGTGGGTAAGTCATTTCCTTGTCCAGGGGATCTTCCCGACCCAGGGATCAAACACAAGTCTTCTGCATTGCAGGCAGATTCTTTCCCATGTGAGCCACCAGAGGATAGCATGACTCTTTTCAACTGTAAGAATATAAAGATAGGATAACACAGAAACGTAAGTTGGATATGCAGCGGGTCTGACAGTAGTGTATCCTAAGTATATATGAGTAAGTTTGGAACTTACTTCAATAATAGGAAACCATTCGTTGCTTTTTTGTAAGGAATGATATGATCCTGAGTTTTAGGAGAATCACTAGCACAGTCTTCGGGAGAAGGCAGAGATAGATTCAGTGAGAATTGGTCTGAGACAAGGCTGCCATAGTAACACTTGAGATGATGGTCAGCAGAATCCAGGGGTAAGTAGGCATAGGATTAACAGGAGGGAGTGACATGGAGAGGTTTGTAGGAGTTTGAATCTGCTCACCCAGCAATTGAAAGTTGGCCCTGAAAAGGCTGAAGGAGGCTGACTGTGTGGAAAAGAGAGGAGAGGGGCAAGCTTTCTTTTTGTGAGGGACCTTGAGCTGGGGATAAAGACGGAAAGAAAAGAAAACACAGCTCTGACATTATCTTTGAATATTTTTAGTGTATGGGGATACAGTACTATTTGTAATGTATTTAATTCTCTCCATATCCCCTGGAGGTATTACTATCTATAACTGATGGATGATGAAGCCGTTTCAGGGAGGTCACATCGTTGACCTCAGATCACAAAACTGGAAGTGCTGGAATTTGGAATTGAATCTAGGTCTATCTGACCCTAAAGCTCAACCTTTTCCCACTCAGTTACTTTGGGAATCATCACAGACAACTATAACTGAAGTGATGGGTATACAGGAAGATGTTCCGTTTGGGTGCACAGGAAAAATGGGTATGCAGGAAGAATGTATAGACAGAGAAGGGGCGATGGCAAGGTGGTTTCCTATGCTCGAACAGAATTTCCTGCCCCTATCCTTGTTCGTTTCCCATCTTTTGTCCACCCAGCAGCAAGACCGGGCATCTCAAAATGTAGATCAGGTTGTCAACCCTCTGCTCAGAACCATCTTCCTTGTCAATCAAAATATAATCCAAACTACTGCCGTTCACAGGGCAGCCACGGCTCTGCCACAGGCTTCCCCTCTGATTTTTTCTTTTATCGCCTCCCCCAGGCCACACTGCCAGCCAAAGCCAAGTATGCTGTCTTTCTGGACCATTCCATTGACTGCCTGCTTGAAACACTTCCCCAGCTGATCTCTGTTACTCTATCAGAGAGACTTTCCCCAAGCAACCTGTCTGAAATAGCACCTTCCATTATCATATTCTGCTTCTTCACTGTCTTTTTCCGCATCAAAAGTTTCATCACTGGATGTATTAATCTTGTTTATTTGCTTCATGTTAACTGCCCCTCAAATCTCCGCTCATGTCCAAACTTCATGCAGGTAGAGAGTTGTTGTTGTTTTTTTTTTTTTTTGTCTACTCCTGTGTCCCTAAGATCTAGAATATAGTAAATGCCCAGCAAATATTTGGATGAGTGAATACAGCCAGATTGACTTTTAAAAACAAGTAAGTCAGATCATCTCCCCGCTCCCCAGACCCCATTTAACCCTCCCATTTTAGTAGTCTCCCATTACTGTTAAAATAAAATCCAGACTCTTTCCCATGTCCTCCAAGGCCTTCAGTGGTCTGGACCTTGGCTGAAACCAACCCCTAGTCTTGCCTTTCCTCCCTGCTTGATGACATTCCGGCCACTCTGGCCTTCTTGTTCTTCCTGGAATTCGCTAAGCTCATTTCTTCCTCTCGCTGCTCATTCTGCCAGCCGCTCCTTCTACCTGGCTGGCTCCTTTTGACCTTTCAGATCTTTGCTCAAGTATTGCTTCTGCAAAATAGCCTCTCTAGAAACCGCCCTCCCAATGCTAGTCCCTCTACCTGGCTCTTGCCACGACTCTGCTAACTGTGATCATTGTGATTATCGCTGACTAAGCAATCATGCTCATTTATCTACTTATTATTATTCTCTCTCTCAAGCTGGGATATAAATTTCATTAGGGTGGAGGCTTTTTCTGTTTTATTTGCTGTCATAACCCCAGCATCTGAAATGGAGGGTTTTGATTCTCTTATAAGCCCAATACTTACAGGATAAATGAATGAAATACTTCTGCCCCTCTTGTGAAGGTGGCTCACTGCTACTGGGAGTACTAGAATCCTCTTTTAGTGACAACACAGTTTAAATAAATGCTAAAACTCCTTTATGCAGTTGGAACAGTCAGTAATGAGACTACCTTTCAAACTGGCTCATGAAATTCTAGTACATTATAGAGATTCTGTTTGCAAATTCTTAGGAACCCAAGTCTCTCAGACTGTCAGACTGTTGTAACTTTATTTTTAGTTGTTGCCAAAAGTATTTGACTGGATTAGATTGCTGCTTCCTCAAGGAGACTGAGTACTGTATTCCCTATTATAACCCCTATACCTTATCCAGAGCAGATGAAGAGGTTCAATAAATGTTGATCAGTGGTAATTTTTTTTAAATTTATATTAAAAAATTTGGGATTTCCTATAAAGTATTTCCAGTGTTTTTAGGTTTTAGAACTGTACCTACCCCTCGACCCCACCCCCACCATCTCTAGGAAGCTCAAGTTTTAAGAAATATTTTATTACTGACAAACTGTAGAAGAGGAATGAAGGAATGCTATCCTATACTAAATTTAAATTCTGTCCACCAGGCTGGAGAAACAGAGGGGACCTGTAATCATTTATTCACTG
This sequence comes from Capra hircus, assembly GCF_001704415.2. Lineage (NCBI taxonomy): Eukaryota > Metazoa > Chordata > Mammalia > Artiodactyla > Bovidae > Capra > Capra hircus. The sequence goes on along the minus strand of NC_030813.1, from coordinate 88,166,091 downwards.
ACTGTTAACTCCCTGTTTGGATGAGGTTGGGGTGGAGGCTCTGTGGCCCAGCATCCCTCTTTACTCCTATTTTCTTTCTGATAAAACGGCCAGTGTTCCATGTGGCTCCAAAAGTTTTGGTTAGGGGATTAAAAAAGCGAGCAGCAGGTAGCTGTGACGCAGGTTTTGCAGAGTCACTGGGCTGCACACACCTTAGGCCAACATAACCAGTGAAAGGTAGCAGTGTTTGAACTGAATCTGTGCTTTTTCGATGGAGCAGTACCTTTTCAATAAAAGCACGTTTATACCGACTCCTTAAGAAGTTTAGACTGGAGGGTTGTCTCCAGAAACTTGCCCCCTTGCTGCCAAGCCCCATTTGTTTGTCTTGGCAGCCTGGCTGTGTCTGCTTGGCTGGTGCTAATGCTGGGATGTTAAATTGATGAAACACAGAGCTCTTGATCCTTTTCAGTGAGGCTTCTATTTGGTTAATGACAGGGTAGAGTTCTTTGCTGCTAGCCACCTGTAACAGGCCAAGTTGGAAAAAAAAAAATAGATTCAGAGATGTGGAAGAGGAAATTTTTCTTAAAAAATAAAAAAAACCACCAAACACTTCATTTTTTTTTTGTTGTTGTTTGTCTCTGTGTTTTACTCTCCAAAATAGATTTTAAAACACTGAAAAAGAAAGTAAGAAAAAGATCACCTGTATCCCATCACTATTTTTGGACAGAGGCTATGGAGAATGGATGCTGTTGTAGTTAGAGATTTGAGAACCTGTGGCAAGAGAGTTTGTTTGAATAATTAGCTCTGCTCTTTGTGATGGCTTTTGTCTTACTCTTTCTTTGGTCTCGATAGGATGCTTTTGTTCAAATGATCCCAACATATGATGCTACTTGGTGTAAATATTTGAGCATAGGTAACCTGACAGAAACATGAAAGGGTTTGGCTTTTCGACAGTTTGGGCACTTCAGAGCCGCAGACCAACTGTACTTGTGTGAAATGCGCTCTTATTTGTTTGGTGTGCTCAGGATTTGACTGCCCTTGGTCTTCATGACTATTCATTGTTCCAAAAGCCATGGGCCGTAACTAGACTTTTTAGAGCCAGCAACACAGAAAGGAAGCAAAAATAAATCATCTCTCTGGTTTATGTTTCTCAAGAGGGATTTTTAATATTGCTTAAGTTGTTACAGGTGTTGATAGTCCTCTGAAGCTGGTGACCTTATCAGTCCCTCACTCTACTCAGGATTTTGCTCAAACTTTCCACCTCTCAGGAGAGTCAAAACAGCAGCCACCCAGTTAAAGTCACTCTTTAATGACTTCCTTGCTTTATTTTTTTCATAGCTGTTATCATGATATGGAATTATATATATATATATATATATATATATATATATATATGTATCTCCTCAACTGCAGTGCAGGCTCTTTGAGGACATACATTATTTTTTATTCATTTCTTAACCCTCAGCGCTCAAAAGAGAATACAGGATACAGTAAGTGCATGATAAATATGTGTTGAATGACTGTATAAATAAGAAATGGAAAGAAAGAATAAAGGATAATACAGAGAAAGAAAATAAGAACTATTTCTCAGATAATATCATTCGATATATCACTAGTTCAACCAGGATAGGACAGTCTATCAACCTTGCACATGAGAAGTGATTATTAATAGTACATTTAATAAAACTTGGAGTAAAAGCTGAACTGCATGTAGCAAACATAGCACTTAGTCTAAGTAAATGAAATTAGTCAGCCAAAGATCAGGGAATATGCAAACATTTTGTGGCATGGTTGAACTGAAGGGTTGGGCAGAGAAGTTAGATTTGTTGGAAAAAAGATGTTAAAAGAGCATGAGTTTGGAACTTTTACCATTGGTCGTAAGAGTACATTTAAAATTCACTTGCCTACAAGACCCTCTCTTTTTAAAGGGGGTAAGTTTGTCAGTTTGAGAGTCTCTATAAGTTGCTTATACCTGTTCTCTGAGTATAGCAGCATTTATGGTACTGCTGTAGCACATGTTGCCACAAACAGATGGAATTGACAGAAGAAAATTTCTGCTGTCCACTAAAGAAAAAAATGTTTAGAGGGGACATTTGATGAATAACAGATGGCATGAGAAGTAGCCTGTCAAATTACGACTGGTGATAATGAATTAATGAGCATCCTATAATTAACTTCCGCGTTAGGCCCACTTTTTATATGAGTCAGATCATTGCATTTTGTATTTTCTTTCCATATCTTTATGCATTAACTTTTGCCATGAAGATTTATCTGTTTTGTTTTGCTGTCTTCCTAAAGATTGTATTGTACTTCATCAAATTGATATGTTAGAGCGAGACTGTATTGAGAACAAGGCTCTAAAAATTATATTGTAGTTCATCAAATTGATAGGTTAGAGTGAGACTGTATTGAGAACAAGGCTCTTCTTATGTTAGCTGTTTGCCCAGCATGTAGGACATAATCTGTGACTTTTGATCTTAATTGAATATTCCAAATATATTTAGCCTTTGCTTTATGACAGGATGTTTAGCTACTTTCTGGTTATTGATTTCATAGGTAATGATTCAGTGACTGTCTGAATGCATATGGTTGGTTTAATGATGCTTTTGACTCACAGTCTTATAATGAATTCCCAAGGGAAATTTCTCAGGCAAACATTTTTATATCTCTTGATTATGAATGTTATGATACTTTCCAAGTTTAAATATTCCTTTGGTTTCATAAAATAAACAAAGGCTTTTTTTAAAACCTTATCTGGCATTAGTAGTGGCAATTTCTTCTTTCTAACACATTTTGACTAAAGGTATTCTTCAGATTTAGATACAGGTAACAACTTATTTTAATCTTTTTTTAAAAAAATTCTGAGTCTGTTTTTTGAAGAGTGATAGCATGTTTATGGCTTTTATTAATATATGATTTTGTTATAAATTATGCATCCCATTAATTTTTCAAGGAATTTAGAGGTCTTTGAGCTTGGACCACTTACTATTATTGTTGCTATCTTAGTATCTTAAAAATCATTCTCATGTGAGGTCTCTAAAACTCTTTTTTCTTCTCTCTGTCAGTTTTTTGAAATTCTGGTGGCTTTTGAAGTTGTTTCAAATTGTTAACACATACACACATATTCATACGATATATGGTACATAATTACCGTTCCTTCCACTGCTTGGTTACTTTATAGAGGAGTAGAATAAACTAGAAAATCCATCTTGAGCAGCTCTAGTAAACAAAAAAAGAAGCCTCTGACTATGTAATATGACCATATCTTGATTAAAAATTAGCTAATGGACAGTAAAAAAGAAATAAAAAAGGAGATACTCTTGATACTTAACTTTTTTTGTCTCTGTTTAAAAATTAATCTAAGTTATTGGAATACTAAAATCTTCCCCTTTTAATATAGCTTTATGATAATAGTTTTGTTGATGTTAGGATGATATTAGTAATAATAAGTATAATTTGAGATTTTTATATGTGTAAGTCACTAGATTTCTTGTTTATTTTCTCATTTGGTCCTATAACTACCCCTTTTTTACAGATGATGAAACTGAGACTTTGGGAAGTTAACTGTTTCTTAGAGGTGGACTCAGTGCTCAGATTTGGGTCTGTCCAGCTTTCAAACTCCGTGTCTTAATCACAATGCTCTGCTATATATATTAGTTTTGATAATTTACATTCATCCCTAAGTATTTATTTTCAAAATATTTCTGATTGTGTGGATTTGTATGACCTTCTCAGAGTTGACATGTTATATACATCAGTTCAGTTCAGTTCAGTCGCTCAGTTGTGTCCGACTCTTTGCGACCCCATGAACCGCAGCATGCCTGGCCTCCCTGTCCATCACCAACTCCCGGAGTTTACCCAAACTCATGTCCATTGAGTCAGTGATGCCATCCAACCATCTCATCCTCTGTCGTCCCCTTCTCCTCCTGCCCTCAATCTTTCCCAGCATCAGGGTCTTTTCTAATGAGTCAGCTCTTCGCATCAGGTGGCCAAAGTATTGGAGATTTAACATTTTTATCCAATAGCTACAAAGTTACTAGTTCTCTTTAAGCTTTATCCTCTGGTTTCAATCTGTTCTCTAGTCCTAGACTTCTTCTTTAAACAGAGTCCTCATCCTTCATCCAACTCCAGACTTAATCAAATTAGAATTGATCTTGGGCCTAAGTATTTGTAATACATTCATTCTCTAAATAGTAGTTTTCATATTTAATGTTTTACAGTTTGTAAAACACCTCTGAAAAGTTAAAAGGTCTTTTTGTATACAAAGCTGTATTTCATTAGCATTTTTTCATTAATATTTCGTATGTTCTGCCAGTATTTGGCAACTGATGCCCTATGGGCAGTAGACAAACTGAGCTTGATAACATTGCGTCATTTGTGGTCACCAGTTTCCAACAGAATATTTAAGTGTTCTTTCAAAGTCCTTGTTACATTTAGCCCTACTGTTACTGAAAATGGGGTGGCATATATAAGCAGAAACCCTTTCTGGTATCTGGAGTTAGCCATTACATACCCATTTATAATCACAGTAATTATTTACTTTAGAAGTTCTTAACCTGGGGACCATGGAGAGGGTTTCAAGGTATCTTCGAAGAGCCTAGAGTGTGAAAAGAAAAAAAGTGTCATAGGACCATTTTAAAACCAGTTCACAGATTTCGTCATTCATTCAGTTATTCATTGAGTTATCATCCACTCAAATTCCGCAAAAGAAAACTAGATCCAAAGAAAGTTATAAAACATTCATATTCTCAAAACCCCTTCTGCATGTATTTAACCACCTACACCTCAGGGTCAGAACTTTTAAGATACAACGTTTTGACCATATCTTCTGTTCCTATTCTTTTGTTAATTTCCTTTGCTCACCTCTTAGCCTTTTTGGACTGCGGCTGTTTTTGTTTTTAAGGCGAGGAGGGCATGGACATTTGGTCTGTTTGTTTTTAATTAACACCATGATTCAGTTTGCCTCTAGTTGCATAAGTGGCTGTATTTCAGAGAGACAGAGAGAAGAGAGAGGGAGAGAGTGAGCTGTGGGATGGGGGCAGCAAGAAAGAGAGACTAATTGACTGTAATTTGGAGAATGTAGGATTCTAGATGATTGGCTGATATTCAAACAGGATATTCGAAACCTGTTATTTCAGTGATGTACATTCTAATAATCTTAAACACAGTCCTATGATTCCCTTTTCAGTAAGAAAATTGATTTATCAGTTTTTTTTTCTCCTCATCACCATGAAGACCACTGCCTCCACCTCTGAATATTACCAGGGTTGAACTCACTCGATTAAGCTCTGCTCCCTTGTCAATGTGGGACAGACTTCAGCCACCGAATGACTAAAGACACAGTCAGTCAGGGCCAAGGACTCCCTGTCATTTGTGATTCCTCACTCTTCACTTTGTATTCTGTCCCCCAAAGATGAATTACTGTCTTTACTCTAATTGTCTAACAGAGATAATGAGTTTGTTTCCTGAACAAAGAAGCAGAGAGACTATGAAAGAAGAACATGAAATGTGCTATACATTTTAAGGGTAAATGTTGGTTTTGGATCAGTTTTTCGTGATTCTAAAAGAAGACTTAATTACTGTATAGTAATTAACCGTGGGATCAGTTTATCTTAGTCCTGCCATTCCTTAGCTGTGTCCTGTTTACAACTCAGTAAAATGGAATAGTAGTGGCTCAGACAGTAAAGCGTCTGTCTACAATGTGGGAGACCTGGGTTTCTTCCTCTTTTTCCCTGGGTTGGGAAGATCCCCTGGAGAGGGAAATGGCAATCCACTCCAGTACTGTTGCCTGGAAAATCCCATGGACAGAGAAGCCTGGTACGCTACAGTCTATGGGGTCGCCAAGAGTCATACATGACTGAGCGACTTCACTTCACTTCACTTCACTTCCAGGCTGGGGATAGAGCAGTCATGTGGGTAGCACATAGTAAGTCCTCAATAAGTGTTTATTTATTGTTGACATGGAGACATCTTTTGATGTCTCCCACTTTTAGTGACTTATCTAGGAACAACTATATTCTGTTTAAAGTAAAACAACCACTTCTATTTAAAAGTAAAACATCCAACAACCTGTATCAACTAATCCCAGAAGCAGGTAATATCTAATTTGGAGCAACTCTCATTCCTCTCTACCTGCCTAGATACCAGATCACTCAACATTCCAAATTTATTAAAATTAAAATTGATTTTGTTCCTTTATGTTGCAAATGAATTGAGTGTTACTACTGTTGTATATGTGTTTAAGGGTTTTCAGCCTGTAAAAGTAAATGATTTGCCTCTAATCTATACTATGTTCTGCCAGTTTCTAGTAAGTAACGCCCATCGACAGTGAGCAAATAAAATTTACTCCCTCATGTAGGACATTTGGATTATTAGAAAAAGCACTTGTCATTTATTGATTTTTGTTGTTCATTATAAATATAGCACATCTTTATTTCGTTTTGCATTTAGACGTGCCAAAAGAACTTGAGACATAAAAGGAGAAAAAATGCTCACAACCCTACAACTCAAAGATCTTTATTATTTATATCTTGGGTAATTTCCTCCCATGATTTTTTCTATCAGTTGAAGACGGTTATCTTCCAATGGATGTCACTTTGAATATGTTCACTTGAGTAAACTTCTCAAGAACCTTCTTCTGTCTTTTGGTCCTTTGTAGTTCCTCCCTGTGTTGTCTTGGAGCACTGCACAGGAAGTAGTCTGTTTAAAAGAGAATAAGTGTTATTGAGTCACTAAGTCATGTCCAACTCTTTGCAACTCCATGGACTGCAGCACAACGGTTTCTACTTGTCCTTCACTATCTGCCGGAGTTTGCTCAGATTCATGTCTGTTGAGTTGGTGGTGCTGTCCAAGCATCTCGTCCTCTGCTGCTCTCTTCTTCTTTTGCCCTTGGTCTTTCCCAACATCAGTCTTTTCCAGTGAATCGGCTCTTTGCGTCAGGTGGCCAAAGTATTGGAGCTTCAGCATCAGTCCTTCCAATGAAGATTCAGGACTGATTTCCTTTAGGATTGACTGGTTTGATCTCCTTGCAGTCCAGGGGAATCTCAAGAATCTCCTCCAGCTCTTCAATTCAAAAGCATCAATTCTTCGGCACCCAGACTTCTTTATGGTCCAACTCTCACATGTGTACGTGATCACTGGGCTTCCCAGGTGACTCAGGGGTAAAGAATCATCCTGCCAATGCAGAATCTGGAAGAGATGAGGGTTTGATCCCTGGGTCGGGAAGATCCCCTGGAGGAGGAAATGTCAACCCACTCCAGTTTTCTTACCTGGAAAATTCCCACAGACAGAAGGACCTGGTGGGCCACAGTCCATGGTGTTGCAGAGTTGGACATGACTGAGCGCTAAGTCGCAGAACAAGTGAAGAAGCAAATATGCAAGTGTAAATAATGGACAAGCCATGCAAGAGGAGCCTACCATTCTAACAGCTTGTATGTAGGAAATGCACATTTTCTCCCTAGTGCCTCTCCAGTGGTGGCTTAGCAGGAAAGACAGGGCTCCTGAGGACATGAATACTGGGAGGGCTAAGTGAGTGCTTTTGTAAGTGAATTAACAGCATTTTCAGCAGATCTTGCTACTTCTAAAAATAATTTAGAAATGATTTAAAATGTATTTCCCTTTAGCTACAGGATATAATGGACCTTTAAACAACTCCATAGAAATGTCTGTGGACATTTCTGGTAGAGGGTATATTAAAGTTAGGTGGATTCAGGTTTCATGGGGTGTGAAACTTGTATAAAATTAGGTATGATATTGACTATTTATTTGGCACTGGAAAAAGAATCATAAAAATTACAAACCTGATAAAGCTGACAAATATTGTTAACATCTCAAAATCCAGAAGACACATAATGTTCTTATTAAGTGGCTGCTTGACATGTTTCTGTGTTGTTTTTTTTTCCTCCAATTTTTGGCTCCTGTGCTGCCTCTTTATTTATCAATGGTTTTGCAAAATCATTTTTGCAGAGAATCTGGAAAGTTGTCAGTTTTCCTATTAGCGTGATCAGAATTAGTATTTTATTAATGAAAATTGAGATGCGTACAACATGTACATGCAGTCATCTTTATTATTTGTAGTACTGTATTGGACTGTGCCTTACAAACAAAACGATTCGGATAAATTCAATCTCATGCATTTCTCATCGCAAAAGAAAAAAATCAGTACACAGTGTTCGTAATTATATACGTTGAATTATCAAGTATCTTTATAATGGGGTGAATTTCCATTTTGAGCAGCCACTGATAAATATTAGTTCCTTCACTTAAAATTTTACACATCTGAGGGATGGGAAAATTTTCCATAGTCCAGATTCTATCTTCATATAATTCAAACCCTGTTTCTTCTCTGCTACTCATACACATCCAGCTCAAGCCCTGATTCAGTTCAGTTCAGTTCAGTTCAGTCACTTAGTCGTGTCTGACTCTTTACGACCCCATGAATCGCAGCACACCAGGCCTCCCTGTCCATCACCAACTCCCGGAGTCTACCCAGACTCATGTCCATCAAGTCAGTGATGCCATCCAGCCATCTCATCCTCTGTCGTCCACTTTTCCTCCTGCCCCCAGTCCCTCCCAGCATCAGGATCTTTTCCAATGAGTCAACTCTTCGCATGAGGTGGCCAAAGTATTGGAGTTTCAGCTTCAGCATCAGTCCTTCCAATGAACACCCAGGACTGATCTCCTTTAGGATGGACTGATTGGATCTCCTTGCAGTCCAAGGGACTTTAGAGAGTCTTCTCCAACATCACAGTTCAAAAGCATCAATTCTTCAGCACTCAGCTTTCTTCACAGTCCAACTCTCACATCCATACATGACCACAGGAAAAACCATAGCCTTGACTAGACAGACTTTGTTGCAAAGTAATGTCTCTGCTTTTTAATATGCTATCTAGGTTGATCATAACTTTCCTTCCAAGGAGGAAGCATCTTTTAATTTCATGGCTGCAGTCACCATCTACAGTGATTTTGCAGCCCCCCAAAATAAAGTCTGACACTGTTTCCACTGTTTTCCCATCTATTTCCCATGAAGTGATGGGGCCAGATGCCATGATCTTAGTTTTCTGAATGTTGAGCTTTAAGGCAACTTTCCACTCTCCTCTTTCACTTTCATCAAGAGGCTTTTGAGTTCCTCTTCACTTTCTGCCATAAGGGTGATGTCATCTGCATATCTGAGGTTATTGATATTTTTCCCAGCAATTGTTAATCCAGTTTGTGCTTCCTCCAGCCCAGCGTTTCCCATGATGTACTCTGCATAGAAATTAAATAAGCAGGGTGACAATATACAGCCTTGATGTACACCTTCCTTAATTTGGAACCATTCCAAACCGTTCCATGTCCAGTTCTAACTGTTGCTTCCTGACCTGCATATAGGTTTGTCAAGAGGCAGGTCAGGTGGTCTGTATTCCCATCTCTTTCAATATTTCCCACATTTATTGTGATCCACACAGTCAAAGGCTTTGGCATAGTCAATAAAGCAGAAATAGATGTTTTTCTGGAACTCTCTTGCTTTTTCCATGATCCAGCGGATGTTGGCAATTTGATCTCTGGTTCCTCTGCCTTTTCTAAAACCAGCTTGAGCATCTGAATGTTCACGGTTCATGTATTGCTGAAGCCTGGCCTGGAGAATTTTGAACATTACTTTAATAGAGTGTGAGATGAGTGTAATTGTGCGGTAGTTTGAGCATTCTTTGGCGTTGCCTTTCTTTGGGATTGGAATGAAAACTGACCTTTTCCAGTCCTGTGGCCACTGCTGAGTTTTCCAAATTTGCTGGCATATTGAGTGCGGCACTTTCACAGAATCATCTTTCAGGATTTGAAATAGCTCCACTGGAATTCCATCACCTCCACTAGCTTTGTTCATAGTGATGCTTTCTAAGGCCCACTTGACTTCACATTCCAGGATGTGTGGCTCTAGGTGAGTGATCATGCCATTGTGATTATCTGGGTTGTGAAGCTCTTTTTTGTACAGTTCTTCTATATATTCTTGCCACCTCTTCTTAATATCTTCTGCTTCTGTTAGGTCCATACCATTTCTGTCCTTTATTGAGCCCATCTTTGCATGAAATGTTCCCTTGATATCTCTAATTTCTTGAAGAGATCTCTAGTCTTTCCCATTCTGTTGTTTTCCTCTATTTCTTTGCATTGATCCTGAAGAAGGCTTTCTTATTTCTTCTTGCTGTTCTTTGGAACTCTGCATTCAGATGCTTATATCTTTCCTTTTTTCCTTTGCTTTTGTTTCTATATTTGTTTCATCCTCTTAGTACTATTAAGTTGCCTCTACTGGTCTTCCTCAATATATCTGTACTATATTTTAATCAGGTCAATTTTAAACTAACGTGATATTACCTAGGACAAGGCTTACTGGCTAATAAGAATAGCAGTAATTACAGCTTTCAATTGTCAAGTGCTCTATGTCAACCTTGTGCTGAATTGTTGAGCCCGCAATCCTTGAAGTGACTCTCTGCGGTGATTTGTGTACTGATCTCAGTTTTATTGATGAGAACATTGAATTTGTTGAAATTTCTGCTCAGGTGTGTCAGACTCCAATGCTCGTGTTCCAAACCATTACAGACCTCTTCAGCAATGTACACTTGTGATGGGATGCTTTGAATTCAAATATGACCCTATGTTTATATTAATATGAGTATATTAATAAAATAGTAATAACAAAATGACAGTAATTCTTACTCTATATTTTCTAATGGCAATTCCCATACCCTTGGGTTTTCTGAATGTATAGTACTAACCCTTTCAGCACTAAATCATTTTAGAGTGAATTATTTGTAAAACCAAAAATGTCTGGTCTGGATAAAATTTAATATTTCAGAATTTTACACAGTAAAGGTACTTGTTTATAGTAAGACAAGATTCAATACTTAATTCTAAAAATTAGTGCTACAAAATGAAAAGACCAGTCCTTATTAGGTGAAATATAGAATTTACTTATTTCACCTATTTTTTAATTCAATATGCTTTCAGTCTTTGTGAACAAATGTAAAATATTAGTTTTCCTCATCTTTGTTATAAAAGTTCAGAAGCATATGTATATGTCTAAACATATTCCCGCCTTTGCCAAGCAATAGATAAAGTTAATATAACCTTTAGAGTCAAAATCTGCCCAATTCTTCCTTTTCTCACTGTTGAAAGAGGTTTGCTATTTTTGAAGGAAGGGAGTCTCTTTTTTTAACTCCCAAAGCTCAGTTGTGGTACTTAAATATCATGATAATCATCCCTAATGAGTTTTCTCTCTAGTCCTTGTTAAACACAGGTTTTTTTCACAAGCAAAGGGAAAGCAAATCCATAAGTGCCAGTCTCAAAGACAACCTGTGTTTACTGGGACCATACGATATTTGTATTGTGTTACTTGGTTGTTCTCCAAAAGGTAGTTGTCTAACCAAACAGATTTATCTCATTTTAAATGTTTATTAAGGATACTGATATGTATGGGTTCTGGAGCCAGGTACTTGGATTTGAATCCCACTGCCACTCCATACTGGGCTTCCCTGGTGGCCCAGTTGGTAAAGAATCTGCGTGCAGTGCAGCAGACCCCAGTTCTTTCCCTGGGTCAAGAAGATGCCCTGGAGAAGAGGACAGCAACCCACTCCAGTATTTTCGCCTAGAGAATTTCATGGAAAAAAGCGCTTGGCCATATGGGGTCACCAAGAGTCGGACACGACTGAGCAACTAACACTTTTCACTTACCACTCCATACTAGCGGTGTTTACCTTTAACTGATTTAACATTTTCATGCCTCAGTTTCCTTATCTGTCTGATATGGATAGCAAATATTGGATTGCTAGATGACTTGAATTTGTAAATATATGTAAGTACTTGGAACCCTGAATACTATGAACTAAACTCTCAGTAAATCTTAGCTGTTGTTTTTAATAGCAGGCAGACTCTGTAGCTACTAGGTGGAGTAATTCAAGATGTGTTAGGAATGATTCTCTGACTGCAACTATTTCTACTACCAATAGCCATGGAATCTGAAATGATATTATCAAAGACTCAACAGGAACCTCTTAATAAATGCAAATTATCCTCAGAGGGATGATGTCATTATTTTCTCATTTTGGAGGTATAATTAACATATATTAGTGTACAACATGTTTCCATATTTGTGTATCTTGCAAAACAGTCTGTTGCTATACATAAACTTTTTTTCTTATAATGAGAACTTTTAAGATCTACTCTCTTAGCAGTTTTCAAATACTCAGTATGGTGTTATTATCTATAGCCCCCATGCTGTACATCACATCCTCATGACTTATTTACCTTATAGCTGGCAGTTTGTATCATTTGAGCCCCTTCACCATTTTGTCCACCTCCCACTCCCTGCCTCTGACAACAACCAAACTGTTCTGTTCTTTAGGAGCCCCTCCCCCTATTTTTTTTTTTTTTTAAAGATTCCATATATATGTGAGTTTCTACAGTGGTATCAGACATTCTCTGCCTATTATCTTTAGGATGTGAATAGTTAGTAAGAAAAATGAAATGATGAATTGCAAGGCAAAGGTTTATAGTCAAATATGTTTAGGGAGCATTTGGTTAAGCACCTGGGTTTCTTTCACAGTGGGACTCTTCATATCTTTTGCTGTGTAAATGTCATGGCAAATTTCTAGCCAGAGTCAATGGAATCAGGGGAGTTTCCCGCTCCCTTGGCCCCTCCCTGACATCTTTAAAGACCATTCTTCCTATTTAGTGTTCTTTGAGATAAAATCTGTTATACTCCTTAGGATATCATCAGTTTGAAACCTGATAGAACAGTATTTGACAATTTGACATGGGCAAGTTGTCGCTGATTTTTAGTTGCTAAGTGGTGTCCAGCTCTTTGCAACCCCATGGACTGCAGCACACCAGGATCCTCTTCCCTTCACTATCGCCCAGAGTTTGCTCAAATTCGTGTCCACTGAATCAGTGATGCTATCTAACCATCTTATCATCTGCTGTCATCTTTTCCTTTTGCTTTAAGTCTTTCCCAGCATCAGGGTCTTCTCCAGTGAGTCACTCTTCGCATCAGGTGGCCAAAGTATTGGAGCTTCAGCATCGGTCCTTCCAATAAATATTCAGGGTTGATTTCCTTTAGGATTAACTGCTTTGATCTTTTTGCTGTCCAAGGGACTAAGAGTCAGCTGCAGCCAAAATAGTGGATTCAGGTTGTGGGAGACACTTTGAAGGAGATGGCAGTGGGAGGCAAGGGAACCTGTCTCATTTGGAAGGAGTTTGTGACTAAGACCGACTGTGCTGCAGAGACCCCACTAGCTCTGATGCATAAAACTGGCTCAAGTCTAGATATGTATTATGAGAACTGTAGGGCCCCAGACCAGTACTGATTTTGATTTATTAAGAAATTTAGTTGAAAGATGGAGGCTGGCTACTGAGGCAGTTTGAAAAGGAGAGTCTTACTGGCAGGTGGACTCATGTGCTAATGTGCTGATTGCTGGCCAGGTATGGCAGCTCAAGCACATAGTTTCATTTGGAAGCAATTTGAAATGTAAAATACCGGAGTTCTAGCTTGCTGCTAAGTCACTTCACTCGTGTCCGACTCTGTGCGACCCATAGACGGCAACCCACCAGGCTCACAAGTCCCTGGGATTCTCCAGGCAAGAACACTGGAGTGGGTTGCCATTTCCTTCTCCAATGCATGCAAGTCAAAAGTGGAAGTGAAGTTGCTCAGTCGTGTCCGACCCTCAGTGACCCCATGGACTGCAGTCTTCCAGGCTCCTCCGTCCATGGGATTTTCCAGGCAAGAGTCCTGGAGTGGGGTGCCATTGCCTTCTCCGAGTTCTAGCTTATACTTCCTCAAAGTGATTGGGACAATATTTGTTTATGAGAAGGAAAAAGAAAGATCCGTTTTATGGAAGTAGTAATACCCCAAGTATGTTCATTGACTGGTATACATACTATGACTAAATTTACTTAGTTATGTTGCATTACATTATAATCTATTAATTATATTAATACCGAAAATATATTTTTGCTATAGATACTTTACAGATGATAAAGTTTATAGCTGGCAGATATGTTTTAAGATTTTAAAGCTCAAACTTTCAATTTTGTAATTAGTTTCTCTTTTTATAAATGTGATTCCTGAATAAAAGAAAAAAACCTTTAAACTTCAAAAATATTGCTTATTGTTTAAAACCTTCAATAATGTCCAATTTACATATGAACATAATGAATAGATTATATTTCCTTCAACATGTGTAATTTATTTATGAAAAGTCCTTTCAGAAATATTTTAGGTTTGGGTTTTGGTTTCATTACTTTTAAATTTTGAAAAATATTTGAAGCCAGTTAGTGTAACACACTCCTTTCCCCTCAGTATCAGTCTATTTCTGTATCTGTAACTACAAATTTCTGTGTCTGAAAAATATTCAATTTACGTCATAAAATAGCACTGGCCTTACTTCTAAGTATACTGGCATTATGATAGAGCTGACTTTTCCACTAGCGTGTCCACACCTATCTTTTAAATATTTGGTTTCATATGTTTTCTTTTGATGGCCATCTAGTATACTCATGGTTTGCTACCATTTTGGAATCTGCCTGTAAGAAATGACTTCAGACATTGTTGAGAAATCTGTGCCATTCTTTTCCCACTATCAATTGCTTTGTTTTTTGTTTTGCTTTCTTCTTTTTTCTCTTCTGACATCTGTTCTGAGTAGCTCAGATTCACTCTAGCCAGGCAGTCATTTCGTGCTAAATGCTACTTGACCTTCAAGAATCCACAGACTGAGCCAGGATTGGGTCAGACTTGATCCTCTCCAGTTTTAGATATCTGGCCAACTTCTCTAGCCAGAATTAGGCTCTGACTGTCCTAAAGGTCTGTGGATGCTTTCATGAAAAAGTATGTTGTCCTTACATTTGTCTACAGTCTGTCTCTTCAGTGAAAATAATGGAAATTGTGTGTTAGTGCTGTTTTCTTTTGGAACACCTTATCTGAAGGCAGTTTCTTTCTTTCTGACTGTCTTTCTCTCTCCTTTCCTCCCTCTTTCCCATCCTCCTTCCCTCCCTCCCTGCCTTCTTTCCTTCTTCTCTGTCTTTCTTTCTTTGGTTCCATTCTTTCTCACTGTTTATCACCTCTCTCCTTTCCCTTTCCCTTCCTTCCTGTTTTTATCTCTCTCCCCTGACCAACACACTTCTCCAATTTCTCCTAGTTCTTCTTTTTCTGAGGGTGGTGGTGGGTGGAAACATTCACTTGCTGTTTTTGTCTCTCTGGTCTCTCCTGCTGGCACCCTTACGAAGGTCTCTGTAGCAAGGCAGGTAAGAGAGGTGGTGGCGATGGCACCAGCCACCAGCTGGATTAGACCAGTAATGCTGATTGATGGAAGCTTCCTGGAGTCTACACTTTGGCAGTAGTAGAACATTTGCCATCAATTATAGTTCACCACATAGGACTTCCCAGGCTTCCCTAATAGCTCAGTTGGTATAGAATCTGCCTGCAATGCAGGAGACCCCGGTCTAATTCGTGGGTCAGGAAGACCCACTGGAGAAGGGATAGGCTACCCACTCCAGTATTCTTGGGCTTCCCTTGTGGCTCAGCTGGTAAAGAATCTGCCTGCAGTGGGAAACCTGGGTTCGATCCCTGGGTTGGGAAGATCCCCTGGAGAAGGGAAAGGCTACCCACTCCAGTATTCTGGCCTGGAAAATTCCATGGACTGTATAGTCCATGGGGTCCCAGAGTCAGACATGACTGAGCAGCTTTCACTTTCATAGGACTTCCCTGGTGACTCAGCAGTAAAAAATCCCCTGCAGTGCAGGAGAGTGAGGTTAGATCCCTGGGTTGAGGAGATCCCCTGGAGAAGGGAATGACTACTCACTCCAGTATTTTTGCCTGGGAAATCCCATGAACAGAGGAGCATGGCAGGCTACAAAAAGTTGCAAATTGCAAAGAGTTGCAAAGAAGACTAACACTTTCACAGTTCGCCATAGACGTTCTTAGATGGTATAATCATGGCAGGCCTTATATGTATTTGTGACATTGCCATCATTGAAAATCTAGGAATACATTCTCTAAGACAAATCAGTGCTCCCTCTCCACAGGCATGGTAAAACACCATGCCATGAAAGAATTCTGCTAAGAACAGCAGTTTGGGAATAGTCATATAATAGATTAAATGTTGATATTTGTATCTTTGATGCCTCTTCCACAGATGCAATAAATCTCACTGAAAAACAAAGTGGGATTTGCTTTTTCTAGTGTAGGAGTGCCTTACCCTCTTTTCTATAGTGGCAATGCCTGGTCATGTGACTCTTAGAACATATTTATGACCACAAAACTGATTATGTTGTTCAGTGCTTTTGTGAAGGTTAAAAAAAAAATGTTCCAAGCAGTGGTCATGTGAAGAATGATGTGGTAACAGCCTTGTCCACCCCTTTCTCAAACTGCAGAGTGTAATATAATTTTTGAGGCAAACTTGGAAACATTGACATCAAGATTATCATGTCATTTTTCAGAATAGCATATTGAGGGCTTAAGATGGTATGTGAAGCACTCTTCTAGCTGGTGGTAACACCAGGATGTAAATAACAGGCAAGATTTCTAGAGAGAGATGTATCAGTTCAGTTCAGTTCAGTTCAGTCGCTCAGTTGTGTCCAACTCTTTGCAGCCCCATGAACTGCAGCATGCCAGGCCTCCCTGTCCATTCCCAACTCCCAGAGTTCACCCAAACTCATGTCCATCAAGTCAGTGATGCCATCCAGCCATCTCATCCTCTGTCGTCCCCTTCTCCTCCTGCCCCCAATCCCTCCCAGCATCAGAGTCTTTTCCAATGAGTCAACTCTTTGCATGAGGTGGCCAAAGTAATGGAGTTTCAGCTTTAGCATCATTCCTTCCAAAGAAATCCCAGGGTTGATCTCCTTTAGAATGGACTGGTTGGATCTCCTTGCAGTCCAAGCGACTCTCAAGAGTCTTCTCCAACACCACAGTTCAAAAGCATCAATTCTTTGGCACTCAGCTTTCTTCACAGTCCAACTCTCACATCCATACATGACTACCGGAAAAACCATAGCCTTGACTAGACAGACCTTTGGTGGCAAAGTAATGTCTCTGCTATTGAATATGCTATCTAGGTTGATCATAACTTTCCTTCCAAGGAGTAAACGTCTTTTAATTTCATGGCTGCAGTCACCATCTACAGTGATTTTGGAGCCCCCAAACATAAAGTCTGACACTGTTTCCACTGTTTCCCCATCTGTTTCCTGTGAAGTGATGGGGCCAGATGCCATGATCTTCGTTTTCTGAATGTTGAGCTTTAAGCCAGCTTTTTCACTCTCCTCTTTCACTTTCATCAAGAGGCTTTTTAGTTCCTCTTCACTTTTTGCCATAAGGGTGATGTGATCTGCATATCTGAGGTTATTGATATTTCTCCTGGCAATCTTGATTCCAGCTTGTGCTTCTTCCAGCCCAGCATTTCTCATGATGTACTCTACATATAAGTTAAGTATGCAAGGTGACAATGTACAGCCTTGACGTACTCCTTTTCCTTTGGAACCAGTCTGTTGTTCCATGTCCGGTTCTAACTGTTGTATAGCAAACCAATAAACATACAAAAAACAATCAGATTCAGTTCAATTCAGTCGCTCAATGGTCTGAGTATGATGCAGAGAAATAAAATGGAGTAATGTGACAAGAATTGACCGAGGCATTTGAAAATGAAAGTGAAAGTTGCTCAGTCGTGTCCAACTCTTTGTGACCCCGTGGACTATACAGTCCATGGAATTCTCCAGGCTAGAATACTGGAGTGGGTAGCCTTTCCCTCCTCCAGTGGATCTTCCCAACCCAGGGATCGAATGGCATTTGACGTGATTACAAAGAGATGATATTTAGGTCGACAGCTGAAAAAAGTGTGGGATTTGAGGAAAATCAGGAGGATTGGTTAGTAAAACATATGAGACAGAGAATGAACTGCTAAGAAGGTGAACTTTGGGTTAGAAGACAAAGTCAATGAGATGGGAAGCAGGCAGCCCTTGTATGTCTTTGTAAGCTAGCGTGAAATGTTTAGTTTCAGGTACCACAGAGGATTTTAAGCAGAAGGATGATGTGGTACGATTTACTTTTTTAAAAAGATCACCTTGCTGTGTCGAGAATGGAATAGGCACCTGCTGTCTAAGGCAGAGCCTTGTTTTTGAGATGAGATGTGGTGGTGTCTTGGACTATAATAGCAGAAAGGGAGATGGAAAGGAGTAAAGGATTTGGGATATGGTTTAAGGAGAGTTTGACAAGACGTAATGCGACCTGTGGAGTGAGAGAAAGAAGAAAGAGTGGTAATGCTCAGAAGTTAGATGTGAGGAAAAACACTGATGGGCCATGTCCTAAAATGGGGACCGTTAGAGAGGCAGTGGGTTTAGACAGCAAATTCTAGAGTTCTGTTTTGGCCGTGGAGTTTGAGATGTTCCTGTGGAAAATGTTGAGTAGATGGTTGTGTAACCAAGACTGGAGTCTCATATGCAGTTAAAGCTGGAGGTGGAGGTGACATCAGCAGTTGGAAAAGGCTCTTTAGAGCCGTGGGATTAGATGGGATCAGCTAAGGAAAGTAAACTGTCAGAAAAGAGAAGGAGGTCCAGAACAGACTCTTCATGCCTCCCTGCATGAAGTATGTGTTTTTTATGGCTAGAAGAGGGTGTAGCAAATGACACAGAGGAGGAGTAGCCAGTTCAGTGGGGGAAAATGAGAAGAGTGCAATTTCCCAGAGACCAAGGAAAGATAGCATTTTCAACAATGAGTCTAATGTGGCTTTAGGTTTTGTGTAATCTGAAGCTTAATCAAGGTAGGGGTTCTTTTAAAGATAAATAATACAAAATTATTAATACAAGTTAGGTACTAATGTGATTATTTAGAATGAGAAAGAAACCATGGAAAATTACAAAGTAAAGAGCTTAAAATGCCACAAATATCACAAAATTCAGTGAAAACAATTTTATTAATTGAAACAGCTGTTGGACTTACTCAGTTTTTCTTTTCCTTTTTTTTGGGAAGTAAGCTTACTCTGAAATTGCTTCTTCATATTAAGACAATTTTGTAATATATTCTACCAAGAGAGTAGAAAAGTAACTCAGTATCATGGCTGTTTGAAATTATATTTTTATTATTGATAAATTTAGACAAATTCTTCTAAGTATCTCAGCCAATTACCGATAATATCATGTAAATTTTTAGGATTATTTTTATTTTTTTTTGTTTCAATGCCATTCTCCCAAATCATCCCACTGTCTCCCTCTCCCTCTGGGGATTATTTTTAAAATGTAGGAAACATTTGTCAAATTTCTTTCATACATGAGCTTTAATATTTGAGGGCTTGCAATACTTAATATTTCAAGTTTGCATATACAGTGACTTATCATAAATAATCTTTGAGTTGACAATACTCATAAAAAGTTACAGATTTTTTTATAATCCAGTAAGGCATTTCTATCTTAGAGACAACTCACAATAACTGAGCTCTACAAGAAAGTTACTGTGAACCATAGAAATATATCCCACTGAACCCAAGCTGAATATACTCCCAACTCTATTTCTGTCTATACAGATCCCCCAAATGCTTGCCAGTGTCTCCCAACATAAAGACAAGTGTGATAGAGGGGAAGGCCAAGTGAGAAAGACCATGGCCTAACACGTTGAGGCTAAAATGTCTTATTTTTGCAGGGAATCATGGAAATGTATCATGGGATCATTGTTGGGGCTCTTCTCTGGGCCTTAGAAGTAGTCTGTGCAAATAGATGTCTGAACCTTAAACTTCTTTAGTTTCCTCTGGGAGGAGAGAGTAATAAGGCGAAGTGCATTCAGGACAGGCGAAAGAACAGGTGAAATAAAAACAAAGAGGTCCTCATTGAATTTATACTCAGAAAATTAAGATTTTGGATTGAAAAAATAGGTCTAAGTCTTGGTGAAATTTTTATGTGAGTAGCAATATGATGTGCCTGACAAATAGCACACCAGTGAAATCTACAGGGCAGCAGAGAGAAGTTGTTACATTTTTAGATATGAACTACATGGAGTGGCTCCCTATTTCCCTCACCAAAACAGAGGGAGAGTTGTCTGACACTTGCTGCATTAGGAGTCTTGCCTTTTAGAGTCACTTGTGTTCTTTATATTTAATATCTGCTATCTAATGTGTAAATAAAAATATAAGTGATTGAGGTGATGGGGGAGTCTAATGAAAAGCCTTTCTCAATTAAATTTAAAAACTTTTCTCTTCACATGTCAAAATCTGAGTGGTTTTTGAACCCAAGCAAAACCCAAGTAGATTTTACATTTATATTTTATTAAATTTATTTTCAGATGTGGTGTCAGGGAGAGTGTCCTGACTCAAAGTTTGCAGTCATTGAGTATGAACTCAGTAACTGCTTGCAATTGACTGAAGGTCTGTTCTTAAGGTCAAAGAAATTTGGGTTGAAATCATATTATTTGTCTAAATAATTGTCAACATTAACTGCGTGAAAATAGGTCAGAATGGAAATTGGAAGGTAGGATTTGGCAGAGAAGAGGGATGTAATTGGAAGTAACGGGCTCCCCCCATGGATCTCAATGGCACATTGTTACATTGCTCCGTTTGCTTGTTCATGTTGGCAGTTAGAATAACAACAAAGAAAGGCGTAAGGAATTCTCAGACATTGGTATTTATTTAGTCAGTTCTGACTAAAGCCAGAGCCCTTGTGTAATCAGCAATCTGTTCTTCTACTTAGACCAACCGTAAGAAGAGCTGCCTGGGACAGGAATGAAATTATGATTGAAGACAGAAAGAAATGGCACATGGTACTGATGCTCAGAATTGCTTTAAACCCCTCTGAATTTTCTTCATTTTACTTATTGTCTGACACAAGAAAAGGCTGCTCGACCTATGAAAAATCATCTTGTTTCTTTTCTTGCCACTTGAGAATATCAGCTTTAGGTTTATAATTTGATTTGCAGATTTATTAAGGAAGATGAGGGGGGAAATAGTGGGCAAATTTCCTACAAGCTTGATTCAGCCAAACTAGAGAAGGGGGTACAAGAAATCCTAGATTAGCTAGTTCAACCTTTAATCCAAAGACTGTATTCTCTATTGATGGTGAATCAATCTTTACGTAAATGGTCTAATTACTGCCCACTTAGGAATCTGCCCTGCACATATTGATGGAGAGCTAATAGTTTGTAGGGCCTCAAATTAAGTTGATCAGAGATCTTCTCTCTAATGGTCTTTCACATATTTGAAGACTTCATCCTTGCCTTCCCGACTCTGGAGGTTACAACCTATTTATTTGTCCTGTGTGTGAGATGGTGTTTGCATCATGTATCACTCCTATCACTTTTGTTTTGTACTTCCTGGAACAAGTCTGCCTTTGTTCATTAATCTACTCTCCCAGTGGACTTTAAGGGGTGACTGCTCTCTGCAGCTCCAGGAGCAAATCATGGTTAGAATGAGCCAGTCACTGTGGTTTCATTCTCTTTGCTAAGGGTTGGTTTAAGCATAGTCATGTGACCTGATCCTGGCTCTGGGACCTGAGGGAAAGTCAACCAGGGACCTCTGAAAAGATGCTTTTCCAAATGAAGGGTACATCAAGTCAATTCTTTCTTTACTTCCTCCCTCCCTCCCTCTTGTCCTTCCTCTCGTGCTTCCTACCCGCTTCCTTCCTTCTTTCTTTCCTATGGATGTGGAATTGCCAGTAGTTGACACCTAGGTCTGCATCACTTACCTTGGAAACATCAGGAGAGACATCGCTAGAGAACAGAAACAACATAGAAGGATTTTCTGTTGAGGTCAGTTGAGCAGCAAAGCATTCCTTTCATACAGCTTCCTATACATGAGATGATTAATCCTTCCCTGTTTCTTCATATAGTGTTCTTTTCTGTTACTTACGGCTCTAAGCATCCTTGTATTAATTTATCTGCAACTTCTACCCATCAATGATACCTTTAGCATTGTTTGTGATATCACCTCCATGGAATTTTTATATTTAACCGAAACCTTTCTTTAATGATTCATAAACATAGGCAAAGGCACGTGACACGGTTGGTATGGAAATCAAATTGTCTTCTAAAGTTTTATCCTGTAGTTAAGGTGGAAGCACTCAACTGTGTTTTTCTGCAGTGGGTTTAACACTGGTTGACACTAGTTAATCACTATTTTAACCCTGGATGTTTTAGGCCTGTGATTTCTTTAAGGAAGATCCTCTGTCCGATTGGATCCTCTATCTGATATTACCTTTGGTTAGCTGGTTTGCTATTTATACCTAGGTCTTCCTGTTAAAGGTGAAATTTTGTTTTTGTTGACTCTGTTTTCCTATTCAACCTTTCCAATACATGTTAAAGATCCTTCTCTTTTATAGAACTGCTTTCCCCCTGTTACTCACATTAGTAAGGACTGTATATGTAACTGAGGCTTTGAAGCAGATTGGGAAATTTTGCCACAGATTATTAGAATATTGCTAGCTGCACTAACTGAATAAGATGAAATGTGTTCATTGCACACAGTCACTGTGGCATTAGACTGAAAAGAAGTCTTTTCTAGCTTTTCCTCCTTCTGCATCCTCCTGGATTCATGCTTATAAACCTGGATAAGAATTTACTTCATGCTCTTTTTTTCTACACAAAGTGGATGCCTGTGTCATTTACTGCTACAAAGTATTATCTATTTTATACTGGCTTTATTGAGATATCATTCACATACCATACAATTGACCTGTTTAAAATTTAGTGGTTTCTAATATATTTACAGAATTGGGCAACCATCACCACAATTAATTTTAGAACATTTTCATCACCCCTAGAGGAAACCTTGTAATGTTAGCAGTCACTCTCCATTTCCTCCCGTTCCTTTCCCTCCCTCCTTAGTTCTAGGCAACAGCTTATGTGTTTTGTCTCAGTGGATTTGCCTAGTCTGTGCGCTTTGCACAACTTGAATCATACGGTATGTGTACTTTTATAATTGACTTTTTTTCATTTAGTACTTAGCATGTTCCTTCATGTTGTACACACATCAGTTCTTCATTACTTTTTATTGTAGAATAGTATTCCATTGTAGGGCTATATCATATTTTAATTATCCATTCTTCAGTTGAGGGACACTTGGCTCATTTCCACATCTCAGCTATTATCAGTTACCTAGTATTATGATCTGAATTCTCGGCTATTATGAGTTACCTACTATTATAATCTGAATTTATCCTGTATTTCTTCCAACTTGTGTTCCAATTTGCAGAGTCAAATAGATAAATTTAAAAGTTGATCATCCTATTTTCCTCTGTAATATCCAGTCTTAAAATGACATGTCTATGTGTGAGGCTAACTGATCGCTTAATTCTTAAAATATGTGTATAGCTTCATACAACAGAAGAAGAAAAGAAAGAAAACACACATCCAAACACAAATGCTCATACACTTAAATCCTTGGATTTAAAACGTTAGAGAAATTCACATGTGAACACATTACTTTTAACACAGACAGAAATTGTAAACCTGGGTTTATATTTAAATTGGAAAAAAAAAATCCCAAGGTGTTTAATGTTTATCTTTAAATGTCCAGGATAAGACCATGATGACAGCTCCCAACTTATTTTTTATGATCTTGGAAAGACATGAGAGGAATACATTTTTATCATGCGTCATACCCTGAGACTTGCGTACCTCTTTTACCTCCTGATTTAGAATTTGGTGAGAGTAGCAGGGAATTCTTTCCTTATTTGCTTTTCTAGGAACAGGAGAAGGAACTGTCTGTGCATTTATGTGTTTGTATTTCTCTTCAGAAAGGAAGTCCGCACCGGCCCATTCTCACTCGGACGCCCACAGCAGTAGCCTCGATGTGTGTCTTCTTGCCTGCTGACGCTGTAGGCAGTCAGGGGGCTGCTTTTTAAGCTTCCTGCAGGATGTGGTGATACACACGACTATTCACTCATTAGGGCGATTACTTACATGCGTGTTTCAATTCCATAAATATGTGGCTCTCTGTCCCTTGGATAACTATTCTGTAGCCCATTAGGCTTGTGTTGGTTGGGACCTATGGATCACACTTGATTGACCACAGAGGATCACTGAATGCCCAGTTATCATTTTTTTTTAATATTGTCAGGATTTTGAGGAATAGTTGACCTAATAATAGTAAAAACACGGAACAAGATTTTTTAAAGCTAATTTTATTTATTTATTGATGGTTGTGCTGGGTCTTTGCTGCTGCAGGGCCAGCCTTTCTCTAGTTACAATGAGCGGGGGCCACTCTCTCGTTGCGGTGTGCAGGCTTCTCATTGTGGTGGTCTCTCTTGTTGTGGAATACAGGCTCTAGGGCACATAGGCTCAGTAGTTGCAGCCCCTGGACTCTATAACACTGGCTCAATAGTTGTGGCACATGGACTTAGCTGCTCCTTGGCATGTGGGATCTTCCCAGATCAGGGATTGAACCTGTGTCTCCTGCATTGGAAGATAGAGTCTTCACCCCTGAGCCACCAGGGAACAAATTTTTTGAACTGGGAATATGAATGAGATTTCCTGGACCTACTTTTCTTTTTTTCTCTATTTATTTATCTTTCCATTCTAGTATTTCTCAGATCATAGATTCCTCTAAATGGAAATATTACCTGTTAAAATTGCATTAATGTATTTAAACATGGATTGTCCTGGATTGCCTAACAATGAGCTAGCTGTGAACAAGGCTTAATCTACTTTATCTTTTGTGAAAAATTAATTCAACAAACATTTGTGAGACTCTATCAATGGCCAGGGAATGTGCCAAATACGATGCAGTGGTGACCCCCAACCAGCTGCGGATAAAGACATTTTAATACTAGAGGGTAAGCTCTGTAATGGTAGTGCCTCAAATAAGGTACGTATATTCTCAAACATAGTCCTTGACATGTGGTATGGGAGGATGTATGGCGTGCATGCTCAGTCGTGTCCAACTGTTTGTGTCCCCGTGAACTGTAGCATACCAGCCTCCTCTGTCCATGGAGTTTTCTAGGCAAGAATACCAGAGTGTGTTGTCATTTCCTCCTCCAGGGGATTTTTCCCCACCCAGGGATTGAACCCATGTCTCTTGCACCTCCTGCATTGGCAGGCAGATTCTTTACCACTGATGAAACCTAGGAAGCCCTGACATGAAGTAGGCACTCAACAAATACTTGTTGAATGAATGAATACAGAATTGTAACACTGTGTTAAGGGGCTACAGTGGAAGTGTGAAAAATGTGGAAGGAATTGATTTTGCCCTGGTGAGAGAGGGAATTTTAGGTATACATGTGATAGCTCAGTTGGTAAAGAATCTGCCTGCAATACAGGAGATCCCGGTTTGATTCCTGAGCTGTAAAGATCCACTGAAAAGGGGATAGGCTACCCACTCCAGGATTCTTGGGCTTCCCTTGTGAATCAGCTGGTAAAGAATCCACCTGCAATGCAGGAGATTCAGGCTCAATCTCTGAGTCAGGAAGATCCCCTGGAAAAGTAAATGGCAACCCACTTCATATCCTTGCCTGGGAAATCCCTAGGACAGAGGAGCCTGGTGGGCTGGAGTCCATGGGTTTGCAAAGAGTTGGGCATGACTTAGCGGCTAAACAACAATTATATTAGTATGCTGCTAAGTCACTTCAGTCGTGTCCAACTCTGTGCGACCCCATAGACGGCAGCCCACCAGACTCCCCCGTCCCTGGGATTCTCCAGGCAAAAACACTCGAGTGGGCTGCCATTTCCTTCTCCAATGCATGACAGTGAAAAGTGGAAGTGAAGTCGCACAGTCGTGTCCAACCCTCAGTGACCCCATGAACTGCAGCCTTCCAGGCTCCTCCGTCCATGGGATTTTCCAGGCAAGAGTACTGGCGTGGGGTGCCATTGCCTTCTCCCATGTTTAGTTGACTGATGACTAAATCAAGACCAGCTCTGTGTTTTGTTTTTTCCTCATGAAGGAAATGGAATCTCTGATGAGAGAACCATTATACCAAGAGTCAGATGTTTCAGTTTTTGATAACAAAACTTCCAGAGAATACTTGAGATCATTTTGTAATCTGTGGGCATATGCAAGAGTTGGAAACCATGCAATTTCTAAATCACCTCCTTTGGAAGGCATAGAGACCAAGGTGTTGCCTATTACTCTGCCCTAACCCTGAGGTCTGAATCTGATGCAGGAGGCCACTCAACCTCTTTTCAGAGGAGAGAAATGGAGTGCTTTATGCCTCCCTTACCTCGCCACATTTGTCTGCACAGGACTGAATGCCCGTCCCTCCCAAACACTGACACAGTTTAAATAATCATTCATGAACCCTCAGCCTTTTGAGATGGATCATAGACCTATATGTGTACCTAGAACACAAAGTCTCAAATAGAAAGTTCTGGGGTAGACAGTGATTTCTTGAACAGGACACAAAAGTCAGTAACCATAAAAACTTTTGACAAGTTAGGCTTCATCAAAATTAAAAAGTCTCCTTATTGTAAGATTCCATTAAAATAATGGACAATCCACAGATAGGGAAAATATTTACAACATACATGTCTGAAAATGGTATCTGAATATATTACATATTTAAAGGGATCTTACAAATTACTAATGAAAAGGTGAACAATCTAATTTTTAAAATCAGATTGGGCAAAGGAACTGAGCAGACATCTCATAAAAGAAGATACACAAAGTATTAATAAATACATGAGAAATACAAGGTATATTCATTTAGGTAGAATACTACTCAGTGATAATAGTAAGAAGCTAGTGATTCATGCAACAATATGGATGAATCTTAAAAGTTTTATACTGAGAGAAACCAGATTCAAAAAGTCTCCATTGACTATGTATGTTCTATTCATATGAAGTCCAAGAATAGATTTTTAAAAAGCTATATTGATAGAACGAGTGGCCTGGGGATGGGAGAGAGAAATTGTCTGGAAAGGGACATGAAAGAACCTTTTGATCCTGACAGTTGTGTCCTATATTTTGTTTTTAATGTTTGTTACGTAGGTATTTGCAGGGTGAAGACTCATTGTACTGAACACCTAAGGTCTATATTTTTATTGTATGTCAGTTTCACGTCAATAAAAAATGACACACACACAAGCGTAGTTTCTCATCAGCATCTTTCTAGCAAGAGTAGAAATCCAAATGAAATGGATATACTTTTCTCCTGTGGAACTTAATAAAATTATTTTGTTTATGGGTGAGCAAAATTGACCAAGTGAACATTCTTAATCTTCCTGAATTGTTCCTCTTGTGCAAAGTTCTCACCTATACTGTGCTATATCTTACCAGGAAGAAGGAAGAGTGTGTCCAAGGTACATGGGCATAAGCTTGTAAGGATGTTGCTATTACTGATACGGAAAGTGTAACTGAGCATCGCCGTGGACCAGGTGCTGCAAGGCACTCAACGTCTATTTGCTGGAGAAATGAATTGGCAAAAGATATCGTGCTTGGGGTACTGAGTGAACATCATATACTATGCCAATAAAAGAGGTTCAAACTTTCTTTTCCAGGAAACTGATATTCATGGCAGTTTTTAAGCAGGCAAGTGATTTCCACCCTCCGCACCCCCAAGGAGTTGACTGGCCTTGTGGAGAATTAAGCTAAAATTTGGAGAAACTGATGTCAGGGGTCTTAGTGTGTGTGACGTGTCTGCTGTAGAGAAGTTGATGTACAATAAAAATGTCTGCTAAATTCTAATATTTTACCAGATTTTAATGACTAATCACAAAATGGAATTTGGACATTTGTCTCTTTTGACATATGTTTCAAAAATATGGTGAAATTCATCTTTCACTTGACTTTATTTGGTGCATTTTTACATTGTTGGTATTATATAATTATCATTCTTTGGGACAATTGCAAGTGACTTTTTGTGAAATTTGAAGTGCTAGTGGTATTTCACTGTAAAATATTTTACTTTTTTCTGTGTCTGAAATAGAAAAGTTGTTAATGTGCTTTTATATCTTCCACAATTTTGCATTGACATTATATAACATAATTCCTCCTTAAAAAAGCATAAATATCCTAGTCTTAGTGAACCTGTCTCTAGACAATTTAAGAGTGAGAAAAACTAAAAAAAAAAAATTGGAGAAGGAAGTCACATTTTTTCTTTAGGGGATTATTGCTTTTGGAAATACATTTTAAAGTTGCAGCAAACACCTTTTTAGAAAATGATTTATTTAAACAAGATAACTATGCCAAGGTAAGGCTTATACCAGTAACATAGCAACTGTAGGTACACATTTAATTTTGTGAGAATGATGGCAAGAAAAATGTCTTGAGCTTGAAATGAATGCCTATTGCCAATTCAATAATGTAAAATATCTCATATGGAGAAAAACCTGGTTACGATGGTGATTTCTTATAACATTTTAATGTAAATAATATGATTTTGTCATTCATGTTTTATACAAAAAAGAACCTTAGGAGTTGTTAAAAGATTATACTGATCACTGTTAGTTGTTATATACATAGCATTTTAGAAATACTTCATCTAAAAAAGGGAAGAAATGAGGGAAACAGATGACTACATTATTTGACTAAAGACTTACTCATACACAATTTCACTTAAAAGGAACTAAAGGTGATGGAGGGAAAACATGTGGTTTGGCACTTGAATGTCATAAAGCAACTTTAATATACTTTATTCCATAAAGCTTTTTGAAAAATGAAATAATTCTCAGGAAGCTAAATACTTTGTTGTTGCAAAAGGTAATTAGTTACTATAATACTAATAATTCTCTTTGCATTTTATGAATAAATATTTAGTGCAATGGCATGTAGTATTTTTCTTTCAAAAATAATATATTTTATTAGACATTTATTAAGTTATACTGGTTCAGACCAAGGATCCCAAACCACAAAAAATTAAATAAAGCTTAATTTTGACTTTTCCTAATATAACATATCAAATCTTTTTGCTTTGTATATGTTTAAGTGTGCGCTACTTGGCAGAGTTTGCTGATTTCAAATTAGTATAAAACTAACAAGAAATAAGTGTAGCCATGAATTAGGTAGACTTGTGGTTTTGAACGTATAGCAGTAATTAGTTGATGTTATGATCTTAAGCAAGTTGATCCTTTTCTTTTTGTTTTAGCACTGTTAATCTTAGGGTATATTATAGAGAGGATGACTCATCCTTGTTTGCCTGGACTAATGACTTTCCTCAGGACTTGGGACTTTTGGTGCTGAAACTAAGATGTGTGCATGCTGTCGCTTGTGACCCTACAGACTGTAACCCACCAGGTTCCTCTGTTCATGGGATTCTCCAGGCAAGAATACTGGAGTGGGTTGCCATGCCCTCCTCCAGGGGATCTTCCCAACCCAGAGATTGAACTCATGTCTCTTTAAGCCTCCTGCATTGGCAGATGGGTTCTTTACCACTAGCGCCACCTGGGAAGCCCCAAACTAGGGTCAGTTCTGTTCAGTTCAGTCTCTCAAAACTAGGATAGTCCCAAGTAAACCAGAAACACTGCTCTCTATGTGTCCTCAGGACATCTTTAGGGATTTTGTGAATCCAAAATTATTTTTATAATTATACTAAGACCTTATTCACTTCTTTGACTTTCATTCTCACTCATATGTACGTATAGTGGAGTTTGCCAGAGACTGCAAGAGATATTTACAACAGATTAAATTAGAAGCAGATCAGAGAATGAACTAAGTCAGATATGAAGAGATTTGTTAAAATGTATATCTTCTCATTAAAGTTTCCTGGTTTTGAAAGCCTTCATTATCTTTCATTAAATGTTTTATATATATTACCATGTAATCAATTAATTTTTAAATGGATTAATAAATATTTTATAAATTTTTGTCTTAGTTTCTAATGTATTGTAATAAGTACTGAGAAACAAAACCTGCATAAATAAAGGCTCTTTAAGGATCCTCAATAATTTTAAGGTGTATAAAGGGATCTTGATACAAAAAAGTTTGGGAAATACTGATTTAGAATTTTTCTACGTTAAAGAAGGGACTTTTATTTCTGAACCATATCATATACTGAGCCTTTCAACAGACTTTGTTTATGGGACCACGGATTCTTGTCTTACTCTTCTTATCTCTCCGTGTAGTCATGCTTCTTCCCTGTGCCCTAATTTCTATAAAGGAGGATGTTGTCAGTTTACTCTGGCTTACTTTCACTTTCAATCATGATAGCTAAAGCTCAACAGGAAAGAGAAAGAGCAGCAACACTTATGGGAACACAAAGGTGTGAAACAGTTCCATCAGGCTAAACACCCATTCTTTTAAGTGGAAAGAATCTTATAAGTAGTAAGGGTACTATTGTTTCTCCAAAGCTGCCTGGGTCTTGGCATTACTCCTATGAGTATATTACCTATTACTGATCTTTATGAATATAGGTATATGCCACATGACTCCACTAGCAATTGTAGGTCAGAAAGGATTCTCGTTTTCTTCACTTTATGAGTCTGAGTTACTGTTGATACTGAAATAATCAGAGTCGTGACTCTAGGAGAGCTTATCCTACAATTGCCTTCTATTGTCATGAGGACAGACTCATAGTGGACCAGTGTGGAGACCTGGCTGTGAACTTTGGAACTGGTGAATTATTGACCACATAATCCCAGCAGAATATATTCTATGTTAAACTAACAACTGTTCAACCTAAACAGTTCAGTTCAGTTCATTCGCTCATTCATGTCCCGACTCTGCTATCCCATTGACTGCATCACGCCAGGCTTCCCTGTCCATCATTGACTCCCAGAACTTGCTCAAACTCATGTCCACTGTTGGTGATGCCCCCAACCATCTAATCCTCTATTGTCCCCTTCTCCTTCTGCCTTCAATCTTTCCCAGCATCATGGTCTTTTCCAATGAGTCAGTTCTTTGCATCAGGTGGCCAAAGTATTAGAGTTTCAGCTTCAGCATCAGTCCTTCCAATGAATATTCAGGACTGATTTCCTTTAGGATTGACTGGTTGGATCTCCTTGCAGTCCAAGGAATTCTCAAAGTCTTCTCCAGTACCACATTCAAAAGCATCAATTCTTTGGCACTCAACTTTCTTTATGGTCCAGCTCTCACCTCCATACATGGCTACTGGAAAAACCATAGCTTTGACTAGATAGACCTTTGTTGGCAAAGTAATGCCTCTTGAAATAATGCACTGTGATAGAAGTTGGATTATGATCATTGCCATAAAATCCCAATATCAACTAAGGGAGATACAGATCCATGGCTCAAAAACTATAGATCTGATAAACTTTGTGTTACAATGAATTTATGCAGAGCTTTCTTTTACAAACATTTAGTTACTTTGAGACTATTTTAGGAAGCTAATTGATAAATCTTTGATGTTAAATGAAGTTAGTTGATGCATCTTTAATATTAGGTGGTTCTAGTGTTGCAGACTATCCACAGCATTCTGTTATTTCCTAAACATTAGAGCTCAGCATCTTTCCATGGCAGTAAAAATGCATCAAGAACCTAATTTTAATGTGGCTGTGCCATAATTGATTTACTTAATTCCTATTTATTGTATCCACTTGGGATGCATAAATTTAAATTCCTAGAAGTGGAACTTCTGAGTCAACAGATATATGCCTTTTTGAGAATTTTTATTTACATTGTTAATTTATCCCCAGAAAGGCTGTAATAATTCATAATTCTTAGAAATTTTAAAGAGTGTTTGTTTCTCAATAACTTTTAAAACCTGGGGATTATCTTTCTTTCAAATCTTTGTCAATCATAAGATTAATGGGGGCTACCTTATAATTCTGCCTCCCATAGGACCCAATCTCATCAGCCTGCAGTAGAGCTCCAGAATTTGCACTTCTTGCAGGTCCAAGATCAATAGAAAGAGTATCAGGTTAGGGGTTGAAAGATTTGGGTTCAAGTTCTAGTTTTGCCACTCACTGTATAACTTCAGATGAATCATTTTAACTTCCCTGAGTTTTGGTTTTTAAATAGCATAAGGTTGTCTGAAAGACTGAGTGAGCAAATGAATGTGGAATGGGCTATAAAAAGTGTATATTGACACTGTTATCTTTTACGGTACCATTTACTTAGATGTCGAAAACTTAGTTGCATAACTAAATTCTGCTGGGGAACAGAGGCTCCATTTTATTTGCAACGTAAGAATCTCAGGAAACAGGCCGACTTCAGTCTCTTTACCGAGTCCTTAAGGGCCATTTGAAGATCAGGATGGGCATGGATTTGAAGGCAGAGGTTTTCCATTTGCATTTGATAGTCTGGATGAACGGATATTAGCTAGTTACTATTTCACTGGGATTTTACCTACCTTATTAGTCTAATCCAGCAGTCCCCACCCTTTTTAGTACCAAGGATCAGCTTTGTGGAAGACAATTTTTCCACGGAAAGAGGTGAGGGTGATAGTTTTGAGATGATTTAAGTGCATTACCTTTATTGTGCACTTCTATTATTCTTGTAATATATAATGAAACAATTATACAATTGTCACTTGCCACTCACTAATAGAGTTCTGGATGTGAGTCTGTAAGCAATTTTTTAAAAATTTATTTATTCTAATTGGAGGCTAATTACTTTACAATATTGTATTGGTTTTGCCATACATCAACATGAATCCGCCACAGGTATACACGTGTTCCCCATCCTGAACCCCTTCCCTCCTCCCTCCCCGTACCATCCCTCTGGGTCGTACTCACATCATCAGACATTAGATTCTCATAAGGAACATACCACCTTGATCCTGCGCATGTGCAGTTTACATAGTAGGGCTCACTCTCCTGCGAGAATCTAATGCCACTGCTGATCTAACAGGAAGCGGAGCTCAGGCAGTAACGCAAATGATGGAGAGCGGTTGAAAATACAGATGAAACTTCGCTCACTTAAGGAAGACCATCAATTCCATACAAATTATGGCTTTGTTGTTGAAAGAAACAAATTTTTTTCTAATCTCTATCACATCCCTTTGATATACACATATAATCTAAAGATAAAAAAGCATTAACCAGCGGTTTTATACATATGTGTATTACTTAATCAAGTTTACAATATTGAGACATATTTTAGTGACAGCCCATAACTTTAGTAAATTTTGTTATAGGATAAGATCGTGTTTGTGTGACACTGTTTCACAGACCAAAGGTGTGGGAGGAAAGATTCAGGAGGATCCAACAAATGTTGTTATTCAAGATAACAAATGCTTTAGCCTCATATTTGATACCGTAGAGGTTGAGGCTTTGCAATATGGTATAGCTTTTTTCAACAGATGCCGTCTTGTTTTCTTGGGATAGCATTAGTTAATTTAGTTTCTCAGAACAAGAACATTAAAAGATACTCAAGATATGAGATGAGTGCTGCAGAGCAAGAGTAAACTTAGAGGGAAATGGAGGGAGCTAGAAAAAGTCTTCATCCACAGAGCTTGATAATGGTCATTTGCTGCTGCTGAACTGCTAGCTGGAGAGATGCTTTGGCATTTTGATGTGACTTGCAGGCAGGGTGTGGCTTTTGATCAGGAGCTGACAGTAATGATCAGGGTCAGCTGTGGTTAAAGCTTGTTTTTTCCATCATAAGAAGATCATCAAGGAAAAAAGTCAGTATATTTCAATACTGTAAACTGTTTTGGGCTGTTTCCGCCATTTGGCAGCTCTATAAACAGAGTAGGGTTTCACTGAAAGAATGAGAAGTGAGCAGCGCATGTTCTTTGCTTTCCAGCTGAGATGACTGCTGTTCCAATGCAGAACTAGTATTTCTGAGTGTTCATTTTAAGAATAACATTTTGTTACTTTTCCCCTGAATATATTGTAAATATAAATAAATATTCTGAAATATATAAAAAGCTTCAGTTCAGTTCAGTTCAGTCGCTAAGTCATGTCCGACTCTTTGCAACCCCATGAATCGCATCACGCCAGGCCTCCCTGTCCATCACCAACTCCTGGAGTTCACTCAGACTCATGTCCATTGAGTCAGTGATGCCATCCAGCCATCTCATCCTCTGTCGTCCCCTTCTCCTGCCCCCAATCCCTCCCAGCATCAAAGTCTTTTCCAATGAGTCAACTCTTCGCATGAGGTGGCCAAAGTACTGGAGTTTCAGCTTTAGCATCATTCCTTCCAAAGAAATCCCAGGGCTGATCTCCTTCAGAATGGACTGGTTGGATCTCCTTGCAGTCCAAGGGACTCTCAAGAGTCTTCTCCAACACCACACTTCAAAAGCATCAATTCTTTGGCACTCAGCTTTCTTCACAGTCCAACTCTCACATCCATACATGACCACTGGAAAAACCATAGCCTTGACTAGGCGGACCTTTGTTGGCAAAGTAATGTCTCTGCTTTTGAATATGCTGTCTAGGTTGACCATAACTTTCCTTCCAAGGAGTAAGTGTCTTTTAATTTCATGGCTGCAGTCGCCATCTGCAGTGATTTTGGAGCCCCCCAGAATAAAAAGCTTAGCATATACTTTCTTCTGGTGTGAACTAAATATAATGATTATATAGAAAATATAAAAGGGAAATGCATCCTTGGTCCTTGGTCCTTGGTCCTTGTTCCCATCAGTGAAAACTAAGGTTAATGGAGTCAAGGTGATTTCCAAGATCACTTTCAGTTCTAAAGCTCTGTCAGTTTTACTAGTTCTTTTAATGACCTAGGTATTATGCTTTTCATTCAAATGTTGAATGATGTAGAATAGTATATCCATCAAGGTCCTGGTAAGGAGCAGTGGCATTCTTTAAAATGTTTAAAGAATGTTTAAACTTTAAAAAGTTTAAACTAGATAGGTTTCATAAAGGGACTACTTAACAGGATGTGGGCAAGGTTAAGGGAACTGACCTGGGATGGGGAGGCACTCAGAGCTCATCAAGCAACAAATGCTGTTTTGTCCCAAGATCTCAAAAAGCCAGGCAGGTAGGTGGTGTTAAAGCTGGTACCATGGAAGAGGGTAACCAAGGGGACTAGACACCAACGCTCTCAGATATACGCTGTGGTAGTGAGAGAGATAGAGACAAACACCCGGCTTTCTCTTCTTTCACTGACTGACCTGGAGGACTTTGTGGGCCAATCTAAGAAGTGGCATATATCACTCCCACCCACATTCCATTGGCTAGTATCTGAACACACTTCACTGAAGGGAACACTGGGAAATGAAGTTCTTCTGTGTCTCAGTAAGGTCAAGAATGACTTCCAACTTTCTGAGCGGAACACCTGTCAGGTTGTGGTTAGGAAGCTGCCTTGGGCTTTCTTCTCATTTGCGGATAATTAATCGATAGTAAGGCCCATCTTTGTGTCTCATCACTACTTGCTCTTTGTTGACTTTTTCTTGATTATAGTCAGTATAGAGAGATCTTGCATACCTTTCCTATCTTCTCCCCCAAGTATCTCTGTCCTTTACCCTGCTTTATTTTTTTATACTATTTATCACTGTATGAAAGTACATTATTTACTTACTTTGTTTATTGTTTTCACTAGTCTTTTAAACTTTACTGTGTAGGATTTTGTCGTATTTCTCCTTATATCCCAATTCCTGGAGCACTGAGTGAGCCATTTTAGCACTGCACCGTAATCCATTCTTCACATTATTATTTATGCCCGCTGCGTGTTCTATTTGTGTCACTTTCATTTCTCTTGAAAACGTTTCCTTTGTTCTCTCTAGTTTGATTTATGATTTGCTTTATGGTTATTCTCATTTGTCTAGTGAAAGGGGCTTCATTGATGAAACCAGAAGCCATCCTACAGTCTTAAGGGTTCGTGTTCCAATTTTTAATTCCTTTATATGTTCTCAGGTTTACACTTTAATTTATTTCTGATGCCTTCCAAGTTTCTTTGCTGTTGTCCCTATTCAACTTCTGTTATAATCTCTTGCATGATCTGAGGACTCATCTTCTATTCTGGCCATACTTTCCCTCAAGTTCTTGTAACAGTGTTGGAAGCTTTATCTCTATCACCAGACCTTGCCTCTCTAGGGCTTCCTTGGTGGTGCAGATGGTAAAGAATCTGCCTGCAATGCAGGAGACCTGGGTTCCATCCCTGGGTCAGGAAGATCCCCTGGAGAAGGGAATGGCAGCGCACTCCAGTATTCCTGCCTGGAGAATTCCATGGACAGAGGAGCCTGGTGGGCTACAGTCCATGGGTTTGCAAAGAATTGGACTCAACTGAGTGACTAACACTTTCACTTCTTCCCTCTCTTAGCTATACAGCTTAGTCTAAACAATTAAAAATAATGTATAGGGATCAAATATTTGCTTTCATTCACTACATGCTTTTTCACCTTAACTCTAATTCCATTCTTTTTTTTTTTTCATTGTTATGTAACAAACCATGCAAACTTGGGTATAAAACAATAGCTATTTTATCCTGTTCTTGGATTTTTGTGTGGCAAGAATTTAGATAAGGCAATTGTGGATGATATGTCTTTGCTCCAGAATGTCTGGGTCCTCATCTAAGAAGATTCAAAAGAATGGGAGGTGATTCGAATCGCCGAGTGTTGGGGTGGTTATGGGGTGGTTTCTTCATCCACGCGTCTGGTGACGAGAATGAGTGATTCAACGACTTGGACTGTTACTCGGGTGCCTAGGTCTCTCACAGTGCAGCAGCTGGATCTGAGAGGAAGCGTCTGGAAAGAGAGTGCTCTATGAGAATGAGGCAGAAGCTTCAAGATACCTTCCACACTAGGCTCAGAAATCATTCAGTGACACTCCACCACACTGTCTTCATTACAAGTGAATCACAAAAGCTGGCTTGGGTTTCAGGGAGGGCAATTAAAAGTTTTCTGTAGATGGGGGAGTGGTGAAGTCACACTGAGGAAAGCCATGTGGAATGAGAGCCTGTGTTGTGGACCATCTTTGGACATTAAATCTATCGCATTGACCTATATCTAATTCATAGGATTTCCTCTGTTTAACTCAATGCAGTTGAAATACCCTGCAGCCTTGTTACACAAAGTATCATCCAAAGACCAGAAGCATCCACATCCCCTGGGAGTTTTTTCAAAATATAGAATCTCAGACCACTCAGTCAGAACCTATATTGACAAGATTCCCAGCTGATTCATTTATACTTTAAAGTTTGAGAAATAGTGCTGTGTGAGGCACTGACCCTGATGCCAACTTGCCAGTATCCACCTAATGGCAGAAAAATATCAAGTGCTAAAAGAATGCTTGAAGTGGTCCAGATTGAATTCCTATTTGCAGGCAGCGTTTCAATACTCTAGATTATACTTGTCATTACGAATTTTGATTGTATTGCCATTAATTGTGAGCTAGCTTACCTTTTTAGGAACAGTAAATATATCTTCAGTATATATTCTCAAAATTTAGTATAAAGCACAAACCTAGCTAAAATAAGTATTAATCATTAATCTCCTTGACTCAAGAGGATTTAGAATGGCTGTGTAGTTTGGTATTTCTTATTATGTTAACTGTGTGTGTTAGTCGCTCAGTCATGTCTGGCCCTTTCAGACCTCATGGACTGTAGCCCTCCAGGCTTCTCTGTCCATGGAATTCTCCAGCCAAGAATACTGGGGTCGGTTCTTCCTCCAGCGGATCTTCCCGACCCAGGGATCGAACCCAGGTCTCCTGTATTGTAGGCAGATCCTTTACCATCTGAGTCACCAGGAAGCTATAATGTTATAATGCTATTTTGAATAATTTCCAAGCTCAAAACTTTAAGTTGTTTTGAATTTAAGATTCCCCTTAAACTATTTTTAGTTGTTGGAATTTATAAAGCTTTTTTTTTTCTTGAGACAGCTGTTAGTATATATATATTTTTTTTTCTGCTAAATGAATGACTGTGATTTTTAATTTTTCTTTTAAATATTAAGATAGTCGAACTCATTCTTCAAACTGTTAAAAACTTGGGATATGTATAGATATTTTATTAATATCTACAGTAGATGACTGTTATGTAGCGTTCAATTCCTAGATTCCATTTAGTCATGTTTTCTTTAAATAGTCTTCTTAAAATTTGTTTTAGCATAAGGGAGTAAACATCCCCAAATTAATTTTTGTTGGCACATTATTTTTTAAGCAGTTTTTCTCAAACTATAATTTCCATACTAACACTATTTGCAGCATTTTTTTAAAAAGTGCTTGTTAAAATTGCAGATTTCTGATCTGCATCCCAGTCCTTCTGAATCAGACTCTCTGGAGTTGAAACATGGAAAAATCTCTGAGGTTGGGACCTAATTTCTTTGGCACACTAAAGTTTGTGACCTACTTTACATTAATCTAATAATTTCAAGTTATTTATCATGGGAATAAATGGGTCTTGGGATATTGGCAGAGAACAGCTTTTCAAATACATATCTTTCCTGGGAGCTTTATCCTTGGAAGATAATTTAATTGGAAGTCATTTTCATGATTAATCTAGTAAAACTCTTGTATTTTTAAATAATGAAACTGAGCACTAAAGACTTAAATGACTTTTCAAAAGTCATACTAGTTAGCCGCAAACCTCTGATCAGAACCCACATCTTGTGTGAACCAAGTGAGATTCCTCCTTTATGCTCTCTAAACTAAGATTGCTTAATCTTCAAGCCTGACACTTAGGTATGTTCAGTTCAGTTCAATTGCTCAGTCGTGACCGACTCTTTGCGACCCCATGGACTGCAGCACTCCAGGCTGCCCTGTCCATCACCAACTCCCGGAGTTTTCTCAAACTCATGTCCATGGAGTCAGTGATGCCATCAAACCATCTCATCCTTGGTGGTCCCCTTCTCCTCCCACCTTCAATCTTTCCCAGCATCAGGGTCTTTTCCAATGAGTCAGTACTTCGCATCAGGTGGCCAAAGTATTGGAGTTTCAGGTTCAGCATCAGTCTTTCCAATGAATATTTAGGACTGATTTCCTTTAGGATGGACTGGTTGGATCTCCTTGCAGTCCAAGGGACTGTCAAGAGTCTTCTCCAACACCACAGTTCAAAAACATAAATTCTTTGGTGCTCAGCTTTCTTGATAGTCCAACTCTTATATGTATACATGACTACTGGAAAAACCATAGCCTTGACTAGACAGACCTTTGTTGGCAAAGTAATGTCTCTGCTTTTTAATATGCTATCTAGGTTGATCATAACTTTTCTTCCAAGGAACAAACATCTTTTAATTTCATGGCTGCAGTCACTTTCTGAAGTGATTTTGGAGCCCCCCAAAATAAGGTCTGTAACTGTTTCCACTGTTTCCCCATCTATTTGCCATGAAGTGATGGGACCAGATGCCATGATCTTAGTTTTCTGAATGTTGAGTTTTAAGCCAACTTTTTCACTCTCCTCTTTCACCTTCATCAAGAGGCTCTTTAGTTCTTCTTTGCTTTCTGCCTTAAGGATGGTGTCTCATCTGCATATCTGAGGTTATTGATATTTGTCCCGGCAATCTTGATTCCAGTTTGTGCTTCATCCAACCCAGGATTTCTCATGATGTACTCTGCATATAAATTAAATAAGCAGGGTGACAGTACTTGATGTACTCCTTTCCAAATTTGGAACCAGTCTGTTGTTCCATGTCCAGTTGTAACTGTGGCTTCCTGACCTGCATACAGATTTCTCAGGAGGCAGGTCAGGTGGTCTGGTATTCCCATCTCTTTAAGAAGTGCCCACAGTTTGTTGTGATCCACACTAAGGCTATGGCGTTGTCAACAGCGCAGAGATAGATATTTTTCTGGAACTCTCTTGCTTTTTCGATGATCCAGCGGATGTTGGCAATTTGATCTCTGGTTCCTCAGACTTTTTAAAATCCAGCGTGGTTCATGTACTGTTGAATCCTGGCTTGGAGGATTTTGAACACTAACTTTGCTAGCATGTGAGATGAGTGCAGTTGTGTGGTAGTTTGAGCACTCTTTGGCATTGCCTTTCTTAAGGATTGGAATGAAAACCGACCTTTTCCAGTCCTGTGGCTACTGCTGAGTTTTCCAAATTTGCTGGCATATTGAGTGAAACACTTTCACAGCGTCATCTTTCAGTATTTGAAATAGCTCAACTGGAATTCCATCACCTCCACTAGCTTTGTTGGTAGTAATGCTTCCTGAGGCCCACTTGACTTCGCATTCCAGGATGTCTGGCTCTAGGTGAGTGATCATACCATTGTAATTATCTGGGTCGTGAAGATTATTTTTGTAGAGTTATGTGTGTTACAAGATCATAAAGTCTTGAACATTTAATCAGGAGGGATCCACTTGTTTTCTTAATTGATTTGCTGTCTTTGACGCTTTTAATCATCTAATTTAAGTTTTTCCTAAGTGATTTTTTTGTACGCACTTATAAATCTCATCCTGACTTGGGGAAATAACTAGATAAAATTCATTTACATGAAAAACTCCACATGAAAAATCAAGTCAGATAGAGTAGGCATGAATTCTCTTTATGAAAAAGAACAAAAGTTTTCTTTAAATGAATAAAGTATTTATATGCCATAAACTCCACAAATGTTAGATGCTTGTGAAAATCATTTTACTAGATATTTTTAAGACTTTCTGAAATTTGCAGTAAGGGGGCTCCCTCACTGCATCCATCTCCAGATTCAGTCTCCTTCACTCCCTCTTCCTCTTCCTCACTTTTGTGTCCCATCCTTTCCCTCTGGGATTGTACAAGCACAGTAGCTATGGGTAAGCCATAGTACAGATGATCTCTTTTTAGGATGTTCAGTCATTAAAATGATGTTTAAACTGCAAAAGGTACTTAAGAGCATTGCACAATTTCAGTTTTTCAATTTTTGCTTCCCTCTGCAAAAGGTAATATCAACTGTATTTTCTGTGCCTTAATATTTGGGGATATTTTACTTTTATACATATTTAGCAACAAATGTATCATTTATCATGACTGTTGAGGCCTATATGTATCAGGCACATATACTGGAGATGGAGAAGGGCCTGGTGTGGTTTTTTTTCCTGTATAGAGAATGGTACAAGGACTCATCGGAAGTTTCTGCTGTTTCTCTGCCTCTTCCTCGTGTACATTGTCTCATTTTGCTGAATTTGGAGTCGAAATCTTGATTGAACTAATGTCTCTTCTTTTTTGTTTTCATTAAATTATTTTTTCTGTTCCCCTCTTATTGGCTGCTTTGATTCAGTTTTGTCGTTGCTGTTGATACTGTTTTTTTTTTCTTTATTTAAAATTAATTTATTTATTTTAATTGGAGGCTAATTACTTTGCAGTATTATAGTGGTTTTTGCCATACATTGACATGAATCAGCCATGGGTGTACATGTGTTCCCCATCCTGAACCCCCCTCCCACCTCCCTCCACATCCCATCCCTCAGGGTCATCCCAGTGCACCAGCCCTGAGCACCCTGTCTCATGCATCAAACCTGGACTGGTGATCTGTTTCTCATATGATAATATACATGTTTCAGTGCTATTTGGTTTGCTTTATGTTTTACAAAGAGCAATGAGAGGAAATAACAGAAAATATGCTGTTTTGGTTCACATAAGTCCTCTGCCAATATTATTGAGGTTATAGCTTCAATGTGTGTATTTATTAATATAGATGGGATACCTCACTATACAAAATCCAAATTAAATGTAAAAATATTTAATGTTTATATTTTATATTGTACACCACAAATCATTAGGAAATTAGAGGAAAGGAAGATTTAGAGTTATAAACTGTCACATTTTGTGAAAATAATAAAAATAATTTATCCTTAACTTTTCAAGAATGCTAAGATGTTTGTGAAACATTGAATGATGCTAAATAAACATAGTTAATACATTTAGTCCTATACTTTACACATTTTCAGAAAAATGTGTTCTTGTTTCAAATTAAGCCATCATGTCTTAGTTTTAGCTTGCAGTATATAGTCTTGTACTTTAACTTAACAAGTACTTACCTCCTTCAGTATGATAAACATATGCATTTATATGCATTCACACAGTAAAATATTGAAAACAGAAGGAAAAACAACAGGAAAACTAATGTACAAAAAAGTTCAGTATCCATGGTTTCATGACACAAGATTGTCTTAAAGAGAGAATACAAATTTGACTTTGAGTTTTCTCACAGATATTGGTTAATTACATAATATGAAGTGCTGATCAAATAAAAATGAACCAAATCTGTTTCTATTACTAAAATCTGAGATTTTTTTGTTCCCCTGGATTTTCACATAGCATACAGAGTGTAGGATATTGAGAAAGGTCTTCAGCGACAAACCCACTGTTATTAGACAGTGAGCTTCCTAGGACCCTTTTGTATAATCTCCTTCTTCATAGGGTGATGTTTTAGCGCTTCACATAGCTGATTAAAAGCAGCCTTATTAAGGGGCCCAAACAATGGTGATCTGGCTTAATGGAGGAAAGCACTGGTGATGGAAATGATAAAAAATAAAGCAATTTGACTAGATGTATAGAAAATCCTTTCACCTTCAGGAAATCTTCCTAGAATTGTATTTCTTGCAACCTAGGTTTTGATAAAAATCAGACAGTAGAGGGTTGGAGGTTATGCTGTCTAACTAAGGAACTGACATGGTGATCAGTAATATCACTGGTTAAAGTGAGACCCATTTGCTTTAGTATCTAACTGAATCAAGATGAATTAATTAAGTACAGATTATTGAGTCAAATAGGATTTCTTTTTTTTTTTTGAGGACTCCAATTAAAACACCTGCCTGACTGGAGTATCCACTCCCTTCATGGAAAAGATTCTGCAAACATTCATTTAGGTGTCATATCAGTTTGCAGAGGATTATGGTAGATGCTGTTGAGTTTCACCATCCAGAAGGATTATTGTTAAATGAAATGCCAGCCAAACCCAAAAATGAATGTTGAATTTGACTACACTTATATTTTAGTTCAGCTGACATCTTATTCAACATCTCTTACTTCCCCCATACTAGCACAGTTAACATAAATAATTATAATAAAAGATTGACAATAATAAGTATCATAGAAATACAGATACAATGCTGAGAGTCCAAAATTAATAAAGATTACTTTTGACTTTGGAATAGGGAAGGCTTTGTAGTAACCAATGGCATGGTTTGGGGCATATATTAGCTATTTCTTAATCTTCATAAGCTCTATCCAAGTGCATCTGAAATAATAAGCTTCTTTATGTAAATAAATTGTGCTTTTAACAAATAC
The DNA here is from genome assembly GCF_001704415.2 of Capra hircus. NCBI lineage: Eukaryota > Metazoa > Chordata > Mammalia > Artiodactyla > Bovidae > Capra > Capra hircus. The sequence goes on along the minus strand of NC_030813.1, from coordinate 88,123,204 downwards.
AGCTGTGTTATTTCTCCTTATTCTCTCTTCCATCCTTTCTGAGATATTTTGCCTTCTCTGTAGGAATTTGGAAGATGATATTGAAATACTTCCTGAAATTCGGGAAAAGTGTTGAAATCATGTTCATATAATAACATCTGTCCATTCTAATGATAACATGGAATTAGGCAACGTGCTTTAAGAATAGATATTGGAGGAAGCAACATAGTCAAATGGTGAATCTCCAAATGTGTTTTTATGAACCTTAGTGAGCTAAGATGGACTTGTTGTACCACTAAGGTATAATGATAGTCTTTCTTAAATATTACATCTGCATTTATTCTCTCTTGCATACATACACAACATTAATAAAATTTTTCTCAATGTTCTTCTAGACATTTAAAACTAAACTGAATTTAATTAAAGTAGTTTAATTAAAACAAACCAAACATTTTAAACATCACTACTTTCCTATTTATGACCTAGTTTAAGATTGTAACCAGTTTACCACAAAATAATGGATATTTAGTTAGCTTCAGCTTCAGTTATGTATCACATTATTTGGTACATATTTCCTGGAATTCTAAAAACGCTGCCTAGCTCTCCTCTCCTTCCTTCATAGAGTTGAGACTTATTGCATTAAAGCAGCATTTAGGTGTCACAGCTGAAAATAGAAGGTTTCCATAGAGGAAGATTTTTAGAATATCTGGCACAGAATTTTCAAAAAACCTTAGTAAATCTTGTTTAAATTCTTCTTTAAAGGTCTTTTATTTTGATTTTCATTTTAAACCAAGTTGAACGCAGTCTAGTCTTTTATTCGTGACTGCTGTTTATTATTGTCGATATATAAGGACTAGAATTTCACATTTGTGGTAAGTCTTTATGGTTTACAAAGGGGATTCATGGACATTATCTCAGCTGAAACTCCTTGGACCCCACACCCCTTACTTTTGTTTGCCATTTGCATTTTGATGAGGATTAGGAAACCATCTAACTTGGTTTAGTAGAACTGGGTGTCAGATATGACTGCAAGGACCTCATCTAGTGAATGAGGAGGGTGGCCTTTATGAAGGCTGTACCATGCTCAGAAGCTATTATTAAGCTATTGGCTTAATTCTGTATTCTTGGCAGTGTTTGAGCTGAGTGATGTAGCTGGAAGAGTTGACCAGAGGAGAGAGTAATTATGCAGCTGACTTTTTTACATGGATCATTGTTTTATAAATATCCTCTCTACATCGATGTCAAAGGAATTGTGTGAAGATTTAATTAAAATTTAATAAAACATGTTTAATTTCATGCTATACTAAATATAGTAGATATTTTAAAAATGTATCTGTGTTAAGTTTTGGAAAATAGTTTCAAAAATACCATAAATATTTCCTGTATTACTATATAAGATCACAGAAGGGTAAATGTGGAGGTTTTGTGTCATAAAGGGAAATTTATGAAATATTGCCTTGTTACCATACCTCCCAGGTAGCGCTAGTGTTAAAGAATCTGTCTGCCAGTTCAGGAGACACAAGAGACATGGGTTCAATCACTGGGTCGAGAAGATCCTCTGGAGTAAGAAATGGCACCCCACTCCAGTATTCTTGCCTGGAAAATTCCATGGGCAAAGGAACTGCAGGCTATAGTTCATGGGGCTACAAATAGTCAGACATGACTGAGCAACTGAGCACACACCATACACAAATTAAATAACATTTAAGATACATAAGAAATTATTGCATCTGTTTAAACAGAATCTTTTAGGACCGTATGTAATCTTATGTGTGACATTTCTAAGTTATAATTAAAAGTTGTAAATTTCTGGCAAGATTGAAAGCAATGCCAATACTTCAAATGTCATAGTTTGAAACTGCCTAATTTTATACATATTGAATTTTATTCCTTTAAATCACTCCACTGTATCCTGTGAAATAAAATTGTGAGGACTGAGAGCTGGAGTGTGAGTTATTTAATATTAAGGTCAACAATTCATGGTCTTTGAGCTTCAAAATGTATTTATTGAATACCTGACTACCTAAATGAATATCTTATGGATAAAAGAGTCTTTACTACTTAACTATGAGTACTGATGATTTTTTGCATGGCTCAATCTTGTCTAAAAACACGAGATTTCTGCCCCCCCCCATTGAAGTACAGTTCATTTACGATGCTGTGTAGGTTATATTCTATTATAGGTTTTATAAGATATTGACTATACTGTCCTCTGCTATACAGTACAGCCTCATTGCTTATCTATCTTGCATATAGTAGTTTGTATCTGTTTGTATCCTTACTTCTAACTTGATCCTCCTTCTCTCCTCCCCTTTGGTAAGCGTAAGTTTATTTCTACGTCTGTGAGTCTGTTTCTTTTTTGTATATAGATTCAGTTGTCTCATTTTTTATATTCCACATATAAGTGAAATCAGATAGCATTTGTTGTTCTCTGTCAGACTTATTTCACTGAGCATAATGTTCTCTAAGTCTATCCATGCTACAAATGTCAGTATCTGTCAGTATTTCATTCTGTTTTATGGCAGAGTAATATTCCATTGCATGCACATAAACACATATATATATCCCATCTTTTAGTCACTCCATTTTTGGTAACTGCTGAGGAAGAAAAATCCATGTGATGTGGTAGGAAGAGCAGGCTGAGAATCTACCTATAATGGCTCTGAACAGTCTAGGATCTGAAATATATGTGGCTTTATCACCTGGTCCTTTCATAATTCATTGTAGTATCTCTTCAGCCCTCGCTACTCCATCACTTTTGCTTCTCTAGTTTCCTTTTCACAGCCTTCATCTTTTGTGTCCTCTTCACTGCCATTGCTTTAACGATGAGGAAATTTCTCTTTGGATGCCCATGACATGCTACGCAGTTTTCCTCCCACCTCTCTTGCCATGTTTTAGATTTTCCTTCTAAGATGTTTTATTTTCACTTGTCCACTTCTTACATTAATTTCCTCTCCCAATGTCCATCAGATACTAGGTACCTGCTTCAAGCCAAGCTCTGTTCCAGGCCTTGAGATACAGCAGTGAATTTAACATAGTCTATGCTTAATTAAGTTTGTGTCCCAAAGGATGACAGACACTCATGTAGGTAATTGAGGTAATGCCTCAAAAGGAAAAAGGCTAGGATAGAGAGAGAAGGGGAAGCTAATTTGTATAGGGGGGGAACATGCTTGTAGGGGTGGGGGCAGTAGGGCTAGGGGCCATATGGCTAGAGCCAAAAGAGCAAGATGTGAAGGGTTAGGAGAAGCGAGACAAATAGAGAATTTCAGGCCATTTGGACCTTGTAGACCATGGTCCTGAGTTCAGATCTTAAGAATTTCCTGTATAGTAATATTCTGAGGTTCTGTGAGCTTTCCCCAAGATTTGCTGTTGACTCTCCCTCAGATCTCTGTATGAACTTTACCTGTTCATTTTTTCCCCAACAGTTTTAGCTATTGCCTTGAGAAGTATCCCATTTCCAATAAATTTGTGGCCATGGCAATTTTTCTGAATAAAAATTCTGCATCTCTCCTTTGCATGTTGGGTATTTTCACCCTTACTGCAAGTGAACATGCTTAATGAACTAATCATCTTCCTGCCTTTCTAATCAGCTTTCTCTTTTAGCTCTTCTATTCCTGTGAGCAAAAGCATTAATTTCCTAGTCACCCAACTTCAAAATTTTGGAGATTATACCTTCTTCACTTCCTTTATCTTTGCTTCTCATTTTGTCATCTAGTAAATAGTTATTGAGCATCTAGTTTGTGCCACGCACTGTTTTAGGCACTTGAGATACAGAATGAACAGAACAGGCTGAAAGTAAATTCCTGACAACCAGGATATTGCTGGGACATTGACAGTGAACAAGGAACATGATAAATGGTTAGGTTAGCTAGTGCATCAGAAAGCAGTGAGTACAATGGAAAAGATGGGCAGGGTAAGAGAGTTTGGGGTGCTGGGTGGGGGAAGCAGGTAGATAGTCAGGGTGTGCTTTACTTAGGTAAAGGAGGTGAAGGGGTTAGACATGTGGAATTCCGGGGGAGAAAGATTTCAGGAAGGGAAAATACAAGTGGAAGTGCCTTTCCAATGTAAAGGCCTTAACAAAGGCACCTACATGGGATATCAGGAATCAGCAGGGAGCCCGTTGTGGCTAAAGTGGAACCAGCAAGGGCAAGAGCAAAGAGATGAGGCCCAGGAGATGGTGGTGCCAAGAATGGGCATCTTGAAAACTTTGATTATTAATATACATGGCATGGGTATCTTTGGAAGGTTTTGCTTGTTTGTTTGTTTAATTATTTATTTATTTGACAGTACTGGGTCTTAGTTGCAGCCTGTGAACTCTGAACTCTTAGTTGTAACATGTGGGAACCTGGGTCCCCTGCACTGAGAGCATGGAGTCTTAGCCACTAGACTACCAGGGAAGTCCCCCTTGGAAGGTTTTAAGCAGAGGAGCTTCCATGTTAACAGGTGACCAAGTATTTATTTTTTCTTGTAATCACTCTTAACTTTATTCCTTTTTTTCTTTCTCTTTCTGCCAGGGTCCAGCCCTGGTGGATCCAGGGTAATTCAAAGCAGGGACAGAGTCAGCATCCTAGGAATTTATTGCTTATTTAAAGATATAAAGGGAGATTAGAAAGGAATAGTGTAGTAGGAAAATTAGTGGAGAAAAAGAGGCTGAATAACTTGGTTTACGTGGGATACCAAAAAAGCTTCGAGATAAGAAGCTTGCACCACCTACATAGGCCACAAGCGCCCACTTGAATATCAGAGGGTGCCCCGCCTTGGGCTCCCTCTTGCGTGGAACTTAAAAGCCAGGGCAAAATTAGCAGGCTTGGAGAGCACCCACGCTCCAGATGGGAATTCAGCCAGAGAAATGGAGAACAAGAAAGAAAGACATGGAGGAATCAGTCTTTCCAGAAACTGATCCGATTTCTTTATTTTTAGGTTTGCTTATATACCTTTTGTTACACATAGAGACAAATGGAAATTTTAAAGTCACACAGGGGTCAGCAGTCCTGACCTTTATCAAAATCAGGAGCTTCATATAAATGTATACATAAAGGTCTTAGGGGTTTTACATCATCTTCTGGCCATGAGGCCTGCTGACATTTTATGATCCTTTCTTTCTGATAACCAAAAACCTTATTTCCCAGGGGTGATTTTTCTTAAACCAGGTACCACCCTCTGAAGGTCAGATAAAGTTGCATTCCTATAGGGTGAGGGTATAGTGGGTTACAACTAAGAAAGGAATTTACTTAGCCTAAGGTTAACATGATTAATCTTAAAGGTTAATACTTATTTCTTCTATATGTTAGTTATGTTCATTATAAGGGCAGGAGATTAAGCAGCAAATATTGGCTCAACAAATGAAAAACCCTTCACCAATATAATTTCTAATCAACCCACTATACTATACTAATAATTTTCTAACTTCTCAAAAGAATCTGTATTTAGAAAGTTTACAGCATCTTGTGCCTCTCACGGTTGGGAGGCTGTAAACAATCACATGTGGCCAGATGAACCTGTACAGGCAGGCTAGATAACCTTCAGAGGAGTTCGTAAGTTGAAACACTCTTGTCATGCCCAGGAATTTTTATTAACTGGAGCTGTAGGTTAACTCCTTCTCTGAGAGAGGTGATGGGGGAGAGCCCCCGTAAAGCTAGAGGTATAGGTGAGAGCATAAAACAGTAAAGTAGGACTCTGGTTTTGGGGGTAGATGCTCAGGAACAGGGGTTTCCTGAGGCTCGATCCTGCCTTTGTGTATGCCGAAGCCTTCTTCCTCATGACCTTTGCCATGGGCGGAATTCCTCACGCTGGCTCCCAGCATCTTTCCCCTTTTCTCTTCCCGTTGCCACTTCTGCCACCTGAAATTTTAGCCTCATGCTTGCTTGTTTCCTAGTCTTTCTTCCATCTGGAACTTAATCCTCAGATAAATCTTAAAACATCACTTCACGGATCTTCATGGTGGCTCAGTGTAAGGAGTCTGCGTACCAATGCAGGAGACGCAAGATCAGTCCCTGATCTGGGAAGATCCCACGTGTGGTGAAACTACTAAGCCTATGTGCCCCAGCTATTGAGCCTGTGCTTGAGAGCCTGCAAGCCACAACTACTGAGCCCACATGAGGCAACTATTGAAGCCCCTGCGCCCTAAAGGCCGAGATCCACAGCAAGAGAAGCCAAGGCAGTGAGAAGCCCGCACGTGGCAATCCAAGAGTAGCCCCTACTCTTCACAACTACAAAAAAAGCCTGCACAACAACAAAGACCCAGCACAGACAAAAATAATAAATTAAAAAAAATTATTTTTAAAATCCGACTTTCTTTTAGCCCATCTGATCAACCTTAGGTTCTCCATGCTACAAGTTAAAAATTCAGATACAAGGTGACACAAATCTTCTGTAAGCTGTTTCCCAGAGCTGCCCTGCACAGACTCTGCTCTGAATGAGCGGGGTACCCACTGCCCTCAAGCATGTGTTGGAGTTTTGCGCTTCATAACCTTTGTTCAAGCCTGAACTGTCTCACTTCTAATGCCTTCTCTCACACCACCAACACAGCAATCCTCCCACCAGGAACCTCTAAAAATTCTCCATCCCCTCCCTTTACCTTGCATTCATGTTACTTTTCATCAAAAATGTATTGAAGACATATTTTGTGTGGCCGTTGTGCTGGTACTTAAGGAGACAAAGGTGACTTAAGAGACACAAGTTCGCTTCAGGAGCTGACAGTGCGGCACGTGCTGTGTGCTTAGCCGCTCAGTCACGTCTGACTCTTTGCAACCCCATGGACTGTAGCCCACCAGGCGCCTCTGTCCATGGGGATTCTCCATGCCCTCCTCCCAGGGATCTTCCGAACTCAGAGATCGAATCCAGGTCTCCCACACTGCAGGCAGATTCTTTATCATCTGAGCCAGCAGGGAATCCCGACAGTTCCGTGAGGAAGACAGAAAATAATAAAGGTGACACTTAGATGAGTCAACCTGGGATTTGTGTTAAGGGCTGTGAGAGAAAATACATTGCTCTGTCAGACTAATTGGCTAAAAGATAGGCCCTAATTTACATGGGAATACGTAGTCTATATGCGGGTGAAGGAGTCAGAAAATAATTTCTAAGGAAGTAACATTTAAACTGCGACCATAATGCATTCGTACTCAGTTGTGTCCAACTCTTTGTGACCCCGTGGACTGTAGCCTGCCAGGCTCCTCTGTCCATGAAATTTTTCAGGCAAAAATACTGGAGTGGGTTACCATTTTTGATTCCAAAGGATCTTCCTCACCCGGGGATCAAACTCACGTCTCTTGCATCACCTGCCTTTAAACGGAGACCTGGAGAATAAAACACAGCCAGCTAAGGGAAGTGTGGCATGGCGTGAGAGGACCCTTCTAAATAGAACCAACAACGTTTCAAAGTCTGAGGCCATAAAGAAGGTGGAAATATCAAAAGAAAAGCGACACTGAGCACAGGCCCCTCAGGCTGGGGCACTGGAAGTACGGGGACGGGGCAGTTCTTGGGGGTCGATAGGCCGGGCTGGGGAGATATAGGCCTTGAAGGATTGTGGTTTTAAGTGCAAGGGGGAGCAATGAAGTGTTTCAAGTGAAGGAGTGACATGATCTTATCTGAGTTTGAGATGGCCACCTGTTCATCAAAATCCATTGTCTTTCTTCCCTGGGCACACAGCCAGATTCTGTTTCCTGACTTTCTCTGCAATCGGCTGTGAGCCAGCCATGCGACTGTATCCTGCCCGTGGAAGTAAGCGGTACCGGTGACATGACCAGGGCTAACTCAGAAAAAATCTTCTGTGTGGGCTTCCTCCTGCTGTTCCCCCTTTGAACTGGGCGAACATGGCAGCCCATATTGAAATGGCAGAGCCACCGTCAGTCTGGACACCCACATGGCTTGTGGAGCAGAACCCCCGCCTGGCTGACCTAGAAATATTCTGAGCTTCTATGTGAGCAGGAAAGCAGCACCTGATGTTTTGAGCCCTTACATAGTCTGTCCATTTGTTATCACATTCTAGCTTGTCTAAAATGATACCATATTTTGAAATAGTAATTTTTGGCTGCTGTGCTATGTGGAAAAGTGTGAACAATAACAATGGCCAAAGTGAAATTCCCATAGGCATTAGGGAGATTTCAGCTGAAATAGATTTTGGGTGGAGAATCAAGAGCTCCTTTGACAGTTGGCTTGTGCAGTAGGTTTGTGGGCAAAGAATCTCCCTAATTTGACTTTCAAGTGCTGTTATCATTTACTGTCTGGACTTTTCATAATATACATCACTGAATACCTTTAGACATATATTTCATTTATTTGGCTAGATTGCCCTCAACTGGAGGGTAGATGAACCATGTCTTTGAGAATTTTTATTTTACTAAGGTTATCCAGTACAGTGCTTTAGATAAGATTTTTTTTTTTTCATTTAACTTTGCTTACATGATGAATAAAAGGGTAGGCTCTCACTAAATGGGAAGGAAATCCAAAAAAGAGGGGATGTATGTATTTGCATAGCTGATTCACTTTGCTATAGAGCAGAAACTAACACAGTATTGTAAAGCAACTATATTCTAATGAAAAAAATTTTTGAAAATTTCCTGTCCTTGGAGTTATCACAGGTTATGTGATCCAGCTTTTGCCTTGCCAATGACTCTGCCTCAACCTCATTTAAATTTTCATTATCTTCTAAGGGGGAGGGTTAGATGTTTTAAATTTTACCTGTGACCCAGTGGAGAAAGTAACATCATGGGGCCTGAGATTTGAACATTTCCAACAGAAGGTATGTAGAAATGATTTTTAATGGCATGTGGGCTAATCCTTCCTGCTTTCCCCATGGCTTTCAAGTGTCCCCAGTAGTCATTTGCCCATTGCTAAGAGGTTGCTGGCTGCTTCAGTGACCACTGTTTCCACTCAGTTTTAGGCACTCATCTGGAGAATCGTTGTGACCTATGGGAAGTCTCACAATAGGAGGCAATTTCTGTAATCCAAATGAGCAATGATGAGGTCTGTAACTAAGGTCAGTGTAAATAGATGGGAAAAGAATGGAAGAGACTTTACAGAACAATGTGACTGAATGGATTTAGGGCAAAAAAAAAAAAAAAGACTTGAATGAAGATGAATACTGATAAACTTCACTCTGTAGACTTTGGTATATACAACAGACCTGTGTTTCCATAACAAAGCCAGTTTACACTGCCTCCCATCAACAGGTAGTATTAGGAATGAGGCTGAACATTTCAGCCTTGGATGTAGTCCTGTTAGTTAACCTTTTATATGTTTACTATGTTTATGCTTAGTTTGCAAGTGTTTTATGAACATTATCCCTGGTGGCTCCGATGGGAAAAATCTGCCCACAATGTAGGAGACCTGAGTTCTATCCCTGGGTTGGAAAGATCCCCTGGAGAAGGAAATGGCAACCGACTCCAGGATTCTTGCCTGGAAAATCCCATGGACAGAGGAGCCTGGCAGACTACACTCCATAGGGTCGCAAAGAGTCAGACACAAATGAGTGACTTCACTTTCACTATCTATGAATACTATTAACCCATCAAAAAAGTGAATTCAAAATTACTGAGAAAAAGAGATTTAAGACTATGACATTAATGCTAAAGAGATTAAAACAAAAATTGAAAAGCATGAGAAAGATGTTGGAAATCATGTTTGTAGAGGAGATGAATCCATTAACAAGAGGGTCAAGATCTAATCAGGCCACTTATGAAAAAAAGCATTTTTCCAGTACAGCACTAGGGGAAAAGTAATTGACCAGACGAGGAAACAACTCAGATATTGGAGTTGTGTCTGGAAGATCAGCATTACTACTGAATGCCCACTAGCTCAATGTTCTTTGTGGTGAAAGGGTAGAAGTTTTTTCACAAGGGTGAAACTAACCACTGTGGAAAAGCTGTAGTGATATTTCCTTGTAAGACAAGGTGACATAAATTCAAAGGCTGTTTGAATGTGCATAGTAGTTAGGGGGATGTAGAGATGGCACATGGAGACACCAGAGCTTCTGAGAATGCCCTCTGGGGCTTACACAGAGGGAGCGGGGGTGAGAGCATATCTAGGAGGGGAAGACAGAATAGAAAATGGGGACAGATGTGAGTGCAACAGAAAAGCAATAGTTATAGGCATATTTGCTGAAAACAGATGCTATGAGGCAAGGTTTATCTACATTTCATGTCTGTGCTCCTTGATACGGAGCAGTAGAGCCATTAGACCAGCAGTTAGAAGGGGTGGGAATCAACCCCCCTTCCCCTATATTCCTATATTCCCTTGCCTATATTCCATGAGAGTGAGTAACCTTACATTTGAAAATAAAGAATAAGAGCCTCAGAAGAAGAAGATAACATAGATCTGATAAATATTTCCAAATAATTACAATTCCACACTAATACATTATTTTTTCAACTTTGTTTTCAAATAAATGTACTGCTATTTAAATTAATATTCCATATTAGTGCATGTTATATTCATTTAATATTAATTATATTAGTCTATGTAATGTTAGATTTTATTAGACTGATTATATTCTTTGTAGCTGAAGATGGAGAAACTCTATGCAGTCACCAAATCAAGACCAGAAGTTGACTGTGGCTCAGATCATGAACTCCTTATTGCAAAATTTAGACTGAAATTGAAAAACGTAGGGAAAACCACTAGGCCATTCAGTTCAGTTCAGTCGCTCAGTCATGTCCGACTCTTTGCGACTCCATGAATTGCAGTACACCAGGCCTCCCTGTCCATCACCAACTCCCGGAGTTCACTCAAACTCACGTCCATCGAGTCAGTGATGTCATAAAGCCATCTCATCCTCTGTCATCCCCTTCTCCTCCTGCCCCCAATCCCTCCCAGCATCAGAGTCTTTTCCAATGAGTCAACTCTTCGCATGAGGTGGCCAGAGTACTGGAGTTTCAGCTTTAGCATCATTTCTTCCAAAGAAATCCCAGGGCTGATCTCCTTCGGAATGGACTGGTTGGATCTCCTGGCAGTCCAACGGACTCTCAAGAGTCTTCTCCAACACCACAGTTCAAAAGCATCAATTCTTCGGCGCTCAGCTTTCTTCACAGTCCAACTCTCACATGCATACATGACCACAGGAAAAACCATAGCCTTGACTAGATGGACCTTAGTCGGCAAAGTAATGTCTCTGCTTTTGAATATGCTATCTAGCTTGGTCATAACTTTTCTTCCAAGGAGTAAGCATCTTTTAATTTCATGGCTGCAGTCACCATCTGCAGTGATTTTGGAGCCCCCAAAAATAAAGTGTGACACTGTTTCCACTGTTTCCCCATCTATTTGCCATGAAGTGATGAGACCAAATGCCATGATCTTAGTTTTCTGAATGTTGAGCTTTAAGCCAACTTTTTCACTGTCCTCTTTCACTTTCATCAAGAGGCTTTTGAGCTCCTCTTCACTTTCTGCCAAAAGGGTGGTGTCATCTGCATATCTGAGGTTATTGATATTTCTCCTGGCAATCTTGATTCCAGCTTGTCTTTCTTCCAGTCCAGCGTTTCTCATGATGTACTCTGCATAGAAGTTAAATAAGCAGGGTGACAGTATACAACCTTGACGTACTCCTTTTCCTCTTTGGAACCAGTCTGTTGTTCCATGTCCAGTTCTAACTGTTGCTTCCCGACCTGCATACAGATTTCTCAAGAGGCAGTTCAGGTGGTCTGGTATTCCCATCTCTTTCAAAATTTTCCACAGTTTCTTGTGATCCACACAGTCAAAGGCTTTGGCATAGTCAATAAAGCAGAAATAGATGTTTTTCTGGAACTCTGTTGCTTTTTCTATGATCCAGTGGATGTTGGCATTTGATCTCTAGTTCCTCTGCCTTTTCTAAAACCTGATCTAAATCAAATCGCTTATGATTATACAATGAAAGTAACAAATAGATACAAGGGATTAGATCTGATAGATAGAGTGCCTGAAGAACTATGGACAAATTTTCACAACATTGTACAGGAGGTGGTGATCAAAACCATCCCCAAGGAAAAAAAAGTGAAAATAAGCTGAAATGGTTGTCTTAGTAGGCCTTACAAATAGCTGAGAAAAGAAGAGAAGGGAAAGGCAAAGGAGAAAAGGGAAGATATACCCATCTGAATGCAGAGTTCCAAAGAATAGCAAGGAGAGATAAGAAAGCTTTCCTCAGTCATCAATGCAAAGAAATAGAGGAAAGTGACAGAATGGGAAAGACTAGAGATCTCTTCAAGAAAATTAGAGATAACAAGGGACATTTCATGCAAAGATGGGCACAATAAAGGGCAAAAATGGTATGGGCCTAACAGAAGCAGAAGGTGTTAAGAAGAGGTGACAAGAATACACAGAAGAATTGTACAAAAGAGATCTTAATGAGTCAGATAACCATGATGGTGTGATCACTCACCTAGAGCCAGACATCCTGGAATATCAAGTCAAATGGGCCTTAGGAAGAATCACTATGAACAAAGCTAGTGGAGGTGATAGAATTCCAGCTGAGCTATTTCAAATCCTAAAAGATGATGCTATGAAAGTGCTACACTCAATATGGCAGCAAATTTGGAAAACTCAGCAGTGGCCACAGGACTAGAAAAGGTCAATTTTCATTCCAATCCCAAACAAAGGCAATGTCAAAGGATATTCAAGCTACCATACAATCACACTCATCTCACATGCTAGGAAAGTAATGCTTAAAATTCTCCAGGCTATGTTTCAAAAGTATGTGAATGAAGAATTCCAGATGTTTAAGCTGGATTTAGAAAAGGCAGAGGAACCAGAGATCAAATTGCCAACATCTGTTGGATCATAGAAAAAGCAAGGGAATTTCAGACAAACATCTTCTTTAGCTTCACTGATGATGCTAAAGCCTTTGACTCTGTGGATCACAAGAAACTGGAAGATTCTTAAAGAGATGGGAATGCCAGAGCACCTAACCTGCTTCCTGAGAAACCTGTATGCAGGTCAAGAAGCAATAGTTAGAACCAGATAAGGATCAATGGACTGGTTCAAAATTGGGAAAGCAGTACATCAAGCCTGTATATTGTCACCCTGCTTATTTAACTTATAAGTAGAGTTTATCATGCAAAATACCCAACTGGGTGAAGCATGAGCTGGAATCAGGTTTGCCAGGAGAACTATCAATAACCTTAGATATGGAGATGACACCGCCCTTATGGCAGAAAGTGAAGAGGAACTAAAGAGCCTGTTGATTACAGTGAAAGAGGAGAGTGTAAAAGCTGGCTTAAAATTCAACATTCAAAAAACTAAGATCATGGAATCCGGTCCCTTCACTTCATGGCAAATAGATGGGGAAACAATGGAAACAGTGACAGACTTTACTTTCTTGGGCTCCAAAATCACTGCCGATCATGACTGCTGCCATGAAATTAAGATACCTGCTCCTTGGAAGAAAAGCTATGGCAACCATAGACAGCATATTAAAAAGCAGAAACATCATTTTTCCAACAAAGGTCCCATTTAGTCAAAGCTGTGATTTTTCCAGTAGTCATGTATGGATGTGAGAGTTGGACCATATAGAAGGCTGAGCACTGAAGTATTAATTGATGCTTTTGAACTGTGATTTTGAAGACTCTGGAGAGTCCCTTGGACTACAAAGAGATCAAACCAATCAGTCCAGAAAGAATTCAATCCTGAATATTCATTTAAAGGACTGATGCTGAAGCTGAAGCTCCAGTGCTTTGGCCACCTGATGCAAAGAGTGGACTCATTAGAAAAGACCCTGATGCTGGGAAAGATTGAAGGCAGGAGGAGAAGGGGATGATAGGATGAGACTGTTGGAAGGAATTACTGACTTAATGGACATGAGTTTGAGCATGCTCTGGGAGATGGTGAAGGACAGGAAAGCCTGGCGTTCCACAGTCCATGGGATTGCAAAGGGTGGGAAGCTAATGAGTGACCGAACAACCACATTAGTATATGTGGGACTTGCCTCAAGGCTGAGCCATAAAGAATCTGCCTGCCAATGCAGAAGCCGTGGGTTTGATCCCTGGGTTGGGAAGATCCCCTGGAGAGGGAAATGGTAACCCACTCCAGTATTCTTGCCTGGGAAATCCTATGGACAGAGGAGCCTGGCCGTCTACAATCCATGGGTGACAAAAAAGTCAGACATGACTTAGAGACCAGAACAACAAAATAACAATTACTGTATGACTTTTACAACAGGAATATGAGCTGTAGCTATTTGAATGTACTGTGGACTCTATAATTAATGAAGAATAAATTTCAGACAAACTATCATTTCTCTTCAGCTGTAGTAGTGAATAGTATAGTCCTGGTGTTTTCTAAGTAAATCAAAGATGAAACAGAGTCATAAAAGCACCAGTGAGGTGAAAGGAAGGAACTGAATATCAGATAACCTTTTCATTCAAAAGGATGATGCTGGAGAAGGAACAAAATATGTAAAATCATGAAATTAGATTAATATGGGCAAAATTTGAGCTAGTTCTTCAAATTAATAAATATTAGAAATATAGAGTTTCCAATGAAGCTGAGGTGAATTAAGGACAGAAGTAACTTTATGTATGGAGTGCCCCATGGAACTTATTCCTCTCATACCATGGTGATATGATGGGAAGATATAAATGGGTTACAGAGATACTTAGCAGCAGTGGATAACAGCCCCACAATGGGTTACTATGGGAAGTCAGAGATTTTTCTTGAATTTATGTTCCTGTAAGTTTTTTTAGAGATAAAATGCTAAGTAGGATACACAAATGTGCTTCATCTATAGACCAATGAAATTATATAGACTGTATGATTTTCTTGTAAAGCTCTTATTTTGCCTTATTTTGCTCTTATTTTGCCTTATCTGCATGTGTGCTAAGTTGCTTCCGTCGTGTTGGACTCTGTGACCCTATGGACTATAGCCCGAAAGGCTCCTCTGTCCATGGGATTTTCCAGGCAAGAATATGGGAGTAGGTTGCCATGCCCTCCTTCAGAGATCTTCCCTACCCACGGATCAAACCACATCTCTTATGTCTCCTGCATTAGCAGGTGGGTTCCTTACCGGTAGCGCCACCTGGGAAGTCGATTTTATCTTATGTAGGGAAAGAACAAATTAACAAGATGCTGCCAGGCAGGCTCTCTGGCCCCACATTCTCATGCCATCTAGCCCCATGTTCTATGAACAGTGACTTTGCAGGGTTATGTAACGGCTGAGATCACATGCACCTCACGAGGTAGTCACTTGCACCTCACGAGGGACTCACTTGGCCATGGGCTCCTTTGTGTGGTATGCCTGTTATGAACTTCACCATGAAGGCCCTGGCTGCTGCATCAGGGCTACACTGGAGTGACCCATGGTTGTGTTATATGGGGTTACGTTATGGCTGCTGCTATGGCTGCTTCTCTCCTGCCTGCTTCATCAGCCAGGAGAGAGGCTGTGTTATGGCTGCCGTGCCAGCCAGGAGAAAATACATGTGTTTGCAGTTCCTACTGTTCCTTGAGTCTTCATCCAGCCTCTGATTTCCTGCATGGCCTACCCTGGGTTCAGCAAACAATGTGAACAGCAAGACAATTGGCATCACAAATAGGATCAACAACACCTAGGAATACTTTATTCCTACCATATATGAATTTCTCCCTTTGAATAACTGAGATTTATAGTGGCTTAACCATTTTAATCTGGTGGCTCAGACGGTAAAGATTCTGCCTGCAATACAGGAGACGTGGGTTCAATCCCTGAGTTGGGAAGACCCCCTGGAGAAGGGAATGGCAACCCACTCCAGTACTCTTGCTTGGAGAATCCCCTGCACAGAGGAGCCTGGTGGGCTACAGTCCTTGGAGTTGCAAAGAGTTGGACACAACTGAACAACTAACAGTAACTAACCAGTTTGAATTTATAACCAAAAGTGGAAAGAAAGGTCATTAGTTTTCAAAAATTGTATTCTTACCATTTAAAAAACTATATGTAAGCTAAAGATGATCGATATTTCTTTTAACGTGACACGTTTTATGTTTTCTCTAGGCTGGAATGATAAAAAGTGATAATGATGAGTATTTCATTGAACCCTTGGAAAGAGGTAAGCAGATGGAGGAAGAAAAAGGAAGGATTCATGTTGTCTACAAGAGATCAGCAGTAGAACGGGCTCCCATAGACATGTCCCAAGACTTCCACTACAGAGGTACGCATCTTTGACAAGCCTCAATAATTAACTATAGTTCTAAGATATGATGAAAACAACTCTCCCATCAGTTAAGAGAATGTGATAGTCGTGCGCCTTTGTATAATGTGGAAGAAGCAAAAGAAGCTTATATTTATAAATTATGACATATGGCCTGCCATTTATAAATGCATAAGAGAAATATATGTGTTATTTTATTTCAAGTCATCATTCTCCCAATTTGTTATTTTTTTATTACTTTTAAATTTTCACATTCAAATGAACTTTTCTCTAGCTTGGGTTAAAATTTCAAAGTGTGTCTTTAAAGATAATCTAAATTATGCATTATTAATATTATTTTAAAACTTTAAAAATGAGATATATTGACACAGCAAAGAACTGTATTTTGTTTGAAGTCCAGCGTGATAGATAACATTTGAAAATAAGAATGCTGTTTGATTTCGCCTATTTTGCAAAACTTTTTACAATGTAAAAGTGACAATTAGTTGAATGATTCTGTCAAATTTTATTTTAAGATAGGCTAGGCCTCTAAAGTCAAGTGAATTATTGCCTGTCAAGGTTTTCTGTTTATTTTTTTTAATGGGATCGGAAAGTAACTTGGTATTAAAGAGATGTTTTTATAAAGTTGGTATTGAAATTCCCTTTATGGAAAATAAAGGAATAATAGGAATCTGTTTTTTAACCAAATCTCAAAAAGCCTATACAATTGACCCTTGAACAGCATTGGGGTTGGAGTGTCAATCCTTCTTGCCCTTGAAAATTCACATATGATTTGTAGCCTCATCCCTTACATGTGGGTCCTCTGTATCTGAGGTTCCCTATCTTCAGATTCAACCAACTCTGAATTCAACCAACTAGGAATCAGTGGATCATACAATATGGTAGTATTTACTGTAGAAAAAAATCCACTTAGAAGTCGACCCAGGTAGTTCAAACCCCTATTGTTCAAGGGTCAACTGTATTTTCTTTTGTAAGGCCAACTTTCTAAATTCAAGGCAATGGAAATTTCCCTTAGGGAAATGTCAGGGATACAGATACTCTTCTTAATTTAGCAGCCATATGTCTTCTAGATTAATGATGTCTTCTGAGAGTTGTTGCCTAGTTATTAGTCTGAGGTTCAGATGCTACCATCTTTCTTTTATATGTGGTATTAATTGAAATAATACCATTTAAAATACATTTAAAATTAACATGGCCTGAAAATTTTTTGAGAAATTTATGATTTGAAACAATAGGTCCGTATTAACAGATGCAGTGCTATGAAATGTGTATCTATCCCAGGGGGTCACTGTGATATAATAGGAAGGAAAGATACTCTGCAGTTAGAGAGACATAATAATGATAATAAGTAATAATAATAATGTGAGTAACAGCTCTACAACATAAGTTGTTAGATTAGTAGTTAACATTTTGGAGCCTCAGTTTCTTTATCTGTGAGCAGAGATCAGAATGTTGTGAATGCATTGCCATGAATTCTCATTTATAAATATCTTCATGCTTTAGAAATGTTAATCTAAATTAAATGATGGTTATATCAAAGGGTAGATAGTAGGATACAGTGCTTTTTCTATAATCCTGATTGTTGTATGTTAAAAGCAATATCTTTTTTGAAGCAACAAACATCTTTCAGAAAAGCTTAGTCCCACAGACTATAGAATGGTCTTGGAGGACTGGAAACCAGATTAGTCCCTATGACTGTCCTCCTCTGCTCCATCTATTATACTGTAGTTTCACCAAACTGCACCCTGTTCCTCCATTGCAGTCTCTGAAGATATCTATTTCTATAAATAACAGTCTGTGCTGCTTTCCAATAGTCTGATATCTATAGGGGAAGAGAGATTATTTTTTTCTTGAAATAATAAAATTGTAAGAAATATTACATTTAATACCTATTGTATTTTTAGATGTTATATTAGACAAAATAATTCAGGAGTCAAGGTATATACATTTAAAAGAATTGGATATAATTAATTTGGGACATTATTTTAGGAGACCATTAAAAATATAAATTCCAGAAGCATCAGTATCAGTATACTCAGATTATATGAGGAATTTTTAAGAAGAGAGGCTCTGAAAACAGTTTTCCAATTGTGAATAGAGAATTCAGTTCAGTTCAGTTGGTCATTCGTGTCCGACTCCTTGCGACCCCATGAATCGCAGCGTGCCAGGCCTCCCTGCCCATCACCAACTCCCAGAGTTCATTCAAACTCATGTCCATCGAGTCAGTGATACTATCCAACCATCTCATCCTCTGTCATCCCCTTCTCCTCCTGCCCCCAATCCCTCCCAGCATCAGGGTCTTTTCCAATGAGTCAACTCTTCGAATAGAGGATTACTTTATAGTAAAAAGTAAGCCACAACCTAGGGTAATATATTTTGGAAAGGTTTTCAACAGTTATGGGTCAAAGCAAAAGGGATTCCTTTGTTAACTCTCAGTTACCTTAAAACTGGAACCAAAATCGAGCCATTCAGTTCTCTTAGAATATTCCATGATAAAGCTTAGTATGAAGTTCACAATTTTTATTTTCTTATACATGTAGTTCCCATTGAACTGACTTGCTGGTGCTAGCAATTTACCTCCTTTGGAGAGTCTTAAATTGTAATGATATATTTTAAAAGTGTAAATATTTTCCTAGGGTAAATAGAGATTCAAATTTAGAACCTGAAATACCACACTATAATGTTTAAATTATTCTTTTTAATTTCTTGGTTTTAGAACTGAGAGCCAAGATTTTTCATGGACTAAATATTTTCCAAGTGAAAATTAAAAATATATTTTTATAATTCATTCCATCATTCTGAAATATAAAATTAAACAGGTTCCAGAATTATAAAGATGTATTGGTTTATAAGTGAAAACTATAGTATGATATAAAATAGTAATTTTGGGGGTCAATATAGGATGTTGTCTTAGGAGATACAAGGTCTCTCTTCAATGAGCTATAGGAAGAGGAATAAAATATATAAGATAAGCCTTCCTCAGAAAGAAATGTATTTGAGGGCCACAGTCTTCATAAATTTCTCTAATAGGTTAATATAAACACTCATCAGGAAGAGTTTTGATCATAAGCAAGGCACTGCTATCCCTTTACAGCTTTATCAGTGAGGCCCTTGTAAGTAAATACTCTGCTGTTATTTTGCTAGTCATCATACATTGCCTGGCCACATTTCTTGCTTTGTCGGTTTAGCGGTTCAGAAATGCCATTCATTTGAGGTCTGTAGTTTGTTGAAAGTGTTCTAAGTTAAAACCAATTATGACATGAACTAGGTGAGGAGTTCAGTTCAGTTCAGTTCAGTCGCTCAGTCGTGTCCGACTCTTTGTGACCCCATGAATCACAGCACACCAAGCCTCCCTGTCCAGGAATAGTGAGTTGGAAAGAGCGAGCCAAACTGGGTTGAGATTGAAGTAAAATAGATGGGGTTATTTGATAGAGTAGTTGTTGGAGTAGAGAGAGAGGAAGAGTGATCATGGATGACTCAGAATCCTGATCTGGAAGACTATAGAGAATTCTGTTTCCAGAATTCAGGTATTTCAAATGAGAAGTTGGAATAGACTTGATGAAGAATGACAAGTGAGAATAATTTTGGATATATTAACTTTGAAGATCCATTGGGACAGTAAGTGCTCTAAAAAATTCACAGTATAATTTCAAAATCATGTCCCAACATCAATGCATGACTGTTATATACCTGTTGCAGTGGGGATGGGTAGAAGTGATCTTGGGAGTCAGGTAGCAGATATTGGCTCATGGTTGCTTAGAATGTCTCTGCTTGCCTTTTACTCTTTAATTTCTAACTCCATATCAGTGAGAATCAGAAATTGAACATCGCACAACTCTGGGAACCCATGAAAGATCTTTGCTACCTATCACTATAGGAAAGAAGATTATGTCCTTAAAAACAAACAAAAAAAGAAAAAAAAAAAAAGTATGGTTCTACCATACTCAAGAGCCCTAAGGTATTCCACTTGACTGAAAGCAAACATTTATTTTGATTCTTTATCTTTAAAAATGTTTACCTAGGTTTCCATTAAAAGTCACAGCTTTGAACCTGTTGAGATGAAAGATTATAGTACAATTATATTATATATATTATAGTACAATTCAACAACATCAGCAAATCCTCTGTCATTCCCATATATTGCACAGATTTTCTTTCCTTGACCCTTAAAGAGGTTATATTGTTTTCGAAATGTGGAAAAATATAAATATCTGTTTAAAAATATATTGAACTTGAACTTATAAAGTCACAAATACAGTGCTCTGTTCTAGAATTATTCTTTCGAGAATAAGACCTAAAACAGTTTTATATTTGGCAATATAAATAATATCTTCCAGTACAGAACTGGCAGGTATTCACAACACATACCACACCCAGGTTCTGGCAAAGAATACCATCCTTTTCATTAAAAAACAAATATAAGCTTGGCATGCTTATGATAAAGAAACTTGTCTACTTCATCATGGGGGAGAGTTGAAGTTACTTCTTTTTCTGATTTCTGCTTTGGGAGTATGGAAATTACATCCATTTTTGGCATCTTTAGTTTGGACAAAATTGTTTTATATATTACTGATTTGAATTTTACTTGGTAAAAACATGGCTAGTAAACTCTTTAAGGGTCATAAAATTCACCACCACTGTTTAAATCAGTCATCAGTCTAAACCCAGATAAAAAGGAAAATACATGTCTGATCATCTCTTAAGAATGTCTACACTGTCATCAATAAGTAGTTTGTTTTAGGTAGTCTATTTTTCTGGGGGGTGGGATAGACTGTACTTGTATGATGTCATTCAGCTTCTCATAATTTTTTTCTTAATCTCTAGGCCCTTAGGCTTCTCCCCTCAAATTACAAACTATTCATTCAGCAGAAGCTTTGTGTTAAAGTAATTTTTGTAATTACTTCCTACCAGTGGGAAACAAGGAATAGTAAGCCTTTATCTCCTAGCTTCCTTTCAGGATTTTCATTTTCCTGCATGAACCCAAGTGCTTGTGTTGCTGGTGTGGTTGTCATGGTGCTGTGAAGGAGTGTCTTTGTCCCAGGTGGGAAACATGTACAAGTCAGAAATGATTTGGGAGTTGCTCCTGGTTGCCAGGGAATGGAACTATGAAACAAGAACTAGAATAATGGGAAGACTATTCCTTATTTTAGTGACACTAGGAACTTCCTAGGCACAGAGTCCTTCCTTGATCTGTAGACACATCAGTAGGTGCTGTAATCCTTTCTATTTGGAAGTTCTCATGACCTATGCCCTAATCAAGGAGAAACTTTGGTGGGCATTGTAACCCACCAAAAAAAAAAAAAAATCAAACAAGAGAATTTAATTTTTGCAGATGTTTTATTATGAATGAAGCAATAATATTACTAAATCATTAAGTTCTGTCAATAGCAAATATTCTTTTAGGTAGATGTTAAACGATAAAATTTTCGCAGCGGCATAGTTTAGTCTATAACATAATTTAAGGGTCAGCTATTTGTCAGAGCAACTCCCATTGGCTTCACATAGAAATACTTAATGACATGGGATTCCTTTTCAGGTTGGTTTCTTCATGTTTCATAATCTAGGTACTTATAATAATTATTGACAAAAGGAGGCAATTGAAGATTGAATTATTATATAAAGTAATCAGGAAGCAGAGCGAAGATTAAATGAGCTTTCAGATGTGAAACATGAAAGATAATACTTTGTTTCCCTTATTAACGTGTCTTACTGGGCCTATTCTATCTCTTCATGAATAGGTACAATGAAAGGAGTGTTTATATAGACCAGACTTAAAGTGCACAAAATATAAGTCCATGTTTTCTCTAATAAGGTATTGAATATGGAAATGCACAACTGGTGTTGAGAATTCAAAGTTGCTGGATTACTATCAAAATTTTTGATAAGAGACATTGATTCAAATTGTTTCTTTTTTTTTGTCTATTTGTTTGGTTTTCTTCTCATCTTTCACAACTATGATAACCACTTACATGCTGTTCCACATTAACTTGTTCTTTTGGTTTTGTGCTATTTGTTCACTATTTCAGAGCTCTGATTAATAATACCAAGCATCTTAAAATTTTGTGTATATTCTTGTCCAAAGGATAGTCTTTAAGTGTTTTTTAGATGCTACCTGAGTATAAGCCAATACTCAAGGCTTATATCTCTTAAATGTGATTTATAGATTCATGTGTGGTTTTTGAAGGTTAAGAATAAAGTCTGTGTGGGACTAAACCTTTTTACATTCTAAATTCAATCATCTGCTTCAGCATGTTGGCAGGTTTTGTTTTCACATTTTCAGTTTTATCAGGTCTTACCTTGCATACTCAGGGGAGGAAAGTAATGTTTACACCCCCTTTGGTGAGACAAATTAGTGATGAAAGCAGACTCTTTTTATGTCCTGTGCTCTGTGCTGGTGAAATGCCATTGGGCAGCCTTTAGGTAACAAGAAATTAAGATATTAGGACAGCTTTTAAATATCTCCATTCCCCATTTTGGATGATGTATACAGGAATTTGATGCAAATAAACATTGCCCCTTCTCATTCTGTGATGCTGGGGTTGGCTTTCGAATCCAGTAGGAAGTCCAGAGGAAATCAGCACTAGGTGTAGTAGACGCACCTTCCAATTTATGTTTAAAGCGGGTACAATCAATTTAATCAGGTTATTACATTGATTTTGTCTCTCAGCACCTTTCTCTTATCTGTGATGATCCAACATTTGAAAAGTCAGAGGAAGTATTTGTAGTTGTTATAGGGGTTGCTATCATTTGAATTCACCTGGGCATTTTTAAAACACTGTCGCTCCCTGGTTCTCTTCCACTTAAATTTATGGAAGATGTATTCTAGCATCCTGTTATTTCAGACTTCTACAAATTATTAATGAACTTTCATGATATACATAGGAATTATTTTTGTAGACTTGAGATCTGTAAGCTTTGATGTTGGACAAAATCCAGCATTTTGTCCAAATCTATCCGGGTGGTTATTATATTAAGGACCTGGATTTTTATTTTTGAGTAAAGTCCCAACTTTTTTGGATTTTTTGTCTTTCCTAGTTATAAGGCCTAATTATAATGAGACTCAGAGGTCAACTCATAGCATCTAGTAGCACTTCACTCCACTCTATTTCTACTCTTGTGACCTTATGACAACTTTGATAAAGTTACTCAAATAATCTGAATTAAATTCAAGTTTTGTATTCTGAATAGAAATTAAGGAACTGGGAAGCCAAGAGTTTAAGTAGTAGGAATTCTGAAATTGGACCTTCCTTTTATTAATAGATTGGTGACTTTGTAGCACGTATTGGAGGGAAAAGAAGAAAAAGAAAAGCAGAGATATTCCAAATGCAGAATGCATCACGTTTTGATTTCGTTCAGAAGTTTTAGATGTTAGCTGGTATGTGGCCTTCTTTGGCTGGCTGAGTGGGCTTCACTGGACTGATATTCCTGGTCTGCCTGGCCACTGTGAGACCCACTGGCGTTCAATGCTGGCCTTTCTCAACCAGACTCCGTCTGCTCTCAGGGACGCAGCAGACTGCCCTCAGCTCTGGCTAGGACTAATGTTTCCCCAGCCCATGTGACCTGCCCACAGCTTCTGTGTGCGAGCACATCATGGTGGTTCAGCAGTCCTTTCTGACAGGCTCCCCGGGAAACTCAGATCATGCTATTTTTCAGTTCAGTTCAGTTGCACAGTTGTGTCTGACTTTTTGCAACCCATGGACTACGACACGCCAGGCTTCCCTGTCCATCACCAACTCCCAGGGCTTGCTGAAATTCATGTCCACCGAGTTGGTGGTGCCGTTCTCACAGCATGGGAACCAAGGGGTGTCACAGCTTCCTTGGCTACAACTGGATGTGCTAGGAAGTTAAGTGTTCTCCTTCCAGTGTCCCCAGAATAGAGCGGGAGAGCAGGCTTTGGCCCTTGGAGGTCCTCAGTGATCTGTGTGTTTTAGCACTGTGCCCCTTCTTTTGAGATTTTGCCTGAAGGGAACTGGGAAGAAATCAGAATCACTGTGTCCTCTCCATAAGCCATCCAGAATCAGAAAGGCCAAGCTTGCCTTTTTATTCCTCTAATTAAATATTTTTTCCTTACTACTCTAGCCTCATGATTAAGACTAACAATGACCAGGACTTTCTCTTATAGGAGGAAAACATAAAAACAAAACAAAACAAAAAAACCCTCTGTATTGTGGTCTCCAGGCCTAGCATTGATATGTTACATGAGAGCTATGAAGATTTAGAAAATTAATTCTTTCTTAACCTACAGATCTCTTAATTTTGAAAAACCTTATTTGAACTGCAGAAGTTGAATATCAAGTCTCTTTATATTTTTGGTGCAACAATCCTAGTATCTAACAGCTACTTTCCTTTCCCTTCCCAGTCTTCCAGCTAGAGTTTGGGGGTCATTAGCTAGTTATCTATGCATGAAGGCAGAGAAGAATAATTATATTTTTAAAATATCATTGCCATGTCACAGATTACTCTGTTTCTGGGATTCATATTGTTGTAGTTGTAAAAACCATATATATCAAAGTGTTGTTGAAAGGGCTTTTGTTAGAATCTTGTCTCCTCTGACTATATACATGTACTTTGGGATGAAGAATAATAAGATGTCAAGTACAAAAGAGCAAAAAAAAAAACCAGGATTAAAATGGAATTGATGTCAAAAAAAATAAATATTATCTTTATAACCCAAGCATACCTTACCTCATGATTGTAATCTAAAGTGAATCACAGATACAGTTTGGACATCCTGAGTCATCAGGAGAACCTTGGAATTTTCAGTTTTCCAGTGTCTATATATATAAATTTGGAATCTTATTCTTGCTTGATAGTTATTTTCTTTTTCTAACTAATATCTGAAAATATGGAATTTTATCTCAAATTCTATAATACTTGTGATTAAAAGAAGATATCAAATTTATTCTCCTCGTGAATATAGAATCCTGATGTTTTCTTTCTGACATGATTAAAATAAGAAGTGACTTTTATGTAAATTAGAGAACAGTAGCGTAAATATAGTCCTCAGAAGCCCAGTTACTCACTTTTGCAGATTTTTCTAACTTTTGGTCCAGAGATAGAATAATGGTGTTCAAAGTGACAGAGGTACCATGTCCAACCATCCTTCAGTACAAACAGGGAGGTCATCTGTTTTAGTCTTCTTCAGTTCTTGGCAATAACAAAGGAAAAATTAATAAGAACAGTCGTGAAGGCAGTCCCTTGACTTCGGTCCCCAGCTCCAGTAACTATAGCTTAAAAAGAACAACTTAAATGTGATAGACAGCAGAAAAACTAATGGGAGAGGGAAACTGTAAGTGCTCAGTATTTAATCCATTAAGGATACCCCTTATATTTCCATGAATAGAGACAAAATATAAGTGGTTATTTTAGAAAACATATTTTATAAGAACATGTTGCATTAAGATGGGATCACACACATTCTCTGTTCCACCCCTTTGCACACATACTTTAACCCCACCTTAATGGCCATTCCTGTGAAAGGTATTTCATAGCCAAAGGAATACAGTCCAACTGTGTTAAATTTCTTAGAGTAAAGTTAGCCAAAGATATCTTGTAAAAACAGACTCAAGCATTTGACTGTGATCTCATGAGCCAGTTTTAAAATTAGATCTTCAAACTGGGTCTTTAGAATGCTAAAGAAATCTGAAAATCTAACCAGGGACTTTTTTTTGATACAAGAGTACTAACATGTATCTTTTAAACAATCTTTACTATTGACTATCTCACAGAGAAGGGAGGAAAAGCTCACATTATTCAGCTAGTTCATTAGAAAACTAACGTATTTAACAGATATAGAATATGTGTCTACAGCTTATGCCTTCACAGACTATGCAGACACAATGCATAATTGTCAATGGTGAGTTCTAGGCTAACATGTAGTCTACTATGATACAAAATATATTATTTTTGTTTATTATAGGGTACTTAACATATGCTTTCCCATCAGTTCAATTCAGTTCAGTTCAGTAGCTCAGTCATGTCCGACTCTTTGCGACCCCATGAATCGCAGCATGCCAGGCCTCCCTGTCCATCACCATCTCCTGGGGTTCACTCAGACTCACGTCCATCGAGTCGGTGATGCCATCCAGCCATCTCATCCTCTGTCGTCCGCTTCTCCTCCTGCCCCCAATCCCTCCCAGCATCAAAGTTTTTTCCAATGAGTCAACTCTTCGCATGAGGTGGCCAGAGTACTGGAGTTTCAGCTTTAGCATCATTCCTTCCAAAGGAATCCCAGGGTTGATCTCCTTCAGAATGGACTGGTTGGATCTCCTTGCAGTCCAAGGGACTCTCAAGAGTCTTCTCCAACACCACAGTTCAAAAGCATCAATTCTTCGGCGCTCAGCCTTCTTCATAGTCCAACTCTCACATCCATACATGACCACAGGAAAAACCGTAGCCTTGACTAGACGGACCTTAGTTGGCAAAGTAATGTCTCTGCTTTTGAATATACTGTCTAAGTTGGTCATAACTTTTCTTCCAAAGAGTAAGCGTCTTTTAATTTCATGGCTGCAGTCACAATCTGCAGTGATTTTGGAGTCCAAAAAAATAAAGTCTGACACTGTTTCCACTGTTTCCCCGTCTATTTCCCATGAAGTGATGGGACCAGATGCCATGATCTTCGTTTTCTGAATGTTGAGCTTTAAGCCAACTTTTTCACTCTCCTCTTTCACTTTCATCAAGAGGCTTTTTAGTTCCTCTTCACTTTCTGCCATAAGGGTGGTGTTTTCTGCCTATCTGAGGTTATTGATATTTCTCCCGGCAATCTTGATTCCAGCTTGTGTTTCTTCCAGTCCAGCGTTTCTCACGATGTACTCTGCATAGAAGTTAAATAAGCAGGGGGACAATATACACCCTTGACATACTCCTTTTCCTATTTGGAACCAGTGTGTTGTTCCATGTCCAGTTCTAACTGTTGCTTCCTTACCAGCATACAGATTTCTCAAGAGGCAGGTTAGGTGATCTGGTATTCCCATCTCTTTCAGAATTTTCCACAGTTTATTGTGATCCACACAATCAAAGGCATTGGCATAGTCAATAAAGCAGAAATAGATGTTTTTCTGGAACTCTCTTCCTTTTTCCATGATCCAGTGGATGTTGGCAATTTGATCTCTGGTTCCTCTGCCTTTTCTAAAACCAGCTTGAACATCAGGGAGTTCATGGTTCACGTATTGCTGAAGCCTGTCTTGGAGAATTTTGAGCATTACTTTACTAGCATGTGAGATGAGTGCAATTGTGTGGTAGTTTGAGCATTCTTTTGCATTGCCTTTCTTTGGGATTGGAATGAAAACTGACCTTTTCCAGTCCTGTGGCCACTTCTGAGTTTTCCAAATTTGCTGGCATATTGAGTGCAGCACTTTCACAGCATCATCTTCCAGGATTTGAAACAGCTCAACTGGAATTCCATCATCTCCAATAGCTTTGTTCGTAGTGATGCTTTCTAAGGCCCACTTGACTTCACATTCCAAGATGTCTGGCTCTAGATTAGTGATCACATCATCATGATTATCTGGGTCGTGTAGATCTTTTTTGTACAGTTCTTCTGTGTATTCTTGCCACCTCTTCTTAATATCTTCTGCTTCTGTTAGGTCCATACCATTTCTGTCCTTTATCGAGCCCATCTTTGCATGAAATGTTCCCTTGGTATGTCTAATTTTCTTGAAGAGATCTCTAGTCTTTCCCATTCTCTTGTTTTCCTCTATTTCTTTGCATTGATCGCTGAAGAAGGCTTTCTTATCTCTTCTTGCTGTTCTTTGGAACTCTGCATTCAGATGCTTCTATCTTTCCTTTTCTCCTTTGCTTTTCGCCTCTCTTCTTTTCACAGCTATTTGTAAGGCCTCCCCAGACAGCCATTTTCCTTTTTTGCATTTCTTTTCCATGGGGATGGTCTTGATCCCTGTCTTCTGTACAATGTCAGGAACCTCATTCCATAGTTCATCAGGCACTCTATCTATCAGATCTAGGCCCTTAAGTCTATTTCTCACTTCCACTGTATAATCATAAGGGATTTGATTTAGGTCATACCTGTGTGGTCTAGTGGTTTTCCCTACTTTCTTCAATTTAAGTCTGAATTTGGCAATAAGGAGTTCATGATCTGAGCCAAAGTCAGCTCCTGGTCTTGTTTTTATTGACTGTATAGAGCTTCTCCATCTTTGGCTGCAAAGAATATAATCAATCTGATTTCGGTGTTGACCATCTGGTGATGTCCACGTGTAGAGTCTTTTCTTGTGTTGTTGGAAGAGGGTGTTTGCTATGACCAGTGCATTTTCTTGGCAAAATTCTATTAGCCTTTGCCCTGCTTCATAGAGTATAATATACTTCTATAAGTAAGTAAGTATTAGTTGCTCAGTCCTGTCCAATTCTTTGTGACCCCCGTGACCCCCTGCCAGGCTCCTTTGTCCATGGAATTCTCCAGGCAAGAATACTGGAATGGTTGGCCATTCCTTTCTCCAGGGGATCTTCTCGAGCCAGGGATCGAATCTGGGTCTCCTGCATTGCAAGCAGATTATTTACCATCTGAGCCACCAGGGAAACCCATACTTCCAAGATTGATAAAGATACATACCAAGATTGATTTTTAAAAATGCAATTAATCAATTACAAAATTAGCTTTTTAATAACTGATCTAGGAAACATGTTCAGTGACTTTAGAGATACCAGTGAAGGCTGAAGTGCTTGAGGGACTTCAGGCTGATAGTGAAGGATGCCTGGAAGTGATGACTGGGAAGAAAGGAAGACAATCCTAAG
Source organism: Capra hircus (assembly GCF_001704415.2). NCBI lineage: Eukaryota > Metazoa > Chordata > Mammalia > Artiodactyla > Bovidae > Capra > Capra hircus. The sequence continues at coordinate 88,094,399 of NC_030813.1, read as the reverse complement.
GAACCAAGACAAAAGTTTAGGTAGAGACATAATAGTGATGATGTGATCATAACATTATTATTAATAACTGAAAGTAGAAAACACACATATATAAATCATGTTACCTCAAGGATTTTTGTTTGGTTTGTTTTTTATATAATAACTAATTCAACCAGATTGATTCAGTGTCTTAGCTGCTATTTATTGGCAAACATATTTTTTCTTTAGTTTTAGCCCCAAGGCTTCCCAGTAAGTGGCTTTGTGACCCGTATTTAACATTAAAAAATTTTAAGTAACATGCCCAACAGAATGTCTCATGCTATCCCTGAGCCCTACTCAATCTCTGAGCAGAGTGTTCAGGGATGGGGCAGAGATAAGGGTTCTCTGTTACATGCATTGTTTAGCTTTTAAATTATTATACCGAAAAATAATTTTAAAATTTTAATCGTGGAATAATTATAAACAGTCTGACTCATTGGGAAAGCCCCTGATGCTGGGAAAGATTGAACACAAAACAGGAAGGGGATAGCAGAGGATGAGAGAGAGAGGTAGCATCACCAACTCAACAGACATGAATTTGAGCAAACTCCGGGAGACCATGAGAGACAGGGAGACCTGGCGTGCTGCAATCCATGGGGTCACAAATAGTTGGACGTGACTTAGCGACTGAACAACAACAACACATCCAAACTCAGTGTATTTCAAAAGTAATGTTACATGTTCATCTTTATTAGAAGTAAAAAGAAATTTTTGTGCCTGGCTAGATGGAACTTTGGAAGAAATATCTAATGTAGTTAAATAAGCTTCCTTATTGTGTCCCTTGTTTGTTATTACTCTTTTTTGGAATATATTCTTGTCATCTCTATTTAGTGTTTATTATCCAGCTTGAGGGTCATTTTTTAAATTGAAAGTGTTTTTTTTTTTCCTTGAAATTTCATAGTTCTTAAAAGTTCATTTCTACCCTTTGCCATATACCACCTTATAATATGAATTATTTCCTTGATTTATTAAGATCTGTTTTTCAGCTCCTGGGATTTCATTTATTTTCAAAATAAATAACACAACTTTTTATTGATAAACTATGCTGCTCTATTTTGATTTTTACTCCCCTTTACATCCCTGTGGCCTTAGAATCCCCCTTTGGGTTTCATGACTAGTGTCTTACTTGGATTTCTTTCTTAGCCTCCTTCCTTTATAATTTTTCCTCTTCCCATCCTTGTCACGCAAGTCGCCCTCTTCTTTCTCATGATCTTTGGGAGAATTGCATGGTCATGTGTATCATCTACATTCCTCTTGAACTCCAAGACTGTATATTCAACAACTTTTTAGCCGCCTGAACTTAGATTTTCCACAAAGACCTTTAACTCAATATGGCCAACACTAAACTTATCTTTAACCATCAACCAGTTCCTAAACTGCTCCTTGATTCTCATATTAGATTTTTGTTTTAGTGAATGGTATTGGTATCCACCCAGTTAATCCTTCTGACTTCCATATCCTTTATCTAGTTGGCAAGCAAGACCAGCAAGTTATTACCCAGAAAACTCTCAAGATAGCCCCTTCAGTCTCCAGTTTTCTACTTTTGTTCAGAACCTAATAGTTTTCTGTTTTGAATACTATAGCAGTCCCTTGACTGTTCTCCAGTTCTAAACCCAGGTCACTCTAGTCCATTTTGAGATGTTACCAAACGTTGTGGATCGTGTACCTACACTATGTTAGCGTGTGTGTTTGCATAGACACAAATGTATTACTATAGTTTATATATGACAGAATATGTGTAACATATATGACGTTCTCAGAGATTGAAATTCAAAAGAATATAACAGAGATAACTTTGATAGAAGTTCTATTTTTTCTCCATATTCCAGTACATATTTTTACATAATCTCTGTAATGTAAGTACACTGGTATCCTGCTTTGGAGATTGCTGCTTTTGATGGAAAATTTAGTAACCTTTGTGAACTGAAATACTTATAATATCACTATGTAGTCTAAAACTTGTAATTTTTAGGTAATTTTCTTTCCCTATTCTTTATTGGATAGAATATAACCATTTTAGCATTGTCCTCAGGCAGCACCTGGAATCTATTTACCTATTTTTTCTCTCTTACTGTTCATTAGTGACACCCATTTCCCACTATACACTATTTACTTTGAACTTTACTGAACTCTGAATTCCATAAACATACATTTTCCTCCACTATACTTTCTTGTTTGTCCTTAGATGTGATAGACCGCATATCTCTTTCTTTTAAGATGTTGGAATGCATCTTTATATCAGGCTTTAGCTGGTAACCACTAGACCATCTTTTTGAGAAGAGAATAAATGTCTGCCTTCAGTTTTGTAGAATCTGAAAGGTAGATAATATTTATCTCATATATGAGACTCAATGAAATGAGATAATTAACTTCAACTTCTATCACACATGTTTTGGCTGTTTTAATTCATATATTACCTCTTATTTTCATCTAATCTAATCCAACAAACTCTTGAGAAGAAAGATTAAAATTTTATTTTAATTTTAAAGATTAAAAGCTTCAAGTTTCTTATGTATAATAATTTAAGGGAGGTCAACTTTTTCATAACTGGCATTGTATGTGATTGAAGTAGAGCCTACCATTAACACATATCAAAGGGGGAAAGTAGAAAATACTTTGAGAAAATGTTCAGTCTCTTAAAAAAGTCATTGTTCTCCAGATACTTCCAGAAAGATCTGAACAGAATTTTTTTCTAAAGAAATTGTACTCTGATAAAAAAGACTTTCTTAATCTGCAAGGACATCAATAGGTCTAAAAACTTCTTGAATTTAATTTTCTATATATACATATTTGTGTTGTCACTTTTCTCCCAGAGAGGTTTCATACCTTGCAGAGGATTTTCGATAGGGTCCATTATTTTAAAATTGGCAGTGTGGAAACTGTTCTCAAACTGTTTTAATTCTCTTTGAGTAACTCGATATGCTCTTTCAAGCTATTTATATACATATACTGAGAACTAAAAGGGTAAGAAGTGGATCTTCCTTATAAAATGACTATGTTGCCTAACACTTTGGACTTTTAGTATGAGAATATTAGTTGAATAATATACCTATCCCTCAGTAAAAAATGTAATCTTTTTTGCCCTTTTAAATGTACTCTAGTCCAGTAGTACCTTCTCGCTAAACATAAAAATGATATGTTTCAGTGGGAGGGAAACGTATTGCAGTATGCTTCCTTTTCAATAATGCAAAAGATAAAGAAAGATATGGCACCCCTTCCAACACATAGGATACATTTGTATTTGAAGAAATACAGGAAATGTGTGCCATGAAAATGATAATGCTTTGGATGAAGAGATCTTCATTATCTCAACCAACAGTGGTCTTCAGAAGCAATGACATCATTGTTGCTTCACTGACTTCAGAATTCAGGCAAGAGCCCGAAGCCGAAGAACTCAGGCAGCCTCTTTGTCAGATGGGGTACAGAAAAGAAGACACAAAGAGCCTCCCTTTGAATCATGGCAGGCTTTGCGACTCCTTTCTTGGCTCTTTGTGAAAGCACATGACTGGGCTTGTAGAAGATTAACCCCCTTAACATTTCTGTAAAAAAATTAAACAGATGCAAAGTAGCTCCATCACCTTTTTTCCTCTCTGTTGTGAATTCAGTATTATGGTGGGCAGTGAATTATTTTGAATTCCCTCAGAGAGGCCAGGGCAGTCAATGGGAACTGGTGAATGAGGGCCTTCTGAAGGGCTCAGTTGTGGGTTTTCTTGGGCTTTCACTGTTCTTTTTAGCATTATTCCTCTGAAAGAGTTCCCTCGAAGAGTGGGGTCAGTCTAGAGACCTTTATAGTGCTTGAAGTAATCCACCCTCTAATCTGTTCCTTCCTGTGGGAAAATCAGTGTAAAAAAAAAAGAGGGTGAGCTAGTATTTACATCTAGATATGGACTGTTTAGACTGTTTGCTTTTAATTTAGTACTGTTCTTTGCATGAAAATAGCTTGATTTCAACTTCAGTTCTTTAATAAAGAAAAAAAATTCCAAAAATTAATTCATGGATTACCGACTTCACTTTCACTTTCACTTTCACATGCTGCCCTTGATACTTTTAACTAGTCATGTGTCAAAGCTGATGAGTTGATCTTCTTAATTTTTAACTCTGTTTCTTACCCTGAATTACAATCTCATTAATCCAGCAGCTATTACATATTTCTTAAAATAAGTATGTGCTATTTTATTGTTTTGAGAGATAAATGATCTTTACATCTTTGTTACATTTCCCTTGTTCTGAGTTTATTTATATATTATGTATATGGAAATCATTAATTGTGTATCTTGTCATGATATGTCAAAATGCTATATTTGAGGGTAGCAAGATTTAGCTCTTGGCTTTTCATGACAAAACTGGTGACAGCGATAACACAAACAATATTTCTTTGGGGAATGGGACAGTAATTGGAAGACAGGATGATGAGAGAAGACTTTTGCATGCTTTTTTACTGTTAAATTTGCTTTAGGGGGTGGAACTGTGGATGATTTATTTCTTTTTGCTCTGGTTTCAACATTTCTTTTTTTTTTTTTACAATTATCATAAAATGTTTTTGTAGTAAGGGGAAAAAGAACAAAGTTTCTTCTATTTTAAAATTTGAACATCAGCCACCCTTTTTCCTTTCCGCATGACAGATGCAGATACTGGGCTTATGGGGGAGGAAGGCAGCTGGTGGTGAGGGGAGCATGTGCCAGAGCCCATCACTTGGAGGTGGGCCGTGGGGAGACGCTGGCAAAACCTCTTAGGATGCTGTGAGAGTCACATAGACAGTTTCAAAGCTCAGATCAAGACTCACATTAAGTACTCTGTAATACAAGCGATTATTATTATTGACTAGCAACATCTTCACCACACTCAACACATTTGATAGCTTCACCCTGGAGGTGGGACCAAAAACATGATGTAAGATAGCAAGTTCCAATATCTTTTAACCAATAGCCATCATTGATCAGATAACCACTCCTTCCCCAACCTCGACCTCCCAGGGCTGGCAAAGCAAAAACATGGACAAACCTGGAGGAAGACTGGCTCTGAATCACACAGATGTCATTTAACCTCTTTGTCTTGGTTTCCTCACTTATAAGATGGAGATAATAATAGCCCCCACCTCATAGGAATATGGTGAAGACTCAAAGAGGTCATGTAGACAAGACCCTTCTCCTTGGGTCCAGCCAACTGTGAGTGCTCAATAAATATTACACATTGAGTTCAGTTCAGTTCAGTTCAGTTCAGTTCAGTTGCTCAGTCATGTCCGACTCTTTGCGACCCCATGAACTGCAGCACACCAGGCCTCCCTGTCCATCAGCAACTCCTGGAGTTCACTCAGAGTTGTGTCCATCGAGTCAGTGATGCCATCCAGCCATCTCATCCCCTGTCGTCCCCTTCTCCTCCTGCCCCCAATCCCTCCCACCATCAAAGTCTTCTCTAATGGGTCAACTCTTCGCATGAGGTGGCCAAAGTACTGGAGTTTCAGCTTTAGCATCATTCCTTCCAAAGAAATGCCAGGATTGATCTCCTTCAGAATGGACTGGTTGGATCTCCTTGCAGTCCAAGGGACTCTCAAGAGTCTTCTCCAACACCACAGTTCAAAAGCATCAGTTCTTCAGCGCTCAGCCTTCTTCACAGTCCAACTCTCACTTCCATGCATGACTACTGGAAAAACCATAGCCTTGACTAGATGGACCTTAGTTGGCAAAGTAATGTCTCTGCTTTTGAATATGCTATCTAGGTTGGTCATAACTTTTCTTCCAAGGAGTTAGCGTCTTTAATTTCATGGCTGCAATCACCATCTGCAGTGATTTTGAAGCCCCCCAAAATAAAGTGTGACACTGTTTCCGCTGTTTGCCCATCTATTTCCCATGAAGTGATGGGACCGGATGCCATGATCTTCATTTTCTGAATGTTGAGCTTTAAGCCAACTTTTTCACTCTCCTCTTTTACCTTCATCAAGAGGCTTTTGAGCTCCTCTTCACTTTCTGCCATAAGGGTGGTGTCATCTGCATATCTGAGGTTATTGATATTTCTCCCAGCAATCTTGATTCCAGCTTGTGTTTCTTCCAGTCCAGCGTTTCTCATGATGTACTCATTAGCACAAATTTTCCCTATCCTACGATGGGCTCACATCCTAATAAATCCACTGTAAATTGAAAATCTCACAAGTACAAATGCATTTAATACACCTAACCTATGGAACACTACAGTTTAGCGTAGCCCACCTTAAATGTGCTCAGAACACAGTCTACAGTTGAATCATCCAACACAAAGCCTCTTTTATCATAAAGTGCTGAATAGCTCCTATAATGTATTGAAGACTGTACTGAAAGTGAAAAACAGGACGGTTATCTGGCACAGAGTGTGTCAGTCGTTTGCTCTTGTGATCACATGGCTGATTGGAAGCCTGCATCACCGGGGAGGACTGTACTGTCTACTGCTAGATTAGGAAAGAGCAAAGCTCAAAATTCAAAGTATGGTTCCTACTGAATGAGGACTGCTTTTACACCATCATAAACCTGAAAAATCTTAAATCAGTGTAAGTAGCAGACCATCTGTCCTTCAGCATTCACTAACACAGTGCTACCTGCCACCTGCATTTGGCCAGGCTTTAGAGGTTTTTCTGCCATTATTTTCCAGTGTTCACCACTGTAATATAATATGAAGTAGACTTTTTCAAATGAGACATGTCCTCCTGTAGATTCTGGTTTGCTCCTCTGTTAATTCGCATGGGCTGCCACAACTAAGCACCCCAGATGAGGAGGCTTAAAGAGCAGAAGTTTATCTTCTCAGAGTTCCAGAGTCTAGAGTCTGAGGTCAAGGTGTCAGGGCTGGTTTCTTCTGAGATGGCCCTCCTTGGCTTGTGGATGGCCATCCTCATATGGTCTTCTTTGCCTGTGTGTCTCTGTCCACATCTACTTGTCTTACCAGGATGCTGATCATACTGGATTAAGTCTCATGCGAACAATCTCACTTTTACTGAATTATCTCCTGAAGGATTCTCCAAATTGGTCACATTCTGAAGAAGTAGGGGTTAGGACTTCAACACAAGAATTTGAGGGGGACAGTTCAGTCCCTAATAATTCCTCATGTTGTGGAGGAACAGAATTCTCTTCAAATTAAGAATTGGTTGACTCTGAGCCCCGGATATCTGAGCAGGTACAGTTCCTGGGGATGAAACAGGCCCACAGATACAGCAGCAAAACTGCTCAGTTTTTTAAAAGTGGAATCATGCATTCGTGTATTGCTTGTATATTTCAAGAAAACTGAAATAACAAAGAGGAAAATTTATTTACCTGAGAGAAGTGGTGACCGTTTTATTTCATGTTCACCTGTTTATTCTGCTACTCGACTTATAAAGACTGTCTTGTAAAAGGCTCCAATTCCTATCTAAAAATTAATCTAAAAACTCCAGGTCATTAGGAAGAAGAATAAATGTTAGTTGCTCAGTCATGTCTGACTCTTTTTGACCCCATGCACTATAGCCCCCCAGGCTCCTCTGTCCATGGGATTCAACAAGCAAGAATACTGGAGTGGGTTACCATGCCCTCCTCCAGGGGATCTTGCCAACCCAGGGATCGAACCCAGGTCTCTTGCATTGTAAGCAAATTCTTTACCATCTGAGCCACCGGGGAAGCTCAGGAAGAAGGATAGGAGATTAGAACTAATACTTCTATTGCAAAATATATGTAGGATAGAAGTAGAATGTGTTTTGGGCATAATTTTCTTGAAGAAAAAATGCTTTGAAACTTCCTTTCTAGTTTCTATTAGACATAAAGCTAGCTGCTTCCATTTATCTTTTAAATATCGTAGAGTTAAATAAAGTGGAAAAAGAAATAAATTGTGTTTAGGCAAATAAGTCAATGAAAGAATTTAAATTCTTTGACCCCTCTTTCTCACTTTCCCCCCTCTAGAGCGATTCTTAGAGAAAATTGGTGACTACCTTAAACTTAGTTATCACCTTATCCCAGTGTTTGATTTCAGAGCATGCAGAGACAAAAATTATAAGGGTAATTTGGATATTCAGATACAGTGAATTTTCAGTTACAATGTTATGGTATAATCATACAATTTTCCCACTACTTTGGATTATGGAGGTGGAATTTTTTTTTTTTTTTTGACATGCATGAGGCCAAGAAGAAATTGGTGGAGTAGGCTAGTGATAGATCAAGCAATACTTGGGTAAACAGCTTTAGTGACATAAAAGCCCTGACCTCATGGAGCACAGAATCCACCACAATAAGGAGAGTTAAGGGAGGGAACGGGACTGGGGTCAGTTAGAACTGCTTACCATTTAGCTCTGTTCTATCGGTGCTGCCCCTCTGGCTCCTGGATAGCATGGTGAGGCTGAGACTGACCTCTAGCTGCCCATATCAGGGGAAGCCTAAGAGTCCTGAGCAATCAAGTATGGTGGAAAGTGTCTTTGTCTCTAGGAGTCAGGGAAAATATGAGTTCTTGTCCTCATTTGCCTCTGGCAGTGAGATTTAAGCAGCTTGCTTCTCTGTTCTGCTTGTAACCACCCTCCAGATGGACATACTAGGTCTTAAGCTCCTTGAAGCATCTTTATATTCATTGTGGTCAGCATAGGTCTTGATACCTGGAATATATTCATAATCAATTTTTTGAGTGAAAATACACCATTTTTCTAATTGTAAAAATAGGGTGGGGTTGGATGGTTAGAGTTGGTTGTTGGTTGTAACGTTTCCTAAGATCCCTTCAAACTCGTAAATAGAGATTTTAGGTCATCTCAGTTCAGTTCAGTCACTCAGTCATGTCCGAATCTTTGCAATCCCATGCATTGCAGCACACTAGGTCTCCCAGTCCATCACCAACTCCCAGAGTTCACCCAGACTCGCATCCATCGAGTCGGTGATGCCATCTAGCCATCTCATCTTCTGTCGTCCCCTTCTCCTCCTGCCCACAATCCCTCCCAGCATCAGAGTCTTTTCCAGTGAGTCAACTCTCTGCATGAGGTAGCCAAAGTATTGGAGTTTCAGCTTTAGCATCAATCCTTCAAAAGAACACACAGGACTGATCTCCTTTAGAATGGACTGGTTGGATCTCCTTGCACTCCAAGGGACTCTCAAGAGTCTTCTCCAACACCACAGTTCAAAAGCATCAATTCTTCGGTGCTCAGCTTTCTTCACAGTCCAACTCTCACATCCATACATGACTACTGGAAAAACTATAGCCTTCACTAGATGGACCTTTGTTGCCAAAGTAATGTCTCTCCTTTTCAATGTGCTATCTAGGTTGGTCATAACTTTTCTTCCAAGCAGTAAGCGTCTTTAATTTCATGGCTGCAATGACCATCTGCAGTGATCCTGGAGCCTAAAAAAATAAAGTCTGACAATGTTTCCATTGTTTCCCCATCTATTTCCCATGAAATGATGGGACCAGATGCCATGATCTTCGTTTTCTGAATGTTGAGCTTTAAGCCAACTTTTTCACTCTTCTCTTTCACTTTCATCAAGAGGCTTTTTAGTTCCTCTTCACTTTCTGCCATAAGGGTGGTGTCATCGGCATGTCTGAGGTTATTGATATTTCTCCTGGCAGTCTTCATTCCAGCTTGTGCTTCTTCCAGCCCAGCGTTTCTCATGATGTACTCTGCATAGAAATTAAATAAGCAGGGTTACAATATACAGCTTTGACGTACTCCTTTTCCTATTTGGAACCAGTCTGTTTTTCCATGTCCAGTTCTAACTGTTGCTTCCTGACCTGCATACAGATTTCTCAAGAGGCAGTTCAAGTGGTCTGGTATTCCCATCTCTTTCAGAATTTTCCACAGTTTATTGTGATCCACACAGTCAATGGCTTTGTCATAGTTAATAAAGCAGAAACAGATGTTTTTCTGGAACTCTCTTCCTTTTTCCATGATCCAGCGGATGTTGGCAATTGGATCTCTAGTTCTTCTGCCTTTTCTAAAACCACCTTGAACATCTGCAAGTTCACGATTCACGTATTGCTGAAGCCTGGCTTGGAGAATTTTGAGCATTACTTTACTAGCATGTGAGATGAGTGCAATTGTGCGGTAGTTTGAGCATTCCTTAGCATTGCCTTTCTTTGGGATTGGAATGAAAACTGACCTTTTCCAGTCCTGTGGCCACTTCTGAGTTTTCCAAATTTGCTGGCATATTGAGTGAAGCACTTTCACAGCATCATCATCCAGGATTTGAAACAGCTCAACTGGAATTCCGTCACCTCCACTAGCTTTGTTCATAGTGATAATTTCTAAGGCCCACTCGACTTCATATTCCAGGATGTCTGGCTCTAGGTGAGTGATCACACCATCATGATTATCTTGGTCATTTTTTGTACAATCCTTCTGTGTATTCTTGCCACCTCTTCTTAATATCTTCTGCTTCTGTTAGGTCCATACCATTTCTGTTCTTTATGAAGCCCATCTTTGCATGAAATGTTCCCTTGGTATGTCTAATTTTCTTGAAGAGATCTCTAGTCTTTCCCATTCTCTTATTTTCCTCTATTTCTTTGCATTGATCGCTGAGGAAGGCTTTCTTATCTCTTCTTGCTATTCTTTGGAACTCTGCATTCAGATGCTTATATCCTTCCTTTTCTCCTTTCCTTTCGCTTCTCTTCTTTTCACAGCTATTTGTAAGGCCTCCCCAGAAAGCCATTTTGCTTTTTTGCATTTCTTTTCCATGGGGATGATCTTAATCCTTGTCTCCTCTACAATGTCACGAACCTCATTCCATAGTTCATCAGGCACTCTATCTATCAGATCTAGGCCCTTAAATCTATTTCTCACTTCCACTGTATGATCATAAGGGATTTGATTGAGGTCATACCTGAATGGTCTAGTGGTTTTCTCTACTTTCTTCAGTTTAAGTCTAAATTTGGCAATAAGGAGTTCATGATCTGAGCCACAGTCAGCTCCTGTTCTTGTTTTTGCTGACTGTATAGAGCTTCTCCATCTTTGGCTGCAAAGAATATAATAAATTTGATTTCGATGTTGACCATCTGGTGATGTCCGTGTATAGAGTCTTCTCTTGTGTTGTTGGAAGAGGGTGTTTGTTATGACCAGTGCATTTTCTTGGCAAAACTCTATTAGCCTTTGCCCTGTTTCATTCCGCATTCCAAGGCCAAATTTGCCTGTTACCCCAGGTGTTTCTTGACTTCCTACTTTTGCATTCCAGTCCCCTATAATGAATAGGACATCTTTTTGGTGTTAGTTCTGAAAGGTCTTGTAGGTCTTCATTGAACCGTTCAACTTCAGCTTATTCAGCATTACTGGTTGGGGCATAGACTTGGATTACTGTGATATTGAATGGTTTGCCTTGGAAACGAACAGACATCATTCTGTCGTTTTTGAGATTGCATCCAAATACTGCATTTCAGACTCTTTGTTGACCATGATGGCTACTCCATTTCTTCTGAGGGATTCCTGCCCCCAGTTGTAGATATAATGGTCATCTGAGTTAAATTCACCCATTCCAGTCCATTTTAGTTCTCTGATTCCTAGAATGTCAACGTTCACTCTTGCCATCTCCTGTTTGACTACTTCCAGTTTGCCTTGATTCATGGACATAACATTCCAGGTTCCTATGCAAATTCAGTAGGTCATCTAGTTAATTATTATTCCTGCACAATGATCCCATCCATAATAACCTTGACATGTTGTCATCCCAGCTTCTCAGCTTCAGTAACCATAGCCTCTCAGTCAGTGTGGGTTTTCCTCGTCTGTTTTACCTGCAGTGTTTAACTGTCTCCTGGTCTCTAGTCCTGCTTCCTCTTAGGAAGATTTTTTGATGAGATTGAACCAGAGGTAATTGCCATCTGTATGGGTTCAAGACAGTGGAATATTGACAATTTCAGCTGGTACAACTATAGTTCTCTATCCAAACTGTAGTCACAGACACTTGGCCCCTTCTTTAAACATTTCAGTGGCTTCTCATTACTCCTCGACCTCTCCACCCACTCCCATTGATCCCTGCTCAGCCCCTTCTTGTCCTGACTCACAAGGGCTTTGGAGATCTGACCCTCTCTTTCCCAGCTGGTTTATTCTATTACCAGTGTTTTTCATTTTCTCCACTCCAGCTGCACAGAACTTTCAGTTCCCAGACTGCTAAGCTTGTTCTTCTGTGTGGGCCTTTGGAAATGTCATGTCTTCTGCTGGAAATACCCTCCTTTTCCTTCCCTTCTTCTCCACCCCTCAAACCTGGAGCCTAGCTTGACCAACACCCATTTCATCAACTAAGAAGGATAGTATACACATAATAAATAACCATGGACTATTTCATATTTTAGAAGTGAAAAGTGCTGTTGAGAGAAGCATTTTCTTCCCTGCTAATTACCCCTGACCCTACATTTCTAATGTCCCGTTTAAACTGCACCACCAAAACTGAGCACAGTACCGCAGATGTGCTCCACTGAGCAGAGATTACAGCAGGACAAAGATGCGTGCTCTTGTTGGGTCCCTATAATTCTGTCAGTAGGATTTTCCAAGGCGATCGGTTATCCCTGTGAGCTCATAGTGGTTTTCCATCATTTTGGATATAAAAGGAACTTAAAAAAATAAGTTTGGCCAGAATTTCTTTCTTCTAGGAGCCCAGGAAAAAGAGGTCATCACTGGGAAGTTAAGAAGTCAGGGCAATTTTGAGGAACAGTTTATTTTATTTTATTAAATGGCTTTCAGGTATTTATAGTACAGCCTAGGAAATGAAGTGCTTTCCTAGACAGGTGTTTTTGCCATGCTTTGGATACTGCTCAGGGAGAAATGCTACTGAAGCCTTCTTTAAATTCACAGGAGAAACATACCCTTTTGCTCCTTCCTGTATAATAACATTAACTTTGCCAAAATTATGAGTAATCAGTATAGGAAATGTAGTTATTTTCGGTTGAATATTATGTTTTCATAAAGTATGAGATAATAGGAAATGAAGTAGGGAAAATATGTTAAAAAAAAATACAGACTTTGGATCTAGGCTACCTGTGTGAATACAGGCTCCACTTTAGACAGTTTACTTAGTTCTGTGCCTCAGTTTCAGCACATGAAATGGGGAAAAACCATGTCTTCCTCCTTGGATTCTTTCAAGAATTAAATGAGATAAAGTGCTTAACAGCAGCAGCTGGCACATCATCAACAACATTATCATAAAATAAAAATGGAAAAAAAAGCGAAAGTGTTAGTCACTCAGTCGTGTCTGACTCTTTGTGATCCCATGGACTGTATCCTGCCAGGCTCCTCTGTCCTTGGGATTCTCCAGGCAAGAATACTGGAGTGGGTTACCATGCCCTTCTCCAGGGGTACTTAATATTATTTTAAATATAAGTGGTCATGAAACAGAGCAGGACCCTATGCTGTGGTCCTCCTTCCTCATGTCCTCTTCCTGCCTTTTGTCTGAGGAAAAACTTTAGCCAAAGAAGTTTAATTAGAGAAATAGGAAAGTGCAGAAACAAACAAACAAACAAAAAAATAGTCCAAGGAGACCAAATAATATAGTCACTAAGCATAGTCAAGGATTTTTAGTTCCTTCTCAAGGGCTATAGGTAGTATTCGAATCCATGCCTGTAGGCTGTCTTATAGATACTGAAAACTGAAGTTAACTACATGGTGACCAGATTATAGCCAAGAATCGCAAGGTGCCATGATTCCAAGAATTGGCCTCGAGGAAATGAAACAAATCCTGATCGTGGGGATGGGGAGGATGGGGGTCTGCCCTCACCGACCCCTCGCATTTGCCAGCATACAAAATAAAGCAAATTTCCCTTTTCCAACAATCTGGCCACTTTATTGGCTTTTGAGTGGCAAGCAACCAGACTCCACTTCTGGTAATAGTCATGCAGAATCCTCAGGGCTTTAAATGAGTTGGTTAATATTTAATGTTGTAATTCTTATGTAAATTTTTCAAAAAAATACTTCAGGGCTATGATAACTCTACAAAATCATCCAGAACTTCCTATTTGCATAAATATTTTTTTTTCTTTCATATATGCATTCTTGGGCTTCCCTGGTTGCTCAGATGGTAAAGAATTCACCTGCAGTGTGGGAGACCTGAGTTGGATCTCTGGGTGGAGAAGATTTCCTGGAGAAGGGCAAGGCCACCCACTCCAGTATCCTTGCCTGGAGAATCCCCATGGACAGAGGTGCCCGTCCACAGGGTCGCAAAGAGTCAGACATGACTGAGCAACAGAGCACACCATGCTTTCTCTCTTAGCTTGTTGATTTACAATATTGTGTTAGTTTCAGATGTACAACAAAGTGATTCAGATATATATATAATAACCTATGGCCCAAAAGAATCTGAATATATATATATATTCTTTGTCATCATAGGTTATTACAGAACTACTAAATATAGTTCCCTGTGCTGTAACACAGGGAACTATTAATATATTGTTTATCTATTTTGTGTATAGTAGTTTGTATCTGTTAATCCTTAATCCTATATTCCTAATTTATCCCTCCCTTCTCCCTTTCCCCTTTGGTAGCTGTAAGTTTGTTTGGTAACCATAACATTCATTTGTATTTTTTAAATTCCCCATACAAGTGATATCATGTTGACCAGCCCTAGAATTCTGTTTTTGGCTTTGTGTTCCAAAGAGCTGAGAATGAGTTGGTCACTGATGGACCATAAATAAGTTTATGAGAAGCTATTTCTACAATTTATCCAGATATACACACTGCAAGTCTTTCTCTTTGATATACTTCTGGAAACAGTTATAAATTCAACATGGAAGAAGGCCACTAAGGAAAATGTTATTTTTCTCCAGGAGAGAAGATGCTTTTAGAATTGTGTCTGCATTGTTGAGGATAAATTTATGATTAAACAAAACACCCCAGTTGCTTTTATTTAAGAATGACCTGTCTTTCTTTCTTTTTTCTCTCCTTCATACCCTCTGCCTCTCAGTCCCTCTGCTCCTTCCTTCTCTCCTTTACTCCTTTCATTTAAAATAGAATTTGGAGTTGCTTAATGCCACCTGCAAATAAGACCATCTACTCTGTTGGATGAGTTACTCAGTATCTCTGCTATGAACAGTGCTTGTACTCCTGGCCTTGGCTTGATACCTTATACATTATTTTCATTTGTTGCAGAGAAAGAGGAACAGGGAAATATGGTTTAGACAGAGTAGAGCTATCATTTCTACTGCAACATGAAAAAAAAATTTCAGAATGAGTACATTCACTATTCAAAAGTGGACATTAATATTTTCTTTATATGTGATTAATGGCTTGTTTCTTCAATAATGAATAATATGTTTTCAGTTATGTTCTATGTCACTAACAAATGAGACAGAGATTGGCTGCTAGTAGTTATTTGCTAATTACCTGGATTTATGCTTTTATACTTTGATATTAGCAAATTACTTCTGTTGTGTCTGATGTGGCTAAATAACATCCTTTAGGCACTTACAAAAAAAGCTGTTTTTTTTTCCCCTCTTTTGTTAAATATGGGACATCAATAAGTAGCGTTTTTGAGTCTGAGCTTTTTGATCAACTAGCTAGGAGACTGGCATCTTTGTGTTTTGACCAATACCATCTAAGTGGCCCTAGGTACCAAATTCAAGTGAATGTCACTGGGAGATTTTGATAGTACTGTATTCACTCTATCAAGTTCACCCCCAAATTGTAGATGCCTTTTCTTGCTAATTACCCTTATGCACTATAGCTCAAGTGAGATCAGATTCACCCAGGACAACCCCAACAAATACCTGCAAGCCTGACTCTCTTTCCTCAAGTGTCAACCTCCAGGTGACTTCACATCCTAGTTTTACTTGGGAGATTCAGACACAAGAGGCGACAGCAGAATGGTGCCTGGCTTATGATACCTTTACTTTTGGAAGGTAGTTTTTGTTTTTATAATGATCTATGATAAATTAAAGAAATAGCAAGAATAGTCGACCGAGTATGAGATTCACATCACGAGCTTCGTGAAGTCGTGAAGTTGCTGTTGTGTCTAACTCTTTGCGACTCCATGTACTGTCACCTGCCAGGCTCCTCAGGCGACAGTCCATGCCGGCGACAGTCCGTGGAGTTCTTCAGGCAAGCGTACTGGAGTGGGTTGCCATTTCAGCTTGCGAGCATGGTTACCTTTCTGTGGAATCTCTGTTTCATGGGTCTAATTACATGGGATGCTTACCTCTCATACTTGTAATGAGGATTAAGTGAAATGCTCATATGAAATGTTTCATCTTTTAACCTGAGAATTTCTTGTGAATTTTAGTTCTCTGATACTTTATATCAGCTATCAGATTTAGTCCTTTACAGGGAATGTGCTCAGAATGTACTCTTATATTAATTAGAGTTTTTATCTGTAAATGAACTCTTACATGTCAACTACATACTAAATTTCTATCATTCACCTTATTTTTTAATAGATGTGCTTGTGGATCAGATTTTCAAAAAGACTAATTCATTGTAGTGAAGATCTACCTCATTGTGAACCCTTAAAAACATCACAGTGTTTTTATACCCTAGTTATTTTTCATGACATGGTACAAGTGGGTTTAAAGGAAGGGCTCTCAAGTCAGTCTGCCTGCATTTGAATCCCAGGTTCACACTTAATAGATGTAGAGTGTTGGAAAAGCTAGTTACCCTGTGGTTTGTTGCCAGCATATAGAAAAGTTGTAATGGTTCCCTGGGTATTTATCCAGTTGTCCCTCCTCTCTCCCCTCCCCTTCTACTCCCCTCTCCTCTCTTCTCTCCTACTTACTTTAACATTTGAAAACAACTTTCAAAAATAATTCGGATTATCCATGTCTTTTGTTTCACTAATCATAAGGTGAATTTTTTAAAATTAGAGAACTAAACTAGCACAGGATTCTTGCTTTTTGTTGCTTACTTTCTTAGCAAAATGTTCTTTGTCAATATTTTTGAGTAGGAATTTTAACTTCAATATGGTTAGGGGACCCATATGGATGAAATGTGCATTTAAAAATATGAATGTATGTGTATATGTAAACACATGTCCATATATATGCATCCATACACAAACACAATTTGGATGAAAATAAAGATGTGAAAGAAAAAAGAAATTCTATTTGGTTACTGATTATAGGAAGTAGTTTGGTTGGCAGATGATGTATTTTAGGGAGGTTACTAAGAATGGCACCCCTTGAGTGAGCTTGGAGACTTTTTGAAGGAATACCAACATAGAAATTAATTGGCTTTTTGACAAAACTTCATAGCAAGTGTAATGGCTGAAAATCAGAACTGGTACATACGATCATTTAACTGAATAAGGTTTGAATATAATTAAAAACAACTGATTTTTATGTCTTTCTGACAAATTAGGGAAGTCAAACTTTAAAAAAATCTTTATAATTAAAATTGTATAATTATGAAATTTATAAATTTAACTATTTTTTGATATTACTTTATCTGATAGTAATATAGCAGTAAGCTAACTTATACCCACTTATATATGCTGTCTATTTTTTATATTTGTATTTTTAAACAGTCAGCATATAGTTTGGTCTAGCTTTTCATTATATTATCCTTTATCCATTTTTATAATCTCTTCCTTTGGTTTGGAATATTTCATTTAATTATTTTATTTATTTATAGGTTGGAGATATGTCTTATTATTAATGTTTTACTATTTGTTTCTATTTGTCTTGCCTGTTCTTTTTCCCTGTGTCCTCTTTCTTGTCTTTTCTTGGGTTAATTGAATATTTTATGTAATTTCATTTTAATTTACCCCTTTAATATATCATTTTATTTTTTAATGGTTACCTATATATGTGTATATATGTATCTACATATATATATATACACAC
This sequence comes from Capra hircus, assembly GCF_001704415.2. Classification (NCBI taxonomy): domain Eukaryota; kingdom Metazoa; phylum Chordata; class Mammalia; order Artiodactyla; family Bovidae; genus Capra; species Capra hircus. The sequence goes on along the minus strand of NC_030813.1, from coordinate 88,076,666 downwards.
TTCAGGAAGTCCAGTGACTTCAGGAAGTTTATTTCCTACTTTTCCTTAGTGTTTACAGTTTATTGTAAGAGAGTTGAGTAGATTCTACTCAGTCATACCAGAAGTAAATTGCTATCATTTATTTGGAAACACTTACATGGAAGTTTCATTAACTATAAATAAAAAATAGTGGGAAAAACATTTCTTCTTGAAATAAGAACCTTTCTATTCATATGCTAAAAGCAATAAACTTTGCTTCAAGGAGACAGGTATTTGTCCAGCAGAAGATAATTTAAATAAAAGTTAAAGCATATTAAATTCTACTGCAGACCCCAGAGATATTTTAAAATAACTGTTTATTCTTTTCGTTGCAATGGTGAATGGAATTGTTTCCTTAATTTCTTTTTCTACTTTCTCATTATTCGTGTATAGGAATGCAAGGGATTTCTGTGTGTTGATTTTATATCCTGCAACTTTACTATATTCATTGATTAGCTCTAGTAATTTTCTGGTGGAGTCTTTAGGGTTTTCCATGTAGAGGATCATGTCATCTGCAAACAGTGAGAGTTTTACTTCTTCTTTTCCAATTTGGATTCCTTTTATTTCTTTTTCTGCTCTGATTGCTGTGGCCAAAACTTCCAGAACTATGTTGAATAGTAGTGGTGAAAGTGGACACCCTTGTCTTGTTCCTGACTTTAGGGGAAATGCTTTCAATTTTTCACCATTGAGGATAATGTTTGCTGTGGGTTTGTCATATATAGCTTTTATTATGTTGAGGTATGTTCCTTCTATTCCTGCTTTCTGGAGAGTTTTTATCATAAATGGATGTTGAATTTTGTCAAAGGCCTTCTCTGCATCTATTGAGATAATCATATGGTTTTTATTTTTCAATTTGTTAATGTGGTGAATTACATTGATTGATATGTGGATATTGAAGAATCCTTGCATCCCTGGGATAAAGCCCACTTGGTCATGGTGTATGATCTTTTTAATGTGTTGTTGGATTCTGATTGCTAGAATTTTGTTCAGGATTTTTGCATCTATGTTCATCAGTGATATTGGCCTGTAGTTTTCCTTTTTTGTGACATCTTTGTCAGGTTTTGGTATTAGGGTGATGGTGGCCTCATAGAATGAGTTTGGAAGTTTACCTTCCTCTGCAATTTTCTGGAAGAGTTTAAAGAAACTAAAGACCTATATATAGAAAACTATAAAACACTGATGAAAGAAATCAAAGAGGACACTAATAGATGGAGAAATATACCATGTTCATGGATCGGAAGAATCAATATAGTGAAAATGAGTATACTACCCAAAGCAATTTACAAATTCAATGCAATCCCTGTCAAGCTACCAGCCACATTTTTCACAGAACTAGAACAAATAATTTCAAGATTTGTATGGAAATACAAAAAACCTCGAATAGCCAAAGCAATCTTGAGAAAGAAGAATGGAACTGGAGGAATCAACTTGCCTGACTTCAGGCTCTACTACAAAGCCACAGTCATCAAGACAGTATGGTACTGGCACAAAGACAGACATATAGATCAATGGAACAAAATAGAAAGCCCAGAGATAAATCCACACACATATGGACATCTTATCTTTGACAAAGGAGGCAAGAATATACAATGGAGTAAAGACAATCTCTTTAACAAGTGGTGCTGGGAAAACTGGTCAACCACTTGTAAAAGAATGAAACTAGATCGCTTTCTAACACCACACACAAAAATGAACTCAAAATGGATTAAAGATCTAAATGTAAGATCAGAAACTATAAAACTCCTAGAGGAGAACATAGGCAAAACACTCTCAGACATAAATCACAGCAGGATCCTCTATGATCCACCTCCCAGAATTCTGGAAATAAAAGCAAAAATAAACAAATGGGATCTAATTAAAATTAAAAGCTTCTGCACAACAAAGGAAAATATAAGCAAGGTGAAAAGACAGCCTTCTGAATGGGAGAAAATAATAGCAAATGAAGCAACTGACAAACAACTAATCTCAAAAATATACAAGCAACTTCTTCAGCTCAATTCCAGAAAAATAAACGACCCAATCAAAAAATGGGCCAAAGAACTAAATAGACATTTCTCCAAAGAAGACATACAGATGGCTAACAAACACATGAAAAGATGCTCAACATCACTCATTATTAGAGAAATGCAAATCAAAACCACAATGAGGTACCACTTCACACCAGTCAGAATGGCTGCGATCCAAAAATCTGCAAGCAATAAATGCTGGAGAGGGTGTGGAGAAAAGGGAACCCTCCTACACTGTTGGTGGGAATGCAAACTAGTACAGCCACTATGGAGAACAGTGTGGAGATTCCTTAAAAAATTGCAAATAGAACTACCTTATGACCCAGCAATCCCACTGCTGGGCATACACACTGAGGAAACCAGAATTGAAAGAGACACATGTACCCCAATGTTCATCGCAGCACTGTTTATAATAGCCAGGACATGGAAACAACCTAGATGTCCATCAGCAGATGAATGGATAAGAAAGCTGTGGTACATATACACAATGGAGTATTACTCAGCCATTAAAAAGAATTCATTTGAATCAGTTCTGATGAGATGGATGAAACTGGAGCCGATTATACAGAGTGAAGTAAGCCAGAAAGAAAAACACCAATACAGTATACTAACACATATATATGGAATTTAGGAAGATGGCAATGATGACCCTGTATGCAAGACAGGAAAAAAGACACAGATGTGTATAACGGACTTTTGGACTCAGAGGGAGAGGGAGAGGGTGGGATGATTTGGGAGAATGGGAATTCTAACATGTATACTGTCATGTAAGAATTGAATCGCCAGTCCATGTCTGACGTAGGGTGCAGCATGCTTGGGGCTGGTGCATGGGGATGACCCAGAGAGATGTTGTGGGGAGGGAGGTGGGAAGGGGGTTCATGTTTGGGAACGCATGTAAGAATTAAAGATTTTAAAATTAAAAAAAAATAAAATAACTGTTTTAAAAAACATGTTACTTGATGATAGATCTTCTTTGGACATATCTTTATATTCAAACTTTTAAATTGCACAGTATTTTTGGCATTTGCCAATAATTCTTCTAATCCTTATCTATTTGGAATTTGGGTTCATGGAATTGGGAGGGGAGAGTAGGAATATACAAAAATGGGTACCACTTATGAAAAGAAGAAGTCTTAAAGTGTTCTTCACATCTGGGTGATATCTCAAAGAAGCTTAAAAAAGAGAAATCAGGAAAGGTAAATGACTGAACTGTAGACAGTACACTATTTTGTGTGAAAGGCTAAGGAGCAGCAGTTGAGGCAGAGGGCAAAATCTCTTCTGTGCGCTGCCGTGATTTACACACATTAGAGAGTTATGTAAAGCTCTTGCAAGATGGGCTCATTAATGGAATCTCTGTCCTGTTGGGTGTATCATGTGTGTGTGTGCATGTGCACACTTGCACAGGTGGCAACAGGAGAGAGAGCCAGAGACAGTGAGAGCAAGAGGGCAAAAAGTCGAGACAGTGTGTGTACATGTGCATAAGAGGGAAGCAAATAAAGTTAGATGAATCATGTAAAGTGCTACTTTAGGATAATATTAATTTATATTTCATATGACTTTGCTTTCTTTAATCTATGGAAGAGCATTCTAGTTGTATCAGAATAATCTTTTTAACCCTTATTTTTACTTTTGCCAGGTTGTTATAAAATTATTTGGCATGCACTTGATTATTCTCTGGAAATAATCTTTTAAAGAATATCATGCTTTAAAACTTTTTTAACAGCTAAAATTAAACTTTTAAGAGGCAGATATTGTTTACTGTCTCTCCCAAAATTTAAAGGTTGAAAAGTTTATACGTTGGTGGCTGAAGATACAGAAATATATTTGAATATGTTATTGAATATATTTTAATATCATATCAACTGAATTGTCCAATGGCTTCCAGATTTCAATTTGTGAATCTAATCAAGTAGCTTTCAATCCTTAATGTGCAGCATACTAGTCCACAGCATTTGTACAAAATATAAGCTTGGGATGTTGCCTAAGCATATGTGTTGTTAAAACATTGTATGGGTAATTCTTGTTCCGCTCCTGGGTTCAAGAACTGGTACATCATTTAATCCCAGCTCAGATTTAGGGCTTCCCAGGATAACTGTCAGAGAAGGCAATGGCACCCCACTCCAGTACTCTTGCCTGGAAAAATCCCATGGATGGAGGAGCCTGGTGGGCTGCAGTCCATGGCATCTCGAAGAGTCAGACATGACTGAGCGACTTCACTTTCACTTTTCAGTTTCATGCATTGGAGAAGGAAATGGCAACCCACTCCAGTGTTCTTGCCTGGAGAATCCCAGGGACGGGGGAGCCTGGTGGACTGCCATCTATGGGGACACGCAGAGTCAGACACGACTGAAGCGACTTAGCAGCAGCAGCAGCAGAATAATTGTGAATGAGAATTTAAGGAGGAAGGAATTTCTCAATGGTTTTACAAGTTAGGTCCGTGACTCCCCAGGCATTTAGTCTTAGTGCTGTGCTCCGTCGTTCCAGCTCTTTGTGACTTCATGAACTTAGCCTGCCAGTCTCCTTTCCTCATGGGATTACTCCAGCAAGAACACTGGAATTGGTTGCCGTTTCCTCCTTTACTGGATCTTCTTGACCTCAAACCTGCGTCTCCTGTGGCTCCTGCATTGGCAGGTGGATTCTTTACCCCTGAGCTACATGGGAAGCCAAAAAAATCTTAAGGTTGTTTGCGTGCAAACAACAGAATATGGCTATGCTAACTTAAGCGAAGTTAGCAAGGAATTAATTGAAAAAATCTGGCATAGGTCAAAGAATCAAAGAACTGAGCAAATGAACAAGTTCAGACTTACAAGAATAAGGCCACTTTGAGCTCTTCATTTGCAGAGTCATGGAAGAGTTCTGAGTGCTGTTGTTGGGTGACTCAGATGATTTCACATCATGTGTGTCATGATGTGAAATAGGTTATGCAGATATCTTCCTTCATAGTATGGCATCATATTGGGGATGGACCCTGTACTTGGCAAATTGAACCATCAACAGGGGAGATATCCAGACTAGATGAAGAGCTTACATTCATGTTGTTGATCCCATGCACAACCTTATTCACTGCTGAGCTTGTTGAGCAAGCAGACTGACATGTACTGAAGGAGTTGCCCTTTCCTAGTGGCTCAGCAGTAAAGAATCCACCTGCAATGCGGGAGATGCAGATTGGATCCTTGGATTGGGAAGATCCCCTGGAGAAGGAAATGGCAACCTACTGCAGTATTCTTGCCTGGTAAGTCCCATGGACAGAGGACCCCAGAGGTTTACAATCCATGGAGTTGAAAAGAGTTGGACATGACTTAGTGACTAAGCAACCACAGCAGAAGGAGTTATCCTGTCCATCTGAATAAGAAATTATTCTGTAGGAAATTTTTGGTGATGATTCATGTGGGATACAGGTATCCTCCAATCATGATTACATTCCAAAAATTCTATCCCAACTTTTCCTTTGAACTTCTTGGTTATCAAAATTCCAATTTTTTTTCGTGACTCTGATTACTTGACCAGACAATCTAGAAGCTGACATGTAGATCCTAACCTTGAACTGCTTCTCCTCCCACACAAGGTAGCAAATGATGCTTAGTGCTTAAATTTAGTCAACTGTGAACTGTCACTTTTCATCATTTTTTAGCTTCACCTTTAAATGGACCTGTAACATTTTCACAATCCACTTCAGCAAAATCTCTGTATGTCTTATAAAAGTATCAATAAGGCATACTAGAGGTTTTTCATCTTTAGTTAATTAGTAAAGAAAACTCCCAGGAGCATATAGATATGAATCAGGGGAGGAGCAGAAATGTGTTAGGAGTAGACTAATAATAATGCCAATAATACAGATAATAATTACATTTGTATACCACTTTATGTGTTCAGTGGTTCAGTCGTGTCCTACTCTTTGCAACTCCATGGACTGTAGCCCACTAGGTTCTTCTGTCCATGGAATTTCCCAGGCAAGAATACTGGAGTAGGTTGCCATTTCCTCCTCTAGGGGATCTTCCCAATGCAGAGTTTGAACCCGAATCTGTTGCATCTCCTGCATTGGCAAATGGATTCTTTACTACTGACCCACCTGGGAAGCCATACCACTTTATACTATGTTTGTAATACACATGATCTCATTTGATTTTTGCAATAATCTTTTGAAGAGTTTCATTATTATCACAATGATTATCACCATTTTTATTGTAAAACTAAAGTAAATAAGAGTAACATGGATTTCCAGAATTTCAGAATGAATAATTGATTCTTACAGAACCTGAATCCCATATTTTTTCCTCTTTTTAATATAAATTTATTTTAATTGGAGGTTAATTACTTTACAATATTATATTGGTTTGTCATACATCAACATGAATCCGCCACAGGTATACACGTGTTCCCCATATTTTTTAATTAAAAATTAAATGCTCTTGCTGACCTTGGAGAAAATAGGAAGTCATGTTGTGAACGACCTTTGGGACATTGTGGCAAGGAAAAAAGGAAGCCTAAAGGAACTAAAGCGTTGCCTTACAGTTGGAGAGAAACCTTGGACCTCAGTCAGACAGCCACAAGGAAGTGAAGTATACCAACAACCCAGACTTCAGAAGAGGATACCAAAACTAGGATGAGTACCTCAGCATGGCTAACATCTTGATTTCAGATTTGTGCAGATCTAAAGAAAAAAAAAAAGTTGAGTTCTGTTCAAACTCTGACCTGCAGGACCAGTTCTACCCTGCCCAGTCTCTGACCTGTGAGACTGAATTAACAAGTGAGTGTTGATTTAAGCAGCTAAATTTGTGGCTGTTACACAGCAAATAGAAAAAACTAATAGAGTTGGCATAATGTTGGCCATTACAAGTTATGTGACTGCAGATAAAAATTGTAAGTCATGTTGATGGTGATTTGGAGATAGCATATAGAGTTACATAAAAGGAAGCAATTCTATTTCAGCAGTGTATAATGAAAGCTTACTCTTGCATAGGATCTGACACTTACTCTTAATGACTCACCTAAGATGGGTTTGGCTTCCCTGGTGGCTCAGACTGTAAAGAATCTGCCTGCAATGCAAGGGACCCAGGTTCAATCCCTGGGTTGGGAAGACCCCCTGGAGAATGGAATGGCAACCCCTCCAGTATTCCTGCCTGGGGAATTTCATGGGTAGAGGAGCCTGGTAAGCTACAGTCCATGGAGTCGCAGAGTCGGACATGGCTGAGCAACTAACACACGCAAGATGGGTTCATGTGGTCCTATACAGAACTACAAATTGATTCTGCTAACAAAGACAATAACAATAATAATATAGTTATGAAAGTAGTAGTTATAATAAATAGGCAGAAAAAAAGGTTATTTTTTGTTATGTTTATTATGTAGTTTGAGAATTCTCCTTAAGAAGGAACCAACCTCTGTTAGCAAAAAAATAAAATCATAATGGATTTGCGTAGGAGCAGAACCTTCATGGGAAATAGATGGGGAAACAATGGAAACAGTGTCAGATTTTATTTTTCTGAGCTCCAAAATCACTGCAGATGGTGACTGCAGCCATGAAATTAAAAGACGCTTACCCCTTGGAAGAAAAGTTATGACCAACCTAGACAGTATATTCAAAAGCAGAGACATTACTTTGCCGACTAAGGTCCGTCTAGTCAAGGCTATGGTTTTTCCTGTGGTCATGTATGGATGTGAGAGTTGGACTGTGAAGAAAGCGCTGAAGAATTGATACTTTTGAACTGTGGTGTTGGAGAAGACTCTTGAGAGTCCCTTGGATTGCAAGGAGATCCAATCAGTCCGTTCTGAAGGAGATCAGCCCTGGGATTTCTTTGGAAGGAATGATGCTAAGGCTGAACTCCAGTACTTTGGCCACCTGATGCGAAGAGTTGACTCATTGGAAAAGACTTTGATGCTGGGAGGGATTGGGGGCAGGAGGAGAAGGGGACGACAGAGGATGAGATGGCTGGATGTCATCACTGACTCGATGGACATGAGTCTGAGTGAACTCTGGGAGATGGTGATGGACAGGGAGGGCTGGAGTGCTGCAATTCATGGGGTCGCAAAGAGTCGGACACGACTGAGCGACTGAACTGAACTGAGAACCTTCCAATTGGAGGAAAGAGGATGGATTTGCTTGGGGTACCAGAAAACAGAGGGAGGAACAGTAAGGGGTCTGGTTACACTGAAATGGTGAGAGATTGTGGCTTAGGTCACCCTTCCCAGAAGAACCTCAAGTAAGTAAACTCAGCAAATATGTGTTGGAAGAGGGTCTTTCTTTGGAATCAGAGAAAGGAGTGAACTTGGTGTTATAGTTATGTGTATCATTAGATGTAAAGGAGGCATTCTACAAATGCAGGGAATGAGGGAACCATAAAGTAGTCGGCTTTGGGGAATTTGCTGAAATCATGGAGAAGCTTTGGACTCCCACAGGTCTCTAAGATATGAGGAAGCAGGACTCAGCTGACATCTGTGTTCAGTCATTCAGTCGTGTCAGTGGCCCCAGGGACTGTAGCTCGCCAGGCTCCTCTGTCCAAGGGTTTCTCCAGGCAAGAATACTGGAGTGGGTTGGCATTTCCTCCCTCAGAGGATCTTCCCAATCCAGGGATCAAACCTGTGTTCCCTGTGCCTCCTGCATTGACGGGCGAACCCCCTCTACCACTGAGCCACCTGGGAATCCCAGACCCCAGCTGGAAAGAACCCTCTCTCAACTATCCATTCTGTCTGATGATTACAGGGTGTGGCTCCACAGGCCACCAGGACGACTAAGTTCTTACAACTCAGATGTAACCATAACATCACACAGCCCTGGGACCAAAGGGCAACAGTGGCTCAGAGGTTAGAGTGTCTGCCTCCAATGTGGGAGACCCGGGTTCGATCCCTGGGTCAGGAAGATCCCTTGGAGAAGAAAATGGCAATCCACTCCAGTATTCTTGCCTGGAGAATCCCATGGACGAGAAGCCTAGTAGGTTACAGTCCATGGGGTCGCAAAGAGTTGGACACTTCGCCTTCACCATGTATAGCTCACTAGGAGAAATACTTTACTTATATTTTACTTTATACAGGTAAAGTGCTTTACTTGATTCTCCTGAGTTTAAGTTTCATTTTTGTCTTATTTTCTGTAAATTCCAAGCACTCAGCATATAGGATGCTTTGTCTGTTATATACTAAGAACTAAGTTTATAATGATAAAACAGTCTTGATTTCTGTCCCTGTGGATCTTACAGTCCAGTGAGTTAATAAATAAATAAAATAATAATATGTATGACATAGATCCTATTGTTATCCTCATTTTACTGAGATATCTCAGGTTCAGTGAGATTAAATAAATTAGACTCGGAACATGAGAAAGCCAGCAATAATAACCCATTTGTTCACTTCTTAATATGTTACACTTGTCTTGTACTACACACTGCCTCCCATTTAAATGAGATTATTTTGGATGCCACTTTTCAACTCAGGAGCTTTCAATAAGAAATACTGATGATAAAAACCCATAACTACAAGTGTATGGCTTTCAAAAGAACTGACATACTTCATTGTAATCAATCAATTTAAAAGTGCTTGGAGCTTTATTTATAAAATAGAAATATTTGTGATTCCAGTCATTATAGTTCATTCAAGGCTCAATTCCACTCCACGTGTTTTATGGAAATCTAAAACTTCTTTCCAGATAACAGTAAAAGAACAGCCGTATAATCACCCCTGTGCCTTCACTCTGATTAACCACCATTCTTGAATTGCCTCTTGTTTCAAAAAAGACTTCCTTTGTTTGATTAGGTTGAAAAGCTTTTTAAGTCATACTGAGGACGTTCTTTGTTCCCAAAACATGACTGTTCTTTCTCACTCACTCTTCTCTGAAGATCCTAAAAACTGTCATTTTAAGAGCAGAAGATGTTCAACAAACACTGATGAAAAGTATACTTACACGGATCTTCAGTGTGTGAATTTACTTGCTGTTACCCTCTTCTGCTGCTGCTACATGTCATATTCACTCAAACTCATGTCCATCGAGTCGGTGATGCCATGAAACCATCTCATCCTCTGTCTTCCCCCCTTCTTCTCCTGCCTTCAATCTTTCCCAGCATCAGGGTCTTTTCAAATGAGTCAGCTCTTCATATCAGGTGGCCAAAATACTGGAGTTTCAGCTTCAACATCAGTCCTTCCAATGAACATCCAGGACTGATTTCCTTTCGGATGGACTGGTTGGATCTCCTTGCAGTCCAAGGAACTCTCAAGAGTCTTCTCCAACACCACAGTTCAGAAGCATCAATTTTTCTGTGCTCAGTTTTCTTTATAGTCCAACTCTCACATCTATACATGACCACTGGAAAAACCATAGCCTTGTTTTAGTAAACAGTTCATTCATTGAGCCCAGTGTTTTATACTTGTGCTAAGTTAGATGCAAGGAATGCCACCATTTTATATGGAAATCCGTAAAGGAAGTTTAGTAAAAAAACATCAGTTTTTTAATATGGATGAGATTTTTATAAGTTGAGATTGGATCATGTATGCATTAGCCATTGCAGTTCCATATATGGAAGAGAATTTTTCCAGAAAACATTTCCTGGAAGGATATTTTCTTATAATATTACTCTAAGCCTGCTTTCTTTACCTGATCATTACTCATAATATGCAGAAAGAGTCAGCTCAGGTTGAAGTACAGTTGACCCTTGAACAATGTAGGGTTAGGGATGCCACCCTCGCAGCAGTCAAAAATCCGCATATAACTTATAGTTGGCCTTCCCATCTGCAGTTCTACATCTGGGAACCTTCCAACCTTGCCTTTGTGTAATAGCACTGTAGTATCTACTGTTGACAAACATCCACATATAAGCAGGCTTGTGCAGTTCAAATTCATATTGTTTAAAGGTCCCATGTAGTTTACTCAGAGATAAATACTTAAAGAAATTCAAAGTGCTCCTTCACTGTTTTTTCCAGATTTTCCTAGGTTTTGCATTGTTGGTTTGTGAATCCCAGTATTTGTGTAAGAAATGGTAGCACAAATAATGGGAAAAAATACCCCCCTTTTTTAAACATAAGTAGAAAGAAGATTGGGGTTTTCCTGGTGACTCAGACAGTAAAGAATCTGCCTGCAAAGCAGGAGCCCTGGGTTCGATCCCTGCATCAGGAAAATCCCTAGAGAAGGGAATGGCAACCCACTCTGTTATTCTTGCCTGGGAAATCCCATAGTCAGAGGAGCCTGGCAGACTATAGTCCATGGGGTCTCAAAGAGTTGGACATGATTGAGTGACTAACACACACACACACACACACACACAGAGAAGACTGACCTCTAAGTAGGAACTGTTTAGTTCTGCAATGGCATGCCACTCCAGTACTCTTGCCTGGGAAATCCCATGGGCGGAGGAGCGTGGTAGGCTGCAGTCCATGGGGTTGCGAAGAGTCGGACATGACTGGGCGACTTCACTTTCACTTTTCACTTTCATGCATTGGAGAAGGAAATGGCAACCCACTCCAGTGTTCTTGCCTGGAGAATCCCAGGGACAGGGGAACCTGGTGGGCTGCTGTCTATGGGGTCGCACAGAGTCAGACACGACTGAAGTGACTTAGCAGCAGCAGCTCAGTATTTGGCAATGTCAAAGGCCACTCAGAATATAGAGACTGTGGACCTAAATGGCTCAAGGTGGCAGAGCTGCTGGCAATGGAACTAGTCACATCAAATGGCAACATGGGATACTTCGAGCACCTGGGGAAGAAAGGTTTACATAGCTTTGGAAAGTGCTGGAACAGAGAGGCAGAGCTAGACCAGTCATGCTTGGTGACGGCTGTGTCTTTTCTCTTTAGCAATCTAGGTAGGCCTTTCTAAATTGATGTTTCTGAGCAGGTTTTAATAGTACCTAAGTGGAATTATTCTGCAATCACATATAATCCTAAATCCTTTAATCCTTTTGCTATTTTCTATTCTCATGAGACTTCTTATGTGAATTCACATGGAGTAAAGATGCAGAGGAAGAACCAACTATGGTGGTAAACACAGGATTTGCACTGATTATTTGAAAAGATGTCTGCAAAGAGATAATAATCATTTCATCCCCTCACCTTTCTAAGGGTGATATTTAAAGCCTTTCACTACTAATGTGGCATGGGACACAGCAGTCAGAACACACACTGGCACAGGTGCTGAGGCAGTGTGGTGACAGTCCCTTGCTATACTAGGCATTTCCCTTTTCATTGCCTTTGTGGGTCTGCAATACTCAAGAGGTGGCTGGGACAGCAGTTATTTGCCAGTGTCTCTAAGTTGCTGCTAACAGTTCTGGCAACATAATTACATAGTCTTTCCCTCACTTTTTCAATATCTGAATTTCCAGTTTACCCATGCCACTTGGGTGAATGCCGCGTAGGAAGAATTCCTACTATTTGACCATTATTCTCCCACACTCATGTACTTAGCCGATGGCTCGGTCGGTAATGTCTGCCTGCAATGCAGGAGGCATGGGTTTGATCCCTGGGTCAGGAAGATCCCCCAGAGACGGAAATGGCAACCCACTCCAGTATTCTTGCTTGCCAGTGGACAGAGGACCCTGGCAGGCTACAGTCCATGGGGTCACAAAGAATCAGACATGATTTAGCAACTAAACCACCACCATTCCCACAGTCATATAGTGTCTTTTTGTTAATAAGATGTAGACATTCGGTCATTCAAATATACCATCCTTGGCAATTCAGTATAAGAAAACATGAAACAATTTATATCCTCAAAGGGCATGCTGGCTTTATTCAACAGTTTTGAGAAATGGGCCTCGAAGGCAATGCCTTCTTCGTTTTGCAAATAAGAAAACATACTGTTAGAGCAGAGTTGTTCAGTATTAGCAACATGAGCCTTCAGTTCAGTTCAGTCACTCAGTCGTGTCCGACTCTTTGCGACCCCGTGAGACAACACGCCAGGCCTCCCTGTCCATCACCATCTCCCGGAGTTCACTCAAACTCACATCCATCGAGTCGGTGATGCCATCCAGCCACCTCATCCTCTGTCGTCCCCTTCTCCTCCTGCTCCCAATCCCTCCCACCATCAGAGCCTTTTCCAGTGAGTCAACTCTCCACATGAGGTAGCCAAAGTACTGGAGTTTCAGCTTTAGCACCAGTCCTTCCAAAGAACACCCAGGGCTGATCTCCTTTAGAATGGACTGGTTGGATTTCCTTGCAGTCCAAGGGACTCTCAAGAGTCTTCTCCAACACCACACTTCAAAAGCATTAATTCTTTGGTGCTCAGCTTTCTTCACAGTCCAACTCTCACATCCATACATGGCCACTGGAAAAACCATAGCCTTGACTAGATGGACCTTTGTTGACAAAGTAATGTCTCTGCTTTTGAATATGCTATCTAGGTTGGTCATAACTTTTCTTCCAAGGAGTAAGTGTCTTTTAATTTCATGGCTGCAGTCACCATCTGCAGTGATTTTGGAGCCCCCCGAAATAAAATCTGACACTGTTTCCCCATCTATTTCCCATGAAGTGATGGGACCAAATGCCATGATCTTCGTTTTCTGAATGTTGAGCTTTAAGCCAACTATTTCACTCTCCTCTTTCACTTTCATCAAGAGGTTTTTTAGTTCCTCTTCACTTACCTAGATCTAAACTAGTTAGAAGTGTACTTTTCAGGCGCTGCCTGAGATCTACTGGATCAGAAACTCTGAAGATAGGACCAAGTGGTCTAACAAGCCCTGCAGGTGATTCTAATAGGCTCTCATGCTTGGCATGCACTGTCTTAGAGGTTCAGTGACTCAGGCCTTCAGTGAGGTTCAGTCAGGGCTCAGGTCAGGGACCTCTTCACCTTACCCTTCTGCCTCCATGATAAGAGGCATTTATCCAGTGTCCAAGCTAATTTGAAATAACTGTGTGTAGTCCATGTTGGGTTATGCTGGATACTATCTAGCATAGTATCTGTACCTTACAGAAACTGGCCAATTGAAATATAAAGCAGAAGAGTGAAAAAAAGAACTGTATTCTTTTACTTACGTGTGTGTAAATATCTCTTTTTTTCTGATATGTGACATTGTAAATGAAATTTATCTAACTTCAAATGTTTACCCTTTGTTTTACCTATATTGACACTTACAACACTTACATGTAACATGTTACATGTATTTGAGTATGTATATTTAAAAATTTCAAATTCTAATGGATTTTTTAAAAACAGGATTCTAATGGTCCTCTTTTTAATATTTATCTTAAACTCATCTCTGCTGCATTTATAGTGCTTCCTTATCTCTGATGTATGACATTTTACATCTTTTCTTCATCATGGAAATTGATATCTAGTTTGGCAACTTTCCCCCTTGTCACCTATATTTTTTCCCTTATAGAATTTTATGTCACATAATGTCTTTATCAAAGCTCTGGACTCATTTTCAGTTTATTTTTTGGTGGCATAGAGAGACTTTTGACAAAATTCATGATGAATGGTTATTTTTCTTCTTTGGAATGAAACAGCCCTTTCCTGTAATATATTTTTAATTTAGTTGTCCCTGTCAAATTTTCAGTTTTTCCCCATCCCCTATCTTTGGTTAATTATTTGATAATTTCCCAATAGAAAGTATGTTTTTTCACAGACACAAATCCTTATCCTGCCATGCAAGTTCCTGCCTGCTGTGAATCACTGCCTAATTATCATTCTTTAGATCTTGGTTGTATGTTACTTTTTTTTGGAAGCCTTTCCTGACCCTGAAGGCTGGGTCAGGTCAACCATCATATGTCTTTGGAGTACTTCCTGTTCCCAGCTCTCCTTATAGTCATATATCTATGCACTTACTTGCTTGAGCTCTGTCTTTTTCATCAAAACTTTTGAAGGGCCAGGAATCTCTCTGTTTTACTCATCGTTTTCTGTTTTAGCACCTGGCAGAGTGCTGAGCATGTAGTAGGTACTCAAGAAATATTTGAGATATTGAATGGACTGAACTCCCAGAAATACATTGGCCGCTCAGGAGCAATTCCTTATACTAATGTCAAGTTTGGGGAACAATTTGCTAACACACAGGGATGAAATAGAATATTTACTCAGGGTCACCAGAGGCCTATTACTGAGTCACAGTTGTGGGACAGAAAGACAGTTCCTAGCACAAAGTCTGAAGGGTGATATAGTGCTATAAATAGAAGAAAAGTAAGCATTGGTAATAAAATGGATAGCCAGGAAGGTTTAGATCAATAAGAAATATATGAGGAAACATTTCAGGGCTAGCAGCTCAGAATTATGACTATAAAAACAGTCTCCTTTCATGCAGTAACCTGTGGGATCTGGAAAGAGTTTCTTAAGGTAATAGTGAAGAATCAGAACACTAAAGCTTAAGAAATGACTTTTGGAATTTCTTAGAAATACCTATGTTCATTTAGAGGTATTAACTGCTTTATCAAGGGCAAGAGGTTTAAAAGATTATAACTACTAGAATTAAGGGTGCTGTTGAGAGTATTTCTTTGCTAGCTTTTTCTGTTGTCATTTTTTTTGATGTCATAGTAACAGGTTCCAAATTTAAAAATAAATTCGTTTCACAGCATTTTAAACCAAGAAACTATGCAAAAATATAATCAGTCACCTCATTCTCTTGAAATATATAGCTGAAAGAGTAATAAATAATCCACCAATGTGGACAGGATGGAAGAAACAGAAGTGGAAGAAAATTTAGTGTAAGGAAAAAATATAAAAAATCTATTTATAGAAACGTTTATTTTCATATTGCCTGGTTAATAATTAGTGACATCTTTTACTTTCCTCTATTTATAACTTCCCTCTTCCTCCTGCCACATAAAATTATTCAGTTTTACATAATTTCATAGGTATAATAATTCTAGTACAGTCCTGAAGGAGATAATCCCTTGTGACTGGTTTTCTTTGCTTCCGGGTTAGCTGCTTAATGCTAAAAACAACTCAGCTTGAATGACTCAAAGCATAGCAAGAAAATAATAATAAGAAATTCTACACCAGAGCAAAGGAACTTTTCCCAAACATGCAGTAGAACAAATAGGCTGTCACACAGTTTTTCGATTAAATAAATATGTTTTAAATTTTGTCACATGAAGAAAATATAGAATGACTTAATTACAAATGTTGCACTTTTTCTTCATACTGCTAAAGTAGTCATAGCTTTGACTTTAAGTTTTTTTTTCTAGATTCATTATAACACGTTCTGTGTTGGGAAGTGAAGAAATGCGCAATGTGCTTATTCTAGTATATTTCTCACTAAGCTGTGGAGAACATAATTAGTGTCCGCATGAATTTCCCACAGCACTTTTTATTTTTCTAGAATACGTGCTTCCAGACCAAGACCTAGAACATTGTCAGCATCCAGACACTTCCCTTCATTATTTTAACTTAAAAGTACTATATATCATTTTTGCCTGATTTTGAGCTTTAAATGAACAAGATCGTACAATAGGTAGTTTTTGTGTCTGACTGTGTACAGCTATGTTTCATTCATCCTTATTGTTGTATAGTTTTCCACTGCATGACGATACCACAATTTCTTTATGCATTTTATTGTTAACGGACTGAGTTGTTTGCATTTTGGGGCTATCCTAAGCAAGACTTCTATGAACATTCTTATTATTTGGCACACATATGTATATATTTCTGGTGGGTTTATGCTTAGAAGTGAAACTTCTGTGTCCTCTTCAGATTTAGTAGGTATTTCCAGTTTTCAGAGTAGCTATATAAATATGTGTTATTACCAGAAAGTGTACGAAATGTCTAATCGTTCCCAGCCTCATCAACACTTTGTGTTGTTGTTGTTGTTGTTATAATTTTAGCCATTCTGGACATGTGTAGTGATATCTCATTCTGGTGTTTACTAACTATTCCTTGATAACTAGTAGGATTGAGCATCTTATCATAAGCTTATTGATTTTTTGGATATCCACTTAATTGTCTGTTTAAGTTTTTACTCTTTTTTTGCATTGGAATGCCTGCTTTTGTTATTGATTTGTAGCAAAGGAATTCTTTATGCACATCTGAGTACTTTTTCATGTATATATGTGTATGTATGTATGTATCTCTCTACATATCTTTTCTTGCACCGTGGCTTATTTTTCACTTTCTAAGGATCTTTTGGTGAACAGATGTTAAGATTGAATTTAGCAAAAGTTTCCTATGGTTAACACTTTTCATGACCTCTTTTTTTTTTTTTTTTAAATTTATTGGCATTTCTGGGTCTTTGTTGCTGTGCACGGGGTTTCTCTCGCTGATGCAAGCAGGGGCTACTCTCTGGTTGAGTTGCACAAGCTTCATTGCGGTGGCCTCTCTTACTGCGGAGCATGAGTTCTGGGGCATGCAGACTCAGGAGCTGCGGTCCCTGGGCTCTAGAGCGCAGGCTTCAGGGTTGTGGCGCACAGGTCTAGTTGCTCCATGGCATATGGGAACCTCCTGGATCAGGAATTGAACCTGAGTCCCTTGCATTGGCAGGTGGACTTCAGCACCGAGCTACCAGGGAAGCCCTTTCATGGCCTCTTAATCTTTGCCTGTTCCAAAGTTATAAGGATAGTTGGTGTTTTCATTTAAATAGTTTCTCATTTTTTTCTTTTGTATTTGGATCTACAAACCATCTACTTCTAATTTTTGTGTTTGACATGCGGTGTGGCTCAGGATTCATTTTTTTCCCCATGTGGATATCCAGGTGACCTTCCATCCATTAACGTAAAGACCATTCTTTCCCATATTAACTAATATTTTAGGTGACCATATTGTATGAGGCTGTTCTAGACTTTCCGTTCTCTCCCACTGGCCTCTTTGTCAGCCTTTGCATCAACATTGCACTGTTTTCACCAGTTTAGATTTCTACTAGATTTTGCTAAGTGGGGGGTATAAGTTGTTCAAATCTGTGCCACTTTTAAAGATTGGTGTGGCTGTTTTCTGCCCTTTGAATTTCCATGAAATGTTTTTTCAAAATTACCTGTCTAGCTTCAACAAAAAATACTGAAATTGCAGTTGGTGTTGTGCTAACTCTATAAATCAGTTGTGGAGAATTGGCATCTATATAACAATGAGTCCTCTAAAATGTGAATGGTTTGTACTTTTAAAAGATTAATTTACTTAATTAGGTTTTCTTATTTTCTTTCAATATTTTATTCTTTTTATTTCGTAAATATTGCATATCTTTTGTAAGATATAGTCCTAGTTAGTCGATGTTTTTTGATGCTACTATGACTTCTATCTTTAAAACAATTTTGTGTGTTTCTGAAATATTGAAACATAATTTTTATAATGAATATATCCATCTTCCTTCATAAATTCAGCTATTAATTATTGTACTTTGTCCATAGATTCCTTTAAGTTTCTGGATAGGTTTTTAATTAAATTTAATTTCCTTAACAGGTATAGTACAATTTGTATTTTCTTTTTCTTCTTGTATCATCTTTTAAAGTTGTGTTTTTCAAGGAATTTGTTTATATCTTATAAATTTTAAAATGTATTGGCATAAAGTTGTTCATGTTATGTTCTTCTTATGTTTAAAGTTTTCAAGCATCTGTAATAGTATTCCCCTTTTCATTTCTTAAATTTGTACTAGCCTCTCTCTGATCCGTATGAAAGTCTTCTAATGTTATGTTATTTTTCCACAGATTTAATTTTTGGCTGTGTTGATTTTTTAAATTTATATTTGTTACTATTTTATTTCTACTTTTAATAATTTTGTCTAGTTAAGTAACTTAATTTTTTTCCTTTTCTAATTTTCTGAGATGAATATTAGGAAGTTGATATTCACTCATTCTTCTTTCCCTAACCTTGGCATGCAAGGCCATAAATTTTCCCTTTAAACACAGCCTTATATGCATCCCACAAGTTCTACTATGCTATCATTCAGTTTAAAATAATTTCTGATTTCCACTATGATGTCTTTTTAAAGACATGTTTTGTGAGTGTATTGCTTTTTGTCCATGTGTGAAGATTTTCTAATTGTCTTTTTACTTTTGATTTCTTGTTTAATTCCATTATAGTGGAAGAACATTGAATGGTTTGTTTTCTGAAATTTGTTTAGACTTGTTTTATGGTCCAGCATAAAATGTTATGGTCCAACAATAGACAAATGTTCCAGGATCACTTGAAAAGAATGTGAATTCTGTCATTGTTGGATACAATGCTTTTTGTTACCAAGTCACATTTGTTGGCTGTTTTGTTCATATAATATAGAAATGAACTGTTTTTCTAAATCTGTTTGCTCTTTAGTTTGTGTTGGTTGTTTAAAACTACCCACCATGATTTAAGGTATTTTTTCTCATTTTAATTCAGTCAGTTTTTGCTTTATATACTGTAAAGCTATTAATATATAATATATTGCATGTTAATTTAAAATTGCTATATCTTCTTAGTGGATTGAATTTTAAAAATCTTGTAAATACTCTCTTTATTTTAATAAGGGTTTCCCTGGTGGCTCAGACAGTAACAAATCTGCCTGCAATGCAGGAGACCCAGGTTTGATCTCTGAGTCAGGAAGATATGCTGAAGAAATGGCTATCCACTCCAGTATTCTTGCCTGGAGAATTCCATGGACGGAGGAGCCTGGCAGGCTCTATTCCATGGGTTCTCAAAGAGTTGAACATAACTGAGCAACTAACATTTCACTTCACTTTTCTTATTTATGGCTTTCTGGTGGCTCAGACAGTAAAGCGTCTGTCTACAATGCGGGAGACCCAGGTTCGATCTCTGGGTTGGGAAGATCCCCTGGAGAAGGAAATGGCAATCCACTCCAGGACTATTGCCTGGAAAATCCCATGGACAGGGGAGCCTGGTAGGCTACAGTCCATAGGGTCTCAAAGAGTTGAACACAACTGAGCGACTTCACTTCACTTTCTTATTTATAGGTCTTTTGGACACAGTTCTTGGCAAAACTTTATTAGACTTTGCCCTGCTTCATTCCACATTCCAAGGCCAAATTTGCCTGTTACTCCAGGTGTTTCTTGACTTCCTACTTTTGCATTCCAGTCCCCTATAATGAAGAGGACATCTTTTTTGGGTGTTAGTTCTACAAGGTCTTGTAGGTCTTCATAGAACCGTTCAACTTCAGCCTCTTCAGCATTACTGGTTGGGGCATAGACTTGGATTACTGTGGTATTGAATGGTTTGCCTTGGAGACGAACAGAGATAATTCTGTTGTTTTTGAGATTGCATCCAAGTACTGCATTTCGGACTCTTTTGTTGACCATGATGGCTACTCCATTTCTTCTGAGGGATTCCTGCCCACAATAGTAGATATAATGGTCATCTGAGTTAAATTCACCCATTCCAGTCCATTTTAGTTCACTGATTCCTAGAATGTCAATGTTCACTCTTGCCATGTCCTGTTTGACCACTTCCAATTTGCCTTGATTCATGGACCTGACATTCCAGGTTCCTATGCAATAATTGGTCTTTACAGCATTGGACCTTGTTTCTATCATGAGTCACATCCACAGCTGGTTTTGCTTTGGTTCCATCCCTTCATTCTTTTTGGAGTTACTTCTCCACTGATCTCCAGTAGCATATTGGGCACCTACCGACCTGGGGAGTTCCTCGTTCAGTATCCTATTATTTTGCCTTTTCATACTGTTCATGGGGTTCTCAAGGCAAGAATACTGAAGTGGTTTGCCATTCCCTTCTCCAGTGGACCACATTCTGTCAGACCTCTCCACCATGACCCGCCCGTCTTGGGTTGCCCCGCGGGCATGGCTTCGTTTCATTGAGTTAGACAAGGCTGTGGTCCTAGTGTGATTAGATTGATTAGTTTTCTGTGAGTATGGTTTCAGTGTGTCTGCCCTCTGATGCCCCCTTGCAACACCTACCATCTTACTTGGGTTTCTCTTACCTTGGTGGTGGGGTATCTCTTCACGGCTGCTCCAGCAAAGCGCAGCCGCTGCTCCTTGCCTTGGATGAAGGGTATCTCCTCACTGCCGCCCATCCTGATCTTCAACGTGGGATAGCTACTCTAGGCCCTCCTGCGCCAGCACAGCCACCGCTCCTTGGATGTGGGTTGCTCTTCCCGGCCACCACCCTTGGCCTCGGGTGCAGGGTGGCTCCTCCTGGCCGCGGCCCCCGGCCTTGGATGCGGGGTGGTTCCTCTGGTTCCTGTGCCATCGCAGCCTGGCACTCTCAGCTGCTGCCCCTGACCTCGGACATGGGGTAGCTCCTCTTGGCCGTGGGCGCCGGCCATCTCAGCCACTTGCGCTTAGTGCCCTGGCTGTTGCACTCACAGCCGCAGGCTTCAACAATACATGAACCGTGAACTTCCTGATGTTCAAGCTGGTTTCAGAAAAGGCAGAGGAACCAGAGATCAAATTGCCAACATCCACTGGATCATCGAAAAGCAAGAGAGTTCCAGAAAAATATATATTTCTGCTTTATTGACTATGCCAAAGCCATTGACTGTGTGGATCACAATAAACTGTGGAAAATTCTGAAAGAGATGGGAATACCAGACCGCCTGAACTGCCTCTTGAGAAATCTGTATGCAGGTCAGGAAGCAACAGTTAGAACTGGACATGCAACAACAGACTGGTTCAAATAGGAAAAGGAGTACGTCAAGGCTGTATATTGTCACCCCGCTTATTAACTTCTATGCAGAGTACATCATGAGAAACGCTGGCCTGGAGGAAACACAACCTGGAATCAAGATTGCTGGGAGAAATATCAATAACCTCAGATATGCAGATGACACCACCCTTATGGCAGAAAGTGAGGAGGAACTAAAAAACCTCTTGATGAAAGTGAAAGAGGAGAGTGAAATAGTTGGCTTAAAGTTCAACATTCAGAAAACGAAGACCATGGCATCTGGTCCCATCATTTCATGGGAAATAGATGGGGAAACAGTGGAAACAGTGTCAGAGTTTTTTTTTTGGGGGGGAACTCGAAAATCACTGCAGATGGTGATTGCAGCCATGAAATTAAAAGACGCTTACCTTGGAAGGAAAGTTATGATCAACCTAAATAGCATATTCAAAAGCAGAGACATTACTTTGCCAACTAAGTTAAGTCTAGTCAAGGCTATGGTTTTTCCAGTGGTCATGTATGGATGTGAGAGTTGGACTGTGAAGAAGGCTGAGTGCCGAAGAATTGATGCTTTTGAACTGTGGTGTTGGAGAAGACTCATGAGAGTCCCTTGGACTGCAAGGAGGTCCAACCAGTCCGTTCTGAAGATCAGTCCTGGGATTTCTTTGGAAGGACTGACACTAAAGCTGAAACTCCAGTACTTTGGCCACCTCATGCGAAGAGTTGACTCATTGGAAAAGACTCTGATGCTGGGAGGGATTGGGGGCAGGAGGAGAAGCGGACGACTGAGGATGAGATGGCTGGATGGCATCACTGACTCGATGGACATGGGTCTGAGTGAACTCCAGGAGTTGGTGATGGACAGGGAGTGCTGCAATTCACGGGGTCGCAAAGAGTCGGACACGACTGAGTGACTGAACTGAACTGAAATGGACACGGTGCTCTTCAAGGCCCAAAGTGAAAACATCATATGTTTAAATAGGTGTGCTTATCATGCTTTTTGCCATCAAAGCTTTTAAGTACTGTGAGAGGAAGAAAATTCTGAAATGGAGGTTCCCATATTGGTAGCTTTGGCTTTGGGAGTGTAATGATAGAACTTACGATGTTCACTTTAGAGGTAATTTGCTTTACATTTCCTCAGACCATAAAATTCATGGATATGTATTAGCAAAGGATCACTAATTTTATCACACTTTGTGTATATTATTTGTCATATTGAATTTGTCTTTCTGCACATGTCATTTGTAAGATAAAACCAGTATTCAGTACATTAATGTTTGTATACTAGTTATTGGTTCAGTTCTTGGTGGGTTCGTTTATATAAAATTTGAGTACCTTCCATGTTTCAGGAGCTTTGAATATTAGAAGATAAAATAATCTCTCTTTGAGATACTTTACTGTCATATGCCAAAATATTGATGTCATAAATATACCAATCACTGATAATCCATGATGATAGAAACATCACTTTAGAAATGGTGCTCTTGTGAAGTGCACAGCCTGCAAGATTGTGTACAGTGGTCCTGGTGTATGATACACACTCCTTGGCTTCAGAGAGCTCCCAGTGCAACCAAAGACTAGTCACAAGTGAAACTATGATGCAGCTATATTATGCATATAATAAAGATATGCATAAAGAGTGTGGACAACATAAGTGACATTGTAATGCGGAGGTGTGGGAAATGTTTCCAAGGAGAGGTTGTCAAGTATGAGTAAAGTATTCACTAGAAATAAAAGGAAGGGGAATTCAATGAGAGTAATTTTCCAGCTATGCTGGAAATGTCTCTCAGTTCTCCAGCTAATAACCTGTTCTCCTCATGACAACACAGCTGTGTGTACCTTTAGGCAATTATGAGGTCATATCTGGTAGATATTAGCTTCTGAAACAGTTTTGTTTGTATATCGTAGAAGACAATATTGCCCTGAGCATTTTTGCTCTCACAAGTATGAAATCCCTGAACCGTCAGTTACTGAATGCCTCCTTACGTGCCAGGATTCCCAGGTGACGCAGTAGTAAAGAATCCACCTGCCAGTGCAAGAGCCACAGGAGTTGTGAGTTCGATCCCTGGGTCAGGAAGATCCCCTGGAGGAGGAAATCGCAACCGACTCCAGTATTCCTGCCAAGAAAATCCCATGGACAGAGGAGCCTGCAGGCTATACTCCATGGAGTCACAAAGAATAGGACAAGACTGAGCAGGCACATACCTTATCTCCTTAGGTGCCAGACTTTGTGTTGTCTAGGTCCTGTATGCAAAGAGTAGTAAATCCATGGTCAAGTCCTCAACTTTACAGAACTAGTAAAGCAGAGCAAAGACCTAAGATACTGTAGAGAAAGTATAAGATACATGTACCTATAAAGTGCTATTGTATAAAAGGAATCTTCGACGAGATGATTTAGTGGTTTATATTTAAATAAGCATTCATATTCTTAAGATTCTGTTGCACTGAAGTCTGTTTTTCTGTCCATTTGTTTTCTTTTGAGTAGAATTTATTGATTTATTCTATTTGATAGTATAATGAGAGGGAAACTAAAACAAAAAAGGAAATCCTTTTTAGTATGTATCATTTCAATGTCTTTTTCTGTTCACGTGCACATGCAGTACAGTCTGTGTTTTGAATTTGGAATTTTCCATGCTTTTTGGTGCCCTGTAGTCACTGGTGCATCACAGTGGACTTAATGACCACTAGGCTCCTTGACTTTTTTAATGTCCTTGGCCCAAATTTCATGGTGTCGGTCAAACTCTTCTTGTGTAACCTAACATTTTTGAAGTGTTAAAAGCATGGCTATTTTTTAAAATATACTGTGTTGCAGATTTTTAAGAAGTCTATTTTATCCCCTTAAATTGTGTTTTGTGGTTTTATTTGCCTTTAACCTACAGAAGTTTAAAACTGGATAGCCCTCAGAAAAGTAGGCTAGAACAATGATTAAGCGAATTGACTCTGGAGCTGGACTTCCTGGGTTCAAACACCAGCTCTTCTGCTTAATTATGTGACTCTAGGCAAGTGCATCAGTGCCTCATCTTCAGTTCAGTTCAGTCACTCTGTCATGTCCGACTCTTTGCAACCCCATGGACTGCAGCACGCCAGGCTTCCCTGTCTGTCACCAACTGCTGGAGCTTGCTCAAACTCATGTGCATTGAGTCAGTGATATCATCCAAACATTTCATCCTCTGTCATCTCCTTCTTCTCCTGCCTTCAATCTCTCCCAGCATCAGGGTCTTTTCCAATGAGTCAATTCTTCGCTTCAGGTGGCCAAAGTATTGGAGAGTCTGCTTCAGCATCATTCCTTCCAATGAACACTCAGGACGGATCTCCTTTAGGATGAAATGATTGGATCTCCTTGCAGTCCAAGGGACTCTAGAGAGTCTTCTCCAACACCACATTCGAAAGCATCAATTCTTTGGTGCTCAGCTTTCTTTATAGTCCAGCTCTCACATCCATACATGACTACTGGAAAAACCATCTTTGACTACATGGATCTTTGTCGGCAGAGTAATGTCTCTGCTTTTGAATATGCTGTCTACGTTGGTCATAGCTTTTCTTCCAAGGAGCATGCATCTTTTAACTGCATGGCTGCAGTCACAATCCAAAAATAGTCTCTCACTGTTTCCATTGTTTCCCCATCTATGTGCCATAAAGTGATGGAACCAGATGCGATGATCTTAGTTTTCTGAATGTTGAATTTTAAGCCAACTTTTTCACTCTCCTCTTTCACTTTCATCAAAAGGCTCTTTAGTTTTTCTTTCCTTTCTGCAATGAGGGTGGTGTTATCTGCATATCTGAGGTTATTGATATTGATATTAATATCTTCAGTTCAGTTCAGTTCAATTGCTCAGTTGTGTCCAACTCTTTGTGACCCCGTGAACTGCAGCACACCAGGCCTCCCTGTCCATCACCATCTCCTGGAGTTCACTCAAACTCACATCCATCAAGTTGGTGAGCCATCCAGCCATCTCATCCTCTGTCATCCCCTTCTCCTCCTACCCCCAATCCCTCCCAGCATCAGAGTCTTTTCCAATGAGTCAACTCTTCGCATGAGGTGGCCAAAGTACTGGAGTTTCAGCTTTAGCATCATTCCTTCCAAAGAAATCCCAGGGCTGATCTCCTTCAGAATGGACTGGTTGAATGTCGTTGCAGTCCAAGGGACTCTCAAGAGTCTTCTCCAACACCACAGTTCAAAAGTATCAATTCTTCGGTGCTCACCCTTCTTCACAGTCCAACTCTCACATCCGTACATGACCACAGGAAAAACCATAGCCTTGACTAGACGGACCTTAGTCAGCAAAGTAATGTCTCTGCTTTTGAATATGCTATTTAGGTTGGTCATAACTTTTCTTCCAAGGAGTAAGCGTCTTTTAATTTCATGGCTGCAGTCACCATCTGCAGTGATTTTGGAGCCCCCCAATATAAAGTCTGACACTGTTTCCACTGTTTCCCCATCTATTTCCCATGAAGTGATGGGACCGGATGCCATGATCTTAGTTTTCTGAATGTTGAGCTTTAAGCCAACTTTTTCACTCTCCTCTTTCACTTTCATCAAGAGGCTTTTTAGTTCCTCTTCACTTTTGGCCATAAGGGTGGTGTCATCTGCATATCTGAGGTTATTTATATTTCTCCTGGCAATCTTGATTCCAGCTTGTGTTTCTTCCAGTCCAGCGTTTCTCATGATGTACTCTGCATAGAAGTTAAATAAGCGGGGTGACAATATACAGCCTTGATGTACTCCTTTTCCTATTTGAAACCAGTCTGTTGTTCCATGTCCAGTTCTAACTGTTGCTTCCTGACCTGCATGCAGATTTCTCAAGAGGCAGGTCAGGTGGTCTGGTATTCCCATTTCTCTCAGAATTTTCCACAGTTTATTGTGATCCACACAGTCAAAGGCTTTGGCATAGTCAATAAAGAAGAAATAGATGTTTTTCTGGAACTCTCTTGCTTTTTCGATGATCCAGTGGATCTTGGCAATTTGATCTCTGGTTCCTCTGCCTTTTCTGAAACCAGCTTGAACATCAGGAAGTTCATGGTTCACGTATTGCTGAAGCCTGACTTGGGGAATTTTGAGCATTCCTTTACTAGCGTGTGAAATGAGTGCAATTATGTTGTAAAATGGAGATAATAATATCTATTCCACAGGGTTATTGTGAGTATTAATTAAGCTGATATATTAAAGTTCTTACAGTGGTGCCTAGAGTAGAGTAAGTATTAATTTTGTTGTTAGTAAGATGTATATTAAATAAGGAACCATAAGAAAGGTTCTCTTTTATTGCAGTAAATATAGTATATGTTGTTTTATACCATAGATGCATAATAGAGATACTTATTAGTATTTATAATTAAAGTATATTTTGAAAGAGTAGTTCAGTTGGTAAATTGATTATTTTATCTATCATCCAAACTAGTTGTGATCACATAAACAAAAGCCATCACATTTTTAATATAAGCAGATCAAACAGAAAGTGGTTAGTTCATAACATAGTATATGGAGCAATGTACCATAAACATGAGTTACAAACTGGAATCAAGATAAACGGGAGAAACATCAACAACCCCAGGTATGCAGATGATACCACTCTAATGGCAGAAAGCTAAGAGGAACTAATGAAGCTCTTAATGAGGGTGAAGGATGAGAGTGAAAGAGCTGGATTTAGACTAAATGTTAAAAAAGCTACGATCATGGCATCCAGTCCTATTACTGCATGGCAGATAGAAGGGGGAAAGGTAGAAGCAGTGACAGGTTTCCTCTTCTTGGGCTCCAAAATCACTGCAGATGGTGACTGCAGCCATGAAATCAGAAGACGATTGCTTCTTGGCAAGAAAGCAATGACAAACCTAGACACCGTGTTGAAAAGCGGAGACATAACTCTCCTAACAAAGGTCTATATAGTCAAGGCTATGGTCTTCCCAGTGGTCACGTACAGTGGTGAGAGCTGGACTGTAAAGAAGGCAGAATGCTAAAGAATTGATGCCTTTGAACTGTGGTGCTGGTGAAGATTCCCAAGAGTCCCTTGGACAGCAAGGAGATCAAACCAGTCAATCTTAAGGGAGATCAACCTTGATTATTCACTGGAAGGACTGATGCTGAAGCTGAAGCTTTAGTATTTTGGTCATTTGATGTTAACAGATGACTGATTGGAAAAGTCCCTGATGCTGAGAAAGATGGAGGGCAGAAGGAAAAGTGAGTGTCAGAGGATAAGATGGCTGGATGGCATCATTGATGCAATGAACATGAACTTGGGCAAACTCCGGGAGATGGTGAGGGACAGGGAGGCCCGGCATGCTGCAGTCCATGGGGTCACAAAGAGTCGGACACAACTAGGCGACTGAACAACAGCAACAAACATAAACATGTGCCCAAGCCTCCTGATTCGGGATCTACTGGAGTGCTTCTTAAAATGCAGATGCTGGGGCCCATTGTAGACTTAGTGTGCAGTTAAATATCTGGGTAGAGACCCTAAGAATTAGGTGATTCTTACGCACACAGCATGCTATAAAGCAATTGTGTTTCTTTTTTTTTTTCTCTTAAGATTAGCTCGAATGACAGATGATTTAATTTAAAGACCTATAAAGTATACTAAAGTAGTGCCCATCATACATAAATACCAAAGTAGTTTATATCATGTCAGGAACATAGAGGGGAAGCCTTTTGAAGAATGATCTCATAGGCATTCTTTGGCAAAAATCTTGCAAATGTCCCCTAATACTCTAGCTGGGCTTACATTTACCTGACATTCTACCCCCTGGGAAGTAAATTTTGTGGCTTGATTTAACGTGTGTGTGTGTGTGTGTGTGTTTTATCAAGTCACTGTTTTGGGAGGAGGGAAAGCAGTCTTTGTGGGTGGCCTTTTGCCACTCTTGCATAAATTATTTTGCTTTGATGTAGACTTCTACATCACTTCCTTCATGATGTTTTCCAACATTTTTTATTTCCAGACTTGTGTCAAATAGGTGTTGGCATATGAGAGATTTAATTTATATTTAAATCTTTTTGGGTTTTGTGATTTTTTTTTCCTGGACTACAGTACATATGGAGTAAAGTTTTCAAGCCTAAGTTTTCAGCTCAATGAATTTTTACAAATGTAATCATCATGCAATTTAAGTTATGGAATGACTCCAGCATCACCAAAGCTTACCTTGTACCATCTCCTAGTCAGTAACCCACCAAAGTCAATCACCATTCTGAATTCTCTCAACACAGTATAATTTTGGCCTTTTGTGAAATTAATATATATAATGTAAATTGAATCATAACACTATTCTTTTTTGTCTGATTTCTTTAACTTAAAATTGTGTCTACATGGTTAGTTCATGTTACTGTGTGCAGTAGCAATTCTTTTTTTTTTACATTTATAAAACAGTTTTATTGAGATGCAGTTAAGATGTTAAACATATTTACATTTAAATGTTCAATTTTATAAATTTATAAAACCACTCATGAAACCACTACAATCAAGATAATGAACATATCCATCACCTGCAAAAATTATTCTTGCCAATTTGTTTGTTTTGAAATCTAGTTGATTTACAATGTTGTGTTAGTTTCTGGTATACAGCAAGATGATTCAGTGATATATGCATTCTTTTCCATTATAGTTTCTTATAAGATATTGAATATTGATATTATAAGGTATTGAATATAGTTCCTTGTGCTATACAGGACTTTATTGTTTATCTGTTTCATATATAGGAGTTTGTATCTATGAATCCCAAACTTCTAATTTATACCTCACCTCCTCTTTCCCTTTTGGTAGCCATAAATTTGTTTCCTATATCTGTGAGTATATTTCTGTTTGGTAAATAAGTACATTTGTATTGTATTTTCGATTCCATATATAGGTGATATCTTATGATGTTTGTCTTTCTCTGATATATTTCACTTAGTATAATAATCTCTAGGTCCTTCTGTGTTCATGTATATGGCAGTATTTCATTCTTTTTTTATGGTGGAATAGTATTACATTGTCTAACTATACCGCATCTTTATCTGTTCATCTGTTGATAGACATTTAGGGTGCTTCCATGTCTTGGCTATTCTAAGTAGTGCTGCAGTGAACACTGGGGTGCATGTATCTTTTCAAATTATAGGTTTCTCTGGCTATATGCCCAGGAATCAGATTGCTGGATCATATGACAACTCTTGTTTTTTAAGGAAACTTCATACTGTTTTCCATAGTGGCTATACCAATTTACATTCCTGCTAAGGAAGGTTCACTTTTCAGTTTGTTCTTTTTAATTGCTTTAGACTATTCACTTGTACAATTTAGCATGATGTAGTCATTCTAGCTCAGAGAAGGCAATGGCAGCCCACTCCAGTACTCTTGCCTGGAAAATCCCATGGACAGAGGAGCCTGGAAGGCTGCAGTCCATGGGGTTGCTGAGGGTCGGACACGACTGATCGACTTCACTTTCACTTTTCACTTTCATGCATTGGAGAAGGAAATGGCAACCCACTCCAGTGTTCTTGTCTGGAGAATCCCAGGGACAGGGGAGCCTGATGGGCTGCTGTCTATGGGGTCGCACAGAGTTGGACACGACTGACGCGACTTAGCAGCAGAAGCAGCAGTCATCCTAGCTGGGCTTCCCTGGTGACTTAGATGGTAAAGAATCCACCTGCAATGCAGAAGACCCAGGTTTGATTCCTGGATGGGGAAGATCCCCTGGAGAAGGACATAGCAATGCACTCCAGCAGTCTTACCTGTAGAATCCTATGGACAGAGGAGCCTGGTGGATTACAGTCTGTGGGATCACAAAGAGTCAGACACAACTGATCAACTAACACATACACACATTCATCGTATGTGTTTTTCAGTTTTAGCTATTATAAATAGCTATGAATATTGTTTGTGTATTATGGTGGGCGTTTACATGCACTTATTTCTGCTTGGTGTTTACATAGTAGACTTACCATGTCTTGGGGTATGCATATGTTCAACTCTAGTGATAATGCTAAGGGTTTGCAAAATAGTGTACCAATGTACCTTCCAACCTGCAGTAGATGAGAGTTCCAGTTGATCCAAATCCCACTCGATGCCTGATTTTGTCAAGTTTTATTTTCTAGTTTTAGTGGTTGTGGTAGGTATGTTTTACTTGACTTTAATTTGTTTTTTTTTTCTGATGTTTTAACAAGATAGAGAACATTTACATATATCTGTAGGCTATTAGACTTATTTTTGTGAAGTGCACATGTAAGAACACATTTAAAAACAGGACATTTGTCTTGTTCTTAATGTTTTGTAGGTGTACTTATATACTCTGGATATGAATACTTTGTTGGATATGTTTTGCAAATATTTTCTCCAACTCTGTGGTTCAATGTCTTTTAAGTATTAATGTTTCAATGTAGAGACCTGGCACATCTTTATTATATTTTTTTTCCTAAGAATTTGAGTCTTTAGTTGGACACTACTGAGCGACTGAACTGAACTGATACTCTTTTAAATAAGATTTTTTTCTAATTTTTTGTTGATAAATTTCATTTGTTTTTGTTGGCTGTTAATATATAAAATTCAAATATATGGATTATATTGTGGGTTGCCATTTCCTTCTCCAGGGGATCTTCCCTACCCAATGATTGAACCCACATCTCCTGCATTGGCAGGTGGCTTCTTTACCACTGAGCCATCACGGAAGCCCCATTTAGTTTTACACCTACTCTCACATGGAGGACTTCTCTCCAGTATTTTTTTTCTCTTTTTGTAAAAATATATTTGATATGGAAGATCATCTTTTTAAACATATATTTCATTTGTTATTTATTTATTGGCTGTTCCAGGTCTTTGTTGCTTTGCACAGGCTTTCTCTAGTTTTGGCAAGCAGAGACTACTCTCTAGCTGCTGTGCTCGGGTTTCTCATTGTGGTCGCTTCTCTTGTTGCTGAGCATACACTGTGGGCACTCAGGCTTCAGTAGCTGTAGTTGCGGGTTCAGTAGTTTTGGTTCTCGGCCTCTGGAGCATGGGCTCCGTAGTTGTGGTCCACAGGCTTAGTTGCTCCATAACAAGTGGAATTTTCCCAGACCAGGGATCAAACCAGTGTCCCCTGCACTGCAAATCAGATTTGTAACCATTGAACCACCAGGAAAGCCCCAGTTTTTTGTTTGATGATATCTCTTATAGTACCATTAGAAACTTCAGGAACAATTAGTTATGTTTTTCTTTTCCATTAGTCTACTTTTTGTGCATTGATGCATTATCATCGATCTAAGACCTCATTTTCTCTAAACTCAAATTACTTACCCACTGATTTGTTTACTCACTTATTTGTTTAACAGACATGTATTGCTTCAGGTTCATTGGACTACTCTTTATCACATTTCCGCATTTAAAAATGTGGATACAATAATTAATTATCAGGTGTCACTTTTACTCACAAAAGTATCATTCAAGAGCATTTATTTATGTCACTCTGTCTACATTACCATGGAATCCATATAATGAAGTGTTCCAAAGCAAACAGGTTAAAGATGCACTAACTCTAATATATTATATGCTTCTTCTGTGAATACAACTGTTATTAATAACAAATACTATGTAGTATATGCCTAGTTTTCAGCCTTGTTGTTAAAGTTACGTGCTCTGGTGAGTTATATTATCTGTGACCATTCTTTGCTTTACCAAGAATTTATTCGGACTTTCATCAAACAAGAGGAAAAATATAGCACATGAAGTTACCCTTGAACATTATTTTTTCTTTTTTGAACTCTTGGCTTTAAGGATGTTAGTAGAAAGTCATCTGGGACTGCTAAATATGTTGATTAGAGTCAGATGAGAGGATCCTCGAACAGGGCAGGCTTTGATCAATTCCTTTAAGGATTTTTAAAGATATTATTTTATTCGGGTGAACAGCATTCTAGGCTGATGAAATAAGAAAAATGGCAAAAATGAGTAGACTGTGTGATGACTAATAATTATGTTAACCCTTCTGGAGAAGAATTAAAAGTAGGCTACAAAAAGAAGTGTGTAGTTTAGGTAGTGAAATATTTGCATGCACGTGCATGCTCAGTCCCTCAGTCATAGCTGACTCTTTGTGACCCCAGAAGTCACAGAGCCTATCCATCAGGCTCCTCTATCCATGGGATTTCCCAGGCAAGGATACTGGAGTCGGTTGCCATTTCCTCCAGTCGATCTTCCTGACCCAGGGATCATATCCGGGTCTCCTGCATCTATTTGGCCAGTGACAAAAGGTTTAGATTTAATGAAGAAAAGAAATTTGCACTAAGTGCTCTTGGAGTAACACTTAAGGAAGACAATTTAAGTGGCTGAACACAGAATGAGTATGGACTCAAAACAATGAAAGAGAAGACACAGTCCAATATACATAGAACACGGAATATGACATTGGAGTCTGAAGTGCCGACAGAATGGCAAATCCAAGAATATTGTGTAGCAAGAATTATCAGAATTTGGCAATGACCTGATGAGGCAAGCAAAGTAAAAATGACCTCAGGGTTTTGATTGCCTGAATAGGAAGTATTGAATACAGGAAGATTACTGAAGAATGCATTATGTTAGGATAAGTTGACTATTTGAGAATAATAATAATGAGAAGGCATCGGAGCAGAATGTAGAAATGTCTTAACTCAGTATATGTAGCTCAAGGGTTAAAAAACATATTAAAATTCAATGACTGAATGATTTGTCCAAGGGAATGTGTGTAAAAATAAACAAAGGGCCTTGCTTGGGTGATTCTCAGACAATTGACGACAAGCGTAGCATCCAGCAAAGGACCTCCTAAAGAGATATATGGAAAAGTAAAAGTAGAGAGTAATGAAATATTTAGTTGGAAGACCACATCAGTAAAGAGAATATGGGCTGATGCACTCGACTGAAGACAGTGAAATTGGTTAGAAAGGAAGACTATTAGAGACAAAGGGAAATAAATCCTAATTTGACTCAGGTCAGCTTCTGTAAAGCAGCAGCTATAGTGACTGTACCCTGGAGTGGAAACGGATAAGGATGGGTAGCTACAGATTGGGGAGTGAACGTTATTACACTGAAAACTATACAAAGGTAAAATGTACTTCCAAGAATGTTTTGTGTAACAAATGCCTGGGCTAGGTCAAAGGGTTTACAAAATATTGCTTAAGAACACCTATCACATGACCGATGGGCTCCCCAGGTGGCGCTAATGGTAAAAATCTCATTTGTTCAATGCGGGAGGCATAGAGACACAGGTTCAATTCGTGGGTCAGGAAGATCCCCTGGAGGAGGGCATGAAAACCTACTCCAGCATTCTTGCCTGGAGATTCCCAAGGACAAAGGAGCCTGGCAGGTTACAGTCCATAGGGCTGCAGAGTCAGACGCAACTGAAGTGACTTAGCATGCCAGCATATCATGTGATAGGTGCCCTGTAGAAGTTTGTTAAATGAATGGATCCTCTCTCATCCCTATCTTGTACACATCCTGTCACTTTCGGTGCATTTTCTGTCATGTACTAACGGGGACCCTAGTGGAACAGTTATCTGGAAACATAAGCCAGGGGCCGTATTGTAAGCAGTTCCTAAAGGATATGGGAGAGAAAAATCAAGGTATTAGGCAAACTCCCCCAAAGTACAGAATCACAGAAGGAAAATTTCTAGAGGCAGAAGGGCTCTTGCAGGTCACTGAATAGCCCCACCCTCTGATTACACAGCTTTGGATGTGAGGCCCAGTTTTGTTAAATAACTTACCATCTATGTGTCAAGGTTCCGTTCCAGGAAATTGAAACCACACCAGCTATTTTAAGCATGAAAGGATTTAATATAAAGAATTAAGCACACATTTAGATTCTTGGAAGGACTGGAAGAGTGACCATTTAGGCTTGGGCTCTGGGACTAGTTCTCAGAACGATGGAGCTGATTGGTCCACCAGGGCAGCTGCTATTGCTGCTCCAGTCAGGGAGGGGGGAGAAGGAGCGAGCTATCCCTGGACCTGTTGACTCCAAGAAGTTGCTACGTAAGGTGCTCTCCGAGGATAACAAACTGGCAGTAGTGCAGCCGTACTTGGCTCAGCATCTACACAGCTGGCAACCAGACCTAGGATGTTACTATAGAAAACCCCAGTCCCCACAGTGTCTCCCAAACCACACTTGCTACTTCTGAGTTCAAATCTTACCTGAGTACATCTAATTGGCTTAACCAAAGGCTCATCTGGGAGCCTAGAGGCAAGCACGCTGGGACTCACAGCTCCTGCAGGAGTATACAACACAAGCATGCTGGAATGGATGTCCACTGTTACATCATCAGGTTTACACCCCTATGTCTTTAGCTCGGAAAGTACATCACTGTGGGGAGAACACGGGAGGCTTGTCTTGCATTCCCACTGTTACCATCAAATCTGTGCACACAAGAGAATTATGTAGATTCAGCTCTCCTTCTAGAAATCACCTTCTGATGTTGAGAGACCTCAAAGTAGGGCAGCCATTTAATATGTTTAAACTGGACCACATTTGAAAATGGAGAGAAAAAACTACTCGTATTTATGCTAGGATAATTAGCACGATGGAGCAGGGCATGACAACTTACTCCGATATTCTTGCCTGGAGAATCCCATGGACACAGGAGCCTGGCAGACTACAGTCCATAGGGTTGCAAAGAGTCAGACACCACTGAAGTGAGTTAGGACTCATGCACGCAATAGGCATGATACAGAACTGTTCCCAAGAAAACAAACTCCAAGCCTATCTACAAAATATATAAGCTTCTTGATGATCTTACTTCATCCTCCATCAGTGACCACATCTGTCAACACAAATCTTCACTTTACTTTTTGCTCCATCCTCTTTTTTTTTTTTTTTTAATGCTGTTCCCCGAGGGTATCAGTACAGTTCACATCTTTTGCATATACTATGTCTTTGCCTGGAATGGCCCTCAGTGTATCCCCACATATCTTACTTCTGCGCATCTTTCAAAATCCAGCCCTGCTGTCACCTCCTCTGTTGAAATGTCCTCAGATTCTTCCAGGTTACATGCTTTACATTGTATGAAAGTATCTGTCTATATTTTTTTCCCATTAAGCTGTAGCCACCTCAATGACAGAAACTGGGTTTATTCATTCTTTATTCCTAGAAACCAGATCCAATTCTATGTGGAAAAAGTGCTCAAGAAATGTTTGGAAATGGATGGATGGACAGAATCAAGGTAGAGAGGAAAGAAATAGGGAATGAAGCAAACAAGGAACTGAAAGAAAGGATGTGGAGGGAGGGAAAACGAGAGCAGGAGGAAAGGAGGTAATGAGCCTTTCTAGTGACTCTAACTTTTTTCATTTGTGAGGATTATCCTCATATTACCAATCTATGAAAGGTAAAAATGTGAAAGTGAAGTCACTCAGTCATGTCTGACTCTTTGTGACCCATGGACTGTAGACTACCAGGCCTCTCAGTCCACGGGATTTTCCAGGCAAGAGTACCAGAGTGGGTTGCCATTGCCTTCTCCAGGGGATCTTCTCAATCCAGATATTGAACCTGGGTCTCCTGCATTGCAGGCAGACGCTTTACCCTCTGAGCCACCAGGGAAGGGCCTTTCAAATTACTGAATGAATTGAGATGAAATCTGTTCACACTCACTTAGAAATAGACTTGCGGCCAGTGGTCTGGATTTCCCATCTGATACTTAAAGAAATTATCAGCATTTATTAACTTTGATGACAATTTATTGATCAGTGATTTCATCCCATCTACATTAATCTATCCAATATGTTATTCCTCAATTTTAGTTGAACATATAAACATTTAGATTTCTTGCACTCAAACTGCAAAAAGACCTTTAAAATCTAGAAAGACAATTTTTGGTGCAATCAGTACTAGTTTGTACATCAGTGAATCTTTCTTGTCTCTCTCTCTCTCTCTCTTTTTTTTTTTTCAGTTATCTCAACATGATTTCTTTCTTGAGTGAGCAGTTTCATCTTGCTTGTTGTGACCCTTTTGTTGGTTTTAAGGGATGGCCCACAATGAACCTGATTTATAGAATGTATTTCTTGCCTTCACTTCTATAACATGACTTCCTGAAGTTCACCCCCAATTTTCTATCAGCTAAATGTGATTTTTTTTTTTAAGTCTAGCTCTTAAGTCTCTGGAAAACTCAGTGCAAAATATTTTTAGTGGCTCTTTCAAACATTGTATTCTTTGGACTGTAAAGTGATACCTATGTTTGCTAAGGTTTTAGTTTTTTGAACTTGCTCCATGTTTGTGTTAAGTAATAAGCATATTTGCAAGGGAAGGGTGCTACTCTTGGAAGACAGTTTCTTTCTTGTTTACAGCTTAGGCCTCTTGGCTTAGCCAGCTTGTAATGAACAAAGAAATTCACATTGTTTTATGAGAAAGATGAATAGACTTTTTTTTTTTTGAGATTTACTGAATACTGCTCAGTCTTCAATTTCTCTCCCTTTGTATGACACTGTATGTAAAAGGACATAGTCCAAAATATTTAATATCTCATAAAAGTATGATTTTTGTATTAAAAGAGTATTGTCAGGGTTACACTGAACATGTTACTACTACCTAACTTCCATTAGTCCAACTAAATGTATATGGAAATTTTACTTAGAAAACTGTAACTTCTAGCAGTATCAGGTTAGTAGGATGCAGTATCTTCCAAAGTTAAACTATGATTTTAGCTGAATAAGAGCAACAGAAGAAACAAACTAGGAAACAGATTACTAATAGAGAATTTCTTATATTTAAAATGATATAACAGCATAAATAACTTGGGATATTTTTATTATAAACAATATTTATATTAAGTATAAATTTAATTGTTACCATCCTTTTCAGAGAACTTTACAGCCTAAGAATAGTTTATTAAAGAAAAGGGAAGGAAAATTAGTGACTATAGCAAGAAGAGTATAGATGAGTTTATCTCTCAGGGCTCTTTTATTTTCAGTTACAGGAACTAACATCGAACTGTCTTTGGCAAGAATTGTTTTCCAAAGTAGTAAGAGAATATCAGGTGGTAGTATTGTTTAATGACTCACAAAACTGAAAAATCAAGATTTAAAAAATGGTTGCATCCAGAGTCTTAATGACATCACTGGAATATAACTATTGTCTCCATTAATAATCTTCACTTTCTTCTTCTTGTGCTAAATTTAAACCAACAGCTCTCCCATGCTCACCCCAAGCACCTTCACTACCACATTCTGCCAGTTTATAAGCCCGGAAGAGAGAACTTCTCTTTC
Source organism: Capra hircus (assembly GCF_001704415.2). NCBI lineage: Eukaryota > Metazoa > Chordata > Mammalia > Artiodactyla > Bovidae > Capra > Capra hircus. Next base: position 88,039,071 of record NC_030813.1, on the reverse strand, counting down.
CTAATAGTTCCAAATAAAACAGTTGTACATCATAGTTTCAGTGCCATGATTTAGGCCATCTGCCCATCCAATCACTAAAGTTAGGGAAATGGAATATAGTACTTGGGCATGCCTGGATCGATTTCCGCTGCTAGACCTGAGTGTTCAGGGGTGGAGTGGGGAAGTGAAGCCAGGAGGGTGTAGATTAATGTAGCTACCTGAATTCCTGGAGAAAGACAGATACCTCACACCTAGAGTTGCCACATATAGAAAGTGAAAATATAGAATTCTCATTTAAAATGGAATATTAGATAAACATGGAAGAAATTCTTAGAATCAGGTAGGTCCCATGATCATATTTGGGACTTACTTACACAAAACAAATTGTTGTCTATCTGACATTTGAATTAAACAGAGAATACAATATTTTGTCTGACAACTCTGCCCACACCCAGACATTTCAGTGATTTATTCAAGAAATGATTGGAATAGGGCTGAGCAAGCAAAAGTGATGAGTGCACTCCTATAGTAATGAGGAACTGACTGTCAGCAGACATTACTGGGCCAAAAGAGTATAGAAGTGTTCTGTAGGCAAGCAGATTACGATAAGAGAAATGAAACATAAAATGTGTGAATGCAAAAGGAAAATGAAAGAGACCAGTGGCAGACTGTCTCTGGGGAATGTGGTGTTCCCATTGTCAACCACACATTGGCGTTTACCCAGAGCATTGCCAGCAACTGAGCAACAAAGAAAGGCATTTGCCATCTGCATCTATGGAGACTGAACCCCATGCTGCTGTAGCTGTTGACCCTCACTGACCCCTGAGGGAATTCAGGGTGGAGTGAGGCACTTTCTGCTCCAGGGAATCTGGTGGGACTGGTCTTTAGATAGTTGGATGATTTTAGGAACAGATTTTATGATCTCAATCCTTGTATCTCTTCATATCTAGTTCAGTTCCGTCATGCAGTCATGTGCAACTCTTTGCAACCCCGTGGACTGTAGCATGCCAGGCTTCCCTGTCCATCACCAACTCCCAGAGCTTGCTCAAACTCACTTCCATAGAGTCGGTGATGCCATCCAACCATCTCATCCTCTGTCGTCCCCTTCTCCTCCTGCCTTCAATCTTTCCTAGCATTAGGGTCTTTTCCAATGAGTCAGTTGTTTGTATCAGGTGGCCAAAGTATTGGAGTTCAGCTTCAGCATCAGTCCTTCCAAAGAAGCACTAAATCCCTTGATGGTGACATCAGATCCTCGTGACTAACAAAAAACCTTTTGTAAAATGAATGCTTCATGGTACTCCCCCTTCCCCCAAACCTTGTATATTGACTTTCACCCACTGCTCCTCCAGGAGTAGTCTCTCAGAGATATCTGATATGCTGCCTCCCGGGCTGCAGTCCTCATTTTTTAACTCACAGTTCTCAATTTGTGCATCTTTTTTGAGGTTTTCATTTCATAGTGAAAGAATTCAGAGGCAGAGTGGTAAATAAGAAGTGAATTTACCTAGAGAGAACAGGGCTTCCCTTGTGACTCAGCTGGTAAAGAATCCACCTGCAATGCAGGAGACCTGGGTTCCATCCCTGGGTTTGGAAGATCCCCTGGAGAAGGGAAAGGCTAGCCACTCCAGTATTCTGGACTTGAGAATTCCATGGGATCACAAAGAGTCGGACATGACTGAGCAACTTTCACTTTCAGGCTGAATGTAGACCATCTCAGAAGGTGAGAGAAAGATCCCCAAAATATGACATGGTTAGTTCTTATGGGTTGGGTAATTTTATAGACTAATGAGTGGAAGGATTATTCCAGTTATTTGGAGGAAGAAGCAGGGATTTCCAAGAATTGGGCAACTGCCCAATTTTTGGTCTTTTATGGTTAGCTTCTTGATGAAAGTGAAAGATGAGAGGGAAAAAGTTGGCTTAAAACTCAACATTCAGAAAACTACAATCATGGCACCTGGTCCTATCACTTCATGGCAAATAGATGGGAAAACAATAGAAATAGTGACAGACTTTATTTCTGGGGGCTCCAAAATCACTGCAGATGGTGACTGTAGTTATGAAATGAAAAGATGCTTGCTCCTTGGAAGAAAAGCTATGACCAACCTAGACAGCATTATTAAAAAGCAGAGACATTACTTTGCCGACAAAGGTCCATCTAGTCAAAGTATGGTTTTTCCACTCGTCATGTATGGATGTGAGAGCTGGACTATGAAGAAAGCTGAATGCCAAAGAATTGATGCTTTTGAACTGTAGTGTTGGAGAAGACTCTCAAGAGTCCCTTGGACTGCAAGGAGATCCAACCAGTCCATCCTAAAGGATCTCAGTCCTGAATGTTCATTGGAAGAACTGAATATGAAGCTGAAACTCCAATACTCTGGCTACCTGATATGAAGAACTGACTCATTGGAAAAGACCCTGATGATGGGAAAGATTGAAGGCAGGAGAAGAAGGGGATGATGACAGAGAATGAGATGTCTGGATGGCATCACCGACTCGATGGACATGAGTTTGAGTAAGCTCTGGGAGTTGGTGATGGACAGGGAGGCCTGGCATGCTGCAATCCATTTGGTCACAGAGTTGGCCACGACTGAGTGACTGAACTGAACTGAACTGATTGTTAGCTTCAGAACTGTCATGGCACTGGTGGGTATGTCATTTGGCATACTCCCGTGTTACAATGAACGCGTAATGAGGCTCAAAGTCTACTGGAAGTCAGTAATCTGCCATCTTGGATCTAATTGGTTCTAATCAGTTTCTGCCATATCCTGCAGCTATGTCCTTTTTTTTTTAAAGATTGTACCCTGACCCCTTCTCTCCTAACTCACTGGGAAGAGGAGGGCTTGAAAAGGAGGATTCAGCGACGTGAGCTGCCTATGCAACTTCCATTTCCCCCTCTTCTTTTATTTCAAAGCCTTCTGCTTTCGTCTTTTTAAAATACAATCTCAGTACTATTCATGAACCCATACTTTTCCTAAACATGTACTTCAGAGGAGGTCAGCCTCAGTTACAAAAGTTGATTTCTGATTGGAATAAGACATGTGTGGGTTTGTTCTTTGAATAATTTTTACATTGCCCTGTGATTCAATGCCAACCACTGAAACATGTCATTAAATGTACCAGAGGACCTCTAGGAAAGATTTTTGCCTACTTTTAAGAAAGACATGCAAAAAGATAGAATTTGTGATACCTGGTTGTGATGGGGAATTGGTGCAGCCATTCTGGAAGCTAATCTGAAGACAAGGCCTGTATATCAAGAATGGCAGGATATGAAAAGATGATGTACCTGATATGCTGATGAACTGAGTAGTCTAGGAATCACCCTACCACTGGACCTCTTGTAATGCAAATTGATATATTTCCTGATTACTGGGAATGCTTTAAAGTTGTCTTTATTTGCAGCTAAAAACATTCTAACTGACATATACACATAGGCAGGACTTTCTGTATATTAGACATTGAGATGACTTTTCTATTTTGTTTGTTTGCTAGTGATTACAAACTCAAATCATGAAAACATTTTCTTTCCTACTTAAAAGGTAAGTTTTCTATTTAAAAAGTACCATGTGCTATCATTTAAAGTAGTCAGTGAAAACAAAAGCAAACATGTATTTTAGAATTAGAGCTTGAGGGAAAAGAAATCATGGAAACTAATATTCATTCAATGGTAATGTCTCTTTTTTAAAAAAAGCAGCAGTTACTTAATGAAACTTCAGAATTGACATCATGAATTGGCCTGAATATATTACTTTGAACTATCATTATGGAATTTCCCAGTTGGTGAAGAGTTCAGCTGCTTTTCACAGAATCCTTTTATATCTTGGTAGAATGGTGTCCCCATTTAGGTGGAGATGCTGCTACTCTATCTAAAAAGAATAGAATCTTTGGGGTTGGAATATAATCTTAATCATACTATGATAGAGAATATGATAGAATCATCTACCCTACAGCTATTCCTTATGCCTAAGGAAGAATGGCAATTCTAAGTGAGGTAGCAATAAAGCCAGCTAAAAGTCACTTGCAGACTTGCATCTCCCCATATATATGGAGATGCTGCTACTCTATCTGTTTAGAATCATAACAATAGGTGCTTGGTCATTCAGTCATGGCCAACTCTTTGCGACCCTAAAGTCTATAGCCTGCCAGACTCGTCTGCCCATGGGATTTCCCAGGCAAGAACATTGGAATGGGTTGTCATGCCCTCGTCCAGGGGATCTTCTGGACCCAGAGAGAGAACCTCAGTCTCCTGCACTGCAGGCAGATTCTTTACCTCTGAGCTACCAGGGAAGCCCAATAACAGCATACATTTATTTAAATTATGTCAATGGAAAAATCTCTATTGGATGATACAAACAGGTCAACACAATAACTTAACTCCTCTCTGCTTCTGACCTTAACAGATGACATGTGTTGGATTTTACACCTATTTTTAGCTCTCATCTTAGGTTCTCCACCTACAGTTGGAAAATCTAGCTGTGACATTCTAGTCACTTCATTTTCACAGTAGGAGTCTGTTCATGAAGAATGCCAAATTTCTCCTTATAGATCCATTCTGTGTTTATTGTTACTGCCAAACATTTTCCTCCTCATTTTCTGAAGTGGAGACACTACAGAGAAATCTGCTGTGAGACATTTTGGTAAAGTGAATCTTACTTTATCACTCACTTATTAACATGACATTAACTTGCTTTCCCCAAAGGAGTAGGAGAGCAGGGGGTGGGGGAATATACAGAATACAATTAAACGTTGCCAATGTCATATCTATTAAGACTTGATTTAGTGACATATGAAAGAAAACCCACATATGCCCTATGCACAATGGAAGTGCTATCCCCCTTACACTTTGTATAACAAAGTCTGATGCTAGGCAGCCCAGGGCTAGGATGCCAGCTCCGTAAAAAACCTTGGGGTGTCCAATCCCTTCTTTATAGCTACTCTACCAAACCAAGTAAATGCCTCGAATCCAAGGTTATCTCAAAGAACTTCTGTATCACATTCATGGGCCAGGCAGCTGGAAGGATTACTAAGTAAAGGACCAAAGGTGCTCACCTACTAAGATGAATCACATTCCTTTGAGGGGCTTACATAGAAGCCTCTCATAAGAACCATGTCAAGCCATTGAGGTGTAAGCAGTACTTTGATTTATATCTCATTGACTTAGCCTAAATCAAGTGTGGTCCTTAGTTATAAGGAAGTCTGCAAGTGACTTTTAGCTGGCTTTATTGCTACCTCACTTAGAATTGCCATTCTTCCTTAGGCATAAGGAATAGCGGTAGGGTAGATGATTCTATCATATTCTCTATCATAGTATGATTAAGATTATATTCCAACCCCAAAGATTCAGAATTTGATCAGAACTTGTACCTTTCAAGTTTTAACTTTTCCGCCTGTCATTTTTCACATCACAAGATTTTTTTCCAGAATGGGAAGTGATTTCATCAATCTACACTTACATTTCCTGTAAATATAAGTAAGCATGTAAACATGCCATATTCCATCCTGAAAATGTCTTAAGCCCAAATGTTATAATCCACAAAGCAGATTTTATTCAATTTTACCTATTTTTTAATCTATTTGAATAGATTTTATTCTATTCAAAATTCTGACTTAACACTAAAGATAACTGTATTTGTTATGACTTGATTGGTCACATGTTTGCCCCCAAACACTTCATATTTTCCATAAAAATAGGCTTTTATAATAAAATCTTTTTTTTTTTCATGAAAGCTCATTTACAGAAAGAATCTACAGGGGCACAAAGAAGGATATAATCAAAATGTTTCAAAAATATTAAATTCTTATCAGAGCTTTCAAGCTAAGTTTCAAAACTTATATTTTCCAAAAAGTTTGAAAAATAGAAAGCTCACTCTTAAGTGCTAAGGGGATTGCCTTTGATATTTCTGTGAAGCTTGAAAAGGTACTATAAGGATTAGTTTTTGTAATGAAGTATGGGAAATAGTAGTAGCACAGTATAGCTATTGCAGGGGCTTAATTATTGATGGCTATATCGACATGAGTTTGAGTAAACTCCTGGAGTTGGCGATGGCCAGGGAGGCCTGGCGTGCTGCAGTCCATGGGGTCACAAATAGTTAGACATGACTGAGCAACTGAACTGAACTGGTATCTTCAGAGTCTCTGTTTTTCTGCTAATTCTGTTATCACATCAGTCACTTTTGCTATCCAGCTCAGCCACAGCCCTTCAAATCACCTTAAATTCACTTACTTAAGCAGGATGCCAACAGGGTATCATGAGAGATCCAGAGTTTGCAAGACCCACTACAGAATGTCACTATAGTTTCACTTCTTAAACTTGCTTATCAACATCTCTGTGATTCTTCAGTCCCTAAAGCAGAACGCAGATCTGATAGGGAGTGTTTGGACATGATTAGCATCATATGTGTATGTGTTTATGTGTTAGTTGATTAGTCATGTCTGACTCTTTGACATGCCATGAACTGTAGCTCCTCTGTCCCTGGAATTCTCCAGGCAAGAATACTGGAATGGGTTGCCTTTCCCTTCTCCAAGGGATCTTCCCAACCCAGTGACTGAACCCAAGTCTTCCACGTTGCAGGCAGATTCTTTACCATCTGAGCTACCAGGGAAGCCCAATTAGCATCATTTTCACCGTTAATTGTTCTTATTCCTGTATTTATAGGGGCACAAAGAGAATGTTAGAATTAGACACAGAGGTATCTAAAATTTTGTAAAAGTGTGTGTCTGCTTTTTTTATATACTATATTTTTAAACACTATTTATTATTGGCTACGGTCTTGTTTGTTGCACGTGAGCTTTCTTTAGTTTCAGTGAGAGTGGTTAGTCACTCTTGGTTGTGGTATACAAGCTTCTAATTGTAGTGACTTCTCTTGTTGTGGAGCTACACCCTAGAGTAAAGGTTCAGTAGTTATGGCACACAAGCTTAGTTGCCCCATGGCATGTGGGTCTTACCAGACCAGGAATCAAATCCATGTCCCCTGCATCAGCAAGTGAATTCTTAACCACTGGACCACCAGGGAAGTCTGTGTGTCCTCTTTTAAACTCTGAAGCTTTATAAAAGCATGAATTATTAACAATAGGTGTGTTCTAATACCCTCACTGGGATTCCCAGGTGATACCAGTGGTAAAGAACCCACCTGCCAATGCAGGAGACACAGGGGATGAAGGTTCAATTCCTGAGTTGGGAAGATCCCCTGGAGAAGGAAATGGCAACCCACTCCAGTTCTTGCCAGGAAGATACCATGGACAGAGGAGCCTGGTGGGCTACAGTCAACTGAGTCGCAATAAGTTGGACACAACTGAAGTGCCTTAGAAGGCACACATGTACTCAATACCCTGATTAGGTCTATTTAGTGTGTAACCCATGGACACTTCCACAAGTTTAAGCTTACATAATTGATTATGACTACAGGATACAAATTCAGCTTCATTCTGAATATGAATCTGGTACAACTGTGTAATTCCCAGAATTAACATGTAAAGAAGTTTTCACTTTCTCAGGGTCTGCCAGACATGAGTAGTCAATAAGTACTCATTGAGTGAAGATCAGCGCTATTTCTAAACTAACTCTGTCCAAGCTGGTATTAGCTAAGCAAGTTTGTCTCATTGGTGGTGGTTTAGTCACTAAGTCGTGTCTGACTCTTGCAACCCTGTGGACCATAACCTGCCAGGCTCTTCGGTCCATGGGATTTTCCAGGCAAGATTGAATTTAATCCTAATTTCAACTGGAAGTAAGCATTCTAGATTCTCCTCTGCTTTATCTGCTTTGCGCTCCACAAGAGATACTGTTACCCTTATTCGTTCTAAAGTTATCAGCATTTCATATTTTCCTTGACTAATTCCAGATTTTTTCTCACCTTTATTTCAAAAGAAATATAACCATTTCATTTTTGATATATAAAATAAAATGTAGGAAGCTTTAAAAAGTGTAGAAATCTTCTCTTAACAGGAAATCATCACCACCACCATAACCATCATCATGGTAGTAGTAGCAGAACTATTTGTTGAGCACTTATGACTAAGTACTGTAGACACTATTTTTACTAACGTTAATCAGAATCACAGCAGCTCTGCAAAGTAGGTATCATTATCCCATTATACAGATGAGAAAACTGAGGCTCAGAGAGGTTAGTTTTAAGTAAAATCATACTGCTGGGATGTGGCACTGCCAGGATTTGAAACCAGGTATATCTGATCATTATATTGTAATGTAGACATACTAGGAAAATTCATTGTGAATGAAAAGATGTCACAGCCTCAGAACAATTTGTAATTAATGCGGAGGTGTATAAATAAAATCACCAGAAGTTATTCCACTACTGGTTTTTGTTTTTGTTTTTTTTTTTTTGATATTTGACATTTGCCCACTTTAGGAATCCCAGAAAAGAACATTGCACAGCACAAGAGGAAATAGGGGCAGAAGTGTTCTTGATAGAATAAAAGCAATGGTTGAAAGAAAAAGACTTCCTTCTTGAGTTCCTCATGCAGTGAAAAAATAGATTCTCTTCTCTTACCAGAAAACCACCAATTTGAAGAGGAATGCAAAGGCCAAACCAAAGGTGTCTTACTTAGAGCAGAATGAACTGTCCTGAAATAGGTATTCAGCCTGCTTCATTCATGCATCAGACTTAATGACATGATGACTTTACTGGGATATTTCCATTGGAGACCGTCACTGACAGTTCTGCCAAAGAGAGCCATTTTTAGAACTGGGAGTTTGTGTGTGAATTTCCTATTTGAACACTGGCTATCACAATCTTTCACATTCTCAAGTGTCTGAAGAGACTGAGGTTGAATAGGAAGGTTGTTTGCAGGTGTAGTCTTCTGCTCTGTGTGGGTTCACAGCCCTTAAAAACAGCTTTTGAGGAAAGCTTTCTGTTTGATGTGGACGGTGGTGAGAGTTATGTACATACTGTGGAGCCAGTGTGATTCCCTTATGAGGAGAAAATTCCCAGCTAACGATCCAGCATTTGAGCTTGGGTCAAAGTGAGTTACAGTCTAGTTTTCTAACCTGAGTAGTCACATTTAGAGCCTCTACTTATACTTACAGGGGAGGGTGCTGCTGCTTCTCTGTGTTTTTAAAAAGTGGAAAGAATATGAGTGAGACCTGTACTTCTGCAGTTCAGTTCCCATGTGGCTAAGGCTTGGTCCTCAATCTTCTTGACCAAGAGACACCACGTTTTCCCCCTCAACTTTACTAAAACCACAGAGGTGGAGAGGAAAGTGTCTGTTCATTAATGTCAGACACCAATTCAAATGGCTTACAGGCCTCCGTACAACATTAAATAAGCCTTCGTATAAAACATGAGTCAGAATTGGTTCTGTCAAACTTGTTTTTAGATATGTGGCTGTTTTAGTCATCAAGGCAGTATGTAAAATAAAATCCTTTCCAGGTTTTATATATTTGAAATGGGAATGAGGATTCTTTCAGTTGTATATGAGCAGTTTTCATTAATATCTTTTTTAGTATTTCAGGAATATATTTTATTTGTTTAATGCACCAAAGCATTTTCTTCACCAAAACTATGATAATCAAAATCTGAGACAATTAGAACCTAAAAATGCCTCTCTTACTCTTTCTCTCCAGGTAGGTAGGTAAGTAGATAGAAAGGTATTCTAGAGATATGTATGTGTATGGCTATCTGTATATCACTTGATGTGTGTCTATGTATATGTATATCTATTTGGAAAGTAAAAGAATTAAATTCCTTCCACAGCATAAAATAAAATTTTTATAGTTCTATTTTTCTTTTTTTAATTTTTATTTTCTTTTTAAAAAAAATTTATTTTTACTTTATTTTGCTTTACAATACTGTATTGGTTTTGCCATACATTGACATGAATCCGCCACGGGTGTATATGAGTTCCCAATCCTGAACCCCCTTCCCACCTCCCACCCCATATCATCTCTCTGGATCATCCCCATGTACCAGCCCCAAGCATCCTGTATCCTGTATCGAACACAGACTGGTGATTCGTTTCTTACCTGATAGTATACATGTTTCAATGCCATTTTCCCAAATCATCCCACCTTCTCCCCTTTGTGACTGATTTTTTTAACTTAAGCATCTTAAAGATTCAGATATATACCTATCATAGCAGCCTGCTATCCAGATGAAGGCCAGTAACATGTGGAAGACCTGTAGTGTCTGCCTAGCAACATTCACTAGAAAACCATACTTATAAAAAATAAAGTAATATATGGTAACTGATCACCATACCACTAAATGCTGTTGTGTTGCCATGCTACAGTTTTATTTTTAAGCTGCAGCTACTGGAAAAAGAAGTGATTTGGACTTATATGATACAAATTCCATAGTCCATGATGAAAGTAACAAGCTAACCACTGTAAACTTATCAGTCTGTGACTCTGAAATTAATAGCCTCCACTTATTTAATAATTGCTTAGCCCGCACATGTTCTGTACTCCCACTTCCTGTGCTCCGCACCAAGGACAGAGCTGGAGGAAGTCCTCTGTCCCTCCTGCAACCATCCGTCTGGCTGGTGGCACTGCTATTCGTGCAGGAATACTATTTTTCCCTGTGTTGTTCCATGTTGAGTTTCTAGGACATCTGTCTAGTCACGAGTGCATATGCACATTATTGAAGGCATAAACTGACAAGCAGCATCTTGGTGACTGTGGATGATAATGACAGGCCCCCCAAGAACATCCTTTTTTTTTTTTTTTTTGTAAGAAGTCCTTAGAAGGCCCATTGGGAAAACTGAAATGCCTGGATTCCTTTTGTTTCTTAATAGAGTCGGATCTGGAAGGCCTTGATGATCTAGGTACTGTTTACAGCAGCATTGACCAGCAGCTGAATGAAACCATGAGGCGCCGCAGACACGCAGGAGAAAATGATTACAACATCGAGGTACTGCTGGGAGTGGATGACTCTGTGGTCCGTTTCCATGGCAAAGAGCACGTCCAAAACTACCTCCTCACCCTGATGAACATTGTGAGTAGTGACTCCCTTTCTGAAGCTTTTTGATCTTTTAATTCACTTCTCCTGTTTTGCTCTGTTTTTGGAAACCTCTATGAGGTCTTCCATGACTACACCCCACATTCAAAATGTGTACGTAACTGCATTCAATTCATTAATTGATCTACAGATTTAACATACAAGATGCAAAACTAAAGGAAACATGAAGTGAAATTTTCTTTTGCATGATCAACTATTGATCCATTGTCATCGAAGAGAAATCTTAAATTTAAAAAATTATAGTGGGCTGGAATTATAACATCAATTATGGTTCTCATTTGGTTCTGGGGATAATCAAAACTCTCAGGACTGCCCTTCTGACTTGATGTGGACCACGAAGAATGAGATGGATCTTTCCAGCATCATTTTGCATCCCAGGATGATGAGGAATTATTTAGGCCTAATAACTCTGTGTGCATGCTTGCTTTTAGAGCTTTTGGATAGAGTAATATTTTTCACCATGATGCAGTTGAATGTAATATACATACAAAGCACAGTCAACTCTTGGCACAGTGCTGCCCTGCAATTATAAAGGACTCTAAATTTGTTCTCTATGTCTTCTTTATGAGCCTTAATCTTATCCAGAAGAAATTTAGCTGGTATCCTCAAACTGATGTCCTTCTTTCCCCAGGTGAACTGGCACGGGGCAGTTGAGGAGAAAAAATACATAAGTTACCTGCTTCTAAAAGATAACTAAGATAGTAGTATGCTCTGTTTTATATGTTTTATCATCTCCTACAATGATAAAATACCGTATTACTCTGGCAAATGTATTACCTAAGCCTATTCTCTCTTTCAGCTTTTGACTTTTGCTGTGATTTCTTTGGGTATCTTGCCTTATTTCCATGCTTAAGGTTAGATTTCCAACAATTCTTAATTTTATTAATCATGATTTTATTTATTCTAATATTTAAGCCAATATGTTAAACATATATTCTGTTCATTAGATGCCAGTGTATAAAATTCTACATATATTGTGTCTCTGTGAAATGGAAAATAGTGTAGAAACTCAGACACATGTTTATTTGTTTATTGGCACAGATCCCAGTTATGAAGACTGCTTAGCACACAGAAAGCAAATTCCCCTGAAGATGCTACTTTTATTAATACTTGCATCATTCATTGTGCCCCTGGACCACTTTCTTCTACACTAGGGAGGCAGTCAGTCAGGATAGACTTGCTAGGAAGGCTGTTGGAGTAATGCAGTAGAGATTTGGAATAGTCTTTGTCCTCACAGTACTTATAATTTAGTCAAGGATAAGAGTGATGCAAAAAAAAAATGCAAAGGTTGAGCAATAAAAGGCATTCTATTATTAAGACATATCACCCAGAGAGATGTTGTGGGGAGGGAGGTGGGAGGGGGGTTCATGTTTGGGAACGCATGTAAGAATTAAAGATTTTAAAATTTAAAAAATAAAAAAAAAATTTTAAAAAAAAGACATATCAGTAGGCACTGTATTATAAGTTCGGTAAGACTTTAGAGGGAGCAGCTGTGAAGTGCTGAGATTATCAAATTGGAACTTAGGAGGCAGAGGCTTTAGTTCTAGCTATGTTCCTGGTTGACTTTGTGACCCTAGATAGTCATGTCCCTTCCTGGGATTTAGTTTCTGTGTTTATAAAATTAAAAGATTGTACAAGATGTTCAATAATCCTCTAATCCATCAGGAAGCTTCAGGTTAAAGTAGGTCTGTAGGGATTTGTTTCCTGGATTTTTTTGCTTTGTCTTTCAAAGGGCACATGGGATTGTCAAGGTTTTCTAGACAGACTCTGTTGACAGGAAAGTAGAAATGGCTATAGTATATTCACCAGACAGTAAGCTGAGGTGTCAAGGAAAACACAAAGGTGCTGCATTTTTAGTTTTATAACCATTGCAAAAGACGTTTTGTTTTTAAGACCATTGAAAAAGTTAGGTAATAGGCTGAGTCTCTATCACCAATACTAGAAATTATTCTAAAGCTAATCGAGCATCAGAGAATGGAACTGGAAGAGAGAATATAATTTTTAAAACTGAAGTTCATTTTGCATCTGAAGTAATTACTATATGTAGAGGTTTTTAGGAGGTAATAGTAACAGTCCCCCCTCTCTTCCTAAGTTCAGAATCAACTGAATGATAGGCCTAGTGAAAAGGCAGATGATGAATACATAGTTTTATTATTGATAAGAGCTGAATTGCACATCATTTAAATGTATAGCCACAAATATTTTTCTTATTCTCAATTAGCTGAGAGCACTTTGTCCCAGCCCCTGCCACCCAGGAACATTTGGCAGGGTTTGGTAGGGAAGATCCTCTGGAGGAGGGCATGGAGAATTCTTGCCTGGAGAATCCCATGGACAGAGGAGCCTGGCGGGCTACAGTCCACAGGGATCGCAAAGAGTTGGGGACAACTGAAACAATTTAGCACGCACCAAGACATTTTTGGTTGTCATAACTGGGAAAGGAAGCTACTGCCACTAGTGAGAGATGCCGGGGATGTTGCTATACAACTGCAACATAAAGGGCAGCTCTCCACAATAGAGAAATATGGATTATCTGGTCTAAAATATCAGCAGTGCCAAGGTTTAGAAACCTTGTGATCAACTAGACAATCTTGCTCACAACCCTCTATCCCCAACCCCCAATTAAATCAAAGGCTTAATAGAAAACCTTTCATTTCAGGTTTTCAATTAAACTCGAAACTCAGTAATTTCAGATTTCCTTTGTAGGATGGGTAGAGAGCTGTAGGCATGACAGACTGAAGACTGAATCTCTTCCTCTCCTCCCTATGCTCCCATTGCTCTGTTGCAGACTGTTAAATCTGTAACACTGAAATGAGAATGTCCTGTCTCAAACTGATCAATTAAATAAGAGTGGGAGAAATGAAAAAAAAAACAATAATGATATTCTAATGAAACTATCTCGTGGAAATTTGAAGCAAAAGAAATAAGTTGGCTTTTTTTGTTGTTGCTGTTTTCCGCGACAAGTTTGGAATAGTTAGTAACTTCCTATGCTAGCCTTGTTTTATGGCTTCCCATGGTTATCTAAAATCATGGCTCTTCAAACTTGAGCCCTACCCAAACATAGAGGCTTTCTTTACATGTCACAGGGAGCTTTCCTGGTGGCTCAGATGGTAAAGCATCTGCCTGCAATGCGGGAGACCAGGGTTCAATTCCTGGGTCGGGAAGATCCCCTGGAGAAGGAAATGGCAATCCACTCCAGCACTCTTGCCTGGAAAATCCCATGGACATAGGGACCTGATAGGCTACAGTCCATGGGGTCACAAAGAGTGGGACACAACTGAGCGACTTCACTTTCACTTTCACTTTACATGTCACAGGGTTCAGGCAGAAACTATAGAAGAAAACTGACAGCAAAAAGTCTATTTCCTTGCATTGATTTGGGGAGAAATGGGGGGGGGGGGTTACCAGGTGGCGCTAATGGTAAAGAACATGCCTGCCAATGCAGGCGGGGCAAGAGATGCGGGTTCATATACCTGGGTGGGGAAGATCCCTTGGAGAAGGGCACAACAACTTGCTCTAGTTTTCTTGCCTGGAGAATCCCATGGACAAAGGAGCCTGGTGTGCTGCAGTCTATTGGGTCGCAAAGAGTCAAACATGACTGAAGTGATTTAGCATGCATGCACATGTCCCTGTGATAGAGAAAAGATCAGTTTCCTTTAGTCTCGTTTGGCACCTTTAAATTAGTTAACTAGTCAGCAAATACAATCTTCTTTTAGTTTACCTGATAGTCAAATATAGTTTCCATATCCAAAACCAGGTGATATTTAGCACGCCATTCCTGAACCAGGGGAGTACTGTTAGGCCCCAGTGATTTGCTTCATGGTTGTCTCTTTAGTTTACACTGAACACCTTTTCAAAGGAATGCTCATATTTGTCTCATACTTTATTGTCTTGAAAAGAGTTCTTAAATTATTAAATGTTAAACGTCTGTGTAATGAAAGAACGGATAAGTGAACAAATGAGTGTAAACAACATAGAGGTAGATTGTGAACAGACAGAAACTTTGGATTTGAAATAAGAGGATACAAATGACATGAAGGCTTTAATCAGTTTAACAATATAATAAAAGAAGTGTTTAGAAAGGAATTTAGCATTTGGTCATCTCAATATTTTTTTAAGTATCTTGCAACATGGAAAATTATTGTGACTTTTTTTTCCCCTAGAGGAGACAGAGGCTTAAAATGTCAATAAAATTGAGGTGAATTTTTACAATTATTTGAAGTTAGTGACACAATCTGAGATAATGATAATACAGTGATGGTAATCATTAAAAGAAGACAAGGAAGGGGCTTCCCTGGCAGTCTGGTGGTGAAGATTCTGCACTTCCAATGCAGAGGAAGCAGGTTCTATCCCTAGTTGGGGAACTAGGATCCCACATGCTGCATGGCTAAAAACAAAAGACAGTGACTAGCTTCTGTGTTCGGAGAAGGCAATGGCACACCACTCCAGTACTCTTGCCTGGAAAATCCCATGGACGGAGGAGCCTGGTGGGCTGCAGTCCATGGGGCCGCTAGGAGTCGGACACGACTGAGCGACTTCACTTTCACTTTTCACTTTCACGCATTGGAAAAGGAAATGGCAACCCACTCCAGTGTTATTGCCTGGAGAATCCCAGGGACGGGGGAGCCTGGTGGGCTGCCGTCTCTGGAGTCACACAGAGTCGGACACGACTGCAGCGACTTAGCAGCAGCAGCAGCAGCAGCAGCAGCTTCTGTGTTGGTGAACACATCACAGTGCTGGGAGGGTGAGAGCCTGGAAAGAGCATGGAAGCTCTGTACCTCTCCCCACAAACCTTGCCTTCTGCATCTCTTACATTTGTGTTCCTGAGTTGTATCAATCATTTAAAAATAAATATGTAGGAGGTGCAAGACAATAATGGAAAGGCAAGAGAGTCTTGAGTCTAAGCCTGCCCCTAGCACTATATGGTAGGAGAGCTTGTACAGGTACTAACTTCTCAGGTTCCTCACCAGGAAAATGTGAATAGTGGTGGCTGTGCTCACAGGAAAATTCTAAAGAAGAAAGGAGAGCGTGAACATAGAACGTCTAGCACTGAGGAGTTTAGCAGATGGCCGGTTGACAGTGGCTGTAAAGAACCCAAAGCTCTTCCCACAATTTGCTTTCCCCCCTAAGTTCTACAAAGGGAAGCAGAAGGCTCATCATGTGATGAGAAGAAAGATGACATGTTTGCAAGTATCTGCCGTGAATCATTGACAGGCACAGGGCTTGCTCCAAAACAAAATGGCAATTTTGTGAGGGATTTAAACAAGGGCAGCACAGCCCCCACCCCCACTTGATGCCCCAGTTTTCCCAGAATCTCAGAGCAGAAAACATCATAAAGGATTTGCTCAGGGTGATGTCTGGAGCCTAGGATGGAACCCATCTCAGCACGCAATCTCATGAGCCTCTTGCCACCTATGAGCCAGGACCAGAATCTGGAGAGAAAGGGATGCAGACCTCACTGAGCTGATTTCATTATCAATATTAACCTGGAGTGGGGGGGGAGGGACAGGCAAAAAACCCTTCCTGGAACCATTTTCTCCAAAAATTAAGAGTCTTGCCTTTTATTGGGGGAGGTGCAACAAAGCCTATTGTGTTCAGGGAACAGACAAAGACCAGTGACATCTTAAAGAGAAAAAGTCTACCCCAGTATTTAGGGTAGAAAAAACCTTGGCGGAAAGCAACTGCCATGCTGTGAGAATACTCAAGCATCCCTGTGGTGTGGCTCATGTGATGAAAATCAGGTACTTCTGGCCAGAAGCCAGCACCACTGTCATACATACAGGAAATCCGCCTTCCAAGTGGCATCCTTATAGCAGGTGGCGCTGGTGGTAAAGAACAAGCCTGCCAATGCAGGAGGCGCAAGAGACGTGTGTTCAGTCGCTGGGTGGGGAAGATCCCCTGGAGCAGGAAATGGCAATCCATTCTAGTATTCTTTCTGGGAAATCCCATGGACAGAGGAGCCTGGCGGGCTACAGCCTATGGGGTCCCAAAGAGTCGGACATGACTGAGCATGCACGCTCTAGACCCTAATCAAGGCTTCAGATGAACAGACCCAGCTGACATCTGACTTTGATTTCATGAGAAAAACCAAGCTGGGACCACCCAGACAAATTGTTCCCAAATTTCTGACTCATGGAAACTGTGAGAGAATATATGATTTTTTTGTGCTTTAACAAAGTAGAAACAGGTGGCTTTAACAAAGTAGAAGAAGGAGGAGAAGATAGGTTATTGGGAGGTAGGAAGGTGAAACTTCAAGTTCTATTTAATTTTAACTCCAGTTAATCATAGTTTAAGTATAACCAAGAAAAACACTTGAAAACATAAGTCAAGAGTAATGTTAAGTAGCTTTGGTTTACCTGATATTTTAAATTAGATAGTTGCCACCTTTTGGACACAAATGTATTTCCTTTGTTTTAGGCCCTTATTGCCTAATGATAGTGTGCGTGTGGTTAGTTGCGTCCGACTTTGTGACCCCATGAACTGCAGCCCCCTAGGTTCTTCTGTCCATGGGGATTCTCCAGGCAAGAATACTGGAGTGGGTTGCCATGCCCTCCTCCAGGGGATCTTCCCAAACCAGGGATCACAAACCATGTCTCCTGCATTGCAGGCAGATTCTTTACTGTCTGAGCCACCACAGAAGTCCAAGAATACTGGGTCTGTAGCCTATCCATTCTCCAGGGGATCTTCCCAACCGAGGAATCGAGCCAAGGTCTCCTGCATTGCAGGAAGATCCTTTACCAGCTGAGCTACCAGGGAAGTCCAATGATAGTGATGACTGTGCAAATGGGTATTCTAAAGTTCTGTATGTGATTTGTCTTGGGAATCTTGGGATTTGGACACTGGAAAGACAGCTCACTGAGTTAACACTTTCCTCTGGGGTCGCAAGTGAACAGGCCCCAGGTGATTTTAATAAGATTCCTTAAGAGGAAACATGCCCTCCACTGAATCCCCAGCTTCTTTGCAAATGAATCAATGAAAGTGAGAATCTCCATTTGCCTTCCATCTATGTTTATTTTTAACTCATCCTCTTTCATAGAACTAGAAATTTCTCCCAGACGCATCTATAGAGAAAAAATAAACAGATATGACTGTATTTTAAAACAACACGAGGAGCCATCAGAATAATTTAAATTGAGGGGCATTCTACACAATTACTGACCAATACTCTTCAAAACTATCAGAATCTTGAAAGAAAAACTGAGGAACTGTCCTAGATTTAGGAACACTAAGAAGATATGGCAACAAAATGTCATAGATTGGATCATAGAACAGTAAAAAGGTATTTGTGGAACAGTTGATAAAATTTTAAGTGAGTCTTTAGGTTAGTTAATTGTATCACATTAAAATTAATTTTCTAAATTTGTACTGTGTATTGTAGTTGTGATGAATGTTAGCATTTGAAGAACTTGGGTCAGGGGTGTATGGAAATTCTTTTTTTTGTATGTCCAATCTTTTTTGTAAGTCTGAAATTACTTCAGAATGAGGTTAATGAAAAAAGTAAATGCATTAAAAGAACACCTGATCTGATGTTTGCTCCTGTTTCATTTATTGTGTTTTTAACTTTTAAAGGTTATAATATAAAATGCTATTTTTTGAGAGACTTCAAATATGGGTAGAAATGGGTTGTCAGAGAAAGTGATTTATGTATTTTTGCTTAACCACAACAGGAAGAAAATATACAATGATTATATGATACAATAGTAAATAAAGTCAATATTAAAATATTAAAAACTCTTTACTCTTAAACATAAACTTTCATTAAAGCATAGCTGACATGTAATAAAATATGCATTTTAAGTGTATCATTTAATAGTGTTTTATTAAAAATTATTATTTTTTGTTTCAGCATAGTGTTTTTGCAGATACTTTCAGAGTTTAGAGCAAATAAATTGAAGCTTGCCTATCCCTCCTTTTCTCAGTAAATGACTCTTTTAGGCATCCACTTATTCAAACCAGAAACCTTCTAGTATAATAGAGGTGTTTCCTCACTTGTGGATATACTTTACTAGGGGAAATTAGATTTGTAATTTATTATGCATAAAATCATCTAGAAAGTGCTAATTGACTGAAAGCAAGTATTGATTCTCTGCTATGGGGGAAGATTACTAGGGTGTCTTTGAACTAGAGGTATGGAGAAGTATGGCTGAATGTTAGAAGTTAGATCTTTGAAGATGAACAACAGGGAATTCCAGTCAGAGAAGACAGTTGAATATTCAAAGTTCCAAATAGATGCACAGCATATATTTGAATTTGACTACGTACAGGTTACATGAAGGAGATTAATGTAAAATAAGAAAATGAACTTAGATAGCAATTATAGAATTTCCAGAGAGGTTGCTCCTTTTTGTTCACTTCTGTTTATAGTTTTTTAGCCAACAATGGATGGATATTTACTATGTTTAATACATTGGGAGAATATAAAGAAATTCTTTGTAGATTATACCAGGAAGCACAGATTTTGGTAACGATGACGAAATGAAGACCACTCTTCAAAATGTTAGTTTGATTTGAAAGAAGTAGAAGCTGGTCCTACAGGATCATGACGTTTTTTGCTGTTGTTGTTCTGGAACTGGTTAACTTTTACCAAATTATTAAGTGAAAGTCAAAAGGACATAAAAGCCATATGTTCCATCTACTCTAATCCTTTTAGAAGCTAGAATTTCTCTCAGCCACTGCAACAGCTAACAGTACTTACCATTTGTCTTGACTCTGGGAATCATTTTCTTTGTTGGCATATTCACTTTTACACCTTTTGGTGATAAAGGGTGATGGCATTACTATCTTATTTTTATCCTTTCTTTGTCTCAGGCAAAGCTTTCCTTTTTATTGTGTATTAATATATCTATTTGTGACAGGATAAAGAAAAGTTAAAGAAGTATTAATATTCTAATATGGACAAAAATTAACCTACCCTAATTTGTTTCTAAAAGCAGCCCAGAAGGTAGATCCTGTGTTGGTGTTCACCATCATAATAAACTGGTATCAGAATTTGAAGTCCACATATATTGGGACTAGTAAACAAAAAGAGCGCATGAGTATAAATTGTGTAAAAGTGAATCTATTTATTAAACATTTATTCAACTATCAGTCCAATGATTCCTGCCCTTAAGAATCTTATGAAAAAGAAACTCAAGAATCATGGAATTTCCCATTTGGAAGTACCATGAGAAGCATATTATTATTATCCCTTCATTTTATAGATGAGGAAATAACAGCACATATATTCTGTACTATTTTGCTTACAGCAGTTATTGTTGGTCAGATGAAATTAAATGTATTGGCTTCAGAAAACCTCATCTTTCCACAATTTCCATTGTGTTCAGAACCAAGGCTATGGGTAGAAGATATCATGGCAATTAAAATCCATCTTTGGTGTCTTTGTTCTTTGTTGTCTCTAAACTTTCTTCCCATTGTTCCTTCCTCCCCCTTCATCTCCATTGTTCTTTTATGGTAATATTTCATTCATGAAGATCAGGGTCAACTGTCAGCTCCTGTGAACCTTTCACAAACCATCTCCTTATTATAAAATGTGTGAATTCCTGGCAGTAGCTCTCTGATAGGTTGTTTGCTCCTTGAGTACAGTCACTATGCATTTTTAAATTTCATGCTGCTGCTGCTGCTGCTAAGTCGGTTCAGTCGTGTCCGACTCTGTGCGACCCCATAGATGGAAGCCCACCAGGCTTCCCTGTCCCTGGGATTCTCCAGCCAAGAACACTGGAGTGGGTTGCCATTTCCTTCTCCAATGCATGAAAGTAAAAAGTGAAAGGGAAGTCGCTCAGTTGTGTCCTGCTCTTTGTGACCCCATGGACTGCAGCCTACCAGGCTCCTCCATCCATGGGATTTTCCAGGCAAGAGTACTGGAGTGGGGTGCCATTGCCTTCTCCTTTTAAGCTTCATATTTACATCTAAAATAGTGTCAGGGCTTCCTGGTGCTAGTGGTAAAGAACCCGCCTGCCAGTGCAGGAGACTTAAGAGTTCCAGGTTTAATCCTTAGGTCAGGAAGATCCCCTGGAGGAGGACATGGGAACCCACTCCAGTATTCTTGCCTGAAGGATCCCATGGACAGAGGAGCCTGGCAGGCTACAGTCCACAGAGTTGCAAAGAGTTGGACAGGACTGAGGGACTTAGCACACACACATAGAAACAATGTCAGCCACATAGTATACATCCAATAAAACTGTAACTGATTCAGTATTTTAGCAAATATTTTAATGCTGTGTACCAAGTATTTAGTTGGGAACACAAAAGACATTTTCTGTTCATACTCAGATTACAGATTGGTGGGGAAATCAAGCAAGCACATCAAAGATTATGATAAGAGTTCTACAGGGAACCAACAGTTTGCTTAGAAAGGGAATAACAGGGCTAACGAGTGGTAGGGACAGTCTTCTCCCAAGAAATGATGGTTAAGTTGAGATTGAAAAAAGAAGAAAGAGCCATTGAATAAGAGCAAGTGTTTTAGTTATAAAAAGAAAGCCACTGTGGCTTGAGTCTATCATTCAAGGAGTCAGGTGGAGCTTGAAGAAGAGGGCAGGCATCTTCTAGGTCATGGGAGGAGACTGAATTGAATTCTAAGAGAATTAGTGGAGAGTCATTGAAAGCCTTTTTCTGTGTTGTAAAGAATAGATGGCAGTGATCTAGGGACAATGAAGACAGATCAATTAGAAATCAATTGTAGATGTCTAGGCAGATGATAGTGTACTGGACAATGACGATTGCAACAATAAGGGAGTATTCACAGTAGAGTGGCTTCCCAGGTGGCAGGAGACTTGGGTTCATTCCCTGGGTCAGGAAGTTTCCCTGGAGAAGGAAATGGCAACCCACTCCAGTATTCTTGCCTGGGAAATCCCATGGTCAAAGGAACATGGTGGGTTGCAGTCCATGGGGTCACAAAGAGCAGGACACAACTTAGTGACGAAACAGCAGCAGCAGCAACATTCATAGTATAATCAATAGAATTTGTCAGTGGATCAAATAGGGAGCTCAAGGGAAGGGAGGAATCCATTGTGATTTACACCTTTCTGGTTTGAATACTACTGGATAATGGTGCCATTCACGTAGATGGGGTGGCCTATTTAAAAAAACAAGATTGTGTAGACTCAAGGCTAATGATGCAATCTTTGAAGATATTAGAAATAATCTAGTTTCAGATTCAGAAGAACGATTTAATGTCGTTAAGAATGGGGGTTTATACTGCTGGAGAAGGAAATAGCAACCCACTCCAGTGTTCTTGCCTGGAAAATCCCATAGACAGAGGAGACTGGTGGTCTACAGCCAATGGCTTCGCAGAGTTGGACAGAACTGAGGAACTAGCACAACATTTAGCCTTTGCTGTGTGCCTGGTCGTGATGTTAAATGCTTCACAAGAATTATGGAAAATTCTTCAACTATAGGTTCGTTTTCAGTCCTAGTTTGTAAATTAAGAGATTGAAATGTAAAGATGTAAAAATGTAAAGAACTGGATAGATCCTTCTGCCTTCAGAAACGATTGCTCTTCCTCCGTAGGCTTTACTGCCTCTTGTTGCAAAGTGGATGCATTTTTGTATATCCCCTGCCAAATAAAATTCTGATGTCTTTACTTGTTCCTTTATCTTGTTAGAATACCGTTCAAGCCCTAACATTGAGAATTCAGTTACTTGTGTGATTGAATCAAATCAGCTAGCAATCTAGTTGAAGATTCTCCCTAACAGGATGATAAAGCAGATTCTGCAGGTGGAGGAGGAGGAAGGCAGGTATTTTCCTTCCATGTGCCAGAAGTTTCTCGTCACCAACACTTTGTGGTGGCAGGTATCTCTGTCATTTGCTAACATTTGTGAGGTGATCTGGGTCTGATGTGCTTATTAAAATGTTCAGTGCCCTGCAGAGAATTGAGTCAATCCCTTAATCTCAGGATTTACCAAAAGAAAACAATTCATTAAAAAAAGTGTAACTCCCTTTTTTAAATGTGTGAAGAAAAAAAAAATCTTGTACTTCCAAGTAATTATTAATCATTAAGAACATTCAGTTTTCTCATGTACTAAAATTGGCCATCTATGACAGACAATGAACTGGGAATTCATAAATGTGTTTTGCTGGATATGGCAAGCTTCCCTACCTAATACTTTTACAGGAAAATGTATACTCCTGGAAGTGCACTAGTCCTAACAGAGCGTTAATGGACTTATCCAAGGATTAGCAAACTAATGTGGTGATTGGTTGCTTAATGATGATTCAATCCCTTCACTGCTTTTAATTTCTTAGCTAGTGTTTCTGAAAATGCTGACTGTGAGTTCGAGGCAGATTTATCTAGGCAGTATACATGTTCAGGCAACTTGAGCAAATCCTGTAGCCGGTTCTGTGGTTTGGGTTATTGTCTTTAATTATCTTTAATCCATTCTTTCCATTTGAATTCACATCAGCCCTCCAGACATTTATTCACCTAGCAGACATACCCTCCCATAGGCCAAGTCTTCTTAGATTCTAGGGAGGCAAAAATGAATACAATTTAGCTCCTTTTTCACGAGAAGCTAACTCTAGCAGTGAAATAAACAAATCAAGAAGTAATAATAATAAAATGTGATAGTTTCTTGAAGAGATTCAGCCACAAAATACTGTGTAAACATCAGCTGAGAAGGAGGGGATGTGGTTTGGCAAGTAACATAACTGGCAAATAAAATCTTCATGGAGGATGTGTCATTTGACTTGAAACTTAGAGAATGAATTAGCATTTCCCTGCTAGAAAAGAGAAGATGGGTTTGGGAAGATGGGGAACAGACTTTATAAAGATTTTAAAAGTGGTAGCTCATGATGTCTTTAGTGCTACTGGAGGTGGAGATGGCAGAAGGTGAGGCTGGGTAAAGAATCTGAGGCTGCCTGTAGAAAAATATATGTATTATGCTAAGGAGTTTGAAATTCACGGTGCTAGTGAAGAACGTTTATGGAAAGGATTTTAAAGATTAGTCTGTGTTATAAAAAGAGAATTCAGGATAAAATTGAATGATTTGGAGGAAGAGACTATGTTAGACATTGTGCTATGAACATAGACTCATGGTATTAATATATAAGTGACCAAATTAGGGGACAAACTGTAGTCCATCTGGCTTCAAATTCCTTGTGATTTATACTATCCCTTCCTACCTCAAAAAACTTACTGTCCCCAATGTGGATTGAACACACAAGGTCACAGAGACAGACTGGAGTAAGCACACATCATTTCAGCCACCCCTTGTATAAATATGTACACCTTCCCTGGAATATCCTGGACCCATCATTCTAGAAGAAACTCCCTTCATCACAAGTGAAATTAACATGACATAATATGCAAACAGTGCTGCTGTTTCATAGGTCCTTTAATTTTAACTGAACAAGAAATAAATACTTGTTTCCCTGGTTTGTTTCAGCCTTTATTTTTTCAAGGGTCCTACAGCAGAAAAACTTTTTAGTTTGCTAAGCAAATTGTCTTTCTCATTCTTGAAGAAAGAAATCAGTTCTGCCAGAGCTTTTGGTATGTTTCCACTATTCCAAAGGCTGGAAGACTTCATGAAGCCTTATAGCTGAATTGCCTATCCTTGGTCCACCCAAAGCTCCTTTGATACCTAGGGAAGTCAAAGCATAATTAACCATAAAATAAGAGCCTCATGCTTATGGAGAACAGCTATGTGAACCTGATAACCTGTCCTTCTGGAGAACAGATGAAATGAGCCCAAATTACCCAAATGAAAATATTTGCAAAGGTTTTAAGAGGTGGTTGCAGCAGTCCAACTGAGTAGGACACATACCGAGGTGCTGGACATGAAGGTGGACAGGAGAGACAGATGTGAGAGGTACTGCAGGACTTGGTAATATACTGACTATAATGCTTGAAGAAGAGGAAAGAATCAAGATGGTTTCATCTTTGGGACCTCCCTAGTGGTCCAGTGGTTAAGAATCCACACTTCCAATGCAGCAGGTGTGGATTTGATCTCTGGTCTGGGGAACTAAGATCCCACATGCCACTCAGTATGGCCAAAAATAAATAATTTTTTTTAAAAGATGGCTTCATCTTTAACTGTGATAGAATACTCAGAGAGAAGAACAGGAGAGGGTGAATATACTTTGAGATATATTGATGTATTTCCAAATAGATAGCTCTCTTACTAGAGCTGAACAGATGACTGTGAAGCCTAAGAGAGGTGATTCAGTGTGAGATATTTGGGATTCATCAGTCTATAGAAATTGGTTGAAGAAACAGCAGTGGATGAAATATTGCAGAGAAAGTATGTGAAAAGAGGATCAAAAACAAAACATTGAGACACACTGACGTGTGTGGGTGAGCCAGTGGAAAAGGAGCAATTATTAAAATATAGCCAAATAACTTGAATAAATAATATCATTGATGAATGTAGTGATAAACAGTACTAAATGCTACAAAATATTATAGGGGGCTTTATTTTTTCATGATGAAGGAAAATTGGGAATATTAGTAAAAGAGGGAAAAGAACCTCAAGAAGGGGAGCGATTGAATACAAAAAGTGGCATTGGTTTTTTGGAGCAAATAAATATCTTTAAGGAAGTGTGAGTGAGTGGGTGAAGTCACTCAGTCGTGTCCGACTCTTTGTGACCCCATGGACGGTAGCCTACCAGGCTCCTCTTTCCATAGGATTTTCCAGGCAAGAGTACTGGAGTGGGTTGCCATTTCCTTCTCCAGGAGATCTTCCCAACCCAGGGATTGAACCCAGGTCTCCCACATTGTAGGCAGATGCTTTACTATCTGAGCCACCAGGGAAGAGCCCTAAGGAAGTGTGAAAGAGCCTAAAGGAAGGAAATTTAGCACTTCCACTATGACAGGAAGAAATAAACAGGCAAGATGGTTATAACAGAGAACAGACATTGGTGTCATATAGACTTACTGGATTTGTAGCTGTGCTAATCATTTGGGGTACAAATTGCATAACTTCTCTGGGTCTCAGTCTCTTTTTTATATATCACGATGTCCCCTTCATAGTGTTTGAGATTCATGATAACAGAGGTTGAGCTTTTATACCAGCTCTTCCCTTTTTCCTGGATCACTTGTTCCCCAGAGAGGCAACTGCCTATTTTCTTCTTGTCCAAATGGGTCTTCACGCTCTGAATCCCACAGCTTCAGGTAGCTTCTTCCTCTCTCTCTTATCCTCTAGCTCATCACTCAGATTTTCTTCAGAGCACCCTTTCCCGTCCGAAATGACCTCGTCTGCATGTCTTTTTGTGATGATTTATATTTTCCATGCTTAGTGCCTGTTTTACCTATTAGAATGTATTCATGGTAAGAGCAGCGTTCCCTGGAGACTCAGCAATAAAGAACCTGCCTGCCAATGCAGGAGACTCAGGTTCGATCTCTGGGCCAGAAAGATTCCCTGGAGAAGGAAATGGCAACTCACTCCAGTATTCTTGCCTAGGAAATCCCTTGGACAGAGGAGCCTGGTGGGCTACAGTCTATAGGGCTGCAAAAGAATTGGACACGACTTAGCAATCAAACAACAATAGTTTAAGAGCAGAGACTTAAACTCATTTGTCAATCAGTTCCCGGCCTCTAGGACCCTTAGGCACAATTCAGTTCACTAAATATTAGATGAGACTATTCATAAAAGGTAGTTATTAGGGGAGGGGGAAATTAGAGGTTTGAGATTAAGAGATACACATGCTAATCCTGCTAATTTGCCTCAGTTGTGTGCGACTCCTTGCACCCCTATGGCCCGTAACCCACCAGGCTCCTCTGTCCATAGGATTCTCCAGGCAAGAATACTAAAGTGGGTTGCCATTTCCTTCTCCAGGGCATTTTCCTGGCCCAGGGATCGAACCTGCATCTCTTATATCTCCTGCATCAGCGAGCGAGTTCTTTACCTATAGTGCTACTGTATATAAAATAGTCAACAAGGACCTACGGTCCGGTGCAGGGAACTCTATTCAATATCTTATAATAACCCATAATGGAAAAGAATATGAAATAAAGAGTATAACTGAGTCACCTTGCTATACACCTGAACCTAACACAGCATTTTAAATTACTGTATTTCAATTTTTTAAAAAAGTAGTCATTATTATTCTGAAATTGGAAGTGAGGGGAAAGGAGTTGACAGGTTAGGAGACAGCTACACCCTGAGTAAAAATATAGAGGACAGGACTGCAAATCTAAGCAGCTATGTGTTTGGAAGTTTTTGCTCAACAAGGTATGGCTGTGGATAGAGTAATATATTTTCCCAGTCTACTATAGGATTTGTTTATGTCCAGCCAAAGTCAATGAGGCGGTCCCGTCATTACTTCTTTGCTTTTAGTTAACAAAAAGTCTCTTTAAAAAAATTATACATGTATACCGTTTATTTGCTTCTATATAATATTACTAATGCTGGCTAACAATTTTTGTTTTTATATTTGCAAGGCCCAGGTACCTTTAAGCACTGTACATATGTGACCTCCTTTATCCCTCTCAGCAGTCCTATAAGGACAGTAGTGTAATTATCCCATTTTACAGATGAGAAGACTGAGGCACAGAGACAAACAAGATGCCCAAGGTCACATGGAGCAAACCCAGGCAGTTTGACTGTGGAGCCCATACCCTTAAGCACTGAGCAATATGGCCTTTCAAGACCTCATCCCTCCGTCCTAAAGAAATATGAGTGCTTTTTTTTTTTTCTTTTTTGTCAAAGGCAGACAAAACTGTTCATCAGCTAGTCAGACAAAGCAGGTCAGAATGTCCTGGGAAATGTCCTGGGAGAAATTGTCCTGTCAAGGAACAAACCTGGAAGGAATTTTCCTCTTAAGGAAAGGAATACTTGATTTAATTAATCAAGTAAATCAACTATTCCTAAAATCATTACCTTTCCCCACCTTCACATTGGCAATCCCTTCCAATTTAAGGTTACTTAAAAGTTAATATCCTATTTACCCCATTTTTCAAGTAATTTAATAAATATTCTGGGCTCAACCCTGATCACCTTATAGAAAATCCGCCTGTGCTCCTTAGGTTGCCTGACATGGTGGCAGGATATTCAGTTTTGCATCGATAAACTTTGATTTGCCTTATGTAATATCTGATATATGACTTCTTAGAATGTTTATGCTTAATGCTTTGCTTACAACCCCAAACACTGGTTATAAATTTCAGCCCTATCGTTTCTTTTCCTATTCAGTTTTTTCCAGTGATTTGCTCCAGCTCCTTTTCATTTTTTCCCAATATATTTTTAGATTATATTGACTATCAAGAAATCCTTATTTGGAGTCAATTTCAAATCTAATTAATTCTTCAGGTTGGTCGCTCAGTTGTGTCCAACTCTTTGTGACCCCATGAACCGCAGCACACCAGGCCTCCCTGTGCATCACCAACTTCCAGAGTTCACCCAAACCCAAGTCCAATTAATTCATTTCCTGAAAATTTACACAAAGGGAAATTATGGAAAAGAAGTAAAGTTTTTTCGAGTTATCTTTATCAGTATGCTTACACATCACTTTCTTAAACTCAGGGGTAATGATTATTCTAAAATTAGATTTGTTTTGCATCACGACAGTGGTGTGGTCTGCAGGTGTGTAGAAGTGTAGTGAGTTGGTAAAAACTACTGACTCTGGAGCCAGACTGCCTAAGTGTACATCCTTTACTCTGTGTACTAGCTGTGTGACCTTGGGCAAAGTACTAAACCTCTCTGGGCCTCAATTTTGTTTGATGTAAAATGGAGATAATGATATCTTTAAAGTTGTTTCAAAGATTATGCATTACTTGATTAACATAGCTAAAGTATTTAAAACCATGTCTGGAACTTGGAAAGCTCTGTGTTAATGCTGGCTTTTTGTGTTCTTGATTCTGCTTTAAATTAGGAAAAAGTAGCTTTCCTTGTCACTAAGTGTTATAAAAATGCTTTCTTAAAAAATATTATTTTCATTCATCTTAACATATCCCCAATTTTAATTCAGTATGATCTGTTTATTTCTTTCTGTATATCATTTATTGGTTGTTAAAACTCGTGATTAATTTATACCCAAATCCTAAGTTTCTTCATGCCTCTCATATAATGTGTTAATCAGATGACACTGAAAAACAATCTACATAAATATGTCGTCAATATTTATTTTGTTTTTAAGAGTCCAGTCACTCAGTGTTTTCCTTAGGTTAGAATATTTTAAAATTCCTATTTCATTTTAAGGAGCTTATTTTATTTATGTGTAAATATACAAAAGGCAAACATACCCAGTGTTGTGTAAGTACATTCAGGTGTTTAACACAGCCGCTCCACCCGCCTCTAACATGTGCATACTGCCCTCTGCTGGAAAAAGTATTTTTGAAAAATAAAATTATTAAATTTTTCCTTTTTTTTTGTAATTTAAACTGTATCTTTGATTCTATTATTATTCTATTGAGAGTAAATAAATTCACAGTACCAGATTTTTCAAATCCTTTTCAGTGAAAACTAAGACGGGGAGAGTTATGTTTTTTGTTTGTTTATTTTATTTGTTTTTCTTTGCTCTTTTCAGATAGATTGGAAAATATGTTCATAAACTTTAACACTTTTGGTATGGATAGGTAGAAGTGTTCTCATGTGCCTTTTATTTTGCTGAGGGCAGTTTGTGACATTTTGTTTGATTTGAACAGCAGCTGTGTGAAGCAAAAAGAGCAAGTATGATTGTAATTTGCCAGTGAGAAAACAGAGGCTCAGAGATGTTAAGTGACCAACCCAAAGTCATTCAGTTTGTTGGGGGCAGATTTGGGACTAGAATTCAAGTCTTAGAATATATTTAATTCTGTGATGCTGATTATTTCTGCAACTCTTATCATATCCTGTGTGTCTCAGAGCCTAAAAACTTTACATCCTGTTATTGATTAGGTACATGTTAAAATTCAATAATGGAAAGCAAGCAACTTTTTGAACCTTGAGAGGCAAAATAATAAATGATATCCAGTGCTTTGTACAATAGAGACACCTAATATTTGTTGATTTGCCACACTGAAAGAATATTTTATCCTATGTATTGCCTTATATTTGGTTATCTCTATCCATGCTATACTCTGAGACAGTTTCACAAATTTGTGCCAACTTGGAACATTCCAAAACTGATCTTGATTTCTACTGGGGTACTCTGTTAACTTACTAGTCTGGCATAATAGGGACTATTGTTAAATACTACTTTTCTTTTGGTGAATGGTAAATTTAACCTTTTAAAAAGTGCCTTTTTATTTCATCATTTTATAATATAATATTGCTATTGAGAACATGAATTGTGTCCTTTATATTTTCTCAGTACTGTGCTGACTTTTAAATTTACCAAACAAAAATGAATTTACTAATTTAGGGTGATTATATGTATGTTATGAGTTTCCCTGGTGTTTCAAGATGGTAAAGAGTCCTCCTGAAATGCAGGAGACCTGAGTTCGATTCCTGGGTTGGGAAGGTCCCCCGGAGGAGGGCACAGCAACCCACTCTAGTGTGCTTGCCTGGAGAATTCCATGGGCCGAGAAGCCTAATGGCCTATAGTCCATGGGGTCACATCGAGTTGGACACGACTGAATGACTTTCACTTTCATTTTTCATATGTACATTATACTAACTCAGATATCACAAGCTATTTGTTATAATTGCCACCTTTCATTTATTTTATGAGTCTAATAGTTTTCAGAAATAAAAGTCTCCCATAGCATTTAAAAGTATCACTGTCACTGCTATTCAGCCATGGTTGTAAGGCCCTCCCTTCCCTGAATCACTTCTCCTCCAGAAATTAATTTAGTTCTTTTAATCTGTTTTTCTTCAGTTTAAAATTATATTGTTCCCCGATTTTGTAAACTCACTAACATTAATTTCAACATCTTTTACATTAAACACATTTACATTTCAATTATTGATACATTAAGTACATGTTAGGAGAAGGCAATGGCACCCCACTCCAGTACTCTTGCCCGGCAAATCCCATGGACGGAGGAGCCAGGTAGGCTGCAGTCCATAGGGTCGCTAGGAGTCGGACATGACTGAGCGACTTCACTTTCACTTTTCACTTTCATGCATTGGAAAAAGACATGGCAACCCACTCCAGTGTTCTTGCCTGGAGAATCTCAGGAACGGGGGAGCCTGGTGGGCTGCCATCTATGGGGTCGCACAGAGTCGGACACGACTGAAGCGACTTAGCAGCAGCAGCAGCAGCAGGACATCCCCAGTGGCTCAGTGGTAGAGAATTCGCCTGAAATGCCGGAGACATAGAAGATGTGGGTTCAGTCCCTCTGTTGGGAAGATCCCCTGGAGAAGGAAATGGCAACCCACTCCAGTGTGGGGATCACAAAGAGTTGGACACGACTGAATGACTAAGCACACACTAAGTACCTGTTAAAACTTTGTGTGTGAAGCCTTTATGCTAATTCAGAACAACCACCTTATGAGAAGTCTCTTGGAATGTCCATGAGTTTCTGTCAATGACAGGCCTGGCTTCAGACATTTACTTGTATTGGAATTACTATGCTAGATATTTCTTATCAGATAATCCTGAAGAAGAGGAGCATTCAGTCCTCAATTAGGCATTATGAGATATGGAGTAAGATAACAGAATCTGCCCATGGCCAAAAGGGTCATAAGAAATTACAGTTTTTGGGCCAGCATTCAGTTCTCCTTGTATTGACCTGAAATCTCCCCCTTTAACAGTGAACCCATGGTTTTAGTTTTATTTGCCATAGGCATTCAGAGCAAATTGAACCCTTTTTCCATATGGTGGCTATTTTCCTTTTCTTTAGGTTTTCTTTTCTACTTCCTATACTCTTACGTGCTTTAATGTACCTATCTCCTTCTCACTCTTAAAATTTTTGAGCTGTTGTGTGCATAAATTAAATCTTTCAATTCTTACCCCAATCATATGAGATAGTATTCTTATTCTGTCCATTTGACTGAGACTCAGAAAGATGACGCTTTCTGAGATGTCAAGAAAGATGTCAACTGAGACTCTTAGTGGGTCGTGTCAGGCTCTAAGCCACCACACCTCTCCCGCCACGTTTTATGCGGCCCATTTCTAGGCTCCTTGCTTAGAGGACTCTGGTTACTTTCCTGTTTGTAGTTGCTATTGTTGTTTAGTCTCTAAGTTGTGTCTACTCTTTGTTACCGCCTGGACTGGAGCTGGCCAGGGCTCCTCTGACCATGGGATTTCCCAGGTAAGAATGGGTGGGTTGCTACGTCCTTCTCTAGGGGATCTTCCCAATCCAGGGATCAAATCCTCATCTCCAGCATTGGCAGACAAATTCTTTACCGCTGAGCCACCAGGGAAGCCCTCCCATTTGTATACATCTCTTTCATCAGACAGAACAGACAAAATGAACTCAATGCTACAGATTTACAATGGCCTCTAGTTGAATTGCTTGGGCATGTGCTACCAGCCTGCATACTTGGGCAATGCAAGAGTGAATTACCGATTGTTTTCACTCCTTGGCTTATCTTGAACAGTAGTTAAATTGGGTCTTACCATTGTACGTGTGTGTGTCTTGTGAGTTTGTAAATGTATATCTATGTATACATGGATTTCCCTGGTGGTTCAGATGGTAGAGAATCTACCTGTAATGCAGAAGACCCAGATTTGATCCCTCGGTCAGAAAGTTCCCCTGGAGAAGGGAATGGCAACCCACTCCAGTATTGTTGCCTGGAAAATCCTATGGATAGAGGAGCCTGGTGGCCTACAGTCCATGGGGTCGCAAAGAGTCAGACATGACTGAGCGTCTTTACTTACTTACCTTCAACCTACATTTAATACTTTGATATTTATGGTGTTCTGTGTAGTCCGATTATATTCCTGAAACTTTTCATTTGAGATTTCTTGGTCTGTGTCTTGGTCAGTATAATTAGAAATCCATACATTTCTTTTTTTTAGAGCATTCTATTATCCTTGAGTTATATTTCTTTTTAAGGCTTCTCTCTATGAGATTTTGCCTATCTTCCCTCTGTGCCTTCTGTCCAAACCTCCTGGGTCTTGAGTTGAATTGAGGTTCATTTTCCATCCCTCTTTCAGTTATTATGACAAATGTTGGTTCCCTGTTCCTGAGAACAGCTAAGAACTTTGAAATGTAGCCAGATAAAGGCACCATTAGCATTTCCAACTTACTAGCAATTTTTATTCACACCAATTTTGCACTAGCATAACCAGAAAATAGAAGTCACTTCGCTCTTCTGCATGGTCGTACACGTTCAGTTGTGTCCGACTCTTTTCGACCCTTTGGAATATACCCCGCCAGGCTCCTCTGTCCACGGGATTTTTCAGACAGGAATACTGGAGTGGGTTGGCATTTCCTCCTCCAGGGGATCTTTCAGACCCAGGGGTCAAACCCACATCTCCTGTGTCTCTTATGTTGCAGGCAGATTCTTTACTGCTGAGCCTTCAGGGAAGCCAGGAGTCTTTTTAGACTGTCAATAATTGACTGTTTCTGCAGGTTAATTAATCTCTATGGTCTTCATCTTCCTCATCTATAAAAATCTGTTGGACTGTGACCTCTGAGGTTGTGTAAGTTCTAATATCTATGGTTTTAAAGTATACCGGATTACCTGTAGAAATTTTAACGTTTAAAATTAAATCCAGAGCAATGACTCAACTTTACCCCTCTGAGGTTTACCCAGGACTGATATTATATGTACTTGAACAGTCATCTTAGTAATCCAAATGTGGAAGGATTTCTTTACTGTAAGACTTCTAAATAATCATTGCCTCAGATTCCCCATTCTTGGGGTGGGAGAGGCATTGGGAGCACCACCCAGTTACTGGCCCACAGGTACCACCACAGCTCCTGCACACCAGCTTCCCTAACAAGAGGTAGCGGCCCTGGTGGTAACAGAGGCACCCTGAAGGACATGCTTGCTCTTTATCTTCACATGGTTGCCATCACTCATGCTGGCAGATGCTTCACCTGAATCGTGGTCTTGCTATTGCTTTTGTTTGTTTATTTTTCGGCTGTCCTGGGTTTTCATCGCTGCAGGCGGGCTTTCTTTAGTTGTGGCAAGCAGGGGCTGTTTTCTAGTTGTGGTGCACAGGCTTCTCATTGCAGTGGCTTCTCTTGTTTTGAAGCATGGGCCCTAGAGCACTTGGGTTTCAGTAGTCAAAGCTCACGGGCTTAGTTGTCCCATGGCATGTGGGATCTTCCCGAAGTGAAGTGAAAGTAGCTCAGTCGCGTCCAACTCTGTGACCCCACGGACTATACAGTCTGTGGAATTCTCCAGGCCAGAATACTGGAGTGGGTAGCCTTTCCCTTCTGCAGTGGATCTTCCCAACCCAGAGATCAAACCCAGGTCTCCCACATTGCAGGTGGATTCTTTACCAGCTGAACCACAAGGGAAGCTCAAGAATACTGGAGTGGAATACTGGAGTGGTTAGCCTGTCCCTTCTCTAGCAGATCTTCCTGACCAGGGATCAAACCCATGTCTACTGCATTGGAAGGCAGATTCTTAAATGTGATTACTTTTGATGAATTTTATCTGTGGCTCATAGTACATATGTATTCTTAACACTCTAATATTTTAATGAAGCCCTTTTACAGCCTAGTTTCTATATTCATGATACTACAGGGTTTACAGTATCAGTAATTCACATAGCCAGGAATCATTCCAAAGTTAAAAGTAAATGATTTCATTTCAGATGTCAGTTTAAACTAGAAAAAAAGTGACTCGTCTCCTGTATTTGGGATTACAGAGCCATTTCCTCAACTGTCCATCTCCTAAAGTTTTTTGTGTGGCCTTTCTTCTGGTAATTATCTCCTTTGTTTCTAGGTGAATGAAATTTACCACGATGAGTCCCTGGGAGTGCATATAAATGTGGTCCTGGTGCGCATGATAATGCTGGGTTATGCAAAGGTAAAGTGTCTTACTATATGTGAGCTGTGAACATCAAAGAGTGGGTGAGCAAACAGATTAGTCTACTGAGGCTATAGTGGATATGTCTCATGTAGACCCCAGTTGCTCTGAATTGAGAAGAGAAAACTGCCCCAGTGAATGGAGATCTCTAACTTAGAGTAGATAATGAGTGATTTTTGTGCTGGTGTCCTCTGATGTGTTTACCTCTGTCTAACGGAGTTGAAGATAATTATCCTGATTTTAGGTATGACAATATAATGAAAAAAGAGGATTTCCTTAATTGTGAAGGACAGGGAAGTCTGGTGTGCTATAGTTTGTTGGGGTCACAGTGAGTCAGACACAACTTTTCAACTGAACAAACACTACCAGCGTTAAATTTATGATTGATTTTTTAATCCAAAACACATATGTTGAGTGCCTGCTCTGTGTCAGATGCTTTCTAGGAGCTTCAAATATATCTGTGTGTGTCAGGCTGTGAAAGTCACTCAGTCATGTCCAACTCTTTGTGACCCCATGGACTGTATAGAGAATTCCCCATGGAATTCTCCAGGCCAGAAAACTGGAGTGGGTAGCCGTTCCCTTCTCCAGGGGATCTTCCCAAGCAGGGATCGAACTCAGGTGTCCTACATTACAGGCGGATTAACAAAATAATAGAGAGCCTTACTCTCTCATGATTTCTTAAAAGGAATGTTTCACATCTTTCCAATTAATAAAAACGAAACATACAGTGAATTTTTTTTAAAGGGCATTAATCTTATAATCTTGAAAATGAAGTGTTGGGTCAGAATACATACAATAGGCATTTTTATGTAATGTAACTTTAGCTGGCTTTAAAATGGCACTAGTTGGATCCCTGTCCTTGGAAATAATGGAATGGACGAAATAGTCTCTCCCTTTGAGGAGAAAACATAGGGGAAGTGACTAACTTGGCAGCTTTCTTGATGTTTAAAATTAAATGTCCCCCTCCCACAGTTAATCCTCCTGATTATGGAACACTAATGAAATATGCATTTAGCAAGAACGGGGGAAAAGTCCATGTCTTTGCATTGTATTATATATGAAAACTTACCATTTCTGGTGAATGGGTGTCATTGATCTTTAGTTCCCGCCACAAACCTGACCTACTTTGTGTCTCCAGCACTGAAGGCAAGTCGACTCCAGCTGGAGATGTCAAGAGCCTTCAGTTGGTTGTGAAATCATTTATTTGGAGAAGTATGTGATCAGCATATAACAAACCAAACTTTTTTATTAAGAATGTAAACACTGATAAAACCACCTGCTGAAATGTAACAAAACTCTCAGCCAGTCAGCCAAGTAAGAACTGATTTGAGGTTCCAAATTCAGTTTCTCGTTCCTTCAGAACTTGCTTTGATCTTTTATCTCCTGACGATATGGACTGGAAGAAACACAAGATGGAATCAAGATTGCTGAGAGAAATATCAATAACCTCAGATACGCAGATGACACCACCCTTATGGCAGAAAGTGAAGAGGAACTAAAAAGCCTCTTGATGAAAGTGAAAGAGGAGAGTTAAAAAGTTGACTTAAAGCTCAACATTCAGAAAATGAAGATCGTGGCATCCGGTCCCATCACTCCATGGGAAATAAATGGAGAAACAGTGGAAACAGTGTCAGACTTTATTTTGGGGGGCTCCAAAATCACTGCAGATGGTGATTGCAGCCATGAAATGAAAAGACACTTACTCCTTGGAAGAAAAGTTATGACCAACCTAGATAGCATATTCAAAAGCAGAGACATTACTTTGCCGACTAAGGTCCGTCTAGTCAAGGCTATGGTTTTTCCAGTAGTCGTGCATGGATGTGAGAGTAATTGATGCTTTTGAACTGTGGTGTTGGAAAAGACTCTTGAGAGTCCCTTGGACTGCAAGGAAATCCAACCAGTCCATTCTGAAGGAGATCAACCCTGGGATTTCTTTGGAAGGAATGATGCTAAAGCTGAAACTCCGGTATTTTGGCCACCTCATGCGAAGAGTTGACTCATTGGAAAAGACTTTGATGCTGGGAGGGATTGGGGGCAGAAGAAGAAGGGGACGACAGAGGATGAGATGGCTGGATGGCATCACTGACTCGATGGATGTGAGTCTGAGTGAACTCCGAGAGTTGGTGATGGACAGGGAGGCCTCATGTGCTGCGATTCACAGGGTCACAAAGAGTCAGACAGGACTGAGCGACTGAACTGAACTGAACTGATGATAATGTGATAGTAACTGCATTCTCCAATGGCTCAAGTGATAAAGAAGCCACCTGCAGTGCAGGAGATGCAGGCGACATGGGCTTAACCCTGGGTCGGGAAGATGCCCTAGAGAAGGAAATGGCAATGCACTCCAGTATTCTTGTCTGGAGAATCCCATGGACAGAGGAGCCTGCTGGGCTACAGTCCACAGGGTTGCAAAAAGTTGGACATGACTGAGCACGCATGCGCATATACACAGCAGGGTTCTCAGAAATGTCACTCCATTCCTTGGAATAGCAGGATATGAGTGCCCCATCTCTTCATTGCTGTGAGGTTAAAATAAAGGATAGTTATTTTTTTCAGTGTTAGGTTTATATAATTTGACGGCTCCTCAAATTATATAAACCAGCTTTGATTAAGTTTGAAGCAAAAAAAGAAAAAGAAAGAAACTGAAGATCTTTGGCTTAAACATTTCTAGAGAAAAAGTCCCAAATATTTGATAGATTAAGATAGATTCTTCTGTTATTGTTCTTAATATTTATCGAGATTTTTTTACACAGTTGATTAATACTGAGTTGCTTCACAGTAGCACAAAAATTCATCATCCCGTATTTCAGTTAATGGTGTCAGCCACCTTTCACACAGATAATGTTGATCATCATAAAGGTATCCCTTAGGGGCATTTAGAGTTTCTAAATGAGATTAGTTATCTAAACAAGCCCCCAATAATATTATTGTACATTATTTAATTACTGTAATCTCAAATGTTAATTTCAGAGAAAGTTATTCAATGAAGCCTTTGGGAAAATATTAATATTATGTATGTCTGTAACATATTGTTTTCTTCTAGTCCATCAGCCTCATAGAAAGGGGAAATCCATCCAGGAGCCTGGAGAATGTGTGTCGCTGGGCTTGCCAACAACAAAAATCTGATCCCAATCACTCTGAACACCATGATCACGCAATTTTCTTAACCAGGCAAGACTTCGGACCTGCTGGAATGCAAGGTACTTCCATTACTATGTAGCAGAAAAATTTAAGGGCATGACTTTTCAAAACTATAACTGAATCACTTTGCTGTACACTTGGAACTAACACAACAGTATATAACAACTATTCTACAACATAAAATAAAATTTTTTTTTAATCATCTTAAAAAAAAGAGCAATCCTGAATCAGGGAGTCTGTTCACAGGTTCACGTTTCCACCATCACTTTCATCTTTGCCTCGGCCAAGCATACATTTGCTTTCTGTTGCGTCCAGTGACTTCTGTGGAATTCACAATGTTAAATGCCACCTAAATACCATGACATATTATTCTCTCCTTTGCAATAATAGGCGGACATTTGGGGTACAGAGGGGCTGCTATTAAATGCAGTACGATTTCCACTGAGTGTTTGGAAGGGGAAAAGAGGTGCTGTGGGAAATGTCTGTTGCCGAAGAACTTTCTTCCAAAGTCAGCTTTCATCTATCTATCTAATAAACTCTGATGTAGACTTTAAAAAATAAAAAATTAGACTGACCACTTTGTTTTCAACGTTGATGGAATCTCTGGGTCCCTTCATCAGTACCATGATTTGAAGGAACATTCACCACAGCAGAAAGGTAGGGCTTAGTTGGTGGGCAGAGCAGAATGGTAACCCCAGGCAGTTCCTTCCCTTAGGAGAGGAGAAAATTGCAGACCCAGTGGATCCTTTCAGAGCCCGTTACCTGTGGCTTTCCCAAGAGAATGTGGCATGATGCTAGCAGTTAAATAATACGGCCTCTGTTTCCTGAAAAGCTTTTTTCTTTTTCCCTCGGCAAAGGTCCAGTGGTAATTCTTAATGGGTTTTCTCATAAAATGAAAATAAAAGTAATTGTTATTCTCCACAGGATATGCTCCAGTCACAGGCATGTGTCACCCGGTGAGAAGCTGTACCCTGAATCACGAGGATGGTTTTTCATCTGCCTTTGTAGTAGCACATGAAACTGGCCATGTGTAAGTCACTGTTGACAGCTATAGAGTGGGGAAAAAAACAAGGTCTTTTCTTTCTGCCTCTCTCAGTATTGTTCATTTTTCGGGCAGAGCACATGCCAGCGTGCAGCTCTCACCCTCTTGCCAAGTTTGAGGAGCTGAAAAGAGTGGAGAGGTCATGCACTGAAACCAAATGAGTGACTGGCTTGCAGAGACACTCGTGAGCTATAGAGCAAGAAAGGCATTTCTGCCAGATGGCTCCCAGTTTCACAGTGTCTGTGACTCCTCCACAAAAGCCTTGTTAGCTTAAAAAAATACCTATTTCCCTGTACATTTCAAAACAGAAATTATGCCAAAGCCGTGGTCCCTATGTTGATTCTTTCCAGCGAGGTCTCGCTCTGTGTTCTAGGTTGGGGATGGAACACGATGGACAGGGCAACAGGTGCGGTGATGAGACGGCTATGGGAAGTGTTATGGCCCCCTTGGTGCAAGCTGCGTTTCATCGTTACCACTGGTCCCGGTGTAGCGGCCAAGAACTGAAAAGATACATACAGTATGTCTCCTTCTTTGTGTCATGAGAACGTTACAGTAGAAATACAGGCCCGAAACTGTCTCTTAGAACATTGATCATAACCGAACTCCTAGTGAATGAAAACTGCTGTTCATGATAAACATTTTCTTGTGACTTAGCTTTTGGCACAGTAATTCCATAATGTGATTATAATATTTGAAGCCGTAAGCCTAGCCTTGAAGTGAATTTTTAACTGTGATTTCCTTTCAGTAAATTCTCTGTGGGATCTTTGACTAATGGTAAAAGTTGATTTGAGAATGATGAGAGGGTGGTCACACAATGCCTGCATAGGGTATACCACCTGTACCCCACAGGGTGGGTGACAGGATCTGCCCTGCCATACCATGGGGGTTCAGCTAGGGACGTGAACAAGGTTGTTACAGTTCTACTGTGTTTTTGAGTATGCTTGGCTTATTTTCCTGGGAAGAATAAAGATGAATGGTCTTTTGCTAAATGGAGCTGAAACCAAAATCCTTAAAAGATATGCTTTTGTGAACTTGCTTTATGATCTGATGAAATTCCAGAGTATGTAACCTAAGAATACTTTCTCACTGAGACATGATTTTAAAAAAAAATGAACATTTAGCTGTATGCACCTTTTTCCTTCCTCCAGTTCCTATGACTGTCTCCTTGACGACCCATTTGAACATGACTGGCCCAAACTCCCAGAACTTCCTGGAATCAATTATTCTATGGATGAGCAGTGTCGTTTTGACTTTGGAGTTGGTTATAAAATGTGCACTGCGGTACGTTACAGTCAATTTGGATTTTTACATCTTAAAATCTATTTGCATAGCTCCTGTTTGGTGACCTTTACAGATTCACTGGTGCAAGAATATGAACTAATGATTTGTGTTTGCTATGTTTCTACATGCTATAGCTAAGTGCTCTGTATATACTATCTTATTTAATCCTTCTGACAGGCTAGAAGGAAGTTGGTATACTTTTATTTTACAGATGAAAAAGCCAAGACTTACAGAGGTTATGCAACTTGCTTAAGTCACACATCTGGTAAATGGGGCTTTTTATATGTTAGAGGAAGCTTTATGTGTTAGAGCAAGAAAAAATGTATTTCATTGAAAGAAGTTGATCTGCTGTTGAAATTCTGCCTTTGCAGATATACATACATAGCTATTTGGTTTGCCTGTAAAATATACAGTCAGTTCCTGTTTTCCTGCGTTAATGTTTTAACCTGAGAATTCTAAAGCTCTGGCTCCATATGGTAAAAAAAAATTAAAATTTTCTGCATTAAGTAAAAGGAATGAGAACAAAAATCCCAGATTGGAAATGAGGACTAATTTTAAAAGAAAGCTATGACGGAGTTTCCCTGGTGGCTCAGTGCTAAAGAATCTGTCTGCCAATGCAAGAGACTTGCATTCGATCCCTGGTCCCGGAAAACCCCACATGCCTTGGAGCAACTAAGCCCACACGCCACATCTATTAAGCCTCTGCTCTAGAGCCGGGGAGCCACAACTACTGAAGCCTGTGCACCCTAGGCCCCTCGCCCTACAGCAAGAGAAGCCACCGTGATGAGAAGCCTGTGCATCACAACTAGGGAAAAGCCGGTGCAGCAGTGAAGACCCAGCACAGCCATAAATAAATAACACTAAAGAAAAGGAAGAAAGCTACACGATAAGACTGTGTATGAATAGTTAATGGTATGTGTGTGTGCGCTCAGTCATGTCTTTGCTTTGCGACTTCATGGACTGTAGCCTGCCAAGCTCCTCTGTCCGTGGAATTTTCCAGTCCCGAGTATTAGAGTGAGTTGCTGCTTCCTACTCCAGGGGATTTTCCCTACCCAGGGATCAAACCCACATCTCTTGCCATCTCCCGCATTGTGAGTGGATTCTTTACCACTATGCCACCTGGGAAGCCTAATTAATGGCATAGGGAATGAATATATGGATAAACTGGCATTTGATATCCAAAAATGATAAGAAATTTACTATTATAAAGAGAGTAGATGAGGAAACAGTACATACAAATATGTGTGCTTAAATATACACTTGGATATTATAATGTAGTGATTTAAGAAAATAAAAAAACATTCTTAAGATGAGAAAACTAAGATTCTGATCTGGCTCTATTACTGTTTGGTTTGTATCCATAACTATAGTCTTACCTTATAACCCATATTTCTCAGCCATGGTATGAAGATCAAATATATACAAGTACTTTATAAACTACATGAACGTATTGTGACATTTTGTTACACCTGGAATATAGTATCTTACATGAAAAGTTTGACAGATATTTTCTGCATTTAGTGAGCTCATGATGAGCATTTTTATTTTTCATATCTAACTGGTTCATACATACAGGGATAAAGATAAGCCATTTTGATGGCTTGAGAGCTGCAAAACTGCTATGACATTTTCATTTTTACAATGTTTATAATAATTACTCACTCTTTAAAAACCTGCAAACCATAAGGTAGAAATGGCATGCAGAATAGTAAAAGTCAACTGGAGAACCAGACAAAGCATTGTTCATCAGTGTTCTTTTAGAAAAGCAGAATAAAAGTATTCTTTACTTGGAATTCTTAGGCATGTTTGTTTTCTTAACATGCTACAACTTTGACTATTATAACTTGAAATCAAAATATCCAAGAAACATGACGTGAAGAAACTGTATAGCAGGTAATACTGGTACAAGTCATTCCATCTCGAGAGTTTGGTTTTTCTCTCTTCCAGTTCCGAACGTTTGACCCATGTAAACAGCTTTGGTGTAGCCATCCTGATAATCCCTACTTTTGTAAGACTAAAAAAGGGCCCCCACTTGATGGAACAGAATGTGCTGCTGGGAAAGTGAGTATAATCCGTTTATACAGTAAAGATTTAAGATATGTTGCATAAGAATCATCTTTAAAATGACATGTATCATCATCTTTAAGAAAACTATAGCAGGTGCATGGGGATGACCCAGAGAGATGTTGTGGGGAGGGAGGTGGGAGGGGGGTTCATGTTTGGGAACGCATGTAAGAATTAAAGATTTTAAAATTTTAAAAAAAATAAAAAAATTAAAAAAAAAAAGAAAAAATGAAAAAAAAAAAAAAAAAAGAAAACTATAGGATGTGAAGTTTCACTGTGGTAATGCACGAACATCATGTATTAGTTTCCCAGAGGTGCTCTAGCAAATTACTAACAAATTACCAGAGGGTGGTTTAAAACAACAATTATTCTCTCAGTTCTGGAGGCTAGAAGAACAAAATTGGTTTCACTGAGCTGAAATCAGTGTGTGGGCAGAATGGCCCTCCCGCCAGAGGCTCTTGTGGACAACCTGTTCTTGGCTCTTCCAGCTTCTGGTAGCTGCCTGGGTTCCTTGACTTCTGGCTGTGCCACTCTAATCTCTGCCTTTGTGCCCACACTGCCCTCTTCTCCTCTGCGTGTGTTTCCCTCTGCCCCTCTCTTATAAGGATACATGTGATGGCATTTAGGGTTCACCTGAATAATCCAGGGTAATCTCCCCATCTAAAAATTCTTATGTAATTACGTGAGCAAAGGCTGTTTTCCAAATAAGATGGCATTTACAGATTTTAAAGATTAGGACTTGGCATCTTTGAGACCACTGTTCAGCCCCCGACTGATAGAATAGGAAGCGGCTGCTCAGCGGAGTGTCTGGGCTCTAATGGGATTTGATTTACTTGCTGGCATCACACTTCTTGTGAAAGTTGTCCAGAAATAAAGTCATGTGAACTTAGAAGATTTGGCCCTGCTCCTTGGGGAAAGATGCCCAGAAGTTTTCAATCTCAA
The DNA here is from genome assembly GCF_001704415.2 of Capra hircus. Lineage (NCBI taxonomy): Eukaryota > Metazoa > Chordata > Mammalia > Artiodactyla > Bovidae > Capra > Capra hircus. Next base: position 87,995,875 of record NC_030813.1, on the reverse strand, counting down.
GTTGTGTAGTAAGGATTCAATGCTCAGAAACTGGCCCAGTGCCAAGCTTCACTACTCATGAGGGGAAAGATCACAAAACCCAGACAAAGGCATGTTGAGAACTCACGTTGAAGGGCTTTGACTAGTTTGGAAATAAGATATTGTAGATAGGACCAAAACCTGGCAAAGAAAATTTATATAGTTTTTAGTTCTTTTAAAGCCCTTTAAAGCTCTATTTCAAATGTGTATAAACTGTACTTGCTATCAGAATGGCACACATAATAGTAATAATAAAATCTGTCATTATTCACGTTTCCTGTTAGGAATTATGCTAAACTCATAACATACAGTATGTTGCTTTTGGAGAATTTGGTCATATAGCTTAATGACTGAAAAAACAAAAGCAACAATGAGTTGATTCGTTTTTGCTTTATGCAGAAGATATCCTCTAAACCAAATCTGGACATCCAATTTCCCTAAATATATTTGCGTTACGTTTAAATTTCCCAAAGTTGAGTTTTAAGAAACACTTTTATTTTGTGTAGAATAAAAACACGAATCAAAATGTTAAAAGGAAAAGAACTAAAGCCTTTTGAGCATCTGCTGTGTGTTGGGCACTATAAGCTCTATGTCTCTACAGCATCTGTGTTTTAGTATTCCTCACTTAGTTCTTCTGGTCAGAGGGTATCACACTATCCATGGTCCTTTCTGGGCCCCAATTTCCTCATCTGAAAGGTAAAGATAATATATCTGACCTATCTATTTCTTAGAATCATTATGAAAGCTATATATGTTTTAGATATGTTATATTAATTGTTTTTGAAGTTAAGGCATATAACTTCCTGTCATTATTTAAAGGGGAGCCTATTGCCCTTAAAAAATTCCAATAATATGGATAACAAGGGATGAAGGGCAGACTAGCACCAACTGGGCAAATTAAGTGCTCAGATCTCCTTATTGATTATGATGTTTGATACTCACTGATAAATGGGTCATTTATTTTTTTTATTTTTTATTTTTTTTAATTTTAAAATCTTTAATTTTTACATGCATTCCCAAACATGAACCCCCCTCCCATCTCCCTCCCCATAACATCTCTCTGGGTCATCCCCATGCACCAGCTCCAAGCATGCTGTATCCTGCATCAGACATAGACTGGCGATTCAATTCTTACATGATAGTATACATGTTAGAATGTCATTCTCCCAAATCATCCCACCCTCTCCCTCCCTCTGAGTCCAAAAGTCCATTATACACATCTTTAAAAACTTGTCTGAATTAATATTACCTTTTATTTTAATTTTATATTTAATAATGCAAGTCCAAATTACCCAGTACGCATAGGTCCCCATATTGTTATAATTACTTTGGGATGATGTTAAGTATATTTTCACCGGAAAAAGAAGTAAAAAAGAAAGGAAGTCTTTCACTTGGTGGTCCTTGTATAACGGCTTCAATTTTAGCATGTGCACAAAATTTCATAATTGTTTTTGTCATTTTCCTAAGTGGTGCTATAAAGGCCATTGCATGTGGAAGAATGCTAATCAGCAAAAACAAGATGGCAACTGGGGATCCTGGACCAAATTTGGCTCCTGTTCCCGGACATGTGGAACTGGTGTGCGGTTCAGAACACGCCAGTGCAACAACCCAACGTGAGTGTAACTCCTATCATGCACTTCACTTGGGGACAGGCCAGAAAATGCCTCAATATTATGCCATTAATGTTCAGTTTCACAAAGTACGTGTAAAACACAGACCGTGTAAACTGAGCATTTAAGTGTCTATTTTGGGTAAATCCCCACTAATCCATCTAGGGATGAGTAGTCCATGATTAAGGTTAGAGATTGTTAAAGAAATTGCTGTTTAGGAGGCTCTGGAACTGAGCAGGGAAAGCAGATCACTGTGTCCTTAGGACTAGGCACCGAGGCTGTGAGACCTGCTCTAGGAAGCACAGGCCTATCGGCAGAAGCAGCACTAACCACAGAGGCTCCCTCACTTCAGAGTCAGGAGAGGAGTGCTTAGAGCTGAGCTGCAAAGACGGTGAAAGAAAGACCAAGGAACTGGTGGGGGAAAAGTTATCCATTTGTCCTCCCAGAGAAAATTTTTGGAACCCCTGTTGTGTGCTTAGCGAATCTTATTTTCTGCAGGAAAAAAAAAAAAAAAAAAAAACTGAACCATCAGACTTATTAGGACAGTCTTCCTTGTGCAGGGTTTAACATTTGACACCCGTTTTCTTTGTCTGGCAGCAGGATGGCTCTGAGCACATCTTTGTACAAAGACCGAGGGTTACACTATCTGTTGCACAGGAAGAGATGATAGCAATATTCACAGAAGCAACAAAAACAATAAAGATTATAGTAGTAAGAACAGCAAGGGCTCACCATGTGCCACACTCTTTTTTAAGTGTTTTAAACACAGTAACTCATTTAATCCTCGCAATTTTTCTCTAAGGAAGGTAGGATTATTGTTTGCATTGGATGTATTAAGAAACAGGCATAGAGCCATGATTAGTGTGTCTTTGGGTTGCAAATACATGTTTGCATGATAAAAATATATAATTTTCCTGAGACCATATGCCTGTTGGTTGATTCTTTATACACTTTTTTTGTGCATTTAAAACATACCGTTTGAAAGAATACACTGTTTTAAAATATACTGATTTGAGTTTGGGACTTCCCTCCAGCAAACCCTAGCAGGGAGAGGACAGTGCTTTGGAAAAGGGATTGAAATTAGGAAGTATGAGTCCATTCACTGGGCTGGCAGCTCAGAAGCTCTGGCTTTTTGCCCTCCAGCACTGTGCCTGTAAGCTTCAGCCACTGGACCAGAGCCAAAAGGCCTTTCTCAATGTTGTCTTTTCTTTAGGCCCATCAATGGTGGTCAGGATTGTCCTGGTGTTAATTTTGAGTACCAGCTTTGTAATACAGAAGAATGCCAAAAACACTTTGAGGACTTCAGAGCTCAGCAGTGCCAACAGCGTAACTCCCACTTTGAATACCAGAATACCAAACACCACTGGTTGCCATATGAACATCCCGACTGTGAGTAGACACCCACACTTCTCCTGCTGTGTGGACAGTTACTTAGAGCTTAAGCTTTGCCAACACACAATCCCTTGGACTCTTGATCCCCACTTGGCAATTTAGGAAACTTGGTGCTTATAGGGGTGAGTCCTCCTGGGTTTCCAAGAATAAGGCTAATACACTCCTTTCTCTAGAGAGGTGAGAATTATGGAATAGTTCCTGGCAGGCAATACAGCCACCATCACTATTGAAAAGATGAGTGGAAAGCAATGCCTGGGAGAGATGCTGAGTTTCCTCGTGCAACTGAAATCCCTCTGCTGGGAAATGCTTCTGGAATATTGTGATCTTTCTTTTCTGAACAACTAGAGAAAATACAGTTATTTTACAATCAAGTCAGGAACAAGACAAAGAGCATTATTGAATAACAAAAGGCACTTCATAACCGTACATTAGTTATTAAGAAATACACTGGGAAATTCCCCTATCATGTTTCACTCCTTAGCCCTGACTTTTCAGGTAAATCTGTTCAGATGGGAACTTCTTGACATATGTCTTATTTGGGTGAATACACTGCTGAGTTCAGTTTAAGCCTGTTTTAAAGCAAAGATGCACATGTGGAAGAATTCAGAATTGCAATGCATGATTTTGATTAATTTGAGGAAAATGAGTCACATAAATTAGATTTAATTAATGACATCCTACAAGAAGCAAAAACTGTACTAGGCCACTGTGTCAAACAAAAGAGAAACCTTTTCAGTGCTCTAAGTGTCACTAAAACTAAATTGATTTTGAATGAAATTTATTGAATAACCCTGGCTAAATCTAGGGTAGCCAGAGAGCCTGGGTTGTATGGGACCAGTCATACCAATTCATATTGTTAGGGGCTCTGCTAGTGGCTCAGATGGTAAAGAATCTGCCTGCTCTGCAGAAAACCCGGGTTCTACCTTTGGGTTGGGAAGATCCCTGGAGAAAAGAATGGCAACCCATACCAATATTCTTGCCTGGAGAATTCCATGGACAGAGGAGCCTGGCAGGCTACAGTCCATTGGGTCACAAAGAATCAGACATGACTGAGCAACTAACACTTTCACTTTCACCCCTTTCTATGTCATTAATAGAGCTCCTTTTCACTATCTGAATTATCCCAGTTTAGATGACAAATCATAGGGTCACCCTGGTTAAAATAAATATGCCAAGTATGCGTACTTCCCCCACCACTCTTTATTTATCTATACAATTTGTTTCCAGGAAGCCATGTTGAAACTGTATATTTTAAAAATAAACTATACTATTCAAATATACCATTTTGCATAAATAGTTGACTTAATCTTCCATCTTATACAGCCAAGAAAAGATGCCACCTTTACTGTCAATCCAAAGAGACTGGAGATGTTGCTTATATGAAACAGCTGGTGCACGACGGAACGCGCTGTTCTTACAAAGACCCGTACAGCATATGTGTGCGCGGAGAGTGTGTGGTGAGTTCAGGTTGCTTCCACCGAAGCTTCCTACAGTATTGTGTCCTCCTCCTTTTCTTCTCATTCATCGGCGTATTTTCAGAATTTTCCTTTAACTCTTTCTTATGTGAGATCACATTACAATGACAGTCTATGAATAGTTCAATAGCTCAACTAAATTTGGAAGAAATTTCACTTAATAAAATCAAACTTTGGTCACTGGAGAAAATTTTTCAATATTTAATTCGTTTTTCTCATTTCCAGTCAAATGCATTTCAGGGGGTTCCTGAGGCCTCAGGGCTGGGAATACAACTGGAACCATGCCTTTGCTTTGAGTATTTTATCCAAGCCATCCACTAGTACAATGCGGTCTTTTTTTTTTTTTAATTCAATGCAAGATGTGCTTTATCATCTTAAAAAACCTCTTTTTCTCCCTGTCTCACCTTCCAATTAATTCTAACTTTAAATACTAAATTCTACATTAGAACAAAAGTACTAGTGAAGATGCAAAAGCTTTTTGTCCATTCAGCCTTTTTTTATGCCATTTATTTCTTGTCCATGTTCACACGTTTAAATGATAAGGAATTATCTCATTAACTGAACATGTTGCTGCTGCTTGATTCCTTTGGACCTAGGTACAACTAAGGTGTTAACATAAAAGAATCTCCAATATGCGATGCCTCATAGTTGAACTAAAATTTCCCTGAAAGTAGAGTCTGTGTTTTGTTCATCTTTCACCTCCCACAGTATCTGGGAGTGCATTAAGTATATAAGTGGCATCATTTCCTCTGCTCACTCTCATCTCAAACTTACAAGTGCAGAATCATCATTACCCAACAGCCATTCACATTAAAAATCCACCCCAGTTGGACTTCCGTGGTGACTCGATGGTACAGAATCTGCCTGCCGATGCAGGAGACACAGGTTCAATCCCTGGGTTGGGAAGATCACCTGGAGAAGAAAATGGCAACCCACTCTAGCATTCTTGCCTGGGAAATCCCGTGAACAGAGGGGCCTGGCAGACTTCAGTTCATGGGGTAGCAAAAGAGTGGGACATGACTTAACCACTAAAACAAACAAGGAGAGCAATTGTTTTGAACCCGCTTTCCAGAAATGGATGACTTCCTTGGCTTTGTTTGAATCCCTTTGCATTCTTGAATTGCCTTCTGCACCCTCTGTTCCTTCAAGTTACTTTGAAAAGCTCATCATTGGTGATGTTTTGTCTCACATCCCTTACCAACTTGTACAGTTTGTACTGATGGACAATTCTCTATTTTGATTTTCTTCTTTATAAATATGAAGGCAACCAGGGAAAAACACATCCACATCTTAATTTTTGTCTCCTCAGCATCAGCTACAATATCTGTGTTCAATAAATGTTTGATGATTGACTACATATGATAGGAGAAGGACTTCATTAGACTGAGGGAAATTTATCCTTTCTAATTACCCAGAGTGCAAGTCATTTGATTTCATAATAGTTCTTTAAAAGACCAAGATATTAAAAATTAGTTAGAGAGGGAGTTTGGTGCCTGGCTGTGGGCTCATGATGGAACAAATGGTGTATCATGCTCCAGTATGTTGACCTTTACTTGCTTGGCACGTTAAAATGAGCTACATCTAATATCTTCTCTCCCCAGAAAGTGGGCTGTGATAAAGAAATCGGTTCTAACAAGGTTGAGGATAAGTGTGGTGTCTGTGGAGGAGATAATTCCCATTGTCGAACTGTAAAGGGGACATTTACCAGGACACCCAGGAAGCTTGGTAAGATGAGGTTCTCATGAATTCAGTATCCATGATTTCCCTTTTTTGAGACTTCTTTTAGGAATGCACCATTTTCTCTATAAACACACACACACACACAATTAGCTGCTGATTTATTTTCATCCAGATTACCTTTTTAGAAATTATTGAAATAACTTTGCCAATCCATACTCTATGGCATCCATGATGAAAACCTATCTACTAAATTTAGATAAGGAACAAAAGAAACCAATATCAATTACAGTCATCCATTAAAATATGTTCTGTTTAATTTTATGTTTTTAATAAAATGTATTAGACCTAATTATTAGAATTAATGCTTATTTTGAATGTTCTGTTTGACATAAATTACTGATCAGAAGTTAAAAATATTCAAAACTTTAAATACAACTTTTAAAATATTACAGTCACTTTGCTTCTTTTAAAAGTGAACAAGTTTATCCTATTTATAAAACTATAAATCTTGGGTTCATATTTCAGTTAGTATTTATAATTTTATATTAAACAAGTTTGAGGTACATACAACAAAAAATAACCTGAGGTATAATTGCTTAAATGGTGTGAATTTCTGTGCTTGTTACACAGTCAATGGCTTGGACTTTGGCATATGGTGAAGGTTCATTAGATGGAACCAAAGCAACAAATAATATGCAACATTATTAGTATTTTCATAATTATACATTGGAATTTTCACAAAAGATTTAGATACAAACATGGATTACTGAATGATTTATTTAGGTTTGGAACAATTATTATTCAGTTATTCAACAAACATTTATTGAACAAAAGTTTGTAAGAATTCAACATTTAAAGATTATTTCAATGTGAAGCTTCCCTTGAAAAGCTTCTCTTACATCCAAGATATAGTCTCTTACAGAATAATAGAAAACAAGATAAAACAAAGACAAAGATTTGGTTTACATTGAACACATTGTCATTGCAGTAATTTTTCCTTTTAGAAAAATAAGAAACTATATATAAAAGAAAAAACTACTCTTTATCCAAATGGAATAATTCTCTTAGTTCTTTTTACTCCCATTATCCCCCAGTCACCCACCTCAAGCCATTTCTACACATATCAGCTTTGCTCTTTGATATATTTAGGACAGAAGCAGGTGATATATTTAGGCAGAAGTAGGTGACTATATTCTAATGTGTTTTCCTTAGGTATGCCCTACTCTAGTTACTGATATCTTTGCTATTCCTCTGTGATAATTTACTATAGTTTGTACTTTGAAAATTGTAAAAAGCAAATATTGCCATTTCTGGCTGATGGTATTATTTTAATAAAGCAAACAAAATTAGAATTATATACATAAATTATATGCATTTAGTAGAGTAACATGATTTTCTCCATCTTAATGTGAAATAATTTACTGTGCTTTATTGCAGTTATGAATTATTCATTTTGGTGTAAAATAATTATTTTTTCTTATTTCCAGAGTGAATAAATGTAAACAAAATGGTTTTTTACCATTGTTGTCCTCTCTATATTATGTGTAATAAAAGGTAGTAGTACTTTTTTTTTCAGATACCTCAAAAATTATGCTAAACCTCCAAATTAAGTTCAGAAGAAGAGAGGAAAGCTTTCAGACTGTTCCAAGATAATCTAACATCTATTTTTTTGCACTAATACTATCATCATAGTTATTCAATAGACTAATTAACCTTTTCCAACAGGGAAAAATTTAAGCAAGAGATGCCATAAAGAACTCAAGTTGCTGGAAAATGAAATCTGCAAGTATTCGACTTCAAATCACCTATATCATTTCTCGTTCATGCTTAGTCTTACTTTCATTGACTATTAACAGTTTATTGGCATTAGCTAACTGTTATAAATGCATTTTTACTTCAATATATATGATTATGAAACATATTTTATGTTACCTAATAAAATTATACAAAGCTTATAGTATAGTCAATGAAACAGCAAGACTTGGATAAATGAACTCTCTACTAATTAAAGACGTTCTATTTAAGGGAAGACAAGAGGAGCCTTCACTTTACCCAAAGGAGCTCGTAGTGTTTCTCTTGCTGAAACAAGGGAAGCTAAAAATGTATTGGGTAAGTTGTAGCAAACTGCAGAAAGATGGGCATCCATAAATGGCATCAAGCTGTTTTGCTACTGTTGGTATCTTAACCACATTACTTCCAGCTGCTGACACTCAGGCAAACATGGTACGTTTCATGTACTGATTATCACCCAGGCTCAGGTGCTGAAAACCCTGACCCCAAAATGACCACTCCACTTAGTTAAGACACTAATAAATATTATTTAAAAAGTCAGGTAAATCTACCTATAGGTAATCATTGTCCATATAGAAATGACCAAAAAACAGATTTCTTTCTGACTCCACCAGCAATTTTATATTTATAACTGGATTTCTGTCAATAGTTACAATGTATGAGTTATAGGTTTCATAATGTAATGAAGGTATAAGTTGCATAATCTTCCTATATTCATTTTTGATGGAAACGAGAAGAAACATTTTGGTTTCTCTATTTCCCCTGACTATTGTTGATTTATAGTTAGGACCTTAATTCTAAATGATCTTAAGATAATTTTTCAGTTCAGTTAAGATAACTTTTAGGACATGTGATAATACTAGGAAGGTTTATTATATAGGACAATAGGACCTTAAAACCTAAGACAACCTATTAAGCATTTTGGTTTGCAGTTTCTCAATTAGAAGATTGAACTTAGAGTCAGTGTAAAGGCACTGAGTGACATAACTTGCAGATGTTTTCCAACCAATCTACAAAATATATTTTACAACATTGCCATTTATAACTGTGTAAAGCCTTAAAAGTAGTTGCTAATCATGATATAAATGAAAACTACTCACAGGTTTTTCTTTTGTAATTTCTTTAGAATAGAGCAGGCTTTTAAATCTGAAGCTATTTCATTAATTAGAAGTTTAGCTATCTATACTTGCCACTTAGACTTTTAAAATAATATATAGACCAATAAAAAACCTCAAGAAATTCACCAACTAATCACACTATAAATGAGCCACTGTTCAAAAGGATAATTTAAAAAACTAAAGTCGCATGGAGGGACACAGAAGAGTATACTGTTATATTTGCCTGAATTATTGTTGCCAGAATTGTAGGTCAATACAAAATAAGTGCCTAGTGGGTTAGAAACAAAATTAATTTTTTGTCAACTTAATAATTATAAAGAAAAATATGCCTCTGATCCTGTGCCAGGTGTCACAAAATCCGCCAGTGCTTTGAAGTTAATTTCTAAAACTGCTTTTTTCGGTTTATGGATGCCTTCTTCTGCATGCAGGAGCTGTAGGAACGTAATGCCTGACTAACCAAGGTTGTTGCTTTTGTTTTCTTCTTTGCTTCCTCCAATATTTACTACACATGCAAAGGGTACCTTAAGATGTTTGATATACCCCCTGGTGCTAGACATGTGTTAATCCAAGAAGACGAGGCTTCCCCTCATGTTCTTGGTAAGTGTTTCTGTCTGCTGGCTGTGCTTTAACATGCACTGAAATGTAGAAATGTCAAAGAAATGATACAGAGATATAGATACATGAGTATGTGTGTATCTGTGTCCATGTATACGCATAGGTATCTATATCTATGTACACACATAGGTCTGCAAGGTTCAAAATTGTGTATAAAGTCATCATTACCTGGTTTGCGTTGGTCATTTCTCCCAACTATTCTTTCTTTCTAATAAGAAATATTCACAACTAGAGTTTTAATTTCTGGTGATACCTGGGTTGGTTCATTAGGACATGAAGGAAAAAATAATTTGGTAAGTGTGAATTTGTTACACATTTTTATTCTGTTATTGGGAGATGAGAAAAAGTAAAATATTAATAAAATGCACTAAATTAAGGAATAATATCAGAAAAATTTGCCATATTTGTTGACAAATTTATTCTGATATTTTGGTTGATGCCATACTGTATGCCTCTTCTTTTAGTGCATTTTAAGTTCTTTGACTGAAAACCAACCTCATCCAGGTTGTGCTAGTCCAGTTAAAAGTGTCCTGATATCTGTTATGTGTCCAGTTTGACTGGCACATGCAGATTCGTTTTCTGCATGCTTTCTGTTTATTATCTGCAAATTATCCTGTTTATAATTTCCAAAAGAAGAATTTTTCCTCCTTTCTATATTAGAAGATCATGTAGAAATGTCATTCTAGAGGAGTTTATATTTAAAATGAATGCACAAATGTAAACACAGCTTTCACATATTCCTTGAGCCGTTAAATTACTAAGATGATTTCTGAAACTGACACATCTGTCAAACCTGTGAAAATACATAGTAAATTGCTTTTCTAAATACATGTAACTTCAAAATGTATTGGGTTTTTTTTTTAGTGTTACATGGAATTTTTTCTTAGTATTTAAAATATATTTACTATTAGATTCCAAAATAGTCCTACTAGTATGTAAAATATATTTACGACTAGATTCCAAAACAGTCTCCACTGTCTAGCTGCAGTCCTTTATCCCATAATTGGAATTCCCTACTTTTTATTCTGGAATTCAGATTATTATCTTTGGAAAAATTAGTTTAAAATTTCAAGAGGAATAAATGTATTTAACTAAAATTACTCATGTTTTCTACACATTTAGTAATAGTAATAACTTTTGAAATTTTATTTTCTAATATCATTAAATGCCAACGTACCTCCAACCTTTAAAATCCCATTTGTTATTTTTATTCATTAGAGAAAGCATTTTATTTAATAATATATAGTAAATCTGTAATATATTACAATTTCTGTCACCAGTAAAGAGCTTTTCCTGACCATTTTAGTAGGTAATGTGACTTTAGAATTTTATAGTTGTCAGGACTAATTACTTGTTGGCCTAAAAATTAGTTCAACTGTTTTGAGTACCTCTAATATTTTGACTTAACTTGAAAGAGCTACACAGTAAAAAAAAATAAAATAAAAAAGGCATTATGTTGTATGCGGTCCTAGTATAAATCATTTGTATTACTTGTTGTAGAATAAGCCATTATTTTAAAAATATTTCCAGCTTCCTGAGGAAATGTATGGGATGAATGAGTTAGGAAGTGTTGACTGCTTTGGCAGTGTTTTCGAATGGGAATATTTGTTAATTTTGATTTTCTATCTCACCATCTCGCCACTATTTTTAACTGGTTAGGAAGGCTTCTTGAGAATTTTGAATGCCTACTGAATGAAGCATGAGTCCTGTCAGAAGTAACACTCATTTTAATTGCTTTGATACTCATAAATACAGCCTTTCATTTATAGGCGAGAGGCTTAACTGTGAATCTTCAAAGCTGTAATAAGATAAAATGTTTGCCGGTTACTCATTTTTCTTTCCTTAGCAATTAAGAATCAGGCTACAGGCCACTATATTTTAAATGGCAAAGGGGAGGAAGCCAAGTCAAAGACCTTCATAGATCTTGGTGTGGAATGGGATTATAACATTGAAGATGACATTGAAACTCTCCACACCGATGGACCTTTACATGATCCTGTTATTGTTTTGGTATGTGGCATTACAGGCTTACTGTGTAGTTGTTTTACTTTATATTTTTATAATTAATCTATCTTAATTACAATTAATTTTATAATTAAATACTTAATATAATATAATTAATTAGAATTAATTTTATTTACTGGCTTGTTTTTAATAATTCCATTTATCCTTGCTCTTTATTCTTTGGGGAAGTTTGTCATATCTTTTATTATATATACATTATAAATGAAATACAATATTATTATCTTTGATTTTAGTAATCGGTTATCTTTTAAAGACAAGGAAAGAAAAAATAGATTTTTATATTTACTCACATATTTAGCATTGTTGATGCTCTTCATTTTTCCTGGTAAATCTGATTTTCTATTTAGTACCCTTTACTTTTGATATAATGAACTTCCTTTAACATTTCTTGTGCTATGGGTATGCATGCTAGCCAGTTACTCTCTCTGCTTTCAATTCTTGGAAAACATCTTTATGTCACTCTATTCTTAAAGGACATCTTCACTAGAAATAAAATTGGAAGTGGCTAGCTTGTTTGTTTTTTTCTCAGCACTTTAAAGATGTTTTTCTATCATTGTAGAGAGGTCCAGGAATTTGGGGTTTCATCTAGGAAATAGATATGACTATGAGGTGGCACCCAAACATATTGTTCAGGTGATGCCTTAGCAGGTTTGCATGTGAGGCCACCTTCAGGAAGAAGACAAGGGCAAAGGAACTTCTGGAGGAAGGGAAACTCAAGAGGAGATTATGCGTCCAGGTGACGTTGCCTAGCGGCACAGCGGGGAGACGCCAGGTTGGAGAGCTTCCAAAGGCAGCAGCAGCAGCAGCTTGGGATCCTGATAACCACAAAGTCTTATTTATAATTAGTGGATTTGGGGTCCAGTTTTATAAGGGTATGCAAAGCAAACAGGCTCTGTTCTTTAGTTGCTCAGTCGTGTCTGACTCTTTGTGACCCCATGGACTGCAGAAAACCAGGTTTCCCTGTCCTTCACTATCTCCTGCAGTTCGCTCAAACGCATGTCCATTGAGTCAATGAAGCCATCCAACCATCTCATCCTCTGTCTCCCCCTTCTCTTCTAGATGGTTAGAAATCTACTTGTTTGGGCTACATTTGAAACAATTGGCTATGTGAAAATCCGAGTTTGGTGCCAATGGACTTTTGAGCTAATCAGTCTGAACTTGCTGTGTATAAATAAAGGACCTAGGGGCCAATATACAGGAGCCATCATTGACTCATTTATATAACATTTGTCTGCTCGAATCCATTGTTTATGATGAGAAGTAACCACTCCAGTGTTCTTGCCTGGAGAATCCCAGGGATGGGGAAGTTGGTGGGCTGCCGTCTACAGGGTCGCACAGAGTCGGACACAACTGAAGTGACTTAGCAGCAGCAGTTAGCAAGCTTCATTTAGGTTGCTGCTGTGCATTTAGTGTGTCAGTATTCTCTGGCTGCATTTTACAATTTTCTCCTTATCTTTTTGTCTTGGACGGTTTGTAATTTGACTGAGGCATGCTTAGTTTGTGATGTTCTTTGTATGTATCCTGCTTGGGGGTCACCAAGTATCGTGGCTCTATAGATTGATGTTTTTCACTAAATTGAGGTAAATTTTCCATACGTCTTCAAGTTTATTTTTCCCCCATCTCTCTCTTTCTATTCCTGGGACTCACTTACATGTATGTTAAAACAGTTGGAGTTGGTTCACGAGACTTATGAACTGTGTTCATCCTTTTGTAATCGCTGTCTTTTCTCTGTCCTTCAGATTGGCTAATTTCTATTGAACTGTGTTCAAATTCTTTTACTGTCTTATGTGGTCTCCAGTCTGCCACTGAGCCCATACAGTAAAGTTTTCATGTCAGATAGTGTACTTCGTTTTCTAGAATTTCCTTTTTTTTTCTTTTCTTATAATTTCCATTTTTCTACTGAGATGTCCATATATTTTCACTATGTCCAACTTTTCCTCTAAGTCCTGAGACTTCATATTGCCTGATTTTGTGGGCTCTTTTTTTTTTTCTCCTTGATTATAGTTCACATTGTCATACTTCTTATACTTTTTTTATTGTACACTGAGCATAAGAGATGGTGAGTTGTCAGGCCTTTAAGTTTACCTTGCCTTCCTTAAAAGCACTGGGTTTTATTCTGTCTGGCAGTTATTGTTGGTTTCCACTGATCTTGGAGGCTCAGTTTTCCTTTCTGAGGGTTGATCTGTTTCAATTTTGTTCTTATTCTTATGTCTTGGCTTTCTGGTGCCGTAACTGCATGTCTGAAGTTCTGGGGAGCCTGTCCCGAGGCACCTCTGTCCTGCTCCCAGCCCCATGGCAGCCGCTCGTTGGTGGATAGCATGGTTTCTTGGCCTGGGCGAGCACAGGCCAGTCCTCTATGTAGAAAACTCATGCAGCTTTCTGGACCACCCTCTCTGAAGCCCTCTTTTCTTTAGCGCCCGTGTCTCTGAAAGCCCCAAACTCCCCACTCCTCAGCTCAGTGAGACACTGACTTGGCTTGGGTTCCTGCTCTCCATACCAAGGTCCAGACCTGGCCCTGTTCAGAAGCCAGTAATTCTCCTCATGGAGATCATTATCCTTTGCCATGTTATTCATTGCAAGAAAAAAATTCTCTCAAATATTGTATCCAGTTTTATTATTTTTAATATCAGGAAGGCAACTCTGTTACTTCCTCATGAATGAAAGCAGAAGTGATCATTTTGACTTGAAATATATTGTTAGATTCTGTATACCAAACCAATATTTATTGGATTCCCTATAAAAATATTATACCAATCTAAAATAAATCATCTCACTAAATTTCAAATCTTTCTTCATTTGAAAATTATTTCTGCTTGATAAAGTGTCTGCTCAGATCTTTTGTCCATCGTTAAAGTAGGTTGCTTTTTTCTTTTTAACTTTTCAGAGTTTTTATATATACTCAATATATAAATCCTCTATGAAATGTGATTTTTCAGATATTCTCTTCTAATATGTAGTTTCTTTTCCTTCTCCTAATAGTGTTTTCCATAAAGAAAAATATTTTAACTTTATTGAAGTCCAATTTATCAATTTTTCCTTTTATGGATCAAGACTTTCTTATTATATATGGTTGTTTTTTCTTTTTTCTTGATCCAGGATCAAAATTCGTTTTCTTCTTTTTATTGTAACTTTTATAGTTTTACATTTAACCATTTTAATTTTATTAACCATTTAAGCTAATTTTATACACACTTTGTCTGCATTAGGGTCTTAGTTTTGTACATGGATATCCATACATTATCTATTCTTATATAACAGATCATCCCAAACTTGGTGGCTGAACACAAGCAACATTATTATCTCATAGTTTCTCTGGGTCAGGAATCTGGGAATAGCTTCCATGACTAGTTCTAGCTCAGGGTATCTCATGAGGATGCTCTCAGATGAGGCTACAGTCACCTTAGGGCTCCACTGGAGAGAATTTTCTCAGTTCCCAGTTCAGTCACATGGCAGTTGAAAGCCCTTGGAAGACTGCTCCCAAGCTTCTTCACATGGATGCTTAAATAGGATGCTAAAGTGTCCTTATCACATGACAGCTGTCTTCCAGAAGTGAGTGATTCAAATGATCCAGAAAGTGAGAATGCCACCAAGACAGAAGTCAGTCTTTTTAACCTAACCTTAGAAATGACATCCTTTCACATCTGCTGCTATTTGCTAGAAGCAAGCCACTGGTCCAGGATCCACTGAAGGAGAGAAGAATTAAGCTCCACTTCTTGAGAGAGAGAAAGCGTCAAAGGACTTGCACACACATTTTTTAAGCCACCAGTGTCCAGCACCATTTGTTGAAAGCAATGTCCATTTTCCATTAAGTTCCCTTTTCATCTATGTCACAAGTTAACTACCCAAATTTATGTGGGCTTATTTCTGGACTCTCATTCTGTTCCATAGGTTAGATAATTTTGTAGGAAAATACATATCAATCAAATTTTATTTCGATTATTTTAAGTTTGATTGGTTGGTGATCAGAAGCTCTATTTTACTCATATGTAATTACATTGCATTCTTCTCCAGCATCACAGGTGTCTGGCCTCAGAGCCTTCTTGCAGGGCTTCGCCAATAATATTAGAGTGACCCCAGGGAGCCATGTGTAATTGATACAATCCTGTAAAAACTACATGAAAGTCAATAAAAACTATTTATAAAAAAGAGTGCTTTGCTAGAAAAGTAAAGATCACATAAAAAGCTGAGAATACACTTGCAAGGTTTATTATAAAAGGATTAATATTTCTATTGCTTAGATTACATGAAAAAAAGAATATGTATAACAATAAAATAAAGAGGATCTGACATGAACATACAATGCATGGTGGACAAAATACAAGTGACCAATAAACTTAGGAAAATTAATCTTTACTATTTATCAAATAAATAGCAATTAAAACAACATTTTTTTGCCCATTCAGTTAACAAAGAGGAAAATGATTTAATACACAGTGCTGAATGGGAGCACCTTCATATACTTTCATTATGAAAATAATCATTGTTTTAAGTATTCTGAAGGGCCATTCATTGGTCTATTATGAGAACTATAAAAATGTGTTTGTACCCTTTACCACATTAAGTAAAATCAGAAATTATCACAAAAATGGGGATAAATTTTAATCAAAATATAGATATTAATTTTTCTGATTAAATAAGGTACACTAGGATTAAATGGGCTGCCCAGGTGGAATAATGGTTAAGGATCCACCTGCCAGTGTGGGGGATGCTGGAGACCTGGGTTAGACCCGTGAGTCAGGAAGATCCCCTGGAGTAGGAAATGATTACCCACTCCAGTATTCTTGCTGGAGAAATCCCATGGACAGAGGAGCTTGGCAGTCTACAAAAAGGCTCTACAGAGGAGCTTTTACAGTCCATGGGGCTGCAAAGAGTTGGACACGACTGAGTGACTGAACTGGAGAAGGCAATGGCAGCCCACTCCAGTACTCTTGCCTGGAAAATCCCATGGACAGAGGAGCGTGGTGGGGGGCAGGCCATGGGGTCACTAAGAGTCGGGCACGACTGAACGACTTCACTTTTACTTTTCACTTTCATGCATTGGAGACGGAAATGGCAGCCCACTCCAGTGTTCTTGCCTGGAGAATCCCAGGGACGGGGGAGCCTGGCGGGCTGCCGTCTATGGGGTCGCGCAGAGTCGGACACGACTGAAGCGACTTAGCAGCGGCAGAGTGACTGGACGTGCACTCGTGCACTAAGAGTAAACACTATGCTGGCATTTAGAAATGTATTTTCAAAGAATATTTACTGTCTTGGGAAGTGCGTGACATGTTAAGTGAAATAAGCAAGACCAGAAAAGTATGTATGTGTACACATAGACACACACTCACACACACACATATGCAAATATCTTGAGGTTCTATCCCCAAATAATAAAAGTGACTTTAGTTTTCTCTGGTTTAGTGGAATTATGGATGATTTTTATTTTCTTTATATTTTTTCATGATCTCTATATTTTCTGGACGGAATATGATTATCTTTATCACCATAACAAAAGTCTACTGTAAAGAGTAACAATTAAGTACACTCAGGAATTATGTAACTTGAGGAACTCTAAATTGAATTTTATTGTATTTTTTTAAACTTTTTAATGTCAAGATACTTTATATATTTGCATTTTTTTCTTAGTCAAGACATACCTATACTTAAGTGATAGAAAGAAAAAAAACTCTTATTTTTAGAAACTACTTGAAAGTCTTCCAGTTTTAATAAGATACGTATTCTGAAATATTTGTAATTTTTCATTCAAATTTAAAACTCAGGTGATTTACATATCTATTTCATGTATACATTAGATTATACCTCAGGAGAACGATACCCGCTCTAGCCTGACATATAAGTACATCATCCACGAGGACTCTGCACCTACAATCAACAGCAACAATGTCATCCAGGAAGAATTAGATACTTTTGAGTGGGCATTGAAGAGCTGGTCTCAGTGTTCCAAACCCTGTGGTGGAGGTAACAAATTGAACCCATTTATTATACTAAAATGTAATTCATATAAAAGCCAGTCTTCTTCCTTCTGCCTTAAGGATTGTGTCTAACTGAGGATACAACCTGAGAAATACCAGACATAACCAGAACTTACATATAAAGCATTTTGACTGAAATCTCAGGATCTACAAATGATAGGAATCCATTCATATCAATAGTAGACCATCTTAAAATTCCTTGGCCCTTTCCCCTTGTCTTATATCCATGCAGTGGTACCCTTGGTCACTTTTTTCTTTCCTAACTCTCCCAAACCTCAGTGTCTTTTGCTTCTTACCTTCCTTCTCCTCCGCTTTTACTTTCCATAATTCTTTTCAGCATTAATAATGGAAGAGCTCTTAGTTGTGCTATATACCAGATACTATTTTAAGTGTTTTATACTTTAATGATGGATGGCTCTAAGAGGTTGGTACTGTCTTTACCTCTATCATACTGGTGGGGAAAGTGACGCACAGGGAAGCTCAGCACTGTAAGATACAAACCCAGGTAGGTAGCCTGGCTTCTTCGTACCTGTTTATACTGCATTCTGCTACCTGTCCGCTCTCTCTCTGGAGTAGATCCATTAAGCTCAGCTCAAAGTTTCTCAGTCTCTCCCATTATCCATTCCTCTAGTTTGGAACAACAAGTGCTCCACAATGGAGCTAGCCTAGACAGAATTCTCTCACAATAGTAACACTTCATAGTTGAAAACAAGAAATTATTCACAGCAGGGAATGCCTGGGTAAATATTTTTACTTTTAAATTCAAAGATGTATTTTTAAAGGTTTTTCTCTAGAAAGGACAAAAAATGTTTTTAGATAATTATTTGAAATGACACTTTAGGTACTTTCTTAGTGGTTCAGTGGCTAAGACTGCACTTTTACTGCAGAGGGCACAGGTTCAGTCCCTGGTCAAGGAACTAAGATACTGTGTGCCACGGGTGTGGCCCAAAACTAAATGAAACAAAAATGATACTCTATCTACCACAAAATGATTATTTAATTTGGATCCTCCTACTGCATCTGCCTGCAGTACAGGAGACCCAGGCTTGATCCCTGGGTCAGGAAGATGCCCTGGAGAAGGAAATGGCAGTTTACTCCAGTATTCCTGGCTGGAAAATCCTATGGAGAAAGGAGCCTGGGGGGCTATAGTCCTTGGAGTCACAAGAGTTGGATACGACTTAGTGACTAAACTGCCACCAACCACCGCTGCGTCGTCGACATCTACTTGGTCACAAGACTTTCAGATGCACCTTTTTAATATCTGCTAGATCTATTCCTCCCTCATCAGGCTTCCTTCTCGACTTTGAAAGGGAAGATTATTGCAGAAGTCTCTTAACTAGCCAACTAAATTTGATTTTCTTCTCTTCATTTCTAGGTAATTTCTTGAATGGATGAATAAATGAATGAGTAGAATTATATTCCCTGATTCAGATCCTTCTTTCTCTCAATATGTTACCCTGAAGACAAAACATAATTTATGTAATATTCTTGACCAAAGTGAAAACCTGAATCGAACCGTTAGGAGACAGATAAACCCAGACTGTGGGACATTTTACAAAACAACTGGCTTATCATCTCAAAAATGTTAAAAGACAGAAAGAGATTAAAACTATTCCTGATTAATTCCATGACTACTAAATGCAATGCATGTTCTTTGACTGGAGAAACATTTTTATAGAGTACATTATAGGGCAATTGATAAATTTTGAATATCGTCTTTATATTAGATAATAGTATTATATTTGGGTTAAATATTCTGATTTTAAGAGTATATTGTAGCTATGTGGGATAACGTGCTTGTTGTGAGCTATATGCTGAGGTATTTAGAAGTGAAGAATCAGAATGTTAGCAACTTACTCTCAAAAGGTTCAGCAACATTTTATATGTAAATGTATATGTGGTACTCGTTTAGTTGCTAAGTCATGTCTGACTCTTGTGATCCCATGGACTGTAGCCTGCCAGGGTCCTCTGTCCATGGGATTCTCCAGGCAAGAATATTGAAGTGGGCTGCCATTTCCTTCTCCAGAGGATCTTCCCAACCCAGGAATCGAATGCGGCTCTCCTGCATTGCAAGCAGATTCTTTACTGATATAATCTGTTTATTATATGTTATAACTAATATATATGATGTAAAAATATGTATGTCAAATATGCTGACATGGTAAAAAAAAGGTTAATCTAGGTGTAAGGCATATTCATGTGCTTTCCTTACACTTTTTTAGATTTAAAATTTTCCAAAATTAAAAAATAATATATGTATACACATATATAATGTTTTTAAACATTAAAAAATAATATATATGTGTGTCAGTGACTCAGTCGTGTCCGACTCTCTGTGACCCCATGGACTGCAGCCCTCCAGGCTCTTCTGTTCATGGGATTCTCCAGGCAAGAATACTGGAGTGGGTTGCCATTTCCTTCTCCATTTCCCTCTTCATACCTGACCTCTAATCCAAGCCCCGCCCCTCACCCCGCCCCGCCACCCCCGTGCCCATCTCTTCCGTCCATATATATATGTTTTTTAAACGTCCAAGTCGGTGCCTGGGGAGACCCTCAATAACTCCCTAAACATTTGTCTGGCCCACAGATCTTTTAAGACCGGATCCCATACTTCAGCCATTCAAAGAGCCCTGAAGTTTTCTATCATTTCATTTGCTTGGACTATTGTTCTGCTTCATTCTCTTCGTTGTTGTTCAGTCTCTAAGTCATGCCCAACTTTTCTGGGACCCAGACACGGATACTGGAGTGGGTTGCCATTTCCCACTCCAGGGGATCTTCCTGACCCAGGGATCGAACTCATGTCTTCTTCAGGGGCAAGCAGGTTCTTTACCACTGAACCACCAGTGAAGTCCATTGCCTTTACTGGTGCTGTCTGAACTTGAGGATTCTGCCCAGGGAAGTGCTGATCTTGTAAACATTCTCTGTCTGTCCTCCAGCTAAGGCAGAGAACTTCCCCTCTGTGCTCCTTTGCTGCCCTCTACAGTCAATTATTGACATGGCTTTGTAGAAGCCTATGTCACTAGGTATGACATAGTTTTCCTGACTATCTTACTAGACTGTATTTCAGGATCTAGTTCATTAACAAGCATGAAGTTGCTATTTAATACTTTATATTTATTAAAGGATTTTTGTTTAACTTTTATTTAATTATTTAATTTGCTTCTGGAACTAGAGCACCTAGAACAGTGCCTGGCTCAATAAATATCTGATGAATGAAATGGATGAATAAATGATCAAATAGGTGACAGAATGAATAAATGACTAAATCAGAAATATATTTGCCTCCCCAGGTTTCCAGTACACTAAATACGGATGCCGTAGGAAAAGTGATAACAAAATGGTTCATCGCAGCTTCTGTGAGGTCAACAAAAAGCCAAAACCTATT
This sequence comes from Capra hircus, assembly GCF_001704415.2. Classification (NCBI taxonomy): domain Eukaryota; kingdom Metazoa; phylum Chordata; class Mammalia; order Artiodactyla; family Bovidae; genus Capra; species Capra hircus. The sequence continues at coordinate 87,974,794 of NC_030813.1, read as the reverse complement.
AGAAGAATGTGCAATATTCAGGAGTGCACACATCCGCTGTAAGCATTTATTTTACCTATCCTTATATACCAAGGACAAAATGAAAGGGATTTAAATGGCATTAGCTCTTTTTAGTTTTAATTTAATTTTTACTCGAAGCTAATATGTGTACCTGCTTACAGTGATCAGATTATTTCATAGAAATTATATAAACCTTTAGTCCTGTGTTTTTTAACCATATTTCTGCTTCTCACTTTTACTTGTGCTTCTCTTTATTGAAGTACAGTTGATTTACAATATTGTGTTAATTTCAGGTGTGCAAGAAAATTATTCCGTTTTTTTCCGATTACCTGACTTTATAGGTTATTACAAGATATTGAATATAGTTCCCTGTACTACACAGTAAATCCTTTCTGCTTCTCTATTTTAGGTATAGTAGTTTGTATCTCTTAATCCCATACTCTTAATTTATTCCTCCTCACCCCCCTTTCCCCTTTGGTAACCATAAGTTTGTTTTCTATATCCGTGAATCTGTTTTGTATATAGATTTGTTTATATGTGTGTGCTGTGCTTAGTCGCTCAGTCATGTCTGATTCTTTGAGACCCGATGGGCTGTAGCCCGCCAGGCTCCTCTGTCCATGGGGATTCTCCAGGCAAGAATACTGGAGTGGGTTGCCATGCCCTCCTCCAGGGGATTTTCCCAACCCAGGGATCGAAACCAGGTCTCCCTCATCGCGGGTGGATTCTTTACCATCTGAGCCACCAGGAACTTGACTATCTTTCTTGGGCCTGCTGAGTTAATTATCATATGTCCAGGTTTCTCTGGTGGCCAAAAGTACCTACGACTATGAAGTATAATATACCTCTCATGTAATACCTATCTTCAAATGAGAATCACTATTGAAGTCTTCAAAACTTGAGTAAACTTCCTCAGCTGCCACCATTCATTCTTACTGTCAGCTGACAACTAGGGCAATCTCAAACTCTGAAGAGCAGAAACTGCCAAGGTCTTAACTTGCTTATATTTTGGTGCTGCATATATGGGCTTCCCCGGTGGCTCAGTGGTAAAGAATCTGCCTGCCAATGCAGGAGCCACAGGTTCAATACCTAGGTTGGAGGAAAGAAAGGCAACCCACTCCAGTATTCCTGCTTGGGAAATCTCATGGGCAAAGGAACCTGGCGGACTACAGTCCACGAGGTGACAAGAGAGCCAGACCTGACTTAGTGACTAAACAGCTACAACAACAAGCTCCGTATATACAGAATTTTTAAAAAATGCAGAGAGAAAGTAACTTTGGAAAGGACAATTAGTGTGTTTCCATTACATTCTGACAGGTTGATTAGCTGGAGGTAATCAATGGTGACAACCCTTTGGGATATATGTAATGAAGTACTCTCCGTAATAGTGTATCCATAGCTAATTTAGAGAGTGCTGGGACACTGACATTGAACTTGGATGTGTAATTTGGGAATGTCCCCGAGGAAATCTTTTTTAAAATATCTGCTTGGAAATGTTTCTATCAGGTACATTCATGGAAGTGGTTTCTGCTCAAGCATACAACTTTTATCAGGTCAATAAGGGCCTGTCTGAAGAACAAAAATTTTCAAATATAATGGATATGTCAGGTAGCCTTCGCAGCAACAACCACAGAGATGGAACAGTAATCTCAGAATATTAAAACATGTGTAGAGTCATGAAGTAATGAAAAAGCAGCAGCAGTCAAATCAGTTTGTCATGGCAGGGATCAGATGGATCCTTTTTATATTTACTGTGAGATATAGGCAATGGCAACTCACTCCAGTACTCTTGCCTGGAAAAACCCATGGACAGGGGAGCCCGGTAGGCTGCAGTCCATGGGGTCGCTAGGAGTGGGACAGGACTGAGTGACTTCACTTTCACTTTTCATTTTCATGCATTGGAGAAGGAAATGGCAACCCACTCCAGTGTTCTTGCCTGGAGAATCCCAGGGATGAGGGAGCCTGGTGGGCTGCCGTCTATGGGGTCGCACAGAGTCGGACACAACTGAGGCGACTTAGCAGCAGCAGCATGAGATATTTAACACCCTGAGGCAAAAGTTCATTGGTATCATATTTTTAGTTTCCACATATAAGTGATATCACATGATATTTGTCTTTTTCTGACTTCACTTCCTATGGTAATCTCCAGGTCCATCCATGATAGTGTATGTGGTATTATTTCCTTCTTTTTTTGATGAATAATAGCAATCAGTATACCACATCCTGTTTACCAGTGGGGGCTAGTTTTGGAAACTACCATGATGCCTGAATCTAACGGGAAAACCTTAAGCTGAGTTTCCAAAGCCCTCTGTAGATGATCCTTTCTGAAGAGAGAAGGTTGTTTCAAAGTCACCGGGGAGGCAGAATACCAAGGCCTAAAAAATAGAAGTGTCAGACCTACTTTTGTTAGAAAGTTCTGAGACTGATGCATGCATATTTCTGAAGTTGCCTCCTGGGTGGTACCTCACCCAGAGAGCAGAAAAACCTAGGCTTACGGTGCCGGAAGGGGCGCACGGTGCCCCGGGGTTTCCATGGCCGATGTTAACCCCTCACGCCCACCCCCTGCAGCTGGGCGGCGGAAGAGTGGGAGCACTGCACCAAAACCTGCGGCACTTCCGGCTACCAGCTGCGCACGGTGCGCTGCCTCCAGCCGCTCCACGACGGCACCAACCGCTCGGTGCACAGCAAGTACTGCGCGGGCGACCGGCCCGAGAGCCGCCGGCCCTGCAACAGAGTGCCCTGCCCGGCCCCGTGGAAAACGGGGCCTTGGAACGAGGTGGGTGTGCGAACTCTGAGGGGCCGGGGAGGGGCGGCGTATGTGTGTGGAAGCATGTGAAACATATTTTAATTTCGCTTCTGTATCAGGTGGGCTTTGTGTGAATGGAGAAACTGTCACATTGTGTGGAATCAGTAAGCACCTGGGCGTATTAAGAAAAAAATGGTATTTTAAAACAGTGTTTGCATGTAAGATTCATTGATGGGGGCAAGCCACATTCGGATGCTTTGGGATACAACGCTGTCTATAAGGTGACTGATTTTCTAATATTAGTGTTGACCACATTGTCCCTCCTAGATACGTTTCAAATCCCTAACCTTGAATTCAGGGCCGTGCCCTATGTGACACCCCACTACTTGTGTGTGTGTGTGTGTGTGTGTGTGTGTTTAAATTGAGGTATAATTGATACAACACTACCTTAGATTCAGATGTACAACTTAATGATTTGGTATTTGTATACACTGCAAGATGATCACCAGCAATAAATAAATAAATCCCACGATAACTCTTCTTAATCTGTCTTCCTTTATTCCACCTCTTTGTCCCAGTCTGAGGAAACTGTTCACTCTTCCAAAGACCAGCTGGTTGGAGCCTCCTCCCTTCTGGCTGGCTTGCCCTTCCCTTTCTGTCTGTCTGACCATCTACCCATCATCCATCAAGGCTCAGCTTCATGGTCCAGAATACCACCTTTTCTGCAGTCCTTCTTCTTCATTCCAAAAGCAGAAGCCTACCAATGACTTGCTGATCACAGCAGTGTATCATAACTCCTGTCTTTGAGCCTGTGCTCAGCACTAGACCAAGCATTTCTCAAAAAAAAAAAAAAAAAAAAAAAAAGTGCCCCAGTGCCCAGTTGGTGCCTGTCTGAATAACGTCTGTTTGGTGACTGGCTGAATCAGTGTCTCAGTCCGTGTATCAACCACAGATCTTTGATGTTTCTAAAGATTCCAAATAAGGAATTATGGGGCCGTAGAAGAGTGGCTAGGAGGACAGGGACTCAAAAAAGCAGATAGAGAATGAAGGAGGAAGTGGAGAGCAGACCCAGGATGGAAGGAACAAGCCAATGAAAGTTACCTGCACAGGACTGGAAGAACTCACCTTTCACTCTCTTCAGAGCCCTAGAACAAGCCTTCTTCCTCTGCAGATCCTACCTAGATCAACAGCATGGCTATTTCTGGTCTTAGTTTTAGAGCAGTTAGCCCCTTCCTTAAATAAATGAATTTGTGGGAATAGAATAATAGTAGTTCCAGCATAGCACATGAGTCAGTTTGCCATCTGTAAGGAAGGTGAGAGAAGGGGAAGCTCAATCCGAGATCCGCTCCCTGAAAATGGACTCCGCCGCTGGTTTTAGGAACCCCACTCCAGTACTCTTGCCTGGAAAATCCCAGGAACAGAGGAGCCTGGAAGGCTGCAGTCCGTGGGGTTGCTGAGGGTTGGACACGACTGAGTGACTTCACTTTCACTTTTCACTTTCATGCATTGGAGAAGGAAATGGCACCCACTCCAGTGTTCTTGTTTGGAAAATCCCAGGAACGGGGGGAACGGGGGAGCCTGGTGGGCTGCCATCTATGGGGTCACACAGAGTCAGACAGGACTGAAGCGACTTAGCAGCACCAGCAGAAAGTGTTAACACTGTAACAATGACTTCTTCAGCATCAAATGCTTCCTAAGTTCCAGACTTAACCTGCTTTACATACATTGTTTCCTTTGCTTCATTTACTCCCAACAGTTCTCTTGAGACTTTCAGAGAAAAAGCAATGTTCCCAGGCTGGTGAAGGATGAAGCCAGGGTATAAACAGGATTCTCTGTCTCCAAAGTCGCTGTAACACTGCATAGCAGAGAAAGAACCCCAGAGCTATATATGCATGTATGCTTGTGTGTGCATGTGTGTGCCTGAGTGTGCACATGGGGAAAGGAAGAGAGGCAGTCTTGGTGGAGTAAAACGTCTACAATCATAGCCTTTGTTTCTGTAGTGTTCAGTGACCTGCGGTGAGGGAACAGAGGTGAGGCAGGTCCTCTGCAGGGCCGGTGACCACTGCGACGGGGAGAAGCCTGAGTCTGTCCGAGCTTGTCAGCTGCCTCCCTGTAATGGTAGGTGTGACACGGATTGATTTCACTGCTCTGACCATGGTTATCTTTTTTCTTTATTTTGATTTTTTAATTAATTCATTTATTTTAATTAGAGAACAATTACTTTACTGTGATGGCTTTTGCCATACATCAGTAAGAATCGGCCATAGGTATACATGTGTCCCCCAATGCTGAACCTCCTCCCCACCTCCCTCCCCTCCCCTATCGCTCTAGGTTGTCCCAGAGCATCAGCTTTGAATACCCTGCTTCATGCATCAAACTCTCACTATGACCATGTTTTTGAGCCACAAAAAAGGAGAATTTCCTTTGGGGACAAGCTCTGAAATTCCCGTTTGCTTATTGAAAAATAACTTTAGGAGAACACACTTGAAATATTAGCCTAATACAGTTCTTTAAGATGGGTGTCTGAGGCAGTATCCCCTCCAGTTAGGTAGCATCACCACTGCAGCCTCCATGATCCCCAGTGGACGGTAATGCTAGGGTGAGGGCCGTATCACCCCATATGAAGTTTCTGTCAATCTGTGTCTCTAGAAGAAGCTACTTATTTTCTCTCTGATTTTCTTTATAACTTCACATTATTGTTAAAGGCATAATAATGCAGAATGTTATGCAATGTTTTACTAAAATTATTCAGTTGAGACATTCAGATGATAAATGTCATTCACAAAGCCGTTTCCAATACCTGCATCCATATCCATGAAAGTGAAAGTCGCTCAGTCATGTCTGACTCTTTGCCGCCCCTTAGACTATACAGTCCATGGAATTTTCCAGGCCAGAATACTAGAGTAGCCTTTCCCTTCTCCAGGGGATCTTCCCAATCCAGGGATCGAATCCAGGTCTCCCGCATTGCAGGCATATTCTTTACCAATTGAGCCACAAGAGAAGCCCAGGAATACTGGAGTGGGTAACCTATCCCTTCTCCAGTGGATCTTCCCAACCCAGAAATTGAACCTGGGTCTCCTGCATTGCAGATGATTCTTTACCAATTGAGCTATGAGGAAAGCCCAAATATTCAACAAATGTGCTTGCAAAATAGGCACCTTGTACCTAGGCTAAAATTTGCTTGACCTATTCCTTCAGTATTGCAAAAACAGAGTCTCTTTTCTTTATTTTAAAGTGCAGATCTTCCTCAATTTACAGGAGAGTTATATCCTGATAAACTCTTTCTGAGTTGAAAATACATTCAGTCAAAAATGCATTTAATACAACTGACTTACAGAACAGGGCTTCCAAAGTGGCTCAGTGATAAAGAACCTGCCTGCCAATGCAAGAGATGTAGATTCCATCACTAGGTGGGGAAGATTCCCTGAAGGAGGAAATGGCAACCCGCTCCAGTTTTCTTGCCTGGAGAATTCCATAAACAGGGGAGCCTGGTGGGCTAGGGTCTCAAAGAGTCAGACATGACTGAGCATGCATGCATATGTCGTCGCGTGGGCGCAACTTAATGAACACCATGCCCTAGCCTTAAACATGCTCGTAACACTCATGTTAGCCTACACTTGGGCAAAACCATCTAACTCAAAGCTTATGAGTAGTTGTCTGGGTACAGTATGATTAAAAGGTGTTTGCCCTGGCGATCACCTGACTGACTGGGGGCTGTGGCTGCTGCCCTGCCTAGCATCACGAGAGGATCATTCCATTTATCACTAACCCAGAAAAGATCCAAATTCAAAATTTGAAGTACAGTTTCCACTGAATGTATATGGCTTTCACACCATTGTGAAATCCATAAATCAAAAGTGGAACTGTCATGAGTCCGGGATGTCTGTGTAATTCAATTTGCTGTTGTAATAAATAGCATATATGGATGGTTTCAGCTTCTATAGCTCTGTCTCCTTCTTCCTTTTCTGTCACTTTCTCTACATCTGCCTGTGAGCTGTCTGCCTCGTTTTGTGTCTCCACTTCACTCTCCTCTCATTTCCTCTGTGGGTCTCACTCCCTGCTTTTGATTTACTGTTGCCTGCTGTTTGTGGGTTGCTCCCGTTCTGTGTACTCCGCACATGCTTTTTCCACTCACTTTTTCTTCTCTCCCTCTCTCACTCACTCTCTTCCTCTCCTGGCCTCCCTTCCTCCTCCTCATCTCTCTTTCCCTGTCCCCTTCACTCTCTCCCTGTGTCTTCCTGACTTCTTTTTCTTCGTTTCCCTCTTTTTCTCCCTGATACCCCTCATCCTTCCCTTTCTGGCACATGTGTCTAAAGGTGTCCTTCTTTCTCCTCCACTTTTATCTGTCCTTCCCTCCCCTCTCCCTGTCTCTGTCACTCGCCCTCTGTCTCTCCATCTTCCCTTCTCTTCCCCTCTTCCCCATCTCGTCTTCCCCACCTTCTTTCTTTCCCAACCCCCAGTGTTCCTTCCCTTCTGACTCTCCGTGCCTGTCTCTCTCTCTGTCTCCCTTCCTATTCTCCCATTACCTGTCTAGTCTTCCTTGTGAATTATCCCTCTGCACATTTCCCTTTGATAATGTGGGGTGGCATGAACAAGTATGACCATGAGGGGGAGACAAAGGACTTACATACTTAATCATTTTTCTCTGGAAAGTATATTTGAAAGTTCAAAGCACAAGTCAAAGCCAAAATAACAAATTTACCTACTCAGAAGCTGTAAAATTACTGCCACTGTAATGTTTTACTCTTATAAAAGTGTTACTGTCAGAAGGCTAAACACTCTGTAAGCTTTATTGATCTCAATGACTGGTAGAGCTGTATATTTCTGCAAATATGCCCAATTGTCAGCAGGTATGTGCTTGATTCTCTTCCTTAATCCAAAAGAAAATATTATAGGCATAGAAAGACATAAGCATAGAAAAAATAATTTGGATACAATAAGGGATTGATACTTGACATAAAACTCATTAATTTGCAGGGATTTGCAACCTAATTAGGATTACAACCTAATTCTTTTCTAGTATGAGATGTTCAGATGCTTCACACTGTATCATAGGTGTGTAAATGTCAGGCAAAGACAAGTCATCTTAGAGTGTAGGAAGTGTACATGACATTCAAACTCTAACAAAGGTGATAAGGTTTAATCTTTATTGGTCTTGCCAACTGACCCTCCTCTTTTGATCCCCCCCTCAAACTTTAGAAAAGGGATTCAATTTCTTTGGCAAGTTATATAGCAAGTTCCTTACCTAGCAATGTAGAATTACCCAACATTACATCGTCATGGTGATTGTATTACATAAATGCCACAATTTATAATTCTTTGCGTTTATTATTTGGATATGAGATCAGTATTCTGTGTGGGATTATGCACATGGGCTCTGCATAGAATATGCCCTGGAATGGCTAAAAAGAAGTACAGACTTTTTATGAACTCAATGTTTGGATTTTTTGAAATCTAATTCTTACAACTTATGATTAATAAAATTTTAAAATAATGGAAATAGTATGTACAAACACACCTCCCAAGTGTTTTATAAGTGGTACTCAGTATTCTTTAAAGTACTGTCAATTTGATAAAATTAACAATGTATTATTCATAAGAAAGTTGGCACATGTTACACAGATTTGTGCTTTCAAATAACAAATAACCTGAGAACATTCAATGGTAAACATGAAACTATTGCTTCACTCTGGAGAATATACTCTGAATCAAAATTGTATCTTGATTTTTCTTTTAGTAATATAGTTTTAAGATTTAATATGTTCCAACAAATCTTTAGTATTTTTTATTTTCAATTTAAACTTAATATAGAGACTACTCTATCATAAAGACAGAACTATCATAAAATTTTTAAAAACAGATGCCTCTCTATATCTTAAAAGTATGATAAATCCAATATTCTATTTTCTAAAATCAGAAATACATTCCTAAGAAGAAAAAAATACCCTCGATCTGAAGACTCTTGATGGGAATGTGAAAGTGCTGGTCAATTCAAGTGCTTTGCATAGAGAGAATAACTTTTTTTAGTAAATTTATTCTAATATTCATATTTTAACTCAAAGGCTTATGTGGAAAACACCCATCAATGGTAGATCTTAGTTAAATCTTTTTATATTCATAAACGATTTTCATGCTTTTCCTCCTTTTATTTTTAGCTATATTTATTTTTATATTTAAATGAAATATAGTTGGCATACAACATTATGTCATTTCATTATGAAATGAGGACCACAATAAGTCTGTCCCCATACAAAGTTAGCACCATATGACTGGCCATATTCCTTATGCTCTGTGGGACATCCCTATGGCTTATTTATTTTGTAATTGGAGGTTTATACCTCTTAATCTTCTTCACCTATTTTGCCCCTCCCTTAGTAACCACTCCTTTGTTCTCTGAGTTTATGATTCTGTTTTTGTTTTATTTTATTTTTTTAGATTCCACATATAAGTGAGTTCATACAATATATATCCTTTTCTGTCTTATTTCACTTAGCATAATGCCCTCTAGCTCCATGCATATTGTCCACTGTTTATGTTTGGATATATGTCTTATTTTATTTTTCTTTGAATCTCTGTAGATGAGCCATGTTTGGGAGATAAGTCCATATTCTGTCAAATGGAGGTACTGGCACGATACTGCTCCATACCAGGTTATAACAAGTTATGTTGTGAGTCCTGCAGCAAGCGCAGTAGCACCCTGCCACCGCCGTACCTTTCAGAAGCTGCTGAAACGCATGATGATGCTATCTTTAACCCCAGTGACCTCCCTGGATACCTAGTGATGCCTACATCTTTGGTTCCGTACTATTCAGAGACTCCTGCTGAAAAGAAGAAATCTTTGAGCAGAATCTCTTCCATAGCAGGTCCAAATGAGCATGCTGCTTTCAGGCCAAACAGTAAATCCAATGGTGCTAACTTATCCCAGAGGCAAGCACAGCCAGCAGAAAATAAAACTCTGGGACCGGCCTCCCCACCCACCAAGAGTGGCCACCTCAGTTCATCTCCACAACTGGCTGCTGCCCCCTTCCTTGCAGCCAGTGATTCCATAGGTGCTTCTTCTCAGGCAAGAACCTCAAAGAAAGATGAAAAGCTTATTGACAAGAGACGTCCGCTAAGGTCATCCACGTCGGAAAGATGAGCAAGGGAAGCCAAAAGGCTCGATGTCGGTGAAAAATCTGGAGGACCTGCCTCTCTCCATGGTGCATACAGCTTGTCTAAAGTGGAACTCTCCATCAATCATCAGCTCATTTTCTCTGTGAGTGGAAGAAAAAAAAGTGCTGGTTCACTTTCTAGTTGCTTTCGCCCTTCTTTTGTTCTGCCTCGACTCATTTACCAGAATTCATTGGAAGAAGGCACCAAAGATTATTGACTGGAGGAAAGTAAGTTGTTAGGTGTGTGGGTCATTTTCTAAAGCAGGAAAGGGACTGGAACCAATTGTGCATGTCAGCTGATTTCTTTTTTAATTTTAAAAAATTACAGTAAAAAGAAAAAAGAGATGCCAATGGTTTACACTTTAACAAAAAGTTTTGGAGCAAAGAATTCTTAGACTTGTATTCCTATTTATCTATATTAGAAATATTGTATGAGCAAATTTGCAGCTGTTTGTGTAAATACTGTATATTGCAGAAATCAGTATTATTTTAAGAGATGTGTTCTCAAATGATTGTTTACTGTGTTACATTTCTGGATGTTCTAGGTGCCTGTCATTGAGTATGGCCTTATTTGACATTGTATGAGTTGATTTTCAAAGGAGAATATTACAAAGAAGTTAGAATTGCAGCTACTGACAATACAAAGGGTTGGGTTGTGTGGTTTTGTTTGATCAACAATGTGACACGTAAATTACAGAAAAAGAATAGATAAGCTGCAGATATTACCTTCCATCCTTTAAATAAAGAAGAATAAGATTAGTGTCTTAGCATACTTGTAGTCACAGGGAACAGAGACCAGTAAATGAGCCCATGCAAGACAAAACAGAAACCTTTTACCAGGGCTTCAGTAGACACCATTGATTGTCTTCTGTTCTTGTGTTGTTTTGAGTTGTCTCATTGTTGACCTATACAAATGTGTATACTCAATGTACTGTAATAATAATGAAAAATGTTCTGAGATCATTTGTATGTTGGTAGCTGAGAAAAGCATCATGAAACTAGATTAACACTCAAATAGAGTAGGGCTGTAGGGCTCTAGAAGCAGGTTCAAGACAGTATTTGTCAATGGTTGCGATATTTATTTTCCGCATGGTTCATAGTCACATGGTCACAACCACAATGCATCTGACTGCAATAATGTGCTAGTAATTTATGTCAGTGATCAGTTTACTTACAGTGAAGCCAGAAGTTCCAGGGAGTAGATGTAAAGTATCTGTATATAGAATTCAGAACTGAAGATATTTATTAAAATTTGATTTTTTTTCTTGATAGTATTTTTATGTACTAAATATTTACTCTAATACCAATGACATATTTTGGTAAACTAGAGAGACATAAATAGAGCTGCATGCTTTGTTCTGTACATAGAGGAGAAATTTAAGCAAACTAAAGCAGCCAAATCAAAGAAATAAATTTGAAAATTGATGTTATACAAAGCTTTTGCAATTTTAGAGGAGCTGATGCAAAGTTGGTAACTTGTTCCCCTTCAGTGAAACATAAAATTGTATGGGCTCAGACAGCTAGCTGTTTAATGAAATACTAAATTAGAAACAACAGAAAAGAAGTATGTGAAAGAAATTAGTATTTCATGAATTACACTTTAAAGGAAAAAAAAAGATAAATGTTGTCAGCATAATGATTTTGAAGTCAGTTTCTGAACCATCTAAAACTACAGTTTGCAAACTAAAATGTAAATATGTTAACCTCTCAACACAGAAAATGTGCAAAAACTTTTTGCATTTTAACCATGGTAAAAATAATAGCTTCATCTATTGACTCTATACCTCTAAAGAATCGCTGCTACTTGGTGCAAGACTTTTGAAGGTCAAATGAATTAGGTGAATTCCAGATTGTAAATCTCTGAGCCTCAAGCAGAAATCTTTTTTTTCTTCCCTAAAATTTCAGAATGAAATTCTCTCTAGTTTGCTTGCGTGTGCATGCATCTAGTCCACAGGGGATTACAGAGAAAGCTGGTCACACACATACACCTCTCATAAAGATGTATATATTCATTATACTTCTGATCTTTGAGCTTCCTTTTCTACTAAGCTAAAAATTCCTTTTTATCAAAGTGTACACTACTGATGCTGATTGTTGTATTGGGAGCACGTAGCAATAAAAATGTTAACAAAGTATAGACCTGGCTCAATTGAAATTTTTATCATTAGATTCATCAGTGAGGAATGGTAACCAAGTTCTTTCCTGCTACAAAGTTAAATAGTATCAAGTTCAATTGCTACTTGTGCTTTCTCCAAAGGGGCTCAAAGAAAGTGACAGGGGCTCTTCTTTTCACATCAGGGTGCATCATACTATTTTTTACAAAAGAAAATAAGAGGCTATGAGGTGACTTTTTTTTGCCTAAATCCATTCCACAGAACTTAGAGAAAGTGGCAATAATGCTAATGGGATAAGAAGGAAAAGGGGCTCCTTCTAGTTTTAAAATGTGTCATCTCGGGATAGTTTTTAGAAAAGCTACTATCAGCTCTGAACCCTGAGGACTGATGAAAACACATGACCCACGACTCAGGAGGACCATCCAGAGGAGGGGGCTTCATCATGTAACAAGGAGATACAGTGTTGCCATAGTTTCTAGTCTAAGCTGCAAAGGCAGAGGACTCAGGTTTGCACCCCACCTACCACTTCACGCCTGAATTGATCTTGGGTGATCTAACTAGATTTCAGTTGCCTCATCTGCCAAAAAGGAGGCAGAATTATCAAATTTCACTGTGGAACTGCTGTTAAAAATGAGCTTAAGTAAAATTGGTAGCCAAGCCCTAACATATACTAATTCAAAATAAATATCAACTTCCTCATTGTGGTTTCCCCAATCTCCTCCTCATCTTCAGTTCAGTTCAGTTCAGTTGCTCAGTCATGTCTGACTCTGCGACCCCATGAACTGCAGCATGCCAGGCCTCCCTGTCCATCACCAACTCCTGGAGTTTACCCAAACTCATGTCCATTGAGTCAGTGATGCCGTCCAACCGTCTCATCCTCTGTCATCTCCTTCTCCTCCTGCCCTCAATCTTTCCCAGCATCAGGGTCTTTTCCAGTGAGTCAGCTCTTCACATCAGGTGGCCAAAGTATTGGAGTTTCAGTTTCAACATCAGTCCTTCCAATTAAACCCCAGGACTGGTCTCCTTTAGGATGGACAGGTTGGATCTTCTTGCAGTCCAAGGGACTCTCAAGAGTCTTCTCCAACACCACAGTTCAAAAACATCAATTCTTCAGCACTCAGCTTTCTTTATAGTCCATCATCTTCACTATGTAGCAAAATCACAGCATTTCTTTTAGACTCTGCAACTTGCTTGGCTTTCAGTCACCATGTCTCATTAATGGTGGCAGAGAACAAAGTTTCAGGATCAAAAGACAAACAATTTAGCTTTAAAAATTGATAGGAAGGACAAACTATTTGCAAATAATCTCTGATCATTGATTTGAAAGAATTTTAGCAGAATATACCCACTCTCCATTTATGAACAATAAATAATGAAACGAAGGAATAATTATGTATCTCTGCAAAGATAATAAGTGGTACAATAATGCCCAAAATTATTAGCAAATAAAGCATTTCTCATGTATTGATGTTAATTAATATACTTTGTAAAAATGTCGTTATTCCTTTCTACATATTATGAAGCCACTGAAATATAAGATATAAGAGAAAAAAGTTAATTGAAATGATGAAAACATAGAAAAGGATAATACTTGTTTTTAAAAATACTAAAGAGTTAGAAAGTAAAATGCTAAGGTAAAACTGCATTCAGTCAATTCAGTTCAGTCGCTCAGTCGTGTCCGACTCCTTGGGAACCCATGGACTGCATCACGCCAGGCCTCCCTGTCCATCACCAACTCCCAGAGCTTGCTCAAATTCGTGTCTATCAAGTTGGTGATGCCATCCAAACATCTCATCCTCTGTCATCTACTTCTCCTCCAGGCTTCAATCTTTCCCAGCATCAGGGTCTTTTCCAATGAATCAGGTGGTCAAAGTATTGGAATTTCAGCTCAACATCAGTCCTTCCAATGAATATTCAGGATTGATTTCCTTTATAATGGACTGGTTGGATCTCCTTGCAGTCCAAAGGACTCTCAATAGTCTTCTCCAACATCACAGTTCAAAAGCATTAATTCGGTGCTCAGTTTTCTTTACAGTCCAACTTTCACATCCATACATGACTACTGGAAAAACCATGGCTTTGATTATATGGACCTTTGTTGGCAAAATAATATCTCTGCTTTTGAATATGCTATCTAGGTTGGTCATAGCTCTTCTTCCAAGGAGCAAGCGTCTTTTAATTTCATAGCTGCAGTCACCATCTGCAGTGATTTTGGAACCCCCCCCACCCAAAAAAAAAATAAAGTCTGTCACTGTTTGCATTGTTTCGCCATGTTTGCCATGAAGGAAAAGAAGTTCCCCCATTATCTTTGCCATGAAGATGGGACCAGATGCTATGATCTTCATTTTTTGAGTGTTGACTTTTAAGCCAACTTTTTCACTCTCTTCTTTCACTTTCATCAAGAGGCTCTTTAGTTCTTTTTCACTTTCTGTGATAAGAGTGGTGTCATCCGCGTATCTGAGGTTATTGATATTTCTCCCAGCTATCTTGATTCCAGCTTTTGCTTCATCCAGCCCGGCATTTTGCATGAAGTACTCTGCATATAAGTGAAATAAGCAGGGTGACAGTGTACAACTTGGGCATACTTCTTTCCCAGTTTGGAACCAGTTTGTTGTTCCATGTCCAGTTCTAACTGTTGCTTCTTAACCAGCATATAGATTTCTCAGGAGGCAGGTAAGGTGGTCTGGTATTCCCATCTCTTTAAGGATTTTCCACAGTTTGTTGTGATCCACACAAAGGCTTTGCCATAGTCAATAAAGCAGAAGTAGTTCTATGATCCAGAGGATGTTGGCAATCTGATCTCTGGTTCCTCTGCCTTTTCTAAATCCAGCTTGAACATCTGGAAGTTAACAGTTCACATACTGTTGAAGCCTTGCTTGGAGAATTTTGAGCATTACTTTGCTAGCCTGTGAGGTGAGTGCAATTGTGAGTTAGTGTGAACATTCTTTGGCATTGCCTTTCTTTGGAATTGGAATGAAAACTGACCTTTTCCAGTCCTATGGCCACTGCTGAGTTTTCCAAATTTGCTGGCATATTGAGTGCAACACTTTCACAGCATCATCTTTTAGGATTTGAGATAGCTCAACTGGAATTCCATCACCTCCACTAGCTTTGTTTATAGTAATGCTTCCTGAGGCCCACTTGACTTCATGTTCCAGGATGTCTGGCTCTAGGTCAGTTATCACACCATCGTGGTTATCTGGGTCATTAAGATCTTTTTTGTATAGTTCTTCTGTGTATTCTTGCCAACTCTTCTTAATATCTACTGCTTCTGTTAGGTCCATACGATTTCTGTCCTTTATTATGGCCATCTTTGCATGAAAATTTCCCTTGGTATCTCTAATTTTCTTGAAGAGATCTCTAGTCTTTCCTATTCTATTATTTTCCTCTCTTTTCATTGATTACTGAGGAAGGCTTTCTTATCTCTTCTTGCTATTCTTTGGAACTCTGCATTCAGATATTTATATCTTTCCTTTTCTCCTTTGCCCTTAGCTTCTCTTCTTTTCTCAGCTATTTGTAAGACCTCCTCAGACAAACATTTTGGCCTTTTTTGCATTTCTTTTTCTGGGGGATGGTCTTGATCTCTGCCTCCTGTACAATGTCACGAACCTCCATCCATAGTTCTTCAGGCACTCTGTCTATCAGATCTAATCACTTGAATCTATTTGTCACTTCCACTGTGAAACTGTAAGGGATTTGACTTAGGTCATACATGAATGTCTAGTGTCTAATGTCTAATGTTTTCCATACTTTCTTCAATTTAAGTCTGAATTTGGCAATAAAGCCTTCACAATCTGAGCCATAGTCAGCTCCCAGTCTTATTTTTGCTGACTGTATAGAGCTTCTCCATCTTTGTCTGCAAAGAATATAATCAATCTGATTTCAGTATTGACCATCTGGTGATGTCCAGGTATGGACTCCTCTCTTGTGTTGCTGGAAGAGGGTGTTTGCTACGACCAGTGCATTCTCTTGACAAAACTCTGAAAACGCTGTCAGTCTTTGCCCTGCTTCATTTTTTACTCCAAGGCCAAATTTGCCTGTTACTCTACATATCTCTTGACTTCCTACTTTTGCATTCCAGTCCCCTATGATGAAAAGGACATCTTTTTTGAGTGTTAGTTCTAGAAGGTCTTGTAGGTCTTCATAGAACCATTCAACTTCAGCTTCTTCAGCATTATTAGTTGGCACACAGACTTGGATTACTATGATATTGAATGGTTTGCTTTGGAAATGAACAGAAATCATTCTGTCGTTTTTGAGGTTGCACCCAAGTACTGCATTTTAGACTCTTTTGTTGACTATGACGGCTACTCCATTTCTTCTAAGGTATTCTTGTTCACAGTAGTAGATATAATAGTCATCTGAGTTAAATTCCCTGATTCCAGTCCATTTTAGTTCACTGATTCCTAAAATGTCAATTTTCACTCTTGCCATCTCCTCTTTGACCACTTCCAAATGCCTCGATTCATGGACCAAACATTCCAGATTCCTATGAATTACTGTTCTTTACAGCATTGGATTTTAATTCCATCACCAGTCACATCCACAAGTGGACATTGTTTTTGCTTTGGCTCCATCTCTTCATTCTTTCTGGAGTTATTTCTCCACTGACATCCAGTAGCATATTGGGCACCTACTGACCTGGTGACTTCACCTTTCAGTGTCATATCTTTTTGCCTTTTCATACCATTCATGGGGTTCTCAAGGTAAGAATACTGAAGTGGTTTGCCATTCCCTTCTCCAGTGGGCCACATTTTGTTAGACCTCTCCACCACGATCCATCTGTGTGGTGGCCCCACATGGTATGGCTCATAGTTTCATTGAGTTAGACAAGATTGTGGTCCATGTGATCAGTTTCATTAGTTTTCTGTGATTATAGTTTTCATTCTGTCTGCCCTCTGAGGGATAAGGATTAGAGGCTTATGGAAGCTTCCTGGTGGGAGAGACTGACTGAGGGGGCGGGGGGACTTGTTCTGTTGGGCAAGGCCATGTTCATTAAATCTTGAATCCAATTTTCTGTTGGTGGGGGGGACAGTGTTCCCTCCCTGCTGTTGACTTGAGACCAAACTATGGTGGAGGTAATAAAGGTAATGGCGACCTCCTTCAAAAGGTCCCGTGCACGCACTGCCACACTCAGTGCCCCCGACCCTGCAGCCCCCGACCCTGCAGCAGGCCATCACAGACCTACACCTCTGCCAGAGACTCCTGGACACTCACTGGCAAGTCTGGGTCAGTCTCTTGTGGGGCTCACTGCTCCTTTTTCCTGGGTCCTGGTGCATACAAGGTTTTGTTTATGCCTTCCAAGAGTTTGTTTCCCAAGCCTTGTGTAAGTTCTGGTGGCACTATGGTGGGATTAATGGTGACCTTCTCCAAGAGGGCTTAATGTCAGGTCTACTGTACCCAGATCCCCTGTCCCTGCGATGGGCCACTGCTGACCTGTACCTCCATAGGAGACACTAAGACACTCAAAGGCAGGTCTTGCTCAGTCTCTGTGGGATCTCCTGGTGCTCGTGAGGTTTTGTTTGAGCCCTCTGAGCATCTCTGGTGCGTATGGGGCTTGGAGTTTTATTCTAAATGAGATTTCGCCCCTTGTGGCTCAGCTGATAAAGAATCTGCCTGCAATGCAGAAGACCTGGGTTCAATCCCTGTGTTGGGAAGATCCCCTGGAGAAGGGTACAGCTACCCACTCCAGTATTCTGGCCTGGAGAATTCCATGGACTATCCATGGGGTCCCAGAGAGTCTGACATGACTGAGTAACTTTCACTTCACTTCATAAAAGTGAATAAAACTGCATAAAATGAGGTAAAATATCAGATGCATAAGTAAAATATAACAAACAGGCATTATTAACACATCAATTAATACATTAGAAAACATTCTGAGCCCAGACACTTTTGAATAATACACTTTGAGCTAGTGAGCTAATTTATTTAAAATATTCCTATCAAGAAAAACATAATCTACTGAAATAAATTTGTCAACAAAAGCACAAATTCTAAACCAAAACAAGGTGTTATAAATTCTGCAAGCTCATTGTAGCGTTTACCGAAGAACTGGAATGACCCCTAAATTTCTCCCATCCTGACTTATGGCAGGGGTGTAACAAGGTTACTCATCACTTCCCTGGTGACACTAGTGTCACTTCATTAATATAGTTGGTCAGAAAAGCTGCTCTTTTCCAGCCAACTCATAGTTTTGGTTAAATTGTTGATTTGACCAATTAGCTTTTAATCACCTGATTGTTAGCAATTTCCCTGGGGCTGAGTAGTGTTGCCTGTCTTTTTAAACTATCACCTCCCCCTCAAAATACTTTAATGTCAAGGAAGAAAATAATTATTCACACACAAGTGTTATTCACACTCAGATCACAAGTGTTAATATCCTACTCTATAGTTTCATTCCCAAAGCTTAAACCAAAAAAAAGCAAACAAAACAAAGTTCTATAATCCTCTACTGAATAAACACATAAAATAACAAAGTGGGAAGGATATCCAAAAAAGAGGAGATATATGTAAGTATGGCTGATTCACTTTGCTATAGAACAGAAACTAACACAACATTGTAAAGCAACTATACTCTGATCAGATTTAAAAAAAAAAAAAAAAGAAAACACTTATCTATCACTTGCCATCATCTCTTTTCAGGATATAGTGAAAGAGCCTCCTGGTGGTAGAATTGAAGACACTTAGATGGCTGCAGTCCATGGAGTCGCTAAGAGTTTGACACAACTGAGTGATTTCACTTTCACTTTTGACTTTCATGCGTTGGAAAAGTCAATGGCACCCCACTCCAGTACTCTTGCCTGGAAAATCCCATGGATGGAGGAACCTGGTAGGCTGTAGTCCATGGGTTGCTAAGAGTCTGACCCAACTGAACGAGTTCGCTTTCACTTTTCACTTTCATGCATTGGAGAAGGAAATGGCAACCCACTCCAGTGTTCTTGCCTTGAGAATCCCAGGGACGGGGGAGCCTGGTGGGCTGCCATCCATGGAGTCGCACAGAGTCGGACACGACTGAAACGACTTAGCAGCAGCAGCAGCAGATAAGATAAACTGGGGTCCACAGAAAAGTGCCTCCTAGGGGAGGAAAGCATTAGAACCCTAGAGAGAGGAACCTGGAGTTTGGAGGGCAACATAGAGGACTTCAAGAAGCAGGTGTGTGGAAGTGAGGATTCTTTTATAAAGACTTTTAAAATATACTTGTTTTTGTTGTATGGCAACCCCCACTCTCCTCCCCACTCACAGAGACATTCCACAAGACTTTAGTAAAACTGCTTTTGGCGTCTTTTGAATGCTACACTGTGTAGAAACAAGACGGGAAGGTAGGTGTGTGTGTGTGAGAGAGAGAGAGACAGAGATATAGAGACAGAAAGAGAGAGACAATGAAAGAGAGACAGAAAGAGAGCACGCATGAGGTTGGCATGTAATAAATGGTAAGTTAATACCATAACCATGGATGAGACTGTCCACATGGTAACAGAAACTACTAGACTATTTTGTTGTGCTGGCTGGTTTCTACTCTACTTTTTACTTCATGGCTGTCAACCACATACTTGTGACCTGCTGAATTAAGATACACCAGTTCTCCTATATCTAAATTTAATCTCTAATAATTAAACACGCCCTCTAAGATAAAACTGGCATGCTTCAGTATTTCAGGAAGCTAGAGAACTCTGTATGTAGATGCTTCTAGGGGTGCTGTGTCAGAAAAATACGATCACCTATAAATGGTACAAATTGCTGGTTGCTGTAAAGAACACATGCTGCTGCTGCTGCTGCTGCTAAGTCGCTTCCGTCGTGCCCGACTCTGTGCGACCCCATAGACGGCAGCCCAGCAGGCTCCCTGGTCCCTGGGATTCTCCAGGCAAGAACACTGGGGTGGGTTGCCATTTCCTTCCCCAATGTGTGAAAGCGAAAAATGAAAGTGAAATCACTCAGTCGTGTCCGACTCTTAGCGACCCCATGGACTGCAGCTCACCAGGCTCCTCTGTCCATGGGATTTTCCAGGCAAGAGTACTGGAGTGGGGTGCCATTGCTTTGGATTACATGTGCTTTAATTTGCTTCCTGGGCGACCCGGAGGCTGCTCTCCAGCCGGAGGCACTAGGCTGGGCTCTCCTGCAGCGGGCTCCCCAAGCCAGCGCTGCAGACCCTCGGGAAGGGCCGTGTCCTCCAGGCCGCCCGTGCCCTCCACGAGCTCCTCGTAGGTGATCTTCTCCGTGAACGGCAGCTCCACCATGTCGGCCCGCTCCAGCACCTCCTTCTCCAGCAGCCGCCTGCCCACCTTGTCCACCCGCTTGCGGCAGTGTGTGGGCAGGCCCAGGGTGTGCGCGTGCGCGGAGCCGGTGAGCCTCCGCACCTCCTCGTCCATGAGCTGGGCCGTGGCCTCGCTGAACGGCTTCTCCACCAGCGCCTCGCCTGGCCACAGGAGATCGAAGGACATCTGGCCCAGCTTCTTATTCATAAAATAATATAAATGAAACAATAAATATCGTATGCTTATGTATGGATGTAAGAGTTGAACTATAAAGAAAGCTGAGTGCCAAAGAATTGATGCTTTTGAACTATGGTGCTGGAGAAGACTCTTGAGAATCCCTTGGACTGCAAGGAGATCCAACCAGTCCATCCTAAAGGAGATTAGTCCTGGGTGTTCATTGGAAGGACTGATGCTGAAGCTGAAACTCCAATACTTTGGCCACCTCATTCGAAGAGTTGACTCATTGGAAAAGACCCTGATGCTGGGAGGGATTGTAGGCAGGAGGAGAAGGGGACGACAGAGGATGAGATGGCTGGATGGCATCACCGACTCGATGGACATGAGTTTGAGTGAACTCTGGGAGTTGGTGATGAACAGGGAGGCCTGACATGCTGCGATTCATGGGGTCGCAAAGAGTCGGACAGGACTGAACGACTGAACTGAACTGAACGGAAAGGGCAGTATCAAGAAAAATTTCCAGGCCTTAAATTAAGGATGGAAACAGGTACCCAGTGCTTTATAAAGTGTTATGTTCAACATGTTTTATTCATACATATTCTGAGTATGTTCACTTGTCACATAAGAAATCAATGTCAATGCCAAAGAAAGAAAAATAATCTTTTCGCTAAAAGAGCTCTTGATAATATTTTTCTTTGATCATTATATCATTTAACTTTGAGTTCACTCACCATTCAAATCCTTTTATCCCATAACAATTGTACCAGTAATATTTAACAACTATCAAATATCAGAAGAATAGGAATCAGTGAAAGTTTTTGTGTGGATATATATTCTATACATATTTACCTGATATTGTCAAGCAACAAGATAAGTTTTGCAGCTAGATGAAGTTAGTTCCTTACCAATGAAATAACTTATAATCAATTTCTGGAAAATTTTCTTCAATAATGTATGTTCTTCTTCCAGTCTTTACATAGAAAAAAATGAAACATTATTTAAATCATGACTTTTATCTATAGCATTCATTATTTTTATGGAATTTTAATCTTTATCATTTTTGTTCATTTTAAGCTATGATGATTTAAGCAGTGATGATTTCTGTTATTGTGTTACTTCAATCATTCCTATGTCCATTCATTTTTTCATTTATTATTCAACATCCCTAGCATCTTGCACTGTACTGCAATAAAACTTTGGGCCCCAGAAACTTTACAGTGCAATGTAGGAGAAGACAAGTAATAAAAATAATATTTTATTATTAGAAAGGTAGTTAAAAGTCTGTACATGGCACAGTGGAAATACAGAAGAGGTCAATATGGGGGAGTCAGAAAAAGTGTGAGATAATTTTACATTATGAATAGCAGTTAAAAGAAGGGGGAAAGGGTGTGTAGCTTGAGGAAGGAATAGACTTGGTATAAGAGGCAGCATGTGCAAAGGCCCAGAGTTATGAGAAACCAAATATACTAAAGGAGGAAGATAATGTGATGATGTGATCCAGTTCCTATCTTTAGAGAAATAACTCTGGCATTGCTCTTAATCTTTTCTGGTTTTGAATTTCCAATACCCTGTACTTGGTGGTCATATGAATAAGTATTTAAAAACTGAAAAATAAGGCTTGATAAATGAAGCTTGGGACTTCTCTAGTAATCCAGTAGTTAAGACTTTGTACTTCCAATGTATGGGGCCTTGGTTCAATCCCTCGTCAGGTAACCAGTTCCTGCATGGCTCAAGAAGATTCCACATGTTACAACAAAGATCCAGCACAGCCAAATTTAAACAAACAAACAAACAGATGAGGCTAATAATACTTGTTGTCATGCAAGGACTTTATAATTCATTTTTTCTACTCAATATTCTTGGAGTTAGAGGTTTGTGAAGTAATAGGCTTAAGTCAAAAGTCAAGGCAATCTATTGTCACATTGTAAATATTTCCTAATGTAAATTTACTAATTTAATAAATATTTACTAACTCTTGCTTAAGGATAATAGTTATATTTGTAAATTAAACTCAGCATTACATTTTCAAAATTATATATAATTATAGACACATTTGTTTGTTATACATGGGTCTTCCTGGGTGAATGTGGTAAAGAATCTGCCTACCAATGTAGGAGACGCAGGAGACATGAGTTCAGTCCCTGGATTGGGGAGATCCCCTGGAGGAAGAAGTGGCAACCTACTCTCATATTTTTACTGGGAAAATCTCATGGTCAGAGGAGCCTGGTGGGTGGCTGTTCATGGGGTTGCAAAGAGTCAGACTTAGTGACTGAGCTTGTATGCAGGTTGCATTTTCTTATTGTTCAGCCACTAAGTCGTGTCTGACTGTTTGAGACCTCATGGACGATAGCACTCCAGGGCTGTTCACTATCTTTTGGAGTTTGCACAAAGTCATGTTCATTGAGTTGGTGATGCTGTCTAACCATCTCATCCTCTGCTGATCGATCCCGTCTCCTTTGGCCTTCAATCTTTTCCAGCATCAGGGGGTCTTTTCCTGAGTCGGCTCTTCACATCAGGTGGCCAAAGTATTGGAGCCTCAGTATCAGTCCTTCCAATAAATATTCAGGGTTGATTTCCTTTAGGATTGACTGGTTTGATCTCCCTGCAGTCCAAAGGACTGCCTAGAGACTTCTCCAGCACCACAATTTGAAAGTATCCAGCTCTCACATCCATACTACTACTAGAAAAACCATAGCTTCAATTGTATGGACATACAAGTTTATCAATAAATATACTCCTGAAAATGACATTTCCTTACTAGTGATGATAAGATGAAATGGCGTAATTACCATTGATAGGGAAGTCTGGCTATTTATTGAAAAAAGAAATTCTCCAATAAGCAAAGAAAATGTTTGGTGTGAGTGTGTAACCACAACCGGACTTCCTCAAAACAAAAAAGGTCTCTGTCACCTCTTTCTCTTCTGGTAGAAAATTCACAATAAAGTGTGAGCTCAGTAATTTTTCGGATTAACTGATGATGACAGGAAAACATATTTGGAGAAAATGAGCAGAGAGCCAAAGGAATTTTTTCAGAAAACAGCAAGAGAAAACTGAAATGCAGTTTAGTTAGATTGCCAACTGATTAATGTGGAAGACAACAAGTATTTCCTTAAGCTAGAAATCTGACATATTATTAAGCAGATTTGGAGTAGACATTGATAGTCATCTTTTTTATTTTTTCATTAAACTTTCTTATTTTGTATTAGAGTATAGTCAATTAACAATGTCATGATGGTTTCAGGTGGACAGCAAAGGGACTCAGTCATACATATACGTGTATCCTTTCGATATTTATCTTCTGATGAGGAAACATTTGAATCTTTTTTAAACGCTTTGAAATCCTAAGCCAAGAAACACATTTGCCTTAATCCTTTGTGACCTTCTGAGCACCATTTATGATGCTACGTCCTATCACCTTTATAGTGCTGTTACTTTGACAATAATCTTTGCTGCTTCGCTTGTTTGTTTTGAAAACAGAAAAACAACCGATCTCTTTCTTTCTGTTTTTATGACTATTCCAGCTGGATCAATATTCTAAAATTCTGAATTCTCTGTCCCATGCATTTGTCTATGTTGCCCCATTTAACTTCTACAATTTGTCTGGCGTCGGATGTTAGATAACAAGCCCCATAGCTATTTTATTTCCCAAATTAAACGCCATCTATGTTCTCTGATTTAGAACCTGAAAGTTAGGGTTCTCTTCGTGTTATCAATTTTTCATGGCAAATTAAGTAAGGGATGCTTTTCTGAGTCTCTGAGCTATACCAATTGAATGTGAATTAGGAACAAAAATAAAAGGAAGGCAGAAGTTGTCTAAAGGCAGTTAATACGATAGGAACATGAGTGGCTAGGCTCTCCTAATTTAACAGCTCCAAAATATGATTCTCCACTGATTATATGGACTTATAAGTGAGATTGTTCTTAATGAGTAATTTTGAATTCTACACTATTCATCAAAAGAATTTCCAGCTCCAGGGCATCAGAATTGTTTTGTCTAATATGGAAATATGTCTGCACATTAAGAAGACCACAAAGCCCTCTCCTCAGCATGACCAGCTTGTTGCCATGACCACTGCACTGGCTATCAGGCTTTGAGTTAAAGTTACTAGGAACCTGTAATTGTCCAGGTACCCCAATTCCTGTGAAACCAATGTAGCAATGTCTGCTACAAGTCTTATAGCCATTAGAAACATCTTTACTCATTATTTTTGTTAAAATGAAGGGGAAAAAGTTAGATGCCAATTCTCACATCTATTAATGAGCTGACTTACTACATAGCATGATGGAATGCCTCTTCTATATTTTACTGTTCTTTTAAGAGAGATATTTTCTCTACTTTTTCCAATTTATATCAGTTAAGAATGCATTAGACCTACTCAGGTCAGTATTAACATATCTCTCTGTTCTTTACACTTTCATATTTGAAATAAAGTAAATGTAAAATAGATTTGGAATAAAGGCACAAGGAAAGAAAGATTAACCAAGGACTAATCATAAATTAAATAATAAATGAACTGTCTTAGTGCACTGTTTCTCCTACCACCAGTTAAACACCAGCATTTTAAAAATATGTTATCTGACGTATCCATCTTATTGTTGTTATTTAGTTGCTAAGTTGTATTTGACTCTTTGTGACCCCATGGGCTGAAGCCCACCAGATTGGAAATTCCAATCTGTCCATGGGATTTCCCAGGCAAGAGTACTGGAGTGGGTTGCCATTTCCTCCTCCAGAGGATCTTTCTGGCCCAGGGATCAAACCCATGTGTCTTGCTTTGGCAGGCAGATTCTTTACCATTGAGCCACAAGGAAAGTCCAATTTATCCTTACACAACCTTATAAAGTAGGCACACTTAAACCCCTCACTTTGTAGAAGAGAAAATTGAGATCTAGAGTCTGAGTCTGAATTCAAGCAGTTTGATTCAAGAGCTTATTTGTTAATCACTATACATCATTAATGCAGAAGGCAATGGCACCCCACTCCAGTACTCTTGCCTGGAAAATCCCATGGACAGAGGAGCCTGGTAGGCTGCAGCCCATGCGGTCGCGAAGAGTCAGACCCAACTGAGCAACTTCCCTTTCAATTTTCACTTTTCACTTTCATGCACTGGAGAAGGAAATGGCAACCCACTCCAGTGTTCTTGCCTGGAGAATCCCAGGGGTGGGGGAGCCTGGTGGGCTGCCATCTATGGGGTCGCACAGAGTTGGACACGACTGAAGCGACTTAGCAGCAGCAGCACACATCATGAATAGAGCAGATAGTTTTCAAGTGCAATGTAATTCATTGTATTGTACTTTTCTCTCTTTTTTAGACTTTGATAAACTATCAGTGTGGGCTTCCCAGGTGATTCAGTGGCCCTTTGGAGAAAGAAATGGCAACCCACTCCAGTATTCTTGCCTGGGAAATTGCATGGACAGAGGAGCCTGGTGAACAGTCAGACATGACTCTGAATGAACAGCAACAAAACTATCGGTGTCTTCTCCCTTGTCATTCAGAATCGAAGCAGAGTCAGTGAATGAAAATTGAGGAAAGCAGTTTGTGAAACAGTGGGAGCAAGAAAATAAGAAGAGGTTATATAGCATCAGCCTGAACATTGAACAGGAAAACAGAAACTCGAAACATGAACACCAATAAAGCAGATACACATATAGGAAAAGGGAGATTTATTAGAGGAAATGGCCAAGTGATTACAGAGGCCAAGAAGTACCACAATTTGCCATCTGCAAGCTGTAGATTCAGGAAAGCTGGTGGTAACATTCAATCTGAATCCAAAGGCTTAAGCATTGGTGGCCAATGGTATAAATTCTGGTCTGAGTCTGAAAGCCCTAGAACGGCAGAGCCAGTGTTGGAGGGCCAGAGAAGATGGACATCTCAAACTCAGGCAGAGGGCATTCACCCTTTCTCTGCTTCTTTGTTCTATTCAAACCCTAGACAGATTGGATGATATCCAGTGACTTTGAGTAGAGAGATCTTTTTTCACTCGGTCTACTGAATCAAAGGCTAGAGACAAGTGCACAGACACACTCAGAAATACTATTTTTACCAGTTATTAGCTTTAAAACTCATTTGAGCTGACACATGAAATTAACCAGGTGTTCCGTAAAATATACTTTGGACAATGATGATTTACATGAAAATCAAGTACATACTCCTGAAGTGGGAAGACTCCCAGCTCTTTAAACTTGGTGTAGCAAGTAGATATTTAGCCTTAAAGTGTGTGGACATGGAGCAGGGCTCACTGAGAAAATTACTGACTTCCTATAGCCATGACTCACCTTTCCCATCTTCTGAATCATGGACACTTCAAATGTCACTTTAGGAAATAATATTTTAGATTTTAACCAGCATAACAGTAAGTGCATGACTAGCACAGAGAATCCAGGGTGAAAAAACAACACATTGGAGACATTCTAAAATTGAAGGCAAAAAATAATAAAATTGCAGCCTCAGAAGCTTAAGATTTTTTTAGACATTATCAATCTTTACAGCTATTATCAGAGTTATTTAGGTTATAGATTTTGAGTAAATCAAAGGCCATGGTCCTTTCTTTTACTAAAATCAAATTCGCAAGTATAGTAGAAGACCAAGAAGCATATTTTATGGGGGCTAAAAAAGCTAGAGTCAGTTTTATGGTGACAATGAAGATGTAATAAAAGAAATGTCTAGGATGGCATTTTGTGGGTTAGGAGTATAAAAAGAGGAGGCAAGACTCAAAGATAAAAGAGTATTTGAGTTACTTCGCATTTGTCATTCTTTCCTGCTGGAATGCTCTTTCCCAGAATTCTCTTACCTCCTTCAAATGGCAAAACCAATACAATATTGTAAAGTAATTAGCCTCCAATTAAAATAAATAAATGTATATTAAAAAATCTTTACTGCCATCTTCTAATGAGTTCTAACACCAACATCCTATTTCATATCACAATATGCTCTTTTTAAATCACCTTTTAACATATTATATAGCAAACCAATGTATTATGATGATTGTTTTTTTGCTTGCTCTGCTACAAAGGACACTCCACTTAGAGGGCAGGTATTTTTTCCAGTTTGCACATGGCTGTATTCTAAGCACCTAGAACAATGTCTGCCACAAGATCATAGCTCAGAAATTTGTGTAACCTTCCAGAAAGCACTTTCTGTCACATGCTTGGGGCAGAAGACAGGCTGTAGGGGATGCCACAGTGAAGGTTGGTGATAGATGGGACAGAAGAGGCAGGGAAGTGAGGCCAATCTCTTGAGTGGTCTGGTGGTAAACAGAGAAAACAGATAGTGGCTAATGAGGCAGCAGAAGCAGAGTTAAGCAGAAATCTGGTTCCACCTTGAGTGATGGGGAGGACATGAGCATACATGTAAGCTTAAGGAATCTGTGGAGGAGAATAGGATAAGACTCCAGGTCAGCAGGGTGAATGCAGAGGGAAGAAAACTAACAACCTGGCTCGGTAGTGAAAGAAACTATTTATCCAGACCACCCACATTATTCAAAAGCATTTCTAACAACCATGAACATCCAAAGCAAAGGTTAAATGAATAAGATTGGCTATTTCTTCTGACAATTTGAGTTGCATGTTGAGAACATCATAAACAATAAAGCAGTCAGCCAGAGGTTGTGTTACTGTCTCCAAGCACCACACAACGTCAGAGATGTAAAGATAAAAATTAAGAAATCCAACAGAGTACATATCATTGTGTGTGTCGTTAGATAGCTCTACTGGAAATCAGGCTAGAAAAATGTGACTCATCTTAGTAGCCATATATGCAAATGAAGATGTCCCATGCATATAGCTGGATGTATACTTGTGCAGTCTGGAGGTTTGCAATGGGCTTATTTGAAAGCGTAATATACTAATAAGCATAATATATTAAAAAGCCTTCAGAATTTCTCTCTCGAAATGCACACTTCTGCTCACTTGTTTAGGTGGATCAAAAGCAGAGACATCACTTTGCCAACAAAAGCTCATACAGTCAAAGCTATGGTTTTTCCAGCAATCATGAACACATGTAAGAATTGGACCATAAAGAAGGCTGAGTGCCAATGAATTGATGCTTTTGAATTGCAGTGCTGGAGAACTCTTGAGAATTCCTTGGATTTCAAAGAAATCAAGCCAGTCAATCCTAAAGCAAATCAGTCCTGAATATTCATTAGAAGGACTGATGAAGAAGCTGAAACCTCAGTACTTTGGGCACCTGATGCGAAGAGCTAACTCATTGGGAAAGACCCTGATGCTGGGAAAGATTGAGGGCAGGGGGAGGAGGGAATGACAGAGGACAAGATGATTGGATGGCATTACCCACTCAATGGACATGAGTTTGAGCAAACTCTGGGAAATAATGAAGGACAGGCAAGCTTGGCCTGCTGCAGCACATGAGATCACAGAGTCGGACACAACTTAGTAAGTGAACAACAACATAGACTCTTGCTTACCCAGAGTTAATGGCCTTCCTTTACACTGGAACCCCTTATTTCTGCAGAATAGAAGGAGACTGGCCATGGAGGAATACATTTGCAATATGAATTCCAATTCTAATCCCAGTTCTAGTCAAGCTCAGAAGTGAGATAAGCTCATCTAATTTTATGCTCAAAATTCAAGTTTGATCCTTAACGTTATTCCTGAAGAATGAAGAGCACTGGACTAAATCCAGTAGTAGATCCAGGTCCTTTCTGGATCAACAATAGCTAGTTCCCAATCCTGACAAATATAATAACAGAGAAGGGAAAAGGCTGAGAACAGAAGGGCCACCACAGTCATAACTAGGAGATTTGGGCTCCACAGCAGGACCTTACTATCTGGAGTAGGAAGGTCAAGCATTTTTACAGTGGCCAAAGCAGAATTCGAGGTACTAAGGAAGAAAGTAAAAAGAAAGTTTGGTATGTCAACTTATAATCAAAGGTCATATGTGAGTCCTTTTTCCCTTAGCACATAATAGCCAGAGGCTCTCTCCTGGGTCCAGAGAAGGGATGTCACCCTCTGAAGAGCATTTGGAGGCAGCAAGTTGGTGGACAGTATGTTGCAGTGCATGTTACCTCTATGGAGAGGATAGTTCTCTTGGTCTTTGCAGTGGTTCACAGGTTGTGTCAATTATGAATGCATCGCTGTCACATTACATACATAGTTCCTACAACTCTCTACTTGTCTCCACAGTTTTTAGGCCATATCAGACACTTTCAGGCAGATGGGCCTTTGTGAAAATTGTGATCTTGATTTGAATAAAATCAAATTGGGTCTTTTGAGGTTGGTTTTTTATCCATATAAAGATATGTGCCATGGGCTTAGTTGCATTGGACTCTTTGTGACCCCATTAAAAAAATATATCTTTTTAAAAAGAGAGTATCTGAAGGAAATAATAATTGTAAACCTTTATTGAACATTTAATGTCTGTCAGGCCCTGTATTCATGACTTTTCCTAGATTATCGTATTGTATGCTCAAACAGCCCCATGGATCATTATCACTCTCATTTTACAGATGAGCAGATTGAGGCTGAAGCACATGGAGTCCTTCTCTCAGGTCACAATTAGCTGGCAGGTAGAACCAGCATTTAGACGGGCAGTTTGGCTTTTGTTGTTTAGTTGCTAAGTTGTGTCCTAGTAATTGTGAGAATTATTCTTTGTGTGGAAATAACTGTAACGTTAGGAAATATTTACAAGCAAAATGCTTGTTATTTTATAGATCATCACACAGCCCTGAATAGAGTTCCCTGAGCTTTTCTCAGGTGGTGCTAGTGGTAAAAAATCTATGTCAATGCAGAAGTAAGAGCCGCAGTTTCGATCCCTGGGTTAGGAAGATCCCCTGGAGGAGGGCACGGCAATCCACTCCAGTATTCTTGCCTGAAGAATCCCATGGACGAAGGAGCCTGATGCGCTACAGTCCATGGAATTGCAAAAAACTGGACATGGCTGAAGAGACTTAGCACGAACTATATTCAGAGATGGATTTTAATTTTTCAGAAATCAATAAGATATGAAGAGAAAGACTGGAGATGAAATTGCTCAGCAGATTTCTGGCCTCATGCCACATTGTATTAAATACATTATAACATTTTTCCTCGTACATTATATATAAAAAGTGACATAAAAAGTTAAAAGGGTATTTATAATAGCATTTTGAATTGTATTTAGCCATAAGCAATGCAAATAGCTTATAATTGACTCTGATTTCTCTCAAGTCACCATGGATATATGAAAATTCTTGCAAAGTGAAGAGAATCTAATTTACAGCTAGTTCCAAAGTGCAATAGAAATATTATGAATGCTAAATTTAACCATAATGCAGCTAGCATTAAGTTATGTTTGTTTATTGGTAAATATTTAATTTCTCATTTGTGTTCTTATTTTTCTCTTGCTAAGTGACTAATATTTTTCCTGGCTTCGAAAATGTGATAGGCTCCTGAGAAACATAGCATCCCTGGCCACTGTGCTTATAGTGTCTAAAGAATAAAACAGACTCAAATTTAGCAAATAACGCTCAGTGGTAAAGAATCTGCTTGCCAAACAGGAGACGCAGGTTCAGTCCCTGGGTGGGGAAGATTGCCTAGAGGAAGAAATGGCAACCCATGACAGTGCTCCTGCCTGGGAAACCCTTTGCACGGAAGAGCCTAGTGGGCTATAGCTCATGGGATCACAAGAGTCGGACAGGACTGAGTGACTGAAAAAACACACACAGAAAATTTAGCTAACACTAAGGACCTGGGGTCACCCACAGAGCCCTGTGGACCTTCAGGAGTTGTTCATTCAATGAATTTCCCTGTGTTTATGGTAGATCGGCTGGTAAAGAATCCACCTTCAATGAAGGAGACCCCGGTTTGATTCCTGGGTCGGGAAGATCTGCTGGAGAAGGGGAGAAGGGCTAGGCTACCCACTCCAGTGTTCTTGGGCTTCCCTGGTGGCTCAGCTGGTAAAGAATCTGACTGCAATGCAGGAGACCTGGGTTTGATCCCTTGGTTGGGAAGATTCCCTGGAGAAGGAAATGGCCACCCACTCCAGTATTCTGGCCTGGAGAATTCCATGGACTATATAGTACATGGGATTGCAAAGAGTCGGACATGACTAAGTGATATTCATTTTCACTTATGTCTAAGTGAAGAAATGGCAACTCATTGGAGGCCTTGCCAAGTTGGTTAGGGGCTATGAAGAGCTGACTCTCATTTCAGATATTAAAAAAAAAAAATAATCTTCTAGAATATCATTAAATCAGTGTTTTCTATTTTTAAATAAGAATTAAAATAGAGTTTATTCTCCTTGGATAAAATGGCTTAAGTATTTGTGGCTGGTATTCTCTCTCCCTAAAGCCTCCAAAGTCAGGCTTTCATTTAAATTCAGATCTACCTCACCGTGGGCTCCCCAGGTGCCACTAATGGTAAAGAACCTGCCCGAAAATGCGAGAGACACAAGAGACACAGGTTTGATCTGGGTCACGAAGATCCCCAGAGGAGCGCATGGTAACCCACTCCAGTATTCTTGCCTGGAGAATTCCATGGACAGAGAACCTGGAGAACAACAGTCCACAGGGTCGCAAAGAGCTGGACACGACTAAAGTGACTCAGCACACATGCACCGCTGCTGCTGCTGCTAAGTCGCTTCAGTCGTGTCCGACTCTGTGCGACCCCATAGACGGCAGCCCACCAGGCTCCCCAGTCCCTGGGATTCTCCAGGAAAGAACACTGGAGTGGGCTGCCATTTCCTTCTCCAATGCATGAAAGTGAAAAGTGAAAGTGAAGTCACTCAGTCGTGTCCAACCCTCAGTGACCCCCTACTTCATCTTAAACTGTAACTGTCCTCTGTCAAGAAGTTGCCTTCTGAAAGGCCACAGATGAGTAATATACAATAGTGCAACTCATCTGATCAAATGTTAGATTGCTTTAAATTTGAAGGTGGAACACAGAGCTCTCAGCAGTTTTTGGAATGTGAGCTCGGGATCTCCTTACAATTTCTGATGAGTCATCATGTACATGAGAGAGAACAAATAAAACAGAGAAAACTTGTACTCATGGACTCACAAACACACACACATGCATATACACACTCATTGTCCTGGCAACAAGTAGGTGTAACATGATAATATTAATTTTAAAGCATGTATTTGAATTCCCTAGAGGAAGTTTGTAAAACCCTTTCTAAAGTGAACTTCATTGTATCTTCCTTTGAATCAGGTGATGGAGGTATTTCTAATTGTATTTATTAAATTATTTACATAACATTAAAAATGAGATGAAGTCCACGTTAAGACATTGTTGATATACTTACCATAAGACATGTGATCTGCAACACTTCACATAATCCAGAAAGATGAATAAACTATTATAAATATTTTGAGTGAAAGCAAATGAAAGGAATTGCTATAATCATTTATAGAAAATTCAGACTTCCTTATTAACACCCTCCTGTTTATTGTCAGAGAGATAAGAGCTACTTTATTTATTTATTTATTTTTATATTTTTTTTCAACTTTGATTCTTTATTTTTATTTTAGTTTATTTTTTTTTAGTTTTTTATTTTTTAAATTTTAAAATCTTTAATTCTTATATGCGTTCCCAAACATGAACCCCCCTCCCACCTCCCTCCCCACAACATCTCTCTGGGTCATCCCCATGCACCAGCCAAAGAGAAATTGTGACAAGGTATTATTCCAAGCCACAGTATCTTCTAATTTCTCTAATTTAGACATGTTATTGGGGCTTTCGTGATGGCTCAGCAGTAAAGAATCTGCCTGCAATGCAGGAGTTGCAGGAGATGCGGGTTTAGTCTCTGAGTGAGCAAGATCCCCTAGAGGAGGGGCAACACACTCCAGGATTCTTGCCTGGAAAATCCCATGGACAGAGGAGCCTGGAGGGCTACAGTCCATGGGGTCACAAAGAGTCAGACAAGACTGGGCACGCACGCACACAGACGTGTACTATGGTCAAAAGGAACATGATATAAAATGATAGAGTATAATAGAAGTGGATGAACTTAAATGTACCTCTCTCAGTCTGACAGATTAAGTAGGAACAGTATAATCCAGAGGATCTAAATGCTATATATATATATTGGCATCTTTCTACTGGGTTTTGAACACCATTATGCTTTCTGTTCAAAGAAGGCAAGGGGACCCCACTCCAGTACTCTTGCCTGGAGAATCCCATGGGTGGAGGAGCCTGATAGGCTGCAGTCCATGGGGTCACTAAGAGTCAGACAAGACTGAGTGGCTTCACTCTCACTTTTCACTTTCATGCACTGGAGAAGGAAATGGCAACCCACTCCAGCGTTCTTGCCTGGAGAATCCCAGGAATGGGGGAGCATGGTGGGCTGCCATCTATGGGGTCGCACAGAGTCGGACACGACTGAAGTGAATTAGCAGCAGCAGCAGCATGCTTTCTGTTGGACAATAACCTCTAGACTTCCAGGAATTCAATCTTTTATGCTGTAATCTCAAGACTGAGAACAGTGTCTGCTCCAACTTTGCTAAAATTTCCCCTGAATAGCTGGTATTCATTATTAGATAGAAAATTCCTTGTGATCTGTGATAACATTTCTCTACCCTTATTGTACCATTTCACACATGAGCACTATTACAATATATAGGGGAAAAGCTTAGTAGATATTCGTGATGGCAGACTTATGAAATGTTTACCACCAAATCCTTGAAGATCAGAGTATAACTCTTTGATTTTCTTGATATTATCTTTTCCTCCAAACACATTAATTCTAGAGCAGATATTAAAATGACTATGGCCACAGGCACAGATTAGAAATTAAAATTGGCTCAAAAGACAATAAACTCTAAGAAAGTTGTAAGAAAAGAGATAAGCTAAAATGACTGTTTGAACCAGAATGAACATTGCATTTTTAAAATTATTTCTTCCTGCCATCTGCATCTTCATTACGCTACAGTGTCCATGGTATTAACTTAAAATAATACTTGTTGACATGGCGAAAACATGCTTCTTCAAAAAAATAAAAAAGAGTAAAAACCAAACCAAATATTAAAAGTCCTGATAAAACAAAGTTAAACAGATTTCTTAGCTGCAGAACTTGACATAGCCTTTTCTGTTTTAAGTGAATGAATCTTAGAGTTAAGAAGCTGAAAATGTTAAAATACTAGTAGTATTTTTAGAATTTAGTACCCATCTAACAAGAATAATTTTTAACATAGAAAATTAGAAGATGGTGCATATTAATACTAATACCACCCAAGCTCCTGTCTGGGGAGGCCTTACAAATAGCTGTGAAGAGAAGAGAACCGAAAAGCAAAGGAGACAAGGGGAGACATAAGCATCTGAATGCAGAGTTCCAAAGAATAGCAAGAAGAGATAAGAAAGCCTTCCTCAGCAATCAAAGCAAAGAAATAGAGGAAAACAACAGAACGGGAAAGACTAGAGATCTCTTCAAGAAAATTAGGGATACCAAGGGAACATTTCATGCAAAGATGGGCTCGAGAATGGAGAGAAATGGTATGGACCTAACAGAAGCAGAAGATATTAAGAAGAGGTGGCAAGAATACACGGAAGAACAGTACAAAAAAATCTTCACGACCAAGATAATCACGATGGTCACCACTCATCTAGAACCAGACATCCTGGAATGTGAAGTCAGGTGGGCCTTAGGAAGCATCACTACGAACAAAGCTAGTGGAGGTGATGGAATTCCAGTTGAGCTATTTCAAATCCTGAAAGATGATGCTGTGAAAGTGCTGCACTCAATATGCCAGCAAATTTGGAAAACTCAGCAGTGGCCACAGGACTGGAAAAGGTCAGTTTTCATTCCAATCCCAAAGAAAGGCAATGCCAAAAACACGCTCAAACTACCACACAATTGCACTAATCTCACACACTAGTAAAGTAATGCTCAAAATTCTCAAAGCCAGGCTTCAGCAATACATGAACCGTGAACTTCCTGATGTTCAAGCTGGTTTTAGAAAAGGCAGAGGAACCAGAGATCAAATTGCCAACATCCTCTGGATCATCAAAAAAGCAAGAGAGTTCCAGAAAAACATCTATTTCTGCTTTATTGACTATGCCAAAGCCTTTGACTGTGTGGATTACAATAAACTGTGGAAAATTCTGAAAGAGATGGGATGACCAGACTACCTGACCTGCCTCTTGAGAAACCTGTATGCAGGTCAGGAAGCAACAAGTAGAACTGGACATGGAACAGACTGGTTCCAAATAGGAAAAGGAGTGTGTCAAGGCTGTATATTGTCACCCTGCTTATTTAACTTACATGCAAAGTACATCGTGAGAAATGCTGGGCTGTAGGAAGCACAAGTTGGAATCAAGATTGCCGGGAGATATATCAATAACCTCAGATATGCAGATGACACCACCCTTATGGCAGAAAGTAAAGAGGAACTCAAAAGCCTCTTGATGAAAGTGAAAGTGGAGAGTGAAAAAATTGGTTTAAAGTTCAACATTCAGAAAATGAAGATCATGGCATCCGGTCCCATCACTTCATAGCAAAAGATGGGGAAACAGTGGAAACAGTATCAGACTTTATTTTTTTGGGCTCCAAAATCACTGCAGATGGTGACTGCAGCCATGAAATTAAAAGACGCTTACTCCTTGGAAGGAAAGTTATGATCAACCTAGATAGCATATTCAAAAGCAGAGACATTACTTTGCCAACAAATATCCGTCTGGTGAAGGCTATGGTTTTTCCAGTGGTCATGTATGGATGTGAGAGTTGGACTGTGAAGAAAGCTGAGTGCTGAAGAATTGATGCTTTTTAACTGTGGTGATGGAGAAGACTCCTGAGAGTCCCTTGGACTGCAAGGAAATCCAACCAGTCCATTCTAAAGATCAGTCCTGGGTTTTCTTTGAAAGCAATGATGCTAAAGCTGAAACTCCAGTACTTTGGCCACCTCATGTGAAGAGATGACTCATTGGAAAAGACTCTGATGCTGGGAGGGATTTGGGAAAGGAGGAGAAGGGAACGACAGAGGATGAGATGGCTGGATGGCATCACCGACTTGATGGACGTGAGTTTGAATGAACTCTGGGAGTTGGTGATGGACAGGGAGGCCTGGCATGCTGCTATTCACACAGTCTCAAAGAGTCGGACACGACTCAGCGACTGAACTGAACTGAACTGAACTGAACTGAACCCAAGCTCCATTTAATGAAACAAAATGATGGTTCAAGAATAGTGTTCCATCATGCTTTTTCTAGATACTGCAATTGCCTCCAAAAATACATATTTTACCCAAAATTCATTTGACTATAGAAATCTTCCTTCCCCTGTTTTGAAGAATATGTTCTTCAAATATATTGTTGAATGTGAAACTTATGGAGTTTCATATTCATGAAACTTAAAATGGGTTCATGCTCTTTAAAATGCCCTTTGGGGAAACACTATTGTTGCATTGTGAATCCCTAAGTGTGTAGGTGGAATGCTTCTGCTAAGTCGCTTCAGTCGTGTCCGACTCTGTGCGACCCCACAGAAGGCAGCCCACCAGGCTCCCCTGTCCCTGGGATTCTCCAGGCAAGAACACTGGAGTGAGTTGTCATTTCCTTCTCCAATGCATGAAGGTGAAAAGTGAAAGTGAAGTCGCTCAGTCATGTCCAACTCTTAGCGACCCCATGGACTGCAGCCCATCAGGCTCCCCCGTCCATGGATTTTCCAGGCAAGAGTACTGGAGTGGGGTGCCATTCCCTTTCCGTGTAAGTGGAATGCTGCTGCTGCTGCTGCTGCTGCTGCTGCGTCGCTTCAGTCGTGTCCGACTCTGTGTGACCCCATAGACGGCAGCCCATGAGGCTCCCCCGTCCCTGGGATTCTCCAGGCAAGAACACTGGAGTGGGTTGCCATTTCCTTCAATGCATGAAAGTGAAAAGTGAAAGTGAAGTCGCTCAGTCGTGTCCAACTCTTAGTGACCCCATGGACTGTGGCCCACCCGGCTCCTCAGTTCGCTGGATTTTCCAGGCAAGAGTACTGGAGTGGGGTGCCATTGCCTTCTCCAAGGCGGAATGCTTTAGTACAAATATTTATATGATGACAACCTCTCTAGCTTTTTCTTTTTCTGACACAAATTCTGACATATTTATTTTTATAAATATAGTCCCATTGGTGATTCATCAAATGTACCATGGGCACACATTTATTCTGAGAGTTTACTCTGTTTTTCCAGAGAGAGCTTGCCCTTCAGAAGTGGGTAGAAATATTTCTGGTATGCACTCCTTTCTTTAGAGCAATAAAAATAAGTACATCCAAATCAATAGCAATATCTAATTATATACATGTGATGGTACATAGTAATATGGTTAATTATGGGGCTGAATTCATAATCAGAATGTTGACCTCATTTTGAAGTCAATATCTTTCTCCTTCCTGCCCCCCTGAGCTAATCCCTGGAGTTACTATACTAACAAATAACAATTTGATTTTTTTCTCAAATGTTTCCTTTGAATAGCTGTTGCTTCATTAAAATACTAATAAATATTAAAATGGTCAAAAACAAGAGGCTGATGAAAAAGCAAAGTAAAAGTACATATCTCCATAAGTTTCATAGACAGGTTTTATTAGCTGAATGTATATGCTTAGAGAGTTCATATTCAGTTTTATCAAATATATAATTTTATTTCTTATTGATATTTTCCCAATTACCACCTTCTTCCTATAATTCCATTAGGAAGTTATTGAGGAAAAATTAAAAGCACTTGATTCATCCTATAAACCTAAGAGACTTGTCCTGTTTGCATCACTGCCAGCTATGGAGTTCACCAGTGGATCTGCAGGACAATGTCACCAAGAATTCAGGAAATAATCGATAATGTATTCCTTTTTAGCTTTTTCTTTTACCCATTGCCTTCTAGACATTCATTGCTTTCTAGACATATCAGGGCTTCCCTGATAGCTCAGTTCATAAAGAATCAGCCTGCAATGCAGGAGACCTGGGTTTGATCCCTGGGTTGAGAAGATCCCCTGGAGAAGGG
Organism: Capra hircus; assembly: GCF_001704415.2. NCBI lineage: Eukaryota > Metazoa > Chordata > Mammalia > Artiodactyla > Bovidae > Capra > Capra hircus. The sequence goes on along the minus strand of NC_030813.1, from coordinate 87,936,456 downwards.
AAAGGCTACCCACTTCAGTATTCTAGCCTGGAGATTTCCATGGACCAACTTCCCCACATCTCAGTGTGTTCACCAACACAGAAGCTCTCTGAACCCTGTACTTCTGGGAGATTCCATTATATAGGCAGGACTGATAAAATCATTGATTACTGGTAATTGAACTCAATCTCTAGCCCCTGTTCCCTCCTTGGAGGAGGTTGGGAGTAGGAATGACAATTATAAGCCTCTAATCACATAGTTGTTTCCTGTGTCAATGCTCCTCATCTACAGGTGTTTCCCACAAGTCACCTCATTTACATAAACTCAGGTATGGTTGACAGGTGAGTGCTAAGTCACTTCAATTTGCCTTGATTCATGGACCTGACATTCCAGGTTCCTATGCAATATTGCTCTTTACAGCATCAGATCTTGCTTCTATCACCAGTCACATCCACAACTGGGTATTGGTTTTGCTTTGGCTCCATCCCTTCATTCTTTCTGGAGTTATTTCTCCATTGATCTCCAGTAGCATATTGGGCACCTACCGACCTGGGGAGTTCCTCTTTTGGTATCCTATCATTTTGCCTTTTCACACTGTTCATGGGGTAATCAAGGCAAGAATACTGAAGTGGCTTGCCATTCCCTTCTCCAGTGGACCATGCTCTGTCAGACAAGAGATGGCAAGGGTGAACGTTGACATTCTAGGAATCAGCGAACTAAAATGGACTGGAATGGGTGAATTTAACTCAGATGACCATTATATCTACTACTGTGGGCAGGAATCCCTCAGAAGAAATGGAGTAGCCATCATGGTCAACAAAAGAGTCCGAAATGCAGTACTTGGATGCAATCTCAAAAATGACAGAATGATCTCTGTTCGTCACCAAGGCAAACCATTCAATATCACAGTGATCCAAGTCTATGCCCCAACCAGCAACGCTGAAGAAGTTGAAGTTGAACAGTTCTATGAAGACCTACAAGACCTTTTAGAACTAACACCCAAAAAAGATGTCCTTTTCATTATAGGGGACTGGAATGCAAAAGTAGGAAGTCAAGAAACACCTGGGGTAACAGGCAAATTTGGCCTTGGAATGCGGAATGAAGCAGGGCAAAGACTAATAGAGTTTTGCCAAGAGAATGCACTGGTCATAGCAAACACCCTCTTCCAACAACACAAGAGAAGACTCTACACATGGACATCACCAGATGGTCAACACCAAAATCAGATTGATTATATTCTTTGCAGTCAAAGATGGAGAAGCTCTATACTGTCAACAAAAACAAGACCAGGAGCTGACTGTGGCTCAGATCATGAACTCCTTATTGCCAAATTCAGACTTAAAATGAAGAAGGTAGGGAAAACCGTTAGACCATTCAGGTATGACCTAAATCAAATCCCCTCTGATTATACAGTGGAAGTGAGAAATAGATTTAAGGGCCTGGGTCTGATAGATGGAGTGCCTGATGAACTATGGAGTGAGGTTCATGACATTGTACAGGAGACAGGGATCAAGACCATCCCCATGGAAAAGAAATGCAAATAGCAAAATGGCTGTGAAAAGAAGAGAGGTAAAAAGCAAAGGAGAAAAGGAAAGACATAAGCATCTGAATGCAGAGTTCCAAAGAATAGCAAGAAGAGATAAGAAAGCCTTCCTCAGCGATTAATGCAAAGAAATAGAGGAAAACAACAGAACAGGAAAGACTAGAGATCTCTTCAAGAAAATTAGAGATACCAAGGGAACATTTCATGCAAAGATGGGCTCAATAAAGGACAGAAATGGTATGGACCTAACAGAAGCAGAAGATATTAAGAAGAGGTGGCAAGAATACACGGAAGAACTATACATAAAAGATCTTCATGACCCAGATAATCATGATGGTGTGATCACTCATCTAGAGCCAGACATCTTGAAAAGTGAAGTCAGGTGGGCCTTGGAAAGCATCACTACGAACAAAGCCAGTGGAGGTGATGGAATTCTAGTTGAGCTGTTTCAAATCCTGAAAGATGATGCTGTGAAAGTGCTACGCTCAATATGCCAGCAAATATGGAAAACTCAGCAGTGGCCACAGGACTGGAAAAGGTCAGTTTTCATTCCAATCCCAAAGAAAGGCAATGCCAAAAAACTGCTCAAACTATTGCACAATGGCACTCACCTCACATGCTAGTAAAGTAATGCTCAAAATTCTCAAAGCCAGGCTTCAGCAATACGTGAACCGTGAACTTCCTGATGTTCAAGCTGGTTTTAGAAAAGGCAGAGGAACCAGAGATCAAATTGCCAACATCCGCTGGATCATGGAAAAAGCAAGAGAGTTCCAGAAAATCATCTATTTCTGCTTTATTGACTATGCCAAAGCCTTTGACTGTGTGGATCACAATAAACTGTAGAAAATTCTGAAAGAGATGGGAATACCAGACCACCTAACCTGCCTCTTGAGAAATCTGTATGCAGGTCAGGAAGCAACAATTAGAACTGGACATGGAACAACAGACTGGTTCCAAATAGGAAAAGGAGTACGTCAAGGCTGTATATCGTCACCCTGCTTATTTAACTTATATGCAGAGTACATCATGAGAAACACTGGACTGAAAGAAACACAAGCTGGAATCAAGATTGCTGGGAGAAATATCAATAACCTCAGATATGCAGATGACACCACCCTTATGGCAGAAAGTGAAGAGGAGCTAAAAAACCTCTTGATGAAAGTGAAAGAGGAGAGCGAAAAAGTTGGCTTATAGCTCAACATTCAGAAAACGAAGATCATGGCATCCAGTCCCATCACTTCATGGCAAATATATGGGGAAACAGTGGAAACAGTGTCAGACTTTATTTTTGGGGGCTCCAAAATCACTGCGGATGGTGACTGCAGCCATGAAATTAAAAGACACTTACTCCTTGGAAGGAAAGTTATGACCAACCTAGATATTATATTCAAAAGCAGAGACATTACTTTGCCGACTAAGGTCCGTCTAGTCAAGGCTATGGTTTTTCCTGTGGTCATGTATGGATGTGAGAGTTGGACTGTGAAGAAGGCTGAACGCCGAAAAATTGATGCTTTTGACCTGTGGTGTTGGAGAAGACTCTTGAGAGTCCCTTGGACTGCAAGGAGATCCAACCAGTCCATTCTGAAGGAGATCAACCCTGGGATTTCTTTGGAAGGAATGATGCTGAAGCTGAAACTCCAGTACTTTGGCCACCTCATGAGAAGAGTAGACTCATTGGAGAAGACTCTGATGCTGGGAGGGATTGGGGGCAGGAGGAGAAGGGGACGACAGAGGATGAGATGGCTGGATGGCATCACGGACTCGATGGACGTGAGTCTGAGTGAACTCCGGGAGATGGTGATGAACAGGGAGGCCTGGCATGCTGCAATTCATGGGGTCGCAAAGAGTTGGACATGACTGAGTGACTAAACTGAACTGAACTGAATTCACTTCAATCATGTCCAACTCTTTGCAACCCTGTCCACGGGATTCTCCAGGCAAGAATACTGGAGTGAATTGCAATTTCCTTCTCTGGTAAATCTTCCCAATCCAGTGATTGCAACTGACTCTCCTGCATTGTAGGCATATCCTTTACCATTTGGGCCACTAGGGTATCCTCCCATAATGTATAAAAGATAAAAAAAGATCATGAGTGTCAAGAAAAGATAGAGATGCATCAAGTGATTTTCTTTCCTTTGTCCTGATATTAAGCAAGAATTTTACTTAAAATTTCAAGAAGTTAAGGTAAATTTTATGCTCATAAAACTTGTTTGGGTGTTCTAATATACTGCTTTGCTAGGTTTAAGAAGTGTTAAACAATTCATGGCTCTGAATTAGTGAACTTTGTGGCTGGTACTGACTTGTCATCATCTCCCAACTGTAGGTAAATAAAGATAAAGCTCACTAAATTAGATTGGAGGTAATGAAGATTTGGAATTTAATAGACTCCTTTACATAAATTGGCAAATTATGCATAGATTCAAATTAATCTAATCTATTCAAATTGAGGAACTTAATTTGCCCTCAGACATGCCTCTCAATTTGTAACAAATTGCAATTAAATCAGTGTGTGATGAAAATGCTGGAGTCTTTCTTGTCAGGAAAGCTTAAAATAGAATTCATTCATCTCATTTATAAGAGATATACTTAAGAGTTTTAAATATCCATTTCCTTGTCTTTAAATTGAGGATGATTGGATATACTTCATGGGACTCTGTTGAGAGTTAAATGAGATAATGAAGGGAAAAGGCCATGTGTGGTTCCTCTTAGTGAAAGTGTTAGTTGCTCTGTCATTTCTGACTCTTTGCAACCCCGTGGACTGTAGCCCACCTGGCTCCTCTGTCCCTGGAATTCTCCAGGCAAGAATATTTGAGTGGGGTATCATTCCCTTCTCCAAGGGATCTTCCTGACCAAGGGATCTAACTTGGGTCTCCTGCATTACAGGCAGAGTCTTTATCATCTGAACCACCAAGTAAATGCTCACTCAATGCTACCTTTGGTCCTGAGGAGTCAGAATAGTTTCAGACATAGCAACAATCTTTATAATTGTACTTCAAATGTCACACAAATGAGGTGTTCACTGTAAATAGCAAGTTCAAATAATTATTGTGACATGGAGTTCAGAGTAAAATGAAGTCATTATTTATACATATAAAAACACTTTCCCCAAGAAAAAGAAATGTAAAAAAGGCAAAGTGGTTGTCTGAAGAGGCCTTACAAATAGCTGAAAAAAGAAGAGAAGTGAAATGCAAAGGAGAAAAGGAAAGATATACCCATCTGAATGCAGACTTCCAAAGAATAGCAAGGAGAGATAAGAAAGCCTTCCTCGGTGATCAATGCAAAGAAATAGAGGAAAACAACAGAATGCGAAAGACTAGAGATATCTTCAACAGAATTAGAGATAGCAAGGGAACATTTTATGCAAAGATGCACACAATAAGGGACAGATATGGTATGGACCTAACAGAAGTTGCAGATATTAATAAGAGGTGGCAAGACAGAAGAACTATACAAAAAAGTCTTCATGAGCCATATAACCATGATGGTGTGATCACTTATCTTGAGGCAGACATCCTGGAATGCAAAGTCAAGTGGGCCTTAGGAAGCATCAGTATGAACAAAGCTAGTGGAGGTGATGGAATTCCAGTTGAGCTATTTCAAATCCTAAGAGATGATGCTGTGAAAGTGCTGCGCTCAATATGCCAGCAAATCTGGAAAACTCAGTAGAAGCCACAGGACTGGAAAAGGTCAATTTTCATTCCAAACCCAAAGAAAAGTAATGCCAAATAATGCTCAAACTACTGCACAATTGCACTCATCTCACACACTAGCAAAGTAATGCTCAAAATTCTTCAAGCAAGGCTTCAACAGTATATGAATCGTGACCTTCCAGATGTTCAAGCTGGATTTAGAAAAGGCAAAGGAACCAGAGATCAAATTACCAACATCTGCTGAATCATCAAAAAAGCAAGAGAGTTCCAGAAAAACATCCACTTCTGCTTTATTGATTATGCCAAACCCTTTGACTGTGTGGATCACAACAAACTGTGAAAATTCTGAAAGAGATGGGAATACCAGACCAGCTGACCTGTCTCCTGAGAAATTTGTATGCAGGTCAAGAAGCAACAGTTAGAACTGGACATGAAACAACAGACTGGTTTCAAATCAGGAAGGGAGTACATCAAGGCTATATATTGTCACCCTGCTTATTTAACTTATATGCAGAGTGCCGGGGTCCTGCCCCAGTGGATCTAGGGTAATTCGAAGCGGGGACAGTGTGGGTGTCCTCTTGAATAGCAGGGGGTGCCCCGCCTTGGGCTCCCTCTCTCGTGGATCTTAAAAGCCAGGGCAAGTAAGTATACATGGCAAGCCTCCACCCCCCCAGATGGGAATTCAGCCAGAAAATAGAGTAAGAAAAGACACAGGGGAAACCAGTCCAGTGACTGGCCCATCCTCTATTGTCTGGAAAGGCCTTATATACTTTTGATTTTACATAGAGATCAATGGATAATACAAAATTATGCAGTGTCAGCAGCCCTGACTCTTATCGAGACCAGGCTTTTCTCTGCATACTTAGTTGTATACACAAGTCTTAGGTGATTTACATCATCTTCTGGCCAGAAGGCCAAATAACATTTTACGGCCCTTTTCTGATAAGGGTTTGTCAACCAGAAGACTTATTTGTCTTAAAAATGTTCTTCCCAAAGTCTGGTGCCACTCTCAGAAAGCACTAAATAAAGTTATATTCTTACATAGCAAAGACACAATTTATAACAAAGAAAGAATACAGAGATTTATAACAAAGAGAAAGTTAATTAACTCAAAAGTCTAGTGTTGCTAACATCAAAACCTACTATATTCTTTTTTCTATATCCCAATTACATTGATTAATATCCTTCAGGTGTCTAAAAGGTAAAGAATATGGAGGCCTGGCAGCAGTCATTGACTCAACAGTGAAACCCATCATCAGTATAATTTTTAGCTTTTTAGAAAAGGCTCTGTATCTTTAAGATGCTTTAAGCTTCCTGCCTCTCTAGTTGGGGGCTGTAAACAGTTCACAAGTTGTAAAAAATCCAGGCAGACGGGTTAGGTAAGTTAGAAAGCCGTCAAAGGGGTTTTAAGCGGAGACATTCTTTCTATATGCAGGAGACTTAACTGGAGCTCTGAATTAACTCTTTCCAGAGAAAAGGTGGTAATGTCAGAAGAGTATAGTAAAGCAGACAGTAAACAGACAGATTTTGGTTTCGGGGTAGATGCTCAGACAGAGGACCCCTTGAGAGACCTGACTCGCCTTGCCCACCAGGCCTCTCCGCATGACCTTGTCATGGGTGGGATCTCCCGTGCTGGCTCCCAGCAGCAGAGTATATCATATAAAATGCCAAGCTGGATGAAACTCAAGATGAAATCAAGACTGCCAGGAGAAATATCAATAACCTGAGATATGCAAATAACACCATCCTTATGGCAGAAAGTGAAGAAGAACTAAAGAGCCTCTTGATGAAAGTGAAAGAGGAGAGTGAAAAAGTTGGCTTAAAGCTCAACAGTCAGAAAACTAAGATCATGGCATCCAGTCCCATCACTTTATGGCAAATAGATGGGGAATCAGTGGAAACAGTGAGAGACTTTATTTTGGGGAGCTCCAAAATCACTGCAAATGGTGACTGCAGCCATGAAATTAAAAGATGCTTACTCCTTGGAAGGAAAGTTATGACCAACCTAGACAGCATATTCAAAAGCAGAGACATTACTTTTCTAACAAAGATCCATCTGGTCAAAGCTATGGTTTTTCTAGTAGTCATGTATGAATGTGAGAGTTTGACTGTGAAGAAAGCTGAGTGTCGAAGAATTGATGTTTTTGAACTGTGGTGTTGGAGAAGACTCTGGATATTCTCTTGGACTGCAAGGAGCTCCAACCAGTCAATCCTAAAGGAAATCAGTCCTGAATATACATTGGGAGGACTGATGCTGAAGCTGAAACTCCAATGCTTTGGCCCCCTGATGCAATGAACTGACTCATTGGAAAAGACCCTGATGCTGGGAAAGATCGAAAGCTGGAGGAGAAGGAGATGACCGAGGATGAGATGGTTAGATGGCATCACAGACACAATGGACATGAGTTTGAATTGTCTCCTGGAGTTGGTAATGGACAGGGAAGCCTGGTGTGCTGCAGTCCATGGGGTCACAAAAAGTCGGACACGACTGAGCAACTGAACTGAACTGATAAAATCATTATTCATTATTGAGATTTCTCCACTCTTTTGGATCTTATATTATTCTCTGGAATATGTAGGCTTCCACTAAACCAGTAAAGCAATTAATCTCAATATTCCCTTCCTACTGTTGAAGTTCATCTTCCAAAGGACCTGGTCCTGACAACTTGATTGTTAGATTTTTTATTAGATAGAGCTGCAATTCATTCATCTCTCTTACCATCATTGACTGAATTCCTAATTGTAGAAGCCACCCAAGTCTTGGCTACTATCATCACTCACCTGGATGGTAAAAGATACCTCTTAAGTGTTTTCTTTACAATCCGCTTTCAACAGCTCAGTTGGAGTGATTTGTCTTAAGCTTCCAATCAGAATCTTGTGGTGGTTTAGTTGCAAAGTTGTATCAGACTCTTGCGACCCCATTCCAGGCTCCTCTGTCCATGTTCTCCAGGCCAGAATACTGGAGTGGGTTGCCATTTCCTTCTCCAGGGAATCTTCCCACCCAGGGATCAATTCCGGGTCTCCTACATTGCAGGAAGATTCTTTACCAACTGAGCTATGAGGGAAACCCAATCAGAATCATATTTCCCTCCTATTTAAACCAAATCAGGGACTTCTGATTGTGTTTAGAATGGTATTTCCAAGTATGGCCTTTGATCCACCATGATCTGATCCTATCCATCTATGTAAGCTCATTTCAACCCTTCCTCTTAACCATCACTATTTCTCACCCAGAAATAGGCTTTTAAGTTCCTTCAGCACACTGAAACCTTCCATACTACAGGGTTACAGCACCTGCTGCTTCCTTGGCCTGAAATGCTCTTTCTTCCACTTTTTATACAATTTTTTTCCTCCGCCTTTCATTCTCAGCATGAGAAAATGTTAGTTCCACTGAAACATCTTCCCTTATCACCATACCTAAATGAGATCTCCTTTTGTCTTCCTTGATATATTATTCTACACAGCACACTCATATCATTTTATTTGTTTGTCATCCTGTTCTGTTTATTTTTGCTATTTACATGCATCACTCACTAGAATATATTCTGCAGGAGGACAGGAAATATATCTGTCTTACCTTTGTATTCAAACACTGAATTGTCAAATTATCTGTCATGGGTGACACAGAGTATAGTAACTGATGTTCGGTGGAAGGTATACATACTGGGTGTTATAAGAACAAAGAAACCGGGTCAAATTAGGATAGTATTTCCACAGAAGCAACCCTTTTACAATTGCTTCTCTCTTCACGGATAATACAGATAAGCAAATATGAGGGGAAACCATTTCTAAGGACAAAGAAGAGTCTGCCTATAAATTCACAGCTTTTGCAAGCATAGTTAATAAGTCCTCCATTCAACTTGATATATTACAATGAACAAAAACAAATGTTATTATCTAATGGTAATAGATATTAAATAATTACAATTACTAGCCTAGTAGGAAATAGTGCTGGTTGAGTTTCAATGCCCATATACTATTAAAATATTTGTTCAATTAATTAAAATTAATATCTCAAATTGTAGGTTCATTTCAAGCCTTGGGGCTTTGTATAGATCTAGCAGGTCTTTTGCTACAGGGATATTTTTATTAGCAATTTTTTTTCTTTAAATTGATATAAATACTAGAAGAAATTGTCCACACTGGGATGAAAAACAGCATTATGTGGGTCACTGATTTTGCTTCTCTTTTCACGAGTCTTTTAATCTCACTTGAAAGTGGAAGGTTAATTGTTTAGTTGCGTCCAATGCTTTGCAACCCCATAGACTGTAGCCCACCAGGTTTCTCTGTCCATGGTATTCTCTAGTCAACAATACTGGAGTGGGTTGCTATTTCCTTCTCCAGGGAATCTTCCCAAATCAGGGATCGAATCCAGGGCTCCCGCATTGCAGGCAGATTCTTTACTATCTGAGCCACCAGGGAAGCCTATATCTCCCTTGCTGTGAGATATATTTCCTACAATTTGTTTTAAAATAGCACCATAATGAGGTTGTTGAAATGTGCTTTTATGAAGGGAGCAGTACCACTTTAAGGGCCAGCATCTCAGCCGCCTGGGGTGACCAGAAAAGGATACTCGGCTCTCAATTTCCCTTCTCGTTTTTCTTGAGAAGCTGTTTAGGAAAGTTCAATATGGCTCAAATCATGGATCATCACTTATTGGGTATTTAATACACAGTGCCTCAGTTTTTGATCTATAAAGTAGGGAATAGGAAAAAAGCACATCCCATATGTGCTTTATGGGATTATTGAGAGGGCTAAATAAAATAATGTATGCAATGCCTGACCCAGAATCACTGTTAGAAATGGTTGCCTGTTATTATTCTCAGGATAACAGAACACTTTGGGCTTCCCTGGTGGCTCAGATGGTGAAGAATCTGCCTGCAATGTAGGAGACCTGGGTTCGATCCCTGGGTCAGGGAGATTCCCTGGAGAAAGGAATGGCTACCTACTCCAGTATTGTTGCCTGGAGAATTCCATGGACAGAGGAGCCTGGCAGGCTACAGTCTGCAGGGTCACAAAGAATTGGACACAACTGAGAGATTAACACTTTCACTTTCTTTTGGAAATATATGAACTAATTTAAATAAGATTATAGAGTAAAGTGGCTTCCCTGATGACTCAGTCAGTAAAGAATCTGTTTGCAATGACAGGAAACCTGTGTTTGATCCCTGGGTTGGGAAGATCTCCTGGAGGAGGAAATGGCAACCCACTTCAGGTTCTTGCCTGGAAAATTCCAAGGACAGAGGCAGTCCATGGGATTGCAAACAGTCAGACACTACTGAGCAATCAAGCACGTATGCACACACAGTTATATCATTGTTCAAAAGGGGTCATTAGCAGCATGTACGTTACCAGCCACATTCATCTTGACGAAAAACACCTAGGTCACAAAGCAGTTAGAGCAGGAGAATAGAAGTATGAGTCATAAGTACAACTTGAATCTTTCCATTATTTGTTCTGAAACACCCAACAAACACAAACATATTTTCCTCCTCTAAGCATCTGATGTAAAAATTGTAGCATTTGTTTGGATTATCTAAATAGTCAAGGCAGAATTTAGTTACAACAAATTTTAAATTCTCAAGCTGCTCCAAAATCCGTCTAAAATGACATCACTGAAGTTAGAAAAAGAAAATGAAGGGTAATTTTTGCAGGATTCAGCAAGCAGCAGAAATAAGTATTTTCCATGTCTTTTTTAAGTTGGCAAAGCTAAACCACACAATGCCACACATCATGATGTTTCAACATACAAGAAAAATGAATGAAAGCAAACTTTGTTATTAACTTACCAAGATGCTTTTTAAAAATTTATTCCTTGCAGCTTATATGAAGCAATAATTTTAGTCTCAACTGTTTTACTTCAGTTCTGTCTTGGAAGCAATGCCATTTGTGTGTGCCTATTATTAATGGAGACATGTTGAAGTGATTTAAATAAATGGACCCATACAATAAAGATATCAAAACAGCTGCAAAAATAGAAAATAAAACTCAACAAAAGGAAAGAGAAAGTACATCACATGGGCTGGTACAGGTGCTATGAATGGGCATCAAATATATTACACAATACCTTTACAGCAGGCGAGAGAAGAATCACATTAATAACATGGCTTTTGTTGCTAACGAAAAGGCTGAACAAGGACACAAGATGCTGACTCACCTTCGCGTGTTTACCTCTCAGTGTGTTGGGTGGCTGGGGTTGGGCATACAAGGCAGAGCTGAATGACATCCTTGGCTTGGGTGAATCTCTCAGGTAATGAGTGGACATAAAGGAAGAACAGCAAATCACACAGTGAATAAATCATTCACCTTTCATTCATGCTTCCCCAGAACCTTCCAGCCTATCTGAAGAGCTGGATAATTAATGGTGATTTAAGTTAGGCAGGCTGTGCTGGAGCCCAGGTTGAATCTGTCAACATCTCATGTCTTCCTCCCACTTCCAGATGCCAGGGGGTCTAGAAACTGAACACCAAAGTTTTGATTGTGCCATATGTTGTCATGTCAAAGTCTGATAATATTCTCAAAACTTAAATATTGGAAATGGTCACCTAGAAAATGAATGAAGATAGGATTTAGAAAATAACATTCATCATGGCAGAAATAGACAATGCAACTGTATTTTCCTCTAGTCTGCAATTTCTGTGTGGGCAAGAACTCTGTCTTTCCATTCATCCTGTATTCTTGGCAAGGATCACAATGTTTAGCAGACAGAAGGTGTCCAGATATTTGATAAATAAATCAAATATTTTGAAAAAGTAAAGCAAGCTCTGTAGTTAAGGCTCACGGGTTCAGTTCCTCTGAGGCATGTGGGACCACCAGGAAAGTCCTTAAATTTTATTATAAATTGCATATGCCATGTTCTAGTAGAAAATTCTGGTCAGTACATTTTTATAATATATAAAAAAAAATCTACACAACATTTGTCTCAACCTACATGTGTGTCTTAGTTTACGTAAATAGTATTGTGGAAAATGGATCTCTAATTTTTCATCTCAGAAATTTTCTTGTATATTTTGGGGAGACTGTTAAGGGGAGAAACATGGAAGAGGCAAAATGTCAACCAAAAAAATGCTTCTTTATCAACATTTGTGGAACTCTGAAGTTAAATAGGCAGAAGGCAAGTTCCAAGTGTTGGATATGAAGACAGGAAGTGAGGTAATCAGGATAACGGAGGGAAAAAAGAAAGGCATGTAACTTGTAGACAAGACAAATGGCCAAAGACACTGCTTTACTCTGTGGTGGTGGTGATGGATGGGGAAGCCTGGCATGCTGCAATCCTTGGGGTCACATGGAGTCCCACAGGACAGCAACTGATCAACAACAAACGGTTTCTATTTGAAAATCTCTGACCAATTGGCCTCTGACCAATCTGAAAGTAACATTATCTGTTACTAAGATCAACTGTGCTTCTCTGAGATGCAGACAATTGTGCTGAGGAAATTGTACAAATTTTTGTACTGAGATCATCTTGTATATCTTATGGCACTTGAGTATATAGTGCACCATAGTACTACTATTCTGGAGCAGGAAATGACAACCCACTCCAGTATTCTTGCCTGGAAAATTCCGTGGACAGAGGTGCCTAGTGGGCTACAGTGCATGGGGTTATAAAGAGTCAGCCATGACTGAGTAACTGAGCACAGCATCACTATTCAGGTACACATTTTACTCCTCTTACTATTCTGTATGCTTATTAAGAATATCACTTCATTATATTCTGATGCGTCTTCAGTGAACTCTTTTTTGGTACACTGGTTTTAGTCAAATTCACCCAGGCCTTCAGTAAATACATATGTTGCATTCTGAAATATGTTAAAGGGGAAAAAAAACACCGACTTAAAAGACATTACAATCCTCTTGTTAAGACATGTCATATAAGCAGAATGCTTTTTAAAGCAGCACATCAAGAGATGGTCATTGTATGCTCACAGAAACAGTCCATAGGATTCCAAAAGCTGGACAGCTTAGGCTGGATTGGTCAGAGAAGGTTGAATGGAAGATAGAGATTTTAAATAAGTATTGAGAGATAGTGGAAATGGATGGTGAGTGGATGAACAATGAGAATTTTATCTAAATGTACTCTTGTGGGTTGTTTGCTGTTTATAGGCAAACATAACCCAAACATTTTTAGGCTAGGCAACCAACTTTTTCTGTAGAATTGAATCTTCCTGAGAAGTAGCATAAATATTACATTCTATAAGAATAATACTTAGCGGAAAATCATGAATATATCTCAGAACTATCTATTAAAAAGCTCTGCAGAAAAGAGAAGGTAACCTCCTTGAGAGGGGACACCATGTCACCAGACAGCCTAGCACTCTGTATCCAGCATTGTTGATTTATAAGGCATTCAATTGATTGCTAAGTGATTTCAGAAATTAAATGGAATAAAAAATAATGTCTTGATTTTCTGTCCTTAGTTGAAGAACTTAGGAGCAAGAGGCAATGGAGCTCTTTGAGAGAAACTATGTGGGCTGAAATCGGCTTCCCAGGCGGTGCTAGTAGTAAGGAACATGCTTGTCAATGAAGGAGACTTAAGAACTGTGGGTTCAATCCCTGGGTTGGGAAGATCCCTTGGAGGGGGACATGGCAACCTACTCCGCTATTCTTGCCTGGAGAATCCCATGGACAGAGGAGCCTGGCAGGCTACAGTCCATAGTGTCGAGAAGAGTTGGACACGACTGAAGTGACTCAGCACATACACACATGTGGATTGAAATAACCAAATCATTAACAGGAAAAGGTGGGAGAACCTAGAGGCATATCATCTCAATTATATCAATACGATTTCCATTCCTTTCTCATTCTATTTGTCCTTTCCATAATTCAGGTTCTTGTGACTGACTCAAGAAGATGTGTCTGGGCCTGTGTGTGTGTGGTGTAACTTTCCAACATACCATATAACAATAATAGCATCCTTAACTAGAAAATATGTTACATTAGAATAGGGTTTTGTCTTAAATTTCCACTGAAGTATCTCTTGAGCTGATTCATAGTTCAATAAATATTTTTTGGATAAAAACATGAATAGAACTTGAGTGTTACGTAAGAAAAATAGGCCTGCTTCCAGTTTACGTCTGTGCCTATGCTCACTCATCTGTGATCTGAATTCCAACCAACACCATTCTCTTACAATTAAAACAAACCTTATTTGTCGAGCATTCACAACAGACAAGACTGTTTAAAGCATGGTTAAAATTTTGTAAAGTGTAAAATAGATTCCATTGATTTCCATTTCTCTTTGATTTCTCTCTTCTAGCATCCAATATGTTTCAAAAACTGCTCCTGGTCAATACTGCTCTGTATTATTTCTTGCAGTCTCCACAGCACACTAGAAAAATGAGTATCTTTAATGTCTAAGTTTTACAAATGAAATAGGAAGCCTCTGATATGGATTATAGAGAAAATACATGTGAAAGCTTTTGAAAAATAATAAGTTATGGCAAACTCTCCAGAAAGTTATTCAATCCCTTTCTGCTACAGTATTACCTGGCATAAGAACACTTATTTTGTGTGTAACTACAACACAAGAGACTGCAATTTAAGGTGAATTCATTGCCCTGATTTTTTGAAAGAAAACAAAATGTACTCAGCAATAATACTGAAATGAATTTTGGATTACAGTAGTTTTCCATTTCTATCTCATTTCTCATGGGGATATTGAGGTTTATGAGACATCACTTTCATTTGAAGCTCAGCTTCATTTCACAAATCAGGTCTAAGGACTTCTACTTGTTTATGGAGCCTGAATATGCTTTGTTGGCATATTAAAGTGAAATTGAGCATAAAATATGGGTTTATTGGGTAATAGGAGTGACACTGAAAAATTCACTTCATAAATGGATGCACTTATGATCAGAGTTCTCTGTATATCAACTGATATATGAAGCTCAAAGTGAGTGCAAGTAGACGCTCTGTGAATTCTTACCTCTGCACCATGACTAGTAATTGGTTGTAATGACATTTAAACAACTATTGTGAAAATAATTATAATCACATTTTCCTAAATGATATATATAGATATTCCTCTAAGCTCTTCTTTCCATTTAACCACTGAACAGTATTCTTTTCTCATCTACATTTGGACTCTGGACCTACCATTCTGCATTCAGTCTTTTCAAAAATTCGCACCTGATATCCAAAGGAGGAGTGATTATTTATATGGGTAATAAAATCTCATAGCACTGTGATACTACAGATGTTATTCCTTTTGATATTTTTCTTTCTGTAGAAGAGATCACAAATGGGACATGTCTACAAGCAGACACTTATTTTCACTTAGTTGTTTTTTAAAAATAAGTATTAATACCTTTAGACTGAGCACAAAGCCTCTGGTTTAACATATTTCCACTTTATTCTGGTTTTTTAATTGACCTATGATACTCTTCTATGTTATCCTCCTTGTCCATATAGACATTTGAGTTTGAAAACCCCCTGTAAATCTTTGAGTCTTTTACCTGCCTGCATTACTCATATGACTGGGTTTTTTTAATCATAATATGTAATACATAAAATAACTTCAGAATTTTAATAATCTTTTCTTCCTCTATGATTCTTTTTAACATCAAAGAAAAAATAAGACAAAATATATCATGTAGTCTTAAGGATTCTTTTACTCTTCAAAAATGGTTTGTTCCCCTTATTGTAACTAACTAAAAAAATTGAAAACTTTTCCTTCTAATCTTTCTTTAAAAATATAAATTAAGGGGGAAGATAAATATTCCATTTAGAAAATTACTTTATCCCCAAAGTTTCAAGACATGCAGTTAATTCATCAAACAAAAGTGTATTGAATACCTACTACTAAGCATAGTGCAGATAAGTCCCAGCTTTCAAGACCTGACATTCTAGTGAGGAGAGACAATCAATAAACTATTAATTGGTACTCGAGTATAAAATAATAAAGTAGGGTAATGAACCTAGGAAATGATAAAGAGATACAGTGAAGAACTCGGGTCTCCTGCATTGCAGACAGACGCTTTATCATCTGAGTCAAGACCTAGAATAGTAAAAAAAAAAAAAAAAGCCCCTCTGATAAAGTTATTTGAACAAAAACCTAATTGAATTATAGGTGATCCCAAACTTATGAATGTTTGAAGATAGACTGGGACCTGACACGCTTTACTTGTGTGTGACAAAGCTTGCACCAGGGTTTCCCTGGTGGTGCAGCGGTTAAAAGCATCTGCCTGCAATGTGGGAGACCTGGGTTCAATTCCTGGGTCAGGAAGATCCCCTGGAGAAGGAAATGGCAACCCACTCCAGTAGTCTTGCCTGGAAAATTCCATCAATGGAGGTTCCCTTAAAGCACACAGGATCAATTGCCTGTTAGAAATAAAAACAAATAGACTTATTTTTCTTTACATAACTCCCAGTATTCTGCATTCAAGGTTATGAAATTTGTTCATGGTCATTAATGTGCTATGGAAATACAGTTGTCCCCCTCTGGAGACTTGGAGAATACATTCCAAGACCTCCAGTGGATGCCTAAAACCATGGGTAGTACCAAACAGTACTACTATGATTTTTCCTATATACACATGTCTATGATAAAGTTTAAGTTATAAGCTAGGCACAGTAGGATGTTAACAATAATAATTAGTGATAGAACAATTCTAACAATAAATTCTAATACGTTATGTAAATGTGGTCTCTCTCAAACTCTATTATTGTTTAAACTTTATGCCTTTTCCACATTAACTAAGCACTTATCATGCACTGAGGCCATAATTTTTGTATTTTGAGGTGCAATAGCAAAACTAACATGAATTTCTTTTTCTTTTTCATAAATTCTCAGATGGATTTGCTCTTACCATAGATTTTAGCAATCTGGGAAGGCAATATTTTTCTTTCCTTATTAAACCAAAAATCTTCACCTTTTCACTTAAAGGAAGCACTTTATTGCTTCTCTTTGTCATATTCGAATTGCCAGCATCACCACTCTTGCTGTTTGGGGCCACTATTAAGCAAAATTAGGGTGACTTGAACCCAAACTTTGCAATACTGTGACAGTTGATTTGTTAACTGAGATGGCTATGAAGTGACTAAGAGGTGGGATACACTGGACAAAGGGAGGATCATATCCTGGGCAGTCTAGACTGTCGGCAATGCAGGAGACACAGATTCGATCCCTGGGTTGTGAAGATCCCCTGGAGTAGGAAATGGCAACCTATTCCAGTATCCTTGCCTGGGAAATCCTCTGAGCAGAGGAGCCTGGAGGGTTACAGTCCACAGGGTCGTAGTAGTCAGACACGACTTAGCAAACTAAACAACCACCACAACCACCATGTCCTAGGCAGGAAAGAACAGAAAGAGAGAGTTCATTACATCCTTCAGAACTGTGTGCAACTTAAAATTCATGAATTGTTTATTTATGGAATTTGCCTTTTAACATTTTTGGACCAGTGCAGGTGACCACTGGTAAATGAAACCATGAAAAGTCAACTGTGGATAATGGGATACTATTGCAATTTCAAGCAAACCCTAACATTGCTGATATAACCACACAATGCAGTTACATGATTCAGGTGGTAAACATTTTAACACCACAACAAAACTGATAATCAGAAAGTTTCTGGGGGTACCTAGATTCAGAGCTAAAAGAGTGGGATCATCTTGAGGGACATTTCATTAAACTATAACATAATAATTTTTTCTTGGCATACAATAGAATGAGCCTTTCTTGTGACAGGAAAATTGTTTCCCGCTGGATATACTATATCTGCATAAGATTTAGCCATTGACTTGTGATACTTGCACATAAACTCTGTATACTGAGCTCTCTCTGCTGCCTTCCTGGGTCTCAGCTGGCCTACTTGATATCTCAATGGGAAACTGGAGGTTCCATGGAGGATGCGTCTGTGTCAGTCATACAGTATCATTTTTGGAATATTCATTATGTGTATCTATATAGAAAATAATTGCAACTGCACTTTTTGAAATATTAAATTGATAATAAGTAAAGAATTCCTTTATTTAATGGTGGATTTGAAAAGATGAAAGCTATTTTTCGGTTTGTGAACACTTTTCACATATTAATTCACTCTCTCTTTTCTAAAGCCTAAAATGCTTTTTGCTAATATATCGATAATTGAAGACACTCTCCAGGGCAAATGACTTCATTAAAATATTTTTGAATTACCCACAATGATAGTCAAAGTTTTTTGGCTTAAAAAAGTGTTCTATTCTTTGAGTAAGAGAAAAAAACTATTTGATTCCAAACTTAAAACATGTCCAGACCAAATGATAACCTGCATACAAAGACTCATTTTCTCTTCAAAATTCCAATTAGAAGTTCTAAAACTGGTGAAGAAGGGCAATACAATTTAAGGCCAAAGATAATTCATTATTAAGAAAAATATGGGGACAGGAGAAATAACAGTTTCAGGCTGCTAATTTTGGATTAACTGAGAAACAAACTAAAACCAAACTCTAAAAATATCATCCAGGGAAATAGTTACAGGTTTGGGGGATTTCTCCTTCTAACTATAAAGGACTAGCTTGTTGGTGATCAGAGCTCCCAAGAGTAACTGAGAAGTTTAAGGAAAAAAGTAGAAAAACAATAAAACATCCCATCTGTTGTAAAGCTTTGGATTGCACCTAAGGCAGCCAAGAACTAAGGAGCCAAGGCTTTAGTGAAAAAATGAAATGTTGAGATTAGTTTAGTATTCTTTAGAGATACTTAGAAGTCAAGCAGAAAATGGCTGTTAAGAGGTGAGGAAACTGAGGAGAGCATTGAGCAATCTTGTGAGCCTTTGAACAAAAATAAGTTCCAACTAGACAAGGCAACAACAATAACAACAAAAAATGAAGTGTAGATACCCAAGAAAGAAAGGCAGAAGAAGGAGCCCAATTGCCTGAGCTACTTTTCTCCTTGGGGCTCCTGGTAACTCAGCGGTAAAGAATCTGCCTGCAATACGGGGGACTCGGGTTTGATTCCTGGGTCAGGGAGATCCCCTGAAGAAGGAAATGGCAACCCACTCCAGCATTCTTGCCTGGGAAATCACATGGACAGGGGAACCTGGTGGGCTACAGTCCATGGGGGTCACAGAAGAGTCAGGCATGACCTAGTGACTAAGCAATAACAACTTTTCTCCTCACTTGGTTTGTTGATTGATTGCTAACTGGTTGGAGCCACAAGGCAGAAATGTAGGAAGTGGCTGCTTAGAGGTGGAGAATGTGTCTCATGGTGGGAAAGAAAGGAGCTGACAAGAAATCTGGTGAAACAATGTTTTTAGTAGATATTGTAAGGGTGAATCCAGAAAGAATCGTATGCAGTTGATAAACATTTTTTTCTCACAAATGTATAGGCTAGCACTTTTGATACTACTTTCTGTATGTAGTATTGCTGAATAATAATTATATACTATACACTCTACATTGTAGTAAGGAGAGCCAGATTTCCCACTGTCAGAAAAAGAAATTAGAAATGAGAGAGGAGTGAAAGCTAAAACGCTGAAATGAACACTCTGGTTTTGGGTTGGAATAAGTATGAACAGATATAGATATATCTATTGACAAAAGATAGGACTTCCCTGGTGGTGCAGACAGTAAAGAATCTGCCTGCAATGTGGAAGACCCAAGTTTGATAAACTGAGGCATATTAAATTTTCAAGACTATTTGAGCAAACATCAATTTGAATTGAGCAGTGCCAAACTGAATGTGGCTAAGAGCATTACATCAACAGGAGCGGGAGACAGATTTTTATAGAGCAGTGCAGCCTTGGAAGAAAAGCAAGGAAATTATTTGACTAGCTAAAGCTTTGTTGATGTTGTTCAGTCACTAAGTCACATCTGACTCTGCAACCCCATGAACTGCAGCGCACCGGGCTTCCCTGTCCTTCACTATCTCCCCAGGTTTGCTCAAGCTCCTGTCCATTGAGTCAGTGATGTCATCCAACCATCTCATCCTCAGTGGTGTCTTATTCGGGAAAGCCTAGCTGGCCATTCTTTTTTTATTGAAATATAGTTGATTTGCAGTATTGTGTTAGTTTCAGGTATACTGCAAAGCAATCCATATATATATATATATGCATATTCTTTTTCAGATATTAGTTGGCCACTTGTGATTGGCTGTTTTTAAGCTTCATTTTCTCAGATTTGAATGCATTGATCCTGGCTTAAGTTTTGGTTTGTTTATGAAATGGCCTCTTTGATTAGAATTTTAACATGTGTGTCTGTGTATACATATATATTATTTATAATATATATAATGAGCATGGTATACACACACACACACACACACACATATGTATATGACTTAAAACAATCCAAGTATATTTCCTTACTGTTCTGTAGGCCTGAGGACCGATACTGGTAACACTAGACTGAAATCAAGGTGTTAGCAGATATTCCTTTCTAGAGGCTCTAGTGAATAAGCCATTTTCTTGCCTTTCCAGCTCTTCAATGGCTCTCTCTGGGTCTTGCACCTAGTCCGCTTCATTTCAGAACCAGCAACAGAGCAGCATTCAATCTTTTCTCATGCTACCATCTTCCTTTGACAACAGCAGGCAAATCTCCTCTGCTTTTGAGGACTCATGTGCTTATATTGGGCCCACTTGTATTTATCCAGGATAATCTCCTCACTATCCTGGCCCTTCAGACATATAAGATAACATATTCAGCAGTTCTGAGAAAGATCGTATAGAGATTTGCATATGTCAGTACATTCTTAATATATTTGGGGGCTATACTCTTATGCAGGTCAGGAAGCAACAGTTGGAACTGGACGTGGAACAACAGACTGGTGCCAAATAGGAAAAGGAGTATGTCAAGGCTGTATATTGTCACCCTGCTTATTTAACTTCTATGCAGAGTACATCATGAGAAACGCTGGACTGGAAGAAACAGCTGGAATCAAGATTGCTGGGAGAAATATCAATAACCTCAGATATGCAGATGACACCACCCTTATGAAAGAAAGTGAAGAAGAACTAAAGAGCCTCTTGATGAAAGTGAAAGAGGAGAGTGAAAAAATTGGCTTAAAGCTCAACATTCAGAAAACTAAGATCATGGCATCCAGTCCCATCACTTTATGGGAAGTAGATGGGGAAACAGTGGAAACAGTGTCAGACTTTATTTTTCTGGGCTCCAAAATCACTGCAGATGGTGATTGCAGCCATGAAATTAAAAGACGTTTACGCCTTGGAAGGAAAGTTATGACCAACCTAGACAGCATATTCAAAAGCAAAGACATTACTTTGTCAACAAAGGTCCACCTAGTCAAGGCTTTGGTTTTCCCAGTGGTCATGTATGGATGTGAGGGTTGGACTGTGAAGAAAGCTGAGCCCCGAAGAATTGATGCTTTTGCACTGTGGTGTTGGAGAAGACTCTTGAGAGTCCCTTGGACTGCAAGGAGAGCCAACCAGTCCATCCCAAAGGAGATCAGTCCTGGGTGTTCATTGGAAGGACTGATGCTGAAGCTGAAACTCCAGTACTTTGGCCACCTCATGCGAAGAGCTAACTCATTTGAAAAGACCCTGATGCTGGGAAAGATTGAGGGCAGAAGGATAAGAGGATGACAGAGGATGAGATGGTTGGATGGCATCACCGACTCAATGAACATGGGTTTGGGTGGACTCTGGAAGTTGGTGATGGACAGGGAGGCCTGGCATGCTGCTGTTCATGGGGTCGCAAAGATTCGGACACAGCTGAGTGAATGAACTGAACTGAACTGAACATACTCTTATCTGTGTATACTTGCATGTAAGTTCAGAATTCTTTTACTTGTCTTATTAAATACACTTTTTCTCAATATGTAGTTACTGATTTTATTGCTAGTAGTGCTATTTATGACTTAACACTTAATTTGTCTCATGTGAAAATAGCCCTAGCAGCAATAGTGACTACATAAAAGAAGAAAATTACAGGAGTGATAGAGAACATTTATGACATAAAATGAAGATCAAATCTTAGAAAGCAGATAATACCAAGAAGATCTGAGAAAAAAAAAAATGAAGCAAAAAGAGTCATGAGATGTATAACACAGGGAAATTTTGTGATTAAAATAAACATATAAACACAACCTTGAGCCTGAGCTACAAGAATTCGGCATATTCTCATTAAAGTGATGAAAACACCACCCTTGAAATTTAAATGCAAAGAAAAACTCACCTAGGATTCAGTTTAACACAGTAAACCACAAAAAATATTAAGATTAAAATGAGCAGCAATGTGGCAGAAGTTAGTCTGACTAAATTTTCCCGTTTGGTGCTATCAGAAAATGCCATGCTCAGAGGAAATTTATGAGATCATAATTTTATATTCAGTCAAGCTTACAATCATATGTGAAGAGAGTTTGAGATCTGCAAAATAGAGCTGCTTTTGAAATCTTGCTTTCTTCCAGAGTAACTCCTTTTATTCCTCATGTCCTCCTTAGTTATTTGATTCTTTTTAAAATGATGAGAAGTGCATTCAGAATATCAAAAGAGAGAGATTACTAAAGAAAGATTTCCATGCAAGATCATATAAATAATACTAGGTGACTAGCAGGTCTTGGGAGGACTAGTTGCCCAGTCCTCTGCTTTAGATTAAATTCTTATGCAGTTGGCTCTCTCCTTAGGAACAGAAAGGCACTGTTATTTATAAACAATATTCTGTGGACAGTGCCTATCAACTGCATCCAATGGGGAGGTTGTCCTAACCCCCATTTATAATCCAAATGGCTGACTCTGATTATTTCTGAACTCATAGATATATTTTCAGTAGGGCACAAAGCCAGGACCCCTCTACTACAGAGTAGATATATCACAAAATAGCAAGAAGCATAAATTTGCTCTTTGGAGGGCTTTCTCAGGGCTTTGTAATGTCCTTGCTCCAGAGTCATGTGGTGTCAAGAGGGAGAGTTTATCAATTCCATGTCTTCTCACATGAAGGAACAATAGCACCATGTAAATGCCCAGAGGCCCCCTCAGCTTGCAAATAGAAATTTTTAATGCTTTCTGAAATTGCCATTTATGTAAACTTCCATTAAAAGAGCACAAGATATCATTCAGCGAAGAGTTAAGTCATACTATAACAAAAAAGAGTGGGAAATTATTTATATAAAAATTAGTGGGTAAATGAAACCAGTAAAGTAATAAATCATGTTCTTGATAAGTAAAGAATTTTCTTATAGATTGATTTAGTAAAGTAGTTATATCTTAAAAAGACATAAAAGTGGGATATTATTTATATAAAAAATTAGGGAATAAATGAAACCAGCAAAGTAATAAATCATATTCTTGATAAATGAAGAATTTGCTTAAGAATTGATTTAGTAGAGCAGTAATGTCTTAAAAAGACATAACAGTGGGAAATTATTTATACAAAAAATTAGAGAATAAATGAAACCAGTAAAGCAATAAATCATATTCTTCAAAAATGAAGAATTTTCTTATGAACTGATTTAATAGAATAATACTAAAACATAGTAAATATTATCTCATTACTAATAAAAACTTCAATTTGAAAAGGCTGTTGAGTCATTTTTTTATCTAGTGACATAGAAAATATTAAAAAAATAAGAATACTTCCTGCCAAGAAGGGGAGTTACAGATATAGTGCAGATGGACATATCACCCAGCAACCCAACAAATTCACAAAAATTTACTTGCTGGTGAATAAGGGGCCTCTTGGGAGATAATTCAAGCTTGTTTGCTCTGTCTGACACACGGACCAGAAAGGTCAGGGAGAAATTTATGTGCGGGGTACTCACCATTCTGTGAGTGAAAAAAGTCAGTGAGTTGAGTCAGAACCTGTGATAAGGTGGCTGCTAGCACTACAGATCCATGCTCTCGGACAAGGCTGGAGGAAAAACTGATAGGTGGAAAACTTTTCAAACCACTAAGGATTAAGCAAGCCTCAGGAGACCCTCTTTTACCCATGCATTCAACCAGATAAGCACGGTCCACTTTCCTTTAGCTACTGTGCATCTTTGACAATTTGAAGGATTTAAAATACTAGGAGGCTTAGAGGTTAAAGTGTCTGCCTACAAGATGGGAGACCCGGGTTCAATCCCTGGGTTGGGAAGATCCCCTGGAGAAGGCAATGGCAACCCACTCCAGTACTCTTGCCTGGAGAATCCCATGGACGGAGGAGCCTGGTAGGTTACTGTCCACCAGGTCGCAAAGAGTCGGACAGGACTGAGTGACTTCACTTTCACTTTCAAAATACTAGTGGAGACACACAGGAGGGTGGCAGTGGTGGCTAGTGGAGGCCACAGTGGCCAGAGAAAAGAGTGGCCTCCATTTGGAGTCATGGTGCTTGTAGGATAGATAGCAGCACCCAACCGGGAACCATGTTGTCCGACACAGTGCTGGGCATTTTAGTTTGCGTGTGCACTCAACCACTCAGTCGTGTTTGACACTTTTGCAACTCCATGGACTGTAGCCCGCCAGGCTCCTCTGTCCATGGAATTTTCCAGGTGAGAATACTGGAGTGGGTCGCCGTTTCCTCCTCCAGGGGATTTTCCCAACCCAGGGATCAAGCCCACGTCCCCTACATCTCCTGCATTGGCAGGCAGATTCTTTACCAGGGAGCCACCTGGGAAGCCAGGCATTTAGTTTACTTGGTAGCATTTGCTAAACATCCGAGGGACATTCATAAGTACTTCAGTTCAGTTCAGTCATGTCCCTTTCTTTGCAACCCCATGGACTGCAGCATGCTGGGCTTCCTTGTCCATCACCAACCCCCGGAGCCTACTCAAACTCATGTCCATTGAGTGGGTGATGCCTCCAACTATCTCATCCTCTGTCATCCCCTTCTCCTCCTGCTTTCAATCTTTTCCAGCATCATGGTCTTTTCCAGTGAGTCAATTATTCTCATCAGGTGGCCAAAGTATTGGAGCTTCAGCTTCAGCATCAGTCCTTCCAAAGAATATTCAGGACTGATTTCCTTTAGGATGGACTGGTTGGATCTGCTTGCAGTCCAAGGGACTCTCAAGAGTCTTCTCCAACACCACAGTTCAAAAGCATCAATTCTTTGGTGCTTAGCTTTCTTTATGGTAGCATTTGCTGGACATCTGAGGGACTTCTATGAGTACTTCGGTCATAGCAGACACCATCTTCCAACGATACAAGAGATGACTCTACACGTGGATATCACCAGATAGTCTGTAAGTACTTGGAACTGGGATATTGTGAAGTCAGGATTTTATCTCTACCCAAAGATAATGAAGCTTGAGGAAAACGTGGTTCATGTTTGTAAAAAAATTTTTAAAGTGTGAGGAAAATACTGAAAAATAATACAAAATGAAATATTAACAATGGTAACTTTGGGGTTGTAGGTAGAATTATTGGTGTCTTTAATTTGTGCTTCTTTACATTTTAAAATAGCTTTAACACTTTCTAACACCATACACAAAAATAAACTCAAAATGGATTAAAGATCTAAATGTAAGACCAGAAACTATAAAACTCCTAGAGGAGAACGTAGGCAAAACACTCTCCGACAGAAATGACAGCAGGATCCCAGAATATTGGAAATAAAAGTAAAAATAAACAAATGGGACCTAATTAAAATTAAAAGCTTCTGCACAACAAAGGAACCTCTAAACAAGCTGAAAAGACAGCCTTCAGAATGGGAGAAAATAATAGCAAATGAAGCAATTGACAAACAACTAATCTCAAAAATATACAAGCAACTCCTGCAGCTCAATTCCAGAAAAATAAACAACCCAATCAAAAAATAGGCCAAAAACCTAAACAGACATTTCTCCAAAAAAGACATACAGATGGCTAACAAATACATTAAAAGATGCTCAACATCACTCATTATCAGAGAAATGCAAATCAAAACCACAATGAGATGCCATCTCACGCCAGTCAGAATGGCTGCTATCCAAAAGTCTACAAGCAATAAATGCTGGAGAGGGTGTGGAGAAAAGGGAACCCTCTTACACTGTTGGTGGGAATGCAAACTAGTACAGCCACTATGGAGAACAGTGTGGAGATTCCTTTAAAAACTGGAAATAGAACTGCCATATGACCCAGCAATCCCACTACTGGGCATACATACCGAGGAAACCAGAATTGAAAGAGACACGTGTACCCCAATGTTCATCACAGCACTGTTTATAATAGCCAGGACATGGAAGCCACCTAGATGTCCATCAGCAGACGAATGGATAAGAAAGCTGTGGTACATATACCCAATGGAGTATTACTCAGCCATTAAAAAGAATACATTTGTATCAGTTCTAATGAGGTGGATGAAACTGGAGCCTATTATACAGAGTGAAGCAAACCAGAAAGAAAACACCAATACAGTATACTAGCATATATATATGGAATTTAGAAAGATAGTAACGATAACTCTGTATGCGAGACAGCAAAAGAGACAGATGTATAGAACAATCTTTTGGGCTCTGTGGGAGAGGGCGAGGGTGGGATGATTTGGGAGAATGGCGTTGAAACATGTATAATATCTTATGTGAAACCAATCACCAGACCAGGCTCAATGCCTGATAGAGGATGCTCGGGGCTGGTGCACTGGGAGGATCCAGAGGGATGGTATAGGGAGGGAGGTGGGAGGGGGATTCAGGATGGGGAACAGGTGTACACTCGTGGCGGATTCATGTTGATGTATGGCAAAACCAATACCATATTGTAAAGTAATTAGCCTCCAATTAAAATAAATAAATTTATATTAAAAATAAATTTAAAATTTAAAATCTTAACAAAAAAATAAAATCACTTCCCATGTTAAAAAATAAATAAATAAAATAGCTTTAAAACTTAAAGGAATGTATGATTATTAGATAATGAAACTGTGACGCCTTTTTAAAACTGGGGCGTTTTGAGCTGGAGACATTGAATGATACATAGAATCAGTGGAGAGTCTGTATAATGTAGTGGCTATTTGGAGGTTCTGAGTTCACATCGCAGAACCATCACTTACTGTCCATTTAACCATAAACAAATTAAGAGTTAGACGTCTGTTTCCTTGCATGTGAAATAGGGGTGATTGCAGTGTCTACCACATAAGCATGTTAATTTTCTCCTCTAGCTTCTTGATTTTGGTTATCTTGTGTATGAGAAAATTATTGGATGAGTTAATTAATATAAAACAGTGGGAAAAGTCTCCGTCATACAAGCTATCAAAAGAGAAATTAAAGAATGTCATTGGGGAAACAATTGAAATTAAAGGCTTCTTCACCCAAACTATGTGTTTTGGGGGGTTATCATTTTATATAGTTTTATTCCTCTTTGTTTTTATTCCTCTCAGTTCAGCAAAGAGAGGCAGGAGTAGCATTAAACTTTATTATCGGGAATCTCATTTCTAAACCTGACTTGATTATGTACTAGCTGTGTGACCTTGAGAAATTCTTCATCTGTAAAATGAGGGCTAGTTTTGATTCATTATTTCTCTAAAAATCTAGCCACAATTGTTTTAAAAGTTTGCCAGTAATTATCAATTATCCCATCTTTATTTAGAGCTAAAAAGAGATGATGAGTTAAAAATAAAGGCACTGTGAGAAATGTGATTTTAATGTTAGAATATAATTTGCCTTTAATTGATGAGTTCAATAGAAGGTGAATACAGTCCATCTGTGGCCTTTATTTCTCTGTGTTTGGTTCATTCTGTTTCTGAAGAAGAAAGAATTTCTAGCAGAAAAGTGGAGACTTTGCAGCTGATTTCAGAGTTTCTTCTGGATTCCAACTATTCACATCTTTTTTGTATAGCCTTCAATTCACCGAAAGATTTCATTTGAAATGATGTAATTTTCCTAATTTTGCTTTACATATATCTATATAGATATTTACATATAATTATATAGATACTATATATTTATAACTTGCTTAGGAGAAATCCATGCCATTAAAAAAATTCAAACTTAATGAAGATAAAATTAATAAAAATCATTTGCTGCCCATGATCACATCCCGTTTACTTTCAAGGTTTAACAGAAACTGACTTTATATCTCTAGTTTTCTCATTCTCCATAGAACACAATTTGTCAGTTCACTTTACTTCATTTCCATACCACCAACTAAACGTGTCTGATTGTAGAGATGAAGCGCCAAACAGTGATGAGGAAATGGACCAGGAGTCAGGGGTCCATGACTGGCCCCAACACTGTTTCCAGCTACATAGTTCTGAGCATGACATCACTTAGCAAAGTCTTAGTTGACATCTTGACAAACTGGACTTCTATGAATCACCAAGTACATCATCACTAAGTCCTCTATGTTGAATAACATTTGAGGAATTTGGGGAATGTGATTGCACTCTTGACCGAGCATAGAGAAAACACCTGGAGTTCTCGTTGAGTATTCTTTGCCCTGTTAAGCTTATCTCTCCAGACCAGAGCAAACCAGGTTACAGGTGAAGAAATTAGATCCCAGAGAGCTTAAGTATCATTTATGCAGGCAGAGGAGAGGGTGATTCCTCAAACTGTGACAATATCATTCAGAGGTCTGGAGGTTAAAGACATATTCACCCAAGAACATTGCCGTATTCTTGGTCTGCATCTGAGAAACTTGCAGATACGAGCCACGTTTTTTCAATACCAGCAAACATTTACACAGTTCGGGTCAGTTCAGTTCAGTCGCTCAGTCATGTCCGACTCTTTGTGACCCCATGAATCGCAGCACGCCAGGCCTCCCTGTCCATCACCAACTCCCAGAGTTCACTCAAACTCACGTCCATTACACAAGGCCAGTTTAAATAAGCACTTCTCAGCCATGAGCATTCATAAGAAGAATTCATAAGAATCACCCAGAGAGCTGATAAAACACAGAATCCTGGGTAATCATCCAGAGATTCTGATTTTGTGATCTGGAGTGGGGCCAAGAATTTACAATTCCTTTGTTGGGAAGATCCCATGGAGGAGGGCACAGTAACCCACTCCAGTATTCTTGTGTAGAGAATCCCATGGACAGAAGAGCCTGGTGGGAGTCAGACATGACTGAAGTGACTTAGCACACACACACCTTTGAAAAGCAGAGCTTAAACTACATATTACAGGGAAACCAAAAAGAGCAAAAGGTAAAAGTAAAAATTTATGCCATGTGATCATAAATCAAATTACTCTCTCTCTGTGTGGTTACACCCATAAAGAGAGTAATGTTTTTCACCTACAGCCTAACCCAAATACAAATGAAACAAGACAGGAGCAAATTTACCATATTTTTACTAGTGTGGAAAAATAAAGGAAATGGATCATTTGGTGGGAGAAAAACACTAGAAAGGGATTCTGCCTGCTCTCCTTATGTCCTTTGGTCTCAATTATTTATAATTCTCTATTAAAGGAGATGAGTTTCATACTGCCGCAATTATCACCCCTGCTTGAATATGGAGATGTTAGTTTGAGCAAATAAAAAAATTAAATAGACGTCATAAATGCATTAATCTCTTAGAAAGTACTTTCAATGTAAAGCAACTTGCCTTATTTCATAAGAAAGAAGTATGTAGTTCTATTTGGGTGCTTTCAATTCTTAAACTATTTCATTCAAAGGACTTTCTGCTTAGGGAGAGTGACATTGAATTATTACAGACAAATGGAGTAGTGATTACTTGCTGCTGCTGCTAAGTCACTTCAGTTGTGTCCGACTCTGTGCGACCCCATAAATGGCAGCCCACCAGGCTCCGCCGTCCCTGGAATTCTCCAGGCAAGAACACTGGAGTGGGTTGCCATTTCCTTCTCCAATGCATGAAAGTGAAAAGTGAAAGTGAAGTCGCTCAGTAAGTGTCTTGACTCTTCGCACCCCCATGGACTGCAGCCTACCAGGCTCCTCCCTTCATGGGATTGTCCAGGCAAGAGTACTGGAGTGGGGTGCCATTGCCTTCTCCAAGTGATTACTTACTCTCTCACCTAATAGTCGGGGAGAGATGGAAAGCATACCTGTTCATATGCTTGATGAGGCTATAGAAGATTGGTTTAATTTTTAGTTATATCACATTTGTCTTGGCTCAAACCCAAACTCAGAAACCTAGGCATTGCTTCTAACTCAATGTCCTATGGTTCCTTGATTTAGAAACTGTTTGGTCATCAGAGACAGGTAAGAGTGGTAATCAGAAAACACCAAATGAATTAAAGTTCATCATGGAAACATTCGAGGAAACAAAAAAGGGGGCTGATCAAATTTTCCTGTAAACATGTTATTGTCAGCACAGTCTAAAGATTTTTCCAGCAGGAGAATCATTTTATGGAATTCTTCTAGTGATAGGGCCATGGCTATTCAGGATTGCTGCTGTGGCCCAGTGGTAAAGAATCCACCTGCCAACAAAGAAGACACATGAGATGCGGATTCAATCCCTGGGTCAGGAAGATTGCTTGGAGAAGGACATGGCATTGCACTCCAGTACACTTGCCTGGAGAAGTCCAGGGACAGAAAAGCCTGGTGGGCTACAGTCCATGGGGTCACTGAGCAACCGAGCACAAATCGCAAACAGAGCTATGACTTTTCAATTCATAGAGGATGGCTCCCTGGAAAATGTCACCTAAGCTATGTAAATGAGTATAAATGGAGACAGTGGGACTTCCCTGGGAAGGGATTAAGAATCCGCCTTGCAAAGCAGGGGATGCAGGTTCCAACCCTGGTCCGGGAATTAAGATCCTCCATGCTGTGGAGCAATTAAGCCTGTGGGCTACAACTACTGAGCCCATGGGCCACAACTAGAGTCTGTGCACCACAATGAAAGATCCCACATCAATAGAAGATCCCGCATGATGCAAAGAAGACCTGACACAGCCAAAATAATAAATAAATAACTTAAAATAATAGATAAATGGAGACATTGTATGACCTTTTAAATGGCTTCTCTGTGTAAGTGATAGGACAACAAACAGTGCTTAGAGTGGTTTATGCTAATCTTCAAGTGGAGTAGCAAGAAAGGACCCGGGAGCTGCAATGGAGACCTTGATTTCTCCCTGGTCTACCTGTGCTCCTGAATGATTATGCCCTGGAAATAATTAGTAATTCTTGATTCTCAGCAGGGTTTCTAACTAGTGGATATCTGAATGAACTGTCCAGTCCTTTCAGTTAGATCAGATTGGCACTGTGGCAGAGTTGTCTTTTGGACCCATCAATCAAAATGACAGACAATTTTGGTAAGAAAAAATGATGAGATGTGTTATGGACTCAATGTTTGTGTCTCCTCTCCCCCTCAAAAAACAGCATATATTTTGGGGGCTCCAAAATCACTGCAGATGGTGACTGCAGCCATGAAATTAAAAGACGTTTACTCCTTGGAAGAAAAGTTATGACCAACCTAGATAGCATATAGAAAAGCAGAGACATTACTTTGCCAACTAAGGTCCATCTAGTCAAGGCTATGGTTTTTCCAGTAATCATGTATGGATGTGAGAGTTGGACTGTGAAGAAGGCTGAGCACCAAAGAATTGATGCTTTTGACCTGTGGTGTTGGAGAAGACTCTTGAGAGTCCCTTGGACTGCAAGGAGATCCAACCAATCCATTCTGAAGGAGATCAGCCCTGGGATTTCTTTGGAAGGAATGATGCTAAAGCTGAAAGTCCAGTACTTTGGCCACCTCATGGGAAGAGTTGACTCATTGGAAAAGACTCTGATGCTGGGAGGGATTGGGGGCAGGAGGAGAAGGGGACAACAGAGGATGTGATGGCTGGGTGGCATCACTGACTGGACGTGAGTCTGAGTGAACTCCAGGAGTTGGTGGTGGACAGGAAGGCCTGGCGTGCTGTGATTCATGGGGCCGCAGAGTCAGACACGACTGAGCGACTGAACTGAACTGAACTGAGCCCTTAATGTAGTAGTATTAGGATATGGGGCATCTGGAAGGAAATTAAGATGAGGTTATGAGGGAGATGCTCCAATAATGGGGTTAGCAACCTTATAAGAAGAGACCAGAGCTTTCTCCATCATATGAGGACACAGAAAAAAATGTATTCACCAGGAAGAGGGCCCTTGCCAAGAATCAAATCTTCTAGCCCCTTGATCTTGGATTTCCCAACCTCTACATGGTGGCTCAGTGGTAAAGAATCTGCCTGCAATGCAGGAGACCAGGGTTTAATCCCTGGGTTGGGAAGATCCTCTGGACGAGGGCATGGCAATCCACTCCAGTACTCTTGCCTGAAGAATTCCATTGACAGATGAGCCTGGCGGGCTACAGTCCATAGCGCTGCACAGAGTCAGAGACGACTGAAGTGATTAAGCAATACGGTGAAAGATAAATGTCTGTTGTTTAAGCCTCCCAGGCTGGCTATTATGTTACACAGCTCAAGTGGACTGAGACAGGACATCAAAACATGATGATAACTAGCTGTCAGGATAGCTGTCTACCCATCCCTGGACTGAAGTAGGAAATACCTTGGGGCAGACTACAGGAGAAAAATCTTTCTCATGAGATTTGGAGAAAATAGAGAGTGGCAGACAGAAAAGAAATTGACAAAAATTTTATTCATAGCCCCCTTTAAAGGACTTCCCTGGTGGCTCAGACAGTAAAGCGTCTGCCTACAATGCGGGAGACCTGGGTTCAATCTCTGGGTCAGGCCAGATCTCCTGGAGAAGGAAATGGCAACCCACTCCAGTATCTTACCTGGAAAATCCCATGGACGGAGTCTGGTAGGCTACAGTCCATGGGGTCGCAAAGAGCTGGGCACTACTGAGTGACTTCACTTTGCTTTCCTTTTCCCTTTAAAGCGCATCTGCTAAGAGATGTGGCGATTAGGAAAAAAAAAAAAAAAGGCAGTAAGATCATTTTCCCCCTGTTATTGAGAAGCCTAGTAATTTGGGGGCAACCTGGAAAGATGTTATATTCACTTACTCACTTACCATGTGACGTCTACTGATCAATCAAATTCTAAACAGGTAGTAGGAGGCCAAGACTAGATGGCTGCAGAATTCCAAGTGTATTTTGTAAAGATGAGGCCACTTGTGAGCGACTACCTTCTGCCAGCAGAAAGCTGGCAAATCATAACTGGTACAACGTAATGATGGATACTGCAGAATAGGAAGAAAGAAAGTGTGTTTGACGACTGATCTCCAAGTGGCTAAGAACATTTGTGAGCAGATATCTCCAGATGGTATGACGGTTGACCTCCTACATTTGATGAAGGTAAGAGATTGACCAATTTACCCTGAAAAAAGGTAACTGATACATCTCCTTTTCCACCCATGAATTAAATACTCTTTCTGAAGTGATAGGCACAGCTTGTGTGTATTGGGAAAATGTAATTAAAAATAAAATCTCCTGTTAAACCCAAAAAATCTCTCCAGTGGTAGAAGAGAAAGTAAACTATTTTATTATTAAATAAGCATTAAACCAGAACATGATATGTATTATAGGCAATTCACTACAGAGATTTCAAAGACAGAGGTAAATCTCACTCTCTCATATAGCCAAGCAGATACAACTTATTTTAGACACATTCACAAGATGAAGATACCTAGTCCTCAAGTAAGAGGACTTGACAACACCATTTGTTGCACATAGTTCATCGTATACCACTTGGTAATTAAGGTGGCCATCTGGGTTAGAGTTTGCTAATTGACTTTATCCAAAATAAATAAATGAAAGTGAAAGTCGTTCAGCCATGTCCAACTCTTTGCGACCCCATGGACTGTAGCCTGCCAGGCTCTTCTGTCCATGGAATTCTCTAGGCAGTTCTACTGGAGTGGGAAGCTGTTCCCTTCTCCAAGGTATCTTCCCAACCCAGGAATCAAAGCAGAGTCTCCTGCATTGCAGGCAGATTCTTTACCAGCTGAACCACCAGGGAAGCCCTAAAATAAATAAGTATAATTTTTATATTTTTATGACAAACTTTCAGATTTGAACTCTTACCCTCCCACAGAAAAATAAATCAGTTTCTTTTTTTTTTTATTAGGAAATGTCAAAGCTGAGGGAGAGCATGTAGTCAATTTTAGTTGCTCAAAAGCCTCTTGAGAGTGTAGAGATAAATTGGAGGTTCTGGAGAACTGAATAATTAATTGTTACCAGAGGTTTTGTTCAGTCTGCAAAAGGTGTGCTCTTTTGCACTGTTCACTATTCTGTACCAATTCCAAATATTGTCTTAGTTGTTTGTTTGTTTTTGTTTTGATAGCTGGCCATTTTATCTATGAAATGGGCTGACTCTAAGATTATCGCATTTGGTGGACCACAGCTGACAGCAGATGCTCTAAATATTTTACCTCAGTGGCGCTATTCCCATTTGTCTAGTGAGATCTTAGGCTCCTGCAAAGCAAAGTGTTGTATCAGAGGCAAAATATCCATTTTTGTTCTCTAGTTTCTGCCACTTTTGGCAAATCAACTGCATTTTTATTAATTATGCATCTCTTGGGTGAGACAAATTCGTCGACTGTTCTTTTTTTCTTTAATAATGAGAAAAGCATGCTAGAAGAATTGTGAAACCCTTGAGGAATCCTTTGATGTAAGTATCAGACACCATAAGTAAAGGCAAACAAGAATTTAGACTCATCTGCTAGAGGAAGAGAAAGAAAAATAGAGAGAGAGAGAAAAGAGAGAAAGAAAATGCAGAACATAGGTCAATCATGGAGAAATAACTTTGCAGATAAATGTACTAAAGTCAGAAATCAGAACAGTTGCAGGGTTAGGAGCCACAGGGATTAGTGGCTAAATTCTTGACAAATCTATAAAATGACCATGTTTATCACATTTATCTCTTTCATTATTGGCAGTATGGGAGTGTTAAGGGGGATTAGTCCCTTGCCATAAACTGTGTCCCCCTCATATGATGATATTTGGAGGTGGGGCCCTTTGGGAGGGGTTTAGGGCATGAGAGTGGAGTCCCCAAGAGTGGGATTAGGACTCTTATAAGAGATTCTCAACTAGCCCTTATTTCTACTGCTTTGTGAAGTGATAGCAGAAAGACCACTGTCTGCGATCCAGGAAGTGGGTTCTTACCAGACACCTAATCTGGTAAGACACCAAGCCCCCTTGAGCTTGGGCTTCCCAGCCTCCAGAACTGTGAGGAATAAGTTTCTGTTATTTATGAGATACCTAGTCTATGATAATCTCCTATAGCACCCTGAATGGGCTAAAACATCCTTTTTAAAAATGACTACTTATTTTTCTAATTATGTTATAACTGATTTTATCCCTTTTAACTGAGCGCTTGACAAAAGATATTATTTTACACGGGGCCATGGATTACCTCTCTGGTAAATTTATTACTGTTTCTGTTGTGCTCAGTTGTGTCCAGCTCTTTGCGACCCCATAAACTATAGCCCACCAGGCTCCTCCATCCATGGGATTCTCTAGGCAAGAATACTGGAGTGGGTAGCCATTCCCTTCTCCAGGAGATCTTCCCAGCCCAGGGATCCCACGTGAATCTCCTGAGGCTCCCACATTAGTAGGCGGATTCTTTACCACTGACCCACCTGGGAAGCCTTTGATTCTATTATCTTGAATTAAACCAGCATCGTGGCTTCACAGGTGGCCCAGTGGTAAAGAATCTGCCTGCCAAGCAGGAGACACCATATTGATCCCTGGGTTGAGAAGGCAACCTACTCCAGTATTCTTGTCTAGGAAATCCCATGGATACAGAGGCCTGGAAAAGAGTCAGACTCAAAGTGAAGTCGCTAACTTCACTTTGTGTGAGCAAAAAGAGTACTGTCCGACTCTTTTGCAACACCATGGACTGTAGCCTGCCACACTCCTCTGTCCATGGGATTTTCCAGGCAAGAATACTGGAGTGGGGTGCCATTTCCTTCTCCAGAGTATCTTCCCAACCCAGGGATCAAACCGAGATCTCCCCACATTGTAGGCAGAAGCTTTTAACATCTGAGCTGCCAGGGAAGTCCCTAAACACCAGCAGGAGCATTATTTCCTAGGGCCCAAAGTGGTGTATCAATTTGTTTCAGCTCAGATTACCTTTCTAGTATAAGACTGCCATTGTTTCCTACACTCTATTTTTTTTTTTTTTCCATAAAGTAAAGTAACTAGCTCAGGGGTTCTTTTCCAAGGTGCTCCACAGGATCCAAAGACATTTCATCTAGAGTACAGAATATGCATGCGTGCGTGCTAAGTCGCTTCAGTTGTGTCCGACTCTTTACGACACCATGGACTGTAGTCCACCAGGCTTCTCTGTCCACGAGATTCTCCAGGCAAGAAAATGGAGTGGGTCACCATGCCCTCCTACAGGGGATCTTCCTGACCCAGGGATGGAACCCATGTCTCTTACATCTGCATTGGCAGGCAGGTTCTTTACCACTAGTACCACTTGGGAAGCCCATGCAGAATATAATAGCCTTTAATTGTACAGCATGTCTCTCCTCAACAAGAGAATCAGGAGAAAATGAGAGCACAAGTTCCTAATAAGAGGCTCTGCCTGAATGATGGACGGAAACGAACAAGTAGAGAGCTGATCCCCAATACCAAAAACCTGTATTGATCTGTCATCAAACAGAAAGGATAAAGTTCCCAAGGAAATGGCAGAACAAGTAGAAACAGTTATCTATCCGAAATGGTGAGATCACTTACTGAGGAAAAGTTATTGACACATGGTTCAATAACTTTGGTTCACATGACACTGATTTCCACCAAGATTCTCCTCAACTGAGCCATTTTGCCAAGTATTTTCATAGAGTTTTGCCCTCTGAGACTCATCTGATTCTCTTGTCCCTGCAATTCCTGCTTCCCCCAGGTCTTGTCTCACAGCCTCTCTCTGCCATCCTGGCATCTTGCAATAAGACCATAACCTCCTTTTTACCTTTCTTCCCTTTATGCACTGTCCAGGGTAGGGGTTGTTTCCTTTCAGTAAACAGTTCTAACTGAGCCCCCAACAGCACAGTTTCAAATATATTATTTTCTTCTTTATATTTCTCTAGATTATTCCCAAAACTAAGAAGTTACTATTGAAATTTGAGTAATATTCTGTTCTTGCCATCTGTGGTCTTTTCCCTAATTTGAGTTTGGATAGTCAGCGAGAGAGCTGAAACAAAGGTGTTTAGGATCACAGGGCATTTTGATCTGCCCCTGCATCCATGTCAATACATTTCAAAAAAGCCTCAGTGAAACACTGCTGGAAAATCAATGGGGTATTCAACTGTCTTCTGAGCACAATGCTGCTCCTTCTTCAGTTCACCTTTAGCAAAAAGTCTTCAGGTATAGATGTCAGCAACCCTCTTTCAGGTCTCTAGTGTCCTTAGATTATTCACAATTGTGGGAGGGGAGTGAATAGTCAGCTTCACTTGGCTACTTTATCCCTTGTCGTGTGATCTTCCTTCTGACCCCAGACAAGCTTGCTCCAAGAAAGGAGAAGAATCTGCTGGTTGTATAATTCTGTGTAGCTGTTGTTGCATAATTCCACCCTGAAGAGAGTGCATACACCCACATAGGGGGCAGTAAGCTGAAAACTTGCTGCAGAGCGCTTCTGCAAACATCTAGGGCACACGGGGAAAGAAGTCTTTACATGAAAAATATCTATTAGCAAGAAAAGCATATGACTACCTGGGAACCCTGCATAACTTATCAGTGACATCAAATTTCCTGGTGGTCCAGAAAAGGAATAAAGAGCTGGTTTTTCTCCCTTTGGGACACAAAGAAATCTCTAGCTCTATCTCTGTCTCTATAGTCAGTTCAGCTCAGTCACTCAGTCACGTCCAAATCTTTGCAACCCCATGGACTGCAGCACGCCAGGCTTCCCTGTCCATCACCAACTCCCAGAGCCTACTGAAACTCATGTCCATCGCATCGGTGATGCCATCCAACCATCTCACCCTCTGTTGCCCCTTTCTCCTCTCACCTTCAATCTTTCCCAGCATTAGGGTCTTTTCAAATGACTCAGTTCTCCGCATCAGGTGGCCAAAGTATTGGAGTTTCAGCTTCAGCATCAGTCCTCCCAACGAATATTCAGGATCGATTTCCTTTATGATAGACTGGTTGGATCTCCTTGCAGTCCAACGGACTCTCAAGTCATCTCCAACACCACAGTTCAAAAGTATCAGTTCCTGAGTGCTCAGCTTTCTTTATAGTCCAGTTCTCACATACATACCTGACTACTGGAAAAACCATAACTTTGACTAGACGGACCTTTGTCGGCAAAGTAATGTCTCTGCTTTTTAATATGCTGTCTAGGTTGGTCACAGTTTTTCATGGCTGCAGTCACCATCTGCAGTGATTTTGGAGCCCCCCAAAAATAAAGTCAGCCACTGTTTCCACTGTTTCCCCATCTATTTGCCATGAAGGGTTGGGGCCAGATGCTATGATCTTAGTTTTCTGAATATTACTTTAAGCCAACTTTTTCACTCTCTTCTTTCACTTTCGTCAAGAGGCTCTTTTAGTTCCTCTTTGCTTTCTGCCATAAAGGTGGTGTCATCTGCATATCTGAGGTTATTGATATTTCTCCCAGCAATCTTGATTACAGCTTGTGCTTCATCCAGCCTGGCATTTCACATGATGTACTCTGCATATAAGTTAAATAAGCAGGGTGATAATATACAGCCTTGATGTACTCCTTTCCCGATTTGGAACCAATCTGTTGTTTCACGTCCATTTCTAACTGTTGCTTCTTGACCTGCATACAGATTTCTCAGGAGGCAGGTCAGGTGGTCTGGTATTCCCATTTCTTAAAGAATTTTCAATTTGTTGTGATCCACATAGTCAAAGGCTTTGGTGTAGTCCATAAAGCAGAAGTAGATGTTTTTCTGGAATTCTCTTCCTCTTTCAATGATCCAGCGGATGTTGGCAATTTGATCTCCGGTTCCTCTGCTTTTTCTAAATCCAGCTTAAACATCTTAAACTTCATGGTTCATATACTGTTGAAGCCCAGCTTGGAGAATTTTGAGAATTATTTGCTACCGGGTAAGAGGAATGCAATTGTTCAGTAGTTTGAGCTTTCTTTGGCATTGCCTTTCTTTGGGATTGGAATGAAAACTGACCTTTTCCAGTTCTGAGGCCACTGCTAAGTTTTCCAGATTTGCTGTCATATTGAGGACAGCACTTTCACAGCATCATCTTTTAGGATTTGAAATAGCTCAACTGGAATTCCATCACCTCCAGTAGCTTTGTTCATAGTGATGCTTCCTATCAAGTAAGGCCCACTTGACTTCACATTCCAGGATGTCTGGTCTAGGTGAGTGATCACACTATCGTGGTTATCTGGGTCATGAAGATCTTTTTCGTATAGTTCTTCTGAGTATTTTTGCCACCTCTTCTTAATATCTTCTGCTTTTGTTAGGTCCATACGATTTCTGTTCTTTATTGTGCTCATCTTTGCATGAAATGTTTCCTTGGTATCTCTAATTTTCTTTAAGAGATCTCTAATCTTTCCCATTCTATTGTTTTCCTCTGTTTCTTTGCATTGATCACTGATGAAGGCTTTCTTATCCCTCCTGCTATCCTTGGAACTCTGCATTCAGATGGGTATATCTTTCCTTTTCTCCTTGCCTTTTGCTTCTCTTCTTTTCATAGCTGTTTGTAAGGCCTCATCAGAAAAACCATTTTGCCTTTTTGCATTTCTTTTTTGGGGGTATGGTCTTAATCACTGCCTCCTGTACAAGGTCACGAACCTCTGTCCATAGTTCTTCAGACACTCTATTGGATCTAATCCCTTGAATCTATTTGTCACTTCCACTGTATCATCTGTCTCTACATCTATATATATAAATTGGTTTCTCTCCCATGTTGTCGTTCATCAACTTAATGTTTCATTTGTTTGTCTTTTTCCAAGTAATGACTGCAGCTGCTACTTATCCTGTTGCCTCTCATATTGGGGATGATCTTTTATCAAAGTTCTTAATTAGTTCCTGATCAAGTCACTTCGTCATGTCTGCTTTTCTAGCTATAGGATATGTGATTGTGTGATGAGAAGAAACTCCTGGAGGTGGAATACTCCTGGGCTGATACACGAAGGAGACATAGAGCTGGATCAGGAGACCTAGTCCTCCAACCAAGCAGGGAGATGTTATGGTTAAAGGACTGATGCTGAAGCTGGAGCTCCATTATTTTGACCACCTGATGTGAACAGCTGACTCATTGGAAAAGACCCTGATACCGGGAGATATTGAAGGCAAGAGAAGAGGCCAACAGAGGATGAGATGTTTGGATGGCATCACCAGTTCCACGGACATAAACTTGGGCAAACTCCAGGAGATGGTGAGGGACAGGGAAACCTGTCATCTGCAGTCCGTGGGCTCATGAAGACTCGGACACGACTTGGAGACTGAACAACAACAGCAGGGAACGAAGGTCCCACATGCCAGCTGAGCTCACTTACAGTAACTACTAAGCCCACACGCCACAACTAAAGAAGCCAGTGTGTCGCAATGAAAGACCTCACATGATGCAAGGAACATCCCGTGTGCTGCCACTAAGACCTGATACAGCCAAATAAATAAATATTTTAAAAATTGAAAGATCAGAGAACTAGAAGGGAAGCTTAATTATTCAAGGTCTCTGACTCTGGTTTTGTGTGGCCCTAAGATGTTCAGGTCACCTATTCAATTCAAGACCTGTGGGACTCATCCCATTTTCCTTACCAGAATTGTGCAGGAAATGTAATCAGGACTAAAATCTTCTGCCAAACCAGATAACCTCTCCAAAACAGTAGAAAGGAAATAAAAGTTTTATTATAGAAAAAGGATTAAACCAGGATGTTATTGAGTCACAGGTAATTCACTAAAGATGCTGCAAAGACCGGAAGAAATTTCAGCCTTTTATGTAGCCGAGTAGATAAGACCCATGACACAGATGTTCTCAAAATGAACAATGTCTAATCCTCGGGTAGGAGGACTTAACAACACCTCTTGTCACACAGTTCATTATACTCTCTCAGTAACTGAGTGGCCAACTGGGTTAAATAATTATCAATAGTTTTATCCAGTGGAAGCAGCAGCTTTTCATACCTTCATGATAGTGCTACAGACCAGCGTTCTTGGCCTAGTTCAGTTCAGTCACTCAGTCGTGTTCGACTCTGCGACCCCATTGACCACAGCATGCCAGGCCTCTCTGTCCATCACCAACTGCTGGAGTTTACTCAAATTCATGTCCATTGAGTCAGTGATGCCATCCAACCATCTCATCCTCTGTGGTCCCCTTCTCCTCCTGCCCTCAATCTTCCCAATATCAGAGTCTTTTCCAATGAGTCAGCTCTTCGCATCAGGTGGCCAAAGTACTGGAGTTTCAGCCTCAACATCAGTCCTTCCAATGAACCCAGGACTGATCTCCTTTAGGATGGACTGACTGGACTTCCTTGCCGTTCAAGGGACTCTCAAGAGTCTTATCCAACACCACAGTTCAAAAATCATCAATTCTTTGCCGCTCAGCTCTCTTTATAGTCCAACTCTCACATCCGTACATGACTACTAGAAAAACAATAGCCTTGACTAGATGGACCTTTGTTGACAAAATAATGTCTCTACTTTTTAATATGCTGTTTAGGTTGGTCATAACTTTCCTTCCAAGGAGCAAGCGTCTTTTAATTTCATGGCTACAATCACCATCTGCAGTGATTTTGGAGCCCTAAAAAATACAATCAGCCACTGTTTCCCCATCTATTTGTCATGAAGTGATGTGACCGGATTCCATGATTTTAGTTTTCTGCATGTTGAGCTGTAAGCCAACTTTTTCAATTTCCTCTTTCACTTTCATCAAGAGACTCTTTAGTTCCTCTTCACTTTCTGCCATAAGGGTGCTGCATTCTGCATATCTGAGGATATTGATATTTCTCCCGGCAATCTTCATTCCAGCTTGTGCTTCTTCCAGCCCAGCATTTCTCATGTTGTACTCTGTATAGAAGTTAAATAAGCAGGGTGATACACAGCCTTGACATACTCCTTTTCCTATTTGGAACCAGTCTGTTGTTCCATGTCCAGTTCTAACTGTTGCTTCCTGACCTGCATATAGGTTTCTCAAGAGGCAGGTCAGGTGGTCTGGTATTCCCGTCTCTTTCAGAATTTTCCACAGTTTATTGTGATCCACACAGTCAAAGGCTTTGGCATAGGCAACAAGCCAGAAATAGATGTTTTTCTGGAACTCTCTTGCTTTTTCAATGATTCAGAGGATGTTGGCAGTTTGATTTCTGGTTCCTCTGCCTTTTCTAAAACCAGCTTGAACATCTGGAAGTTCATGATTCACGTATTGCTGAAGCCTGGCTTGGAGAATTTTGAGCCTTACTTTACTAACTTGTGAGATGAGTGAAATTGTGCTGTAGTTTGAGCATTGTTTGGCATTGCCTTTCTTTGGGATTGGAATGAAAACTGACCTTTTCCAGTCCTGTGGCCACTGCTGAGTTTTCCAAATTTGCTGGCATATTGAGTGCAGCACTTCCACAGCATCATCTTTCAGGATTTGAAATAGCTCAACTGGAATTCCATCACCTCCACTAGCTTTGTTCGTAGTGATGCTTTCTAAGGCCCACTTGACTTCACATTCCAGGATGTCTGGCTCTAGGTGAGTGTCACACCATCGTGATTATCTGGGTTGTGAAGATCATTTTTGTACAGTTCTTCTGTGTATTCTTGCCACTTCTTCTTAATATCTTCTGCTTCTTTTAGGTCCATACCATTTCTGTCCTTTCTCGAGCCCATCTTTGCAAGAAATGTTCCCTTTGTATCTCTAATTTTCTTGAAGAGATCTCTAGTCTTTCCCATTCTGTTCTTTTCCTCTATTTCTTTGCACTGATTGCTGAGGAAGGCTTTCTTATCTCCTCTGGCTATTCTTTGGAACGCTGCATTCAGATGCTTATCCTTTTCTCCTTTGCTTTTCGGTTCTCTTCTCTTCACAGCTATTTGTAAGGCCTCCCCTGACAGCCATTTTCTTTTCCATGGGGATGGTCTTGATCCCTGTCTCCTGTACAATGTCACTTCCACTTATATTTCCTTTCCATATTTTCCATATAAATTTATCTTAATGTAACATTATTACTTTAAAAAATTTTTATTGATTACCCTGTCATATTACTTTGCAATAAAAATCACTTATGTTAATAAGGCTTATGTGGTGATTGTTTTGTAATATAGATATCAAATCATTATGTTGTACACCTAAAACTAATAATAATGTTATATAACATTATACTTCAATAAACTTTTCTAAAATTTATTTAAATTGTAGGCTACTTACTTTACAATATTGTAGTAGTTTTGCCATACATTGACATGAATCAGCCATGGGTGTGCATGTGTTCCCCATTCTGAGTCCCCCTCCCACCTCCCTCCCCATCCCATCCCTCAGCGTCATCCCAGTGCACCAGCCCCAAGCATCCTGTCTCATGCATCAAACCTGGACTGGTGGTCTGTTTCACATATGATAATATACATGTTTCAATGCTATTCTCTCAAATCATCCTACCCTTGCCTTCTCCTAGAGTCCAAAAGACTGTTCTATACATCTGTGTCTTTTGCTGTTTCACATATAGTGTTATTGTTACCATCTTTCTAAATTCCATATATATGTGTTAGTATACTGTATTGGTGTTTTTCTTTCTGGCTTACTTCACTCCGTATAATAGGCTCCAGTTTCATCCACCTCATTAGAACTGATTCAAATGTATTCTTTCTAATGGCTGAGCAATACTTCATTGTGTATATATGTACCACAGCTTTCTTATCCACTCATCTGCTGATGGACATCTAGGTTGTTTCCATGTCCTGGCTATTATAAACAGTGCTGCGATGAACATTGGGGTACAAGTGTCTCTTTCAATTCTGGTTTCCTCAGTGTGTATGCCCAGTAGTGGGATTGCTGAGTCATAAGGCAGTTCTATTTCCAGTTTTTTAAGGAATCTCCACACCATTCTCCATAGTGGCTGTACTAGTTTGCATTCCCACCAACAGTGTAAAAGGGTTCCCTTTTCTCCACACCCTCTCCAGCATTTATTGCTTGTAGACTTTTGGATTGCAGCCATTCTGACTGGTGTGAAATGGTACCTCATTGTGGTTTTGATTTGCATTTCTCTGATAATGAGTGATGTTGAGCATCCTGTCATGTGTTTGTTAGCCATCTGTATGTCTTCTTTGGAGAAATGTCTGTTTTGTTCTTTGGCCCATTTTTTTGATTGAGTCGTTTATTTTTCTGGAATTGAGCTGCGGGAGTTGCTTGTGTTTTTTTGAGTTTAGTTGTTTGTCAGTTGCTTCATTTGCTATCATTTTCTCCCATTCAGCCTTCAGAATAAACATTTTAAAATTTGTTTTAACTTCCTATACCTGTATGTCTCCTAAGTGTTACAGTTATTCGAAAGTTATAAAAAAAAAAGCTCTAAGAAAGGAGAGTGAGAAGTCTCTTCTCTTATCTTCCCCAAGGAAAATTAAGCCTCTTATTTTTCATTTGTATTTGCTCTTCCACCTGCAAGAAAACCTAGAGAAGA
Source organism: Capra hircus (assembly GCF_001704415.2). Classification (NCBI taxonomy): domain Eukaryota; kingdom Metazoa; phylum Chordata; class Mammalia; order Artiodactyla; family Bovidae; genus Capra; species Capra hircus. Next base: position 87,892,067 of record NC_030813.1, on the reverse strand, counting down.
TAAGCTTGTTCTTGTGAAGCTAAAATAATATTCAGAAGGTAATGATTGACGTGCTGGCTCACATGAACTCAAAAAGGTGTCTGCTATTCTGGTAAACGACAGATGTTGCCTGGCGTCAATCCCTGCAGTTGTTCCTAATGGTGTGCCCTGAGTGGAATTCAGGATGGAAAAAAATAGGATACTGGCATTCAAGAGTTAAAATATGAAGCAAAGGCATAATTTCAGTGAGCCTAGACTTTGCATCTTTCCATACATAGAAGATTACTAAAATCATTACCTTAAGATGTCTAGGTTTTGTGTGCATGTGTGTGTGTGTGTGTGTGATTAGCAATTATCTTTCTATGTTAAACCTCATGGTTTTTAAAAAAGTTTTGTTTTGTAGACTTAATATAGTCACAACCTAAATGTTGAGAATTATATTTTATTCTGTGGGAATTTTTAGGACTTCAAGCCCAGGAGACAGCATCTCAAGAAGCCCTGAGAGAACTGTGCTAAGGAGGTGGGAGAGGAGTCATATTATATAGAAGTTTTCAACAAAGAGCAAGTAGTCTGAATACAAAAAATATTTTTGTGAATTAAAGAAAACCAGATATCCCAAGTTAAGGAATTTAGTGTTTTTCTAAAGGTATAAGAGTCTGAGCTCCCTGAAATCATTCCTTTTGTAAGGGGAGTGTGGAGAAAAAAAGGGCGAGCCAGGCAGTCAGGCAAAGAAAAGGGAAATTATTAGAGGGAAACGAGAGGATGACTGGCCCCTAAGGAGAACCAGTGTCCTCCTTTTCTGACTGGGTCTTCCTTACACCCCACCAACGAAAAATTATCTGAAGGGGTGGTTAATGTTTAGCCTGTAGCTGAGTCCTGTGGTCACGTAGCTGGAGGTCTGGAATCCTGTGGTCTTGTAGCCTTGAGAAGGCAGGTGCCAGTTGGAAAACAGAATGTCATTCGGGCAATTTGGTCAGTCTCAAGGGTCACTGGGATTTTATTATTTGTTTGTGAGGTCAACATAATGAGCCATTTTAACAATGAGCCTGCATGTAGGCCCTGTCACCGTTCATAGGCATCTGAGCTATCTGGAGTTAGTTTCTTGCCCTTTTTTTCACATTCTGAGTCCCTCAGTGCTCACTGTAGGGAGTGGCCACAGCCTAATAACTGCTGGATCACAGGTATTCTTCTTTCCTAAGTGCCCTTAGGGCTCAGGAATTTGGGTTTGGAAGGCCAGATTCCCTGATGACTGCAACGTCCTTGTTTATTGATGTGGCAGGAAATACTCCATTTCTTAGTTTGTCTGTTTTATTTTTCAGCAAAATGTTTATATCCTGTCTACTCCCTTACCTCTTTGGGACATTGATAGTTCTGAGAACATGCACAGTTTTAATGAGTCATGCTAAATGGTAACCTTGGAGTTGTCTTTGAGCCTTCTTTGCAGTAAACATTAAGAATTCCAAAAGAGCAAGTAATGTAGAGATTTAGGGAAAGAAGTAAAAGCATCAAGTAGAAGCAGCTTAGAGGGAGATTGGGGAGATGAGGATTTGGTCAGAGACTTAAAATCACTGCTCTGATTAAGGAAGTGAGTGAGACTTGACCTTTGTTTCCCACTAGTTCCCTTTCTAATAGTCTGACTGGTCATCCCCTCAGATAGCTATCTCCTGGAGATTAACAATGGAGTTATATGAGATGACTTATCCTATTGCTTCAGCAATATCTGATATAGTAAAGACTATAGAAGAACAGCGTGTCATCGGTGTGTGGAGGAAGAGAGGAAAGTATGTCACTGTAGACTCCAAGGCCTACTTTGTAACCCAGTATTGGAGTTCAGCTAAATATTTTTTATTAACTAACAGGTACAGGTAGAAATCAAATGACTATGCATGGAGACCTCTAAGTTCACACTGAAAGGCTGCCTGAGACATCTGCTCCTTATAGCCACTGTGAAAGACAATTGCTAGCTTGATTAGTGAATATTTGCAGAAACATTCCCCACTGTGGAAGATTATCAGAGAATCTGAGGCCAGAGAAACTGATCTTGCTGCTGCTGCTGCTGCTGCTAAGTCACCTCAGTTGTGTCCGACTCTGTGTGACCCCATAGATGGCAGCCCACCAGGCTCCCCTGTCCCTGGGATTCTCCAGGCAAGAACACTGGAGTGGGTTGCCATTTCCTTCTCCAATGCATGAAAGTGAAAAGTGAAAGGGAAGTCGCTCAATCATGTCTGACTCAGCGACCCTATGGACTGCAGCCTACCAGGCTTCTCAGTCCATGGGATTTGCCAGGCAAAAGTACTGGAGTGGGGTGCAATTGCCTTCTCCAAAATTGATCTTTGGTGATATCAAAAACACATTTGAATATTGGTAGAAAAACATAGCAAAATTCATTCAATAGAAATGAAAAAATCAGCAGCACAGTGGGGAATGGGTAGTTGGGAGGAAGGTGTCTACAAAAACCTAGCAGGACCCTATAGGGTTTTCCTGGGACAGACCCCTCCTCCATATCCTCTGTGGTAGTTCCTCTCTAAAGTACCCAGGTAATAGTATCTCATGCATATTTCCAGAGTTTTTTTAGATGATAAAACCTACCACCAAATGGAAGACATTTTTACCAAGTCCAAGCTCGCTCTGCTTGCTGCATGACAGGCCAATAAATCAGGAGACGGGGGGTTGAGGCAAGAAATATGACTTTATTCGGAAAGGCGGCAGACTGTTATCGGGGTCTGGATGCCAGTTTCTTTTATAGAATCAGAGACGGAGAGGCAGTGAGGAAGTAAACTAAAAATGCCATTTATCTTGCAAAATATCTCCTTGCTTTGCCCACAGGGGATCAGTTCAGTTCAGTCACTCAATCTTGTCCAACTCTTTGTGACCCCACGGACTGCAGCACACCAGGCCTCCCTGTCCCTCACCAACTCCTGGAGTTTACCCAAACTCATGTCCATTGAGTCGATGATGCCATCCAACCATCTCAGCCTCTGCCGTCCCCTTCTCCTCCTGCCCTCAATCTTTCCCAGCATCAGGGTCTTTTCAAATGAGTCAGCTCTTCACATCAGGTAGCCAATGAACATTCAGGACTGATCTCCTTCAGAATGGACTGGTTGGATCTCCTTGCAGTCCAAGGGACTCTCAGGAGTCTTCTCCAACACCACAGTTCAAAAGCTTCAATTCTTCGGCACTCAGCTTTCTTTATGGTCCAACTCTCACATCCATACATGACTACTGGAAAAACAATAGCTTTGACTATATGGATCTTTGTCAGCAAAGTAATGTCTCTACTTTTTTTAATGGAGACTAGCAAGTCCAAAATCTTCAGGGCAGGCTGGCAGCCTGAAGATCCAGAGAAGAGCTGATATTACAGTCTAAGTTGGAAAACCATCTGCTGGCAAGAATTTGTTGTTTCAGGGGAGATGAGTCTTTTGTTCTATGCATGCCTTCAACTAATTGGATAAGGCCCAACTATATGTAGGGCAACCGCTTTACTCAAAATCCACAAATTTAAACGATAATCTCATCCAACAAAATACTCTCACAGAGGCACACACCATAATATTTTACCAGTGGCTCTGACAAGTTGACACATAACATTAGCTGTCACATTCTCCAAAGTGCCCATCTTATTGTCTTGTTTGGATATTTTTGTCTCTCTTTTTTTTTTTTTTACAGATTTCATTTTGTACCTTTACTGGTCATTTGATAACCCTCCAAACAAATGTATTTGTTAAGCAAATACTGGAGATCATACATATCCAGATGGAATAGTACCTTCAGGGAGGAATGTGCAGTGAGTAGCAGTGTCAGCTGTGTGTGGGTATACTGTTTCTCAGAGAATTCTGAAATACTGCACAGGGACCCAGTCACACCTGACATCAGATCCGAGGACTCGAGGACAGGCATGCTGTCTTCCATGACTTAGAACTTTAACTACAAGATTAGAGAACCAAGAGTCCCTGCCCTGTTGTAGCTATGGGTTAGGATCCAGTCCAACTATACCATTTCACATTCGTTGGCTGAGAGGTCCCCAACCCCTCTTCTGGTGTGATGAGAAGTCTAGGATTTAACGCTTGTATTCTAAGCTCGATGGCGTGGTGAACCAGTGGCCTGGTGCGCCACCTCAATATTCTCCTTGAGTTGATTGCCTAAAGGATTTGGCTATAGTTGGTTTCCATGGAGCTCTGTTGGAAGCCAGCATCTCTGAGTAGAGAACACGGACAATTTAACCCTTACCTAACTTAAAAATTGTTTCCATCTTTCATGAGATGCACTTACCCATGGCTAACAGTGAGTGCATTTGTTTTCATACTCTGTGATCTGAAAAGTAAAATCGTTTGAAAGTGTTTTACTAAGCCATCTAGACCTTCATTTTTCATAGTTAATATTTTTATATCTGTCTCTACAAGACTCAACCATCCATTTGTCAGGTGAAGTTTGTTGTCTTCAGTTACTTGCTTTGGAATGCCAGCACCTATCCCTCCGAGGGTTGTCAGATCTCTAATAAGTGACATGTACCCTTTTCAGCAGAGTGCCTCAGTCACTTATCACAATGCGTGGCTCTTCCTCTGGGGTCTGGATTGAAACATGTCTTCTGTTTGGTTATGCCTGAGAGATTTTTTCCAGTTTCTTGAGTAGGGCTCTATTATTTACATAGAATGATGTTTTTCACCCCTAGCTGCATGTTTAAATCACCTGAGAACTATAAAACTAACAATGTCCCATTATAGACCAATTAAAAAAGAGAATGTCTGCAGTTGGTGATCAGTGCTTCTTTAAAACTTTTCAGGTGAATTCTACTGGGTGGCCGGAGTTGAGAGTTATTGCAGAGTGCTCCGGACTCTTGCCTGGAAAATCCAAAGGACAGAGGATCCTGGAAGGCTGCAGTCCATGGGGTTGTGAAGAGTCAGACACAACTGAAGTGACTTAGCAGCAGCAGCAGAGTGCTCCTCTCACACTAAGATAAAATAGTACCACACTTTGAGCAGCAAGATAAAGTTCTTGGTTCCCTCTTAATGGTTTGAACCTCACATTGAAACAGTGAGGTTCAAACTGTTTTCTAATTTATCACCTTTATTAATCAGCATTCATCAAGTGCAAATGTATGGACACAATTTTTCTCTTCTGTTAAATAGCAATGGTCCCTCGTGAGCTGCAGCTTTGGGCTTCCTGTTTTTGTATCATCTGAATATTAGAGCCAGAAAGAATCTTAGAGAAGATCTAGCCTGGTAGTTTCGGAAGTGTTTCCAGAGCTAGAAGTCCTGAGAGAAACGCTTAGGAAGTGTGGAGGAAGAGGGGGTGGGTGCAGAGGAGGCTGAAAGCCTTGTATCCATTCCAATGAGGAAATTTCACATTTTTGGTTTGCTTTATCCTCCAATGTGTTATTTCAGTTGAAAGATTTTTCAATTGAAAAAATAGAAGGAAAGCCACTCATTTTGTCATTTGAAAGATGAAAAACCTGAGGCACAGATGGTAAGCTATGTACTTAAGTTCATTAAATATTCAATAACAAATTCATGAAGTTTCTGAGAATGAAAAAAAAATCACTTGCAACAGTAAGTTAAACCACCTGGTAACTTTACTGTGTGAAATGGAATAAAACTGTCTTATGGTAATTTTGCTGTTAATGTCTATTAATATTGCATGTCATGTTGGTGTTTATGCATAGGTGAGTCATCAAATATACAATGGCAGAAAGTCACAATAAAACCTGTGTGGCTCCAAGCACAAAACAGATAATGCAATTAAGTCAGGGATTAAAAAGACTAACTCATATACAAATACCCAACAGCTCAGCTAATGAACACAAAACAGAGCACATATTGTCATTTCTCCCTTTTATTTCTCCCAGCTGCTCTAAGTACTATAGACTTGTATAGTAATTAGATGTTACTGTATATAGTATTTTTCTTAAATTCTTTGTTGATCTTGATTCTCTTCTTTTTGGAGAGGGGGAAAAAATAAGACATAGACCTGCACAATAGGGGCAAAGAGATGGCCTTGTCATTTTTCTGTACTTGCCCCTCTAGTGGTGGAGAACATCATGCGGTATGGCCATTGAGCATCATCCAGAAAAGCCAAACTGAAGTATAAACAATGGAAACTTACAACAGTATTAACAGAGGAAGATCTGATATATGCTCCTCCTTGATGCCAGTGACAGCCTTTGCTCATATTCATGTTTAGAGAAAAGGGGAAGCAAGGGCTATCTTCTGACACCTAGTATAATTCACTTGAAACCATGGTTTCAAAAGACATGTCAGAAATCAACATATGTTAATTTTATGCAAAGTTTTTGAACTGCTGCTATAATGTCCTCCACAGTGGTGGCTGCACCATTTCACTTTTTGTATGGTGGTCAAGGGTCACAGTTCAAGGGTCAGAACTCATAGATCAAGGGCCTCTAGTTGCTGCCCTTTCAGACTCTAGGATACCTGTCCCACTCCTGGACTTTTAAAATGCTTAGCTGAAACACTTTGTGGAGTTCAGAGTTTAGTATCTCCTTGCAGCAAACATTTCTCTGCTCCGAATTCCAATGTTTTGGGTTTATTTAGTCTCACTGTGCACTGGCACATGAACTTGTATTCACTAACCAAAATAGTTTGCTTCACTGGGGGTCAAAATCAGAGGTCGAAAGGCCAGTGATAAAATGTGCTGAGTCAAGTGTCTAGGATCAAATGTCAAGGATCGAAGGTCAGAAGTCATAGGTCAAAAAGTCAGGGGTCATACATCAAGAGTCACAGGACAACAGTCAGATGTCATAGGTCGTCATATGTTGATATATCTGTGCATCATATGGTGCTAGTGGTAAAGAACCCGCCTGTCAGTGCAGGAGACATAAGAGATGCGGGTTCAATCCCTGGGTTGGGAATATCCCCTGGAAGAGAGCATGGCAACCCACTCCAGTATTCTTGCCAGAAGAATCCCATGGAAAGAGGAACCTGGAGGGCTATAGTCCATGCGGTCACAAAGAGTCAGACACGACTAAAGCGACTTAGCGCACATGTTGCATTTAAATTTTTAACAGCAAGTTCTTGAAAACCTGACCATTGTCAAAATCAAAAGTATATCTCCAGTACTGAGACTTAACAGGCTGTGTGACTGACTGTAGAAAGAAATATTTATATGGAGGCTATGGGTGGAAAATGAGACACTTCTCAACTGTCACTTGTGGTTGAACTGGCAGTAGTTGTCCATTGGCCAAGCAGGCACAGACCTGGCAAAGTCTCCATCAGTCCTGATGGGTTTTCCTTGCAGCCAGTAGCTGTGGCCATTAGTTACTCCTTTTCTCAGATGATTTGGTCTCCCACACAGCCTCCTCCAGGAAGTGTGCTTGGGTGTCCCAGAAGAATTGCAGCTGAGGAGAGTGACCAAGGTGGGAGCCAGCTTTGAAGGATTTGGGGCAGCAGATTGGCTGGGGTGGCAGGACAGGCGGAGGACATTAGGGATTGGAAATCATCTTCCTGGGTGTCTCTAGGACAGCTCCACTGGGAACATCACAGTAAGGGGCTCAGGAGGTCAAGCATATCTAATGACATGGGAAGGGAGGCACCTGCTTATCTCTGCCATCTTCACAAAAGCCTGCCTTGCTTATTTTTACTAAAATGTTTCAAAAATAAAATGTAGAAAAAGGCAAACCAAACAAACAAAATCTGGGCAGGTAACTTTATCTTCAGGTCTCTTCCAGAGCCTTCAGTGTTAGACCCTGCTAGGCTCTACTGGTGAGGGACACACTGCCACCTGCCGGACACTGAGAATGCCAGCAGGCCCTGCCCTTCATTACTCAGTCATATCTGACTCCTTGCGACCTCGTGGTCTATAGCTTGCCAGACTCCTCTGTCCATGGGATTCTCCAGGCAAGAATACTGGAGTGGGTTGTCATGCCCTCTCCAGGGGATTTTCCCCACCCAGGGATCGAACCCAGGTCTCCTTGACTGCAAACGGATTCTTTACCATCTGAGCTACCAGGGAAGCCCCTGCCCTTCAGACCAAGTGCCAAACTTTACTGGTGGCAATGTGGGCAACTCAGCCACCAGAGTAGGGGTGCACAGACCTGTGGCTGTCTTTTCCAGTGGCTCCAGGGAGGAATTACTCAGCTGGTCAGAATATGGAGGTAATTAGTTAGACATTGTTTTTAACCTTTAAGAGGACTATGTGTGTGTTAAATTGCTTCAGTTGCATCTGACTCTTTGTGAACCCATGGACTGGGCCCTGCCAGGCTCCTCTGTTCATGGAATTCTTCAGGCAAGAATATTGGAGTGGGTTGCCATTTCTTTCTCCAGGGGATTTTCCCAACCCAGGGATCAAACCCAGGTCTCTTGCATTGCAGGAAGATTCCTTACCATCTGAGCCACCTGGGACAAAATTCAAATACTTGCCTCCTGAAATTATCTCTTTGGCCTTACTTATGTTATCTCCATAGAAATGATAACAATCAAATAGCATTGGTGTAGATGAGAAAAACTCTCCTTTTTTCTAGTTTCACCCTTACCAGCTATGGCACATGGAAAGTGAAAGTGTTAGTGGCTCTGTTGTGTCCAAATCTTTGTAACTCCATGGACTATAGCATGCCAGGCTCCTCTGTCCATGGAATTCTCTAGCCAAGAATACTGGAGTGGATTGCTATTTCCTTCTCGACGGGATCTTCCCAACCCAGGGATCAAACCTGGGTCTCCTGTATTGCCGGCAGATTCTTTACCATCTGTGCAACCAGGGATAAATATACTGAAACAAAACAAAGAATAGGAAGGCCATCTGAGGGAAAAGCCCTCTGTCTTGGGATAGGACTGGGGAGTAGGGCAGGGAGTGTGAGGTGAGAAGAGCTTCTGTAGGAAACTTTCTAGACAGTAGTAATCTAGGGCAGAGTGAGAACTGGTGTATCCATCTTCTGTAGTCGATGATGTATTACATCCTATGGAATTCCATCATTTTTATGTTTCTTTCAACAATCTGCAAAACTTTACAAAACAGAAACAGATTCACAGGCCTAGAGAATGAGTTTATGGTTACCATAAATAGTAGAGAATTTGGGATGGACATGTACACACTGCTATATTTAAAATGGATGACCAACAAGGACCTACTGTATAGCACATGGAACTCTGCTCAATGCTATGTGGCAGCCTGGATAGGAGGGGAGTTTCCGGGGCGGGGGAAAGATACATGTATATGTATGGCTGAGTCGCTCTGCTGTCCACCTGAAATTATCACAACATTGTCAATCTGCTTTACTCCAATATAAAATAGAAAGTTTTTAAAAATCTGATTTTATGTTTGAATTTGTAGGGTGTTAAAGTATCTTATTTCAACACATTTAAAACTAAAATTTAAAGTTAAATATTTTAGTTTATATTTCTGTTTCAGCAGTGTATACATAATGCAACTGTCATTTAGCTTGCAGGCAAATGTTTCTGTATTTGCCTGAGGTAGGAGAGGATATGAAGTACGATGGGTGGGTTGTCAGGACCTATAAACCTTTCTTTTTCAGGAAAAATATTTGTCACTTCTCTGCAGTCTTCCTCTCTGTATGTTCTGTATTTTTTGGGGTTCATCCATCAATGTGAGTCTGTTTACCATCTTCTATATATTTACAAAAAACTTTATATGCTAATTACCACTTCCTGTCCTCATAATGTTATACATTTATTTACTTTTGCAAAATATATTTTGGATTAAAATTTCAATGTTATTATGAGATACAAGCAGGATCATCAGATTTATTCCTTCAAATACTTTAAACACAACATACGTTCAATCTTTAAAAGTGTGTTATACATCCTTGTTTCATGTCATATGTTACTTTGGCTTCTCAAGCATGAGTGTTAAACAATAGAAAACTAATTGCAAAATTATTTAGTGGTTAAATAATCCAGGGTTTACTCCACTGAAGTGGATGGGGGAATGCTATAGACATAAGGCTATAAAACTGTAAGACATTAGTATTCATGTGGTTTGTTAGATTCTCAAGGATAAAAGTTAAAATTCAGGGCTTGGATAGAAGTGCAGCAAGTATCAGTTGACATACGTCACTCTTCATTTTAAATGTTGGGGTAGGTCTGATCGAGAGGCAGCCCAATTACATCACTCTTCTCTTTTTCTATAATCTTTCTTGAGATGTAGTTTGCAAATTGCTCACCTTCATCAGAAAGCTCCCAGCAAAACACTCTCCTTTGTTGCCCTGTTTTTCTTGTATATGCCTCGCAATGAGTTCCACTGACAGCCAGCAACGGCCAGCCAAGCAACTTTGACTTGATCAGCTTGAGCACATGATTTCAAGTTTCTTCACATCCATTGGGTTTCCCTGGTGGCGCAGACAGGAAAGAGTCTGCCTGCATTATTCCAGTATTCTTGCCTGGGAAAGACCACGGACAGAAGAGCCTGGTGGGCTAAAGTCCATGGGGACCCAAAGAGTTGGACAGGACAGAGTGACTAACACTTTCACATTTTTCATTGTTTTTCATATCCATCAGTTCTTTTTCTTATGTGAAATCAGAGTGCTTATAACCACCTGTGGTCCTATGACATTTATTTAACCTAACTTAGAAAAATTAAAATTTTCATTCTATGGGAAATTTAATTCTCATTCTCCATCTTTCACAGCAATGAATATTAGGACACTGAAGAAAACAACTCAGAGAGGACAGGTACAGAGAAGTTTGCATTTCTCTGATTTTATCAGATTCTGTTCTGACATTAGCTGTTAGGCATGATTTAATTCAATATGAAAGGTGTGTGCGTGTGTGAGAGAGAGGTGTGTTGGTAGAAAGGACTGCTGCGTAGTCACTAAGTCGTGTCCAGCTCTTTGCGACCTCATGGACCGTAGACTCCTCTGTCGATGGGATTCTCCAGGCAAAAATACTGGAGTAGGTTGCCATTTTCTTCTCCAGGGGATCTTGCTGGATTAAGGATCAAACCCACATGGGAGGTGGCTTCTTTACCACTGAACCACCAGGGAAGTCAATGTTGTTAGAAAGGCTAGTTGTTTTTAATCAGAATGCTGGCAGTCTGGGGAAATGGAAAAAAAAAAAATGACCTACGAAGATTCTGCTTGGCCATGAAGCCTTTTAAGGAGACACAAGTAAGTAATCTCAGTAAATCATTGAGACAAGGTCAGAGAAGTAACCTCCCCTACTACATGCAGGCTTGTAGGCAGGCTTGTCAATGTCTTGTCGTTTTTCTTTAGCTGCTATCATATTCACACAGATTGTTCTAGATATTACTGAAAGGAAGGCTAGGGAGGAGATCTAGTCATCTGTTAATTACTTATTCATCATTTCTGTTTCTTTGATCAGAAGAAGCAACAGGTTAGGCAAGATATTGGGTGATCAAACGATCTGAAACGTGTGCTAGAGCTAGATGAGTACAGCACAGGTCGGGGGGTGGGGGGTGGCAAGTGTTTAAGGTTAGTGACAAGGCAGAAAAGGGCCTCCTGCAGAAAGCTCTTTCCTGCCAAAACCTGTTTACATAATGACAGCAGGAGCCTGGCGGCTCAGTGGTAAAGAATCCGCCTGCCAATGCGGGAGACATGGGTTCAATCCCTGGGTCAGGAATATCCCCCAGAGGAGGAAATGGCAACCCACACCAGTATTCTTCCCTGGGAAATCCCATAGACAGAGGAGCCTGGTGGGCTACAGTCCTAGGGATTATGAAAGAGTTGGACAGAATTAGCAACTAAACAACAACAAATAACAATACCAAATGCCCCTGCTTTCCTAACAAGGCCACATGGGGTTCTATGGAAGTGTATCCCTTTCCTTTTTAATCCAGTGCATAATGTCTTCCGGGCTTCCGTGGTAGCTCAACTGGTAAAGAATCTGCCTGCGATGTAGGAGATCCTGGTTGGATTTCTGGGTTGGGAATATCCCCTGGAGAAAGGATGGGCTACCCACTCCAGAATTCTTGAACTTCCCTGGGGGCTCAGATGGTAAAGAATCCGCCTGTAATTCAGGAGACCTGAGTTCCATCCGTGGGTTGGAAAGATCCCCTGGAGAAGGGAAAGGCTACCCACTTCAGTGTTCTTGCCTGGAGAATTTCATGGACAGAGGAGCCTGGCAGGAGGCAGTTCATGGGGCTGCAAAGAGTCGGACATGACTGAGTGACTAAGCACAGCATATAGTGTCCTCCACAAAAATGAATTCAATTCACTTCTTCCACAAACCACAATACGCCAAAACACATTTGTTACTTTAATCCTCATTGACCAAGGGATTTCTCTTACAAATTATTTGCCCTGATCACTCTTTTATGTATTTAAAATAATAAAGCATTTTCTAAAATTATTCCAAACCATGCCGAGAAGATACTCGGATTAGTTTATCAAAATAACAGTTTAAATTTTTTTTTCCTCCCACTGCCTATCAGTTTCCAAATATTATTGATTTTTCTGTCAGCCTTCGACTATTTCTCTCCATTTTAATAACAGCCCCCCACTAAAACAATTGAGAAAGGCTTTTTCCTGATATGAGCCTTTGTCCTTTACTGTTACTTTCACTAAGCTGAAAAAATCTTCATCTTCTAATCGCATCATCCACAGCATTCATCATATCACTCTGTTAACTACCAGATAAATTTCCTTTCATTTGGCACATGAAATTTAAGTCTCATCAGAATTATCTGAGTTGCTGATCTCCAACAGGAGAAAGGTCCCAGAAAGGATGATGGGAATATGTTGTAAGTAAGGTAGAAGATAAATTCCTTGGTAGTAATGATTCAAAAGCTAAGTGAAGAAAGTGTTTTCAGAAGGAAGGAAGGAATGATCAGTTGGCAAAAATGCTGACAAGTGGTCTGGTATAATAAGACCTGATCATAGCCTTTTATGGCCACTGGATAGCACCTTGGCAGTCAATGTTCCCTTGACCAGAGCATTTTCGGTGGAGTGGAAGAGATGAGAGATTGATTGAAGTGGTCTCCATGGAGAATAACTGAAAATAGTAATTTGTTGTTGATCAGCCGCTAAGTCGTGTCTAACTCTTTGTGACCCCATGGACTGCAGCCCACCAGGCTTCCCCGTCTGTTGTAGTCTCCTGGAGTTTGCTCAAATTCATGTCCATTGAATTGGTCATACTATCTAACTATCTCATTCTCTGTTGCCCACTTCTCCTTTTGCCTTCACTCTTTCCCAGCATCAGGGTCTTTTCCAATGAGTCGGTTTTCTGCATCAGGTGGCCAAAGTATTGCAATTGACAGCTTCATGGATCACAGCCTTGTTGTGGTGAAGGGGCTTGCATAACTTGACAAAGATTTGAGCCATGCTGTGCAGGAGCCCCCAAGACAGATGGGTCATGGTGGAGAGTTCTGACAAAACGTGGTCCACTGGAGAAAGGAATGACAACCATTCCAGTATTCTTAGTGTGAGAACCTCACGAACAGTATGAAAAGGCAAAGAAAGTAAACACTGACTTTTAAAATACCTCTTGTGAATTTTGCTGTAAAGTGAAGCAGAAGAACTAGGAAAAAGATGAGCACTCAGGAGAAAATTTTTGTGTTTAATTTTGTAATTGCAGATACTATAGTATTTTCTGAATTAAATTTTAATTTTGTTTTTCATTTTTGGCTGTACTAGGTCTTCATTGCTGCCCAGGCTTTTTCTCTAGTTGCAGAGAGAGAGGGCCCTTCTCTAGCTGTGGTGCTCCGGCTTCTCATCACAGCAGCTTCTCTTGTGGCAGAGCACAGACTCCAGGGTGCAAAGGCTTCAGTAGTCAAGGCACATGGGCTTAATAGCTGCAGCTCCCAGGCTCTAGAGCACAGGATCAATAGCTGGGGTGCACGGGCTCAGCTGCTCTTCTCCATGTGGAGTCTTCCTGAATCAGGGAACAAACCGGTGTCTCCTGCGTTGCCAGGCAGATTCCTTATCACTGAGCTTCCAGGGAAGCCCACTACAGTATTTTTGATTCTCAAGACATGATCCAGTAAAGAATGAGACAGGGAATTTATGATGCATAATCACGGGAGGAAAGCTCTTGAATAAGTGAGAAGGATGCACACGTAGAAAGTTTGTCGTTAGATAGGGGAGCGGTAAATAGCAGTAAAATTGGTGAATTATGTGGTTATTGCAGATGGAATATATTTTCTGACCCACTCAATTTTGCCTGAATAATGAAAAGCTAGACTAGTCTTTGCATTTTTTAATATTAAAAAAAAAAAACACTGTCATTTTCCTTAAACATTTTTTGTTTGTTTGTTAAAGTGACCACATCATGAGCAAAAATACAGGGGTGTGAAAGGGTTTGAGATTGTTCAGAGAAAAGTTCACAGTCTTTGGGGCAGGACTCATCTGGTATAAGGGCTTCCCTGGTGGCTCGGGGTAGAGAATCTGCCTGCCAATGCAGGAGACACGGATTTGATCCCTAGCTCGGGAAGATCCCCTGGAGAAAAAGTAAAGTGTTCATCACTCAGTTGTGTCTGACTTTTTGGGACCCCATGAACTATAGCCTGCCAGGCTCCTCTGTCCATGGAATTTTCTGGGCAAGAATACTGGAGTGGCTTGCATTTCCTTCTCCAGGAGATCTTTCTGACCCAGGGATCAAACCTAAATCTCCCATATTGCAGGCAGATTCTTTAACTCTGAGCCATCATGGAAGCCCATATCCCCTGGAGAAATGGCAACTCACTCCAAAATTCTTGCTTGGAAAACCCCATGGACAGAGAAGTCTGGCAGACTAGACTCAGCAACTAAACAACAACACTTATTCTATTTACCTCCTAAAGCTCATGAACTACACTTTGACAATGGATGTAATCCATTCAGTCCAACTCATCTGAACCTACAAAGCATCATTTTCTTTAAAGAACTGATATTTCATAAATAGAAAAATGTAACATTTCTTTGAAAGCTACGAGATGATGAATGTGGCTGATTTTCAGTACTTAAGATGGAAAAGCATTTACTTATTTTGAGTAAGTCTATTTAAGGCTTTTCAGTGTTGATACACTTGATGAATTATCTTTTCACTATTGTCTCAGGTCTCTGGGCTTAAGTTGTTACAGCCTTACACACATACAAAATCAAATATCTCGAAATTATTTGCCACTTAAATTGATAGAGCCCACAACTTCCCATATGTATCAAACACTGTACTACTTTCTATAAATAATGTGAGAAATATGTTCTTTTTCATCCATAAGGAAAGTGAGTCCTTAGAATATCTTAGTAAATTTCCTATAGTTATGCAGCTAGCAAGTTGCAGAGTTAAAATTTCAATGCCTCAGATTCCAGTCGGTGCTCTTTATCTAATGCAGGATACGGGATGCTTGGGGCTGGTGCACTGGGATGACCCAGAGGGATGGTATGGGGAGGGAGGCAGGAGGGGGATTCAGGATGGGGAACACGTGTACACCTGTGGCGGATTCATGTTGATGTATGGCAAAACCAATATAATATTGTAAAGTAATTAGCCTCCAATTAAAATAAACAAATTTATATTTTTAAAAAAATGATTTGTTTGCAAACAGGAATTCATAAAATACTTTTTTTAAACCAATTATTTTATGGGTTTTGGCATTCAGCAATCCTGAATTTAAATACCGGTTTCAAATGTATTTGTTGCGTAACCTCATTTGGCCTCTATGGGCTTTATTTTTCTGATGTGATGTGGCTGGTATATATTTTGCAGTTATTGCGAGGATTTATTTTAAGAAGTGAAGGAAAGTGTTGAATCCTGCCCCAAGGTTGAAATAAAACAAGAACAATACAATGTTGTAATCAATATATAACTATAAGGTCCTAGTTATACCTGGGTTATAATTTTATAAATGGAACTTGAATAGAAAATACTGTTATTATTGTTGTTGTTTAGTTGCTAAGTTATATCTGACCCTTTTGCGACTCCATGGACTGTGGCCCACTAGGCCTTTACTTTTACATTGCTGTGTTCACTCACCATTTTGTTATTCTGCAGTACCATTCCATTATTTTCCCACTGTCTGTGAAAATGTATACTTGAGAACTATCTGTTTACATGGAAACATCTTTGGAAGACATATGTAGAGGATAATTCATTTTGTAATGAGGTAAATATCTTTTTGAAAAAAATACTGCTTGAAAAAGAAAGCTAGCTAGAAATATATAAGAAAGCAATAAAGTAGGAAATCATGATGCATCTTATATTTATTTTCTAGTACATAAGATGCAATAGAAGATTGAGTTTTTATATTGTTTGTTTTTTATGGTTATTATCTAAGCAGCCAGTTTAGAACAGTTATCTTTAACCTCTGAGTTTTACCTAAGTAGGAATAAGTCTCTTAAAAATTGATTACAGACATTAGGCTGATACAAACTATGTTTCCTCTTAATAAATGGAAGAATACTAGGTATAGTTCTAATCTATTTACATATGGTATTGCATTTAATTTCCAAATGATTCTATTATTATATCCATTTTACAGTTGAGGCAATGGCAATCCACTCCAGTACTCTTGCCTAGAAAATCCCTTGGATGGAGGAGCCTGGTAGGCTGTAGTCCATGGGGTCACTAAGAGTTGGACAGGACTGAGCAACTTCACTTTGACTTTTCACTTTCATGCATTGGAGAAGGAAATGGCAACCCACTCCAGTATTCTTGCCTGGAGAATCCCAGGGATGGGGGAGCCTGGTGGGTTGCTGCCTCTGGGGTCGCACAAAGTCGGACACTACTGAAGCGACTTAGCGGGAACTGATATCTAGATGGCAGAGCCAAGATGCAACCCTAGACAATCTGAATCCTGAATAAATATTCTTAAATACTTCCCTATGTTTATATTTGAAAGCTTCAGCCTTTGTGTCTGTTTGAAAAAGTGAATATTAAAACTTACTTCCTAGTATATAAGAATTCAATGAGATGATTCCTGTAAAGAGCTTAATGTAGTGCCTGCCACATAATAAATATTCATTAAATGCTGAAATGGGTTAGAATTTGGCTCCATGAGTCACTTGTTATGCAACCCTGAACAACTTCCTTTATCTCTGTGAAGTCAGTTCCTCATCTGTAAAATTGCTACTATGTGGTACTAAGGTCCCCACTGAGCTGGACTGCTAACATCAAGCACAAAATTAACATTTATATCCGTTAAGAATCCAATGTATTTCAGGACTCTGTCATAGTGGCTGAAACTTTGTCCTCATATCTATGCATATACACATACATAGTCACACATCAAATAGAAAAAATGTTTGAAACATGTCTGATAGTCAAAGATTAATAGCCTGACTTAGGGAGCACTTTTATACACTGTTGAGAAAAAAATCAAATAATCTAACCAAAAAGGAAGTAAAGACCAGGAAGAGGGAATTAACTAAGAATGAGATACAAGTGAATATGGTGGGTTTCAGAGGCCACCCTGGAATATGCCATTGTGGCCAGTGCGTTATTTCAAGCTGAACACAATCAAGGCTCAAGAAGAACTTTTTATCTCTCCCTTAAATGCCTAAAATAATTTAGATGGGAGCCTACCAAGAAGAGAGCTATTGTAAACACACACACACACACACACACACACACACACATATATATAAGGGAACAACAGAGGATGAGATGGTTGGATGGTATTGCCGATTCAATGGACATGAGTTTGGGTAAACTCTGGAAGTTGGTGATGGACAGGAAGACCTGGTGTGTTGCAGTTCATGGGGTCACAAAGAGTCAGATACGACTGAGCAACTGAGCTGAACTGAACTGATATATATATACATATATACTATATGTATATATATATGTATATATATATATTTTTTTTTTACATAAAAAAGACTGCATGGTGTGACAAACATTTCTTCAACAAATATTTTCTCTTTCCATTTTCCTGTGAATTATCTTCCTCCCCTTTGATGTTCCACCCCCTACCCTTCTTCTCCTTAGTCCAGGATGGCATAAAAGCCTCAGTTGCCTGACTCTCCAGGAGCCTCTCATGTCTTCATGGGGCTCCCATACATATGTAATTAAATTTGTTTCCCTTCTGTACCATCTTATGTTGATTTAATTATAGATCAGCCAACAAACTAAAAAGAAAAGGGAAACGTTTTCTTCTGCTACAAATACAAGTGAAGACAAGTGAATACAAATGAATCAAATTAAACGAAAATTATTTTAATGCCCAGCTGCATAACAATGAAATGAAACAAACATAGGTATACAAGTTCTCTCTTACCAAAGTGACAATTTTGTTCTATGGAATATGCCATATTATAAGTGTGTGAGTGAGCAAACCCTGTTACACCACTAAAGTGAAAGTGAAAGTTATTCAGTCATGTTCCACTCTGTGACCCCATAAACTGTACAGTCCATGGAATTTTCCAGGCCAGAATACTGGAGTGGGTAGCCTTTCCCCTCTCCAGGGGATCTTCCCAACCCAGAGGTCAAACCCAGGTCTGCAAAATAATTGCAGGCAGATTCTTTACCAGCTGAGCCACAGGGAAGCCCCAGAACACTGGAGTGGGGTAGGCTTTCTGGAAGCTCAGTTACACCATTAAGGGAAGTATGAAATATTAAAACCTATTTAAGAAATACTTGACAATGTGTATTAAAACATTATCAAATGTACCTGCATTTGGTCATGCAGTTGAGTTTTTATATGTCTATTCTAAGATAATTATAAATATGCCCAGTATTATACAAGGTACACATAACTGCATCATTTTATAGATTTAGGAAATAGCTTATATTTTCAGCCTCAGAAAGGAAATTTAGTAAATTAAGGAATGGATGTTTGAAGAATATTAAAAAACATGGACATGTGTTCTTGATATACTAAATGAATAAGAAATTATAAAGTACATGTCCCAGAGTCATAACTTTATTACAGAGAGCATGTAAATATGCCCCCAAATTACAGTAAGAATGGTTACCACTAGGTAACTAGAAAAGAAGTCATTTTACTTCACATGTTTTTCTACTTTATACAATGTTTCTATTATACTCTGAATTTTTCTCATTATCTAAAAATAAAATATAATCATAAGTAAATTAGAATGCAAATTAGAAATGGAAAATATTTGCAATTACTTAATTTGTTCAATAAATATTTATTATTCATCCATTATGTGCCAAACACTTGCCCAGACAATGGAAACACAATGATACACAAGACAGAATTCTTGCCCTTATAGAGTGTACCTTCTGGTAGAGAATATGGATAATAAACAAGTAAATAAAAGAATTCTGAAGATAATTACAGATAATGAGAAATACTCTGAAGGAATAAACAGGGCTCAGGTGAGGTTTAGTTTGAGTCCTAAAGGATGAGAGAACCAGTGGAAGCCAATGGGAAGAATGTTTCTGGCAGTGAGGAAATAGGTACAATCTAGAAGGCAATGGCGCCCCACTCCAGTACTCTTGCCTGGAAAATCCCATGGACGGAGGAGCCTGGTAGGCTGCAGTCCATGGGATCTCGAAGAGTCATTCATGACTGAGCGACTTCACTTTCACTTTTCACTTTCATGCATTGGAGAAGGAAATGGCAACCCACTCCAGTGTTCTTGCCTGGAGAATCCCAGGGACAGAAGAGCCTGGTGGGCTGCTGTCTATGGGGTCGCACAGAGTCGGACACGACTGAAGCGACTTAGCAGCAGCAGGAGCAGAAGCATTAAAGAACTTGGTAAAGGCAGAGGAACATGCAGGCAGGCAGGGCACTTCCCTGGTGGCTTGGTCAATGAAGAATCTGCCTACAATTAAGGAGAACTGGGTTTGATCCCTGGGTTGGGAAGATTTTCTGGAGAAGGGAATGGCTACCCACTCCAGTATTCTTGCCTGGAGAATTCCATGGACAGAGTCGCCTGGTGGGCTACAGTGCATGAGGTCACAAAGAGTTGGACACGCCTGAGTGCCTAATGCAACAACACAAGCCCCGGGAGTGTGAATGATGAGTGCAGGGCATGAGACAAGGTTAAGAGGTGGACAGGGGGGCAGAAAAACTAAAGAAAGGAGTGTAAGTCTTGATAAGGAGTTTGTTGTTGTTTTTCCCCTCATTTGAAAAGAAATGATTAATGGCTTTTAAGCAGAGAAAACATACCATTTTTATGTGTGTGTGTGTGTGTGTTTAAAAAAAAGACCAATTCTGCCTATTATTGATGGTTGATACAAAAAGTGCACGGTGGCGGTTTAGTTGCTAAGTTGTGTCCAACTCTTGCAACCCCATGGACTGTAGCCCACCAGGCTCCTCTGTTCCTGGGATTCTTCAGCCAAGAATACTGGAGTGGGTTACCATTTCCTTCTCCAGGGGATCTTCCTGACCCAGGGATCAAATGCAGGTCTTCTGTATTGCAGGAAGATTCTTTACAAACTGAGCTACAAGGGAAGCCCCCAAAAGTACATAATAATAGACAAAAGACAACAACAAAACTACAATGGGGAAATGGCCAATGAATGGGAAGAGGAATAAATACAAATCAATAAGAAACATGGAATAATATTCAGCCACACTAGTAATCAAAGCCACAAGTTTAAATGATTTTTCACCATTAAAGTAGCACAATTGTAGAAATGTAATATGTATTAATGATATTCTAAGGTGGACAATGGCAAAATAATCATTCCTGAATAATCACTCTTGGCAAAGATATACATACAGGATGCTGATCTACATAGTGTTTTCACTGTTTTATTTTTCCTTTGAAGAGGAATTACATGCAATTTTTGGACCATTCTGTTTTTTGTGAAAACTCTACTAGTAACAGGTGTTGTTTTCATAATAACTGTTTTTATATTCCATATGTAATTTTTATTATTTTATAGTCAGAAAAGTGGTCATTGAGGAAGTCCCAAATAAGTTCTTCAGAACACATAGATGACATGATATAGAGGAAATAATGAAATTTAAAAGAGGTTTTGGAAATATGTAACACATACAGATTTAAATATTATATAGCATAAACCCAATGGAAACAATTATTTTCTCAAAGGCCTATAGGGTTGGAAAGCTTTTACACTGAACCACATTACAGCCCGAGAAAATGTGATAGGTCCAAGCCCAGAGATTTATTTTATTTGCAAAACTGTTTGTTATTTTATAATTCCCAATTTTCTAGGGACTATCTCACTGCAGAATAAAAGCCAGCATTTATGACTATTATCACTACATAATCCTAACCAGGCAGAATCCAGGGGTTCACCATTCTCTTAGTAGCAGTATTAATTTGCTAATCCAGTGGGACTTCCAGATTTAAACGTCCTGCCCAGTAGGAAATCTGGAATAATCAGTTCAAATTTTCTGAGAGTCTTACGATGACTGTTGAACATCTCTGATCAAGCCCTTCAAAAGAGAACTGCTTTCCTCTGACAACTGCTGCTTTATTACAAAATTGACTTTTTTACGTCAGGAATTCTATTAGAAAGGAGGTCAACTTGGGATCCTGAATCATCTCTACAAGAAATGTGGGTTCAGCTAGGGCTTAAATTCATTTATGGAGGTATTAAAACCCAACAATAACTCATTTGGAGCAATAGTTACCAACTTTGTACTTTTTAAAAGGAAAAAAGTCAACCTTTAAATACAAACAAATACAGCGTCCCTTTATTTGCTATTGCAGTTCTTATTTCTAAGAAAGCTGAGTACATTTTAAAAGCACACACAGATAAACAGTTCTGTAGTCTAAAATTTCCAATTCAAAAGCAAAAGGAGAATTCGCAAAACACAGATAAATAGTTCTGTAGTCTAAAATTTCCAATTCAAAAGCAAAAGAAGAATTCGCAAAACATGCTCTCATGCAAAGAACTGCCCATTATCACCATTTGATGAAAATGCGTGTGTATGTGTGTTGCATATATACACAATAAAACACTTGCTTGACTCATACATACATAGCAAAGTTGGAAAAGATCAGGCTTTGAAAACTAGTCCTAGAAAATAGATTTATCCATGCCAATTTGTGTATGAGTTTCTGTATATATTTTAAATACAATAAGATTGATTATGAACAGGAGGTTCATTTTGTTTACTTTTTTTCCAGAGAGGGTTTCTAACATTCATAGAACTGAAGTACAAAGCCATAGAAATCAACCATATTTCAATATACATCACACAGCAGAGTTAAAATCATCACACCAGCTCTTTTTACATCTCATTGCT
This sequence comes from Capra hircus, assembly GCF_001704415.2. Taxonomy (NCBI): domain Eukaryota; kingdom Metazoa; phylum Chordata; class Mammalia; order Artiodactyla; family Bovidae; genus Capra; species Capra hircus. The sequence goes on along the minus strand of NC_030813.1, from coordinate 87,870,062 downwards.
ACTGGTAATTTCTCCTAATTCTTCCATCATTAATTCCTGTAAGGGCTTTTCAGCACTTATCCTACAAAGCACAATTTCCTCACGTGGGTCTTTAACTGTTGATTCCTGTGCTGACAGATGAGACGTGTTGATGACCACAGTGTTTTTAGCTCTCAGAATGTAGGCTTCCTTGGACTTTGCTCTTTTTTGGCAAAGCTGGAGGTGAAAAGCATCTTGGAAACCACGACGAAAATTTTCATTGAAGAAACCATAAATGATGGGGTTGACGCTGCTGTTGCAGAAGGCCAGCCAGTGTGCAAAAGGGTAGATGTAGATATTGATGACCTGCAGTTCATTTGGAGACAGATCAACATAATCTGAGAGCATCATCAGGGTCCACAGGGGCAACCAGGAGAGAATGAAAAGCAGAGCCACGGTCAGGAGCATCTTAATGATCTTCTGTTTCTTCTTGGATACCACGTGCCACTGCTCCTGGTTCTGTTTACCTGTGTGGGGCACTTTCCTCTTGAACAGTGAAATTCCAATCCTTCCATACATGACGACAATGAGGGACAGGGGAGCCAGGTAGATATTGGCAAACAGCACTGTGGTATAGATCCTCCTCATTTCCTGACTTGGCCAGTCTTCCCGGCACCAGTAGACTGGGCTGGTTTTACCCTGGGAGTTGAATCTCACTCGGTAATTTTTTTCTTCATGTACATGTAACATTATTGCAGATGGGGACATAATGGCAATGGCCAGGACCCAGATAATCATAATGATGACAAATGCCGTCTTGATAGTGAGCTTTGGTTTAAAAGGGTAGACGACACATCGGAACCTGTAATTAAAGGCAAATATCAGTGAAGGACTGCCTCATAACTTCTGGCTAAGTAATTAATTAAATTTAAGTAATTACAGTCTTCCATCCACGTTCTCCCTAAAACGTAGAAAGTTAGAATTAGGACAGAGGCATTTTCTGTAATTTTTATATGAGATTAATTTCAACTCAAAATAAGAATAAGTGGAGTATATCAGACACTATTAATAGTAAAAGTACTCAGGTTTCCCTGGTGGTCCCGCGATTAGGAATCCGTCTTGCAGTGCAAGGGATGCTGGTTTGATCCCTAGTCGGGGAGGATCTCACATGCCGCAGAGTGGCTGAGTTGACGCATCACAACTACTGAGCCAGCGCTCTAGAGCCTGTGAACCTCAACTGCAGAACCTATGTGCTGCAGCTACTAAAACCTGCGCTCCTAGATCCTGTGCTCCGTAACAAGAGAAGTTGCTGCAACAAGAAGCCTGTGCATCGCAACGAAGAGTAGCCCCACTCGCTGCAATTAGAGAAAAGCCTATGCCCAGCACAGCCAAAAAGTAAATTAAATAAATAACTACAATAAACCTTTAGAAAAAAAAGCGTGGATATATGTATATGTATTTACAACTGATTCACTTTTCTGTATAGCAGAAATTAACACAACGTTGTAAATCAACTCTATTCCAATAAAAATTTTAAAGATATATATACATATTTTAGTTTTTTATTTTTTTAATTTTAAAATCTTTAATTCTTACATGCGTTCCCAGAGTATAAGAATATGGTCTCTGGAGCCAAACCACATGTGTGATTATGGGCAAGATTTTTTACCTTTTCTAAGCCTTTTCCCCCTAAAAGGCTTAAAGACACAATCCATGCAAACCAATGGAAAGGACCCTAGAAAAGAACATTAAATGTTCAATATGGGCTGCTTAACACCTTTAGGATTGACTGGTTTGATCTCTTTGCAGTCCAAGGAACTCTCAAGAGTCTTCTCTAGCAGCACAGTTCGAAAGCATCAATTCTTTGGCTCTCAGCCTTCTTCATAGTCCACATCTCTAGAGGACTACTGGAAAAACCGTAGCTTGGACTTATGAGTTTTGTCCACAAAGAAATGTCTCTGCTGTTTAATACACTGTTTAGGTTTGTCATGAGGCTTCCCTTGTAACTTCTAAGAAGCAAGCATCTTTTCATTCTGTGGCTGTGGTCACCATCCAGAGTGATTTTGGAATCCAAGGAAATAAAATCTGCCACTGTTTCCACTTTGTCCCCCTCTATTTTCCATGAAGTGATAGGTCTTCTGTCTTAACCTCCAAGTTTTCATTTAGTCTTCTAATCAGTGAATTCTCCCATTTACTCACCCTTAAATTACAGATAACTTCATAGGTGCTGTTCTAGGTATTTTTGCTCCTTTTGTAAACCAATTATGGAAACTTCAAGTATTAGTTTTTCATTCATTCATTCATCAAATAACGTATTATACCTTGTTATCACAGGCCAAACTAAGACATGAATCATCTATAATTATTTAATTTTAAAATATGAAAACTTTACTAGTTTCATTTTATTACTAAACTCTTTGTGTGTGTGTGTGTGTGTGTGTGTGTGTGTGTGTGTTTGTGTGGTTTCTCAGGTGGTGCAGTGGTACAGAATGTTCCTGCAAATGCAGGACCATGGGTTGGATCCCTGGCTCAGGAAGATCCCCTGGAGTAGGAAATGGCAACCCACTCCAGTATTTTTGCCTAGAAAATTCCATGGACAAAGGAACCTGGCAGGCCAGTCCATGTTGTCACAAAGAATCAGAAATGACTGAGTGACTGAGCGTATACATGCATACACTCTCTCTCTCTATCTCTCTCTATATATATACAAAGGGATATATATTGTGGATACAATTTATGTATATATAATATATAAATATATATACTATGCATTTGTATTATATACTATATATATATATATATAAAGGGATATATTATGAATATAATTTTCAACAGATATGCCCAAATGTAGTAGATTACACATTTTTCACTGGTTAGGTAGAATAGTTGCAGACATGCTCAATTTCTTGGATTCAGAGTTTGGGGTTGACCTACCTATCTACTGCTATTGCAACTAAAGTAAAGACAGAAGCCGCAACGGATATTCCCTGGACCAAGCCACTGATCTTGCACATTGTACTTCCAAAAGGCCATCCTGAAAGGGAAACGGAACAGTTAGTCTTCGGAGAGATCATACATGTATGTTTTAATTTCACTGAAATTTCGAAGAGAAAGACATGAAATTAGATGCAACTGTTTCCTAAAAGATCCAGGGAACAATCAATGTTTCCCATTATTTTCATTAATATATTCAGAGCTTTGTTTTTCAGTATATTAATAATGTCAAAGCTTATACAGTAGTTTCAACATTCTATATGCTCTAATAAATATTTTGCATCTATTAACATATCTAATCCCCGCAACAAGCTTGGAAGCTTTATTATTCACCTCATTTACATCTTTTTGATGTGCTTTTATATGTTGGAAGGTATTGGCAAGAAACTTAACTCTCCTGGAAGAAAATCTGAGAATACATTATTGATAGCTGCACTCAAAACATTGAACAAATCAAAATATGATGCTCTTATTAAACCCAGGAAAACAGACAACATTTTATAAGAGAAAAGGCTGCTATCCTAGTACTCTACGTGGTTCAGCAGGGGTAAGGTACATATAATAATAGGAATGCGTACCGTAAATATTGATTTAACAAAAAACAATGATATGCTCATATTGAGAGAATGAGGGAGGTAAAAAAAATGAATGTATATTTGTGGCTCTGTATAAATGTGTCTGTTGGCATTTATGCCAAATTTCAACCAGTCATGTTGTTTTTCCAATTTCACGTTCAGGCAGTTTCTATGGATTTATATTCTTTTGCCCTAGTGCTGTCAGTTCAGTGGAGTTTGGTGAGGGAAGCTATCTCTTGGGGTAGAAGAGGATAATGAGAACTAAATTGCATCTTCTGCAGTTGGATAATATATTAGAATAAAAACATGTTATTCAGAAATATTATAGTAATTACCAAAAATAAATGCAAAAATGCTGAATGTGGCTACCTCCTGGGAATAGGAATCAGGGGTAGGGAAGGGTACTGTATATGAAGAAAACTTAACTAGTAATTTAATTATAGATATTTATGGGGGACATATTGAGATCATTTCTTAAGTTTATTGAGACAACAATTTTTATCAATTCTTTTTGTCTAGGACAACTTAAAAATGTACATCATTAATAAATATTGCTTTTAAATGGCAAGTGTCATGGAAGCACAGAATTTATGTAGTATATTATGATGGAATAGCCACTGTAAACATTCCCTGACTCCCACTTCAGAGAAAGGAAAGAAACAGAAATAAATTCTTAAGAGAAATCTCCTATTTTCCAGTAAACCTATGTTGAATGCCATAATGGAAAAGAACTGTGATATGACTTTGTTATTGTTGTTTAGTCACTCAGTTGTGTCTGACCAAACAGCAGTAACAACAAACCACACCGCAGTTCTTTCCCTTTTATGGCATTCAACATCAGTTTACTGTCTGGGCAAGATTACTGGAGTGGGTTGCCATTTTCTCCTTCAGGGAATCTTTCCGACCCAGGGGTTGAACCCACATCTCTGCATCTCCTGCATTGCAGGCAAATTCTTTACTCCTGAGCCACCACAGTAGCCCCATGATATGGCTTATCTAAATACTTTTTATATTTTCTGATACAGATTTGGAATATGAGTATCTTGAGTGCTATTCATTAGTTAATACAACAGATATTTATTAATCAAGTACTATGTACCAAAACTCTACCAGGAGACGTAGATTCCTATACTTCTGGGGTGTATAATGTGATGTTTTGTGCTTGGTCACTGAGTTGTGTCTGACTCTTCGCGATCCCATGGACTGCAGCCCGCCAGGCTCTTCTGTCCATGGGGATTTTCCAGACAAGAAAACTAGAGTGGCTTGCCATGTCCTACTCCAGGGGAATCTTCCTAACCCAGGGATTGATGACAGGTGGATTCTTTACCAGCTGAGCCACAAGGGAGGGGACATAAAGTTGTGTTAGGAAGTGGTAATATGGACCCAGAAGTCCTCTAGGGTAGCACCCAAACTACTGTTTATGTTGCACATGTAAATTACTACTCCACGAATGAAACTATCACTTTGCGACATATCGTTGGTCCTGCTGCTTGCCTTCCATCAAAGACTGATGGAAACCTCACAACCACAAGGGAAGCCCAGTTAACCACAAGTGGGTCTAAATATCTATTTACATTATATCGAAGACATCGTATTAATGGAAATCACACTTAGCAGTTCTTCGAGCTTTAGGACCCATAATAGTCTCAATAACATTCCTACCATACTATATGGGCTCAGAACTGCCAAGGAAATTCAAAGTCTTCAGTAAGAAGTATCATCATTCATGGATGACCTTCAGTGAACTCTATAAAAATCAGCCTCCACATCTCATCTCTATCACTTGCTTTACTTTTCCCCATAATTCTTTTTATTCTCTGACTGTTTATATAGCTTTTTGTTTGTTGTTTGTTTATCCTCCTTTATAATGTAAGCCTCATGAGGACAGCTACTTGGAGAAGTTCTTGGAACTGTAATGTTTGAAATGAATGGATGACCGTACCATGGCTGCAGGGACATGGGACAAATATTTGTTCATATTATCTTTGAGCTGTACACAGATCAACATAAGTGAAGTCACTCAGTCATTTCCAACTGTTTGTGACCACAAAGACTGTAGCCCACCAAGCTCCTCCATCCATGGGATTTTCCAGGCAAGAATACTGGAGTGGATAGACATACCTGCTATAATATTGTCCAGCAGTGTGATAGGCATGCAGAATATACCAACTAGCAGATCACTTATGGCCAGGTTCAAGATGAAGAGATTAGTGACTGTGTGCATATGCTTGTTCCACATTACAATGAAGCAAACCACTGTATTTCCCACCATGCATAGGAAGAAGATCAAAAAGTAGGAAATAATGAAAATCGCTGCCACTTGAGGCTGGTGAAGATAGTAGTTCACATAGGTGATATTGATATCTGAGTACAGATCATGTGTTGTGTCATTACTCCAAATGTAATGCCAGCTTTCTGTAGAGTTTGAATCCCATTCCTCACTCATGATGGACCTGAACAAAGAAGAGGCAGAAAAGAAAAACATGATTAAAAGTCAAGAGAATATAAGCTTAAGAGAGCTTTAGAGATATGCTTTTTAAAGTCCATGGAATTTTGATGGACTTTCTATAAGGACCCCTGGGCTTCTCTGATGGCTCAGTGGTAAAGGATCCACCTACCAATACAGAAGGTGCAGGAGACGTGGGTTTGATCCTTGGGTCAGGAAGATCTTCTGGAGAAGGAAACGGCAACCCACTCTAGTATTCTAGCCTGGTGGGCTGCAGTCCATGGGGTTGCAAGGAATCAGACACAACTGAGCAAACACACACACACACACACATACACACACACACACACACACACAGTGACACATAAGTTTTGCTTGAAAAGGCTTCCCTGGTGGCTCAGATGGTAAAGAATCTGCCTGCAGTGCAGGAGACCCAGGTTTGATCTCTGGGTTAGGAAGATCCCCTGCAGAAAGGGAATGGTTACCACTCCAGTGATATAAATGAGTTACAAATCAGACATTCAAATTATTAGGATTCTAATCAAGAGCATTTGAAAATTCTACTTTGTGATATAAGTAAAAATTATTATTGTCTATTTCCTTGATATATTCTATATTATGCATTTCTTTACCATACTTTCTATCCACTTGCAAAATTTCAAGGGAAATTTCTCCAAACTCCTCTTTCTCTTGCCTTCAAATATCATAGCCTGTCAAAATCTACTTGTTCTAACTAACATGCCTTGAGCTTTCCTGATATTTGAATGAGATGAAATGTATACATCTTCAAACGTTGCATTGAAAAGAGCTTACTGTATTTTCCTTATTCTGCTTTGACTCAGTTAATTGGATATTCTTTTTATATACTTCTGTATGTAGACATAGGAGAAGGCAATGGCACCCCACCCCAGTACTCCTGCCTGGAAAATCTCATGGACGGAGGAGCCTGGTACTCTGCAAAACAAAACTGAATTTCTTAAAATAGGTCTGGGTTACTTATCTTGGTTTCACATAGCATAATTCAATTCACATAGTATTTATTGAATAAATATTTATTTAAAATCTATATATCTTAAGAAAGACAAAAATCAGTGGGTGTCAGAGGTCCCGGGGAACACTCCAAATTTTGATGGTTTATTAGAAAGACTCACAGGACTCAGCATATTGTGTGTGTGTCCTAAGTCACTCAATGGTGTCTGACTTTTTGCAACTCTATGGACTGTAGCCTGCCAGGCTCCCTCTTTCCATGGGATTTTCCAGGTAAGAATACCGGAGTGAGGCTGCCATTTCCCGTACCAGGGGATCTTCACAACCCAGGGATCAAACTCACATTTCCTGCATTGCAGGTGGATTCTTTACCACTGGGCCACGTGGGAAGATCAGCATATAGTGTATTCAAAGCTAGTTTTATTATAGTAAAGGGATCCCAAGCAAAATCAGCAAATAGAAGGGCACACGGAGTAAAATCTGCAGGAAACCAGGCACAAGGTTCCAAGAGTCCTAGCCCAGTGGAGTCTCACAGGACATGCTTCATTCCTTCTGTGACAAGTTTGACAACAAGTGTTAAAGTCGTCTAGGAGGAAAGCTTGTTACTCAATTCCAAGGTTTTTAGAGAGCGATCATATGGGCAACTTCTTTTTAGTATGTGTCAAAATTCTAGGCTCCCAGACGATAATTAAATGTGCAGCATGAACCATGTGATTGTATAAACAAACTAGGCCCAGTGACCCACTCTACCATTTAAGGAAACCTTGTATCAAGATAGGGAGCTGTTTTGAATTTATTTAAATTCCCAGACTCTAATCCAGCTTGCAAGCTGGACCTTTCTAAAGACAGCAGACTCAGGCCTGCTTGTTAACTCTTTTCTGCATGCCTTGTAAATTGGATAGAATGTTATATGTGTCCTTAAATGAAAATCAGCTTGACAGTGGACATGTATGATGGAGCTCCCATATTTGTGTTTTTAGAAGTAGAGGAACTGTTGAGGATAAATCCAAATGTCTTTACAGGTAGATAGTCAGACCCCAGTTTGCAGAAGACTGAACCATGACCTCATTATCACTTAGCATTTTTTAGTCTTTTACCAGGTACACATTTACATCATAGTAGGGGAGCATGTCTATTTTTGTCAGTGCTGCATAAGATTAATATGTGTGTTACTTACTTCTGATACTTGACTTTGGATAGTTTTTGTATTTCAGGTGCAGGGAAGGGTAAACAAGTGTTTTACTAATATAAAATAACTCAAGGAGGATAATTTTTCTCCAACAGCTCCTGTTATTTTGCCATTTAATTTCTTCCCTTTCCTCTAATTTTTAAAATTCATCTTTGCTTTTCTGTACTTCATATTCCTAAAGTTAGATAAAAACCAAAGTGAAAAGCAAAGTGAGCATGGGATCAGAAGGCTCACTTTGAGGGCTTGGAGAAGAGAAGACGAAAGGAATTTGAGTAGAACCAACTGTAGCCTGCTATACAAATTCAAGCTGAGAAAGTCTCTGGGGTCCAGAGACTCAGTGAGAAAACTTACCAGCTTGACAAAAATCATTTTAGTTAAAGTTTCCAAAAGCAAAGCTTTCACACAAATATTTAAAGATATTTGTACCTAAGGCAAGGAAGCACTTTAAATACAAATGAGAAAGACATGAGAAAAATGTAGGAAGCTAAGAGTTAGTAATAAAAAACATTTTTCTGTGGATTCAATTACAGCTGGCAAACATATGGGTAGAATATACCATAAGATGTAATGCTTTATATTTACACATTCTTTTTCCTATAACCAGGCTGAAAGGAAAGCAGATATGCATTTATGATGTATCTGTTGAGATTAAAGGGTTAGGAGGATTAATATGGAATCTTCCAGTGTATTATATTAAATTTCATGTCACTCATTTAAGACAGAAGAGTCTCTTTTCCTCTTATTCCAATAGATTTTTTTAAATTTAATTTTTTAAAATTTTTTACCTCTGGTCTTAGTTGTGGCACGAGGGATGTTGAGTTGCTGCTTATGGACTCCCTAGTGTGATGTGTGAATTTAGTTGTTCTAAATCTTGTGGGATCTTAGTTCCCGACAAACCAGGGATCAAACCCACATCCCCAGCATTGCAAGGCATATTCTACACCAGGGAAGTCCCCCAGTAGATTTTTGATAAACTAAAATCATATTTTGTCTTGGGAGCCAACATGGATTTCACTAATCCTGTTATTGGTTTTGCTATGATGGTGTGATCACTCACCTAGAGCCAGACATCCTGAAATATGAAGTCAAGTGGGCCTTGGAAAGCATCACTACAAACAAAGCTAGTGGAGGTGATGGAATTCCAGTTGAGCCATTTCAAATCCTGAAAGATGATGCTGTGAAAGTGCTACACTCAGTATGCCAGCAAATTTGGAAAACTCAGCAGTGGCCACAGGACTGGAAAAGGTCAGTTTGCATTCTAATCCCAAAGAAAGGCAATGCCAAAGAATGCTCAAACTACCACACAATTGCACTCATCTCACATGCTAGTAAAGTAATGCTCAAAATTCTCCAAGCCAGGCTTCAGCAATACCTGAACTGTGAACTTCCTGATGTTCAAGCTGGTTTTAGAAAAGGCAGAGGAACCAGAGATCAAATTGCCAACATCCTCTGGATCATCAAAAAAGCAAGAGAGTTCCAGAAAAAACATCTATTTCTGCTTTATTGACTATGCCAAAGCCTTTGACTGTGTGGATCACAATAAACTGTGGAAAATTCTGAAAGAGATGGGAATACCAGACCACCTGAACTGCCTCTTGAGAAACCTATATGCAGGACAGGAAACAATAGTTAGAAGTGGACATGGAACAACAGACTGGTTCCAAATAGGAAAAGGAGTACGTCAAGGCTGTATATTGTCACCCTGCTTATTTAACTTCTATGCAGAGTACATCATGAGAAACACTGGGCTGGAAGAAGCACAAGCTGGAATCAAGATTGCTGGGAGAAATATCAATAACTTCAGATATGCAGATGACACCACCCTTATGGCAGAAATGAAGAGGAACAAAAGAGCCTCTTGAAATTGAAAGAGGAGAGTGAAAAAGTTGGCTTAAAGCTCAACTTTCAGAAAACGAAGATCATGGTATCTGGTCCCATTACTTCATGGCAAATAGATGGGGAAACAGTGGAAACAGTGTCAGACTGTATTTTTGGGGGCTCCAAAATCACTGCAGATGGTGACTGCAGCCATGAAATTACTGTAGTACTTACTCCTTGGAAGGAAAGTTATGACCAACCTAGATAGCATATTCAAAAGCAGAGACATTACTTTGCTGACTAAGGTCCGTCTAGTCAAGGCTATGGTTTTTCCAGTGGTCATGTATGGATGTGAGAGTTAGACTGTGAAGAAAGCTGAGCACTGAAGAATTGATGTTTTGAACTGTGGTGTTGGAGAAGACTCCTGAGAGTCCCTTGGACAGCAAGGAGATCCAACCAGTACATCCTAAAGGAGAACAGTCTTGGGTGTTCATTGGAAGAACTGATGTTAAAGCTGAAACTCCAATACTTTGGCCCCCTCATGCGAAGAGTTGACTCATTGGAAAAGACCCTGATTTGGGGAGGGATTGGGGGCAGGAGGAAAAGGGGACGACAGAGGATGAGATGGCTGGATGGTATCACCGACTCAATGGATGTGAGTTTGAGTTTACTCTGGGAGTTGGTGATAGACAAGGAGGCCTGGCATGCTGTGATTCATGGGGTGGCAAACAGTTGGACACGACTGGTCAAACTGAACTGAACTGAACTACAAAATAGCATGCAAAATGCAATGCAGAGAGTTAAACAAAGAGTCTGTCATTTTAAGTGTTATTTTCTCCTAACATTCAATTATAAAATTTTTGTACATGAGGTCAGAGCTTTGACCATTAGATTAACCTATAATAATGTGACTTTGGGAACAAGATCATTACTCATAGAATTACTATAGTGAAGTGGAGAAAAGTCAGATCCTGTTTTATCTCAATGTAATACATCAGGGACAACTGCTCTTTGCTATTCATGCATTGGGCATCTTTCTTACTGGGCACTTAAAAGTTCCATACAGTTGATTTAAAAGCTTTAAATAAAATGTACCCCGGTTGAACACCTTTAAGACTAAAATTATTTAAAGTATACTCTGTGAATCATATTCATTTCTAGATGAAATAACATAAGGAGTAAGAAACTTGAGTATATCAGTTTGAGGAAGGTAAATTTACGCATACTGATGATTCAGTAGTTTCAAAATGCTTCACTGAAAATGTGTAATGTCTTTTTAATAACAGAAAGTCTAAATGTTAGACTTTAAAGTCTAAAAGTTAGAACATACATGTTAAGTAGATAAATTGTAAACATAAGCCATTTTACCAAAAATTAGTCTTATATTCTCTATATCTACATGGGAAAATACCTGATGAATAAAATACTTGGTTGTGAGCTTTCTTTTTCATTCATTCATCTTCAATTCTGGGGAGAAAAAATAAGAATAATAGGATAAACTTCATGAGTTCCATTTACAATCCTGTTTTGACAATTTATTCAGACTCATCTATAGGAAGAGCATGTAGGTCTTCAGGAAGAGAAGTCAGGAGAAGAAATGATTTAAAATGTTTTTCTTCTGGAATTGTACTTGCCAAAACACTGACAGCAGATAGATTACTCTGGAAGATGGAATGGTTGGATAATATCATTTTTTTTTACTTATTTATATTTCTCAAATTTTTTCCTATTTCCAGATTGTTTTTATAATCTGGAAAAAATGCTTCCATATTATTATCTGAATTCATTTGTACAGAATAAAACCACTTGACATGGCTTAGGTTCCTCTTATAAGTTCACAATAGTAATAAGTCATATGTTGCTATTGTTGTTTAGTTGCTCACTCATGTTTGACTTTTTTGCAGCCCCATGGACTGTAGCGTGCCAGGCTCCTCTGTCCATGGGTTCTCTCTAAGTAAGAATACTAGGATGGTTTGCCATTTCCTATGCCAGGGGATCTTCCTGACTCAGGGATCAAACCCAAGTCTCCTGTAAGTCTCCTGCATTTCTGGCTATACTTTACCCAAAATAGTTGTATCTCCTAAATTTCAGTTAGGAAAGAATCCATAGAGACTCTAGTTTATTAGGTTTAAATATACTATAATATGGTGTTTCACAAATACTATAGAAAGAATTATCCATCTGAAAGAAGAGTCTATATTTTTTATTCTTACATCAAAGACTCATTAAATGGACCAAGTTGGCAACTGTCATCAAGCATTGTTTACTTAGACTGTGAGACACACCAAAGCTGACCGTGGCCAGCCCTCTACATTTTTGTCATCCGTCTCTCTTTGACCTTTCCCCTATTGCCTCTATTATTATTGTTCTTCTTATTAATTTTACTGTATTCTTCATGTTTTCCTTTTTATTTCTGTGTATTTGTGCAAGGACTTAAGGACAGGAAGGTGTTGGCATTTACTTCTATCTGTTTTGGATTATCTAAAGTCTAATGATTGTCATTAAAAGGTATTGCAGTTATTAAGCAACTAATTTAATAATTATGAACTGATTAAGTTAAATACAAGCAGTTATGACAACTTAGATTGCTAAAATCATTGACTTGAGACAGAGAAAACAGCAATAACAGAAATGCTGTAAAGGCACATGCTTAAACTGGGGGTGAAAAACTACAAGAGACAGAATAATATGGCCTAATATTTTAATTTTCAAAACAATTTCAAATATATCACCAGAGGACAGCAGTATCATGTAAGTACAAAATGTCCTTCCTTTTTCCACCCCCATTTAATAACTAATATTTGGAATTCATTCATGAACAAAAGTGCCACCGTGGGGTCCAGCGCTGAATGCCAAAGGACTCCGGAGAAGTCTCTCCCACTTGGGCATTGCTTAATAGGCAGACAAACTTCATATGGGCTTTGGAACCAGTAGGAGCCCATGAACTGGTTCCAGCTCTCTTCAACCACAGCTGGGAAAACCTGCAAGATGCTGATAAGGGAAGATACCACAGAAGAGAGAGCCTCTGTAGAAGTTCCAGTTGAGGAGAGATTCCAGCACTCCCTTACATCAAAAAAAGTTCGGAAGCCTCAGAGAGGGTAAGAGGAACTTCACTAACACCACTCTCATATCTGGTGCTGATTAATAGCCGGTGTTGGGAGAGAACCCTTAGACTTCTTTCCTCTGAATAAAGAAGTTTGCATGTGTGCTAAGTAGGTTTAGTCATGTCCTACTCTTTATGACTCCATGGACCATAACCTGCCAGGCTCCTCTGTCCATGGAATTCTCCAGGCAGGAATAACTGGACTGGGTTGCCATTTCCTCCTCCAGGGGATCTTCCAGACCCAGGGATTGAACCTGGGTCTCTTGTGTCTCCTACATTGGCAGGCATGCTCTTTACCCGATGAACCACCAGGGGAGAAGTTTCAAATAGCTATGCACAATTGAAGATATCAGTAATTGAGATTGCAAAAGCATATCAAAAGATCTTGAAAGAGTTACATTCACTGTGAACATGGCTTATTTCTACTCCTCATCAGGTATTTCAAATATTGGTGATCGGCAAGGTACGAGAAGCACTATTCTTTGTTTAAAATATTAAAGGGTGTGATGATATAATAATAATTTCAGAAACTTGTGGCAAAGAAATTTTAACTGAGGTTAGAGAGTGAACTGGTTGGAGGTGTTGAAGCAGCTGGTTGGTAGCCCACTTTCCCCCCAAACATCATGAGAAAGCCTTCAGAGAAGAAAAGAGGGCTGATGATTCAGACTAAGTGAACATCATTACTAGACCTCCAGGTAAAGTAATGTTATTATCTAAGATTATGGGCTCATCTATTTAAAGGTTTTAATAGGATATTCCTAAGACTTGCATATAATAAATAAACCTAGAGTCTATGGATTGAGAAGGTATTCCTCCCTAGAAAATGTCATGAAAGCTGAGATATAAAATGGAGATATTTCATGGATTGAACACTCACTCTGCTGGATAGGTGATACTACAAAACCTAACCTGGCGACCTCATCTATTACTCCAGGCTAGAGAGTAAGCATCTAATGCCAGAAGAGTGTTCCTAAGGAGTCACCTTCAGTATTCCAGACCTTCTTCAATTAAGCCCCTTAATTTCCTTGAAATTATTACTAAGTCATGAAAATGAATAAGATTTCAAAGAACATAATTCAGGTTTTAGCTATAAAATACAATATGCACAGAGAATTGAATAACTTCTCCTATCCTTATATCTAGAAAGGCACAGTCTAATATTTCAGTTTATCTCCTACCAGTATTTTTACTTTATATTTTCCATAAATATCCTCTGAAGAATAGTAACATTATTTTCAAGGAGGTTATGGCTTCTACTGGAGTGAAAAATGTTTCACTTAGAAAAATACTTAGAACAGTTCTCTGCATATAAGAAAGTGACTAACCTCATACAACCTTACCCTCTAGGGCATAAAGACTTTGAGTAGAATAACCAAAGATACAGTTAAATGCTTTATTATACTTACATTTTTAAATTACCTTAAGAACTTTATTACCTCTGAGTATTTTAATATCACCTCTGTGCTGGAAACTGTGGTAATTGCTTTATGTATGTCATTTAATCTCAGTATGAGGTAGATATTAACTGTATCTCAATTTAATATATAAAGAAAGTAAGAAAAATGTTAAGCAACCTGACGCAGGCTCCACAGCTAATAACTGGAAAAGTTGGGAAACAGAGAAAGGGTCTCCTAAGAGTGGAGGGTCAGCAACACAGCTGAGGGAGTGGATAACTTGAAAGTTGGAAACTGGCCAGAATCAAGTTCAATGAGATGGATATGGCTGAGGAAGTTCTAGACTCCATTATGAAAGTGAAAGTGTTAGTTGGTCAGTCATGTCCAATTCTTTGCGATCCCACGGATTGCAGCCTGCAAGCCTCCTCTGTGGAATTCTCCAGGCAAGAATACTGGAGTAGGTTGCCATTCCCTTCTCCAGAGGATCTTCCCAACCCAGGGATAGAACCCAGGTCTCCTGCATTGCAAGCAGATTCTTTACCATCTGAGCCACCAGGGAAGTCATAAGATCTATCATGCCTAATATTTAATTTTAAATTCACTCTTATACCACTCCATGCTCAGATTCCCAAACTGTCAGCAAATCTGTTAGATATAAGTGCCTTTGTGAGGTATTTTTCAATTATCAAGGGATATGTTCTAATATTTGGGCTAGTGTAGGGCAGAGAGAAGAGAGCAGCTATAAAGGAAAAGATTGGACAGAATTCTTCATATTTATCCAGAGAATTCCTGGAGACACTGTGGTAGGGAAGACATGTGGATACTGGATTCTCCAAAACACATGGGAGGGAGACAATTTTATTTTAATGTAACAGTGGAGAAGGCAATGGCACCCGACTCCAGTACTCTTGCCTGGAAAATCCATGGATGGAGGAGCCTGGTAGGCTCCAGTCCATGGGGTCGCTAAGAGTCGGGCACAACTGAGCGACTTCACTTTCACTTTTCACTTTCATGCATTGGAGAAGGAAATGGCAACCCACTCCAGTGTTCTTGCCTGGAGAATCCCAGGGACGGCAGAGCCTGGTGGGCTGCCGTCTATCGGGTTGCACAGAGTCGGACACGACTGAAGCGACTTAGCAGCAGCAGCAGCAGCAGCTACACTGAACAAGCATGATTTGGAGATGCAATGTAAAAACTGTTATATCTGTATACTCAGTTCAGTTCAGTTCATTTCAGTTGCTCAGTTGTGTCCAACTCTTTGTGACCCCATGAATCACAGCACGCCAGGCCTCCCTGTCCATGACCAACTCCCAGAGTTCACTCAAACTCATGTCCGAGTCAGTGATGCCATCCAGCCATCTCATCCTCTGTCGTCCCCTTCGCCTCCTGCCCCCAATCCCTCCCAGCATCAGAGTCTTTTCCAATGAGTCAACTCTTCGCATAAGGTGGCCAAAGTACTGGAGTTTCAGCTTCAGCATCATTCCCTCCAAAGAAATCCCAGGGCTGATCTCCTTCAGAATGGACTGGTTGGATCTCCTTGCAGTCCAAGGAACTCTCAAGAGTCTTCTCCAATACCACGGTTCAAAAGCATCAATTCTTTGGCTCTCAGCCTTCTTCACAGTCCAACTCTCACATCCATACATGACCAGAGGAAAAAGTGTAGCCTTGACTAGACGGACCTTAGTCAGCAAAGTAATGTCTCTGCTTTCGAATATGCTATCTAGGTTAGTCATAACTTTTCTTCCAAGGAGTAAGCGTCTTTTAATTTCATGGCTGCAGTCACCATCTGCAGTGGTTTTGGAGCCCCCCAAAATAAACTCTGACACTGTTTCCACTGTTTCCCCATCTATTTCCCATGAAGTGATGGGACCAGATGCCATGATCTTCATTTTCTGTATACTACTGACCATTTAATTTTATTATTTAAGGCTAAATTCCCCATTGTCCCTGGGTAAAATTTGGAAGACATCTTAATATTTTCTAATATTTTCTGATGATAAAAAGCAGCATAGTTATTAACATAGCCATACAAGTATAAGAAACAAAATTTTAAATCTCCACTAAGGATGCCCCTTGTCTTTTCTCTTTGCTGACTCGCTGGAGCATATCTCCACTTTCATCTCATCAATCTCAGTTTCCATCCTCGCCAGAGTTGTAGGTGGAGAGGTTAGGGAGATGGAAAGGGCCAGGAAAAGTCTCAGTTTTCTTTCTAGGGTTGCCGTCGGGGTGTTCCTTGGCTTGGACAGAGCTTTGAAGCTGACACTTACTTTTGTGGTCAAAAATAACAGACTTATCTTCAAGAGGAGCCTAGGACTGATGGGGGACACCACGAGTTTTGCTCTTATGGTCACTTCTCTACTTCCCGTGTAGGAATGTTTTACCATCTACAGAAATGGAGAGAATTAAATACAGCTGGAGGCTTAGGTGGCTGAAGCACAGATCCAGCTGGGCAGAAATGAGACTTGGCTAGTTACTCTGTCATAGTTTCTACGATTCTAAGACCTCTTTATCCCCAGGGAGCCACAATTAAACTGCTCATTAAATATTCTACCAACAAGGCCAGTCCTCCAAAATATCACCTTTGAAATCACTGCTATTTTTCTAAGAAAGCCTGCTATTTAGAGTACCTTGTGATTGTCTATTTCAATTTCTTATGGTAAATAAGATGTATTTTTTAAAATAACTTCTGATAAGATTTATTTGGAAAGTATATTTCTTTCTGATGAAGACAAATCAACACAGATTACTAATTTGTCATTATTTTCTAAGTGTGTAACTGAAAGTGGGGTCTGGCTGCTCACTCCTCAAAAAACAATAAAGAGACAAGATTAGTGGAAAGGAAGTGAAGTGAAGCGAAGTTGCTCAGTCGTGTCCAACTCTTTGCGACCCCATAGACTGTAGCCTACCAGGCTCCTCCGTCCGTGGGATTTTCCAGGTAAGAATACTGGAGTGGGTTGCCATTTCCTTCTCCAGGAGATATTCCCAACCCAGAGATCGAACCCTGGTCTCCCGCATTGCAGGCAGACGCTTTACCATCTGAGCTTTGGATGCCAACAACCAGGGTGGTGTGGGGGGAGAAGGCAGATGCCTGTCCAAAGGCCAATTCCCCACAACTCTAACAATCAGAGGTCAAGAGCTTTTATAGACAGAGGGAGGGATCTACGTGGAGAAAGAGCACAGTGAGTTCTGACAGTCATCTTGAAATTGGTTATGGGGTGGTCTGACCTGCACCATCTTGATTGCTTTAAGTACAGTTAATCTTCACTTCCAGGGTTGGTTTGTTCCTATTTCCTTGGGGCCAATTCTTGGAATTAACTTCTTCCACCTGGTGAGGGTTTCAGTATCTATAAGACAGCTCACAGATAAAGGCTCAGAATATTATCTATAGCCCTTGAAAAGGAACTAAAGGTCTTTCATTTTTCTTACTGACTCAGTTATTATAGTTTTGTCCTGTCATTCTTTGCTTCTACCTTTTCTCGCTTCTTTGACTAAACTTACTCTTTGGCTAAAGTTTTTCTACAGACTAAAGACAGGCTGAGGACATGGTGGAGAAGGACCATAGGGTTTTGCTCTGTTTCATTAGTACAGTTTAGAAATGACATGCCACTATAACTTACTGTCTCTTTGTATTCCCTTAAAGTCAAAACTTCATAGGTTTTCTCTTCCGCTATAAACTATTCTCAGATTTTAGATTAGTAAGTGAGGGACCCAATGAAATAATCTTTTTAATCTTCAAGAATAATCAAGAAGGAACCCTAGACAGTTCTTATGAATCACATTATAGAACTGACTCTCAAAACAAGGCAATTCTTTTAACAAATCCTTTGGGTTTACATTTTCTAAGTTGGTCTCAGCCTATAATTTCTCTTCATTCATCCATCCTGTAAATTCTTGCTCATCCTGTATATTAAGTTGTAATTATTGCAGTATAGGTAGTAATTTCCTAAAATAGTGTATTTTGGGGTTTCCCACTCTTTAGCATTCTTCAAAGGCTTGTCATTCCTACCAATTGAACTCCAAACTCACTAATCTGTCATTTAATTTCTTTGACAAACAATACCCAATGGACCTCATGAGCCTTATCTTCAATTCTCAGTACTCAGGTTATTTCACTAAGGGACTCGTGGTTAAGGAGAATGGACACATACCCATGAAATCTGGGGAAGTAGCTGAACTTAGAATGACTTATAAATTTTCATCACCTCATATCTGAATTTTTCAGAATGAAAAATCATATTTTCAATTAATTTCTCCTGTAAAAATATAACATTTCTGAAAAGTATGCTACATACCTTGTGGCTTTGTGAAACTCCTGACTAACAACCTTACTCATGAGCATATCAGTTGGATATGTGCAGTTCTCCTCAAGGGGAGCATTCCACTCCAGCTGACTTTTTTCACACA
Organism: Capra hircus; assembly: GCF_001704415.2. Taxonomy (NCBI): domain Eukaryota; kingdom Metazoa; phylum Chordata; class Mammalia; order Artiodactyla; family Bovidae; genus Capra; species Capra hircus. The sequence goes on along the minus strand of NC_030813.1, from coordinate 87,851,194 downwards.
TTATTCCTGGTGGATGTGTTATGGTTTTCCATTCCTTTGCTTTTGTTCGTGTTTCCACCCCTTCCTTCATCTTTATCCAAGGATATTTATGTCTCTTCTGCTCTGCCTTCTTTGAAGTCACAACATAAATCTTATTTCATCTTGGAAATTGTCATTGACTGACCTAGTGTGAAATATATATTCTTCCTCTGAACCCCTAAATCATTTTAATTTTATGCCATGTATTTGATTACTAGTCCTTGACTATTTTATGGTATCTATTCTGTCATATTATATATATATATATATATATATATATATGTACCTATGTCCAATTCCACTAATTTTAATGTTATTGCCTCAAGGAAAAAATATGTTGTAAATATCTGTCTCATTTGAGGACCTATTCTATTTCCTTTAGTTCTTTTTACAGATTTGGTATTCAATATAATATACTTATTTTGACCTTGTTTTTGGAATCTTAGATTGCATGGGATGAAGCATATCTTTATTAAGGATTACTAGTAGGTAAACAATATTGAATGAATAAATTAATGACTTCAAAAAAAGAATTAATGTACAGAAGTCAGTGAATTGAATGGTATATGAATTATCCCAATAAATTTGTTAGAACGAAGTAATGTACCAGACAAAGACAGATTTTTATGACCAACTATTTGTTTTATTTTTGTTAATGGAACTTCATTACTTAATGTGTAAATGAGTGGAAATAGCACAGATATTTCTTCTTCCTCTACAGAAAATTAGCTCTTGAGAACTGTTTTCAAGTAATTATATTTTAGCAACTGGATACTGTCATGACAAGAAAATAGAATCATTTATCTCAATATGAAGCTATGAATAGACCCTGAGTTCTCTCTAGCTGGTTGAAAATGATAATAGCCCAAAAGTAAACCATCTTCTTGGCAGTAGTTATCTAACAAACACTTAAGAAATTTCTGAAGTCTTCATCACTTTCAATTCGCTGCTCCTTATGTGTCAATTATAGCATAACTACCTTTTTGTTCAGATGGCATTTTATTATACCGTGCAAGCAAATTCAAGAAATTATATTAACAGGAAACCTCCTTCCTAAAATTCAATCTCCTACTAATGATACACAATGAGAAAAACAAGCAAAACTTCCTGTCCTATCTGAGCTTAAAGATGACTCAAACAAATTGGTAAAAATTATAATAATATTATTATTGTAATTGTAACATTATTATCATTGTTATTATTATTCCTATTATAGAGACCAGAATATTCTACTAACAGTTAAAAATTTATTGAGTCACATGTTAGTTGGTTTACATTTATTATTTCACTTAATAATCCCAGCAACTCTGAAATTCATGTATGATTATCCCTATTTTATAAATGAAAAAGACTGAAAGTTCAAAATATTCTTATTCATAATCATACAGAAATTAAACAACAAAGGTGAAATTTGAATTCAAGTCTCAATGCAAAGTCTATACAGTCTCTTATCAGCTCTTAAGTTATGGACTCAGTTCTTGAGTTATTGATTTATTTTAGTCTGAAGTAAGCAGTTTCCCCATTTGTATTAATAAAATATAGATTTTTATGGATAATGGAAAACTATTAATTTTTGAAGCAGAGTATTGAATGTTGAAAATACAGTATCTGAACTGCAGTAGAATTATCAAATATTAAGTTAAACATCAAATTTATATGAAACGGATAAAGGAAAGCCCCATTCAAAATGGAGTCAGAAAGCCTCCAAGAGCGCTGGAGCATTTACCTCATATATACCGCTTGTACCACCTGTGGCAGTTTATTTTACACACCCCAGCAGGAAGAATCTTATTTTACAGATCCCAGCAGGAGGAAGCAAGATTTTCTCCTTGTTTAGCAACAATCTAGCCTATGAAAAAACTGCTGCAACTCAGCCAATGAAAAGCTGTCACATCCACAAAGGCTTGCTCTTCTCCTGTAAACTTTCATTCAAAATAGTCCAATTTCCTCCTTTCCTCTGCAAAAGAATGTTCTCCCTTTTTGTGTTCCAGCCTTACTTACGGTGAACCAGAGTTTGTCTCAAATTATGATTCCTCTGCTGTGTGTGTGTGTATAAAGTCTCTTCAGTTGTGTCTGACTCTTTGTACGCAGTGGACTGTAGCCTGCCAGGCTCCTCTGTCCATGGGATTCTCTAGGAAAGAATACTGGAGTAGGTTGCCATGCCCTCTTCCAGAACTTCCTGACCAAGGTATGGAACTCATGTCTCCTGGGTCTTGTGCACTGACAGGCAGGTTCTTTACCGCTATCACCACCTAGGAAGCCCATTCTTCTGCTATCCCAGAATAAACTTGATTTTGCTGGCTAAACCATATACCTGCTTATTATAAAGTTTGACAATATCAAATATGAAATTAGAATTTAAGCACAAACAGCCTAAAATTATTCTAGGAATCAAAATATTTTAGTATTTCTGAAGGAACAAATCCAGACATTAGGTCTGTGTTAAGAATACTAACATTTATTTACGTGCGCAAACATATGGGAAAAGTGATGAAATGGGACATCTGGGTCCTTCCTGTCCCTGATTCTGGCTCTCACTAAATTCTCTATTCCTTTAGTCTTCTTGGCCTAAATTTCAAAGTACACTTATGTTGGGTATTTAATCTGGGATGATGTTGGGGAATTGCAATAGAGCTTGAGATGGAAACAACCTTAAGCTTAACGCTACATCGCATTTTTCTTACAGTCCCCCCAGCCATACCTACCATAATAAGAGGTTTTGTTCGGGAAATTTATTTTAACCTCAACTGATGGGAACTGCTCTAACACTCCCTGTTCATTCCCTTCATTTTCTCTTGTCCAGTCCTAGCCACCTGCTTCCAGAAAGCAAACAAATGCCCTTTTATCATCAGCATAGGGGAAAATCTCAAACTCTTGTTAATTTGTTATTCAGAAAGTTAATGTATTTTTCTGATTCTTTTAGATCCTTTAGAGGGCTTTTCACTTGTCATAACTGAATAAAAATTAACTAAATAAGAGAATTTACTAATGCTTAAATCCTAGCAATTAAAAAAGAAAAACAACAGCAAAATTTCAAGTTTTGGTTTAACTTTTCCTCAATTATATTTTTAGCCAAGTCTGTCTACTTCTGAAACAATCTCTGTAAGTTGAAAGCAGTAGAAATCATATTAGCTGTCTTTCCAGGAGAAACACCAAGGGCCATGGAAAATTTTTGAATGTTATTTTAATTTTTCTTTCCAGTGCATTAACCATAGCAGCAAACAGCAAGGCATTTATCAAAGCAATTCACAGACTCTACAGTGGGTCTTAAACATATTTCTAACAAGCTGATGTGTGGACCACAACTCATATTTTTCAAAGCTCAGAGGTTAGTGTTAAAAATTGAACTACAAGCTGTCATGTACCTTCAGATCACACCCACACATCAAAATACTCATGGACACCACTGAAATATTAGCCTGAAATAGCTTCTCAACTGCTACAGGTGCTTCTGATGGTGTCTAACAATCTATTAATATTATATAGTTTTAAACTTGTTTCCTTTTTTCTCCCAGTATTTCTAAGAATATTTATAAGGAAATTACAGACTTGTAAAAATACTTACTAACTTTCTTATCATTAAATATGCATTTCAAAGTTCATCAACAGTTTAGTCATTTAAAATATATACTTTTGTGTTCTCATACCAAACATAACTTTTTTAAACCCTGTGTCATCTTACACTATTTATATTCAACTCAGTTTCTACCAACAATCATTTTGCTATTTATTCTGCATTGTCAATAAGCTGTTAATATTCTTCTAAAATATCTTTCTTTATTTGGTTGTTTTTGCCACTCTGTTTTTTTAATTGAAGGATAATTGCTTTACAGAATTTTTTGGTTTTATGTCAAACATCTTTAAGAGGATCTATTTTTGAAGAATTGCATACTATTTAAGTAATGTGATTGTATTTTGAATACTAAACAGAACTAATACAACCATCAATTTAAATTTTTTTCTTTGTTATAGAGTTTAAAATGTTCAAATAAATAGACATGAGGTTATTTTCTTATAATCAGGGAAAAATCAGAAAAAAAACTATGTAGATATATGTGGCTTATTTTTCTATATCTGAATTTCTAGAATGCTTTTACCTAGTTAAGATCTATTTTTCAGTGGTCAGTTTATCAACTCACATGCTAAGAGGCCTCGGTAGAACACTACAGATAGCAAGAATAGCTTTAAGTAATGTTGCCTGCCTACAGTTAGACTGATAGAAAATAGAGCTGTTAATGACATCCATGCACCAGACCATCAGAACTATTAGAAGACTTTGAGGGCCTTAAAGAGCTAAAACCTTCTCCACATTGCAAAACAAAGAGTGTCTAAATATTTGTATCTTGTCTAAGCTAGTTCATGGACTATTTTTTAAAATACTTTCTGCCTTCAGTAGAGAGCAATGGTTGACATTTTATCACCAAGAACATAATAGGTGATACCAAGGAAAAGACATTTATTTTACATTTATTATGAACTTGTGCTCAGTGCTCATCAGTTGCTCAGTCATGTCTGATTCTTTGCAACCCCATGGACCATAGCCTGCCAGACTCCTCTGTCCTTGGGATTTCCCAGGGAAGAGTACTACAGTGGGTTGCCATTTCTTTCTCTAGGGAATATTCCTAACCCAGGATTGAACCTGCAGCCCCTACATTGGCAGGCAGATTCTTTACCTCTGAGCCACCTGGGAAGCCCTTACTGTGTACTTGGTATTCAGTAATTCTTGATGCATTATTTCACATAAAGAATGTCCATAAAGACCCTGTAGGGCACACTGTTGACCAGGAGTCATTACTGAGCCTCTTGTTAGTGTGTATCATGCGAATGTCATACACAGCTCCTGCCCTCTTTCAGTTTATAAAATTAGGAAATCCACACTTTCAGCCCATTCTTTCCTTTCTTAGATTTTGGCTTGCTATGGCTATATGCATGCAGGTCTTAATTGGTAGTCCCAAGAATTACAAAAATGTCACTTGACATTCGCTTCATTTCAAAATTTTAGTTTTCTCTACTAAGGCATTGCATACCGCTGAGAGGGGTGGGAGTATAATCATTGTAGGAGGGTTCAGAAGCTTTTGTTTTTAGTTAGATAGCAATTAACAACTCTTTACATCGAAACTGTCTCACAGATCTAATTCATTGAACCTGACATAATTCAGTTGCTCTTGTTAATCAGTAATTATGTCAATAAAAAGTGAAAAAAAAAGAACATCATTTGCCCAGGCAATTAGGCAGAAACAAGTCTAAAATTAAAAGTGTTTTATTCTGTGATAAGCTCAGCATGACGTATATTTAGTTGAACAAAAGAAAAAAACATAGAACATGTAAGGGAAAGGGAAGAAAAAAAATGCTGGGAATAAAAAACCCAAACAACTTCATAGCTAAACGTTGAAATGCAAAATATATATATACATATGAAAAATCCAAGCTGTTGATCCTTTGTCCCAGCAGCCTCTCTTTCCTCCTCCTTCATAGTTGAAGATTATTTAGTTTTCTAGAAGTTTCAGATGGGCTCAGTCATAAAGAATCTGCTTGCCAGTACAGAAGTTGGGTGTTCCCCTGGTTGGGGAAGATCTCCTGGAGAAGGAAGTGGCAACTCAGTCCAGTATTCTTGCCCAGGAAATCCCATACAGAGGGATGGGATTTCCCAGGCAAGAAGCCTGGTGGGCTACAGTACAGAGGAAGACTGATGGACCACAGTCCACGAGGTTGCAAAAGAGTGGGACACCACTTAGTGACCAAACAGCAAAGAAGTTTGAGATACCCATGACATAAGATATACAGCTAGGAGTAAATAATAGTAATAATTCTGTGTTTACCTGAGAGTCATGCTATAGAAGTTGACTGGGAGTACAGTTATTTTCCAAAAACAACCATCTATTTGCTGCCATAGGTAGTGTCAGGCAGTCTGTTGCCCTCTGAATCAGTTATGAGTCTTCAGTCTCAAACTCAAGATGGTTTTCTTAAATTCCCTCTTATCTCCATCCCACTCAGTGACTAGGCTGGATTTGGTAGGAATATATCTGTCTCCTGCTTATGAAGTGTGTGAATGTTGTAGGTGGCTAGGGAAACCATCGGCAAGGGAAAATGAGATAGAACTCCAATTTTCTGCAACAAAATACCCTCTTCAAGTGTTCACTGTACTCTTAGCTTCTCTAATTTTTTTCAGAGGTGGTTACTGGGAAGCCGACTAAGAATTACTAAATCAATTATTAGCCTTCTTCTTTATATGTCCACTGATACAGGTGCTGTATCAGTAAGGGTTCAGCCAGGAAGGAAGAACCATGTGGGAAAAGGAATTCTTATAGAAACTATATACAGAGGTGAACAAATGTTTCCTGTTAACAACAACAACAACAACAACAACAACAAAAAACAGATTGTAAATTTTTTTGGCTTTGTGGGTCAAAAGTTCTCTGTAATAAACTATTCAACTCTGTTGTACAGTACAAAACAGCTGTAGGCAATTTTTAAACAAATAAGCAGAGTTATTTTGTAATAGAACTTCATTAAAACACACACACACACAGGCAGTGGAGCTGTAGTCAGTTTGCCCTTCTCTGACATCTCCTGTTGATTTCTTCTAGTATATTTTTCACTTCAATGATTATATTCTTGACAAACCTAGATAGTGTATTAAAAAGTACAGACATCACCTTGCTGACAAAGGTCTACATAGTCAAAGCTATGGTTTTTCCAGTAGTCATGTATGGTTGTGAAAGTTGGACCATAAAGAAGGCTGAGCACTGAAGAACTGATGCTTTTGAATTGGGATCCTTGAGAAGACTCTTGAGAATCCTTGGACAGCAAGGAGCTCAAACCGGTCAATCCCAAAGGAACTCAACCCTGACTATTTGTTGGAAGAACTGATGCTAAAGCTAAAGCTCCAATACTCTAGCTGCCTGATGTAAAGAGCTGACTCATTGGAAAAGACCCTGATGCTGGGAAAGATTGAGGGCAGGAGGAGCAGGGGGCAGCAGAGGAGGAGATGGTTGGATGGCATCACCAACTCAAAGGACATGAGTTTGAGCAAACTCAGAGGGATACCGAAGGACAGGGAAGCCTGGCATGCTGCAGTCCATGAGGTTGCAATGAGTCAGACAGGACTTGGGGACTGAACAATGACAGCGTTCTTTATCTCTGGTCATTCTTCATAATTTCCAACTCTTTTAGAAAAACTTCTAACATTGCGCACTGTGCATCCAGTCCCCTGAGTTTTTCATCATCCTAACAATCATTACTCTGAAGTCTTTCTCAGGTAGATTGCCTATATCCACTTCACTTTGTTCTTCTTTGAGGGTTTTGTCTTGTTCTTTCACCTGGAACTTGTTCCTCTGCCGCCTCATTTGGTCGAGGTTGCTATTGGTATTTTTAGGTCTCTGGTGGGCTAGTTAGGTTTCTCAACCTTGGAGAGGTGGCCTCCTGTAGGAAATATTCTGTGCATCCCAGCAGTACACTCCGAGCTCCTCACCCCAACTGTCGTGTTGGCCAAAATATCTGTTCAGGTTTTTCCATAACATTTTACACCAAAACCCAACAAACTTTTTTGGCCAACCCAATATATGCTCTAAGGGTTCCCCCAAGATAATTGCTTGGGTCCCCCTGTCATGGCAGGCTGACTGTGCCATATTCTGGTAGGCCTGGTTTGCCCCCAGCCTGTTTGATTGCTAGGCTCCCCTAGCAATCAGAGCTTTCTTTACTCAGATGGTAAAGAAAGTGAAGTTGCTCAATCATATCTGACTCTTTGCAACCATGTGGCTTGTAGCGTACCAGGCTCCTCCGTCCATGGGATTTTCCAGGCAAGAGTACTGCAGTGGCTTACCATTCCCTTCTCCAGGGGATCTTCCTGACCCAGGGATGGAACCCGGGTATCCCACATTGCAGGCTGATTGATGCTTTACCATCTGAGTCATCAGGGGAGCCCCAGATAGTAAAGAATCTTCCTGCAATACCAGAGACCAGGATTCTATCCCTGGGTTGGGAAGATCCCCTGGAGGAGGGCATGGCAACCCACTCCAGTATTCTTGCCCAGAGAAACCCCATGGACAGAGAAACTTGGTGGGCTACAGTCCATGGGGTCTCAAAGAGTTAGACACGACAGACTATGTCTGAAGGGTGAACCACTGCTGACCCCAGCCTCTCCAGAATACGCTTCAAGACCAGAGGTTCAGCCTCTTATCAAATTACTACTTTTGCTCAATGTCTTGAGGCAAGTGAGGTTATTTGTGAGTCCTTTAAGGGCAGAGTCTATTCTGTTAGTCCTGTGGGATGCCTTAATGGAAGCCTTCAAAGCCAAATGCTTGAGGCGGGGTGGGGTGGGGTGGGGAGTGGGAGGTAGGGGGGTGGGGGCTGGTCTTCCTAGTGCAGTACCCCTGGACTAGGGAGTCCCACCTGGGGCTCAGAATCCTCACTCCTGTAGAACTGCTGTAATATAATTCTCCAGTTTGTGGGTTAGCCACCTGGGGATAGGGGACTTGATCGTATTATGAGTCTGCCTGGCTTATGGTTCCTTCATCTTATTTTTAGTTGTAGCTGTTTTCTGGTAGGTTTTGGTCTTTTTCATAAATGATTATTCTACAGATAGTTGTGATTTTGGTGTGCTCTTAGAGAGGAGGTGAGCTGAAGGTTTTCAACTCCATTGTCTTCTGGCCTTATCTAATCAGTATGGTTTTAATTTCCATTTCCCTAATGATAATGGTGGTGAAGCACATTTCCATGTGTTTATTTATTATGTATATATCTTCTGTGTTTGCTTAAATTTTTTGCCAAGCTTTCACTGGATTGTTTATTTTCTTAATACTGAATTTTGAGAGTTTTATATCTTTAGATATGTCATTTATCAGATGCGTTCATTTGCAAATATTTTCTCCTAATCATCCCTTACCAGTTTTGTTCAACAAAATACTCTCTTCAAGTGTTCACAGCACTCAGCCTCTCTAAATTTTTTCTGAAGCGGATATTGGGAGGTCAACTAAAATTTATGAAATCAGTTATTAGCTTTCTCCTTTACATGTCCTGGTCAGGTGGTATATTGGTAAAGGTTCAATCGGAATTTTGAAGAGTTGAAGTTCATAATTTTTATGATGTCTAATTTATGGATTTTATCTTTTCCTAACCAAGATCACAAAATGTTTCTTCCTATTTTCTTCTAGGTTTTTAAAATAACATTTATTTATTTATTTATTATGATGGACAGGGAAGCCTGGCATGCAGCAGTCCATGTGGTCACAAAGAGTTGGACACAACTAAGCAACTGATTTATTTATTTGGCTGTCTGGCTGTGTTGGGTGGTAGTTGCAGCATGAGAGATCGTCAGTCTTCGTTGCAGCACTCTGTTTGTTTTTCAGTCATGGTATGTAGGATCTTTAGCTGTGGCATATGGGATCTTAGTTCCTCAATCAGGGATCAAACTGAGGCCCCCTACATTGGGAACCTGGAGTCTTAGCCACTGGACCACCAGGGAAGTCCCTAGATTTCTTTTTTTTTTTATCTTGAAGTTTTACATTTAGGTCTCTGATCCATTTTGAGTTAATGTTTGTACTGCTACCACATTTCCTTTATGAATGTAGCTACATAGAAAGCCTTAGTATCGAGTAGAGAGATTCCTTTCACTTTCTTCTTTCCAAAGTTGTTTAAGCTCTTCATGGCCCTGTGCCTTTTCATATAAAGTTCAGAAAGAACTTGCCTATGGCCACAAAATATCTTGTGTGGATTTTGATAGAAATGAAATAAAAGTATAGATCAACTTGGGATAGACACACAGATCAATAGAACAGAATAGAGAACCCAGAAGTAGATTTACATAAACATGCCCAACCGTTTTTTGACTATTGTGCAAAAGCAATTCAGAGGAACTATGCTGAGTGGAAAAGATCAATCTCAACCTTTTTTGTACCATGTCATTTCACTTATATAACATTCTAGAGGTCACAAAATTCTAGAGATAGAGAACAGATTAGTGGTTGCCAGGGCCTAAGGAGGTTGGAGAATGGGAGGTGGCTGTTACTATAGGTAGCATGAGGGACACTTGAGATGCAGCTGTTCTGTATCTTGACTATCGTGGTGGTCCAACAAATCTGCACACGGTATAAAACTGCATAGAACTAAAGAGAAACACACCGAAGAATATATAAAATGGGAAAAATCTGAGTAAGGTCAATGAATTGTATCAAATTCCTGGTTGTCATAGTATGCAATAGTTGTGTAAGATATTACCATTTTGGGAGGCTTGATCAATGGACATAGAATCGCTCTGTTTTATTTTTACAACTGTATGTGAATCGACAATCATCTCAAACTGAAATGCTTTTTAAAAAGATGGAAGAGAAATGATTTGGCCTTTGTTTCTTTAGTTCCTAGTTAAAAAAAAATTATTGTATGCTTTCAAATAGTACTGTCTTTTAAAAATTTTAGTGGTATTATCCATGCAAATCTTCACTGTAAAATAAAACATAGCTAAATAATCTACATGATCAACTTTTATTACAAATTAGCTGCTATATTGAAATAAAAATGTGGTTTTTTAAGACTGTGTTTTAGTGATGGATAAGACAGTCTACTACTGAGGAATTCCAAAATGCTAAAGCATGTTAAGTTTGTCTGATAAACTATATGCCTTTTTGAACAAACATTGAGATAACACATTGACTATACATTGTAAGAGATCAGATACCATTATTTTTCTAATTTATATGTGCTTTTTACTTTTAAAATAAGAATAGTTCTATCAAAGAAAGGAGGAAATGCCACCACCATTCCATCCCAACACACATACGAACAATATAAATGACCTTTAAAATCTATGAGGAGGAAAACTCAACCTAATTTACACTCACTTTAGAGTGAAATATCCTCTGAGGCAAATCAAATTTTTATAAGAATATGTCAGTAAATACTGGCTTCCTTAGAGCTAAAATGTCTAAAAATAACTGTCATATCTAAACAGGCAAATGGAATGAAGTGAAAATTAGAACCTCACGGAAGCTTTGCTATAGAAATCAGACACATCTCTACTAAGAGATTAGATGGTTCCAGATGAAGCTCTTATCTGAGCTGTGAGCTCCTTCAGGTGAGGGTTTTACATGGCTGCCTGGCAAAGCCTGTAGCACTTTCATGTTAGTGTTAAAGACTGGCAAAGTAAACAACATTTTGGGATGCTAAATATTCTTTGTTGTTGTTGTTCAGTCACTAAGTTGTGTCTCACTTTTTGTGACCCTGTGGCCTGTAGCACCCCAGGCTCCTCTGTCCATGGGGTTCACCAGACAAGAATACTGAAGTGGGTTGCCATTGCCTTCTCTAGGGGATCTTTCTGACCAGGGATTTAACCCATGTTTCCTGCATTGGCAGGCAGATTCTTTACTAATGAGCCACCAGGAAATCCCTGCATTAATATTCTACCTCCTTTTAAAAGAGCTTTATTTACCCCAGGACCAAATTTATACAAATAAATTTTGTATTCTCTTCATTGAAGGTCATCTGGGAAGAGAAGCAGGGGACCTCAGCTGTGAGAGGACGGTGAATAACAGAGTGGTTGAATATTCCTTCTCTTTATATTTAATTTTACTTTTTATTAGATTTGCCATTACTTTTCCATTTGCTAGCCCACCCCAGCTCCTGGAAGAGGTAGTAGGAGTACTTAAAGTGGTCCCACAATATGTTCTATAGGGACAGAATGTTTTTCTAATAATAGTTTATGCCTGCAAACAGAAAAATGCAATAAATATATCGTATCACATACACAGGTTACATTGGTGAAACTCTGGATGAAAGAAAGTCAGGAAAGAGTATTTTTACTTTACCTTAAAAAAAAACTTCCATTGGAGTATAGTTGATTTAGGAAAGGAGTGCTTTTAAGTAGTGGCTTCCCTGGTGGCACTAAGGGTAAAGAATCTGTCTGCCAACGCAGGAAACACAAGAGACTCAGATTCCATCCCTGGGTCAGGAATATCCCCTGGAGGCAGAAATGGCAACCCACTCCAGTATTCTTGCCTGGAAAATTCCCATGGACAGAGGAGCCTGGCGGACTCAGACCATGGATTCACAAAAGAGTGGGACATGACTTAGCAACTAAATAACAATGACAAATTTTGAAATACCTTGAACATTAGGATAAATGTAGGGGTAGCTAATGCAAATCTGGCACATGCACCTAGACCCTAGACCCTGATGCTGGGAAAAACTGAAGGCAGGAAGAGAAGGGGTCAACAAAGGATGAGATGGATGGATGGCATCACCAACTCGATAGACGTGAGTCTGAGTAAACCCTGGGAGTTGGTGATGGACAGGGAGGCCTGGCGTGCTGCAGTCCATGGGGTCGCAAAGAGTCGGACACAACTGAGTGACTGAACTGACTGACTGAACACATGTACAAAAGATGTTATTTTAAAACATTTTATTTTTCTATGTACCTTGGAAAGTCATTACTAGATACACAGAGGTGGGGGGATATTTTCTCATTTTGAAGAAAATATAAGATTACATTTAGATCATTTATGACTTTGCAATTAAAAAGGAAATATTTTACTCTTTATTAAAAATTCTATATGCTATAGGTGGCATCATTGAATAAGAATTTAAAATATTTTTTGCTGATGGTGTACACTGCTTCTTTAACTCCCTTCTATGATTACATCACAGATCTCCAGTCTAGGAGTGCAACATAAGTGAGTGATGAGTGATTCTTCTCTGGGGATGATTATCACACCGACTCTTCCTCTCTCATTGTTTGGATAATTAGGTCGTATTTGTGCTAAAATGACTCTCAAACTTGCCTCTCTGTATAGCACTCTCTCATCATTTTTCCTGAAGAAAAATAATATTCTCTGTCTTTAGTCCATAGTGGTGCCTGCCTTTACTCTTCAGTGAATCTGTTCTTAAAGCTACTTCCTAATGGTCAAAGCCAATGACTTCTTTTCAGTCTAATCTTGACTTCTTGTCTATTCTAATGCTTTTGATGCTTAATATCCATTTTGGGGGTACATGCTTGTTAGGGGAGTAGTTTGCATGCAGTTTTGTAAAAGTGAGATATAAACGAATGTGTAAAATCAATTTTATTTACTTATAAGAAAGATAAAATATTGTTTTCCCCAAATATCAAATATACAAAACATGTCTCACCCAACTCTCTTGCAATCAATCCTTTCATAGTATTTTTCCTATGACATAGACCAAATTAGGTTATTTCATTCTTTAATACAAAAATGGATTCGTGATAAACTATAAGCAAAAGGCTTCACAGAGTAGCAAGTGATGATTTGCTGCATTTGGCATTTACCTATCTTCCTTCCCTGTAGCTCAAATGGTAGAGAATCTGCCTGCAAGGCAGGAGACCAGGGTTCAATCCCTGGGCTGGGAAGTTCCTCTGGAGAAGGGAATGGCAATCCGCTCCAGTATTCTTGCCTGGAGAATCCATGGACAGAGAAGCCTGGCAGGCTACAGTCTGTGGGGTCTCAAAGAGTCGGACACAACTGAGTGACTAACACAGTATCTTCCTAGACTTATTGCCCATCCCTTATGCCCTGTGGCCTGAGGGGCCCTTTTTCTTTTTCCCAAACACATAAAGTATGTCATTCACTCCTCCCTACCTTGCCTGTGCTATCTGTATTTTGTTTTTAGGCCACATTCTTTTTCTTACAGCCCAGAACCCTACTTACTTGTCAAAATTCAATATAGTATCAGTTCCTTCATGTCCTTCTGATCTTTATATTTAATTATACTCCTCTCCATGAATCCATGGCTCTGCTGGGTGAGATTACCCACAAGTACTGACGTTCATTTCAGTTTGTTTATTAAACATGTTAGGGTATTAGAAACACTCAGGCCTAAGGGATTGGGTTGCTGAAAAAAAAAAAAGAAAAGCAAATTCTTCAAGATAAATAACCGCAGATCAATTGATCATAATTTCTGTGGATGATGTCCAGAATTATGTTTTTTCCCTCATCGAGTGTCGACATTATTTGGTCTTGATATTTTACTATTGGTACTGCATAAAAAATAACATAAATAAAAGAATAAAAACCTCCCTGCCTGATCCTAAGATTTCATCAATATTCTTGTTTATTTCTGGAATATTTGAATTGTTCACAAGCATATTTAAGTATTATATGTCTACAATATGATTGATATATTTTACATTCTGTGCTCTGATTGATTTATGCTCTGGGTATTTTCCATATTGCTAATCTTTTTCCCTCTAATTCTCCCTTCAATTCCTCACTCCCTCAATCTTTATTACATGATACCTAGACTACTGTCTTAGAGGATAGCACAGAGAATTTCCATATATTCTAAACTCAGTTTCCCCTAGTATTAATATTTTATATTAATATGGGACGCTTGTTAAATTACTGAATCAATACCGGTGCATTATTGCTAACTAATTCATATTTCCTTTGTTTTTACCTACTGTCCTTTCCTGTTCCAGAACCCCATTCACAATACCACAATGCATTTAGCCATCACATCTCCTTAAGTTCCACTTGGGTGTGACAACTTTTCACACTTTCATTGTTTCTGATAACCTTGACAGTTGTAAAGAGTGTTGGTCATGTATTTTGTATAAAAAGTCCCTCAAAATGACATTTATCTCCTGTCTTTCCCATGATTACATGAAGGTTCTGTATTTTGGAGAGAGACCGCAGAAACAGTGTCATTCTAATTATACATCAAGGGTATCTATTATTAGTATGACTATCACTTTTGACATTGACTTTAATCTCCTGACTGAGGTGTATTTGTCAGATTTTTCTTCCATAGAGTCACTCGTCCCCCCACCCTCCATATTGTACTCTTTGGAAGGAAGTAACTATGCATAGCCCACGCTTAAAGGAGTTGAGCGGTATCCTCCAGCATCTTGAAGATGAAGTATACAGCTATATAAATTATTAGGAATTCTTTATGAGAGAATTGTCTCCTTTTTCCCATTTCTTTATTCATTTTTCTATCAAGATGGACTCATGAGATATACCTTATACTTTGGGTTGTCATTTAATACTAGTTCGTTTGTTTTGTTGCTCAGATTGTTTCAGCTTTGGTTAGTGGGAGCTCTCATATTTGTTTCCTTTAACATACCCCCTGATCTTTTTTTCTCAAAGTGACGGGGGACACTTGCTTACTTTTTGGCACTATGAGACGTTTCAGGTCCACCTAGTGAGTTTCTTGTCCCAATCTCATAATTAGCTTTTTCTCTAAGGAGCTTTGCTTACTGGAGAATAGTTTTAGAAACCCAGCTCTAGGTCTAGGTGTGCTTGTTCGAGGGAAAGAACAGAAACATTGCTTCTAAGCCCTCTTAGCTGACAGAGCAGGGAAATATAAGTATGTACACCAGCACCTATATATGCACACCTATTTTTATATGCCACCCTGTTTCTCTATATTAACCTAAATGTGAGTTCATACTGATACCTCCACTTCTAATCCTTTACCAGATGCATCATTCTAGCCTTCTCCCTTTGTCTATAATCTCTCACTTCTAAGTATTTTTAAATCATTCATTTAAATGTAACATCGTAATCTTTATGAATCTTGCTTTTTCACTTTAAAATATTTCTTAGAACTAATTTCAGTTCAACTGAAAGTTTTAAATCTTATTTCGATTAATACAATCTATTGCATGCTCCAATCCAAGAGGAGACCCACAAAAGACGTGTTTAATACTAAGAGTGATTCGTGGCTTATGTTACTGGAAAATATATTAATAGAAGTAGGATCAACTACAGAGTTAGTTTTATTCGATAGTTTAGCATCAAAAAGAAGCTGGTTTGTGTTTGTCTATACTTGTCTTCCATTGTTTCTACTTATTCTAAAGATGGCTTTCTTTCATGTTTTCAGTAAGGCCCTCAATTACTTCTCAGACTACATAATGCCTTATCCACGTCCAAAGAGAGTTTGTCAGAAGCATGTTCTAAAAAGAGGCAGAAAACTTCTTTCCCAGAAGACAATCAGTAACATCCTTGTACTAATTATTGTGCTTAGGTGATGATACTGCACTGATTAGTTGAGGTTGCACTAATATAGTAAATACTAGCCACATGTGACTAAAGTTAAATTGTTTTCTTAGTTACACTGGCCACATTTTGAGTACTCAGTAGCTTATTGATTGCTGGCTACTATATTGAACATTTCCATCACTGCAGAAAGCTCTATTTTATAGCACTAATATGACCTCAGTAATGTAGCTCATGCTTAAAACTAAGGCAGAATTAGCTGTCACCATTTTTCAAAGAGCATGGACTATCGGTATCAGTTGAAGGGGGTATATATAGAAAAAATTGCCAAATAAAAATAAAGCTTCTAGGAATATGGAAATGAATATTAAGGAAGCAATTACAAGTTTCATTACAAGAATGAAATAGTCTTAATTGTTATTCTACAATTATGCATCCACTTAACCTCTATTCCTGAGTATTCTGTGTTGTAATCCATAGTCTCATACACATACCCTCACATTCTTGAGTTGTTTTTCCCTAGGGAATGGACTCCTTGGAGTAAAATGTGGGGCCAAAGTATACACAACGTTTTAATCTCAATAGATATTGTGCTGTTACTCTCTAAAGAGGCTAGAATTCTCACTGCAGTGAGTAATATACGAGGAGGGCTCTTTTCCTATATTGCTCACAGCAATGAGGAAGTTTGGAGTAGTGGTTAAAGCCACAGTCTGGAGCCAGTCTGCTTGCGTTCAAATCCTAGCTTTGCAACTTTTTAATTCTATGACTTTGAACAAATCACTAATGGGAATAATTATAATAGTACCTAATTCATGTATTTGTTATTAAGAACTAGTTAGTTAATATATACAGAGCATGAAAATAATGCTTAGTACATCATCGGTGCTTGATAAATGTCATCAATTAATAAGGGAAGTGGGTATGATCACCCCTTCTGACTTCATATGTGAAAAGTACGATCTAATTTTTACTTTAATGTATAGTTCATTATTACTAGGTTAAACGTATTTCCATATGGTTACTATTTAGACTTATTTTGCTGAGAACTTCCTATCTCCATCTCAAGCAACATCTCTATTGAGTTGACTGTGATTTCTTTATTAATTTGTAGAATTAATATATTTGGGCTTCCCTGGTGGCTCAGATGGTAAAGAATCTGCATGCAATGTGGGAGACCTGGGTTTGATCTCTGGGTCAGGAAAATCCCCTGGAAGGGAATGGCTACCCACTCCATTATTCTTGCCGTGTATTTCAAGCAACATCTCTATTGAGCTGGTTGTCATTTCTTTACTAATTTGTAGAAATTCTCTGTATATTTCCCCCTGAAAGTTGGGTTTTTTTCTCAGTCAGTGGAAAGGTTATTTGACTGTATTATAGCTTTCATCAGAATTGTTTATTTTCTTGTCTTACTGCAGATGCTTTGGAACTTTAATGTTGAGTAATAATAAACACAACACCTGCAGCGATCAGGGCCATCTTTATCTTATTTCTATTTTAATAAAAACGGCTTAAGCAATCCACTTCTTAGAATGTTTCCAGCTGGACTTTGAAGACTCTGTCATACTTAACAGTTTTCATTTATTTCTGTATTTTAGCACATTAATTAGGAAAGACTGTCAAATTTTATGAAATGCCTCCTAGGATGCAATAATAAAATTAGTTTTAAAAATTGTGTTGATCTAATGACTCATTTTGACAATCTACAATTAATTATCTTTATGTTCATAGGATACTCTTTTGTAGGTCATACTCCATTGCTCTTTGAACACAGCTGATTTTCAGATTGTTAGAAAAGAAATCTGTAGTCATAAATGAAATTAGTCAAAGGTGAGATTTAGATGCTCTTCACAAGGTATAGCATTATATTTTTCTGCCTTCCTCATTATATTTTTCTGCTTTCCTCATTTTCTGCTTTTCCTCTTAAATAGCATGGGTGTTATTCTCCAAAAGATTTTTTAAAAATAGGGTACTTTTATGCCACTCACTGATCTATGTGCTTTACTCTTATTAAGACAGTCAATCCTCATGATTGAATTATTAGTTACAAGCTATAATTATCATCTCTATTTCAAAACTGAGGAAACTTAGAAATAAAGAAACGTGTCCAAAGACATTCAGCTAATGAAGGAAAAGTCACACACATGAACCTCAGGAAAACACCAGAAGCTTATACTTGGTCACCTCTATGCTATGTCAGCTAGACCCATCTGCTTGCTCCCTTCCCATTTTTTTCTATAAAAATTGGTCTATTTGAGTTTTCTACTTTGCTCATTTACTCACTTGTTAATTGATTCATTCAACACATATTTGTTGAATGCCTACCACGTGCCCCTATCTGTTCTAGGCACTGGAGATACAGCAGTAAACACAAGACAAAGGAGGTCCTACTCTCAGAGTTGGGAAGAGCTAATAACAAGTACATGCATAATATGCAAGGTGGAATATTAAGTAGGGTTAGGGGGATAGGAATTGCAGGGTAGTGGTGATTGCTATTTCATATGGGGTCAACAGGGAAGCTGATAGGCTGAGACAAGATTCCTGAAGCAGTGCAGTGGTGAGACCCGCAGATCTCATAGGCTGCTGTCTTGATGTAAATTTGAAAGCACTCCCTTTTGTTTTCCAATAAAAGTGAATAGTCCCTCTGTCACTGGGGGAAGTGAACTAGCAGAAGAAATAAGACTGGGAGTTGTGGAGGGATGGACCACCAAATGGACCGTTTGGCTGGAATAGCGTGCATGAGAGGGAAACCAGTAAATTTTTATTACTTTCTATTATAGTAGGAAAATAAATTCATTTTCATCAGAAGTAAATATTTATGCTAACACATGACTAGCAGTTTCTTTAAAAACATGAATATTGAATCTTTCTTTCTCTTTCAATTTCTTGAAAAAGAAAGCTTCCTTCAGACCAAACTTTTTCTCCCATTTCTTTAACAATTGCTTATTATTTCTCCATTCCTTTTCCTTCTTCTAGAATTAATATTATTCGCATTGTAGGTACCCATTATTTCCATCTCATTGTATTTTATCTCAATTTTTTCCAAAGAACCATTTCTTTAACTTGATATTCCAGGTCACTAATTAAGTCTTCAATTATTAACATTATCTCCTTCCACTTGCCTACAAAATGATTTGATTCCAAAGGAATGATTTTCATTCCCAGTCTTTCAGTGCTCTGTGTGTAAAATTTGTAAAAGGTTCTTGATATCATTTTTATGCAAATTACCTTTGTCATGTTCAGTAGTTTCTTCCTGAGCTGCCTGCGCTGGTTGCTTTCAGATTCCTCTCTCTGACCATGGGGCTCCTCTGGTGGATTGACATTTGCCTACTCAAGTCCAGGTTCAAGTTTGACAACCAGGTGATGCTGCAAGCATCACCCTAGCAGCAGCATACCTGTGAGGGACGAGTAGGGAACAAGGGTTCCCACCACTGTGGGCTAATGCTGTGCTCATCTGGAAGCTGTAAACCTTTGCTGAGGCACTTGAAACCCTTTTATTCCTAGATCTCTGGTGATAAGCATTAGTATTTCTTAGTCTCAAGTGCAGGGATCAATATATCCCTCCTGTGCAAACTCTCCTGTCATTCCACTGGGTTGCTAAATGCCCTGCCCAATTTGCCTCTTGAATACATCATCAGTTTCACTTTTTTTTTTAATTTTTTTAAATTTTTTAATATACATTTATTTATTTTAACTAGAGGTTAATTACTTTACAATATTGTATTGGTTTTGCCATACATCAACATGAATCCGCCACAGGTATACACGTGTTCCCCATCCTGAACCCCCCTCCCTCCTCCCTCCCTGTACCATCCCTCTGGGTCATCCCAGTGCACCAGCCCCAAGCATCCAGTATCATGCATTGAACCTGGGCTGGCGACTCGTTTCATATATGATATTATACATGTTTCAATGCCATTCTCCCAAATCATCCCACCCTCTCCCTCTCCCACAGAGCCCAAAAGACTGTTCTATACATCTGTGTCTCTTTTGCTGTCTCGCATACAGGGTTATTGTTACCATCTTTCTAAATTCCATATATATGTGTTAGTATACTGTATTGGTGTTTTTCTTTCTGGCTTACTTCACTCTGTATAATAGGCTCCAATTTCATCCACCTCATTAGAACTGATTCAAATGCATTCTTTTTAATGGCTGAGTAATACTCCATTCTATATATGTACCACAGCTTTCTTATCCATTCATCTGCTGATGGACATCTAGGTTGCTTCCATGTCCTGGCTGTTATAAACAGTGCTGCAATGAACATTGGGGTACATGTGTCTCTTTCAATTCTGGTTTCCTCGGTGTGTATGCCCACGACTCTGGCACTGAACTTCATTGCAGTCACATGAGAGATTGCGAGCCAGAAGATACAGCTAAAACATATCTCATTGCTTCTTGAGCCACAGAAACTATAAGATAAATGTTCTTTTAAACCACTGTGTGTGAGTGTGTGCTAAGTTGCTTCAGTCGTGTCCAACTCTGTGCGACCCTATGGACCGTAGCCCACCAGGCTCCTCTGTCCATGGGATTCTCCAGACAAGAATACTGGAGTGGGTTGCCATTTCCTCCTCCAGAGGATCTTTCCGACCCAAGGATCGAACCGTGTCCTTTGCTACTAGCACCACCTGGGAAGCCCTTTAAGCAACTGAGTTTTGAGACAGTTACCTATTGCTGCAGACAAATTAACATCCCATCAATAATCATATTTTATCTCTATCATTTTCTGTCTCAGACCACCTATTCTCCTATTAGCTGGAGTTTTCCCATTATGAGTTACTTGTACCCGTCTGCATGCCTTTGTATACACAACTTCTTTTTATTTCTGCCACATTTTCCCCCCATCTGGTAAACTATAAACATATATTGAGACATAGTCACTGACTTTCTCCTCTGTGACTCATTCTCTGTAGGCAAATTTTATGACTCCCATCTTATATATGCTTTCATTCTGCTTTTCATACAGATTACCAGTCATTTCTTTTGGCCAAGACCGTGTCCTTAGCACCTAGTAGGGTGACTAGCACATTATAGGTGAAAGACTGGTTTTTCCTGCACTAACTTAAACCCTCTCTGGTAGTTTTTTTTCCATGTCCTGTTTCTCCCAGGTGGAAAATTTCACTTGGTCCTGAGTTAAAGTGGAGTTACTGAGAATAATTACTCTTGTCTTTCTCAAGCAATACTGTAGATGATTTTGTTTATTTATGTTAATTAATATTTTGTCTTAAACTTTTGTGCTGAGTGCTGGAAACTGTGTTGCTCAACACTATAACATTTTTCTCTTACTTTTCTTCAGATTATTTCCACGTCCCCAAAATACTTAACAACACTTTTTTTTTCTTTAGAGTCTGAATTCCTGCTGCACAGCAACACTAAAGAGAGACCATTCGTTTCTTCAAATTTTCCTGTTTATTTCAACAGAGGCAGCAAGTGTGTGTAGAAAGTAAAATGTTAAGAATGAATAAGTTCTTCTGATTTGTTTGTGTTGCCTACAGATTCTTTGAGAATAAGAAATACAAGCTTGCTTTTGGTTATGAAAACAAATATTCCAGGTTTCCCCTGAAATGTTTTTGAATTCTTTGCATATTTAGAAAAAGAATCAAAGACAGGGTAATGATGCTTTTCTGACTTTCCTAAACAAAAATATTTTTGAATGTAAGTATGCACACTGTAGCATCACTGACTCGATAGACATGAGTTTGGGTGAATTCTGGGAATTGGTGATGGACAGGGAGGCCTGGCATGGTGTGATTCACGGGGTTGCAAAGAGTCGGACACGACTGAGTGACTGAACTGAACTGAACTGAACTGATACACACTGTAGGTTTTTTTTTTTAATCTTTGTGTCATGCACACTTATCCAGTGTTACAAAAATGCTGTGTAACAAACAGCCATACAAACTTAGAGGCCTATAATAATTTTGTTTACTTTTGAAAATTTAAAACATAAACTATAAATTCAGCTTGAAAAATATCTAATTGACTACATTGCAATCAGTGTTTCTGGAAAAATATTCTAGAGGAATTTAGGTTATAAGATCATTAGTTTTTGTTTTATTATTTTATGGGTAGGGAGCAATTCTTTCAAGGTATTTTAATTTTTTAAAGATTCCTAAGATGAACATTTTGACCATCTGGTGATGTCCATGTGTAGAACCATCTCTTGTGTTGTTGGAAGAGGGTGTTTGTATGTCCAGTGTCTTCTCTTGGCCAAACTCTCTGTTAGCCTTTTCCCTGCTTCATTTTGTACTCCAAGGCCAAACTTGTCTGTTACTCCAGGTATCTCTTGGCTTCGTATTTTTGGATTCCAGTCCCCTAATATGAAAAGGATATCTTTTTTTTTTTTTTTTTTGGTGTTAGTTCTAGAAGCTCTTGTAGGTCCTCATAGAACCATTCAACTTCATCTTCTTTGGCATTAGTAGTTGAGGTATAGACTTAGATTACTATGATGCTGAATTGGTAGAAGATGGGAGATAGTGAAGGACAGGAAATCCTGGCATGCTGCAGTCCGTCGGGGCTCAAAGAGTTGGACATGACTGGGTGACTGAACAACAAGATGAACATTAGAAAAAACCAAAATACAATCTGTGATCCTACTCAGAAAAAAAGTGCTAAAAATTTAAATTCTTCGTTAGCCTTCAAAAAATAGTGATTAAAGTGTATTACTCTGAGTCTTCAGATAGTGATGCCTCCCTTACCTAAGAGCAATGCTAACTAGACCTAAACTAGCTATCAGAATATGTTGCCTTAAACATAAAGTACACCTGGAGATGTTAAATTATTATGACTCATGGGAAAAAATACTTAAAAAACTCACGTACTACACAATTACAAATAGATTATTTGCCTAATCTTTTTATTTGGATTTTGGCAAAACCATACTCTAGATTTTAATAATAATTCTTTACCGCACTGAGGTTTATTATATGTCAAGTGTTGTTACACACCATCTATCTGCATTAACTCTCAAAATTTCTTTAAGTTAGGGAAATTATCTACATTTCATAGCTAGCACAACCAAGTCACAGAGAAGTCAGGTGGCTCACCAAAGGTCACACAACTGGCAGGTGGTGGAAGCAGAATCTGACCCCAAGTAGGATGGCTCATACCCATAACACCATGTCAGATTGCCTGGTAATAGCTGAGAACCATTCTCAGCCTTGTCTGTATGCTCCCAGGTCACAAGGGCTGAAAACCAAAAACCTTATTTTGCCCTGGGTTAGACCAGTGGGGAAAGGCCATTACATGAGATTTGGAAGGTGAAAGAGAGCTAAGGAAACATACTCTGCTCCTCCAGCAATGGTGGGCAGATATATAGGCTTCAGCAGATTAAGTCTTTCACTAACCTCTAGCCTATATGTATATACATACATATATACACACACAATGGACTGTTGTTCAAACTTACAAAAAGGAAATCTTATCATTTGTGGCAACGTGCATGGACCAAGAGGCTATTAGGCTAAGTGAAATTAGCCAGTTATAGGAAGATAAATACTGCATGATTCCACTCACATAAGGTATCTAAAATAGTCAGTCTTAGAAGCAGAGAATGAAATGCTGGTTGCCCAGGACTAGGGAGTAGAGGAAATGGGGAGTTGTTATTTAATGGATTTAAAGTTTCAGTTACGCTAGATGAATAAAGTTTAGAGATCTGCTGAACAACAGAGTGCCTACAGTCAATGTTATGATATTGTGCACTTCAGACCGTTAAAGGGGTAGATCTCATATTGTGTTATGACTACAAAGCAAACCAAAAACAAAGGGACCCAAGGAAACTCTAGGAAGTGTTGGATTTATCTATTAATCATTGCAGATGGTGATTGCAGCCATGAAATTAAAAGACACTTACTCCTTGGAAGGAAAGTTATGGCCACTGTAGATAGCATATTCAAAAGCAGAGACATTACTTTGCCAACAAAGGTCCATCTAGTCAAGGCTATGGTTTTTCCAGTAGTCACGTATGAATGTGAGAGTTGGACTGTGAAGAAAGCTGAGCACCAAAGAATTGATGCTTTTGAACTGTGTTGTTGGAGAAGACTCTTGAGAGTCCCTTGGACTGTAAGGAGATCCAATCAGTCCATCCTAAAGGAGATCAGTCCTGGATGTTCTTTGGAAGGAATGATGCTAAAGCTGAAACTCCAATACTTTGGCCACCTCATGCGAAGAGTTGACTCATTGGAAAAGACTCTGATGCTGGGAGGGATTGGGAGCAGGAGGAGAAGGGGATGACAAAGGATGAGATGTCTGGATGGCATCACTGACTCGACGGACATGAGTCTGAGTGAACTCCAGGTGTTGGTGATGGACAGGGAGGCCTGGCATGCTGCAATTCATGGGGTCGCAAAGAGTCGGACACGACTGAGTGACTGAACTGAACTGAACTTGCTTGTGGTGATAGTATCAGAGGTGTTTTCATGTGTCCAAACTCATTAAATTGTACACATTGAATATAAGCAGTTCTTTGAAAATCAAATACACATAAATCAATAAAAGTGTTAAATAAATTTGAAAAATTTTTAAGTGAAATAAAGTAAGCTTCAGGACCTGGCAAAATATTATTGTAAATTTAAATCAGGTATTGATTCTCTTGCCTCTGCTATTCCAGAAGTACTTTTTTACAGGAATAAATTAGCACAGTCCCTGGAACCTGGGGTGCAGTTCTGTGTCTGAATAAGTCTTTCTTTCTCACCATGGAAGCTCTCAAAGACTACAAGAACTCGTTTACTTTTACTGTGTAAAGACAGCATATCTTCATTCCTTTACCACATGGCCTTGTCAAACTATGTCAATTCTTCAGCCCTGTTTTATAATCTAGCTCATAGGGATCTGACTCACCTTCCTGTTGCTGTTGCTGCTACTGCTGCTAAGTCGCTTCTACTGCTGCTAAGTCGCTTCAGTCGTGTCCGACTCTGTGAGACCCCATAGACAGCAGCCCACCAGGCTCCCCTATCCCTGGGATTCTGTAGGCAAGAATACTGGAGTGGGTTGCCATTTCCTTCTCCAATACATGAACATGAAACGTCAAAGTGAAGTCGCTCAGTCGTGTCTGGCTCTTAGCGACCCCATGGATTGCAGCCTACCAGGCTCCTCGATCCATGGGGTTTTCAGGCAAGAGTACTGGAGTGGGGTGCCATTGCCTTTTCCGCACCTTCCTGTTACTGATCAACTAAAATGAGAAATCATATTAATCAGACCTGTTGAACAGACATTAGCTAATACAGCTGATGCCTTGATAAAACACATGAATACCAGCAGGTAGAAGATAATAGCCATGAAAATTCAGGAACCTGGCATCTTAATGAAGTGTCCAGGGAGATAATGATCCAAGGCATGAATGGTTTTCCACTGCAAAGAGAAAGTCAGTTGCTGGGTTTTTACCTTTCAGCAACTAAGAAACACGACACTTGATGGGCTCATCTGGATTTTATAAAAAATATTTACTCGTAGATAACTGATGTATT
Source organism: Capra hircus (assembly GCF_001704415.2). Taxonomy (NCBI): domain Eukaryota; kingdom Metazoa; phylum Chordata; class Mammalia; order Artiodactyla; family Bovidae; genus Capra; species Capra hircus. The sequence goes on along the minus strand of NC_030813.1, from coordinate 87,825,768 downwards.
TGCTAACTAACCCCTAATATTGCTCAATTTTAGAGAAGCCCAGAGCAAGAGGTTTTGCAGGAGATTTGGGCTGTGGGTCCTCAGCTACTCTGCCACTTTGGTCTTCAGGTTGTAGAGATCCAGTTGTGCTTAAAAGATTTTGACAGGCAGCAATAATAAATGGAAATCCTCCCAACTCTAGAGTGATAAAAACACATCCAATCCTAAGGGTTTCACAGAAAATCTGTATTCTTCCTTGAAAATGGAAAATTGCCTTTTCAAAAACAGTTTCTAGCTTGCTATTGTGCTTAGGTTGAGAGAACTGCTGACGGTAGAAAAATAAAAGATCATGCGACCTGATTTGTCTGTTGCACTCTAGGTATTACCTGATACACCAGGCTACAATATATATGATCAGACTTGAGTAGGTCCAGAAACTATAAGTTACACAAATAAGTAAGTTCATCTCCTATCACATCTGTTCTTGCTGTGTCACCACCTCTCCCTCCATCCACACCTAAGGCCTCTAGAAAAATTCCTGATTTGGAATTTGGTCCCATGGGATGTGGTGACACTGACCAAAGGAAACAGAAGTGGCTCTGAGAGGCATCAGGTAAACCTTGGTAGACCCCAAGTTGATTAGTGCATCTGGTTGTATAGTTTGAGTGATTGCCAAAGATATTGATATACAATGATTAATTGTCAATAATTAATGGACCAATACTGGAGGACTGTACAAGGTCTGGGGAAGAAGTATACAGATCAAGCAATTTAAATGAGCACATGTTGTAAGTTTGTGTCTCATGGAAATGCCCACCAAAGAGAGGCTCTCAGTAGTCAGGTATATAATACGACCTATTCCAGATGGTCACTTAGCCTCTTTCCCAAGCTGCTCTGTGGTTATTTAACTCTTTCATCAACAATGGTATCCACGGATATTGCATCTGGGTTCAATAACATGTCTTCTTTCTTTGAAACTGACTAAGCTAACACCACTGCAGTGAGGTTCCTTTCTTGCAAAAAAGACTCTTGCTATGGATATAAATGTGCCTTTTCTCCTTGAAACACTTTTTTCAGCACTACTATCTAAATTCTTACTGAATACATTGTTCATTTCCATAGTATGTTATCCGTTATGCTTCTGCTCAAGAAATATTTTATAGGAAAAGAAGGACGCAATCATATGGTACCTAATGGATTCATCAATCTTTCCATGGAATCTATCATTCAGAAATAATGGGTTTTATAAAACAGTAGACTTGTCTCCTTGAGAAACAAAAACTTTTGGAATGACACCAATTCTACAAATTACTCTTATTTTCTCTGAACCAACAATAAGATGCTATTTTTCCCTACAACAGAATACATAAGTTCTTGTACCAGGGGGTAAAAGTAGCAACAACTCTGTTCTTTAGCACTCGTAATAATCCAATTGCTAAACTTTTCCATTCCAGCCCACCACCTTTAGGCTCTTTTGGTTTAAATTTTTAGTTCTTAAAGAGAAATACTACTGCTAGGGGACACAAAAATGGCTCCCATGAACAGGTGGTTGAGATCCCACCTAACTACTTTGAAATCACAGTGTCATTGAACCAAGAGGCAAAGAAGGAGATTACCAGTTGAAGTAAATTCACAGATTATCAAGAGGGAGTAGGGTGGTTGTTATATACAATGAAAGTATGTCTAGATCCTAAAGAATTTTCTTAATACTTCCATGTTCAGTAGTAAAACTGAATGGAATCTATACAAGCCAGCACAGGTAGGACATCAAGAATGGAGGTTTGGGTCAGTCAACTTGGTAAAGAACACAGCCTGTAAACATCCCTACTGAGATCAAATGAACAATGAATAAGTATTGAACAAAGTTATAAATATCAATTTTGGTCTAATGACAAAGTGCATAAATGAAGACTATATTAACTATGAACACTTTCTTCTTAATTTTTTTAGGTAATATATTTGTGTATGTGTATGAGTGTGTATATACATGTACTATTTTCTTTTTACATTCTCCTCTTCAATCAGTATATTATAAACTAAATTCTAAATTTAGAGTTAGTCTTCAGATTACCCTGCTTATTTAACTTATATGCAGAGTACATCATGAGAAACACTGGGCTGGAAGAAACACAAGCTGGAATCAAGATTACCGGGAGAAATATCAATAACCTCAGATATGCAGATGACACCACCCTTATGGCAGAAAGTGAAGAGGAACTAAAAAGCCTCTTGATGAAAGTGAAAGTGGAGAGTGAAAAAGTTGGCTTAAAGGTCAAGTCAACATTCAGAAAACAAAGATCATGGCATCCGGTCCCATCACTTCATGGGAAATAGATGGGGAAACAGTGGAAACAGTGTCAGACTTTATTTTGGGGGGCTCCAAAATCACTGCAGATGGTGACTGCAGCCATGAAATTAAAAGACGCTTACTCCTTGGAAGAAAATTTATGACCAACCTAGATAGCATATTCGAAAGCTGAGACATTACTTTGGCGACTAAGGTCTGTCTAGTCAAGGCTATGGTTTTTCCTGTGGTCATGTATGGATGTGAGAGTTGGACTGTGAAGAAGGCTGAGCACCAAAGAATTGATGCTTTTGAACTGTGGTGTTGGAGAAGACTCTTGAGAGTCCCTTGGACTGCAAGGAGATCCAACCAATCCATTCTAAAGGAGATCAGCCCTGGGATTACTTTGGAAGGAATGATGCTAAAGCTGAAACTCCAATACTTTGGCCACCTCATGGAAGAGCTGACTCATTGGAAAAGACTCTGATGCTTGGAGGGATTGGGGGCAGGAGGAGAAGGGACGACCGAGGATGAGATGGCTGGATGGCATCACTGACTCGATGGACATGAGTCTGAGTGAACTCCGGGAGTTGGTGATGGACAGGGAGGCCTGGCATGCTGCGATTCATGCGGTTGCAAAGAGTCAGACACAGATGAGCAACTGAACTGAACTGAACTGACTAGATATCAAAGTGAAATTGTGACAGTTCAAAGAGGATTGAGCAACACACAGTAATGTATATAGAGATTAGCAGGTTTCCTATATTTTGGAAGAGATTAAGCACATTTTCATTTCCATGAGAAAGAATGTCACAAATTTAGCAGACTTATGTTCATCTTATAATTTGGAGGGTCAATATGCACGGAAAGATGTGTAAAAATGCGGAATAGCCAAAGGGATAGACTTCCCCATACTGCTGTTTTCAACTCAGCAGCATTCCCAGATCCTTCAATGCACTTCTTTGTATCTTAACGTACTAGCAAAGTTTCATGTTAGACACTGATATGAGCTATTCAAAAGCTGTTTGGAAGGTGGGAAAGAGGTAGAAGTGATACTACAACTCCTCTGGCAGCAAAAAAAGAAGTAGCAAGGGCTTTGGCAGACTCAGGGCATTCTTATAAGTCATGCACCCCTGTGATGGGGAGTTGTGATCACTGGTGGCAGTTTCTTTTGTGTCCTGGTTCTCTGAAAGTTTGGAGTGAGTATGAGATCTAGCAGTAGTTTTCCTTGACTTTCATGGTTCCATTTCTCCCAACGATTTTGCCAACACCTAATAATCTGTATCAAATTTCTTCTTGCTTAAAATAGAATAGGTCTCTGGTTTTCTAACTGGAACCTTACTGATACAATATCCTTAGGCTACATTGCTTCTTCAATATAAGCTTTTGTGCCCAGCAATCTCCTTCAAAATCAGTTATATTCCTCTTCCATATTGATCATTTAGTTGCTACAGAAAGACAAATGTGGAGCATGGCATATTTTAATTCAAAGAAAAGTTTGGATATTTGGAGAGATAAGTTATGCAATTCAAACTTAACTAAATTGTATTTGCATAAAAATATAAAATTTCTAGAGATAAACCAAACATTTAAAAAACCCTTAGATATTTTAGTGGATATTTTAATACATTTTAAAACTGCAATAAGAACAAAATGGATAAAATTTAACTGTTCTAATATATGTCAAAATTTGTGCTTGTGGAATCCTGAAACTGTTGACCTACAAAACTTGTTTCTCTTAAATTTTTGAGTGATATTTTAATGTCTCTGTTGCTTTTTGATATTAAGTTGCAAATATTGAACTTACGATAGCTGAGCTATTATCATGTTTAAAATAGTCAATATTTCTATGTTTTTTTAAGCTAAAACTAAAGCTATTTATTATGACACTAGTAACCATGAAAATGACCAGTTCAGAGCTCTGTATTAGTCTTTGCACTGCTAGACTACTTGGCTTCCCTGGTGGCTCAGACAGTAAAGAATTCACCTGAAGTGCAGGAGATAGGTTCGCTCCCTGGGTTGGGAAGTTCCCCTGAAGAAGGGAATGCCTACCCACTCCAGTTTTCTCACCCATTCCAGTTTTCTTTCCATAGACAGGGGAGCCTGGAAGGCTACAATCTATGAGGTCATAAAGAGTTGGACTCAAATTAGAGGATAACGCTTCATTTGCGCTGCTATTGTCTATTTTTATGTAAATTTCATTTAAAATAATGGTGGTGGTGGTTTAGTTGTTCAGTCATGTCTGATTCTTGCTACCCCATGGTCTCTAGCTTGCCTGGCTCCTCTGTGCATGGGATTCTCCAGGCAAGAATCCTGGAGTGGGTTGCCATTTCCTTCTCCATAGGATCTTCCTGACACAGAAATCAAACCTGGGTCTCCAGCATTGTAGGCAGATTATTTATGTACTGAGTTATGAGGGAAGCCTGCATTTAAGATAACATTTGATCTAACAGGTCTTCTATGTTTTGCTATTTACTATCATTCTTTTGAGAAAAATTAAGCATTTTTTTCTCTTTTGTAATAAGATATTGTTTGCTTATAGTGAGAGGGACTCATGTACAGTGTATGTAATTCCAGATATTCAGACCCATTGAAGTATACTTCATTCAAGACATTAAGACTAAAAATGAAAATACTAATGTGGTGTGGAAAGAGATCATATTAACTTTTCTTGGAAGTTTAGGTAGCAGCCTTCCATGCTTTTGTTTCTTCCTTTCAACTGAATTCATTTTCAATTTAAAAAGAAATAAATCCTTTGGAATATGTCCACTTTGCAAGATCCAGCCCCAGAAAAAAGAACTGGAGAAAGACAAGTTTTTTGTTTTTTGTTTTTTCATATGCTGATAAGCTGTGGATCTGATAGACTCTAAATATTCTTCCCTATCCTACTTTTATATTTTATGTCTAATACAAACAAAGAAGGGAAGATAATTCAGGCTAAGAAATATTGCCTTAATACAATCTTACCAAAAAATATTAGGGCTATCACTTCACATCATGTCAAGCTTACAACATAGGGAAATCTTTTCATCAATTGTGGCAGTGAGACTAATTCCTTGGTTCCTTCCTTAAGCCTAAAAATGCATTTTATTTGACTTCAAGGCAAGTGGGTAGTTACTGTTTTCTAGTTGTACCTTCATTACGTGAAAAGATGGAGGACTGTCTTTGCAGAAGAACTGACTCAATTACAGTTTTAAAAAAGTGATAGCTTTCATTCCCACATTAGCTTGATCTTTTTACATTGTCAGTGACAAAGAGAAGCATTTCATTGGTTAAGAAGAAAATAAACTGGGAAATTTTATTGTGCAACAATGTAACTTTATTACTACCTGCAAAAGGCACTAGCAGTGGGAAGAAAAAATAAAATTGAATTTTTAAAAGTTAAACAAAAGGATTAGCTTTATGATGGCACATTTTAAAATTGATTTGTAAACTTAACCTATTGTCCTAAAAGGTAGAGAGGGCTGCAACAAATAGAAAAAACAGATGTTGAACCTCTAAGTAAAACTGTCTCTGTCCCAGAACACCTCTTAATGCCTTGTAGTACAACACCCAGTATTAACACTGCATGCTGCCAAGACCTCATCCTCTTAGTTTTTATCATATATAAGTCAAGCTTTCCTTTCCCAGAAGTTCCACTCAACATTTTCCCTAAATTATTCTAGCAACTGCATTTTAACCAAATATACTTAAGAAAAAACTTAGATCACGCTAGAATACTAGCTGTTTATGACACTGCTCACTGCCATAAAACAAGATAAGGAACACAGAAACACATTTCCGATTGTAACCAAGTTCTTTCACCAGTCAGCAACCTAGCCATCATCTCTTCTAATAATTAAGTGCACATAGCACCACTACCATAGGACCAGAGAGCACAAATTGGCTTTAACAACCATTAAGATGATAGAAGAAAACCCACATGTCTAAAGACACAACCTACTACTGGGACACCAAGACCCCATGGCAGCAATATTTGACCCACATTGCCGGAAAACAACTACATATTCTAATGAACCTCTAAACTCTAAACCTCTAAACCTCTAAACCTCTAAACCTCTAAACTTGTCCTGGAACTCCAATTTGGTTTAATTCCATAGCAGTTAATCTTTATCAAAAAAACAGATGAAACTCTAAATTAAAAAAAAAAAACAGTGAAATAATTCAAAATAAATCATTAACAGTCCAGAAATTTTAGTTTCCCTAAGCTTGTTCACAGGTTGACAAAGAGGTGACTATTCTTTTTTTTCTCTGTCTGTTTTTAGATGCATCAGGTCTTGGTTGTGGCACACAGGCTTAGTTTCCCAGTGGCATGTGGGCATTAGTTCCCTGACCAGGGATTGAACCATATCACCTGCTTTGGAAGGTGAATTCTTAACCCCTGGACCACCAGGGAAGTCCTTAGAACAGATTATTCTCTAACTAACCATGGATACTTTAGAAAACCAGTCAGATTGCTAGACTGTCACCAAAAGCCAGATTACAGAAGACAGGGCACATGTAACACCAGTGTTCCAGCCAGACTAACGTTCTAGAACCAGACTCCTCTTAAGTATAGAGTTACATTTTCAAAATTTTAAAATTTTAAAATTTTTATTTATAAGCAATTCCAGAATTAAAGGACAGTTACAACAATAATACAGATAACTTCCATATAGTTTTCACTCAGATTCCCCAGCTGCTGACATTTTGCCATATTTATTCTATCGTTATTTTTCTATGTATGTGTAGTATTTTCTGAACTCTGTGGCAGTAAGATACTGATATAAGTCCCCTTAAGCCCCTAAAAACTTTGGTCTCTTTCACAGCTGCAAAACAATGATCAAAATCAGGAAATTACCATTGATAAAAGCACTATCTCATAGGTCTTACTCAAGTATTGCCACTTCCCGACACTGTCCTTTAGAACCAAAGAAATCTTCCTCTGGTTACGTCTTTCCATCCTCCCTTCCTATCTTTCATAACCTTGACTTCCTGAAAAGTATTATAGGATGTCGCCCCATTGTCTAGTGTTTCCTCAGGAATAGATTCACATTCTGCATTTTTGGCAGAAGTACTACAAAAGCAATTTTGTGGAGGGCACCATATAAGAAAGCACACACTAGGATTTGTACTATCACAGAGGATGCTGACCTTCATTTGCCAGGTTTCTCCAATGCGGAGTCTTTTTCCCTTTCCACTTAAGAGTATATGCTAGGAAACACTCCGACATAATGTAAATATCCCATTTCTCAGTGTCGTGGGTTGAATTGCGGCTTCCCAAAAACTGCAATGTGGGAGACCTGGGTTCGATCCCAGGGCTTCCTCTAATTGTGGTGAGCAAGAGCTCCTCTCCAGTTGTGGTGTGTGCACTTAACTGCTGTAGATTCTCTTGAGCACAGGCTCTAGAGTGCAGGCTCAGCAGTCCTGGCGCATGGGCTTAGTTGCCCCGAGGCATGTAGAATCCTCCTGGACCGGGGATCGAAACTATATCCTCAGCATTGACGGGCAGATTTTTAACCCACTGGACCACCAAAGAACCTGCTTGTATTCTTTGCAAAAACTGTTTATGTATTCTGGATATAAGCCCTTTGTAAGTTATGTGTTCTGTTACAGTATTCACTCCTAGTCTGTGGATTGTCTTTGTTTTTCCGATTGGGTCTCTTAAAGAGTATAAGTTTTTTTCTTTGATTTTGATAGTTAATGATATCTTTTTTTTAATGGTTTGTTGTTCTTCTGCCATATTTAGAAAATCTTTACCTACACAAGTTTGAAAAGATTGTCTTTAAATTTTTAATGGAAATTACATAGTTTTACCTCAGATTATGCTTGTGCTCAATTTTGGTTTGCCTTTTGTTTGTGATGTGAAGTAAGGGTCTAGAAAAAAAAATTTTTTCATGGAGCTATCCAGTTGTTTCAGTGTAATTTATTCAAAATATTGTCCTTTTCTGATTGAATTACATTGGATAATTTTTTCTAAAATAAATTTACCAAATAACTGTGGGTCTATTTCTCTATTATTGTTCTATTGATCTATGTGTCTATGCTTAAACTAATAACACTATCTTAATTACTATAGCTTTACAATAAATCTTTAAATTAAGTAGTCTAAATGCTCCAAATTTGTTCATTTGAAAAGAGTTTGTCTCTTCTAGGTTCTTTGCTTTTTCTTAGAGATTAACATCTTACCATTTTCTTTAAAAAAGGTGTCTGAGATGGGTTTGGATTATATTGTATCTGCAAATCAATTTGAAGTGGGTTAAAAATCTCAAAATTGAGTTTTCCAATCCATGAACGTAGATTCAATATATAAATATGGTATTTACCACTACTTATGATATTTAAAGCTAGGAATATAAGAGAATTACCTCTACATGATAACAAGCATCTATGCAAACCATACACTAGCTATCATAGTTTTGGTAAAATTACTGAAAATTGTACCTATAGATAAGGAATAGGCAGCTATGCATTTACATTGCTTTAATGTCATACTGTTTCCACTGTTTCCTCATCTATTTTGGTTCTTAGTTTTCTGCATGTTGAGATTTAAGCCAACTTTTTCACTCTCCTCTTTCACTTTCACCAAGAGGCTCTTTAGTTCTTCTTTACTTTCTGCCATAAGGGTGGTGTCATCTGCATATCTGAGGTGATTGATATTTCTCCCAGCAATCTTGATTCCAGCTTGTGCTTCTTCCAGCCCAGCGTTTCTCATGATGTACTCTGCATAGAAGTTAAATAAGCAGGGTGACAATATACAGCCTTGACGTACTCCTTTTCCTATTTGGAACCAGTCTGTTGTTCCATATCCAGTTCTAACTGTCGCTTGCTGACCTGCATACAGATTTCTCAAGAGGCAAGTCAGGTGGTCTGGTATTCCCATCTCTTTCAGAATTTTCCACAGTTAATTGTGATCCACACAAAGGCTTTGGCATAGTCAATAAACCAGAAATAGATGTTTTTCTGGAACTCTCTTGCTTTTTTGATGATCCAGCGGATGTTGGCAATTTGAACTCTGGTTCCTCTGCCTTTCTTAAAACCAGCTTGAACATCTGGAAGTTCACAGTTCACATGTTGCTGAAGCCTGGCTTGGAGAATTTTGAGCATTACTTTACCAGCATGTGAGATGAGTGCAATTGTGCAGTAGTTTGAACATTCTTTGGCATTGCCTTTCTTTGGGATTGGATGACCAACCTAGATAGCATATTAAAAAGCAGAGATATTACTTTGCCAACAAAGGTCCATCTAGTCAAGGCTATCATTTTTCCAGTGGTCATGTATGGATGTGACAGTTGGACTATGAAGAAAGCTGAGCACCGAAGAATTGATACTTTTGAACTGTGGTGTTGGAGAAGACTCTTGAGAGTCCCTTGGACTGCAAGGAGATCCAACCAGTCCATTCTAAAGGAGATCAGTCCTGGGTGTTCTTTGGAAGGAATGATGCTAAAACTGAAACTCCAGTACTTTGGCCACCTCATGGGAAGAGTTGACTCATTGGAAAAGACTCTGATGGTGGGAGGGATTGGGGGCAGGAGGAGAAGGGGACAACAGAGGATGAGATGGCTGGATGGCATCACCGACTCAATGCACATGAGTTTGGGTAAATTCTGGGAGTTGGTGATGGACAGGGAGGCCTGGCATGATGCGATTCATGGGGTCACAAAGAGTTGGACACGACTGAGCAACTGAACTGAACTGAACTGAGGTTTGCCATAGCTTTTCTTCTAAGATGCAAGCATCTTTTAATTTCATGGCTGCAATCATGTATAAAATATATGACTAATGAGAACCTGCTGTATAGCACAGGCAACTCTACTCAGTGCTCTGTGGTGACCTAAATGGGAAGGAAATATGAAAACAGAGGATAAATATGAATCCATATCTGATTTGCTTTGCTATACAGCAAAAAGTAACACAACGTTGTAATGTGACTATACTCCAAAAAAAACTAATAAAAAATTAAATTTAACCAGTCTTCCCTAAATGGAAGAATGTGTTTGGCATTGCATACACGCCCAGTTGTGTATGACCCTTTGTGATCCCATGGACTGTAGCCCACCAGGTTCCTGTGTCCATGGAATTTTCCAGGCAAGAATACTGGAGCGGCTTTCATTTCCTTCTCCAGATCCGATTTCTGTAAGCTCCAGGAGCTGCACCGAGCTGGGGGCGACCTCATTCACCGTGATGAGCGGAGCCGCACGCTCCTGCACCGCGCTCAGCACCGGCAGCAAGGAAGTGGTTGGCTACCTGCTGGAGCCCGCGCCCACTGAGATTCTTGACGCCGTGGAGGAAAACGGGGAGACCTGCCTGCACCAGGCAGCAGCCCTGGACCAGCGCGCCATCTGCCAGTACATCGTGGAAGCCGGGGCCTCGCTCGTGAAGACCGACCAGCAGGGCGGCACTCCCCGGCAGAGGGCTGAGATGCTCAGGACACGGAACTGGCGGCATACCTGGAGAACCTGCAGCATTACCAGATGATCCAGCGGGAGGACCAGGAGACGGCGGTGTGAAGGCTGGCCAGCCCCCTCCTGGCCACCGCACTGCCACATCCCAGTCAGAGGGCCACAGAGGGACCCGAGCCCCCAGGGAAGGAGCCACGTGCTGCTCCCTGAGGAGCTGCCCAGACCTAGGGCTGGACTCTAGGAGCTGGGGGTGGAGGGGTGGGGGTGTCTCACCCCATCCCCTGAGGCCGCAGCCTAACCTGGAGGGAGGCTCACAGGGGACCAGGAAACTGGACTGGGCTGGGCAGGCCTGGGCGGGGTGGGCAGGAGTATGGCATTGGGGGCGGCCCTCACCTTCCTGCTGTGGGGGCCCTGGAGTTCAGGGGCTGCAGCCGGGAGGGCAGAGGGCCTTGAGGAAGCCCCCAGGAAGAGGCTTCTTAAGCCTCCCAGCCCTTTGGGACTGTCACTCTGAGGCTCCTGGGAGCTCAGCCCCCCCTCCTGCCCTGACCCCCCACCTACCAGGGGTCTTCTGCTGCATCTGCTCCACCCTGCTTAACACCTCCCCTGTGACCCTCCTCCCAAACCCTGTCATTTCACCTCCAACTCTGTGGCCTGGGGGTTGAGATGGGGCTCCCTCATGGTGACATGTTTACAGCTAGGTGTGACTCAGCAGTGGTTTTTGTTTTTGTTTTTCAAAAAAAAAAAAAAAAGAAAGAAGATCCCGGATCTCTGGGTATCTTCCCAACCCAGGGATCAAACCTGTGTCTTCTGTATCTTTTGCATTGGCAGGCAGATTCTTTACCACTGAGTCACTAACCTAGGGTTAAATTTCATATTTTATGTGCAAAAATAACACACTACAAGGGAAAGTTGTGGGAAGAAAAAAACTTGTTATTTTATCTTAGATAACTCTAGTACATGTGAATGATGCATTTCAATTGGAAATAGTGCTCTATTTAAATCCCTTTTCTTATAACTTGACCTGTGGGCATATCACTGATGATATCAAATTGTTTCTTCTGCAATTACTATATTCACACTTGGTCAACCTTTACTGATATGATTTTCCTTTTATTTACATTACTATTAACAGTTCTCTCTTCTATGGTTACATAAATGTCTGGCATAGACAGTCAAAGAAAATTCACCATGGTACTGGTTTTCCTGCTAAGGAGATGCTAATATGAGAACAGTTTTAATTAGATGTCTATAAAATAATTGCTGCTATTGAGAATAGAATTGTGGACACAGTGGGTGAAGGAGAGGGTGGGAGAAACAGAGAAAGTAGCATTAAAACATATACATTACCATATGTAAAGCAGATAACTAGTGGGAATTTGCTGTATGGCTCAGAGAGCTCAAATCTGATGCTCTCTGACAACCTAGAGGCGTGGGATGGAATGGAAGGCAGGAGGAAGATGGGAGGAAGGTTCAAGAAGGAGGGGACATATGTATACCTGTGGCTGATTCATGTTGATATATGACAGAAACGAACACAATACTCCAATTAAAAATAAAATTTTAAAAATGAACTAAAAATGTGGAAAGCTTCTCCCCAACTTTTTGCTATTCAGATAAAGGCCATTAAGTAATGTGTGTCTATAGCTTTATTCTAAACTGAGCCTGTATCTATCTTACCTCAAAGGCTAGCACTCTCTTTAGCTAATATAAAATCTGCAAGGTCTAATAACTGATATTTGGAATTCTTGATATAAACATGAACCAAGAGAACCCAGCCTATGGATCACACTTTGTAAGGTAAATCTTAGTTATCAAATACTATCATGTTCAAGGCTACAATTGTTATAGTTTAAAAAATTCTCCTATCAAACATTTCCCATCTCTTTAAAATAAACAGCAAATAACGTTCTGCAGATCCATGGTAGTCTATATTCTACAGCTTTAGTTAAAAGATAGCTTCCTAGGTCCTTTTGCCCATATTTACCAAAATAACCACTCTCAAAAGTCTTATTGCACAATATCCTAGCAAGCTATATTAAAATTTGTCCATACTGAATGCATTGGAACATACACATATCCTTTATGAAGGCACAAAGGTATAACAAAAGGATAATCTAAGAAACAACTCAGTCTTGAAACTATCAAATTCCATCTAATTAAATGTACCTTGGCTCTTGTTTCCAAATAGTAACTTTAAGAAGACAACTCTGAACTCAAACAGTTTTGCTTTTGCACTGTTATCCTTGTTATTCACTTATATAGAAAACAACCCAATCATGTTGTGTAACAGAGCACTAAAACTATTAAACACAAGCTGAAAAGCTAGGTTTTAAAGTATTTGAATATGAGATAAGTACTTTCAATTTTAATAACATGTTCCACAGAGATCAGGTTAATTGACCTAGCTCAGTTCAATTCAGTCGCTCAGTTGTGTCCAACACTTTGTGACCCCATGCATCGTAGCACACCAGGCCTCTCCGTCCATCACCAGCTCCTGGAGTTCACTCAGACTCGTGTCCATCAGGTCAGTGATGCCATCCAGCCATCTCGTCCTCTGTTGTCCCCTTCTCCTCCTGCCCCCAATCCCTCCCACCATCAGGGTCTTTTCCAATGAGTCAACTCTTCCCATGAGGTGGCCAAAGTACTGGAGTTTCAGCTTTAGCATCATTCCCTCCAAAGAAATCCCAGGGCTGATCTCCTTCAGAATGGACTGGTTGGATCTCCTTGTTGTCCAAGGGACTCTCAACAGTCTTCTCCAAAACCACAGGTCAAAAGCATCAATTCTTCGGCGCTCAGCTTTCTTCACAGTCCAACTCTCACATCCATACATGACCACTGGAAAAACCATAGCCTTGACTATATGGACCTTAGTTGGCAAAGTAATGTCTCTGCTTTTCAATATGCTATCTAGATTGGTCATAACTTTTCTTCCAAGGAGTACTCCTTAATGCTTTCCTCACAAAGTTTTCAGAGGAGTGGGAATGTTTTCCTTTTCTTTGTTGGAAGGTGTATTGCTATTTTTCTTTACAAGATCCTCAAAAGTTGTGATCTCGTGGTGGATGGAAGTATGCTCTAGCAGAAAAGACATCAAGTAGGAGAATAGGAAATGGGACACCTCATCTTGGCTATCCTTAAGTTATATGGCTTGATACTTATACATTTTAGTTTGATATTTATACATTATAGTTTGATAATTTATAAAATTAAGAAGAAAATAAAAATTATGTCTAATGTTCTTACTAGCTCTGAAAGTTCACATTAGTTTCAATGAAACTCAAGATTACCAATCACAAGTGGAAAAATAGTGTGAACATATTGGAAAAGGAGATAAGGGAAAAAATTTTGGTCACGTTACTAAAGGACTGTAAAGAAAGCCTCAGTACTCATATCTCTTGCCACCAATCACTTCATTTAAAACATAATTTTCTCACACAAGAGGCCTTGTGCAGTTGTATATCATTAATATGTATATTTTTCTTTTAGCTAATTCTCAAGAAATTTGTTTATTTTTTCCATTAGGTACTTCTTTTATTCTCTCACATGAGATCTTTCACATGAATATAAATGTATTACAGATCGCCTCAACTAACTCTTGTGAGATAATAAGTAGCAAAGGAAAATTACTATTGCAACTTACATTTCAAAACATTTTTTTCCAATTAAAAAGAGTGCATGATAATTAGAAAATACAGAAAATATAAACAAAAATTACTACCACTAGAGGTAGAATCCCCTCCTCCTGAAATGTTTCTATATTGAAAGAAATTTTCTCAGATGAGCCTTCTGAGGCTTCAGTCACTCACTCCTCTGATAAGACTTAAGGAGTCTGGGAGAAAAAAACTAATCTGTCCTTTCTATTACTCTTTAGGAACTTGCTGCCTATAGGGATTATATGATCTGTATTCATAAAAATTGTATGAACTGGGTTGTTTCCCTGTATTTGAGGGATTAAGTGAAAACTGTCCAATTTAGGAATAACTTTTAGAGGAAATTCCCTTGCCCACAGTCTCATCACGTTTTGAAACAGCAGTTTTATCAGTAATAATGCTGATTTTTTTAATTGAAATATAGCTGACTTATAATATTGTGTTAGTTTCAGGTATACATGAAAAGTGATTCAAATAGATAGATGGAGGGAATTTCCTGGCAGTCCAGTGGTTAGGACTCCTTGCTTTCCCTGCCGAGGGTGCAAGTGTCAATCCTGCTTAGGGAACTAAGATCCCACAAGCCATGTGGCACAGCTAAAAATATATATATATATACATATATATCAAGTTCAGATAGATAGATGTAAATATTCTTTTTCAGAGTCTTCTTCATCATAGTCTATTGCAAGATGTTGAATATAGTTCCCTGTGTTATACAGTAGGCCCTTAGTTATCTATTTTATATATAGTAGTGTGTATTTATTAATAATGTATCCCTCCCCTCGCCCTTTCCCCTTTGGTAACCATATTATTGTTTTCACTGTCTGTGAGTCTGTTTCTATTTTATAAATAAGTTCATCGGTATCAATTTTTAGTTTCCACATATATGTGATATCATATAATATTTACCTCTCTCTGACTTACTTCCCTTAATATGATATTCTCTAGGTCCATCCATTTTCCTGCAGATGGCAATATTTCACTTTGCTAAGCCTACATAGTATTCTATTGTATACACACGCCAAATATTTTTAAACCAGTTGTCTGTTAATAGACACTTAGGTTGCTCCCGTGTCTTGACTGTTGTAAATAGTGTCACCATGAACATTAAGGTATACGAATCTTTTCAAATTAGAGCTTTCATCTTTTCCAGATATGTGCTCCAGAGTGGGATTGCCAGGTCACATGGTACTAGCTCTATTCTCAGCTTTTTAAGGAACCTCCATACTGTTCTCCACGTGGCTTCACCAATTTACATTCACACCAACAGTGTAGAGGGGTAATAAAGCTATCATTTCATCCATGACTTAAACTGTTGCATCTGTATCTAAAAGGCTCCAAACTCAAATGGGCAGAAAAGAAATTATTATAAAGTGTAAAACCTTATAGAACCCCAACTATTAACATGTCAGCATATTTTTTTCTATGATTTTTATTCATTCAGTCATACACTAATTCATGCATTCATTCAGTATATTCTTCTATTAACTAAACACAATACTCAGACTTACCAGCCTTCAGAAAGCTAACAGTCTTGCATAAAAGACAAACAGTAGTCAATTAACTATAATACAAGGATGATGACTAGTATGAGTGTGGACCCTGAGCTCTAAGGCAAGCATATCAGAGAGACCTCTCTAACCTGGACTGGACAGGCCTCCTGTGGGGGGCGGGAAAAAATTAAGTCAAGAATAAGTCGTATTGAGGCAGAGGATAGGCACTTGGGTGGGGGGAGGTCAGTGAGAATTACAGAATTCAATATTCACCAAAACTGGGAAGGAAGAGATACTGGCAGAAGTTCACTTTGGCCAAAGCCTAGAGATGGAGAGATAGCATCATCCAAGGGAAGCTCCACATAATAAACAGATATGGATCGAATCAAAAAGCACCTTTTAGGCTATAACAAAAACTTAGGTGGTTACCCGAAGGGCAGGGGTTTTCCAGCTGTCACCAGTGGTAAAGAACCTGCCTACCAATGCAGGAGACCTAAGAGACACAGGTTTGATCACTGGGATGGAAAGATTCCCTGGAGGAGGGCACGGCAACCCACTCCAATATTCTTGCCTGGAAAATCCCCATGGACAGAGGAGCCTGGTGGGCTATAGTCCATGGGGTCGCAAAGGGTCGGACATGACTGGAGCAGCTTAGCACACACGCATCCTAAGGGCAATGGATGTTAGACATAACCAAACATTATTGCTTATGGGGTTTTTAATTCAGCATTTTTGATTTACTAGTAATGAAATAAATGAATTTATATTAAAGCTGCATTTCAAAAATGTTTCTGATAACTAAATACTATTTTATATCTATACTAAATTATTTTGAGATTACCTAAAACTTTACAGTGCCACAACCATAACACATACAGTGCTCATTTCACTAATATAATTTTTTTTTAATTTAGTTAGAAGCTATTGCTGTTCAGTCACTCAGTTATGTCCGACTCTGCGACCCCATGGACTGCAGCACGCCAGTCGTCCCTGTCCTTTTCTATCTCCTGGAGTTTGCTCAAACTCATGTCCATTGAATCAGTGACATTAGTTGTTAGAGACCAACAAAACTATATTTTTGCTTCAACATTTTTAAAGTTGTTGTTAAAATGACAGAATCTTTATAAATATTTAAGCTATTTGTATATTTTTTCTATTTTGTAATTTCTTTTGCATGAAACTTGTCCATTAATATGTGAAATCAATCTTAGTATTTTTCTTACTGACTTAAATGAGACCTTCATCAAATAATATTTTAATTTTTTTTTACATTTTTAGAAAATTTTTACCACATTTTTCTGACTTTTCAACTTAAAATTTTTACTGTATTTTTATCTTTTTATTTTTGAAAACATTTTAAGTATCAATATAAAGGTCATAATATTATAGACAAGACTTACATATTGATAAATATTAATATCTATCTTATTTGTTGCAAGACTGTTATTTTATAAGTGAAATAAAATATGATGAAGTAAAGGTTCCCAATGCTTTGTCTTTTTGGCTTCAGGCAATCATTTTTACATTTTCCCTACAAATATTTGCAAGCAGTAAAATGTATTGATTTGTGGGGATTTGGGTTACTCTGGATCTCTAGTTATCATAGTGAGTATTTAATTCTGAAACTTTTCTTTTTAACTCAATATAGTGTTTTTCAGGATACTTCCATGTGCAGATAGATAGATAGATCTAGTTCATTCTTTTGACTCTCTGAATAATAATAATAATAAAACATTTAATGAATTTTCTCTGTGTAACAGCCAACGTTCTACATACATTACATGGATTAACTTGTTTATACTTAACTCTTGAGGTAGGTATTATCCATATTTTACAGAGCTACAGGATAAATAGCTGTCTAAAGTTATGACAGTGTTAGTCGCTCAGTCTGTCTGACTCTTTGTGACCCCAAGGAATGTGAATGTAGCCCACCAGGCTCCTCAGTCCCTTGAATTCTCCAGGCAAGAACACTAAAGTGAGTTGCCATTCCCTTCCCCAGGGGACTGCAGGATCAAACCCAGGTCTCCCATATTGCAGGCAAATTCTTTATCATTTGAGCCAACAGGGAAGTCCCAAGTTATGACAGAGCAGTGCTCAAATCTTCCCAAAGTCTCTCCATTTAACCAATGCATGACAGCTTCTCTTTGTCCTTAGTGGTAGTATTCATCATATGAGCATTTATCCGTTTTCTAGAGACTTGTTTCCATTTTCTAATTGCAGATAATGCTCTCATTAACACTCTGTGACAATGAGATTATACATGTCTCCTTATGTATATATATCAAGCATGTCCATTTTTAATTTTACCAAATATGATGGCTTCCCTGGTGGCTCTGGAGAAGGAAATGGCAATCCACTCTAGTATTCTTGCCTGGAGACTTCTATGGACAGATGAGCTTAGCGGGCTACAGTCCACGGGGTCGCAAAGAGTCAGACACGACTGAGTGACTAACGCTTTCACTTTCATCACTTTCCAAAGTGATCAAACTAAATAAGAGTTTCCATTGCTCTAGTGCTTGGCTCTGATAGCCTTCCTAAATTTTTTCAATCTGATGATTGCAAAAGATACCCTGTATTCATTTTTTTTCCAGTTTGACATAAATTTTTATATTTTTATTAATCACCCAAATTTAGCCTCCACTTAATACTGGTTCAGGTTACATTTAAGTATAGCATTGAGTCTCCCTCAATACTCCAGAATGAAAACATTTTTCTGCTAAAATTCAGAATAATGCTTTAAAGAAATATAAACCAAAGAGCTCAAGAGGAAATTAGTGGTATAATATTCCATATAGTTCAATCTCTCTTTAAGCCTGAGTTCAAATGTCTCCATGCCAATTTAAAAAAATTTTTTTTTCTGGCTTTATAAGACATAGCATTGCGTAAGTCTTAAAAATTCAATGTGTGTATATATTGCAAAATTATTACCACATTAGGGTTAGTGGTAATCAATACCTCACATAATTACCATTTTTCTTGGTGGTGAGAACAGCTAAGATTTACTCTCTTAAAACTTCTAAGTATACAAAACAATGTTGTTAACTATAGTCAAGTTGGAGAGTTCTGATAAAACTCCAGTGGTCCACTGGAGAAGGGAATGACAAACCACTTCAGTATTCTTGCCTTGAGAACCCCATGAACTGAATGAAAAGGCAAAAATGTAAGATGAGCCCCTCAGGTCAGTAGGTATCCAATATGCTACTGGGGAAGAGAGGAGAAGTAGCTCTAGCAAGAATGAAGAGGCTAGGCCAAAGCAGAAAAAATGCTCATCTGTGAATCTGTCTGGTGGTGAAAGTAAACTCCAATGCTGTAAAGATCAATACTCCATAGGAACCTAGAATGTTAGGTCCATGAATCAAGGTAAATTGGAAGTGGTCAAGCAGGAGATGGTAAGAGTGAATATCAAAATTTTAGCAATCAATGAACTAAAATGGGTGGAAACGGGCAAATTTAATTCAGATGACCATTAGATCTACTACTGTGGGCAAGAATCCCTTAGAAGAAATTGAGTAACCCTCATAGTCAACAAAATATTCCTTAATTTAGTACCTAGGTGCAATCTAAAAAAATGACTAAATGAACTCAGTTTGTTTCCAAGGCAAACCATTCAACATCACAGTAATCCAAGTCTATGTCCCAAATACTAATGCTAAAGAAGATGAAGTTGAATGGTTCTGTGAAGACCTATAAGACCTTCTAAAACTAAAACCAAAAAAAGATGTCCTTTCATCATAGGGGATTGAAATGAAAAAGTAGGAAGTCGAGAGATACCTGGAGTAACAGGCGAGCTGGCCTTAGAGTACAAAATGTAGCGGGGCAAAGGCTAACAGAATTTTATAAAGAGAACACAATGGTCATAGCAAACACCCTTCTCCAACAACACAAGCAATGACTCTATGCGTGGACATCACCAGATGGTCAACACCGAAATCATATTGATTATATTTTTTGCAGCCAAAGATGGAGCAAATACATGGAGCTATACATTCATCATAAACAAGACCTCGAGCTGACTGAGGCTCAGATCATCAGCTCCTTATTGCAAAATTCAGGCTTAAATTGAAGAAAGGAAAACCACTAGATCATTCAGGTATGACCTAAATCAAATCCCTTATGATTATACAGTAGGGGTGAATAGATTCAAGGGACTGTATACACAGTTCCTGAAGAACTATGGATGGAGGTTCATAGCATGGTATAGGAGGCAGTGACCAAAACCATCCCCAAGGAAAAATTTCAAAGAGGACAAGTGGTTTTATGAGGAGGCCTTACAAATAGTTGAGAAAATAAAAGAAGCAAAAGGCAAAGGAAAAAGGGAAAGATACACCCAACTGAATACAGTTCCAGAGAATGACAAGGAGAGAAAAGAAAGCCCGCTTAAGTGAATAATACAATGAAATAGAGAAGAACAATAGAATGGGAAAGACTAGAGATCTCTTCAAGAAAATTACAGATACCAAGTGAACATTTCATGCAAAGATGGGCACTATAAAGGACAGAAATGGCATGGACCTAACAGAAGTAGAAGATATTAAGAGGAGGTGGCAAGAATACGCAGAAGAACTGCACAAAAAAAACCTTCATGACCCAGATAACCATGATGGTGTGCTTACTCACCTAGAGCCAGACATCCTAGAGGGCTAAGTCAAGTGGGTGTTAGGAAGCATCACTATGAACATAGTGGAGGTGATGGAATTTCAGCTGAGCTATTTCAAGTTCTAAAAGAAGATGCTGTTAAAGTACTGCACTCAATATGCCAGCAAATTTGGAAAACTCAGCAGTGGGCACAGGACTGGAAAAGGCCAGTTTTCATTCCAATCCCAAAGAAAGGCAATGCCAAAGAATGTTCAAACTATCGCACAATTGCACTCATTTCACACGCTAGTAAAGTAATGCTCAAAATTCTCCAAATGAGGCTACAATAGTACATATACTGAGAACTTCCAGATGTTCAAGCTGGATTTAGAAAAGGCAGAGGAACCAGAGATCAAATTGCCAACATCCGTTGAATTTTGGAAAAGCAAGAGAGTTCCAGAAAAACACCTATTTCTGCTTCATTAACTACACCAAAGCCATTGACTGTGTAGATCACAGCAAACTGTTAAATTGTTCAAGAGATGGAAATACCATACCACCTTACCTGCCTCCTGAGAAATCTGTATGCAGGTCAAGAAGCAACAGTTAGAACTGGACATGGAACAACAGACAGGCTCTAAATTATGAAAGGAGTACGTCAAGGCTGTATTTATCACCTTGCTTTTTTAACATCTATGCAGAGAACATCATGAGAAATGCTGGACTGGATGAAGCACAAGCTGGAATCAAGATTGCCAGAAGAAATATCAGTAACCTCAGATATGCAGATGATACCACCCTTATGGCAGAAAGTGAAGAAGAACTAAAGAGCCTCTTGATGAAACTGAAAGAGGAGAGTGAAGAAGCTGGCTTAAAACTCAACATTCTAAAACCCAAGATCATGGCATCTAGTCCCATCACTTACTTCATGGTAAATAGATGGGGAAAAAATGGAAACAGTGAGAGCTTTAGTTTTTTGGGCTCCAAAATTACTGCAGATGATGACTTCAGCCATGAAATTAAAAGACTCTTGCTCCTTGGAAGAAAAGCTATGACAAACCTAGACAGCATATTAAAAAGCAGAGACATGACTTTGCCAACAAAGGTCCATCTAGTCAAAGCTATGGTTTTTCCAGTAGTCATGTATGGATGAGAGAGTTGGACCATAAAGAAGGTTGAGCACTGAAGAATTGTTGCTTTTGAACTGTGGTTTTGGAGAAGACTCCTGAATGTCCCTTGGATTGCAAGGAGATCCATCCAGTCAATCCTAAAGGAAATCAGTCCTGAATGTTCACTGGAATATTCATTGGAAGGACTGATACTGAAACTGAAGCTCCAATACTTTAGCCAACTGATGCAAAGAACTGACTCATTGGAAAAGACCTGACTCGTAAAAAACCCTGATGCTGGGAAAGATTGAAGGCAGGACTAGAAGGGGATGACAAAGGATGAGATGGTTGGATGGCATCACCAACTCAATGGACATGAGTTTGAGCAAGCTCTCAGAGTTGGTGATGGACAGGGAAGTCTGGCATGCTGCAGTCCATGGGGTTACAAAGAGTCAGACATGACTGAGTGACTGAACTGAACAGTTGGAATGAAGGGCTTTTCATGAAGTATTTAATGAATGAGAAAAAGTATACAATTTTGAAAACTGGAAATAAAAAGATTGTGCATGTGTATATACACAAGCATGTATTCATATGTATACATGTGAATGGTTATTAAAAAGTATAGGAAAAGCTAAAATAATAGAATTCAATTGCCAACATGGGTTACTTGTGATTCAGTAACAGAGGAGAAAAGAGTGGGCAGAGGCAATTAAGAAAGGAAACTGAAGAATTAAGAATTTAGTAGCTACAGAATATGATATAATTTGGGCACTTATATAAAATTACATATGCATGTATTTTAAAAATAAAATATTTTAAAGATGAAATTATAATATGTTAATTACAATAATAGAATGGGTGGATTTAACTTTACTTAAAAGTAAATGTTGTAGTATTTTTTACCATATTTTAGTCTTTCTTAGTGCTTAGGCCCAGATTATTTTTAAAAATCCACATACACAGATACCATGGAACCCACATATATTAAAATAGCACAGTCAGTGGCAACTAAGTGGCTTTTTCAAAACTTTTTCTGCCACATGAAATGAAAAAGTATGTACAGATTGACCTTTTAGTTAAGCTAGGACGAGTGGAAAGGAGGATAAAAAAGCATAAAGGAAGAATGGGATTTAAAGACTAAAATTTTAGCATCTTAATTGGACATGCAAGAGTATGCAGGAGAATCTGATGGGTTAATGGAAATGAAATTTTCACTAGGCAAATATTTGCTGAGTTTCTACCGTGCAACATATTGTTCTAGACACCAAAGTTAGGAGTTAATGTAAAAGCATCAAGGTGATCTCTTGTGGAGTTTACACTCTCCTTAGGGAGAGGAGGGGGCTTCCCTTGTGGCTCAGATGGTAAAGCGTCTGCCTACAATGCAGGAGACCTGGCTTCGATCTCTGGGTCAGGAAGTTCCCCTGGAGAAGGAAATGGCAAACCACTCCAGTATTCTTTCCTGGAAAATCCCATGGACAGAGGAGCCTGGTTGGCTACGGTCCATGGGGTCACAAAGAGTCAGACACGATTGAGCCACTTCACTTCACTTAGGGAGAGGAAGCTCAGAAGCAAGTGAACACAGACATACAGATGGTCTCAAGTAACACAAAGGTGGTCTCAGTAGCTAAGACCAGAGGACACTGTGAGGACAAGTAGCCTTAGGAGCACACTAGACCTGATCCCTGCCTGTGCAACTCTGACGTTTGAAATTCTCAGGTAGGGAGAAGGCAAGTCCAAAAGCAATAAGGAGGTCTGAGCTTGGAATGTTCCAGGCTGGAGGGACCACATGAGGACAAGGGGAATGAGTGCTAAGCATGAACTCAGAATTCGTCAGGCTTGCAAATTTTAGAAACTTCAAGGGCCTGCTTCTATAGAAAAACTTGAATTAGAAAAAGTTCCTAAAACCTGGATAATCAAAATATCATGAAATGCATGCTCGAGATGGGGTATTTGGGCAAGCTCTGCACAGTCTTCAGTGAACCCCCAGGGCTGCTAGTTGTGAAAGAAGTGTAAACAGTGCTCTGGGTCAGAAACCACTCAAAGTAGCTTTTCCAGGTGAAAGAAGTGGTGACAAAGAGAACAAATCTGCTCAGGATTGTAGCCAAAGACTTTCAAGCCTGAAGGAGCACTGTGATATTAATGACATCAGCAGCCATCCAAGGACAAAAAGACTTTGCAAACCTGTTGAGATGGGGAATTCCAGAAAGGCGACCAGGGGATATGAGTAAAAGACCAAGGAAGCGAGAGGCTATAAACTCTACTAGAGAAAGAAAGAAAGTGAAGTCGCTCAGTCATGTCCAACTCTTTGTGACCCCATGGACTGTAGCCTACCACGCTCCTCCATCCTTGGGATTTTCCAGGCAAGAGTACTGGAGTGGGTTGCCATTTCCTTCCCCAGAGGATCTTCCCAACCCAGGGATTGAACCTGGGTCTCCTGCATTGTAGGCAGATGGTTTACCATCTGAGCCACCAGGGAGGGCCAAACTCTACTAGAGGGTGCCTGACTAGAGGGTGCCTGTTAATCATGCAATGCACTCTGCCTATAGGGTAGGAAGCTGAGTCCCTAACGAGCCCAACTTCACTTTAGTACCATTGTGTAAGATTGCAGGGACAGGGATGAAATGAAAAAGGAAAAGTTAGAAACTTTAGGTTCTTTCAGTTCAATTCAGTTTTTTTGAGTCTTTAAGAAAAGCCGTTAAATAAGATACCCTACTTTAAATGAAAGTAGAGTTCAGGTGACACCTCTCTAAATGTCTCAGTTTTGCAAGGAGATAGGATGTTTGAGATGATGCTCTGTGAAAGAAGAAGTAATTTGCAAAACTTACAGATCCCTGCTGCTTCCTTCCCCGAAGAACAGGAGAATCTTAAAAGTCATGAGCAACTTCTTGATCTGAAATTTCCCCTTATTGGATTTTATGTTCACAGGAAGTAAACATAATATAGACAACTATTTGATTTGGCTAGAGTTCTGGGGAGAATGGATTCACAAAATGTTTATCCCCTTGTCCTGTTTTCTTTAAATATCCCTTTTCCCAGATAATACTTGAGTTTCTTCTATCTGTTTCTGCAAATAGCAATGTGGGTTGGGACCCATTATTTTCACTTAAGAGTAACCATGCAGATTCTTTTCATTTCTAAGTGAAATAAAAAATACAAATACTCAGAGCCAACTCCAGATCAATTTATGTCCAGTGGTGGGACTTAGGTATAGGCATTTGAAAAAGTTTCACAAGTAATGAATGTTTCCTATTTTGGTTAATAAGAAACTTCATTAAGCCTGTAATATTTATTTCTTCCTAAGAATGCAGCTTTGTTTGTTTAGAAAGGCTTGGCATATGCAGAAATAAGTACTTTGATTGTATGCTGCTGTTACTATATACTCGGGGGCCCTGCAGGATTGAATTTAAGCTCATGGACTTGAAGGCTGCATGAATTCATTATCCCAATTCCTCAGTCTAGCAAATGTGTTTACTTTGGGCAAAATCATTTCCAAGCCTCTGTTTCCTTATCGACAAAACTCACTGAAGATTAGCTCTCACTATCTCATTTGGCTTTCAGAAACTGTTTTCCCAAACAAGCAGAACTGAAATATTCTCATATGCTTGGTAGACCCTTCAGGGTTTTGAAAATGAAGGTCAATTGAGATTCCTGGGAGAGACTCAAAAAAGATGCATTAGTTCCAGCAGAAGATGCCTTAGTCTGTAGGTGCCTCAGTGGAACCCAGATTTTAGGCAGACACTTAAATAAGGCCTCTCAACAGCCCCAGATGGAAATGCAGTAAGAAATATTGGTAGTATTTAGACATGTTAAATTTTCAGTAGCAACAAAGGTAAGAGAGAACCAATTTCTTGGCATTTCAGGCGTTATTTTGTTCGTAGTGTTTTTCTTTCTTTAGATTACTGCAGTGGTGTGACTGGGTTTCTGCAGCTGTTATGATTCCCCTGATATAATGTGTCTGGTGTGTTAAACTGGAACAGAACTACACCCAGGTTGACAGGGAACTGGGACAGGGCTTGTCTTCTCAGTCTGCGTGGCATGGAGAATGATTTTTATGCTGTTCTGACTCATTTTGACTTTCTGTGGGTGAGGGGAGAGTTGGTGAAATATCAAAGAGGCATTCACTCCATGCTTGAGGCTCTGATCATCCTATGTCCCGATCCCTGATACATCCTGGAGAAGCTGCACTGGTAGGGCTTCGCTGGTGGCGCTAGGGGTAAAGAACTTGCTGCCAGTGCAGGAGACATAAGAGATATGGGTTTGATCCCTGGGTCAGGAAGTTCCCTCGGAGAAGGAAATGGCAACCCACTCCAGTATTCTTGCTTGTAAAATCCCGTGGACAGAGGAGCCTGACAGGCTATAGCCCATAGGGTCATGAAGTCAGACATGACTGAAGCAACTTAGCATGCATGCATGTACTGGTAATGGCCACTTGAACACGTGGGAGGAATTTCTCTGCACTTCTCTCATCTCCTCTCCACTGGAGGCAGGGAAACCTTTAGATCTGTCAGAGATGCGTGTCCTAAAGAACATTGCTGTGCCAGAGGCTGCATCCAGCACGGTCACCTAGACCACTCCATTCATTCCTTCTAATCATCCAGTTGAGACAAGAGATAGTGAATTTATAGAATTTTCAGGGCCTTGCCTAAGGGTGGCTGGTTTCAAGTAGCAAAACAAGGATATCTATGCCTTCTCACCCTGGATCGTCTGCCCTCTTATCATAGGAACAGGGAAACCCAGAGGGGTGAAAAGATTTTAGAAAGCATATTCTAACTTATCCATTTATATTTGAGAAATTTAGACTCAAGTTAAATGATTTGCCTTAGGTGCAGAGCCAATGAGAAGCCTGACTGGGAAAAGAACTTTATCTCTTCATTTGTGTAACTCTGGTATCTCAGAATTCCACAAGGCGCTTAAAGGACATGAGACTCATTCAAAACAGCTGTCTCTTGTGGTGACCATTGTAACTCATTGCTGGGGCAGTATCTTTCCATCTGCCTTTGGTTCGATAGAGTAAGGGACCTTCTAGAACCCGAATGTTCAGTTTCAAGGCAATTGGAAAATTCATTTAAGAGCCAGTTTATGCCCCAGAGCTAGAACTTAAAACTAAAGGTAATTAGGAAGGAAAGAAAAATCAGCTGTCAACAGCAGGCTAATTGCAGGCATAAAATTCACGTCTTTTAAGAGAACTACTTGGTAAGATTAATATAAAAATGTATAGATCTATTTTAGGAACATGAGGTTATATTTATCTGTCTTTCAATATGTACAACAGTTTTAAAGTTTTCACTTAAAATCAACTTCCCCTCTCCAGAATGAGGAAAGTAATATTTTACAAAATGATTATTTTTTAATATATGATGTTTGAGGAACAGTTATTCTTACGTCTGTATTACAGCTGGAGATCCACTCTAGGGCACTACAGTGAAAACATTCATGAATATTCATCAGAGAGTCATTTTCATGAATTTTTTAAATCAACAATCACACACACAAATAAATAATAATAAACAATAAATATAAGAACAATAAACAATTTTTGCAGGAGCAAATCATTCACTGGTTAATAGTAAATTTATATCTATACATTCTACAGCCTTTGAATCTGTAAAAAAAGAATACTGGTGTGCTTAAAATGAGCTATGACTTAAAAGAATCATAAAAATAAAACAACAACAAATTTCTAATTCAGACTTTTAAATACTTCATAATTTTATTCATAAAATGCTCAGGAATAAAAATGTCAGATAAAATAGACAGATAGATGACAGACTAAGAAAAAAATGTTTGAGATTCAAACTTTCCTGAAGATGCCTATGGACATCAAGAAAAATGGCTGTTAGGAAGATCTTTTTGGATGATATGAATTTTAGAAAAATATTTATGCTAATAAAAGAGCAGAAGATAATATATGAATAACACATTAATGCATCATCAAGCAATATTGAAATTACATTTTAGGTTATTATAATAACTACTTTTTAATGATGATAATGCAGTATACAGTGAAGACCTGTTCTCTTAAATGATAGCAGCTTTTAACAGATGAAAGACGCTAACCAAACTCTGCATACAGTTGCCACTCAACTCTCTGTTCATGATAATGGTTCTATCTTGAGCATTTCACAGCAATTTTGCGAATTCAATCATAACTTAAAATGTTAAGATGATTTTACACAAGCTATTTTGGTTTACATCATTAGAGTTGAAGCTGAAAACAGAAATGTGCCCACACATTACAAACGAGAATTTGCCTATCTTTCCCCTCGTTGGTCATTATCAGTTGAAAATGATTTGGATGTATAATGGAAAGAGAAATTTAGACACATGGTTAAAATAACTTTTAATACTTTGATCAGAAAAGAAATCTATCATATTCTTATAACTTATGCCATCTTAGATTTGACTCTTTAAAGTAAATAATTTTTTGAAATATCTACAGTCTAGCTGAGGGCAAAAGAAGGGATAAGCAAATTCATCTTTGTTTCTTAGTTTATAGTTCTGTATTAAAAAAAAAAAAACAAAAACATAGCGCAGAGCAGAGACTGCTCCTGTTTCCCACACCAGACGCTATCTTTGACCAAGGGCTGAACTTCTGGCAAATGCCTGGGGTTTTGTAAAAGACAGGCTAAACTTGGCATTGTCTGGAAATCCTTTCTCACACCCTAGAAAGAGCTTTAAAAGAAAAAAAAAAAAAAAATCTCTCCGAATACCTTCACTGATGGCTCTGTGCTGGACTTGGGTAAAAAACCATGTTTTAGCCTTTCTGGCAAATAAAAGCATGTAAGATGCAACCTCACTCACATACCCAAAGATCATTGCTCAAATAATCACAAATGTAGACAGAAGCTTAGAAAATTCGCTAGTATCAGGCGTGGACGTCAAGGAAACTCAATAGGAAAGTTATTTTTAAAAAAGGAGGGGGGGTTGCTATGGAGGGGTTTTTGGAGAACTTGAAGGTTATGAAAGTGGCTCCCTCCTCCCCATTCCTAGCCCCATCCCAGGGCTAGGAGCCTGGGAACAGGAATCAGTGGTCTGGACAGCCTGGGCACAGAAGCCCCAAAATGTCACGCTGGTGACCAAAGGGTCGCCTTCCTGGATTGTGAGTCCACAGACAGTGCCCCGTGGGATTAGGAAGGGATTTGGGAAAAGTGGAAAGAATAAAGTTACAAAATCCAAGATAACACTCCCCAGTCGCTAATGCGAATCATCCAAGCCAGCCGCGGGCACTGGGGTCCCCAGCCCAGTCTGATCCGCACCCCTACCTGCAGACCACGCCAGGGCAGAGCCCCAACGGCGTCGAAGCGTCCTGGCTGGGTTTCAGCAACAGGTTCCGATGATCCTGTCCCGGTTCCACCTGCCACCGCCTGGCTTTTCGGACCCCGCCGGCACTTGCCTGCAGGCTGCACGTTTAGGGCTGTGTGCTCGCTCGCTGGCTTGCTCTCTGCCTCCTGGCCCCCTCCGATGTAACGTCACTCTCCAGGGGGCAGCAGCCACCTGCTGGGAGCCCAAAGAAAGTATTCACATCCCGATAAGGGGCATCCGGATACCTTCTTGTGAAATTCAGAATCCGTGTGCTGCCAAGGAAAGAAAGCATCACTGTGACTAACACTGCGTCTTTGATTGCCTGGCTCCATACTTTGGGCAAGTGATTGAGCTTCCCTGTGTCTGGGATTTCATTGTAAACTACAGATGAGGCTGATAGTAGTCACTGGGTAATCTGAGAACTGAATGAGTGTGTCTGTGCAAAATGCCTGGGGTGATGATTGGTACATAGTAAGCATTCGGTAAACCTTATCGTTGTAACATTCTCTTAAAGAGTTCATTGCAGGCTGCAAGCAGACTGTGATAACCCTCCCCTTCTCCAAAGTGGACCGATCCATGAGTTCTTGCAAAGACCTTTTAGCTTGCAAGAAATCCTCTCTGGAATTGTGGAAATGTGAATTCATGCTGTAATTAGAAGGTAAAAGGAACGAACCTGAAAGAAAAACTCAGTGATTCTAACAAGAAAAATGTGCTTTGTTGGAAGTCGCTAATAGAGAAATCGTGCCTAATATGTAACTAAGTTACAGGTTCATACAATTATGAGAAAGGGATAAAGGTGATTTAGGAGAGTAACAGAGATGAGGGTCAGGTGTGGGGAAAGCCTGTGAAGGGTGTTTGTTTGCATAAGTTATCAGATTGGACCTTCATAGCACAGCAAGGACAGCTATGGGAAACCACAACAAACTTGCTAAGTCATAGTGTACAATTATTTCCAGTCCATACCAAGGCATGAAATTCAATGGCTTGTCCAATATCACAGAGGTTGTTTTTAAATGACATAGTAGGCTCCAGAAGCTGAAAATTCAGCTCTCTATTACATATCTCTGCCTAAATCACTGCAGATTGTGAGATACAAGAAAAAGCTGCTTGGAGAAATCTTTTTAAATAGGATTCTTTGGTCTTGGATTAAGGTTGTAGGTTCAGACATGTGTATGTTTAAACCTGGATCCTGTATTCAGGATCCTGAAAGGGCTATCTTTCCCAAACCTTTACAAGGTTCAGGGCAGAGATGCTAGTCACACTTTGTGAGTTTGTAACCACATTTAAAGGCATAGAAAGTCTTAGGATAAAAGACATTAAACAGATAAACAGATACTAATAGGAGGCAGGACTTAGAAGTAAAAGTTCATCAAAATAAAGCTAAAAAGAGAAAGGCATTCTGTATCTAATCAGATATTCTCAAATCAAAGTAAAAACAATTATGACCCATCACTCTATATCATAGGGTTTCCCAGGTGGCTCAGTGGTAAAGAATCTGCCTGCCAATGCAGGAGACACAGTAGAGGT
The DNA here is from genome assembly GCF_001704415.2 of Capra hircus. Classification (NCBI taxonomy): domain Eukaryota; kingdom Metazoa; phylum Chordata; class Mammalia; order Artiodactyla; family Bovidae; genus Capra; species Capra hircus. Next base: position 87,795,468 of record NC_030813.1, on the reverse strand, counting down.
GGGTTAGATCCCTGAGTCCAGAAGATCCCCTAGAATAGGAAATGGCAACCCACTCCAGTATTTCTTGGCTGGAAAATTCCATGGACAGAAGAACCTGGTGGGCTACCGTTCATGGGTTTGCAAAGAGTCGGACACTGACTCAGAAACTGAGCACACACACACCCCTGTATCGTTCTACTTACCACCATTTGAAAAACAGATCATCAAAGTGAATTAGGAATAATAGCAAAGCTTTTAATGAGACAGTGAGGTAATGTCTAGCTTGCAAGAATTCTATTACAAATTAAAAGACATACAAAACTTGTCATGTAATAATCATTAAATTATGAGTCACTTTCTGTATCTCGTAAAACAGCACCCTGTGAGAACTACTGTCCTTATCCTCCTCCCCTCCCTCTCCCCCAGTGACAACGTTAATGGAGAATTTAAGTGTAGATTCTGACTCCAAAGTTCCGAGATGGGGCTGCAAGTTTGCATTTTTGAAAAGTTCCCAGGTGTTGCAGATGCTGCTGGTCCATAGACCACACTTTGAATGGCAAGGTCTTACCGAAATCAGTAGTTAGCCAAAGTGAAAGTGAAGTCGCTCAGTCGTGTCCAACTCTTCGTGACCTCGTGGACTATAGCCCACCAGGCTCCTCTGTCCATGGGATTCTCCAGGCAAGAATCCTGGAGTAGGTTGCCATTTGTTTCTCCAGGGGATCTTCCCGACCCAGGGATCGAATCCGGGTCTCCTGCATTGCAGGCAGACGCTTTACCCTCTGAGCCACCAGGGAAGCCAAGGTTACATATTTAATATGTGATAGAAACAGTGTCAGACCCCAAATCTACCTGAGCTCCATGGTGTTGTGATTATCCATTATTCTGTGCTAACCCTACCTAAGGAAAATTGAAATTCATTCACATAGATAAAACATGAAGGTGGGAGTGGGGCTTTGAACAGAGTGATCATGAATGACTGGCTGTACTTTGAGTTGAAACCTGTCAAAACAATGTGGAGTTTAAGCGCCTGGAGCAAACTGGCACTTAAACTCTCTAGTTTCTTTACTTTTACAAAGGAAGAGTCAGTCAAGGCAATTTCTAAATAAGAAACATTTGACCTTTTTTAGGGGTCACCACAGTGTGATGAATGCTTTGCGGAATATTATGGGATAATAAATCAAAGAATGATCTCATCAGACTTCTTTCCTGCTTAACCTCTCATTTGTGTTGGTCTGAATCTTGGAAGAGAATTACAAAATAATTTCTAATTGCATGTTTGGTTTCTATTTCAGTGGCCCTCCTTTTTACACTTAAGCTACTGCCTTACAATAATCATTGTTTACCCAAACTCCAGTAACAGTTATGTGATAAGATTAAATCCGCTGCTTCTGGAAAAATGTATCACGATGTTATGATGAATGCTTAGGAAGTCAAAACCGTAAGTGTTCTCGGAAAGCCGATATTTCAGAACTGCAAAAAAGGATTAGAGTGAGAAGTATTTTTTCATTCAATACATTGTTACATTTAAAAAATTTGTGTCTCTGAGTTTTTTAAGTACCCATAAATTTTGAGAATTTAGCTTAATCCTTTGCATGTAAGAGTAGATTTATGTTGTCAATTTAGAACAAAAAATGCTCTAATCATCTAAAATGAATTAATCTATTTATCAGCCTTCTGCAGGAAGGCAAGGTTTTCTTTAGGGTAATGGCCAAAACAGGGCTTTCTAGGTGGATTGGTGCCAGTGCAGGACATGGAAGAGATGAGGGTTCAGTCCCTAGTTTGGGAAGATCCCTTGGAGAAGGAAATGGCAACCCACTCCAGTACTCTTGCCTAGAGAATCCCATGGACAGAGGACCCTGGCAGGCTACAGTCCATGTGGTTGCAGAGTTTGACATGACTTAGCAACTACACAACAACAAACTAAGCAATTCCTTTGACAAATTTCCTGAAATAGAAACCTATATAAATAGGGAAGTGGAAAAAATCATGTAATTAATGGTTCTCTCAGTTATCAATATGTAGCTATTTGTATGTATTTGAATTGATTGCAGTTGATTTGAGATAAATTTCTTGTAGTGCTAAAATGAGTAGGAAAAAAAAAATAACCTCTATAAAAGAATCATACCTTCAATAGCTTATTAATTACTCCTGGCATCTCTATGATGTGTAGTATGTATTGGGCTATCTATTATTTGAGATGATCTGTGTCATCTTTCCTCCCATGGTTTGAGGACTAGGGCTGGGTACCTGGGGTAGAGGATAGGCTAACTGGGGATTAATGGGCCTCTATGGTCTAAACCAACTGAGGATAAGGAGCTTTGCCTAAACTAGTGTACAAAGTGAGAGCCAAGTTGAGAGTAGGCAGTAAGCGGGACCAATTATATGGGGAAGACCATGCGGGAAGAAATTTTCTGTAGTCTTGGTGAGAGAACTGTGTTAAAGAAGAGGCAGAAAAACTGGAATAAAAGGGATGGGATAGAATACTTAACATAGGTACACGCTGCAGGAATTGGCCACTGAGGCCAAGGTGGCAACTGAGACTGTACTAATTTTAGAATTTCCATGATTAGAAGTTGCTAATATCGGCTTCCCCAGAGGCTCAGATGGTAAAGAATCTGCCTGTAATGAGGGAGACCTGGGTTCGATCCCTGGGTTGGGAAGATCCCCTGGAGAAGGGAATGGCAACCCACTCCAGTATTCTTGCCTGGAGAATTCCATGGTCAGAGAAGCCTGGCAGGCTACAGTCTATGGGATCGCAAAGAGTTGGACACAACTGAGTGACTCTCTCTCTCTCTCTCACACACACACACACATACACACACACACGTACACAGGATGCTAACACCATTAGTATAAAACAACGAAGTCTAAAGACAGATATGCACCCTGGAGAAAATACTGACTCAGTTTTAGACACGTTGAATTTCAAGTGATTTCAGAAGAGCCAGAGGGTAATAACAAGTAAGCAGCTGAAATATGGAACTCTAGGGTGCCAGAGAGATTACATTTCCAACTTAGATTTGGAGAGTCATCCACATACAAGTGATAATTGGAGCTGTAGGTGTGAGTTGACTCAGCAAGTGAAAAACTGGAAAGTGAAGAAACTCGTGTAAAGAGCTTTAAGAGATGCCTAAAAGGTAGAGAAAGGAAGAGAGGCCTAAAAAATAAATGAGGAGAAATTAGGGAAGTATGAAAAGAATGTGAAGTGTTTCATGACGATCGAAGCAGGAGTGGTTTCCAAAAGGAGGTACAAGCACCAGTGGCCTGGAGAAGTCGAGTCACTATTGGACGTAGGTAACAAGGGATAGGGGTAGAGGGACGGAGTTGTGGGTCAGAGCTGGATGAAATGAGGCAAATGTAGGTTGTGAGGATCATAGACTTAAGTGATCAAATTCTTGTAGGTGAGAGGAGTAAGAGAGAAAGACTTTGTGTTTTACTATCAATATCCTATGACTTAGGGTTAAGACTCTCACCTATATGTGTGCATCTCGACAGCCATACCTGGGAAGTTCTCACTTCAACCTGTGGATGTACATGCAGGCTTATTCTTATCAAGTATTTCCAGTTTCCAAAATTATTTGCTAAGCCTGGGTGTATCTGATATATAAACCCATGCAAAAGATATCTACTGTGTTATCTCAGGAAACTCAGTCTCTATTCCAGCAATACTATGTGTATTTCCAGCACATGTTTATGGGAAAAAAGACCAGTGATTGTGCAGGGCTTGGCAGATTAATACATTTTTTAAAAATTGATAAAGTTGTTCTTCACCAGTTGGCTTGTTATTTTATCTGATGATTTTAGCACTATTTGAAGAAAAGAGGTTATGAGCACATTCTATCTTGATTTTAAACATCAATTGTGTGACCTAAGTATTTGTTTTGATATTTTGTTGCTTTTATCCCTGAATCTACCAAAATGCCATAGCATAGAATCCCAGTGAACATTTAACAACGAAATAAGTAAACTTACAAAGATAACTGATTTTTAAATGTGTTTTTTAATTGGAGGAAAATTGTTTTACAGTGTTATGTTGCTTTCTGCCATACAACCACACAAATCAGTCATAATTAAATATATATATATTAAATATATATATATTCCTTCCCACTTGAGCCTCCCTCCCCTTCCCCCATCTCCCGCTAGGTCATCATAGAGTGCCAGGGTGGGCTCCTCATGTTTTGTAGCAACTTCCCACTAAGCTATCTGTTTTACACAAGATAGTGTATATATGTCAATGTTACTTTCTCAGTTCATCCCATGGTCTCCTTCCCCTGCTGTGTCCACCAGTCTGTTTTCTACATCTGAGTCTCCATTCCTTCTCTGCAAATAGATTCATTAGTACCATTTTTTTTTAATATTCCATATTTCTGAGTTAATATACAATATTTGTTTTTCTGTTCCCGGCTTACTTCACTCTGTGTAATAGGTTCTAGGTTCATCCACGTCACTACAACTGACTCAAATTCATTCTTTTAGTAGCTGAATCATATTCCATTGTCTATATGTACCACTTCTTTATGCATTCATCTGTTGATGGATATCTGGGTTGCTTCTATGTCCTGGATATTGTAAATAGTGCCACAGTGAACACTGGGGTACATGTATCTTTTACAGTTGTGGTTTGCTCAGGGTTTATGCACAGTAGTGGGATTATTTTGTCATTTGTTGTTCAATCGCTAAGTCATGTCCACTCTGCAACCCCATGGACTGTAGCACACCTGGCTCCTCTGTCTTCCACTATCTCCCACAGTTTGCTCAAACTCATGTCCATTGAGTCATTTATGCTATCTAACCATCTCATCCTCTGTCACCCCCTTCTCCTCCTGTCCTCAATATTTCCCAACATTAGGGTCTTTTCCAATGAGTTGGCTGTTTGCATCAGGTGACCAAAGTTTTGGAGCTTCAGCAGTTGTCCCTCCAAAGAATATTCAGACTTGATTTCCTTTAGGACTGACTGGTTTGATCTGCTTGCAGTCCAAGGGACTCTCAAGACTCTTCTCTAGCACCACTATTCAAAAGAATCCATTAATGGATGTTCAGCCTTCTTTATGATCCAACTCTTACATCCGTACATGACTACTGGAAAAACCATAGCTTTGACCATATGGACCTTTGTCAGCAAAATGATATCTCTGCTTTTTCATATTGTGTCTAGTTTTGTCATCACTTTCCTTCCAGTGAGCAAACATCTTTTAGTTTCACGGCCGCAGTTACTGTCTGCTGTGATTTTGGAGTCCAAGAAAGTGAAATCTGTCACTGCTTCCACTTTTTCCCAATTTATTTGCCATGAAATGATGGGACTGAGTGCTGTTATATTAGTTTTTCAACTGTTTAATTTCAAGCCAGCTTTTTCACTTTCCTCTTTCACTCTAATCAAGAAGCTCATTAGTTCCTTTTCACTTTCTGCCATTAGACTGATATCATCTGCAGATCTGAGGTAGTTGATATTTCTCCAAGCAAAGTTGATTCCAGCTTATGATTCATCCAGCTCAGTATTTTGCATGATGTACTTTGCATAGACGTTAAATAAGCAGAGTGACAATAAACAGCCTTGTCATACTCCTTTCCCAATTTTGAACCAGTCCATTGTTCCATGTCAGGTTCTAATTGTTGCTTCTTGTCCCACATTCAGCTTTCTCAGGAGACAGATAATGTGGTCTGGAAATCCCAACTCCTTAAGAATTTCCCACAGTTTGCTGTGATCCACACAGTCAAGGGCTTTAGTATAGTCAATGAAGCAGAAGTAGATGCTTTTCTGGAACTCCTTTGCTTTCTCCATGATCCAGTGAATGTTGGCAATTTGAAATTTGATTTCTCTGCCTTTTCTGAACTCAACTTGTACACCTGGAAGTTCTCAGTTCACAAACTGCTGAAGTCTAGCTTGAAGGATTTTGAGCATAACCTTGGTAACGTGTGAAATGAGCACAATTGTATGGTAGTTTGAACATTTTTGGCATTATCCTTCTTTGGGATTGGAATGAAAACTGATCTTTTCCAGTCCTGTGACCACTGGTGAGTTTTCCAAATTTGCTGACATATAGAGTGCAGCACTTTCACAGCATCATCTTTTAGGATTTGAAATAGCTCAGCTGGAATTCCATCACTTCCACTAGCTTCATTCGTAATATTGCTTCCTAAGAACTACCTGACTTCACACTCCAGGATGTCCTATTCTAGGTGAATGACCACACCATTTTGGTTATCTGAGTGGTTGAAGCCTTTATTGTCTAGTTCTTCTCTGTATTCTGGGCTTCCCTTGTGGCTCAGCTGGTAAAGAATCTGCCTGCAATGGGGGAGACCTGGATTTGATCCCTGGGTTGGGAAGATGTCCTGGAAAAGGGAATGGCTATCCACGCCAGTATTCTGACCTGGAAAATTCCATGAACTGTATAGTCTGTGCAGTTGCAAAGAGTCAGACACAATTGAATGACTTTTACTTTCTGTGTGTTCTGGTCACTTCTTAATCTCTTTGCTGGGTCATATGGTAGATTGATTGCTAGTTTTTATAAGGAATCTCCATACTGTTCTCCATAAAGGCTGTACCAGTATACATTCCCACCTACAGTGCAGGAGGTTCCATTTTATCCTCATCCTCTCCAACATTCACTGTAGATTTTTTTGATGATGCCATTCTGAATAATGTGAAGTGATATCTCATTTTAGTTTTGATATGCATTTCTCTAATAATGAGTGATTTGGAGCATCTTTTCATTTGTTTATTGGCCATCTATATGTCTTCTTTGGAGAAATGTCACTTTAGGTCTTCTGCCCATTTTTTTTTTTTTTGGTTGCGTTGTTTGTTTTTCTGATATTGAACTGTATGAGCTGCTTATCCATTTTGAAGATTAATTCTTTGTCAGTTGCTTCATTTGGAATTATTTTCTCCCTTTCTGAGGGCTGTCTTTTCATCTTTTCTATAGTTTCCTTTGTTGTGCAAAAGCTTTTAAGTTTAATTAGGTTCTATTTGCTTCTTTTTGTTTTTATTTCCTTTACTCAAGGTGGTAGGTCAGAGAGAATATTGCATCAATTTATGTCAAAGAGTGTTCTGCCTATGTTTTCCTCTAAGAGATTTAGAGTTCCTGGCCTTACATTTAAGTCTGTAATCCATTTTGAGTTTATTTTTGTGTATGGTGTTAGGGAAGTGTTCTAATTTTATTCTTTTACATGTAGCTGTCCAGTTTTCCCAGCACCACTTATTGAAGAGGCTGTCTTTTCTCCATTGTATATTCTTGCCCCCTTTGTCAAAGATAAGATGTCCATATGTGCCTGGGTTTATCTCTGAACTTTCTAAAAGATAGCTGATTTTTACTAGTCTTAAAATTTGCTTGAGCATATAACAGAAATCAGTAAGGTGATAACAGGCAAGCCAACAAGCCATCTTCTTGAACTATCTAATGTCATTCATTCAATAAGTATTTATTGCACATTTCAGTCAAAAACAATGTCCTTCCTCCAGGGCTCAGAAGCAAAAAAAAAATGAATAATTACATTCTTGGGATAGCTACTATAGTAGATGCACTGTTGGAGGATTTAACAAGATTTTCTAAATCTTCCTTCAGCAGTCCAGGCAAGACTACCTGGGAGAGATGACCTTTTGGCTATTTGTTATTAGAGTATTTACCATGCCAAATAATATTCAAGTGTGAGTAAGAAATTGTCAGGCAAACACTTATGTAGAAATAGATTATTCCAAGAGCACTGAACCACATATTTGCAGGTGCAGAATATTTTTTTAAAAAGACACAAAGTTAATATTTATTAAATGTAAATAAAGGCCAGGCATTTTGCAAAATGCAGTATCTCATTTGCTTCTCACAACCAATAATTTTCTGTATTCCTTCTTTGGTAGCTGAAAATATTCAGTCCCAGAGAAATTAAATTGCTTTCTTAAAACCACAAAACTAGCTACTGAATGGACAGGGTTTGAAATCAAGTCAGGTTGAGCAGGTAGGCCACGTGCCTAACAACTAAGCTACCCAACATCTGAACCAGAATAACTGAAAGTAGCTCAGCAGAGCTGAAATCCAGTGTGTGTACATTAGGTAGGACAGAAGAAGACATCAGAAATATAGATTAGGGCAGATGGTAGAGAGCTGTGTGTGCTAAGGATTTAGGGTTTTGGTTTTTTTTCCCCCTGAAGGTAAGAGGGCGCCCCTGAAGATTTAAGTATAGCAGTGACAGGATTGGATTGGTGTTTTAGAACAATTGCTCCCTATAACCTAATGTGCAGTAGAGAGAGAGCAAGCATAAGGAATTACCCTGAGAGATGCTGACAAACTATAAGAACTTAACTAAAGAGGTAGTGGCCTAGATTGAGAGATGAATGGAAGACTCTCTGGAGATTTGGGATGTAGTATCAGTAGAACTTGAAGGGTCATTGGATGAAAAGTGTGACTAAATAAAAAGCTTGGAAGATGCTTCAGATATTTCTGCTTTGGTTAATTGTGTGGTTTGGGGGTACTGTTAACCAAAATGAGAAACTCCACAAAAGGACCACGTTTCACCAGAAGAAAATAAGCTCTGTTATTATTATCATACAGCTGAGTTACAGTATTACATTGCTTTCAGGTGTACAAGATAGTATTTAATATTTTTGTATTCCATTTAAAGTTATTATAAAATACTGGCTGTATTTTCTGTGCTGTACAATGTATCCTTATATATTATTTGTTTTACTATAGTAGTTTGTACCCGCTTAATCCCCTACCTCTGTCATTCCCCTCCTCCTAACAGTCTTCTCACCGGTAACCACTAGTTTGAGATAGCTGGATACAATCTGCTTTCTGGTTTATCCCCTACCTCTGTTCCATTCCCGTTTCCCGTTGGTCTGCCTTTGACCTTCATGCTCCAGCCATTTTGAGCTCCATACTTGTGCTTCTATAAACAAGCCTTGCTCTTTCAATGCTGAGTATTTACAGAGGCTGCTCTATCTTCTTGGACTTTCCCTTAACAAGAATACCCCTCTCCTGTGCGCTTTTAGTACTTCATACATACATCTCTTCAAAGTTGTCACATCTCATTGTTACTATGTCTGCTTCCCTCATTAAATGTAAAGCCCCAACTGAGTGAGTCTTAATTTAATCACTTTGGAATACAATTTTTATTGTCCTGTGGCAAGTGCTGAGCCTGTCATTTGAGCTAATTAACACTTTAGTAAGCCAGGACTAGAGAGATGGATGCAAAGTCTTCAGCATGCTGTTTCTTTGATAAAAGTCATATTTGTTATAAAAGCAATTAGAGCATGATAGCTTAGAGAATCTTAGTTCCACAATTATCATCTTGGTGAATACTGGACATGTTACTTCTCTCTGCTATTTGGTTTTCTTACCTATAAAATAGGGATAATAGTATTACCTACTCATAGCGAAGTGAAGCACTCAGTCATGTCTAACTCTTGGCGACCCCATTGACTGCAGCCTGCCAGGCTCCACCATCCATGGGATTTTCCAGGCAAGAATATTAGAGTGGGTTGCTATTTCTTCCTTCTCCAATCTATTCATAAGGTATTTTCTAATTTATTTTTTACAGTAGAACCTTGATAGTTAAAATATAGCAGTGTGTATATGTCAACCCCAAACTCAAAGTCTATCCCTCTCCCACTGCCCTTCCACCCTGGTAACTAGAAGTTCATTCTCTAAGACTGTGAGTCTTCCTGTTTTATAAATAAGTTTGTATCATTTTTTAGATTCCTCTTGTAAATGATATCATATGATGCTTGTCTTTTTCTGTCTGACTTATTTCACTCAGTATGATAATCTCCAGTTTCATCCATGTTGCTGTATAATGTCATTATTTCATTCTTTTTAATGCTTGAGTAATATTCCATTGTATATGTGTACCATATCTTCTTTATGGGGCTTCCCTGGTGGCTCAGAGGTTAAAGCGTCTGCCTCCAATGCGGGAGACCCGGGTTGGATCCCTGGGTCGGGAAGATCCCCTGGAGAAGGAAATGGCAACCCACTCCAGTATTCTTGCCTGGAGAATCCCATGGACTGAGGAGCCTGGTGGGCTGTAATCCACTGGGTCACAAAGAGTCGGACACAACTGAGTGACTTTACTTACTTTACTTATCTTCTTTATCTATTAATCTATCAATGAACATTTAAGTTCCTTTAATGTCTTGGCTATTGTAAACAGTGCTGCAATGAACACTGAAGTCCACATATACTTTCAAACCATGATTTTCTCTGGATACATGCCCAGCAGTGGAATTGCTGGATCATATGGTATCTCTGCTTTCAGTTTTTAAAGAAAACTTCATTCTTTTCTCCATGACTGTACCATTTTACACACCCACCAACAGAGTAAGAGGGTTCCCTTCTCTCTATATCCTCTAGGCACTTGTTTTTAGACTTTTTGGTGTACACTCTGACTGGTATGAAGTGATATCTCACTGTACTTTTGATTTGCATTTTTCTAATAATTAGTGAAGTAGAGTGTCTTTTTATATGCATCTTGGCCATCTGTATGTCATCTTTGAGAGAAATATCTATTTAGGTCTTCTGCCTCTTTTTTGATTGGGTTGTTTTTTAGATATTGAGCAACATGAGCTGTTTATAAATTTTTGGAGACCAATCCTTTGTCAGTTGCATCATTTGTGAATATTTCCCCCCATTCTGTAGATTGTCTTTTTGTTTTGCTTCTGGTTTTTCTTCCCTTTCTTAAGATATTTCTGACCATTAAATAAGTTAGGACATAGAAAGTGTTATAATGTCTTATGCATTAGAGAATTCAAACATTAGCTATTAATTTCCTGATTGATCATAATGGATTTTAATCATATGGTATTAGCCACAACTTTCACTTTCTCTCTCTCTTTCCCTGCTAAGAGTAAGTCTCCCTTTTCTTAAGATCTAAGAGAAAAAAGTTCTACACTTAACAGTGAGTAATGCTCTTCACTAACCAGCTTTAAGAAAAGTAGAATTTAGGCTACTTTCATTTAGATGAAATGGTTGTCATTACGGTGTAAACAGCATTCCTTTCATCTTCATAGCAGTCTATCAGACAGCTGCTGATAAATATATCCCTATTTTCCTCTTTTAAAGTATATTGAAACTAGAGATATTTGAGTCAATTATAATAATAGAAAAAAAACATAAGATAGTTAACAGATCTGGGTTTCTTTCAAAGTAAGTTTTATTTCTAAACTTTTGCGTTCTCAAAGTATTTTCCTACTAATCACAAAAGATCAAATTCATCATCAGACTTAAGGTTTATATCATTTAAAAAGACATTGATTATATGTGCTATGATAATATTTTTATAATTAAAGAAGATGAAATTTACTCATTGGGAAGACTCTGATGCTGGGAGGGATTGGGGGCAGGAGGAGAAGGGGACGACAGAGGATGAGATGGTTGGATGGCATCACTGACTCGATGGACGTGAGTCTGAGTGAACTCTGGGTTTTGGTGATGGACAGGGAGGCCTGGCATGCTGTGATTCATGGGGTCGCAAAGAGTCAGACACAACTGAGCTACTGAACTGAACTGAATCACAATGGTGTGATCATTCACCTAGAACCAGACATCCTGGAATGTGAAGTCAAGTGGGCCTTAGGAAGCATCACTAAAAACAAAGCTAGTGGAGGTGATGGAATTCCAGTTGAGCCATTTCAAATCCTGAAAGATGATGCTGTGAAAGTGCTGCACTCAATATGCCAGCACATTTGGAAAACTCAGCAGTGGCCACAGGACTGGAAAAGGTCAGTTTTCATTCTAATCCCAAAGAAAGGCAATGCCAAAGAATGCTCAAACTACCACACAGTTGCACTCATCTCACACGCTAGTAAGTAAAGTAATGCTCAAAATTCTCCAAGCCAGGCCTCAGCAATACATGAACAATGAACTTCCAGATGTTCAAGCTGGTTTTAGAAAAGCAGAGGAACCAGAGATCAAATTGACAACATCCGCTGGATCACTGTAAAAGCAAGAGAGTTCCAGAAAAACATCTATTTCTGCTTTATTGGTTATGCCAAAGTCTTTTACTGTGTAGATCACAATAAACTGTGGAAAATTCTGAAAGAGATAGGAATACCAGACCACCTGACCTGCCTCTTGAGAAACTTGTATGCAGGTCAGGAAGCAACAGTTAGAACTGAACATGGACCAACAGACTGGTTCCAAATAGGCAAAGGAGTACGTCAATGCTGTATATTGTCACCCTGCTTATTTAACTTATATGCAGAGTACATCATGAGAAATGCTAGGCTGGAGGAAGCATAAGCTGGAATCAAGATTGCCAGGAGAAATATCAATAACCTCAGATATGCAGATGACACCACTCTTATGGCAGAAAGTGAAGAAGAACCTAAAGAGCCTCTTGATGAAAGTGAAAGAGGAGGGTGAAAAAGTTGTCTTAAAGCTCAACATTCAGAAAACGAAGATCATGGCATCTGGTCCCATCACTTCCTGAAAAATAGATGGAGAAACAGTGGCAACAGTGGCTGACTTTATTTTTCTGGGCTCCAAAATCACTGCAGATGGTGATTGCAGCCATGAAATCAAAAGACACTTGGCCCTAGGAAGGAAAGTTATGACCAACTTAGACAACATATTAAAAAGCAGAGACATTACTTTGTCAACAAAGGTCCGTCTAGTCAAGGCTATGGTTTTCCCAGTAGTCATGTATGGATGTGAGAGTTGGACTATAAAGAAAGCTGAGCACCGAAGAATTAGTGCTTTTGAACTGTGCTGCTGGAGAAGACTCTTGAGAGTCCCTTGGACTGCAAGGAGATCCAACCAGTCCATCCTAAAGGAGATCAGTCCTGGGTGTTCACTGGAAGAACTGATGCTGAGGCTGAAACTCCAGTATCTTGGCCACCTGATGCGAAGAGCTGACTCATTTGAAAAGACCCTCATGCTGGGAAAGATTGAGGGCAGGGGGACAAAGGGACAACAGAGGATGAGATGTTTTTGATGGCATCACCGACTCAACTGACATGAGTTTGGGTAAACTCTGGGATTTATGGTGGACAGGGAGGGCTGGCGTGCTGCGGTTCATAGGGTAGCAAAGAGTCGGACACGGCTGAGTGACTGAACTGAACTGAAGCAGATTAATCAACCACATTAATTTAATGTGTTCTTTAGAGAAGTTTTTTTCCATATAGTCTGTAGAGGGCGCCTCCTGACAATAAATTCATTTAGTAAAATCCTGCCTGATATGGTAATAAATCAAATATTTTATTAAAATCTTGGTCCCATTCCAAATTATCCATTAATGCCTTTTAAATAAAAAATATTGTACTTTCTATCTTAAATTTGAAGGTTTTATCACTTATTGGATGTACTCATTATTTTGACATTTTCTGTGAAATATAAGTACTAAATTATTGAGAAATATACTGGGCTGTCTCAACTACATAGAACAGGAAAATAGATTAGTTGGTAAATCTTTATATTTTTTTATGCTCAATAACAAATAAATTCTCAAAAGTTCTAAAGGGTTAGATATTTGTAAATAATCTCTATTTGGAGAAGAAACAAAGTTTAAATATTTCTGTCTAAGAAAGAGATCCACTGATCACATCTCAAAGTACTAGACTTTTCAGATGGATGTTTCTACTATTGGATGATTGTATTATCATTACCAAAAGCAAAGACACAGTCGTCCAGTCATGGGGCCTGTCTCGTATGAAAAAAAAAAAATCACTTTCTTTGGAGACAGCAAAATATTATGCTAAACCAGACAATAATCTACATTGCAATACTGAATTTCAATAGACTATTGCAGCAATATCCATCAGTCTATCCATATACATACAAATTCAACTTTCAAATATTTCAGTCCTCCAGCACATCTGATATTGGAATTATTGGAGACTTGATATGAAATATGTCTTAGAAGTGTTCAAGTAAATAAATTGTACCCAAACTATGAGCAGGAAAAAAATAAGAGACTATGAATGATTATACAGGGGAAACAAGTGTCTTGCACTTATCAGAGGCAATGAGAATGGAGAAGCCAGACAACGAACAACTTAGGGAACTGAATATAATGCCTATCAGAGATGAGGAAAAGAGAGGAATTTGCATAATTTATTTTTGTTTTGCAAAAATAAAAATGTTTTGCATTCCCAATGAAATCCTTTCTTCCATTCTAGACTTTCCAAGGTTAGGTAGGTGTGATTTCCTAACTTCAGAATCTAATTCCTTGCCTGCTTCCAGAATTGTTCTGTCCTTTTCTCTTCTCTCTGATTATATTTCTTGATTTTAGATCTTAAAAAATGCCTAGAAAAATAGCAAGAAAGTGTTTTTAGCAGATTTTTAGAATAACTGAAGTCATACAGCTCTGTCTCAGTTAACATTCCATGGACAACACTAACGTGTGGACAACTACTAAACCATGATGAACTGTCCCCTAAATCAGTGCTACCACCGTCTGTGTGGTCCATGGACAAGTGCCCATCTGTGAAATTCTTGCTACTCATTAGGGATAAATAAGGAGGATGCTTGCTTTAACTGACAGTCTTGTTTAAAGAAGCTAAAGACCATGCCACCACTTCCCCTAATTATAGAGGACTAAATTGCATAATATCAGGCTGTAGTTCCACTTTTTTTTTTTTCAACAGCAAAACGGCTAAGAATTTAGCCCTTATTGCTAAATGTGTGATCAATGGGTCTGACACAACAGTTTCATCTGAGCCTCTTATTCTTATGCTGCTGAGGTTTTTTTTTTAATCACCTACATATCTGAAGATAATGAGACAGTTCTACCAAATGAATACCTAATTGTTCTTCCAGGTTCCTCCAGGGAAATGAAATCTTTGAGGCTTTAAAAATTGCAGGGCTCTGAATTCTCACTTCAAACTGTGGAGTATGATGCCTATTTCTAATTTACAGGAATAGGATAAGAGAGCTTTGACTGATATAGGATTTTTTAATTTGAATTAGAGAAAGCAATAATACCTTTTAGTGCAAAGGTATTGTGGTTTAATCCATAGACAGACTACAATTTATTTACATTAAATTAGAAAAATCACTACCTGTCAAGATAGGGAAAAATAAATCTCTAGAGTAGACTGAGAACAGCCTTTCTGTGGCACAATAAAGTAGCACTATCTTTATTGGAAAAGACCCTGATGCTGAGAAGGATTGAGGGCGGGAGGAGGAGGAGCTGGCAGAGAATGAGATGGTTGGATGGCATCACTGACTCAATAGACTTGAGTTTGAGCAAACCCTGGGAGATAGTGAAGGACAGGGAAGCTTGGTGGGCTGCAGTCCATGGGGTCGTAAAGAGCCAGACAAGAATTAATGACTGAACAACAACCTTTAACCTGCAGAATTATAAGCTTTAAAATCAACAGAGCACCCACACTCCTTCAGTGTGAACTACACATAGCAATAAATTCCTCCAAAAAAATACAATGTGAAAAAAAGAACTGGGGAGGAGAACTTTACAATGGAGAAATCTAATGAACACCTCCACCAGGTGGCCAAAGTCAACAGCAATAGAGATTATCCGTGTTGATAGCACAGACCTTTGATACGAGATCATGAAAATGGCATTTTACCTTTTCAGTCTTCCTCTCCCAAACTCAATCTAATCATGAGGAAAACGAACAAACAAAAAAAACAGTTAAATCCCAATGGAAGTACAGTTCTGCAAAATACCCAACCAGTGTTTACCAAAACTGTCAAGATTATCCAAAACAAGCAAAGTTTAAGAAACTGTCATAGCCAAGAGGAGTCTCAGAAGACTAGTGAATGTTTTCTGGATGGAATCCTGTAGCAGGAAAAGATATCTAGTAAAAATTAAGGATATTTGGATAAAGTGTAGACTTTTGTAAATAATAATACGTTTATTGGCTTATTAATTGTCACAAATGTACCATACTAATATAAGATGTTAATAATATGGGAAATTAGGTACAGAGTATATGGTGTCTCTCTGTACTAACTTCAAAAATTTTCTGTAATTCTGCAACTGTTTTAAAAGAAAAAATTATTTTAAAAATCAGTGGAGAGAAATCACTATAGAAATCAGGATAACTGAAATTTCTTGAGATATTTCAAGTAGAAAAATTTAATATCAAGAATTGGTTACACACGTGATGGGAAAAGCTAAGAAACCAGACAAAAAAGAGCTAGAATCTGCTGCCACTCCAAGTGTTTGTGGCATCAAGGGATGGCCTTAGCAGGCTTAGGAGCAACCATCCCAAAGAAGCTAGAATGACAGTGAGCAATCTGGAGGAACCTGGGGCTACCAAGGAAGGGACGACCTGGTGGAAAGCTGGAACCCTGAAGGTGATGCAGATCGTACAGGAAATGCCACCAGTGACAGAAGGAGAAGACATTTTCTGGATTCATCTCTTCTACTGTGCAGTCTTTTGCTAGTACCTCTCATTGACTTCACTAACTAGAAATCAGAAAGACATGGGAGCCTGGGCAATGTGGTTATTTGAGGCAACAGAGGAGCTGGAGAAGGACAAATATGGATCTGAGAACAAAGAGACATCTAAAAAATGCTGCAATCTTTCTTTTAATAACATCTTGATATGTTAACACTAACAGAAGACTGACTATTAAAGAAATCTATAATCTATAATCTTTTCTACAGGGAAAGAAGAAAACCATATTTATGCACTTCCAGATGACTTTATTAGTGTTTAGTAATTCCTGTCATTTTTCACTCTCTCTTCTCACTTCTTACTCTCATCTCTCATTTTTAAAACTGTAATATGTTTCTCCTCTTATTATTCAGAATTAGCATTTATCTTCACAAGCAGCTTTACTCCAAACACTATATCTTCTTAAATCAACTGTGAAACTTTTTCAAATTAGTTTCAAATGAGTTTCACTCAAAACAGCCATGTCATCTCATTGAGGAAGATAACATCAAAAGATTTATGAGCCCCTGAAAGAGAAGTCTGAAAAGAAGTTTATTCTTTTGCTATTTCATTGAAATGGAGAGAAGTAGAAGAACTTGTAATGAGCCAGAGATCAGTTGAATATAATGAATTTTCCAGTATGGCCAAACATTTGATTGTCTGAGATTAAGCACTGCTAAGAGATCGAGTGTGTCAGTGGGTGAGGCATATCAGGAAGAACACGATGCATAACCTTTCTTTGAGGCTTGTGTGAAATAAAGGCTGATACTGGTTTTGCTGTTTTTAACTTTCATTAAGAGTGAGGAAATTTCACTGCCCTCCATGAATTCTCTAGCTGACACTTCCAGCTGAGAGACTAAGCCATGCTGTGGTCTGCTATATCTAAACCAAGACAAGACATGGGACAGAACAACTCCCATCCTGCAATCTATGATGGCATCATCACCTTTCCACAGTTCTTGTTGGAAGCCCTCAGTTGGAATTCTCTCAATAATAGGAACGCCTTATGCCCAAGAATATGGAAGGTAAAGAAAAGCAAAATCAACAGTGATACCAAATTAAAGTTTTTGTGGCTGTTCAGTCTCTAAGTCATGTCCAACTCTTGCAACCACATGAACTGCAGGACACCAGGCATTTCTATCCTTTGCTATCCCCCAGAGTTTGCTCAATCTCAGGTCCATTGAATTGGTGATGCCATCCAACCATCTCATCCTCTGTCACCCATTTCTCCTCCTGCCCTCAATCTTTCCAGCATCAGGGTCTTTTCCAGTGAGTCAGCTCTGGGAAACAGGTGGCCAAAGTGATGGAGCTTCAGCTTTGGTTCAGTCCCTCCATTGAATATTCCGAGTGGGTTTCCTTTAGGATTGACTGGCTTAATCTCACTGCTGTCCAAGGTACTCTCGAGAATATTCTCCAGCACCACAGTTCAGAAGCGTCAATTCTTTGGCATTCAGCTTTCTTTATGGTCCAACTCTGACATCCATATGTGACTACTGGAAAAGCCATAGCTTTGACTATATAGGCCTTTGGTGGCAAATTGATGTCTCTGCTTTTTAATGTGCTGTATAGGTTTATCATGCCCCCATCCATAGTGATTTTGGAGCACAAAAAATAAATCCCTCACTATTTGCACTTTTCCCCCATCTATTTGTCCTAAAGTGATGGGACTGGATGCCATGACCTTAGTTTTTTGAATGTTGAGTTTTAAGCCAGCTTTTTCACTCTCCTCTTTCAACTTCATCAAGAAGCTCTTGAATTCCTCTCTGCTTTCTGCCACTGAAGTGGTATCATCTGCATATCTGAGGTTGTTGATATATTTCCTGGCAATCTTGATTCCAACTTGTGATTCACTAAGCCCAGCATTTCTCATGAAGTACTCTGTATATAAGTTGAACAAGCAAAGTGACAATATACAGCCTTGACATACTCCTTTCCCAATTTTGAACCAGTCCATTGCTCCATGTCTGGTTCTGTTATTTCTTATCCTCTATACAGGCTTATCAGGAGACAGGTAAAGTGGTCTGGTATTCCCATCTCTTAAAGAATTTTCCTGTTTGTCGCGATCCACACAGTCAAAGGCTTTACTGTAGTCAATGAAGTGGAAGTAGATGTGTTGGTTTGCTTTTTTTTTTTAATTCCCTTGCTTTTTCTATGATCCAGCAGATGTTGGCAGTTTGATCTCCTGTTCCTCTGCCTTTTCTAAATCCAGCTTGAACATCTGGAAGTTCTTGGTTCACATACTGCTGAAGCATAGCTTAAAGGATTTTGAGTATAATCTTGCTATCATGTAAAATGAGTACACGTGTATGGTAGTTTGAGCATTCTTTGACGTTGGCTTTCTTTGGGATTGAAATAAAAACTTTTTCCAGTCCTATACCCACTATTGAGTTTTTCAAATTTCCTGGCATATTGAATGCAGCACTTTAACAGCGTCATCCTTTAGGACTTTAAATAGCTCAGCTAGAATTCCATCACTTCCACTAGCTTTATTCATAGTAGTACTTCTGAAGGCCCTCTTGACTTTATATTCCAGGATATCTGGCTCTGAGTGAGTGATCACACCACTCTGGTTATCCAGGTCATTAAGACCTTTTTGTACAGTTCTTCTGTGTATTCTTGCCACCTTTTCTTTATCTCTTCTGCTTCTGTTAGATCCTTGCCATTTCTGTCTTTATTGTGCCGATCTTTGCATGAAATGTTCCCTTTGTATCTCCAATTTTCTTGAAGAGATCTCTAGTCTTTCCCATCCTATTGTTTTCCTCTGTTTCTTTGTACTGTTCACTTAAGAAGTTTTTATCTCTCCTTGCTATTCTCTGGAACTTCTGCATTCAGATAGGTATATCTTTCCCTTTCTCCTCTGCCTTTCACTTCTCTTCTTTCCTCAGCTATTTGTTAGGCCTCCTCAGACATCTACTCTGCCTTCTTGCATTTCTTTTTCTCAGGAATGATCTTGGTCACCACCTTCTGTACAATGTTACTAACCTCTGTCCATAGTTCTTCAGACACTCTGTCTACCAGATCTAATCCCTTGAATCTATTCATCACCTTCACTATATGGTCAAAAGGGGTTTAAGTCATAACTGAATGACCTAGTGGTTTTCCCTATTTTGTTCAATTTGAGCCTGAATTTTGCAATAAGGAGTTGATAATCTGAGCCACAGTCAGCTCCAGGTCTTGTTCTTGCTGACTGTATATAGCTTTTCCATCTTTGGCTGCAAAAAACATAATCAACCTGATTTCGGTGTTAACCATCTGGTAATGTTCATGTGTAGTCTCTTGGGCACTCTTTCAATCTAATAGGGATTTGAATGGCACTGTCTATATGGTGTTTGTGTATATACACTTAATGTATTACATATGTAAATATATATTTATATATTCAAAGATTATATATTGTATATGATATATAGTGGTGGTGGTTTAGTCACTATGCCATGCCCAACTCATGACCACAAGGACTGTAGTCTGCTAGGCTCCTTTGTCCATGGGATTTCCCAGGTAAGAATACTAGCATGGGTTGCTGTTTCCTTCTCCAGGATATCTCCCCCACCCAGGAATTGAACCTGCATCCCCTGCATAGACAGATGGATTCTTTACCACTGAGCCATCTCAGAAGCCTCATGTGATATATAATTATATATTAACATGTCAGATATGCCTTCCCAGGTGGCACATGGTAATGAATCCGTCTGCCAATGCAGGAGATGCAAGTGTGACCCCTGGGTCAGGAAGATCTCCTGGAGGAGGAAATGGCAACCTGTTCCAGGTTTCTTGCCTGGATAACTTCATGGACAGAGGATCATTGCAGGCTTTAATCCATGGGTGTCACAAAGAGTCAGATCCAACTGAGCATGCAGGCACTCAGGGCTCAGTCGTGTTGATTCTTTATGGCTCCAGGACTGTAATCCACCAGGCTCCCCTGCCCATGGAATTTTCAGGCCAGAATACAGGAATGGGTTTCCATCTCCTCCTCCAGGGAATCTTCCTGACCCAAGGATTGAATCCACACCTCTTGCATCTCCTGCATTTGCAGGCAGATTACCACAAGCGTCACTTGGGAAACCCCATATGTTAAAATTTCAGAAATTATTATGTTAGATATCTATGAGCTAAAACAGAAATTTCAGGGCACGTTTTTTGTTTTTTTTTTTTTTCCAGGAGGCTGTAATTATGGCAATGAGGAAAAGATGCTAACTTCCACACTCCATTTTCAGAACTAATCTCCACATCACCAGGGATGCCTTCATTACTTTGAAATATGCAAGCTTAACAGCATGATTTAAACAGAATGGTGTACATCAGAAAATTAAAAGAAAATAAATGGGTTTTGTCACCATGTCCAGGACAGCTATGGCCAAACTTGGTGTGGGTAAGATTAAGAGGAAGGGTATACACAGGAGCAGAGCCATGAGAAGGAAAGCAAAACAGATGCCTTAAAACTGCTCACCGTTATGAGACCTTCATCTCCCCAACACAAGCTATTCGCCAGATTGATAAGTAGCCTAAATACGTAGCCTAAACGCTCTATGCAATGGAACCTTAATCTTCTTAGGACATGAAATAATGACCTTCCCTCCCTATCTTCCCCCAATTCCAACAAGCATGTCATCACACAAACTAATAGTGTAGTATAGTAAATGTTCTGTGAATAGCTGGAACATATTTCTTTTTTCTAAAACTCTAATAAGCCTTTGGCCTCTTCAGTTTTCCCATCCATCCTGCATACTGATGCCAGCATAATCTACCTAAAACAGTAGGCAAGCAAGCAAATAAAAACTACCAATGGGGTAAAGCATCCAGGGTGCTTCAGTTCTGTTCAGTCGCTCAGTCATGTCCAACTCTTTGCAACCCCATGGACTGCAGCACGCCAGGCCTCCCTGTCCATCACCAAATCCCAGAGCTTACCCAAACTCATGTCCATTGAGCCAGTGATGCCATCCAACTATCTCATCCTCTGTCATCCCCTTCTCCTGCCTTCAACCTTTCCCAGCATCAGGGTCTTTTCCAATGACTCAGTTCTTCATATCAGGTGGCCAAAGTATTGGAGTTTCAGCTTTAGCATCAGTCCTTCTAATGAATATTCAGGACTAATCTCCTTTAGGATGGACTGGTTGGATCTCCTTGCAGTCTAAGGGACTCCCAAGAATTTACTCCAAAACCACAGTTCAAAAGCACCAATTCTTCGGGGCTCAGCTTTCTTTATAGTCCAACTCTCACAGCCACACATGACTACTGGAAAAACCATAGCCTTGACTAGATGGACCTTTGTTGGCAAAGTAACGTCTCTACTTTTTAATATGCTGTCTCTGTTGGTCATAACTTTCCTTCCAAGGAGTAAGCATTTTTCAGTTTCATGGCTACAGTCACCATCTGCAGTGATTTTGGAGCCCCCCAAAAATAAAGTCAGCCACTGTTTCCACTGTTTCTCCATCTATTTGCCATGAAGTAATGGGACCGGATGCCATGATTTTAGTTTTCTGAATGTTGAGTTTAAGCCAACTTTTTCACTCTCCTCTTTCACTTTCATCAAGAGGCTCTTTAAGTTCTTCTTCACTTTCTGCCATAAGGGTGGTGTCATCTGCATATCTGAGGTTATTGATATTTCTCCCGGCAGTCTTGATTCCAGCTTGTGCTTCTTCCAGCCCAATGTTTCTCATGCTGTGCTCTGCATAGAAGTTAAATATGCAGGGTGACAATATACAGCCTTGACGTACTCCTTTTCTTATTTGGAACCAGCCTGTTGTTCCATGTCCAGTTCTAACTGTTGTTTTCTGACCTGCATACAGATTTCTCAAGAGTCAGGTCAGGTGGTCTGGTATCCCCATCTCTTTCAGAATTTTCCATAGTTTATTGTGATCCACACAGTCAAAGGCTTTGGCATAGTCAATAAAGCAAAAAAAGATGTTTTTCTGAGGGGGGGAAAAGTCCTTTAAATCTGTACTATTTGTAGCATACATTTTTATCTTCTCTTTCTGGGCACTAGGATTGTGACTATATTTGTTGACTGGGGTCCAAACTGTTCAGTTGTCCTCGACTATGCATCCCAGAGGTGGAAAGTTGCCCTGAGTGGACCCTGTGGGAGGGAATGAGCAAGTATAGGGTTCTGAAAGTCTGGGAACTGAAATCCACCTGAGAACCAGGAGCAAGGGGTTATTAAATGAAAGAATAGGAGATGCAGAGCCTTGAAGGCATTAAACCAGAAATGGTATAGAGGGGTGATGGTCCAAAGGAAGGGAAATGGTCAAGAGGCTGGTCAGTGGTCAGTGGCTAGTCTAGAAAGAGCAAGAAGCAAGAATTAAAGTCAGGGAGCTCATTAAAGCCATGAATTCATATTGAACTTTCTGTCTTGCAAAAAGAAAGCTACTTCTTTTCTATCATCCAGAAAATGTTTCTAAAGTTGATAACATTTTAGCCACAAAGTAAATCTCTATAAATTCAGTAAACTGTACTGGCCATATTCTCTAATGAGTATAACTCATTAACGAGACTATGTAAAGAAAATATATTGTGCAATGCAGAGCTATTGAGAGATTGACTCCCTGGCAGGCAGCCTTCGGGTTGTTACTGAAACAAGCCAGCCTAGATGAAGGTGCCAAGAGCTCAGTGTCTGGAGATGGCAAACCCCAACTCCTTCTCAAACCATGGCACAAGACAGTGCTTGGCTTGGCCCACTATCCACTCTCCAGATATTTTTTTCTACCTCTTGAAGTATTCTTAACCATCTTAGCTGATAATACTCTCAAGAGAAAATTGTCCTGAGGTAAAAACTCCAGAGCATCACAACACAGTAAGTGACAAAAAAAAAAAAAAAAAACCAGCTGAAGTTTGCTATTCCTTATACATATGCTATTCCATTCCTTATACATATACTATTCCTTATACATATATATTCATATATATGTGTATATGTATACACACACACACACACACATATATATATAAAGCCATGAATTCACAACCATCTCAGGCAAAAACAAAGAAAGGATCAAAATTCTGTGTATGTTGGGGAAAGAGGTGGAGAGAGTAGCAGGTAAGGTGGGCAACAGATGGACAGGCAGTCAGTGGTGAAGGGCTAAAGAGAAGTCTCAGTCATTTCCTCTGAAAACACAAGTACTGGAGGCCGGCTTTTATGATGGCCAGTGGAGAGGTTCTCTCAGACCAGCAGCAATGGGAACTCCTGGGACTTGTGAGACATGTAAATTCTCAGGCACACATCAATTCAGTTCAGTTCAGTTCAGTTCAGTTGCTCAGTTGTGTCCGAATCTATGCAACCCCACGAACTGCAGCACGCCAGGCCTCCCTGTCCATCACCAACTCCTGGAGTTCACCCAAACTCATGTGCATAGGGTCAGTGATTCCATCCAGCCATCTCATCTTCTGTCGTCCCCTTCTCCTCCTGCCCCCAATCCCTCCCAGCATCGGGGTCTTTTCCAATGAGTCAACTCTTCACATGAGGTGGCCAAAGTATTGGAGTTTCAGCTTTAGCATCAGTCCTTCCAATGAACACCCAGGACTGGTCTCCCTTAGGATGGAGGGCACACATCAGGTCTACTCAATCAAAAACTGGGCCTCTGGTTGTGGGACCCAGTGGTCTGTGTTTTAACAAGCACTGCAGGTGGTTCTGATGCTCACAGGAAAAAAAAAAATTGAGAACTATTGAGCTAGCAGGTAAGGCTAGTTTAAAAATAGGAGGTAGAGTGAACTATAGGAAAACTGGAAGAGAGACTTTCTTGGGAATTTCTCCTCTAAGAAAACATGAAATTTCATTTGACTAGTTCCACATTACAGAATAGCAAGTTCTATTTGCTAAACGGGTGGCACAGTGGTAAAGAATCCACCTGCCAATGCAGGAGACAAGACTCGGAAGACGAGTCACAGGAGACCTGGGTTTGATCTCTGGGTTGGGAAGATCCCCTGGGGAAGGGAATGGCCTGGGAAATCCCATGGGCAGAGAAGCCTAGTGGGCTACAGTCAATGGGGTCACAAAGAGTCAGACATGACTGAGTGCATGTGTATGCACACACACACGCGCGCGCACACACACACACACACACACACACAGATTTACTAGACAGGTGTGCCTGGTGGCTTGTATTTGTCCCTTCCATCTGCTCTTCACCCTTTCCCACCTGCTCTGTGCCCTGGGCAGGAGAAGCTGACTTATAGGGGCTGCATCGAAAGGTCCCTGTCTCTGTGGTTCTGCTTAGATTTAGTCCATGGGGAGCCTCAGCATGAAAGTGCACAGAGAAAAGATAATGAGGTCAGAGGTCAATTTATTTCCCTGGTTCCCTCTCTGTGTGGGTTGCCTCAGGCTGCCTGTGCCTTTTGATCAAGGTCATTTCTCTTCTCTAGGTGTTCTCTCTCCAACATTCTCTTCTTCCTGATTCTAGCAAAAGCTCCCTTTCCTGGTCCCCTTAAGCCTAGGAATGGTGTCAACTTTATTGCTACTGTTTCTGAATAACTTTACGATTGCCTGTGGTTCTGTTAAAACTCACCCACACCTTTGCAAAATA
This sequence comes from Capra hircus, assembly GCF_001704415.2. NCBI lineage: Eukaryota > Metazoa > Chordata > Mammalia > Artiodactyla > Bovidae > Capra > Capra hircus. Next base: position 87,770,646 of record NC_030813.1, on the reverse strand, counting down.
AGCTCTTTAAAAATAGCACCTTTGGCAATAAACTCACCACAAATTAACCAATCTCAAGTGTTCCATCTGTTATTTATTGGAACTCTGTGTAAGACTTAGCACCTCCTCCAAACCTCTAAACCCTCTGATGCTTCTTATCTCTGCTGCAGTTGCATCCACTTCTGGTTAACCTACTGTCAGGACTGTGTTGCCTATAACCAACTTACCCTGGGCCCTTTCCCTAATCTCAAGGACAGTCAGGCTGACTAGCCATGTGCTGAGAGTTTCTGATTGTTGCCACCACTTCTGGGCCTGAATGGAACACTACCCCGCGAGGACTGATATATGACATCCCAGACAACCATAGAAGGGATAAAATGATGAAATGAAACCAGGAAGTTGATGGTGGTTGACCAATCGGAACTAGGAGACAGGAGGGACCTAGGCAGATCATGCTCTGATGCATGGATCTTCCTTGCAGTCACGGAGAAAAGTCTCCCAGGCCAAGCAGATCGACTCCCAAGAAATACGTTGTGTCTGTGTGGCTCATGATGAAGTAGCAGTCAGCAAGGTCAACTATCACTTCCTAATGCTTCTCATTGTTCTTTCTCCCCCAAACCATTTCCTAATTCTTAAGAAACAAAACAAAACAAAACAAAACACAACTATACTCTTCTGGACTTGAAGGTATAGTAGACTGATTATATATAATTGGGCTTTCTTTGATTACTTAGGATGCCAAGGAGTTTCAGAGCTGTGATAAAGAAGGTAATTTTACATTTCTATAAATGTACACATCATGCTTAACAGATGAAGTATCATTGTGCTTTGAAAAGAATACAGTACTATGCAAATATAGGATAGAAACACCACTTATACAGATAAAGGAGTGTAATTTATAAAGAAATGCTCAGTGTATGGCAATAATGCAAACTTATTTTAAATTTTTATTTTTTTTATTTTTTTGCTGTAGTGAGTTTTTAATTTAAATTTTTGTTTTTACTTTATTTTACTTTACAATACTGTATTGGTTTTGCCATACATTGACATGAATCCACCACAGGTGTACATGCGTTCCCAAACATGAAGCCCCCCCCACCTCCCTCCCCATAACATCTCTCTGGGTCATCCCCGTGCACCAGTCCCAAGCATCCTGTATCCTGCATCAGCCATAGATTGGCGATTCGTTTCTTACATGATAGTATACATGTTTCAGTGCCATTCTCCCAAATCATCCCACCCTCTCCCTCTCCCTCTGAGTCCAAAAGTTCGCTCTATACATCTGTGTCTCTTTTGCTGTCTCACAGAGAGACAGAAAATTTTTATTTTTTATAGAAGTATAGTTGATTTAAAATATTGCGTTAGTTTCAAATGTACAGCACAGTGATTCATTTATATATTTTTTCTTTTTCAGATTCTTTTGCCCTGTAAGTCATTACAAAATATTGAATATAGCTCTCTGTACTATATAGTAGGTCCTTGTTTGTTATCTGTTTTATATATAGTAGTATGTATATGTTAATCCCCAACTCCTAATTTATTACTCCTTTCCTCCGTTTCCCTTTGGTAATTATGTTTGTTTTGAAAGTCTGTGAATCTGTTTCTGTGTTGCAAATATGTTTATTTATATCATTTTTAGATCCCGCATATAAGTGATATCATATATATTTGTCTGAGTTACTTCATGTAGTATAATAATCTCTAGGCCCATCTGTGTTGCTGCGAATGGCATTCTCTCCTTCTCTTTCATGGCTGAGTAATATTCCATTGTACATATGTACCACATTTTCCTTATCCATTCCCCTGTCACTGGACATTTAGGTTGCTTCCATGTCTAGGGCTATTGTAAATAGTGCTGCACTGAACACTGGGATGCATCCATTCTTTTGGAATTATGGGTTTCTCTGGATATATGCCTAGGAGTGATATTGCTGGCTCCTATGGTAGCTCTATTTTTAGTTCTTCAAGGAAACTCCATACTGTTTTCCATAGTTACTGTACCCATTTGCATTCTTTGCAGCAGTGTAGGAGGGTTCCTTTTTGTCCATACCCTCTCTGGCATTTATTATTTGTAGACTTTTGAATGATGGCCAATCTGACTGATGTGAGGTGATACTTCATTTGAGCTGTTTTGCACTTCTATGATAATTAGTGATATGAACATCTTTTCATGTGCCTTTTGGCCATCTGTCAAACTTAGTTTCTTAAAAATCACTTTAAAAATTGAATGCATAAGGAAAAAATAGTTTACAAATTGTTTTGAGTTCTTACTGTCTGATGACCAGGTGATACAATAAGTAGTGTTTATAAATTTCCAGCTGGTATTATTTAAAACTCTGGTTTCTAAACTGTGCCTCACTGAATAAGAGGTGTTTTCAGAGATTCTAAACCATATGTATATCTTCACAAACAATACCATTCAAACTGCCTGAAGGAACAGATTAACATTGAAATTCTTGAGTAAATTTTAATTTAAAATATTATACAATAACAATGATGTGGCAATGTAAGTTCACTGAATATAGTAAACATATCATTGTGAGGCAGAATGTTGGTAGTAGGGGTAGCTGTGTATGTGAGCATAAGTAGTACATTGAAACTCTGCTTTCTGTTCAATATTTCTGTGACCCTAAAACTGGTTTAAAAAAATAAAATTTGTTAATAAATGAAAGAAAGAAATGTTATCAAAATACTTCAGAACTATTGATTATGAATATTTAGTTTGCTTTTTATTTTTGCATAAATTTAATAGATATTGCTTGAAAATGAGCCTAAAATTGGAAAGAACTGTAAGGCAGAATAACAAAATTACAAAAATTAAAAAGTGTGTGAATATAGTAATAAATGAGTCAAATTTGGAAGCACAGAGTAGTCAAAAAAATATTGGAAGAGATACACGTGGAGGATATGAATAATACTTGGGGGAAATCCCAATTTGATTACCCTGTCAGATTTCCCACTTTGATAATAAATAGCCCTGTTTGCACCTAAGGCATAGATAATAAAATCAAAGGAACGGAAAATTCTGTATTACCCAGTGAGCTAGAATTTTTACTTATGATATTTATGGTAAACATCTAAGCAATGAGCTCCAGTTTCAATTGGAGTAGAAATAGATGGCATTTAATGGAACTAAGTAATCCAATTTTAATTAGATATCTATTCATTAAGCAACTGAAACATTTATGTGAATCACCATTTCATCAAAACCTAATGAATCTTTTAAATTTTTAATGTTACTTCATTACAAACATTCTTCTTTTAATACAAACTTTTATAAATAGTTCCTTTAACATATAGCATTGGTTATAATATTATTATTATTAGATATTTTATCATTTTAATGACAAAAAAACTCTCATCCTTGTACAGAAATAAAATTTTATGTATGTAGTATAAAATGTATATAAACATGTTTGTTTATTCCAGTTTATCTACTTTTGCCAAGATTTGCCCTGAAGATGATTCATTTTTATAAATTTTTCTGAGGCTGGATCTGAATTTAGATTGGAAATTTTACAATTTACATAGAATCTAAAAGTGTATATTGTTGATATTCAGTTATTACCTGGGTTCCTAATGACAGGTGAGAAGTTGCTTTAAAGAGAAGTTGCTGTTCAGACACACACACACACACACACACACACACACACACACGCTTAATTTACCCCCCATACCAAAGTGCACTGAATTGTCTTTTCTATTTCCATGGTTCCTTAAGACTCCTGATGAAACTAGCTGCTTACCCAAGTTATGTGAATTTTCAAAGCCCTTCCCCAAAGAGTCAAGCACCCATACAAAAGAAAACTATCCAAGACTTTTAAAAATTATGTCTAAAGAAGGATAACATCTGTATAGAAAAGTTCATAAATCATAAATAGACAACTTAACATGAATCCACCCATATAAATGCCACCTATGTCAAGAAATAACCATTCAAGTTTAAAGTAATATCACAATCATCTTAGTTGGGAACAGCACTCTAGTTCTGGTGGTTGAAATAAACATTTTGACAAAATGTTTACACGGTTTTAGTTTCAAGGTATATATATATAGATAAAAGGATTTTAAATGTTATGTGTGCATTGGTGAATTTCCCATTTTTAATGTGGAAAGAAGTAAAAAATATGAATATATATTTGCTATGACAATGTTATTATGATATGAAAACTAAAAACATCCTTATGATTTGTCATCTATGATATTTCAGAATTAATTCAATTCTGAGTTATTTGATAATTATTATAATATTAATTATAGAATACATTGCAGTTATATATTAATTATATAGTTCATTATTAATAATTCAATTAGAACTACAGTTTGTAAAAATGCTATTAAGAATGTGGGGTTTACTGCAAAAGAATGCTCTCTAAACTAATCTTTGGAAAGTTCCGTTACGCTTTCTTTTTTTTTCCTTTTGGAAAAACTTTGCATAGGTCCAAAAGGTTCATGTTCTTTATCTCCTTCATTGCTTGCTTCCTTCCTTCCTTATTTTCTTAAATCATTCTGGGTGGATGGTCCAAGGGTAGATTTGAGTTTACTGAACAGGGTTAAAATGTCATAGAATTTAAGATTAAAGTCCTGATTGATAATGTTTTCATAATATTTGCAGTCATCCAAGTACCCTGAAGACATGAAGAGAGACAGGTCATTTTATGTATTTTTAACCTTTTCTCCATATGTTAGAATACTACCTGGGTAATCAACTCTACCTCTATTAGCTTTTCTTCTTCGAGTATACACTCCACCATATCTTTTCATCCCCATTTTCTATCTGCCTTATGGATGAATTAAACTCATTATCAGGTTGTATGCTGCTTTGGAATGGAACTGAGAAACTAAATTAGAGAAAAGTCCTAATACCTATGACACTCTGTTTGAGTGTTTATGTGTACTGCATACCAACAGACCTTTGACTATTGGTCAATATTTGCAACTTGCCTTCAAGAGCATCAATCCCTACCTCTTCTTTTAGCTTGAGTGGCCTCCAGACTTTCCCCTCAGTGTAAGGCTGGCTCCTTCTCTTTGAAGGGAGTCTACTTCACTATTAACAGGCCTTGTTGATAAACAATGGAAAATATCCTCCTTTCATGAATGCAGGTTGTCAGGGAAAGGAACTCTAAGTATATTTCAGTGCTCCTCACTTCCAAGATCTAGTTTTCTGAAGAATCTGCGACAACACTGCCTTAGCAAACTAGTGGGGCTCTTTTGGTCAATTTCTGGATGATAACGTCATTTTTGGTAAACATATGAATCTGATGAGCTGGCTACTTGGACAGCATGATTCAGCGATGCTGTATTATTCTGTTCCCCTTAGATAAGTTTGACAAGGGCAAAAAGTAAAAGCATGCTGTGTTCTTTTGTTTTATGGCTTACATTGTGATCATTCTTTTTCATTTTATTTTGTAAGAGCTCTGTTAGAGAACAGATGAATCTGGCCACTCTATGCTCAACAGGAGGAAGGACAAGCTGAATTTGGAATCCATCATGATGAGTCACCTTATATAAAGAGGAAAGCAGGGTGTCTGCAGAGGGAGAAGCAGTGATTGGACAAGGACACTTTAAATGCAGGAGCATATTTTATGCCCCTCATAAAACTAGGACAGGGTAAGCAGTTTAGAGATAGTCTCAGATCTCTCCTAGAAATCTGAAACAGTATCACCATTAAGGAAACAGCCCTCACCAAAAGAAAAGAAAATTAATATCTAATTATTACTTAGAAAGTAAAGGCACTTTACTGAAAAACCATACTAATTCTGAATTTGTTGCTATTTTATTTTTAAATAACTTGTTTTGGCTGCGTTAAAGAGAGGAAAATTGCCTCAATTTCTGGTTGAAATTCCTTGGTGGTTTAGACAGTAAAGAATCTGCCTGCAATGCAGGAGATCTGGGTTTGAGATCTGGGTCGGGAAGATCCCCTGGAGAAGGGTATGGCAACCCAATCCAGTCTTCTTACTTGGAGAATCCCCATGGACAGAGGAGCCCGGGCAGGCTACAAATAGTCCATGAGGTCGCGAAGAGTCAGACACAGCCTGAGCAACTAAGGAACTCGGTGGACTTTATCCGAACTACCTTCACTTTCTGCAGCAGCAACATAGACCTGTTGGGAAGAGGTGTAGGTGTTGGTTCCCACTGTTTTCTAATGTTTCTTATAAATTTTGTTCTATTTAACAGAATTGCCTTGGAGTTTGCATTATTGGGAACTGATAGTTTAAGCATGAATAACCAGTCACTTCTGTGTGTAGGATTTTGTCTTTAAGTGTTTGCTTCCATTATCCTCAGATTTGATGGGTTGGGAAGATGAACTAGCCAAGTAAACAAATTAATGATACACGATCAGTTAGTGACAGCTATGAAAAGAACAGAGTAAGAGATTTGAAAGTGATTAGGAGGAGACAGACATTTAGCTAAGTAGTAGGAAAGTGTTTTTTGAAGAGGAAACATATTAACAGAACTCTGAAGAGGCGCCAATAAGTGACAAAATGAAAAGATTAGGAAATGAGTCAGAGGAAAGAGATAGGGCTAGACTTTGTAGACCATTATAAGGAATATGAATTTAAAGTTTACTGAAAGACCACTGAAAAGTTTTAAGAAGGGAAATGACATGATTTGACTTCTGTTTTTAAAAGTTCACCCAAGGGACTTCCCTTGAAGTCCAGGGGTTAGAGCTTAGTGTTTCCAATGCCAGGGGGGCAAGGTTTTCAACTCTTGGTCAGGCAACTAAGATCCAACAAGACATGCTGCAAAATAAAAATAAAGATTCATACCAGGTACTGGGTCGAAAATGTACACTGGGGAAGGAAAAGTACTGGAAACAGAAAAATACGTTAGGAGGCATTTGTGATAATGCAGGTTGGAGATGGACATCATTTGACCTAGGCTCGTTTACATGGAGATGAAGATAAATTACCTGGTCATTATCTATTTTAAAAGACTTACTGTTAAATTGGAATTGGGCTGTAGTGCAGGCCAAGGAAGTGGAGAGTAGAAGAAGAAAATGATCAGTCATAAGAGAAAGAAAGGAAGTAAGGATAACTCATATTATAGCCTAAGCTGCTGAAGGAATATATTTAAAAGTCACAGTGAACTATAGGAAAAATAGTCAACCATGTAGACTAGTAGCCAAGCTCAGTTATCTTAGGTAAATGTAGATGTTTTCCTCTTTTCTGGAATGTCCTGCTTATTTTTATATTCTGAACATGAAAGGGAAATGTAGAAACTGAAATTTGTGTTGTACGTAATTTAAAAAATTAAAGAAACAAATAATTTAAAATGATATGACAAAAAGGTAAAGTTAGCAGATTTAAAGCATATTGTTATAACTGAAATAGGAGCTCATTTTTTACAAAATATTGACATGCAGCAAAAATTAGTAGTTTAGACATTCACAAGACTGTAAATCCATGCACTCAGCTAAATCATAGAAAAATATTTTGCAGAAAAAACTGAATATAATTTATGAGGCAAATCTGCTCATTCAAAAAACCAGTGACATTTGTTAGTTCCTTCCAGCCAAATATCACCAGGGGCACAAATCTCAATTTTATTGCTTTTGCTGTGAGTGAGAAGCTACCCATGGCAAATCCTGGGGCAGCTTAGTAAGAGGGTGTGAGAAATACTTAAGAGTAGGATCTGGGCTTTGTGTTAGCTGCTTTGGGGAGGGTTTAAAAAAGGAAAGATTTTCTCTGGCTTGGAGGCTGTCAGAAAGTGGAGGATAATTATGTGACTGAATGTCTTAATAAATCTTACCCAGAAGGTCAGAAGAATGAAATGGAGCTAAAGACTTCAGTTGAAAAAAGCAGTAGTCACTCAGCTGGAATATTTTCTCTCTCTTGTGGTTTGTACAATAGTTATGTTTTTGCCTGTGCTTAGACATGATTATACAACTTTGGTTTTGCCATGACTAATGTCAGTTCTCTGGTGAATGGTGCATGTCCAACAAACGAATACCAAGACCTAGCTATGAGTACCAGGCCAGCTACGGGCTGTCACGGGCAGTTTTTCTTTCTAGCATTGACATTATGAGTGACTTCTCCATGAACAGGTTTTCTAGCCCGTCTTCACATAGATTACTTTTATTCATTTCTTCATTTTAGGTAATTGTGAGGGAATGAATATATACCCACATAGTGTTACATTGCTAATAATATAACTTTTCATATTCTTTTAACCATAGTGCTTACTCAAAGACAACAATTTTGGTTTTGGTATTTCTTTTATTTTTCATCTTTAAAATACTGTTTTGAAATGAGAGAGGCAATAATGTGTGAAAACTAATGTTAAGAAAATCTATTACAACATAGCAGCTGGAAGACAGAAAATTATTCTCTAACATTCTAATTTGTTTTTAGAGCCTACTGAAATAACATTTGAAAAATAAAAATGTAGAACATAAAAAGATACATGATTTCCTGTTTGAAATTTAATATTATAAACTGAAAACTGCACAACTTAAAAACTGAGAAATATAGTTGATTTGGAAGACCTGCTGAGGACTTAAGCCTGGGAAACAGGCTCTGCGATGACCCTAAGGGACTGTCCTGAAGAGCTAAGGGAGGAGCCAGGATATATATAGGAGTTTTTGCAGCAAAGACCAGGTATTCAGAACATTAAAAGATAACTTAATTACAAAGAACGTGCTGCTGCTGCTGCTGCTGCTGCTGCTGCTGCTGCTGCTGCTGCTGCTAAGTCGCTTCAGTCATGTCTGACTCTGTGGGACCCCATAGATGGCAGCCCACCAGGCTCCCCCATCCTTGGGATTCTCCAGGCAAGAACACTGGAGTGGGTTGCCATTTCCTTCTCCAATACAAAGAACCCAGCATCTCAAATTAATGAGTTTAGCACTTTCCTGTATACGGGAAGATGCAAGAGTCTGGACTCATTGGTATGCACCTTAACTGTCTAGAGCCATTTTCCTGCCTTTTCCATCGTGAATCCCCTCAGTGTGCACAATTGGGGATGGCTACAGTAGCTGATGGCTGAAACATCCTTTGTTTACTGATATGGTGAGTGACATTCTTCCTCTACAGTGTCACCTCTTGGTCATAAATTTAACCAGTCTTTGGGAGGGATTTCATGTACCACAATGCAAAGCAAGCTCACTCCTAGATCAGGTGACTATTCTGTTGATAGGTCACTCAATGTGTTAAATATTGGCTTTGATCCAACTAATAATCTAAAATCTCTGGATCACCTGTTTTAGTCTGTTATGACGCAGAAAATGTTTTTCCTTGTTGCTTCTTTTCATATCTAGAGTTGTCCTAATTATTCTCAGCTCAGTTCAGTCACTCAGTCATGTCCGACTCTTTGTGATCCCATGAATTGCAGCACTCCCAGAGTTCACTCAGACTCACGTCCATTGAGTCGGTGATGCCATCCAGCCATCTCATCCTCCTTTGTCCCCTTCTCCTCCTGCCCCCAATCCCTCCCAGCATCAGAGTCTTTTCCAATGAGTCAACTCTTCGCATGAGGTGGCCAAAGTATCGGAGCTTCAGCTTTAGCATCATTCCTTCCAAAGAAATCCCAGGGTTGTTCTCTTTCAGAATGGACTGGTTGAATCTCCTTGCAGTCCAAGGGACTTTCAAGAGTCTTCTCTAACACCACAGGTCAAAAGCATCAATTCTTTGGCACTCAGCCTTCTTCACAGTCCAACTCTCACATCCATACATCACCACAGGAAAAACCATAGCCTTGACTAGACGGACCTTACTCAGCAAAGTAATGTCTCTGCTTTTGAATATACTATCTAGGTTGGTCATACCTTTTCTTCCAAGGAGTAAGCGTCTTTTAATTTCATGGCTGCAGTCACCATCTGCAGTGATTTTGGAGCCCCCAAAAATAAAGTCTGACACTGTTTCCACTGTTTCCCCATCTATTTCCCATGAAGTGATGGGACCAGATGCCATGATCTTCGCCTTCTGAATGTTGAGCTTTAAGCCAACATTTTCACTCTCTTCTTTCACTTTCATCAAGAGGCTTTTAGCTCCTCTTCACTTTCTGCCATAAGGGTGGTGTCATCTGCATATCTGAGGTGATTGATATTTCTCCTGGCAATCTTGATTCCAGCTTGTGTTTCTTCCAGTCCAGCATTTCTCATGATGTACTCTGCATATAAGTTAAATAAGCAGGGTGACAATATACAGCCTTGACGTACTCCTTTTCCTATTTGGAACCAGTCTGTTGTTCCATGTCCAGTTCTAATTGTTACTTCCTGACCTGCATACAGATTTCTCAAGAGGCAGGTCAGGTGGTCTGGTATTCCCATCTCTTTCAGAATTTTCCACAGTTTATTGTGATCCACACAATCAAAGGCTTTGGCATAGTCAATAAAGCAGACATAGATATTTATCTGGAATGCTCTTGCTTTTTCCTTGATCCAGCGGATGTTGGCAATTTGAACTCTGGTTCCTCTGCCTTTTCTAAAACCAGCTTGACCATCAGGAAGTTCATGGTTCATGTATTGCTGAAGCCTGGCTTGGAGAATTTTGAGCATTCCTTTACTAGCATGTGAGATGAGTGCAATTGTGTGGTAGTTTGAGTGTTCTTTGGCATTGCCTTTCTTTGGAACTGGAATGAAAACTGACCGTTTCCAGTCCTGTGGCCACTGCTGAGTTTTCCAAATTTGCTGGCATATTGAGTGCAGCACTTTCACAGCATCATTTTTCAGGATTTGGCACAGCTCAACTGGAATTACATCACCTCCACTAGCTTTGTTCATAGTGATGCTTTCTAAGGCCCACTTGACTTCACATTCCAGGATGTCTGGCTCTAGGTGAGTGTCACACCATCGTGATTATCTGGGTCGTGAAGATCTTTTTTGTACAGTTCTTCTGTGTATTCTTGCCACCTCTTCTTAATATCTTCTGCTTCTGTTAGGTCCATACCATTTCTGGACTTTATGGAGTCCATCTTTGCATGAAATGTTCCCTTTGTATCTCTAATTTCCTTGAAGAGATCTCTAGTCTTTACCATTCTGTTGTTTTCCTCTATTTCTTTGCATTGATCGCTGAAGAAAGCTTTCTTATCTCTTCTTGCTATTCTTTGGAACTCTGCATTCAGATGCTTATATCTTTCCCTTTCTCCTTTGCTTTTCGCCTCTCTTCTTTTCACAGCTATTTTAAGGCCTCCCCAGACAGCCATTTTGCTTTTTTGCATTTCTTTTCCATGGGGATGGTCTTGATCCCTGTCTCCTGTACAGTGTCACGAACCTCAGTCCATAGTTCATCAGGCACTCTGTCTAACAGATCTAGGCCCTTAAATCTATTTCTCACTTCCACTGTATAATCATAGGGGATTTGATTTAGGTCATACCTGAATGGTATAGCAGTTTTCCCTATTTTCTTCATTTTGAGTCTGAATTTGGTAATAAGAAGTTCATGATCTGAGCCACAGTTAGCTCTTGGTCTCATTTTTGTTGACTGTATAGAGCTTCTTCATCTTTGGCTGCAAAGAATATAATCAATCTGATTTCGGTGTTGACCATCTGGTGATGTCCATGTGTAGAGCCTTCTCTTGTGTTGTTGGAAGAGGGTGTTTGCTATGACCAGTGCATTCTCTTGGCAAAACTCTATTAGTCTTTGCCCTGCTTCATTCCCCACTCCAAGGCCAAATTTGCCTGTTACTCCAGGTGTTTCTTGACTCCCTACTTTTGCATTCCAGTCCCCTAGAATGAAAAGGACATCTTTTTTGGGTGTTAGTTCCAAAAGATCTTGTAGGTATTCATAAAACCGTTCAACTTCAGTTTCTTCAGCGTTACTGGTTGGGGCATAGACTTGGATAACTGTGATATTGAATGGTTTGCCTTGAAGACGAACAGAGATCATTCTGTCGTTTTTGAGACTGCATCCAAGCACTGCGTTTCGGACTCTTGTTGACCATGATGGCTACTCCATTTCTTCTGAGGGATTCCTGCCCGTAGTAGTAGATATAATGGTCATCTGAGTTAAATTCACCCATTCCAGTCCATTTTAGTTTGCTGATTCCTAGAATGTCAACGTTCACCCTTGCCATCTCTTGTTTGACCACTTCCAATTTGTCTTGATTCATGGACCTGACAGTCCAGGTTCCTACGCAATATTGCTCTTTACAGCATTGGATCTTGCTTCTATCACCAGTCACATCCACAACTGGGGGTTGGTTTTGCTTTGGCTCCATCCCTTCATTCTCTCTGGAGTTATTTCTCCACTGATTTCCAGGAGCATATTGGGCACCTAATGACCTGGGGAGTTCGTCTTTCGGTATCCTATCATTCTGCCTTTTCCTACTGTTCATGGGGTTCTCAAGGCAAGAATACTGAAGTGGCTTGCCATCCCCTTCTCCAGTGGACCACATTCTGTCAGACCTCTCCACCATGACCCGCCCGTCTTGGGTTGCCCCACAGGCATGGCTTGGTTTCATTGAGTTAGACAAGGCTGTGGTCCTAGTGTGATTAGATTGACTAGTTTTCTGTGAGTATGGTTTCAGTGTATCTGCCCTCTGATGCCCTCTTGCAGCACCTACCATCTTACTTGGGTTTCTCTTACCTTGGGCGTGGGGTATGTCTTCACAGCTGCTCCAGCAAAGCACAGCCGCTGCTCCTTACCTTGGACGAGGGTTATCTCCTTACCACCGCTGTTCTTGACCTTCAACGTGGGATAGCTCCTCTAGGCCCTCCTGGGCCTGCTCAGCCACTGCCCCTAGGGTGGCTCCTCCCAGCTGCCGCCCCTGGCCTCAGGCTCGGGGTGGCTCCTCAGGGTCACAGCCCTTGACCTCTGACATGGGGTGTCTCCTCCCAGCCGTTCCTGCGCCATCGCAGCCTGGCACTCTGGGCCGCTGTCCCTGACTTCGGAGGTGGGGTAGCTCTTGGCCGCGCTTAGTGCGCCAGCCCGCGCACTAATTATTCTATGTAGAGTTATATATATGATCAACTGCTTCAAGATTTTAGCCATTATTAATTTTGTCTGGTTGCACATTGGATAATACTAGATGCAATCTTACAAAATAGACAGGATAAGTAATATAGCTAGTAACATTACTAAGGTCATGGTACAGCAGAGAGATACAAAGCATTGATAATTTTAAAACAAAGAACAAATTAAAACAATTACTAATATAAACAATTGTAATCTGATTGCAATAAACCAGCTGGAGAAGTCAAATCATGGAAGGATCAGGTAGAGAGAAAAATGTTTCATCTTTGTTTGCAAAGTTTCACTTTATCCATTGTTGTAGATCATAGCGTAAGAGGAAAGATTTTTCTGGAAAATAAAGTTTTAAAAATACATACATTGGCTTTTCAAGTCATAAAATTATAAATCATATTTAGCAGTTTATTAAGTTCTATGTAATTAATCTTTATTGATATGAATGTAGTCATCAGGTTTTTTATTAGTTTTGTAATTTCTTACTCAATTCAGTATTGTTTAATTTGGCAAAAATTCCTTTTTTTATGACTCTTCTTAAAATCTTCATTTCATAAAAGCATCAAAGTAATGATTGTCTATAAGTGACAAGGCTTAAAAATGGCATGGTTAAAGATCCAATTACAATGCAATTAATCAGAAACTTGATATTTCTGTGACATATAACATTTTAAGATAATACCTAGAATTATGACTGACAACATATCACTGCATACCAGACTTTTAGGAATTCCATACAAATTTTAGAATATATGTATCAGTGAAATTTACTTATACCCTAAGAAGATTTATCTTTAATCACTTGACAATGCTTCTCAAGGAATTTCACATACCAAATAAGCCTATCTCTTCTCTGAGACCTCTAGGGATTTGTTTGAAGTATCCCCAAGTTAGCAGGAGGTTAAAAGAACTTGAGTTACAATTTGATATTAGGGAAGTTTATAGGAAATATTTAAAAATTTTTAAAATACTTGGTCAAATAAGATCATTAATCACTGTGAAACAACACTTATTTACTTAACCAAATGACAAAAGATTTCAAAAACAAATACAGATCAGTTAAAGGCAAAGAAACTCACACATCTATTATCAAAATGCAATATTTCAAGAAAACTGTGTTCTCTTAACAGAGAGAAGTTACATACACAGTCTTGTACTAGCCTACTTTTAATGAAAAAATCTATTTACCTAATTAAATTTATTCAAGCCTGACCATGTACAAAAGTCTTTTTTTAATATAAATTTATTTATTTTAATTGGAGGCTAATTACTTTACAGTATTGTAATGGTTTTGCCATACATTGACATGAATCAGCCATGGGTGTACATGTATTCCCCATTCTGAACCCCCCTCCCACCTCCCTCCCCATCCCATCCCTCTGGGTCATCCCAGTGCACCAGCCCAGAGCACCCTGTTTCATGCATCGAACCTGGACTGGCAATTTGTTTCACATATGATAATATACATGTTTCAATGCCATTCTCCCAAATCATCCCACCCTCGCCCTCTCCCACAGAGTCCAAAAGACTGTTCTATACATCTGTGCCTCTTTTGCTGTCTCGCATATAGGGTTATCATTACCATCTTTCTAAATTCCATATATATATGTTAGTATACTGTATTAGTGTTTTTCTTTCTGGCTTACTTCATTCTGTGTAATAGGCTCCAGTTTCATCCACCTCATTAGAATTGATTCAAATGTATTCTTTTTAATGGAGATTCCTTAAAAAACTGGAAATAGAACTGCCATATGACCCAGCAGTCCTGTTACTGGGAATATACACTGAGGAAACTGGAATTGAAAGAGACACGTGTACCCCAATGTTCATCGCAGCACTGTTTATAATAGCCAGGACACGGAAGCAACCTAGACGTCCATCAGCAGACTTATGGATAAGAAAGCTGTGGTACATATATATAATGGAGTATTACAATAGTCTTTTTAATGGTTCCTTTTTCACAAATCTTTCACAGCTTTCAGTATTCACATTAGTTTGGCCCCTTATTTTCCCTTCCAGAAACAAGGATTTCTAGGACAAAATAATTCTTTCCACTTAAGAAAATGGATTTCCATTCCTTATACTTTCTTTTATTTTTCTTGCATACTGAATTGTTTTTCTTATCTTTAGTGGTCTAAATTACCTATTATATTTTTAACTCTTTGAAATATAATTTTTATTATATATTATATATTACAGAAAGCTGATTTGCAATATGTTAGTTTTGGTTGTAAACCAAAGAGATTAAGTTATACATATAACCATTCTTTTCAGATTCTTTTCCCATTAGTTCCTTGTGCTTTACAATAGGTCCTTGTTGACTATTTTATATACAGTAGTGTGTATATGTTAATCTCAACTCCTAATTTATCCCTCCCTCCCACCTTTCCCCTTTGATAACCATAAGTTTGTTTTCTAAGTCTGTGAGTCTGTTTCTGTATTATAAGTTAGTTCATCTGTATCATTTTCTAGACTCCACAAATAAGTGATATGATATTTGGCTTTCTCTGACTTCTGTATGATAATCTCTAGGTCCATCCATGTTCCTGCAAATGGCATAATGTCATTCTTTTTCATAACTGAATAATATTGCAATGTATATATGTGCCACGTCTTCTTTATTCAATCATCTGTCAGTGGACACTCAGGTTGCCTCCCTGTCTTGGTTGTTGTAAATAGTGCTGAAATGAACACTGGGGTGCAGTATCTTTTCAAATTATGGTTTTCTCCCAGATATATGCCAAAGGAGTGTGATTGCTGGATCATATAGTAGTTCTCCTGTTAGTTTTTTTAAAGAACATCTATGCTGCTTTCCATAATGATTGTATCAGTTTACATTCCCACCAACAGTGTGAGACAGTTCCTTTTCTCCACGCCCTCTCTAGCATTTATTGTTTGTAGATGTTCTGAGGATAACCATTCTGTCCAGATGAGGTGATACCTCATTATAATTTTGATTTGCTTTTCTCTAATAATCAGTGATGTTGAGCATCTTTTCATATGCTTTTGACCATCTGTATGTCTCCTTTGAGGAACTATTCTGCACATTTTTTGATTTGGTTGTTTGTTTTCTTTTTACATTGAGTTATAAGAGCTGTTTGCATACTTGGGATATTAATCCCTTGTCAATCACTTTGTTTGCAAATATTTTCTTCCATATGTGGCTTTTCTTTTTATCTTGTTTCTGATTTCCTTTGCTGGGAAAAAGTTTTTAAGTTTATTAATTAGGTCCTATCTGTTTATCTTTGTTTTTATTTTCACTTCTCTAGGAGGTAGATCCAAAAAAGATATTGCTGCAATTTATATCAAAGAGTGTTCTGCCTATATTTTCCTATTAGAGTTTTATAGTATCCAGTCTTATATTTAGGTCTTTAATCCATTTTGAGTTTATTTTTGTGTATGGTATTAGAGAACATTCTAGTTTCCTTCTTTTACACGTAGCTGTCTGGTTTTCCCAGCATCACTTATTGAAGAGACTGTCTTTTCTCCATTGTATATTCTTACCTCCTTTGTCATAGATTAATTGATCATATAAGTGTCGGTTCATTTCCAGGCTCTGTTCTCTTCCATTAATCTATGTGGCTGTTTTTATGCCAGTACCATACTATTTTACTTGCTGTACTACTACTAAGTCTCTTCAGTCGTGTCCGACGCTGTGCGACCCCATAGATGGCAGCCCACCAGGCTCCGCCGTCCCTGGGATTCTCCAGGCAAGAATACTGGAGTCGGTTGCCATTTCCTTCTCCAATGCATGAAAGTGAAAAGTGAAAAGCGAAAGTGAAGTTGCTCAGTCGTCTCCGACTCTTAGCGACCCCATGGACTGCAGCCTACCAGGCTCCTCCATCCATGGGATTTTCCAGGCAAGAACACTGGAGTGGGTTGCCATTTCCTTCTCCAGCCTTGTGGAATAGTCTGAAGATAGAGAACCTGATTCCTCTAGCTCTGTTTTTCTTTCTCAGGATTGCTTTGCAAATCTATTTAGGGTCTTTTGTGTTTACATTACAATTTTTTTTTTTTTTTTGAGGTGTAAATCAAATCAAATTTTATTTGAATTATTTACATTAATTTTTTTTTTATTTTAAATTTTAAAATCTTAAATTCTTACATGCGTTCCCAAACATGAACCCCCCTCCCACCTCCCTCCCCACAACATCTCTCTGGGTCATCCCCATGCACCTGCCCCAAGCAAGCTGCACCCTACGTCAGACATGGACTGGCGATTCAATTCTTACATGACAGTATACATGTTAGAATTCCCATTCTCCCAAATCGTCCCACCCTCTCCCTCTCCCTCTGAGTCCAAAAGTCCGTTATACACATCTGTGTCTTTTTTCCTGTCTTGCATACAGGGTCGTCATTGCCATCTTCCTAAATTCCATATATATGTGTTAGTATACTGTATTGGTGTTTTTCTTTCTGGCTTACTTCACTCTGTATAATTGGCTCCAGTTTCATCCATCTCATCAGAACTGATTCAAATGAATTCTTTTTAACGGCTGAGTAATACTCCATTGTGTATATGTACCACAGCTTTCTTATCCATTCATCTGCTGATGGACATCTAGGTTGTTTCCATGTCCTGGCTATTATAAACAGTGCTGCGATGAACATTGGGGTACATGTGTCTCTTTCAATTCTGGTTTCCTCCGTGTGTATGCCCAGAAGTGGGATTGCTGGGTCATAAGGTAGTTCTATTTGCAATTTTTTAAGGAATCTCCACACTGTTCTCCATAGTGGCTGTACTAGTTTGCATTCCCACCAACAGTGTAGGAGGGTTCCCTTTTCTCCACACCCTCTCCAGCATTTATTGCTTGCAGATTTTTGGATCGCAGCCATTCTGACTGGTGTGAAGTGGTACCTCATTGTGGTTTTGATTTGCATTTCTCTAATAATGAGTGATGTTGAGCATCTTTTCATGTGTTTGTTAGCCATCCGTATGTCTTCTTTGGAGAAATGTCTATTTAGTTCTTTGGCCCATTTTTTGATTGGGTCGTTTATTTTTCTGGAATTGAGCTGCAGAAGTTGCTTGTATATTTTTGAGATTAGTTGTTTGTCAGTTGTTTCATTTGCTATTATTTTCTCCCATTCTGAAGGCTGTCTTTTCACCTTGCTTATATTTTCCTTTGTTGTACAGAAGCTTTTAATTTTAATTAGATCCCATTTGTTTATTTTTGCTTTTATTTCCAGAATTCTGGGAGGTGGATCATAGAGGATCCTGCTGTGATTCCATTCACCATTGCAACGAAAAGAATAAAATACTTAGGAATATATCTACCTAAAGAAACTAAAGACCTATATATAGAAAACTATAAAACACTGATGAAAGAAATCAAAGAGGACACTAATAGATGGAGAAATATACCATGTTCATGGATCGGAAGAATCAATATAGTGAAAATGAGTATACTACCCAAAGCAATTTACAAATTTAATGCAATCCCTGTCAAGCTACCAGCCACATTTTTCACAGAACTAGAACAAATAATTTCAAGATTTGTATGGAAACATAAAAAACCTCGAATAGCCAAAGCAATCTTGAGAAAAAAGAATGGAACTGGAGGAATCAACTTGCCTGACTTCAGGCTCTACTACAAAGCCACAGTCATCAAGACAGTATGGTACTGGCACAAAGACAGACATATAGATCAATGGAACAAAATAGAAAGCCCAGAGATAAATCCACACACATATGGACACCTTATCTTTGACAAAGGAGGCAAGAATATACAATGGAGTAAAGACAATCTCTTTAACAAGTGGTGCTGGGAAAACTGGTCAACCACTTGTAAAAGAATGAAACTAGATCACTTTCTAACACCGTACACAAAAATAAACTCAAAATGGATTAAAGATCTAAATGTAAGATCAGAAACTATAAAACTCCTAGAGGAGAACATAGGCAAAACACTCTCAGACATAAATTACATTACAATTTTAAAAAAATTGTTCTAGTTCTGTGAAAATTGCCATTCATCATTTAATAGGGATGGCACTGAATCTATAGATTTCTGTGGATAGCATACTCATTGTGACAATACTGATTCTTTCAATCCAAGAACTTAGTATATCTTTCCATCTGTTTGTGTCATCTTCAATTGTTTTCATTAGCATTTTATAGGTTATAGAGAACAGGTCTTTTGCCTGCTTAAATAGGTTTATTACTAGGTATTTTATATTTTTTGATGTGATGGTAAATGGGAGAATTTCCTTAATTTCTCTTTCTGACCTTCCATTATTAGTGTATAAGAATGCAAGAGATTTCTGTGTATTAATTTTTTATCCTATAATTTAGCAAATTCATTGATCAGCTCTAATAGTCTTCTGATAGCATCTTTAGGACCTTTATATAGACTATTATGTCACCTTAACAGTGACAATTTTACTTTTTCTTTGCTAATTTGGATTCCTTTTATTTCTCTTTCTTATCTGATTGCCATGGCTAAGACTTCCAAAACTATGTTGAATAAAAGTGGTGAGAGTCGATATCTTTATCTTCTTCCTGACCTTAGAGGAAATGCTTTTAACTTTTCACCATTGGGAATGACATTCACTATTGGTTTTTCATATATGACCTTTATTATGTTGAGGTAGGTTCCCTCTGTGTCTACTTTCCGGAGAGCTTTTCTACATCTATTGGGATGATCATATGGTTTTTATTCTTTAATTTGTTAATATGGTACATCAAACTGATTGATTTGCAGATATTGAAAATCCTTGCATCTCTGGGGTAAATCCCACTTGGTAATGATGTATGGTCCTTTTAACATATGTATACTTAGTTTTAACAATATTTAAAATTGTTTAAAATATTTAACAATTAAATTAACAATTTAGTATTATAAAATATTATAGTGTTAACCCTTAAAAATCTTAATCTCTAGTGAAAACTGACAAGCAGCAAGCAATTTTGAACTGTTTGTCATACCAGCATATTCTGATTAGAATATTCCATAACATCTAGAAACATGAAACTTCTAGAAAACATGTGAAAGAGCTGCACTCAATATGCCAGCAAGTTTGGAAAACTCAGCAGTGGCCACAGGACTGGAAAAGGTCAGTTTGCATTCCAATCCCAAAGAAAGGCAAGGCCAAAGAACACTCAAACTACCACACAATTGCTGTCATCTCACACGCTAGTAAAGTGATGCTTAAAATTCTCCAAACCAGGCTTCAGCAATATGTGAACCATGAACTTCCAGATGTTCAAGCTGGTTTTAGAAAAGGCAGAGGAACCAGAGATCAAATTGCCAACATCTGCTGGATCATAGAAAAAGCAAGAGAGTTCCAGATAAACATCTATTTCTGCTTTATTGACTATGCCAAAGCTTTTGACTGTGTGGATCACAATAAACTGTGAAAAATTCTGAAAGAGGTGGGAATACTAGACCACCTGACCTGCCTCTTGAGAAACCTATATGCAGGTCAGGAAGCAACAGGTAGAACTGGATGTGGAACAAGAGACTGGTTCCAAATAGGAAAAGGAGTATGTCAAGCCTGTATATTGTCACCCTGTTTATTTAACTTATATGCAGAGTACATCATGAGAAACGCTGGGCTGGAGGAAGCACAAGCTAGAATCAAGATTGCCAGAGAAATAGCAATAACCTCAGATATGCAGATGACACCACCCTTATGGCAGAAAGTGAAGATGAACTAAAAGTCCTCTTGATGAAAATGAAAGTGGAGAGTGAAAAAGTTGGCTTAAAGATCAACATTCAGAAAAAGAAGATCGTGGCATCTCGTCCCATCACTTCATGGCAAATAGATGGGGAGACAGTGGAAACAGTGGCTGACTTTATTTTTCTGGGCTCCAAAATCACTGTAGATGGTGACTGCAGCCATGAAATTAAAAGACACTTACTCCTTGGAAGGAAAGTTATGACCAACCTATATAGCATATTAAAAAGCAGAGACATTACTTTGTCATCTAGTCATCTAGTCAAGGCTATGGTTTTTCCAGTAGTCATGTATGGATGTGACAGTTGGACTATAAAGAAAGCTGAGTGACGAAGAATTGATGCTTTTGAACTGTGGTGTTGGCGAAGACTCTTGAAAGTCCCTTGGACTGCAAGGAGATCCAACCAGTCCATCCTAAAGGAGATCAGTCTTGGGTGTTCATTGGAAGGACTGATGCTGAAGCTGAAGCTCCAATACTTTGGCCACCTGATGCAAAGAGCTGACTCATTTGAAAAGACCCTGATGCTGGGAAAGAATGAGGGCAGGAGGAGAAGGGGATGACAGAGAATAAGATGGTTGGATGGCATCACTGACTCAATGGACATGGGTTTGTGTGAACTCCGGGAGTGTGATGGACAGGGAGGCCTGGTGTGCTGTAGTTCAAGGGATCGCAAATAGTCAGATATGACTGAGTGACTGAACTGAACTAGAAACATACCGTTGCCTCATGGCAAAATTTCTTTCCTTAGTATAGTACAAGATGTGTGTCTAATTAACCCAGTATCTTTGGTTTCTCTCTTGGTGTGTTAGTTGCTCAGTCCTCTCTGACTCTTTGCCAGTCCATGGATTGTAGCCTGTCAAGCTCCTCTGTCCAAGGAATTCTCCAGGCAAAAATACTGAGGTGGGTGGCCATTCCCTTCTCCAGAGGATCTTCCTGACCTAGGGATTGAATGTGAAACTCCTGCCTTGCACCTGGTCCCCCTGGGAAACCCAAAGTACTTGAAATACAAAGCAATTTTTAAAATAATGTCATTTACACTTTAAAAACTTAGTATCACTCACCTCCTGGTAGACGTGTAGAGACAGAAGAAAGCAGATATTATAAAAAGATTAATGTCAATTCACAAGTATTCTCTAAATTCTCTTGGGGCTACTTATGTTTATATTCCTCCTGTAGCCATCTAATTTAAATTTTAAAAAAGACTGAAGAGATTTGGAGTCTTCAGGTAGGAGTTACCTCTCTGTCTTTGAGGAGAAGGAAGGTAGACTTATCCCAGGAGGTGAGAACTCTGTGATCCTTGTGGAAGAGTTTCAAGTTCCAGCCTGGAAGAAAGATTGATTGACTGGCTCAGTTATAATTGCTGGTCTCCTCCTGTGTTCCAGGCGGCACCAAGCAAATGTAGAAGAATTCTAAGGTGAAGTTATATTGTTGCAGGAAAGAGTGGGGTGCCAGAGGAGGGTCATATCCCTGGTCTAGGGAGACAGACTGGAATGGGACAGACTACCAAGTGGGGGTCCTTGATTTCTCTCTTGGAAGGAGACAAAAGTAGGTAATATTAGACCCATGTAGCAGTCAATGTTTCAGTATTTTATATTATTTGAAATAACCTGTATATTCAATGAATTTCCATCATTTAACTTAATTCAGCAAAATTCAAGTTAACCAAAATCTGAAGAAACCATTTAGACAGGCATACCCAAAACAATGGAAAACACCCTGATGCTGGAAGGGATTGGGGGCAGGAGGAGAAGGGGACGACAGAGGATGAGATGGCTGGATGGCATCACCGACTCGATGGACATGAGTTTGAGTGAACTCCGAGAGTTGGTGATGGACAGGGAGGGCTGGCGTGCTATGATTCATGGAATAGCAAAGAGTTGGACACGACTGAGCGACTGAACTGAACTGAACTGAACCCAAAACATATTTTTTCCTAAAGAGTTCACCTGAAAATTCATGTCATTTACCTTTATTTTATAACTTATGAAAATTATACCAAGTTAGTTCTCTTTTTCTTGCTGACAAGCTCTCCAACAGAAATATTTCTTTCTTTAATACTGACTCTTTTCTACACAACATGAACTTGAAATTCATTCTGACCAGTTTACTTTTTAGAAATATTTAATTTGCAAGTGCTTCCTTTTAAGTCAACTAAATAAAACTCTTTTATAAATTTAATTTTGATAACATTATCTGGAGGTAGAGACATGTCCTATATAATGTTTTAACTTGATTAATTGATGTGTTTCTGGCCTAATATCTCAGTGCAATTTTTTATAACCTTTTAAATATTTACCCTAGTTCTCTACTATAAATGTAAAGTGGATTTGTTTGGGCCCCTTTCATGTTGGCCCATCTAATCTTAGGTAGCACCGTATCAAAACCTGTTGCTTTAATCCTAATGTCTGTCTCACTCTTTCCACTTCTTTAATAAACATCTATAGATTTGTCTTTTGGGAATGAGTCCCCTTAAATTTCTACCATGTAGGGAAGAAGTCTCAACTTTCTCTTCAGCTTTTTTTCTTTTTAATTTCCATGTTAATCAACCTAAGTAATGTTAATTACCCTTAAACATGTATTAGCATTTGTAAGGCCCATTAAGGGGAAACAGAGACCACAAGTAAGACTTCCAAAACCATTTGTTTGTTTGTTTGCTTGCTTATTTTAAACTAAAGTGAAGTTGTTCAGTCCTGTCCGACTCTTTGCGACCCCATGGACTGTAGCCCACCAAGCTCCTCTGTCCATGGGATTCTCCAGGCAAGAGTACTGGAGTGGGTTGCCATTTCCTTCTCCAGGGGATCTTCCCGACCCAGGGATCGAACCCAGGTCTCCTGCATTGCAGGCAGACGCTTTAACATCTGAACCACCAGGGAAGCACATTTTAAACTAAGGGAGTTCCTAAAATTTTCCCAGGTGGCACAGTGGTAAAGAATCTTCCTGCCAATGCAGGAGATGTGGGTTCAATCCCTGGGTCAGGATTGAGGAAATGGCAACCCGCTCCAGTATTCTTGCCTGGAAAATTCCATGGACAGAGGAGCCTGGTGGGCTATATTCCATGGGGTTGTGAAGAGTCGGACACAACTAAGCAACTAAGCACACACAAGGGAGTTCCTAGGTTAACCATTATGTGTATATTTTTTCCACCTTTGTTCCCCACTATAAGTACCAATAAGACAGCTGTTTATAATGAGAGCTCCCTAAAATTTTACCAATTTAGAAGTTTCTCTAACTGAAGATTCGTCATCTGGCCATTAATAAGATATCTAAACAGTGACTCAAAAAGATGCAAGAGGTATTCCCACAAGAGAGTGAGAATACCTGCCTCCTAAACAGGATCCAGAAAGTTTATTCTGAAAAATGGTCTAAGAAAGTAAAGGCCACTGTTGCACAGGTTGACTCAATGAAGGCTAAGATGGCAAAAAGCCCCTGAGAATTGGCACAAACAAAAGACTGCTAAGACTATCAATCTATTAGATTGACAACGAAATGTACACAAAGTGTATACTTTCCAAATGGCAGAGATCAAGTTGTCAACACACACACACACATAAAAAGTTCAGGTAGAGCATTTACATCTCAAAGGCACAGGGAGAGAAATGCAAGTTCCTCCTAGAACAACTTTTGTTTAAGGTCAGAATTCTTAAAAGATGTTTTATCAAGTCAGCTTTCTCTAACTTAACTATGTACACAATTGTTTACTGATATGGCAGGTGACTTTATCCACTATATGTATGATCTTTTACAAAAGTATGATTATTTTAAGAAATTCAAACCAGTTACAAAAGATTACAATTTACTAAAATAAAACCCCCTTACTCCCATCCCTCGGAGAAAATCATTGTTGATAAATATTTTGCTGAATATATAATGCACAGATGTATATATTTATGTCTACAAATATTAAAAGAAATCACACTGTGTATACAGCTATGTGTATAATTTTACACATAAATATACTGCATTGAGTGAAATTTTATTTTGCTGACATAGATTGACCCAATTCCATACTGATTAGATTTACATAGGTCTTTTCACCGATTTTCACCAATACCAATACCAATACCAATACCAATACCAATACCAATACCAATAGTATTCGAAAGGTTCTACTTGCATGTTTGCATATTTGTCTGATTTTTCTCTTCTCCTGCTGCTGCTGCTGCTGCTAAGTTGCGTCAGTCGTGTCTGACTCTGTGCGACCCCATAGACAGCAGCCCACCAGGCTCCCTTGTCCCTGGGAATCTCCAGGCAAGAACACTGGGGTGGGCTGCCATTTCCTTCTCCAGTGCATGAAAGTGAAAAGTGAAAGTGAAGTTGCTCAGTCATGTCTGACTCTTAGTGACCCCATGGACTGCAGCCTACCAGGCTCCTCCGTCCATGGGATTTTCCAGGCAAGAGTACTGGAGTGGGGTGCCATTGTCTTCTCTGCTTCTCCTCATACCTACAGGTAATTTTTTGTAAAACCAGCAGTTTCTAACTTCAAAATATATTTAATTTCACCATGTTCATGTTCATTCTCATCACCTGAAGTCCAAGCGACTTCAAACTACAAACCTCCCAACCATTCACCCACCTTTGTTTCCTTTCCTTAGTTTCACTTGCAGCGCCAGGACCACAGAAGAGCCTGAGAGACCTCTGTCTTGTGTTTCTCAAAGTTTCTCTATCTCAGCACTATTGCCATTACAAACTGGATGATTCTTGGCTACTATTCCAAACCTTGTAGGATATTTGGCAGTATCCCTGGCTTCTATCCTCCAACATCAATACCAGGACACCCGTTGTGATTCCATAACTTACTCCAGATATTGCCAAATTGTCTCTGATTGAAAACCACTGCTAAGCATACTCCTTCACATTCTGATCAAATGTCAATTCTTTACTAACCTGCCCTGATTACATATCCCTTCATTCTGCCTTTGTTTGTTCTGGTTTGGCATCCTGGCCTCCTTGCTTTTCTACATCAATCTCTCTTTCCCTTTGTGCTTGCTTTTCCATCTGTCTTAAATGCTGTCTCCCAAGTCAATTCCTGGTTACTTTCTCACTTCATTGGCGTCTGCTAAAATGTCATTAGAAGAGAAGACTTCCCTGGTCACCCAGTATAAAGTATCCTTTCAATTTCAATCATTCTCTCTTTATCCCCACTTGTAAAAATGTAATTGTTCCTGTCTGATATTTTTAAGTAGAAATATCTGCTTTAAATTTACCTCTTTCATATGCATTAAAATCAAGGAAGAGGTAGACTCGCAATAGAACTAGATGGGTTTCCTTTGTAGCTCAGCGGTAAAGAATCTGCCTGCAATGCAGGAGATTCCAGTTCAATTCCTGGGTTGGGAAGATCCCCTGGAGAAGGGATAGGCTACCTACACTATATTCTTGGGCTTCTCTGGTGGCTCAGCTGGTATAATAGCATTTAATATTGCTGAAAATGAATTGCCATGATGAACATAAGCTCAAGTTCAAAGGATTCAACCAAAAACTAAGATAAGAGGTGTGTGTTGGGGAAAGAGAAAGAGAGGACACACAAGAATGTGGCAAAATTGGTAAACTGAGTGCATTTACATGAAATATATGCAGCTCTTCTTTGTATAGTCTTTCAGTTTCTCTGTAGATGTAAAAATTTAACAAAAAATTTTGGAGAGCAATAAGCTATCATTTAAATATTTATTTTTTGTATGTCCTCCCACCTACTGTATAGCACATCTTTTTCTTTAAAAGTTACCTTGACAGAGGATGGGATAGGGAGGGAGGTAGGGTGGGATGGGGAGGGAGGTGGGAAGGGGGTTCAGGATGGGGAACATGTGTACACCTGTGGCGGATTCATGTTGACGTATGGCAAAACCAATACAATATTGTAAAGTAACTAGCCTCCAATTAAATAAATTTATATTAAAAAATAAATAAACAACTTGTAAATAAAAAAATAAATAAAAGTTACCTTGACTCCTTTTCATTCTCTTCCAAAGACAGAACAATAGTCTTAACTTTTTTTAGTTTGACCCAATTCATATGACAACTGAATCAGAACAATTTGTAATTCTGATTACCTATGCATGTGATTAAAAGAAGTACCTGAAGAAGCTCTATAGAGAATGTTCTTCTGAATTTTGAAGAAACAGACACGCCACTTTTGAAGAGTGTACACAAGTTTTCAGGTGTACTGGGACCTAGAGCAAAGCAGTCACTCCACTCAAACCTGGAACAGAACTACCTGCAGATCTTGGAAGATCTCCTGGGGAAGTGGAGGTCCACTGTGGCTCACAGTTGGAGCAAGAAGATTAGTAGCAGACACCCCAGGGAATATTCATCAGAATGTGGTCTTCCAGGGATTGCCATTTTGGCACCAAGACTTGGCTCCATCCAGCAGTCTTCAATGTTGAAATGCCTCAGGCTAAACAACCTACAGGGTGGGAACAAGCTATCAGCAGACAGGCAAAGTCCTCCTATAAACACACCCCTTGCCATGACCCTGCCCACCAGAGGGAAAAGATCCAGTTCTACCCACCAGTGGGCAGGCACCCATCCCTCCCACTAGGAAGCCTGCACAGTCCCCTGAACCAACCTCACTCACCAGGGATAGACACCAAAACCAAGAAGAATTACAGTCCTGCAAACTGGAGAAAGGTGATCACAGACTTAGAAAGTTAGACAACATGAGATGACAGAGAAATATTAATATATGCCAGATGACAGGACAAGGTAAAACCCCAAAAGAACAACTAAGGGAAGAGGAGATACCTGAAAAAAAATCAGCAAAATGATAGTAAAGGTAATCTAAGAAATGTTTAATAAAGAACTGGAATCTTTGAAGAACAAACAGATGAATTGTAGAATAACTGAAATGAAAAAGACACTAGAAGGTATCAGTAGCAGAATAAATGAGGGAGAAGAATAAATAGGTGAGTCAGAAGGCAGAGCAGTAGAAATCACTGTTGCAGAACAGCATACAGAAAGAATGAAATGATGAGAGTCTAACAGACTCTGGTACAACATTAAATGTACCAACATTTGCATTATAGAGATCCCAGAAGAAGAGAGAAAGAGCCTGAGAAAGAATTTCAAGAGCTAATAGACAAAAGCTTCCATAAAATGAGAAACACTCACTGAAGTTCAGGAAGCATAGAGTCTCATATAGGATAAGCCAAGAAGAACACACAGAGAAACATATTAAACTGGTAAAAATTAAAGAGAAAATATTGAAAGCAACAGAGGAAAAGTAACAGCATGCAAGGAAATCCCCATAAGGTTATCAGTGGATTTTTAAACACAAACTCTAAAGGCCCAAAGGGAGTGGCACAATATATTTAAAGTACTGAAAGGGAAAAACTGAAACCAAGAATATTCTACTCAGCAAGGCTCTTATTTATATTCAACAAAAAAAAACTCAAAAGATTTTTATTCATATTCAACAAAAAAAATCAAAAGCTAAGAGAATTCAGCATTACCAAATCCGCTTTACAACTAATGCTAAAGGAACTTCTCTAGACATAAATAAAAAGTCCATAACTAGAAATGAGAAAATTATGAATGGGAAAGCTCACTGGTAAAGGCAAACACACAGTAAATGTAGAAAATCATATATAAACAAGTATGATATCAAAACTAGCAATTAGAGGAGAGTACAAAAGCAGGAGATTGGAAATACATTTGAAATTAAGAGACCAACAATTTAAAACAATCTTGCATAAAAGAGACTGCTATATCAAAACCTAATGGTGACTGCAAACAAAATCTACAGTAGATACACAAAAAGGAAAAAGCAATCCAACTACACTAATGGTACTCTTCAAATCACACAAGAAGAGAATAAAATATGAAGAAAAGAAAAACAACCTACAAAAACAAATTGAAGACAATTAACAAGATGGCAATAAGAATATACATATCGATAATTACCTTAAATATGAATGGTTTAAATCTAAAAGACATAGACTGGCTGAATGGATACAAAACAAGACCTGGATATGTTGTCTTCAAGAGACCCACTTCAGATCTAGGGACAGACTGAAAGTGAGAGGATGGGAAAAGGTATACCATGCAAATAGAAATCAAAAGAAATCTAGGGTAGCAATTCTCATATAAGACAAAATAGACTTTAAAATAAAGACTGTTACAAGAGACAGAGACAAACACTACCTAATGATCAAGAGATCAATCCAGGAAGAATGTATCACAGTTGTAAATACATATGCACCCAATAAAGGTATACCTCAATATATAAGGCAAAAGAAGAAACTGACACTATCACAATAATAGTTGGGGACTTTAACACCCCACTTTCATCATTAGACAGATTTTCCAGATAGAAGATCAATAAGGAAACATGTCTTAAATGATCCATTGGATTAGATGGACAATTTATAGAACAATCCATCTGAAAAGAGCAGAATACATCTTCTTCTCAAGTATACATGGAACATTCTCCAGGAGAGGTTATGCTGGACATCAAAGCAACTCTTGGTAAAATATGAAAATTGAAATCATATCAAGCATCTTCTCTGACCACAATGCTATGAGATTAGAAATCAACTCCAAAAAAAAATTTCTGTAAAAAGTACAAACGCATGGAGGCTAAACAATATATTACTAAACAACTAATGGATCACTGATGAAATTAAAGAGGAATAAAAAAATACCTAGAGACAAATGAAAACAAAAAAGTGACAATCCAAAATCTATGGGACTCAGTAAGAGCAACGCTAAAAGGGAAGTTTAAAGCAATATCATCTTACCTCAGGAAACAAGGAAAATCTCAAAAAACTTAACATTATGCCTAAAGCCACTACAGAAAGAAGGAAAAACAAAACCCAAATCTAGCAGAAGGAACAAAATCATAAACAATTGAGATTGTTTATGATCAAAATCATAAACAAACAAGAGATCAAGTAAACAATAAAATAGAGCAATGAAACTAAAACCTGGTTCTTTGAATAGAAAAACACACACACAAAAAACAGTACAACTAGAAATGAAAAAGGAGAAATATAACTGACAGCTGCTGCTGCTGCTGCTAAGTCCCTTTAGTCGTGTCCGACTCTCTGCGACTCCACAGATGGCAGCCCGCCAGGCTCCCCTGTCCCTGGGAATCTCCAGGCAAGAACAATGGAGTGGGTTGCCATTTCCTTCTCCAATGCATGAAAGTGAAAAGTGAAAGTAAAGTCGCTTCGGTCGTGTCCGACTCTTAGCGACCCCATGGACTGCAGCCCACCAGGCTCCTCCATCCATGAGATTTCCCAGGCAAGAGTACTGGAGTGGGATGCCATTGCCTTCTCCGTAACTGACAACAGAGGAATACAAAGGATCATTAGACACAACTGCAAGCAACTATATATCAACCTGGATGACAACCTGGAAGAAACGGACAAATTCTTAGAAAAGTATAATCTTCCAAGACTGAACCAGAAAGAAATAGAAACTATGAACAATGTATCACAAATACTGAAATTGAAACTGTGATCGAAAAACTACCCCAAAACAAAAGTCCAGGTCCAGATGGCTTCATATAAGCATTCTATTAAATGTGGTAAAGAATCTGCCTGCCAATGCAGGATATGAGGTTTCAGTCTCTAGGTTGGAAAGATCCCCTGGAGAAGGAAATGGCAACACATTCCAGTATTCTTGCCTGGAAAATCCCATGGACTGAAGAGTCTGGTGGGCTATAGTCCATGAGTTCGCAGAATCAGACATGACTTAGCAAGAAAACAACAAAAAAATTAAACATGTAGAGAAGAGTTAACAACTATCCTTTTGAAACTATCTGAAAAAAAAATGCAGAGAAACTCATTCTATGAGGCCATAATACTTTGATACCAAAATCAGGCAAAGATATTGCAAAAAAAAAAGAAAAGAAAATTATAAGCTAATATTACTAGTGAACCCAAAGGCAGAAATTCTCAACAAAATACTAGCAAACTGAATCTAACAATAAATTAAAAGTATCATTTACCAGGATCAAGAAGGATTTATCCCAGGGATGCAATGATTTTTCGGCATCTGTAAATCAGTGTGATATACCACATTAACAAATTGAACCATATTATCACCTCCATAGATACAAAAAAAGCTTTCGACAATATTCAACACCCATTTATGATAACTCTCCAGGAAGTGGGCATAGAGGGAACCTACCTCATGTTGAGTTGATTAGCAGCTGACCCTTCCTTCTTTTGCAGCTACACAAAATATAGTTGTTTTTCCACTTTCTAACTCTTCATCGCTGACCAAACCTTCCTGTTACTTCATCTTTTATCTGGAAAATTATGATACCATTGATGAGTTTACGCCCCAGTCCTAACTCACCAGGAAGTCATTTGGGATGATATTGTGTATTTTGGTAACTCTGAGAGCTATCTAATTCCTTTTGTTCCTAAGATTCTCTTCTCAGCTTATTGTCTGTCCAATGCCTCTGAAAGAAATCACTAGTTTAGAGACATTTAGGGGGAAATGAGAAGAAATATCTAACATGAGCACCCGTTTGAATTAAGATTGATTTAAATTGGCCATAAAAAGCTCTGATTAATTAATTTAATGACTGTAGTAAATGTTGTGCCTATTTTTCTTCTTAATTCTCTAAATCATTAACTGTGTGAAAAGGGAGAGTAGCACCTTTAAAGATATTTTCTCTGTGGAAGTTGCCTTTGAGTCCTTATCACAGGGACTATTTCTCATCTATTTCTCCTTTTTCTGTTGGTAGTTCAGGAAAAAAAAATGTTTGTGAGCTACAGAAATTTTTTACAAATTTTGCTTGTAGCAGCAAAATTGTTTATTTCAGCAGCGACATAACCTGATACTACTTCAGGGGAGATTAAGCACAGTGGAAAACCGAAGTGTATGTCAGGCCCAAGCACACTCAATCCTTTTCTGAAAGCCATATAAAGCCAACATTTTTACTTGGGTAAAAAATGATGTGACATTTTCTGCTTCCAAAAAACTGTCTAAACTGTTTATAGAAACTGAATTGCTGTTAGTATTAAGACTTCAAGAAGAAAGTGATCAACTCACTAATAATTGTTTTCCATTGCCTTTACTGTGTGAAGGTAAACCGGTCATTTCTGCCAAAATAGCTAACTAAGCTTAAATTAGTCACAGGGAAATGAAGAATATATAGGCTATGTTTTATTTATTTTTATTTATTTATTTTTTCTTCATTTTACTTTACAATACGGTATTGGTTTTGCCAGACATTGGCATGAATCCACCACGGGTGTACATGTTTTAATTCAGAAGAATTGGATGCAAATATCTGGTGAATGACATTGATTATTAAATGATCTGAATCTCAGTTTACTCATCTATAAAATGGGGGAGAGTTATGATAAGGTTAAAGACAATGTATAAGAATTAAATGTGATAGTCTTGGTGGCGTGTAAGAATATTCAACATGATGCTTGTCTCATAGTCAACACTCACTAAAAGTTCATGTGCTCACACATATTTCTTCAAAGGTTTATTAATTTTTTCTACTTTCATGCATATTAGCAACTTATGATATTAGCAACTTGCTTGGATTTGGAACTTAGTAATAACTTCACAGCAGTAGTGATTTTCATGGCTCTGGCAGGACATAGTAATAGCAGTAGAAATTAGCAAATTTTCTGGCTAGCAATGCAGAGCATCTAAAACTAATATCACTAATGAGACTAGTGAACAGTGTAATTGAATTTTTCCTTTTCCCTTTTTAAAAAAAGAATAAATTCCCTTAGCAAATGTTTGCTTATTATTACTGATATTTTAAGAATTGTACTATCTTTGGGGAGAAGAGGTACGAGGGGATGACTATTAATGATTCTTTTTGTCTCAAAATATGCTATGTCACTGAATCAGTTAAGTTTATGATATGAACTGCATCTTGCTATTCCTGACTCTTATACTTTTGACAGTACCTATAAAAATTTCAGTTTCCTCAACCTCACAGAATATGGTAAGCATCATACACCTCATTTGTATGTGTGTGTCTATATGTTCAGGTTCATGGTAGAATGCACCAAAATGTTTCATAGTCAGAATTATGTAATCTGGATTTCCTGGAGCTTCATTTTTAAATAAGTTTACATGGCTACTATAATAAATCTCACTCTATTTACAGTGAAATTTGGTATCCAAATCAAACAATAAAATACATACTTATATTTGTTTTATATAGCCTACATAAGTGTTTTCTTTTATTATGTTATCTTTTTAAAAACTATGAATTATTTTCACTCTTTCTGCAGAAAAGAAAGAAAAAAACTATAGGATTTCTTTATATGTGAGACTGTGAGTTAACTATTGTTTTTGCCACTGTGTGCTGTTTATTGCATTCTCTCCAACTCCTCTGGAAAATGGAGGAGGAAAATATTGTTGGATTGCCTCTTTATTTCTCCCTATATGCTGCTGCTGCTGCTAAGTTGCTTCAGTCGTGTCCGACTCTGTGCGACCCCACAGACAGCAACCCACCAGGCTCCCCCGTCCCTGGGATTCTCCAGGCAAGAACACTGGAGTGGGTTGCCATTTCCTTCCCCAATGCATGAAAGTGAAAAGTGAAAGGGAAGTCGCTCAGTCGTGTTCGACTCTTCGCGACCCTGTGGACTGCAGCCTACCAGGCTCCTCCGTCCATGGGATTTTCCAGGCAAGAGTGCTGGAGTGGGGTGCCATTGCCTTCTCCATTCTCCCTATATATAATAAACCAAATCATGAAAAATTAGTATAATAACAGGAAGAGAACAACAAGGCTATGAGTTATAATGAAAATATGACCAAGAATAGAATTTAATTTGATAGCAATTTTTAGTTCCTTTTCACATTAATTTTGATGTAAAGCAATTAGAGATTTCATACTTTAAATATATATTTTAACATATATTATCTCCATTATTAAAAATTTCTTAGACTCAATGTTAAAATATTAAGTTTCTAATATAAAGCTCAAATAACTAGGTCTAATATTAATGGCAAGAGGGATAGTATCTGGAAGTATATACTGGAGCCTATTTTATTTTGGCAAAAAGATGTTGGATTTAAAGTCTTCCCCTTTCTGCTCAACTTAAGCTGTATATTGATAACTTCTCCTCATATAGGAATGCTCTAGTTTTTCCCATATCAAAAACTCTTTCCTAACACAGTATCAACTTGATGCTACTCAAGTTCAGGATTTACTACATTACTGATGAACCTATCTGCAGGGCAGCAATAGAAACAGAGACGAAGAGAACAGACCCGTGAACACAGCATGGGAAGGAAAGGGTGGGATGAATTAAGAGAGTAGCATTGAAACATATACATTACCATATGCAAAACAGGTAGCCAGTGGGAATTTGCTCTGTGACACAGGGAGTTCAACCTGGTGCTCTGTGACAACCTAGAAGGGTGGATGGGGTGGGAGGTGGGAGGAAGTTTCACAAGGGAGGGTACATGCCTATACCTATGGCTGATTCATGTTGATGTATGGCAGAAACCAGCACAATATTGTAAAGCAATTATCCTCCAGTTAAAAATAATTGTTTTAAAAGAGATTTATTACAAAGCTACAGTAATCAAAACAGCAGAGTTTGATGAAAGAATAGACAAATATATCAGTGAAACAGAATAGAGAACCCAGAAATAGACCCACATAAATACAGCCCACTCCTTTGAAAAAGGAGGAAAGGCAAGACAACGAGGAAGACAGTCCATTCAACAAATGCTGTTGGAACAACCGGACATCCACATGCCAAAAAAAAAAAAAAAAAAAAAGGTAAACACCGAGCTTAAAGCTGTCACAAAAAATTAATTTAAAGTGAGCAAAGACCTATATATAAACACAAAATTATAAAGCTGTTGGAAGATAACAGAAGAAAAAGTTTAGAAGAACTGAAGTATGATGATAACTTTATAGACAAAATATCAAAGGCACAATTTATGAAAAAAAATGATTAATATGCTATACTTTATTAAAATTAAGCACACGTCACTCTGCAAAAGACAATGTCAAGAGAATAATAAGACAAGCCATGTACTGGGGGAAAATATTTCCAAAAGACCAATCTGATAATGGCTTTTCAAAAATATATAAGAATGCTTAAAACTCAACAATAAGAAAACAACTCATTTTTCTTTGAAGGCTCAAAACTCTTAAGGATAATGCAACAAAGAAGATATACAGATGAGAGGTCACCATGTAAAAAGATGTTCCACATCATATACCATTAGGAATTGCAAATTAAAACAATAATTAGATATCACTACACATGGAACTGAACTGAACACACTTATTAGAATGGGCAAAATCCAAAACATTGACATCAAATACTTTGAGTATGTGGCACAACAGAAGTCTTATTGATTGCTCATGGCAATGGCAAAATGATATAGACACTTTGCAAAATGCCTTGATATTTTCTTACAAAACTAAATACAATCTTACTATATGAACCAGCAATCATGCTCCTTGGTTTTTACCCAAAGGAATTAAAAGCTTATATCTACACAAAAACCTGTATGGCGGTGTTTATAGCAGCTTAATTCAAATTGCCAAAACTTGGAAACAATCAATATATCCTTCAGTAGACGAAAAGATAAATAAACTGTAGTACATCCAGACAATGGGATATTATTAAGCACTAAAAAGAAATGAACCATCAGGCCATGGGAGAAAGTTGTGTGTGTGTGTGCTCAGTTGTGTCTGACTCTTTGTGACCCCATGGCCTGTAACATGCCAAGCTTCTCCCTCTATAGAATTTTCCAGGCAAGAATACAGGAGTGAGTTGCCATGCCCTCCTCCAGGGGATTTTCCCAGCCCAGAAATAGAACGTGTGTCTCTTGTGTCTCTTGCATTGGCAGAAAGATTTCTTTTTAAAAACCACTTTTTAAAAGACCACCTGGGAAGCCTTAGAGGAAAGTTAAATGCATATAACTAAGTGAAAGAAGCCAATAGGAAAGGACTCTGTAATACCTGATTCTAACTACGTTACATTCTGGATAAGGCAAACCATGGAGACAATAAAAAGATCAGTGATTTCCAGTCATTAGTGGTGAGAGAGGAAGAATTGATCGGGAATAGAGGATTTTTTCGGGCAGTGAAATTATTCCATATGTTACTATATTGATGGTTGCATGTCATTACGCACTTGTCCAAATTCTGTGCAACACGGGACATGGTTCTTGAGAAGGTCATGAGAACCCTCCTGCTCTGTCACTATAACCAGTGTCAGTTACCAGCCTCGTTTCATTTGATGTACCAAAAGCATTCCTCTCCTTGAAAGGCCTCTTCCCTTGGCACCCTCAATCCCCTTGGCTTGCACTCCACTTCTAGGATTCCTTGTTGGACGTCTACGCCCTTGCCTGCCTCTTTCATTTACCTGTTCTCCAACACCTCTTTTCTGCTCTCGTCAATAGACACAGCCTCCTGACTGATTTAACAATCCCTAAAGCTTCCATTTCCACCTTAATTATAATGAATCTCAAAGAGAGTATACCACCATTTTCCCTAATGTATCATATTATTCTTATTTCTAGCAGTCTTATGATTCTTTGGGCGTCCTGTAGAATCCCAAATTTAGTGTGTCCAAATTTGAGCTTATCAGTTTCATCCAGGGAGAGAAACTCCTCTGTTTCCTGAATGAAGGACATTACGTCTAAACCAGCAACCTGCGTTTACCCTCTACTTCATTTTCTTACCATCAACATCCAATCTGATCCTGCAGATTCTTTCTCGTAGGTATGACATGTTTGCTAGTTACTCTTTTCTCTATACCCAAGATGTGGGGAAACCATCATCTTTAATCTGGAGCATGGAAATAGCCTCCTTACACTTCTGCTGCTACCTGTAGCCAATTCTTCATGCGGCCTCAGAGTGATCACTCTAAAATTCTAAAATTTGAATCCTGTGTGAGTCATGCCATTTCACAGGGTGGGGGGTGCATTTCAGTGAGAATTTATTTATCACTCCTATGATTGCCATGTAAAAGAATTATTCCAAGTCAACACTGA
Organism: Capra hircus; assembly: GCF_001704415.2. Lineage (NCBI taxonomy): Eukaryota > Metazoa > Chordata > Mammalia > Artiodactyla > Bovidae > Capra > Capra hircus. The sequence goes on along the minus strand of NC_030813.1, from coordinate 87,734,145 downwards.
ACTCAAGAGTTACACTGTGGTAATCACTTACCCCAAAATGGATGCAGTCAATTTCATTGGTGACTTTGGAAGAATTACTGCTCATTGTGATTCAGATGCTTCCTTTCTTGTCCTCTAGAGGTTCATACTCCTATCAAACACAACTTTGATGTTTTGATAGACCAGAGGTGCATTTGATAGGAATCTCTACCCTTGCCCTCTAGGGTAAGACTGATTTTCTAGCACAGCCTTGGGTCTAGGATTCTGAACAAGGAAGCATATTATGTCTGTGTGAATACCTAAGCACCATATGTCAGTCTAGCCATTTAGTAATAAGGGGGATAATTTATTTTTGATTTGTCTTAATCCATATTCTATATCTCAGTGAGTTCAGAGTTCCAATGGGATAGGCTTAGCTATTTATTGGTCTCCTCAAGCCCCAACATCTACTGTCTTAATCAGTAAAATTAAGACACTGGCCATGAATGCATTGAAGAAAAAAAATAACAGACTGGGATCCCTGACAGGGCCCTATTGTTTTCTGTGGCGATTTTGAGACAGGCTGGGAACTGGGCGCCTCTCCCTGCAGTCCTGCAATGCTTGCACCTGGACACACCTCTCTTCAAGCAACAAAATATAAAGAAACTGCATGGGATTAAAAATCACTGCATGCATACACAGTTAGGACAACTTCTGGACAAAAGACACAAAGAGACCAAAAAACCCATCTGCCACTTTGGAAAGGCCCAGAGCAAAACCAGGGGGTTGGGTGCAAAAGCTGGGTACTGCACATACCTCCTGCATGCACACCACTTAAGCCACCCCTCAGGCCCAACCCTGGACAGGACCATACCCTCACCCCATGTAAAGAATAAACTTCCCCACCTTAGCGAGTGAATGAGCAAAGGAATCTGTTGTTTGTTATCACTACCCCGTAAAAAAGCAGGGTCCCAACCAAACCCTTGCCTGAATTTCTTGTCTGGCCTCTGATCAATTTTTACTGATTAAGAAGGCCAACAATCCTGGTGGGTAACAGTTTAATAAGTGGGACAGATTTTCACTTGCACTGTTTGCAAAGCCTTATAGTTTCTGGTGCCTGTTTTTCACACGTGAGACCCTGGCTTTTATCTGTTGTGTCCTTATCAGGAAGCCCACAAACAGCTGTTTTTCTAGAGTCAGAAGTGAACATGCTAGTCTTTGAAAAATAGCAGGTCTATTGAAACTTTAGCAAATATGAGCCTTACTATGACATATCTTGGCAGCAGGTATAGACAAGCTGCTCAAATTCTGTTTGTAAATATTTTGAAAGTATATTGTGGTCTGAAGGAGAAGACAGTAGAATGTCTGACCATATAGATTTCAGTGATTTAACAGGTATTGCCTATTCCATAGCTTCACATTGGCTCTTGGCTTACTAATTAGAAAATTTCTGAACATGACTCTAGGATTCTGAGAGTAAAGTCCCTTGTTTTGAAAACAGCATGTCATTTCCTTATAAATAGAGAAGCTAAGAAGGCAGTTTACAAAACCTTTCCTTAAAATGACTTCTCTTTGATCATTTTTAAAAACATCCTTTTGTTTTACTATCAGAATATTACAATAAGAAAAGTGAAATAAAAAAATTAAAGGAGGAAAAAACTCTTCAGGAGAAAGGTTGAAATCTTAGGGGCCAAATAAGACTAAAGGCAATGACGTTATGGAATGCCAGGGTAAACCTGAGGCAAATATAACAGGGAAGAGGAAACACACTAGAAAGAAGCAGATGTTAAAGAAGCTTTTAGAAAAGAATAATATTTCTTCCTACATCTAGATCAGTAATGAGTTTGAAGACTAAATAAATCTTAACAGAAGAAGCAAAGTCTCTAAGAGCAGCAGCCTGGAACTCCTCTCCCAGTGCAGTAAGAATCAAGAACACAATGGAAAGTGTGCTCTTAAAGTTACAACGAGAGCTCACAGTAATAGTTTTTGGAGAAACCACCCTTTAAAAACCGAGGCTGTTATAACAAGTGGTTACAAACATCAGGCAAATTTGCGAGTGGAAGACAAAACCAGCATAACATTCTCAAAGTATTACTAGGTAAGTTTTCAAAGTAATATAATCACTGTAAGTAGAATTTATGTTTTTAGTCTGAATCTCTTCCTTGAAATCTGGATTCTTATCAAAGGAACAGCTGACATTTCCCTTTGACATCAAATAGGCACCCGAAACTTAACACACCCTAGATAGAACATCTGATCATACGTGCCATACCTATGATCTCATCCTCAGTCTTCATTGCTGTTAGTTCATCAGCAACAATAAATTTACAATAAATGAATTTAGACTTAGCTCTTTTATACCCCATATCCAATCTGACAGCAGGACCTATCAACTATGTCTTTAAAAATGTGTCCAGAATCTAATCACTCCTCACCTAGATGACTATAGCTCTTTTTCCCTTACACCCACATAATTCATCCTCATAGAGTAGCCAGCATGTAACTTTCAAAACAGAATATCCTGTGCTCAAAACCCTCCAACTAGTACTGTAACTCTTGTACATATGTAGGAGAAAGTGTGAGTTTAGCAACATCTGCAAAAGACAAAACATCTTCGACCCAACTGTTCCACTTCTAGGTGTATAACAAACAACAACAAAAATGTGTACAAAAATGTGTAAGAATATCCATAGCATCGCTAATAGCCCTAAACAGGAAAAAGACACAAATATCCATCTATACTAGTATTAGAAAATTCTTTGGCACTCAGCTTTCTTCTTAGTCCAACTCTCACATCCATACATGACCACTGGAAAAACTATAGTCTTGACTCGACGAACCTTTGTTGACAAAATAATGTCTCTGCTTTTTAATTTGCTGTCTAAGTTGGTCATAACTTTCCTTCCAAGGAGTAAGAGTCTTTTAATTTTGTGGCTGTAATCACCACCTGCAGTGATTTTGGAGCCCAGAAAAATTGATGCTTTTGAACTGTGGTGTTGTAGAAGACTCTTGAGAGTCCTCTGCACTGCAAGGATATCCAACCAGTCCATCCTAAAGGAGATCAGTCCTGGGTGTTCATTGGAAGGACTGATGTTGAAGCTGAAACTCCAATACTTTGGCTACCTGATGTGAAGAGCTGACTCATTGGAAAAGACCCTGATGCTGGGAAAAATTGAGGGCAGGAGGAGAAGGGAACGATAGAGGTTGAGGTGGTTGGATGGCATCACTGACTCAGTGGATATGGGTTTGGGTGGACTCTGGGAGTTGGTGATGGACAGGGAGGCCTGGTATGCTGCGGTTCTTGGGATTGGAAAGAGTTGGACATGACTGAGTGACTGAATTGAACTGAGTATTAGAAAATAAAAGTAATGAAATTAAGAAGCTTGTCAAATATTAAGAACTCAATTGGGCCTCCTCAAGTAATGGGGAAATAGCAGAAGAAAACAAAAAGGTGTGATCACAACAAAATGAAGACCTGGACTATAAAAGCATCCAGAAGCAGTGTTGTGAGAAGAATATGGCAGAGTTATTGTCCTCATACTTCTCAATGCAGATGCAGTTGAGGATTCTTATGAGGCTTGTGAAGCTCTCTAGTTGACAGAAATACATGACTGGGGAGGAAGTCTTTTCAAGGGAGTGGTTTTCGCAGGTAGGCTATCCTTTGGCAGAGGATCCCACTGTGCCCCTGGGTCAGGGGACACAAAATGATCACAGGAGACAATGTGGTCTTTGTGACCAGTGGAGCCCATTCTCAGCATTCCAGCAGGCTGCTGTAAGCCTGAAACTCAACGGGGAAGTAGAAAAGAAACAGGAAAAAAGGCATTTCCAATAAAATCTGGTAACTGGGGCAGCCACCACTGAAATGTCTAAACATCAAGAAAGCAGATGCTATCCTTTGACAGAAAGGAGTATGTAGATTTTTTTTTCCCTTGGGAACTATTAAACTTGTGATACAAACTTAGCTTCTTGATGAGCTATGTCCCTTTTACTTAGTATACACTCACTGGGCACAGAGTCCATTTACCAAGGTGGAACAGAGATTTCCTCATTTATTCCAAAATTCCCCTCACTGGCATATATTTAAAATCATCAACTAAAAATGCAACATAGTTGTTGTCATGATGCCAAGGAACAGAGGATGAAGTTAAATGGAAGAGTAAATACTCCAGGCATAATCAGTAAGCCATAACATTATTTTAACCAGAAATAGTGGAAGGAATGAAAACATTGTCGTGGCTCAGAGTTTCATTATACATCATTACTCATCTGCCATACAGAAAGGAACATCTGTATTTTGTAAGCTAAATAACTCCAAACTGTGATTGTAATAAACCCATAGTCTGTTGTCAGAGTGATATCACACAACAATTGCCAAGTGCTATTTCCTTTTGCCCTTGACTTTTATTTTTTTTTTTTTTTAATTTTAAAATCTTTAATTCTTACATGCGTTCCTTGACTTTTAAACATGTGGTTTTACCATATTCAGAACAGATTACTACCTTAATGAACATGTTAACTTTAGCTGACAATTTGAAAGTCTAAGAATCCTCCTGCAATGCAGAAGACCTGGGTTAGATCCCTGGGAGGTAAAGATCTCCTGGAGAAGGAAATGGCAACCCACTCTAGTATTCTTGTCTGGGAAATCCCATGGACAGAGGAGCCTGGTGGGCTACAGTCCATGGGGTCACAAAGAATCAGACACAGCTGAGTGACTAACACTTTGACTTTCAAAATTATGTAACAATAAAATAAAATCTGATTGTTCTCTAATCAGTCTGAAAATAAATAAAACTTTAATGTAAAAACTTTACATTATAGACTTCAGTTATTAAGAGATTAGGAATTTTCATATTCTTATTTAAGTACTAATTTGCATATAGTGATAGTATGTTACACAGATACCTAATTTACCTTACACTGATGTGTTTATATCCATTATTGATAAAAATTAATATCTTCATGATATTCTAATATTATACGGTTTTATGACCACTGTTTGAAAACTTATAGAAATGAGATGCTTGCTAGTTTTTCCACTCAGGTCATTGCATTCTCTGACGATTCTTATAATGGAAAAAATTCCTTAAGTAGAAACCGTTTCTGGTAAACATCCACTTAGTGGCCTGACACCTGTTATCTATAAAACAGATGTTAAATCTCCTTTGTCTATCACAAAAAGGCTACCTTTTAATAAAGGCAAATAATCTAATCCTAACATTCCAAGACATCATTTAGTTTCCCAGAGTCCCTCTTAAATTGGAAGCATAACTGGATATAATTCTTCATGTGTATTCTCAACAGTGCAGAGTTCAACAGGACTATTCTCATCATCCCTTGAGCCAAAATATAAACTTTAAAAAACTCTGCTACAATAATAAGTGAATTTAGCAAAATTAAAGGATAAAAAATCAACACAATGATCAGTAGAGTTTCTATTACAGTAGTAACAAACAGACCAAAAAGGAAATTAAGAAAACAATACCATTTACAGTATCATTAAAAAGAATGAAATACTTATAAATAAATCTAACCAAGGAGCTGAAAGACTTGTACATTCGTTGACAAAAAAAGTTGAAGATAAAAATAATTGAACAGTCATCCTGTGATTGATCACTGGTTAGACAAATTAGTATTGTTAAAATGCCAATATACCCAAGGTGTTCTATCCCTATTAAAATCCCAATGGCATTTTTTGCAGAAATAGAAAAATCCATTCTAAAATTCATATGGAATTTCAAGGGGCCATGAGTAACCAAAATAAGCTCTAAAAAGAACAAAGTTAGATGTTTCACATTTCTTAGTTTCAAAGTATATTAAAAGACTACAGTAACAAAGCAGTGTGATGCTGGCATAAAAACAGACATACAGACTAATGGAATAGGATAGAGAGCCAAGAAAATGAATCCTTATGTCAATTGATCTCTGCCTAATGTGCCAAGATCATTAAATGGGAAAAAGAGTGTCTCCTCAACAAGTGATGCTGGGAAAGCTGTATATACACATGCCAAAGGATGAGGCTGGACTCTTATTTTAGAATATGTAAAAAATTATCTCAAAATGGATTAAAGACTGAAATAAAAGACCCCAATACATAAAACTCCTAGAAGAAAACATAAGAGAAAAGCTTCACAACACTGGATGTGGCAATTTCTTGAATATGACTGTGAAAGCACAGGAGACCAAAGGAAAAAATAGATAAATCAGAATACATCAAACTGTTTTTCTCTGCATCAGAGGACACAATCAATAGATTGAAAGGCAATATATGGAGTGGGAGAAGATATTTGCAAATTATATATCTGATAAGGTGTTAATATCCAGAATATAAAAGAACTACAACTTCAACAATAACAAAAATAAATTGAGCAAAAAATGGGCCAAGGACTTGAATAAACATTTCTCCATAGATGATATACAAAAGACAAACAAGCACATGAAAAGGTGCTCAACATCACTAATAAGCAGAGAAATGCATATCAGAACAATGAGATGTCACCAGATACCCATTAGGGTGACTACTGTCAAAACAGAAAATAAGAAACTCTGGTGGTAAGGACGTGAAGAATTTGGAAAACTTGTGAAATTTTGGTGGGACTGTAAAATGATGAAGCTTCTATGGAAACAGTATAGAAGTTCCTCAAAAATCAAAACTGCCATATGATCCAACAGTCCCACTTCTATATATATATCCAAAAGAATTGAAAGCAGAGTCTGAAAAAGACAGCTGCATGCTCATAGCATTACTCATGATAGCCGAGAAGTGCAAGCAACCCAAATGTCCACTGCAAAATGAATAAACAAAGTGTAGTATCTATCTGTGGTGGAGTATTATTTACTATTAAAAGGGATAAAAATCTTTCCACATGCTACAGCATAAATGAACTTAAGGGCATTATGCTAAGTCAGTGACAAAAAGAAATCTTGTATGATTCTACTTATATTAGGTATCTAAAGTACTCAAATTCATAGAAACAAAAAATAAAATGGTAGTTACCAGAGATTAAGAGAGAGGAAATGGAGAGTCATTGTTCACTGGGTATAGAGTTTCAGTTTGCAAGAGGAGAAAGAAAAGCTCTGGAAATTGGTTGTACAGCAACAGGAGCACACCCTACACTTCTGAACTGACACAAATGACTAAGATGGTAAAGTTTACTCACCATTATTCTCTCAGTTCATTTCAAACTTGTATTCATTATGAAATGCTACTCTATTAGGCATGGAATTCTATGCAGTTTTCCAATACTTAATTTATACTTTTTATCCAGACTGGGCAAGGGCAGTACCTCAGGTGCAAATTTTAAGGAGGTGCCAAAAACTTAATAGTCAAGATAAATAATATTTTGATGCATTATTTTTAAAAATCAAAATTCCATGAGGAACAAAATATCAAAATTTAAATACAGACAGAATCAGTAAAAGTGCCATGTCAAGCTATACTGGGACCTGGGACAAATGAAAAAATCAGTAATACTGATTCAAAGTTAAACCTTTTTGTTCTCCACCCACTGTCAGATGATCTTGCCATAATCTTACCAGTAAGACTAAATTCATCTGATCTAACCTCCATCGCATTTCCTCCTCTTTGAGCTGTCAGAATTTCACTTTTCCTTTACTCCTATCTCTGAGATGTTCTCCCTGTTGGTATTTGGTGTATTTGGACTCATCTTATTTCCACTATATGTTTCCTGATTATGTTTTTTAATTGGTAGTACAACCACACTCCCAGATACTCAAGATTCAATTTGTTACTTTAACTCTACCTTCTCTGTCAACAGTTTTACCCATTAAATTGTAAATTCTAATTGTGGATTCTAACTCAGTCCCTCATTTCTATTTCTGCTGCCACTATCTTTATTTGACACAACAGTTGTGTTTGCTACTACAATTTGTACCAGTTAAATACCATTGAGAGACTTCTCTGGTGGCTCAGACGGTAAAGCGTCTGCCTACAGTGTGGGAGGCCCAGGTTCAATCCCTGGGTCGGGAAGATCTCCTGGAGAAGGAAATGGCAACCCGCTTCAGTATTTTTGCCTGGAAAATCCTATGGACAGAGGAACCTGGTAGGCTACAGTCCATGGGGTCACAGAGTCGGACTAGAGGGACTTCACTTTCACTTTCTTTCACTTTCTGAATACCACTGAAGTGTCTGTTTACCATGTCATGCCTTTGTACAGTTCAAGCTCTGAAAGAAGTATTCTTTTTCTCTACACTTATGAACATTTTAGCCAGTTCCCAAGAGCCAGTCATTAAGTCTTCAGTGATAAATAAAGCTAGAAATAATCACAACCTCTATGGAATTTTTATATCAGTCAATTCAGTTCAGTTCAGTCACTCAGTCATGTCCAACTCTTTGTGACCCCATGGACTGCGGCATGGTAGGCCTCACTGTCCATCACCAACTCCTGGATTTTACTCAAACTCATGTCCATTGAGTCGGTGATGCCATCCAACCATCATCCTCAGCTGGTAAAGAATCCGCCTGCAATGCGGGAGACCTGGGTTCGATTCCTGGGTTGAGAAGATCCCCTGGAGAAGAGAAAGGCTACCCACTCCAGTATCCTGGCCTGGTGTCAGTCCCACATGATTTAAATCCCTAGTTTTGATCTTATTAATGGGTGGCCTTTTTATATTCTGGGAATTTGTGGAGTTCTCTTTATTATGGAGCTTCCTCACTTTGGGTGGGGTTCTATCAGTGGCTTGTCAAGGTATGAAATGTCTCTCATCTGTTACAAGTTGTTAGCTCCCAGAAAGCAAGTGCAATGTATGTACTTTCAACACCAAGCAGAGTGTGAAACTGTGTGAGTGTGTAATGATTGAATGAATAATTATTTTGAATCTCCTTATCTAGTAATTTCCCCATGTTATACATTATGTAACACTAGCCACTTAAATGCTGTTGGCCTGGAGGAGAAAACGGAGGTTCATGAACCGTCACAGACAAAATGTCTCCCTAGGGAATTGAACGTTTTTTATTTGTTCACAGGTTAGGATGTTAAAATGTTTAAAATGTTCAACATGTTCTCAGCCCTTAGGAAACCACTAGAGTGCAACCAAATACATTAACACTGTCATCTTGAAATAGAGTATATATTTTTCAAGCTTAGGATAACTATTATCTCAAATGTGCTTCTGAGAAGACCAGATAATTTATACATTAATTAAACTCAATAATACTCTTACTGAAATTGTCATTTGGAAAGAATGGTACCACATAATACTCACCAGTATATCCATACATTACAAAAATATCTTTACATTCTACAGTAATAAGTGGGCTTATATTACAGTTGATGACATAGCTTTTCTAATTTTCCAGATATTCCGGGGGGAAATTGCTCCTAAAAAAAGAGTCATCCAAAAAATGGCTAACAGACTTCTGAATGCAGTTGTAAGAAACAGTCATTTGCAAGTGTTTATTGCATACCTACTCTGCTGAACACTTGGAAAGTATTAGCAAAAAGTATTAAAGAGCATCATTGATCTTTATTGGAACAAAAGTAGAGAATAGAATTCTAGGAGAAAATATTGAGTAAACCAAAGCATAAATGTGCACTTGAACAGAGCATCACTATGAAGGAAAACAAATGAATTTAGGAATTCAAATACAATGGGTCAATTCAGGTACTAGGTCACAATAGACGTAAGCTGACAGATACTTAGGATTTCCAAATTTTATATACATTTCTTCATTTAAAAAGAATTTACTCATGGGTCTGAAATTTTGTGAAAAATTATATTTATTTATTTTATATATAGTAAATAGTTGTTTGCACCTCTCTGTAAACCTATAGGCTTAATCCCTTATATATTGCCCATCCCCCTACAGTCTCTCTAATGGTACCTCTAATTTGTTCTCTATATCTGTGAGTCTGTTTCTGTTTTGCTATATTCATTCATTTTACTTTTTAGAGTCTACATATAAGTGATACCATACAGTATTTGTCTTTCTCTGTCTGATTTCACTCTCCAAGTTCATCCATGCTCTTGCAAATAGCAAAGTTTTATTTTTTATGACCAAGTAGTATTCCATTGTGTATATATACCACTACTTCTCTATGCATTCATCTGTTGGTGGACACCTAGGTTGCTTCTGTCTTGGCTACAGTGAATAATGCTGCTATGTGTCTGGTTTTTTCTTTGTTGTTGTTGTTGTTGTTGTTTTACCAGTACGACACTGTGTTGATTACTATAGCTTTCTAATACAGTCTGAGGCCAGGGAGGGTGATTTCTCTTGCTCTGTTCTTCCTTCTCAAGATTGTTTTGGCCATTCTGGGTCTTTTGTGTTTCCATAACAATTTTAATCGTATTCTAGTTCTATGAAAGGTGACCTTGATTTGCTTTATAGGAATTTGTATTGAACCTATAGATTGCCTTGGGTAGTAAGGCTGTTTTAGCCACATCAGTTCAGTTTAGCCACATGATTACCAAAATTCAGGGTAGACAGTATAGAATAAGGAAGACAGTATATTTACTGAAAAATATTTGTAAGTAGAACTGTGCAGTTCAAATCATATCATTCTAAGGTCAAGTGTACATGTGAGAGTGACTTTAAGCAGTGGAAATGGCAACCCACTCTACTGTTCTTGCCTGGAGAGTTCCAGGGATGGGAGAGCCTGGTAGGCTGCAGTCCATGGGGTTGCTAAGAGTCAGACAGGACTGAGCTATTTCATTTTCACTTTTCACTTTCATGCATTGGAGAAGGAAATGGCAACCCACTCCAGTGTTCTTTCCTGGAGAATCCCAGGGACGGGGGAGCCTGGTGGCCCGTCTCTGGGGTCGCACAGAGTCAGACAGGACTGAAGCGACTTAGCAGCAGCAGCAGAGGAGCTAACTGCCTGAGCAGACAGCCCAGACTCTACTTTGCTCCCTAGAGTTGCACCAGAGTCCTGCATTTAGCTCCTGTCTATAATTATATGGGTAGGAGTTTTACATAGGTAAGTAGTCTCAATCCCCATCATTCCAGTGACTCACTGGGGAAATTTATGCTTGTCATCCATGAAATTTTAGGTTCTGTAGGATTAGAGGTCCTAATCCCAAAGTGAGGTGCACTCTTGCCAAGAAATATAGTGAGGGTCTTTTTGAACTATAAAGTAAGGCTGTCTGGAAACCAGTAAATGAGAAGTCAGAATCTAAATAGGGATAATATACTCTGATCACCGAAAGGTCATAGGACTGCTTTTATCAAAGTGGGAGAATATAATTCAGGTGCTCCAGTTGGGATTCTCTTATGACTTCCTATCTCAATTATAACTGTGAATGAACACAAGCCTAAAAAATGTATGGCTTCAGACTTTCCTTGTGGCACAGTGGATAAGAATGTGCCTGCCACTGCAGGGGATACAAGTTCCATTCCTGGTCCTGGGAGACTCCACATGCGCTGCAGCTCCTGAGCGCACACTCTATAGAGCCCGTGAGCAGCAACTACTGAAGCCCCTGCACCCGAGATCCTGCACGCTGCAACCACTGCAGCCCACCTGACTAGAGCCCATGCTCTGCAACAAGATAAGCCACTGCAATGACAAACTCATGCACCACAACTTGCTGCAATTAGAGAAAGCCCATGCAAAGCAATGAAGACCCAGTGCAGTAAAAAACAAGAATAAATAAATAATATATATTTTTTAATGTATGGCTTCAAAGGGCTCAGATGCTTCAGGAATGACTGTTTGGATCACACCACTAGGTAAGTTAACAAGACGTACAAAGGTAAAAGCGCAAGAGGAAGATAGAATCAGATGCTAGTGGAAGGAAAGCTAGTATCAGGTCCAAAACTAACTGCAATGACTGTATCCACAGTTAGCTCACTAAGGCTTCTAAGTTCGCTCACTCTTCTACATTTTCCCTCAAGAAGAAAGCTCCATGAAGATCCGCTCCATTTGGAAAGTGGAATTATGCCGCACAAGTTATGGACTTGGAGGTGCGCCACTCACACGTCTTTTCAAGATAGCACTTTCTGCGATGAGCATAGTTATTCTCCAGCTGTAGCACCTTCCATATCCTCTCAGCTACAGATCACAAATTGCCTTTGGCCAGTAAGTATAAAACTCCCTTCATTCATTCCCCTTCTTTCAGTGATTCCAGTCTTGTATTACTTGACGACCAATGTCTGCAAATAGCTTTTTCATGTATTTTGCTCAGTTTTTCAGTTGTTTTACATGGAGGAATAATTTCCATTCCAGTTATTGCTACCAGGTTGGAAACAGAAATCCAGCGAACTTTGAATAATGTATTTAATGCTTCCTCAGAAATCATTTATGCCTAATGCACTTAAATTACAGTACAGAGTGAAATACCCAATTAAGTCTAACTTTGGTTGCTTTGATTCAAAGGAAAATGCAAAGAAATTCTAAAACATTTCTTGTCCATAAGCTAAGAATTAGATAAACATTATAATAAATTAGGACACACAAATCATTTTGTTATTGAAAGTTGTTTGGGTAGATCCTGTTATTTAGTTAATGTATCTGATAATATCCACAGGCTTAAAAGACACATATGCCTAAAATCATACATATATATTGATACCTTTTTAAGATATATATTAGACTTTTTAAGAAAACAACCTAGTCAAATGGATATGTAAGTCAACAAAATATCAGCCACTGAAACTTTTTAGATGGATCACAATGGAACGAATGTTAAATGCAGCCCTAGGAAACTGCAATGTCATTAGATCATTAAATATTTATGTGAGAAAAATTGCTTTGAAAGAAATCTAAATATCAACAATCTAATCACTATTTTTCAATGTTATGAGGTTTTCTGGTTTTAACTTTGTAAATATTTAATGGGGCTAATAACTAGATAAATTGTGTATGAAAACTCTAATAATATAAAGATTAAATAAACAAAATCCCAAAGTCTTTCCAGTGATTTTTCTAATTTGGCAAATCTAGTTAGTAACCCAACCTTGTCTAGTGCCCTTTCTACAATTATTATGCTGCCAAAACCATAAATAGCCAATGTCATATATAACAAACATTCCCTTCTTTCCTCAATAGTTCTTATGACCAGTATTGTAACTTAAGACATCTGTTTCTCATGACTTATCTCAAAGCAAATATTGTCTCAGCATAGTGGTAAGACATTAAACTTCCCCTTTCTCCTTACACCCAAGTGTTATTTCTAGTGACAGGATTGTAATAAGCAAAGAGAATGTAGTTGAATTCTGGGGGAAATGTCAGAAAATATGACGTTAAAGATAAACCTGTATCATAGTGTTGAAGTGAAGTGAAGTGAAAGTCGCTCAGTCGTGTCTGACTCTTTGCAACCCCATAGACTATACAGTCCATGAATTCTCCAGTCCAGAATACTGGAGTGGGTAACTGGTCCCTTCTCCAGGGAATCTTCCCAACCCAGGAGATGAACCTGGGTCTCCCACATTGCATGTGAATTCTGTCCTAGCTGAGCTACCAGAGAAGCCCAACTAAGGGATAATCTTGCTTCCCTGTGTGGCTCAGTGGTAAAGAATCCACCTACCAGTGCAGGAGATGTGGGTTCAGTCCCTGGGTCGGAAAGATCCTCTGGAGAAGGAAATGGCAACCCACTCCAATATTCTTTCCTGGGAAATCCCATGGACAGAAAAACCCATGGTGGGTTATAGTCCACGGGATTCCAGAGTCAGACATGTCTTAGTGACTAAACAACAATAAGAACAAAAGAATAATCTTGCTGTTACAAGATATGGATAGAAGGAATCCAAATAAAAGGCTTGCAATTAAAGGGCACTTTTACACAAATAATAATGATAATTTCATTTTTTAAATTGGCATTAGAACCTTCTGACGTTGTTGTTCAGTCACTAAGTTATGTCTGACTCTTTGCAACCCCATGAACTGCAACATGTCAGGCTTTCCTGTCCACTATCTAGATTACAGTAAACTAAATTTCATTTTGAATTTGATTTCATATTTAAAGCATTCTTATATTTGCCATGATTAGATCCGTTGACATAGATGAAGACAGAAAGCTCAGTTCACTGAACTTGTTTATTTAGCCTGTTTTCATATAGTACTGTTGAAAAAGCTCTAGAGCCGTTCTGGATTAAAAATTACCTAAGATGATCAAATGATCTAGTGATGTGATATGTTTGTACAACAAAGTTTATGAAGTCCATATACGAGTTTCTTGGGTTTAATATTAAATTTTCTGTATTTTTACCAACCTCTATGATTCCATTTTTCTTTACCTGACCAAAACATTGTTACCAAGTAGGTAACAATGTGATTTTATCATAATTTTTAAATCATTGTTTCTTTGGAAGAAACAAGTATCAAACACATGTTAAGAAGAAAAAGCTTACTTCACTCTGTATAATTGGCTCCAGTTTCATCCATCTCATTAGAACTGATTCAAATGTATTGTTTTTAATGGCTGAGTAATACTCCATTGTGTATATGTACAACACCAATACAGTATACTAACACATATGTATGGAATTTAGAAAGATGGCAATGATGACCCTGTATGCAAGACAGCAAAAGAGACACAGATGTGTAGAGCGGACTTTTGGACTCTGAGGGAGAGAGAGAGGGTGGGATGATTTGGGAGAATAGCATTGAAACATGTATACTATCATGTAAGAAACGAATCGCCAGTCTATGTCCGATGCAGGATACAGCATGCTTGGGGCTGGTGCATAGGGATGACCCAGAGAGATGTTATGGGGAGGCAGGTGGGAGGGGGGTTCATGTTTGGGAACGCATGTACACCCATGGTGGATTCATGTCAATGTATGGCAAAACCAATACAGTATTGTAAAGTAAAATAAAGTAAAAATAAAAATTAAAAAAAAAAGAAAAAGCTATTTTGTCAGTGGAATTAAACTATGCTTCAGTTAATATTCCCAAATAATTTAGATATATCTTTTATTACAACTTGTCTGTAATGTTATTTGAAAAATAAATTTCTTTACAAACATCAATTTCATATATGAAATGTGAAAGTAATATTTAATATAAAGATAAATTCAGGAGTAGGTTTTCTCAAAAGCTTTTGGTTTGGAGAACTATTTGTTGTGATTACATTTAATATTTTTCTTATTTTAAAATAAAGGAAATATGTTTAATAAAATTTCAATAGGCAATTTAGTTAAGGCCAAAATGTGATTCAGTTATAAACAATAAAAACTCAAATTGCTTTAAAATATGATCATTTGAAATAGCTTTTCCTTCATATTCATGCAGGCGTGCTAAGTTGCTTCAATGATGTCCAATACTGTGTTACCCCATGGACTGTAGCCCTCCAGGTTCCTCTGTCCATGGGATCACACAGTGTTGGATATGCAAGAATACTAGAGTGGGATGCTGTGGCCTCCTCCAGGGGATCTTCCAGACCCAGGGATCAAACTCACATCTCTTACATCTAATCTACATTCTTGGGAGGGATGCATTTTTTGGCGATTTTTACCTTCAGAAATCCCAACAGCTTCTCACAGTGAATAGATAGGTTGATTTTATGTGTCTGGCAAGGGCAGAAGAAATGTAATCATTTTAAAATATACCCAGGCCTTATTCATAATAAACCCCTCCTCTCTAGGAGGAGAGAAGTCACTGTAACATTACTTTCTAATTCCTACAAATTTCAGCACTCTTTCTCACTCTCTTTCTACCCACTCTGAGCTGTTAGTCTCAACTGTACTTTCAGGCAGACTGAAGATGAATTCCATTACACTTCTGTATGTACTCATATCTGTGGCTTCCTCAACTCAGTTTATCTAATTTGTGAAATAAATTTTCATGTTTTCCACCTTTTAAAAATTGGTTAAAATCCCTTAAAAACTTAAAGGCCTTATCCCATTTTGGGTTTATTTTTCAATGTGTTTTCAAAATGGTTACATGGATATTTAGAATAAGGCTGATTTTTATACTGGTATTTAACAAATGACTACCTAAAAACTTGAATAATTTCTTCTATTGCTATTGCCTGTATCTGCTTCCCTGAATAGTCATATGCTGTAAAAATAGTTTTCAAAGACTCTTATTTTCCTTGTAATATTGAAAAGACAATATTTCTAAACTATAAAAACTTATGATAAAAGCAGAGACTGAAGTTTTTTATTAACTTTAATGGGAAGATCTTTTTATTTTAATATATTCATAAGGCTAAATTTTACTTTGAAATGGTGCCTTTGTCATATAAAGTATCTAACTTCTATTCCAGATAACTAAGTTTTAAAAAAACACACACACACACACAAATGGATGCTTAATATTGTCTAACATTCTTAACTGGATCCAATATATTTAAATATATTTTTCTTCTTTTAAATATTTTTGATGTATACTTATTTGCTTACATTTCCTAATTTCAAAGTGTTTTCATTCCCTATGTCATACAATTTTTGAATTTCAACATGCTGCTGTTTTTATAGTCTCATTTTAAAAGAAACTCAATGTCCAAGAATAATACAAAGAATATCACCCAAATTCCACACTTGTTAACATTTGCTGTATTTATTTTCTTTCTCTCTTTCCAATATGGTAATTTTAAAATTCCATTATTCCCTTTACACTATACTAGCTGATACTCTACCATTTGTTCACTTACTGATAGAAGAATAATTTCACAACTTTTATTTCACTCAATGGATTTGAATCCAGTACTATCAACCTTTACTTCAAAGCTAAAATTGCTCCAGCTTTGGCCAGTGTGAGTCTTTAAGCTGTCTTCCCTGTTCTATGTAAAAGTCTCTGATTTTTGAGCACCCACCTATTGTGTAGCACAAACTACCCCAAATACATAACAATGACAGATATGCCTAATTTTTTTTTTTAATCTCTACATTCAAATCAAGAGAAACATCTCTTTGGACTAGACATACAGAGCAATAAATTAAGGCTGATGTCAAAGCCTTGATGGACTTGAACCAGAAAACCAGTAGAGGGAGATATGAATTTGTATAGCGTAATAGAGACTATCACAGCAGTTAAATTAGGTGTCACTCCATAAGTGTAAGGATTGTAGCAGAATTTCCCTACTCATACATAGAATAAGTGAAAAATGTTTGGTACCTACTCAAGGCTGAGTTGCATATCATCTAACAAAGGTAATGTCAATTAGGGCTGGGTGTAAATGTCCACTGACTCCGTTTCTGGATCTAGAAGATAACTGTGGGATAGAAGTGTTCAGCCACTGCTGTAAGACCTGCTTCTAGACCAGGACCTCAGAGGCCTGGGGGAAGTAGCCACAGAACTGCCAGACAAGGAAGGGTGAACATAAAGTCAAATAGGTAAGCAGACAACTTCCCAAAAAAGTGTGTGTGCGTGTTCAGTCATGTCCGACTCTTTGCGACCCCATGGACTATGGCCCACCCAGCTTCTCTGTCCATGGGATTCTCCAGGCAAGAATACTGGAGTTGGTTGCCATTTCCTACTCCAGGGGAATCTTCCCGACCCAGGAATTGAACCCACATCTCTTGTGTCTCCTGCACCGTAAGTCAGATTCAGCTCAAGACCAAACTGCAATTCTAAATCATATAAAGAAATTCGATGACAAGGCTTTAAATATACTGGAGCTCATACATTTGAAATAATAGAAAAGTAAAAAGAACTTTAAAATAGGTATTCCAAAGATCCTCAGAGAGAGCAATGTGGAGTGTGGGGATTTTGCTTCAAAAACCTGTTCTAAAGAAATGAAAATGCTGGCTAAATGAGATAAAAAAGAAAACCATAGCAGCATTGCTTGGCAAGAGCTCATCCGTGGGTTTCTTAGAATGTCTGTATGTCTCCTAGAGTGTTCATACAGAAGCAGGCAGTAAGGAATTTGATTCCTAGAGGGGAAAGGGGAACAGAATGGTCCAGCAGGAAATGGTGGATCTCAGAAAGATCACTACTTGAAGCTGGAGCTATCAAGCTACCAGACTTCTGAAAGACAATTGAAAAACCTCTGCAAATCTCTGGGGTTAGATGGGCAGAGAAACAATCTCACTTCTAGGAACTGAGCCAAACCACCTTCTGTCTCCATGACTGCCTTTGTCATAGGCTTAGAGCCAGAACTCTAAGACATGATTGCCCGGCCTGGTTATGTCCTCTAAAGGTGAGTTTATTAATCAATGTCTTAATAGCATATTTTACTTAACATTTTTAGTTAATTGATTGATAAGGTAGCAATAAATTAGTAATGTCACACAAACAAGGGCAAATGGCCAGATGGCAGACACATAAAGTTTGCTGTTGCATTCACTGGGAGAAAACTCAGGAAGGCAGGAGCAATAGCAGGCTTGCACGGCCCTCATTGCCTGTCACACGATGATGGCAGAGAGCAACCTGACAGATATTAGACTCCAGCAGAGGGATCCTGATGATTTGGCCACGGGGCTTCAAGATAGGTCATTAAAGAAGCCGTAATCCCTGCTTATTTAACTTATATGCAGAGTATATTATGAGAAACATTGGGCTGGGACAAGCACAAGCTGGAATCAAGATTGCCAGGAGAAATATCAATAATCTTAGGTATGCAGATGACACTATCCTTATGGCAGAAAGTGAAGAGCTAAGGAGCCTCTTGATGAAAGTAAAAGAGGAGAATGATAAAGTTGGCTTAAAGCTCAACATTCAGAAAACGAAGATTATGGCATCTGGTCCCATCACTTCATGGGAAATAGATGGGGAAACAGTGGAAACAGTGTCAGACTTTATTTTGGGGGGCTCCAAAATCACTGCAGATGGTGATTGCAGCCATGAAATTAAAAGACACTTACTCCTTGGAAGGAAAGTTATGACCAACCTAGGCAGCTTATTAAAAAGCAGAGACATTACTTTTTTCAACAAAGGTCCATCTGGTCAAGGCTATGGTTTTTCCAGTGGTCATGTATGGATGTGAGAGTTGGACTGTGAAGAAGGCTGAGCGCCAAAGAATTGATGCTTTTGAACTGTGGTGTTGGAGAAGACTCTTGAGAGTCCCTTGGACTGCAAGGAAATCCAACCATTCTATTCTAAAGATCAGCCCCGGGTGTTCTTTGGAAGGAATGATGCTAAAGCTGAAACTCCAGTACTTTGGCCACCTCATGAGAAGAGTTGACTCATCGGAAAAGATTCTGATGCTGGGAGGAATTGGGGGCAGGAGGAGAAGGGGACAACAGAGGATGAGATGGTTAGACGGCATCACTGACTCGATGGACATGAGTTTGGGTAAACTCCAAGAGTTGGTGATGGACAGGGAGGCTTGGTGTGCTGCGATTCACGGGGTCCCTAAGAGTTGGACACGACTGAGCAACTGAACTGAACTGAATTATTCCTCTGGTATAAATGTGGGGTGGATATAACAGCAATACAGCGGGAAAAGATGTGGATCTGGCTGCCCTCCTGACATCCCACATAAGCAGTTGAGAGGAAAATCAGCCCACCCTTGGTATGATCAGAGGCTAGCATCCAAGACTAGCAGACAGTGCTCTATGTAATGGAAGCAAGTTGCTGGATTCACCACACTAGTGTTCATGGTTAGGTATGTACGAGTCTCCTTCTTGGCATTAACAGGGAGCTGGGCTCCATATTTTGTGGTTAGCTGGGATCTGTTGCCTTAAGCAGTTGGCTTTACTTGGTTTATGAGAAGCTTTGCAAGAGGCAAAGTCCTCTATAGTTGGTCAGCTAAAGGGAATCAGTCTGGGAAAATCTCTCACTTCTTAGAAGGGATAGAGAAAATTTGAACAATACCATTCATAAGTTTGATCTAATGAGCAACTGTAAAATATTACTCCAAAGAATCAGAATATATGCAGTATTTTTTAAAATGTGAGAAATATTTTCTAAATGGACGATCTTTTACATGTTACACACAACTCATTTTCTGCTCAAGTGCAACTTACTTTAGAAGGCACTAACAAAATACTTTAAAAGCCATAGCTGCAGAAATTTTGAAAATATTCTTATAAAATTAAAAATAAAATTAAATCATAAACGAAAGAAGTGAATTTGAAACAAAAAGATGAAAAAAAAAGGATCAGTGTGCCTAGTTGATAGCATAATGACAGAAAGAAATATCTCGTTAGTTTAAAACTGTGTATCTCCACTGTGATATATTTTGTGGACAAGGAAATCTTCAAGAAAATCTTACATTGTGTTCAATAATCATATTGCTAAAAGCAAAACTGGTACTATTTTCCTGAAAATATTGGGTGTGTGTGTTCCAACGTAGGAGCTTCTCCTAGACAAAGATGAGACAATTTAAGTATCAAAAAGAATAAAACTGATATGACTATTCTGGAAAACTGCAATATGTACTATGACTAAAATATATATAAATATATGTACATATGCATACATATCTATTATACTATACACACACACATATATATACACATATTCTATAAATCAGAAATTCCACTCATAGGTGTGTCTCCAATGAGTACATATGCTCATTAAGACTTGTACAAGAATGTCCATAGAAACACTATTCTTATAACCAAAGCCTGAGGATAACCCAAAACTCAGCAAGATAGAATGGGTAAATAAAAAGTAGCTTAATCCATACAAGGAATATTATACAAAAATAAGGATGAACAAACTTTTTATGTAAGGTATGAAATTCACAAAATTAATGTAGAATAAAGAAAGTACAAAGGGAACATACGATATGAAGCCATTTATACTAGTGTAGGAAATCTTCAAAAGTAAGCTATGGTGTTAGAAGGCAGGACAAGTTCCCCTGGAAATACTACTGCCAAATGTAAGAAACGCTGCTTGAAATAACTAATTTATATACTCATGATCTGTAGACTTATATGCATATGTTATTTTTCAAAGTCGAGTTTACATTAAAAAAGAATCAGAACTTCCACTTCTAGGAAAAACGAGGTAGCTTGCAACAGAGCAGCCGTTTCGCTAAAATCAGCTAGGGAAAAAAAGAATAGCTACAGTGAATTGTAGCCCATCAGATATATTAAAATTCCCAAGTTCAAAATGATCCATTTTTAAGGTTTATCATTCACCTTTGGGGGCGATAAGGAATCAAATTTTTATTCTAAAACTGATCCATAAAAGGAAAATATTAAGCATTTATGCTGTCTATCCTACAAGTAACAGGGCCCCCAAATACTTGGTAGAATTAGAATATAAAAAGTGCTAGAAGGCTAGAAGGAGTGGTAGAAAGAGCCAAAAGAAGCGTTATAATTAGAAAACTACCGTTTTGTAAGATAGTGAATATGAGACCTATATAATGATGGTCAGTGGCTGCTAAACACCATCGAAAAGCAGATGAAAGACTTTATGAAAATGACTGAATTCTTTGATCATTTTTAATGTTTTCAACAGATAATCAAGCTTTATGTACTTCCTGATGTGATGAAACACGAAATGCACACCCTAGTTGATGTACTCTGAAGTAGATCAAATCTTATGAAGCCTCCAGAACTAGTTACCAGTTAATTGGAAATATGAATACCAGACACAGATTTTGCAATTAGCAAAATACAGAACATGGGGAATTACACTGGACAAATACCTATTTCTTTTTACAAATGTGTTGAAGAAAAAGGGGAGAGAACAAATAGAGTAAGAGATATGAGTCTCATCAACCAAACACAACGTGTGAACTATGTTTGAATATTGACTCAAGCAAGGTAATTTGTAAGGGAAAATGTGAGACAATAGGGAAGATTCAGCACCATTTGATAATTTAAGTTACTTTCGTTAAACTTTTAGCTGTGATAATAACATTCTGATTGTTATAAAAAAAGAGTCTGTATCTTTTGAATTTCAGAAAGAAGTATTTAAGAGTGAAGTGAGTTCAAATCTTATGTTTGCTTCAAAATAATCCAGGGAAAGTGAAAAATTAAGGGATGTTTGAACATGATTGACAAAATTGATAATTACTGAATCTGGGTGATGGCCCATGGGGATTCATTATACTATTCTATTTCATATATGTTACAAGGATGTGTGTTAGTCACTCAGTCATGTCTGACTTTGTGACCTCAGGGACTATAGCAATATGTTACAAAGATACTACTAAATAAACCCATGCCATTAAATAAATCTTAAGAGAACTATAATTTCTTAGAACTGAATGATAAAAATAAATCATTTATAAACTAATGGCTTTAAAGCAACTAAAGCAACAAATTATTACTTTTAATTCATAAATTAGAAAAGGCTAAATAATTTGAAAATAAATCTCTAAAGGATATAAATAAAGAAACTATGGATAACAGCAGAAATTGATGCAATAGAAAATAGAGATGCAATGGATTCAATAAGCAATGGATTCAACCATTCAGCAATACAATGGATTCATTGCCAAGATTCA
This sequence comes from Capra hircus, assembly GCF_001704415.2. Classification (NCBI taxonomy): domain Eukaryota; kingdom Metazoa; phylum Chordata; class Mammalia; order Artiodactyla; family Bovidae; genus Capra; species Capra hircus. Next base: position 87,711,945 of record NC_030813.1, on the reverse strand, counting down.
ATAAACACAAAAATCAAAACAATAAAATTGGTAAACATTAAAAAATTGATCAAAAATATTTTAATTGATATAACACATAGCTAGAGTTGTTAGAACCAAGAAAAAGATTCTAACATGAATGAATTAAAGAAAAGATATTAATAATTTAAATTCCCTTTCTGTTAAACAGTATAAGAAATATATCCTCTCCAATTGTGAACAAGATTGCAAGCAATCAAGAAGCTAAAATCTTAAAAGAGAATAGATTCAGAAAGATAAACAAGGCTCCAAACTTCATTTGTCCTGACAGTATTTGCATATCCAGAAGAAATTGCTATACAACTGAGCCAGATTTTAGTCAGTCTCAGGAGGATAGGGGAATCCATCAAAGTCCAGTATCAAGTTAAAAGGGAGATTTTGATAAACCATGAGCCATTTTAGCTAAGACTCTGAACACCAGAGGGTGAAGATAAACTGAAAGTAAAACAGTCTCTTAAGGACTTTCGGTCCACTTGTAATTATTGAGTGGTGCAAGGAACCTCAAGCCTAAAATGTTATTTAAAGATGATATGATGGAAAAAAAAAAAAGATGATATGATGGATATGAATATACAGCCTCTCCAATACCTGGCAATAGCCAATAAAAATCCTAAGTTTTACTGATTTTTCCAAAATTGCAAAGTTTAACAAACAAAGATATATTGAAATGCGAAAATAAGACATGATAAGAAAATAACAGCATAGACATCAGAAAAGAAACCAGAGACAACAAAAAAAGAACTAGAGACATAAAAGTTTGGTAGGAAAGTATAAAAAGTGACATAAATATTTTTAAAAATTATATAAATAATAACACTGAGGAATACAGTGATTGAAATTAATTACTCAATGCAAGGTTTAACAACTAAAGACAATTTTTGGCACTTGCACAGAAACAGATATATAGATCAATGAATGGAATAGAATAGACAGCACAGAAATTATAAACCTACACTCATACTGTCAATTAATCTTTAACAAATAAAGCAAAAATATGCAATGGAGATAAGACAGTCTCTTCCGCTAGTGGTACTGGGAAAGCTCGATAGACACATGTAAATCAATGAAATTAGAGTACTCCCTCACACCATATACAAGAATAAACTCCAGATAGTTTAAAGACTTAAAAATATAAGATGTGACACCATAAAACTCCTAGAAGATAACATAAAACATTCTTGGACATAAATCATAGCAATATATTCTTAATCTTCCAAAGTAAAAGAAAGAAAAGCAAAAATAAGCAAATGGGACCTAATCAAGCTTAAAGCTTTTGCACAGCAAAGGAAACTCTCACCAAAATGAAAACAGCTCCTAAGGAATGGGAGAAAATATACACAAATGATGCAGTGATAAATGGTAATATCCAAAATATATATACAGCTCATATAACTTAATATCAAAAAGAAACAAACAACCCAATCAAAAAATAGGCAGAAGACCTAAACAGACATTTCTCCAAAGAAGACCTACAGATAGCCAATGGGCACATGAAACAATACTTGGCATCAATAATTATTAGAGAAATGCAAGTCAAAACTACAATGAGGTATCACCTCACACCTGTCAGGATGGCTATCATCAAAAAGTTTGTAAATAATAAATGCTGGAGAGGATGTGTAAAAAGGAAATTCTTGTACACTGTTGGTGGGAATGTAAATTGGTGCCCCTACTACGAAGAACAGAATGGAGGTTCCTTAAAAACCTAAAAATAGAACTACTGTGTGATCCACCAATTCCACTCCTGGCTATATATCCAGAAAAAATGAAAACAGTAATGCAAAAGGATGCATGCACCCCAATGTTCATAGCAGCAATATTTTACAATAGCCAAGACAAGAAGCAACCTAAGTGTCCATCAACAGACCAAGAAAGAAAATGTAGTATTTAAATATAATGGAATGTTACTCAGCCATAAAAAAGAATGGAATATTGCTCTCTGCAGCAACATGGATGGACACAGAGAATATCATACTAAGTCAAGTAAGTCAAAGAAAGACAAATATTACATGATATCACTTAAATATGGCATCTAAAAAGTAATACAAATGAATCTCTCCATGCAAAAAAGAAACAGACTCATAGACAGAACACACACTAGTGGTTACTGAAGGGAAGAAGAGGGGAGGTGGGATAACGGATACAAACTACTACACATAAAATAGATAAACAACAAGGATTTACTGTATAGCACAGGGAGCTATATTCAATATCACTTAACTACCTATAATGGAAAATAATCTGAAAAAATATATATATATATAACTGAATCACTTTGCTGTATAGCTGAAACTAACACAATATTGTAAATTAACTATACTTTAATATTTTAAGTGACAAATATTAAGAAAAATAATATAAATTGTAAGACTGAGAATATGATTGAAATTAATTACTCATGCAAGGCTTAATAACTGAAGAGAATTAGTGAACAAGAAATTAAGAACTACAAAAATAGAAAATGCAAAAAGCTAAGCTAAAATGACATAAAATTAAATAGAAGTTCTATAATGTTTTAACTTAAATCCTACTTTAACAAAGAAAAATAGAGCATATTTGGTAATAAAAATTTTGAAAAATATTTTAGAGTGGTGAAAAATGTCAGTACAGAATTCTAGAACTTGCAGCATAAATAACAAGAAATTTAAGCATAGAAGCATCACAGTGAAACTAAAAGAAATCAAAGATGAAGCAGAAGAAAACGCTGCAAGACTAACAGAAAAACTAATTTTAAAAAACTGTGCAGATTGACAGTTGACTTCTCAACTGCAACAAAAGAAACCAGCAAATAGTGAAGTTATCATAAAATTTTCTGCAGCAAAATAAAATTCTAACAACCTAGAATTATTGCATTTATGTATTGCAAAAATATCCTTTAATAACTAAGTAAAATAAAATTTGTTGTAAGAAAATTTGGATTTGCCATCAGCAAACATAGTCTAGAGTAATTTATAAAGGATACTATAAGCAAGGAAAAAACTCAACTGGAAATTCAGAGATTCAGAAAAAAACAAAAAGCCACCAACATTGTTGTATATGTGGCTAAACTGAAAGGACATGGACCTTAAACAGCAATGATGACATATTTGGAGGTTTGTAAAATACAGGTCCAAAATATCATGCAAGTCAGTAGAGGAATAAATGTAATTAATGTGCTATGATCCTTTTATTCTTTAATAAGAGAGTAAAATTATTAATATTAGATTTTAATAAGCAAAGGTGGCTTTTAAAAAAAGCTGTCTTAAAACTTAATATTCAGTAAACTAAGATCATGGCATCCAATCCCATCACTTCATGGCAAATAGATGGGGGAAGAATGGAAACAGTGGCAGATTTTATTTTCTTAGTCTCTAAAATACTGCAGATGGTGACTGCAGCCATGAAATTAAAAGACACTTGCTTCTTGAAAGAAAAGCTATGACAAACCTAGACAGTGTGTTAAAAAGCAGAGACATCACTTTGTAAATAAAAGTCCATATACTCAAAGCTATGGCTTTTCCAGTAGTCATGTATGGATGTGAGAGTTGGACCATAACGAAGGCTGAGTGCTGAAGAATTGATGTTTTTGAACTGTGGTGCTGGAGAACACTCTTGAGAGTCCCTTGGATAGCAAGGAGATTAAACCAGTCAATCCTAAAGGAAATCAACCCTGAATATTCATTGGAAGGGCTGGTGCTAAAACTGAAGCTCCAATCTTTGGTCACCTGATGCAAAGAGCCAACTCATTGGAAAAGACCCTGCTGCTGGGAAAGATTGAAGGTGGGAGGAGAAGTGGGTGACAGAGGATGAGATGATTGGATGGCATCACCAAATTAATGGACATGAGCTTGAGCAAACTCTGGAAGACAGTGAAGGACAGAAAAGCTTGGCATTCTGCAGTCCAAGGGGTCACAAAGAGTCAGACATGGCTGAATGACTGAACAACAACAAGAAGTAAATGATTTACCTTAGAATTTCTAGGTTAGCCTATAATAAATAGAAAGAGTGCATAATGTTCAAAATAGTAACAGTGAAAAAAATTGATAAAGAGTAATATATACAAAAGGGATAAAGAGGAAAGAAGAAATAGAAAATGTGGGGGTATGAAGAAAAAACAAAATCTGAAAGTATATTTAAATTCCAATGTATCAATAATTATAGTAATTGTAAATTATTTGTGTACTCCAGTTAAAAGTTAAATATTGTCAAACTGTATTTTAAAAAATTGTATGCTATGAATAAGAAACATCAAAAATAGAACAGAAAATTTGAAAAACACAAACGATTGATCAGGCAAAGAGAGAATGCAAGTATTTTCTATTAATATCGAACGAAACAGTCTTAAAGGCAAAAGGTGTTACTATAGATAAAGATGGTTAATTAATACAGATAAATTGTGTTATGGGCCAGGAATATTTAGCTATTTTAAATTTGTATGCACCTAACAAAATTTTTCTGTCATGAGAAATTTTATAAAAGCTGACAAAATCAAAATTGACAGGATTCAAGGAGAAATAAATAAATCTTAGTTTAAATTGGGGAGATTTTTAACAAACCCTTTCATTTATTGATAGTTGTTAAAATAAGCTTTAATGATAAGTTAAGATTTTTGAAATATGAATTAACATATACAGAGAATTTCAATAACTAAAGAACATCCTTTTTAACTATAAAATGAATTTTTCTAAAATTTAACTATAAACAGGCATAAGACAAAGCAACAAATCTAAAATGGTGAAATTAATGGAAGATGGTAATAATAGGAGAAAATGGGTGTGAGGTACATGGGAATTCTACACTCTTCAGAATTTTTTGTAATTCAATAACTGATCTAAAATAAGTTTAGACAGATACAGAGAGTATACTCATAGACCTAAGAGATGAATCAGCACCAATTTAAAAAATAGGAAAATTTAGAACATCTTTCCTATTGGATTGAGTTTCAGAGAAGTTTAGGATAAAAATTCCATGATATTGAAAACTTACTAATAAATTTATAAGCAAATTATGAGTACTATGAAATTAAAAGAACAAAGTTACAAATGCATAAACTTTTGGTGGCTTCAAAGATACAAATAATATGAATAAGAACTGGTAGTAGTCAGGAAGCCCTCAGAAAAAAGTGAATCTTCAATTCTAACTATATTTTGAAGAGAAGACAAGAAAAATCCCAAACTGTATTTACAGTTACAATATCTATAGAAATAAGAGGAAAAGTTTACATGGTAAAGCTATGGGAAATCATACCCTTAATATGTACATTTTAATATTCAATGAAATGGTAGCAAAGATTATATTAAATCCAACATTTAATAAGGCGGAAAATATATACAAGTACTATCACTGACTCAATGGACATGAGTTTGAGCAAGCTCCAGGAGTTGATGATGGACAGGGAAGCCTGGCATGCTGCAGTCCATGGGGTCACAAACATCAGACATGACTAAGCAACTGAACTTAATAGATCAAAGGTTAAGAACTTGATTAATCTAATCTACCAAAGGCACTGACATGCATAAAAGGTCTAGTTAGTCACAGCCCAAAGAGAGACAGTGTCTCTTTGTAGTCACTGTTAAGTGCAGGGCACATTTAAAAAAGAGTCAATAAATACTCTGCCAAGCTGAATTAGCATCCCTGTGCATGGCCTAGTGATTCAGAGGATCTAAGAAGCACAGGGTCTATACTGTAAACCCAGAGGATGGTTTGTTACTTTCAATCATATCATGGGCCTCAAGTAGGTAGGTGGGTGGTAGAGGAGTGGAAGGAAGGTAAATATAGAAGACATATCATTCCTATATGTGTGTTTGCTTTTAATATTTTTTCACTTACTTAAAACATTCCATAATGCCACAAAACAAGTACATCTTTATTATATTTTCATATTTACTGAATGCATTCAACAATGCATTTGTCTTTTTCAGTTTGTTTTGAGTGCCAACTATTCTACAAGAACTGGTTTCAAGTTCTGGGGATAAAAGAGTGAACAAAATAATGAAAGAGGAAAAAAAAAGGTGAAAAAATCTTTGCTCTCACAGTTTACATTCTAGTTGTGAAAATAGACAAGAAACCAATAAATAAAATATCTATGCTATGTTAGATTATGATAAGTATTATGGTGAAAGAAAAAGCAAAGAAAGTGAGGGTTTGGAAAGGGATTGAAGTTCTGAATTGAAGGGTCAAGGAAAGCCTTGCTGAGATGGCTACATATGACTAACGAGAAGCAGAAGAGAGAGTCAGCCAAGTGCTGAGGAATCGAACAAGTTCTCTGGGTCTGTGTAAGTACCTCAGAGAAGGAATAGATAGGCCAACGTGGCTTGAATGCAATGAGCAAGGCGGGGAATGATAGAACATAAACTCAGAGTTGAGGCCAGCACCTGGAGAAATTTATAAGCCATTAGAAGACCAGAACAGGACAAAATCAACAAGAATCCTTATTCAGGAAATTGTAATACAATTCCCAGAGGAATTCACTCTGCTTCTTAAGTCAACTAATAACAGAATATTGAAAATGTGAAACTTATTGGCAAGTATGGCCAGAGTATCGGTCTTCATTGTGTGAGTTTTTATATTGCAACAGAGAAATGTCAGGTCTGAATCATCAGTTAACATGATCTGTTTGGAGAAGTCAGTTTATTTCTAATGGTATGTATGGGAGGTTTTAACATGATTCTACAAGCATTCTACTTTACATACAAAATCTAATTAGAAATGTTTATATTCATTGCCAGTGGAGACCTAGATGATTTTAGCTGTATATGTTTTACAAGGTTGTCATTAACTTAATATTCAAATTTCATCAAGAATTTACTGAAAGTACAGAAGGAATAAGTTTATGAGAGTGTGCTGCCTTCTGACTGTGAAATCTGAATCATAGAACATAGACAATTGGGTAACAGCATTGCAGATATATAGATTTGCAGAATTTTAACTCTGGCCCAGTTATTTTGCCAATAAAATAAGAGGCTCCTCAGTTCTATTATGATATCACTGCAATAAAAGTCTTTATCTTTTTTGACCTGCCTTTGGCCAGAGCTTCTTTATAGTTTTCTGGTTTTAGTTCCCTACCACTCACCCTCTTGTATTATAGGTGAGAACGTATTAACCATTTTGATACTCTCTTCAATAGCCTTTGTTCACTCTTTTTTTTTTTTCTTCTCTCTTTGGTTGCTTTTTTTTTTTTTTTAGTTTTTTATTTTTTAAATTTTAACATCTTTAATTCTTACATGTGTTCCCAAACATGAACCCCCCTCCCGCCTCCCTCCCCATAACATCTCTCTGGGTCATCCCCATGCACCAGCCCCAAGCATGCTGTATCCTGTGTCAGACGTAGACTGGCGATTCAATTCTTACATGATAGTATACATGTTGATTATCCAGATCTTCTTTACCTACTCTATGCTCCTAGGCTGAGTGTGGACTCTACACAATGAATCTCCTGTTGAGATTAATCTCTGGGAAAGGAACCTGACATTCTGATCCTGTGTCTCCTGTGGAACCTACAAATGTGTATTTTTTTAAATGCTCCAGATGATTCAGGGAGCAGATCAGCAGGAATTGACCCTCTTCTTTCACCTGAGAATCATCACTTAAGAGCGCAGGACTAGAAACCAAAGAGATTAAGGCTTAAATTCTGTTTTACAATTTTAGTTGTGTGGCCTTCAACAATTTGCTATTCTCTTTAAGTATTAGAATCCCCATTTGAAAGGGGGAGTAACAGCACTGATCTTTCAGTGAGGAATAAATTGGGAGATATATTATGAGAACCTAAGATAATTCCAAGCGCATTATAGGTAATCAGTAGAGCAGATTGGAGACGGTGAAGTAGGAGTAGGAGTAGAAGCTGGAGTAGGGGTAATGGTGATGAATATAAAAAGGATCTATAGGAACTTGGGAGATAGAATCACCAGGACCTGTTGACTGAGTAGGTGAGGAGTATGAGGGAGGGGGTCAGGGAGAAAGCAAAGTTGAAGCCTTCACCGAGATGTCGGAGAAGAGTTATGTGAGTATGAGGTGCCTGTGGGATCTTGGGGGAAGACATGCGAGTGGCCATAAAATACATGGATCTATTGTCCATAAGCATGAAAAGGCTAAAAATAAAAATTCTCTATCAGCAGATAGAGGACCTGGAAATGGTGGCGGATGATAAGTGTTGGCTCTTTCAATTTAAATTATTTGACCACCCTGGAAGTGTACTTTAAGCTAGAGACTAGAAATATAAAGACATTTCATGGATCCCTTTGCAACTTAGTTTTAACATATGACGTAGATTCCACTGAAGAAGTGTACCTTGGTCTGGAAGCAGAATTCAGCCTTATGAGGAAAAGATATACTTTCTCTGTTTCTGTTGGTAGGCCCAGTTTGGGGTATGTTTGGTTTTGCTTTGCAGCTCCAACAGAAGTCCTTAGCTTAATGTGTGTCAAGAGTTAGGCATGGAACAGCCTTATGCTGGGAGAGATTATACAGAGGCCATGTGGCCCTATGGGGCTTCCCTTGTGGTACAGCCGGTAAAGAATCTGCCTGCAATGCGGGAGAACTAGGTTCAATCCCTGGGTTGGGAAGATCCCTTGGAGAAGGGAAAGGCTACCCACTCCAGTATTCTAGCCTGGAGTAGCTCCTAGTCACATGTGACTATTGATCACTTGAAATATGGTTAGTGCAACTAAGGATTTGAATTATTGATTTTATTTAATTTTAGCTAATTTAAATTTAAACAAATAGCCACATGCAGTTAATGGCTATCATGTTGGACAGCACAGTTCTAGACCATCCAGTGATTCTGTAAACAGCTAATTCCCTGGATTACATTCTTTCCACCTGAAGAAATTAGAGTGGTTTCTGTTATCTGGGATTAAAGATTGATTAATACGTGAAAGCTTAGAATTTATAAAGATAGACTAATAAAAGCCCTAGATAATGCCAAGGGTAAAGCTTAAAAAGAATGGCCATAAAAGGAAATAAAGAAAAATAGAAAATGAAAAGAAAGAGAGAGATACAAGAAAAATTGTGCAATATTAACCAAAAGAGGAGAGTCTTTTAATAAGAGGAAAATGGTCCACCAAGGGAAAAATAAGTAAAGTATCTAAAATATATTGGGTCAAGCAGTTGGCCATGAAGGACGCAAATTGTATAACCAGGATGAATTTTGCTTTATCCTTCTTTTGCATGACTGTCCCCTCCCCCAATATCTTTGGGGGTTTAGCAACTTGTGTTCATGAGCCTGGTGTTTGGGTTTGGGTATGAGAATGTGGAGGTGCCAAGAGAGTAGCTTATAGTCCCAATTCTGCTGCTTACTGTTCATGCCATTGAGGAAATGACAACTTCTTTCATGCCTTCATGAAAGGGGAGGGGAGGGGGTGGACAGGAATAATAATAACCCTTGTGAAGAGTAAATGAAATGTTGATGTAAGAGTGTTTGCAAGCTGGAAAGAACTACGCATGATGTGAACCAAAAGCATCTATCTCAAAACCATTCTTAAAGCATTCTCAGATCTCACCTGGTATACTAAGATATCTACAGGAAAGAATGAGTGAGTAAATAAAAGTCTGATTAAAGGAAAACAGGAGCATCTAAAAAAAAACTGACAAATTGAATTTTGATAGAGTAAGGATAAATGTTAGTATGAGAGATGTCTGAAGGAAGCAGTCTCATCCAAAAGCTGAAAAATATGAAGAAATATGAACATGCAGCAGTGGGCAGGAATCAGAGAAACACAGTACACCTCTGTGAACAAAACAGGCAGAAAGAAAGCAATTAGAAGGGCTTTGACCTAGAAAAGTATTCTCTGCAATAAATAAGGAGCTTGTAGTGTTTATCCTTATAGTTAATATTTCTCTCAGTGTTTTGATTATGTATTCCCTAAGGCAAGCTTTCTTGAGCTAGGCATTCAGAGTACAGTACATAGAACTCAAAATGATTTGTAAAATAGTCAGAGACCAGAAGAATTGAAGACTTGGTAAAAAAGTCAAGATCTGGATATTCAACTAACATATTGAATTAAGTGGGCAAAGAGATAAATAGGGAAAAAAATCACAATATTAGTAAATGGTAGCCACAATTTATATTTTTTTGTTTGGTTTCTGCAATAATTGATAAAATCTCAATTCTCATTCCAATTTTCTACCTCTCAAGGGAAAGCAAATCAGGTATCACAATCAATTTGACTTTTTTTTTAATTCCTTTAAAATGCAGCAAGGGATTCAGTTAACAGTGGTGGGTAAAATCTATTTTTATTCCACTCCATTATGAAACAACACAGAATCAATGCAAAGACTGAAAAACAGAGGGAAAAAAAAAAAAAAAACTTTTCCATTGCAAAGGTCAAGAATCTTGAATTGAATTGTGATGAATATTTGGTAAATAAAATAGAAGTCTTTTCTTTAGATATAAGCCCACAGCATTTCCTTAGGCTTCACTCTGGCAATCCATGTTGATGCATCTATATTGAATAATTTAACTTTGCAATATATTGTCTATACTTTCAAATTTCATTTTTTTAAGTGGAGCAAAAAATTGATGACATGAAAAAACCTGAGTTCAGAATCCTTCTCAATTTCTTTGGCTTTTTGCACCTAATTTAGAGTAATTGTTAGTGATTTCCCCCTTATCACTTCTTTCAAAAACATTCGATTGAGTTTCAACAAACAACCCTTTTTAAATATTATTTTACATAGAATTTTAACTAAATTACCAGATAAATAGAAATATAAGTGACATAAACAGATTTGCATACAAATACACTGATTTTAGTGAGCACACAAAGCAGCTTAGGAGAGCAGGAGAGCAGAGAGATGCTAGAGCAGTACCCTTTAGCCATTAGCCCTAAAATCAGACCAGCCTAGATCATGAAGTCACTACATGGTAAAGAGCTACACTGAGTTATCACATTTTGTGTAGGCACCAAGTAAATTTAGGTTATATCAAGCTATTGAGAGGTTGGAGTTCTATGCTAATTCAGCATAACCTAATTATTACACCAATCCTGAAAACTCTTAAGTCTGCCATATTTTAGAGTTTTCATCTACTCTTGCAGCTAACTTTGTCATGTTTCAAGCTCTGTCCAATGAGAGTTAAGATATCTGTAGGAGTAACTGAGAAAAAAAGTTCACTTTCCTCATTAAAAGGACAAATGCAATTGACTCTGTATTTTACTTACTTGACTGTAAACATCTTATGATCATAGATGACAATATGAGGACAGAAGGTCCACATGCTAAGGATTATAAAGAAGGAAAAAATAGCCTGGATTTGTTGAGCAGTTTCATTGATACCAATATCGTAAGCAATTATCCACCTACTTCTGAATTTCTTGTTATGTGCAGAAAGGATATTTTTTGAACAGACTATTTGATAAGTTAAAGTTGAGTAATACATACTATAATATATAAATATACACGCCATGTCTTCTTTATCCATTCCTCTATTGATGGTACATATGTTGCTTCCATATCTTAGCTACTGTAAATAATGCTACAATCAACAGAGGTACATGTCTCTTTTCTTTTTTATTGGAATATAACTGTTTATAATGTTACATTAGTTGCTGTGGTACATCATCATAATTCAGCCACACGTATACACATATCTGCTCCCTCTTGAGTCATCCTCCCACCTTCACCCCCACTGCGTCCATCTAGGTCATGACAGTGCACCAAGCTGAGCTGCCTGTGCTATCCAAATCTCCTGTTAGCTATCTGTTTCGCACATGGTATTGTATATATGTCAGTGTTAATCTCTCAGCCCATACCCCACCTTCCTCCCTTACACTATGTCCACAACTCTAAACCATAACTCAAAAAGACACATGTACCCCGATGTTTGCTGAAACATTAATTACAATAATGAGGACATGGAAGCAGCCCAGATGTCCACTGACAGATAAATGGATAAAGAAGATGGAATATATGCAGTGGAGTATTACTCAGCCTTAAAAAGGAACAAATGTGAGTCAGTTCTAGTGAGGTGGATGAACCTAGAGCTTGTCATAAAGAGTGAAGTAAGTCAGAGAGAGGAAAACAAATATCGTATATTAACACACATAGATGAAATCTAGAAAAATGGTACTGATGAACCTATTTGCAGGGAAGGAATAGAGGTACAGACATATATCTTTTCTAACTAGTGTTTTTGGTTTTTTATGTAAATATCCAGGAATGGAATTGCAGGGTCATATGGTAGATGGACAGGGAGGCCTGACGTGCTGCAGTTCTTGGGGTTGCAAAGAGTCGGACACGACTGAGCGACTGAACTGAACTGAACTGAATACTTTTCTCTATAGTGGTTGTACCAAATTACATTCCCACCAATGGTGTGTGAGAGTCCCCTTTTCTCCACATCTGCATCAACACTTGTTATTTGCTGTCGTTTTTTATAACAGTTCTGACAGGTTTGAGATGATATACGAGTGTGTTCTTTAATTTCCCTGATGATTAGTGCCACTGAGCATCTTTTCATGTGCCTGTTGGCTAAATATATGTCTTCTTTGGAGAAATGTCTGTCACATTCTCTGTCCATTTTTTAATCAGGTTGTCTGTTTTTTAGATGTTGAGTCATGTGAATTCTTTGTATATTTTGGACTTTAGCCCCTTACTGGATATATCATTTACAAATATCTTCTCCTATGAAACAGCCAGCCTCTTCATTTTATTGATAGTTTCCTTCTCTTTGCAAAAGCTTTTCAGTTCAATATAGTCCCATTTGTTTATTTTTGCTTTTGTTTTCCTTGCCGGAGGAGATCTGTTAATCAGAGAGTCTGTTAGAGTTTAAAACATTCCTAACAGATACAGGAATCTAAACCCATCCTATTTAAAGTCTGATCAGCTTACAAGGAAATAATAAGCTGAGTCAGAGTGTAAAGTAGCTGTGTCCTTAAGCACACTGTTTTCATTTATACATAGCAAGTGTTTTGACTTACAATCGCAAGCTCCTTATAATTTGAAACTGGTTACAGCCAGTAGCAGGCTGGCTACTTAAAGTAGCACAATTCCAGTTACTCTGAATAAAATGTTTAAATACTGTTTTTGTAATCTGTGCTCCATTTCTAGTACTATTCAAGCTGGTAGCATAATTTCAAGGTATAATGAACAATTTACTATTGAAAATCCTGAATTTTTTTTCTGATAGATTTGACAAGTTTCACTGTCTCTAACTGCAATTTCTGTGGCACATAACCCTTGTATACACAATAACTTTTCATTTCTCTGCATCAGAGAATAATTTTAAAGATATTTCAAGTATAAATTAAGGTGTCACATTTAAGAAAAATGTGACAGAAATTTAATACAAGTATCAAAAATGACGGTTCATATTACATAAGCAATGACAACTATGTCACAATGAACTCCTCTGCCAAGTGTCTGAGGACTTTTCTTTAATATAAAACAAAGGATGTGTCTTTATATTAGAAACTTAAAAATGGAAAAGAAAATGTGTCCTAAAGCCGGCACAATATGTTTTTTTTTAACAGTTTTACCCATAGAATTCAGTGAATAAAGAAAATGTCATGATTTTAGATTATTAGTTTCCTTGTTTAATCATAGTCCTTTAAGTCTATACTACAATCATAGTTGTAAAGTTAAATGTGAATATGAAAATATAAAACATTGGCCATAACACCAGAACTCAGAGAATCTGAACATCTATGTAGATAAAAGGAGAATTGCTCTGATAAAGTGCTGTCCCAAAATGGGATTTGAGAATAGTTCAAGAATGTGATGTAATCCTAGAGTCATACAATTTTCCCCAAATAAGAAAATAATTATTTATAATCAATTTCAAAATAAGAGTATCAGCTCTACATTACTGATAGATATAAGTATGTCTTAAACTATGCTCAACATTCAGAATACAAAGATCATGGCATCTGGTCCCATCACTTCATGGGAAATAGATGGGGAAACAGTGGAAACAGTGTCAGACTTTATTTTTTGGGGCTCCAAAATCACTGCAGATGGTGACTGCAGCCATGAAATTAAAAGAGGCTTACTCCTGGGAAGAAAAGTTATGACCAACCTAGATAGTATATTCAAAAGCAGAGACATTACTTTGCCGACTAAGGTCCGTCTAGTCAAGGCTATGGTTTTTCCTGTGGTCATGTATGGATGTGAGAGTTGAACTGTGAAGAAGGCTGAGTGCTGAAGAATTCATGCTTTTGAACTGTGGTGTTGGAGAAGACTCTTGAGAGTCCCTTGGATTGCAAGGAGATCCAGCCAGTCCATTCTAAAGGAGATCAACCCTAGGATTTCTTTGGAAGGAATGATGCTAAAGCTGAAGCTCCAATACTTTGGCCACCTCATGCGAAGAGTTGACTCATTGGAAAAGACTCTGATGCTGGGAGGGACTGGGGGCAGGAGGAGAAGGGGACGACCGAGGATGAGATGGCTGGATGGCATCACGGACTCGATGGACGTGAGTCTGAGTGAACTCCGGGAGTTGGTAATGGACAGGGAAGCCTGGTGTGCTGCGATTCATGGGGTCACAAAGAGTCGGACGTGACTGAGCGACTGAACTGAACTGAAACTTTGCTGAAAAAGATCAATTCTTTAATTTCTAATCTATCTCAAAAACACCTTGGTAAAACACAAAAACAGATTTCTAGAAAAAGTGATCACAAGCTTTTATATTACAGCAAAGTCAAGTTTCTATAAAAGTTTTTAAATGCTATGTTCATTTCTGCACTTACCTTGCCATGTACTAAGAACAAACAATCAGTGGGTTGACACCACCCGCAACACTGAGCTCTGGTTTGTTACTGTTATTGACCAAAGACCATTAATGACTCTTCTAGATTTTTTGTTATTATTGTCATATTTGTGTTCTATATTTCTTGAAAATAAAAATATATAATAGGTAATGATTCTTTGAGAATGCGTGAGGTAAACTGTATGTTTATTTCATCTCAAAAAGCTATACCACAAACAACAGAATAAAAAAGCAACCAATAAATGAAAGTATTTTCAAACCACATATCTAATAAAGGGTTAGTAGCCAAGATAAATAAGGAACTTCAACATTTCAATAGTTAAAATTAATAAACTAATTTTGAAAATGGGCACAGGACTTGGATGGACACTTCTACAAAAAAGGCATGCAAATAGCCTACATATATCAGAAAAGATATTTATCACTAATCATCAGAGGGATGCAAATCAAAACCACAATGAGATATTACCTCATACAAATTTGGGTAGCCAGAATCAAAAGAATTCAATAAGTAAATTTAATATAGCAAATATTTGGAGAAATTGAGACTCTTGTGCATTGTTGGTGGGAATGCAAATGGTGCAGTTGTTATGGAAAATAGTATGAAGTTTCCTCAAAAATTAAAGAATTATTATATGAGTCAGCAACCTTACTTCTGGATATTTATACAACAGAATTTAAATCAGGCTCTCAAAGAGATATTTGCCCTCCTGTGTTTATTGAAGCATTATTTACAGTTGTCAAGACATAGAAGCAACTAAATGTCCATTGACAGATAAATGGATAGAGAAAATGTGGTATATACCTAAAACAGAATATTTTTCAGCCTTATAAAGAAAGGAAAATGTGTCATATTCAACAGTGTGGATGAAACTTTAGAACATTATGTTACTTGAAATAAGCCAGTCCCAAAAAGACAAATATGACATAATCCACTTATACACTTATATTAGGTAATTAAGTAGTCAAATGTATAGAAGTAAAAAGTACAATGCTGGATGCCAAGAATTGGGAGAGGGGGGAGTTAAGAGTTGCTGTTGAATGCATATAGAATGCATAACTTGCATTTCAGTTATGCAAGATGGAAAAGTTCTAGAGAGATTTGCTTTACTACATGGTGCTTATAGATAATACTGTACTGTACACTTAAAAATTTGTTAGGCAGGTGTATCTCGTATTATTCATTATAACACATTCTAAAAAATAAAACCAATATCAATATTATAAAACAAGACTCAGAATATACATGTTTAATTACTCTTTGTCATTCAAATACTGTTTTAATAATCTTTAAGAGTGCAAAAAAAGGTAGGCATTTTCCTGTTCTGTATAGGAGATATTGTTTTACCAATATAGGACACGTGGGTGTGATGTGGGGGCTGAAAAATTTATGTTCCTAAGTGAGTAAATAGGAGATTGAAAGTGAAGCATGTAAGTAAATGACTATTAAAAGCAGAATTTGCTACTAATAAAAGACACTTATTATAAGAAAACAAAAAAAGACTCAGAATAGAGGGATAAGAAGAAACTTTGACCTTCAAATCTCTATCCTAATCTTTGAATTGATATTTATCCTCAATAAACAAATATAAAGAAAAAAGGATAAGAAGAACATTGAAATATCCTTTGAAAAATATACTTCTTATATTTAGGAACACGAAGGAATTATGAGCATAATATAGAAATGAAAAAAATTGTAAATACACAAAAAGAATTTCTAGAAAGAAAAAATATCTGAAATAAGAAATATATGGGGTTAACAACATATTGGGGTAGGAAATGTCACCCCACTCAAGTATTCTTGCCTGGAAAATTCCATGGGCAGAGAAGCTTGGCAGGCTACGTACAGTCCGTGGATCTGCAAAGAGTCGTATACAACTGAGCAACTGAACGCAACACATTAAAAAGAAAAAGAAAAATCACTGAACTGGAATATGTAATAACAGAAACCACTAAAAAATGTAGCAGAATGAGAAAAAGAAAAATGAGCAGAGTTTAGCAACATGTTTGACAATATTAAATACAATAATGTACATATAAATGGGATCCCAGTAGGAGAGACAGTGGATGGACAGGATAAATATTTTTAAAATTTCAAAAAGTTCTGATCTTTATGAAAAGGATAAACCCACAGGCCAAAAA
Source organism: Capra hircus (assembly GCF_001704415.2). Lineage (NCBI taxonomy): Eukaryota > Metazoa > Chordata > Mammalia > Artiodactyla > Bovidae > Capra > Capra hircus. Next base: position 87,695,108 of record NC_030813.1, on the reverse strand, counting down.
CTGGTCAAACTACATAAAGGATAAATGTAAATCATATTAGGGCACATGACAGATTGCTGGAAGAAATTAAAAATGCAAACATCTTAAAAGCAGTCAAACATATTCAGTTTTCAATTCAGTCGCTCAGTCATGTCTGACTCTTTGCGATCCCATGAACCGCAGCACGCCAGGCCTCCCTATCCATCACCAGCTCCCAGAGTCTACCCATACCCATATCTATTGAGTTGATGATGCCATCGAACCATCTCATCCTCTGTCATCCCCTTCTCCTCTAGCCCTCAATCTTTCCCAGCATCGGTTTTCAAATGAGTCAGCTCTTTGCATGAGGTGGCCAAAGTATTGGAGTTTCAGCTTCAGCATCAGTCCTTCTAATGAACACCTAGGACTGATTTCTTTCAAGATGGACTGGTTGGATCTCCTTGCAGTCCAAGGGACTCTCAAAAGTCTCCAACACAACAGTTCAAAATCATCAATTCTTCAGCGCTCAGCTTTCTTTATAGTCCAACTCTCATATCCAAACATGACCACGGGAAAAACCACAGCCTTGACTAGACAGACCTTTGTTGGCAATGTAATGTCTCTGCTTTTTAACACGCTATCTAGGTTGGTCATAACTTTCCTTCCAAGGAGTAAGCATCTTTTAATTTCATGGCTGCAGTCACCATCTGCAGTGATTTTGGAGCCCACAAAAATAAAGTCTGACACTGTTTCCACTGCTTCCCCATCTATTTCCCATGAAGTGATGGGACCAGATGCCATGATCTTCGTTTTCTGAATGTTGAGCTTTAAGCCAACTTTTTCACTCTCCTCTTTCACTTTCATCAAGAGGCTTTTTAGTTCCTCTTCACTTTCTGCCATAAGAGTGGTATCATCTGCATATCTGAGGTTACTGAGATTTCTCCCGGCAATCTTGATTCCAGCTTGTATTTCTTGAGCCCAGTGTTTCTCATGATGTACTCTGCATAGAAGTTAATAAGCAGGGTGACAATATACAGCCTTGACATACTCCTTTTCCTATTTGGAACCAGTCTGTTGTTCCATGTCCAATTCTAACTGTTGCTTCCTGACCTGCATACAGGTTTCTCAAGACACCAGTCAGGTGATCTTGTATTCCCATCTCTTTCAGAATTTTCCACAGTTGATTGTGATCCACACAGTCAAAGGCTTTGGCATAGTCAATAAAGCAGAAATAGATGTTTTTCTGGAACTCTTGCTTTTTCAATGATCCAGGTACAGAGAAACAAATATAAGGATGACAATAGAATTTCTCATCTTATTTTTATGAACAACACTATCAACTAGCTGGATCTGACTAACAATCAAAGAACTCTCAAACCAACAAGAGCAGAACATGCATTATTTGCAACTATACACAAAACATTTACTATGATAAAACGTATTCTAAGCCATAAAATAATTCAATAGATCTCTAAGATCGAAATCATAAACACAGCAGAATTAAACTAGAAATCCGAATTTTAGAAAAGGTGTTCAGAAAATTCCCCAATATTTATCAATTAAACACACTTCTAAATAACCCACAGGTCCATGAGGAACTCGGTGGTAAGCGGACTAGATTTTATTTCTAACAAAAGCTGGCAGATGCTCCAAAATCAATGTTCAGAGAGAAAAATGATGGCATTAGTGCTTTTATTATTAGAAAAGAAGAAAGATTGAAAAAATCAATGATTAACACTTCTATCTTTAAAACTTTGAGAAAGGAAAACAAATTTAAACCAATGGAAGGAGAAAAAGGAAGTAAGAGCAGTAACTGATTACATCAAAAGACAGTAAAAATAGAGAAACTCAGTGAAATCAAATACTGGCTTGTAAAGATCAATAAAATTCATATATTGCTAATCAGAGGGATAAAGGAAAAGAGAAGACAAAAATCGGCATATCAGTTAGAGAGGGGACAACACTATATATCCACAGGCATGAAACATTTAACAAGAAATTATCATGAAAAACTTTGATGACTGGATGCTGGGAGGGATTGGGGGCAGGAGGAGAAGGGGACGACAGAGAGTGAGATGGCTGGATGGCATCACTGACTCGATGGACGTGGGTCTGAGTGAACTCCGGGAGTTGGTGATGGACAGGGAGGCCTGGCGTGCTGCAATTCATGGGGTCACAAAGAGTCGGACACGACTGAGCAACTAAACTGAACTGATTATTTGAAACTTAATGCCAATAATTTTGACAATTAGATGTAATGGGAAAATCTCTTCAAAGACATAAACTACCCAAGCTTAAACAAGAAGATACAGATAACCTGAATAATTCTATATCTCTAAAAGGAATTAAAGTTCTACTTAGAAACATCCCCACAAAGAAAACTTCAGATAACTTCACTCATGAATTATACAAAATACTTAAGAAAAAAGTGATACCAATTCTACAAAAACTCTTCCAGAAAATTGAGAGGAGGTAACACTTCCTAACTCATTCTGCAAGGCCACTTTAGTAATTAGACAAAGTAATTACAGGAAGACTATAGAACAGTATCTACTATAAATGCAAAAATATTTAATAATAAAGAGTAATATATCCAAATGCCTATATGGGTCTTATCTGAGGAATGGTTTAACTGAAAATCAATGCAGTTTGCCATATAAACCAATTTTAAAAGAAAACCATATGATCATCTTAATAGAAGAAGAAAAGCATTTGACAAAATCCATTATGCATTCTTGGATTTAAAAACTCTTCAGCATACTAGGAATGCAAAGGAAGTTTCTCAACATGAAAAACTGCCATCACTTAATGTTAATAGTTAATGTCATTGACTGAATATTTGTCCCTAATATGAGGAACAAAGCAAGTTCTATTCAACATTGTACTGGAAGATCTCCCCAATGCAATTAGTCAAGACAAAGGACAAGGAAAAAAGATACTCATTTTGGAAAGAAAATAGTAAAAAAACTAATTAAAGACAACATGATTGTATATATACAAAATCCAATGGAATCTATAAAAAAGCTACTAAATTTAATGAGGGCTTCCTTGGTGGCTCAGTGATAAAGAACCTGCTTGCCAATGAGGGAGACATGGGTTAGATGCCTAGACTGGGAAAATCCCCTGGAGAAGGAAATGGCAGCCACTCCAGTATTTTTGCCTAGGAAATCCTATGGACTGAGGAACTTTGCTATGGGGTTGCAAAAGAGTCGGACATGACTTAACAACGAAAACGTATAATATATGCACACTGAAAACTACAAAACATTATTAAAAAATAAATTTAAAAGTCCTAAAATGGAGAAATATGCTGTATTCATGAGTGGATAATGTGAAAATGTCAATTGTCCCTAAATTTATCTATAGAGTCAACTAAATCCTAATTAAAAATCCTAGCAAGCACTATTTTGGGTAGACAATAAATTGATTCTAAAATTCCTATAGAAATGCAAAGAGCCTAATATAACCAAAACAACTGAGCAAAGAACAATTTTGGAAAACTAATACTATCTAATTTGAAAACATTATGAATCTATGTGATATTAATATAAAGACAAGTATATCAATGAAAACAGGATAAACAAACCCACAAATATATGATGAACTGATTTTTGACAAAAAGTGAGAAGTAAATTCTGTGGAGGAATAATGTTCTTTCTAATAAATGGTTTTAAAAAATTAAATATAAATGTATTAAAAAAGGACTTTGATATTCAGCACCAAATACAAATAGTAACCCCAAATGGATCATAGATCTAAAAGCAGAAATGAAATATTTTTAAATTGTCTTTAAAAAAAATAGGAGAAAACTTTTTACTTTGGAGTGCAAAAAATTTCTTAGATACGACATCGAAAGCATGACCCATAAAAGAAAAAAAAATAGTAAGTTTTATTAGTTTAGAATTTGGACTCTGTGGGAGAGGGAGAGGGTGGGATGATTTGGGAGAATGGCACTGAAACATCTATAATATCATATATGAAACAAATCGCCAGTCCAGGTTCAATGCATCATACTGGATGCTTGGGGCTGGTGCACTGGGATGACCCAGAGGGATAGTACAGGGAGGGAGGTGGGAGGGGGGTTCGGGATGGGGAACACGTGTATACCCGTGGCGGATTCATGTTGATGTATGGCAAAACCAATACAATATTTTAAAGTAAAAGAAAGAAAAAAAAGAAAACTACTTGCTTAATATAATCAAAGTTAAATTTTATTTTAAATCTGCTCTCTTTAAGTTTCCTTCTATGAAACTATGCATTAGACAGCACAGAGGAGTCAAAGTGCATAAGTAAATATTTAATCTCTTTTCTACAATATCAATGTCCAAAGTTCACAAATGATGAAACAACTTTACTATTGCATATTTGGTAATCAGTAAACTCATAAGAGCCTAGGCTCAGTGTAATTCTTTTACTGTTAACTAAAAATCTCCTCATTAACTCATCTTTTATCGCATATACCATTCCCATGAACTTCATGGGAAATATAGAACATCTGCACTAATCTCAAATGCTTTCATTTTCACATGCTTTTTACATTCTCCATTTATTATGAAAATTAGTTCTATGGTCAAGGCCACTGAGTTGTACCTTCTACTCTGTTAGATCAGACTCAGATTGTGTTTTTTGTTAGTTCTGCCCTTGGAGTGGTAAGAATGCAAATATTCTGCAATCTTCTCATTTTTTTTTTCCATAAGGTCTTCCTAATTTGCCCATGTTCCTTAAACTCACTAACTTCACACACTCTAATTCTACCAAATATTTTTGCTCTTCATCCTTTTCTGATTTTGCCATATCTTCTCCTAGTATTTTGATTGAGACTACAGTGAATTTATTGCTTAAATTCCAGACATAAACATATTTAGACTCTTGACTGTTCTAATTCATAAGCATTCATTAATTTATATAGATCATCTTTCTCTCAAGTATAGGATATTGATATTTTTAAGACATTGTAATAGTGTTGATTTCTAAATGTTTGTTGCTGATAAAGTACAACAGATTTTTTGCATGTTGACCTGTATCAAAGTATTTTTGTTAGACTCATTCTAAGAATGCACATATAATAATTCACATGCTCATGTTTCTATGGGACTTCACTCTGACTCCCTGCTTTTATGGGCTTCCCTGGTGACTCAGAGGTTAAAAAAAAAAAAATGAAGTCGCTCAGTCATGTCAGACTCTTTGCAACCCCATAGACTGTAGCCCACCAGGCTCCTCCACCCATGGGATTCTCCAGGCAATAATATTGGAGTGGGTTGCCACTTCCTTCTCCATTTCCAGAGGTTAAAGCATCTGCCTCCAATGCAGGAGACCCAGGTTCGATCCCTGGGTCAGGAAGATCCCCTGGAGAAGGAGATGGTAACCCACTCCAGTATTCTTGCCTGGAGAATCCCATGGATGGAGAAGCCTGGTAGGCTACAGTCCACGGGGTCGCAAAGAGTCTGACAGGACTGAGCGACTTCATTTTCAGGTGACACAGTGGTGAGAGAGTCTGCCTGCCAATGCAGGAAATGCAGGAGATGCAAGAGACACAAGTTCAATCCCTGGGTTGGGAAGATCCCCTGGAGAAGGAGATGGCAACCTACTCCAGTATCCTTGCCTGGAAAACCCCATGGACAGAGAACCTGGTGGGCTACAGTCCATAGGGTTGCAACTGAATACAGACACAACTGAAAACAGACACCCACAACTCCCTGCAGCTCAAATGGTAAAGAATTTGCCTGCAGTACAGGAGACCTCGGTTCAATCCCTGGGCCAGGAAGATCCCCTGGAGAAAGGAATAGCAATCCACTCCAGTATTCTTGCCTGGAGAATCTCATGGACAGAGGAGTCTGGTGGGCTACAGTCAATAGGGTCACAAACAGTCAGACACAACTGAGCTACTAAACTACTACTACAAAGTTATATCTTTGGATATTAAGTTTTACTTTGTCCTTTTTGTGTATCATTCTTTTTAATTTTCTGACATTGCATTGGTTAGATCTTCAGTGCAATTATTTAACCGAAAGGGTGATAGAAAGCACTCTACTCCCATTTTTTTTTAATTGAAGTATAGTTGATTAGAGTATTAGTTTCAGTATGTGACATAGTGATTCAATTTTATAGGTTGTACACCATTTAAAGACATTACAAAATAATATCTATATTTCCCTGAATATACAGTACATTCTGGTTACTTATTTTGTACCCGGTAGTTTTAATCTCATAATCCCATACCCTTATTTGATATTCTCTATCTACTTTCTTCCCAGTATTAATCATTAATTTGTTCTCTGTATCTGTGAGTTTGTTTTTGTTTTGTTATTTGCAAACAATTGTTTTTTTAGATTCCACATGTAATTGATAACATTACTATTTGTCTTTCTCTCTCTGACTTATTTCACTAAGCAAAATATCCTCTAGGCCCATCCACATAGTTATAAATAGCAGAATATCATTTCATTCTTTTTATGGCTGAGTAATAATCCACTGTATATATTATATACATGTATGTATATAATAAACATATTATTTTTTAAAATAAAGTTAAAATACAAAAATAATAGCAAAATTGATAGTGAAATTGAGTGATAAGTTTTTCTACATATGTCTCCATTTTTCTCCTCATCCTGACTTTAATATAATTTAACCACTGGGGTGAATGTGGAGTAGAGGAAACCCCTCAGACATAGACTCAAAAGCAATCAAGTGATCAATGAAGACAATAAAAATTCACTTCCAGTTAAATATTAATCACCATTACATACCATGAATGTTTGAAAGAAAAGTATTTTCCTCTATTTCAAGTATACAGAAGGCATTTATAATTGAACTTTCAATTGATATGAGCTCAGGAGAAACATTAAGCTTAATAAATACAATTAATTCATAGTAAAAATTGAGAACAACAACTAAAAAGAAATTGAGCTAATATCTTACATTTGAATGGAAATTGCATGTTATCCACCAACTGCTGCTTGTTAAAATCTGGATTTACAGATTTTTTCCTTTAATTACTAACTGAACTATATATAAATAGGGATTTTCTTTTTTTTTTTTCATTGACTCAAATGCACATTCTGTAGGATGACTTTGGAAATCGTGTGTAACATATGAGCTTGTAATGTAACAATGTAACATATGAGCTTGCTAAAAAGAGTCTTATTCTGATATACAGAAACACAATGCACTAATTTCCTAGAAAATCATGTACAGTTGACCGCTTGAACAAACTGGGAGTTAAAGGTGCCCATCCTTCACACAGTTGAAAAATCAAAGTATAGCTTCATTGTCAGCCCTCCCAGTCTGTGGTTCCAGTCTGTGGGCCATGTGGATCTCATGGTCCACATCCATGGATTCAAGCAACTTTGCATTAAGTACTACTGAAGTAGTTGTTTGTTGAAAGCAATCTGCACAGAAGTGGATCTGTGCAGTTCAAACCCATGTTATTCAAAAGTCAACTGTACCTTCTTAAATGTTTAAGAAAAATATTAATTTTGCAAATCAAGACCACAATGAGGTACCATTTCACACCAGTCAGAATGGCTGCAATCCAAAAGTCTACAAGCAATAAATGCTGGAGAGGGTATGGAGAAAAGGGAACCCTCTTACACTGTTGGTGGGAATGCAAACTAGTACAGCCACTATGGAGAACAGTGTGGAGATTCCTTTAAAAATTGCAAATAGAACTGCGTTATGACCCAGCAATCCCACTGCTGGGCATACACACCGAGGAAACCAGAATTGAAAGAGACACATGTACCACAATGTTCATCGCAGCACTGTTTACAATAGCCAGGACATGGAAGCAACCTAGATGTCCATCAGCAGATGAAGGGATAAGAAAGCTGTGGTACATATATACAATGGAGTATTACTCAGCCATTAAAAAGAATACATTTGAATCAGTTCTAATGAGGTGGATGAAACTGGAGCCGATTATACAGAGTGAAGTAAGCCAGAAAGAAAACCACCAATACAGTATAGTAACACATATATATGTAATTTAGAAAGATGGTAAGGATAACCCTGCATGCGAGACAGCGAAAGAGACACAGATGTATAGAACGGACTTTTGGGCTCTGAGGGAGAGGAAGAGGGTGGGATGATTTGGGAGAATGGCACTGAAACACGTATACTATCATGTAAGAAACGAATCGCCAGTCTATGTTCGATACAGGATACAGGATGCTTGGGGCTGATGCACGGGGATGATCCAGAGAGATGACATGGGGTGGGAGGTGGGAGGGGGGTTCAGGATTTGGAACTCATGTACACCCGTGGTGGATTCATGTCAATGTATGGCAAAACCAATACAGTATTGTAAAGTAAAATAAAGTAAAAATTAAAATTAAAAAAAAAATAAATAAATACACTGAGTTAAAAAAAAAGAAAAATATTAATTTGTTATTTCCATACTCAGCTAGCTTTATTCAACTTTCAAACTTTAACATTAAATTCTGCACCCCTGAAAAGATTTCCAAATATCCATCCAATGAAATAAAAATTTACATTTTAAGGCAAAGCAAGAAAAATTTAAACAGAAAACTTTTTCTCTGCCCACTGGCCATCTCTCTCCCCTCTAACATGCATTGGGTATCTGCATTATAAGTTAACTGGACTTCTTCAATGGCAGAAATACCTACTCAACCATAAAGATTACTTTTTTTTCTTCTGGCTACAGCCATGTAGCTCCTTAGAAGAGAACATCCCTTTCTCAATCCTCTAAGAGGTCATGATGACTCACTGCTAGTCCTTTGCATATAAATGTCTTTGGTGAGCTTTGTACAAAATGCCAATATATCATTTCCCATAAAGACAGTGTTTGGTGCACAACACGTTAGTCAGATGACCTGGGGAGATGCTGGGCCACACCTAATGGAAGTTCTTAGCTTCAATACTGAGATTTTATTAGTGTTACTAGGTATATTTCTTATATCCTATTTTATGATTATTGTTTCTCACATTAAATCACATAAATTCTCACATTAAATCTCACGTTATCTGTGACTGAGCCTCAGATAAAATTAATGATGATTTGAAAAAGTAACCAAATTTATAATTCTGTAAGATAAGTGATTGTAACAGTGCAACTCTAGAAATGGGAAGAAGCAACAAGAGGGAACTATTTCCTGGACTATGCTGTGGCTGCTGCTAAGTCGACTCTATGTGACCCCATAGAGGGCAGCCCACCAGGCTCCCCCGTCCCTGGGATTCTCCAGGCAAGAACACTGGAGTGGGTTGCCATTTCCTTCTCCAAGAAATACAGTCAGTCTAAAGGTTTTTGACTGCTGTTAACAGGGCCTAGCCCAGTCATAGAACATTGAGTGGCCTATCAATGAAATCTTCACCTGACCGGGTAGGACAGACTGGCCATGAAAGGCCTCCCAAACCTTTGTCAAAATTAAGACCAAAAGGTGAGAGATTATAAAATAAACAATGTTGCCCTCATCCAGTTACACAAGAATCAAGTCACTAGCCACTGCAGTCACTGACTTCCAGTAACCTTGAAGGGAATTCAGAGTGAAGGTCAGGATGAGGCACTCTGTGCTCTGAGGAAAACTGGCAGGGCAGGCCTTCAGACAGACATTTTCAGGAGACATATTTTGTGAACCTGGATTCTTGCATCTTTCCATACTTAGAAAAGCGCTACAGACACCAGCTAAAGTGTCTGTTCCTCATGATTAGAAGCAACCTTCCACTGAAATGTGTGCTTGATTGCACTCACCCCCTTTACCAAAATACGGGCCTCCCCCTTCACCTCTGCACAGCAGTTCTCAGCACTCTCTGAGAGACTGTCTGCCAGGCTGTAATCCTTAGTCTGGCTTAAAGAAAGCTTTCCATTTCATTCTCAGATTGACTATTGATTAATTTTTATCATCAACACATCTAAACTCTTGGTGAAACTGGAGCAAAAGCCAGTTAAATGAGTAAGATAGATTTTAGCCAGTTAAGTTCTTTCCATTATCATTGTGTTGTGTATTTGTGTATGTGTGTGTGTGTGTGTGTATGTGTGTGAAATGAGAGGGAATTTGAGTTTACTTATGAGAATGGAATTTTTAATACTGTTTGGAAGTGCATGGACTTTCCTATATATAGTCTCCATGATGACATCAAACAGATTTGGATTCAAGTCCCTGGCTGTTTACCTTACAAGCTAGAAAAAGTTACTTAACTTCTTAAAGTCCTACAAGAGAAAAGATAGTTAATCTGTTTCACTGATTTGAAAATATTAACATAAAATACATAACATAGCTATCATGGTACCAAAAATAGACTAAGTTCACAGTAAATATTATCTATGTACTACTAACAAAAATAATTTTTTATTAATAGGCTAAAATGTTCTTGGTGGCTTCTATCAATGCAAAGAAGATATTCCATTTCAATCTGTTAATATTTACCTTGATTAAAGAATAATACTTAAAAGTTTCAAGTTTCTTTTTCAGAGACAATGATTTCCAATATATGGCATTAGCTTTTTTTTTTTTAGGTAGATAGGTAATGAAATTAAGTTTTAATTGTTTTTTTCCAATTTATCTCTGGTGAATAAGGATGTCTACAACATTTCTGTCTTTTAAACCATATTTATTAAGTGACTGCACAAATGACTTATAAAGTCATTTTTAAGGCTCTCAAGCAAATTTATGAATATAGCTGCTGTATCCATTGCATGCAGAGAAAGATCTAAAAAAAAACTCCATTACTGACCAGAAAAAAATCTTGTTCTTAAATAGAATAGAATGTTCAAAAGTGATTTAGAATTTCTGAAGAAAGGCTATGTTTTTCATTTTGGTCATAAACCCATTATTATTGTCTCTTTTATTGCATTTGCTCACCAGAAATGTGCTTTTCTTCTCCTTGACCTAGTTTCTGGAAATTAAATTGAGTTAGCTTTATATCACTGTACCAAAGCTTCTAGGATCAGAGCCTCTTGGGTAAGTTTGTTGATTAAATCAAATCAGAAATTGTCTTGTTACTGTGTGCTGACATTGATTCTGACTTGATAGCAATTATCTGTAATAATTTTTGTCAGTAAGCTCTTCTTGGAAGAATCAGAAATTGAAATTGAATAGATTTTATATTGCTTACATTATGAGATCAACCTCAGCTTTATTCAGCTTTTATTCCTATTTTAAAAGTAAGTAAAATTTAGGTGTTATCCAATCCCTAAACAAATTACTGAGCACTTTTACTGACATAGTACTAGGCTCTGTAACTGCAAAAATTAATAAAGCCTCAATCCTTGCCCTCAAGTTACTCTTAGCTTCATGGAGTGGATTGAACAAGAAGAGGAAAGTGATCATAGTATTTTTCCAATGCAAACCATATTGTAAAAATATAAATAAAGTTTCTTTCTGAATCCCAGCAGAGAGAAAGATTAAAAGGATCCGAAAAAAAAAAACTGAAAAAAATGCTCCATGCTAAGAGCTATGATAAGCATTTTAAATACAGTATTTCAGTTAAAACTATGGCAACATTGACAGAGATCATCATCCTTATTTAATAAAGAAGTTTTCTTATTTAATAAGTGAGGAAACTAAGACTTAGAATTAAGTAGCTTGTCCAAGATCATGAACCTAGTAAATGGACATTAAGAATTTGAATTTCAGGTATGGTATAGTAATGGGAGAAGAAAAAATAGGTTACAAGAAGAAAAAAAATAGGTTACAAGTTCATGTGTGGGGACAGAAGAGGAGTGAAAATAAACACCAACATATTCCCCCAAAGCACACTAGTCACCTCATCCTCTGTGTCAAGTACCAAGATTTCTGAACTGTAGCTTCTAGTTTCTCTCTTCACTAGATCATGAGTGAATGTCATGCCAATTTTTTGTTTCTTTGCCTTGAATTTCTGCTCAGCTAATGGCTACTGAATGGTTATATTCCAAATAGTTACACATTTATCTCATATAAGGAATGTCTTCTGATATTTCAAAGCAACCACTTCAAGTGGTCAATGACAAGTTTAGAAAGTCAATCTCTGGGTCACGATTTTATTCTACAATAGTATTTAAATGCATAATTGAAATGCAGCAGAGAAGTACTGAATTCTCCAGTAAAAGGAAGTGAAATATCTTGCTGCAGTATGACAGGAATCAAGTTCATTTGTTTAATTTTATATGTATTGCATGCAGACATAATTTATGTTACAAATTCTTTCAAAAATTCACCATTTTAAAAGTCTCTTTGAATTTATATTAGTCAAATGAGTATATTTTTATCATTCCAACTTTCCCCCAATACTTCTTATATTATAAAAACAGGTTCAAATCTTTAGGTAGAGGTTTTTGTAGCCATAGGTTTTAAAACAAAGTCATGGAATACAAGATGTCTCTACAATTCACTATAGTCCTGCATGTTCTTATCAGTTTTACTGGTCATTTTGAACCTATGCATGTATCAATAATGCAATGCAGGAGAGGAGACCTGGGTTCCATCTCTGGGTCGAGAAGATCCCCTAGAGAAGGGCATGGCAACCCAGTCCAGTATTCTTGCCTAGAGAAATCCCACTGACGTAGGAGCCTGGTGGACTACAGTCCATGGGGTTGCGAAGAGTCAGACAAGACTGAGCAGCGAAGCACAGGACAGCATATATCAATAAACATTTTATTTATAAGTAATATAAATTACATCTCATTTTGAGCCTTAATCAGAATCAATTTATAAACAAAAGAAAGCTATGGAAGCACAGGTATCAGTGTCTCCCAATACTTCTGATTTACACAGGGATGGAGCAGCCATGATGCCCTGGAAATGGACATGTGTGCTGATTCAGAGGCTTGCTCTGCCAAGCCACCTTGGAGAAGCACTCTGCTGGGGCATCAGCTAACAAACGGACCTTTGCTCTGCCAATCTCTTTTGCTCTTCTTTCCACATCAGACCCCATACTGACAACCCAAAGTAAGTTTACCAAATAAGCAAGACTTCTCTCTAGAGTATTCAGATATACACTGTACATTCTGATGTGGCAACATAAATCAATTCATTCAATACACTGATCTATATCAGACCCTGTGCTCATCATTAGAGCTGTAGGCCATAGTGGCATTTACAGTTTAGTAGTAGACACACATAACTATCAGTAAGTGAGAAATCACAGTCTCATGTGAAAGTGATAGAGGATTTTTGAGATTTCAGGAAATGCTTCTCTAAAGAATATATCATTATATGTCAGTTAAGACAAGAAATGCATGGAGAATAAGAAACAAAATGAACAAAGTTACCAGGTCCATGAGAAAGTATCTGAACAATCCACTTATGGAATCTAAAAAAGCAAACTCATGGAAGTTGAATAGAATGGTGATCCATAGAGGCTGGGGGTCGGGATGGAAGCAGGGGAGAGAAGATGGCAAGATGCTGGTCAAAAGGTATAAATATCTAATTATAATATTAATAAATTCTGCAGATCTAACATACAGCATAGTGACTATGATTAACAGTACTGTACTATATACTTGAAAGTTGTTAAATGAGTACAACTTAAATGTTATCAACACACACACACATAAAATGTTAATTATGTGACAGGATCAAACTGCTAAGCAAATTTATTGTGGCAATTACTTTTCAATATGAATGTGTATCAAGTCCTCACTGTTGTACACTTAAAAGCACATGTTAAATGTCAGTAACATCTCAATATAGTTGGAAAATTATTTTCTGAAAAAGTTGCCTTTATATTTTGTGATAGACTATAATTTTTCAAAATGTTACCAACAGATATGTATAGTATATTCTGCTTCAGCCTGTCAGGAAAAAATGGCAGCTCGGACAAGGATGAATTTGAATCTGATTTCACTTTTTTAGGCTACCATTAATTATTCAGAAAACATGAATCTCTCCAGAGAGAAACTGGTGGTCTCTAGATAGTACTCAAAGTATTATCGCTTCTCATTACATTTGATGTTAAATTTATTGGTCATTTTAGTTAATTTATATATTATATCATGTTACTAGTTGCTTTCCTTTTCAGTTTAGTTCAGTCGCTCAGTCGTGTCCGACTCTGTGACTCCATGAATTGCAGCACATCAGGCCTCCCTATCCATCACCATCTCCCGGAGTTCACTCAAACTCATGTCCATCGAGTCGGTGATGCCATCCAGCCATCTCATCCTCTGTCGTTCCCTTCTCCTCCTGCCCCCAATCCCTCCCAGCATCAGAGTCTTTTCCAATCAGTCAACTCTTCGCACGAGGTGGCCAAAGTACTGGTCTTACAGCTTTAGCATCAGTCCTTCCAAAGAACACCCAGGACTGATCTCCTTTAGAATGGACTGGTTGGATCTCCTTGCAGACCAAGGAACTCTCAAGAGTCTTCTCCAACACCACAGTTCGAAAGCATCAATTCTTCGGCACTCAGCTTTCTTCACAGTCCAACTTTCACATCCATACATGACCACTGGAAAAACCATAGCCTTGACTAGACAGACTTTTGTTGGCAAAGTAATGTCTCTGCTTTTTAATATGTTATCTAGGTTGGTCATAACTTTCCTTCCAAGGAGTAAGCGTCTTTTAATTTCATGGCTGCAATCACCATCTGCAGTGATTTTGGAGCTCAAAAAAATAAAGTCTGACACTGTTTCCACTGTTTCCCCTTCTATTTGCCATGAAGTGATGGAACTGGATGCCATGATCTTAGTTTTCTGAATGTTAAGCTATTTTTTTTAATTATTATTAAAGTGCTACACAAAAGTACTATTGTATACCAATATCAATCACATACATCTTGATACAAAGTTATTGGTCTGGCTTCCTGTCTCTAATTCCAAAGTAATCTCTTTTTTTAATTTAAATTTATTTATTTTAATTGGAGGCTAGCTACTTTACAATATTGTATTGGTTTTGCCATTAAGCCAACTTTTTCACCCTCTTTCGCTTTCATCAAGAGGCTTTTTAGTTCCTCTTCACTTTTGCCATAAGGGTGGTGTCATCTGCATATCTGAGGTTATTGATATTTCTCCCGGCAATCTTGATTCCAGCTTGTGCTTCTCCCAGCCCAGCATTTCTCATGATGTACTTTGCATATAAGTTAAATAAGCAGGGTGACAATATACAGCCTTGAAGTACTTCTTTCCCTATTTGGAACCAGTCTGTTGTTCCACGCCCAGTTCTAACTGTTGCTTCCTGATCTGCATACAGGTTTCTCAAGAAGCAGGTCAGGTGGTCTGGTATTCCCATCTCTTTCAGGATTTTCCACAGTTTATTGTGATCCACACAGTCAAAGGCTTTGGCACAGTCAATAAAGCAGAAATAGATGTTTTTCTGGCACTGTCTTCCTTTTTCCATGATCCAGCGGATGTTCGCAATTTGGTCTCTGGTTCCTCTGTCTTTTCTAAAACTAGATTGAACATCTGGAAGTTCACAGTTCATATATTGCTGAAGCCTGGCTTGGAGAATCTAGTGTGTGAGATGAGTTTGAATGCTTACTATTTGTCACTTTTGCTTTTATTCTTATATTTTAAGCATAGAATGCTTTGTTTCAATAGCTAAACATCAAGCACTATTTCAATTCTAATACAGATGATTTCTCACTTCTATTTCCAAATATATAGTTGTTGACAGACCAAATTCTAGTAGATGAATACCTGGCATTTTTCTTAGTTTCACTTAATCTCATCTAGAACATGTCCCTTTTTGCATGTTCTTTTGATCCACCCATTACCAGCCCAGCCAACAGGAAAGCCCAAGAATACTGGAGTGGGTAGCTTATCCCTTCTCTGGAGGATCTTCCCAACCCAGGAATCGAACCCAGGTCTCTTGCATTGCTGGCAACTTCTTTACCAGCTGAGCTACAAGGGAAGCCCCTAATATTCATACAAGCGCTATTTTTTGGACATTGATATATTTAGTCCCTTTCTATTTATAATTTGATTGCTTATGACCAAAGTTGCGTAAATTTTGGCTTCTTGGCATGAAATGTGATACGAGATATAAATATGGAAGAATTATGAAATATTCAAAAATTTGAGTCAGCATTTTTGTGAGTCTTTTACAGCATAAAACAAGGAGTTCAACCATTACACATTGAGGTTTTGGATACTTTAGATACTATGTTGTATTATATACCATTCCAGTGAGAGAGAGTCAATTCCTAGGTAGGTTGGTAAGAAGTCCAGGGTTCCTGAGGAGGAGAAAAGGGTCTGAGGCTCTCAAGGCAAAAAGGACAAACATTCTTGTAAGAAAAGCCGCGGGAAGAAGGAACCACCCCTATGGACCGTTGTTCAGGGCCTTTTATTGGGCGGTCGCTCTCCAGCAGAACTCCCAGGGGCGGGTAAGCAAGGGAGCGTGGGGGGTCTGCGAAGCAAAGGGAGTCAGCGGGGTAAAGGGAGTCTGCGGGGCAGTAGGAGTCTGCAGGGGGGGAAAAGGAGTCTGCGAGGTATGAGGGGTGGGGAAGGGATTTTATAGCCCGGGTGGGGCTCCCATATAAGGAAGAAAACGCGGCCTCAGCGGTGATTGGTGTCCAAGGGCTCCGTGTCGGCTCCTGATTGGTCGGCTTTGTTGCCGGCCCATCTCCGGGGTGTGTCTGCAGCGCCCTCTACCGGGACATGTCTCGACATGCCCGGGCATGCCCAGGCATGCCTCAGCACGCCTGACCTTGCCCTGACCTTTCATCCTGACCTCACCCTGACCTTTCTTCCTGGCCTTGCCCTGACCTTTCATCCTGACCTCTCATCCTGACCTCTCCCTGACCGTTCAATTCTTTTCTATGATATAACAATGTATCTTGCTCAAGGACACATTTCTCCTTAACAAGAACCTTTTGACTAATCCTGTCATCTTAAAATGTATATTATGGGAGTCGGTCTGGTAAGATCAAGAGAAATATCAGAAAAAGACAAATACTCTAAGATCCCATATCTAAAATCTAAAAAACAAAACAATCTGAAAAGGAAATTTTTTTTTAAATTTCACTTACAATAACATATTGTAAAGTTTTAAAATGTTGCTACTACTCAAAGTAATCTATAAAATCAATAAAATCTCTATCAGAATCCTAATGACATTTTTTGCAAATGTAGTTAGAAGAGAACTGGCACTTTTAAACACAACTCCCAAAAGATTAAAATGTCAGATATGAAATGTTCTTGGGAATTTGTGCCTTGTCAGTGATTGTAAAAGGAGGTGGGGGAAAAGGGTGGGGAAATTCGAATCTTTAAGCACTTTTTAAACTAGAGGTACCCTAAAAATTCTAAACCACAATAACCTATGGTAGGTAGAGACCCTAGTTAACAACCACTGTGTGTAATGAACAATGTTACTGAGGAATGCATGTTACATTTGTTAATAGCTGAGAAACAGACAAACTTTGAGTCTCTATAGGTTGTTACATCTTTGGGAGTATAATTTTATTTGAATAAGGTTAACCATAGATCCAATAAAGACCACAAATATGGTGATTTCTCTTAATTGAAAAGTTTCTAGTTCTCCCATTTATTATCTCAAGCAGCTTGCTGAAGCTGGAACTCACGATTTGAACTGTATCCCCTTTGCCTTAATTCAAAAGAGACATTGTCCTCTCCAAAAAAAAAAAAAAAGGTTGTTATGGAGTTAATTGCAATAAACTCACAGCCTCCTACACTGGAATATGAAGAAAGTCAACAAACTCTTTCAAAGGAGGTGATTTTGCCAAGACTGGGTGTCACAGATTTTCTTTGAGACCCCATGGACCATAGCCCGCCAGGCTCCGCTGTCCATGGGATTTCCCAGGCAAGAATACTGCAGTGGGGTGCCATTTCCTTCTCCACGTAGAATGAATACAAAAGGTTGTAAGAAGCAAGTAAACGAGGGCTACTCCTTGCTGCTGCTGCTAAGTTGCTTCAGTCGTGTCCGGCTCTGTGCAACCCCATAAACGGCAGCCCACCAGGCTCCCCCGTCCCTGGGATTCTCCAGGCAAGAACACTGGAGTGGGTTGCCATTTCCTTCTCCAGTGCATGAGAGTGAAAAGTGAAAGTGAAGTCGCTCAGTTGTGTAGGATAAAGAAAGGGAGGGTCACTGATAAGCCACTCACTTCTGCCAGCACAGTTTACAGCACAGCACTGCTGAAATTGGACCACTGCAGATGGAATGAGGCTGCTCTACTGCAGAGTAAGTGAAGAAGAAAATTACTTTTTTAATTCTACCCGGGAGCAATTTAAAAGATACATGAAGAACCAGATACCAATCCATTTGCCCTATTTCCTTTACTGCAAGTAGTTCACCTAGTAATTACAGTGACTTTGCACTAGCTAAGTTTTCTGAAATTGTTTATTCCTTTGCAAAAATAAGAGTTATAGTAACATCTACTTTTCTATGTCAAATAATTAGATTATATGGCACAGAGCATACATTCCTAGTATGTATACATATTTCATGAAGTAATGAATTGTTGATTGACTATCTGCTATTAGCTATCAGAGTTAAGGGGAAAAAAAACCATTAATACAGTGAGGTAGAACAAGCTTAGATAAGAATCAGAAGATTGGAAGATTAGTTTAAAAGAGGGACTTTAATGTTTGGCCATAGAATTTGAGGTTAAAAGTAAAGAAATGAGAACAAGACAGGAGTGAGGAAGAGTGAATGAACTGTAGCTTCCAAAAGATCATATCCTTGAGGTGACTACAGAGGATTTCTACCATCACATCACCAGACTTCATGTAAACACAAAGAAGAAAAAGCTTCTAACAAACTTGTCTATGTTCATAAAAGCACTCCATTTTTCCACTGTTGTCCTAGGTAATGCCAGTGTTTTTTTTAATTTCTGTAGTCAGAAGATATTTCTGGTATTTAATATATAAATTGTTCTTGGCATAATAAAGGAAAATATTTTTATAAGAAGAGGCAATCTCAAGTGATATTTCATCAAAATCTTAAGATTACAAGTGACATTTTCTTATCAAGAGGAATTTTCCTGCCAAAAAGCTAAATTTATCTGAGTAGATAAAAACTTTTATATAGTGCTTAAGAAATAAGTGGCATATAAATTTAATTTTACCATTAAAATTTTCAGACATGATTTTTTTTAGTAATCTCTGAAGGAAAATTGAACTTTAAAGCCTGTGGGAAAGGGTAGCAGCATGTGGGAAAGAATTATTGTAAGATATCAAACTGATATTCGAGTGTAGGAAATGAGAGAACAACAATTTAAGAGGCTTTTTAAAAATAGAATATTTGAAACAGGCTTTTCTGAAAAATCAGAAGTCTCCAAATCATCACAATAGTATAGTAGTTATCATTGATTTGAGAGTTCCTACTGTGTATAGACATAACTTAGCTCTCTCCCAAAACCCATAAAGGTGACATATTTAGAAGATTTACTCATGTGGAAACTCCATTCAAATAGGGTTTACTTAAAAAAAATTTTTTTTGAAGTATAGTTGATTTACAATGTTGTATTCCTTTCTGGTATAAAATAATTCAAACAGATATATATGTGTGTGTCTATATAAATTTATATATATATATATATATATATACTTCTTATTCTTTCTCATTATGTTTTATTATCAACTAGGATTTTATTTTTTCCAAGTTAAGTATATAGAAAGTAACATATTAAAAAATAAAAGCTATTACATGAAAGACAAGAAGAAGCTATCCAAAAGTACTGTGTTTTAAGTAAAGGTTTATAGGTTTACACAGCATAATCACTTATATAGGCAATTCTAAGAAAACATATTTGGTTGACCTAAAGGATGCTTTATAACTCTGAATTTATATATGATGAAGTATTTTAGGTGGAACAGTACTGAGCCTTTGATGCAATGACATGTAGAAGTAGACAACACCTCAAAAGAGTTTCTCTAGATGAAGCCTCCCAAACTGTCACAGGATACCTGGATATATGTGTCTAGCCTTCTCAGATCATGAATACCTTATTATAAAATTCAGACTTAAATTGAAGAAAGTAGGGAAAACCACTAGACCATTCAGGTATAACCTAAACCAAATCCCCTACAATTATACAGAGGAAGTGACAACAGATTCAAGGGATTAGAACTGATAGAGTGCCTGAAGAACTATGGATGGAGGTTCATGACATTGTACAGGAGGCAGTGATCAAGACCATCCCCAAGAAAAAGAAATACAAAAAGGCAAAATGGCTGTCTGAGGAGGACTTACAAATCACTGAGAAAAGAAGAGAAACTAAAGGCAAAGAAGAAAAGGAAATATATACATATCTTAATTCAGAGTTCCAAAGAATAGCTAAGAGAGATAAGAAAGCCTTCCTCAGTGATCAATGCAAAGAAATAGAGGAAAACAATAGATGGGGAAAGCTAGAGATCTCTTCAAGAAAATTAGAGATACCAAGGGACATTTCATGCAGAGATGGGCACAATAAAGCACAGAAACTATATGGACGTAACAGAAGCAGAAGATACTAACAAGAGGTGGCAAGAATACAAAGAAGAACAATACAAAAAAGGTCTTAATGACCCAGATAACCACGATGGTGTGATCACTCACCTAGAGCCAGACATCCTAGAATGAGAAGTCAAGTGGGCCTTAGGAAGCATCACTATGAAAAAAGCTAGTGGAAGTGATGGAATTGCAGCTGAGCTATTTCAAATCCTAAGGTGAAAATAGCTAAAAATTATGCTGTTAAAGTGTTCTGCTAAATATGCCAGCAAATTTGGAAAACACAGCAGTGGCCACAGGACTGGAAAAGGTCATTTTCATTCCAATCCCAAAGAAAGGCAATGCCAAAGAATATTCAAACTACCACACGATTGCACTCATCTCACACACTAGCAAAGTAATGCTCAAAATTCTCCAAAATGGGCTTCAACAATATATGAATCATGAACTTCCAAATGTTCAGTCTGGATTTATAAAAGGCAGAGGAACCAGAGATCAAATTGCCAACATCTGTTGGATCATAGCAAACGCAAGGGAGTTCCAGGAAAACATCTACTTCTGCTTATTGACTATGCCAAAGCCTTTGACTGTGTAGATCACAACAAACGGTGGAAAATTTTTAAAGCTATGGGAATACCAGACCACCCTACCTGCCTCCTGAGAAATCTGTATGTAGGTCAAGAAGCAACAGTTAGAGCCAGACATGGAAAAAAGGATTGGTTCCAAATTGGGCGAGGATTATGTCAAGGCTATATATTGTCACCCTGCTTATTTAACTTATATGCAGAGTACATCATGAGAAATGCTGGGCTAGATAAAGCACAAGCTTGAATCAAGATTGCAGGGAGAAATATCAATAACCTCACATATACAGTTGATACCACGCTTATGGCAGAAAGTGAAGAGAAACTAAAGAGCCTCTTGATGAAAGAGTAAGAGGGGAGTGAAAAAAGTTGGCTTAAAACTCAGCATTCAAAACCTAAGATCATGGCTTCTGGTCCCATCACTTCTTTGCAAATAGATGGGGAAAGAGTGGAAACAGTGACAGACTTTATTTTGAGGGGCTCCACTGCAGATGGTGACTGCAGCTATGAAATTAAAAGATGCTTGCTCCTTGGAAGAAAAGCTATGACAAACCTAGCCAGCATACTAAAAAGCAGAGACATTACTTTTCTGACAAACATTCATATAATCAAAGCTATGGTTTTTCCAGTAGTCATGTATGAATGTGAGAGTTGGACCTTATAAAGAAAGCTGAGCACTGAAGAATTGATGCTTTTGAACTGTGCTGTTGGAGAAGACTCTTGTGAGTCCCTTGGACTTCAAGGAGACACAACCAGTCAATCCCAAAGATAATCATTCAGATAACATACTGAATACTCATTGTAATGACTGATGCTGAAACTCCAATGCTTTAACCACCTGATGCAAGGAAACTGACACATTGGAAAAGAACTTGATACTGGGAAAGATTGAAGGCAGGAGGAAAAGGGGACAACAGAGGATGAGATGGTTGGATGACATCACCAACTTGATGAACATGAGTTTGAGCAAGTTCTGGGAGTTGGTGGTGGACAAGGAAGCCTGTGTGATGTAGTTCATGTGTTCACAGAGAGTCAGTCATGACTGAGTGACTGAACTGATCTGAGCCCTCAGTAATCATTCCATCAGAAATCAAAAGCTCGATGCAAAAGAACTTGAATCTTGTCAACAAATTGGTTTCAGATACGTACAAACATGACTTAAGAACTCTTTAAAGGGTATGTGACTAGGGGCTCAGTTGCAGAGAGACCCAGTTGGGGCATTGTATTGAAGACTCTCACCCCTCTAAAAGCACTTAGTGGGGGAAAAAAAAATCACTAGGAGATCTGTCTCTACTGTAACTTCCCCAGCAACAAAAGGCTAACAAAGAAAAGGGGATCCTGGTACAGCTTAAGGAGAAGATGAACCCTAAATATAAACAAAAGTTGGAAGGAAACTCTAGGTAGCAGGACCAGACACAAATAAGTATATCTGAGAGTAAAAGGGGTCAAGGATAACAGCAAGACAGCAGCGAGGATGTCAGCATACCTAAGTGAATCAAAAGATTTGTGTAAAACTCTGGACAGAGGCTCAGATGCTGTGTGTCACCACCTTCCGTACACTAGGGAACTTTTATTTATTTATTGTCTATTACATTTTTTAATATAAAATTTATTTATTTTAATTGGAGGCTAATTACTTTACAATATTGTATTGGTTTTGCCTTACATCAACATGAATCTGCCACAGGTATACACGTGTTCCCCATCCTGAACCCCCCTCCTACCTCCCTCCCTGTACCATCCCTCTGGGTCGTCTCAGTGCACCAGCCCCAAGCATCCAGTATCATGCATCGAACCTGAACTGGCGATTCATTTCATATATGATATTACACATGTTTCAATGTCATTCTCCCAAATCATCCCACCCTCTCCCTCTCCCACAGAGCCCAAAAGAGTGTTCTATACATCTGTGTCTCTTTTGCTGTCTCGCATACAGGGTTATCCTTACCATCTTTCTAAATTACATATATATGTGTTACTCTACTGTATTGGTGTTTTTCTTTCTGGCTTACTTCACTGTGTATAATCAGCTCCAGTTTCATCCACCTCATTAGAACTGATTCAAATGTATTCTTTTTAATGGCTGAATAATACTCCATTGTGTATATGTTCCACAGCTTTCTTGTCCATTCATCTGCTGATGGACATCTAGGTTGCTTCCATGTCCTGGCTATTATAAACAGTGTTGCGATGAACATTGGGGTACTTTTAGAATAGAATTAAGATTCTTCCAGTTAGCAAGGGAAATTTTTTCTTTCATTGGCTCCATTGGCCAGTTAATAAACTGTCCTCAGTGAGGATCTACAAATTGGTCCATCCCGGGAGACATTTGGGATAGGAATATAAGCACTCCTAGAGATTCTAGAAATATATTTGGGAAAACAAAAGTTCTGGAGAACGTGAAATAATGTAGTCAAACCCATTTGGTATTACTACATTAAGTACAAACTCACTCAATTGATTCAATTATATGAAGCAGACAAAATGCCATAAATTTTTAAATTTGTGAAATCCAATTCAGCAAATATTTGTTGATATTTAAGTGAAAATCATTAGTGTCTAATGAATTAAGGATAAATAAGACTTTTACCCTCTAGAAACTTATATTTTAGGATAAGAAATAGACAAGTAATAAATACACAAAAAATATATTAACAGCTATAATAGAAATGTTGATATACTGTTATATCCCCAGTTTGCATTATTCCATCCTTTGTGCTGTATAAGAGAAGATTCAACCCAAACTGGCATCTGAGAAAAAGAAAAGTAAAATTTCAACAAATGGAGAAAGAAAGAGGTTATTCCATGGAAATGGGAAACAAAATACTCAAAGACATGGTAGCACAAAGACTGTCTAGCCAAAAGATGGGCAGTCCAGATGGAAGTGGCAAACTTTGACAGGTAAACTAGGATTGGATTAGATTCTGAAGAGTACCAGATTTCCTGAGATTTTCAATTTGTCTTTCAATGATGGTAAATAAGTGAGGTTACTTCACCGAGAGAATGGTTTGATTATATTTTTGTGTGCTTCAAAAAATAATATGGGTATATTAACATTTGTGTTAAATGTGTGTGTGTGTGTGTGTGTATGTATAGATATACACATACCTGTTAACTGAGCATCTAATCACCAGAATCTTTACAGGAATCATCCTAATAAGTATCCAATAAACAACTGGTGCCAATGTTAGTGGTATATTTCCTGTGGTGTTTTCTTTTTCTTTTTTTGGTGTTGTTAATATTCAGTGCTGTTTGATTACTTTTATAATAAAATGTATTATCATGTGTTCTTTTTACTAAGATAATAAAACTATTTAAAAATTAAAACAACAGTGTGACTATTGTGAAGAACATATTTATAGCAGACAAGCAAAATTCAGGGAGACCAGTTAGGAAGCTAGCCATCTAGACAAGAGATAATAATCTCAACCAGGAGAATAAGACTGGTCATCAAAAGGTGAATTCCTGCAGGGGGGAAAGCAATTGGACTTGATAACTAGATGTGAAAGACGAAGAGGGAAGAATCAAGGGCTCCGGGAAAGAACCCTCCAAGGAATAGAGAAAGAAAACCAACAGAAGAGATATTCTAAAAGAAGTCAATGTTTACTCAGATTGTAAAGTTTCAGAAATTGAGGCAAACTGAGAAGGAAATTAACTTCAAGAGGGTGTTTTTAACAATGGTGAGAAGAGAAGTTATACTGTGTTCGAGTGGTGAATGAATAGGTGTTGCGCAGAGACTTGGACTGGAAGCTCCTTTTTTTACAGAGTGTGTAGTTAAGCAAAGTAAGATTAGATAATAACTGGAGCTAAAATCAGGGTAAAGAAAGGTGTCAACTTAGAATGAGAAAGGTTAAGCATTTGTAAAAAGTAGGGAAATCCAAAGTACAGATAGGAAACTGATGAAACCACTTGCCAGAAAAAGCAGGAGAAGATGGGTGCAAGGGAAAAAAAAACTCAGTTGGCTTTGAAAAATATTTTCTCCACAGAGGAAAAAACAGTGCTGAAGGACGTTATGGGTACATCCTGAGGCAGATGTTGTGGATACTGAGAGAGCTCTACCAGAGAATGTTTATTTTTCTTGAAGAGGGTTTCAAGATCATTAAGAATGATGATGTGGGATGTGCTTGGGTTTGGAGGTGAGTGGTACATTTTTTAATAACATAAACAAAATGATATGAAAAATGAAGGTAACTATGATTAAGAAAATATTGTCCCAGTAATACTGAGATCTTAACTGAAATGAGACAGGAGATTAGAATAACCTAGAAGCAGCTGGGAAGATGAAGAATACTGACTCCTCCTTCGGTCAAGAGATCTGGGCCCCAACTCAGAGGGGTAGGCAGAAGTGCCACTCTTTACATAAAATCACTATCTAAATGCCTACAGACATTTTTCTTAATAACTCTTCATGCTTTTTCTTATTATTTTCTTGTGCTTGAGGAATGAACTATACTGAAAAAATTGAAGTGCTTTGAGTACACAGTCAGTAATAAAAGTATCTGTACTCCATTGGCAATATTTTCAGATACATCACTTGAAAAGTACAAAATCAAATCTCATTCACTACATGAATTTAGAAAGAAATAGCATACTGTTTGGTGATGTCCCAGCATCACTTTTAAGTACTGATTATAAATATATTGATACCAAGCATAACAAAATAACCATTCTTTACTATCAAAAAAAAAAAAAAAAACCTGAACTTTTGTATTGCCACTACAGACTCAGTATGCCAAGTTTGAAATAATTAGATGGAATCAGTTTCCTTAATCCAAAAGAGAAATGCACGTGATTGTTGATTCTTTCCTTTAGTCACCAAACTGTAACTCTCACTTCAATGCACTGCTTACTAGCACCTCTGTGGGAAGGTCTGATAGAAATAAAGCAGAGGGACATAAAATCAGTCACTTCCACAAAAGGATGTGTAAATCTGGGTCTGAATAAGAAGCTGAATTCAGGAGCTAAACTTGTTGAATAATAATCTAGGAATCGTTCTGTGGGGGATTTAAAAAAAAAAAAAAGAAGCACAAGAATGTTATGTTTATGGTATTCTGCTCTGGAATCTAAACTATTGGCCCCCCAAACTGCTTATCTCCCTCCTGAGTCAGCTTGCCTCTGGATTTGGCAGGAAGAGAAATGGAAGTAGAGCTGACCTAGGAGTCAGGACCTCAAAATTCTGATCTTTGCATTGTCACTATCTTGAGTGGCTTTTAGTGAATTAAAAATTTCCTGACACTGCTTTTCATATGTTGCTTCCACACATCTGTATAAAGTGAATGGGACAAGTAAAACATTATTTTATATAAAACACACTTTAAGTCTTCCAAATAAGTAGCAGCAAATCCTTTCAAGTGTGTATTGCCACTTTGGTCCATAATCCTAATTGAGAAAATGAAGAAAATTGCCCCCAGATCACCCCTTACATGTTACTTTATGCCTTAGCAATATGATCTTTGCAATTCATCTAACATATATGGAGCATTTGTTCTATACTGTATTCTATATGAAACAAGGTATGATTTCCCCAGCACAGAGGTGACAGTGTAAAACTTTCTTTCTCCACCCACCTAAATATATACCCAACTAGCCATAATACAAGTAGAATGTGGGTAATTTCTAATAACAACAGAATAAGCAAAGAGTGGGAGGATCAAAAGGGACACATATGTGGATGATAAGAGTGAGGAAAGGTTTTGAATACTCAGTAGAACATCCCCAAACAAAAATTACAGGAAGAAGGACCCATGCAATCAAAAAAGCAAATGGAGAGAGGAAGGAGTAATGTTGAGAGAGGGGAGTTGGTAATAACAAATACTGCTTTAACTCCTAACTATGTCTGGGGCATTACTCTTTAGCCTCCCATCAAGAAAATGAGACACGTGGGAAGATGGTGAAATCAAATACTAGAAATCACTTAATATCTTATGTAGTTTAAATTTTTTACTGTATGAGAACAGTGAGTTGGTTTTGATGAGAATGGTGACATATAACAATTGTGCTTTAGGACAGAGCTTGCTACCAAATGCAAATTCATGTGCCCCCCACAGTGAGGTCAAACACACCAAAAAATCAGAGTGTGGCACAGAGAAAGGTTTATTGCATGGCCATGCAAGAAGTTGGAGATCTCATGCCAAAAAAAATGCCAAACTCCCCAAGGGCTTTCAGCAAAGCATTTTTAAAGGCCAGCTGAGGGAGGGGGTCACAGGGTATTTGATCAGCTGGTACACAAATCTCTGGTTGCTTGGTGGTGAAGTGACAGGGTGGTATCACAGGGGTTAGTGTTATCCATCCTTAGGCTTTAGGAGGCCTGGGATTTATGTGCTCATGGCTAATGGTCATCAAGTATTTCTTTCATTCGATGCTAGGGAGGGGGGAGGTGGCATTTCACGTCTGTGAAACAACTCAGAAATTGTGTGCATCAGACCCTGTAATACAGGTATTTTAGAGAGGAGCTTAAGCAGAAGATATGGGGGAAGGGCCAACCCTGGGAAAGCCTCATAGGGTCCTGCTTGGTTACAAGCTCATCTTGCAGTAACGAAAAAGCAATAGATAAAAAAACCGATAAAGGGTTATTTTATTAGATTGTGAAAGAAGAAGACCAAATAAGGACTTTTGACCTTGGTTTTCCAAATGAAATATTTGGACCAGAAAATATCAAAGGTCCCTGTAGCAACACAACACAATACTTAGAATCTGGAAAGAGAAAAGAGGGGAGAAGGGGCCTTCTCTGGTAAGGTAGATGCTATAGCATCTCTAAGGTGGTTTAGTGATCTCACTCCAGTCCTCTCTCCCCCACCTTATATCCATTATGCCTCTCATTCAAAAAGTTCCTGATATTGTTTATGACTTTTCTGTGTGAAGAGCCTTATCTGGCAGGTCCCTTCAAACTTTCAAGACTCAGTCATCTGTTCAGCCTTTTCCCTATGTCCAGACTTAGAGCTTTTGTTAGAAATAAAGAATAAAAGTACATGTACAATCCCCTCTCCTGCAGTATCACGTGGCATATCAGTGTTCTCCTAATTCCCCAGTGTGACAGTGTGCACTGGGATCATAATGTATCTGACCTTCTAACTGCAAACATTTGTTTCGTGAAATTTCATGTATACAAATAAGGAGAAGGGCAATTAGAAATATCTAGTAAAATGAGGGTAAAAACAAGTCTGAAAGTTGGATGGAAACAGAGCTAAGAGTCAATGATTAGTATATCTATCAACTGCCTTAAATGCCTTTTGAAAAACCTATTTGAACATCAGTGTGCATAAGATATGTCTGATTTGAGGAAGCATAGTCCCAGACAACAGAGGGTGGTTTATCATTCCAGGTCATGTTGATTCTGAATTACCAAGTAGCTAAGCTTATGTATCACATCACATGCCAGAGTTATTCGGCCTTCTGAGTATTCTATCTCCCAACCTACAATTATATGTTATAAACTTTTCCACTTAATTGTAATAATGTGATTCCTGATGCAGCTAATTCTGACATAGGTGGTCACTAATGGATGTCTTATAGAAATGGGCATAAAAGGATAAATAGAAAAATATAGTACATCATATCTTTTACAGAGTTGGTAATCAGTAAAATTTATTTTTTGCTACTACTACTAGGTTCATAGTGGTAGTTGTATGTCATTTTTTTCTGGTATGAAGGTACCAAGTTAATTGGAATTAAATGTTAAGAAAAATAAGTTTACATCTTGATTTATTCTGGGAATTTAAGATATTTTTCTCTGGTGAATAGTTAAAACTGACATAATCAATACATAGGCCATTTCCCTTCATTACCACTTGGTCCAATGCGCTGAGATGCTCCTCCCACTTTAAATAAGTAACCCCAAAAAAGATCACCAGGGAAGAAAAGCTCAGACTTCGGCTAAGCTATTGCTTTCGGATTTAGAACAAAGCGTCTCCAAGTTAGCCCTATTAACAGCCTTAATTTCGGCCCTCTTTGTTCCAGATATTGCAAGTCTGCTCTGTTACCAGAGTGACACTGTGCTTGTGGAAAACAAATCAGAGGCAATAATTAATCTTTACAAGAAATAAGACAGTGATAAGGGGCGCTCAAGCTAGTACTTATGATAGCACCAGGTAATTAGAAAGAACCTCTGGAGATGATGACTCAGTCAGTTCAGTTCAGTTCAGTCGCTCAGTCATGTCTGACTCTTTGCGACCCCATGAATCGCAGCACGCCAGGCCTTCCTGTCCATCACTAACTCCCGGAGTTCACTCAGACTCATGTCCATCAAGTCAGTGATGCCATCCAGCCATCTCATCCTCTGTCATCCCCTTCTCCTCCTGCCCCCAGTCCCTCCCAGCATCAGAGTCTTTTCCAATGAGTCAACTCTTTGCATGAGGAGGCCAAAGTACTGGAGTTTCAGCTTTAGCATCATTCCTTCCAAAGAAATCCCAGGGCTGATCTCCTTTAGGATGGACTGGTTGGATCTCCTTGCAGTCCAAGGGACTCTCAAGAGTCTTCTCCAACACCACAGTTCAAAAGCATCTATTCTTCGGCATTCAGCTTTCTTCACACTCCAACTCTCACATCCATACATGACTACTGGAAAAACCATAGCCTTGACTAGACGGACCTTAGTCGGCAAAGTAATGTCTCTGCTTTTGAATATGCTATCTAGGTTGGTCATAACTTTTCTTCCAAGGAGTAAGCGTCTTTTAATTTCATGGCTGCAATCACCATCTGCAGTGATTTTGGAGCCCCCAAAAATAAAGTCTGACACTGTTTCCACTGTTCAATGACTGGATGCAGGCATTATTTAGTGGGTTTTTTCTGACTTATGTTTGAGGGGGTGCTGTGATGACTAAGCACTCTCCTCTCTGATACACTTACTATGCAGCCTAACACAATTAATGACTTAAGCCAAAATTTTATCAACTAGAAAACTCAGAATTCCAAACTAACACTTCAAATAACTGTAAGTCAGTTATAGTTCAATAACTGTACTTCTGTTTAATACCAAAATTGGTCTTTGAGCAGCTGGTATAACTCAAGAGATATTATCAATGCTAAACAAGCTTTTTTTAAAAAAATTACAATTAGCAATTGATCTCTTTTAAAAAATATTTTATCCCATTGTGGAGGGAACACATAACATGAGATATACCCTCCTACACTGCTGCTAAGAGAAAAAATATAAAAAAGAATACATACTGTATGATTCCACTTATGTACAGCTCTAGAAAATGCAAAATAACGTATAGCTGCAGACAGCAGATCAGTAATAGCTTGGAGTGGGAAGAGTGACACTTCTAGGAAACTTTTGTAGGTAATTCTGAAAGAGATGGGAATACCAGACCTTCTCACCTGCCTCTTGAGAAACCTGTATGCAGGTCAGGAAGCAACAGTTAGAACTGGACATGGAACAACAGACCGGTTCCAAATAGGAAAAGGAGTACATCAAGGCTGTACATTGTCACACTCCTTATTTAACTTATATACAGAGTACATCATGAGAAACACTGGACTGGAAGAAGCACAAGCTGGAATCAAGATTGCTGGGAGAAATATCAATAACCTCAAATATGCAGATGACACCACCCCCTTATGGCAGAAAGTGAAAAAGAACTAAAGGGTCTCTTGATGAAAGTGAAAGAGGAGAGTGAAAAAGTTAGCTTAAAGCTCAACATTCAGAAACCGAAGATCATGGTATCTGGTCCCATCACTTCATGGGAAATAGATGGGGAAACAGTAGAAACAGTGGCTGACTTTATTTTTCTGGGCTCCAAAATCATTGCAGATGGTGATTGCAGCCATGAAATTAAAAGATGCTTACTCCTTGGAAGGAAAGTTATGACCAACCTAGACAGCTTATTGAAAAACAGAGACATTACTTTTTTCAACAAAGGTCTGTCTAGTCAAGGCTATGGTTTTTTTCAGTGGTCATGTATGGGTGTGAGAGTTGGACTATAAAGAAAGCTGAGCGCCGAAGTATTGATGCTTTTAAACTGTGGTGTTGGAGAAGACTCTTGAGAGTCCCTTGGACTGCAAGGAGATCCAACCAGTCCATCCTAAAGCAGATAAATCCTGGGTGTTCATCGGAAGGACTGATGCTGAAGCTGAAACTCCATATTTTGGCCACCTGATCAGAAGAGCTGACTCATTTGAAAAGCACCTGATGCTGGGAAAGATTGAAGGCAGGAGGAGAAGGTGATGACAGAGGACGAGATGGTTGGATGGCAACACCGACTCAATGGACATGGATTTGGGTGGACTCTGGGAGTTGGTTGATGGTAGGGAGGCCTGGCATGCTGCGGTTCACGGGGTCGCAAAGAGTCAGACACGACTGAGTGACTGAACTGAACTGAACTGAAATTTGTGGATAATGGATCTGTTCATTGTCTAGACTGTGGTAAGGATTTTGTTAAAAAAGTGCTGCAGTGCTCATGGCAAAAATTTCTCTCAAACCTGCCAAAGCCTGCCCATTCTATGCCTGTAATATTACCCAAGTTTTTACTGGATTTGTTCAGTAATAATGTTTAATGTGTGCAAGATGTTTCATAATTTATACTTCCACACACTCAGTCACTAATTATTACACATGCCTACAAATAAAAGTAGCTATTTTACCCATAACATTTATCCTTCAGAAAAGTCTCAGATTGTATATTTGAAACTTTGTAAAATATCTAATATGCTTTGTGTATGTTGTGTTCTGTCGCCGTCATGCCTGACTCTTTGCGACCCTATGGATGTAGTCTGCCTGGCTTCTCTGTCTATGGGATTCTCCAGGCAGGAGTATTGGAGTGGGTTGCCATGCCCTCCTCCAGGAGATCTCTCAACTCAGGGATTGAGCCTGTGTCTCCTGCACCTGCCGCATCGCACATTCTTTACCAATGAGCCACCAGGAAAGTCAAAATAAAGTAACAAATAAAACTAATTCTTTTTCAAAATTCTAAGGAAGTAATAGGCTTGACACAAGAAATAAGAAAGGAGGTATAGACACTCAATGACCTGTTTTAAATAAAACTGTTCAACAACTGTTGCCTGAATTACTTCTGTCACTAGTAAGTTTAGATACCTACTACAACATCTAAGGGAAAGACATTTAATTTAAATCAAAAAATTATTAGTGAAAGAATAATTTAAATAATTGTAATGTTACTGTAAGTCAACATCTTCAAGCTTACTAGACAGCAATGTAGGAAATTAAAAATATATGCCTTATAGTATGTCAGTAAATATTTAAAAACTAATTTTACATAATGGCTTATATAAATGTATAATGTTATTTAAATTTATATGTGTTTTATATTATGCATAAACTTATAATAGTATACTTATTCTATATATTTTTATAATAGTATATAAAATTTCCAGTGACAGCATTATACATGGTTTAAAGGAGTATAGATATCAAATTATTTGAACAGAAATTGTAATTAAGTCTGGAAAAGTATGTTAGATAACTCAAAAGTGAGTTCTAGTGGTGAAAAAAAAACAGTTTTATAGTTGTAAGAAATGGATTGAATAAAATTTTTACATGAGAAAATAATTCCCA
The DNA here is from genome assembly GCF_001704415.2 of Capra hircus. Classification (NCBI taxonomy): domain Eukaryota; kingdom Metazoa; phylum Chordata; class Mammalia; order Artiodactyla; family Bovidae; genus Capra; species Capra hircus. The sequence goes on along the minus strand of NC_030813.1, from coordinate 87,662,739 downwards.
TGTCAAATTTAATTTTATAGTTTATTATTTTAAATACATGAAATAAATCTAAGTATCATTACTAGATTTCTGACTAACTCGTTTAAATCACTACAAGTTTATATATGCAAGTAGATGAATAGGAAATCACTTTGTTTGGAAATGTATGGGTATTTATGAATATTTGTCCAGTGTGTCTTTTTTTTTGTTAAATTAGTTTATTTATTTCAATTGGAGTATCTTTTCAACAAAAGAGTAAGATTATCAATGGAGGCATATCTGCTTCATTAAGATACCATATCCCAATTTCAGTCACAGTGCCTGACATTTACTGGGTCCTTCTTAAATGCTAGTTGACTGAAGTACAAAGTTCATAATATATTTAACATCAGAGCAGATTTACTGCCCACATTTTACAGATTAAGACATAGGAGCTGTTCAATTTAAATCACTTACCAGCAATTTTGAGGCTAGAATGCGGCAAACCTATTAAAACTTAGAGCTTAGCATTGGTTGACCTATTTCCACTCGACAGTGTGGTCTTGCTAGTGGCAATGAAAAATGCAATTGACAGCACGTGTTTTCTAATTCCTTCCAATTTGGTAAAACATAGTTGTAGCTACAATATTCTAACATGGGTTAAAATTTTGAATGATCTTATAAATTAGAACAGAAAATTAATTTAATAATACAGCTATTATTCATTTCATAACAGACCACAGTTCCACCTCTGGTCCACTAAACCTGCCTAGTGGTGCTTGTTTTCTTTCATTTAGTAAAAACTTTTAGAAGAAAGGTTGTTTTCATCTCCTTGTTAAATAGTTCCTTTCCAAAAGACTAGAGGAAGGGAAGATGGTTTTATGGATTGAATGTTTGTGTCACTTTCCAAAATTCACATTTTGGAACCTCCAGACATTGGACTGTAGCCTGCCAGGCTCCTCTGTCCATGGAATTCTCCAGGGCAGAATATTGGAGTGGGTAGCCATTCCCTTTTCCAGAGAATCTTCCCAACCCCATGGTCAAACCCAGGTCTCCTGAATTGCAGGAGGATTCTTCACCATCTGAGTCATTGTGAAAGCCCTCAAAGTTCCACTTCTGATCCACTAAACCTGCCTGGTAGTGTTTGATTTCTTTCATTTAGTAAATCTATTAAAAGAAAAGCTATTTTCATCTCTTTGTTGAATAGTTTCTTTCCAAAAGACTAGGGAAAGGGAAGATGGGGTTATGGACTGAATGTTTTTGTTGCTTTCCAAAATTCATATTTTGGAACCTCCAGATCTGGTAAAGAATCTGTCTGCAATGCAGGATACCTGGGTTCAATTGCTGGATCTGGAAGATGCCCTGGAGAAGGAAATGGCAACCCACTCCAGTATTCCTGCCTGGAGAATACCATGGACAGAGGAGCCTAACAAGCTACAGTCCATGGAGTCACAAGAGTTGGACACAACGTATCAACTACACCACCACAGGTGATAGTATTTGGAGGTGGAGCTTCTGGGAGGTGATTAGGTTTAAACGAAGTCAGAAGGGTTGGGTCCCCATGAGGGGATTGGGTTGTCTTAAAACTCAACATTCAGAAAACTAAGATCATGGCATCTGGTCCCATCACTTCATGGCAAATAGATGGGAAAACAGTGGAAACAGTGACAGACTTTATTTTGGGGGGTTTCCAAAAATCACTGCAGATGGTGATTGCAGCCATGAAATTAAAAGACGCTTGCTCCTTGGAAGAAAAGCTATGACTGACCTAGACAGCATATTAAAAAGCAGAGACATTACTTTGCTAACAAAGGTCTGTCTAGTCAAAGCTATGATTTTTCCAGTAGTCATGTATGGATATGAGAGTTGGACTATAAAGAAAGCTGAGCGCTGAAGAATTGATGCTTTTAAACTGTAGTGTTGGAGAAGACCCTTGAGAGTCCCTTGGACTGCAGGAAGATCCAACCAGTCCATCCTAAAGGAAATAAATCTTGAATATTCATTGGAAGGACTGATGCTGAAGCTGAAACTCCAATACTTTGGCCACCTGATGCGAAGAACTGACTCATTTGAAAAGACCCTGATGCTGGGAAAGACTGAAGGTGGGAGGAGAAGGGGATGACAGAGGATGAGACTGTTGAATGGCATCACCGACTCAATGGACATGAGTTTAAGTAAACTCCGGGAGTTGGTGATGGACAGGGAAGCCTGGCGAGCTTTGGTTCATGGGATCACAAAGAGTCGGACATGACTGAGCAACTGAACTGAACTAAACTGATGGAATTGGTGTCCTTATGCAAAGAGGGTGCTAGAATACAGGCACACAACCCTCTCTGTCATGTGAGTATATACTAAATAAGGAGCCATCTGCAAGCCAGAAAGATGACTCTCACCAGAATTTGAACCCTATTGGACCTTGATCTTGGACTTTACAGCCTCTAGAACTACGAAAAAATGCATTTTTGTTGTTTAGGCTGCTGGCTGAGCTAATACAGGTGGGAAAAAGGATCCTTAGAGAATTGCATATTATAAACATGGTTTTGTTTTTTTGCATTTATACTTTTGCTCAAAGTCATTATTTTTTTTCTTAATGTGTTTTTGTCATTGTTTCATTTTAAACCTACACTATTCTCCAATTTTGTATTTTAACATATTGCTGAACATTTTAATCTGAGTATCCTCGTGGCACCCCTTTGGGTTTGAAATGAATAAAGGAATAACCCTCGTTTCCTTTCCTTCCAGACGGACAAGGTTGATTGTATTTTAAAACATTAAAGATAATTACATTGTGGGAAATGATCAGCTGCTCTATATTTCCACTGAAATTTTAAGAAGAGTAACAGAATTATACTGTGACATAATATGCAGTCAACTCGAACAGCATGGGTTTGAACTGCATGGGTCCATTTGAAAATGAATATGTGCTACAGTACTACACCACCTGAGGTAGACTGATTCCACAGATTATGAAACTGGAGGGCAAGATGAAGTATACTTGGACTTTTGACTGTGCAGAGGGTCTGCACCCCTAACATCAGAGTTGCTCAAACTATATTTAGACAGACATTTTAAAAGTAATTTTAAAATTTTATGAAAGTAAAATTTTTAAAGCAAGAGATGAAAAAATTTGAGAGGGGAGTATTCTTTATTGTAAATCTCTATGATTACTATACATCAAGGCTCTCAAATAATTTAGGTGAAAACTATTGGAGGGCTAGGAGGAATAAACATACTTATTTCCTCATACCAAATAAGTAGTCATGTAGTAATATATCACTCATTCTTAAAGAAAAACATTTGCAAATTTAGTGAAATCACAAATTTTATGTATATTTGATTTTTAAAACTTTGAGCTAATTTTATTTTAAAAATCATTTATTCTGTTAGTAGTTTGGAAAAGTATTTTTTAAATTCAACACAAGTTTTTTTCTCCACCTTTTAATAAACAGAATACCATACAATGCTGTGTGCATTCTAGACCAATATGGGCAGCAGAATGGAGATATTTGAGGCCATGCCATTTCTTACAATATGTAGTCAATTCACTATTTGCTCACCAACTTACTCCCAGAAGCTCTTTTTAAAAACTTTAGCCTTATGGCATAAGTATTATTTTCTCTCTCGCATCTATGGGAACTCTCAGAATAAGAACAGTAGTAACAATCATATCATCAGATGCTAATATTTATTGAGGATTTCCACAGCCTAGACACTAAGAACTATCTCATTCTATCTTCACAACAGCCCCATAGTAAATATTATTATAATCGTTCCATTACTAAGTTTATATGGCTAATAAGTGGAGAAGACATTTATATTCAGGGCTACCTTAGTCAGAAGTAATATGCTTAACCACACTACTGTGTTGCCCTTTCAATAAGGTTATGAGTAAACATCAATTGCAGCATATGAGCACCACAGTCTATGGATTAGCAAACCTAGAAAGTATACAACATGATACTGAACATGGAATAAAAGGAATAAAAAATTGATACACAAATATCTGGAAATATGGACAAACCTCTTCAGCAGCAATGGATACCTTCTACTTCAGTTTAGAATTTACCTGGATATGATTAACAGGTCAGTTTTTGACCCAAACCCAAACTGACTTCATTGCTTTGTAGATTAGAGAATATATCTTGAAGTCCTCTTTAAAGTACTAAAGTTCTGTAAATCATTTTACTTTCAAAGGAAACAGAATAGACATATAATGAAAATGTCTTAAACTTTAATCCTAGACATGTAAATATCTACAAATTAGCTACATACTCATAAACATGTTCCAGTGCCAGCTCTGTTTACCATCCTTTCATATATCCACACTCTTTATTTTATTAATCTTCCAAAGATGCACAACAATAGAACATGAAATTTCAAATAAAGCAATTGGATAAACTTTGTGTTTAATAGATGCAGTCTTACGATACAAAATATTGCTTGTTAACAAGTTCAGTGAGCATGTAAGAAGTTATCTGCAACAATTTCTTAGAACTTTCTTAAACTGCTTAAAATGATCTGAGTATAAATAAAATTTTAATTTAATGGGGAATAAAGGTGCAAAAAATATACAGCATTGTTCAGATACCTTATCAATAATTTTGTGTTTATTTGCATATTAAGGCTTTCAGTTCAGTTCAGTTCAGTCGCTCAGTCATGTCTGACTCTTTGCAACCCCATGAACTGCAGCACGCCAGGCCTCCCTGTCCATTATCAACTGCTGGAGTTCACCCAGACTCATGTGCATCAAGTCAGTGGTGCCATCCAGCCATCTCATCCTCTGTCGTCCCCTTCTCTTCCTTCCCCCAATCCCTCCCAGCATCAGAGTCTTTTCCAATCAGTCAACTCTTCACATGAGGTGGCCAAAGTACTGGAGTTTCAGCTTTAGCATCATTCCTTCCAAAGAACACCCAGGACTGATCTCCTTTAGAATGGACTGGTTGGATCTCCTTGCAGTCCAAGGGACTCTCAAGAGTCTTCTCCAACACCACAGTTCAAAAGCATCAATTCTTCAGCGCTCAGCTTTCTTCACAGTCCAACTCTCACATCCATACATGACTACTGGAAAAACCATACCTTTGACTAGATGGAACTTTGTTGGCAGAGTAATGTCTCTGCTTTTGAATATGCTATCTAGGTTGGTCATAACTTTTCTTCCAAGGAGTAAGCATCTTTTAATTTCATGGCTGCAGTCACCATCTGCAATGATTTTGGAGCCCAACAAAATAAAGTCTGACACTGTTTCCCCATCTATTTCCCATCAAGTGATGACACCAGATGCCATGATCTTAGTTTTCTAAATGTTGAGCTTTAAGGCTTTGGATGTTGTTAAATAAGACAGAAAAGAAATTTACCCACTTGTCAAAGGCTCAGATAGGAGGGACCTAAGAGTATTGCCCCAGTTCAAAGAATTCATAGGGCCATCTACATCGTTGATGAAATATGGCAAGTCATGTTATTCATCCAAAGTCTTATTTTAGTTCACACCCTTAAGCAGAGAAGACCTCACCCTCTGACGTCAATATCCGTAAGACAATGTACCTCCCTTCAGACCAGATATATATGTTTACTTCTAAACCAGCCATTTTCTGAGCCCAAGTTCAAAACATCACAAGTTTACATCTTTCTCAAGCATCCAGCAGTGCAACAGGGTCTTCCATGGAGCCATTACATTCAGTTGTATCATAATCCCTTAATTTAGTATCCAAGAGGCCTTTCCAATCAACTCAACACACTGAATCCAACTGCCATTCTAAGATTTCAAGTTGAAGAGGATCTTTCTGCTTAATTCCTCCAAAGGCCAAAAGTTGATAAATTTCCCAAAGTTGGATTTAAGTCATTAATTCCTAAATTATTCCCTGGAGAATTCCCATGATACTTGGCATATTTCAAAGGTAAAATAGTAACAGTAATAATAGTAATAAACTTGTCCTTGTCCTCTTTGCTTCTTTGTGTAGTTCATCTCACCAATGAGAGTCCTCAACTCGTTTTCATTTTGAACCCACTTACCTCCCACAGAAAGTCTCTGAATTGGCCACAGAATATATCTTATGTCCTGAGATGATTTAGATGAGTAGTTTTCAATATTTTAGTGTTTTCAAGGTATTGAAAGTGTTTCCTGGAGGCAACTCAGGAAGAGCAAAAAAGAAAATACAGTAGGGGATTTTTATGCTCTTCATTCTATATTGAGCCAAAAAAAGTGCCACTCTTCTGTCTATATCAAGTTTTCATTTAAGACTATGGCCAAAGAGAGAATAGCTGAAGAAAATGTTGAAGCCATGGTTTTAGATAATAGATATCCTGGAATTAAGCCATCAAAGGAATTGTATATTTGGTCCAAGTTGCCAAGTAAAGCTAGGTTTCAGGGGAAGACAAATATTATGGTGTATTTCCTCATAATATTTATGTCTAAGATATATATAAATAGGTTTAATGTAGAACAATAATACTTTCCTTATATACTTGTTGATTTTCCAAAATATACCTTGAAAGTGAAAGTTAGTCACAGTCATGCCTGACTCTTTCAGATCCCATGGACTGTAGCCTGCCTGGCTCCTTGGTCCATGGAATTCTCCAGGCAAAGAATACTGGAGTGGGTTGCCATTTCCTTCTCCAGGAGAATCTTCTTGACCCTGGATTCAAACCGGGTCTCCTGCATTGCAGGCAGTTTCTTGACCAACTGAGCCATTACCTTAGGGAAATAAGAACCAACACAAAACCATAACTAGTAGGCATTTTATTTTATCTCTTTCTTAACATAGTATGATGATTAATGCCTCATTTAACTTAATAAGGTTTTATAGTGAGGGTGGACTTTCAGAATTACTATTCAAAAAACAAGTCATGCCATGGTTGATTCAATCTATCATCTTTTTTTCCCCTCTGAAGAAGGTTAAAATGGATAACTTTCATGTCATATGGTCCACCCTGCAAGAAATTATTCAGTATCTTGGAATAAGAATGTGCCTTCATTTAAAAAAATCTAATTAAATTTTAATGCTTTTATCCTTAGAATTAACTGATATACAACAAAACTTACACTGGAAATGAAGGAAAGAGGAGGAAATGATCTTTAAAAAGTGTACAGCCTAAACTGATCACACAATTACCACAGATAGTGAGGAAAGATATTTTCCAAGAAAATCTGTAATTGAAAAGAATAAAAAGAAAAATAAGCTGAAAACATGTCTAGATGAATCAGGCTTATGAACTTAGAATCAAAGGGAAAGTATTGTCTCAGTTTCAAATACTCTAAATTCAAAAGAATTCTTATTTTATATATTCTGCATTTATCTATAAATTTTCATAATATCCCCTATTAGTTCCAGGACTCATAACTAACTCTTATCCCATGGCACAGAGGTAAAGAATCTGCCTGCCAAAGCAGGAGACACAAGAGACATAGGGTTCGATCCCTGGGTCGAGAAGATCCACAGAAATAGGAAATGGCAACTCACTCCAGTATTCTTGCCTGGAAAATTCCATGGAAAGAGTAGCCTGGCAAACTATAATCTATGGGGTCGCAAAGAGTTGGATATGACTAAGCACACACACATCAAGGTAGCACTAAGATAGTCTCTCCAACAGGGGTCCAGGAATACTTAGAGGTATAAAAGCATAATTTTAATAATTCGTTTTCTCTGCTGCTACTGCTGCTAAGTCGCTTCAGTCGTGTCCGACTCTGTGCGACCCCATAGACGGAAGCCCACCAGGCTCCCCCGTCCCAGGATTCTCCAGGCTAGAATACTGGAGCGGGTTGCCATTTCCTTCTCCAATGCATGAAAGTGAAAAGTGAAAGGGAAGTCGCTCAGTCGTGTCCGATCCTTAGCGACCCCATGGACTGCAGCCTACCAGGCTCCTCCATCCATGGGATTTTTCAGGCAAGAGTACTGGAGTGGGGTGCCATTGCCTTCTCCGCCGTTTTCTCTGGAGACGTTTAAAGTGCTTAAATTCCTGATATAATCCAGAAATTAAACATTCTGAAACAATTAGGTGACCTACAGATTACTAAAGATTGCAGTGTCTAGGTTTGAATTTGTTTTTATAATTGAGGTAGTGCCAATTAATGCTTCTTAATTTTCCAAGCCACTGAGGAAAGAGCAAAAGAGATTTAACACATAATAATATAACCCTGCCCCATCTCCCAAGTGAAAGCTAACTGATTTCATGGTAGTTTAAAATAGGGAATAGTGGAAGAATTGAGATATCACAAGGCATGTATCAGAAGAGGCATGCTGAAATTAAGACATAATAGCTACTTATGGTTACCATGGGGTCATAGGGGATGGATAATTGTGAGACTGGGTTGATATATACACACTGCTATATATAAAATGCATAACTAATACAGACCTACAGGGAACTCTACTCAATACTCTGTAATGGCCTATATTGGAAAAGAACCTAAGAAAGAGTGAATATATGTATATGTATAATTGAGTCACTTTACTGTACATCTAGAACACAACATTGTAAATCAACAGTACTTCAATTAAAAATTTTAAAATTAAAAAAAATGACATAATAGCAAACATTCAATTTTAGCAGAGTAGTCTCATGTATTACATCAAGTTTATATTATTGTCCTTTTTGGTTTTATAGACTTTGTTTATATTCAATTTTAAAATTTGCTTTGATCTTATGGTTTTCTCAGATTTATAAAAAGTGATTTCAATTCTATATTTGCACACATTTATAAGTAAATTACATCAAAAATACATCCTTGCTGTGTCTTCTGAGGTCTTAATAATTTAGTAGGTGAATAAAATCAGTTGTTCAGATTCATGAACAGTTTTCTTTAAAGAATTCATTACTCAAGCTTTTGAATAATGAAACACCATAACAGGTGGATATCCTCTCATGCAGAACAGAGTATTTTGGTTTTTTTCTTACAGCTATGAATCTAAGATGAATTTTCTTCTCTAAAACCATGATGCATAAATTTTGCTATAACATTCAGCTGTAAGTTAATGGGTGGCAGTGACTTTACAATACATCAAAATGGTAAAGGAAGCCTGGCCTTGACCTTCATTTTGAGGTTCTATACAATGATGTTGTATTTGAGAGTAGCAGCACATTGTGTGAAACCAATTTAATTCAAAAATATTACCTGAATGCTTGGTATGTGCTAGTCAGTGAAAATTCAATAGTAAAAAGATATCCTCTAGAGAACACACATGTTAAAAAGGACACACATGAAAGCATTACATGTATGAGAATCTGCTGCAAACTGCTAAGATCACAGTAACCAGAAATGCTATGCTCAGCGTATCTAAGATGAAGGTAATCATAGACACTCACAAACAAGTGAGTGTCTACTCAAATGTAATGGGTTAAAGACTCTCCATAAAAGTAGCCATGTAAACTGATTTCTGAGGCATATATGTAGCAATTAGCTAGGGAACAAAGCTAGTGGAGGTGATGGAATTCCGGTTGAGCTATTTCAAATCCTAAAAGATAATGCTGTGAAAGTGCTGCACTCAATATGCCAGCAAATTTGGAAAGCTCAGCAGTGGCCAAAGGACTGGAAAAGGTCAGTTTTCATTCCAATCCTAAAGAAAGGCAATGCCAAAGAATGCTCAAACTACTGCACAATTACACTCATCTCATACACTACCAAAGTAATGCTCAAAATTCTCCAAGTCTGGCTTCAACAGTACAGGAACTGTAAACTTCCAGATGTTCAAGCTGGATTTAGAAAAGGCAGAGGAACCAGAGGTCAAATTGCCAACATCCGCTGGATCATAGAAAAAGCAAGAGCATTCCAGAAAAACATCTACTTCTGTTTTATTGACTATGCCAATGCCTTTGACGGTGTGGACCACAACACACTCTGGAAAATTCTTAAAGAGATGGGAATACCTGACCACCTAACCTGCCTCTTGAGAAATCTATATGTAGGTCAGGAAGCAACGGTTAGAACTGGACATGGAACAACAGACTGCTTCCAAATAGGAAAAGGAGCACGTCAAGGCTATATATTGTCACCCTGTTTATGTAACTTATATGCAGAGTACATCATGAGAAACGCGGGTCTGGATGAAGCACAAGCTGAAATCAAGATGGCCAGGAGAAATAGCGATAACCTCAGATATGCAGATGACACCACCCTTATGGCAGAAAGTGAAGAACTAAAGAGCCTCTTGATGAAGGTGAAAGAGGAGAATGAAAAAGTTGGCTTAAAGCTCAACATTCAGAAAACAAAGATCATGGCATCTGTTCCCATCACTTCATGGGAAATAGATGGGGAAACAGTGGAAACAGTGACAGACTTTATTTTGGGGGGCTCCAAAATCACTGCAGATGGTGACTGCAGCCATGAAATTAAAAGACGCTTGCTCCTTGGAAGGAAAGTTATGACCAACTTAGATAGCGTATTAAAAAGCAGAGACTTACTTTGCCAACAAAGGTCCATCTACTCAAAGCTATGGCTTTTCCAGTGGTCATGTATGGATGTGAGAGTTGAACTATAAAGAAAGCTGAGCACTGAAGAATTGATGCTTTTGAACTGTGGTGTTGGAGAAGACCCTTGAGAGTCCCTTGGACTGCAAGGAGATCAAACCAGTCCAACCTAAAGGAAATCAGTCTTGAATATTCATTGGAAGGACTGATTCTGAAGCTGAAACTCCAATACTTTGGCCACCTGATGTGAAGAAGTGACTCACTGGAAAAGACCCTAATGCTGGGAAAGATTGAAGGTGGGAGGAGAAGGGGAGGACAGAGAATGAGATGGTTGGATGGCATCACTGACTCAATGCACATGGGTTTGAGTCAACTCTGGAATTTGGCGATGGACAGGGAGGCCTGGAATGGTACAGTCCTTATAGTTGCAAAGAATCAGACACAATTGAACTAGCTAGGCAAAGGCAGTTTTAACTGAATGCATGCATTTAAAAGGACTTCTAAAAGAGAAGCAGAGAAGGAAATGGCAACCCACTCCAGTATTCTTGCCTAGAGAATCCCATGGACAGTGGAACATGTAGGTTTCAGTCTATGAGGTCACAAGAGTCGGTCACAACTGAGTGACTAAACACAAGAGAGAAGTAGTCTTCACAGAGGTTTAATATGCAGCTATTACATACTTCCTAAATATAAATGTAATTAGTAATTTTCCTAGATTTTTAAATATTTTCAAATTTTATAATTTCCAATACTGTATTGTATTGCTCTGTTTTCTGACTCTATAGTTTCTATCTGATATTTATTGAATTTTCTCTTTCTGTCTTCACTATTGACTAGCTGAATGTAGAAAAGATGAAAAAGTGGCAGAAAAGGAGTTAAGGATTATATCAAAGTTTCTGTTTTAAACAACCAGAGATGCTGGTTTCATTCATTTGGATAAAGAATATCAAAAAGAAGAATGTTGAGGAAGAAAACGCAGTGTGGGATTTTGTGGAATATTAGTGTTGATGGAGTGTAGGAAAGTCATATCCATCTTAGATTTAAAGAATGATCAGCACTCTGTAATAAGCATTTCATTTCAAAACAAAGAATGAGTTGGTATTTCTTCTTTATGATAAAAGTTTTTAAAATGTGCTATATTTCCTCTTTTGCCACAGCTTCTGGAAGAACTGAAATGAATTGTTCAGATATATCACTTATGGTTACTCTAATATACTATACCTATATGAGAGACTGCTTTTTTATACTTTAATTTCCAAAACTGAGTAATAACTTTATATAGGAGATTAGGTATATGTAAAAAATGTTTAACTGTGGGTAGAAAAAGAGAATATATATAACAGTCAGTTACTTTAATATGCAAACATTTCTATTCATTCAGAAAATGAAATGTTGCTCTAACAAAACAATTCATATCCAGACTAAAGAAAGCATATCTTCCTTCATGTGTTTAGCCCTTTATCATGAAATTGCCACTCAAAAATGCATGTGATCATAAAGAACTAGGTGCAAAACAGGAAACTAAAATCTTGTCAGGGTCTTTCTTGGGCTTATTAGAGAGTTAGCTCATTGACTCCTACAGGATCATGTTTGGAGTTTTGACTGGTTCTTCATACGGTTAGGTAGTTAGATTAGAAAAAGGAGTCCAAAATAGTCAGGGAGGCGGCCGAGAGGAGCAACCCCACGCCCAAGGTCAGGAGGGGCAGCCGTGAGGAGATACACCTCATCCAAGGTAAGGAGCAGCGGCTGCACTTTGCTGGAGCAGCTGTGAAGAGATAACCCAAGTCCAAGAAACCCAAGTAAGACGGTAGGTGTTGCGAGAGAGCATCAGAGGACAGACACACTGAAACCATAATCACAGACTAGTCCATCTAATCACACGGACCACAGCCTTGTCTACCTCAGTGAAACTAAGCCATGTCATGTGGGGTCACCCAAGACAGGTGGGTCATGGTGGAGAGATCTGACAGAATGTGGTCCACTGGAAAAGGGAATGGCAAACCACTTCAGTATTCTTTCCTTGAGAACCCCATGAACTGTATGAAAAAGCAAAAAGGTAGGACACTGAAAGATAAACTCCCCAGGTCGGTAGATGCCCAATATCCTACTGGAGATCAGTGGAGAAATAACTCCAGAAAGAATGAAGGGATGGAGCCAAAGCAAAAACAACACCCAGCTGTGGAAGAGACTAGTGATAGAAGCAAGGTCCGATGCTGTAAAGAGCAATATTGCATAGGAACCTGGACTGTCAGGTCCATGAATCAAGGCAAATTGACAGTGGTCAAACAGGACATGGCAAGAGTGAACATCGACATTCTAGGAATCAGTGAACTAAAATGGACTGGAATGGGTGAATTTAACTCAGATGACCATTATATCTACTACTGTGGGCAGGAATCCCTTAGAAGAAATGGAGTAGCCATCATGGTCAACAAAAGAGTCCGAAATGCAGTACTTGGATGCAATCTCAAAAACATCAGAATGATCTCTGTTCCTCTTCAAGGCAAACCATTCAATATCACAGTAATCCAAGTCTATGCCCCAACCAGTAACATTGAAGAAGCTGAAGTTGAACAGTTCTATGAAGACCTACAAGACCTTTTAGAACTAACACCCAAAACAGATGTCCTTTTCATTCTAGGGGACTGGAATGCAAAAGTAGGAAGTCAAGAAACACCTGGAGCAACAGGCAAATTTGGCCTTGGAATGCAGAATGAAGCAGGGCAAAAACTAATAGACTTTTGCCAAGAAAATGCACTGGTCATAGCAAACACCCCCTTCCAACAACACAAGAGAAGACTCTACACATGGACATCACCAGATAGTCAACACTGAAATCAGATTGATTATATTCCTTGCAGCCAAAGATGGAGAAGCTCTATACAGTCAGCAAAAACAAGAGCAGGACCTGACTGTGGCTCTGATCATGAACTCCTTATTGCCAAATTCAGACTTAAATTGAAGAAAGTAGGGAAAACCGCTAAACCATTCAGGTATGACTTTAATCAAATCTCTTCTGATTATACAGTGGCAGTGAGAAATAGATTTAAGGGACTGGATCTGATAGGCAGAGTGTGTGATGAACTATCGATGGAGGTTCATTAAATTGTATAGGAGACAGGGATCAAGACCATCCCCATGGAAAAGAAATGCAAAAAAGCAAAATGGCTGTCTGGGGAGGCCTTACAAATAGCCATGAATAGAAGAGAAGTGAAAAGCAAAGGAGAAAAGGAAAGATATAAGTATCTGAATGCAGAGTTCCAAAGAATAGCAAGAAGAGATAAGAAAGCCTTCCTCAGTGATCAATGCAAAGAAATAGAGGAAAACCACAGAATGGGAAAGACTAGAGATCTCTTCAAGAAAATTAGAGATACCAAGAGAACATTTCATGCAAAGATGTGCTCGATAAAGGACAGAAATGGTATGGACCCAACAGAAACAGAAGATATTAAGAAGAGGTGGCAAGAATACATGGAAGAACTGTAAAAAAGAAAAGAGCTGCATGATCCAGATAATCAGGATGGTGTGATCACTCACCTAGAGCCAGACAACTTGGAATGTGAAGTCACGTGGACCTTAGAAAGCATCACTACGAACAAGGCTAGTGCAGGTGATGGAATTCCAGTTGAGCTATTTCAAATCCTAAAAGATGATGCTGTGAAAGTGCTGTACTCAATATGCCAGCAAATTTGGAAAACTCAGCAGTGCCACAGGACTGCAAAAGGTCAGTTTTCATTCCAATGCCAAAGAAAGGCAATGCCAAAAAAATGCTCAAACTACTGCACAATTGCACTCATCTCACATGCTAGTAAGGAAATGCTCAAAATTCTCCAAGCCAGGCCTCAGCAGTACACAAACCATGAACTTTCAGATATTCAAGCTGGTTTTAGAAAAGGCAGAGGAACCAGAGATCAAATTGCCAACATTCACTGAATCATGGAAACAGCAAGAGACTTCCAGAAAAACATCTATTTCTGTGTTATTGACTATGCCAAAGCCTTTGACTGTGTGGATCACAATAAACTGTGGAAATTCTTCAAGAGATGGGAATACCAGACCACCTGACCTGCCTCTTGAGAAACCTATATGCAGGTCAGGAAGCAACAGTTAGAACTGGACATGGAACAACAGACTGGTTCCAAATAGGAAAAGAAGTACATCAAGGCTGTATACTGTCACCCTGCTTATTTAACTTATATGCAGAGTACATCATGAGAAACGCTGGACTGGAAGAAACACAAGCTGGAATCAAGATTGCCAGGAGAAATATCAATAAACTCAGATATGCAGATGCCACCACCCTTATGGCAGAAAGTGAAGAGGAACTAAAAAGCCTCCTAATGAAAGTGAAAGAGGAGAGTAAAAAAGTTGGCTTAAAGCTCAACACTCAGAAAATGAAGATCGTGGCATCTGGTCCCATCACTTCATGGGAAATAGATGTGGAAACAGTGTCAGACTTTATTTTTCTGGGCTCCAAATCACTGCAGATGGTGATTGCAGCCATGAAATTAAAAGACACTTAATTCTTGGAAGGAAAGTTAAGACCAACCTAGATAGCATATTGAAAAGCAGAGATATTACTTTGCCAACAAAGTTCCGTCTAGTCAAGGCTATGGTTTTTCCAGTGGTTATGTATGGATGTGAGAGTTGGACTGTGAAGAAAGCTGAGCACTGAAGAATTGATATTTTTGAACTGTGGTGTTGGAGAAGACTCTTGAGAGTCCCTTGGACTGCAAGGAGATCCAACCAGTCCATTCTAAAGGAGATCAGTCCTGGATGTTCTTTGGAAGTACTGATGCTGAAGCTGAAGCTCCAATACTTTGGCCACTTCATGCAAAGAGTTTACTCATTGGAAAAGACTCTGATGCTGGAGGGATTGGAGGCAGAACAAGAAGGGGACGACAGAGAATGAGATGGCTGGATGGCATCACCGACTCGATGGACGTGAGTGTGATTGATCTTCGGGAGTTGGTGATGGACAGGGAGGCCTGGCATGCTGTAATTCATGGGGTCGCAAAGAGTCAGACAAAACTGAGTAATGAACTGAAAAGATAAATAAAGGCAAAACCTTTGAAAATAGAACAAAGGAAAGCCCGAGGACCAGAATGAGAACATCAGGTGAAACAAACAGCCCTCCTGGCTAGCCCAGTTTGCATAGGTCAGGCACAGGGGGAAGGAAAAAAAACATATAAAAAGAGGAGCCAAAATTGATCCTCCTTTTTCTCTTCTCTTTGCGTCTTTTGGGTCACCCTGCCCTCATGCCTCAAAGTATTCTCTTTTGCTTACCAAATAAAACTGAGCTGTAATACTGGCCCACAGTTTAAAATGAGCTATAACTGAGTTGTAACATGGGTCTGCCATTTAAACTGAGCTGTAACCAAGCTGTAACACTGGTCCATCCATCCCTTTAAATTTTTACTGTGTTGACGCAGAACTGAGGAAATTACACACTCCCCTGACAATACTGTGTACACAAGTATGATTTTGGTAACATGCCATACCCTGATATACTGGTTCCTTCTCTTGTCATGTCAAGGTATGATGGTAGACATGCCTGAAAACTGGCATGTAAATGGGAGGCTTGTTTCCTTTTACATCTCTGTAAGGGCATTGCTGGATGTCTTTCCAAACTAGAAGAAAGGTCAACTCATCAATATTTTCTATTCACAGTCCACTTTATTTTTACATAGATCCACTCAATGTATCTACTAAACCAGTAGGCATATGTGTCTATAGCAGAGAATTTGAGGTCAGAAAGTGTTCATTTGAATCCTAGTCTAACTACTTCTTGACTGTGAAATTCACAGTAATTGTCTTGAACTCTCTGAGCAAAAGTTTCACAATTGATAAAATACAACATAGCAATCACAGCATGCCTGGCATAACCTGAATTAACTCTCAAACAAAATTTTTATTCTAGAGTCAGTGCCAAAGACATTAATGAGTACAAATTTTGTCCCTTTATGTATTAGTCTTTTGTCTCTACCTTGGTCATGTCTGGTACACTAATTCATTTGTAAATTACTCTTCATCACCCTTCCTTCCTTCCCTGCCTCTATCAGAAATATACTTTATTAAAATTAAATACGTTCCTTCCTTAATGGACTCAGCTTTGCGGGTAAATGATTTCCAATGTACCACCACAAATCATGAATAATCATATTTTTAATGGCTTCACTTTCAAGGATGAGCTTGGAAAACTTATATGGGAAGAATCTAATATTTTGGACTTAGTTTGTCAGTTTTCACTGTGATATAAAGTGTAACTATAAAGCAATAAGATTAATTTTCTTGCTTGCCCTGCACAGTGATAGTAAATTCAATTCAAGGAACATCAAGGGTAGTTTGAGGAACAATAAGTGCTAAGAATGTAAGACTTCCTGGTGAGCATATTATATAACATTTATGAGATCTGTTTGTGTGTGTGTGTGAGCAGTGTTCATAAAGTCTCAGCACTTCATAATAAAAAAAATTTATATTCACATGACACTTAACATATATATGTTAACATATATATACATACATATATACATATACACTTAACATATATATATACATGTATATACATATATATACATATACACTTAACATATATATATACATTCCTCACAGCAATCCTACACAATTTATCCTAAGTAAAATTAAGAAATATATGTATATATGTGTATATATATACACATATATATACATATACACTTAACATATATATACATGTATATACATATATATACATATACACTTAACATATATATATACATTCCTCACAGCAATCCTACACAATTTATCCTAAGTAAAATTAAGAAATACTTAAGTTCAAGTTGTGTGATTTTTCAACCAGTATATGGAGAATTCAGGGCCTGACCCCAGGCATTCTAATTTCAACCCCCATGCTCTCTCTATCTAGTGTAATTTGTAAATGTCTTTCAACACATGTTATTCCTAACTATAAACTTTATACCATTATTTTGATTCAAGGCTGAAAAAAATAATCTAGGGCTCAGCTATGCTCAACTACTTGGTAAGGTCACATATTTATTTCCTAAGGAGAGGAGCTGGACTAAAGCTTAGGTTTTCCAAGTTTACTTACAGAACTTACTTCCCTTGAGATAAATACCAAAAAAGAGAGAAAAGTTGTTGTTTTTTTTACAATTGTATTGAAAAAAAAAAAAAGATACCTTAGTTTATGTGACTATCCTACAGTAGCTCAGGAGTTTTAATGAATCAGTTGGGATTCATGTTCAAATGCGGCTCTGCGATATTTATGTCTTTTGGTACTAAACTAGTGATAAATTGACCATTTTAACTGGGCTGTTATTTTAATTTTATTGAGATAGAAATCTTACAAAATATTCTGGGACTAAAACATCTCTAAACACAAGCAGAAAGGTTTAAAAAAAAAAAAAACCCTAAAATCAAAACACAAGAAAAGAAATCAGCACAAACCCTAAATAGAAAGAGACTTCTATTTTTCTTATTTTCCTATAGACCTTTTTGGGCTTCCCTGGTGGCTCAAAGGTTAAAGCATCTGCCTGCAATGTGGGAGACCTTGGTTTGATCCCTGGGTCGGGAAGATCCCCTGGAGAAGGAAATAGCAACCCACTCCAGTATTCTTGCCTGGAGAATCCCATGGACGGAGGAGACTGGTGGGCTAGTCCACCGGGTCGCAGAGTCGGACACGACTGAGCGACTTCGCTTTCACTTTATAGACCTTCATATTTTGTGGTGGGTTTATTATCGTATTAAGGACTTTTACAAGTCAACAGACAGTTTACTGATAAGTTTGCTGGTTATGCGCAAATTCAAATCCAGGAGCTTATCCA
Organism: Capra hircus; assembly: GCF_001704415.2. Classification (NCBI taxonomy): domain Eukaryota; kingdom Metazoa; phylum Chordata; class Mammalia; order Artiodactyla; family Bovidae; genus Capra; species Capra hircus. The sequence goes on along the minus strand of NC_030813.1, from coordinate 87,644,560 downwards.
AAAAGTTTTTCTTGACATTTGCTCTGTGCTCTGTATTTTTTAATGGAAGAAGCAAACACAACATAAGGAAGCTGATTCCAACTCTTCGGGCCTGTTTTTAATCTGTTTTAATTTTTAACACTGAAATGTTTTTTCCTAAAGCATTTAGCTATTAATTAAACATGACAATATTTTTATACAGGATAAATTCCACCTATTTCTCTCATTCTCAGAAGCTCTATACTTACATTGTCTCTAATGTTCTTATGCCTTTATAACATGGAAAATTTTCTTCTAAAACTCAGTATTAAAACAAATGGAACAAAGATCCTCATTTTCTTTTCCTCCCCTGCCTTCCTCTCCCTTTTCTTAGCCTGAAAACCACAGTGGATTTAGAGACAATGAGCATAAAAATGATTAGGACATCCATAGACACTTCCAACATTTAGTCAACCAGTAGAACAACTATAAAGTTGGATAAAATTAAAATTTAGTTAAATAAATTATGTAGTACAAAAGAGCAACTGATCTGGAGCCAGAAAACCAGGCATGTGATTCTGAATTTAAATCTCCCTTTCTGTGTTCTCTTAACCTTATTCCCTCATCTATCAAAGGATAGTGGTCTATTCTTTTTAGTTGAATACTGTATGCCCTTTTCACTATACTGGTTGTTGAAATACGATGCATATCCAACTATTTCTTCTAATTCTGTTCATTGCTAAATTATATTTAAAACAAAGTGGACTTACAATCACAATGTCTGATTAAAGTTAGGTTTACTTGGTTTCTTTTAAAGAGTATATTTTATTTTAATTTGTTTTGGATTGTGTGTCCTTTGAAAAACTGCCAAACTCAGTTTCTAATAGAAGATCCTACTGCATTTTATTATACCTGACACCATATTCTATTAAGCATGATTACAAGTTTAAAGTTACCCATTAGAAACTAGATAGGATATAATTAGATGTTTTCATCTGTCAATTACACTGAAGCTGAGAAGGGTAAAAAGTGGAATCAGAAATTTATGTTATAATGGGAAAATCATCTCAAAACTTCCTTGTCAAGATGTCCCTATACAGGACTGAATCTATAAATTCATGTTTTAAGGCAGAGAGAAAAGTAAGAGGAAACCAAAAAGAGTTCAGTAGTGAGTGAAAGTTGAGACTACCTTGACCACACTCTGTTAGACAAATATACTTGGTTGATTTATTCATAAAACATAGAGAAATTCTGCCCCAGGTATCTGTGATAAGCGGGGATCTTCTTGTCACTGAAACGTCCATGTTTCCTGAAAATAAGAACTTTCCTTTTGATTGAGAATATCAAAGAGTTTTGTAGAAAGTGTCACTACAGAGAAGATAACCAAGAAGAATGCTGCACAACCACATGCAGGCTAGTCTTTGTAGACAAAGAACCCCATTCTGCAGGTGGAGGGATAATGTGTGATAATCAGGGAAGATTAGATGCAGAGATAATGACACCATGACTTGAAGTGCCTTGCCCAGGCCTTTCCCAAGTCTAAAAGACAAGTTACCAATTCTGAAGTTCAGCTTTGAATTTTTGGCTATTTGTTTTCTCTTCAGAGATTGTTTTACCCAGACAAGTCAAGGGTGAAAAGGAAAATTATCAAGTGAAGCAGATCGTAAGTAATCTGAGCATGGGAAATAAGTGAGAACAAATCTGTTTTTAATTTAGGCCCATGGCCAAAAATCCTAACAGAGGCAAGTTCACAAAGATGTTAGCAATTTAGCTATGATAATGATAGTTCCACAGGCAAAGAACTCCCGTGTTCAGGGAGTTATAACAAAGAATAACAGTTTATTATAATCTGCTTTTTGTCAGGTTGCCAGAAGAATTTCACATTTTCACTCTCGTGAATTATTTATGCTTTCAAATGAGAATCAAAATTAACTGATTCACTCACCAACAGAGCTCATCCACCAAAGCTTAACCAATACAGTTACAGGTGAAGGCTTTTGTTAGCTGTGTGGCTATACAGGGAATATAAATAAGATGTAGGGGATTATTTATCTCTCTTACTCAAAGCTTGTAAAACAGATCCTTCTCTTTATATTCTGATACCATGAAACTTTATGATCATGGCAAAAATATTCAAAATAACTTCTTCTGTTTAAAGACAAGTACTATACTTAAAAACAGACAAGACTACATGCTGTAAACTTAAAGCAAATAAAGTAAAATGGCTGCTGTATATATGTTCTCCAGTCTAAAAGCACAGATAAATCACATGATTTAAGCAGATAAATCACATGATTTAAGCAGGTGTTTGATCTAAGCAGGTTTACCAAACGAGTGGGGAAAAAACTAGAGAAATGAGCATAGGGGAAGATGAATCTGGATTACTTTGGACCAGAAACAAAAGATGTAGTGACATGAACAGCATGGGTCAGGGTTCAGTAACTCTAAGAGTGACTTGTCCCCGTGTCATGCAGGCCCCACACTCAGCAGTCATTCTAAAGGTAGCATCAAAGGAAGGCCCTCTGTGAATTTCCCCAGTGGTACAGTGGGTACACCTTCCAATGTGGGTGATTCTGGTTCGATCCCTGGTTGGGGAACTAAGATTCCACATGCCACATGGTATGACCATAAATAAGTAAATAAAGAGAATTAGAAAAAAAGAAAGAAAGAAAGGCTTTCCAACATTCAAAGAGAATATGTATGTCATTTATTGAGGCTAGCTTAGTACAGTTGAATTTATAACACAATTATTTTAAAATGTAGTTATCTATTTTACCAAATAGTACTATAATTACTGGATTTCCCCAGGCAAAAAATAGACTTCTGACCTAAATGTCACAACTCACAATAATTAACACAAGATGAACATAGACTTAAATGCAAAAACTAAACTATAAGGAAAAAAACACAGGAGAAAATCTTAAGCATGTTGTGCTAGGCAAATAGCTCATGGTTTTTTATTCCAAAAGGACAATCCATGAAAGGAAAAACTAACAAATCTTTTCAAAATTGAAAAAGTTGACTCTAAAAATTCACATGAAGATGATGAAAGAAAAGCTACAGACTGAGAGAATATATTTATAAACCATAAATGATTAATATTTAAAAATATAAAATCTCCCAAAATTCAGTGTTAACCCAACTAGAAAACTGGAAAAAGACATGAACAGACATTTTACTAAAAAGGATATATAGAAAGCAAGTAGCATATCAAAAGATTATTCTATATCATTATCCAATAAAAAGATGCAGAGTAAAACCACAGTGAGATATCACTATACATATATCAGGATCTTTATTGGTATTGACTGAATGTTTGTGTTCTTTTTTTTAATTTTTTTAATTTTTTAAAATAAATTTATTTATTTTAATTGGAGGTTAATTACTTTACAATATTGTGTTGGTTCTGCCGTACATCAACATGAACCCGCCATAGGTATACACATGTCCCCCATCCTGAATCCCCCTCCCTCCTCCCTCCCCATACCATCCCTCTGGAAGCAACCTAGATGTCCATTAGCAGATGAATGGATAAGAAAGCTGTGGTACATATACACAATGGAGTATTAGTCATTAAAAAGAATACATTTGTTTGTGTTCTTAACCCAAATCCACAGTTGATGCTTAATCCTCAGTATTCATAGTATTCAGTGATGGGGCTTTTAGGAACTAATTATGTTTCAATGAGATCATAGGGGAGGAGCCTTCATATGGGATTGCTGCCCTTCTGTGCTCAGTTGCTTGAGTCATGTCTGACTTTTTGTAACCTCAGGGACTATAGCCCACCAGGCTCCTCTATCCATGGGATTCTCCAGCAGGAATACTGGCAAGCGTTGCCAAGTCCTCCTCCAGGGGATATTCCCCACCCAAGGATCAAACCCACATGTTCTGCATTGCAGGAAAATTTTTTACCACTGAGCTACCAGGGAAGCCCCTGGTGCCCTTCCAAAAGGATTAAAAAGCCCAGTGTTCATCTCTCTGCCATGTGAATATGAAGCAGAAGATGGCCATCTATAAACGAAGACACAGGTTCTCAGCAAACACAAAATCTCCCAGCACCTCAGTCTTGGACTTCTCAGCCCCAAAATCTGAGAAATATTTGTTCTTTAGGCCATTCATCCTGGAGTATTTTCATTATAGCAGCCCAAACTGACAAAGACACTTGTGGTATTACATAACACACACACACACACGCACAAACACACACAAGTGAGTATAAGTGGGTGAATATAAATAATTTCTTAAAGCTGTATGTCAGTCTACAATGATCTCAATAAAATTTCAGCTACAAAAATGTGGTAATGATTAAGAGCATGAACAATGGAGTCAGATCACAGGAGACAAATCCTGGTTCTAAATTCTACTGTTATTTTAATCTTAAATTTCTTCTTTGATAAGTTGGTCACTAAAAATTGTACCAACTTCATAAGACAATTGTTAAAATTAAGTGAGGTAATTAACGCAAGAGTCTAGCATGTTAGATGTTGTATATTGAGCACTAAAAAGTTGCATTACTAACCATAATTACATATTTTGTTATTATTATTATTATAACAACCTGAAGTATTCTTTGAGGCAAAAGATAGAAACAGTATAATCTTGGAGTCAAATCAAATCAAATTTTAGGCCATGTCCACTTGCTAACTATAGATCTCTTTTGGAGTGCAACACTCACTACTGATTATTACATGTCTTATCAAATAATATTGATGCTTGCTGGTCCATGTAATATCTTCTTCCTGCCCACCTGCTTTAGAATCAGTCTCTTTGGAAATGTTCTGAGAAACTTCACAGAAAATAGACTAGAAAATCAACATTATCCCCCACCCAAGTCCCTAAAACCACTAATAAGCCCTTCATTTTAAATGGTTTATCAGGTCCTACTACTTTCAGTGACTGCAAAATTTAATAATGAGAATAGGGAGTAAATCTTTTTATTTTTAAATTTTTACTTATGATGCTGATTCATCAACTATTTTATTCATAATTTATCTACAAAGCATATTTTTCTATCACTATGCATTTCTAAAAGCCTTACTCATTTTTTATCTACTTGATTCCTTATCAGTGTCACTGTTTAAAAGGTTTCTCAATAAACTGTGAAAAAAAAATACTCATTTCTCCTCCATGATTTCATTTCTATGCCATAAATATTTCTGTAGGTAATGAGATTTGAAGAAATTATAATATATAAAATAAAGTACAGAATTTGATTTACTTAAATATTATGTTTGGGATTCAGTGAAGGAGTATTTATTCCCCTAAAACAAAAAGATAACACAATGGTGCTGCTGTTCAATAAAGTTTTAAACTGAAAAAAGTACAAACTGAAAAGTGAAGGCCACCATTGCAGGACTATCAAACACCAGCCAGGTATTGCAATACACTGGCCTTCCTAGAACATACACTAAGGAGAGTGCATTCTGAAATCTAAGAAAGCTTTCTCATTGCCACAATGTCATATAAACATTCTGACATCTTGGGAGAAGTAGAAAAAAAAATCTGAAAGATTCAGAATTTGCTAAAAAAAAAAAGGCCAAAGTATCTAAAAGAGATTGTTTCAAAATAAATTTTAAAATAAGCAGACAAAATATACTAATAGGAAAAGTTTAGAGTAGTGTTACTTTATTTAATTTACTTGGAATCCAAGTAGGACTGGTGCTGAAACTGAAGCTCTAAAACTTTGGTCATCTGATGCAAAGACCTGATTCATTGGGAAAGACCTGGATGCTAGGAAAGATAGAAGGCAAAAGGGAAAGCGGGTGGCAGAGGATGAGATGGTTACATAGCATCACCAACTCAATGGACATGTATTTGAGCAAGCCCTGGGAGCTAGTGAAGGACAGGGAAGCTTGGTGTGCTGCAGCCCATGGGGTCGTGATGAATCGGACGCAACTAAGCAACAGAACAACAAACCACATGTGGTTATCAGCTACAGTACTAGATAGCAAGTATTGTATTTTTTCCCCCAATTTTTGAGGATTTTGTTTGTTTAAATGCTTCATTTTTTAGAGCAGATTTATGTTCATAGCAAAACTGAGAGGAAGGTACAGAGATTTCCCATATATCCCTTGACCTCATGCATGCACAACCTTCCCCATTCTCAACATCCCCCCAACAGAATGGGATGGTTGTTAGAGCTGATGGACCTACACTGAAATATCATAATCATGTACAATCCATAGCTTAATATAGGATTCACTCTTGGTGCTGTCTGTGTGATGAGTTTGGACAAATGTATAACATGAATCCACCATACAGAGTATTTTCACTACCCTCTAAATCTTCTGTTCCTGCCTATTTATCACTTCAACTTTATCACCACTCCCAACCTCTGGCAACCTGCCTTTTCTAGATTTTCATATACTTGGAAGTTTATAGTATGTAGCCTTTTTAGATTGGCTTCTTTCACTTAGTGACATGCATTTTTTCCTTCATGTCTTTATGTCTTGATAGCATATTTCTTTTTAGCACTGATGATTAATATTCCTATGTCTGTATGTACCACAATTGTTTTTTATTCTTTCACTACTGAAAGTATCTTGGCCTCTTCCAGGTTTGGGGGACAGCATGTATTTTAGATCATCTATATCATTACAAATTTCTTTTGAAGTGCACTGTCTTGGAGTTCAAAATTCAACTAACAGAGCTGAACTACAAAAAAAAAAAAACCAATAGCATACGTCCCTTCTCCCTATGGCCATAGTTTTCTATATTAATTTATTCAATCAAAACTATTTTGGGGATACCTATTATGTGCCATGTGCTATTCTAAATTTGAGACATAAAGTAGTGAATAAGAAAGTCAAGTTCTCTGCCCTTATACTTCTACCTTCTAGAGGAAGGGAAAGGTAAAGAAAAATTGAAGCAATCAAATAAACCAAGGGTTTGACAGAAAGTACTACATAGCAAATGAAATGGGAGGATGTGATGTGGAGTGACTAGAGGAGGAAGTAGGAAAGGGTTGTGTCACTTTCTAAAGTTGGGAAACTAAGGCCTCTTTAAAGGGGTTACGTTCAAGCGTCTGTCTACGATGCGGGAGACCCAGGTTTATCCCTGGGTTGGGAAGATCCCTTGGAGAAGGAAATGGCAATCCACTCCAGTACTATTGCCTGGAAAATCCCATGGCCAGAGGAGCCTGGTAGGCTACAGTCCATGGGGTCGCAAAGAGTCGGACACGACTGAGCGACTTCACATTCGACTTCATATTCAGGATGAATCCTGAGTGACAGAAGGGAATCTGCCATGCAAATGCCTCAGCAAAGAACAGTCCTAGCAAAGGAACAACTACTGCAGTGGATCTAAGGCAGGAACAGACCTGGCCCCTTTGAAATTATTAGAGGCTCATATGGCTAGAGGGAAATGAATCAGGGGAAGCGTAGTACAAATGGGGTTAAAAATAAGCAGGGCCAAGTCTCCGAGCTCTCATAGGATATCACAGGGTTTATATATATATATTTGTAAGTGTGATAGAAAGTCTTTGGAGCATTTCCAGCAGGGCCACAACCTGGTTGCTTTCATAGTGGTGTATTTTGTCCTCTCACTAAAGAACATGGACTCACCCTTTATGCAGCAATCTGCTTAACTCATTTCCTAAACTGTAACAAATTCCTGCCAGAGAGCAAGCCTTCAAATGATTGACCCTGAAAGAGACTAAATGTTCTTCATATTCTCTCAGCACCACAGAAATATCACTGAAAGCTCAGGTTATATCTCCAATAACAAATGCATATAACCTACTCCACATCAAGTGAGTCCTAAGATGCCACATAAGCTATAAAAGGTCCATGAACCTTATTTTCCTCATCTATAAAATGAAGCATAAAACCTGCAAAAGTTATTACCCAAATGAATTAGAAGAAGACGATAAAACTGTGTGCTATGGGAAATTAAAGGATTTACACAGCTGTTTACATCTTCATTGCATCACAACCTCATATTCCAGGTTCAGCTTTGAACACTAAAATATTTGTAAAGTTCTAAGTCTAGGAATGTCTGTGCTCAGTTGCTCAGCTGTGTCTGACTCTTTGCGACCCCATGGACTGTAGCTCGCCAGGCTCCTCTGTCCACGGAATTTTTAAAGCAAGAATACTAGAGTAGGTTGCCGTTTCCTACACTAGGGGATCTTCCCTGCCCAGGGATCAAACCCACATCTGCTGCACTGGCAGATGTATTGTTTACCATTGCGTCACCTAGGAAGCCCCAGGAATGTATGAACTTCTGCCAATATAAATCAGACTAAGGGCTATGCACTGTAATTTCCCCCCAAAAAGTGCATATTTAAGTCTCAAGAAAGAAAGAAAAAGGACTTCCCTGGTGGCCCAGTGGCTAAGACTCTGTGCCCCCAATGCAGGGGGTTCAAAGTTGATCTCTTGTCAGGGAACTATATCCCAACATGCCACAAGTAAGAGTTTGCATGCCACAACTAAGACCAGAAACAGCCAAATAAATAAATACTAAAAAAAGAAAGAAAAAAGGGAATGAACACATCCTTTTGATATGTCTCGCAAAATGTTATATGAAAACTCTACAAAGCTATTAGCTATCTTAACCACAAAAGTATTCAACCTGGTCCCTTAATAGCTGTGTGTGTGATTGAAAATTCTCTTGGATATGAGATGAAGTGCTAACAAATAGATATATACAATCTAAGCAGGCAGTTTGACATAACATTAACATTTTAGATTCGTATTATTTTCAAATTCAATACATTTCCTTCAACTAATACAATTAATAACCAGCTAGAAATATTTCCATTCAACTCCCCCTTTTGTTGACTCTGCTTATAAGCAGAGATGAAAATAACTTTTAAATGTCAGGGAGGGGAAACTATGTTTCACTATTATTCATTTTTGTTTTGCTCTCTAGCTTGTGGGCCATAGAATCTCAAGCACTTTTTTTAAATTAAACAATACTGTATTAGTTTCAGATATACAGCATACTGAGCACTTTCAATGATTTCAAATACAGACATCTTTTACCATTTGTTAAGGTCAAGAAATATGTTTCTATTTCATTCTATGAAAGCTTTAAGAAAGAAATCCCATATAGTCTATTTATGTTTCCCAGACTTGCCTGCGAGTGTCCAGGAGTCTCTGGCAGAGACATGAGTTGGAGGTGCCCTGCCCCAGGGTCAGGGACACTGAATGTGGCAGTGTGTGCACGGGCCCATTGGAAGAAGGTTGCCATTATCACTATTACCTCCACCATAGTTGGGTCTCACATCAAACAACATGGAGGGGACATAGCCCTGGCCATCAACAGAAAATTGGATTAAAGATTTACTGAGCATGGCCCTGTCCATCTGAACAAGACCCAGTTTCCCCTCCAGGCAGTCTCTCCCATCAGGAAGCTTCCATTAGCCCCTTATCCTTATCCATCAGAGGGCAGAGACTGAAAACCACATCACAGGAAACTAATCAAACTGATCACATGGACCACAGCCTTGTCTAACTCAATGAAACCAGAAGCCATGCCGTCTAAGACCACCCAAGATGTGTTGAGACCTGTTCAACAAGTATCCTACAAAGATGGATGGGTCATGGTAGAGAGTTCTGACAAAATGTAGTCCACTGGAGAAGGGAATGGCAAACCAATTCAGTATTGCCTTGAGAACCCCAGGAACAGTATGAAAAGGCAAAAAAGTTATAACACTGAAAGATGACTTCCCCAGGTCAGTAGGTGCCCAATATACTACTGGAGAAGAGTGGAAAAATAACTCCAGAAAGAATGAAGAGACAGAGCCAAAGTGGAAACAATGCCCAGTTGTGGATGTGACTGGTGATGGAAGAAAAGCCCACTGCTGTGAAGAACAATATTACATAGGCACCTGGAATGTTAGGTCCATGAATCAAGGTAAATTGGAAGTGGTCAAACAGGAGATGGCAAGAGTGAGCATAGACATTTTAGGTATCAGAGAACTAAAATGGACTGGAATGGGTGAATTTAACTCAGATGACCACTATATCTACTACAATGGGCAAGAATCCCTTAGAAGAAATGGAGTAGCCATCACTGTCATCAAAAGAGTCTGAAATGCAGTACTTGGATGGAATATAAAAATGACACAATGATCTCTGTTCGTTTCCAAGGCAAACCATTCAATATCACAGTAATCTAAGTCGACATCCTGACTAGTAATGCTGAAGAGGCTGAAGTTGAATGATTCCATGAAGACCTACAAGACCTTCTAGAACTAACACTCAAAAAAGATGTCTTTTTCATTATAGAGGACTGTAATGCAAAAGTAGGAAATCAAGAGATACCTGGAGTAACAGGCAAATCTGGCCTTGGAGTACATAATGAAGCAGGGCAAAGGCAAATAGAATTTTGCCAAGAGAGCACAATGGTCATAGCAAACACCTTCTTCCAACAACACAAGAGAAGACTCTACACCTGGACATCACCAAATGATAAATACTGGAATCAGATTGATTATATTCTTTGCAGAGATGGAGAAGCTCTATACAGTCAGCAAAAACAAGACCAGGGGTTGACCGTGGCTCAGATCATTAACTCCTCATTGCAAAATACAGACTTAAATTAAAGAAAGTAGGGAAAACCACTAGACCATTCAGGCATGACCTGAATCAAATCCTTTACGATTACACAGTGGAAGTAACAAATGGATTCAAGGGATTAGAACTGATTGACAGTGCCTGAAGAACTATGGATGAAGGTCCATGACATTGTACAGGAGGTAGTGATCAAGACAACCCCAAGAAAAAGAAATTAAAAAAAAAAAAAGGCAAAATGGCTGTCTGAGGAGGCTTTACAAATAGCTGAGAAAAGAAGAGAAGCAAAAGGCAAAGGAGGAAAGCAAAGATGTACCCATCACAATGCTAGGTTCCAAAGAATAGCAAGGAGAGATAAAAAAAGCCTTCCTCGTTGATCAATGCCAAGAAATAGAGGAAAACAGCAAAATGGGAAAGACTAGAGATCTCCTCAAGAAAATTAGAGATAATAAGGGAACATTTCATGCAAAGATGGGCTCAATAAAAGATAGAAATGGTATGGACCTAACAGAAGGAGAAAATATTAAGAAGAGGTGGCAAGTTTAAACAGAAGAATTATACCAAAAAGATCTTCATGACCCAGATAACCACAATGATATGATCACTCACCTAGAGCCAGACATCCTGAATGCAAAGCCAAGTGGGCCTAGGAAGCATCACTACGAACAAAGTTAGCAGAGGTGATGGAATTCCAGTTGAGCTATTTCAAATCCTCAAAGATGATGCTGTGAAAGTGCTGCACTCAATATGCTAGCAAATTTGAAACCTTAGCATTGGCCACAGGACTGGAAAAGGTCAGTTTTCATTCCAATCCCAAAGAAAGACAATGCCAAAGAATTTTTAAACTACTGCACAATTGAATTCATCTCATATGCTAGCAAAGTAATGCTCAAAATTCTCCAAGCCAGGCTTCAGCAGTTGGTGAACCATGAACTTCCAGATGTTCAACCTGGATTTAGAAAAGGAGGAACAAGAGATCAAATTGCCAACATCTGTTGCATCATTGAAACAGCAAGAGAGTTCCAGAAAGACATCTACTTCTGCTTTATTGACTATGCCAAAGCCTTCGACTGTGTGGATCAAAACAAACTGCGGAAAATTCTTCAAGAGATGAAAATACCAGACCATCTTACCTGCCTCCTGAGAAATCTGTATGCAGCTCAGATAGAACTGGACATGGAATGACAGACTGGTTCCAAATCAGGAAAGGACTACATCAAGGCTGTATATTGCCACCCTACTAATTTAACTTATATGCAGAGTACATCATGCAAAATGCCAGGCTGAATGAAACACAAGCTTTAATCAAGATTGCTGGGGGAAATATCAATAACCTCAAATACGCAGATTACACCACTCTTACGGCAGAAAACGAAGAACTAAAAAGCCTCTTGATGAAAGTGAAAGAGGAGAGTGAAAAAGTTGACTTAAAGCTCAACATTCAGAAAACTAATATCATGGCATCCAGTCCCATCATTTCATCGCAGATAGGTGGAGAAACAATGGAAACAGCGAGAAACTATTTCCTTGGCCTCCAAAATCACTAGAGATGGTGACTGCAGCCATGAAATTAGACAGCATATTAAAAAGCAGAGACATTACTTTGCCAACAAAGGTCCATCTAGTCAAAGTTATTGTTTTTCCAGTAGTCGTGTATGGATGTGAGAGTTTGACTATAAAGAAAGCTGAGCAGCAAAGAATTGATGCTTTTGAACTGTGGTGTTGGAGCAGATCCTTGAGAGTCCCTCAGAGAGCAAGGAGATCACACCAGTCAATCCTAAAGGAAATCAGTCCTGAATATTCATTGGAAGGACTGATTCTGTAGCTGACACTCCAAAACTTTGGCCACCTGATGCAAAGAACTGACTCACTGGGAAAGATTGAAGGCAGAAAGAAAAGGGTACAACAGAGGATGAGATGGTTAGATGGCATCACCCACTTGATGGACATGAGTTTGACAAGCTCCAGGAGTTGGTGACGGACAGGGAAGCCAGGCGTGCTGCAGTCCACGGGGTCACAGATTCAGACACGACTGAGCAGCTGAACTCAAGTGAAAACTCACAATACATTGGAGAGATTAATAGCTTCTCACTTCACCTCTCCAATGTCATATATACTTGCATTTTAACAAATTCTTTTAAAAGTGATTTTAAAGAATCATTCATTTAATTTCCACATCAACTCTGGTAGGTACCACCACTGTCTTTACAGTTGAGGGAAAAATGAAAGAAATTTGAGTCAAATAACATGCTTAAGAGTAAACATTTAGTAAATGATGAGGCTGGGAACCCAGTCCTTCTATACTCTTAAGCTCTGCACTAAAATATTCTGTGTTTGATAGAGACACCAAGGATCATATTTTGAATAGCAGTGTCAGAGAATAAGTGCAGCAAAACTGACAAAGTCAGTTTAGTCATATGTATATCTTAGGTTCTTTTTGGTAAATGTTACTACTTAAAGGCAAGTAATAACTACAGATCACTTCCTCACAGTCTCCCTACCAGATTACATTCACGGCAAGTCTGACAAAATTATGTCACATAAATGGACATTTATTATCAATAAGAACAAAGCAACCACACAATGTAGCCCAGCCCTTTACTGCTGCAGCAGCATTTTGCATGAATGGTACATGCACAATAATTGTGACAATACTCTAGACACAGACTTTGATAATACACTCTAAACACAGAATCCTAGTCAAGGGCAGAAGTCCAAGAAAATGCTGAATTGGTGTTGAACCCAAAGTTATTTGAGGATCAATGACTGAGTTTACAACATCCTTATATTTCACTTCTTCAAGGGTTAGAGTGTCTTTACATGAGTTCTGGAGAATCTACCTATCATAATTCTGTGAATTTCACCTATCAAAACCTTGTCTACAATCTGCTAAGCTAACAACAAACCCTTTGGTGAGTATCATGGATGGAAATAGCTAAAACCCTTGTAGTAGCCTCAAGAGGTCTTAGTTCTAATGCTAGCTGACTACCTGTTAAGCATGTAGCCCTTAATAGAGAGGGTGACATCTTCTAAGGTATAAGAATTTATGCATATATCAAGGCTGAAATATTTTTAAAATAAATTCTAAAACATTCCTTATTAGGTTTCTCTCCCATTTCTTTTAATTATTCTGGAATCAGGCAGTATCAGTATTAAATACCATTAGGTAAACTAAGCGTACGCTTAAGTTGCCTGCAAAGCAAGGAGTTCCCTCCAAATAACAATTTTCAGAGAAGTTAACATTTGCCATTTTTCAGAAAGCCTAAAATAGTTGACAAGTGTTTTGATTCAATGTTATACGTGATTTTTTACTATTTTTTTAACACTGTGGAGTGGAGGAATGTGGCTATGGCCTCGCACTTCAGGCCATTAACATACATAACCCAGCTACAGGAAGCACTATCTGACTACACTCACACTAGCCTAAAATCTCATATACGCGTATTTCTCCAATGTAGTCCTGCATTGTTCTCAAAGATCTTTAGTTCTTAGTAACATGCTTTCCTTTTATTTCATATGATTTTATAACAGTGGTAGATATATTCTCAGGAAGTAGGTTATCACAGTATGTATAACCTTTTAATAATCATCTTATTTTATTTTTATACAAATAAATACAAAAGAAAGAAGACGCCTCTATTTTAAGAGCAAGTATAAATATGTCCCTGGAAATAAAGGAGAAAACTATCTTTTCATGTACTTCCTAAAAAAAGAAAAACATCAAGTTTTCCTTTGTTGGAAAAGAGAGATTTAATGGCTAATATATGGATTGCTGCTAAGTCACCTCAGTTGTGTCGGACTCTGTGTGACCCCATAGACGGCAGCCCCATCCCTGGGATTCTCCAGGCAAGAACACTGGAGTGGGTTGCCATTTCTTTCTCCAATGCATGAAAGTGAAAAGTGAAAGTGAAGTCGCTCAGTCGTGTCCGACTCTTAGCGACCCCATGGACTGCAACCTACCAGGCTCCTCCATCCATGGGATTTTCCAGGCAAGAGTACTGGAGTGGGGTGCCATTGCCTTCTCCGAATATATGGATTAGAATAATAAAAAGACAAAGCTTACAAAATAGGCAAAAGATCTGAAATAGACACCTGACAAAAAATATGAATAACCAATGTGCACATGAAAAGAGGATTCAACATCATTCAGTTCAGTTCAGTTCATTTCAGTTCAGTCACTCAGTCGTGTCCGACTCTTTGCGACCCCAGGAATCGCAGCATGCCAGGCCTCCCTGTCCATCACCATCTCCCGGAGTTCACTCAGACTCAGGTCCATCGAGTCTGTGATGCCATCTAGCCATCTCATCCTCAGTCGTCCCCTTCTCCTCCTGCCCCCAATCCCTCCCAGCATCAGAGTCTTTTCCAATGAGTCAACTCTTCGTATGAGGTGGCCAAAGTACTGGAGCTTCAGCTTTAGCATTATTCCTTCCAAAGAAATCCCAGGGTTGATCTCCTTCAGAATGGACTGGTTGGATCTCCTTGCTGTCCAAGGGACCCTCAAGAGTCTTCTCCAACACCACAGTTCAAACGCATCAATTCTTTGGCGCTTACTCAGCAGGAAAATAAAAACTGAAACCATGATACACCATTACAACCTCAACAAAATGGCTAAAATTTAAAAGAGTGAAAATAACAGATAATGACAAGGATATAGAAAAATGGAACTCTCATATATTGTTTATGGAAGTGTACATGACACAATCACTTTGGAAAATTATTTGTAATTTTTTTATAAAAATAAAACACATATCATAGGACCTAGCAATTCCATTATTAGGTATCTATTGAAGAAAAATAGAGACATATTTATAAAAAGACTCACTCTAATATGCATAGAAAACTTATTCAGTATAGTCAAGATCTGAAGGAAAAAAGACCCAGGTGTTCAATAGAATGAGAATGAGTAAACACTCATGTATTCATACTACTGGCAATAAAAAGTAAAGCATTATTGATACATCTAATAATATAGATGAGTCTCAAAATATAACTGAAAGAGGTCTTACAGAAAACAGTGCACCTTCAATTCCTTTTACTTGAAATTCTAAAAATAATCTACAGTGAAAAACATAATCATAACATTAGTAGCCTCAGGATAGAAAATAGAGAATTGGCTGGGAAGAGTATAAAAGAATTTTCTGGAATGATGGTAATATTCTATACCCTAATAGCAGTTTGAGTTACATAGGTCAAAATTTAGTTGACGTGCACTTCAGATTTATACATTTAATTATGTACAAGTTTTACATCAAAATAAAAATTAAGCAAATATAGGACTTCAGGTAATAAATTGCATTCTGAATTATTTAAGGGGAATTGTATAGAGGTTTTTAGTTTGCACTGAAAGATGTATAAAAATAAGATGGATCAATAGATAGCCAAAGAGAAAAATGGGCTTTCCTGGTGGCTGAGTGGTAAAGAATCTGCCTGCAATGTAGGAGGCTTGGGTTCCATTCCTGGGTTGGAAAAATACCCTGGAGAAGGAAATGGTAATCCACTCTAATATTCTTGCTTGGGAAATCCCATGGACAGAGGAGCCTAGTGGGCCACAGTCAATGGGATCTCAAGAGTCAGACACAACTTAGCAACTCAACAACAACAACAGAGAAAATAGGTACATAGATTTGTGATGAAAACAAGCACAGCAAAGTGTTAACAGAAAAATCTAGATGCTGATGATGTAAATGCTTAATGTAAAAGTCAATTTTGATCTATGTACAAAAATATCAATGTGTTCTCAGTTGCTCAGTCAAACCTTCATCTCTTGCCAGGTGGATTCTTTACCACTGCACCACCTGAGAAGCCCAAAAATGTTCCAAATTGAAACCAAAATACAGAGCCTTTGTATTATTTAAAATCCATTCATTCAACAAGCTTTTGAGCATTTGATGTGGACCATTGTTCAAGATGCTGGCAATATGGTAGTGAATAAAACAAAATCTTCAGTCTGATGAAGTATACATTTCTACTCTATACAGAAATAACACATACATCAGTTATATGTAAGGTGGTGAAAAAGTCTAAGAAAAATAATGCAGAGTAAGGGTAGAAGTTCCAATTTAGACACTGTTGATGGGAATCTCTGATACAGTCACATGTCAGACAAAACCTGAATGAAGTGAGGGAGTATATCTGGGTCAACAGCATTCCAGGCGGGGAAGGCTTTTAGGTGAGTGTGTATATGTGTATGCGGCCTGTTACAAAAAAGCATGTGTGGTGGTGGGGAAGGGGAAAGGAATCAGTGTATCTACAGAAAA
Organism: Capra hircus; assembly: GCF_001704415.2. NCBI lineage: Eukaryota > Metazoa > Chordata > Mammalia > Artiodactyla > Bovidae > Capra > Capra hircus. The sequence continues at coordinate 87,627,831 of NC_030813.1, read as the reverse complement.
GCACAAATTAGATAGAAAATAAGATCAGAGAGATGGGGGGTATGTGGAAGGATGGAGTAGAGGAGAAGTTTATGTAGGGCTTATATACTATGGTTAGAAATTCAGATGTTCTCCTGAGTAATATGAGATGACACTGAAATTCTTTGAGTATAGGACTAATGGGATTTGACTTATTTTAAAAGGATCAACCTGTTTCTTGGTAATACACAAAAAGGAGACAGTTTTGATAATAGACTCTAGGAGGTAGTGATGTAAGTGAGACAAGTCCAGTCTCTTTATACAGAAAGTCTAGTCAAAAATAAAGCTGGCAGAGAGTGACATCACCAAGGTGGCAATATAAGTTGTTCTTGACTTCACACTTCCTCACAAGAACAGATGCTAACAACTATTCATGAACACAACACCACTGAAAGAATCCTAAAACACAAAGGTAAGGTTGAAGCACTCCTTGCATCATAGAGCGCAGACAGACTGGTCTAGTAAGAAACACGGGTATGTGTCAATAGCCTTGCCCTTCCCGCAATGCCAGCGTAGCACCACAGGGAGATGTCTCCCTTGAGCTTCCAATGGGAAGAGAATCTGAAGGGACAAACAGGAACACCCCCACCACCAACACTGTGGGTCACTTTGTGAGAGTCCCTATTCTGATCTCACACCAGAGATTGTGGAGGAATATGGGGGAATTAACCATTTAGAATCCAACTGTGACGGGAAAGAGAGAAGGGCTTGCAATGATCAGCACACGGATCTTGGTAGACTGTGTTTATACCATCAGGGCCCAAGTGGTAGCCTCAATGAGTAGCTTAGTTCATCTGTAGAACCAAGTTGGGGTATACTCTCACCAGGGACATCTACCTGATTCAAATCCTCAAGTATGGAAATTTGCTGGCACAAGAGCCTCAATTTCCCATGCCAGTCAAGGGACTGAGTCACATCCCCACAGGCTACAGAGAATGTCTTCTAACCAGAATAACTGGAAGGAAACTCCTGGTTGCCACGCAGTCAGCAGTACTTGAGCTGAGAGGTGGGCAGGCAGAGCCAATAGCCAGCTAGAGTAAGACAAGAAAGAAAGCTTTCTCAGCTTTAGAACTGCTTATCTTGCTACACTTAAAGAGGAAATCTTACTCATTGCTGAAAAAGACATTGCTTACACCTTTCTGGCCAGGGGACTTAACCAGAGAACACAAAAAGCTGCATAGCCCATTGAGCAGCTCTATGTATCATAAAACTTGAGCACAGCCCATGGCTTCTCCCAACCACAGAATAAAACTGGTGATCTCATTTGACCAGGGAATTCAGTGCACATTCTGGCCTGATCCAGATGCCCAAATAATGAGCTATACAGTCCCTGGGTCCTGTGTTGTTGCCCTGTCAAGGAAGGAGAGTAAATTCATAGCTCCATTTAATACTGAATGTAGTTCCCAATTCAGAACATATAGTAAGCCTGACCAGAGGACCCAGGCTATCGCAGACTCTCAGCCTCACTTGCGTAGTAGGTCAGCAATCCTATCCAACCATTCTCAGCCAGTGGCAAGCATCCTTATGCCCATTTTCAGAGTTCAAACCATTGCCTTGCCCCAAAATAGATAATAGTAGTGACTCCACATGCCAAAGACATTTCCAGTGGACACATCCAGAAATCCAAACTGAGCTGACTGGTGAAGAACTGTCTCTGCTAAAGCAAACCTGTCAAGTATGGAAAAGAAACCCAATTACTGAAGTGCATAGATACCAATATAAAGACTCAAGGATCACAAAAAATTCAGGGAAATATGATACCACCATAGGATGCTAATAAAGCTCCAATAACTGACCCTGAAGAAATAGAGATATGTATTATCAGACAAAGAAGTCAAAATAATTCTCTTAAGTTTTGTGAACAATAAGAAAACACAAACAACAAATTACAGGAAAAAATGCATAAACAAAATGAGAAGTTTGACAAGTAAATAGCAACCATAAAAAAGTAAAATCTAAAAATCTATACATGAAAAATACAATAAGGGAGTTGAAGAAGTCAGTAAAGAGCTTCAAAAGGAGACTTGGCCATGCAGAAGAAAGAATCTGTCATAACTAAGCCAGGATATTGGAAATTACCTAGTCTAAGAAGCAAAAGGACAAAGAATGAAAAAGAGTATAGAAAGTCTTTGGGGATTATAAGACAAAATGAAAAGCAGTTTTGGCATAATAAGAATTTCAAAAGAAGAAGCAAAAGAGAAAGGGTCAGAAGGCCTGTTTAAAGCAATAATGGCTGTAATTTTCATAGACATCTAGATCCATGAGGCCCAGAGGACCCCAAATAGGTTGAACCTGAGTAGGGCTACACTGAGACACATTATAATTAAATTGTCATAAGTCAAAGATACCTAGACTGTTAAGAGAAACAAGAGAAAAGAGAGAAGCTACATACAAAAGAAGGCTTTCCTGGTAGCTTGGACGGTAAAGTGTCTGCCTACAAGGCGGGAGACCTTGGTTCGATCCCTGGGTCAGGAAGATCCCCTGGAGAAGGAAATGGCAACCCACTCCATTCATGCCTGGAAAATCCCATGGACCGAGGAGCCTGGTGAGCTACAGTCCTTGGGGTTGCAAAAAGTCGGACACGACTGAGTGACTTCTCTTCACTTCTTCACTTAACTTCACATACAAGAGAACTTCCATAAGACTACAAGCAGATTTTTCAACAGAAAGTTTTCAGGCCAGGAGAGAATGGGATGAAATTCTGACATATTCAAAATATCGAAAGAAAATAATGGCCACCAAACCCACTGAATTCCAAAGAATTCAAACCCAAAGAATTCCAAGCCCATTGAAGCTGTCCTTCAGAAACAAGGGAGGAATGAAGACTTTCCCAAACAAACAAAAGCTGATGAAGTTCATTACCACCAGACATAACTTATAAGAAATGTTAAAGGAATTTCTCTGAGTGGAAGTAAAAGAATGCTAATTAGCATTATAAAAATAAAAATATTTAGTGTAAATATTACTTGTAATGGTAAAAACAATCATAGTTAGATATCGCAATATGCTAATAGTGGTGCATAATTCACTTACAACTCTAGTTTAAAAGTAAAAAAAGAACAGTAAAAATAACCATAACTATAATAACCTGCTATTAATTACATATTTTATGTCATATAAATTGTACCTGCAATAATCTAAACTGTGAGGTGGAGGAGAAGTAGACGTATAAAATTTTAAAATTCTGTTCAAGTTGTCAGTTTTAAGTAGAATGTTATAAGTTTTATATATTTTATGTAATCCTCACAGTAACCACAAGGGAAAATTCTATAGTACTTACACAAAAGAATGTGATAAGGGAGTAAAACATACTGCTATCAAAAGATATAAAAACACACAAAAATATAACAAGGTATGAAATAATAAGCAAAACTATAAAGCAACCAGGAAACAATGAACAAAATGGCAACAGTAAGTTCTTACCAATCAATAATTACTTTAAACAAACAAATTAAAGACACAGAATGGCTGAGTGAATTAAAGAACAAGATGCAATAATATGCTGCCTAAAAGATACTCACTTTAGCCTGAAAAACATACACAGCCTGCGGGTGAAAAGATGGAGATTTCAAAGACATTTCAAGCAATGTTAACCAAAAAAGTAGGGGTGAACATACTTGTACCAGACAAATAAAAATGGTAAAAAGATACAGTAAAGTACTGTGCAAAGATACATTGTACAGTAAAGTACCAATACATCAAGAAGATACAACTTTTATGTGTTTATACACCCAACATTGGAGCACCTAAACGCAGAAAGCAAAAAATAACAGAGCTAAAAGGAGAAATAAATAGTAATACAGAAATAAGTGGGGACTTTAATACCCTACTCTCAACAATGGATGCATCATCCAGGCAGAGAATCAATAAGGAAACAGTGGATTTGAGCACTACTATAAACAAAATGGTCCCAACAGACACATAAAAGACGTTCTACCCAGTAACAGCTGAATATACATTCTTCTCAAGCACACAGGGAATGTTTTCTAAAATAGACCATATGTTAGGCCATGAAACAAGTCTTAGCAAACTCAAAAAGTTGAAATAATAACAAGGATCTTCTCTGACCACAGTGGTGTGAAACTATAAATCAGTAACAGGAAAACTTGAAAATATATGAACACATGTAAATTAAATAACACTCTCCTGAACAACCAAAGTATAAAAGAAGAAAATAAAGGGGAAATTAAAAAGTTTCTCGAGACATGAAAATGAAAATATAACATACCAGAACATGTGGCTACATCAAAAGCAATTATTAGAGGAAAGCTCATAACAATAAATACCTACATTAAGAAGCTAGCAACTAAGCAACCTAACTTTGCTTTAAGGAACTAGAAAATGACCAAACTGAGTCCAAAGCTAGCAGAAGAAATAAAAATTGGGGCAGAAATAGATGCAACAGAACAGAAAAATAATAGAAAATATTAGCCAAACTAAGAGCTGATTCTCCAAAAAGATAAACAAGACTGACAAACTCTTAGCTAGACTAACCAAAGGGTAAAAAAGAAAGGTCTTACATCAGCAAACAAGTTTTAAAAAATAGAGACATTAAAACTTATACCACAGAAATTGAAAGAATCATAACAGACTATGATGAAAAACTATATGCTAACCAACTGGACAATCTAGAAGAAATTTTAAAATTATTAGACATATAAAACTTGACAAGACTAAATTGGAGAAGGTGATGGCACCCCACTCCAGTACTCTTGCCTGGAAAATCCCATGGACAGAGGAGCCTGGTAGGCTGCAGTCCATGGGGTTGCGAAGAGTTGGACATGACTGAGCGACTTCACTTTCACTTTTTTTTTTTTTTTCATAGTATGATTATATTTTAATATACAACCAAAATACAAAACACAGTAAATTGACAGCAATAAAATATGGTATTTCATTTGCACTACACTAAGACATTGACATACCAAGGAAAATGAAAAGGAAAAAAAAAAGAGCAAAATGAAATAATGCAAGAGACTGGTAAGGACTAAGCATATATGAAAATGACAGGCTCAACAGTAACAGAAGAAGAGGCAATTTCTTTGTAACATCATATTGCCAAAGAATAAAAATGTAACATTTATACAGTTTTAGGAAATATATCCATATAAACACTTGTAGGTAAGATTGATGAAATCCTGTCTATATAATAGAGGAAAATCTATTTTACTTTGGACTTGAACCTATAAATTTTGGGTATCAGTCTTCATAGTTTCACTGGAATTATTTCAACAAATACTGGTTGAGAATTTATATCCATATACAAACATACTGTAAATGTATATACATACATATGTAAAATTAGTTTTAGGGATATAGATAGGATAATTTCTTTTTAAACATCTATTCATTGCTTTACTTTTTTTCTTTTTAGGGAAAAAATGGAAATAGAATTTCAGTTATAAGCTTAAATGTGTAGAAACCTGCTTCATTTATATCTAAACAGATGTTAATATTTCCATATATACTTCTGTGAGAACAGAATTTCTGTGATTTTGAGGGTTTTTTTCTGAGAGCTTTTGAAAGTTTTCTGGTGGGTAGTTAAATTTGTATATTATAATCAGTAACTAATGTCAGGAGTATTCTCAATTGCCTATAATGCAAATAATGAAAATTTGTTAGAGGGATCATTTGTTTATCTTATTTTTTGTAGCAATTTGGCAATGACAATCAAAATTTGAATATGTAAAACTTCTGAAATGATAAAACTTGCTGATGGGATTTTACCTGTTACTGTTCTCAAATTCATAAAGAAGAAAATATGTTAGAGATTGTAACATAATTTGAATGTCTGAAATATGCATCATTAAAAGAATTGTAATGGTAGCTTATTTGTATGACTGTCATTGAAACACTGAAAAAGTATTCTGATATTGAATGTTTTAAGTTGATTCTTTTAAATGTCATTTTTGAACAGATAACAACTAAATGTGTATGCTGAGATATGTCCATATGCCTCTGTTTTTTCTATTTGAAATATTAATGGTTACTGTTCCTAAGGAGGGGGTTTATTCCGACATAATAGAATTAAATAATGCTTATTCAGTAGTGTTAACTATATTGGTGATATTTTAGCATTCTTTTTGAAACTTTTGCACATGTGTAAGTTCAGTACTAAAACATATGTTGCTACATGACAATGTAAAAGTGCAGATGTGAATTATGGAATAGAAAGTTGTCTGGAAAATCATAGCGAAAATTTAACATTACTATATAAACATACCAGGAAAAAAGGGACAGCTGCTATTTACTGCCTTTAAATTTTTAAATGTATTTCAAAAGCAACATCAAACAACCGAAGGAACTTAAAAGATACAGCCAATTTGTACTTGTCTTCATTGTTACCTGTTGACACTTTCACTTTTCACTTTCGTGCATTGGAGCAGGAAATGGCAACCCACTCCAGTGTTCTTGCCTGGAGAATCCCAGGGACAGGGAAGCCTGGTGGGCTGCAATCCATGGGGTCGCACAGAGTCGGACACGACTGAAGCGACTTAGCAGCAACAAGACTAAATAAGGAAGAAGCAGAAAGTGTGAAACCTGTAATCAAAAATTTCCCAAGAGGAAAAGTCCAGGAAAAGATAGATGGTTTCAGTAGTGAATTTTAACAAACATTTGAAAAAGAATTAATATCAATTTTTCTTAGTCTTCCAAACAATTGAACATGAAGGAACACTACTAAATCCATTTTACAAGACCAGCATTATCCTGATGCAAAAAAAAAAAAAAAAAAAAAAAACACAGAAAAGGACACTACTAGCAAAGAAAACTAAATTCCAGTATCCCTGGTATAAAAGTTCTCCATGAAATACTAAAAAATTGAATTCAGTAACACATATCATTCTTCATAATCAAGATCCAGTTATCCCTGGGATGCAAGGATGGTTTAATGTACACAAATCAATGTGATACATTAATAAAGTGAAACTAAAAAATCATATGATCACCTCAATAGGTACAGAAAGAGCATTTGACTAATTTCTGCATCTATTCATGATTTTTTAAAAAAACCCTTAAATTTGGCATAGAAGAAATACATCTGAACATAATGGAGGCTATTAATGACAAATCTTCAGCTAACATCATAGTCAGTAAAGACAGGTGAAAGGCTTTTCCTCTATCAAGGAAAAGCTTGACAGAGGAATGAAAAGGAATAAAACAAGGGTGCACTTATCTGCACGTCAAAGGCCCTTGTCTCTATGCCTGTTAACATAGTACTGGAAGTCCTAACTAGAGAAATCAAACAGAATTAGAAAGGAAGAAGCAAAATAGTCTTTATTTGAAGACATGATTTTGTATATAGAAAATCCTAAAGACTCATTAAAAAAAAACTATATATATATATATATATAGGTTAGCTTTAATCAGTGAGTTCAGTAAGGTTGATACAAAAATCAGTAGCATTTCTACATACAACCAATTTTCTAAAAAAGAAATAAAGATATTGATCCTATTTATAATAGTACAAAAAGCAATAAAATACTTTGGAATAAATTTAACTAAGGAAGTAAAAGATCTCTGCCCTGTATTGAAGATACAAATAAATGGAAAGGTATCTGCATCCATGGACTGGAAAAATTTATATTGTTAAAATGTCAATACTAACAAAAGCCACCTATAGAGGCAATGCAATTTATATCAAGATTCCAATGGAGTTTTTTAAAATGAATTTGAAAATACACTACTAGAATTTATATGGAACCGTGAAGGAATGGGCTTCCCAGGTGGTGAAGAAGTGAAGTGAAGTGAAGTTGCTCAGTCATATCTGACTCTTTGTGACCCCGTGGACTGTAGCCCAGCAGGATCCCAGTCCATGAGATTCTCCAGGCAAGAACACTGGAGAGGGTCGCCATTTCCTTCTCCAGGGGATCTTCCTGACCCAGAGATCAAACCCAGGTCTCCCACATTGCAGCCAGATGCTTTAACCTCTGAGCCACCAGGGAAGCCTGTGGTGGTACTAAGTGGTAAAGAACCTGCTTCCCAGTGCAGGAGACAGAAGAGATTCAGGTTTGACCCTGGGTCAGGAAGATCCCCTGGAGGAGGACATGGCAACCAACTCTACTATTCTTGCCTGGAGAATCCCATGGACAGAGGAGCCTGGCAGTCTATGGTCCATACAGTTGTAAAGAGCTGGACATGACTGAAGGGACTTAGCACACATGAAGGAATATCCAAAGAAATTTTAAGAAAAACAAGCAGGAGGCATCACACTTCCTGATTTCAAGCTATACTGTAAAGCTATAGTCATCAAAACAGTATGATACCGGCAGAAAACCAAACAAATAGACCAGTGGAACAGATTTGAGAGCCATAAATACACTCAAGCGTATACAATCAATTAATATTTGGCAAGGGGGCCAAGAATACTCAATGGAGGAAAGAGGATCTCTTCAGTAGATGGCACTGGATAATTGGATAATAACACATGAAGAGTGGAAACCAGGTCCACATCTTACACCAATCACAAAAATTAACTCAAAATGTATTAAATACTTAAATGTAAAACCTGAAAGCCTGAAACTCCTAGAAAAACTTAGTAATAAAGTTCCTTGACATGGATCTGGTAATGAAGATGTAGATATAACACAAAGCACAAACGACAAAATCAAAAATAAATGTGAGGCCACAGCAAACTAAAAAACTTCTGCATATCAAAAGAAACTATCAAAGTAAAAAGACAACTTGCAGAATGGGGAAAATGTTTGCAAACCAGATATCTGATAAGAGATTAATATTCAAAATATATAAAGAATTCATACAATTCAATAACAAAAAAAACACTAATAACCCAATTTAAAGATAAGCAAAAGACTCAAACAGACATTTCTTTAATGAAGATACATGAAAGGCCAGCAGGTACATGAAAAGATGTTCATCATCACTACTTATTAGGGAAATGCAAATTAAAACCACAACGAGTTATCACCTCTGTCAAGTACAAACTGGTACTTGCCAAAAGCATTTGCCAGCGACTGAGCAACAACAAAGGCCTTTGCCATCTGCCTGTGCTGCTACAGCTGCTTGCCTCTGGCACTCCCTGAAGGCAATTCAGGGTTGAGAGTGAGGCACTCTGTGCTCCAAGGAAACTGGTGGTGGAATAGGTCTTTAGATAGTTAGATATTTTCAGGAACTGATTTCCTGATCCCAGTCCTTGCATCTCCTCATATCTAGAATAGTACTAAATTTTTTCATGGTAACATCAGCTCCTCCTGACTAGTAGTAAGTGCTTTATTGTGTTGAACTCCCCCTTACCAAAATCTCATATATTGACTTTTTCCAACTGCCTGTTTGGAGTAGTCTCTCAGAGCTATCTGAGTTGCTGTTTTTTGGGCTGCAGTCCTCATTTTGTCCCAAATAAAACTTAATTCACAGCTCTCACATAGTACATTTTTTAGTCAACATTTCACACCTGTTAGAATGGCCATCATCAAGAAAATACCAGAGCTAACAAATGCTGGCATGAACGTGGGGAAAAGAGAACTCTTATGCACTGTTGATGGTACAGCCATTGTGCAACACTGTGCAACAACTCTATGGAGGGTCCGCAAAGAATTAAACTAAATTAGAACTATTATACAGTCTAGTAACTCGATTTCTGGGAATATATCCAAAAGAAACAAAAACACTAACTTGAAAAGATATCTTCATCCTCGTGTTCATAGTGTAACCAGGAAGGGTCAACTTTGATGCCATGCTGAATCTGTTCCTCTTGCTTTAACCCTTGCTTTTGCTGCTGTTGTTATCCTCTGCATTGCAGGCAGATTCTTAACCATCTGAGCCACCAGGGAATCCCCTTTTGTTATCACAAGCATACATAATTGCTCACCTTAGGTAACTCTGTCCCTCTCTGCCAGTTAAGCTAAAGTGCCTTTGTTCGTAACTCTTTTGCACCTGTAGATTGTCCGAAGAAAGAAATTAACACATCCCCCTGCCTGAGGCTTGCCATTCTAGGACATATTTGCAAGAATTAAATGGTCTTTTTACTTTATTTGGAAAGCTGGCTGACCTAGAAGATGGAAGACTAATGTCTCAAAAAGACCATCTTGTCAGGGCCTGGATGCCAGTTTCTTTTATGGATCAGATATGGGGGAGGTGAGAAAATAAAGTCATATTCCTTGCCTCTACACCTCATCTCCTGGATTTATTGGTCTCTCATGCAGCGAGCAGAGCAAGCTTGGACTTGATAACAATAGCAGCATTATTTATAATAGCCAAGACATGGAAATGATGTAAGTGTCCACCAATGGATGAATGAGTAAGGAAGTTGTGAAGAGATGTATGTATGTATGTATGTATGTATGTATGTATACAAACATATATGTGTATACACACATATATGTATACACACATACAAACAAAATGGAGCTTTATTCAGCCATAAAACATGAGGAAACTCCGACCATTTGCATCAACACAGATGGACCTTGAAGGCATTAATGTAAGTGAAATAAGCCAAATAGACAAAGACTATATGATCTCCCTTATATGTGGAATCTAAAAAACAAAAAACTCGTATAAAAAGAGATCAGACTTGTGGTTAACAAAGGAAGGACGAGGGATATTTGGAGGAAGATGGCCAAAAGGTATAAATTTCCAATTATAAGATAAATAAGTACCATAAATAATTATGATATAAGGTACAACATAATGAGCAACATAATATATGTAAGTCAACCCATCATGCCATATGTCTTAAACTTATGTATTATGTCTCAATAAAACTAGAAATAAGGTGTCTTTGACTACGGTAGTTTGTAATGGAAGTGGTGAGATTATGTGTCCAGACATGATTCTGGACATATGTAGATAGTATACATGAAAGGATTTCTTCATGGGTTGGATTCAGCTTATGAGAGGAAGACAGGGGAAGAACAAAAATGGAAAGTGAAGTTGCCATATACTAAAATAAGAACTACAAAAACGAAGAAAATTAAAGTTGTTTAGTCATTAAGTTGTATATCTTTTAAGATTCCATGGGGTATTGTCCACCAGGTCCTCTGTCCATGGGATTTCCCAGGCAAAAATACTGGAGTGGGTTGCCATTTCCTTCTCCAGGGGATCTTTCCTACCCAGGACGCTGTTGATGGATCAGGAAAGGACTAGTAACTGACCTTAGACTGACATTTAAAGCTTATGAGTGACTATATCAGCAGAGCTTCCCTAGCAGCTCAGATGGTAAAAAAATCTGCCTCCAGTGCAGGAGACCTAGGTTCAATCCCTGGGTTGGGAAGATCCCCTGGAGAAGGAAATGCAACCCACTCCAGTATTCTTGCCTGGAAAATTCCATCAACAGAGGAACCTGGCAGGCTACAGTCCATGGAGTCAGAAAGAGTCAGACTCGACTGAGTGACTAACACTTCACATCTTCAATGACTGTAATAAAATTCTCTTTTACTCCTTATTCTTTAATATTATACATTTAAATATCCTTAGGCCTGCCTTTTCCTTTAGTTCAAATTATGTTAATTTTAGTGTTTACCCTTGAAACTGAGTCCTCTCAAATGATGGTGAAAACAATATCAAAGATGAGAGAGAATGTTCTCTTTCCCTAGAAGAGCAGGAAAGCAAACAGTATTCTGCATCATAAAACTAAGGTAGTTACTTGAAAATATTCACAAAAGGATTCATCTTACTTTTCTGTCCTAAGTGGAGCCTTGTATGAATAACTGTGTTTTTTTGTGATGTTATAAAATTGCCCTTGAAGTATTATTTATAAAACTATATAAGAAGTATACAAATATATTGAAGAGATGATTTCTAATATTCTGAGAAATATCTTTAAAAACCTAAACTCTACAGCCCTTTTTTCATTATTCTGCTAATTTTCTGCCATGGTAATAACATTAAAAATATCATATCTATTTTCTAAAATCTTACACAAAATTGGGGTTCTTTCTCTTAAGCCAAAGAACTATAAAATTTCCTTATCCTCCCTTTATTGCTAAAGAAAAAAACACATCTCAGGACTCTGCTAAAGTCCTTCAAACAAAGAGAGTCTTTGTCTCACTTAAATTAGTAATGTTTCTGATCAAAGCCTTTAGGTGGAGTGTAGGAGACAAAAGCCTGATTGGAGCAGATACACAAGAGAATAGAAGAAAAGGATTCAGTAAGTAAGTCAAGGCAACTCATTCAAGGCATTTTGCTACAAGAGGGAGCAGAGAAATGGGACCTTATCTGAAAGAGGAGGTGGGTAAAAAGAGACATTTTAAGGTGGAAATAATTATGTCATCTTGTAGACAATGGGAACAATACAGTAGAGCAAAGTTTGAAAAAGTAGGAAATAAGGGTGGAAAATTGCAGGGACAATGACTTTGAGGAGGCTGGAAAGGGTCAGAACAGAGCACAAGGAGAGTAGCTGGCCTTAGAAAGGATTGCAGCTTCATCCAATGTAACAGGAAGATAACAAAGACTAAGTGCAGAGGCTTTTTGGTAAAAACCTATGAACATTCTTTTTGTGTTTCTCCTATTTTCTTAGTGAAAAAATAAATACGTTCATCAGCAGATATCAAGAAAAGGAAGTCTTTCAAGTTTGCCAGGATTGGAATGTAGAGAAAATATGCTGACTAGAGGAAAGTAATAGTACAGCTAGCTTCCCTCAAGACCTAATTGAAATCTGTGATCAGGAATTTAAAATCAGACCAGGCAACACCTTGGTAAGTATTCATTAGTTAAATATCCAAGTGCCACTGTGGGACAAGGGAAGTAGCATAAATTCATGGTCTGTATATTTACCCTCACTTCTATCTCAGCACAAACAGAGATGTAGGGAAAGGGGAAGTAGATAGTAGAAGCAGGTATGGACTGTATCAATGAATGTACAGGTAAATATATACACACATGTTAACTACAAATTGACACTTGCCAAGAGCATTTGCCAGCGACTGAACAACAACAAGGGCATTTGCCATCTGCCTCTGCGGAGACTGAACCCTCTGCTGTTGCAGCTGCTGACCTTCAACACCCCCTGAGGGGAATTCAAAGTGGAGAGAGAGGCATTCTGCTCCAGGAAAACTGATGGAACAGGTCTTTAGATAGTTAGATATTTTCAGGAACTGATTTCATGATCCCACCCTTGCATCTCTTCATATCTGAAAAATCACTAAATGCCTTCATGGTGACATCAGCTCCCTGTGACTACCAGGAAAACTTTTGTAGAGTAAGCGCTTGATTGCATTTGACCTCCCCCCTCACCAAAATCTTACCTATTGACCTTCCTCACTACCTCTTTGGAGAAGTCTCTCAGAGCTATCTGAGGTGCCGTCTCCCGGACTACAGTCTTCATTTTGTCCCAGATAAAACTTAAATCTCATGTCTGTGCATCTTTTTAGTTGACACAATATGCCCACATACATATACATATACAAATCAGTTATTCAGGGAGCAATATAATTATGCTCATAATATGTCAGGGTCCAGTTTTTTTTAATAGCCTTTTATAAAATTTCCTACCCTTCAAGATCAATTCTTTTAAGTTTAATTAGCAAATAATTATTCATGCCAAGAGAAAATATTAATTGTCATCACAAATAAAGGTAAACAATAGTTAGAAAAATATATGTAAGAGAGTCAACTAAAATCAACAAACATCATATAAGGATAGAAACAAGCCAAATTCAAAAGAACCTATGCAATACTAGTTAGAATATTTGCCTTGCAATCTCCCATTAAATATTTTGTTTCAACAAACCAGTATTATCCATCAAATTAAATCAATATCACTTTTAATTTTATTAGCTTTACATTTATATATGTTTTAATTTTTTATTTTGTTAATTAACGAGACTTTAGAGTCATATAAATATAAGGGATTTATGCCTAGTTTTATGTTTGTACAAATTTGAATAGAAACATAATAATATAATCAAGTAGAAATCTGTATTATTATTTTATAGATATCCACTCACTAATTATATTTAAACACCCTAGAATTTAAAAGTATCCATAAAAAATTTTCTATTTAAATGGGACTTTCTAAATTCCCTTTAAGAGTTATTATGAAATTGGGTTTCGCGTAACTTAGTGGTAAAGAATCCGCCTGCCAATGCAGAAGATGTGGGTTCATTCCCTGGGTCACGAAGATCACCTGGAGAAGGAAATGGTAATCTACTCCAGTATTCTTGCCTGGAAGTGGGCTTCCCTTGAAGTTCAACTGGTAAAGAATCTGCCTGCCGTGCAGGAGACCCAGATTTGATCCCTGGGTTGGGAAGACCTCCTGGAGAAGGAAATGGCAACCCACGCCAGTATCCTTGCCTGGAAAATCTCATGGACAGAGGAGCCCGGTGGGCTGCAGTCCATGGGGTCACAAAGAGTTGGGCACGACTGAGCAACTAACACTTACTTACTTATTCTTGCCTGGGAAAGCCCATGGACAGAGGGTCCTTGAGGATTACGGTCCCTGTGGTTGCAAAGAATCAGATATGACTGAGCAACTGAGCATGCAACCAGATATTTAGGAAAGAAATGTAGGAGTTGAAAGTTCAGTTCAGTTCAGTTGCTCAGTCGTGTCCGACTCTTTGCGACCCCATGAATTGCAGCACGCCAGGCCTCCCTGTTCATCACCATCTCCTGGAGTTCACTCAGACTCACGTCCATCGAGTCAGTGATGCCATCCAGCCATCTCATCCTCGGTCGTCCCCTTCCCCTCCTGCCCCCAGTCCCTCCCAGCATCAGAGTTTTTTCCGATGAGTCAACTCTTCTCGAGGTGTCCAAAGTACTGGAGTTTCCGCTTTAGCATCATTCCTTCCAAAGAAATCCCAGGGCCGATCTCCTTCAGAATGGACTGGTTGGATCTCCTTGCAGTCCAAGGGACTCTCAAGAGTCTTCTCCAACACCACAGGTCAAAAGCATCAATTCTTCGGCGCTCAGCCTTCTTCACAGTCCAACTCTCACATCCATAGATGACCACAAGAAAAACGATAACCTTGACTAGACGGACCTTAGTCAGCAAAGTAATCTCTCTGCTTTTGAATATGCTATCTAGGTTGGTCATAACTTTTCTTCCAAGGAGTAAGCGTCTTTTAATTTCATGGCTGCAGTCACCATCTGCAGTGATTCTGGAGCCCAAAAAAATAAAGTCTGACACTGTTTCCACTGTTTCCCCATCTATTTCCCATGAAGTGATGGGACCGGATGCCATGATCTTCGTTTTCTGAATGTTGAGCTTTAGGCCAACTTTTTCACTCTCCTCTTTCACTTTCATCAAGAGGCTTTTGAGCTCCTCTTCACTTTCTGCCATAAGGGTGGTGTCATCTTCATATCTGAGGTTATTGATATTTCTCCTGGCAATCTTGATTCCAGCTTGTGTTTCTTCCAGTCCCGCATTTCTCATGATGTACTCTGCATAGAAGTTAAATAAACAGGGTGACAATACACAGCCTTGACATACTCCTTTTCCTATTTGGAACCAGTCTGTTGTTCCATGTCCAGTTCTAACTGTTGCTTCCTTACCTGCATACAGATTTCTCAAGAGGCAGGTCAGATGGTCTGGTATTCCCATCTCTTTCAGAATTTTCCCCAGTTTATTGTGATCCACACAGTCAAAGGCTTTGGCATAGTCAATAAAACAGAAATAGATGTTTTTCGGGAACTCTCTTGCTTTTTCGATGATCTAGCAGATGTTGGCAATTTGATCTCTGGTTCCTCTGCCTTTTCTAAAACCAGCTTGAACGTCAGGGAGTTCACAGTTCATGTATTGCTGAAGCCTGGCTTGGAGAATTTTGAGCATTACTTTACTAGCATGTGAGATGAGTGCAATTGTATGGTAGTTTGTGCATTCTTTGGCATTGTCTTTCTGCGGGATTGGAATGAAAACTGACCTTTTCCAGTCCTATGGCCACTGCTGAGTTTTCCAAATTTGCAAGAGTTGAAAAGCCCCATCCAATATAGAAAACTATAAACTTACCTCTATAAGCTAGGCATTTTATATGCATTGTCTCATATTTCCACTACCACACTATCTGGACTCCTATCATTTACTAAGCATATTTTACATGCCAGGTAAAGTCAAGTCCCTTTGTAAACATTAATTTTCAGATGTTATTTATTAATAATTACATATTCTGAAATAGGATAGTCATTTCTCACCTTTTTTGTGGATGAGGAATCTGAATCATAACAAAAAAACTGTCCATGATCACCAATAATTAAGACATGGATCCAGGAATTGGACTTCTGAATTCAAAGTCTAAGATACAAGGAGCTTCAAGGTTGAAAGGAGTTTACCCAGTGCCACCTGGCCAGTGGGCAGCGAGCTAAAGCTAGTCTGGCATTTCCCTCAAACCAGAGGGCCTACTGCAAAGGATCCGGATCACAGCCAGCTCCCCAGAGAAGAAGAGAATGGAATGCTTGTGAAAACTGAACAGTGGGACTCAAAGACAAACCTTTCCTTTCCAAATTTCCTGTCTGAAAATCAGGCCACCATCACACTTCAATGTTGAGAGGACAGCCTATGGATATTTACATTGCAGAGATCTAAGCTGAAAATAAAATATAACAAGGAAATGATTTTACAATGAACTTATTACTATACAGCTATGTGATCTGTCAGAAATGCCTAAAGCAAAAATTAGTAAAACAAAAGAACTTGGGATAACAGCAAGGGAATCAAAAATAATGCAAAGTGAGAATGGTTTCTGATTTTTAAGGCATCTGTAGAAGACTAGTGCTGTCTGGCAGGCTACAGTCCATAGGTCTGCAAACAGTCAGAAGCAACTGAGCATGCCTGCACACAGTGTTGAAAAAACCATTTGAGTCAATGTATGCAATGCAGCATGCCCACCAAGCACATAAATGCAACTGCCTCAGGTTCTAATCAGACTGTTTCCTTGGCTCATCTGAACCCTTTGAGAGCCTGACCTTTCTTCTCACCAGGTCCTCAATATGACCCAGATCTACAGAGTACTTAGCATTTTTCAACATGTTTCACCTCTCTTCAAGGCACCAAAAATTTATCTCAGAACTGAAAAATAAAATTAGTACAACAACAACAAAAACAGCTAACTCATTGGAGAAGACCCTGATACTGGGAAAGATGGAAGGCAAAAGGAGAAGAGGGCAGCAGAGGATGAGATGGTTGGATAGCATCATCAACTCAATGAACATGAACTTGGGCAAATTCCAGGAGACAGTGAGGGACAGGGAAGCCTGGCATGCTGCAGTCCATGGAGTCACAAAGAGTTGGACATAGTGACTGAAGAACAACAACAAAAATGGTCTGTTTTACTCTTTACTATCACAGGGGATGGGCATATCCTTCACCCCACATATTAGCTGCCTCCCCCACAGTACACACTTAATAAATACTTAGTATATGAATGAAAAATCCTTAAAAAGTGAATATATGAAAAAAGTGAATATATGTGAAATACAAAAAGATTACACAAAAGACAGAACTGTATATAAAATCAATTTCCTTAATTACCTCTTAAGGAACACAGTTTATAAAGGAAATTTCAGCTGTCAGTCAAAACAAATGACCCTTTGAATCTGTTCCTTAAAAGGTTTGCTACCCAAAATGCCTGGATGTGATTGGAAATGCAGAATTTCAGGCTCCTCTCCAGATCCACTCAATCCAAAACTGCAATTTAGGTAATGAGTATTCACATTAAGTCTTGAGAAGCTAGTATGTTCTCAAAGCCTGGTCACTTACCAGCTCAGAAAGAGTCAGACACAACTGAAGACCTAACACCCTCCATAACTTCAGATTTTCTCAACTGATACCTCTGGATGGGAGTTCAGTACTGCATGTAGCAACAAGTACCATCTGTGATTTCAAAGTGATTGATGTTTGGTAATTGTTACTTTAAATAAAATTGATATGTATGACTCTCTATCAGTTCAGTTCAGTTGCTCAGTCATGTCCAACTCTTTGTGACCCCATGAATTGCAGCACGCCAGGCCTCCCTGTCCATCACCAACTCCCGGAGTTCACTCAGACTTAACGTCCATCAAGTCGATGATGCCATCCAGCCGTCTCATCCTCTGTCATCCCCTTCTCCTCCTGCCCCCAACCCCTCCCAGCATCAGAGTCTTTTCCAATGAGTCAGCTCTTCCCATGAGGTGGCCAAAGTACTGGAGTTTCAGCTTTAGTATCATTCCTTCCATAGAAATCCCAGGGCTGATCTCCTTCAGAATAGACTGGTGGATCTCCTTGCAGTCCAAGGGACTCTCAAGAGTCTTCTCCAACACCACAGTTCAAAAGCATCAATTCTTCAACACTCAGCTTTCTTTATAGTCCAACTCTCACATCCATACATGACCACTGGGAAAACCATAGCCTTGACTCTCTATAGAGCCAACAAAATAATATTATGAAAATGAGTTTCTCAGGAAAAAATTCCAATCAGTTATTAAAAAAAAAATCTGAATTTGATTTGGTACAAATAGGTAGATTTGGTCTATTAATACCCAGTCTCCTGGATGTGTGTGTGTGTGTGTGTGTGTGTATTAAACCCTAGAATTAAAGTCTAGAATTTAATTAAGTCTAGAATTGGGGCTGAATCTACAATACTTGGGCCATCTGATGCAAAGCTGACTCATTAGAAAAAAACCTGATGCTGGGAAAGACTAAAGGCAGGAAGTAGGAGAAGGGGGATGACAGAGGACAAGATGGTTGTATGGCATCACTGACTCAATGGATGTGAGTTTGAGCGAGCTCTGGGAGATGGTGAAGGACAGGGAAGCCTGGTGTGTTGCAGTCCATGGGATCGCAAAGAGCTGGACATGACTGAGCGCC
Source organism: Capra hircus (assembly GCF_001704415.2). NCBI lineage: Eukaryota > Metazoa > Chordata > Mammalia > Artiodactyla > Bovidae > Capra > Capra hircus. The sequence goes on along the minus strand of NC_030813.1, from coordinate 87,609,080 downwards.
TGAACAAAAACAAAGTCTAGAAAGTCATAATCATCATTCAGATATATGAATTAATAAAATTATAGATACAAAAGCCCAGAGAGAGAATAGAGCACTTAGGAAATATATTCTGCAATAGGAAGTCTTCCAAAGAAGAGACCTTCCCTTTAAAAACTAGATTAAATTCTACTCCCATAATCAACTCCCATATTGTGCCTATTGACAGTAGCCCATAATGTAGGTTTCTTCTACGTATATAGGAAAATTCCCAAAGGTAACAAATAAATTGTAATCCTTGTGAGACACTATGGTTTAAATTGCAGAGAGGAAGAGGGCACCACAGATTAGTACAGACCCTCAGACTTGAAAACTCTCAAACCAGCACAGGAAACACTTCAGAGATTATAGTCTTTTAATCCATAGTTCCTTCTATATTCACATGAGTTTATCAGTGAATGTGCTCTGGAAACAGAGTTGGCTTCACATCACTGACCATCACAGATAGTATGCAGGTCAGAAAGGCTGCATTTCTAGAGATTTTCTAGCCTTATTCTATGATTTATTGGAACATGTATCTAGGAAGTCTTTATACTGCTAACTTTATATCTGAAAGCTGTAAAATATTCTTTATAACGAAAGATTTCATACATTTTATTTACTGAGAATATAACATTGACACGGAAATTGTTTTTATGGATAAGTATATTCACTTGTCAGACATGTTATTTAATTATTGGAATATGGTAGGGAAATTTTCAAATGAAATAAGCTTTCAGACAAATTCTCAAATCATAATCTAACCCATGAAAAGAAGAGATTTCAAATTATGAAGTTGAATATATCTTTGAAAGATTATGAAATTGATTTTAAGTTCAGGATTATATTTTTGTTTATTCCAAGGATCTATATCACATTACATCTAAATATTTTCTAATAATCTATATCCAAAACAACTTATTTTAAAGTTAAAAAAGTATTTTATGAGAACTTCTTGTTTGAAAATTATCATTGCTTAAGAGACTAGAAATCAATGATGCCTAAAATACAGTAATTTTCTTTTTTCATTCAAACCTCACTTCAAAATTGTACAATATAAGCTTCTTATAAGATCACCACAGGAAATCAATTTAGTTAAGAAAAAGATATATGAAAATATCCTACCAAAATTGTATAAGCCTCAAGCTAAAAAAAAAAAAAAGAGTTGTTTGAGAAAAAGAATTCTATGATGTTCATAAGTCCTGAACAGAAAGATGACTTGTCTACCTATTCTAGGAATTTACAATAGTTTATCAGCCATGAGATAATCAATAGTATGTGGAAGCTTCTGAAGCTCTTCAAAGAAACATACAGGTACATAAATCTGTGAAAGGTGACTCATGGGAATGGCTGCAGTCAGACATAAAATGAGAACTGCCACAAAAAATGGGACCTGAGGCAACTCGAAACAATTTTAAGTTGAACAGATAAGTCTGATAGAAAAACCAGACAAATCAATATGGAAGACTTGATAGAAATTATAAGAAAAACTATTTAAATGTAAAAGAAATTATTTTGTGTGTGGTAGAGATGAAAGATTTCTGTTCCATTTTCCTTTGTAAGCTCTCCAAAAATGCATAACGCAATGAATTCCATGTGTTTTCCAGTTTCCTGTGTACTAGAGCAAAAGTTCCATTACTATGAAACAGCCTTTTTCTGTTCAAGGCTTACATAGCACTGTGGATATCTTCCCTAAAGTCTGACATTGCAGTAACCAAAATACCTTTAGCCAGAAATAGTGATAGTTCGGAAAACTCACTCAGATTTCCTTTTACCAATGTCTCCATCCAAGCTTCCATTAGAGTCTAGAGTAGGAGCACCAAACAATGTTTTCTTATAGTATATTGTGCTTTTAAAGCAAAACTCTGTAGTAAAGCACTCATATTCACATTGTAGTTTGGCGATTATTTTAGTTTCACAAATACTAAAATATACTAACAGGAAGAAAGGTTTTCATGTTCACTCTTCTGTGCTCATTGGATGCCTGAATTTTAGAGGATGGTAATTTTTCAATAACAATGTACTCAAGGAAAATCACCTAAGCAAAACTAATGTGTACTCTTAATCTAATTTTCATTATACAAAATCACTTCTTTTCCCACATAAAATTAACAATGACATGGATTGATTTTTTTAAACTATGGTAATTTGAAAAGAAAAAAAACGGTCACGTTTCTTCATACAATTTTCACCTAACCTACTATATTTCATCTGTCATGAATGATATTAGCATTTGTGTTAGCATTTGCAATACTACCTGTGATTGCCTCATTTGGATGAGAACATGCTTTATCCATAAAAGATGAAGTAAACAGCTGCTTGGTTTAAGACAAAATCTGACTCTTCCAAAAAGAAATAGATAAGAATCAGCCAGTATATTCCTCTATATATGAAATACCCTATGATATAAAATTTAAACAACTGTCAGGGCGCTCAGTGCTCAGATGACTATATACAAAGTTCAGCAAATTGTGCTAATACCTAGGGCCCATACTTTATTAAAGATATCTCAGTTAAAGGATGAAAATATTTGTTTTATTTTTAAAATAACCAAGAAACCACAGAAAGGGTTTTATATCCTAAGCAGAAATTACTTAAATATGTATATGCTGTCAAAAAGCAGAATATGGATATTTTCACACACACAAATTTAGTTTGGATAATGTGACTAGTAACACTATACAGAAACTACGAGAGTATGAAAAGCTTATTACTCATATAATTACACTTTCTGAGGAGGACAGAGTAGCCTCCCAAGACTATGCAAAAATGACTTAAAAGATCAGTGAGAGGACACTGGCTTGGGCTTGGATTTCTGTGATGGTCAGAAGGTGCGACACAGGTTTAGGTTACTACAAATATGGTTTGAACTTGCTGGCAACATCAAATGAGGCAATACTCCAGATTTCTTATCAGCTTGCTCAGCTATGGGTCAAAAAAAGGGAGAGTAATGGGGCTTTAAAACTGTCAGCAGACAATCATCAAAAATGGAGTTGGACTCTGTATTATAATTCACCCTTGATTAATAATAACCAAATGTGCCATGTTCAACTTCACTGATTTGAACTTAAGTAAACCATTATGGCACTTCATGAGGTCTGTAGCCTGAGACCATTAAGGGTGGTAAGAGTTTTTGGATGACTGACTCCAGGAGCCCAGAATGATATATTTTCAGAAGTGAAATGAATGCCCTGGTCACTATTAATAACGTCTGGAAATGAGAGGTATAAGGAGTGCTTTGGTAAGGTCTTACATTGTAGCTTTAGTGGTTTAAAGATATGTATGACTTTGATTTATATATTGGGTATCTGTGAAGCAAGAAATTCTGAGTTCTCTACCCAAAAGGAGCCAACCTTGGACAAGGAATCATTGCTGCCATTGGCCAGGCCATCTGCCTAGGGAGACCATAGGTAGTGGCTCAAGAGTTTGTAGAACTGTACAGAAGGGGCTACTTGTGAGCCAAGGCATCAGGTACTAAGGTGACTGCATGAAGTTTAGTTAACCTTGCTAACCCTTGGGGGCCCATGCATTATTGGGGATGAAAAATAGGCATGCTCCATCTAGTTTCTTCACATGATAGAGGCTATGTCACTCATAAAATGTATAAACACTTTTACTCAATTGATCTCAAGAGGCTTCCCATGTGGCCAGAGTGATGTGGAAGAGGAGGGGCCTCCTCAAAAATCATGACACCTCTCAACAGAGTTGACTCAGGAATCCAGCTCTTCTGCAGGTGAGATAAGGCCAAGGACCCAGGCTTAGTTCTGACCCACAAGTAACATTTCTGCTTTAGCTTAGGAGCCTCAGCAGCTATTCTTAGCTTGCAAGGTGCTAGGTCTATGAGCCAAGGACTAATGAGCAACCTGGTACAGTGAGCAGGTCATGGACTCAGAAACTGTGAGAGTTGTTCCCAGAAAAGCTCTGTATGCCAATAGCAACTTCAACTCTACTGGCTTACAGCATCCAAGCCAAGAAGGATAGTTTCTTGCCCTGCAAGCTCGGGGACAGCTTTTGGCTGTCACAGGTGTTCCAGAAACTCCAGGAGGCATAGAGTGTTGCTAAAACCTCTACAATGCAGGAGTCTCTGGAAGGTACTGTTGTCAAATTGCAATTTAGTCAGACACTTGAGGCTTCTGTTGTAGGGACCCCACTCAGGATTGACCAGTTTGCAAGAAAAAACAAAGGGTTTGAGCATAATTTATAAATGAGAACCAGGTTGCCTCCAGAATCCAAAAGAACTAGAAGATGTTGAGATTATTCTAACATTGTTGGTACTGAAGTCAATAGTTGTTTTTTGTTTTTTGTTTGTTTGTTTGTTTTTTGACAGGCTTAGGAATGAAGACACCCTTGACTAATCAAATAATGCTGAGAAATTTAACTAAGGTAACAATGATCTCGTACTGTGTGGCAATGGTCCAATCCTTTTTGTCAGCTCCTTTGTGAATGTTTATATCTTAATGAGTGTGTCAAATGGGTGTTCTTAGAAGAGGATATTTAACTGTGTTATGCTATAACTGTGCTCCTAGAGAAAGTTGGACAGGTTAAAATGCTGCAAATATTGTGTATGATGTTTTGGCTATTGAGATACACCATGAATAGCCAGGTAAAGATGTATTGTCTTCCTTCTAAGGTCAAACTTAACTGCAAGTGAGAGGCTGTTGAAATAGACAGTGAATCATATTAGTTAAAACATATGACTGCAGGGTGTTTACTGGTTGCAGGTTGTGCAGAATCAGTAATTTCAGTAATATTAGATATGGGGTCCTTAATAGGTGGGACCACATCATAAAGATTGTGGTAATACACTGTGAGGTACCATTCACTGGATTTTAGGTTACTAGCAGGCCAAATTGGGCTGTTATATACAGCACTGGGAATAGTCACTTCTTCTCTCTATAAGTTCTAATGGACTTTAATCTCTGAAGTTTTGTTTTAATTTCTATTCAGCTCTATTAACTGTTAAGGAATATCCATGGAGTCCTGTTTGTTGAGCCAGTTTTAGGCACAAATATCTAAAGTGATATTTACTCTATTGGTTCAGAGACTCAGTGTCTACTATGGTATATTTTAGGGCAACAGATGCTATGAATGTGGGTAAATCAGGTCAAGCAAGAGTTCTGATGGAGGACAGATAGGTTTGCAGCATGTTAATCACTCAGTCATGTCCATCTCTGTGAGACCCCGTTGACTGTAGCCTGCCAGGCTCCTCTGTGCATGGAGATTCTCCAGGCAAGAATACTGGAGTGGGTTGCCATGCCCTCTTCCAGGGAATCTTCCCAACCTAGGGACTGCACCCAGGTCTCCTGCATTACAGCAGGATTCTTTACCAGCTGAGATAGAAGGGAAGCCCAAGAATACTGGAGTGGGTAGCCTATCCCTTCCCTTCTTCCCAACCCAAGAATCAAACTAGGGTCAAACTAGGGTCTCCTGCACTGCAGGCAGATTCTTTACCAGCTGAACTACCAGGGTCAATCGGGCAAAGAAATAATTCTGATGGAAAATATATAGGTTTCAGTTCAGTTCAGTTCAGTCGCTCAGTCATGTCCGACTCTTTGCGACCCCATGAATAGGTTTAGTTCACCTTAGCTATTTTATGTTTGTTAACTACCCCAAAGGGGCTTCCCTGGTGGCTGAGATGGTAAATAATCTGCCTATTTAACCATAAAGAATAGCTTACGTTCAGTGGGATCCCAAGTTATAATCATAATTGGGTACCAGTACCAATTAAGGTTTGCTAACTGATATATTTAAGCAGATAATAAAGTTCATGCAGAATAAATGGGCTACAGGTGTAAAGAATATTTTGCACCCATTATATTTTTGTCATACAGATTCATTTAGCAAATTTTTGCTTTCCAATTGGGTCAAGTTTTAAACCCCTGTTTCAGTTTTTGTTTCCTCTCTCAATATCAGGTTGGGTTTAATTGTTTGGGTTTTGTTTTATTGCTTGTTTGTTTATTTGGTAGTAGGCTTCCCTGGTGGCTCAGACAGTAAAGTATCTGCCTGCAATGCAGGAGACTCGGGTTCAATACCTGGGTTGGGAAGATCCCCTGGAGGAGGGAATTGCAACCCACTCCAGTACTCTTGCTTGGAAAATTCCATGGATGGAGGAGCCTGGTAGGCTACAGTCCATGGGGTCACAAAGAGTTGGACATGACTGAACAACTTCACTTCACTTATTTGGTAGTTACTGGTTAGACCTGAGGTAAGGAAGGAGGTACTCTCCACTCTGCTCATATTTATAAGTTTATTTTTACAGAGAACCTCAAATCAGTATCATCCTTATCAGGTGTCTCCCATGGCAATAGTGGCTCTGGTAGTTTCAAAGATCTCAGTCTTAAATCAGGTTAAAATTAACCTCTTGGCTGAGTGATGGGTGTATCATGAGTATCTGGGCATTTTCCCCTGTAACTTTGGAGATTAAAATCTTTTTTGGCAACAGGGGCACAGGCAGTAGCAGCAGGAGAAGTATTCTGTAGGGTCTTAGTGAGCCATCTGCTTAGGTGTGTGGACCTCAGTGTGACACAGAGTAACCACTCTCCTCCATATGAGGGACCAACCAAAGAGCCTGAATGATACAGAGAGTGTCACTCTTTCCTTGAACACCATACAGAATGGAGACTTAGTTCCTGGTTAAGACCCATGACCAGTGGTAACAGGGATGTTCCCTGAGCCCCAGATTAATCACAACTTAAATTGCAATTGAGACAATTGGGGCACAGTTGGGTCCAAGCCTTAAACTGGACTCCTTTTGTCCCTCACAGCACTCAAGCAAGCTAGATAAGGCTGCTGTTATGGCAAAGTTGAGGTACAACCAGCAAACAAGCCTATCAGAGTCAGAGAGCAAACAGAAGTACACAAAGGCTCAAAATGAACATATGCCACTTCTACCATATTCCATTGGACAATGTGAGTTACAAGACCGTTCCAGAATCAGAGAAGGTGGGAACTACAAAATTACAGGGCAACAGACATGGGCACAAGACAGCCTGTATCTGGGGCCATCAGTGTCATCAAAATATGGTAAAGTCATCATTCCTTGGGCTAACCAACTATAATATATCTCAATATCTTGTGACATATCCAAAAGATTGTCTTGAGGATCAAGAAAATAATTTTTATATAATAACTGACACACAGAAGACCCTAAAAAACTCTCTTTTCTCTCTATAATCCAGGGGCATGGTATGTTTATAAGATTCTCCTCTCTTAACCAAGCAAAGTGATACAAAGTTAAGGATCTGATGAAAGCCAATCCAATTACAACTATTCCATGGACTGTAGCCTACCAGGATCCTCAGTGCATGGGATTTTCCAGGCAAGAATACTGGAGTGGGTTGCCATTTCCTTCTCCAGGGGATCTTTCCAACCCAGGGATCGAACCTGGGTCTTCTGCATTGTAGGCAGACGCTTTACTGTCTGAGCTACCAGGGAAGCCCAATGATAAGAGTCAGTGCCAATCAAATTTTTATGTTCACGAAATAGAAGACTTGGGAGCTATGTGTGATTCTATTTCCTACTATCCTACTAAAAGAAAAAATCTAGAATGCAAAAGAACAAAGTGCACACAGAATATTTTTTATGAATCAATGCCAAAGAGACAGAGGGTCTTAGAGTATGTTCAAGTGCTCATTTCTAGTTGTCCTTGGAACCCACCAGCTTCAGTGATTTCTGTTAGTGAGATAGTCTCATACACATGCAATAAATTTTCCTTTTTACCAATTTCAAGTTGAATTTCTGATACACCTACCAAAAGAACTTCAATATAAAGGAATATGTAGGTTCCAGTCAAATATTCTCCTTCTCAGAATCATTACACAGGTAAACAAGAACAACTAGAAATTGTCTTGGTAGTTTTTAAGGATTAGCAAAAGAGCAGAAGAAAAATAACTTAGGTGACAATAAAATTTAAAACAAAATTGCATTTTATATTTATTTAATTTTTAAAATTTGATATAGGTGACTTCCCTGGTGGTTCAGCAATAAAAAGAATCTACCTGCAATTCAGGAGATGTGGGTTCAATCCCTGGGTTAGGAAGATCCCATGAAGAAGAAAATGGCAATCCACTCCAGTATTTCTGCCTGGAAAATCCTAGGGACAGAGGAGTCTAGTGGGCTACATTCCATGGAGTCACAAGAGTTGGACACAATTGAGTGACTAAGCAGTAACAACAAGCTATGAAAATATTAATATAATTTTGTTTTATACACAATATTTGAGATAATGCAAATTCCCTCAAATGATATTATGAATTTTAATTCCCAGCTGTGTTTATGTTCAACATATGGCAGTGCCAACTTAACTGAAAAACACAAATACTGATTATTCTCCCTTATGATTAATCTTAAATCTTATGCAATTTCAATTATGAAATTTTTTTTTGCCATGCCACATGGTATAAGGAATCTCAGTTTCCCTACCAAGGATGAAACCTGTGCCCCCTGTGAAAACGGAAGTACAGGCTCTTAACCACTGGATTGCCAGGGAAATTCCTTAATTATGCAAGTGTTGAATTCTGCAACCATTATGTAGAATATTATATTTTTTTATTACCTAGCAAAGTCTGGTTTAACCCTGAAAACTGTTACATGCTGGTTGGTTAAGAAGTCTCGAGCAGCATCAAAAAAGCAAATTGTAATCAGATGCTGATTATCAAATTGCTGAGTACAAAAGAACTATTAACATAATTTTTTTAAATTCTAGACTATTTCAAAAAATTTATTTGAATATAATCAATTTTAAGCAATACAAAATATAACAAGCAATACAAATAACTAAGTTATTGAGTGTCCAAATGTTTTTCAATGTGTTCTGTATGTATTAACTCATTTAACCCTTAAAAACTGTTTGCAGTAGATCTTATAATTTTAAAATGAAGAAACCAACATATAGAAGTGCTGAGTAACTAAACCAAGGTCAAAGAACTAGACAGTGGCCAGTATTTGAACTGGGTAGTCTGGTTCTGGGGACATGCACCCTGAATCACTATTCTATTCTGTCTCTCATTATATTGATAGTACTGGTCAGGGATTTTAAAAATTAGTATTATGGGTTAAATATTTCTGTTACCTAAAAAGTCCTACACTGAAATCCTAACCCCTAGTGTGATGGTATTAGGAGGTGGGGCTTCTGGAAGGTGACAAGTTCATGAGGGTAGAAGTCCCTTCCTCCATGTAAAGACATAGTGAGATGATAGCCTTCTACACACCAGGAAATGGACACACACAAGAAACCAAATCTGCTGGGATCTTAATCTTCGATTCCCCAGGCTTCAGAACTGAGAAATAAATATATGCTGTGTAAGCAATCCAGCATATCGTGTTTTTACTATAGCAGTCTGAACAGACTAAGATAGAAGGTAACCATTCTGGCCTTGGCATCAAGAATAAACTCTACCACTGTATTTGGCATGAAGCTATTTTGCAAACTGGTTGGGAGATTTGGGGTCGGGGAGATGAGGAGTGTTGAGGGCAGGAGTAGAGTGTTTTGAGTGCCACAGAAATAAAGATCCAGAAACTCATGATATTCTGAATGATGATAAAATGGTCGGTCAGTCACTACTGGTTCTAGGGCTGGCTGTTAGCTGCTCAGGCATGTCTGATTCTTTGGACTCCACAGACTGTAACCTACCAGGCTCCTCTGTCCATGAAATTTCTCAGACCAGAATACTGGAGTGGATTGCCATTTCCTTCTCCAGGGTATCTTCCCTACCCAGGGATCAATCATGGGCCTACTGTGTTGGAGGCAGATTCTTTACCATCTGAACCACCAGGAAAGCCCTGGCTCTAGGGCTCAGTAGGTAAAAATGACTGGTAACACCTTCTAATAAAAGGGCAATTCAGGGACTTCCCTGGTGGCTCAGGAGTAAAGAATCTGCCTGTCAATGCAGACATGGCTTCAATCCCTGGTCTGGGAAGATCCACACCACATTGAGCCCGCACTGTAGAGCCAACGAGTTCCAACTACTGCAGACCTCGCACCCTAGAGCCTGAGCTCCACAACTAGAGAGTCGCAGCAATGAGGAAGCTCACACACCACAACTAGACTAGCCCGCACTCTCCACAACTAGAGAAAAGCCATTCAGCAGCAAAGACCCAGCACAGCCAAAACTAAATAGATCACTTTTCAAAAAGAGCAATTCAAAACAAAGGACATCTACCACTTAGAACTATCTAGAAGCTATTAAAAAGTAGCTGGAATGTAGACACTGTAAAAGCTGGGGAAAATATCTCACGAGTAAGTAGGTAGTGTAAGAAAAACTGCATTCAGTACTGTGCTCTAAGTAAAGGGAACTTGAATACATAGCCCTGCTCACAGGTGCTAGGGAACATTGAAATTAGACCACCCTGGAGTGGGAGGGTCCCAAACACCTTCTGAAGCAGTGTTTAGGCTGAAGGAGGGTATGGGCTGCCATCTATGGGGTCGCACAGAGTTGGACACAACTGAAGCGACTTAGCAGCAGCAGCAGCAGCAGCAGCAGCAGCAGCAGCAGGGTAACTTCCTGGTGGCTCAGATGGTTAAAAAAAAAAAAAAAAAATCTGCCTGTCATGCAGGTGACCTGGGTTCAATCCCTGGTTGGGGAAGAACGCCTGGAGAAGGGAATGGCAACCCACTTCAGTACAATTGCCTGGAGAATTCCATGGACAGAGGAGCATGGCAGGCTACAGTCTATGGGGTTGCAAAGAGTTGGATATGACTTACATTTTTACTTTCACTTCAGGGAAACTTCAAGACTCTTTTTGAAAGAGAATGCCTTCAAACTCTGAAGAGCAAAGAAAAAAATGGAAAGACCATGTAGCAATATCAGTAGTAAAAATAACTGAGAGCAGGATGAAATAAGACTCAAAAAATAGCTTGAAATTAATGGTTTCTTAGAAAAGATTATGAACTGTAAGTCCATACTACTATGTCACTTTTATGTGGTTTCAGGCGTTTCTGTGAAATACATCAGAACCTTAGACATTTGCGTTAGTCTGTTCTGGCTTCTGTAACAAAATACCACAGACTAAGGGACTTTCCAATTATAAACACAGTCATCGCTCAGAGTTTGAAGGCTGGACATATGAGATCTGATTGCCAGCATGGCCAAGAGAGGGCACTCTTGGGTTTCAGATTTTATCCTCACCTGGTACAAAGGGCTAGGGATCTCCATGGGGTCTCTTTTACAAGTTATTAATCCTATTCATGAGGGCCCCATCCTGATGACCTGAACACCTCCCAAAAGACCCTTCCCTAATACCATCACAATAGAGTTAGGATTTCAACATGAATTTTGGGGGTGGGGAACACAAACATTCCAACCATAGCAATACTCTTACATGCATTTTCTGATGTATGTGATTAGGGGAAATAAAAATAAGATGTTCTTACTGTAAGCAGCTCATAAAATAGTTGAGCCATTTCTGTGCAACCCTGTCCTATATAAAACTTAAAAGAGCTTTTAAAGCAGATGTTGTCTTAGCATTCCCAAGAAACAGTTAAAAACAACTGACAACAAAGGATCCTGAACATAGACTGAGATGCAATTCCAGGAAATCATTTTTCTTTGGCTTTATTCTTCCTGTGATATGAAAGAACTTATTACCCTTTCCACCTCCCTTTTGTAGGTGGGGCAGTGCTCAGAGTTCTAATCACATCTCTTCAGTTTCCATGCTTTTCACACTACTATCTTCAGACAGAATGCTAAATTCTAGTTATAATCAAATAATTGTGTGCAGGAATGGATAGACTTGACTCACCTAACACAGCCTATTGAGCTCTCTCTACAGGTCAAAGGCCAGAGATGCACTTGGGCCCCAAATATTCACATGCACTCATTTTGTGAGCATATATTATGTAGAGGGCCCATTTCTAAGTATTTGCTAAACCTCAATAAACAAAAAGTCCTTTCTTTCACACAGCTTGTTTTTAGTAGAGAAAATAGATTATTAAAAAAAAAAAAAAAAAAACACCTGGCTTCAATCCCTGGGTCAGGAAGATCTACTGGAGAAAAGAATGGCAATCCACTCCAGTATTCTTGCCTCCCCACCCGCCTCCACCCAAAAGAGGGGCTAAAAAAAAAAAAAAAAACCACACACACACACATGAATATATAAATTATGACATAGTGGCATTAAGAAAACAGATAAAAAGCAAGATCATAGATGGTAATGTATAAAGGACAGGTAGTTTAGGTAGGGGGACATGGAAGACACTCTGTTATGGTGACAGTTTAGGAGAAAACTATAAGAAATTGGAAAGTAAACCCTAAATGTAGCATCCCATGCAAAAAGAAGAGTAAGTACACAAATAACAAATGCTGGAGAGGATGTGGAGAAAAGAGAACCTTCCTACACTGTTGGTGGGAATGTAAGTTTATACAGCAACTATGGAAGAGTATGGAGTTTCATCAGAAAACTAAAAGCAGAATTACTATATGATCCACAAGCCCACTCCTGGGAATATACCCAGACAAAACTGTAACTCACAAAGATGCATGCACCCCTATGTTCATAGCAGCACTGTTCACAATAGCAAAAACATGGAAAGAACTTAAATGTTCCTCACAGATGAGCAGATAAAGAAGATGTGCTACATATTTATAATGGAATACTGCCGCTAAGTCACTTCAGTCGTGTCCGACTCTGTGCGACCCCACAGACAGCAGCCCACCAGGTCCACAGTCCCTGGGATTCTCCAGGCAAGAACACTGGAGTGGGTTGCCATTTCCTTCTCCAATGCACGAAAGTGAAAAGTGAAAGGGAAGTCACTCAGTCGTGCCCGATTCTTCATGACCCCATGGACTGCAGCCCACCAGGCTCCTCCGTCCATGGGACTTTCCAGGCAAGAGTACTGGAGTGGGTTGCGATTGCCTTCTCTGAATGGAATACTATTCAACCATAAAAAGAATGAAATACTACACAACCATAATAATGCCATTTGCAGCAACATGGATGCAACTAGAGAATATTATACTAAGCGAAGTAGGTCAGAAAGGCATACCATACGATATCACTTATGTTGCTGTTGTTCAGTCACTAAGTCATGTCCAATTCTTTGTGATCCCATGGACTGCAGCACGCCAGGCCTCCCTGTCCCTCACAATCTCCCAGAGTTTGCCCAAATTCATGTCCATTGAATCAGTGTTATCATTTACATGTGGAATCTAAAACACAGCACAAATAAAACTATCTACAAAACAGAAATAGACACACAGACATAGACAACAGACTTGTGGTTGCCAGTGTAGAGGGAAGAAGACAAATGGACCGGGAGTTGGAGGTTGGTAGATGCAAACAATTACACTCACAATGGATAAACAAGAAGGTCCTAATGTTTAGCACAGGGGGCTATATTGAATATCCTGTGACAAACCATAATGGAAAAGAATATAGAAAAGAACGTATAGACACATATAACTGAGTCACTTTGCTCTACCGCAGAAATTGGCACATTATAAACCAACTATACTTTAGTAAAATAAAATAAGAGGAAGTACAGAAACTCTGAAGTGAAAACGTGCTTTCTGGGCTTGATAACAGTGAGGAGACTGGGGTGGTTGGAATAGAATGAAGAATCACAGTAGAAGGAGCTCTCAGGAATGCTGGTGGGCTGGTAAAACCACAAGAAGGACGCAGAGATGGAAAGCCATCAGAAGGTTTGGAGCAGAGGGGCAGAGTATCATCTACAGGGAGACATGAGGAGTAGAAGTCCGTGGCTCCGTGCCAACAATCTAGTCAATATAATGCTGGCTTGTCCATGGTGATGGCCATGAAGGGAGGAGAATCAGTTTTGATTCTGGATGTATCTTGAAGGTAGAACCAACAATATTTGCTGATGGATTAAAGTGGCATTTAATAAAGTCAAGTCAAGAAAAATTGAAAAGGTTTTGACCTGAGAGAAAGATACAGATATAAACTTGGACTTCATTAAGCAGAGAAGGCATACATGACAAAAAAAGAAGAGTTTAAAGGATAGGACTCCGGGGCCTACATGAAAGTGAAAGAACTGTACAGATGACAGTGTTAGTCATAGTTGCTGAGGGTTTAATATGATTCATATTCTGTGTTAAACACTTTATATCCAGTATCTCATTTAATATCACATGAACAGTAGGAAATAGTGTTAAAATTCATTTTTTTCTTATAAACATTTTGACAATAGTTACTAAATTCTGGACCCAGATCATTTCTAATAAATGGGGCAAAAGCAGAGAATCTTAGTAGCACAGAACCCACACATCTATCCAAAGTATTTCTATATTAGACTCAATCTACCTCACTCAACCGGAGAAAGCAATGGCACCCCACTCCAGTATTCTTGCCTGGAAAATCCCATGGATGGAGGAGCCTTGTGGGCTGCAGTCCATGGGGTCGCAAAGAGTCAGACATGACTGAGCGACTTCACTTTCACTTTTCACTTTCATGCATTAGAGAAGGAAATGGCAACCCACTCCGGTGTCTTGCCTGGAGAATCCCAGGGACAGGGGAGCCTGGTGGGCTGCCATCTATGGGGTTGCGCAGAGTCGGACACGACTGAAGCGACTTAGCAGCAGCAGCAGCAGCTCACTCAACACTAAATAGGAAACAGCAATATCCTATATGAACCTGTTATAAGCATTGTTTAATACCCAGCAATGATTCCCCCTTAAATCACAGTCACAACACTGTAGAGGCTTTTGAAGGACTGACAAATCTTTGGAGACCTTGCTGAGCCGCACTGTGAAGCCTTTACCTGACAAACACACTTTTTTTTAAGACTTTCCAGTTGCTTACTTGCATAAATGTTTTGATTAAAGTTTCCTTTATTTTCCAAAGATTGCTGAACAAAACAGAATCATATGAACAAAAATGGCTCAGTGATGTTTCTCTATTCCATTCTCTAAGAATCAAGGAAATAAAGTCACCCTTTTATTATTAAAAACATTTAAATAATTCCTTGTGCAAGTAACAAGACTTAAGCTCTTGTCTTTTTATATACTAAAAGGTATATATTCTAACACATTAACTAGGAAAATATATAGCTCAGAAGATAATCTTATCAAGGAAGCATGACTAACAGCTATAATCAATCATGTATTGATTACGCATCCCCTAGCTCTAAGGGTTTATTCACTTTTAGTTTCATGATCATTATTTCTTATACCAAGCACTTCCTAATAGAGACAGAGTGATCATGTTCTTTGTTTTGCATTCCATTTGACTAAATTCATATTTTTTAAGTTAGGACCATGACATAACAGCTTGACAAATTATCCAATTAAAAATTAGAGCAATTAATAAGAAACTATAACCCCGATTGCTTCTGGAGAAGAAAACATACTAATTGGGGAATGGGGATCAGATGTAATTTTGTTTTTCAGTCTATATCTTTTCATATCATTTGGGGTTTTTTTTTCCACCATGGACATATAACCTATTCCAAAAAATGGTAATTTTATTTTAAAAGATTCAATTTGAACATTCCTCTTTCCATCATAAGCAGTCCTTTAAGCAATTCATAATACTAGAAGGGAAGTAAAAATATTCTCCTATTCTCCTAAAATATTAAACAGTATTATGTAATTAATCCAGTCAGGTACTCAATTTCCCAACAGATATATAAAACACAAAAAATATTTTTTTTATGCCTGAGCCCTTCTGCTTAATACCGCTTGTTGCCAAAACTCAACATTTTCACATCATTATGATAAAAGACCTTAGATGTGTTCTACTTTTACAAAGCAAAGGAGGAAATTGCAGGGCTGGTTAGTAAGAAACTTCCTCCATAGCCTGCACACTGAGATAGGAAAACACCATTGGTAGTAATTCAATCATCCCTCAACAAGACACTTCAAACAAGGGGACTGAAAAAAATAATTGACCAATCAAGTCTTTATGAAGGCCACTCATCTCACACGCTAGTAAAGTAATGCTCAAAATTCTCCAAGCTAGACTTTAGCAATACATGAACCGTGAACTTCCTGATGTTCAAGCTGGTTTTAAAAAAGGCAGAGGAACCAGAGATCAAATTGCCAACAACTGCTGGATCATGGAAAAAGCAAGAGAGTTCCAGAAAAATATCTATTTCTGCTTTATTGACTATGCCAAAGCCTTTGACTGTGTGGATCACAATAAACTGTGGAAAATTCTTCAAGTGATGGGAATACCAGACCACCTAACCTGCCTTTTGAGAAATCTGTATGCAGGTCAGGAAGCAACAGTTAGAACTGGACATGGAACAACAGACTGGTTCCAAATAGGAAAAGGAGTACGTCAAGGCTGTATATTGTCACCCTGCTTATTTAACTTATATGCAGAGTACATCATGAGAAACGCTGGACTGGAAGAAACACAAGCTGGAATCAAGATTGCTGGGAGAAATATCAATAACCTCAGATATGCAAATGACACCACCCTTAGGGCAGAAAGTGAAGAGGAACTAAAAAGCCTCTTGATGAAAGTAAAAGAGAGTGAAAAAGTTGGCTTAAAGCTCAACATTCAGAAAACGAAGATCATGGCATCCAGTCCCATCACTCCATGGGAAATAGATGGAGAAACAGTGGAAACAGTGTTAGACTTTATTTTGGGGGGCTCCAAAATCACTGCTTCCCTGGTGGCTCAGAGGTTAAAGCATCTGCCTCCAATGCGGGAGACCCAGGTTCGATCCCTGGGTCAGGAAGATCCCTTGGAGAAGGAAATGGCAATCCACTCCAGGATTCTTGCTTGGAGAATCCCATAGACGGAGAAGCCTAGTAGGTTACAGTCCATGGTGTCGCAAAGAGTCAGACACGACTGAGTGACTTCACCTTCACCTTCAAAATCACTGCAGATAGTGACTGCAGCCATGAAATTAAAAGAAGAAAAGTTGGAAGAAAAGTTAGTAAGAATTTAAGATTTTAAAATTTAAAAAAAAAATAAATAAATAAAAAATAAAAAAATAAATAAAAAATAAAAAAAAAAAAAAAAAAAGAAAAGTTATGACCAACCTAGATGGCATATTCGAAAGCAGAGACATTACTTTGCTGACTAAGGTCCGTCTAGTCAAGGCTATGGTTTTTCCAGTAGTCATGTATGGATGTGAGAGTTGGACTGTGAGGAAGGCTGAGCACCGAAGAATTGATGCTTTTGAACTGTGGTGTTGGAGAAGACTCTTGAGAGTCCCTTGGACTGCAAGGAGATCCAACCAGTCCATTCTGAAGGAGATCAGCCCTGGGATTTCTTTGGAAGGAATGATGCTAAAGCTGAAACTCCAGTACTTTGGCCACCTCATGTGAAGAGTTGACTCATTGGAAAAGACTTTGATGCTGGGAGGGATTAGGGGCAGGAGAAGAAGGGGACAACCAAGGATGAGATGGCTGGATGGCATCACTGACTCAATGGACGTAAGTCTGGGTGAACTCCGGGAGTTGGTGATGGGCAGGGAGGCCTGGTGTGCCGCGATTCATGGGGTCGCAAAGAGTCGGACACGACTGAGCGACTGAACGGAAAGAAACAGCCTAATATTTGAACTCTGAACCAATGGCCCTCTACCTCTGTGGGATTGCCCTCTTTGCTTCAACTACATGGACTAAATTGTTTCCCCCTAAAATTTACATATTGAAATCCTAACCCCATAGGGTCTGTATGTGGAAACTGGGCCTTTAGGGAGGCAATTGAGATTAGTGGAACTCAAAGACAGAATCCTAACCCCATATGACTGGTATCTTTATAAAAGAAGAAGAGACAGATTTCCCTCCCTACATATGAGGGGAGAAAAGGCCATGTGAGGACAGTGAGAAGGCCAACTGAAAATCAGCCAAAGAGTGTTACTTTGTTACTTTCAACCCCCAGAACTGTGAAAAAGTAAATTTGTGTTGTTTAATATTCAGTCTGTGTTATTTTGTATTTTGTTATGGCAGCCCTAGTTGACTCCTCATGCAATCCAGGTGGTGCTGGTGGTAAAGCATTTTACTATGCAATGCAGAGATCTTAACAGATGCAGTTTCAATCCCTGGGTTGGGAATGTCCTCTGGAAGGAAGTGGCAACCGACTCCAGTATTCTTGCTTGGAGAAGCCCATGGACAGAGGAGCCTGGCAAGCTACAATCCATGAGGTCACAAAGATTTGGACACCACTGAGCATGCACACGCCAGGTGCTAGGTGACTACTACAGACTCCTTATCTGTAAAACAGGGGTAATGATTGTACCCACCTGTAAGATATGAGTTAATAAAATGTAGAATATATCCGGCATTTGTCAAGTAATTTTCATGCTTTGTCCACCAATGATTTTTGTTTAGCTGTATTACAGATTCAGAAATTTAGAATTGCATGTCTCTTCTGTATTCAACAATTTGTTAACCAAAGATGTATTTATATGCCTTTTGTTACTTGAATGTTATTGACCAGAGACATTTCAATGTTCACTTATATAACAAATCGCCAGCCAAAGGCATCAGTTTCTGTAAAAATCCCCAAGTCAATAATGTGTTAAGACAAAACTCCATAAGGCTGTATTGCTTTGGGCTACTGAAGGGAAAGTTAAAAAAAAAAAAAAACAAGTTGGGCTTCATTATTAGCAGCCCACATTATGAGACTTAAGTCTGATTATAGTCTCACTTAAATATTTTATAAAATTACCCTATAATAGGTTGCTGCTTAATGAAGTTATCCTCTTATTAGGCAGCTCTGGCTGCTGTGGTACCTCTGGACAATGCTTTCCAGTTACATGAGATGTAGAATGCATAGACCTCATGGTGTTGTTGTTCAGTCCCTAAGTCATGTCTGACTCTTTGCAACCCTGTGGACTATGGTACACCAGGCTCCCCTGTCCTCCATTATCTCCAGGAGTTTGCTCAAATTCATGTCTATTGATTTGGTGATGGCATCTAACCATCTCATCCTCTGCCACCCCCTTCTCCTTTTGCCTTCAATCTTCCCAGCATAAGGGTCTTTTCCAATGAGTTGACTCTTCATATCAGGTGGCCAATGGATTGTAGCTTCAGCATCAGTCCTTCCAATGAATGTTCAGTCTTGATTTCCTTTAGGATTGACTGGTTTGATGTCCTTGCTGTCAAGGGGACTCTCAAGAGTTTTCTACAGCACCACAGTTCAAAAGCATCAACCCCTTGACCTCATAAATCACCACTAGTGGGCAGTGATTCACCCTTTATTCACTAAGAAAGGGATCAAAAATTTATAAATATCAAAGGACAGATACACTAGGAGAGACAGTCTCACAAGATAAGATGGCAGCAATTTTTGCAAGATGTAAAACCAGATGGGAGACTTCCAGTCTTACATCTCAAGATAGAAAGAATTGAAATTTCACTGCCTATAGAGAAGAAACTAACCTCAGCAAACAGATGTCTGGAAAGGCTTGGAAACTGAAAGCATTGCATATGTCTAAAGACAGGATGCAGTATTGTCTGAAAACAGGCTTGTCTGAACATTGGTATGAGGAGCATATGGACTTTGGTATCCCATTCTTAAGCTTGTGCAGTCGGGAACCTTATCTTTCTTTCCCAGCAACAGTGAGATTCTGGAATCCAGGCCATCAGACAGTGCAGCAGGCAGAAGCCAGTCACCAGGCAAAATTGGAGTATTAACAGAATACTAACAATTTCATTATTTTCCCCCACCTAGCAATTAGAATACCAACCAACAAGAAATCAAATTTCTCCCCAGGGAACCTAATACTCCCAAAAGAGAACCTATAGATAATTTGCAGTTCTTATAAAACTGAAGCACATGAGACAACAAGACATATATAATCAGACATACATATACTTGGGACATTCATACAGCTTTTTAAATCCTAGTTCTTAAATATAAATAAAGTGCCATGGATCATAAGATCTTAGGAGAAGTCTCTAATACGATTTGGAGAGACTCAAACCAGAAAAACATGAATGTGGAATAAACAGAAACAACATAGGGAAAACAAAAGAACACTTTTAAAAATGTATAAGGGGGATATGGGCATCGCCAAGGTGGATCAGTGATCCCGTGCTCTCCCGCGCCCCGCACGCACACACGCTCTCTCTCTCGCACACACACACTCGCACAAACACACACTCATACACGCCCGTGCCCAGTGCTCGCTGGTTGGATCTTCCACGCAGGCGGAATGCAGCAGAGCTCGGGGAGCAGCATGTCTCCAGCTGCCTGAATGTGCCTCACTCCCAGGAGCCAGAGCCAGAGGGCACAAGGGAGGTGACTCCCCCAGGAGAGCCTGGACAGTTTTAGACGGTACAGCCTTACTACCTGTTTTAAGAAATGACTATAGGAAATAACACTTAACGAAGTTATTCTATCATTCCCGTGTTTTATATTTGTTGAGGGCAAGGCCTCTGCATGCAGCACCTTATGAGCAACTGAAACTAAGCACAAAGGGAAAAAAGGGTCAGTGTTTTCTTCTGCATGCTGTTTTGATGACCAAAGTATAAGACTCTTTGGAGCCATATGGAAAGATCTGCTTCCAGAAGGTCAGACTCATGCAGTCTGTTGAAGTCCTTAATGGAACAAAGACTGATCTTCCTCATCAAGAAGGAATTCTACCAAAACACTGCCTTTGGGCTCAGACTGTAACTTATCCCTGGTCTCCAGCCTGCCAGATTAAAGATTTGGGACTTACCAAAGACTGAGAGCCTCCACAATCATAGATCAAGCTCTGAGCCTTTGGAGTGGGAGCACTGACTCCAAGACCCTACACTACCAGAGAACTAACCCTCAGTTCAATTCAGTTCAGTTCAGTCACTCAGTCATGTCTGACTCTTTGCAACCCCATGAATTGCAGCACGCCAGGCCTCCCTGTCCATCACCAACTCCCAGAGTTCACTCAGACTCATGTCCATCAAGTCAGTGATGCCATCCATCCATCTCATCCTCTGTCGTCCCCTTCTCCACCTGCCCTCAATCCCTCCCAGCATCAGAGTCTTTTCCAATGAGTCAACTCTTTGCATGAGGTAGCCAAAGTACTGGAGTTTCAGCTTCAGCATCATTCCTTCCAAAGAAATCCCAGGGCTGATCTCCTTCAGAATGGACTGGTTGGATCTCTTTGCAGTCCAAGGGACTCTCAAGAGTCTTCTCCAACACCACAGTTCAAAAGCATCAATTCTTCAGTGATAAGCTTTCTTTACAGTCCAGCTCTCACATCCATACATGACCACTGGAAAACCATTTCCTTGACTAGATGGACCTTAGTCGGCAAAGTAATGTCTCTGCTTTTGAATATGGTATCTAGGTTGGTCATAACTTTTCTTCCAAGGAGTAAGTGTCTTTTAATTTCATGGCTGCAGTCACCATCTGCAGTGATTTTGGAGCCCCCAAAAATAAAGTCTGACACTGTTTCCACTGTTTCCCCTTCTATTTGCCATGAAGTGATGGGACCAGATGCCATTATCTTCGTTTTCTGAATGTTGAGTTTTAAGCCAACTGTTTCACTCTCCACTTTCACTTTCATCAAGAAGCTTTTAGTTCCTCTTCACTTCCTGCCATAAGGGTGGTGTCATCTGCATGTCTGAGGTTATTGATATTTCTCCTGGCAATTAACCCTAGGGAGTATCAAATAGTGAGAACTCGCACAAAGGAAACCACCTGAATATAAGACCTGGCATCACCCAACCGCCTCTAGCACCCTATGCAGGAAACCTAATCTACAAACAAAAGAAAAATACAAAGCAACTCATCAGCAGACAGTATTACCACCTCACTCAGCCTTGCCCATCAGAGGAAAAACAAACAAACAAACAAACAAAAAACAAAACAACAACAACAAACTCAGCACAAATCTCACCCTATACGAAGCTTACATAAACCACTAGACCAAACTTAGGAGGGCAAAAACCAAAAGGAAGAAAGAATTCAACCTTGAAGCCTGGGAAAAGGAGACCTCAAACACAATTAGTTTAAAAAAATAATAATGAAAAGGCAGAGAAATACTACACAAATGAAGAAACAAATTAGAAACACGGAAGTCCAAATAAATGAATAGGAAATAGGCAACCTACGTGAAACAGAATTCAGAATAATAATAGTAAAGATGATCAAAAACCTTGAAAACAAAATGGAGAAAATGCAAGAATCAATTAACAAAGACCTAGAATAATTAAAGAATAAATGTACAGAGACAAATGACACAATTACTGAAATTAAAAATACTCTGGAAGGAAGCAATACCAGAATATTGGAAGCAGAAGAACAAATCAGTGAGCTGGAAGATAAAATGGTGGAAATAACTTCTGAAGAGCAGAATAAAGTAAAAAGAATGAAAAGAAAGTCTCAGAGACCTCTGAGGAAAGTCTCAGAGACCTCTGAGACAATTTCAAATGCACCAACATTCAAATTATAGGGGTCCCAGAAGAAGAAGAGAAAAATCAAAGGTAAAAGAAAATTTTAGATGAAATTCTAGTTAAAAATTTCCCCAATATGGAAAAGGAAATAGTCAATCAAGTCCAAGAGGCACAAAGAGTCCCATACAGGCTATACCCAAGGAGAAACAAACCAAAACACATACTAATCAAACTAACAAAGACTAAACACAAAGAAAGAATATTAAAAGCAAGGGGAAAGCAACAAGTAACATACAAGGGAACCCATACATTTAGCAGCTGATCTTTCAGCAGAAACTCTACAGGCTAGAAGGGAATGGCAGGATATATTTAAAGTACTGAAAAGGAAAAATCTACAACTGAGATTATTGTACCTGGCAAAGATCTCATTCAAAATTGCCACAGTCATCAAGACAGTATGGTACTGGCACAAAGACAGAAATATAGATCAATGGAACAAAATAGAAAGCCCAGAGATAAATCCACACACATATGGACACCTTATCTTTGAAAAGGAGGCAAGAATATACAATGGAGTAAAGACAATCTCTTTAACAAGTGGTGCTGGGAAAACTGGTCAACCACTTGTAAAAGAATGAAACTAGATCACTTTCTAACACCGCACACAAAAATAAACTCAAAATGGATTAAAGATCTAAATGTAAGATCAGAAACTATAAAACTCCTAGAGGAGAACATAGGCAAAACACTCTCAGACATAAATCACAGCAGGATCCTCTATGATCCACCTCCCAGAATTCTGGAAATAAAAGCAAAAATAAACAAATGGGATCTAATTAAAATTAAAAGCTTCTGCACAACAAAGGAAAATATAAGCAAGGTGAAAAGACAGCCTTCAGAATGGGAGAAAATAATAGCAAATGAAGCAACTGACAAACAACTAATCTCAAAAATATACAAACAACTTCTGCAGCTCAATTCCAGAAAAATAAATGACCCAATCAAAAACTGGGCCAAAGAACTAAATAGACATTTCTTCAAAGAAGACATATGGATGGCTAACAAATACATGAAAAGATGCTCAACATCACTCATTATTAGAGAAATGCAAATCAAAACCACAATGAGGTACCACTTCACACCAGTCAGAATGGCTGTGATCCAAAAATCTGCAAGCAATAAATGCTGGAGAGGGTGTGGAGAAAAGGGAACCCTCCTACACTGTTGGTGGGAATGCAAACTAGTACAGCCACTATGGAGAACAGTGTGGAGATTCCTTTAAAAATTGCAAATAGAACTACCTTATGACCCAGCAATCCCACTTCTGGGCATACACACTGAGGAAACCAGAATTGAAAGAGACACATGTACCCCAATGTTCATCGCAGCACTGTTTATAATAGCTAGGACATGGAAACAACCTAGATGTCCATCAGCAGATGAATGGATAAGAAAGCTGTGGTACATATACACAATGGAGTATTACTCAGCCGTTAAAAAGAATTCACTTGAATCAGTTCTGATGAGATGGATGAAACTGGAGCCGATTATACAGAGTGAAGTAAGCCAGAAAGAAAAACACCAATACAGTATACTAACACATATATATGGAATTTAGGAAGATGGCAATGACGACCCTGTATGCAAGACAGGGAAAGAGACACAGATGTGTATAATGGACTTTTGGACTCAGAGGGAGGGAGAGGGTGGGATGATTTGGGAGAATGACATTCTAACATGTATACTATCATGTAAGAATTGAATCGCCAGTCTATGTCTGATGCAGGATACAGCATGCTTGGAGCTGGTGCATGGGGATGATCCAGAGAGATGTTATGGGGAGGGAGGTGGGAGGGGGGGTTCATGTTTGGGAACGCATGTAAGAATTAAAGATTTTAAAATTTAAAAAATAAATTAAAAAATAAAAAAAAAAATTGGTGGAGAAATCAAAAGCTTTTCAGACAAGCAAAAGTTAAGAGAATTCAGTACCACCAAACCAGTTTTACAACAAATGTTAAAGGGACTTACATAATCAAGAAATGCAAGAAATGAAAATTAAAAAAAGATCTACAAAATCAACCCTAAACAATTAAGAAAAATGGCAACAGGAACATGTATATCAATAATTACTTTAAATGTAAATGGATTAAATGCTCCAACCAAAAGACACAGACTGGCTGAATGGATACAAGAAGAAAACACATATATATGCTGCCTACAAGAAACCCAATCCCAAAGACAGGCAAAGCCAAAGAATGTTCAAACTACCACACAGTTTCACTCATCTCACACGCTAGTAAAGTAATGCTCAAAATTCTCCAACCTAGGTTTCAGCAATACATGAATGGTGAACTTCCAGATGTTCAAGCTGAATTTAGAAAAGGAAGAGGAACAAGAGATCAAATTGCCAACGTCTGCTGGATCATCGAAAAAGCAAGAGAGTTCCAGAAAAACATCTATTTTTGCATTCTTGACTATGCCAAAGCCTTTGACTATGTGGATCACAATAAACTGGAAAATTCTGAAGGAGATAGAAATACCAGACCACCTGACCTGCCTCTTGAGAAATGTGTATGCAGGTCAGGAAGCAACAGTTATAACCAGACATGAAACAACAGACTGGTTCCAAATAGGAAAAGGAGTATGTCTAGGCTGTATATTGTCACCCTGCTTATTTAACTTATATGCAGAGTACATCATGAGAAACGCTGGGCTAGCAGAAGCACAAGCCGGAATCAAGATTCCCGAGAGAAATATTAATAACTTCAGATATGCAGATGACACCACCTTTATGGCAGAAAGTGAAGAAGAACTAAAGAGCCTCTTGATAAAAGTGAAAGAGGAGAGTGAAAAAGTTGGCTTAAAGCTCAACATTCAGAAAAAGAAGATCATGGCATCTGATGCTGCAGTCCTTGGGGTCGCAAAGAGTCGGACATGACTGAGTGACTGAACTGAACTGGACTAAACAGAAAGAATGGAAAATATATTTGATGCTAATGCAAAGCAAAAGAAAGCTGAAGTAGCAATCCTCATATCAGACAAAATAGACCTTAAAATAAAAAAGCTAAGGAAGGAACACTACATAATGATCAAGGGATCAATCCAAGAGGAAGACATAGCAACTGTAAATATCTATGCACCCAACATAGAAGCACCTCAATACATAAGACAAATACTAACAGACAAAAAAGGAGAAATTGACAGTAACACAATAACAGTAGGAGACTTTAACATCCCATTCATAACAACAGACAGATCATCAAAACAGAAAATTAATAAGGAGACACAAGTCTTAAATAATACTTTAGATGAGATGGATCTCATTGATATCTTCAGGACATTCCATCCAGTTGCAGAAGAATATACGTTCTTCTCAAGAGCACATGGAACATTCTCCAGGATAGACCATATCTTGAGTCACAAATCAAACCTCAGTAAATTTAAGAAAATTGAAATTGTATCAAGCATCTTCTCTGACTACACTGCTATGAGACTAGGTTCAATTACAAGAGAAAACTGTAAGAAACACAAACACAAGGACATTAAGCAATACGTTTCTAAATAACCAACACGTTACAGAAGAAATTAAAAGGGAAATAAAAATTTCTAGAAACAAATGGCAGTGAAAACTCAAAACCTGTGGGATGCAGCAGGGGCAGTTATGGGAAGTAGGTTTATAGCAATGCAATCCTACCTCAAGGAACAAGAAAAACATCAAATAGACAACCTGGCTTTACACCTAAAACAACTGGAAAAAGAACAAACAAACAAAAATTTAGCAGAATTAAAGAAATCATAAAGATCTGAGCAGAAATAAATGAAAAAGAAATGAACGATACAATAGTAAAGATTAATAAAACTAAAAGCTGCTTCTCCGATCAGATAAACAAAATTGACAAGCCTTTAGCCAGACTCATCAAGAAGAGAAGAGAGAAGTATCAAATCAACAAAATTAGAAATTAAAAAGGAGAGGCTGCAACAGATGATGCAGAAATACAAAGGATTATAAGAGACTATTATGAACAATGACATAGCAGTAAAATGGATAACCTGGAAGAAATGGACAGATTCTTAGAAAAGTTCCATCTCCCAAGACTGAACCGGGAAGAAATAAAAATTATAAAAAACCCAATTACAAGCACTGAAATTGAAGCTGTGATCAAAAATCTCCCAGAAAACAAAAGCCCAGGACTTGATGGCTTCACAGGAGAATTCTATCAAACATTTAGAGAACAGCTAATGCCAATCATTCTAAAATTCTCAGAAAACTGCAGAGGAAGGAACACTTCCAAACCCCTTCTACAAGGCCACCATCACCCTGATACCAAAACCAGACAAAGATAACAGACAAAAAAGAAAAACTCTCCAAGCCAGGCTGCAGCAATACGTGAAACATGAACTTCCAGATATTCAAGCTGGTTTTAGAAAAGCAGAAGAAACAGATATCTAATTGCCAACAGATCATCTAAAACGCAAGAAATTTACAGAAAAACATTTACATCTGCTTTATTGACTATGCCAAAGCCTTTGACTGTGTGGATCACAATAAACTGTGGAAAATTCTGAAGGAGATAGGACTACTAGACCACGTGACCTGCCTCTTGAGAAATCTGTATGCAGGTCAGGAAGCAACAGTTAGAACTGGACATGGAACAACAGACTGGTTCCAAATAGGAAAAGGAGTACGTCAAGGCTGTATATTGTCACCCTGCTTATTTAACTTATATGCAGAGTACATCATGAGAAATGCTGGGCTGGAAAAAGCACAAGCTGGAATCAAGATTGCCGGAAGAAATATCAATAACCTCAGATATGCAGATGACACCACTCTCATGGCAGAAAGTGAAGAGGAACCAAAAAGCCTCTTGATGGAAGTGAAAGAGGAGAGCGAAAATGTTGGCTTAAAGGTCAACATTCAGAAAACTAAGATCATGGTATCCAGTCCCATCACTTCATGGGAAATAGATGGGGAAACAGTGGAAGCAGTGGCTGACTTTTTTGGGGGCTCCAGAATCACTGAAGA
This sequence comes from Capra hircus, assembly GCF_001704415.2. Taxonomy (NCBI): domain Eukaryota; kingdom Metazoa; phylum Chordata; class Mammalia; order Artiodactyla; family Bovidae; genus Capra; species Capra hircus. The sequence goes on along the minus strand of NC_030813.1, from coordinate 87,581,810 downwards.
TGGTGATTGCAGCCATGAAATTAGAAGATGCTTATTCCTTGGAAGGAAAGTTATGACCAAACTAGACAGCATATTAAAAAGCAGAGATATCACTTTGTCAACAAAGGTCTGTCTAGTCAAGGCTATGGTTTTTCCAATGGTCACGTATGGATGTGAGAGTTGGACTGTGAAGAAAGCTGAGCACTGAAGAATTGATGCTTTTGAACTGTGGTGTTGGAGAGGACTCTTGAAAGCCCCTTGGACTACAAGGAGATCCAACCAGTCCATCTTAAAGGAAATCAGTCCTGGGTGTTCATTGGAAGGACTGATGTTGAAGCTGAAACTCCAATATTTTGGCCACCTGATGTGAAGAGCTGACTCATTTGAAAAGACCCTGATGTTGGGAAAGATTGAAGGCAGGAGAAGGGGAAGACAGAGGATGAGATTGTTAGATGGCATCATCGACTAACTGGACATGAGTTTGGGTAAACTCCTGGAGCTGGTGATAGACAGGGAAGCCTGGCATGCTGTGGTTCATGGGGTCGCAGATTTGGACATGACTGAGCGACTGAACTGAACTGATCACTAATGAACATAGATGCAAAAATCCTCAACAAAATTTTAGCAAACAGAATTCAGCAACACATCAAAGAGCTCATACACCATGATCAAGTTGGGTTTATTCCAGGGATGCAAGGATACTTCAATATATGCAAATCAACCATGTAATACACCATATTTACATATTGAAAGATAGAAACCATATGATAATCTCAATAGATGCAGAGAAAGCCTTTGACAAAATTCAGCACCCATTTATGATTAAAACTCTTTATAAAAAGGGGGGGCATAGAAAGAACTTATCTCAACATAGTAAAAGCCATATATGATAAGCCTACAGCAAATATTATTCTTAATGGTGAAAAACTGAAAGCATTCACCCTAAGATCAGGAGGAAGACAAGGGTGTCCACTTTCACCACTATTGTTCATCATAGTTCTAAAGTCCTAGTTACAGCAATCAGAGAAGAGAAAGAAATGAAAGCAATCCAGATCAGAAAAGGAATAAAGCTCTCACTGTTTGCAGATGACATGATACTGTACATAGAAAACCCTAAAGATGTATCAGAATATTACTAAAAGCTAATCAGTGAATTTAACAAAGTTTCAGGATACAATATCAATACCCAGAAATCACTTGCATTTCTATATACTAACAACAAAAAATCAGAAAGAGCAATTAAGGAATCAATCCCATTCAGCACTGAAACAAAAAGAATAAAATATCTAGGAATAAACTTACCTAAGGAGACAAAAGATCTGTACACAGAAAATTATAAGACACTAGTGAAAGAAATCAAAGATGAACACAAACAGATGGAGAGATATTCCACGTGTCTGGGTAGGAAGAATCAATATTGTGAAAATGACTATACAATGAAATGCAATGTACAGGTTCAGTGTGATCCCTACCAAATTCCCAATGACATTTTTCATAGAACTAGAACAAAAAATTTCACAACTCATATGGAAACACAAAAGACCCTGGATAGCCAAAGCAGTCTTGAGAAAGAAGAATGGAGCTGGAGAAATCAAGCTTCCTGACTTCAGGTTATACTACAAAGCTACAGTCATCAAGACAGTATGGTACTGGCACAAAAACAGAAACATAGGCCAATGGAACAAGTTAGAAAGCCCAGAAATAAACCCATGCACCTATGGGTAACTTATTTTTGACAAAGGAGGCAAGAATATACAATGGGGCAAAGACAGCCTCTTCAATAAATGGTGCTGGGAAAACTGGACAGCTACATGTAAAAGAATGAAATTACAACACTTTGTAACATCATACACAAAGATAAACTCAAAATGGATTAAAGACCAAAATGTAAGACCAGAAACTATAAAACTCTTAGAAGAAAATATAGGCAGAATACACGATGACATACATCAAAGCAAGATCCTCTATGACCCTCCTCCTAGAGTAATGGAAACAAAAATAAAATTAAACAAGTGGGACCTGATTAAACTTAAAAGCTTTTGCACAGCAAAGGAAACTATAAGCAAGGTGAAAAGACAACCCTCAGAATGGGAGAAAACAATAACAAATGAAACAACTGACAAAGGATTAATTTCCAAAATATACAAGCAGCTCATACAACTCAATACCAGAAAAACAAACAACCCAATCAAAAAGTGGGAAAAAGACCTAAACAGATATTTCTCCAAAGAAGACATACAGATGGCTAACAAACACATGAAATGGTGCTCAACATCACTCATTATTAGAGAAATGCAAATCAAAATTACAATGAGATATCACCTCATACCAGTCAGAATGGTCATCATCAAAAAGCCTACAAACAATAAATGCTGGAGAGGGTGTGGAGAAAAGGGAATGCTCTTGCACTGTTGGTGGAAATGTAAACTGATACAGCCACTATGGCAGACAGTATGGAGATTCCTTAAAAAACTAGGAATAAAACCACCATATGACCCAGCAATCCCACTCCTAGGCATATACCCTAAGGGAAACCAAAATTGAAAAATACACATGTATCCCATTGTTCATTGCAGCACTATTTACAATAGCTAGAACATAGAAGCAACCTAGATAATGAAGTAATCTGGATAATGAATGGATAAAGAAATTGTGGTAAATATACACAATGGAATATTACTCAGCCATTAAAAGTGAATGCCCTTGAGTCAGTTCTAATGAGGTGGATGAACCTAGAACCTATTATACAGAGAGTAGTAAGTCGGAAAGAGAAAGATGAATATCATATTCTAACACATATATACAGAATGTAGAAAAATGGTACTGAAAAATTTACTTAGAAGGGAACAGTGGAGAAACAGACATAGAGAACAGACATAAGGACATGGGGGAGGGGAGGAGAGGTGAGATGTATGGAGGGAGTAACATGGAAACTTACATTCCCATATGTAAAATACATAACCAACGGGAATTTGCTGTGTTACTAAGGAAACTCGAACAGGGGCTCTGTATCAACCTAGAGGGGTGGGATGGGGAGGGAGATGGGAGGAAAGTTCAAATGGGAGGGGACATATGTATACCTGTGGCTGATTCATGTTGAGGTTTGACAGAAAACAACAAAATTCTGTAAATTATCCTTCAATTTAAAAAAAGTAAATTATTAAAAATGTATAAGTAATGATTCTCCACAGAAACAGAATTTATAGGAGATACAAATACATACACACAAGAAATTGGCTTACATATCTATGGAGGCTGAGAAGTCCCATAATCTCCCACCTGTGAGCTGGAGAACTAGGGATGGTATAATTCAGTCTGGGTCAGAAGGTCCAAGAACCAAGAGCTATGCTATTTAAAGACAGGAAATGTTGATGTCTGAGCCTAAGAAAAAAGATAATTTGCCCTTCTTTTGTCTTTTTGTTCCAGTCAGACCTTCAACAGACTGGATGAAGCTCAGCCACACTGGTGGGGTATATTTCTCTTCAGTCCACTGAACCAAATGCTAATGTCTTCCAGAAAGCCCCTTGGAGGACACCCACAAATGTTTCACCAACTCTCTGGGCATCCATCCCTTAGCCTAGTCAAGTTAAATCATTACAAACACTATAACAGTCACAAAGAAATTGGAAGATTTGTACACAGGACAATAGAACTGGATGAGAGTGAAAAAATCTATAAATATAAAATGCTATTGAAAACTTAGAAATTTTAAAAAAACAGTATATGAGACTTTTAAAAATCAAAAAAGGTGAGATGAAGTTAAGGAAATCTCACAGAGCAAAGAACAAGAGAATTACAGGAGAAAAAGAAGTCAGAAGATCAAAAAGAGAGATCCAGTGTATTTAATAGGACTTCAAGAAAGAGCAGAGAAACAGAATGCAGAAAATTTCTGATCCCCAGCCCCCCCGCCCATTGCTATGGATAGTGTCCAAGCCAAGGCTCTATTTTGACACGGCATCGTATTTTCTCTCTCTGGAGAAAAAGGCCAACATTCTTCCTCACCTCTCTGCCATCCATTCTCTACTTATTTGCATCAATATGTTATCATGTCTCCATTATTGCTTCAACTACTGCCCCATATCTAGGTTCTCTTATAACAAAGTCCCTGAGAAGAATGACTATATTTACTCTCTCTAATTCCTCTCTTTTCAGTCTTTCTTGAACTCACTGAAGTCAGTTTCTATCCCTAAATTTTCACTAGAACAGTTCTTAATAGGGATTTCAATGGCCTGCTTTCTCTCTATTATGTCTTACAACTGCATGTGAACCTGCTGTTATTTCGAAATACAGGCAATAAAAAGCGAAGTTTTGGAATTCGTTTTTCACGCTTTGGGGAGAACACTTCTTTTGGTGGGAGGAGAAAGCAACTCTGATGGTACTTGGAAGGTGACTTATCCAGATGATAAAAACAGACCGGTGTCCCCCTCAGTAACCTTCATAGTCAACAAAAGAGTCTTAAGTGCAGTATTTGGATGCAATATCAAAGATGACACAATAATCTCTGTTTCCAAGGCAAATCATTCAATATCACAGTAATCCAAGTCTAGGCCCCAACAACCAATGCCAAAGAAGCTGAATTTAAATGGTTTTGTGATGACCTACATGACTTTCTAGAATTAACACCAAAAAAAAAAAAAAAAAAAAAAAAAAAGATGTCTTTTTCACGGAAACTGGAATGAAAAAGATGAGAGTCAAGACACCTGGAGTAACAGTTTGCTCCAAGGCAAGTTTGGCCTTGGAGTACAAAATGAAGCATGGCAAAGGCTAAAAGAGTTTTGCCAAGAGAATACACTGATCACAGCAAACACCCACTTCCAACAAAACAAGAGAAGACTCTACACATGGACATCACCAGATGGTCAATACCAAAATCAGATTGATTATATTCTTTGCAGCCAAAGACGGAGAAGCTCTATACAGTCAGCAAAAACAGAACCAGGAGGGACTATGGCTCAGAGCATGAACTTCTTATTGCAAAATTCAGATGTAAATTGAAGAAAGTAGGGAAGACTAGGGAAAACCACTAGACCATTCAGGTATGATCTAAAGCAAATCCTTTAATGATTATACGATGAAAGTGACAAATAGATTCAAGGGATGAGATCTGATAGAGTCCCGAAATAACTACGGACAGAGGTTTGTGACATTGAACAGGAGGCAGTGATCAACACAACCCTCAAAAAAATAACTGCAAAGTGGTACAATGGTTATCTGAGGAGGCCTTACAATAAGCTGAGAAGAGATGCAAAGGGCAAAGGAGAAAAGGAAAGATATACCTATCTGAATGCAGAGTTCGAAAGAATAGCAAGGAGAGAAAAGAGAGCCTTCCTCAGTGATCAATGCAAAGAAATAGAGGAAAACAATAGAGTGGGAAAGACTAGAGAACTCTGCAAGAAAATTAGAGATGCCAAAGGATTATTTCATGTAAAGATGGGCACAATAAAGGACAGAAATGGTATGGACCTAACAGAAGGAGAAGATATTAAGAAGAGGTAGCAAGAATACAGAAGAACTATACAAAAAAGATCTTCATGACCAAGATAATCATGATGGTGATCACTCACCTAGAACCAGACATCCTGGAATGTGAAGTGAAGTGGGCCTTAAGAAACATCTCTATGAACAAAACTGGTGGAGGTGATGGAATTCCAGTTAAGCTATTTCAAATATTAAAGGATGATGCTGTGAAAGTGCTGCACTCAATATGCCAGAAAATTTAGAAAACTCAGCAGTGGCTAGAGGACTGGAAAAAGTCAGTTTTCATTCCAATCCCAAAGAAAGGCAATGCCAAAGAATGTGTAAACTACTGCACAATTGCACTCATCTCACACACTAGCAAAGTAATGCTCAAAACCCTCCTAGCCAGGCTTCAACAGCACATGAACCAAGAACTTCCAGATGTTCAAGGTAGATTTAGAAAAGGCAGAGAAACCAGAGATCAAATTGCCGATATCCGTTGTATCATTGAAAAATAAGAGAATTCCAGAAAAATATCTATTTCTTCTTCAATTAGTACACTAAAGCCTTTGACTGTGTGGATCACAGCAAACTGTGGAAAATTCTTCAAAAGATGGGAATACCAGACCACCTTACCTGCCTCCTGAGAAATCTGTATGCAGGTCAAAAAGCAACAGTTAGAACTGGACATGGACAGGCTCCAAATTGGGAAATATTATGTCAAGGCTAATATTGTCACCTGCTTATTAAACTTATATGCAGAGCGCACCATGCTAAATGCCGGACTGGATGAGGCACAAACTGGAATCAAGATTGCTGGGAGAAATATCAAGCAAGAGAGTTCCAGAAAAACATCTATTTCTGCTTTATTGACTATACCAAAGCCATTGACTCTGAGGATCACAAGAAACTGTGGAAAATTCTGAAAGAGATGGGAATACCAGATCATCTGACAGGCCTCTTGAGAAACCTATATACAGATCAGGAAGCAACAGTTAGAACTGGACATGAAACAACAGACTAGTCCCAAATAGGACAAGGAATATGTCAAGGCTGTATATTGTCACCCTGCTTATTTAACTTATATGCAGAATATATCATGAAAAACGCTGGGCTTGAAGAAGCACAAGTTGGAATCAAGATTGCCAGGAGAAATATCAATAACCTCAGATAGGCAGATGATACCACCCTTATGGCAGAAAGTGAAGAACTAAAGAGCCTCTTGATGAAAGTAGAAGAGGAGAGTGAAAAAGTTGGCTTAAAGCTCAACATTCAGAAAACGAAGATCATGGCATCCGGTCCCATCACTTCATGGCAAATAGAAGGGAAACAGTGGAAACGGTGGCTGACTTTATTTTTCTAGGCTCCAAAATCACTGCAGATGTGATTGAAGCCATGAAATTAAAAGACGCTTACTCCTTGGAAGGAAAGTTATGACCAACCTAGAGAGCATATTCAAAAGTAGAGACATTATTTTGCCAACAAAGGTCTGTCTAGTCAAGGCTATGGTTTTTCCAGTGGTTATGTGAGAGTTGGACTGTGAAGAAAGCTGAGCGCCGAAGAATAGATGCTTTTGAACTGTGGTGTTGGAGAAGACTCTTGAGAGTCCCTTGGACTGCAAGGAGATCCAACCAGTCCTTCCTAAAGGAGATCAGTCCTGGGTGTTCATTGGTAGGACTGATGTTGAAGCTGAAACTCCAATACTTTGGCCACCGGATGTGAAGAGCTGACTCATTTGAAAATACCCTGGTGCTGGGAAAGATTGAGGGCAGGAGGAGAAGGGGATGACAGAGGATGAGATGATTGGATGGCATCATCGACTCTATGGACATTGGTTTGAGTAGACTCCAGGAGTTGGTGATGGACAGGGAGGCCTGGTGCGTTACAGTTCATGGGGTCAGGCTGAATGACTGAACTGAACTGAACTGAACTGAACTGAACTGAACTGAAAAAGAAACAAGTCTGAATTGAAAAAGAATCATAGGAGAATAAATGAAACATAAACTAAACCATAAATGGTAACATCTTTTATTCTTTTTTCAAATTGTCTAACGGAATCAAACTTTGAAGATTGCATAAGATACAAATTCCAAAAGGAAGTAGAGCAATAAAATTAAGTCTTTAGAAAACAGAAAAAAAGCTTACCCCTATCTCTTTGAAGCAGTCAAGTAAAAATATAATTTTGTGCCTGCAAGATCATTGAATATCACAGTGCCAGATTCTCCTTTGAAACTCACATTGATCATTTACAGTTCTGTCATTACAATCCTTATCTGAGATTTTGCTATATTTTATTTTCTGAAAACAGGGTGACCTTTTGCCAATGGGCATCTTTTTCAAATTGCTGTTACATAAATGAAGTCCTACATGGAATGCTTTTCAGCTTTATACACTGCATTTATTTTGTGAAACCATTTCATCAATGCTGCCTACTTGTCAACATTCCTCCAACTAGCAGACTTGGATGATCTGGAATCCAATTGTTTCTAAAGTACAGTTGTTTCAAAGACAAGGAGTCACAGCACAAAAAATATTTAACTCAACTGGGCTGGTTTATACATCACAGTTGACATCTTCAAGATGAAAAACAAAATTGAACTTTTTTTTTTCTGCTTATCTCTTAAACAAGAACACTGCAAAAGACATTTCAGAATGTGAGACATAATCAAAGCACAGGTTGATGACAGCTAAAGCTGCCAGATGTGAGAGCTCTGTACTGAAGTAAGCTACACCACAGACCATGAAGTTCAGAGGTAAATAATCAGGCTACCACAGTGGCCAGAAGAAACTGAGGTTCATGTATCTAGTTAATAATCCTTCAAGGCTAAATATGCAGTGTGTATAGATACAGTATGTGAATGAAGAGATGGCCATACATGTAATTAAAGTGGATGGATGCTGTCTTGACCTGTTTGGGTACTATAACAAATTACGATGGATTAGATGGTTTATAAACAACAGACTTCTCTCAGTTCTGGAGGTTGAAAGCTGAAAATCACGTTCTGGTGATAGCCCTCTTCTGGGTTATAGACTGCAAGCTTCTCATCGTGTCTTCACATGGAGAGAGGAAAAACAAGCTCTCTGGTGAGTTTTACAAGGGTGTAACGCTATTGCCCTTATTATCTCCCAAAGGCTCCACTCCTTATGACCATCATATTGGGGTTTAAAATTTCAACATGAATTTGGGGGGACTTCCCTGGTGGCTCAGAGGGTAAAGCGTCTGCCTGAAATGCAAGAGATCCAGGTTCAATTCCTGGGTCAGGAAGATCCTCTGGAGAAGGAAATGGCAACCTACTCCAGTACCCTTGCCTGGAAAATCCCATGGACGGAGAAGCCTGGTAGGCTACAGTCCATGGGGTCGCTAAGAGTCGGACACGACTGAGCGACTTCACTTCACTTCAAACACTGTCTACAGATGCTGTATAATATGATATCACAGACACCAAGAAAATACCTAATACTTTATCAGTTCCTGATCTTCCTGCGTTTTGAGATGTTTATTTGATAAAAAGTAAAAAATAACATCAAAGAAATAAGCCTTTTTCAGGATCAAATCTTTTCATGAATACAGCTTTAAAAATTCAGTTCATAAAGGGAATATATTCCGTGAAGAAAAATATTAAAAAGAGAAAAAATGAAACTTCAAACATTTGGGAATTGTGTTCACTGACATAAACCCATGTACATTTATTTCTGTCTTAGAGTGAGTAAGGGCTTTGACATTCGCTGGTACAAAGATAGATCTCTGAGTCCTGAGCCATTCACACAGCAAATATTACAGGATTAAAAGAAAAACCCTACCTTAAAATCAGCAGTAAGATTTTACTTATTCACTAGGATACTATGACATTCCAGATTTGGCACCTGTGTACAAATCCTTTGAGACCATGACAGCATATTCCAGCCTCAGCTTCATGTCTTCAGACTTCACCCAACATGATGGTTCTTTCTAGCTACACATTAGAATTATTTGAAAGACCTAAAATAAAGATGCCCAGGTCCCAAATCCACTTGTTTAAATCAAAATTTCTCTAGAGGGGGTTTCAGTTCAGTCCAGTCACTTAGTCATGTCTGATTCTTTGAGACCTCCATGGACTGCAGCACACCAGGCTTCCCTGTCCATCACCAACTCCCAAAGCTTGCTCAAACTCATGTCCATCAAGTCGGTTATGCCATCCAATCATTTCTTCCTCTATTGTCCCCTTCTCCTCCTGCCTTTAATCTTTCCCCATGAACACTATGAAACCAAACAGTATGAAAATGTGAGAACTCAAGAAACAGTATGAAAGAGAGTGCTTAGGAACTAGTATATTTTTAAAACCTCCAGAGGATTTTAGTGCACAGCAACAGTTCAGAATGACTGGCAGGATGAGGCAAAGATTCTCTAACATGGGTACACCCAAGAATCAGTTGAAGATCTTGATAAAGATGAAAATTTTAGAGAAAATTTTATAGATCCGGTAAATTACAAGGCAATAAATAAAAGGCTTTCAGACCTGGTAAGGAAGAAGTAAGATCATATTTGCAGACAGCATGATTATCTATATAGAAAAACTCATAGAAAATTAAAAATGCTACTAGAACTAGTGAGTTTAGCAACGTTGTAGGCTAAAGTCAATTTTTTAAATCCATTTTAACTTGCTATAATGATCAGGTATTGAAATTAATGGCAATGCCATTAACAGTTGAATGAAAATATGAAATAAAGATAAACCTAATAAAATATAAGACCTATATACGGAAAAACATAAAACATTAGAATAATTGGAAAATTCCAAAAAAAAAGATATTTCATGTTTATGGAGTGGAAGACACTATACAGTTAAGACTATCAAGTCCTCCTATAGCTATAGGTTATATGTGACCTCAATAGCAATCTGAGAATTTTTTTAAGAAATTAACTATAAAATTAAAATAGAAATGCAAAGGAACAAAAATAGCCAAATCAACTTTGTTTTCTTTCAAAGTTTGAGAACTAGAAATCAAGACAGCTTTTGCCATCAACATAGAAAGTGCAAAGGCAACTGAACGGGAAACAGTGTTACATATTGTTCTGAACAATTTGATAAGTAATGTGTAAAAACAACTTCAATCTATGTGACATAAAAGTTAACCCTAATCATAGAATTAAATGTAAAACCTAAAACTATATCACTTAATCGAAAACCTTTGTCATCTTGAATAAGATAAATATTTGAGCAGACATTTCAAAGAAAAGATACAGGTATCAAATAAGCCCATGAAAATACAGGCAATCTCAATCTTTAGGGGAATCCAATATAAATCCACAATGAGATATCACATATGACTCTTAGAATGTAAAATTTAAAAGACTAGCTATACAAATACTGGTGCTAATGTAGACCAGCAGCAACTCACACAGTGCTGATGGAAATAGAAAATGGTACAACCATTGAAAGGCAGTTTGGCAGTTTGTTCAAAAGATAAACATACAGGCACTGTATGTTGCAACCATTACACCTTTAGGTATTTCCCAAAGAAAAATGTAAATCTATATTCATACCAAGATTTGTACATGAATATTCATAACCGCTTCATTTGCAGTAGTTTAAAACTTAAGGCAAACCCGAATGTCTATCAAAAGATAGAGGAATGAAAAAGCTGTGGTATATCCACACAATGAAATACTGACCAGCATTAAAATGCAATAAACTAATACAATATGGATGTATCTCACATTAATTGTGCTCAGTGAAAGAAGTTAGACAAAGAAAGGACATACTGAGTAATTCCATTTATATAAAATCTAGCAAGTCCCTATTAATCTATGGTTACAGAAATTATATCAGTTGGTTGCATGGGGAAAGAGTGTGGAGGAAGGAGCAGGAGGAAAGGATTACAAAAGAGCTGGCAAAGACTTTTGGGAAAAAACAGTTTATAGTTTTGATGTTAAGTACACATACAGAAGTTAATACTTACCTAATTACACCAGTTCAAATATGTTCAGCTTATTGTATGGTAATTATACCTCAACAAGTTGTTCTAAAAATAGAATATAAACAGAAAAAATGATAAGCCAAATAAAAAACAAGTAAAACTAAAATTACATTTTAATTATAAAAAGCAAGAGTTACTTGAATATGGATTAAACTTGGCTGTTAAAAGTAATACTAGTCAAAAAGTCCAGCAATATACTGTTTAAATGTGACATAAGAATAAAGAAATTTTTTAACTAGGTTAATAGAGAGATATATACCAATGTCAGGTGAAATAGTTTAACCAAAACTTTCTTATAAGTAAAAAGTTCAGTGTGTTTCAAAGAAGTATTATCAGGAATATATGGTTATAAATTTATAATAGAGATTCAAATTCTATAAAGCAATGCTAGGAAGAATTTTAACCAATTGATTTCATTGACAGAAGATGAAAACAGTAAAGATATAAAAGATTTGAACTAAAATTTTCACGGAATGGTCATACACGGAACATAACAATCTATAGAGAACATACATTTTTTCAAGACACACATGAAACATCTGTGAGACACTTCTTTTGCATTAAAGGTTTTGATAGATTTAAAATATTTGAAATACTGACTACATCTTAACTACAAATTAAAATTCAGAACAGAATATAACTGGGAAAAAAATGACACGCATTTGGGTTGATATTTGGATTCCACCATCTTAAGATACACTGAATCTGAAAGATTACTCTTAGCACAAGGACTTAAAAAAGAGTCTGTGTTATTAAAAGTAGAAAAACCATGATTCAAAGCAAAGACAAGACACTATGGTACTGCTCAACAAGTATTACAAAGGGCCCCAAACACCTCAAAACCTGAGAGTTGGTAGGGCTGCCTCTCCAATTACACACACACACACACACACACACACGCACACACACACGCACACACGCAGAGCATGCATATGTACTTCAATAAATACAAGTTTAATTTTGTCTATAATAAAATACCAGAAAATGAGATGTACATGCTCTTAATCACCTTCTAAAAATTATCTTGAGCATAGCACCATCCTGATGGCCCTTCCAAATATCAATTCCTATAAAGCAGAAAATATTACCTGTAATGCTTTTGTCCTAGAGATTCACAAACGCATATTGGAAGTTTTAAGAGCATATGTATTTAACTTATTTAAACCATGATTCCCCATACAAGTGACCTCAGAGCACATTGTTCATATAACGCCTAATAATCTTTGGCTAAATTAGTATTTGTAGGACATACACCGGGGAACCAGTTTTAGAATTGCCATCCAAATCTGGATTGGTTGTAAATAGAAATGATCATTTTTACTCCTATAAAGAAGCTAGACTCAGCTAATCTGTATCTGTAGTACCTCAGCCCATATTCTCCTGCCATTTATGGGAGTTCAATCTGGACCAAAGAGAGGGGAAAGGGAGGAAAGTATGGGAAATAAGCTATCAACATTTATGCTAACATTTCATTCAAACAAGACTAATTCAGCAATGGTGGTGGTGGTGATTTAATTGTTAAGTCATGTCCAACTCTTGGGACTCTACAGAATGTAACCCACCAGGCTCCTCTGTCCATGGGGTTCTCCAGGCAAGAATACTGGTATGGTCTGCCATTTCCTACTACAGGGGATCTTCCTGACCCAGGAATCGAACTCAGGTTTCCTGCATTGCAGGCATTCTTTTTCTTTACCGACTAAGCTATAAGGGTACCAACCAAAACCATACTCAGTTTCAATTTCTTTCTATAAACACCAAATATTGCTATTCAGTTCTGAATATTTACTCATCAGATATTTCAGCAATAAAACCAATTAAATCATTTGGACTTGAGCAAGTAAAGTGATAATATATTCAACACTAGACTATACATCTAGCCCTGTTTGACACTGCACTGAGTTGCAGTGTGGATGTAACCAACTGCTTTTTCATATTCTAGTGAAAAGTTTGCTAAAAGAAACAGAGCTGGTATTTTTAAATACAGTGTGTCATTTCATACTCTACTATGATATTTGCCTGAATCCTTTCAAATTTTCCACTGCCAGCTGTCCATTGTAAAACCCAGAGGAGAATCCTCACATATTATAAAACAAAAAGCACAATGTGAAGTGATACAAATGAGTCTTTTTACTTCAAGCAACCTGGTGGTCTCTAGGGAGTAGAAGTCTAAGGGAACAGTGGTTGAATTTGCAAGCCCTATTTCTAAGTTTCGTGGTATTTGCTTAGATTTTTTTTTAATCTTTTCATTTTGAACATTTACTAAGAACTGAGTACTCTTGCATGGAAAATCCCATGGACAGAGGAGCCTGGTAGGCTGCAGTCCATGGGGTCACGAAGAGTCGGACACGACTGAGAGACTTCAATTTCACTTCATTTTCATGCATTGGAGGAGGAAATGGCAACCCACTCCAGTGTTCTTGCCTGGAGAATCCCAGGGATGGGGGAGCCTGGTGGGCTGCCGTCTATGGGGTCACACAGAGTCGGACATGGCTGAAGCGACTTAGCAGCAGCAGCAGAGTACTGAAGAAAATAGAGGGCGTGGAAGAAAGAAAGCTATATAGGTCACGTCTGAAAAGACCCAAGGGTAAGAAAGAGGTCTATTGTACACAATTGCCATGTGAAAGGAAGGCAGCTTGGTCAGAGTTTTTTGTTTGTTTGTTTTGGGGGGCATGCCTCACAGCATGTGGATCTTAGTTTCTCTACCAGGGATCAAAGCTTCACCCCCTGCAGGGGGAGCACAGCACTGAACCACCAGGGAAGTCCCCTTCTTCAGAATTTTGAAAGACTTGAAAGTCTCAGCTTCACCACTATGATCCTAGGCAGATCACAACTTCTGAGACGTAGATTCCTTGAAAGTGAAAGTCACTTAGTCGTGTCCAATTCTTTGAGACCCCATAGACTATACAGTCCATGGAATTCTCCAGGCCAGAATACTGGAGTGGATAGCCTTTCCCTTCCCCAGGGGATCTTCCCAACCCAGGATTCAAACCCAGGTCTCCCACATTGCAGGTGGATTCTTTACCAGTTGAGCCACAAGGGAAGCTCAAGAATACTAGAGTGGGTATCCTATCCCTTCTCCAGTGAATCTTCCCAACCCAGGAATAGAATCAGGGTCTCCTGAATTGCAGGTGGATTCTTTACCAACTGAGCTATTAGGGAAGTCCTTGTAAATTCCTTATCTGATATCATAAAGAGAAAAACCACTCAAGAACCTACTGATACCAGAAACTTTATATCTCATTTAACGTCACTCTCAGAGTAAAACTATGAAGTTATTCTAATAATGACAGCTCAAAATAAAAATTACCCAAGACTTCAGTATTAGTAAGTGCTCAGTCATGTCTGACTCTTTGTGACACCATGTCTCCTCCAGACTCCTTTGTCCATGGAATTTTCCTGCCAAGGATACTGAAGTGGGTTGCATTTCCTTCTCCAGGGAATATTCCCAACCCCAAGGATCAAGCCAGCATCTCCTGTGTCTTCTACATTTACAGGCAGATTCTTTACCACCGCACCAGCTGGGAAGTCCCGTGTTAGTAAGTAGTAGAGATGATTTTCAAGCCTTCATAATATATTACCCTCTGAGCCACTGGTCAGCAGACTACAGTCCTGAGGCTCAATCTAGCCTGTCATCTGTTTTTATATGGCCCACAGGTTAAGGATAATTGAAAACTACCACAAAAATAATATCATGACACAGGAAAAGATATATGAAATTCAAATGTCAATGTCCATGAACAACATTGTATTGAAACACAATTGTGTTCATTCATTTACATTTTGTCTTTGGCTATTTTCATGCCACAAAAGCAGAGTTGAATAGCTGTCTCAGAGACATTATGGTGTGTAAATCCTACAATATGCATTATCTGGTTATTTTCAGGAAAAATCTGCAGATTTCTGCTGTTGACTATTTCACAGGGTATTGATGTAATTACCGAATGAGATAATATAAACAAAAAGCTTTGCAATCTGTAGAGCACAAATTCGAAAGATTAGTATTCTGAGGAATAAGCAGAGAATTGTAACAAACAGAAAAGAGCCAATAATGAAAATGACTAAACAGTTAAAAAGCAGAGAAAACATCATAAACAAAAGAACTTTTTGTGCCTTGCAGTAAAATTGCTGGTATTTTAATTAATAAAATAATTTGAAAACAAAATATTTTGCCTAGATTAGATTGACTCTGTAACATGTTAATCAATAAGGTTGCCACTATGATTGAAATCCTGCTAAAAAATCTCTGGCCTAAAAAGTAGTATTATAAAGAGAACCACCCACCTTTGATGAAAGAGGATCTTGACAATGTTGAATATAACCTGACCCCTGTGCTCTCTCAATAGGATGGTTTAGAAAGTGATGGTTAAAAAATTCCCTCATCTTTGTGTGTCCTGAGAAATGGTTCTTAGATGTATTGACTCCTTTCCTCAATTAAACCCACCTCTACTCTTCCTCTGTGAGTTTGTTGTTATATAAACCCCCAAGTTTTATCCCTCATCTTTGAGACTTTTCTGGTCAAGGTAACCCTCAAATTGACTAAGTTTAGACATTTTTCTTCCCAACTATAGGCCTCTGATTTCCTTTTTCTTAGGGCATTTATGTTAGAAAACTTTCAATTGTAAGACCTTTCTGTGCTCATTTGAACTATAAACTTTCCTGCAGCCTCTTGCTAACTTTATAACCTAGAAAATCTTTTTCAATGACTTGGTGGTCAGTCATCCCCTTGAAATGTAACCATCAAGAAAGACAGTGCCTCTATCTCCCAGTACTCTGTGGGAAGTAGGAGCCTAACTTTGGTAAGTGCCAATTTGTAAAGAGTTGGTCTGATCATACTCATCAACCTCCTTCTAAGCTCTTCCACAGTCCTTTTCTACTAATGTCACTCCAGTGTTTAAAAAAAAAAAAAAACTCCCACCTTTTTGTGGACAAATACTGTTTGATTCCAGTTACATGAGGTACCTAGAATAGTCAAATTCATAGAGTCAGAAAGTATGTTTGTGGCTGCCAGGGCTGGAGTGGGGGTGGGGGGCACAGTGGGAAGTGATGGGGAAGGGGAACAGGGACTTAGTGTTTAATGGGGACAGAGTTTCAGTTTAGAAAAGTGAGAAATTGGGAGATGGATGATGATGAGAGTTACATCACAATGTGAATATACTTAGTGCCTGTAAACTAAGTGAACTGTAGAGTTAAATGTGATTTAAATAGTATGTTTTATATTATGTGACTTTTATCACAATAAAAAAAAAACCTCCTATTTCTTGTCTCAGTGGACTCATGTTCAATCTCTATTCCTTATCACAATAGTCTAAAAGTATTTTCTGCCTGTTTAATTCCATCTGGTATAATTTCTCTTGAACATTACTCATTAACAAACATACACTTTATTGAAATAATTTGAATAAAACTACCTCCATAACTAGCATGTTTGTCTTTCATGACTTCTATGATTCTGGAAAGTAGTGTTTTTATATAAAATTGTAGGTATAGATTTGGGAAGGTTGGGGTTTCCCTGGTGGCTCAGTTGGCAAGGAATCCATGTGCAATGCAGGAGACCTTGGTTCAATCCCTGAATTAGAAATATCCCCTGGAGAAGGGAATGGCAACCCATTCCAGTATTATTGCCTGGAGAATTCCATGGACAGAAGAGCCTGGTGGGCTACAGTCCATGGGGTCGCAAAGAGTCAGACATAATTGAGTGACTAACACACACACACACACACACACACACAGAAAATGGAAGGAAATCTGCAGTTAGGCAGTGATAGATCTAGGAATGTCTAGAGCTTTATTCCTTTCTCCTGATACCTGAACCTTCCATCTGAAGCTGAGACTTTAACTCTTCTGGGTTTTGTTGAATTTCAATCAACCCTTAGTACTCCAGAATAAGAAGTAAAACTAAAACTATTTTACCTGAATAGTTTAAATGACAAAATGTGGGATATATGATAAAATTTTTAATAACTCCATTTGCTGGATCACTCTCTTCAGTTATTTGTAATGCCTCTTTAGAGACAGTGGGTAAACAAGTCTTCATTAAATGTGTGAAATAAATGTAATCAAATTAAACACACATTTTCTTCTCTTAAAAAAAAAACATATACACAATGCAGTATTACTCAGCCATTAAATAGAATGCATTTGAATCAGTTCTAATGAGGAGGATGAAACTAGAGCCTATTATTCAGAGTGAAGTAAGCCAGAAAGAAAAACACCCGTACAGTATACTAACACATATATATGGAATTTAGAAAGATGGTAATGATAACCCTGTATGGGAGACAGCAAAAGAGACACAGATGTATAGAACAGTCTTTTGGATTCTGTGGGAGAGGGAGAGGGTGGGATGATTTGGGAGAATGGCGCTGAAACATGTATAATATCATATATGAAACGAATCACCAGTCCAGGTTCAATGCATGATGCTGGATGCTTGGGGCTGGTGCACTGGGATGAACCAGAGGGATGGTATGGGGAGGGAGGTGGGAGGGGGGTTCAGGACGGGGAACACGTGTATACCTGTGGTGGATTCATGTTGATGTATGGCAAAACCAATACAATATTGTAAAGTAATTAGCCTCCCCAGTTAAAATAAACAAATTTATAATAAGAAAAATAAAAAGAGTACTTTCTGTTAACACCTAAATGGTTGTCTTTCTCTTAGCCAAACAATTAATATGAAAGCTGTCCTCGGTACAGTCTCTTGAAAAGTTTCTTCATTACAGTTTTAATCACCAAATATTCAGGAAAGCACAATTCAATTTCCCATATAATCTGAGAACTTTTCTCAGTTTCTGAGGGAAAATATTCACTGATATTTTCTCGCCCTTTCTACCTCCTCTGTTATAATCACCACAGTGATTATGATCACCTTCTCTCTTTCCTTACTGTACAAAAGATACTACTATTCTGTTTACTTACATTTACCTTGTATGTAAAGAAAAAAAAAAAACAAGTAATTCCTCAGTGTCCAGGAATTCAGGAAAATACTATGGGGCAGGAAATGGGGGTTTCTTGACTTCACCATGTGACAAATAGCTTCATCTATGAACTTACAGATTTGGTAACAAGTGTGCTGATTCTAATAAGCCTTACTTTTTACTCCCAGGAGATCATTTATGTAGATTTACCAAAGAGAGGTAGAAAGTACATGAGGTAGTCTCCAGTCTTTATATTTTGCACTGTATCATGGGACTACCTCTATGTTTTCTCCCTTATCAGATACATTATTAAGCAAATGAAGTCCACCTTAAGTGTCCTAGATAAGTGGAAAAAAAAAAAAAAAAGGATGTCACAGAAATCATTTCAGACAAAGTGGACATAAAGCTGGTCATGTCTTGAGGAGTACTGGCCAGGCCATGTCCGCAAAGTTTGATGAAATACAAATTTATTTCTATTCTATGGTTCTAAGACTGGCAAAGGGGGTTAGAAATTTCCATTTATGCTGAAATCATTAATACAGTTCAAAGAGAGCTTAAAACAGAGCCATGAGAATTCAGTGGAAATAATGCTGGACAATTATTTAATCTATCTTAAATGGAAAATAAAAACACTGTTACAAACCCATTTGACAGATGGCTCTTAGAGTTCAGAAACTTCTAAATATATAGAAGATATACAAGATATCTTGTATATTATGAAAATAAGCAGAAAAGAGCTTCCCTTGATAGCCTAAGGTTCTCCTAAAACATACATCCATTTTCAAACCCCACAAACCAGTTAATTCTGAAAGACTTTTAATGGTTCTTATCAGACCATTTTCTCTTCCTTACCTCCTGACAACCCAGCCTTCAACAGTGGTTTGGCCTCTGCCCCAGTAGGTCATGTGACCAGCTCTTACAGAGGTGATTATTAATAGTTTAACCCTCCTTAACGGACATAAACTACAAAGCTCTTTACTTTCTCTGGGGAGAAAAAGAAAAAATATATATATAAGAATAGCTTAAACTTCCACTCAGTTCTGTAAACAACCTAAATATCTCTTGACAGAAGAATGAGTAAATAAAATATGGCATATCCTTTTATTTTTTATTTTTTATTTTTTTAATTTATTTTTTTTCTATGTATAATTTTAATTTCGTTTGATTTTCTTTTTTTTTTAATTTTAAAATCTTTAATTCTTACATGGCATATCCTTTTAACTGTTACATAGCTACAAAAATGAAGTAGAGTTACTAATATCGACTCAGGAATTCCAAAAGCATTGTTTTTGCAGGAACAAAAGTCATGTTGCACAAAGCAGCCTGCAGTATTGATAGTATTTAAGTACAGAAGCGTGCAAAACAATATTACTCAGTGAATCATTCAGAATAAAAATATTAATATTCGCAGGAATAAAAAAAATGCTAGTTACCTCAAAGGTGGGAGAACAAAACACTTCTCCCTGATTATAACTTTTTATGTGACATGTATATGGATTTTAACTATGTAATTCTCTGTACCTCTCAACATGTTTGGACTAACTCATAACGGAAGAATTAAAAGTTAGATCCCTCTTTCTTAGGGGTGAGCAAAGGGTGAGGAAAGGAGATATTCATGTTTTTGTTCCCTGTTATTTAAACCCTAACTAGCCAGCATCAGCTAGGTTATGCTTCACTAATAAACTCCAAAAGATTTATGGCATAACTAAACAAACATTCAATTTTCACTCTTGCAGAGTGGCTTCCTTACAGTGGCTCCACATTTCAGATGATTTCATGTAAACACAAGTTGATACAATTACCAGAGCTAAGAAAGAGCAGGGATGATTAATTGCATAAAGGATCCAAGCGCTTCCAAGCATGGCCAATGACATCACATAACCATTCCTTACTTCAAGGAGCTAAGTATGTCTCAGGCTGTATTATCCTTCCTACCCCCTTCTCCAGCAAAAAAAAAAAAAAGAACCTAAGTAAAGTGCATGCCTGTAAGTCATTTAGTTTGTAAAGTAATCCAAGAAACAGGATGAGACTAGGAAGAATACAGGGAACGAAAGAAAGGCAGTTCTGAGATGTGTTAGCAAGCTGATTCTCTGTCATACTGGGACGCCTCACAGGAGCCTTATAGAATGGACCCCAATTGCCCAGCGGAGTGTTTACTGTGGCTCAGTTGGTAAAGAATCCACCTGCAATGTGGGACACCCGGGTTCAATCCCTGGGTTGGGAAGATCCCCTGGAGGAGGAAATGGCACCCCACTCTAGAATTCTTGCCTGCAGAATCCTCATGGACAGAGGAGCCTGGCAGGCTACAGCCCATGGGGTCACAAAGAGTTGGACACAACAGTGACTAAGCACACATATACTCCTTCTTCCAATTTCATTAGCCAAGAATCACCCCCGAGTAATCATCCTCTTGCACTCCCTGGTTGGTGTATGCTATGGAATGGTTGAGCTGTTTCTCACCAATGTTCCATACTGTGTGTGAAGTCACTCAGTCGTGTCCGACTCCTTGCGACCCTGTGGACTGTAGCCTGCCAGGCTCCTCTGTCCGTGGGATACTGGTATGTAGAAAAACACCAGGGCAAAAAGCAAGAGATACACCATCCAGCTGAGAAAGGTTGCTGTCAAGCAGTGGACTCCCATTGCACTGTCTGGACTAGGAAGGTAGACTGAGGCAGTAAGAGCAGAGCACAAGGACCATCTCATGCAGTCTAACTCTGCTCTATGCTTTTGTTCATATTTAATCCAATATGTCACAGAGGAACACACCAAAGTTCCCACTGCTGCCACTCATCCCAAGACTATCCCAAGTATTTATGATTTCTCTCCTCCACCTTGCACTGTAGATTGCTGTAATTCTTGGACAGTTACTCAATTCTTGCTTACTGGGATATTACAGATCTCCGTGAGAAGTCAGAGCCTTGAGTAACTTTTCTGTGGTTTAACCATGGTTGCTGCAATTACCCATCTATAGTCATGCTGGGCATAGGAGCACCAGGATAGGTTCCCGGATTCCGATGTACTCCTTGTGCCCACTGTTAACAGCACCATCACAGGTAATCAAGAGCAATTATCCCCAGGTGCATAGCAACTCATATTTCTCTAACAGAATTAGGAGTTAAATGATGGATAGTAATGGAGCTTCAAGCCATCTGAATTCTTATCTCTGGCAGAAGTAATCCCATGATAAGAAATACTTTCCCTCTATTTCAGCAAATTCCAGGAATAGGGGAAGCACAAATTCCTAAAGGTCACTTGAAGAGGTGACAGGGATCCTCTCTGTAAACATAGCTTCCTACTCCCATGCGTTCTGGGTCAGGAAGATCCCCTGGAGGAGGGCAAGGCAACCCACTCCAGTGTTCTTGCCTGGAGAATCCCAGGGACAGAGGAGCCTGGCAGGCTATGAACCATAGGGTCGCAAAGAGTAGGACATGCATGTCCGTGCGTTCTAGTTACTGAGGAAACAGCACCATGTCTCACACTAGGTAAACCAGTGTTTCAGTGTGTCAACTACAATTTGGCACTTGTGAAGAGCATTTGCCAGTGAATGAACAACAACAAGGGTATTGGCCATCTGTCAATGCATACCAACTCCTGGAGCTTACGTAAACCCACGTCCATCGAGTTGATGATGCCATCCAACCAGCTCATCCTCTGTTGTTCCCTTCTCCTCCCATATTCACTCTTTCCCAGTATCAGGGTCTTTTCCAATGAGTCAGGTTTTTGCACCAGGTAGCCAAAGCATGGAGCTTCAGCTTCAGCGTCAGTCCTTACAATGAATATTCAGGACTGATTTCCTTTAGGATGAACTGGTTTGATCTCCTTGGTGACCACGGGACAGCAGATGTTTCTCTGGAACTCTCTTGCTTTTTCGACGATCCAACGAAATTTGGCAATTTGATCTCTGGTACCTCTGCCTTTTCTAAATCCAGCTTGAACATCTGGAAGATCACATACTCTTGAAGCCTGGCCTGGAGAATTTTGAGCATTACTCTTGAGAAACTTATATGCAGGTCAGGAAGCAACAGTTAGAACTGGACATGGAACAACAGACTGGTTCCAAATAGGAAAAGGAGTACGTCAAGGCTGTATATTGTCACCCTGCTTATTTAACTTATATGCAGAGTACATCATGAGAAACGCTGGGCTGGAAGAAGCACAAGCTGGAATCAAGATTGCCGGGAGAAATATCAATAACCTCAGATAAGCAGATGACACCACCCTTATGGCAGAAAGTGAAGAGGAACGAAAAAGCCTCTTGATGAAAGTGAAAGAGGAGAGTGAAAAAGTTTGCTTAAAGGTCAACATTCAGAAAACTAAGATCATGGTATCTGGTACCATCACTTCATAGCAAATAGATGGGGAAACAGTGGAAACCGTGTCAGACTTTATTCTTTTGGGCTCCAAAATCACTGCAGATGGTGATTGCAGCCATGAAATTAAAAGACGCTTACTCCTTGGAAGAAGAGTTATGACCAACCTAGATACCATATTCAGAAACAGAGACATTACTTTGCCAACAAAGGTCCATCTAGTCAAGGCTATGGTTTTTCCAGTGGTCATGTATGGATATGAGAGTTGGACTGTAAAGAAAGCTGAGTACTAAAGAATTGATGCTTTTGAACTGTGGTGTTGGAGAAGACTCTTGAGAGTCCCTTGGACTGCAAGGAGATCCAACCGGTCCATCCTAAAGAAAATCAGTCCTGGGTGTTGATTGGAAGGACTGATGCTGAAGCTGAAACTCCAATACTTTGGCCACTTCTTCACCAATGTGAAGAGCTGACTCATTGGAAAAGACTCTGGTGCAGGCAGAGATTGGGGGCAGGAGGAGAAGGGGATGACAGAGGATGAGGGGGATGAAGGGGATGAGATGGCTGGATGGCATCGCTGACTTGATGGACATGAGTTTGGGTAAACTTCAGGGGTTGTTGATGAACAGGGAGGCCTGGTGTGCTGTGATTCAAGGGGTCGCAAAGAGTCAGACACGACTGAGTGACTGAACTGAACTGAACTTGCAAGCATATAAGATGAGTACAATCGTGTGGTAGTTTGAAGATTCTTTGACATTGCCTTTCTTTGGGATTGGAATGAAAACTGACCTTTTCCAGTCCTGTGGTCACTGCTGAGTTTTCCAAATTTGCTGACATATTGAATGCAGCACTTTCACAGCATCATCTTTCAGGATTTGAAATAGCTCAACTGGAATTCCATCTCCTCCATCAATTTTGTTCATAGTGATGCTTCTTAAGGCCCACTTGCCTTCACATTCTAGGATATCTGGCTCTAGATGAGTGATCACACCATCATGGTTATCTGGGTCATGAAGGTCTTTTTTGTACAGTTCTTTTGTGTATTCTTGCCACCTGTTCTTAATATGTTCTGCTTCTGTTAGGTCCAGACCATTTCTGTCCTTTATTATGCCCATCTTTGCATTAAATAATCCCTCGATATCTCTGATTTTCCTGAAGAGATCTCCAGTCTTCCCATTCTGTTGTTTTCCTCTATTTCTTTGCATTGATCACTGAAGAAGGCTTTTTTTTTTTTTTTTTTTTTTTTTTTTGCTATTCTTTGGAACTTTGCATTTAAATGGGTATATCTTTCCTTTTCTCCTTTGCCTTTTGCTTCTCTTCTTTTCACAGCTATTTGCAAGGCCTCCTCAGACTACCATTTTGCCCTTTTGTATTTCTTTTTCTTGGGGATGGTCTTGATCACGGCCTCCTGTACAATGTCATGAACCTCCATCCAAATTTCTTCAGGCACTCTGTCTAACCCTTTGAATCTATGTCTCACTTCCACTATATAATGGTAAGGTATTTGATTTAGGTCATATCTGAATGGTCTAGTGGTTTTCCCTACTTTCTTCAATTTAAGTCTGAATTTGGCAATAAGGAGTTCATGATCTGAGCCACAGTCAGCTCCTGGTCTTGTTTTTGCTGACTGTATAGAGCTTCTCCTTCTTTGACTGCAAAGAATATAATCAATCTGATTTCAGGATTGACCATCTGGTGATGTCCATGTGTAGAGTCTTCTCTTGCGTTGTTGGAAGAGCGTGTTTGCTATGACCAGTGCCTTTCTCTCAAAGGCAAAACTCTGTTAGCCTTTGCCCTGCTTCATTCTGTACTCCAATGCCAAATTTGCCTGTTACTCCAAGTGCTTCTTGACTTCCTATTTATGCATTCCAGTCCCCTATAATGAAAAGGACATCTTTTTTGGGTGTTAGTTCTAGAAGGTCTTGGAGGTCTTCATAGAACTGTTCAGCTTCTTCAGCATCACTGTTTGGGGCATAGACTTGGATTACTGTGATACTGAAAGGTTTGCCTTAGAAATGAACAGAGATCATTCTGTCATTTTTGAAATTGCACCCAAGTACTGCATTTCAGACTCTATTGTTACCATGAGGGCTACTCCATTTCTTCTAAGGGATTCTTGCCCAGAGTGGTAAATATAATGGTCATCTGAGTTAAATTTACCCATTCCAGTCCATTTTAGTCTGCTGATACCTAAAATGTTGATGCTCACTCTTGCCATCTCTTGTTTGACCACTTCCAATTTGCCTTGATTCATGGACCTAACATTCCGTTTTCCTATGCAATATTGTTCTTACAGCATTGGCCTTTACTTCCATCACCAGTCTCCTACACAGCATGGCTCATGGTTTCATTGATAGATACTTTCAGGAGCTGATTTCATGATGTCAATCCTTGCATCTCCTCATATCTAGAAAAGCACTAAATCCCTTCTTGGTGACATCAGCTCCTCGTGACTAGCAGAAAGCCTTTTGTAAAGTAAGCACTTGATTGCATTGAAATCCCCCTTCACCAAAATCTTATATATCTTACTTTTCCCCCTGCCTCTTTGGAGCAGCCTCTGAAAGCTATCTGAGGTGCTATCTCCCAGGCTGCAGTTCTTCTTTTGCCCCCAAATAAAACTTAATTCTCAACTCACTTTGTTCATCTTTTTTAGTCAAGTGCACATGATGCGTTCTGAAGGACAAGCCCAAACTAGTGATGCTCTGGTAAGCTGCTCTTTTCAGACTCAATTCATGCTCTGGCCCCATTCAAATATAGTCAACTTTCAAGTCACTCCTAAATGGGTGACAGAAGTATTCCCAAAGTGCTTTATGTGCCTGTTCCAAAATCCAAAAGAAGATTACCCAGTGTAGAGTCTCATTTTCATAGGACATCTAAACATTTTACCTGTATGAAAGACCCCTGAACCTTCTTGGAATTTCTCTCATCTACAACTCACGTGTCCTACTGAGACATCAGAGTACAACCTGATTCCTATTGAATGTGTCCAATTATTTTGACGGCAATAATACAGTGAACTAGTATGACATTCTGCAGGTCAAGAAATTCATGGTCTTCAGACTATAATGTTATAAAGGACAAGAAAGTTAACATAACCCTGGGGCAAGATAGTGATTGTACAATGACTGCAGGAGTCACAGCTCTAAACACTGCCATAGAGGCTCTCTCAATTTCAGAGCATGGTTTGAATTGATAAGGAGCCAAACAGTCTGATTTTTTTTTTCAAAGTTTTTCAACCAGTTAACAGAACCCAGGCAACCCCACAGTTATTGGCCCAATATTAGTCCATACTGTTACTGTATAAATCAATGATTTACTATCTGCTGTACTTCTTAATCACAGAAGTCCTCATCATACTGATACTACTACATGCCAAGGGTCATACTACTGCCAGGCAGAGGATGAGATGGTTGGAATGGTATCACTGACTCAATGGACATGAGTCTGAGCAAACTCAGGAATGTTATAACGAAGGACAGGGAAGCCTGGTGTGCTGCAGTTCATGGGGTCGCAGAGAGTCAGACATGACCTGGTGACTGAACAACAACAACCAGAAATGGGGTCTGATCACCGTGACCAACAAATAATAATCACTTTCAGAATCCCATCTTTAGGTCTGCTAGAAAAGTACGACTAGAGCTATAATATTACCAAATATCTTTGCCCGAGTTTCCCCATGAGCAAAGACGAAAACAAAGTTTGTGTATGTGCATTTTATTTAGGGGTGTGCTTACACTCCAGAACGGCTCCCTCAAAGGAACCATTTTGAACCTCAAAATTCTCTGCCTGTGGATTAAAAAGAGTAGCATTTATCTATGAACTCCTACCTCCATTGTCTAGGCTTATCTCATAGGGTGATTGTTGGGGAAATTAATATTAATAGACATAGTCTTGTTTAGGTTTCAGAGGCAACAATAGGCCTTTGACTGAACAGAAATCCTGAAGGGAGTCATATGCCAGATACTCAGTGACCAGCAGAAACAGCTAAAGTAGGTCTTGGGAACCAACAGGTAAGGAAAGTAGTAAGTTGAGAAGCTTCCTGAGCCTTGAGAATCTGGCCAGTTCCCAGGGATCAGAGAACATTCTGAGATTTATGATTAGAGACATAGCATTTATAATACTAGCCACAGCTGCTTCTTTGCACATAAGCTGATGATTATTGGCTTAGAGTTGGCAATAAAAGCAGTACTCCTTTGGAAGGCATTCTGAGGTCTCACCCGTGGGACAGATACACGGCTGGGGTCTTCCAAATGGGAACTCTAGATTGCTATCAAGGTATCTCCAAGCATTGGTTGAATCTGGATGTGCTTCTCCAGTTTGGTGATGTATGCATTTGCTTCTTGCTGTACCCCATGCATGCTTCCCAGATGGTTCAGTGGTAAAGAATCTGCCTGTCAATGTAGGATATGCAGGTTTGATCCCTGGATTGGTAAGATCCCCTGGAAAAGGAAATGACAACCCACTTCAGTGTCCTTGCCTGGGAAGTCTCCCGGACAGAGGAGCCTGGTGGGTCCCAGTCCATGGGGTTACAAAAGAGTTGGACGCAACTTTAGTAACTAAACAATAACACATAACTACTTGGGTATTGGGAACTGTTTTCCCAATTTGGTGATAACTATGTACTTTTGCCTGGAAAATTCCATGGGTGGAGGAGCCTGGTAGGCTGCAATCCATGGGGACACGAAGAGTCAGACACGACTGAGCGACTTCATTTTCACTTTTCTCTATGATGCATTGGAGAAAGAAACGGCAATCCACTCCAGTGTTCTTGCCTGGAGAATCCCAGGGACAGCGGAGACTGGTGGGCTGCCATCTATGGGGTCACACAGAGTCGGACACGACTGAAGCGACTTAGCAGCAGCAGCATGTATATTACTTGTCCTCATACTGTAACTTACTATTAACATAATAAACTTCCTTATTTCTTCCTTACTAAGTGTAGAGTGGTTTTGTCAATGAATCCTCTGAACCTAAAACCAAAAGTCTTTCAGCAGACCATAAATCTTTCTGCAGTACAGTGATAACTCTCATACTGCCAGCTTTGAACATTCATCAGAATGACAGGAGAGGTTTTGCAAATGTCCCATGCAAATGTAGCAGAAACCCTAAGGCAGAAAAAAATGGCCAGTTATGGTGAAACTGCAGTTCACAGAGTTGCAAAGTGTCAGACATGACTAAGTGTCTATGACGATGGTGAAACCATAGCCATTAAGAATTTTTACAAACTAGTGCTTAATAGGCTCAAGTCCTAAGCCAAGGACCCAAAAATCAATATTGCAAGCTTCTAATTTTATGGCTCCAAACTTTTTCAAGTATGAAGTGTGTTAGTCGCTCAGTTGTGTCTGACTGTTTGTGACCCCATGGACTGTAGTCCACCAGTCTCCTTCGTCCATGGGATTCTCTAGTCAAGAGTAATAGAGTGGGTAGCCATTCCCTTTTCCAGGGGATCTTCCCCACCCAGGAATCAAACTTGGGTCTTCTGCATTGCAGGTGGATTTTTTACTATCTGAGACACCAGGGAAACCCCAACACTACCCACAGTGATCTAAAGAATCAGTGTACACCCTACCAAAATTCCAATGATTCTTTTTGCAGAAAAACACTGTAAAATTCACATGGAATTGTAAGGGATCCAGAGTAGCCAAAACAATCTTGAAATAGAACAAAGATGAAGAACACACACTCTGATTTCAAAACCTACTACAAAGCTACAGTGATCAAAACAGTGGTGCTGGCTTACAGACAAACATATGGACCAATGCAACAGAAAAGACAGCCCTGAAATAAACCCTTACAAGTTTGGTCAAAAGATTTCCAACACGGGTGCTGAGACCATTCAGTGGGAAAAAGACAGCCTTTTCAACACTGGGAAAACTGGATATCCACGTGCAACAGAACTAAGTCAGAGCTTTATCTAACATCATGTGCAAAAGTTAACTCAAAATGTACCAAAGACTCCCCCCTCAAAAGAAAAAAAAAAAGGGACAAAAGCCTCCCAATCCTTTGCCAACAAAGGTCTGTATAGTCAAAACTAGGGTTTTTTCCAGTAGTCACGTATGGATGTGACAGCTGGACCAGAAAGAAGACTGAGCGCTGAAGAACTGATGCTTTCAAACTGTGGTCTTGGAGAAGATTCTTGAGAGTCCCTTGGACTACAAGGAGATCAAACCTGTCAATCCTAAAGGAAATCAGTCCTGAAAATTCATTGGAAGGACTGATGCTGAAGCTAAAGCTCTAATACTTTGGCTACCTGATGAGAATAGCCAACTCACTGTAAAAGACCCTGATGATGGGAAAGATTGAGGGCAGGAGGAGAAGGGGGTGTTGAAAGGTGAGACAGTTAGATAGCATCACCAACTCAATGGACATGAGTTTGAGCAAACTCTGGGAGATAGTAAAGGACAGGGAAATCTAGCGTGCTGCAGTCTATGGGGTTGCAAAGTCAGACACAACTTAGCGATGGAAAAAAGATCCTTTTTACTAACAAAAAATCTGTCTACATATTTTACCCAAATACTATTCTTAATTTAGTTCTTTTAAATAAAACTGCATTTCAATGGCCTGAAAAGTACTGAATATAACTGAAAAAGAATAGCATGGAAAATATATGTTCCTGCTGATAGCAGAGTGCTGGCTTAGGGGTAGCTTCGGATCAAAATGCTTGATTTAAATTCAAATTCTAAGTTACCTTCTAGAAATCTCCAAGGTTCAGATTTCTCATCTATAAATAGGTGATGATATGCATTTTATGTGTTATCATAAAGACTAGATGAGGAAATCCATGTAAAGCATTCAGCATGGTGCATAGCAAATGTTAAGCTCACTCCATGGTAATATTTTTTAATAGAATCCATAGGGACCTACTGACTATTTGTTATAACATTGATCCTCTCCCACCAAAAAGACTGGGAAAACCACTTGTATTAATTAATCTAGCCAGTCCAGGTTACAGAGCACATACAGGCCGCAAGAGCTACAGGACAGAAAGAGAGATATTACTATCAAGTGTCCAGAGAGCACTGGGAAGTTTTTAGTAGTTCACTGAGAATTTTATTTAAATACCAATAGATTTTATTGAATTTGGAGTAATTCAATAAATTCTATAAATAGACCTTGGTGTAAATTTAAGAATGACCCAAAACATGAGTTGATAATGAAAAGGAAATTTTTCCTTGAAAATAATCCTTACCGCGTCTCCAATTATACTACAAAATGTTAATCTTCTTAATTAGAATTTCAGGTTTCTTATTTATAAAATTTATAATATTCTGTATACTAATATATATGTAAGAACAACCACCACCCTTCTTTCAGATAACCTTGGAAAGCCTAATTTAAATCCTTAAGTGTTTGTATACATGTTAAGTGATATATCATGAAGGCAACACAAGAGATGAGGAGAAAATATAATAAAAGAAAATGGTAAGCATTGGTTATCGCTTTTTTTTTTACTTTTAGCAACACTCCTCAACAAAAAGAGTTGTTTTATCTAATGCTTATGAATTGTAAAGCAGTACTGAAGTGCCTGTGATATTGCTCACATAGCACATATCTATATTCATTTCTGTTTTCACAAAGGCTTCTTAAAAGCTGTGATTTTGCACCAAATTTCTTTGTGAGAATTCAAGAGAATCACAGATATCTGAAGCAAGAGGACAAAAATAAATAGAATAACAGAAATAGCCAGTGTTTAGACTGTACTGCACCCTATTACATTTAACTGGACTCATTTTTCAGTGAAACTTCATACAGAATTCACATGGCAGTATTTTAAAACAGGAAATAGAGAAATAGGTAAAATTTTCATTATACAGTAAGCTCCTGTATAAAGTTTCCACATTTGAAGTTTGAGTGAACTTTCTAGTAGGTAGTCAGAGACTCCATTTTATAAAAAGACACTGGATTAGATACAGAATGAGAATAAAATTTTTTCTGTTACCAGAAAACAACTTTTATCTCCATCCCAGTTAGAGTTTGAGTATGATATGAAACTGAGTTCATCAGACCCCTTTCTGTCCTAGTTACACATTTGAGTGTTTCAAATAGCAATTTGACTGAATCAAGTAGCAATTTGACTGTTATCCTATTAATTCAATCAAAATGACGTCTGAATAGAACTAATTAAACTCTGAGATATCAAGAATGAGAAGGGCAATGTGAAAACAATTTGACAATTTTGTATGGTTTAATTTTTTTTAATTTCCTATTAACATCAGTTCAGTCTCTCAGTCATGTCTGACTCTTTGTGACCCTCATTGGACTGTAGCACACCAGAGTTCTTTGTCCACCACCATCTCCCTCAACTTGCTCAAACTCATGTCAATCAAGTTGGCGATTACATCAAAACTTCTCATCTTGTCATCCCCTTCTCCTCTAGCCTTCAATCTTTCCCAGCATCAGGGTCTTTTCCAATGAGTCAGTTCTTCGCATCAGGTGGCCAAAGTATAGGAGTTTCTGCTTCAGCATCAGTACTTCCAATGAATATTCAAGACTGGTTTCCTTTAGGGTGGACTGGTTGGATCTCCTTGCAGTCCAAGGGACTCTCAAGAGTCTTCTCCAACACAGTTCAAAAGCATCAATTCTTTGGCACTCAACTTTATGGTCCAACTCTCACATCCATACATGACTACTGGAAAAACCATAGCTTTAAATAGACAAACCTTTGTCGATAAAGTAATGTCTCTGCTTTTTAATATGTTGTCTAGGTTGGTCGTAGCTTTTCTTCCAAGGAGCAAGCATCTTTTAATTTCATGGCTGCATTCACCATCTGCAGTGATCTTGGAGCCCAAGAAAATAGTCTCTCACTGTTTCTATTGTTTCCCCATCTATTTGCTTGAGTGATGGGACTGGACTAGATGCCGATCTTAGTTTTTTGAATGTTGAGTTTAAGATTCAACAAATACTAATCTATTTACATCACAAAAACTACAAGTACTAATTAGTTTCTCCATTATAAGGGTCTTGTTTTCTTATGAAAGATCATCTTGACTTCACCTAATGACTTTGCATGTGAATACTACTGGAAGGAAAATGTCAATCAAAAAATTATATATATATATATACATATATATATACATATATATATATATAAAATACATGTGTGTCTGTGTAGTCGCTAAGTCATGTCTGATCCTTTGTGACCCCAAAACTGTAGCCCTCGAGGCTCCTCTATCCATGGGATTTTCCAGGCAAGAATACTGGAGTGAGTTGCCACTTCTTACTCCAGGGGATTTTTCCCACCCAGGGATCAAACCCAGGTCTCCTACTTGGCAGGCAGATTCTTTACCATTGAGCCACCTGGAAAGCCATATTATTTATATATGTATTATTATTTATACATACTTATATATATTATTTATTACATGCATACACATGTCTATATATGTGTGTAAAAACATAATATTAAGTTTAAACTTCAAATAAACACTGGAGAAACTAAGACTATTAATGAAATGTTCATTGGAATAGTTAACAAAAATATTTAAGATGGTGAATATATGAAGGTATTAGACTAAAGCTTTATATCCAATACTTAGAGTTAAGACAGCTGTTCAAGCAAAGCAAAGAAAGACATTACTTAAAACTATACTAAAGTCAATTAGTTCACAAAGTTATTTTGTTCAC
Organism: Capra hircus; assembly: GCF_001704415.2. Taxonomy (NCBI): domain Eukaryota; kingdom Metazoa; phylum Chordata; class Mammalia; order Artiodactyla; family Bovidae; genus Capra; species Capra hircus. The sequence goes on along the minus strand of NC_030813.1, from coordinate 87,549,568 downwards.
TTCCACAATATTACAGAAAATTTAGGTTGGTTTTTTTCAAACACTTGATATTTCCAGAACTAAGACTAATTTCCATCTTAGAATTAAAATAGACTTTCAGAATAGATTAAAAGGAAAATTACATGAAGTTACAGAAAAGTTGAGAAGTTACAGAAAGTTTAAAAATTAAAATCTAGTAATTTAAAATTCTTAGAATCTGCTAGTAAAGTACTTAAGTAATTATTCATTATCATTAACATTTACATTTTATATTTTAGGTGAATGTAATTGTATCACTGCAGATGGTGATTGCAGTCATGAAATTAAAAGACACTTACTCCTTGGAAGAAAATTTATGACCAACCTAGATAGCATGTTCAAAAGCAGAGACATTACTTTGCCGACTAAGGTCCGTCTAGTCAAGGCTATGGTTTTTCCTGTGGTCATGTATGGATGTGAGAGTTGGACTGTGAAGAAAGCTGAGCGCTGAAGATTTGATGCTTTTGAATTGTGGTGTTGGAGAAGACTCTTAAGAGTCCCTTGGACTGCAAGGAGATCCAACCAGTCCATTCTGAAGGAGATCAGCCCTGGGATTTCTTTGGAAGAAATGATGCTAAAGCTGAAACTCCAGTACTTTGGCCACCTCATGAGAAGAGTTGACTCATTGGAAAAGACTCTGATGCTGGGAGGGGTTGGAGGCAGGAGGAGAAGGGGATGACAGAGGATGAGATGGATGGATGGCATCACTGACTCGATGGACGTGAATCTGAGTGAACTCCGGGAGTTGGTGATGGACAGGGAGGCCTGGCGTGCTGCGATTCATGGGGTCGCAAAGAGTCGGACACGACTGAGTGACTGAACTGAATTGTATCTACACATTTAGAGTATTTTCTCTTATGGGTATAAAGCAATAACAGGAAAGTCAAGTACTACACTAGAGTTCATGCTGTAAGAAAATATTATTGAAGTACCTGCTTTCAGACACTGGACAATAGGTTAGTTTGAGATCCCTTTAAGTAAGGAACCTTACAAAGGTGAGCCCCAAGGTAACCTTGATCCTCTCTGTGGAAAAGGTCCTGACTTCAGTGTATGAAGTTGAAATCCAAAAGCAGAGCACAAGGACTTGGGGAGGCAGAGACTAGAATTTAGGGCAGCTTAAACAAGTGGAATTTTCAAGGTAGGATACCAGAGGAGAAGAACCTGTGCAGGGGGAGAACATATACTCAGGGGACACAGTTTCCCCCTAGGATGTACACCGGAGACTGGGCTCTGCATTCACAGGGCAAAGATACATGGGGTTTGCTAATAAGTTATGCTTTTTTTTTTAAGTAATATCTGCTTTATTGAAATAATTCACATATTATATAATTCACTCATTTAAAGTGTTACTATGTTCACAGATACACAGAATCATCACACAATTAATTTTAAAACATTTTCATCACCTCAATCACCTCAAAAAGAAATGCTATAGCCTTTAGCTATCACCATGCCAATCCCCTATTCCCCCAAACCTAGATAACCACTAATCTATTATGTTTCTATAGACTTGCCTATTCTGAATATTTCATATAAACAGAATCACATCACATGTGATCTTTCATGACTTTCTTCTTTTACTTAGCATAATGGTTTTCAGGTTTGTCCATGTTAAGCATGTATCCACACTTAGTATTCTGTAAGGATACACCACATTTTGTTTACCCATTCATATGCTGATGGACTGGAGTTTTTCCACTATTTGGGTATTATGTATGGTACTACTAACATTCATTTATATTTTCATGTGGACATATGGCTTTGTTTCTCTTGGGTAGAAATCTAGGAGAAGAATTGCTGGCTCATACAATAACTAAGCTTACCCATTTAAGGAGCTTACATATGATTTTTCAAAGTGGCTGCATCATTTCACACCCCTACAAGCAGTTTATGAGGGTGAAGATTTCTCTACATCCTCAAGAGCACATTATTATCCGACTGAGAATGTAGTCATTTTTGTGGGTACAAAGTGGTGCCTTATCGCTGTTTTGATATACATTTCCCTGATGACTAGTTAGGTTAAGCACTTTCATGCACTTAGTAGCCATGTATATATCTTCCTTGGAGAGATGTCTAATCAGATCCTTTACTATTTGTAATTAGATTTTCATTGTTGTTGAGTTGTAAGAGTTCTGTATGTACTTTGGATACAAAGACTTTTTGTTTTTTAGCCTTGCAGTGTGGCTTGTGGGATCTTAGTTCCCTGATCAGGGATTGAACCCAGGTCCTCAGCAGTGAAAGCATCAAGTCCTAACCACTGGACCACCATGGAATTCCCTGGATACCAGACACTCACCTGATATGACTTGTAAATATTTTCTCCTACTCTGTGGGTTGTCTTTTCACTTTCTTGATAAAAAAGAAAAGAAAATCACACTTCAGAAGGATACTTATTTTGACAAAGTCCATTTATCTATGTTTTCTTTTGTTCTTCATCCTTCTGGTGTCATATATAAGAATCCATTGCCAAATTTAAGATCATGAAAATTATCCTCATACTTTTTTCTTGGAAAAGTGTCAGCTGAGTTGAGCACCCAGTGGAGGGAGTAGGCATCAATCCCAGTTCCTCCTTGGCTTGCCTCTCTTGTCTTAGAGCTCCTGTCCATAAGCTGAAGCAAGACGAGTCAGTAATGCCAGGTCCACAGTGGAATCTACATCCCACAAGTCGGGTATGAAAGGAAAAAGAGCATCTACTTTGGGGCTGCACTTGCCTGGAATTAAGCTCCAGTGTAGGTAAAGGTAGGAGGAGAAATGCTGGCATCCTACCCCTCTCAAGAAGACAGACCTCTAACTGGAAGTTGGGGTGAGAGGGAACCCTGAGTACTGAGTTCTACTTGTCTTGCTGAGCTGGAGCTAGGAGTGAGTAGGTCTTAAATACCACAGATTGTCCCTTTTCTTACTAACTTTAGTCGATTTTCTTGATTAAATTTTATTTGCTCTGTGTCCTTAAAACCATTTCCAGAGACTTCTACCAGTCTCTCTGGGGAGTAAGTCCATAGAGCTCCTCATACTATCATACCAAAAGGAAAACTATAGGGCTTCTCCTTGGGGTAATGAAAATGTTCTAAGATTAGACAGGGTGTTGGTTGTTTAAATATACCCAAAGTCACTCAATTTTATACTATAAACAGGTAAACATTATGGATCAAACATAATTTAGTAGACAAAGTCTACAAACAAAGCAGCTTTTATTAATATGGAGAAAGATTTAAAGGATAATATGTTTAAAGAATTGAAAGCAAATATGGTCTTGAGTAAACAAACTCAGCAACAAAATAGGAACAAGAAAACCAAAGAGAAATTCTAAAACTGAAAAATGCTAAATTTATTGAATGAGATTGGAGATACAAGAGTAATGAACTTGAGACTAATATATAGTACTTTTCCAAACTGATTAGCAGAGATAACAAAGGTTAGAGAAGCAGAGTAGAAGCTCAGGGATGGGAGATAATATCAAATAGCCTAAAACACCACTGGGAGCACATATAACTATAGTGCTAAAGAGGATGAGAATGAAGCAGAAATGTCCTTTAAAAATAATATGTGAAGCTTTCACAAATTTGGTGAAAAATACTGAATTACAGAAACAAGAAGGTCTATAAATCCTTATCAAGATACATAGGGAAAAAACCACACCATGCACATCAGAGGATAAATATTGAAAACCAAAAGTGAAGTGCTAATCTTGAAAGCAATTGGAGGGAAAAAAAAATACCAGAGACTTACATATAAGGCAAAAAGAATAGCTTTGAAAGAAAGGCTTATTAAACAAAGAAATACAAAGTATGACAATGTACAAAGGATGAGGTGGGTAAATGGTTTTATACTGTGTAAGTTTCTAAAATGCGTGAAATGGGAACAAAAACACGAGGTGGAAAGTAGGAAATGAAAACTATCAGATGTAAAATGATAAGGGTGAAATAGAAAGTGGAAAGTGTCAGATATAAAACCAGTAAACTTTGATTAAAGATGAGTATTGTTAGTCCTAGAGGAATTATTGAAAAATAAAAGATAAGAAGTTGCCAAAAACTAAGAAGATTATTAATAATATTAATAAGATGATACAAAGAAGGCAAGAAAAGAACACAGGAACAAAATACAGAAAAGAAGAGTGGAAAACATTCAATCACATAAAACAAGATGATATATTCAATTATTTCAATAATAACATTAATAAGTGAACTAAATACTCCAATCAAAAGGAAGAGATAAGTCTTAGTTGGAAAGATGCACCTATATAGGCCTTTATCAAGAGATTTACTTTACAAAGACACAAATAGTTTCAAAATAAAAACATGGAAAAAGATATACTATGTAAAAAGTATAACAAAGCTGTCTTGGCTACATTAATATTAGACAAAAGAGACTTCAAGACAAAGTATTACATAAAGGGGAATAAAAGAGGAAGTGTATTAGAAAGATAAAACTCGATATGTATATAATACCATAGCTTAAAAATTCAAAAAACTACAGTACAGGAATACAAGAAAAAGTGGAAAAATCCTCAAAATCTGAAAATCTTAACACCCCTGTTTTCTTGCACTTTCAAGCTTCTAGAGACTGCCTGCATCTCTTGGCCCCTTTCTGTCTTCAAAGCCAGTAATCACATCATGTCCATCTCTGCTTTCCACCTCATATCTTTCTCTGATTCCAATTTTCTGCCTTATTCTTTCACATTTAAGAGAGCCTTGTGATTATACTGGGCCTACCAGGATAATACAGGAAAAGTTTCATATTTTATAGAAATCCAATTAGCAATTTAATTTCCCCTTGCTACAGAGCATAATGTTCACAAATTTCAGGGATTATGATATGGGCATTTGGAGGCTGGGGTACAGAGGGCTCAGAGAGGCCTGCGGGGAATTGTTCTGCCTACCACAATTAGTTTCACTAATTCTTGACTTTCTAGACTCACTTAAATAGAAATTCGTGAAAACCAAGATAGTATACTTCCTCCCAGGTAGATTCTATTTGATAATCTAATATTAACTAGTGTCATAGTATATCCCATATAACTTCAAACCCATATAATCTGATTTAAATATCGCTTTTTATTTAAATTGCCAATCTTCCTTCTTTCAGTTCAGTTCAGTTGCTCAGTCGTGTCCGACTCTTTGCAACCCCATGAATCACAGCACACCATGCCTCCCTGTCCATCACCAACTCCCGGAGTTCACTCAGACTCACCTCCATCGAGTCGGTGATGCCATCCAGCCATCTCATCCTCTGTCGTCCCCTTCTCCTCCTGCCCACAATCCCTCCCAGCATCAGAGTCTTTTCCAATGAGTCAACTCTTTGCATGAGGTGGCCAAAGTACTGGAGTTTCAGCTTTAGCATCATTCCTTCCAAAGAACACCCAGGACTGATCTCCTTTAGAATGGACTGCTTGGATCTCCTTGCAGTCCAAGGGACTCTCAAGAGTCTTCTCCAACACCACAGTTCAAAAGCATCAAATCTTCGGCACTCAGCTTTCTTCACAGTCCAACTCTCACATCCATACATGACTACTGGAAAAACCATAGCCTTGACTAGACGGACCTTTGTTGGCAAAGTAATGTCTCTGCTTTTGAATATGCTATGCTGGTTGTAACTTTCCTTCCAAGGAGTAAGCGTTTTTTAATTTCATGGCTGCAAACATCATCTTCCTTCTTTAGAGTCCTGCTTATTAGAGAATACATAGGAAACAGCATTATGAGAAACTCTTAATGAAGTTTCACATAGGCTATGAATATTAACACATTCTATCTTTGTGGTTCCTATTCTATTCTGAGAAAGTATTTTAAAATGTGGAAGAGAAATGTGTGCATTTGGGGCACAATAATCTGTTACTACTCATAGCAGATATTTTACTATAAGTAGACTCATTGTCACTTTCTCATTTTCTTTCATAGTTTATTTTCCCCATTGTCTTATTTTGTCTTTATCAACCTCTGCCTTTTTCTCTATAAGTGATACAAAAAATATACCACCATTGGCAATCATCTAGAAAGTAACTGCAATTTTGCTATCCAGTCCTGTTTTCACAGATTACTTGGTTTCAGAGTCAAAAAATAATTGAACAAGCAATTGCTATAAAGTAATTTCTTTTTAACTGAAACTAGACATTTTTTTCCCCAACAGTACTGAGAATACTTAGCTGACAGTTTATTAGTTATAACAAGGGTGATTATGGAGCATTTCATTCCATCAAACAACAGAGACAGAAAGATGGAGTTGTTTGTCTAAGGTTATTGATGAAAGCTCAGATACACCTTGTTCCCGAATTCCTTTATTTTCTCTTTTGTTTTTTTCTGTGTCTTTCTAGGCTGAATATAAAATAATTTTCTTTTAGTCTGAACAAGTATTTCTCTTAAATATCTATGGCTCTTTTTAGTGATGCATATTTCTTCATGAAAATGTTCTTGGGAAACTGATGATTTGCCAGTTTATCATATAAGACCTCTTAAACTACTGCTGTCTTGGTAGATGGAGCCATAGTAAAGCACAATTTTCTCTAATGTCAGCTCAAATTTTCCTCTTAAAATAAATGAAGCCATCTTGCTTAATAAACCATTTATGATTGAGACACTTTCTAACTTCTGCACTCTGTTGAATATATTTATGTAACAGCCTCTTTGTTTTAAGTATAAAAGGCATTCACAGATTTGCATAAAACCAAAGTAAAATTATAAATGAATTAGCTTTTTCATCAAAACAGTGATTTGTTCAAATTTTACCTGGATTTCAACAAGCAAATATGCATATATAGAGAGAGAGAGACTTCTGTCACAGTCTTAAATTTTTAAAACAGGATTGACAAACTCACTAGATATTTAAATTCCTTCATTAAACTGATTATTACTCAGGATTTATCATGTTGAGTTTTTGTGCTATTGTTGGGAATACCTAGATGAACAAGGTTTAGCTAGAATAAGAGTTCAGCTCAGGGGGTTCTCAGGTGGTAAAGAATCAGCCTGCCAATGCAGGGGTTAAAGCTTCAATTCCTGATTCAGGAAGATCCCACATGCTGTAGAGCAACTAAACCCGTGAGCCGTAACTACTGAGCCTATGCTCTGAAGCCCAAGAGATGCAACTACTGAAGCCCCATGCTCTAGAGGCTGTACTCTGCAACAAGGGAAGTCACCACAACGAGACACTCACACATCACAATTAGAAAAGAGCCCACAGAGCAACAAAAACACAGCACAGCCAAAAATAAAATATAAGTAAAGTTATTTTAAAAACTCAAGAAAACATAAAATACTTTAAAAAGAAAACAAAAAACACGATTCAGAAAAGGAAGCCTCAGTGTAGCCTGAAAATTCAGGTCTCTTCTGCACTCAAGGGTAGTAGTCATCTCTCAATATCCTGAGGGCATTGGTTCCACATTCCCCACAGAAACTAAAATCCAAGGATGCTCAAGTCCCTTATATAAGATGGTACAGTACTTGCATATGAAATACACACATCCTCTGGTACACTTCAAATCTTTTAATGAAGTGTAAATGCTATTTAAATAGCCGTAAACACTGTGTAATGCTATATCAAGAGTTGTAAATACAGCATAAATGCTATGTAAATAGTTGCCACACACAGCAAATTCAAGTTTTGTTTCTTGGAATTTATTCTAATATTTTCAACTCAAGGTTGGTTGAATCTGAGGATATGGAACCTGCAGGAATAGAAAACCAATTGTAATATTCATATATCTAATTAAAATTCTCCCTAACACACCTTCCCCCAAACTATGTGTCTCCTCCAGTGTGTTCTAGCCCAGAAAATGGCATGATTACTCACCCACCTGCTTAAGCCAGAAACCTGGGAAATCACCTCTGACTCCTCCCTCCCAACTTCTAGCTGCTGCTGCTAAGTTGCTTCAGTCGTGTCCGACTCTGTGCGACCCCATAGATGGCAGCCCACCAGGCTCCTCCGTCCCTGGGATTCTCCAGGCAAGAACACTGGAGTGGGTTGCCATTTCCTTCTCCAATGCATGAAAGTGAAAAGTGAAAGTGAAGTCGCTCAGTCGTGTCTGACTCTTAGTGACCCCATGGACTGCAGCCCACCAGGCTCCTCCATCCATGGGATTTTCCAGGCCAGAGTACTGGAGTGGGGTGCCATCGCCTTCTCAACTTCTAGCTATCACCTCCTAATTCTGTCTTCTAGGTAAAGTCTCTTCATCCATTGCCAGTACCATAGGCTGCACTGTCATTCCTTGACTGAACTTCAAAGCAGCCTTCAAACTGGCCTCTCTGCAGCCCCTTTCCATCCTTCACACACTCACCGTTTGTTATTTTTATCATCTGCCTTTCGCTGGGTTAGAAGGTTCACGAGGACCAGGTAGGTATGTATGCCACTGTAACACCAACTATTTGCACGACAGCCGGTGCAGAGTGGTATCAATTAAATATATGTTAAATAAATAAGTGAAAACCTTCTTCTATTAAAAGCAAACACACAAATGCCATAGGGGAGTCGTCCATGGAAAAGGCTGTGAACAAGACCTTTGGGAGCCCAGCAGCACAATGTGTTCCATAAACCACAAGCAGGTCAGCTGTATTAAATTTTAATATGCAAAAAGTACCCTACAGAGGTAAGTAGGATGAAGTCACAAACTTTAAACACAGGCATTTAGCTGAAGGGTTTTAAGTAGGGAAGCAATAGCATGGATCGTTTTGCATTTCAGATAATGACAGCAACAGAGGAAAGACTGGTCTAAAAGTATGTTAGTTAAGATGCTTTTAATTGCAAATAAATGCTGCTTGAGTAAGCTTAAGTAAAGAAGGGACTTATCAGGATATTGGAATTTCTCATGGGAGTTGAGAAAAGCAAGGTGGTTGGGTTTTAAGAGTACCCTGCAATCAGGACTGCGCTCTGTGCCAACTCTGCACATTAGCTTTAAGGACATCACTTGACCAACATCCATTTCATCGGGTCATTTATCAGGGAAAGACAGTGACAATGCACTTCAACAGTATTAAGAGAATCCACATGAAAACTTTCTTGCAAATGAAATAAATTTGAAGAAGTTCATTTCTACTGGATACTATAATGGAAGAGTTTTAAGCAGCCTGTCACAGCAAAAAATGTTAAAAATTCTCTTTAGTTAAGTGCATAAGATCTAAGAATTCACTAAAAAAAGAAAAATGTGATAGCGAAAGAACTAAAGATGGGCTTTAACTCGGAATTTTGCCTAGAACTAGCTCTGTTTAGGGAAAAACTTACATTTCTTCTTAAGCCAGTGTTAAGATAAAGAGGCAGGAGATTTCTTCAAATAGGCTTTTTAACTGGTTATAATATTATATCAATGTCATGCATACAACAATCTATTTCAACTCTTGTATATTCTATTCTATTCTTTATGGGCAAAAATATCCTCTGAAATTCTACTGCTTAAATATTTAATAAGTGATTCTTTAAAAATAACTTTTTATT